>NC_140097.1:19554568-21954568 GCF_964237585.1 Gallinula chloropus
CATCTACAGGACATTAAATGCTTCCCAGGATGGTTAGTCAGCCACTTCCCCGGGCAGCCGTCTCCAGTGCTTGACAACCCATGGCCCGTCAATCCAGCCGCTCCAGATCCCTCTGTTGAGCCTTGCTACACTCCAGTTGATCAAGCCTCCCACCCAGCACCTCCCCAAAGCGCTAAGGGGATCAGGAGAAAGACACTGGGCTCCTGCGACATTGAGGTGCCGGCCTGAGGTCCTGTGCTGTGCCCTGGCCACTCCACCATATCTGAGTGGTTGGGAGGTATGAACCCAGGCCAGGCTGTAAGGTGGCTTCTGCCCCCTGTCCTGGGGAGCCCAGACCCACAGGCAGAACTTGAGACGCAGCCCGGATGGAGCTGCCCGAGGAGCACCTTTCTGCCAATGGCGTCTCTGCCCATGTTTGGGCTGCGCACAGGTCAGCGGCGCTGATGTCACAGTAGCCATTGTGACCCGCAAAGGCAAGCCTATAAAAAGGCTCACCGGGCCAGGCCGTGGGTCAGTGCGACCCGGTGAGGGTGAGGAGAGGGCAGGGGAGGGACAGGGCTGGCAATGGAGGAGCGAGGCCCCACACCTCAGGGCTCTGGGCCTCTACTGCCAGCTCACCCGCTTCTCTCGCTTCTCCCTCACAGTCAGCAGAGGAGAATTTGGAGGAGACAGCCCGGCACTGCTGGGACAGAGACTCTCCAAACGCTCACAGTTGTCTCACGCTCACCATGAGCACAAGCGAGGAGGAGGCGGCCTATGACCCAAGGAATCTGGGTGAGAGTAAAGTGTCCCTCCCATAGCCTGGCAGCGGTCGTGGGGACATTCAGCATGGGACCAAGAGCAGGGGCAGGGGCAGGCAGGAGCTCCCCGACCGCCCTGGGGAAGAACCCCGCCTTTCCTCAGCAAGCAGGGCCCAGGCAGTGGGCACCTGCTGGGACACCCGTGCCTGCTGTGTCCCCTTCTTCTCCAAAGCCTCCAGCCCTGCCAAGCCAACAGCTAGGCAGGGACAGAGCAGGCCCTTGGGGCAACACCTCAGGGATGCTTCCCCCAGCCCTGCAGAAGTGCTCATTCTCAGTGGCCTTTGCTCTCTCCCTTCCAGCATGCATGCTGTGTCATCGGGCAGAGGCTGACCCGGATATCTGTGGGCCCAAACTGCAGGATCAAGGGCTCTGCGCCCATCTATTCTGCCTGGTGAGTTCCCCCAGGGCTCCCTCCTGCTTTCCATAGGCAGTCCCTGCCACACACTCCTCATCAGCTCCTCCTCTTTTCTGCAGTTTTTTAGCACCAACCTGTTTCAGAGAGCCCCTGAGAATTCAGGACTCATTGGATTTAGCCCCGAGGAGGTCAGACACACAATCGAGCGGGCAGTGTGGAAGGTGAGGACCTGATAAGAACAAGTTTTGCGCCGGCACAAAGTTGTGGTAACTTAGCTCCGAGCCCGAGAAAGCAAGCCCAGCCCTTCCAACCAGCTCTGGAGCAAACACCTTGCTCCCAGCAGCTCCAGAGGGGTTGCAGCCCAGGAGCCTCATCGGCCAGGCGGATCTGCGGGCTGTGGCCCAGCAGCGGCCACATCCTGCTCCCTGCTCAGAGGTGTGGGGTTGGCCATGGAGGCCCTGAGGCTGACGCTGATGGGGGCTGCTGTGCTCTTTCCAGGACTGCCTTGTCTGTGGCCTGAGTGGGGCCACCCTCACCTGCTGGAC
Organism: Gallinula chloropus; assembly: GCF_964237585.1. NCBI lineage: Eukaryota > Metazoa > Chordata > Aves > Gruiformes > Rallidae > Gallinula > Gallinula chloropus. The sequence continues at coordinate 19,556,269 of NC_140097.1, forward strand.
AAGGGGCTGCAACCGCAGGTTCCATCTCCCCTGTGCCGTGGCGGGTGAATGCATCACCCAGTACTTTGGGCTATACAGGTGAGGTTCCCCAGCCTTTGCAACGTGTATAGGCATTAAACATCACCCTTCTTCAAGCACTTCCCACCTCACCCATCCCTTGCGTCTTGCCCCAGGACCTTCTGCTGGGAGCACCGTCCCAAGCAGAAAGTGGTGGAGACTCCAGAGGAGAACACCACCTGCCTTATCTGCCTGGAACCTGTGGAGCACAGCGTGTCATATGGCACCATGGTGTGCCCAGCATGCAATCACGCCTGGTTCCACAGGAGCTGCATCCGGGTAGGAGCCCTTCCCTCACCCCCGGGCCACGTGAGGTTCTCAGCAGCACCAGGGCCTGCCTTATGCTCCTGTTTCTCCTGTAGGGACACGCTATGTGTGCCGGCATAGTTTGCTTCGCGTGCCCCCTCTGCAGAGACAGCGCAAAATTCCAGGTGGAAATGGTCACAATGGGGATCCGAATCCCTGCAAGGTTGGTGTCCTCCTGCTCATCTCACAAAACAGGAAGGTTTCAAGTGCTGTGCCGAGCCAGGGCCAGCCCCTGCAGAAGAGCAGGAATGCCCCACATCTACCTGAGGCTGGGGCAGCAAGGGCTCATCAACTTTCCTTTCTCCATCAGACGGCCAATGTGGGAAGTAAGCCACACTTTCCCAACACTGCGCGAGAGGCACAGCCGCTGTGATGCCAGCGAGTGCCTTTGTCCAGGAGGCAGGGAGCAGGCAGAGGACGAGGGGTAAGTTGCCAAAGCTGCGCCCCGGGGCTTTCCATGGCATCCCTGTCTGGCCAAGGGCTCCAAGCAGAAGGACCGAGAACGAGAGCTCTGCTGGACGGTCCCTCCCATGCTGTGGTGGTTTTGTCCTCATGGCCATTAACCCGCTTGCTTTCCCAGGCCCTGGCAACTGCTGCTGTGTGTCTCCTGCGCTGCCGAGGGCACCCACAGAGGCTGCTCCAGCTTGGAGAGCACAGCCAGCTGGGAGTGCAGCAGCTGTGCGGGCCCAGCCATCGGTAAGAGGCAAAGCACCCGGGTGCCCCTGGGCGGAGGCCAGGGACTGGAAAGGCCTGGCAGCGAGTGCCCGGGGTAGGCCTGGCAGAGCCTCTCTGCTTCAGGAGATCTGGCAGCGCTGCACTGGGTCATGTTGCCGTGCAGGGCCATGTCCTTCACCTCCTTGCTTCCCTTACAGCCTCCAGTGCCAGCGTGGAGCTCACCAGCCCCGGCACCACAAGCCAGCCAGCGTCAGGGCCTTCCCAAGATGCACAGGCAGCCGGGACCAGCAGCCCCAGCACTGGCAGCATGGCAGCGTCAGAGCCACCCCAGGGCTCCCCAGTGCTTGAGAGCGGCAGCCACTCCAACACCCCTGGGCCTGAGCGGCTGCGAGACCGCTCCCGCTTGCAACGGCGGGTCAAAAAGCCCTACAGCCAGCACAGGGGACATCACCAGAGGAGCCGCGCAAGATCACCGAGTGCTGAGACCAGCACCCCCAGCCAGGCAGCACTGGGGCCATCCCACAGCTCCCCAGCACCTGAGACAAGCAGCCCCAGCACCACCAGCCAGCTGCCATCGGGGTCCTGCTCTGGCTCCCCAGTACTTGAGAGCGGCAGCCAATCCAGCGCCCCTGGGCCCGAGCAGCTGCAGGACCGCTCCAGTGCCCCTGGGCCCGAGCAGCTGCAGGACTGCTCCAGCATCCCTGGGCCTGAGGAACTGCAGGACTGCTCCAGCGCCCCTGGGCCCGAGCGGCTGCGAGGCCGCTCACGCTTGCAACACCGGGCCCAAAATCCCTACAGCCGGCCCAGAGGACAGCGCAGGACCAGCCCTGAGACGACCCAGAGTGCTGGCACTCGTCCCCCTTCTCCCCCAGAATAAAGTTGCCTGAATTCTCTGCACTGGGAGATTCCACACTCATTTGTCAGCTTCCTTCTCCTGCTCTCCCCTTCTCAAGGGGTTAGCTTTAGGGCTGGGCCCAGAGGGTGGTCTTCCCCATGGGCACAGCAGCATCTTCACCAGACCAACATCCATCCCTGCAGACTGGCCTTGCCCAGCTGCCCAGTGCCATGGCCATGAGCTTTGGGTCTTGCTGTCCCTGCGGACAGCTCAGTTTGACTGGGGCAAGTTCACCTGGGCACTGTGTGCCACACCCGCCCACCTGGCACAGCTCCTGCCCCTCGCCCTACAAAATCACAGGCCCCTGTGTTATAAACGGTGGTGACAAATTGTTCACTCTAGTTTACAGTATCCAAATAGAATTTATTTGAGCAAGTAAGAAGCAGGCCAAACAGCAGGTCTCTGCTCCACCAACGGCGCACACCCAAGCAGCAGACCGACCCTACATTTATGCAGAAAAACAATGAATATTCTATTAACGCCTATACATAATTATTACCTAAACCCACCTACTCTCGCTTCACATGTTAATTAGCTTATCAGTCCTTTGCGCTTGCGCAGATCCTTCCAAGAATTGTGAGCAAGGGTCTCTGGTGGTCCTTGGAAGAAAGCCATGAGTTGTCCTCACAATGTACTTTTCAACTTTTGCCTAGAATGTGAGGGTCTTGCAAGCTTGTAGTGTTCTTATCAGTCTGAGCTAATTTATGTCCTTGTTAGTCAGTTTTTCTGTAGCAAGGGGATAAACAATGTATCCCCCGAATCCTTGTTCCCAGAGATAGAGTGAGACTTTCACAAATAAGTCCTTTGTTATGTAAAAGAAAGAAAAAGAAACAGACTCTTGTCCCTCACAAGCCATTAGTTCCCAGAGCTGCTTCCCATAACTATACTGCGTAACTACACTACCTATATATCCTGATCCTATACCCTTACATCAATTGCGATTAATAACAGCTTAGTTAAAAGGTTAACATAGTTTAACTGCCTACTGGTTTGATTAACAAATTGATTACACAAGGTTTATTACATTAAGCACAGATTAAATGATAATCAATCGATGGCTGAAGGAAAGTCAAAGAGTGATGGGGCAAGAACAGAAGGGTCATCAGAATCCTCGGATGATGTGGGTTGGAAAAGACCCTTAAGATCAGCAAATTGCACTGTTAAACCTAAGAGTATCGGGCCCACCGCAAAACCACGTCCCTGAGTGCCACATCTACAGGACATTAAATGCTTCCCAGGATGGTTAGTCAGCCACTTCCCCGGGCAGCCGTCTCCAGTGCTTGACAACCCATGGCCCGTCAATCCAGCCGCTCCAGATCCCTCTGTTGAGCCTTGCTACACTCCAGTTGATCAAGCCTCCCACCCAGCACCTCCCCAAAGCGCTAAGGGGATCAGGAGAAAGACACTGGGCTCCTGCGACATTGAGGTGCCGGCCTGAGGTCCTGTGCTGTGCCCTGGCCACTCCACCATATCTGAGTGGTTGGGAGGTATGAACCCAGGCCAGGCTGTAAGGTGGCTTCTGCCCCCTGTCCTGGGGAGCCCAGACCCACAGGCAGAACTTGAGACGCAGCCCGGATGGAGCTGCCCGAGGAGCACCTTTCTGCCAATGGCGTCTCTGCCCATGTTTGGGCTGCGCACAGGTCAGCGGCGCTGATGTCACAGTAGCCATTGTGACCCGCAAAGGCAAGCCTATAAAAAGGCTCACCGGGCCAGGCCGTGGGTCAGTGCGACCCGGTGAGGGTGAGGAGAGGGCAGGGGAGGGACAGGGCTGGCAATGGAGGAGCGAGGCCCCACACCTCAGGGCTCTGGGCCTCTACTGCCAGCTCACCCGCTTCTCTCGCTTCTCCCTCACAGTCAGCAGAGGAGAATTTGGAGGAGACAGCCCGGCACTGCTGGGACAGAGACTCTCCAAACGCTCACAGTTGTCTCACGCTCACCATGAGCACAAGCGAGGAGGAGGCGGCCTATGACCCAAGGAATCTGGGTGAGAGTAAAGTGTCCCTCCCATAGCCTGGCAGCGGTCGTGGGGACATTCAGCATGGGACCAAGAGCAGGGGCAGGGGCAGGCAGGAGCTCCCCGACCGCCCTGGGGAAGAACCCCGCCTTTCCTCAGCAAGCAGGGCCCAGGCAGTGGGCACCTGCTGGGACACCCGTGCCTGCTGTGTCCCCTTCTTCTCCAAAGCCTCCAGCCCTGCCAAGCCAACAGCTAGGCAGGGACAGAGCAGGCCCTTGGGGCAACACCTCAGGGATGCTTCCCCCAGCCCTGCAGAAGTGCTCATTCTCAGTGGCCTTTGCTCTCTCCCTTCCAGCATGCATGCTGTGTCATCGGGCAGAGGCTGACCCGGATATCTGTGGGCCCAAACTGCAGGATCAAGGGCTCTGCGCCCATCTATTCTGCCTGGTGAGTTCCCCCAGGGCTCCCTCCTGCTTTCCATAGGCAGTCCCTGCCACACACTCCTCATCAGCTCCTCCTCTTTTCTGCAGTTTTTTAGCACCAACCTGTTTCAGAGAGCCCCTGAGAATTCAGGACTCATTGGATTTAGCCCCGAGGAGGTCAGACACACAATCGAGCGGGCAGTGTGGAAGGTGAGGACCTGATAAGAACAAGTTTTGCGCCGGCACAAAGTTGTGGTAACTTAGCTCCGAGCCCGAGAAAGCAAGCCCAGCCCTTCCAACCAGCTCTGGAGCAAACACCTTGCTCCCAGCAGCTCCAGAGGGGTTGCAGCCCAGGAGCCTCATCGGCCAGGCGGATCTGCGGGCTGTGGCCCAGCAGCGGCCACATCCTGCTCCCTGCTCAGAGGTGTGGGGTTGGCCATGGAGGCCCTGAGGCTGACGCTGATGGGGGCTGCTGTGCTCTTTCCAGGACTGCCTTGTCTGTGGCCTGAGTGGGGCCACCCTCACCTGCTGGACAAGGGGCTGCAACCGCAGGTTCCATCTCCCCTGTGCCGTGGCGGGTGAATGCATCACCCAGTACTTTGGGCTATACAGGTGAGGTTCCCCAGCCTTTGCAACGTGTATAGGCATTAAACATCACCCTTCTTCAAGCACTTCCCACCTCACCCATCCCTTGCGTCTTGCCCCAGGACCTTCTGCTGGGAGCACCGTCCCAAGCAGAAAGTGGTGGAGACTCCAGAGGAGAACACCACCTGCCTTATCTGCCTGGAACCTGTGGAGCACAGCGTGTCATATGGCACCATGGTGTGCCCAGCATGCAATCACGCCTGGTTCCACAGGAGCTGCATCCGGGTAGGAGCCCTTCCCTCACCCCCGGGCCACGGGAGGTTCTCAGCAGCACCAGGGCCTGCCTTATGCTCCTGTTTCTCCTGTAGGGACACGCTATGTGTGCCGGCATAGTTTGCTTCGCGTGCCCCCTCTGCAGAGACAGCGCAAAATTCCAGGTGGAAATGGTCACAATGGGGATCCGAATCCCTGCAAGGTTGGTGTCCTCCTGCTCATCTCACAAAACAGGAAGGTTTCAAGTGCTGTGCCGAGCCAGGGCCAGCCCCTGCAGAAGAGCAGGAATGCCCCACATCTACCTGAGGCTGGGGCAGCAAGGGCTCATCAACTTTCCTTTCTCCATCAGACGGCCAATGTGGGAAGTAAGCCACACTTTCCCAACACTGCGCGAGAGGCACAGCCGCTGTGATGCCAGCGAGTGCCTTTGTCCAGGAGGCAGGGAGCAGGCAGAGGACGAGGGGTAAGTTGCCAAAGCTGCGCCCCGGGGCTTTCCATGGCATCCCTGTCTGGCCAAGGGCTCCAAGCAGAAGGACCGAGAACAAGAGCTCTGCTGGACGGTCCCTCCCATGCTGTGGTGGTTTTGTCCTCATGGCCATTAACCCGCTTGCTTTCCCAGGCCCTGGCAACTGCTGCTGTGTGTCTCCTGCGCTGCCGAGGGCACCCACAGAGGCTGCTCCAGCTTGGAGAGCACAGCCAGCTGGGAGTGCAGCAGCTGTGCGGGCCCAGCCATCGGTAAGAGGCAAAGCACCCGGGTGCCCCTGGGCGGAGGCCAGGGACTGGAAAGGCCTGGCAGCGAGTGCCCGGGGTAGGCCTGGCAGAGCCTCTCTGCTTCAGGAGATCTGGCAGCGCTGCACTGGGTCATGTTGCCGTGCAGGGCCATGTCCTTCACCTCCTTGCTTCCCTTACAGCCTCCAGTGCCAGCGTGGAGCTCACCAGCCCCGGCACCACAAGCCAGCCAGCGTCAGGGCCTTCCCAAGATGCACAGGCAGCCGGGACCAGCAGCCCCAGCACTGGCAGCATGGCAGCGTCAGAGCCACCCCAGGGCTCCCCAGTGCTTGAGAGCGGCAGCCACTCCAACACCCCTGGGCCTGAGCGGCTGCGAGACCGCTCCCGCTTGCAACGGCGGGTCAAAAAGCCCTACAGCCAGCACAGGGGACATCACCAGAGGAGCCGCGCAAGATCACCGAGTGCTGAGACCAGCACCCCCAGCCAGGCAGCACTGGGGCCATCCCACAGCTCCCCAGCACCTGAGACAAGCAGCCCCAGCACCACCAGCCAGCTGCCATCGGGGTCCTGCTCTGGCTCCCCAGTACTTGAGAGCGGCAGCCAATCCAGCGCCCCTGGGCCCGAGCAGCTGCAGGACCGCTCCAGTGCCCCTGGGCCCGAGCAGCTGCAGGACCGCTCCAGTGCCCCTGGGCCCGAGCAGCTGCAGGACTGCTCCAGCATCCCTGGGCCTGAGGAACTGCAGGACTGCTCCAGCGCCCCTGGGCCCGAGCGGCTGCGAGGCCGCTCACGCTTGCAACACCGGGCCCAAAATCCCTACAGCCGGCCCAGAGGACAGCGCAGGACCAGCCCTGAGCCGACCCAGAGCGCTGGCACTCGTCCCCCTTCTCCCCCAGAATAAAGTTGCCTGAATTCTCTGCACTGGGAGATTCCACACTCATTTGTCAGCTTCCTTCTCCTGCTCTCCCCTTCTCAAGGGGTTAGCTTTAGGGCTGGGCCCAGAGGGTGGTCTTCCCCATGGGCACAGCAGCATCTTCACCAGACCAACATCCATCCCTGCAGACTGGCCTTGCCCAGCTGCCCAGTGCCATGGCCATGAGCTTTGGGTCTTGCTGTCCCTGCGGACAGCTCAGTTTGACTGGGGCAAGTTCACCTGGGCACTGTGTGCCACACCCGCCCACCTGGCACAGCTCCTGCCCCTCGCCCTACAAAATCACAGGCCCCTGTTTTATAAACGGTGGTGACAAATTGTTCACTCTAGTTTACAGTATCCAAATAGAATTTATTTGAGCAAGTAAGAAGCAGGCCAAACAGCAGGTCTCTGCTCCACCAACGGCGCACACCCAAGCAGCAGACCAACCCTACATTTATGCAGAAAAACAATGAATATTCTATTAACGCCTATACATAATTATTACCTAAACCCACCTACTCTCGCTTCACATGTTAATTAGCTTATCAGTCCTTTGCGCTTGCGCAGATCCTTCCAAGAATTGTGAGCAAGGGTCTCTGGTGGTCCTTGGAAGAAAGCCATGAGTTGTCCTCACAATGTACTTTTCAACTTTTGCCTAGAATGTGAGGGTCTTGCAAGCTTGTAGTGTTCTTATCAGTCTGAGCTAATTTATGTCCTTGTTAGTCAGTTTTTCTGTAGCAAGGGGATAAACAATGTATCCCCCAAATCCTTGTTCCCAGAGATAGAGTGAGACTTTCACAAATAAGTCCTTTGTTATGTAAAAGAAAGAAAAAGAAACAGACTCTTGTCCCTCACAAGCCATTAGTTCCCAGAGCTGCTTCCCATAACTATACTGCGTAACTACACTACCTATATATCCTGATCCTATACCCTTACATCAATTGCGATTAATAACAGCTTAGTTAAAAGGTTAACATAGTTTAACTGCCTACTGGTTTGATTAACAAATTGATTACACAAGGTTTATTACATTAAGCACAGATTAAATGATAATCAATCGATGGCTGAAGGAAAGTCAAAGAGTGATGGGGCAAGAACAGAAGGGTCATCAGAATCCTCGGATGATGTGGGTTGGAAAAGACCCTTAAGATCAGCAAATTGCACTGTTAAACCTAAGAGTATCGGGCCCACCGCAAAACCACGTCCCTGAGTGCCACATCTACAGGACATTAAATGCTTCCCAGGATGGTTAGTCAGCCACTTCCCCGGGCAGCCGTCTCCAGTGCTTGACAACCCATGGCCCGTCAATCCAGCCGCTCCAGATCCCTCTGTTGAGCCTTGCTACACTCCAGTTGATCAAGCCTCCCACCCAGCACCTCCCCAAAGCGCTAAGGGGATCAGGAGAAAGACACTGGGCTCCTGCGACATTGAGGTGCCGGCCTGAGGTCCTGTGCTGTGCCCTGGCCACTCCACCATATCTGAGTGGTTGGGAGGTATGAACCCAGGCCAGGCTGTAAGGTGGCTTCTGCCCCCTGTCCTGGGGAGCCCAGACCCACAGGCAGAACTTGAGACGCAGCCCGGATGGAGCTGCCCGAGGAGCACCTTTCTGCCAATGGCGTCTCTGCCCATGTTTGGGCTGCGCACAGGTCAGCGGCGCTGATGTCACAGTAGCCATTGTGACCCGCAAAGGCAAGCCTATAAAAAGGCTCACCGGGCCAGGCCGTGGGTCAGTGCGACCCGGCGAGGGTGAGGAGAGGGCAGGGGAGGGACAGGGCTGGCAATGGAGGAGCGAGGCCCCACACCTCAGGGCTCTGGGCCTCTACTGCCAGCTCACCCGCTTCTCTCGCTTCTCCCTCACAGTCAGCAGAGGAGAATTTGGAGGAGACAGCCCGGCACTGCTGGGACAGAGACTCTCCAAACGCTCACAGTTGTCTCACGCTCACCATGAGCACAAGCGAGGAGGAGGCGGCCTATGACCCAAGGAATCTGGGTGAGAGCAAAGTGTCCCTCCCATAGCCTGGCAGCGGTCGTGGGGACATTCAGCATGGGACCAAGAGCAGGGGCAGGGGCAGGCAGGAGCTCCCCGACCGCCCTGGGGAAGAACCCCGCCTTTCCTCAGCAAGCAGGGCCCAGGCAGTGGGCACCTGCTGGGACACCCGTGCCTGCTGTGTCCCCTTCTTCTCCAAAGCCTCCAGCCCTGCCAAGCCAACAGCTAGGCAGGGACAGAGCAGGCCCTTGGGGCAACACCTCAGGGATGCTTCCCCCAGCCCTGCAGAAGTGCTCATTCTCAGTGGCCTTTGCTCTCTCCCCTCCAGCATGCATGCTGTGTCATCGGGCAGAGGCTGACCCGGATATCTGTGGGCCCAAACTGGAGCATCAAGGGATCTGCGCCCATCTGTTTTGCCTGGTGAGTTCCCCCAGGGCTCCCTCCAGCTTTTCACGGGCAGTCCCTGCCACACACCGCTCATCAGCTTCTATTTTGCAGCATTTTGCAAATGGTATTTCTCAGCAGCGGAGTAACGATGGCGTTCGCCTTGAGTATATAAGGGATATAATCCAGCAGGCAGCCTGCAAGGTGAGGACCTGATAAGAACAAGTTTTGCGCCGGCACAAAGTTGTGGTAACTTAGCTCCGAGCCCGAGAAAGCAAGCCCAGCCCTTCCAACCAGCTCTGGAGCAAACACCTTGCTCCCAGCAGCTCCAGAGGGGTTGCAGCCCAGGAGCCTCGTCGGCCAGGCGGATCTGCGGGCTGTGGCCCAGCAGCGGCCACATCCTGCTCCCTGCCCAGAGGTGTGGGGTTGGCCATGGAGGCCCTGAGGCTGACGCTGATGGGGGCTGCTGTGCTCTTTCCAGGTCTGCTTTGTCTGTGGCCTGAGTGGGGCCACCATCACCTGCCGGGAGAGCGGCTGCGACCGCAGGTTCCATCTCCCCTGTGCCGTGGCGGGTGAATGCATCACCCAGTACTTTGGGCTATACAGGTGAGGTTCCCCAGCCTTTGCAACGTGTATAGGCATAAAACATCACCCTTCTTCAAGTACTTCCCACCTCACCACAGAGTCACAGAATCACAAGTTTGGAAAAGACCTTTGAAGATCATCAAGTCCAACCAATCCCATCCTATGGTAAACCATATCCCTAAGTATCTCATCTACCCATTTTTAAACACATCCAGGGTCAGTGACTCAGCCCCCTCCCTGGGCAGCCTGTTCCAGGCCCTGACAACTCTTTCAGTAAAAAATTTTTTCTAATGTCCAATCTAACCCTGCCCTGGCACAGCTTGAGGCTGTTTCCCCTTGTTCTATCTCCTGTCACCTGGCTGAAGAGACCATCGCCCATGTCTCTACAACCTCCCTTCAGATAGTTGTAGGTGGTGATAAGGTCTCCCCTCAGCTTCCTCTTCTCCAAGCTGAACAGCCCCAGCTCCGTCAGCCGTTCCTCATATGATTTGCCCTCCAGCCCATTCACCAGCCTGGTTGCCCTTCTCTGCACTTGCTCAAGGACCTCAATGCCCTTTTTATGGTGGGAAGCCCAGAACTGGACACAGCACTAGATGTGTGGCCTCACCAATGCCACGTACAGGGACACAATTACTTCCCCAGACCTACTGGCCACACTGTTTTTGATACAAGCCAAGATGCCATTGGCCTTCTTGGCCGCCTGGACACACTGCTGCCTCATATTCAGCCTGCAGTCAACCAACACTCCCAGGTCCTTCTCTGCCTGACAGCTCTCCAGCCAGTCTCCCCCAAGCCTGTAGCACTGCATGGGGTTATATCCCATGTGCAGCACTCTGCAGTTGGCCTTGTTAAACCTCATCCCATTGTCTCAGGACATCGGTCCAGTCTGTTCAGATCCCTCTGAAGAGCCTCCCTGCCCTCAGGCAGATCAACGCTTCCTTCTAGTTTAGTGTCATCTGCAAACTTAGGGAGCATTCAATCCCTTCATCGAGGTTATTGATAAAGATGTTGAGCAAAACTGGACCCAAGACTGAGCCCTAGGGGACGCCACTCACCACTTGTGACTAGCCTCCAGATGGAACAAAATCCAGCTGGAGACCAGTCACAAGTTGCAACCCCCAGGGCTTACCCATCCCTTGCCTCTTCCCCCAGGACCTTCTGCTGGGAGCACCGTCCCAAGCAGAAAGTGGTGGAGACTCCAGAGAACACCACCTGCCTTATCTGCCTGGAACCTGTGGAGCACAGCGTGTCATATGACGCCATGGTGTGCCCAGCATGCAAGCACGCCTGGTTCCACAGGAGCTGCATCCAGAAACACGCCATCTATACTGGCTACCACTGCTTTAGCTGCCCACATTGTAAGAATGTGTTTAGATTTCTTCTGGAAATGCTCTCCATGGGGATCCGAATCCCAAGGAGGTAGGGTGCTTTTTGTTTGAACTCACAAGATAGGAGGCTGCCAGCTTTGTACCATGCCAGGAGCAGCTCCAGCACTCTGGGCCCTCCGTTGTCCCGTTGAGTGTGCACTTCAGCTTTCAAGAGCTGGAAAATGGCAGAGGGAAGAGCAGGAATGCCCCACATCTACCTGAGGCTGGGACAGCAAGGGCTCATCAACTTTCCTTTCTCCATCAGAGGGCCATTGTTGGAGAGAAGACACACCTACCCAACACTGCGCGAGAGGCACAGCCGCTGCGATGCCAGCGAGTGCCTTTGTCCAGGAGGCAGGGAGCAGGCAGAGGACGAGGGGTAAGTTGCCAAAGCTGCGCCCCGGGGCTTTCCATGGCATCCCTGTCTGGCCAAGGGCTCCAAGCAGAAGGACCGAGAACGAGAGCTCTGCTGGACGGTCCCTCCCATGCTGTGGTGGTTTTGTCCTCATGGCCATTAACCCACTTGCTTTCCCAGGCCCTGGCAACTGCTGCTGTGTGTCTCCTGCGCTGCTGAGGGCACCCACAGAGGCTGCTCCAGCTTGGAGAGCACAGCCAGCTGGGAGTGCAGCAGCTGTGCAGGCCCAGCCATCGGTAAGAGGCAAAGCACCCGGGTGCCCCTGGGCGGAGGCCAGGGACTGGAAAGGCCTGGCAGCGAGTGCCCGGGGTAGGCCTGGCAGAGCCTCTCTGCTTCAGGAGATCTGGCAGCGCTGCACTGGGTCATGTTGCCGTGCAGGGCCATGTCCTTCACCTCCTTGATTCCCTTACAGCCTCCAGTGCCAGCGTGGAGCTCACCAGCCCCGGCACCACAAGCCAGCCAGCGTCAGGGCCTTCCCAAGATGCACAGGCAGCCGGGACCAGCAGCCCCAGCACTGGCAGCATGGCAGCGTCAGAGCCACCCCAGGGCTCCCCAGTGCTTGAGAGCGGCAGCCACTCCAACACCCCTGGGCCTGAGCGGCTGCGAGACCGCTCCCGCTTGCAACGGCGGGTCAAAAAGCCCTACAGCCAGCACAGGGGACGTCGCCAGAGGAGCCGCGCAAGATCACCGAGTGCTGAGACCAGCACCCCCAGCCAGGCAGCACTGGGGCCATCCCACAGCTCCCCAGCACCTGAGACAAGCAGCCCCAGCACCACCAGCCAGCTGCCATCGGGGTCCTGCTCTGGCTCCCCAGTACTTGAGAGCGGCAGCCGCTCCAGCGCCCCTGGGCCCAAGCGGTTGCGAGGCCGCTCCCGCTTGCAACACCGGGCCCAAAATCCCTACAGCCGGCCCAGAGGACAGCGCAGGACCAGCCCTGAGCCGACCCAGAGCGCTGGCACTCGTCCCCCTTCTCCCCCAGAATAAAGTTGCCTGAATTCTCTGCACTGGGAGATTCCACACTCATTTGTCAGCTTCCTTCTCCTGCTCTCCCCTTCTCAAGGGGTTAGCTTTAGGGCTTGCCCCAGGGGTGGTCTTCCCTGTGGGCGTAGCAGCACCTTCACCAGACCAACATCCATCCCTGCAGACTGGCCTTGCCCAGCTGCCCAGTGCCATGGCCATGAGCTTTGGGCCTCACTAGCCCAGTGGACAGCTCAGTTTACCCAGAGCAAGGTGACAGAACTGCACCCCGGGGTCACTTCTCCCGTGGTCAGTCACACAGCTTTTTTACAATACATATATGCATATTCATAGGAATTCCAAGGTATGATTAATTTTTGCATTATGAGAGCTCATTATCACCCACCCACCTACCCCAGAAGAGTAATATCTTGTTGGGCTTCAAAGCCATTTACTTCCTTTACTCTTTATTACAAGTCCTTTTTGTGAGCTTTAGTGGTTTTTTTGCTACCAAATCCAGGGAGCTGGTTCTGCTGACCTGAGGACCCTCCTGCTCTTACTCCCTCTTCCACTTTGTGACTGCCTTCTCAGAGACAAGTTGTTTGTCCTGGGGTATGACAATGCACACAATGTGCCTATATTGCATCCCTTTAGGCAAGACTTCGCACATCCTTTACATCGCTTGTTGCTGACCATGTAATACTTATGTTCCCATCATCACCAATCTCCTTCCTCTTTTGCTTCATTCCCTACTCTTCGAGGTGCAGTGATCTTGAGCTATGAGGATGTATTTCTATGTTGAGTGTGCTGCTGGGGGTGTAAGGAGAGGAATTGGGACTGATGTTGAGTCTGGGAAGAAGGGAGCAGTGGGGGGGGGGGGACGTGTTTTAAGATTTGGGTTTATTTCTTACTCTGTTCTGCTTGGGTAATAAATGAGATTAATTATTTTCCTAGTTGAATCTATTGTACCCATGACAATAATATCTGACTGATTTCTCCCTGTCCTTATCTTGACCCATGAGCCTTTCAAGGTTTTCCTTAGATCCTCTTCCCCCTGCCCAGCTGGGTTGTGGGCACCCGGCCTCCAGCCAGCATCAATCCTTCACAGTGGTTTTTAGGCCAGATGTGTAGCAGGAGGAATTCGAAATAAGGACAGGAACGTGTACTGAGCAGAGCTGAGGAGTGGCGAATTTTTCTCGTTCAAAATGTGGCAAAGGGCCTTGCCCCGCGACCCCGGGAAGGCGGCTCGACCCGCCGCGGCCTTTGGCGCTGAGCAGCTCCCGCCTCGCGGCCCGCCCGGCGCCGCCGCCTGTCTCCCAGCAACGCAGGCCGCGCCCGCCCGGCATGGCCCTCGCGGCTCGCCGTAGCGCGGCGGCCACGGTGAGAGCGGCGGTGACGGTGAGAGTGGCGGTTGCGGCGAGGGCGGCGGCTGCCGTTGCCGGGGCCTGGCTGCCTGCGGGTACCCCCGCGCCTGGCCCCGGCTGTGAGAGGGTCCGGTCTGGGTTCTGCCCTTGCCGCCGCGGGGCTGGGGGCCGGTCGGGGAGCTCTCGGGTGCGGCCGGTCCTAGGGAGTGTCGTCCTGTGTGGTGGTGGGGGTGCCCGCCTGGGGGGTGCTTCCGCGCCTGGCTGGGGTTTGCGGGGCTTTTTGGCAGGCGTAGGGGTGCCCCCGGGGTTGGGGGTGTTTGCCAGCAACGATAGTGGAGCCGGGCTTGGGGGGGTGTCTGTGACCGCGGCAGTGCTGCCCTGCTTAGGGCTGGCTCTGGGTTTGGGGGTGTTGCTGTGCTTGGGGGTGCCGCCAGCAGCGGGGTGTGCCTGGGTGTAGGGTCAGTGCCTGGATTTGGGCAGTGCTGCCTGGTGTTTCTGGGTTTGGGGGTGCCACAGAGACCCGCGCTTGGATTAATGCAGAGCAGTTTTCCAAGCGCATGGGGGCTCTGCCGCCCGGCCGCCTCTCTGCCCGCCTCAGCCCCGCTGCCCTGGCAGAGCAGGGGGGCCGGGTCGGCAGCTGCCAGACAAAGCTGTGTCTGCTGGCCCAGCCTCTCGGCCTGCCTCCCGTCGGCTCGCTTTAAGATCTGGTTTACCCTGCGTTGTTTATTCTGCCCTTCTGCTGGAAGCTGCTTGCCATTGCCCAGAGAGGAGTTTAACCGGTGGCCAGGCTCAAAGCACAGGGTGGCTTTGCCAAAGCTGCTGGGGCCGGTTTTGTGAATCGCACTTGGGATCAGCAGAGGGGTAGATGTCTGTCCCCCTGCCCTTTCTCTGACCTGTTGAAAGCAGCATCTGCTCCAAAAAAACCCCCACCAAAACAAACCCAACAAAACAAACCATGTCACTGCAGCAGAGCATGTTGTACAGTGCTGGTCATGCTGTGCTCTCTGGCTGGGCATTCAGGCTCTTTCGGCAGTGTGGGTTCTGGGCCAGCCACCCCTGGCAAGAACCAAGGGCACTCTGCCACTCTTGTGTGTGTTTAGATTGTCCTGATAGAGATAAAATTATGTCTCTCACGCTGTGCTGTTTGTTCTTTTTTGGTCATAAATTACAGTGCACCTGTTTATAGGTTTGGGGAGGGGGGAGTATTTCTTGGTTTGAGTCTTTGATGCAGATTGTCGAGGGCCGTTTACCCAGGGTGGTTTTTCCTTTGTTCCCGTGGTTTTGCTTAGCAGTGCTGCAGGAGGGACACCAGGCAGTGCTGCTCCACTGCTGTATCTGGGGTTGCCCCAAGGAAAGCAGCTTTAGGACCTTTAGGAAATCCTTTCCCAAGTCTAGCCAAAGCTCAAGTGATCTTCTGCCAGTGGAGTTGCTGCGGTACTTGCATCACTTGGCAAGTTCACTAACTTTTTCAGGGTTCACCTTCGTTCCTGCTCTGTGTGAGACTGCCAGCAGAATTGCCATCTTCCTGTTGCTCTGTGTGTCACAAAGCGCTTTGTCAGGCAGCTGAACAAGAGAGAGACTTCCAGTGACAGTCAGCTCTCGGGGTAACTGGAAACAGGAGAGGACTGTAACCTAACGTTTGGAAGCTGGATGGAAGTAGCAGCTTGAATTTATTCCTTTTGTCCTGGCATATGTCAGATCAGCTCCAATAGCCTGCTTTGCATCCTAGTGGTGCTAGGAAGGGTCAGGAATCTTTAGCCTCGTGGTAGGTTTTAACCTGTAAATGCCTCTGTGTACTTCTACCTGTGTATGCCTTCATCCCTGTAAAACTGACAACTGGGTCTTTTTCTTTGTAGTCAATGATATTCTTCTGTAGTCAGTGACATTCTTTTGTGGTCCAGTTCATATGCATTTGTCTCTTCCTTCTCCCTCTCTCTCTGTTTTAGATCATAGAATAATCCAGTGGCCTGTTAAACAGAAGGTTAACTGGGTGTGTACTCCTGTTTTAAAGAATACAGTGTGGGAGAGAAAGGCAGAGTGTCTTCTTGGGACATGAGCAGAAGCCTGTTTCAGCAGTGTTTAGCAGCCCTGTGCTGGCTCAGGGCTTCGGGCTCAAGCTCGGTGCAAAGGTTGCCTGTGTTTCTGGCTTGGTTCTGCCAGTGCCTGTGGTTGGAGTGGGGTCTGTGTGGCTGTCTGGAGTGTGACTTAATGCCTTGACTGCTTTGGGAAGATTTTGTGCTGTTGGATAGGTGGGACTGTTGGCAGGGACTGTTGGAGGTTGGCTTTGGGCTCTTGTATGATGTCATTAGTACAAGGATTTTGGCTGTTTTTTGGCTTATCCCTGTTGTTCAATCCAGGTACATTAATCTCTGAGAAAGGGAGGAGTCTAAAGGCAGCATCCTCCCCAGCAAGGTTTGTTACAGACATCTGTCCATCTTATGTCTGCTCTGGAAGTGGTGCCTGGGAAGAATGACTTCAAGAGGTGCTGGGACTGCTTTCTCAAGGAAGAACTACAGGCTGAGCACCGAGCCAGAGAAGTCCAAGGTCACAGGTATGAGGCTGTAGGTGCTGTGTAAAAGCAGAGCCACTGTGGATCGAGTGAGTGCCCCTTGCCTCGCCGAGATCAGCTGCCTTCCAGTTGCGGTTCCCTTGGTGATGTGAGGTGTGGTGGGGCTGAAACTGAGTAAATTCCTGAACCAAGAGGAGATTTTGAGAGGGATTTTCCTCTAGTGCTAAGGACTCCAGAAGCTCATGTCACAGTGACCTTTCCTCAGCACACAGCCCTGCCTCATGAGGCTGGAGAATGTCGTGTTGCCTGTCTCTGTCCCATCTGGTTCAGGGAATTCCCCTTCCAGGAAGAACAGCTTGTCAGATTCCCAGGTTAATCCTTTTCTGAGAAGTTTTGGTACCTGCTAGGCCTTCTGTTTTCTCTGGGACTCACCAGTCCAGCAGAAGTATGTGCTTATGAGACCACGACTCTGGCATCTGAGGGCACTGTTGCACCCAGAAATGAAGCATCCTGCATCAATGTGACACTAGGGATTGTTTTGCACAGTGAAAGCTTAAGTGAGGCATACATCATTGAAGAGGTCTGTGGGTTAGGTGAGATGAACTGCATCTGCAAGCCTTTCTATTTCAGCATCTTCTGGTGCAGTTAAGAGATGTAAGTACTTAACATTCCCAAAGCATGGATAGGACATCAGCAGTTGCAATAGTGATAAGATTTTTACTTTTATTTATTTTTTTAAAAATTAAATTGGATTCCCTCCTCTGGGTTTTGAAGTCACTTTGTCTGGTAGTAGTACAGCAGGATTCCTGAGGATATAGGGGATCTGTGGGGACCAATTTATAGGCTCTCATTTGAGCAGCTGAAGTTGGAAACAGCCCTTGTTGCAGAGATATACCCTTGACACTGGGCTCTAGGGCTGCGAAGTGAAGGCAGTAAGACTGTGAGTGACTCTTTGAAGCTGCCTTTTCCACTGTGTTGATCTGCAAAGTCGAACATATTCCCACAGTTACCACTTTCTTGCTTGTATGTGAAATTAAAGTTTGCAGTTACCTCCTGAATCCCTGAGCTTATTGCCTTTCTGTTTTTCACAAGGGATCGTGAACAGCAGGCTGCTGAATGATTATCTGCATCGTGTCTTTACCAATGCTGATGGGAACCAGCCTGCAGCTGCTTACAGGTATCAGACTTCTCATTCACTAGATGGCAAGTGATGCTGTATCACTCCCCAGGTGTACAGCACTGCGGTGAAAGGAAAGATCCTTTAGTGCCACACAGTGATCTTTGTTAAAAGCACAGCAGCATCATGTTATAGAAACGACTCTGAGGGCCTGTCCTTCAGTGGCTTTTTCAGTTTGCAGAGGAAGGAGTCCTCAGAATTGTTTTTGCATGAAAAACCCCATGTGCAAAAGCACCAGGCAATATTTCTGAAATAAGTTGGCAAGTAGGCATTCACCTTATTGCTTCTCTTCCCTCTCTACTTCTGAGGAGGTGCAGAATGCACAGGGTTTAGGTACAGGAATGAAAAATGCCTTGTCAGTGCCCTGTAAACTAAAGGCAAGGCAATTAGTGATGTAGGACATACCATACATTTATTGCTCAGGCTGTGGAACTGTGGGTACTTTTATTATTATTAGGAGGCAGCAGAGGAAAAGCAGCATAAAATTCCTGTTTAGTGTCTGCTTGCTTCTGTTTGGCTTCAGTTCTCCTCACCTTGTAGCCCAGAAACTTGTAACTTTGGATAAGAAAATCTTCCCTTCTGTTTAGCTCTTTTGCCAGAGGCCAGTCAGACCGGTTCAGGGCAGGTAGAGCAAGGCAGGCACATGGAGCTTCTGCTGGTTGGCAGTGCTGCAAAGTGGCTGGGGTCACATTCCACAGGCTATACTTAGTACTGCCAGCTCAAATGTGAGCTCAGAGCTGCTAAAAATAGCCTCTGGCCCTCTCTCCAGGCTTGCTGAGCTAGGGTTATGGCGGGAGGAAGGCAAAGTGGGTCATGTTACTTTGCCACGAGCTCTCCTGCCAACATGCCTTGGAATATTCCATCTGTCTGAGCATTTTGTTTTTCAGTATTTCTAATTTATTCACCTGGTGATTAATGACTTGAAAGCATAGAACTGATAGCTTGTTGGACTGGTCTCTCAGTCCTTTTTTTTTTTTTTCTTCCTCAATGTAAGGAAATGCAAAGTGATGTCTTGAAAGGGGAACAGCCTCAGTGTTGCCCACAAAATGACCAACCCTGGGCTGATTGTTATTGCACAGTAATGAGATTGAGCTGGGAATACTAAGTCTTTAGTAAGTCAGAAAAATAAAGTAGAAAGTTAGGATTTGTTAGGGAAGAGGTAGAGGGTAAGGAAAATCATTATGCCACTGAGAAAAAGCATTGTGGTTTACCTCATCTTGAGTAACACATGGTTCTGGGCTCACCAAGTCCAAAAAGGTATTTTAGAGCTGCAGAGATTTTGAGGAAGGGTAAAAGCAAGTCAGATGCCTGGAATGGCTCTTCTGTAAGGAACAGCTAAGTTAGCCTTGAAAAGAGAGAACTAAGAGAAGGCAGTATGAGAAAGTTCTCTAAAATTATGGCCCAGAAGGGATGCATGAGAGTCTTCTCCTCTGTATGAAAACAGAATGGTTTTGGCTGTTGTCAGAGAGAGGATGCTGGGCTAGCCTGACCTTTGTCTGAACAGCTGCCTTTGTATTATGAAATACTGGAGAGGGGGAAATTCACTTCCCAAACCATGTGTGTGTGATGCTGACCAGGCAAAGCCATGGCCCACAGTTGTTGGTAGCACAGATGGTCTCTCGCTGCCGCTCTACCAGAGTCCAGTTTTCTTACTGCCACAAAATAAAGACTGAAGACTTTAAGATCCTTTGTTAACCACTTGTTTCTGCTGTACTTGTTCTGTGGTTCATTCATTGCCCCACCGTGCTGGGCAGCAAATTCCTCTGATTCCTGACAAGAAACCTGACAGAACTTCCCGGCTCCCGGTGCAGGACTGTGTGGATCCATGTGTCTAGGCTGCAACTCTCTCACACTTGACAACAGAGTTTTCTGAAGAGCTCCTATGCATGTTTATTCCCTAGAAAGCACCTGACGTTCCAGAACCTGCAGGAGCACCTTGACAGGCTGCTAGCAGAAGACAACGGCTCTGAAGACAGTCGAGGTAGGAGATACTGAGTGTCTGTCCCATCTGTGCTTCTGCTTGTGCTGCCTAATTGGGAGGACAAGTTGTATCATGAAAGGCAGTCTCCTGAATGAGCATCATTCTACCTTCCTGCCTGTGAGGGGCTCATCAGCCAGCCTTGAAACAGTTCTGCTTGCAGATGGAGGAGGCCTAAAATGCCTAGAAAAGCAGTTTGGAGGCAAATGCTGGAGGTGTTTTGCTGATAATGACAGGCAGAGCCATTGCTGTGACCTGCAGTGTGCAGTGCAAAGGCTTCCTGACAGTTTTCATGTACTGGTCTCCACTGTAGGTATTTGCTTTGGGCCTCAGGCTGTTGCCTTGTATTCCTGCTAGCATCTGTTTCCCTGAGTGAGTCAGGATGTGGCAGGATACAACCTGGCTCCGCTCCTAAAAAAGAAGAATTTTTTTCTTGCTGGCTGCAATTGAAGTGTGATGTGTTGGCCAAACATTTGGCTCAGAGTTTAGTTCTGTCTTTGAAATTTGCCAAAATTAAATTTTCAGGCAATGTAGAAAAAACCTGAACACTGCACAGCTAACACCTTGTGTGTTCCTTTTAAATCTCAGTGGTGTCTCCTTTCCTGAGTTTCTCAATGGTCTAACGTGAGGAACTCTATTTTATTCTTCTTCCACTGTAGCAGAATCCAGGAGCTGCTGGAGTCTAGGTGGAGACACTCATCAAGCTTACTGTTAAATTCTGCACAGCTTTGCCTCACAGGCTCTTTGCAACTCTTGTTTCAGATCAGGTAGCAGAGGGACGGCTTGGCCCCTCCACTGTGGTGTTGGACCACACGAGCGGTTTTGAGGGGCTCCTGCTGGTCGATGATGACTTACTGGGGGTGAGTGTGATGCCTGGTGTAGTGGAAAATGGTATTGTGAGACTAAAAGTGCTTTGGGCTTCTTGGTTTGTTCTTCATAACAGATCCCTGTCACTGGCTTTGTAGTGTGTTGTAAATGGAGTCTGCGCAGAAAGCTGCAGGATCCTGGAGGAAATGAGCTCTCCTGGGAAAAGGTCTAGCAGTACCCCTGAGTCCCAGCAAGCTCTGAGTGGAGCTGTGAGGAAGTGAGCCTCTGGCCCAGGGGCTTACTGAAGAGCTTGGCTAAGCAGAGGAGAGACCAGCAGCCAGCTTTCCTGTCCCTCCCTCCAGCAGACTGCCCCTTCCTTCCTTCCTTCTGGTCTTCTCTAATGGTGGCAAGAGGCTGAAGCTGAGGCTTTCCTTTCTCCTTTGTTTCCACTTGCTCCTTAGCTGATGTTCCTCATGCAGAAGATCAGCTGGAAGAATCCACTGGAATTTAATCCTTTCCTACTGCAGTAATTTCATCACTCCCTTCATCCCTTCACTGTGCACGCCTGTCCCATGCTCCTGTGCTCATTCCCTCCTTGATCTATGTAGCCCTTTTTACCTCTAGCAAGGAAGGCTGCCCTGGCCTCCCCTTTCCTCTTAAGACCTGCTGTAGGTTACTTTGGCTGTACCTAGAGTGTATTCTCCTATTGGATCAGACTGGCTTGCCTGTGAATTCCTTGCTGCTGCCTTCATCTGTTCTTCATTGTCCTGAGAATGGAGAGTTAGGAGATTTAGCCAGGAGTTAACAGGGTTCAGTTTCTGGGCAGCATGTCCTGAGCACCAGTCCTGGGCTTTAGTCTGGATGCCCTGGATCTACACTTTTAACTTGTCCGGGATTCAGACGCCTTTCCCATGGAATAGACACTTGAGCATCACCTGTCACAATCCCTTGGGAACCTCTCTGTCACCACATTGCCCTTGCACTGCTGCTGTGCTGCACGCCTCACTGGGGTTTATCAAGAACACAGATGAGCTGTGAGGAGGACCTGGATCATTCCCATGGGCCTGTCGGCTCTGAGTACAGCTGCTGGCATGGGGAAGAGGTCCCCTCTCTTCCCCACACTGTGCTTGTGAATAGCTCTACAACTTGCTGTGCTTTTGAGGGCTAGGATGGAGGGAACACATAGGGCTGAGCAGAACTCTGATTTGTCTGACTAAAGTATCTTCTGTTTGTTGGTGCAGGTGATTGGCCACAGTAACTTTGGGTCCATCAGGGCCACGACGTGTGTGTATAAAGGTAAGGAGATAAACCAGTGATGCTTTGAGGGGAAGACCCTTGGAATTGTGTACAGAGAGTTACACAACTTAGATAGCTCAGGAAATCTTGAATATGTTCGAGATCTAGAGTCCCTTCCTCCCCAGTTCATCTACTGGCTTTCCAGGAAGGAATGTGTGATGCTGGACTGAAGAGGTGGGAGGGGAATGTCCTTTGTGTGCCATGTTTGTTTCTGTGGGAGCAGTGTCAGGCTCTGCTTCTCTAACAATGAGCCAGGAGGTTTACTCTGTGGCATCTCTTTTCCTTGCAGGGAAATGGATTTACGAGGTGCTCATCTCCTCCCAGGGACTCATGCAGATTGGCTGGTGTACTCTCAACTGCAGGTTTAATCAGGAGGTAGTGTAACTGCTTCACGTGGCAGAGGCCTGCTCTGTGCTCCTCCACTGCTTGTAAGGTCAGTGTGGAGCAGCACACTGGTGCTGCGCTCCTGCCCTGCTAACGTCTTGTGCCCAGCACACACTGGAAGTACTGGGTCTGTGGGTTTTCAAGTCTTTACTGGACTCTTTGGTCTGTGTTCACAGAAGGTGTACGGTGTGAAGTCTTGCATGCTGGGTGTGTTGCTGTGCTCTGCTGCACGTGGCCACTGCTACAGGTTGATTTTCAGCTGACATCATCTCCAGAGGATGTGTTGGTCGGCACTGCTGGTGGCCGGTCGCTCAGGGTGGCCCATGGCAGCTGCTGCTGTGGGGCTTTGTTTGCCCTGGAGAGGCAGGCCCAGGCCAGCTCTTCTCAGGCCTTGGGTGGGATGTTTGATGCTGGGAAGAGATGCCAGCTGCAGAGTTTCACTAACTTACCATGATGCAGCATGTGAGGGGGGAGGTGATGGGCCTCCTGGGGGGCTGCTCTGACACAAATTGGAAGTGTAGGATGCCAGTGCTCTTTTTCTGACCCCAAAACAAGCAGGGAGTGGTGTATTTCTCTGAACCAAAGATCACAGGCCACCGTGTTCACTTCTAGAATGAGGGCTTTTCCCAGGCAGAGCGTGTGTGCTGGCAGCTGATCTCTCAAAGCTGCTTTTGCAATGAGAAGGATCCTCTGTGCTCAGTCTGGTCTGAGTCTCCTCTTTCATGTCTTGGTGCAGGAAGGAGTGGGAGATACACCAGATTCATACGCATATGATGGCAACAGGGTGCGCAAGTGGAACGTGACTACTACCAACTATGGCAAAGTGAGTAGCTGTCCTCCCAGGAGCAGGGTATTGGGTAAGGAGAAGAAAGCAGGTGGCTCCTCCTGCTGCTCGCTGGATTCTGCTGGGCTCCGTGAAATGCCCTCTCTGCTTCAGTCTGCTCTTGGGGAGGCTGTGTGCCTGCACCTGTTTTACTCTAGGGGTGCTGGACATGCTATGTGAGTGCTTTGTTTTGCAGCCCCAGCAGACTGATTCCCAGCATAGTGCTGCTGTTGGTCTCTAGAAGGCTTTGGTTCTCTGTAGCACGTCAGAAGGTGATGCAATGTTGGGATTAATACTCATTTGCTCCTTTGCATGTCCCTAGTGCTGGAGGGGAAAAAGGTCCTGATCAGTGGCTTATGTACAGCTTCCAGAAGTATGTAAAAGTGCTACATGAGCTGCTGTGAGAAGGAACTCTCCCTTCTTCAACCCTGAATCACAAGGGGTTGGTTGGGTTACAACCTTTCTTCTGATGTGGGAACACCCTGGATGTATATTTAACCTTTTCTCTCCCTTTTCTGCAGTCTTGGGCAGCAGGAGACATCGTCAGCTGTCTGATAGACCTTGATGAGGGCACCATTGCTTTCTGCTTGTAAGCATCTTTGTCCAGTTCCCTGCTTTGTTGATGTCTGTGTGTAACATAAAGGTTTTCTCATTGCTCAGCAGGTTGCTGAGCCATATTTCTGCCCTCTTCTCTTTAAGTTCCTTGGTAGTTCCAGCCTTTGCTTTTCTGTTGTGTTCAGAAAGCACCTAAATGGGCTGTTGAGTCTTCTACGTTCAGGTGAGAGCAGTTGTCAGAAAGGTGTTCAAGCTACAAAGTCTGTGTAAAGTTTGCTGTGGTTTTGGAGGGATGGGCATCTCTCATCATGCCTAATTCTGCAGTTGGCTGAGCCACACGGATTGCTTTTGTGGTCAGTGTAGACCTTGCCTGTCCTAAATTCACTAGGAGCTCTGGAGAGGCTGATAAATCTTCAGCCTCCAACTCCTGTGCACAAGGAGCAGAGACCAGCCCAACTAACAGTTGTTTCCTGGCCCTAAACCACAACCTGAGACAAGTCAGCCAGAATTAAACACTGTTTACACGCTCCTTTTGGAGAAGAGTAGATGGAGAGAGAGCATTTTCCTCCTGTTTCAACCAGCATCAAATGGATGAGGCCAGAAATGTCACTTGTTAAAATGTCCTTGTGTTTTTCTTCTTTCAGGAATGGCATATCTCTGGGAACTGCTTTTGATAACATCACAAGGGGTGCTGGAATGGCTTACTTCCCTGCCATCAGCCTCTCCTTCAAAGAGTCCGTTGCTTTTAACTTTGGGAGCCGTCCACTCCGATATCCTTTGGCTGTGGGGGAGGAGGTCTGAGGAGAGAATAGCCTGTACAGAAACAATCCTTGGAGGGTGTAGAATATATGTACCTGAGTGCATTTCACTTTCTTTTGTCAGCATTTGGGTGCAGAGTGGGGTCAAGGAGAGAAGAACCAGATACCCCCTTAGCTGGAGCAGAGCTGCAGGGCACGCCAATGTCAGTGCAGGTCCCTGCCAGTTTCTGAAGTGAGATTTGCTTTCAGCTCTGAATCAGCCGATTCAGATGGCAGCTGCCTGTTCCCTGGCACTCAGGTATTGCAAAGATCTTATCCTCCAGGTTTGGAAACCCCCGTGGTGCTGTGCTGCTGAGCCTCTTGGCCTCTGGTCCCTTCTACCTCCCAGCCATGCAGGACCTCTGACATGGTAGGAGTGTGGCCTGCCACCTTCCTGTGCAGACGCTGAGACTTGCAGCTCCTGGGTGTGCCTGTTGATAGCTGCAGTGGAGGCTCCTGTCAGGCTTTCTGATAAGAGCACAAGTGTGGTGTGAGATACTCACTGGTTGCAATATTGAGGAAGTGGGGATAAGCACGTGTGGTTATCGTCTGTTTAGAAGGCGCTGCGGTTTGAGCTGCGACTGAGGTGTGCACAAGGGTAAAGTAGATTAGAGACACAGTCTTTTTCTTGCACAAACAAAAGAGGTCCTGAAAGGATCAGATTGCATTTTACCTTAACACTCCCCTACTTATCCAGTGGAAGGTTACCGGCCCTTGCAGGACCCTCCAGCTGCAGACTTAGTGAAGGCTCGCAAGCTGCTGGGCTACCTGAAGAACGTGATCCATACCGGGATAGATGTGGCGGTAGGCTAATGGTGCTGGGTGGATCCTGCTGGGAGGTGTGGGTCTGCACTGCTCAGCTCCCACGTTTCCATACACCTCAGGGTCTCAACCCTTGCATGCTTTTGCATGGGAAATGCATGGCCCTGGAGGTCTTTGGCTTGCAAAATAGGATTCCTGATAGTTCCAGGACTTAAGTTAAATCATACTGGGCTTTGTTGTTCTCAGTCCTTTGAAGCTCCATTCCTGGTATAGAATCATAGAATTGTAGGGGTTGGAAGGGACCTAGAGAGCCCATCAGGTCCAACCCCCCTGCCAAAGGAGCTCCCCAGCTCATATTGCACAGGTTGGGGTCCAGATGGGGCTGAAATATCTCCAGAGATGGAGACTCCACACCACCTGGGCAGCCTGTCCCAGGGGTCCATCACCCTCACTGGGGAAAAGTTCTTCCCCATGTTGGTGGGGAACTTCCTGTGCTCCAACTTGCAGCCATTGCCCCTTGTCCTGTCTCCACAGACACTGAAAAGGGGCTGGCCAATTCCCCCTGCATCCCATGCTTAAGGTATTTATAAACATTAATTAGGTCCCCCCTTAGTATTCTTTTCTCCAGGCTGAACAGTCCCAGCTCACTCAGCCTTTCCTCACAGGGGAGATGCTCCAGGCCCTTCATCATCTCCGTAGCCTTCTCTGGACTCTCTCCAGGAGATCCGTGTCTTTTTTATCCCAGGGAGCCCAGAACTGGACACAATACTCCAGGTGGGGCCTGACCAGGGCAGAGTAGAGGGGCAGGATCACCTCCTTTGACCTGTAAGAGGGGATATTTGTCAGGGTCAGAACTGCAGGATTTGATTTTTGTAGCCTTGAAAGAAGCTTGGTCATATCTTAAACGTTTTGCTGGTGTCCTGGTGCAGCAGTGTGGTGAAAGGCTGGCAGGTCTGCCTTAAAGACTGGTTTGGCTGAGGCACTGTTTGCTAGAAACTGGGGGTTTTTTAGCTAGGGTGAGAGATGATCTGTTTATGCCCAAAGCATAAGGAACACCATCTGCTCCGGTCTTGGCTTGAATGGAAACCTGCTTTACTAGTTGACCTCCTCTGTAGGGATTCCCTTTTACAAATTACTGTGTACACTGGAGCCCTTTTGGAAGCACAGATTGTCAGGGTGCTTGCAGGTAGCTGACATCTGACTGCATTGCAGCTGTGCCAGGGCAAGGACCTGGCTGCTTCCCCATCCTAAATTCCTACATGCAAGGTTTTTGCTGCAGTCAGGCATGGTACAGTAGTCAGTGGCTGGTCCAGGCCTCTGGTTCGTTCAGGCTCTGGTGTATGGGTGGATTGGGCTGGATCCAAACCATGTGTCTTTCTGGGTTTGTCATTGCAGGAGGGGAAGCTGGTGGAGAAGGACACATCCACGTGGCAGCTGCAGGGAGAACCCACAGTGTTGATTACATTAGCCCACATCTTCAATTATTTCTCTCCTCTCATGGTGAGCTTTGCCTGCCCATTGAAAAACTTCTGTAGGGGAACATTATTGTGCTTGCAAGGTAGGGAGGTAAACCTGATCTGTGGCTGGGAAGTGGCTTGGAGGACTATTGACCTGGCTGTCTGTCTCCAGTGCAAGGTGTACCTGGTGGAAGATGTGCTCATGACCTTCCTGTTGAGCATCCTGGAGAGGGGAGGATCAGTGGAGGCCCATCCACTTATTCAGCAGCTGCTGGATCTCATGTGGCTTCTTATGGAGGTGAGTTGCTAGGGCTCAGGTTCCCCTTCAGGGATCACAGGGAGACCTTGGGAGCTGCTGAGAACAGGAGCCTGCCCTAGAAATACTGGTAGTGATCAGCTTCTTCCCCTTCCTGGTGACAAAATTTCTTTCATGGTAGACCACTCTGTCACGTAGTTCATCTGGCTGCTGCTTCACACACAGGGAATGAGGGATGAATGCAGAGTAATTTGTAATGGTGACACTGCCAATTGGGCTAACAAGGCATTTCTAGTTTTCTCCTACTGCTAAAAGAACTAATGAAGCTGAGTAGCTTCCTACTTCTGGGATCAAATTCATCAATAAGAAATGAGTTGGTCTTTTGGATGCTGTTAATGCTTATGGAACTTGGAGGTCGTAAATGCTGCTGTCTGCCCCAGGAGATTGGTCAGAGTGTGCAGGACTGGGGTGCAAATAGCCACTGCCCTCTCTCCACAACTGGCCCTGCTGGGGGAAGAACCTCCTGCAACTTCCCATGCCTCTTCCTGTCCAGACTGCATGATGCCACTCCTTCCTGGGACACTTGTTTGAGGCAGCCTTTGCTAGCCACTGGGAAGCTGCTGCTGAAGTGGTTACGTGGAGCCAGTCGCTTCCAGAGATCTCCTTGGAGACAGCATGTCTGTCCTTTGGGGTGACCATTAACAGGTACAGGCACTGGCCCAGACAGCTGTCATGAAAAGTCTAATTGAAAAATGTCATGACCCCCTCAGGGCCCATCATCTCAGAAGTGAAGCTGAACACCCTGATAGGGTTGTTTTTGTGGAAGAGTTGGCTCTCAGCCTGCTGGTTGGCTGTGAGTTGGACTCAACGAGACAGCTCTTCCATCATGCCATTGACACCAGAATAACTTCTTTCTTTCCTGGGTCGGTTCTGCCAGCCCTGTGTGCTGGGTAGGTCAGAGCAACTGAGGATGGGTGACTCAGCCCAACTAAACAGACTTTGGCTTTCTGTAGATGACTTTTGGGTTCATTTTGCTAGTGCAGAAATTTGTTTCCCTGTAGCAAAACGATGGCACCAACTTCTGCTTGGACTCTGTGTGAACTGTGTGTTCAGAGGACCTGCTTTTTCAGTTCAGAAGTGAATACTTCCTTCCAAGGTCACGCTTTGGGGACTAAAGCTGTTCCTGACTCCAAGCTGTTGTCATTCAATGTGTTTCTTATTTTCTCAGGAGTATGAAGTCCACGAGTGCCTCAAGCAGCTACTGATGTCCCTGCTGCGGGCTTACAGGTTCTCCCCCATCATCCCAGACCTGGGATTACAAGTGAGTTATGCTTCTAAATCTGCAGGGATCTGTGACTAGCCAGCTTCTGTTCTGCCCCCTTGTCCAAAAGTACACAAAGCCTTGGATTTTTCCATTGTTTGATGCAGAGGTGGCAGTTCTGTTACATTGTACCTATTGGAGAGCTGTATCCTCTTCTGTAGGTGAAGTCACTCCTGCTTCTCTGTTTCCCTAGATTCACTACCTCCGTCTCACCATTGCAGTCTTGAAGCATGAGAAATCCAGAAAATACCTACTCAGCAATGTTCTGTATCCTTTGTACCTCCTCTAGTCTCAGTTGTCCCTGCTGTCAATAATACAGCCAAGGAGACTTCAAGGTTCTGCAGGTCCTGGGCTGCAGAAGCCACCCTCTCTTTGAGATGTCATTTCTAATTCCTGAGCTCTCCTCTGTCTGCCTGACACCGTTCTCTACGAAGTCCTGAGTTGAGCAGGGGAAGCAGTGTTGTGTAGTTCACTTCCTGTTAACACAGAGGACTTCAATTCTTCCTGACTGACTTCTCTAATGTGCTTGGAGCAGAACCACTTTCAGAGCAGTCCAGCATTTGGGCAGCTGCTGTGTTAGCTGTGTGGGGCTTCTCCCAGGAGAAGGGGGCTCTGGATCTCACAGCGCTTTGAGTGCTTGTTTGTAAAGAGATCTCACTAGAGCTCTGGAAAGGTGCCCTGTCCCTCCTCCCAGCATAGCCACGGTGCTTGCTTTAACTTCGATGTGCAGCTTTGATGTGCTCCGTTCCGTTGTGTTCTTCTACATTAAGAGCCCGCTGCGTGTGGAAGAGGCGGGTTTGCAGGAGCTCATTCCCACCACATGGTGGCCAAACCGCTTCACCAAGGAGGTGAGTATCAGTGAGAGCACATCCACTAAGGAGGCTGGAGAGCTCTTACTGCCTGCTGTCCTCATCGTTTTCTGGAGGGAGAAGGATCCCCATGTCTCCAGCTGTATTAGCACTGGTGGACTCTGCAGAGCTGTGAGAGAGTTGTAGCCTCTCTGTTGCCTTGTCATCTTTATTATCCCTTAAAAGGGTTTGGAGTTTGTTGCTCAGTACAGGACAGGTGGAGTTTCCTGTGGCAACAGATTTGGAAGGGAATATCACAGCATCTAAAGAGTTTCAAGTTGACTTGGGTGTCCTCAAAATATCTCCTGCCCTCACTTGTTACAATGCCAGGGAAGGCCTGTTTAGGTGTGTTGCCAGCTGTGGTCACACACTGACTCGTTGTGTCAGAGGATTTATGCTCTCCCTTTGGCAAGACGTTGTCCCCATGCAACGATCTCCTACCAATCAGTGTCTGTCCCCCAACCAGGGTAAGGAGAGCAAGGAGGTGAAGGAAGAGAGTGCTGAGGAGAGACTGAGGCGACGGGCGTATGAAAGAGGCTGCCAGCGGCTCAAGAAACGCATTGAAGGTCTGTGGGGAAGGAGAGGAACTGCCAAGATCCCATACCTTTTGTGCGGCCAGGGGGACCAACCCTTGAGCTGTTTCCAAATCCCCTTCACCACCTGAAGCCCGGCTGTGTTCCTGCCAGGACAGGCTGTCCTGCAGAGGCGGGGGCCAGCCGTGCCGTTATGTGGTGGAGGGGTGTGAGTGCTGGGACCCCACTGCCCGGACCTGCAGCATCTCACCACGGCACACGAGCAGAGCGCAGTTCCCGTGCAGAGGCACTGTTTGTCAGCTCTGGATGAATTTATTGCTAGATGGCAGAGGAGACAGTTCTCACAGTGGTGGGATTGGGATTGTCCTGGCACCGGTTCTCCCCGGGCCCCCTCTGCTCAGCAGGCAGCCGTTCTCCTGGAGACAGGCTACTGCACTTGGGCTCAATAGGGGTAGTTGCACTCCAGGGCTTGTTTTCTGATGGCAAACGTGTCCCCATTTTAGTGGTGGAAGGTCTCCAGGTTCAGATTCTGAAGCTGCTGCTGAACAACAAGGACAGAGGAGGGGTAAGTGCTCTTTGGATCTACATGTACAGCATCTTTACATCACAGGACTTCTATAGGTTTACCACCTGCTTTTCTTCCTGCCAGGGGGAAGCCTCCAGATACATCTTCCTGAACAAATTCCGCAAGTTTCTTCAGGAGAATGCTAGCAACAGAGGGGTAAGTCCATGTAGCCAGCCTTCCCTCAAGCCTTACCCTGAGAGCACTCTGGCACCTTGAGACCAGGAACTCTGCTTCTGGTGGACTAGATACATCAGGGATTGGAGAGGAGGGAGAAGATATGAGGCTAGAAACCAGGCAGCTTATCCAAGTCCTGTGCAGTGAATAATGGGGCAGTTGTCCTTGGGAACAGCCTTGGGTGGGAACTGAACATCCTCCTAAAACCCCTTGGGTACCGCAGCCAGTGGAGTGCTCTGCCACAGCTGACCTGCTGGCTTTGGCATCCTCTTCATTGCTTGGATGGGTACTGTTCTTTTGGCCCTGGATCAGGCTGTTGTCCTGCAGCTTTGGGAGGTAGGCATCTGCTGTAGCAAGAAACGTTTTCTTCACCTCCATCTCTTTGTTCCTGATGAGTCTCAGCTTTCATGGTGGAGCACATGGTATCCATCCTCCTGTGGCAGACCAGCTTGTTGTTTCAATGCCCAGGACTTTCTAGAAGTGGAAACTGCTGCCTACCATCAGGGCTGGGCTCCCTCCACATCCTGGAAGCAAGGGATAATAGCAAGGTGGAGAGGACAAAGTTTCTGCCCACCCCATGTGGCCACTGGCACTAAGACACACCTTTGCACTTGCCCTAGAACTTGACTGTGCTGTGCCCACCAGAGTACATGGTGTGCTTCCTGCACCGCCTTATTGCTGCCCTGCGTTTCTTCTGGGATGGCCACAAGGCAAAGTCCCCTGCTGCGCTGAGCAGCGAAGGTAAGGCCTGTTGGGGAAGCTTTTGAGGACATTTCTGTGGTTAGGACAAGGTTTCTCTCATGGCAGTGCCCTCTGGGATGCTGGGAAATGTGTGTTTCTTGTGGGCTTTCTGTCATGCCATGTCTGTAGCTCCCCCCAGTCACCCTCCCTGTGAAATTCCTGTGTGCAGACCTGTTCCAGTTAACATCCAAGCCCAAGCCTTGGTAAGAGGCACCTGTGCTGTGGCACCTGTCTGCTCTGGAGCAGAGTCCAGTATTGATGATGGGTCTGCAGGAGGGCAGCTCAGTGATCCCATAGTCAAAGTTTAAGGGAAGATATTTGTATGTTTTAATACCAGACTGTGGGATTAAGCAGAAACCAAGTCAGTTCCAGTTGCTTTCCCACCCTCATGTGCCACCTTGCTGGTCCTGTCATGATCTTACTTCAGGCTGACCCTTTCTCTAGACTCAGTAAGCACCTTATGGTCTTTGTGAGACTAAGAGGCAGAGCTGAAGTAGGCACAGGGAAACCTGCTGAGCTTTCTGGTGATCCCGTTTGCCCCACTCCACTGACTGGCTGGGATGGGGGGGTACTGGGAGGCTTGCTGTCAGTGGCCATCGGTTGATCCCATTCCCATGTGGATCTAATGCTTGCTTCATTGTGGAGATCACCTCTGCCTTAAGAGTTTGTGCTCTTATGACAACAAAAATTGTCACTAACTAAGTCCAGCCTGGACCCTGGAGTCCCTCTTAAGAGGTTTTATGTGTCTGTCTGGGTCCTGTGCATGGGGCTTGTGGAAAAAACAAATCTCCTTCTCTGCCTTAGACGCGTATATCCCTCCTCAACTCTTCTATAATGGGAAGGTGGATTACTTTGATCTTCAGCGACTTGGAGGGCTCCTGTCTCATCTTAAGAAGACTCTGAAAGGTAAGAGTTCTCACTACCTGCATCCAGGTCCTGGCTGGAGTTCCCCCAAGAGATGTCCCAGGGAGAGAGCCATGGGTAATGAGTTGTGGTTAAATTGAAGGGGTTGAGACTTGAATTTTAATGAGATGCACATTACCCTCTTGGGTAGAACCTCCTTTAAGTTAACAGTTTACTGTTTATATTGCTGAATGGGGTCTGTGGCTGGTGGAGGGAAGGAGGTTGTCTGGGAACACCCTTTGGTGCAGTGCTTTTGCTGAGGGGTGGGAGCTGACAGAGCATTGATCGTCAGCCTGGCTCTGCTGGGTGAAGGATGTCCAGGATTTCCTTCCTGTACCACTTTGGGCAAGCAATAGCAGCCCTGTGTATGTGCTGCAGCTGTGTGTTTGTATGCAGCACACTGCTCTGGCATGAGACTTGCAAAGCCTTAGAAACCCATTGCCATTCAGTCAGGCTTGGTTTGTCTCTGGCTTCTGGCTAATGTCCCACTTGCCCTTGACTGAGATCTCTCTTCTCCTTCCTCAGTGTGTTTGCAAGATTGGGACCATTTTCCCTGTCTCAAGCTGATCCCTGGCTGTTCAGAATTAGATTACCTGACTTAAGAACCATGTCATCTCCTCTGGACCAAGGTTTTCCTGGCCAGCTTTAAAGATAGGGCTGTGGACCAGAGAACATGTTGGTCAGGCTTTATACAGCATAGCTGTCAGCACAGTCTGCCTCTGCCTGAGAGTGGTTTCAGGTCTGAGTCTCAGTCCTAGTGACTTGAGAACATACCATGGAACAGCATAGAAGAACTTGAAGTTTAAAAAATGGTCTCAGGCCTTGAGTTTCCTTCCCTACACTAGTCCAGTTTGGCCCTGGTGGTTGTCTCCTGCTTCCTCAGTTATCCTATTTGTAACTGGTAGGACCAAGAACAAAAATGGGTCCTGGATGAACAACACCTGCCACTGCTTGGTCTCTGCTGCCTTAGCAATGGCAGATATTCCACATAAGGAAGTTGGGGGAAAGGTGAGCATGTTCTGATGCAGCATCCAACTTCACTGACTTCTCTCCTGCTGAGAAGCAGGATAAGTGCTGAGCCTAGGGATGCCTCATGGGAAGCAAAGGGTGACTCCTGCATTCACAGGTCCTTTGGTGTGCTCTGTGCAGATGACCTGGCTGCAAAAGCCAATGTCCTCATCGACCCTGCAGAGCTGCAGGCAGTGACTATGGATGATCTCGATGAAGATGAAGAATCAGCAACATCGACAGCACAGGTGAGTCACCTGCTGTTACTCACCTGTGGGGGCCCTGGTGCCAGGGCAGCAAGCTCAGCCTCTGGTTAGAAGAGCTTTGCTTTAGAGGAAGGCAGTGTCTGGGCCAGGACTGTAACCAGCCCATGGGTGGTCAGGCCAACAGCTGTACTTGCAGGAAGTACAGCTGGAAGAAGGAAGGTCACTGGAGACCTGGATGCACCGAGTTTGAGCAGCAAACTTTTCTTTCCTCTGCTCACACACTACTCACTGATCTGAACATGACCCCTCCCCTCCACGGCAGCTCTTGGTGCTTGTGTTTGAAAGGGTGTGAGACAACTGCAGATAGAGCAGCTTATTGCTCTGCAGATCTGCTGCTTGTACCTGGGATATGCCCTAGGAGAAAGGAATATCCATTTGGTAACCAGGCACTGCTGGCCCAGTCATGATGGGAAGGGCATCTGCTCACCTCCCGGGGGCCACCCAGCATCTGTACCAACACCCTTGCAGGAACAAGGGAGGAATAGCAGGCAGCCAGACAGCTAGAACCGTTTCTCCCTTAATTTCTTCTCAGTCTCAGCGCCCCTCTGCTGCCCTGGCCATTGGTGGAGCTCTTGCTAGACCTGGCTGGCTCAGCTCCCCCACCCTGGGCCGTGCCAACCGCTTCCTCAGCACGGCAGCCGTCAGCCTGATGAACCCGCGGCGGCCTCTGGGCAACCTGGAGAAGATTAAAGTGCGCACGCTAAGCGTGGAGCAGCGGACAGAGGAGGACAGTGAGTAGTTCTGCTGTGTGCTAGCGTGGCCCAGATGGTCTCTGGGAGAGTTGAGTCTTCCAGCTCCCAGTACTCACAAGAGGAAAGCAATCTATTTACTGCCAGCCTTGCTTCTTCCCATCTGCAGTTGAAGGCAGCCATGGAAATGAGGGGCTTTTACTGGGCAGACCCCCAGAGGAGCCGGACCAGCCCATCACAGAGAACTCCTTACTGGAAGTCCTGGATGGGATAGTGATGATGTACAACCTCAGTGTCCACCAGCAGCTTGGAAAGGTAAGCGGCACGTGCTGTGCAGGAAACTGCTTCCCCAGTCTCCATGCTTCTATGCTGAATCACTGTGTTCTGCTTGTTTAGTAACTGTGTGTGCCCTTCCCTCCTCCTCTGAACCCTCATGTGGGATCTGTTTGCATGCTGCATTATGTGTCTAGGGAAACAATACCCTTGTTTATTGCTGGAATGTGTTTTTCAGATGGTTGGTGTGTCAGATGATGTGAATGAATATGCCATGGCACTGAAAGACACAGAGGAAAAAATCAGCCGCTGCCCAAAGAGGGTAAGTGTCTCTGGACTCACTTCTTAGGTAGAACTTCAGTATCTGGCAAAAAGGATGAAGCACAGTGGGTGATATCCAGCCTTGGAGCAGCCAGTGTCCTGAATGGGGTAGTAACCCATGCCTGGAACTGCCAACCACTTACCATACTGTGCCAACCTAGGAGTTGGACTCAGTGATCCTTATGGGTCCCTTCCAACTCAGTGTATTCTGTGATTGAACCCATTGTACCACTGCCTCAAGGAACAGAGGGACTGAAGCGGCTGCTTTGTCTTCTCCAAGACAAGCCATGACACCTTGCACACCTCTGTGTGCTGCAGACACCTCAGAGCCGATCTGGGGTGGGCACCTTCCGTGCTGGACTGGGCACACATCTGTGCTCTTACAGCTGCCAGAGGCTGAGTGTCTCTGATGATGTATTAAAGTATCTGACAGTAGTTGACCCTAAAGCTGCTGCCCACACTGGACAACCGTCTGCCTCAGGCCTTGTGGGCTGCAGCTGAGACTGCCAAATGCTCTGTACAGCACTGATTCCCTCTCCCTCCACAGAAAGGCTGCTGACCCCTTTCCCTCCTGCCAGCACTCCCTGCCTAGCCCCAAGGTGGTATTTGCTTTTGCATTGTTTGTCCAGCTCTGAACAAGGATACTATAAACAGCAGTGACATCCTCCCTCACATCTCTGCACTCTTTTCAGAGGAGAGACATCCACGAGGAACTGCTGAAGAGCCAGAAGGTCTTCTCAGAGAAGCTCAATCACCTAAGTCGACGCCTCGCCTGGATAAATGTCACCATTTATTCAAAGGTGGGCAGGAGCATCACGTGAGCAGCTCAGAGGAGACCCAGCAAGTCACCCTCTGCACCGTGCTGCTTGGCTCACGTGTTGTGTGTTGTTGTCTCTAGTGTTGGAGCGATGCCGGTGATCTCTGGGGCTTATTTTTCCCTTCTTGAGCATCAGAGACTCCTTCCTCTGCCTGGAGCCCTCCTGTCCCAGGCTTGGTCCCATTAGTAGACACAGCCCAGTCTGTTCTGAGCTGCATGTGGTGCTGTAGGCTTTCCCTGGGGGCTTCTTCATGAACGATCTGGACGAGGGGATTGAGTGCACCCTCAGTAAGTTTGCAGACAACACCAAATTGTGTGGGAGTGTGGATCTGTTGGAAGGCAGGATGGCTCTGCAGAGGGACCTGCACAGGCTGGGTTGGCAGAGACCAGCTGTATGGGGTTCAACAAGGCCAAGTGCTGGGTCCTGCACTTTGGTCACAGTAACCCCAGGCAGCGCTACAGGCTTGGGGCAGGGTGGCTGGAGAGCTGCCTGGAGGAGAAGGACCTGGGGGTGTTGGTCAACAGCCAGCTGAACACGGGCCAGCAGTGTGCCTGGGTGGCCAAGAAAGCCAGTGGCATCCTGGCCTTTGTCAGGAATAATGTGACCTGCAGGAGTAGGGAAGTGATAGTTCTGTTGTACTCAGCTCTGGTGAGGCCACATCTCGAGTACTGTGTTCAGTTTTGGGCCCCTCACTACAGGAAGGACATTGAGATGCTGGAGCCTGTCCAGAGGAGATTTATGTTAATCATCGGGAAGAGTTTCTTTACCGAAAGGGTTGTCAGGCGTTGGAACAGGCTGCCCAGGGAGGTGGTGGAGTCAACATCCACCATCCCTGGAGGTATTTAAAAGGCATGTGGATGAAGTGCTTGAGGACATGATCTAGAGGTGGGCTAGTCAGGGTCAGGCTGTGGTTGGCCTTGATCTGAGGGGTCTCTTCCAACCCAGGTGATTCAGTGATTCTGTGATCAGGCCTCTGCACCACGGACAGAAGAGTGCAGGTCAGAGTGAGGGTGAGTTCTCAGGGCTCTAGAGGACAGAGGCTTTGGTGAACTGCTTCCCTGTGTCACAAGGAGCTTTCACTAATGCTGCTCTTCCCGGGATCTGCAGGATGCAAGTCTAGGAGGTTCTGTTCAGGGGTTCTCCCCTTCTTCACTTTCTTTCCATAGAGAAGTGCCTTCTGCCTCATTTTTTGTGCCAGGAAGGAAGACACTTTTCCCTGTGAGTGGAGTGACAGTGGAGTGGCAGCAGGGTCGCTGCACGTGTCCCAGGGTGTAAGCAGAGAGGGGAAGAGCAGCGGTTCCTGTGAAGGCGGCTGGCAGAGCCGCAGCGTCTCACCCTGACTCAGGCTCTTTGCTCATCCCCTGCTGTACTTGCGGGACCGCAGGCTCGGCGCTGCGCAAGCTCTCCCCCCGCATCAGCGCAGCCCATGCTTGCCAGGAAACAAACCTTTCCTCCCAGCCTGCTCCGGGAGGGCCAGAGGCATCGCCAGTGTGCATTGCAGGTACCGCCGCAGTGACCCAGGCAGAAACGCTGTTCCTGTCTCTAGATGATCTATTGTCACATTAAGGGCAGGTGCCGCCTCCCGCCGGGAGAGCGGTGTCACCTTTCTGGGTGAATCAGCAGCGACTGGGACTGAAGGTTGCAGCCATCCCGGCTTGTGCTGCTGGCCTGGCCTGCATGGGCAGCATTCTCTCCCTGGCTCAGGCTGGGAGGCTGCCCCAGGAACCGAGTGAGCTTGTTCTGGAGAGGAATGTGACTGCGTGGAGGAGTTTATCCATGCTGCCTGTACCTTCAGTCATCACACGTCCCCACTGGTTCCCAATGGAGACATCCACCCAGCAGGCTCCTGCATCCATCCCTGGGACCTGTGTGCCATGGAGGGGCACGTCTGTATGAGTGTGGCAAGTGCTGCTGGAGAGAGAGGGACCGGTTCTGTCTAGAGGTGACGTCCTGCTCTATGCTGAGATGTCAGAGCACTGGGGAGGCTGCTCCTTCCTCAGGGGCATTAGTCACTGGATTATTCTGAGCTGAGGGATATGAAAGGGAGTGCTACATCTTAAGAACACCCTTAGTTTTAAAGTGGATCATCCAGCCTTCAAAACATCCCCGTGGGAAGATAATTTCAGCTTATTTTATTACAACACTGTATTTATCCATCACACTGTGGGTAATCACATCTTTGTATCTTCTTGGTGTAGGCTTGCTTCTAGCTTGGCAATACCTGAAATTATGTTTTGAGGTTATCAAGCCTTAGTAAAACCAAATGCAGCTTTCTTTACCTTAAGAGTGTCTGTACAACTGCTTTTTATCCTGATAGCAACAGTTGAGATGTGTGTCAGTGTCAAGATAAAGATGTTTTTTTAGTCAGTGGAGTTGCACTAGTTCAGTCTGATTTACAGAACTCTTGGTTTGTGGGGCTTTTTAATTAGAAATATAACCTTCCTCCATCTATTTTTATGCAAATTGCTGTTGCTTGTGCTATTTCTTGGCATATGAAAAAATATTTCTTCTGTTTGTGGCTTTGTTGGTGCTGATTTTTATAGCTTACAGTTACACAGATGTCCTTAAATTTCCTGGGGTTAATTTAGGACCCCCTGCTTTCTGCTTGGAGGAGCAAGAGGCTGATGTTCCTCAGGACAGTAAATCTGGTTGAATGGCTGGCACAGAATCTGAAAGGCTGTGACTGCCTCTTGCAAAGATCCCAGTTGGTACAAGCTTTCAGCCTGTTCCCATTTAACGCCTGCAAAGGACCAGCTTGCTTCCCAGCAGATGTGTGCTGGGTTTGCTAGTGCTGCCTCCCTTGGGGCAGTGTATGTGGGACTTCTTTGCAGTCAGGCCTGTGTGATCAGACATGCCCTTCCAAGGAGTAGTTCTTGGAGGCTTTCAAAGCTCAGTGAGATAAAGCTGCAGTATGTTGTGCTCTGGGTTGAGGTTGGTGTAGAGATCCATGATTGTTCTTTCCACCTGACACTTCTGTGCCTTGATGAAAAGTCTGAATGGCACAGATGTGGCTCATGAACTCAGAGCAGTGGTCTGAGGAACATCTCAGACATGGAGATATTTCTAGGGCCTGAGTGTGGTGCTGATGTGGTGTTTCTCCAAGCTGGACAAAACTGAATGAAGATTGCTGTGTTCTCTCTGGCCAGGAGAAAATGCAGGATATATACTGGCTGCTGCGAGTGTGCATCCGCACCATCGAGCATGGGGACAGGACGGGCTCGCTGTTCGCGTTCATGCCGGAGTTCTACCTCAGCGTGGCCATGAACAGCTACAGCGCCCTCAAGAACTACTTCAGCCCCGTGAACAGCATGGAGGAGCTGCCGGGTAAGGGCATGGGGACGCCTTGCTGACTCCTGCCTGGTACAGCCTGAAGCAAGTCATGCCCTTACGGTGAGGTTGTGGTAGTTGGGCATCATCCCTTCTGTGTCATTCCTTCTGTGTCCCTTCCTGGTTGTGATGTGCTGCACTGGTATATTATGGTCTGTGTGCTCTGGGGTAGGTGCTGAATGCTGCTCCCTGAGGAGGTACTCGCTGGCTCAGGCAGGGAGCCCGTGCCTTGCCCAAGCCTATTGCAGTGTTGGCTGTAGTGAAAATCACTGCCAGCTATGGATTTTATTTCCAAGAAGGTACCAGGAATGGGCTGGAATGCTGGAAGATGTGATTGCCCTGGCAACACATGCCACTACTGCCTGCTGGTTTCTGGGTGGGAGGAGATACGCTGTGAGAGCAGGATTTGGGACTGCTTTCAAATCCCCTCCCCGCCCCCTGGGATTTGATATGTTCCTATGGAGATGAGCACCCACTTGGTGGCAAGAGGCTGTGTTTAGGTGGATTCCCTCTGTGCGCGTTCTGTGCTTTTCCTGGCTAAGTGATCCCACTGAGCCCTTGGCAAACAGTTCTGTGCTTTCCAGAACCCACGAAGGTAAAAAGAGCTTCTGCTCCCACCAAGACACAGCTAAAGTGTTCACCTCCATTAAGCAGGGGCTGTGCCTGCTGTTCAGGGAGCAGCAGGTTTGAGCGGTAGCAGATTCCTTGAGGGCTTGCAGGCTGGACATAGCTTTTCTGCATAGGTCTTGGGTGTTATTTGTGTTGCTCAGCCTCTTCTGCCTCAGGCTTCTCTCCCTCACCATCCAACTCAACTGCAAGGTTCTATCTTTCTGAGTATCTGCTTCAGGCTCCGCAGGCTGAGCTGATCGTGTCTTCCCAGGTGTCTGTTTGGACAAGTAGACGCACGGCAAAGCTGCAGATAGCTGTAGCAGGAATGAATTCCATGGCCTGTGCCCTGTCCACAGGAATGCTGGGAACACAGGGCTACCTGTGAGGCTGTTGGCATGACCCCTGCTCCCTCCTTCTCTTTGCAGGCTACGAAGAGACCCTGATGCGCCTCGCTGCCATCCTGGCCAAGCATTTTGCTGACTCGAGGATTGTGGGCACAGGTAAAGCTGCACCCCTCTGCTTTGGGGTTCTGTTCAGTCTGGGGTTATTCCTTACCTGCCTGAGCACAAGCATGCTCTCTGCATCAGCCAGGACAATGTGTCTCTCTAAGTGAGGGTCAATCCCTCCCAGGCGCTGGTGTTTGGGTGCTCCCTGGTGTCGTAGGGTGCCTGGCCTAGTTCCTTCTCGTTCCTTCTCAGACATCCGGGACTCCCTGATGCAGGCGTTGGCCAGCTACGTCTGCTACCCCCACTCGCTGCGTGCTGTGGAGAGGATTCCAGAAGAGCAGTAAGTGCTGCCCTGGGTGTTCCTGGGGACCTGGGGCAGGGCTGGGGTGGTGGCAAACCTGGGTGGGGGAGCGGACGGGCTGCCGAGCACTGCTGAGGGTCCAGGAGATGCAGCAGGGTGCTTGAGTTGATTTGGGAGCCTTGTATCACCCTTACACCAGCAGCTTTGCTCTGTGCCACCTCCGTGGGTCCTGCTGCTATTTGATCCCCTGTCCCCAGACCTTCTGGGCTGACCTATGGCCTTGTCTGGCAGGCGGATCTCCATGATGAAGAACCTCCTGGCTCCCTATGAGCAGCGACCCTGGGCGCAGACCAACTGGATCCTCGTCAGGCTGTGGCGGGTAAG
Source organism: Gallinula chloropus (assembly GCF_964237585.1). Lineage (NCBI taxonomy): Eukaryota > Metazoa > Chordata > Aves > Gruiformes > Rallidae > Gallinula > Gallinula chloropus. The sequence continues at coordinate 19,596,462 of NC_140097.1, forward strand.
CATCCTGCATCCCTGCCCCTCTCAGCCTGGTTGGACACAGAGCATTTCTCTTTCCAGTAGCAGCAAAATCCAGCTGTTTTCCAGCCTCTAAGTTCTTTCCTTACCTCTTTTACCAGGGCTGTGGCTTTGGGTACAGATACACCCGGCTCCCACACCTGCTGAAAACCAAGCCTGAGGATGCCAGCCTGCCCAGCCTGCAGAGTGAGTGGGGCAGGGGATGGCCACTCAGGATTATGAGGGGTGGTGAGGGATAACTAGCCTCTTCCCTAGCAGCTGTCTCTACTGTAGGCCAGGCCAGCTTGTGAGAGCTGTTGAAGTAGGGGGATTCTGGCCGAATACCCAGGCTGGACCTTCACAGCTAGCATTTCCTTTCCTGGACACGCCCAGCCTCTGAACTGACTGGTGACCCTTCTGTTTGCAGGGCGATGGGTTAGATCCATTGTAAGGAGGGGTTCTGCCCTTCAAGGGAGAGGAGAGAGGCCCAGGGCTCCATCCTTACTAGAGCTTGACACCAAAGTGTAAGCTTGGAAGAGGGCTCTCTGATGTCCACAGCAAGCAGCTGCTGTGGGGAAGAGTTGGCGAGTATGCCAAGCAGTGGGTACCCTGTGAGAGGGGGTGGGTGCCCAAGGAGGCAGGGCCCTGGACAAGATCACAAGCAGGCATCTGTCTTGGAGCCTGGCAGAGCCTGTCCTGGCTTTGGCACTGCAGATTGGTTCTCAGCACTGTCACCACACTGAGGGATTCCTTGTCTCTGTTGTGGCAGAGAAAGATGTTGGGAGGAGAAGGTACCTTTCTTGAGTTGAAGAGCACATCCCCAGCTTCACCCTTGCAGTGTCTGGGCTTGTCCAGATACATTCCTGACCCCCAACCCCTCCTGCCCTGCTTGGAAAAGGGTTTGTGCCAGACCTTGCTCTTGGAGAGCTGCATGGGAATGGAGGATAGGGTGCTGCAGCCTGAAACGGGCAGGTGCCATGTGGAGGTGCGTACTGAGCCCCATCCAGTGGGGAGAGCGGCCTGTCTCTGTTTTAACAGCATTCTTGTTCTCTTTCTCTCTCCCCTGTGAGTGCCCAGGAGATCTCTCTGTTGCTAGTTTCCAGAGTAAGTTTGTTGTGTGACCCTCTTGTGTCTGGTGAAGTAGCTTTAGAGACCTCCCTCCTTACCCCCTCTGTTTAGAGAGACCTTTATCTGGGGGGCAGAGGGCTTTACACAGTGATCATTGTTTACAGTTACACCCTGGAGAGATGCCAGGCAGGCTGGTGCCCACATGGCAGCCTCTGAAGCTGTGTCATGGACCCGCTTTTGCACCTATTTAATCAGGGTTACCCCTGGAGTCAGAGCCCTGCTGCAGGCTGTGCCAGCCGTGGGTTCATCTCTCCTTGGAGTATGGGGAACCCCTGGTGCCCATGGAGAAGGGACCTTCTGACTGCCCCTTTGCCCTCCTGCTGCACAAGCAAAGCCCCAGGTGGCTGCCACCAGTCCTGTGAGATGGTGACCAAGCTTCCCCCATCCCAGGGAGCTCTGTGGCAGGAGCCAGAGGTCCTCAGTGTTTGAGGCCTCTTTCCACTCATCTCCGGGTGGCTCCGCACAGTCTGAGCCTGGAGTGGTCTGGGCTGGCTCCTGGGATTGCTATTTTAAGGTGCAACCAAATCAATAATGAATGCTGACTTAATTGAAGAGGGACAGGGGACTCAGAGGTGTCCTTGAGATGCTGTCCAGGGAAGGAGGAGGAGATGACCTCCCTGACTTCTCACCCATCAGTCTTCACCTTGTTGCAGTTTAAGCGTTGGCAGGGACAAGGGGACAAACTGCTGAGCTGAGGGAAATCCCTGATTGTCACTCTGCTTCCACCAGCCAGCCTGAAAGGACCTTGGGCAACCAGCTCTTCTCTGGTGCTCCAGCCCTGTCCTGCTTTGGGGATGCTTCCCTGGAGGACTGCACAGGCTGCAGAGTGGGCTGGCCTGCCTCAGAGGGTCCATGAGACACGCAGGGCACCTGATCCCCTGCGCTGCCTTTTGCCTGCGCTCACCATCTGCCGGGGTTCCTACAGCCCGCGGACGGGAGCGGCTCGGAGAGGCCGCGTGTGTTCCTGCCCGCTCCCCGGGCTGCGCCGTAGCCCCGCTGGCACCGAACAGCTCTCAGGCAGGCAGGGCTCTGCCTCTGGAGATACAGAGGCTCCGTTCAGAGGCGGGGGCAGCTCTGGTCGTCGGCTGCTGTAGGAACGTGTTTGGCTTTCATCGTGGCTTGTGGGCCGGGCCGGGTGCTGTTACGGCACGCACCCGCTGAGCAGCAGCAGTGGCCCTGTGCCAGGCCCAGCTGGTTTTGCTTTTACTGAGCTGCAGGGTGGCTTGAGGTTGCAGCACAGGGTTCCTCTGCCCCAGGTCTTCCACCCACATCTGCATCAAGTGATGAAGGGTAGGTGGATGAAACCGTGAGATCATCTGCCTGAGCTGTTATGCAATGTGGGCCAGAGGATTCACCCACTCCTCCTTCCCAAGTCCAGCAAATTGCCTAAGCTAAAGAAGTCTCTCAGGAAGAAATCCAGTCTCGATCTGACAACACCAAATTGTCAGCTGGTGGCAGTTGAAATGTGCAAGGCCTTCTGATGGTGGTTCCTTACTCTTGGAAATGAATACATTGCTTTTTCCTGATGGGAACGTGTCTAACCTCATCTGCTGTCTCCCACTGCTGCTGCTCTGCCATTCCTGGCTGTGTTAAACTCTGTGGTACAAAACAAAGTGTTGTGTACTGGGGTCAACACTTCTTGGGCCTTTTTAAAGGTAAAAATAAACTGCAGCCTCTGTCTTGCTGAGGCAGGGGGTTTGCTTTTCTGTTCCCCCTTCCCTTGTTTTTAGCAGCCCTGGAGGTGCCAGTGTCATGCTGGCTGGAACACCTCCCTCATCTGCTGCTCATGGAGCCAAAACTTGCATTAGCCTGTGTGCCAGTGCTTTGCTTTGGAGGCACAGGGGAGTCCCAGGCGTGTGCTGGGGCATCCTGATGCCTTGCACTCAGCCTTATTGATATCTCATCCCCTGAATGCCACTTGCTTTCCATTGCATTTCACCATGCAATGTTCACTTGGGTCCCTTCCAAACACACCTTTGAACAGGGGGAGTTTACTGGTGATGTGGATCGCTGCATGCCCAGCTTACCTCTTTAACCGCTGTTTCATCAGTCCAGCAGCCTCTGAGCAGCAGCTGCTTCACATCCACACCCGGATCCTCGCAGAAACTCAGATGAGCAGTGGGTGGAACCCCTCTGCATCTTGAGTCTGGTCCATCTGGGTCTTTCCTCCTCTGTGCTCCCAGCTCTACTGTAAATGCTGCAGCATCCAGAGACCCCTTTGGGCTGCTGGCCAAGAAGTCTCACAGAATAGCCCTGTTATAAATCTTCCTAGGTCATTAACAAACTGTAAAGTACATAATTATCTTCCTGTGATGAACGCACATGACCCTGCTTCTTCATAGTTATCTAGTAGGAGCACTTATTGAAGGCTTCCGCTTCATCTGCTTTATTAATTTTTAACTCTATTAATGGGCCTGTGTTTCTTTCACCTCTTCTCCTTCTATTACCCCTCTTCTTGCTTTCATCTGCCACCATTTGTTGTTTATTATGTTCACTTTACATTTGAACTTCATCCTGGCCTTGGTGAACCTTTTAACCTAAGGTGCTTGCTGCAGCACTGGGGATTTTTGGCTGCCCAATAATCTTCTTAAAGAACACTCTGTTTTTATTCACTATTTTCCCTCCACCTAGATTTGGGGCTTTTTTTTCCTCCTCTGACTATTTTGTTTATGTTGTTGTAGGGAAGTTTCTGTTGTGGAAACATCAGCTGTATCTATAACCACTTGGGGCCATGCTCTGTTGCCCACATTGAATGTATTGAGGTCATAATTTCTGGCCTTGGAAAACCACTGATTCCTATTCCAATGACTGATCTTTGTCTGTTGTACTGAAGGCTAAGCCAAGATTGAGTGGCTTTTGTAGTAAGAAGTTAGAAGTCTTAGAAATGCTAGCAACATACTGCTGTCTAGATCAAGAAAATAACCACATCAGTATCCACAGGCTCCTTGGGAAATGATGTCCCTGTCTGAAATGGTGCACATGAGGGCTCTTGCATTACCCAGGAGGGCAGTGGTAACTGGGACGTAAGTGGAAATACCTCAGCAAAGGTAGATTTCTTGCAGAGGAAGATGAATGCAGGGCCAGGGTCTAACACCATGCTAGGTTTGTAGATACCACTACTGACTGCCCCCTGGGGAATCTGATCTGGGAACTCAGGCAAGGAACAAAGCTGGTCTTGCTGTAGCTCAGGGCTGGTTCCTTATGTTGATTTCAAAGACCAGCAGTGATCACAGCGTCTCTAGATTCAGAATCCTCTTAGGAGCAACACTGCTCTGTGGTGTTACCTTAAAACAAAACAAAAAAAAAAACCCTAGATAACTGTGGAGATGTTTTGACAAGAGGCACCACTTCTTAATGCATTTAGAGGCTGGCACGGTCTTTGACAGCAGCAGAGAAAGCATTTAAGAACCTGGACTTGGAGGTTTGGAGCAAATTCACACCACTTATTGGAAAAAGACCATGAGGAAATAGTCATTGGCTAAAAGTCAGGGCAAAGCAAGTTATTACAAGCATAGGAGCATCCTTCAAGAAGCCAAAGCTCCCTTGGTGAAAGAGGCTTTGGCCACAGACCAACGGAACGTCACGTCTTGCAGAGCTCAGCTCTGAGGAGTGGTGATCCCTGTCTAGAACTGCTCTGGCACTCGAGGGCTGGAAGGAGGCTGATCTGTCAGCAGTTTTAAGGGGAAAAAACACTTTTCACATGATGAAAGGAGGTTGGAGAAAAGACAAACACAAAAGCTCTCGCCTGTGAAAGCACCTTCCACTTCCAAATGTCCAGGAGATGAAACATAGCTGGAGTTCAGCACTGCCAGCTGTGAAGTGGTGAATGCAGAGGGAAAATGAGATGCAAAAGCAGTGGGCAGTGAGCTGAGCATGACCCTCAGAGACAGGATTGCAGGGTGGGTCCCTTGGACCTCTCTATGCACCCTCCTGAGAAAAAAGCCTGGGTATTCTGGGTGTGACCTCCCCAGGGCCAAGCAAAGAGGTGGCACCTTTCCTTGATCTGCTGAGCACATCCTCCTACTGTCACCCACCTCTTAGTTGTAGGGAGAGCCCTCACCTGGCCCCTGTTCAAAAATACAACATCCCTTTATGCAATGGTGCCCAGACCCTTGTTTTCCCAGCCAGGACTGACGTTTAGAGTGATCCTACCCCAGATGTAGAATTTTCTCCTTCTTATTGAACATGACCAGGGTTATTTCCTAATCCTCAAGTTTCTCAGGGTGCCTCTGGCATGTCAGACAAAGCCCCTTGTTTGGTGTCATCTGCAAAGTTATTAAGGGTGTGCTGTGCCTCATTGTCCATCACTGACAGAGAAGACAATGAGATGGGCTCCAGTGTTGACTCCCAGGCTTCTCCACTTGCATCTTACAACCTTTTGCTGTTCTTGAGGTTCTTTACTCTCATAAAAGGGCTGTCTGTCCTTGCATTGTCATCCTGTTGTAACCTTTTGGAAAAGACCATCTTGATGCCCAGTCAAAGGAACGAATTACACACCAGTGGTTATGAGGAAAGGAAAACAGAATGGAACAAAAACACAGTTGCCCTTGCACAGATCTGCCACATGCTTGTGCTTGTGCTGTGTGCTCCTGATTCCACCTCTCCAAAGAAAATCTGGGAGAACCATTGAGGCTGAGGGAGGAATGGTAAGGAGGACAAAGATGTGACAGTTTGTATATGAGAAACCGCACAGGCTGGAGCTGTTCCCATGTCAAAGACTATCCTAACAGGCTGAAATCATGGCTAACTGGAGGAAGTGGTTGGAGAGCAGCATCCCAATGTCTCTCCCACCGGAAAGAGAGGGTTGCAGAGACTAAATATTATCAAATACAGAGAGTAGGAGCCAAGCTCAAATCCCAGTTCCTCCTGCTGCACGCACAGCTGTGAAATCTTGCTCCAGGACACATTTGATGACAAAGGCAAGAAATCACTGAGGACCACTAAATACGTGAAAAAAACATCTGCCCTGGGCAGTCCCTGAGCCATAGGGATGGGAAGGTACTTGCAGGTGGGAGTAGGACATCAAAAACGTCTGTTGTGATGAAATCCCTCCCAAAGATGTGCTTTTAGGCAGGATCAAAACCAGGGCACAGGCCTGCCTGGAGTGATTTGCACTGTGAGATGTTAGCACGTGTCCTCCATAACAACAGAAGCTCGTTGCACTTGTTAGTGGGTATTTACAGAATAATTTCTCCTGTTCCTGGTTGAGCTGATGGGGTCCTGCTGTGCCTCTCTGGCTTTGCTAATCCCAGCTAGCAATCTGTCTGTAGTTATGCCTGGAGCCGTAGGGATGTGATAGAGGTCCATGCTGGCCTTTGGAGCAGGCTGCTGTAGTCACCTGCTGTAGTCATAGCGTGGCTTGGTCCTCTGAGCACCACAGTGCTGGTGCTGCCAGAGTTGACCAACTGCTCTTACTAACGGCTTTGAGTGGAGGGAAAAGTAGTTAGATTGGAGGTTTTTTCCCTGTATTTAGTATATCTGCTCAAGATTCTTTGTCTAAGCCCTGAATTTTAGCCTGTGGGTTGAACTCTCATACCTTTCCCTTGTAGTGTAGAATGCTTTTGTGAGCTTCTTGCTGACAGCGGGTCCTTCTACCGGTGAGAAGCACCCATCCCATTTGTGCTGCCCTCCTTTCCCTGCCCGCCTGTGGGGACCAGTACCCCATGCAGCCCTGACTGTGTTTCCCAGCTGCTGGGTTTGACCCTGCCTGTGCTTTTGATAGTGGAAAACCCCAGAAATGAGATGGGGATGTGTCTGTTCTGGGGCTTCACCTGGCCGGGTAGCATAGCCAGCCCTGCCTGCCTGAGCCTGCTGAGGGCAGAACCAGCCCCAGCTCCAGGCAGAAGCTTCTCAGGAGTGGGACTTGCTTGGTTCCTTCCTCCCCAGACATGAGCAGGCATGGCCACATGAGGCCAGGGGTGACAGTGCTGGTTTGGGGCAGCTGCTGCCACGCTGGTATCAAGAGAAATTAATGCTGAGCTGACTGTGGGCATTGTGTGGAGCCGAGCAGGAGGGATGCTGAGCTGCAGGGCAGTGCTCCCATGCACGTGGGCAGCAGTGAGCACGCAGGGCTCTTCCCTAGTTAATTCAGGCTGGCGTAGCGAAAAAGTGCTTAGAGGGCTGACAGGGGAGATCTCTGCTCAGAACAGTCCTTTTGCACCCCACTGCAGGGGACCAGGCCACTGAACCTGTCACCATCTGATTTCAGAACCGTGTCCCTCCACCCTGCTGCAGCAGCACATGGCAGTCCTGCTCCGCAGCGACCGCGACTTGGCCCCCAGCTTTCTCAACAGTGTCCTCAACCAGCTGAACTGGGCTTTCTCCGAGTTCATTGGCATGATTCAAGAGGTGAGTGTGCTGCTGGGGGCTGAGGGGTCCAGCACTCAGTGAGTGCCTCTGTCCTGCATACAGCGAGGTTCAAGACATGACTCCTGGGGGTGAGAGCACAGTGATTCCTGTGTGCACTTGTGAGCCAAACTGGGCTGGGGGGTTGTGTCCCTCCTTCTGGGAAGGGGCACCTTGTTAAGCTGTCTCCATTGCTTGGCAGATCCAGCAGGCAGCAGAGCGCTTGGAGAGGAATTTTGTGGACAGCCGCCAGCTGAAGGTGTGTGCCACCTGCTTCGACCTGTCCGTGAGCTTGCTCAGGGTGCTGGAAATGACCGTCACGCTGGCGCCGGAGATCTTTCTCGACTGGAATCGCCCTTCCTCAGAGCTGCTGCTTCGGAGGCTTGCCCAGGTATCACCCTTCAGCAGGGTTGGAAAAGCACACAGTCCCGCTCTGAGGGACGTGGGGGCCCCTCTGCGCTCCCTCCAGATGTGCTGTGAAGTGGGGGCTCCTGATGCAAGTGCTGTAATACTTAAAGCTGCTGCCGCAAACCCAGTTGCTGCAGAACAAGTGGTATTTCCTAAAGTATCTACATGTCAGCTGCTCCCCCACCCTTGCAAGTAGTCTGGCCACAGCTATTTAAATCCTCCTTGGGAGAGGTATGGTAGGGCCAGATTCTTCCACTTACCAAATGTTCCTGGCACAAGCAGTGCCATGAAATCTGAAGAGGAGATGTGCTACGTCTGAACAGAGCGCTGGTGGGGGTGTAGCTGGCTTCAGAGGGAGCATGTCCCAGTGTTTTAGCAGGCATCTTGGTCCTTTATCCATAAGTCTTAGACTGTGGTACCAGACACCTCCACTTTCCTGCTAGGGTGACCAGGACAGCCCCGTTGCCACCCACAGTGCCCCTTAGGCTGCAGTAAACTAGTTTCTATCCTAAAGCATGATCAGCTCTGGAAAGCCCTGAGTACAGGCTGCTTGTCCAGCTAGGAGTCAGGTGGGGAGCAGTCAGAGAAACCTTACCTACACTGCAAGGGATGCTCCAAGGGTTGAGGCTTAGGGGTCCAAGCACGTGGTCAGAGCAAAACACACTGGGGTCTAGTCCACCATCTTGGGGTAGTACTTAGCCTAGGATCCTGGGATTTTCCCTGGGCAGGGGAGCCTGAACAGGTGGTTTGGGCAAGCAGGGGGCTAGCCAGGGTGCTGCAGCATCCCCCTCCCATCCTGGTGCTGCTACCAAGCTGTGCCCCACCGCTGCCAGCGCCTCCAGAGGCGTGCAGAGCTCTGCTCTTTGTGCATGAGGGCAGAAGGAGGAGGGGTGCTGCATCTGAGGCATGGTGCACAGCCTGCAGCAGCTGTGTCAAGCATGGGGCGGTCAAGCCCCCTGCTCACCCCACCAGGGGTTTGGGTGAGAGCTAACAATGGCTAATTAAGTGTCTTTAGAGTTGCTTCTTTCTGTGCTGGTCATAAGCAGAAATTTCTGCCTGTGGTGATGATCTGTCAAGCAGAGACGCAGATTTCTCTCTGCACTCATCCTGTGCTTCAGGGCTGTCCTGCTGCCAGCTCCAGGCAGGGCAGGACCTGGGTCGTGCTTCACCCCGCTGACACTGCTTTGCCCAGCAGCAGGTACCAGCTTGCTCTTCACAGGCTGTGGCTGTCCTAGGGACTGCAGCTTCTGCTTGCCAAGAGCTTTTATCCACAGATGTAGCTTGGCATCTGTACGTGAGATTCAGATTTAGGCAGAAGGTGCTGAGATTCAGGTGTCTTGACCTCAGACTGACTCTTCCCTTGGTGGCACAACCACTGTGGTGTGGTGTCACCTCCCCGCTTGCCACGGCCAAGTTAGGATGGTGCTGTGAGCCTCCCTCTGCATGTCCACCAGCTCCTGGGCACACAGAACATGCTGCTCCAGAGCATGCCCTTTGGATGCTGCTCACAGGGAGCCCCATCCCGAAAACACAAACCCTCTCTGCTTTTCCCTACACAGCTCTTGAACCAGGTGCTGAACCGTGTGACAGCTGAAAGGAACTTGTTTGACAGAGTGGTCAACCTCCGCCTGCCAGGTGAGTCCCTGTGTTAACTCTCTGTCCCTCTCCATTGGAAATGTGCCCTTGGGAGTGAGGGATGGTCTGTACTGAGTGTCAGTGCAGAGCTGTACTGGGGTCAGTGGTTCCCTGCCTGGGAGCCACTCTGGGCCCACAGACTGCCATGGTGGTGCTGTCTTCAGAAGCCAAGTAAATTCTCCAGGTGGATGTGAACATCAGTGCTCTTCCTAGGCCCTTGGCCTCTCTGCCCAACAGCTCCAGTTCCCTCTAGGATCCATGTCCTCATAAGACAGCTGATGCATGTGTCTGGTTGTCCACAGTGGAAGTGGTAGCTGTGCTGTGCTTGGGTGGGGAAAGGCTCAAAGCCCTGGGCAGGTTGCAGTTTGGGGAGCAGCCTGGTTGCTGTGCTTGCATTGAAAAAACTGCACCCTGAATTGCTAGGGGAAGCTGTTTGGGTGTGCTCCACTGTGAAAGCAGTGCCCAAGTCTGGGGGCTCTTCTGTCTGTGATGAAATCCACAGCCCCACCAGAGAGACCAAGTCATAGTCCCTCCCTCCTGGACTGCTCCACCACCAAGCCTGTGGTGCAGCCCCACTCTGCCTGCGGCTCTCATGTTTCTTTTTGCTTCCATAGGGCTGGAGAGCGTGGACCATTACCCAATCCTTGTGGCTGTGACAGGGATACTGGTCCGGCTGCTTGTGGACACTGATGTTCAGGGGTGAGTGGCTTTTGACTTCTGAACCACTGAGTTGCTGCATGAGGCATTGCTTTGGGTGCTGCAGCAGTCAGTGCCATGGGACATGTCGCAGGAGCGATGTGAGGCGTGGGGACCAGAGTGAGGAGAGACAGAGCTGCCTCCCAGTGCTACTGCTGGGCCCAAAACTCCTTTCTGTGGTGCAGGAAAGCCCTTGTGTGATGCTGGCTGCTCTCAGGGGTTGTGTGTGCTGATGTGAAAGAGTGGGGTTGATGTGGTGACACAAAGTGCTTCCACACACTGTGCTGGATGCAGGGGGGTTCACTGGAGCTATGTGTGCGTCTCGGGGGTTCATCAAAACATGCACAGAGCTCTCTGGCTGCCCAGATCTGTAGCACAAGGGTGAGACAGGTCCTGCCCAGGTGCTTATGTGATGCTGGTTTTTGAATGAAGATAAATCCTGTCCTTACGGTACCCAGTTATTCAGAGAGACAGCGCTGGAGGGGGAGATGTGGCTGGACAAAGTCTGTGTCCACCTGCTTGTACCAAGTCCTGCAGATAGGCTCATGCTGATGCCCTCTGCAGCCCGGCCTTCGCTCTCTCCCAGAGGCATTTGTAGGTGTCTTGCCCAGCCACGGTGCTGTGTAGGGTGCTGTGGGAATTGGGGCTCTTCTGTCTGCGCTGCCCACCCTGCTCGTTTTCACGGTTGCTGAACGTGATAGTCTCTGGCTTTGCAGAGAGCGGAGCCCCATCTGGCCGAGCGGCTCAGCCCTGCAGCCAGTCTTTCAGCTGCTTCTCTCAAGGACTCAACATTGTACACAAATATATCTAATTATATCCTGCCTCCCGTGGCCGCTGTACCAGTCTCACAGCCCCAAGCGTGACAGTGCCAAGAGCTTAGCACAAGGTCACTGATTGGTGGCCTTTCTGGACTCTGAATGAATCCTGCTCCCTGGAAAGGGCAAACATTGTGAATTTGATGCCACAACTAGACATTTCTTCCTGGAAAGGAGGGGGAGGTGATAAAGCAGTTCCCTGCATGCCAGGCAGGATGAGAAGTCCTTCTGTGGCTCCCTGTCCCTTGAACATCTGTCCCAGGCCAGGTCGCTCGTAGAGACAAAGCAGCACAGGGATAAACCTCTTCCTCTGGCCCTCGGTGTGGCAAACTGAGGAGCCCTAGGACAGTGTGTGGGGAGTTCTGGGGAGACAAAAAGCTTCCAGGTTCTGTCTCCCTTGCCCAGAAAGCAAACTGTGCTTTTGGTTAGTGAAAACACAGTCAGCTAGTGTCAGAGGGGCTCTGCATGGCCAAGCAGCACTATCCCCTGTCTGCCAGCAGCATCCTCCACGCCTCGAGCACCGGCAGGCTGCGTGGTTGCAAACCACAGGTGCCCTATCCTATGGTGTACAGTTGGGAAGGGGCAATTGCTGATCTTTAAAAGCTTTGTGGTCACCTCCTTGGGCACTGGGAAGCAGGAATAAATATGAAACAGGGGAATGATGCGAGAAAAGCATCATGTCCCTGTGGTGAAGCACTCTGCCTAGGCAGTGCTGGAAGCAGGTAGAAACCTCTTCAGGTCCCAGCTGGCAACTCCCAGATTGCCAGATTTCATTAGGAGTTTGCTTGTAGGAACTCCTGAGTGGGAGCACCCAGGACATTAGCTGTTGCCCTGACTGGTTCCCTGATAAGAGGCTCTGTCAGGAGCCTGGATGATTTCCTTGGCTTGGCTGTGGCTTTTCTGGTTGCTTCTAACCCAGCAAGCACAGGCCGTGCCAGTATCTCATCGGAAGGTGCTGCTCTGCCATGGGACAGGGAGGACAGGCGTGTCTGGTGGTGGAGGAGTTACATCCCATTTATGGGACTAAAACATTTCAGCCGGGAAGGGTGGGAGTAAGGAGGGCTGGGGCCCTGCCGACTCATCCAGCCGTGGTATCAGGATGCAGTTGGATGCCTCAGCTGCTCTTTGCCCAGCACAGGATGCTCAGCCAGGCATCAAGTCCTCTTGCTGTGTGCTCTTGGCACCAGACAGAGCCATTAAGCACAGGGAAGGGACCGTTGCCCAGGCGGGGATGTGATGAGACGGTTGGTACGTTGCACACCTCAGTCCCTGGGTGGAGCAGGCCCTGCTTGTGAGAGAGACGAGAGGCCTCAGTGGGTCTGACAGGGCAGCTGGTGCTGGTAAATGAAAGCTTCAGTGCTCTCCCCATCTGGCCTTACTGGTCTTTATAAAGCCTCCATGGGTCATTTACTGCAACTCCCAAATGCTTGCTGGGGGCTGGAGGGTGGAAAGGAAAAGCTTTTGTTGATAACCAGAGCATTCTTGGAGGGCGGAGGGCTTGAACAAAAGAGTGAGGCCTGGGGATTTCATGACACAGCTCCCTCAGAGGACGTAACGAGTCTTGCAAACAGAGGCAGAGGAGCATTAGAGCAGGTCACAGGTGAGGGGGCTGCTAGCTCAGATTGGGGTCCCTCAGAAGAGGGTCTTCTGGTTCCCAAACAGGAGCTGTGTTTCCCAGCAGAGCAGCTGCCTGTCCCTCAAGGGCTTGCCGTTCGGGAGCTCAGCCTCATCGGCCGGCGAGTGCAGGGCAGCCTGGCGCTGGAGGCTGGGCTGTCTGGCCAACAGGCAGCAGCTCCTTGATTTAAAACTGTTTTGGCCTCTGCAGCATTGTTTTGGGACTGCTCCGGCCTCCTGACGCGCTGCCCACCCTCAGGTCTGACAGCAGCACCTTCACTGTGGGGAGTCTTAGCGCCTGGCAGGGCCGAGGAACCAGGGATGCCCATGTGCTGCCTCTTTGCCAGACCCCACGCCTTGGTTTTGTGGGGAGGAGAGGGGGAAGCAGGATCTGGCAGGCTGAGCCAGGAGCTGGGCTGAATCTCTGGGACCGCGCCAGAGACCCTGGCTGCCATCAGCCGGTATCATCCCCCCACTTGCCTGCTAAATAATTGAGCAGAGCTCCTATTAAGCCTCCTTTGGAGTGAGCTAATGGAGCGGTGCTGGCCAGAGCTTGGTAAGGATCCCGGCCAGAGCGAGCTGCAGGGGAAGGGGTGAGGCCCCAAGGTGAGGCTGGTGGTCCCCTGCGTGTGACGACACTTGTAATTAGGACTGAGCCAATAGCTTGGAACAGGCTTTGTGGAAATGGAGTGACCACGCCAGAGCTTTGGTGAGCTGTGCTGTGCCGGGGCTCGATCGCTGCTCTGCCCCTTGGGCTCCCCCATGCCCCATGGACACCATCCCCTCGGAGGTGAGGGGAGCAAGGCTGGGCAGCACGTTCCCCAGCTCTGCTGTAGCTGATATTCAGTGTGTGTCTGGAGGGTTAGGGCATGTGCCAGGAGCCAGCCAACCTCTGCAGTACAACTGTACAGGAAGACACCTGAGCTGCCTTCAAGGTGCACCTCCCTGGAGCTTCTTGAAAGATGGAGAGGGCAGAGCACTGGGGTCACCTGGAACATCATGGTACCACCAGCAGAGCACAGGGTTGGGATCCTGAGCCAGCAGCAACCATGCTGTGCCCATGGGATGCTGAGCACAAGCCAGCAGGACCTGCCAGGAGAAGTGGTGCTGGGCTGACTTGGCTTTGGGGTCATTCTGACTGGATCTCCTCAGTCCTGTCCTTTGCACAGTATGGATGGGTGCAGAAGGATGGACCAGCAGGAGAGAGGAGATGGGGAGGTGCCCTGAGCAGAAGTAAAGCCATAGTGATCAGGAAGGTGAGGAGGCATGAGGGCAGATGGAGAAGCCAGGTTAAGCAGACTCTGTTCAATTGCTAGATGACTGCAGGATCACCTCCAGTGGGAAAGTTACAGGAGATCCCAGTCTGCGTGTTCTGAAACTCAGCCTGGCCACACTCACCTGCCTGCTCGAGCACTGCTGGGACCCTGGGGACGTGGCTGGTCCCCACTGCACATGGCAGGTCTCTGCAGTCCCATAGGACGCTAATTACTGACCACTTAACCACTAATTGTCAACACATATTGATGAGAGAGCTGTGGAGGAGACCTTTCATGGACTCCTCAGTTGAAGTGGGTCCTTGCTTCCTTGCTCTAAGAACTCAGAACATCAGTGGGACTCAAATTTTGCAGCATGAGGAGTGTAAGCTCGAGCCAGAGGAGTGACTAAGTCAGGCCTAGGTGTCACGGTTAAAAAAGGAGCCTGGCCTTACTGATCTTACAGTTTGTACAGGCTGACAGCCCCAAGTGCTGTCCCCTGAGCAGTGGGACTGCCACGCTGGGCTCACCCAGCCCCCCAGGGCTGAGAGGAACACGCTGGGAGGCAGGAGCAGGCGCTGTGCCAGCCAGCACCAGGCTTCACCCCTCCCAGCTCTTTGGAAATCCGTGAGCATCCTCAGGAAAGGATGCAGGTCTAACCGTGTCCAACCCCAGGGAGGAACTGGCATGCAGTGTGCTCCCGTTGCCCTGGCTGAAACGTGAAGGAGGCAGCGCTGGAGGGCGGTGCCCAAAGCCAGTCCTTACCCCTGCGTGCCGGGGGTGCTGCGCCTTGCGCTGACCCGTTGCTTTACCCTGCCGAGTCAAGGAGTGGGAGGCCAGCTTGGCAGCCAGCCTGGGCTGTAATGGCACAGATGTCTGCTGAGAGAGGACGGTGTATTCCTTGGGGACCATCCATTATGTTTCCCAGCTCCTGCCTGTCAGGAAGGCTGTGGTCCTGCCCATGTTCTTCCTTGCTGAGATGATTTGCCTTTCAGACTGCTTCATGAACTGCTTCACGAGTTCAGACAGCCTCTCCTTGCCCCTTGGAGCAGTGGTGTGGTGCAGGGTCCTTTCTGAGCACCAGAAAGGGGTGAAATGCAGCCCCAGGATCTTCCTGGGTGAAGGTAGCACTGATACAGACCTTGGGGAGCGTGTCCCTGCCACAGTGGGGCTCAGCCTTCCCACAGGGACAGGACACATGCAGCCAGCCTCGGAGAGCTCTCCTGGGCTTCTCCAGGCTGCTGTGTCCCCAGAGAGGCCTGGGGGGCTTTTCTTGTGCTCCCGTTGGCCTGAGCTTTCCCCAGGCTTCAGTCATCAGCTGTGGACAGGGGGTTGCTGGAACACTAATGCAGGGTGGGACGCTGGTGTTGGCACCAGGGAGGTAGAAGTGTCACGGGCTGGTGACAGAGGAGCTCTGGGTGCTGGAGCCTGGAGCGGCCCTTCGCCTCTCCTGCTGGGGGAAGATGTGGCATGTGCTCTAGCATGGGCTTGGCACCATCCCAGCAGGTGGGCTTGGACCAGTGGCCTTTTTAGGGTTGGACCTGGGCCCTCTCAGCTGGGCCTCTTCCCTTCCCCAGACATTCCCAGAACGAGCTCAAACTATCCGTCCCATAGGATTCCTGCCTCAAGGGGCGGGGAGCCACTCACCCACCCACACCAAAGCACCTCTTCACCACCCCCAGCAGCCCCCCAGCAGCACCCTGGCGTGGCCAGCTCAGCATCCTGGGCTCTTCAGGGGTGCTGCACTTCACGCAAGGTGGCAGGGCTGGCAGCGGTGGGCACGGGGGGAGCAGAGGCCAGCAGGGCCTGTCACTCCCCATCCCATCACCAGCCCCTGAGACGCAGGCACAGGGCACACAGTGATGGGGCACGCGTCGCGTGAGGCTACGTGCGAGGTTGGTGTCAGGAGGGGGCACTGGGAGGTTGGGGTTGTCTCAGGACAGTGGCTCCCCCAAACGCTCTACCCTCCTTGGATGGGGCTGGGGGGAGCATCTAATGAGTGCATTGGGCATGGCTGAGTTTTGGTGGGGAAGAAGCTGCTTGGTCCCTGCTGTGAAAGTTGGGGGATGGGTGCTAGCATTGTCCTGATGCCACGGGCATCTTCCCCTCCCACCCATTGCAGGGCTGCCAGCAGCTCTTGGGGCCAGGCATATGGCTGTGGGGTGTTGTGGCTTTGGGGGATGGTCTGTGAAGGGTCCTGGTCCCCATTTGTGCCGCCCAGGTTGTGTCTGAGCTGTGCTCCTGCCTGCAGGGTGGCTCTGGCCCCTCCTGTGCTGCAGTGGTGGCTGTACCCTCCTGCTCCAGCTGTAGTTGGAGTGATGGTGGCAGATGGGGGTACACCCTCATCCCTCTGTAGGATTGGGTGGGCATTATGGGGTGGGAGGAGTTGCTCCCTGTGCCAGGGCTGAGTGCTGGGGAAAGCAATGCAGGAGTCCAGTGAGGTGGGGGGTCTGTTCACAGAGCACACCAGGACTCAGCCAAAGGCAGGGCCAGTCCCCACCAAAGTGGGTCACCCCAGCATGCCTCTCTGGCTCTGACTGGCCCTTTTGGAGTCTAGCTGTGCCCTTGTGTGGCTACTCCCTCTCCAGCTCCCAGGCTGGAGACATCCCCTCCCAAGGACAAGCCACTGGATGCTCCTCTCCACCCAGCCCCAGGCCACCAGCTGCCTCAGGACACTGAACCCCCCTCTCCAAGGCCACCCTTATGGGAGTAGAGCACAAGCCCAGTGTAAATCACCCAGCTCAGTGTGCTGGGCCAGTGGGAATTCAGGGCTCTTCTTCCAGGTCCCCCGGCTCCCACCGCTGCCTCTGCGGGCGGCAGGGTGGCTGCACGCCGCTGCCGGGCAAGGGCAAGGACACACTCAGCCCCGTGTGAGCTTAAAAAAATAGGCATTTTTATTCCAATGTAACTAGAGAATGACGACCCAAGAGAGGATTACTCACATTTATCGATAGGCTTATTAGATTACTGCCTGAACAGCCGTGCTTCAGCAGTGCGCTTGTCCGCCTGAAGGAGAAGCGGCGAGGGAGGGTGGTGCCGCTGAGCCCTCGTCGTCCTTGGTGGCACGGGGAGCTCTGAGCAATGCGGGCCGGGGCGCTGCGTCGCATCACCTAATCCTGCCTGGACTATTTACAGCTTCTCAGGAAGCAAAAGCTTGTAATGTTTGCTTGGCTGTGGGGCTGGGCAGGTGCTGAGCTCCATCCCTCCTGCGTGGCTACATTTGGGGGGTTGGGGTGTGCATAACTCCTGCTTGTGCTCCTTATGATGGAGTCACACACCCCCATGCTCCCTCCCGGCCATGGCATGCTGACAGGGACCAGCACAGGCTAGGAGAGAACAGTGGCATTGCCATCTCCAGGGGCCATGGCACAAGCAAGGACAGTATTCCTTGGCCTGGGGGTCCACTGTGGCGGTGACACTGGGCTGGGCCCAGCCCAGCAGCTCTAATGTCACCATTTGGTGACAGTTTGGCTGCTGAGATGAAGTAGGGGTTTCTCAGGCTTGCTGGGTTCACCAGCATTCCCCTTGTGCTAACAAGGCTGTTGCCAGTAGCTTATGCAAAGCTCTTGCCAGGGACCAATGTGCCCAAAACCCACCGGGAGCTGTGGCTGAAGTGGTTGGGGGGGTTGATGCCAATCACCCCGGTGGGTCGTGGTCAAGCCGGGAATTCAGGGTGCCCAATAATCCTGCTTTTAGCAGCGATGGAGGAGGGAGAAGAGTCCTTGGGAGACCCCAGCTCTGCTCCCAGCTCTGCCCCGCTACGACACGATGGGGGTGTCTGAAAAGACAGAGCTGATGGACTCCGAGTCCGACTTGAGCTGCAGGACCTTGGGGTGCTTGGGGTCGGGGAAGTCCTCACCGAGAGCCAGGCGGATCTTGCCGTTCTGCGTCTCCCGGACGGGCTCGAGGAACACCACGTGCTTGTTGGCACTGACCTTGCGGTTCGGCCCGTCGGTGGCAGGGGGGGTGGTGCTGAGGATGGAGGACTGGGCGCTGCACTCCTGCGGTGGGCTGAGAGGAGCCGGCTTCTTGCAGCAGCTCAGGCAGCGGCAGGGCGTGAGGTACAAGTAGACGAGCACAAGCAGCAGGCTCACGATGCAGCCCAGCAGAGTCGTGAGCCCGGTGCTGAAGGTCTCCCCGTCTGGCTTGGGGTAGTGAACCGTCACGTTGACTTCACACAACCTGCTGAAGTTGTGGGGGCTGTTGATGGCCAAGCCCACGTAGACCCCCGAGTGCCAAGGCTTGGCTGCTGCAATCTTCAGGCTGCCATTGTGATAGACCTCCAGGGAGCGGTTGCTGTTCCCGGGGTGTTTGATGGGCTCGTGGTGAGGGGAGATCCACATGTAGGTGGTGGCCGTAGCTGGCAGGCTGGTGTTGCAGGTGAGCAGAACACTCTGGCCCACCATCACAGGGAAGGGCACAGGGTGCACGTCCTCAGGGCCCACCGAGCAGTTCTCAAACATGTGGCTGTACTTGAGGAACTTGATCAAGGAGCGGGGCACGCTTTCAGACACCTTGCAGGTGTGTTCCTCAAAGAAGTCGTTCACGGAGCTGAAACCTCGCTGCCTCCAGCGCTGGAGCATCAGGTAGAGCGGGCAGCTGCACATGATGGGGTTGTTGTGCAGGTACAAGCCGTTCCTGATGTTCTCAGGCAGAGCTGCCAACTCCTCCACAGGGATGCTGCTCAGGCTGTTGGAGGAGAGGTCCAGCGTGCGGAGGCTGTAGTTGCCCAGCCCTTGCACCGAGCGGAAGGGGAAGGTGGTCAGCTTGTTCCAGCTCAGGTAGACTTTCCGCAGGCCGCTCAGCTTGGCAAAGGCATTTTCATCCACTCGCGTGATGCGGTTGTTGTAGAGGAGCAGCTCCTCCAGGCTCACCAGCGCATCGAAGTAGTGCGTCTCCACGGCGTGCAGGTGGTTGGAGGACATGTCCAGGTGCCGCAGGTAGGAGGCGTTGTGGAAAGCCTGCCGAGAGAGGTCCTTAATCTGGTTGTGGCTGATGTGGAGGGCCTCGAGGTGCGGGAGGGCGGCCAGCCAGCGGTCGTGGAGCTGGGTGAGGGCGTTATGGCTGAGGTCCAGCGTGGTGGCAGTGGGCGGCAGTGCCCGGGGCACATGCTGCAGCGTCTGTCGGCTGCAGCTCAGCAGGTCGGAGGTGCAGATACAGGCAGTGGGGCAGCTGTGGGGCAGCAGGGAGGCATGGGGAGCGTGGCCGGGGGTGCACAGCTGGAGCAGCAGCAGCAGCTTTGCCACCCGCGCCCAGAGCGTGTCGGTGGGTGCCTGCAGGGACATTGTGCCAGGCAGGAGCCTCTGTGCAGCCCGGGAGCTCGGTCAAACTCGACAAGACTTGAGAGAAAAACGTGCCGCGGTCCTCTCTGGTCTCCCCTGGGCTGTCTTGGGGGAAGGAGGAGGGGGCGGGGAGGTGGGGCTCTACCAAGCATCTGCAGATGCCCCTTTGCACCCCACAAAGGACGATCCCGATTCCAGCTGTGGGGCTTGAAAAGAGTTAAAAGGTGGCATTGCCCTGCCCAGCTGTGCCGCGTCGCAGGAGAGGCTGCTGCGTACCTGTGCTCCGGCCGGCCGCGGGCTGCCCAGCACCCGGCTGCGGGGAGGGCGGATGGGAGCCGGGGTCCCGCATCAGGGGGCTGAGCTGCTCCGGCGGTTCAGGGCTGTGTTTCGGGTCGGGCGAACGCCTCGCTGCATCCCAGCGCCGCACATCCCTGGAGCGTGAAGTTTCTCATGGCTCGGTGCCGCTGTGGCACAGCCCCATGCTCCGGCCCCCGGTGACCCCCGTCTGGCATCCGGCTGCCTCCCGGTCAGCATCTCCCGGGGAGCCAGGCTCGCTGCGGGAACGCCGTCCCGCTCCTGCCCCTATTTACGCGCTGGCGGTGCGCGACGAGTGGGCCGGGCAGGATCCCATTGGTCCCGGCGCGGGGAGTGGTGGCCGCGGTGGTGGCCGTGGCTGTGGCCCTCCCTTGCCGTCCTGCGAGTGGGCAGGGCGATGCGCAGCCGGCATCATCCCTGCATGGTGGCTTGTCCCCAGGGGTGCTCGGGGCCACTTCCCCGACCCTCCGGCCTTACTGCTGCGCAGTCGCTGTCCTTCCCGCTGGAGAGCAGCAAGCTCCACCGGCTGTAATCCGTAAGGTGGCCACGCTGGCTGCTCCGTGACTGCCCCGCAGCTGGGAGGATGCTGGGCTAAACCCTTGGGAGCCCCTTGTGCCCAGGCCTGCACCCGGCTGGGAGCGGGGTTGGCGATCATCCCCGCGCCCCCCTCCCCCGCCCCCAGCATGAGCCGGCAGATCTCCCAGCGCGGCAGGGCTGGCTGAGCCTGGGGGGACCCTTCGGCAACTGGGAGTGGGGGGTTACCGGGGGCTGCCGGCGGGGAGGGGCGGCCAGAGGGAGAAGGACGTGCAGGAATGTCATTACCCAGCTAGTGGGAAGTGGAAAGCCGGGCTGGGGAATTGCTTTCCATTAGGGCAGCAAAAAGCTAATTTGGCAGCTGTGGCTGCCACGCATCAAGGGGCTGTTAACCCCCTGCGCCCCGTCCAGGCTCCGCCTGCGCTGCCGGGCTTCTCCCTCACCGCCGGCCCCCGGGAGCTGTGCTTGCCCAGGACCACCAGCCCCGAGACAGCTTTGCTTCTTGCCAGGGGCTCCTGAACAGGCCACGGCAGCAGCACCTGAGGGAGCTGCTCGTTAAGGTGCCCTTCATCTGTCCTCCCTGTTCGTAATGATGCTTGAAGCCAGGGAGAGCCATGCTGCTCCCCCCTCCCTTGGTGGGGGGGGGGGGGGGGGGCACCTTCAGCTGCCCGCTTGGTGTGGGCTGGGGGGGCACAGCCCCCCACACGAGGCTGCTGCGTAGCACCTCTCCTTGCACCCCTACGGGGCTGGGAAGTGTGGGAGCTGCTTCAGCTCCCCCGCAGCTCCCCAGGCTCGGCCAGGCAGCAGAGCGCAAGGGCTGCAGCCTCAGCAAGTGCTAATGCACCGTATCGATCCCTGGAGCCTGGGAGCAGGGCACGGCAGAGGAGGAGGAAGAGAGCTGCTGCCCTTCAGCAGCGTTTCAGCATGTTCCCCCAGCTCAGTGCTGCCAGAAGGCTGGGGGAGGTGCAGGGGGGCACTGGTTTGGGACACGGGGTGTGCAGTACATAGGGCAGAGGCCTGACTGTGTCCCTTTGCAGGGCTGAGCGCGCGACAGCGGTGCTGCTGGCAGACCCCTGCTTCCAGCTGCGCTCCATCCAGTACCTGCTGGGCCATGCGGAGCCCTCGGCCCTGGCAGCTGCTGCTCCGGCCACGGACAAGCGCCACTTCTCCCTGCACACCTGTAAGTGTTGGCGTTGGCTGGGAGCTGGGAGGTTGTGCTCACCCCCAGTCCCTGGCTGCAGCTGGTATGCAGCGATGGGGCTGCTGGCATCACGTTATCCCCTGTGGCATCTCCCAGACCCCTTAGCCCTGCGGACAGGGGTCCACAGTTCTGCTCTTGGGATGGGGCTGTGTCCAGCACTCATTTTTAGCAGTCTTGCCCCCTCGGTGCCCAGTGTCCGTCCAGCTCGCTGGCCCCAGCACCCAGCTCCCCTTCCTGGCTGGTCCCCAAGAGCAGCTGCAGCCCCCCCCTCGCATTGCCCAGCAGCCTGGGGGCACCCCTACAGTCACACTCACCGCACAGACACCCTGTTTGTCCCCACAGACACAGAGTACATCAGTACCGAGGAGCTGGCAAAGGTGGACAAGATGTTGAGCCACCTGAGCGAGGAGTCCAAGCAGGCAGCTGCCACCACACTGGTGAGTCCCCCCAGCCCAGTGCCCAAACTCGTCACAGCACAGCTGCTCTGGGACACGGGGGTTTGCTGCCACTGCTAACTGCCTCATGCCCCTCCCACAGCCCACCAGCGAGGAAGACCTGTGCCCCATCTGCTACGCACACCCCATCTCGGCCATCTTCAGACCCTGCTCCCACAAGTCATGCAAGTGAGTAGCTCACATGTTCAACCCCAACCAGGGCAAGTGCCAATCCCTGACACCCTGCCATGCAACACGGGGAGGAGCTCATGCTCTTTCCTCCTCTCTCCCAGAGCCTGCATCAACCAGCACCTGATGAACAACAAGGACTGCTTCTTCTGCAAGGCCACCATCACAGGGGTGGATGATTTCACCAAACCAGCCAGCTCATAGCACCCAGCCCCGCACCACAGGCTCCCCCAGCAGAGACAGGCAGTCATCCCCCCACCACCACCACACGCTGACTTCTCCCCAAATGCTCGCCCTGCCCACAGGGCCAGGACCCAGCACGGGACTGCAGCGTGGGGTCGGGCTCTGCAGGGAGGGAGAGGCCGGCGGGGAGGAGGCCCAACACCAGGCTCTGAGGTCAGCGTCCCCCTCGCCCCACACCTGGACCATGGCAGCCCCTCTGCCCTGCCGGCTGATCTCAGGTAGGGGAGCCCAAGGCTTCAGCTCTGCAGCAGCCCTGGGGACACGCAGCAGCCCCAGTGCCAGGCAGAGGGGCTGGGGGTTCGGGCTTTTCAGTCACCCCTGGCTGGGGGGTGACTTCATGAAATGCAGCATTAAATTATTCTTCCTTATGTGGTGCCCTGAGAGCCGGGGAGGGGAAGCCAGGCTGGTCCTGGTGATGACCCAGCCCTCGGGCCATGGTCAGAGGATGCTCAGCAGTAGATGGAAATATAAATATTTAATCCAAGCAGAGCTGGGAGCACAGGGCCCACCAGGGGCTCCTACATGATGATCCGCGGCTCTGGCACTGACTCGGCGATGGACTTGTGCGGCAGCACGTTGGCCCCGTTGAGGTAGAGCTCGTCGTTGACGATGACGTCCTCGCCCAGCACCGTCACGTTCTCCATGCGTACCTGCCCCAGAGAGGCCCTGTCATGCCTGGCCCAGCTCAGGGCTCAGTGCCACGCTCCTGCCCACAGGTATCCCTGCCAGCACACCCCCTCCATCCCTTCGGGCACAGCCCAAGGAGGCGGGAGGGCAACAGCTGAGCTTTGATTCCCTGTGGAGACATCCATGTCCTCACCCACTGGCCCACAGAGCAGCTCCAGCCCACGATGCAGGACTCCAGCCAGGAGTGGGAACGGATGCGGGCCCCCTTCAGCACGGTGCAGCGCTTGATGCGCACCCCGTCCTCCACCACCACGCCAGCTCCGATGGTCACGTTAGGGCCGATGACACAGTTTGCCCCGATCTTGGCGCTGGGGTCCTGGCAGGAAGAGGGGATGCGCTGGGGCCGGGAGGGCAGCCTGAGCGCTCGGCATGGCTCATGCCACTTGGCCAGTGCAGGGACAGGAGGGGCACAGCTTAAGGATGGCCACAAGGACAGCGCTGGAGGCGTGATGCGTGTTGGGGCTGGCACTTACCACCATCACGTTCCCTACGACACCCGGCCCCGAGTGCAGCTTCTCGGGGTGCTGAGCCCGCAGTGCCTGCAGGTACATGCACATGCCCGTGAGGAAGTCTTTCGGCTGCCCGATGTCCATCCAGAAGCCTGGGGGGGGACAGAGCCATGGTGACAGCCCCAGCGCAGGGTCAACAGCACAGGCAAGAGCTCCCCCCCATCCCCTCCATTTGCCACCCCCCCTAGTGCTGCCCGCACCGTGCACAGGGCCCTACCCTGCAGCTCCATGGCATAGAGCTGCCCTTCCTGTGCCATCGCCGGGAAGATTTCCTTCTCGATAGAGGTGGGGCGCAGCTGCAGGAACAGGGTGCAGGGTGAGCGGGGGACCCAGCCCCCCTGCCTTGGCCCTGCCTGACGCCCCAGCCCCTACCTGGATGCGCTGCAGGATGCCGGGGCTGAAGATGTAGAGCCCGGCGTTGATCTTGTTGGACACGAAGACACGCGGCTTCTCCACGAAGCGGCAGATGCGGCCGGTGTCAGCCTCGCTCACCACCACGCCGTACTTGGCCGGCTCTTCCACGCGGGTGACCACCAGTGAGCCCTCCCCGCCGTGCTGCCGGTGGAAACGGGCCAGCGCCGCGAAGGGGAACTCGCAGATCACGTCGCTGTTGAGGACAAAGAAGGGCTCCCCGCCCTCGGCCAGCAGGTCCCGCGCCAGCGCCAGCGGCCCCGCTGCCCGGCCGCGAGTGATGGCGCAAGGACAGGGTGAGGCCAGTGCCCTGGTTCTCCTGGCCCCACCTGTGCCTGTCCCAGCATCTCTGCTCCCCACTGCCCCCCACCCCAGCCCCCAGATCCTCACCCAGCCCTGCTGTCCCTGGCCCTTCCTGTGACTGTCCCGGTGCGCCCAGTCCCCCTCCTCCCACCTGTGCCCAGCCCGGCCCAGCCCTCCCTCCCGGTACCCCCCAGCATCGCCCAGCCCTCCCCACTCTCTGCCCGTGACGTCCTCCTCCCAGCGACCCCCGCTGCCCGTGGCGTCCTCCTCCCAGCGACCCCAGCCCCTCCGTGCCCATCCCGGCGTCCCCCCGCCCCCCGAGCTCGCCACCCATTACCCCGCCGCATCCCGCCCTGCCTGCCCGGGACCTACCGGTGCCCAGCGGCTCCTTCTCGTGGGACAGGGAGATGCGGATGCCGAGCTGCGGGCACAGGGTGAGCGGCGGGTGCGGGACGGGTTGCGGGGAGTGGCGGGGGGTGGCGGGGAGACCCTTACCCGCTGCTCCTGTTCCCGCATGGCGGCCTCCAGCGCCTCCGACATGTAGCTCACCGCCAGCACCACATGGCTGACACCGGCCTGCGGGAGCGACGGGTCAGCCGGCGGCGGGGCGGCCCCCGTTCCTCTCGCCCTCCCCCCCCCCCCCCCCGCGCCCCGCCGCCGCCCCACACCTGCCGGAGGGCCTCCAGCTGGTGCAGCAGCAGCGCCTTGTTGCAGAATTCCACCAGCGGCTTCGGCCGACTCAGGGTCAGCGGCCGCAGCCGCGTCCCGAAGCCGCCCACCAGGATCAGCGCCCGCATCCCCCCGCCGCCCGCGCCCGCACCGACACGTCAGCGCCGCGCGCGCCTTCCGCGTCACCGCCCGCCCCGGGTCCTAGCGCCCGGCCCCGGGTCCCGCCGCCCGCCCCGGGTCCTAGCGCCCGGCCCCGGGTCCCGCCGCCCGCCCCGGGTCCTAGCGCCCGGCCCCGGGTCCTGCCGCCCGCCCCGGGTCCTGCCGCCCGCCCGAGGCTGGAACAATGGAAGCGAAGGGCAGAGGCGCCCCGCTGCCCGCAGCCCATAGTACGCTGCCCGGGGCGCCCCAGGACAAGAGGAAGCAAGGGGTAAGGGCCAGACCCCACAGAGGACAGGGACGAAGCCTAAAGCATCCCGTGCCTCTAACGCCCCCGAGCCCTGCCCCAGCCCAGCTCTGCCTCCCCCCACCCCCGTCCCCGGGCTCAGCCGGCGGGGCAAGGCAGGGACAGCACACAAGGGACAAAACCAGAGCCTTTAATGGTTTTTGGTTCTCCGTGAAGCACAAACAGGGTGAGTACTCATGTAAAAACAAAGGGGACCAAGGCTATGTACAAGCTGTGGGGTCCCACCGCGGTGGTCCAAAGGGAAGGGGGAGCATGGGCGTGGGGGGACACAGAGGTGCTCCCCACGAGGAAGGACCGCGGCCCCTGCACCTACCCGAGCACAGCTGGCCAAGGCCACACACATGGTGGGGGTCAGGCCAGGGAGCTGCAGGTACCAGGGCAGCTGCTGCCCAACCAGCCCCACTCCCTCCCCCAGCCGTTCCCTGAAAACCCCGTGCCCTGCCTGGGACAGTAACCCAGCGCCCGGCAGAGCACTGAAGGGCCTCAGCCGGAGAGCTGGGGGGGAGCAGGGGCTCAGGCAAGCTTTGGAGGAGCCGGGAGACAGGCAGAGGGGGAGAGGGAGGACAAAGCTGGCTCTTCCCTGTCCCCTTTGCACCCAATGCCACAGAGCTGGGGCAGCACTGCTGGCTGGCTGCCCAGCCCAGCCCCAACAGGTTCCAAGCAGACTGTGCACACATGCTACATGCAGGGCAGGTAGTGCCCAAACAAGCGTTCCTGAAGTAAACAAAAACAAAACAAACCCCAAAACTCTTGAAAGAGAATCCCCCTCACCCCAACCCTGGCCTTGCAGGCACCCGGCTGTTTCTCAGCCAGTGAGGGTGATGCCATGGAACGAGTCAGTGACACCTGGGGGGAGCAATGGGGGGGCCCCAGCACAGAAACACGGGGGTGATGCAGAGAGGGGTACAGTTTGGCACCCCCGGGCCACAGTATCAAACGTTAATGCCCTCAACATGGGAATCCCTGGCACCAGGAGGGAGCCTGGGCAGCAGCGTGGAGCCCTGCTGGCTGCCTCACCTGCAGAGAGATCAGGGAGGGGGAAAGACTGACACTGTGAAGTAAAACTGAACAGTCAGGCGCTGATACTGAGCCAGGTTCCCCCTCACCCACCTCCCTGGAGACCCTTGGGGAGGAGAAGGGGAGTCAGCCCAAAGTCCCAACCTCCCCCTCCTCCACGGACCTGCCAGAAGAGCAGGGGCTGCAGGGCAGAGGCCCCACTGGGGGAAGAGGGCAGCCCCCAGGAGCGACATACACACGTACAACCCGTGGGACGAACGTTACACAAGGGGAAGGGCTGAAATGGTCCGCAAGGCCCCACTGCAGGGCTGGGCTCACGTGAACTGCTACAGGTACTATTGCTAGCCCAGGAGCTGAGGCCTTGCTCAGTCAGTGGTCCAGGGCAGATGACACTCACCCGGCCCCGCGCCTGCCCGTGCCGCCCTGTTGGGGAGCGTGCAGCCCCCGGGCTCGAGCACGGCATGTGGCATTCCCTCCCAGGGGCATTTGGTCATTTTATTTCTGTGTTTGGGTTGGTTATTCACAGTGCCCAAACAGCAGAAAGAGGCAGCATCAGAAGCAAAGCCCCATCGGTAAAGCCTGGGGCAGAGCTAACGACACCAAACGCAGGGCCCAGCACCTGCGCTGCTCACTGCCAGCCCCACAGATGCTGCCAATTTAGTCGAGTGCCCTTTCCAAACACCTCAGGAGATTTAAAGGGAAGGCTTTCCTGAAGGCTCCTGAGGCAGGAGGCTCCTCACACCCCAGCTCCAGCTTCCCGAAGAGCCCCAGGCTCTCCTGCTTTCTCTTCCCTATATCCAGATCCTCCCCTCTAGAACACACAAGCAACAAGCAAAGAACCAGGACACCCAACACCCAGCAGGCATCTGGAGAGCCTCCTCTAGGAGACAGAGCTAGCACGGTCACCATCTGGTCAGCACGAGGAGCTCTTCCATCCTGCCTCCCCTCAGCTCTTCTATCCAAGTACATTTAAAAACAATGGAGCAATACAATTGTTTAAAACCGAAGCTGTCTGTTTTTTGCCTGTGGTAGTAGGTGGTCTTGTCTGCTCCTGCCACCAGGACAAGAATAAGAGGCCGTAGCCCGGGGCTACTGGTTCTCCTCACGCATCTGTTCCATGATGTTGATGAGGCTTTCCAGCCCAAACACGTACCCCATGTCGGGCCCGTCATGCACAGTGGGGTCATCGCGGAAGCCTTTGAACGTGCTGTGCGCGAAGTCAATCATACGCACGTCCACCTTGGGCTGGGCCGAGGAGCCAGGCTCCGTGCTGCCGCCATCCTGAAGGCCCTCGGGGAGAGCGCTGTCCACCCGCTTCAGCCGCATCTCGGGCCGGCGCTCCACAAACATCCCCGCCCTGCTGTCCTTCCCGTCGTAAATGATGAGGAGGGAGCTGGAGTAGAAGCGGTAGGAGGCCTGTCTCTCCAAAACCGCCTTCAGGCTTCGCAGTTTGGCCAGGACAGGCTCAAAGAGGTCCTTGCGCAGCTCGATGCCGTTGTGGAGATACTGGTAGAGGGCATTGCGGAAGCCCTCGATGGAAAGGCCGCGTCCATAGTATTTGTTCCTGCACAAGTAATGCCCCGTGTCCAGCTGATAGACCTACAACACCGCGGGAAACGCGCGTCAAGCAGGAGCGCCCAGTGAAGGCCACACACAGAGCGCCCCAAGCCATCCCACGCTGACAGGGTGGAGGGAACTCCTCCTGTCCCCACCACCCAAGAGGGAGCAGGAAACAGCTCTGCCTGTTCCCCGAACCTCAAAGCAGCTCGAGGGTGCATCTCGCAGGCAGAGTCAGGGCACCCAGCTCAGCAGCCCCAGCATCCCCAAGGGCACAACACAGCCCAGCGGTGGGAAAGCCAAGCCTTACAGCCACGCATCAGTCCCTGGCAGCAGGAGCTGCCAGCATGCATTGCCCTTACACCATGGGGTGTGACTAACGAGGGGCCCTCGTTGCTTCAGAGTCTGGGCAGAAATCTGGATCATGAGATCCTTCTGCGGGCAGGGAAAGGAGAGACTGTTGCACAACAGCACAGCCCATGTGCCTGGCTGCAGGAGGACAGCAGCTTTTTAACTCTCAATACCCCAGAGAAGCAAAAGTGTCAGCTAATGTGGGACACAGGGACACCTCCTGCCCCAGGCACCACGATAATGGCAGAACACTTAAGCCACAAAAAAATAATTCTATTAGAAAACCCCCTAATTGCTGTGAACAAACCAGCCTTGGATAAAGCAGGCCATGTCAGGAGAGTATGTTCCTCCATTCTAGGCTGAGAAATGAAGACAAAAAGCACCCACCATGAACACTGCATACTTACCTCAAGGAGGAGACTAATTCAGTGCTCCTACCACTAACTGGGAGGCATAACTAGGCTGCAAAAAACAACGTGCAGCACCTGCAGCCTCAGGCATCCCTACCTGCATCCCACACACACGCACACCCAGGGTGGCAGAGGTGCTCTGTTCACACTTCTTCATCTGCCGAGCAGCCTTCTCCTCAGACGCATCGTCTCCGTGCTGCCTGGTCCCCATCTTCAGATCAAGCACACAGGGGAGCTTGAAGTGATGCACCACGTTCTCCAGCAAAAGGAACTCTGGGAGACACACATCAAGGAGAGCTCACCTGTGAGAGACACACCGCTCCCCGGGCCACCACAGACAGGGACTGGGGCCAGCGTGACACAGGCTTGGGCACCACACAGAGAGGAACCAGACAACAGGCAGAACGAACTGTTTGGGGAGGTGGGGAAGAGGATGAAACACAAACGACCGCGCTCGGGTTTTGATGGTAGAAGAAATCAGCCTGGAAAGTGGGATGGGGAGTAAGGAGATCGCATGCAGGCGTACTGGGAACTCAGTGGGGAACCAAAGAGTGATGGGCTAGTGTGGGGAAAGGTAGAGCACACCAGTAAGACCTTCAAGTGCATTAAGGGAGAGCTTCCAGTCTTATCAAATCAGCGATTTAACCACACAGGCAAACAGTACAATCCCCACAGGCTGGAAACTCACAGCTCAAGTAATAGCACAGCTCTGCTATCAGCCCACCCAGAACAGCAGCTCAGCCTGACACATGGGGGGAAACCAGAACGGCTACAAAGGCAGGAAACCGAGCGGCACCAGAGCCTGTGATAACCAGCACAGCGCTGAGCCCAAACCCCTGGCACCAGCACAGCAGCTGGGCCTGGCTGGAACAAACCACCTCTGAGTTGCAGCTCTGCAGGGCACAGCTCAGCGTGCTGTGCCAAAACTGCAACTGGAGTGCAGCGAGTTTAACCACGAGGAAGTTCAAGATTTAGAAGAATCCACAATCAGCCAAGCTTGATTTGGCAAGGGGAACTTCCAAAACATAAGGAAGTGGGATTAAAAGAATCAGACAGCCAGAGAATTACTTCTCTGAGCAGTACAGGTTATTTAAAAATAAAAACTGGAGGCTCAAAGCACACATTTGAGGATAGGAAAAGGAAGCCCACAGCATTAGTGAAGAAGAATGCAGCTATTAAAGGGAAGAGTGTTTCTGTGTGAGGAAAAAAAGAGCATTAAGCTCAAACAAAAAAGCCCCACCACCCAGCAAGTTCAAGACAAAAGCATGGGGAGGCATTCACTAAATCTTTCTTGGACCTTGTGAAGAAACAAGTCAGGCTGCCCACAGGGTCTGAAGGCAAAGAACAGACGGAGCTACAGGGGAGGGGGGTGGAACGGGGAGGTGGGGAGAGACCCCCCCCAAAAGAGAACTGAGATTCGCATGTTTGCTGCTTTGTTTGCTGGGGAAGAGCTCAGGGAATTGCCAAGCCAGAACTCAGAGTTCTCAGACTGAGGCGCCAAGAGAAGCGGTCACAGGTCAAACGGAAAATAGAGGCCTGTACCTCATCTAACGCTGCCCTGGGCCAGGGGCCGGAGCGGGGCTATGGCAACACCGATCTACAGAGACCTGGGGAAATCACAACCTAATCCGGCTGGTCCCACAGCCAGAGTCACCTCTGGGCATTTCTGCAGAGATCTGTGCCATTCAGCAGCTCATCCCAAACAGCCAACGGAGAGATGACACATCTGCTCCTAGTACCCAGTTACTCAAGGTTGCAAAGATGAAGAATTGTCATGGAAAACCTCCCTGAGACTCTTCAGAGACAGACCTGGCTGTTAGAAGGGAAAATTCTCTCTGGTTTGGACTCAAGAATATTTTTCCCCTCACATCTACCATCTTAAAGCATAAACCAGAGCATTCTGAGACAACTGTCAGCAGTCAGGAGAGAGACCTGGGGGTCTCAAAACACCATTTAGAACAGGTCAGTGTGGTGGGAGAATTATGAGGGAGAGGAGATACAATGGCATTACACAGTGGTGGAAGTCTCTGGTTCACCTCATCTTCCGTATCGCGTGCAGTTCTGGTCACTGCTTCTGGAAGGATACAGTGGAACTGGAAGAGACTCAAGAAAGGTGACAAGGCCAAACACAGCTCCCTCCAGAGGGGTTACTGAACAGGGTGGACCTGCATCTGCTGCTGGGCGAAGCCTGACATGAGAAAGTGCAGTTACAAGTCTGCAAAGAGAAAAGCCAAGGCAAGAAGACATGGAACCCTGCCCAGAAACACGGCTTCTCCCAGCCGTGTCAGACATTAGTGTCACTGTACAGGAAGCAGGAGTAGTAAAAAGAAACACAGAGAGCTTTGCTCATGTCAACGATGGGAAAGTCAAAGGAGAATAAGGAAATGAAGCCACCTCAGGCACAGACACACAGGCCAGAGCAGCAGCACCGCCCCACACACTCCGGTTCCGCTTCCCAAAGGATACTGTAGAGTTTTCTGTCCTTGGACTCTGACCGCATACGGCTCAGCTGCTGCTTATGACAGCGCAGGCTCCAGGGGTTGTAGCTGATCTTTTCAGAGCTCAGGCCACTGTTCCCATCCAACATCTGAAATGGAACATCTGAATGGATGTGCAAGTCCACCCTGGGACTCTTCGTTTCTTGGATGCTGCTGGTATAAAGACAGAACAAACTTGCCCGTTAGAATCCACGTGTTCTTCAGAGGCTCACGACTGGACCACCCCCCTTGCACCCAAGACACTGCTGTTCCTTCTCCTGCTGCACACTTCACACAACACAAACCTTCTCAGCAGCTAATCCTCACTAAAACCCAGGGCTATGATCTGGCCTAACAGACGTTGGAATTGATAAGAGTAAGCTCTCAGAGAGCCCTGGCTGGTGGGAGCAGGCAGAGACCTGTGCTCTAAGTACCCTCGAAGAGCCTCTGGGTTAACAACCAGGTGGAGTGAGGAGCGTTTGAATCTGTTCCACTGCCAAGGGTCATCCTGCATCAGAAGCACTTTGCACAGATGAGTTTGTCCTGAGCCCAGCAGAACCCCTGACAGTTTGCTGGGGCAGCAAGAGCAAGGCAGCCTGCCAGCTGTGCGGAAGCACAAATCGCTCTCAACAAAAGCGGTGCCAGAGCTGAAAGGGGGAGGGATATTTCCTGCTCATCACGTCATCAACAAGCCCCTCAAAGCTTTTACCTTTCAGAGCTGTCACTGGCCAGGCCAGGTTTCTCCTCCTTGTGCTCAGTGCCGCTGCTGGACCTGTGAAGGCTCCGACGCGAGTGCTTGCGTCGCGGCTGGTCCCTCTCTGGCATATCGTCCTGCTCCAGAGCCTCATTCTCCACATAGGGATAGGCCACCAGGTTAATGTAGCCGTCGCTGTCCCCCTCAAAACAGACAGATACCACACCTGCCAGAGAGAAGCAACACATTCAGTTCTGTTTCCTGGGGAGGGATGACAGAGGGAAAACAGAGCTCAGAGCTGCAAAGCAAACCCAGAGCAACAGAAGGACATTTAAGACTACAAGGACCTGAGTGTTGCTAGCACAGCACAGAGGAGAAATCCCCCAAACAGCAGCACCTCATGTCCGTACCTGCGTGGCAGCAGGGGCTCTGGCACCCACAGGAAGTTAAGGACAAAAGCAGCAGGCTGAGTGTGATAATTTCCTTCCAATCAGCCTTGCAGCAAATGGTGTCCAACTAGAAGCTGCTGAGCACAGCCTACTGAGCCATTCAAGGGGCAAAGCACGTACAGTACCTAGCTGGTTATCTGGGGAAGTGTCTGCATCCTGCTGTTGACAAGGATGCTGCAGGCCAAGGAGGAGCATGCTTTCTCCACAGCAT
Organism: Gallinula chloropus; assembly: GCF_964237585.1. NCBI lineage: Eukaryota > Metazoa > Chordata > Aves > Gruiformes > Rallidae > Gallinula > Gallinula chloropus. The sequence continues at coordinate 19,628,756 of NC_140097.1, forward strand.
GTGAGCTATGACGTACAGAGATCGGAGGCTGAGGTGATACCTGCCACTTTTCTCACAGAAAAAGGATCTGCAAGGTCTTGGGGCTTCCTGGTGATAAAACCAGGAGGCCCTGGGAGTAAAACGACCTCAGCCAGGCACAGGCAAGCAGGACCACTTGTGTCCCGCCCGCTTTTCCCTTCTGAAGGCTCCTGGAAAGCACCACAGTCCAAGGGGAGGTACAGACCTTTCACAGCATGGGTTCTGAATGTATCTAGCTGGCCACCCAGAGCAGGACAGCTGACATATCTAGTTAGGGTTGACATAATCATCCTTGGGACTCCTCCAGCCCTGAAATCAAGGCTCTCAGCCCATCTCCTAACTTGCAATGACAAAAATCTTTCATTAGCTTGTCACCAGCATTGAAGAGCTGCCAGGGGTATCAGATGCTAGCTGCACCAAATCCAGTGATTCATCACAAACTGAGGAAACCTCTCACTGCTCGGTCGATGCAGCCCATCACAGTCCTGTCCTTCCTTGTTCCTTATCTGCATGTGACACTGCTAGCAAGGTTCAGGCAGCTCAACACAACTTCAGAGCAGTTCAGGACTCCAGCACACTGCTACATAATAAATGCTGCTGCAAGTGCTCTGGCTGCCAGGACACACTCCTCAAAACACCTCTGTGAAAGGGCAATCTTGCAGTGAGATCTGAGCGCTCAGACAGATGTCACCCCTAATATTCCTCTCCCCAGATCAGCAGGAACAATTTCTGGGACGAGGCAACTGTAAGACTCTCAGATGAAATCTCACGCTGGGGTGGAGGTGCCTTTAGGCTACCAGGAAGTATCCGACTTCAAGGAGACATGTGTTGTCCACCTGGACTATCAGTTACCAGTTCATCTGTTTCAGGCACATCCCCCAAGGAAAGCTCGATACTGTATCGATGCTCGTACCCAGGTAGGCTTCAGCTGGGCTTTCTCAAGGGGCATTCAGCACTATAAGGCCCCTGAGCAGTTTGAGGGTACAGGAGGACCCATCTGTTGGGACTGCAGCTTCCATTCACGATGTGCATACAGACACAGGCAGGTAAGCTGACACCACTTTGAGATGCTCAGGCTGTGGGCAGGTCAAACAGCAAGACCCTGAACAGATGGTGGGCCCAGCTGTCTAAGAGGCACCGTCCTCCCCACGGCGACCAAGACGCAGAGGTGATGGGCACGCAGAGTCTACCTGCCAGTACCACCATCCCAACTACAACACGCATGTGGCCAAAAGCATACCAAGCTTTGGAAAGACACAGGTGAGCTGCCCACCTCCTACAGCCATAGAGATACTGAAAAACCCTTCAACATGGCTGGGGACAAGGCTTCACCTCAGTGCTGGGGAAGAGGCTTCCTGGTACAGGTCCATGAACAGGACAGGGAAGCAATAAACCAGGACTGAAAGGGGCAAGTGCTCAGCGTGTGACCGAACTGCACTTGCTGCATGGTCAAGGTCGAGGCTGTGGTTGGCAACAACTTGGCAGTAAAACTGCTTCAGTTACACACCCCCATCCCGAAGGTTCAGGCTGCAACTGCCACGCTGCAGGTTCTCCAGCTACAAAGAGGAACGTGAAACTCCCTGTGCCCACAATCAAGACTTCCTCCTTTCTGAGTGCCCCCATCAAGCTGTTAGCAACTGCAGAAGACCTAAAAATGAACCAAGTGACACCAGAAGAGAGCAGCAAGGCTTCTGCAGTGCCAGGAGAACGTGAGGGCAGCTGCTGGAAGCACGTTACTGCCTCCTGGAATGACAAGGAGGCCTCACCTTTGTACTCAGGCGTGAACTCCTTCATCTCCGGGGGCAGGGATTCGTAGAAGCGCTGCTCTCTGGTGATGAGGGGCTTGCAGACTGTGTGGTCATCGTAGCGCATCATGCTGCTGTGGCCGCCCACCTGGTGAATGAAAGGCTCCAGCAGGACCCCCCGGTCTCCGGATCGAGTGGCGTTCTTGCCATACTTGCCCACTTCCATGGTTTGACAAACACACATTGCGTTGGGCACCAGTTGCGCTCCTGAAGCACAGGGAGAGCCACATGGGCTGGGAGGGGCAGCTCAGCAGCAGTCAGGCAGCAATCTGCTTCCTCACGGTGATCTGAAAGAACAACGAGGCTCCCATGAACAGGAGGGCCACTTGCATTCACTCCTGATTTCCCTGGAAAAGCTTTAGGTATTTATTTAGATCCACTCCTCTTCTGCTCACTGTTTACATCCCACGTGTAAACATCCCAGCGCACTCCTCGCCACCTCGTTAAGCTTACAGGTAAACACGCACTAACTGGGAGGCAGTCTCACCCACAGCTTCTCCAATAGGGTTGGCAGGAGACAGGGAAAGGAGGAGGCAGGAAGATTTTATGCCTCCCATCTTTAGAAAATACTATTTCTTTCCTTCTAGTTCCTTTGATCAGTTAAGGCAACGTGATAATGGAGCACGAACGGTGAGTGACAGCCAGATCCAAACCAAGCCCACGCCTGCCCACCAGAGCAGCCACAGCACTAACCCAGGCAGAACGAACCTTTCAGGAGTCTGAACTCCACTCCTCATGCCTCTGCATTCTTAACATCCAAACATCTAAATAATTCATGTTCACCTCCCACCCCAACACTGTTCCCCCCTCTCCTGACCTGTTCCTCGTCCGGCTGTGACACCAGAGTCTCTCCCTTGTAACTGGATGGATTCCTCTCGGGTTCTCTCCTTTGTTGCTCTGAGCCCTTTAGGACAACAGGGACTTCCCGGTGCTTTTACAGCACCCACGCACACAACAGGCCCCTGATCCCCAGGAACAGGCACGAGGGATTGCTAAATCCAAACGGGATTAGGAGTGCTTTGGAGAAGACAGATGCTCTTCTAATGTTTGCAGAGGCATGGGACAGTAAGTAATGCCATCCAAATGCTCTCAGGACAATTTGCCCTTTCCAGTTCAGACCATCACTGCTCCAGAGGCTGCTGGGGAAGACACCACAGGATTGCCTCACAACAAGGAGTTACCCAAAATATGTCACCATATGGCTACTGCAGTTTCTGAACTCATCAAGTTTCCAGTCCTTTAGCACAGCCACATCCGAGGGCCGTAAGTGAAAAACAGGGATCTCAGCAAGGGACACGGCTCAGGCTGTTCCTCATCCAGCCACGGGGTGTCTCCGCAGCTATACAGCTCTGCCGGGCAGGGGAAGGTCTGGATGAAGATGGGCTCTTCTCCCCCTGCCAATTCAATCATGCAAGAGATGAAGCTCAAGAGATTCAAGAGGAGGGGCGATACGTCCTAACATGGTTAACCCACTCTAACCCAAAAGCTCCCTGCGACAGGGCAGCACTTCTCCCTCCCTGCCTGCACCTTCCCGCTCGCCCCCTCGCACTGGATTTTGGGATAGTAGGAGCGTACGTACATTTGAGTTGAATCATCTCCCTGATCTGATGGAAAACATTTCCTTTTGTGGTTACATGACCACAGGATCACACAACTGCACTCAGTGTAAGGGGAACAGTGTGAGTATTTAGCTGGCTTTTAGGGTGGGAGGCAGGGAATAGGAGGGGGGAAAAACCAAAACCAAAGAAGGCTTCTCTCTCTCTGTGGCAACTCAAATCAGCCTCTTCACGGCAGGCTGCAAAGCCTCTGTCTCCTAAACTCAGAGCCTAAGTTACATCACAAAGACAAAAACATGCTGTGGATTTCTCTCCTCCCTCTTGTTATATCAACAGGAAGAAAACTTCAGGAGGAGAGGCTTGCTTTCATCATCCATGTTCTAGTTCAGCTTAGTGAGAAGACGTGAGGTGCTGGCATCTGCAACAGATCAGCTCCTCACACATCCCAGACAAACGTTTCACAGGCCCAAACCCCCCCCTTGCTGAAACAGCTTTTTCTTGGGTCCAGTTTCTTTTATTTTGCCAGTGACTAACGCAGAGTTTTCAGCTATTCCACACACCACAGGGGACAAGTTTAGCATCACACCTTCCTGTAGTTTAAACTTCACGGGACAAGAGAAGTAAGAGATCATCTTGGTGATCCTCCTGGGCCCTTCCAACTCAGTATATTCTGTGGCCTGTGTGACAACTGCAGTCGCCATACTCAGGAGACACGTATGTGATGCTCAGGTCTGGTACCAGAGAAGAGAAAGAGTCCAACAACCTCAGTTACAACAGCCCCACACATTCATCCACACGCTCACACCACACTGCAGCGAGTGGCATTTCAGAGACAACGTTGTTTTTAAAGAGGAAGCCACCCTCCTCTTGGAAATTCAGGCTTGTGAGACAGGCACTTGACAGCTCAGATACAGCTTAATGGCTTTTGCCAGCCTGACTCCAAGTGAAGGGCTGTTACTAAACATGGGCACTATTCGCAAATAAAGGCAGAAGAATCTCAGCTCTTTCAAACAAATATAAAGCAGAAAACTATTTGAAGGCCTAAATATTATTCATCCTTCCTCTGTTAAACAAAGGCACGGGTTCAACTATTTTAGCTGGCTTGTGAAATGCAGAGTCCTTCCAACTGCCCTGTGAAATGCAGCACTCTACCCACACAACAGCTTGAGGGAGACCAGTTTGCCTCCAGCAGCTCCTCTGGTAGCCTCCAACACAGCCACTCCAGCTCCAACAGCTGTAAAACACTGAGGCTAGCTCAGCACCCCTCCTTCCAACAGACAGACCAACCATCAAGCCAGGCTCGCCAGAGGTGAGGCTGAGGTTCAGGAGGAGAGTTACAGAAGGACAAGGCAGAGCACCAGCACCTGATGGTGCCAGCTCAGGAATGAGGGATTGGGAAGAGCAGAGATGTCCCTCTTTAATGGTGTCACTTAAGGTGACAGGGAAGCTTCGTCTTGGAGGTCACCACACGATCGAGAGGCAGGGGCACAGAGCCACGATACAATGGGTGAGACTTGCACTGCAGGTCACACCACAGTGCTGAAGTTCCCACTCTCCACAGGCTGTCTTGCACAGGACAACTGGCTATGCTCCACGACTCCCTCATGAAGCCCTTTTCCCAAATAAACCATTTTGAGCTGTGGTGCATTACACAGTGAGGCTGCGTTAAGCACTGCTGACTCTCGCCTTCGTTGTAAGCAGCTTGCACAGCCACCTTTCCAGCATCGCCTTGCCACAGCTCCCAGCACCCTGGCCAGCCCTCAGGACCTGCAGTGCTGAAGACTACAGCCAATGGCCACTGAAGATTCTGGAGCTGGACCACAGGAGAGAGATAAAATGCTGACCTCAAGGTCACACTGACAGACACTGGACTCTCCAGAACACCACCCGAGCAGGCAGAAGCCAAGCAGGAGGATAAAAAATACCAGCATACCAGGAAAAAGGACTACAGCATCTGGTCAACAGGTGCCTGGTGACTACTTCTTATGAGCTTGCTAGCAAAGAGCAGAAGCACACACACTGAAAAGCAGGGTGTTTTCTAGTCGTGGTGGACTGGGTGACCCAATGTCTACAGAACAAAATTCATTCTGAGAAAAGAGCTTCTCCTGCTGTGCTCTGCAAGTGGCTTCCCAGCAGAAGAGCTGGCCCACAGCCCAAGACATGCCTGCTTGTGGAGACAACCCCGGGACCTGGGCAGAGAACATCTCTGCAAGAACCTGCGGCAACATTTAGGACGTCACCAGAAGCATCCGGACAGCTGGGTATCCAGGAAGCTACAGACTTCCCCAGCCTGCTTGAGCACACAGCTTTGAATCCTGAGCATCCCCCTCTATCTCTTATCCAATGATCAAACTACTACAAAATACAGCCCTCCTTGGGCACGCTGCCCTCACCGAGGCAAGAGCCGCTCCTCCGATCCTTAGGGACACATCAAAAGCGAAGCTGAAGCTCTAGGGAAAGCTGAAGAATGGCAGCAGAGGGAACAACTCCCAGCAGTGAGGCTGGTGGAGGAACCACAGTAAACAATGCCACCACAATGGCAGGAATAGGTGTGTACCACCCTGTGCCACCAGCTGAGCGAAAGCACACTTCCTTCACCGATCCTTCTCCTGGAGATCTGAAGGAAGGCTGTGCTGTGAGTGTATCACACTACTTACAAAGCTTCAGCTCTTCTGCCAGTTGCCTGCAAGACCGAGAATCTTCTCTGTAAGAAAGGAGCAGAAGCCAAGCCTTTCCAGCTCTTCCTGAAGGAGGACAGGCTGGAATGCCTACACCACTGGGTAAAACCAGCACTGAGATGTGGGGTTAAAGAAGAGCTGGCACCACTGTGATGACTCCAGGCTGGGGAGCAGGAGAGGACAGCATGGAACAGGGATGACAGAAGCTGATTTAATTCCCTCACTGCTCTTTTCTCCAGGCTTCCCCTTCTTCACTGGAGAAACGCAGCGTGTTGGCAGGAGGGCACAGGCTGCCTGGGGGCCTGTCAGTCCTTGTCACTGCTATCAGTGTCACTGCAAAGGGGAGGATGGAGGAAGGTCCAGCCATGGTCAGGCCATCACCACTCTTTCCTCTCCAGCAGGCAGGGAGGAAGAGCGAGAGGGAGCTGAGCTGCCAAATCCATCCGCATCTCACCACAAACATACCCCACCTCAGCAGCAAAGGGCACCTTCCCTCCCTGTTCAGAAGCACTGGCTTCAGCCCAAACCTGGAGTTTCCATAGCAGCAAGAACTGATCGAATCCCTACATTAACAAAAGGTTGCTTTATCAGTACCAGCCCAGAAGATTTTCTTCCAAGCTTCTGTCTAGGAGAGCAGGGTCATTTAATATCAGCTTTGCATTTTATAGGAGATGTGGATATGACACATGCTTTCTAGAGAAGAGCTTAGGGAAGATGAATGCTCCTGAGGCCTCACTGCTGAGCTTTCTGTGAACTAATTTCTGGCTCCTCTTCATCTCATTTACAAAGAGGTAAAAAAAAAGTCTCTGCTGGATACAGGTTACTTTTAAACTAGTCCAATGCAAACACTGCTGTGCAGCCCAACTCCCAGATCCAACTGACAATCAGGAAGGCACGCACTTCTGCAACAGCCAAAAACCATAAGGAACCAACCTAACCCTCTACAAAAAGGCATTTCTTGAGTCCACACTAGTGAAGGGGCTCCTAGCAGAGAACTGCAGTCCTGGCACTCGTGGGAGGCGTGAGGAGGAATCCACATTGGTCCCAATGAAGAGGTTTTGCTCAAAGACTGACTTGGAAACAATCTGCAACTCAGCTTCTAGACTGAATAAGCAGAAGGAACAACATGCCTCAAAACCTTACGCTGAGTTTTCATTAACGCTGGTGACAGAGCCTACCTGCTCTTCAGTCACAGCCTTCGGCCTCCTTCCCAAGAGCAAGGCTTCAGCAAGCAGGCCGGATCCCTAAGGAAGTCCTGAAGGATGCAGGATCATCCAAGGTTAACTCCACCCAAAGCGGCCCCGGCAGGAAGACAATGGAACAACGACACGGAGTTCAGCGAGGAGGCGTGTGCTCGGGAACACCACACACGTTCTACAGCCTCACCAGCACCAGGAGGGGGGACAGACAGGTAGGTAAAGGCACCACACTCATCTGCTGGCACAAAAAATGAGTCCGAGCTGGTGATGCTTGTGCTGAACCTGAGGACAAACACACCACAGAGCGAGGCACTGCTGGCAGAGGAAGGGAAGGTGCAATTTTGCGGTGACACGCAGAGCGCTCAGCCCCACCTGATGAGAATCTGCCGCAGTCAGGTGAGCAGTGGTCTCAGGTCTGTGTCACAACATGGGCAAAAAGAATGATGGCACCTCACAGGTTAAGTTCCTACCTCATCCCCTCCTGGTTAAACATGCCCCAGAAGTCCTTTGGGGGTGTCAAGGCCAGAGCTAAGGACATCAGTTTGGCCTAATCACCTGCAGAGCAACTGCTGGCTCCCAGAACGTCAACATACACTTGTGCAAGGACCTCTGGAGCTTGAGCTCCCACTCACACCTTCACACAGCCTCAACAGGAACAGTTATGCTGATGTCCCTCAGGCTCCTAGCCAGTACAGACACCTGGAAGGCTGGTGGGAAGATGGGAGAAGATCCTCCCAGCTAGGAGAACAAGAGGGAACCACCAGTGAAAGCACCACAATCCCAGAGAAGGGAAGTGCTTGTGCAGCAATAAAACCAGCTTCCAGACTTGAGAAGGTGGAGGACAGGAACTGAAAGTAACAGTTGGTGCTCCATATCTTGTGCCTGCCACACACAGAGGAACCTGAGTGAAATCACAGAGAAAGGCAGAGGCCAAAGCGGGGATTCTGGGACAGGAAGAGCAGCCAACTCCCCCGACTCAAGAGCAAGGGCACACGTACACTCCACTCAGCTCATATGGGGCTGGCACAGGAAGAAGGGGTGCTTTCTGGCTCCTTACCTGCCATCATCTCACAAGAAATCCTCAGATGGGCAACACAAAAGAGAAAAAACAAAACCTACCCAGAAACACAAAATACAAAATCTATCTGAAATTAAACCCCAAGGAAAAAGGTTTCATCTACCTGCACACTGTCATTTGTTTCAGCTTCCAGAATGAATAAAAACCATGGAATGTGTAAAAGGAATAAAACCAAGGAAAACAGCTGGGCCTCCAGGTCTCTCATCACAACACGACAGCAAAAGAAAAACATACAGCAAAAGCTCGGTCTGCACCAGGACAAAGTACATGTTGATACTTTATATATGGACTCTATCTCAAAGGTCTTTTCCAACTTAGTGATTCTGTGATACTACATTCTCTCTAGTTTGGTGAAACAGGACAGATTTTGGGGTGGAGACAACTGCGTGTCTTGGTTGCTCTTTACAAGTGATTCCCCCCAATGAAACCAACTCCTTCCAAATGCCTGACTTGGGGCAAAAAATACCATGTTCAGATTTCTTTTAGCACTTATCGAGCCTAATCGGTTTCTGATTCCTCCTTCAGTTATTTCTTCAGCCCATGGTTGCAGGGGCAATCCTCTGCCAGCTGCACCAGCATGAGCAGCACCCTCCCACTCGGCTCTGCCGTGCCGCTACAACTGTTTGCAGCCTCACTGGGAATCAAATTAGGGAACTGATCGCAGTTAAAAATAAACCAGAGCTTTGTTTTGGTTTTTTTAAGGATTACTTTTCAACCCAGGCCAGATCCCCAATCCATTGTGCAGCTGTACAAACAGTTGTATCAGCACGAGGTGCCTGAATTGCTGATGGTTATCCTGGTGCCCAAAGCCAGCGCCTGCGTTCCCGGCTCACCTCATATTTCGTGGCTGCTGCAGAGGAGGGTTACTTGCCAAACTGAACACGTAGAGTCCTTCCACTGCTGCAGCTCGCAGCCACACGGAGGGTCTCTCGAATGAGACAAAATGAGGTCACACTGACGAGTATCCTACAAGTAAGGCACAGCTACTGAGCTCCCTTGAGCTGTTGCTTGTCCTGACTTATATGTCATTTCTGCAGTCCACACACTGAAATAAACATCCAAACATGACTAACGAAGCCACTGATGCGAACGAACAGCTTTGGGCCAAGCTCTGAAACAAAACTCTCCTAGAGATTGCGTAACCATTAACCACTGTGATGCTCTTCCATTGAAAAAAACCTCAGGCCTTCGTGGCACACAGATTCCCACCGACTGGAGGACTCTCATTCACAGAGCAGGGACTCTACCTGTAGTTTAGCCAACTCTTCAATTGCAGTTGAATTAAAATACAGAAATACAAAAACACAGACAGAAAGTAAGCACTAAGCAATGATGAAATGCTACCACGCTTTAGAAATGCCCATGAGACAAACAGACTGAAGGTTCTTTCCCCAAATTGCTGGCTCAAATACTGTTTGAAAGAAAACCAACTGAAAATGCTTCCTATTTGATGGCTGCCTGGCAACCTGCTCGAACGCGCCTGGTCCTCAGTTCTCTGCTTTCAGCTACTGACAGGTATCTGCATCAGACACACACCATTATGTAAGGCCTTCTCATTGAAAACAAGGCACAAAAGGCTGAATTTGACTTCTGGAACAGGGTAGGAGGCATGCTAATGAAACCACTTCAGGAAACAATATTTCTACAGTTTCTGTTATGCCTGCTCTGGAAGGCAGGAATTGCAGCAGCCTTGTCTTGTCATTGAATCAATCCACAAGGATGCAGGAAAAGTAACAAAATTGGTACTTGGCAAATCCTACCCTTCATTCCCTAACATGTATTTCAGGGTTTAGTTCCATGACTGATTCAATAAATCTAAGTCAGCGCTCTCCAAAGCCATCCCCTCTCCCCTGAGTCAGCACTGGCATTCACCTGATCCTGCTCGGAAACTGGCCTGGCAAAAAGCATTAAACCAGGGGGAAAGAAGTTGTTTTTGCCAATGTGGCTTCCTGAATTGGTTTAGTGCCAGTGCCCAACGAAAGTAAAAGGGGAGCAGCATCCAGCAGTGGAAGGGCAGGCAGAAGGGTGGCAGTGCCAATTCCATTCAGCTTCAGGGGTCCGGCACCCGGGTGCTCAGAGAACAGTCTCACTAGAGAGACAGAGCTGCTGCTCCCAGCAGAAAGATCTATCAAGTTTTTCACCTCTCTCCTGAGTTGCCTTTACACCAGCATCTTCCCAGACAGCTAGATTAAGTACCTGACCTAGGAGAAAACTAAACCAACAACTTATAAAACAACCACAAAGCCCTTAGTTTTCAGTCACATTGGGTCCCTAGCAGATCTGACTTGTGGTTCAACAATCCCCCAGCATTCAAAAGCAGGGAGATGGTGAGAACCTGTGACTAAAGGCTAAAGCTCAGCTTCAAGTGACTGCAAAGCTGAACTCTTACTCAAAATAGAGAAAATATCACAACAGGACCATGTACCATGTGTACAAAAGATTTAAACTGCATATAAAAAATTCAGCAAATGAAATTCTTAATTTTTAATTTTCCACAACACAGAGTTAATACTTAAAAAATCCTATTTCCTCAAAAAATTATTTATTTGCTATCAGTGTTACTTTCAGAGCTATAGGGGAGAGAGAGAGAGACACAGCCTGTTGTGTTTAACTAGGGCATGACGAACAGCAGCAGCACAGGCACGCGGTACCGGGGAGCAAAGCCAGGAGGAACAGTGACAACAACATTATACAAACACCACTGATTCACAAAACAACAAAGGATTCTTAGAAACTGCTGCCCAGGTTATGTCCAAGGCTCTCTTTACCTTAGTTAAACTACTAAGAAAGTCACTTCAGAAAGCTGACCGCTCCTGCACAACCAAGCTTTTCTGAAAGCAAGAGCTGATGCATCTGAAGGGCTTTATGCAGGAAACCACCCCGACAGTTACCGTGAAGACATCCCACATCAAACTGGTTTCAGCAGTAACTTGCTCAGGTTAAACCCAGGTACTACCCAGAGCAGCTGTCAATCAGTACACCAGAGCTCCCTGTGTGCTCGTGTCACTGCTTGTAACGCCCGACTCCGGACACGGCGCTGATCAAATGGTGGATTCCTGGAAGGCTGAGCTTTGCCTCTGAGATGCACCAAACTCGGTTTCTGCTTGTCATCTGGCTGCCACCTGGGAGGGTAGCACACTCAAAGGACAGGCTGGGCTACTTCCAGAGACAATTCACTCCTCAAAGTCAGAGTTGAAGCTATGGCTGCCTCTTGAATATGCAGCAAGACTCTGACACTACTGTATTTGGATAATCTTGGGGAAAAAATGTAGGTCTTTCCAAAGAAAGGTTCATGAGCAAGTGCTACAACATCTCTGTCCCAACAGACCTCTGGAATATGATAAATCAGAAGCAAAATTAAATTATTAAATTCTTCACTGCTGACACTCACTAATACTGGAAGTAGTTCTCCTTTAATATCAAATACACATATTAAAGGATTGTTAAAACATTAAGAAAATGCAGTAAAGCTGTCATTTAGCACTGCATTTAGAGACCTGCATTTCTCGTGCCTCTCCAACACAAGTAAAATAGAGGTGCAACAAAATAAGGCAAAGGTAAAAGCTCAGAGAAGCAGAAACACACGGTCCCATTAGATCAAAGCACACTCCCAAGTGCCTCACGAGTAACAGAGTAGTATCTGCAGAGTGTGGGACTTCATAACGCTGTCATGTACGATTATCAACCCGCACACACACTGCTGTCTCCTGGCAGGTAGCGTCTGCCCAAGCAAACCTGAGGCAGTAGTTTTACAGAGGTCAAGACTCTTGCAGGATTCTCCTCGAGCTATTTGCCACTGCTGTGAGATGGAACATGAAACAGGGAGAGAAGCTGATCACAGAGAGGCAGAGCTTCACGCAGGGATTGTTTCTCACCTCGCAAAAAAGGTGACCTCTCCAAGCCTCTTTGGCTTTCCTCTCCTGTAAGGGGATTATGAATCCCACCTGCAGGAGCCCACTGATAGGACACATTAGCCCAATGTCTTGTCTCTTCACTCTTAGCAGCGGAGGTATTGGAAGAATTTCTAAGGTCATCACTCAAGGATCAGGCTAAATGAACCTGCAAAGCAAGCAGTCAGCAGTGGTTGGTGGGGACCCTGTTCTGCAGCTGCCATAAGCCCAGGTCTGCTCAGTGGGACCAAGTCAGCTTGCTGACACATGCCAGCCAGCAACCACCCTTGAAAAAAGACATTTCATCAAGGAGCAACAAAAAACCAGAGAGCAACATATGCTATAAAAAAGAGGCCAAATCTAGTGGATGCAGTTCACAGCTCGTGCTGTGCACAGACTGTACCAAACCAGAGAGGAAGTCTCAGCAAGCACTAAGCCCAGGAGCTTTTTTGAGGAGCAGCACACACTGGCATGTCAAACAGAAAGCCAAGGAGCAGACTGCAGCAAATTCAGTTACATAAATCTTTGGGGCTTTTCTCAGACACCATGAATTTAAGGACAATTCTTCCCCCCATCTTCTGGTTTTCACAAATTCCATGATGACAATGTTTGGACATTTGTGCATGGAGTCTCTGAAGCAAGTCCTGAACGATCCCTAGACAAGCAGTGACCAGGAAATCATCTCCCTCACCACTTAGCAGCGTGCAGACATGAAGCAACCTGTGCTGCCACGCAGGTGAGCACCTGCCTGTCTTCCTCCATAAAGCAATCAAAGCTAAAACACATCAGGAATTACACAGTTCAGAAAATGCAAAGACCAAGCCTGAAGAGAAACCTTAACAGGCAGGAGCAGCACACTGCTAGCAGGGATGCAGAATCTCTGTGAACGGGCACTGAGGATGAGATTGGACACGCAGACGAGTTAATCCCAAAGGCTCCAGTCAGTTCTCATTTCAGACAAAGGGTAAAGCATTCTCAGAAGGAAAGAGAAGAGTATGCAGCTAACCCAACAGAAAAAACCCAGCTGCATCTATGAGAACACTCCACATTTCTGGCTGCTTCAGACTATGCAGCTGAGAGAAGCCAAGAGTTGAGCATTTTAACCAGCTGTACCTGTACAGAGAAGCTACAGGGTTAACTGCAGGAGCCCAAAGCCACAAGGAGTTGAACCCAGGAAGAATCATTGCAAAAGCTGTAACTGCAGAGGAGTTCAAATTACATTCCTTAAGTAGCTTTGATAAAATAAGAATGATCTACAGCTTTCCAAGAGATCCCTAACTGAAAGACAAACATAAGCAGCTTGTGGTGAACTTGAATTTGTAGTATCTGAACTTGTGAATTATGATGCTTTTAAAACAGGAAAAAAAAACCCCTTTGATTAAAAAAATGCCAGTTGGTGCAGATAATTGATTTCCAACAGAAAAAATAAATCCACAACTGGGACAAAAACAGGATTTCTAATTGCTATTTTTAATTCTGCAGTGACAAAAAACCTCAAGACAAACGTTATGTAAGACCATTAACCTCTTTGCTCATAACTGGCACCTTAATTTAGCATGCTACCACACTAAATAGCTTAAACTGAATACTTAATGCCAGAGTGTACCACTGGCTGCAGCAAGGCAGTAATAGCAATAATGGAAAGGAAAAAGGTATCCCAAAGCAAGCATCACACACTGAAATTTGCAACTGCAGTTCCCTGGGCACAAGTTTATCTACCTGAGCCTGCCCAGCTCTAAAGAAACAGTATTGTTTCCAGACTGATAATCACAAAAAATACTATGAGATCCTCCCTAGTATTTTAGGAACACTGAAGAGAAATCAAAGTACCCAGTAGATCTGCACTGACAGAAAACCTCTGCCTTTTATACCAGAAAGTGGGTCAAACCCAGAGAGGCCATAACCTGCTGAAAAATAAGTTACTTTATGTTTTGAGCAATGGTTCTTCTTTACAAACCAACCTCCCAGCGTTCCAACCACAATCCCCACAGCAGTTTAAGTCAGGTATGACTAACATCTCCAAAACTGCCACGTCTTGTGCTTAGCTGCAGTCCAGTGGCTATCATACCTCACACAGCTGAGGGAAAACAGAACAAGGTAGTCTTGAAGAACATCCATGTCAGACCCCCTTCAAGGAAAAAAACCTAACAGATTAATCTTCTACAACAATAAGCAAACCTGACAAATTTCAGCCACAGTCTCTTACATACTGTCTCCCATCCATTCTCATCACATTGTGGCAAAGAATGACATTCAGGAAGAAAACAAAGACCAATGAAGAGCCAACTTCCAGAAGCCATGATCCCACTGTATGGAAAGAGCTCACTCTGACTCACCAGTTCATCCTCCTCTGACTCCATTTACTTTTCTAAATTCCCTAATGTGCTTGAATTCACACTCCACCCATCCAGACCATCATGTCCCAACTGGCATAAGGGAATACTGTGGGAGAGAGCATCAAAACACCCAGCAAACTTAAGCTGAATGGCCTCCAGTGCTCTTCTTCACCCACAAATCCGATTATTTTCTCGCAGAAGACAATGAGGCATGTCAGACACAACTTACCTTTGGTAAATCCACACTGAGTGACTTCACATGCCCAGAAAGGTGTACCAAAAGGACGTCACCCACGACTGTTCCCAGGACTGAAGCAAAGATGACCAGTCTGTGGGATTATCCTTCAGGCCTACTTTGAAGACAAGTGCAACCTTTGCCTTTGACAAGTGATCAGAGACCTGCCAGCACCTCTGACTTTTCAAAGATGACCCAAACTGGCATCACTATGACACAGTGGGCTCAGCACCTTTGGGTACAGTCCATCAGATCTCACAGACTCACACGGTTCAAATTCTCTCAAGTAATCCCTCACCTTGTTTTCATTTGCTTCTGATTGCTGTCTCCTCTTTGAACCCTGGCTCTAAACACAGGGGCCTGGGAGACCTTACCACTGCAGACTTCGGCATAAAAAGCACTGAATACCTCAAGCAAGCCTGTGCCAGCCATCACTCATTAGGCTACCTCATTCAGCAAGAGTCTTTGTTTAGCCTTTTACTGCTGATGTAGAGGTAGAAGCTACCTCAATAATCATCAGGGATGTTGTAATACACACTGTCCTTAGAGAAAGTAGCTGTTTCCACAATTCAAGAGACTGAAATGCAAGCTAACACCGCTGAGTTTGTTGTCTGGATTCCAGGTTGTCAGAGAAACCACAGGTCTCTTTGCAGGATGCAAAAACAACTTGCTAGAGAGTTGCATGACCCCATTTCTAAAAGGTTTGGCAAAAAAGCCTCCCTCTCACTGTCGGCCAGGCTGAGTGAATTTAGCAAGGGCGGCTCGGCTCTGTGAGAAGCAAACCACAGCCACCCTGAAAATCCCTAAGAAAATTTCATGGAACAGCTTCTTTTCAGTTTTGGGAGAAGGACTGAAGATTTTTACCCAGTTAGATGCCAACCAGCCAGACTGCTCTAGGTATAGAAAAGGAGACGCCTTGTGACGACTCCACATTCTCACAGATTTTACACACACAGTATCTCACTCTATTAGACAAGGGGGGACAGTAGGAGGAAAGTGGAAGCTGTTCTAATGCTCCCCAGGAAAAAAGAGAGCCAAAGGATACAAACCACTCGCTGCCTGGGTCACTGCTGCAGGCTTCTGGCGCTGAGCAGCCATCTCAGTGTGCCACGCTCACGCTGCCACAGCGACGGCAGTGCCCGCTGTGTCCAAAACCCAGCGTGGAAGGCAAGGCAAGGGGAACACAAGTTCATTTTATCAGAGTCTTGCAAGTCTCCCCTGCCCCCTTCTGGGAACAAGGTGGGTTTGAAGCTTGGGCACCTCTTTCCAGCGATAAAATGGTTTGCTTGGGTAAACAACCAAAAGCAAACCAGAAAGAGCTTTCACCTCAAGGAGGAGGTCCTCCAGCAAAGACACGGGTGTTACTAAGCGCAGCTCCTGCAGCAGCACAGACAGGCTCACGCTGGATTTCCTTTACCTGAACCCTGTCCCACGGACAGGAACTCACGCCTGCCAGGAAACAGCCTGACAATTCACCACAGCTCAACTGTTATGACTAAGCCGATTCGTTTCCCGAGTCACGATGCAGATGCGCAATGCAGGCTCCCTGTCCTTTACCCCGCTATCTCCACAGCTCACTTCCCCAAATTAAAGTAATAACAACAAAGAAAATATTGCAACTAGAGCAAAACTTGCATAATGTGTGTTAACCGCTTATAAACCTCCGCAAGTTACGGAAACCACATTCTGTTAAGCTGCTGACTAAGACCTGACTTAAGCAAAAAAAATCCCTTTGCAGCGACTTGCCACCTTGCCTGTTTAATCTTGAATGCAGAAAATACACAGGCATCAAGGCCAGAGGAGAACAATTCCCCTGCTTGCCTCTTCCTTCCACTGCTCCTTGGGCGTTTTCGTGTTTCACAGCAGACCAAAGGAGTTGCACTTTCATCTTCACCTCCAGAGTGCAGTCCTGCAACACTCTGCTGCTCAGAGACCTTCAGCATACTCAAATGCTCTTCCCCTGTCTCTGGCTTTTCCTATGGGCTGCTGAGGAAGAAACCTAAGCAAAAGACCCCATGTACCACTCCCAGCTGTGACAAGGGGAAGGGAATTTCCAAAGGAATGGAGCACAGCTACCTTTAAGGAGCCATTTAGGGTCTGTGAAGAGATGTGTTTCTCATTTTGAGGAGACTGACCCCTCGGTAGAGATCCAGGAACTCTATCCAAAGAGCACATTGTGAGCAAAGACATGTTCCCTGCTCTCCCCTCCCTTTGCAAAGTCAGCTGGTATAAGGAGCAGGCGCTGGCTCCAGTACTCAGGAAGCAGCACAAATGTTTTGTTTCCTAGGAATTAGGACAACATCTAGATTTAAATCTATCCAGTCTGAGAGCTGTGCAAAGCCAAACCCAAACTTGCCATGAAGAACCATCACAAGCAAGCTAATCTCACCCTTAGGGCCTTGCAAAAGCAGCATTTAATTTGGTTCACTTCAAACTCGCTGTAAAGCAACTTTACAATTATTACAGTATGCTGTGGGCTGTGACACCACTCTGATCCACCTCCTCCTCAGATCTATACATTGCCCTTTTGCTGAGCCGTCTGAGAATTAATTATATAGAAATGAGCAGTGTTTGATAAAAGGATTCCAAGCACTTGGCTCCCTTAAAGGAGCTGAGGACTACAGGATCTCTGCCTTACAGACATCTGTAGCAATGCCCGTTCAGCACAACTTGTGCTGTGAGAATGAGCTGAAGATCCCAGCAACCAAACACCAGTACTGCACCCATCTTCACGCTTGTGGCCAGAAACAAACACATGCTTAGCCACAGTGTGGGTCCTACCTCTGCCTCCCATCACCCCTAGACCACGTCAGAGGGGCATCCTGACCTGAGGAAGTCCTGCCAAAACTGGAGGCGATACACCACCAGCAGCTCTGAACAGAGGATTAACACGGTGACTTAAGACATTGTCTGCACAAGCTCCACCTGCCCTGCACAGACAGCAAGGCGGGGACAGTGAGCTTCCCAGCTTCAATCTCACACGTGTGGGCAGAGACACACCAGGGCATTTCGGCAGCCGGAGTGATTCTGAGCAGAGAGGGGCACGTGCATTAGAACTTTCTCTTTCTCTCACTGTGAAGATAAAGCTGAACAAACCTCCTGCTTCAGCTACATTTGCCTTTCTTCTGCATGGGGAAGCTGACATCACTTAGGTTTGGCAGGCCCCAAACGGCATCACGCGGGTTTACCGGAGAGCCCAGCTTTCCTCTGAGTGCTGTTAAAACATTGAAAGCCAAGAGAAATACAGCAGTTCCTACGCCTCTCCAGTGACGTTCCACAGGTCAGCAAAGTGCCCACTTCATTTGGTGAAGAGATTCTTTAGATAATCCTAATCTACCATCTAAATGGAAGTAAGAGCACTAGGAATAAGCTACTATGTGTTTGGGTGCTTCCATTAAATGTTTCGATGACCTCAGTCAAACCCTTCAGCCCTGGGGTACTTTAGCCATGGAAAAAATGGCATTTCAGGACTGCAGTTTGGTGACTGTTTTATTTTCCCTGATCCCACTGTGCTCCAATTCTTACTTGATAATTAAATTCTTGAGATTTTAAGAATTTGTGTCCTAGTCCATCAACATTTGAATTGAGTTTATGAATAAATTAGAGTGCCTTTCTCAAGTAAACTTGCTGCTGTGTTGGGCTGAAGAACCATTCCCCCCTCCCCCCCTTTAGCAACTTTGCTGCTCAAAAGACAAACCAAAAAGGACAATCTAGGAGCACATCAGTTCCACAGAAAGACTGGAGAACATGAAAGCAAGATTATCCAAATAAATTCACTTCGCCCTGGTAAACAAATTCTTGTGCCAAAAGCACAAGCAGCAGCTGTTATCTAGTGGTTTCTTCTGCTAACATCGCTCTGAGACACTGATACTAAACAAAATTTGGGGCCTTCTTATGCATCTGAGAAAGGTCTGAGAGGCAAAGAAGCCCAAAGCAGCCAGATGTACAGTACCCAGATTGCATCAATGCTCAGGACCCAGTTCAGTTTCCCATACTCAGAACAGTGGGAGCTGACACCCATTCAGGAAAAAACGTAACAAGGCTTGTAGGGACTGGTAAAAATATTTCCTGAGGCCAACTGACAGAGTATGCCCTCCTCTCCTGCTGCACCCCCTTCTATTTTTATGCCACTGACTTAAAAAAAAATTAATTCAGCTGGAAAAAAAAAAATCATGTTTTGGGGCCCTACTTTTCTACCTAATCCTTCTTTCCTTGAAAAAAAGCACTGACAGCTCACATGCTAGTCACAGTGACAAAAAAAGCACTCACATCACTGTCTACCTTCTCAATACCTCCAGCAAAACAAGATTTATTTTAAAAGTGTGGTTTTGCCCCTGTAACTGTATCTACATTAAAGGATTCCACTGGCAGAGCTGCACTGGGCAAGGATGAACGTGCCGATTAATGCAGCTGTCCCAAGCATTTGTGGCAGAAATGACCTTATAAGCACGTCCACAGGGAGTTAAAGCCACATAATCACGTTGCAAATCCATGCCCCCAACTCGCTATCAGTTTAATTTTCCTAAGCAGGTGACCCTTAAGGGTCACAGGCAAGAAAACGTGAGTTACAACTCCCCAACCTGACACTTCATTGTGATGCTTTTTCCATCAGAAAGTACCAAATGAAGGTGCATTCTCATACATGGCGTGTTTTGTTGTACTGTCAACCCACTAAAAAAAAAAAAAACAACTTTAAAAAGCAAAACCAAACACAAAAAGGAGGAGGGGAAAGAGGAAAGTCTGAGCTCCACGATAAAAGAGAGAAACAATGAAAACACACAATTCAACTTGCAGGTGCTGCAAGAAACCAGACAATGCCCTGGAAATACAGGGATAAAGTGTGATATTTTGGGTTTGTGGTTCTGAATAGTGAATAACTGGAGAGTTCCTGTCGCAACAAATCTATGTTAGACAAAGACAGTGCACTAAAGCTAGTGCATAATTTAAGTAAAATACATTATATAGTGTCTGATGGCCCTAAAGCTCAGGTAGCAGATTTTGTTTGGCACCAGCTACAATTCTAAAGAGAATTTCATACCAGGATACTCTCAGATCCCTTGTGACATTGAGAAAATCCAATACAGCAGAACATACACGACACACAGTTCGGGGACACGGAAGGGATTCTGATCTGGGCCCTTTGTTATCCTGTTACTCTTCTGGGGATCAGCATAATCTGCAAGACTCCCAATCTCTCACACTGAAAATCTTCAAGCTGTTAAAATACCTCAGGGTACTTTGTGGTTTGCAGTATTCTCCAGAAGGTAAAGGGCAAGGAATTAGCAGAGACATCCCCAGGCACTTGAGTGAAAAGGAAAGGCAACCTGAACCAGAGGCTGTCTTCTCAGAAGGTACATGAATTGGACGACCAGGCACAGCTTCTTCAAGCTTGGCAAGATGCCATGCTTTCTGAAGGGCAAAGAACAAAACTTGGGATTTAAAAAATGTCTGCAACATCATTTTACCAGCCCAGGAGCCAGCACTGCCACCCTTTGGTGTCACCTGCTAGCAAACCACATACCTCCAAAGCATCCAACGTAACTCTGGCTAGGCAAAAAAAGAAACACCCAAAGAGAAAGGAGCTTCTAGATGCCAAAGCAGCAGTCCCCCAACACAACCCACCCTACTGTACTACTAAATCTACTTCCAAAGGAAAGGGACCTTTAATACTCCCAAGTCTTTATTGCTGCTTTCTGACACTGGGCAGGAGGCCTCTGGGAATACTCTACCACACCAGCCAGTTCCATTCTGATGGCTCGAAACACAAAACTCCTCCTTCTCAAATGAAGGATTGGACAAATAAAGCCTATATTTAACTTCCTATTCACTGCAGCAGTAGCAAGAAAGTTCTTGTAAACACTCTACAAGCCACAAATTTCCAACATCTCATCTAGATGTTAAGCTGCTGAAGTAGAGCTCAAAGCTCTTTCCAACAGGCTTTCCAGAGCACCACTCAAAACAACCAAGGAGCCCAGTGGTTGAGCAACAGAGCTGTAAAGCCAAAGCAAAAAGGAAATTTCTTAAACCTGATCTACAGTCAAATTGGCTTGCATGTGATTATTAAGTGCAGCATCTGTGTCTATGTGTGTGTATATAAAGTAAATTTCTTTTGCCCCATATGCTAAAAAAAGCACAGTACACATTCATTCAGAAGACACACAGACTGCAGCAAGTTTGCTTTTAATAGCAGGTCAGTCTCAAATGTATAAAAGCTACCTTTTCACACCTTAGCATCTAGTTGTAGAGAGGTAAGATCTCCCTTCAGCCTCCTCTCCTCCAGGCTAAACATCTCCAGCTCCCTCAGTCGCTCCTTGTAAAAGTCCTCTATACCTTTTGGTTGCTCCAGTTCCTCTAAAGATACTAGAAGACCATGTTGTAGCTCCTACAAAGCATCAGTCTGCTAAATCAGATGCACTCTCACAGCCATCTGGGATACAATATATCACATGCCATACATAATTAGGGAAAGCAAGTTTACTCTTTAATTTTCTTTTCCAGTTCAACACGGTGCAGTACCAGGAGCCAGAAGCCTCTCAGGCTGAGGGACATAAACTAACAAGCACCACAGGTAGAAAACAACATGCGGTTCTCTTGGAAGATGGGAAGAAAACAGCAAGTGATAGTAAGCCTGACACAACAGTCAACCTGCCACGCTCACCACTACAAGACACTGACCTTATCAGAATTTTTACAGGGTTTTGATTTTTCTTCTGGTTGTCATGCCATACTAGAATGAAGAACAAAGAAAATACACAAGAGCACTTTGCAATTGCCATGTCTTCGGAAGATGTTTTAACTGCAGCGAGTAAAAAGCTTGCTTTACTTTTGCCTGGTGAATGGTACAATGCCCTTACTGAAGAGTATTTGAGCAGAGCTGCATTTACAAACCAGAATGCATTTTTTAAGATTACTGGGTATCATTATTTGGTAAGCCAAGCTGTCAACAGGCTCACTGTACTCTCAGCTGCTGAAACACACACGGAAATGTCAGTCCTAAGGATGCTACGTGACTAGTGAACAGAAATACCTGTCATTTTACTTAACTAAAGCTAAGAATAATTAAGGGGAAACAGGGAAACCCCCAGTGCTGCTATTACAGGCAAAAAAACCTCCAGCTACCAGTGTGTGTAGCACCTCAGGAAGAAAGAGTGAAAGCTATTCGGATCCCGCACCGCACGGAGCAGCAGTACTTGGTCTGACTAACAGTGTTAGAGGTTTCCTCTCAGCTCTGTAAAAATAAAGGATGCATAAAACGTGCCTGGTAATGCCTATGGCTCGGATTTAGCTTACCTTGAAATTTTAATAAGTGTATTCAGGTCAACACTTGTGGTTAAGAACTGCGAAATATTTAAGACTTCAATTACATAAAGAGAATTTGTACCCAACCAAAGAAAATGCCACCTGCACAGCCCAAGAAAACCCACATTTGGTCCAAAAGGGAAATAAAGCAAACCATGCCATGATTTGCCAAAGCCAGGGGATCATAATCATTTTGTATATGGTCACATTTAATCTAAGCAAATCTAAGCAAATTCAAGATTAACCTGATGTAGGTTTTATTGTGGGAAGTGTGGGGGTGTTTAAGAAAATATCTAAAAAAACCCCCTGCATATGTAGCGTTTCAACACAAAGTGAGCTGCAGGCTCCTTCAGCAATCTCTTTGGGACAGACTTAGATGTCTGAAGGTCTTTTTGCCCCTGGGATGAAAGAATCAATCCCCATGAGTTTGCCAGGTATACTGCCCTCAGCACTGCCACACAGCTTTAGCACAGACCACAGCATGGTGTGTATTTCACACATGCTGTGAGGGCCTTCCAAAGCTTCAGGACTTGACCAGTTCTACTTCCAATCCACACCAGTATTCAAGCCAAGAAAAGAGCACAATTCTATCTCATCTTCTGCAACAGCTCCAATGTTTTCACCAAAGTTCTTTCGTTTGATTCAGCCACTAAGACGCAGGACTACGTAACACCCCCCAGGCTTCTCTTCCCAAATCCTTCCTGCTTTAAATAACTCCCTGACATCTGCATTCACTGGCACACTGATTTTGGTGCTCGAAGCTGCTTATCGCCTATAGTTAGCTGTAATGAGATCACGACTGCCTCCCCACACGTGCTTAAGCTGCTTAGACAGTACTGTCAAAGGACAGGGAACAAACAGCCAGCCCTATCTTCTTGTGCCTCACTGAGATTTCTGGAGTCGCTTTTTGAAATGCTTGGCAATACTTTGATACCAACAGCAGACAATGCTAATCCCCACTAAAGATTACATGATATTTTCTATAAACCCACTCTGGCAGTTTAGAAACACAGGGAAAAACGCAATTCAGCCTAGATGTTTGGGCAGAGGGGTGGGCAAGAACAATCTCAGAGCAGAAAGTACGAGCTATGCCTTCAGATCAGCACTGAAGTCAGATGTGACAAAGACACCAGAGCATCCCCTGAAGAGGAGGCACCGCATTGCTCCTCTCCCTACGCCAGGAAGGTAGCTGTGGGCCTTCAGCACCCGCTGTGCTTCAAGCTACCCAAGACCATTAGTCACACAAGCCAGGGGCCTTCCCACCAGAAAAGGAACTCTGCAACACAGCTGCTATTTAACTCACGGTCTCTCACGGAAACAAGGTCATCCAAGTCTGCTGGCAGACAAACGCCTTGTACCACAGGTGAAATAACGAGCCCTGTCTTTGTTAATACAAAGAACTGGGGGAAACAGGCCTGCTAGATGTTCTTCTAAACCCTTTCAGCCCAGAAGGCTATCAATCCAGCCTATCACCTTTCAGCAAGCTGATGTCAGAATAGAAAGTAAAAAAAAAAAAACAACCCAACCAATTCAGCTACCTAAATGGCCAGAATTGCTAGAGCATGAGTTAGCCTCCAGATCCCAGAAACTTAGTGCTCATTACAAAGAGCTGACACCAACTGGGTTGAAAGTTAACAAATACAAAACAGGACTGAGCTTTTCACTCTGTGCTGCTGCACTTACCTGGATGGTCCTGTAGTATCCTCCAAAGAGAGAGCATACCTCCCACAAACAATATCTACGTATGCTCAAAGAGTAAAATTACAAAGTGAGAGGCAAAAAGCAAGCAGCTTGTGTCTCTCTGGACAATGTTTTGGGTGGCTGCTCGTGTATTCTGGGCAAAACAGAAAAGAGTTACCTTAGAGACGTCACCCAAGCTCTCTCTGCTGAGCAGTCAGTGGAATATGGAGCCAACCTCTCACAATCAAGAGGGAGCAGGATGCCAGAAGCAAGTCAGCCTGGAAGATGTTGTATGAAAACAAGTTAGGAAGTGCCACGTTACCTTTTATTTAGCTCTTTACTTGCTCATCAATTCACAACGACTGCGATCACGCTTTCCCTCGAGCCTGGGACCAGAATTAACAGCAAACTCCTACCAGGATGCAGAGACTCTCACTCATTCATCCAGCCTGACAGATGCTCTTTCCCAAATGCTACGGGGACCACTGTCCCCAACTGCCTCCTCTGCCCCTCAGCCACAGACTGCTGACCACTGGGTAGCATGGGATGTGTGCCTGGTCTTCATCTGGCCTGGTTTGCAAGACACTGATGGGTATCAATGAAGAAGTTAACCTGTGGCAGCTGAACAAGCACCGTTCCCTAACGCCAGGGAGGCAGCGTTTGGCAGAGACGCAGGACAGAAGCAGCCCACGGCAGAGAGAACCTTTCCAGCTACAAAAGCCAAATCACAATGAACTTATCTAACGGAGATCTCAGCCACGTGCAGTAACATCCTACCAGGACAGGCATATTAGGTCTCATAACCTTTTTTACTGCTTTTATCAGATTTGGTTGACACAGACCTACTAATATCATTATGGCAGCTACGCCCATGTTATTTTTGAACAGAAACAAATAACTGCTGTGGGTTTCATTACGCAGAGAGAGAGAGGCACCCTGTAATAGCAAAGCTTATTCATTTACTCCCAGAGAAGGGGATAAAATCATTTGTGAACAGAACTGACCACACACTGACAGGGGTTATGCAAAGTCAAAGAAAGCCTAAATAAGCTTGGCCTTTATATGCAGCTATCACCACTCAAAAACAGCACTGAGAAGCCTATGGAAATACACTGAAGCAAGTGACTTGCACCTCAGTGCTATCTGCAGAGTAGCTTGCACCGTAGCTTGCACCAAAGGGGAGTGTATAGGAAGCACCCCAACACACCAATTAAGAGAACTGCATCTATCAGAAAGTACATTTACCCGAAAGGCACGCTGGGAAAGCCAAAAATAACAGCTGCTGCCACATCAGAACAGCACAGGCACTGAGGGCAGGCGATGCCTGCAAAACAGAAACTAAGGGCAGCCATGCACAAACACTTCCTCTTCCTCCTCCTTCCACCCCTACGACAGCAGCAGCAAACCTGAGATTAAACACCGGCCGGCATCCTGCTCTGCATTCCTGTCACATCAGGAACACGAAAGGAGACTGCTTGCTGCGCCTCCATACATCTGAAGGCTTCCTTCAGTTTACAGGAGTAATACAAATACTTGACACGATTCCTGCAGAGGTTTCTGCCGTGTTTCCTTCTTTCCTTTCACTCCCCCTCTCTGGCTCACCAGTTTCAGAGCTCATGAGGGACCCCTCTGTACTCACTAGGTTTGGTTTTACTAAGTCCCCTCTCAAAGAGCGAGAGGTTGGAAATAAAAGTGAGGCAAATCACATCAGAGAGGCAAGTTCCTAGGCAAGGAGCATTATATAAACGAGCAAGTGCAGAGACACGGCTCTGCTGAGCTGCCACACACACTCTGCAAATCAAGTTCAAGCCCAAACCCTGCTCAGCACCAAGTCTGACGGTGTAACACTGTCACACATGAGAGTAAAAGCAGCCTGCAGTTCCTGGTCACTACTAACTGCTGGGACTACAAATCCCAGCATCAACACTCAACTGCGACGTGCATCTCAAGCACATCACACGCTGACTCCCTGACGGGCTGATCAGGGAAATCTGATGGCAGCAAGTGAAGTGCCTGAGTCCCAACGCCATGCCCAAGCAATGGCCCCAACGAGGCCTCTGTCAGGTCTTCTACAGCTTCAGCATCTGAAGGAAACGTACCTCCTCTAGAGCACAAGCTGTGCAAATTCAACTTCAAACTTAACCACCTACATTCCTCGTTCCACTGAAACCCCAAGCGTGCCAGTCACGACTCACCAGACCCACTGCAACCTTTAAACACGGAGAAATCAACTAAAAACTGAAATCTGAAGCGACAAGCAATCAGATACTCAGTGATCCATTGACCCAAGGAGACCATGTCCCTAAGCAGGTGGTCAACAAGAAGCTCCAAGCTTGTACAGGGCTGGTTGTCTCCTGCTGGTCAAGCTCAACGAGGTCACATTTTCAGAGTCTGATAATTCTACATGAAATGAGTAAGATCCACACATTGGGGAGGGAAAGAAGCAGCAAACTACACAGCTCAGATGGGATGAGAATAGTGGGCAACCACATGATTAAGAAGAAATCATAATGCTTGTTCAGATGGCTAATTAACTGATTAAGTGTGCAGGTACTACGTCAGCCTGGGCATTCTTCGACCTCAGAGCTTACTATTCTAACCTTGACTTCTCACTACGTGCAATGTAACACGGAGCAACTCGCCAGTCAGTTGACTGGCACATTCCACAACAAGAGGGGATCCCAAAGCACATCTAATGCTGCCTCCTAGAACGTCTCTATAGGGAAATGCCCAGTGCTGACAAAGCAGCACACGATGATACTACTTACAGATGCAGCAGGAAAGATGCGTGGATGCGACCGTGCCATTTAGGTTCTAACTACATGTAAATATGTATTTAAAAATTCTGGGTTTATATAACTAAGCATATAAGAAACACATCATTGCAGTGTTACAGTCAGAGCTGGTTCCCCTGAACAAGGCTCTATTCCACCACCAGCTCCATGCTCCCACCACGGCCCTTGCACCAACAAAATCATTCCAGCACCCACAACACTGTGGACTCAGAAAAAGTCACATTTGATCAGTTGGTAAGGCAGGGAGCTCTGATTCCCATCTGCACAAACAGCCCAGCAGGCACCAGCGATGGGGCAAGAACCTCCCCTTGGCTGCTGTCTGTACTTACATGAGCCTGGAGTCACTGTGAAGCTATAGAAGGCGGCGCAGTAAGAATCTCTTGGTGACTGGAAGCAGATCCCAGAAACTGTCCCCTTTATCATCTCCACAGTGAATTGTGCTCACTTGCTCTTTTTCCATACAACAAACACACAGAACTACCACTGCCTACCAGATAACCAGAAGGAAAAAAACTAACCTAGGAAAGCCATGCACCATTCAGAAGAAGGCCCTGCCTCCTCTTTCCACCCCTGTGGGCATCAGAGATTCCTAGTAACGACCTTGTACATATCAATGTCCTCCTCAAGGAGCCAAGGATCATTTCTGCTCTGCCAAAAGTCCTTATCAGACAGAAAAGAAAGGCAGTGCCATGAAAAGGACACTTCAGACCCACCTAAGTGGCTCTAACCAGGATGGCACAGGCTGTTCGTCTGGACACCTGCAAATGGTTGTGCTGACAGAGCTGGGGAGGGTATGAAACACGCCCTGACGTGAGCAGGGGAAAAGTTAGCATTAGGACAATTCAAAACATTGTCAAAACAAGAGTTTTATGCAGTTGAAACAGCAAGCCAAGGTCACCTTACTATATACAGATCTCACCCTTAATCTTTTCACGACGTACCACTTCCCTTCTAGCTCCAAAAACAAAGCACTTACCTTCAGTCAGCACTACTCTACCACAGCCATGGAAAAGTATTTCTCAATCCCAACAACAAGGATTAGGATGCCCCCGACAGACCCATTTAGGGTTACAGCCACAACATCTAATAACTGACATCACTAATTACAAGCTCCTGACAGAATTTCTATAAAAAAGGAAATCCAAGTCTTGGTTCAGTGACACATAACAAGAACACAGGGCTCTTCTCCATCAGAAAAACTAACCATATGTCAGTATATCAGCTGTAGACGATGGCTCAATACAAGGAGAGTTGCATGAGACATTATAGTAGATTATTTTGTGAGACAAGCTACCAAGTTTACACAAATATGCCTACCGACTATGGAAATATTGCATTAAGAATGAACAGAGACCCAAGCCCACACCGTTCTGGCGCCGTTCGGCATTTCGTTAGCAAAAGCCAATCTTGGAATTCAGCTTTGGAAGCTCTGAATACCAAGTTAAGCCAGGTGAACCTGAAGGGAGGAAAAGCAGATGGAGCAGAAAGGCAGCAAGGCAGGCTGAAACGAGAAAGGCAGCACACAGTAAAGCATATCACTGGGAAGAAAAATGGGGGCCTTGCTGATGCAGAGCTTTAAGATGGAGGGACACTCAGCCCAGCACCGGTTTAAATCCAGAGCGGCTGAGAACCCAGCCAGGAGTCAGTTACCACCTCTCCTAATCAAGTCCCACTTGGAAACCCGGGGGAAGGTTGTTGGTTACGGTCCAGATCTGCAGCCCCACGAGCACATCCGCCTCCGGGGACTGCCAGGCATCCGGTAAGCATCAGGGCAGCCGGCACTGCCCACACCCCCTCCTCCGCAGGGCTGGCAGCACCTCGGGACGCAGCGACGGACCACAAACCCCACCGAGCTTCCTCACCATGTCGGCTTCATGTTACCGCCGTGCTTCGCCGGGCTCCCTCCTGCGCGCTGCTCCTGCAGAGGGGAAGGGCACAAAGGGAGGGATGCTCCATCTGCACGCCGGTCCCCGGGAGGGGCAGCGCAGCCCTGCCCCGGCACCGCGCTGCCCACGGTGCTGCCCTCCTTCCGCCCGCCCCAGCCCTGCCCCAAACGGGCCTCGCACGGGGCTCACCCCCCGCGCACGCCATCGGCTCCCCCCCTCCCCGCCCCACGGGACCGCGTCTGGACCCCCCCCCCTCACCTCTCCTCCCCTCCCTTCCCCACCTCCCCGGGTCCGTCCTTGTCCCCCCGCCCCCGGCACGGCGCTCGGTGCTCCAGCTCACCCCGACCCCTCAGGGCGCCTGTGCCTCGCCCCGGGCCCGGGCTCTCCCCCAACCCCTCGCTCGGACCGCGCCGCGCTCTCCCCTCGCCCATTCCCCTCACGGAGCCGCGCCCGGCTCACGCTCCCTCCCCTCCAGCGGCGTGCCCAGCTCTGCCCTGCCCTCCTCTCGCCCCCGCCCGCCCCGCAGCCTGCCCCGGGCCCTCGCCTGCTATGGCTCACCGGGGCCGGCCCTGCCTGCCCAGCCAGGGGCTGGCGACCCCGACACCCAACAGCACCGCCGCCCGCTGCCCGCCGTTCGAATCAACAACAAGATGGCGGCGGCCGGAGGGGCGGAGCCCCGGCGCTGGCCGTCATAGCAACCGCGCCGTCCAAAGCCCGCCCCGCCGCCGCTTGCGGCAATCCAAAGCCGAGTCCCGCCCCCAAGGGGCGCTCTGGAAACGCTGATAGGTCAAAACCTCCGTCACTCCACTGCAGCGCCGCCCTGCCCCGTCTCCGTGAGCGAACTGCATTCGGAGACCGGCGCACGTTAGGCACACGTGACGCCTCCCAGTGCCCCGCCTCCCCGCGGGCTGCGCCGCCTCATTGGCTACCCGCGGCGGGGGCGCTCGGCCAATGGGTACGGGCCGGGGCGGTGCGCAGCGGGAGCGCGGGGGCCGGGCGGCGGGGGCTGGAGCGGGTGCGGCGCAGCCGGCGGGGCTCAGCCGGGGTGAACGTGGCTCCTCCGCCCGCGGCCCGGCCCCAGGCGGCGCGCACCGGCCCGGTGCCACCCAGGCTCAGCACCCCGCGGGCTCGGGGACCCTCCGGCCGAGCGGCCCCTCCTGATTGCCAGGCTGGCTCCCGCCCGCCTCTTCCGGCCTCCGCGCCGCCTGCTCCCCTTGGAAGCCCCGGGTCTCTCGCCCCGCGGCGCTGCCGGAGCCCTTCCGAGCGCTCCCGGCCCTCTGGCCGCCTCGCTGGGCCCCGCTGGCTCCTGTCAGGCCTGCCCCGCTCACCGGAGCGCAGCGATTCACTCTCCTCCCCGATTAAGGGGGCGTCCCTTCTGCTGGCCGGGGAGTGCCCCTCCAGCGAGGGAAACGGGGGGGACGTGGGACACAGGGTGCAAGTTTGTCCGAATTCCCCACGACTGAGTTTCCCGGCCCCAAGTCGCACCCTGTGGAGCGTTGCCCTGCCTGGGTCACACCCTGCAGAGGTGCTGCCATCACCCGAGCAGACCCTACCCAAGCCCTTGACCCCGACCCCAGCCCCAGGACTGGTGCTGCCATAACCACCATCCTGGTCCTGGGTTGTACCACCCACATCCCTGCCAGTGGCCACGGTGGGACAGCTCAGCCACCGCGCTCCTCGCAGCAACCACTGCAGCAGGGGCAACCTCTGCACGCGTTTATTGGCCCCAGGGTGGCTCAGGGCTGGCTGCACTGCCTGGGCAGCATGTTGGGCGATGGGTGGAGGAGGAATCTTGCCCTCCTTCCAGCCCAAGAGCCACGCTGGGTGTGGGCCAGCAGCCCTGGGGAGCTGTGGGTCGCGGGGAGTCTCTTGCTGGGTCAAGCCACTCAGATCCAGCGCCGTGCCCCTGTGATGCTGTTGAAGAGGTAGTCCCTGCCAGTGCCTGCAGTGGGAGGCAGCACTCAGCCCTCGCCCCATGGGTGCTGTCTGGGTGCTCCTGTCTGGTTCCCATCCCTACCATCCCCCAGACACTCTGCCCTGAGGAACGCAGCCCAAGGCTGCAGGAGCTGTGGGAGGGACAGACACTCACGTGGGTCCTGGGCACGGCCATCAAACTGCCCCTGTGCAGGAGGACAGACAGGTGAGGGTGCTGAGGGCCCCCCAAGTGCCCACCCCCACCTTCACCACTGCTGCACATACTTACCAGGCTGCCTGCTGGGGGGAAGCCCTGCTCCTCCTTGCCGCCCTTCTGCTCCACCACATCCCAGGAGCTGCAGAGGGAAGCCAGGGCGAGGGGAGGGCATGCTGTCAATGATGGACCCCAGGTCTCTAACCCGAGGGATGCTGCCGGGAGTGCCAGCCAGGCTTTGAAGTGCTGGCTGCATCCCGATCAAGCCCGTTGTCCCAGCTGAGTTCCACCTACCTGATCATTCCCTTGACCAGCCCCTGTGTCCCTGGCACAGCCCTGGGTGCCAAAGGGGATGGCAGAGGGAGCCATGTTTCCCCAAGCACTGCCAGCTTTCAGCAATGCCGGGGAGCAGCAAGCTGGGCGGCCACCATGCCTGCCTGTTTCACCATGTGCCAGTGCAAACCGTTCCCATGTTCTGAGGATGCTGTGCCAGGAGAGCTGCAGCCCCTGAGACCCCTGATGCCAGCACTGCCTGCTGGGGCTGAGCCCTAGTCTCCTCTCTTTCATGGTCACTACAGTCCCAGTGCCACCAAGCACCGTGTCCCCAGCCTCACCAGTGGACCCAGCTGTGCACCACCCTGGGGTGGTTATGCTGCCAGAGGCGGCTGTTATCCTCCCCACAGGCTCCCATGCCTCCTCCTCCTCACCACACAGATGCCTGGTGCAGGCTGGGCCAGCTCCACTGTTGCCTCCAGCTCTCCGCTCTGCCACCTCTCACCCCTGCTTCATCTTTGGGGGTGGTGTAGCCTCCTCACCTCCTCCCAGGGCACCTTCCCCAGCAAATCAGGGCTCCCCCAGTCAGGCACAGTGGCCCCAGTCCCAGCACCATGCCCCAGCCCTGCAGCAGGCAGCAGCACCAACCCTGTGCCATCCCACCCTGCCCACGGCAGAGTTTCTGCCCCAGCCCAGCCACTGACCCAGCTGTTCCCCAGCCAGTCACTCTCTCCACACCCACGGCTCCCAGCAGCACTGCCCCTCGCCCTGGGGCAGAGACAGGTCCCTGGTACAGTGATCCCCAGACCACAGCTGAATGTGGGGTACATCGAGCACTCCACACACAGTGCATCTTCCCAGCTGCCTGTGAGACAGGAGCCTCTGCCAACACACAGAGCTGCCCCTCGATGCCAATACAACCTCCCCAGCCACCCTGCACCCACCTCTTGGGCAGAAGCAGCTTGCCAGGGGCTCTTTTCCTGGATGGAGGAGAGGCAGAAGCAGCCATGAGCTCCTGGCCTTGCTGTGCTGTGCCGTGCTATGTCAGACCGGGCCATGGCATCGGGTCTTACCAGCACAGCAGGCGCCGGGCCACACAGCCCAGAGTGGCCAGCAGCAGGGCACCGGAGGCGGTCAGCACAACCACAAACCAGGCTGTCGGGCGCCACGACGCCTCGGTCCGCGTGACAACCAGTGGCTCCTTCAGCAGCGTCTGCAGAGGCAGCAGGGTGACAGGGCACGCAATGGCTGGGGGGCCTGGCAGACCCTCCAGCACTCCTGGTCAGTGGGCTCTGCTTACCGTGCGCTGGGTGGTGGTGCTGGGTGGCACTGGGGTGCTCCGGGGAGTGACATGCACCACCAATGCCACCACGGTGCTGCGGCGGGGAACAGCAGGGCTGCTCCACACCTCTACCAGCAGCACGAAGGTTTTAGGCTCGGATAGGTCATCAGGGAGGTAGAAGAGGGTGTTCCCCTCCAGCCGGAAGCGCCCATCCTCATTGCCTGGTTAAGAGGGTCTGCTCAGTGTCACCTGCAGTGCACAGCTGGGTTGTGCTGTAGCTTGGCCACTCCTCACCTCCAGCGATGGCGTAAGCCAGCATGACGCCATCGGGTCTGCCCTGGCACGCCAGGCGGGTGACAGGCTGGCGGCCACCCAACCCAGCTCTGATCTGCAGCTCCTGCACTTCTGGGCTACACACCGGTGCCTGGTCCAGGGTGGGCTGCCGGGAGATGGGGGAAGCAGTATGGCACCCACCGTGCTTGCACCCACCGTGGTTCTCCCATCGGGCTTCCACCTGTACCTGCAGACGCACGGTCACATCACAGAGGCAGCTCCGCCGCTTTTCCGGGTCCAGGTCGTTGTGGGTGTCCGTCAGCCGCACCGTCAGCCTGTAGCTCTTCCGCTGCTGGGGCTCGAGGGGTCCCACCACGCGGATCTCGCCTGCGAGGCAGTGTGAGCTGCTGGGTGGGCACCCACAGGGTGCGGTGGGGGGGGGTTGGGGAAGGGGCTGGGCTCTCACCCGTGCGTGTGTCGATGGCGAAGGGCTGTGTGGGGCCAGGCCCCTGCTCCAGTCTATACTCAAGGCTGTCCCGTGGGTAGTCACGGTCGGTGCCAGCCACGCGGCCCACGGCGCTGCCGAAAGCTGTCTCCAGCACGGTGAATGCGGCACCGTTGGGGCACGCCGGTGTGAATTCATTGACGGGCGTCACCGACACGAGCACAGGCACGCGGGCTGTGCGGCACAGGGCGGCTCAGCCCACGCCTGGCTGGGCCTGCACCCCCCAGCCAGGCTGGGGGACACGGGCCTGGAGGCACCACCCTCGCAGCCAGCACCTTGAATGCATCCCTTGTCACTAGCCACTTTTGGGGTGGGGAAGGGGCTTCTCACACCTTGCCTATGAGCTACCCTGTTGCACCCACTGACACAGGCACTCACTGCTCCGTGGAGGCTGCCCTCCTGCCGTCACCACGATGGTGGCTGTGAACTGGAAACCCACAGCGTATGCTGCCTCTGAGTCATAGTCCAGGGTGGTGTTGACCTGCCAAGACAGGGCAGGAGGTGGGGGGATGTTTCAGGCAGATCTGGGGCACCCCACAAAGCCAGGGAACCCCAAAAAGCTGTGACACCAGGGGAGCAGGAGGCAGTGAGGGGGGAGAATGGGCAGGCCAGGGACAGGCAGAGATCCCTGGGGACCCCCAGTGCAGGACCCTTGTGACAGGTCATGTCGGAAGGTCCCCACCACCCTGCTGGCCTCCCCCAGATCTGGGGCTCTGCCCGTGGCCCCGTTTACCTGCAGCTGTGGCCCCTCCATGCGGAAGCGGGAGCGGGAGGCGAGGGGCCCCTCAAGGCTGTACTGCAGGTTCCCCTCGGTGCTGACGGGGTCGGTGCACCTCAGTGTCACCAGGGTGCTGCCAGGGGACATCGTCTCAGGCACCTGGAACCTGCGGTGGGGTGGCTGTCAGCTCAGCTCCCATTCTCTGTGTCCCCACACCCCTCTTTCCCTCAAAACTGTACACGGAGATGGCCGGGACGCAGCTCGGCGCTCGCTGGTCTGTGCCCTGCACAGTGACGTTTAGTGTCGCGATGTCCTGGTCGGCAGGGCGCAGCGCGTTGTAAGCCCGGACACGGAGCTGCACCTGGGTCACCTCCAGCTGGCGGGTGCTGCGGATCTCACCCGTCACTGTGGGAGACAGCACAGCATCGTGCCACGCACAGGGATGGGCACGGGGTGGCTCCGGGGACCCCCACTGCCCTCCTCACTCTCATTGATGGTGAAGAGCGCGGGAGCCGTAGGAGCCAGGATGGTGTAGCGGACGTTGTCACCACTGGCGTAGACCTGTGTGATCACCTCCAAGGGACGGGTGCCCGCTGGCACTACCACGGCCCGCTGCGGCTCGCTGCAGCACAGACACACAGCATGGCATAGCCTGGTGTCACCAGAACCCCCCACCCAGCCCTGGCCCACTCACAGGAAGGTGACAGTGGTACGGTGGGGTGGCAGCACCTCCACCCTCACAGTCCCACTGCAGTTGTGTCCGTGGCGGTCCATCACCTCAATCTCCAGCCTGAATGTCTGTGGGGCAGTGCCCAAGCAGCCGTGGGACAGCCCCAAGTGGCACCAGGGACAGGGATGCGGATGGGTAAGGATGGGGATGAGGATACTAACAAGGATGGGGACAGGAATAAGGGCAGGATGGGGACAGGAATGGGGAGGACAGGGCTTGGAGCAGGGGTGGGCATAGGGATGGAGATGGGGAGGAGGGATGAGCTGGAGACAGGGGATGGGAAAAGGAACAGGGATGAGGACTGGGACAGGACTCGAGATGCAGGAGGGGATGGAGCTGGGAACAGGGGTGGGACTGGAGCCTGATGGGAGGGCCAGTGCTAGCGAGGGGCTAAGCCCAGGCAGGCTGTGACAACCTGGGGACACTGCTGCCCACCTGGGTGTCCTTGCTGCGGTCAAAGCCGCTGGCAGGTGCCAGCACCAGGCCCCGCTGGGTGAGCGTGAGTGGCGTGTTGTGGTTTCGGAGCCTGAACTGCACAGAAAATGGCAGTGGGAGGAGGGAGGGAACCTCTCTGTCCCCCTTCATGCCTGGGGCCCTGCCATCCCCAAGGCTGCTCCTGCTTGTGGGGGCCATGGGACCCCAGGACAAATGCCACTCACCGTCAGCCCACCAAGCGGCTGTGGCAGCACCACGTACAAGGGCGTCCAAGGCGCCACGTCCGCCAGCACCGACACCACGTCCCCCTCTACGGCACAGCATGGCCATTGAAGCCCAGTGCCAGCTGGCACTTGTGGCCCCCACCTCCCTGCACCCACGGCCCCCCTGCTCTGACCTGCGCTGGCAAAGGGTGCGTCACAGCGCAGCACCTGCCCCGCCATCACCAGGACAAAGAACCGCTCCTCCACCTCCCCCTCACCGGGACAGGCAGCCCACAGGGTCAGGGAGTACAGGTTCACCTCGTGGGCATTGAGCTCAGCACCGGCACGCAGTGTCACCTGCCATAGGGATGCGGCACTCAGTGGGACACCAGTGGGCTCCTTACCCCCACTAGCTCCCCATCCCCCAGCAGCACCTCTGCCAAAAACGTGTTGGCGTCCGTAGGGTCAGCGCTGATGGCAATAGGGTTGAAGGGGTGGCCAGGCTCAGCGCTCTGCAGGGTGACGTTGGGGCTGCCACTCGCATTGCTGCAGGACACGGTCACCTCGGCCACACGGGTGCCCGGCATGGCATCCTCGCTCAGGGTCACCACACGTGGCAGGTCAGGCAAGGCTGGTGTGAGACCCCCAGACCAGCCTCACCCCCAGTGCCACTCACAGCTCTCCCAGCCGTGCTTCAGGAGCCCCGCTCCTGCACCCCAGCACCCACGTGGGCATGGGTGTCCCTGCCAGGCACAGTGATGCCCAGGGCACCCCGCTCTTACCTGTTGCTGTGATGAAAGTCCCTGAAAAGAGGAGAGTGTCACCCCAGGCAGCCAGGTGTACCTTGGCAATGCCCAGGGGAGGCTCCAGCCATGCCCCTGTGATACCAGGACATGTCCCAGCAATGCCCCCCAGGATGGCCCAGTGATGCCCTGAGGACACCCTAGCAATGCCCTGGCCATACCCCAGCAACATCACCTCCTTGCCCAAACTCAGCCAGGAAGCTGCTGGCCCCTCTGGCCCATCCTGGGGCCATCCCCAGGCGCATGGGGACAAGGGCAGGGACCCTGACCCCTGTCCCACTCCCCTCAGTCCCCCGCCCAGTGTGCCCCTGATGCTGCAAGCCTGACGTGCCTACCTGGGGCACAGAGGCCGAGGAAGAGGAGGAAGGTGAGGCTTCTGTGCGTGCCCATGGCTGGCCGGCTGTTTGGGACAAGCTGGTGCCCGTTGCCAGGGGTGCTGGGCACCACCCCAGCCCAGCGTCACGCAGGCCATCCGCAGCCCAGGGAGGGGACGGGGCATGTCCCCGGGCACGTCCCCCGTGCACCCATGTCCCTCACGCCTCCGGTCCGGTCCAGCTGCTCGCCGTGCCCGGGCAGTGCAGGGCAGGCGGGCAGCGATGCTCTGGGGGTTTCACTGCCTGGGCCACGCTGCACACTCGGGAGCCGGGAAAATTAGCTGGGAGGTAATTTTTTGGCCGTATTCTCCTTCATTTGCAAACCAGAGCCGCTGCTCCCGGAATCCCTATTAAGCCCTATTAGCTCCTAATTAATAAGCGCTGGCCCCTGTGCCCGGGGTCACCTCCCCTCCCCCAGTGCTCCAACTTATCCCGGCAGCCCGGGGGCCGCGGGAGCCTCCGCCGGGGCCCGGTAACGGGGCTGCTCGCTCCCCCCTTCTACGGCGTCCCGGCCCCGGGACTCCCAGCGCCGGCGGGGCCGGAGCGCTGCCGACCGGGGCGCCGGGGGTCCCGTTCTCCCCCTTGGCGCCCCGGGTGCCGCCTCGCCCAGCGGTACCCGGGCGGTGCCCGACGCGGGGCCCCGGGGCGGCGGGGCGGGGCCCCGGGGCGGCGGTGCCGGTGCCGGTGCGGACCGGGCTCACGTTACGGCGGCCCCATTGGCTGCGGCTGGGCGGGGCGGTGCCGCCCAGGCAGGGCCGGGAGGCGGCGGGCAACGGCCGGGGGCTGCGCCGCGCTCCGCTCCGCTGCTGCTCCGCCGCCGGCACCGGCGGGACCGGGAGAGCGGCCGGGAGCGGAGCGGAACCGGGCCGGGCATGCACAGCGCCCGCCCGGACGCCTGCCCGGGCCAGCTCGGCGCCGAGCGGGTGAGTGCTGCCGCGGGAACCGGGACGGGACGGGACCACCCTGCCCACGTCCCGCTGCTCCGCCGGGGCATTGCCGTGATATCAGGGCGCTGATGTCACTGCCAGTGCCCTGACATCACGCACAAGGCCAAGGCGGCGCGGGGGACGTGGGCATCCGGTGGGACGCGGGTGCCCGGTTGGGACGCGGGTGTCGGTGGGGGCGCGAGGGGCTGCGGGGAGCCAGGGGCCGCAGTGCCCATCCGTCGGGGCGCCGGTGGCACCGCCACACCGGAGCTGCCACTCCGCCGCCCCCTGGGCCGCCCCGCGGGGACCGGCGATGACAGGGTGGCCCGGCCGGCTTCTCCGGGCCTGCCGCACGGAGTCCCCGGCCGGCGCCGGGACGGGGCAGTTCGAAGCGGTGGCACGTCGCCAGCAGAGAGGGACAAGAGGGTCCCGGCCGGCGGGGACGGGGACCGGGTCGGGGCAGGCTGGGGACCGGGGTGGGACTGGCTGACCAGTGGTGCTGTCAGGGCTGGCCGGAGCGGGGGAGTGATCCCTCCTGCTCGCTCCGCTTCCCATGGCTGTAACGCGGAAAGGAAAGCGGACATAACACCCTGCTTTTGGGTCCAGACAATAGGAATTCAGGAGCGAAGGAGCGGCCCCGGCTTTGGGAGCCAACCGCCCCTACAGCGCCCGCCCAGCCACGTTCCATCCAGCCCCGTCTGGCCCAGCACCCTGCCCTCCCCAGCGCTTTGGGGGGGCCCAGCGCTGAGCACAGGCCTGGCTGCACCCTGACGTCACCCGGGGTGTCCCCGGCTGGAGGGCAGAGGGTGGGTGGGGTGGCCTCGCCAACGCGTGGGGGGAGCGCCGCACCCCAGCCCCTGCGGGTACCCTGGGGCCGCAGCCGGCCCCGTGCCACGGAGCAGGGTCCCGCCAACCGGGCGTCCCAGCTGCCGTCCCACCGAGGCGAAGGGGAAATGAGGGGATGGGGCGGGGGGGGGGTGAGAGGGAGGGGGGCAGAGGGGTACCCGGCTGCTACGTGCCGCGGCCCTGTGTCATTTCCCGCAGGCACGGCCAGGGCTGGGTGCCTGCTTGCTCACCCGACATGCTGCTGCACGCCGGCTGGCTCCGCGCAGGAGCTGCGGGAAAGCGGGGCCCGGGGCTGCAGGCAGGCTGGGACCTGCGCCCCACTCCCCGCACCTCGCTGCATGCCCGGCCCTGTGAGCCAAACCCCCCCACCCAGAGCCGGGACAGGGGGCTGCGGGGTGCCAGGAGGGCCGGGGGTGGTGGTGGTGGTGGGGATTCGGGGTGTTGGCCGTGGGGAGCGGGGATGGCTGTGGTGACCTGGCCTTTCTCCACAGCGGTGCCGGCAGGAGGCAGGGGCTGCGCTGCGGGCGCACATGCACGGCCCGCGGCAGGTGTCACATCACCCCGGAGGGGTGCCGGGGCCGGCCCCATGTCCCCCTCGTCCCAGCTCGGCAGCGGACTCGGCCTGCAGCCTGGACCCGGGGGGTGAGGAGGAGGAAGGTGGGGGGGGCTCAGCCGCCCGCTCCCCCCCAGCCAGCGAGCGCAGCCTGGAGTTTGACTCGGGGTACTCGGAGGCGTCGGGGGGCACGTGGCGGGAAGAAGAGGTGCCCGTGCGCCGCCGGCACCCCCCGCCCTGCCAGCGGGCGCACCGGCTCTCCGCCGGCCCTGCCGCCCCGCCGCCTGCCCCCGCCCGCCGCGCCCGCCCCAAATCCACCTCGGACGCCTGCCTGGAGCAGTGGCGGGTGCTGGAGCCAGCCGACACGCGGGACTGGACAGTGGCACTGCTGTCACAGAGTCGGAACCGGCAGCCCCTGGTGCTGGGTGACAACTGCTTTGCCGACCTGGTGGAGAACTGGATGGACCTGCCCGAGGTCGGGGCCGAACCCCGGCGCCGAACCCCCACCGAGCCCTCCCGCCGCCTGGCCAAGCCCCCCGCCTTCCTGCTCAGCCTCTCGGGCAACGTACGCCGTAAACTGGCCAATATGGCCCGGCCCCGGGCGGCCGAGAGCAGCCGGCCGGGGAATCGCGAAGCCACCAAGCGTTTCTCCTGCCCGCTGGGGCTGGGGGGGCAGCCCAAGGGTGCCTGCTTCCACCAGTCCCACAGCAACATCGCCCAGCTGGCCACGGACTTCCACCGCTTCACCGCCCTCATGAACAGCCGCAGCCGCCAGCCCATCATCTGCAACGATGTTATCGGCTACATTTAGCCGTGCCCGCCCCTGCCTGCCCCCTCCTCCACTGTAAATAAACCCTGGTTTTGTACGGTGTGGGCGCAGCAGCATTTATGGGGGCACAGGGGGTGCCTGCGCCCCAACTCTGGGCAGGGGCAGGCAGGGTTTTTTTGTGAATGAGGGTCAATGCTTTGTTGCTCATCCCACATCTTTCATTGCACAAGGTGGGGGGGTGCTGGGCCCCCATTCAGGGTAGGTAGCAGAGGAGAGGGGGACGGTCATCTCCATCCTCAGCATCCTCTTCCTCGCACACGTAGCACAGCTCCAGCTCCTGCTGTCGTGGCCCCCCAGATTTCTGCAGCTTCTCTGATAACCTGTAGTGGGGAAAGAGGGCTTTGGGGACACTAGCTTGGACATTAAGCACTACACACACCACCCCCACCCCCCAGGATGCCCGACCAGGCTGGGGGGACACAGGCGCCGGCTGTGAGGGGCCGGGCAGGGGTCCTGCCACGGGAAGCGCTGCCGGCAGGATGTTTATCCAGCAGCTGGCTGGGAGCTGCACTGCAGCTGGAGTAGCTCAGGATAGAGGGAGAGGGGTCTGGCAACCCCTTCGGGGCAGGATTAGGCCCCAAAAGCAGGGACCTACCTCTGTGCCCGCTGCTGGGTCCGTGTCTCTTCGTCCTCATTCCAGTCATACAGCGTGATATGGCCGCACAGAAGCATGGTCACAGTCCAGCCGTACGTCCTCTACAAGAGGTGGGTGTCAGGATCCGGTGCTGCAACCCCCAGGGTGACCCAGCTGGGTGCTGCCCACGCCAGGCTCACCTGCAGCCAGTCCAGCACCTCCTGCACCGTCATCTCCTGCCCATCGGCGCTGACCGCCTGCATTTCCAGCCGGTCCCAGCAGCTCCACTCCCGGCCGCCGTACTGCAAGGGGGAGCAGGGTGCAGCAGTTGGCACCGGTGCCCAGCAGCCTGGCCCCATGGAGCAGGGACCGGTGGGGCACAAGGGCTGGGGTACAGCAGGGCAGGGAGAGAGAACAGTCTGGGTGCAGGGGAACGGGGGCACCACAGTGGTCCAGGGCCAATGCAGGGCACCACCACCCCCAGGCACTGCTGGGGTCCAGGGGCAGCGTGGAGCCAGTGCAGCCCCCAGCCCCAGGCCGGAAAGGGCACAC
Organism: Gallinula chloropus; assembly: GCF_964237585.1. NCBI lineage: Eukaryota > Metazoa > Chordata > Aves > Gruiformes > Rallidae > Gallinula > Gallinula chloropus. The sequence goes on from NC_140097.1 coordinate 19,669,215, forward strand.
AAAGGGCCATTGAAGTGCTGCCCAGCCCCGCACAATCGCCTCTTCTCACACCCATGGCCCCCTGACCCCAGCTCTTGGCTGAGGGGGCCGGCAAAGAGCCGGCCTTGGGGCCGAGTGCCGGATGTGGCCCCATGCTGTCTGGCATGGCTGTCCTACCATCTGCCCTCACCGCAGGCAGCACCAGCCCCTGCCCGGCGCTGGCCCCGGCCCCGATCAGGAAAGGACATTCGCACCTGGCTGCCCTCCCCTCCTGCCTTCTGCTGCCTTCTCCCCTCCTGCCTTCTGCTCCCTGCACCGATCCCACCAGGGTGGAAAGGGCTTTAACCCCATCCTCACCGGGGTGGCATGGACCCAGCACCAAGAAGACGCCACTGCTCATCCCAGCACGCCTGTCCCCCTGGATAAGGCTGCCCCCCAAGGTGGGCTGCTCCCCAGGTCCCTGCGGGTCATGCCCTGTGGGCCTGTGGCACACATGCTGCCACCATAGCCAAGCAGCCAGACATGTCCTCGTCATAGGATGTGGAGGCACTGGCTATGCTGGGGGGAGCCAAGGGCATGTGGGGGGACAGTGCCAACCTGGGGGCACCACAGCCAGGGCGACACAGGGCTGGGCAGCCTGTGAGGAGCCTGTGGAGCAGCCAAGCAGCCCAAAGCCGGCGCAAGGCAGTGGAAGCGCCTCCCTCCCCCTCTTCCTGCCCCCGGCCCTGGGCCCCCCAGGCCAATCTGGTTCCAATCGGCGCTTCCTGCCATGCCGGAAGGGCTGCCTCGCACGCCATAAACCCCCAGACAAAGGGGCCTCTATCGCCCAGACGGTCCCAATCTGGGCCTGCCCCCGCCCCCGCTCTTCCCTCCCTGTCAGAACGGCCGCGGCTCAGCCCCCCACCACTAGGACCCCCTGTCCCGCTCCCCCCAGGCAGTCCTTCCCGGCCCGGTGCCAGCTGCTCTACGGCTGCTGCAGCTGGTTTCCATAAGCCAGACGTACACGGCTGCTGCAGCCCCCATGCTCCGGCTGCGGGGCTTGCCGTGGGGCCCGCTGTTGGGCAGCCAGGCTGTCTCAACCCCACAGGCACCCTAGAGCAGCCCGGCTGGGTCCGAGATGGGGGTAAGTGGGATAGCAGTGGGGCCTCAGTGCCAGGGGGGCAGCTGCAGGAAGGAGCTGGTTCCTTGCCTGGCCCCACGCTTGGGCCACTGCAGCACCGGGATCCATTTCCAGAGTCCCACAGCCAGTGCTGCCCCTCCTGCGTGGCCACCTCCCGGGTCACCAGCATCACCCCCCACAGTGGCTGTCACCAGGAGCTGGGGTGCCCTGAAACCCCAGGGGGTCCCCCACTTGCTCTGCCCTGGGGAAGAAGGTCCTACCCAATAGGTGTGGGACGGCTGGGGCTGGAAGCGGAGCAGCACACAGTTGGACAGGAAGAGGTTGCTGTGGCGGTAGCAGCTGTGGTCCTGGCACCCCCACACCAGCTTGTAGACCTCCAGGCATGCCAGCCCCGCCACGGCTGCGGTGGTGGTGATGATGGCAGGTATGATCCGCCCAGCAATCTGCTTGCTCTGAAGACAGGATGGGGGGGGTCACTGGCTGCCCCACACAGGATGGGCACCCCTGACCCCACAGGCTGCCCCTCTCACTGTCAGCCGTTTGGCAGGGGGGATGCTGTAGTTCTCTGCACGCAGATTGGACGCTGCTGTGATAAAGTCAGTGTGGATGTCATCGTCCTGTGGGGGAAGAACATGGGAACGTCATGGCCCCATGGGCATGTCAGCCCCCCCAAGCTGAGTGGGGCTGCCTTTCCAGCCCTGGGTACCTTCTCAAAGTGGATGGGCTCCATCAGGGGCACTTGTGCCTCGTCCCCTGCTGCCAGCTCCTGTTTCTTCTGCAGCAGGGCCTGGGTGAGCTGCACCAGCTGCTCACCATCTGGGGGACACAGAAACACCCAGGATGGTACCCCGACACTGCAGGGAGCACAGCATGGCCCCCTTCCATACTCCCTCACCCTGGCCCTGAGACTGGGTCCTCCTGGGTGCTGGGGCAGGGACTAGCAGAGCCACAGCTCCATCAACAGCAGGCTGGACCTGGGGATGCACCCGGGGGGGCCCAGGGACCCTCACCCTCAGGTGCCTGCACAGCTGCCGCCTCATCCGTGAGGGGGATCTGGAGCCCATCCTGGGGCGTGAAGGGCAGCAGGACCACGCTGCGGAGGATGGTCTGGGTGGTCGCACGGTCTGTGCATGGTGGCACCTTGTGCACTTGGGCGAAGAGGAGGGCAGCAGCCAGGATGTAGTCCAGGTGGGTGTCCTGAGGGGTCAGCCAGGGGGGTCCTTGAGCCCACAGCGCCTCGGGATGCCCACTCTGCCCCATGGAGGAGACGGAGGCGCCTCTCCTCCACCACGCAGAGCAAGCGTGGACTGTCCCCAGCAGCATCCTGGCTGACCAGGGCACAGGGACAGACTGAGCCCAGCACCGGGCAGCCCCAGTTAGGCCAATGGAGGGTTTGGTGTCCACCGTACCCCCCAGCACAGACTCCACTCTCCCCCCTGCCCACCCTGTCCCCAGCAGGACACCCCGCAGCTCTCCCCCACGCTCACATTGTCGGGGTCGAACGTCAGCGGATGGGGACAGATCCTGTCCCCTGACCAGAAGGGGACACCCGGGCTGGTTTCCTGGTGCAGGGAAAGCAGAGTCAGGCCCAGGGCTGCCACCCACCCCTGCTGTGGTGGGGCAGCTGGCAGAGGGGAGAGGGTGCTGAGGGTGCCAGTCCCGTGGGTGCCAGGCTCACGTGCTCCGGGGGGTAGGTGTGCAGCAGCTGGACAATGGCATCATGGTAGCAGCTCTGCCAGCGGCGCCGGGCCCAGCGCACACAGTCCTGCCACTCCCGTGGCTGCTCCCACAAGCTGGCCCGCACTTGATCCAGGACTTCCAGAGCCTTTCCTGATGGCAGCTGCTCCAGGAAAACTGGGTCTCTGCAAAACCAGGCGCTGATGATGATGGACTGGAAGCAATCCCACGGGACACCCCAGGTGGGATGCAGCACTCTGCCCCTATCCCCCACCCTGGCAGCAGTGGGCAGTGCCCTGGCAGGGACGGCTGCTGCTCTCCCAGTGCTGCTCCACCAAGCTCACTCACTGCATGAACCGGTTGACGTACTCCGCGGGCAGCTGGAAGAGCCCCTCAAACTCATCACGGGCCCACTGCAGAAGGGGAGCAAGGATTGAGCATTGGGACCCCCCCTTCTTGTTCCCAGGACCCCCAGTCCAAACCCAGGGGGAGGAAGAGGCTGTGCTGGGGCAGCAGGGCTGGGGCTGCCAGCAGGAAGCAGCCGGGGCTGTATCCTGCCTGTGGCTCGCTGCCGAAAGGGGAAACAGGAAAGGAAGACAACGGTGCCAGGGCTTCCTCGCCGGGTGCCGGCACTGCACAGCCTACCTGCAGCGTGTGCTGGATGGCGTGGGGGAAGTACCGCAGGGTGCAGAGGGGGAAGGTGCCATCCTCAGAGGTGCTGGCTGGCCCCAGTGGCTTGGTCAGGGGGGGCACCATGACTGAAACGTTCCCCCGCAGCCCCTCTGTGCCCGAGTCCAGCAGCGGTGTGAGGAAGCGGCAGCAGCGGCTCTCCAAGTAGTTGCCTGTGGGAGTGAGGGGTGCTGGGGGCTTGTCCAGGGGCTTGTCCCCTTTCCCCTTCCCAAGCACTCACGGGCCTGCATTGTGTCCACGGCACTGGCAACGCCATCCAGGTGCTGGAAGAAGTCGTCCCCGTAGAGCAGCTCAGTGTCATGTCCCACCTGGTTCTGGTGAGCTGTCACCTTGATGCTGGGGTTCATGCGCCGCACGGCTGCCGCGGCCACCGCCGACTTTGGCTTCTGCCAGGGCAGAGAGGGGGTAGGCACCTCTCTTCTGCGCCACATCCCCTGGGAAACCCCTGGGATGGCAGAGGTGCCTTTCAGGGGGAGCTCAGCCCCCACCTCGCAGTGCCTCACCGATATATCTGCCGAGCGGTAGAGGAGCTGCCGATGGAGGTTGGAGAGGGCGATGGTGTCCATGTCAGTGACGGTGATGTTGCCATCTGGCCCTGCTGCCAGCCCCATCATGGCAAAGTTCTTCAGCAGCTCGCAGCCGATAGCACCAGCTCCCACCTGCCGGGGCAGAGCCGCTGCAGCCCCCTGTACGCTGACCAGCTGCTCCGCAGCTTCTCCTGGCACCGTCACGCCCGCCCCAGCTCACCACAAAGTACTTCTGGCGGCCCAGCAGCTCCTGGAAGGCGTCCCCAAAGACGGCGATCTGGCTGTCGTAGCGAGACCCCCTCTGCCGGGACGGAGGAGCCGCATGAGCACGGGCAGCTGCGGCACCCCCGGCACCCGGGAAGGGCTCATCCCGCGCTCTCACCGGCTCACAGTCCTCCTCCGTCAGCTGCGCGACCCCCTCCAGCGCCAGGCACTCCAGGGCATCGAAGTACAACCATTGGTCCAGGGGCTGGAACTTTCTAGTGATGGCCTGGAGCGAGCAGGGGTCCGGTCAGCTCCGTGGCCGGCAGGTCCCGCGCAGCCTGGCCCCGTGTCCCCAGGCAGGTAGCAAGTGCCCTCTCGTGGTCACCCAACGCTGCCGGACAGCGGCATCCCGGCCCGCTGGGACCCCCGGACCCCTGTCCCACTCACCTTCAGCGCCTCCTGGGCTGCCAGGGCCCCGACGACAGAGGCCATGGGGCAGAGGTACCCCGCGCTCACGCTGGCGAAGGCTCGCACGACATCCTCGTCTAGGGGACCCTGCTGTGCCTCCAGGCTCCGCGCCAGCTCCAGGACACGCTCCGCGTCCGCCTGCGGGCAGAGAGACAAGGGCAGCCCTGGGCAGGACGGAGGGGTCTGGGGCGGTCCAGACAGGGGCAGGACGGGGACTCACGGGTGCCCGAGGCCGGGGCAGGCGGCCCTGCTCCCCACGGAATGCATGCAGGGCCTGGAAGGCGGCGTGCAGGCTGCGGCTGCGGGAAAGCTCCTCACCACTTTTCCCTGGGATCTTGGGCATCAACAGCGACCAGCGTAGGGGCTCCTGCCGGTGCCGGGACATGGGGTGAGCGCTTCCCCAGGGCTGGGATGGGCACGGCGTGGCACAGAGGTGCCCTGGCTGGCAGTGCCATGAGGCCGACAGGGACTTACATAGGAGTGCACCTGGGATGTCCGAACCTGCGAGACCAGGCCCCCGCAGCGGTAGGGCGAGAAGGAGCTGGTGTCCCCAATCTCCAGCCTGGAGGCATCTGGGAATGAGACGGGGACAGAAGTCATGTCACTGCCAAGGACCCGGCAAGTTCCCTGACCCCCTGGGTGACTCACCCAGCACGCGCACGGCGATGGGCTCCTGGCCGTTCAGCTCTGTCATCCCCTGGATGCCGGAAAATGTCACCAGGTCACCGTCGCTGAAGAGGTTCTCTACCCCCGTGCATGTCACCACGCCCGGGTTGCCCTGAGGAAGAGAAGCAAAGGCAGGGGACCAGACCCAGGTGGCATAAAACTATCAGAGGAGGCAGCAGCATTTTTGGGGAAGTCTCTTGAGTCTGCCCCCCCACCTGGGAGATGTGCTGCACAGTGGCATACACCGGGTCCCCTTCTGCTGAGTCTTCAACAACAAAGTGCTCCCCAAAGTCACAGAAGAGCTGCCTGGACAGGCCCAAGGGGGTTTTACTGGAGGAGCTGCCTCGCCAAGCTGCCCAAGCACTGCCAGGTCCCACAGGGGCCAAGCAGCCCCGCCAGTGGGATGGGGACATGGGCTGCGGGGACGAGGCGTGACAGAGCCAGGGGGGAAACAATGCGGCAGAGACCCCTTACCCTGCCAGCCCCTTGGTGTCGGCCACAATGAAGCAGATTCCCTGGGCATGGCAGTAATCCCCGATGCGGAGCTGCTCCTCCAGCGGGGACTCGGTCAGCACTACCACCTGTACCGGGGCTGTCAGCTGGTGCCACCGGCCCGGGGGACCCCCAGGGCGTGGGGACACGGGCTTACCTGGAAGGAGGCGAGGAAGGCCTCCGACAGCTCCCCGGTGTGAGCTGCCACGGCCACCCGGGGGTTCAGCTCAGCCAGGGCCTCCTGGGATGCCTCGGCGCGGTTCCGGCCCACATCGCTCTCCCGCAGGAGGAACTGCGGGGTGGGCACATGGTGGGACACCCCCTGGGTTTGGGGTGCTGCCCGCTGCAGCAGGGTGCTCTGCACGGCCCTGCCCGCGCTGGTGGGGTGCTCTGCTGGGGACCACACCCACGCCACGCCACACCCCACCCATGACAAGGGGGACACCCCGGGCCGTTGCCGCGACAGGGATCTCCCCTTCCACAGCCCTCACCGGGACCCCCGGCCGGCACCCCGTACTGGCAGCCCCCCACCCCGCATCCGTACCTGGAGCAGGGGTACCCCAGCCGCACGTCCACCCCTTACCGTGACCTCCGCTTGCAGCCGGTACCGGCAGCCGCACTGCCGGGAGCCCTGCCCGTACCTGTACGTACCAGCACCTCCTCCCGCCCACTCAGCCGCACCCGTTACGGGCCTCCGCCCGCTCGCCAGTACCTGGTGGGAGCGGTCGGCGATGCAGGCGGCGCCGCTGTCGTGCAGGACGACCCGCCCGGCCCCCACCAGCACCAGCGCCGCCGCCACCTGCGCTCCCGTCCCGCGCAGCCCCGACACCAGCACCTTCGCCCCGGCCAAACGCTGCGCGCCGTCGCCCAGCACGTACCTGCGGGGCAGAACCGTCAGCGGGGCCCCGGGAATTGCCCCCCGCCCGGCGCCCGGCGCCCAGCGCCCAGCTCCCGGCCCCCGGCTCCCGGCCGCACACTCACAGCTGCCGCGAATACAGCTCCTCCGGGACACTTCCCGCCATGGCCTCGCCGCCCGCGCAGGCCCCGCCGCCCGCGCAGGCCCCGCCCACCCGAGCCCCGGCCCGGCCCGGTTAAGCCCCGCCCGGCCCGCAGGCCCCCGCCCAGCCGGCGCAGCCATGGCGGCGGTCTGGCAGGGCCTGGGCGCGCTGGGCCGGGAGCTGGCGGCCGAGTGGGCGGCGCAGGACATGCGGGCCGCGCTCTGCCAGCTGCTGCTGCTCTGGCTGGGCCTCAGCTTGCTGGGCATCTACCTGGCCTGGCGCGCCTACGGCGAGGCGGTGGCCACGCTCTGCTACCGCACCGGGACCTCCGCCCGCCAGTCCCCCAGTCCCGGCCTGGGCCCCGGCGCCGCCTCCGGCCCCGCGCCCGCCCGGCCCCGCGCACACTCCCTCTCCCCCGCCGGCCCGGCCGGACGCAACGGCGCCGCGGAGCGGCACTGCCCGCCCCGGTGAGTCCCGACCGTTGCCGGGCCCGCAACCGCTACTCCCCCCCACCCCCCCGCTCCTCCCCCGCCCCGGCCTCCCCTGCTCGGGTCCCGGCCTGTCCCGGGGCGGATCCCGCACTACCGGCTGCACCCCCGGCCCAGCGTACCCCAGCCGGTGCCCCCCGGACCGGTGTGTCCCCGGGCGCCCGACCGGTCGTGACACCGAGCCGGCGCACCCCAGTGAGCGACCCCTGCTAGACCCCCGCACCCCAGTGAGCATCCTCCTAAGCCGTGCCCTCAGACCCCCGCATCCCAGGGAGCACAGCCCCAGCCGTGCCCTCAGACCCCTGCACCCCAGTGAGCACCCTCCCAGCCGTGCCCTCAGACCCCCACATCCCAGGGAGCACAGCCCCAGCCATGCCTGCCCCGCACAGGTGGGTGGGTGCCCGCTCCAGTGCCCTGGGGCTGTACAGGGCTCCCCCCAGCCCGGCTCACGCTGCCCCTCTTTTGCAGGGAGGGCCTGGCAGCAGAGCCGGCGAAGACGCACCGGGAGTGAGAAGCACCAGGACCCACTGGGCACTGACCACACCATTAAAGTTCTGTTCCCTGGCTGCTGCCCATGTCTTTGGCACCCACCACCGGCACCAGGGAGGAGGCAAGGGAGAGTGGGGCAGTTGCTTTTATTGGGGCCAGGGCACTGTGCCCACGGTGGGTCACACTTGGCCTCACTTGGCCACATAGTACTGGGTGGGCACAAAGGGCATCTTGGTGATGAGAGCCGGGTGCCGCTTCTTCCGCACCTCAACATCAAGCGCGGTGCCAGTGCGGCTGTGTGTCGTTTCCACGTAGCCCATGGCGATGTTCTTGCCCAGGGAGGGCGAGGGGCAGCCACTGGTCACCGTGCCTGGGCACATGGGGATGCAGGGAGGTGAGCAGGGGGCTGGCAGCCCCAGGCCCCTCCCTTGCCCTGAGCGCAGTTTGGGGGGCTGTGCCCACACCAGCCCCACTACCTCCACCTACCCACAGGCGTGCCCTCGGGGCCCAGGATGGCCATCTGGGGACGGATGGGGGGTCCCACCGATGTCAGCCCCACACGCTTGCGCTTGGGCTTCTCTTTCACTTGTGCCATGATGATGGCCGCGCCGGGGAAGTCCATGGCCGCACGCCGGCGCTTCCCTACAAGGCAGAGATGGGCAAACATCAGCGATGCCCATCTGGTCCCCTTAGGCCCTGTTGGGCCTGTGTGGCTGCCTCGCCCCTCTGCCCGCCCCGAGGAGGGGGGTGCAGGGCAGACATGGCCCTGACCTACCCAAGGTCCACAGCAGCCCAGCCTCAGCAGGCGTGGTGGTCTCGTCGATGTCATTGCCGTAGAGGCAGAGCCCAGCTTCCAGGCGCAGGCTGTCCCTGGCTGCCAGCCCTGCCGGCCACACCTCGGGGACACCCAGCAGCTGCTCCGCCAGCTCCACTGCCCGCCCTGCGGGCACCGAGATCTGCAGGGGGACATGGGCAGGGTCAGCGGGGAGCAGCCTTCTCCTGGGTACTGTGGTTTGGGGGGTGGGGTGCTGGCACAGCTCCCAGGGTACCTCTACTCCATCCTCGCCGGTGTAGCCGCAGCGCGTGACCCGGCAGCCCTGCACGCCGAAGACGGTTGTGGTGATGCTGTTCATGAAGGACAGCTTGGCCAGGTCATCGGACAGCCCTGCCTGCAGCACCTGGGCCATGGAGGGACCTGGGGAGGCAGGTGGCTCTGGGGGGTGGTGGTGTCCGGGGAAGGGGGGGATGTGGGAAGGGGCACAGAAGTCTGTCGGGCAAGAACTCAGAGGGGAGCACAGCTCAGCACCAGCTGAGGGTGAGACCCCCACATGGGACCCCTGCTACCTTGCAGAGCCAGCAGCGCGTTGTCTGACACTTCCAGGTGGATGTCACCCCCGGCAGCCTGCAGCTCTGCCTCTCTGCCCTGCCAGGGTGACAGCGGGCTGCTTGTGACAGGGTGCTGGGCTGGTGCCAGCCCCATCACGTGGCTGTGGCCACCTCACACCCCACAGCCATGGACGTCACCAGAAGGCGTGGGGATAGCAGGGAGGGTCATTCCTGCCATGCGTCCCCACCTCTCGTGGGGACTGGGCAGCCCCGTACCCTCAAGATGGCCAAGTCCTTGTCGGCACAGCCAGCGTTGGACACCACGTAGAGGTGATCTTCAGACGTGTTGGTGACGATGAGGTCATCCACGATGCCGCCCCTCTCATTGGTAAGCAGCGTCAGGGTGCCCTGTGAACGCAGCCCCGGGGGTGCAGCCAGGCTTCCTGGCCCCACCCTGCGAGCTCGGGGCACCCCTGGGGCCCTCAGACCCCACCGGACACCCCCTGCCCCCCCGCACCCCTCCCCGGTGCCCGGTACCTGTCCCGGCTTCAGCTCGGCGATGTCCCCCACCACCAGGCTCTCCATGAACCTGACGCGGTCCCGGCCGTACACGCGGGTCTGGAAGGGGCCGGGAGCCTGTGTGAGGCGGTGTGGGTGGCCCCCCCGGCCCTGCACAACCCCTCCAGCCCGCCCCGGCTACCTGTAGCATGTGGGAGACGTCGAAGAGGGAGCAGCGGCGGCGGGTGTGCAGGTGGGACTGGAGGTGGCCCTGCCCGTAGTGCAGCGGGAGGCTCCAGCCGGCGAACGGCACCATCCGCCCGCCGCGGGACCGGTGCAGGGCGTCCAGCGGCGTCCGCCTCAGCCCCCCCGAGGCCGCTTCGGGCCCCCCGGCCCCGCTCAGCGGCGCGGAGCCCGGGGGCCGGCGGGGCAGCACGGCGCGGCAGCCCACCCGCAGCATCCTTCCTCCCTCCCCGGCTCGGCCCGGCCCCGGGGCCCCTGGGACATGGAGTCCGCCCGGCCCCCGCCCCGCCCCGCGCCCCGGCACCGCCTCCCCCGCCTCCGGCCGCCGGCCCGGGGGGATGCTGGGTGCGGGGCTGCCCGGGCACGGCCGTCCCGCTGCGCCCCAGCCCCGAGAGACCGACAGGCACAGGCAGGACACGGTAGCAGCTTTTAGTCGTGACCGAGGCTCTTCCCGCCGCACATCCCGCCCGCCCCCGGCCCCCAGCAGCGGCCCCAGCGCCCTTGTCCGCCGGAGCCCCGTCCCGCGGGCAGCGAGGCAGGGCCAGGGCCGCTCACCCGGGCACAGGTAGGGCGGCGAGCCGGGCTGTGCCACGGGCAGAGCCCCGGCAGCGGCTCCCGGGGGTACTCCGGGGCCATGGCTCCGCTCACCGTTGCCATGGCTCTGCCCACCGTTGCCAGCCAGCGCAGGAGGGAACAGGGAAGGGGTGTGGGGAGGGCCTGGAACCCCTCCGGGGCTGCAGAGACAAGGCCCATGCAGGAGCGCAGGCGTCTGCTTCAGCCCCAGGAGCACAGAGGTGCTGGCTCCCACCAGACGGCTCCGATGGGGCTCATGTGTAGGAAAGCAGGTTGATATCGTAGCAGCCATCCACCTGGAAAAGAGCAACCGTTGGTCCATCACTTTACCAGGGCTCCCCAAAAGCCCCCCCATCCCTCCAGTGATGCAGCAAGGCCAGAGCCCCCAGGCGCTGGGTGGTGGGACTCACATCGAAGCGCCCGATGCGAGCAGCTGCCTGGCGAGCACGGATCACCTCCGTCAGCACCCACATTTGCTGGACCTCGGTTGACACCTTCTCTGGGTCGGGGAGCTCCTGGAAAGAAGCAGGGATGGAGGGTGCTGTGGATGGCCTGGATCACCCTGGGCTTGGGCAGCGGTGTGGCTCCATGGCTGTGGCCCCTGGGGAGCCAGGCACTACCACGACAGCGCCCACACTCCTGACGTGCAGATGGTTTCCCAACACAGGGCGAGCAGGGCCCCGCTCTAGGAAAACACGGAACCGAGGGGACGGGTGACCCTGAGCCCTGGTGCCGCAGCGCCGATAGCCCATCTCTGCTGGCAGGCAGCCAGGGCATGGACAGAGCAGCAGAGCGCTGGCTAATGATTAAAAACCTAATCGCACAGTCCAGAGTTTCCCAACAGCCTCCCTCCACAGCGCTCCCCGGGCCCGGCGACGGAAACCCCACTGCCAGCACTCGGTTCCCCCCTCCCTACCCCGGGACCTTTAGCCAGGCGGGACTCGCAGGCTCAGCGGCGGCTCTCAGACCGGGGGCAAAGCTCTGTGCCGCTTCTCCCCTGCCTGACCCCGCCAGCAGCACCAGGCCACTGCTGGGTGCCTCGTGGTGATGCTGGGAGCAGCCAAGCTCAAAGCACCCCTCGCCGAGGGGGACGCGATCCAAGTGACCAGCAAGGGACCGGGGTGTCCTCCCCAGACCGGAGCTCCCTGATGTGCTGGGGCTGGATGAAGCTTTGCCACAGTGGTGACATAAACTCCAAAGCCCAGGAGCAAGAACGGCCCCTGAGGCGCTGGGCACTGTGGCTCTGCGGCCTTGCTCCTACAGGCAGCTCCAGCAGCTGATTCAGCAGGTTTCTGTGGGGAGCCAGCTGCCCACCCCTGCCCTGCTCTGCCTGGACTTTGCTCACCAAATGCTGCCGGCTGGGCAAATGTGGCTCACAAGCTGTAAACACGTGTTGTGGCTGCGACCTCCCTCTGCCCACATGCTGCTCTGGCTGGGCAATGGCTCCCCAGGGTGCATCCTCTGCAAAGTGCCGGGGACCACCGTGCCACCCCGTCCCCATGTGTCCTGCCAGCAATGCTGAGCACCCTCCACTCCCACAGGGACCTTCCCGGACCCAGACTAGAGGGCAGGTAGATCCGTCACCTCAAATCACAGATCCCTATGGAGATGTCTGTCTTCTGAACGCTGCAAACTCCTCCCAGCACAAGGTGGGGGATTTCTGGGGCTCCACAGCTATTCCTGCCCAAGGCTTGGAGCTGACAGGGCAGCAATGGGGCTGACAGCCTCACAGAGGGTGTCTGCATCCAGCACCTCGCACAGGTCCCCCCTCCTTCCCTGTCATACCTCGGCGGGGCTCACTCACCCCATGCAGGCTGGCTGGCTGCTCCGGAGGGGTCAGCTGGGAGAGCCAGGAGGGGAAATCCTTCTGGGGGCTCTGAAACAGATCCTGAGGGTCACACGAGGGGTGTCCCCAGCCCCACCTCCATCCCTTGTGCTGTGGTTTGGACCCCACCCGTGTTTACATTGCTGTAGATATAAATACCACTTTACCATTGTCAGAGGGAATTTTGTGTATAGGGTGAGTGTGAGCAACCCGGAATTAGGTGTTGCAACCTCCAGCTCCATCCCACTGCTCAGGCATACAGGCCAGGGCTGACCAGAGCAGTCCCATTCCCAGCCCTCAGCACACAAGGGGACCCCAAATGTGCCAGCAAAAGATGAGGACTTGAACCCACAGCCCTGTGTCCTCTAGAGGGTGCCTGAGGCTCTTGGAGCTGCAGGGAGCAATGCCAGGCACAGGGATGGGGAACCCCTGCCTGCGCCTGGCAGGTTGGGCAGCACTGGCACTTGCTCACCTTCTGTCCAGGGGGGAAAATCTGCAGCTCCTCGATGGTGAAGTGCAGCCAGACTGGGGACGGCTGCCGCAGGATGAACCGGAGTGCCGTCACCTGGTCCATGTCACACAGCATCTGCCGGGGCAAGGAACGGGGATGGGGGGAAGGCGTCACCGCCGGGGGTACCGCAGGGGCTGGCCAGGCCGGCGCTGCTCAGGAACACCCAACCCCACCCCAGATGAAAGGAGCCCCGGGGAAATGTCACCTCGTGGGGGCTGTGGGGACAAAGTGGGGCACGAGCCGGACCGCCACAGGCACCATCAGTACTGAGAAGGGCGAGGGGGACTGGGAGAGGCGCCGCAAGTGGGGGTACGGCGGGGCGTCAGCATTGGGCCCCAGGGACCGGGAACCCTCCTGGGGTGGGGGCAAAGAGGGGCAAGTCCCGGAGCCGCGGGCAGCGTCTGGCCATGCCGACCTGGTGTCGGTGGAGGGAGAAGTAGTCCTGGGAGCCCTCCTCGGTGTGCGGGCAGGGCATCAGGCGGTAGTCCCGCAGGCAGGTCACCCAGCGGCGGGAGCCGGTGGGCCCGGGGCGCTGCACCCGCACGCTCAGGAAAGCCGTGTAGAAGTTCCTGAAGACGATCTCCTGCACCTGCGGGACCGGCGGCCTCAGCCCCCACCGCACCGGTACCGGTACCGGTACCGGCATCCCCCCTCCGCCTGTACCGGCACCGGCATCTCTCCTTTGCCCGTAGCGGTACCGGCACCGACATCCCCCCTCCACCTATGCCGGTACCGGTATCCCCCCTCCGCCTATACCGGCACCGACATCCCTCCTTTGCCCATAGTGGTACCGGCACTGGCATCACCGCTCCACCCCCCCATACCCATACCCATAGCGGTACCGGTACCGGCACCGGCATCCCCCGTGCGCCCACGCCCCCAGGGCCCGCCCTGCCACCCCTCCCCGCCCCAGCGGGGCCGCCCCCAGCGCCCCGCCCACACCCGTACGGGTGGTGCCCCGGCATCCCGCCGGCACCGGCGTCCCCCCCGCCGCCCCGGCACTGCCCCGGCATCCCCCCGGCACCGGCGTCCCCCCCGCCGCCCCGGCACTGCCCCGCCACCCCTTCCCCGCCCCTCCCCTGCCCAGGCCGGTACCGCAGCCGCCGCCCCGGCCGGGCACGGGCCGCACTCACGTCGGCTGCGGCGCCGCGGGGGAAGCGGAGATCGATGACGACGACGCCGGGCCGCGCCGGCTCGGCCCCCCCGCCCAACTGGAGCGCGGCGGCGGGGCGGGGGGCGCAGGGCAGCGGGGAGCGGCCCGGCCCCGCGGGCGGCCCCTGCCCCGGCCCCGCCGCTCCCGACATGGCGGCGCCGCGCGGCCGCCCCTCCTGGGCGGGGCCGGCCCGCGCGCAGCGGCGTCACGCCCCCGCACCCGACCGGAAGCGGGATCCCCTCCCCGCGCCGCCGCCAGGGGGCGCCGCGCTCCCGCTCACCCCGCCCCGGGCCCGGGGGGGCGGCGGGACGCGTTTCCCGGGTGGAGCGGCGGGAGGAGCCCGGGGCTCCCGCCGGGCTGGGAACGGGGTTCGCGGACCGCGGCCCCTCGCCTCCGGCCCGGCCAGCACGGAGCACCCGGGGAGCCCCGCCCGCTACCAGCCCCTGGCGCGGGGAGGGGAGGGGGCAGCGGCTCCCCCAGCAGCCCGGCGCGGGGCCCCGGGCGGGCGCTGCCGGGGGCAGGAGGAGAGCGGGGCCGGCGGCCCCGAGCTGCTGCCAGGGGATCTCAGCGGCTTTTAATCGACCCAAAAACCCAGTGGAGGGAGAGCGAGAGGGACCCGAGCGCGCAGCCGTTCACCCTCCGGGCTCGCCACGGCCCGTTCCTCCCTCTTTCCCGTCACAGCCGCCCGGAGCGGGCGCGGCGGGGCCGTCGTGGCACCGCGCAGGCACAGAGACACCCCGGTGCCATGGAGGGAGACCCGCCCCCCTCCCCAAAACGCTCTCTGGGGAGGGGGGTCTGCTGAAAAAGCGCAACCCGAGCCCAGCACCCAGGTGTGGGGGCTCAGCGTGGCCTCCCACCGCCCCAACCACAGCTCCCCCCGCATAGCCAAAGGTACCCGCAGCTGCCGAGGATGCGTGAGAAAAACGGGGTTTCCTGGATTAAAACAGATAATAGAAAAAGGATCCAACCCCAAAACCGAGAAGCAGGAGGAGGCCGCTGGCCACCCCAACCAGCCCCGAATCCCCCCACCCCGAAGCTCACCTGCAGCACAGCACTGCCCTCTCCCCCTCCCCCCCTCCCCCCCCCGCCAAACTACATACCCCAGTTTGGGTAAAAGAGCAGATTAAACATAAAAACTTAAAACATCGACTTCAGAAAGTCCCTTGAATTTAATCAGGTTTTTTTTTTAGGCTACCTTTCATGTTACGTCCTGTAGCTAGACACACGTGAATAGAAAAAACAGTACAGTTAGTGTTAAAGGCAAACAGCGGAGACCCAGAGTGCTACCCCAGTGCTGCCTGCTCCTCCCGCCCCGGCCCGGCCCGGCCCCCCTGCCCGCCTCCCCGGCCCGGAGCCCCATCCCGGAGCCCCGTCCCGGAGCCCCTCCCAGAGCCCAGCCGCCGGCAAGGCGCGGGGGAGCCGAGAGATTTTTTTTTTTCCTTTTTTTTCTATGAATAAAATAAAACCAAAGCTTGTTAGGCAAAAATAAAACAAGTGTCGTTCCCCGCCTTCCCCTCCCCTGCCCTCCCCCCCCTAAACCCCTTCACCTCTCCTCTTCCCCCCCTCCCTCCCCATCCTTCCCCGAGTTCTGCGAGCGCTCCGGTGCGGCGGGCGCAGTCGGGGTGCGGGCTGGGGTTGCGGGTTCCCGGCTTGGCAAGGGGGCTGCCGGCCCACAGACAGCACTGGTGTGGAGCTGGAGGCCCCTTCTCCCCCCGAGAGCCCTCCCGTTCGTTAAGGGGGGACGTAGGGTGGCGGGGACCTGTACGGGGTCATGTTCTTCGGGCGGGAGCCTTTCCCCTCCATGGGTGCGGTGAAGGGGGGGGGAGGCTGGTAGGGCGGCGCGTTGGGGTCCTCGTCCCGCAGCGGCGTGTACTCCCCGATGGTGTCCTGGTTGAGCGGTGTGGTCTCCGGCATGCTCTGGTTGGGGTACTCCGGGGGGGGCAGCGGGGCTTTCTCCTCCTGGAGGATGAGGGGCATGCTGGAGGACGGCGGGGGCTTGGAGTCGTCCAGCTCGTCGGCGAAGATGATGGGCACGCCCTTCTTTATGAAGGTGGCCTGGTCTTCGATGGTGAGCTTCCCTTTCCTCTTCTTGCGGTAGCAGATCATGGCGATGATGCCGGCCACCAAGAGGATGGCGGCCACCACCACGGCGGGGATGACGGTGTGCAGGTACACGTCGTCCTCGCTGCTCTTCTCGGGGTCTTTACCCGCACCCACCGTCGGCGTGGCCTCCGAGATCACCCTCCCATCCTTGGTCACGGGGATGAACTGGATGTGCCGGCAGCTGCCGGAGCCGACCACCGACACGTTCAGAGGCTTGAACTCTGGCTGCAAGACATTGGAGAAGGCCGGGCTCGGCCCGCCGGAGTCATCCGCGATTTTTCTGCTCAAAGTTCGAATCTGCTCCCGGGGACAGGGCTCCAGGGGCAGCGTGTTGTTCGTCCACTCCACCACGATGGAGCCTTTGGCGATGTCCTGCACCGTGATGGTGCTGCTGTTCCTGTCGCCAAAGGCCAGGGCCAGCTTCTTGACCAGCATGATCTTCTTATTGATGTCGTTCACCACCGCGTTGTGGTCTCCTTCCAGCCTGGCCTTGAACTTCACCGGAGACTTGTCCCCGTGCGGGCGTTTGTGGACGTGGATTTCAAAGGCGTCCACAGCGAAGAGCCCACCTTTGTCGGTCGCGTACATGAAGTACTCGTGCTTCCCGATGTGGTTGTGGTCTGGCATGCCGTACATAAGCTGGCTGGTGCTGTTGAACTGGACCCACGAATTCTCCTCTATCATCTGCTGCTCCTTCAGCTTCAAGGTCAGCTGCAGTTTGTCAGTGGTGGTATCTTCCTTGTCGTAGAAAGTGTCCGATGGTATTTTGACCTCGAAGTAGGTGCCCTCCCACGCATCCACCCTGTCGATGTGGTTTGTCAGCTTGGGCGGCTCGTTTGGCTCCCCGGGCCGGGGGATCCCGCTAACCGTGGTGCGTGCGCGGGACGGCGGGGAGGCTGTTGTCAGCTTGGAGATGGGGGATCTGGTGGTGCTGGGGGGCTTTGTCGGACGGGGCGTTTTAGGTCTTCGCGTGGGCCTTCGCGTCGTCGCCGTGGAGGAATCTGTCGTGGATGGCGTGGCTGGCTTCAGAGTGGAGACTCTGGGCTTCTTGGTGGTAGTTGTGGGTGGTGTGATCACCGCCGTGGGCTCAATGTACCCGGGCATCGTGGGGCGAATTGGCACAGAGGCCGTGCCAGTGCCTTCTGCTACCCTGGTTGGCTGGATCGGTCCCAGCGTGGGCGTCTGGACGATGGGGCCCCTCGTTCTGATGGTGACCGTGGGCTTCCTCGGCAGCGGTATGGGCTCCCGGACGGGGGGTGCCGTCGTTTCTGTGGGAGGCGCGATGGCGGGCGACGTCGGGGTGGGCACGATCCTGGTTGGCGGTTCTTGCGCAGCAGTGGTGGGCGGCCCGATGGCAGTCAGAGGCGTCGGGGTGGCGTTGATCTGCCGCCGCATCCTCTTTGGGAGGTGAGGTTTCTTGTTAGCGATGTGCCAGCCGACAACGGGGTAGCCGAGGCGGGCAGACATGGTTCCTTCCTTAGCTGGAGCCTCCACCTTGCTGATGTTGGGGACGCTGTTTTGGCTCAGAGAACACCCCAGTTTCCACGAGAGTAAGGCCCCGTTTTCCACCACCTTCTTTGCGTTTCCCGGTCCAGCCATGAAGGCCGACATGTCAAAGAGTCTGTTATTTACAACAGGAACCAACTTCATGTTATGAAGCTCCACCTCTGAGAAGCTTCTCATTCTGTTTAAGAGTTCGATTCTCTGCTTTGGTGTCATTTTTGTTAAGTCAGCATCCAAAATGACAGTCAGGATAGTGACCGGCTCCTCCGAGCCACACACGAACGGTGCCGCGTCACCCACGTCCTGGACAGCCGCCCGCACCGACTGAGGCTCGTTGTGGTCTTCTTGGTGGACCTCAACGGAGAAGACGTTTGCGGTCTGTGGCACGTAGGTCCCGTTCGGGAAGGGCTGCAGCGTGGTCACTGAGATGTAGTGGACGCCCTTGTCCGTGTCAAGGGGCAGCCCTTCCAGGGAGCTGCTCTCCGCGTTCCAGTGCAACCAAGAAGGCAAGGAGTCCTTCCCAGCTTCAGAGATCTAGCAAACAACAAAAGAAGAAGGTGCTTTTAGAGGTACAGCATTAGGATGCATTCTTGGGGCAAGAACATTCAGTTTTAAAGGATTAAAGGAAAAAAAGGCTGGAGCCCAACGCTGGGGAAGGAACACCCTGGGCAGAGTGGAGCATCTGTCATCTCCACACAGTGGCAAGGACGAGCTCTGCAGGGTGCCCCGGTCCCAGAGGACTTGAGGATCCACAGGATGTCCTGCACAGGTCCCTCTCCTGCAGGCACAGAGGCTCCAGCTGCACACCCCTGCGTGCTCCATCTTCCCCGAGCGAAGACGAGAAGCTCAAGGGAGGAGGAGGAGGACAGCCATGGAGCCGAGGGTGAAGCAATCCTACAATGATATGGTTTTACCCAGGCTGAGAGCAGAGATCCACACAGCTGCCTGGTCCTTAAAGGAAAAGAGCAGGAGAAGAGGGAAGGGGGGGGGGTGAGAGGCAAGGGAAGGGAAGGGAAAAGGAAGGGGCAAATAACCCCAAAACCAAGAAACTAAAAGGCCCGTGGGTTGGGATACGGATAGTTTACTAAAATAGCAGAAAGCTACAATGTAACAATGCTAACAGGACTTTAGAGCAAAAATATACGAAACTGTTGATACACAATGCAGTTTCTCACTGAACCCACAACTCAGGCCGTGCCACCCAGAGCCGTCCTGGAACCCAACTGTCCCACAAGAACCGCACGTCCCGGAGCCGCCCCTGTTCTTTCTCCCATCAGCCCCCCGTTGCCTGAGCAGGACATAATTGGCATGGAATACGCTCTTTGGTCAGTTTGGGTCACCTGTCCTGGCCTCGCCCCTCCTTTCTCACGAATAGAGAAATACAAAGAGCTGAGAAAGTCCTTGACTGTCTGACAGCAACTAGAAACATCAGGGTGTTATCAGCACTGCTTTCATTTTAACTCTCAAACACAGCATTCCATCCGCTGCTACACATGAAGTTAACTCCATCCTGACCAAAACCAGGACAAACAACCACCCTCCTCCCGTCCTGCTCCCATCCCTTCCTCACCTGATCACCCCCCGCATGCCCATCACTCCAGCAGCTCAGCAGAACAAACGCTTTCTGGATTCACTCTCAGCTTCTCCCACCGGCCACAGCAGCTCGGCCACCCCTTCCCAGTTGGAGCGCACCAGCACTCCACAGCCACTTAAAACACAGCGTCCTCCTCTGCTGCCCGAGGGATGGCAAGCCCCAGCTGAAGGAAGGGAGTGATCCAAACATCACATTGCCCCTGCACTGCAATGGCCAGAACAGACAGGCAGGGACAGGGCACAGTGGCCAGCGGGCTGCAGGGCATCAGGCAGGACAGCACACCAGTCTGGTTCCACACTCAGTTAGTGGAAACTGAAGGATTTCACTTCCCTGTAACTTCCTTCAGCAGCCTGGAAGCGACAGGAAGCTTTGACCCAGAGCGCAGGACTCCAACACTCTGCCTACAAGCACTTTAAGGTCAACAGTAACCCTTTTTTCTGGGGTTTTGTGGTCGGTTATGTCTTTTTACATGACTCCCAGCCTGGATTAGTGAAGCGCAGCCCAAGAGCAGCACACACCACGGCATTTCCAGGCGCTCCAGGAGGAGGGAGCCAGAGGTAACCTCACCAGCCGCCTTCGCTTCCCAGTTTATCCATTTCTGAGCCTTTCTGAGCCCACCCTCCTTTCCCAACTTTGGGACCCCTTCCCAGCCAGCCCAGGGCCAGACCTTTGGGGTCCCCATGTCATTCTGTCTTGCAGAGACGATGCTGGTCCTCCCCAAAACATCACCAGCACGGCTGACAGGCTGCCAAGGGGAAAGCCACACAAGTCGGAGCCTGGGGCGCTCCTGCCTCCCAACCCTGGCCGCAGCCAGAACAAACCTCCCACGCCCCATTCCAGCAGCTGACGTCCGTCTGTCCGCGCTACAGCCGCTCGCCTATCATGAGGCACAGCAGAGCCTCTCGGGCTGAGCGGTGGAAGGGGGGACGCTGCCAACTCCGCAGGCTGTGACATTTCCCAGGGCTGTAGGTACCCCCAGGGCCAGTAACTTGAGCTTTGCCATCACCAGGAGTTGGGATGGTGCCTCCCGGGGAATTCACTGCTGCCTCTCCCAGCCCGGGCAGCAAATGCCGCCTGCCCTGGCCGGGCCTTCCAAAGTGTATCTCCCCCCACAAGTAGAGGGAACAAAGAGTTTTTGGGCCCCATGGACACAGATTTAGCAGCCTGGTTGAGTCTCTGGGCTTACCACAGGCTGCTGCAGAGCTGTGCTCCAGCTCTCCTCCTGAGCTGCTGCTTGGGTGACTCTGTAAAGCTCTAACAGAGTTCAGAGTTTATCCAAGCACAGAGCTGGGCGAGGAGCTTCAAGAGGAGTGGGAGCACCCTGCGTCCAGCAGCAGGACAGCCCTGCCTACCCATCGCTGGGGAAAGCCCCTGGGACACACGTGCAGGGATACCCACTGCCCCAGGGCCCTGGGTACCTCTCCCACACCAGTGGGTGCAGGCAGGACACCAAGAGGCAGGAGGGAGAGACTCCGCCCATGCCATGGGTTTCAGCACACCGAAGAGGGGTCTTGGGTGCGCAGCACTGTAAAGATAATGTAGGACCCAAACGTTTTTTGGTGAGAGCAGCATGAGAAAGCTTTTGTGTGAGAGCTGCAGAGGGTTTCGGCCACGACCGTAGGGGCAACACCCTCATTCCTCTCCTCTGGAAAGGATCAGCCCCGCTTTCAGCCAGCCTGGACAAGCCGGAGAGCACATCACGAGACAGGCGCTGGGTACAGTTTATAGAGCAGAGTTTAACACTGTGAGCACTGCTTTCACTTAACCCCTCAGCAGCAAGATTCCTGCTTACACCCGCTGGAGAAAGCCATCCTGTGGGCCCTCACTCTTGACAGACACCCCCTCCCCCCCCCCCCAACACCCTTCCCCTTGGCCCTGGTAAGGATGCAGCAGGTTTCAGTAGGGTGGCTGCATGCCCCCACGCTGTCACAAGAACAGGAGCTGCTGTTCCCTGAAGGGAAAGCAGCCCTTCACCTGCGAGGGGGACGCCGAGCCAAACCTCCCTGCTGTGGGAACAAAGGGCTGCGTTGTCCTTCCTTCAGCATTCCTGCTGCCAGGAGAGGGCACAGGCAGGGTCTGACCCACACTCAAGGGCCTTTAAAGTAGTTTCATTTCATTGCACCCTCTAAAACCAGCAGTGCCAGGACAGGAATCCAGCGTTGATGTTGGCAGGAGCGGGACAGTGCCGCTCGGTCCCCTCATGCCAAAATCAGCTGCTGACCTGCCCAGTGGGGAGGAGGACAGGCAGGGCTGGGTGTGGATCAGAACAGAAATGCTTGGAGTCAGGACCAAGCCGCAGCTTTACTGGGGCTTGCACAATGGGGAAGGATAGAACAGTGGTACCAAGCGGTTCAACACACACTGAATGTGTAAATTCGGGCCTCTCTGGGCACTCTGCAGCAGCCTGACGAGAGGCTCGTGCTCTGTACAGGCTTCTCTTGCAAGTCAGGGTTTGCTGCTGCTCCCTCCTCCCCTGCACAACCCGGGACCTGAGGAGCAGCTGTACAACAAGCGTGAACCTTTAGTCTCGTGTCACAGGGTGACTGTCCCTTCAATGGCCTGTGCTTCTACCTTTGAGAGCCAAGCTCCCTCAGGAAAGGCAGCCAACCCCACGTGGAAAGGGTGGCGAGGGAGGCCCAGGCCAGCCTCGATATTCCCGCTTGGAAAACCGGTTTTAACCTACAGTTTACACACGAGCTGATGTTCTCAAGGGCCCGCGCTGGAAAATGAAACTGCAGCCAGACAGATTCGCACCAAAAACTAGGCTCTCCTGAAGACCAAATCCAGGCCAGGCACTCGCCCCCTGGGACAGGGTGTTCTTAGCTGGGATGTGCCGGCTGCAAAGTGTTTATATTCCCACTGTAACTCAAGTTGAAAAGAGCTGAGCTAGTCCAGCTCGAGACAACGCGGCCTGTTTCTAAGGGCTCTGCAAAAGGTGATTAAGAAGATCAAATTGATGTGATATGAAACCCATGAAGATGCCTGCGTGCCTCCCCTGGGAAAGCTTTGGGAAGGCAAAGAGTCCCCAGCGTTGGGATGCCACGGCTCCGCTCCAAACACAGCTGCTGCCCCTGGCAGTAGAATTTATCCATGTCCCCATGACAAAGGAAGACCCCAGCGAGATAGGCACAGATCAGGTTTTGGGATGAATAAAGAGTCTTGTTCCTAAATGAATGCTAACCAGCAGAGCGCTCGGTGGGGCTCTGGCCTCGCCGCCGCGTGAAACCGGGCACGGGGAGCCCCGTGCTCTGTTCTAGCTTCCCTCAAACAGTGCTTCAAAGGGTTATCTGTTGAGGCTACACACAATTAATGATTTGGGATCTCTAGTTTGCACGTAAAAGCTCCCCAGTTTTCTATAAGCACCACAAATATCAGCCTGAAGCCCTGCCATTTCCCTCAAGGGGCTGGTTTCACAATAACCCTGCCCTTGCTCCGGAGGCGGGCCGGGGCGGGGGGGAGGCCGCCTCTGCTTTCCCATTATTTGAGAGGGCTGTTAATGAACCCTGTGAACGCTTATCGGCTGAAGATTACCCAGGCCCAACAGCAGACCAGAGACTGTTAAAGAATCAGCCATGTTTGCGACTTGAAACACACACAGGGGCCTGGCTGGTTTTGAAGGCCCTGTTCACAGAGCCCTTGCAGATACACACGGGCTGTTATTTTTAGGCCAGCCAAGAGCGGTCTGCTCACGAGAGAGGACAGCTCAGCTTCGTTTGGTGGGCTGGGTGGGTTGTTTTGTTGTTTTAAACTTAGATCTGAGAGCCCTGCAGCCTGTGCAACCAGGGTAAGCAAAGGAGCAGTGAGCAGGACTGCTGCCCCCAAGGGAATTCAGGCAAAACCCCTCGTTCTTATTTAAAAGGGTGCCCACTAATCCAATGTCCTTCTCCTCCCCATGAAGCCTCCAAAAAGGAGACAGGTTCTGTAGGGTCCCACCACAAGTTTCCCTTTGGCGCAGCCAGAGATACCCCATGGGATATCCCAGCCTGTGCTGCCAGACCTTCCTGTGGGCAGCAGCAGGCAGGGACTTGGCTCCTTCCTGTGCCCCTTCAGATCAACTCCAAAAGATTTCTGACTGCTTTTGGGCAGGGGGTGAGCGCGGATCCTCCCGCAGCTCTGCCAGATCTCTCTGCCTTCTCCTCCCTGTGTCCAGCTGTCACTGACAGACCAACCCCATACCAGGGATTTCGTTTGGATTGTAATTACTGATGACAATTAACCATGCGACAGACTCACTCCCCTTCTGGGTTCCTCTCCAGCAATACCCCCCCACGGCCAACAATGAAAAACACCCCAGCTGAGCCCTCTCCACATCCCAACAGAAGGTGAGCTGAACTGCACTCAAGCAGACTGACTTAACCCAGCTTGCAGCTAAACCCAGCCCAGCCCGCAGAGCTCAGGCTTCCTCACACAATCAACCATCGGGCAGTGGAAAGAAAATGGAAACCAAGAGACAATTCAAATGCAAATATAGCTGCAGAGTCAAGCTAAGCTGTTTGACTAAGCCCAAGCTTACTCTTAACCCCCTGCCAATGCCGCAGTGTGGGGCAGCAGAAGCAACAGGCTTGCTCAGCCTCAAACCCGGTACATGGGTTGCTAGGTTTTGGGCTGCCTGGTTCTGCACAGGCCAAAGAAGGGGTCAGAGACAGGTCCACAGGCAGGTCCCGCAGCAGAGGCTGCTGCACCAGGTTGGGGAACACAGTGGCTTGAGGCAGGAGGTGGGACAGCCCTTGGACCACAACGACTGCGAGCCTTTGGCCCCAAGGAAGGCTTGCCTGTATGCAACCAGATGAGGACACAAGAAGGAGCCTCTGATCTTACATCATCTTGCATCAAATACATCAGAACTGCGAGCCAGGACACCAGATGGGTCTCACCTAGAGAGACAACGCCCAGAGAACAGTGGGGAAAAGGGAGATGGGCACCACTCAGGGCCTTCTGCTTGCCAGGCACTGCTACGGTGCCACCACACGCTGCTGTGCTATGGGAAAGCTCCTTCCAAAGGAAGGCAAGTTGCACTTACTTGGCACAGGGAGCAGGGAGGAATCCCAGCACAGGCGCTTCCCTGCAGAGGAGACTGCTGTACCTGCCAGAGCCTTTGGGCATCCTCAGCAGACAGCGCTCTTCCGAGCTGCTGCGTGTCTCGGCCGAAAGGCAGGGGCACTCACAGACAAAATTGCTGCTCCAGGACATCTTGTGCAAATACATCTCCCCCTGGAAGGCTAAAACCAGCCCAGAGACTTCACCGGCTCTCTAAAGTACATCAGCCTCCATGACCCAAGTGTTCATTACCAGCAGGAGCTCACCACCTCTGTTCAGAGACAGAGAGCTATGTAGGAACAGCCTGTGATCAGGGCTTCCTTGGTGCAGGGGTAAGGTCAGGATGTTAAACTAAGCCCACATTTCAGCTGGTCCCAGGCGAGTGCCGTGCACAAAGCTCTTCCCACAGGTCTCCACACACTGAAGCTGTTGCCTTAGAAAAAAATGAAACCTTTCAGCAGAGAAAGCTGAGCTTGGGGACAGGAAGGCTGCAGAGGCTGTACCACAGGTCCTGGCTCTCGACTTCAAGCTCAAACTTCAGTCCCCAAAGGACTAGGCAGCAAAGCCACACAGAGCAGCTGCTCTACTTTTACGTGCTCAGGAAAACCCAAGCGAGATGTTTTACGTGGCTGCTGCCAGGCAGCATTTTCCAGCCACCGAGCAGGCCAGTGAAGCCTCACGCACGGAAAGCAGCCCCGCTCCTTTGCGGATGCGAGCGCTGGGCCGCACCACGCCAATGCCACCAGCCCCAGGAGCCATGCTTTGTCTGCTCTGGCTTCTTTATGGTCAGTAAAATGGCTTTGCAACGGCGCTGGCCGGGCGGCTACGCCCAGCTCATGCCACCCTCGCATACTCCTTCCATGACGGTTCCTTTTCCAGATGCGCTTCTGTGTTTGCTATAAGGGCACTATTCAGCGTCCCACTCTGCCCGGGCGATGGAACACAACAGCTGTTTCACTGGGAGGTCACTACAAAACATTGAGTGTCCCAAGAAATCCTCCTTTCATCCGTCCATGCAAGCAGCTTGGAAGGATTTGTTTAGCCTTATTGTTGGAGCGGGAAGGCGCAGCCCGCCCGCGCCAGGGCTGGGGTCAGCACAGGCTGCCCACACCCCGCTTTCTCCCTTGTTTGGGGGGTGAGGATGGGGCAGGAAAAGCCTCAAACAGCTTTTTTTTTTTTAAAAAAAAAAAAGTTCAGTGGGGCTCTTCTTTCAGCGTGACTTTTTATAAGCGAAAGGCCAAAGGGAAGCAAAAATACCACTCAGCAGGGATGCCAAGTGCCGGGGGTTTAGCGTTGCCGCCGCACAGCTAACCAGCCCCAGCAATTTATTCCTGCCGTCAGCAGATTGCTGCAAAGCTGGAATTCAAGAGCACAGAGAGGAGAGGCAAGCCAGACCCTGCGAGCACAGGTCGGCTCCTTCACGGGATTCTCCTTACCGTGCTGCTCCCCCATCTCCCCGGATGCTCAGGGCAACAACCCCACTGGAGCAGGACAAAACAAGGAACTTCCCAGCCCATCTGAAAAGCCAGTTTATAATTAGACCGAGTCACATTTTCCACTCCTCCAAATTCAGAGCTTGTTACTAAGTGCGTGCTGAAAATGCCAAATTCCCCCGGGTCGGTCTCACTGCAGGAAAAAGATAAGCAGCCCCCTCAGCAGAAACCTTATCAGCTCATCTTGGTGATAAGATTGCAGCTAAGCAAAGCCCTGCCCAAAAAGTCCTTTGCCTGGACCTGTTCCAGGTACTGCCACTTATTCCAGCACCCTGCCCTAAAAGCAGCTGTTGCTGCACCATCTAGTCAGTCAAAGTCTGGGAAAGCTGGGAAGCCCGGCACGGAGGTGAAGAAGCCCAGGAGGGAGGTGAAAAAGCCCGGGACGGAGGTGAAGCTCACGTGCTGTGACACAGAGAGCCTTTTAAAGCCACCCAACTCGATGGCACAGCTCCTCGGGCACGCTCTCTGCTTGTCTCCCTCTTTGGAGAAAAAGGCATCTTAATAAAATTCCCATTTCAGTTAAAACTCATTGAAATCAAGATTGTTGCAAGAGAAAAGAAAAAGATTTAAAAAAAATGATAATAATCAGTATTTTGTGGTTTTCTTCCCTGCAGCTGAGCATGTGCTGGCACTGCGGGCTGGGCTCGGCACAGGGCTGGGGGAGAGGCACAGCCCCGGCACCGGGTACTCCAGGACAGGGCTCCTGAGACATGCTCACAGCCCCTGCAGTCCAGCAAGAGTAAAGCTGTTCAGTAAAATCCCCTCCAACAGACAGCAAATAGAAGAGAATCAGGCTCCTGCTTGGAAAGCAAGGCCCCTTCTTCTTACCCCAGGATTAATACAGGGTGCTCCAGTAGCCCCACAAACCCGCTGGGTAACTGTGCTGTGTAAATAAACCAGCTATGTGAGTGAACACAGTTGTTCTAATCGCTGTGCCACTGGCTACGTTTGGGTACCGTGCCAGCTTCTCAGGGGCCCTGCTATGTTTCATCTTCCCGACGCAGCCCAGGTGATGTCATGTGCTTGGAAATGAAAAAGATACATAAAATCAAAAGCCAGGCCCCTGGCACAATGAGGAAGACTCAGCTATGCTCACCTGAAGGCTTTTCATTAGCTCTAACGAACCTGAGCAGCAGATCTGCTCCTCGGGATCCATCCTGTACCTGACACTCCTCGGACACAGGCAGGTCGGCAGCTTTACGGATCTTCAAGTCACAGCAAAGCACCGGCTCGCCCTTCCAGCATACTTTATAGACCCTCCTTTAAACCCCAGGTGGTAAATTCCATGCCTTTCTATACTGTGTGCACACATACCTCAGATGTTGGACCATGCAAGGGCTCTAACACCTTGTGGGTAGTGGAAGGGACTGGACTTACACTGGTATCCCAAGGGAAAGGAACCGCAGCAATGCTGGTTAGTGCTGGTATTTATTACGTGGCCCCAAGGGCAGTGCCTGGTGCCTCTGGAGAAGGGCCTGCAGCCCTGGGATGTCTCCCATTCATGGCACCCAGCCTAGAGAAGCCCCATCGCAGCCCCTAGCCCACAGCTGGGAGTCAGAAAGCCCCTCTGCAGACCCCGAGATGCCAGATGCTTTCTACAGCCGCTCCTGCACCAAGTCAGACCAGCATCCTGCATGGAAGGAGGGAACCACCCCCTAACTACTCTCCTCTGCCTGGTTTTACCTTCACAGATCGAGCCCAGCGTGAGGCAGGGTATCAGTCACTGGTGGGCTGAGCAGAGAGCCACATTTAGGGCAAACACCACGGTCCCAAACGCTGACAGAGGCGCTGTCGGTGTCAGTGCCGCTGTCCTTGCCTCAATCATTTGCCTCGTCACCCGGACAGAAATGACAGAGAAGAAAAACGGGGCAACCTTAGAGACAGGACCAGCAGATGTCACAGGGACCAAGATCAGGAGGTAAAATATAAATCAACAATCATGCTCCTCGGGTAACATCCTCTTCTCACCGAGAGGAGACAGAAAAAACCTGGCAGACCTGGATATTTTAGGTGATGGCAAGATGTCTGAGCCAAAGCAGCAGACGTGGAAAAGCAAACAACTGTAGGATATATCAAACAAGGTTATTTATAGAGGAGAAAAGGAAGTTTTGGTGCCTTTATATGAGGCACTGGTAAAATTTCATCGCGAGTATTTTGTGTAGCTGCGGTCATGCAAGCGTAAGAAAAATAAACTCAGGCTGGAAGACCGGTAGAAGGGAACTGTGAAGATGAGGAGAGGAAAAGAAAGCTTATTTTAGGGAAAGGACTAGAGAGGTCTGAAGTGAGGACAGGGGAACAGGCCTGTCACTTATAAATACATAAAGGAAGTAAATATTATGAATGAAGTTGGAAAGGATTAAGCTAAGGGGCAGCACACACAAGTACTTCCAGCCATCTCTAAATTTAGGCTAGAAGCTGTGATTTTAATCAGAGCAGCTTCAAGTGGAAGTGGCAGGGGCAGGAACTCCACTTGATCTTCGTCCCAAGCACAGTCCCTTCCACAGCCAGAGGACACCGGTGAGAGGCAGTGGGTCAGGAGACACTCAAGCCAACACCGATCACAGCAAGAGTACTAGGACCAACTGGCTGTGACACCTCGCTGGAGTGAGGATGTTACAGGACAGCGACTGGACCGAACTGATGCCAAACTCAATGGCTGACATACCTGCATGAGGTACATCCTTCCTTCAGAGGACACATCAGCACCCAACTGAGGCACCTGCTTAGCAGGACAAAGCGCTGGCAGCCCAGTTTCTAATAGCCAGCAAGGAGTTACAGCAGCCACGAAGCCTCAAGCAACGCAGGGGAAAAAGAAAAAGACTCCGAAATTAAGTCAAAAGTAGGATTTTGACCTTTCTTTTCCCCCTCTCCACCTTGGCATCTCGAGTGCATTAAAGTAAACTTGCTTCTGTACTTAAACTACATCATCTCCCTTGCTCGAGGCACTTGGGGTGGCAGGGAGACACCGGTGACGGCTCCCAGGAGCTGGTACCTGATTACATAGGGAGCCCCTGGATCCGTGCAGGAGTGCGTGCCTGTGAGGCACTCCTCCGCCGCGCTCCGGATGCCTGGCGTTTTTTCCATCCCACAACCAAGTTTGCAGAGAGAAGTATTTTGTCTACAGCCAGGCTGGAATTTGCTTACCGACAGGGAGAGGATGGGAGAAGCAGCTTCAAGGCTGACTGAGAAAACTAATCAGTGAACTAATCAGTGGAATGATCTAGAGATGGAGCAATCGCACCTTCCTCACGCTCCAGAGGGGAAACTCCTGGGAGCTTGGGGACATCGGTCAGGTTTTGGGTTTGGGGCTTTTTCAAAATAGAACTTATTGCAAATTTCTTATTGAAGGGAACTGAGTATAGACACCTCATCTCAATGAAGCTTCACCTCAAGGGTACAGCCCTTACTCTTTCTCACTTCTTCCACCAGTTAATAAGAGCCAGGAGTAGCAGCTTTCACTGCTCTGGCTGAGAAAAGCAAGGCAGCCTGAGAAAAAGACCAGAGCAATCTGCCCTGGAACTACCCAGTAAAACAAAAATGCACCCCAGCACCCAAAATCTGCCCACGCAGCTCTCACTAGCCAGGAATCCAATCCCCATAGCAGAGGTTGGCTGTGTTCAGCAGAACACCACGCATTCTCCATGAGGGAGAGACCTTCCAGATATGCTGGCTACGTGAGGCTGCTAATGGTGTCCTGGAGCCTGCCACGATTTTAAAATCAATTTCAAGGTGAACAGATGCAACATGTGCTCGGGTAAGGGGATGGGCACGCATGAAAATCGCTCCCAGCATTTGCTGGGCAACTGTTGGGTCCTGGTCCAGCCCAGCACATCGGCATCTGTTGGTGTGAGCAACACACCTCAACACCGGGGTATTGTTCAAAGCTCTCACACAGGGTGGAAATAATCTCTCAGAGGATTTTCCTGCACCCACCAGTGCTAGCACAGGTGAGTTTGGTGCCAGAAAAAGGAGACTGAGGAAGATGTGGTGTTATACGAACACTGAAAGTGATTCTTGCTGTCGCAGTAGCCAGCGAATGCCACCACAATGATCATGCCAGTCATAGAATGGTCTGGGTTGGGAGGGACCCCAAGGATCATAGAATTCCAACCCCTCTGCCACAGGCAGGGACACCAACCTCCAGGCCTGGAGCTACACAAGGTTGCCCAGGGCCCCATCCAACCTGGCCTTCAATCCCAAACTAAATGCCTTTGCTCCGAAACCAGCGGGTCCCCTTCTCTGACTCCTCCAGCCAAGGGCTCACCCACCGTTTCCTTCCTCCCAGTCTGTCGACACCAGATGCAGGCTGCAGCTTTTCTGCCTGTTGCTGGTCCTGGCACCCTTGCTGGAGCCAGCCAGATCACGTCTCTGGATTGAGATCACCGCGTGACAGCACGTGAAGCTGAAACAAACCTGCCTTCAAGGAGAAGCCGAGATGTCAGGCTTTCTCCTGACTCGCTCTCCATCTCCCTCTCATCTTCTGAGACACACCAGAAGGCTGTCTTCTCACAATGTTTTCTAAAAACGGGTTTTAAAAATTGTTTTTCAGTCTTGCTCTTGGAAAAAAGAAATAAAAAGCCCAAGATTGGAAGGTGATCCTGTTTCCAAACAGGATTTTCTGAACTCCACACGATCCAAGCAAGCAGATGCTGAGAAGACATCTCAGCTCCCTCCCAGGAAAGGACTAAAGGCTGAGCAGGCGCATGTTTGGCAGCATGCCTACCCTCCTCCAGGCTACTCTGACTCGTTCTTGCCCTCAGGACCGAATCCAGAACACCCTTTCAGGTGTCTGCAGTGCAGACACACACCAGAGTAAGTCGGATAAAGAGAAAGGCTCCTGTCTTTCCCAAGAGGACTTTGGGATGAGGTCAGGAGAGACTGTGTCAAAGGCAGCCCAGCATGCCGCTGGCGGAACAAAGTCTGTTTGTCTATCAATGTTTTGTTACCACAGCAAAGCAAACTCCCTGAGCCTCAGAGCAGCAGCAGTCCTGGGGAATCTGTGTCCCTTCCCCAGATCCCGAGGCAACATCTCCTTACGCACGTGCCCATCGTTCTGGGGCAGAGTATTTCATTGTTTAAATGTAGCTAATAAACCCCATCAGTTATCCCTGAGAAGTTTTCCCTCTCCATTAGAGAAGAAAGGAACTCTGCAGTAAAATGAGGATTTTTAAATTTAGTTTCTCCCGTAGTCTTCCAGAACCTTAAGGCTGCTCCAGAGCAGTCCTCCTGGCCCAGCCTACAAGGAGGCGGCTGGCTCAAGTCCTGGAAGCTCAGGATGGAAAAAAAAGTGTGTCAGGGAATGACATTTCTCACCTGGACAATCTCTCCATTGGAAGCAATTAAATCCGTGGGGATGGAGACTCTGAAGAAGCGTCCCACCACAGCAGAGCTGTCCGGTATGCCCACCACAGCCGGCACAGTCTCACGGAGGTCCGAGAGCACGGAGTGCATGGATGCCTCTAGCTGGTTCTCCCAGTCCCGAACCACTTCTGCCGGCTCGCTGGGCCAGTGGCAACGAGCAGAAGCCGCCAGCAACAGCACGGGGAGCCAAGTCCTCCCCAGGAAAGGGGGCTGTAGTGGGCATCCAACAGTCATTCTTGCCAGCGGCCTCGGCGACAGTGCTCCAGCCAGAAAGGGGACCCCGGGAAACCCGCAGGCACTGCAGCGTAGGCAGGGGATCTGCCAGTCCTTCACAGCAGCCTCATCCTAAGGAGTCCTGGAACCTGGTTAAACAAAAGAAATCTGATCAGCACATTCATTATGATACCCAAGCCAGCCAGCTAACCCACACAGACCTCCTTGCAACAGCTGGAGGGGTACCAGCCACGCCACCCTCTTCGTTTCGGCTTTTTTGATTTAACTACAAGAGTTACCACAACCATTACAGAGAGGGAGAGCTTCTCAGCTCCTCTTCTGATGTACAGCATCTCTAGAAGATCCTCCTGCTTTTCAACGCACACAACCACGTTTCTGCTGCTTTGGGGCCACAGCATCCAAGCTGAACCAAGCCAGAGCGCAGCAGTAACAGGTGACCTTTCAAGGGCAGCTGAGGTCAGGCTGGGGCGTCGGTGGATTTGAAACCCAGTTACCCAGAATGAGAGTCCCAAGAAACCTTCGGTACTCCACAGGTGCCATCTTGACAGCTCGACACTCAACAGATGCTTCTCAGGTCTCCTCTCAGTTCCAGCTTTTGACATCAGTGTGTTTAGGCTCAATTTTGGAGCCAGCAATATGCACCCCAAGAAACAGACTGCAGTAAGCTATACACACACCGCATCCCACACTGCTACCTGCCATCCACCTCCCCCTGCTTACACAGCTCACCTGCCCCCACACCGCAGAGAAACATCTCCATCTCTCTCTCACTTCACTGCACTCTTCCTCTTGCCCCCTCCCCATGCCCACCCTCTCTGCAGCCCCTGGATCACAGGTCTCCTTTCTCTCCTCTGTTCCTTCAGCACATCGTTGCCTTGGCTTTCCCAGCCCATTCTCCCTCCAGACTGCATTCAGCCACGGTGCACAAGAGTCACAGATCGGCACCCACCCTGTGTTCCTCCTCATGGCCTGTTTGCAGGAGAGCAGGTGGGTCCATGGAAGAGGACAGAGCCATCTGGGGCCATGGGGAAGCTGTGCTGCCCACTCTGGAATCTCTGCTTGGGGCTAGCAAACTCAACAGTGGTGACGAACGGGACAGTGGGTTAGGCAGAACTGGAGGACAGATGTACAGACCAAGAAGGTGTTGCTCAGCCCCAGGAGCACACAGGACTGGGCTCCCTCGGGCCAGGTACACTCAGGTTTTGAAGCAACTCCTGTTTTCCATGCCGAGAGAGAAGCAGCTCCAAATTCCCAGGGCAAATCCAGCCCAAGTTCTAACTGCTGCTCCCAGTCAGTCCTCTGAGCACATCTTTGACTTACTCCAGCCCATTCCAGCTGCATGGTGTGATGCACATCAGGCTGTCCCAAGAGACCCTGCAGTCAGACTGTGTGGGAAGGGAAATCCCACTGTGCCTCACCCTCGTGGATGTCCCAGGGCAGCTGTCTTGCTGCACCGTGGTCAGGCAAGCACCCTAAAACCTGCACTCTAGAGAAGCTGGGAGGTAGCGTGCAAGGACCACAGAATCACAAGGTTGGCTTTCCAACCTTTAAGATCATCCAGTCCAACTGTTCCTGTCCTATGCTAACCCATATCCCTAAGTACCTCATCTACCTGTCTGTTAAACACATCCAGGGATGGTGACTCAGCCAGCCCCCTCCCTGGGCAGCCCGGTCCAGGCCCTGACAACTCTTTCGGTGAAGATGGACCTTTTCACAGCCACCCACTCATGCCGAGGGGCCAACATCCCCCATCCCAAGGGAGTGGACGCAGCAAGCACAGCCACAGCTAATGGAGAGGGCCATAGGAAGGGGAAATCACAAGCTGTACCCAGTAATCTCTGAACATAGGTTCTACAGCACCCATGAAACTGATACCTGATCTCAGCACTGCCAATCTCAGAAGACCTCTCTCAAGTGAAAGGCCACAGAGGCAGCGGAGGCAGGATGGGTAACGTTGCTGGAAACAGCAAGACAGATGGTGGGATGGTCAGTGAGATGCCAGCGCCAGAAGCCCATTCCCCCACTGCTCACGTCCTTCCTGAAACAACTGGGACAGGAATGCACCAGGCAAAACAAGAGGAAAGCCAAGGCCAGGCTCTTCCCAAATGCAACTGGCATGCAGTGGTCTTCATGTGGAGCCAGACAACTGAGCTGCTTCTCCAGAGGTTGTCATCATGAAAGATCAAGTGGCTAGGTGGGTAAGGACAAGTCACACCCCCTACAGAGCACATCTCCTTCTATCTATCCTCCTGCATGGTCAGAGGACGAGTCTGACACACTCTGATTCTGGATGAACCCAGATGAACCCACCTCAGCACGGAGATGACTACAGGCTGAGAACGAGCTACAGAGATGGGAGCAGGCATCTGCAAGAGGTCCTGAGGAGGCCACTGACCATCACAGCAGGAAAATGAGGAAGACTCATCCCTGTGGTGCCTTAAGCAAGCAGACAAAAGAATTACCTTCAGACTCTGTGGAATCCAGGTATGGACACTGTGATGATGATGCCTCGTCCCATGAGCTACCACCTCTCCTAAAGCTTGTTGGCAAGTCCTGCTGTGTGAGGGACTGGAAGGCAACCTGTGCACAAGCACAGGCAGGATCAGAGACTCACCAGGGGAGGAGCGCAGCAGCAGAACCCGGCAGCCGCTGCGGGGCCAAGATGCTATCAGCATGAAAACGGGGCTGTCTCACAGCTGCGCTGGGCCTCCGCACCTGAGCGGAGGAGAAACACCCCAGACAGACAGACAGGCAGACAGGCAGACGCCCAGTATACAACCACTCCGAGCTGTAGAGATGTCTGGAGAGGTTCAGCACCAGGTCCTTCAAGCCAGGCCCTGCCAGTGGCCTGTCAGAGCTCATGCGCAGGCGGGCACAGCTCCGCGTTGCTCAGCCAAGTAACACAATCCGGCCTGGGCCGTTTTTGTTGGATCAAGGGGAGGATTTGGGCAGAGAGGAGCTGGTTCCTGATATCTGGTGGCGAGCAGGAGAGGAAGATGAAGTCATCACCCATTTCAGAAACAGCTATGGGAGCAGGCAAACACCGCCCATCTGAGACATATCCCTCAGCCAAGCAACTCGTACATTGTCCATGAAGGTTTCATGTGGCACGCACGGGTCGCACCAATTCATAACGTCACTTTAGAGGAGCTATGGAAGCAGAGCACACAGGAGGTGTAGGAGAAAGTCAGTGCCTGGTAACAAAAGGGAAAAAACAAAACCAAACAACCCAGAAGAGCCGAGAACAACTTTGCACCGCCAAAAAAATCTCTCCTCACCAAACAATTGACAGAAGCTGAAACAGTGCCAGCCTCTCACACTGTGTGCTAAGGAGGAAAGGCGGCTGCAGATAGCTGGAACAAGGCATCGCCCCCGCAGCGCTGAGGTCTACGTGGCCTAGTGCTTCAAGGCCGAACGTGTCTTGTGATAGGAGATCCTCTGCCTAAAAGCCAGAAGTCCAGCTCAGCAGCTCCGCTGGCCACCAGCGCCAGGGACCCGAGTGGGACCTCTGTGA
Source organism: Gallinula chloropus (assembly GCF_964237585.1). Taxonomy (NCBI): domain Eukaryota; kingdom Metazoa; phylum Chordata; class Aves; order Gruiformes; family Rallidae; genus Gallinula; species Gallinula chloropus. The sequence continues at coordinate 19,703,981 of NC_140097.1, forward strand.
AGTTCAAGAGCCTGAATTCTTTCACATGGTGCTATCACGGCCCAACCCAGACTCACTTGGCTGAGACACCATCCCAGCTGCATGTGGGGGAAAGTCAGTGTTCAGGGCAGTCACCTGCAATCACCAAAGCAGCACAGAGCTGGAGCTCCCCAGGAGCAAACACCTCCACCCTTCACACAAGCTCAAATGGGGCCAAACCTCAAACACAGATGGCGTGCTGCACGGTCACCTGCTGATCTCGGTGAAGCATCAGGCCAACTGCCCTGGCTGGCACTTGAAGCTACAAGGCAGGGCTAAGCCACCCTGGCTCCTCTACGTGGCACGGTGCTCCTTCTTCCAGCAGGATCTGTACGTAACTCAGAGTTTCACAGAACAAACACAGAGGTTCAGGTTAGTCCTGAATTTCAGGATATTTCATCCCGTCTGATCTTCTGAAAGAAAAGACTTTCTCTTTTTCTTCCTGCTTCTGGGAGCTCTTTTGGTCTCACCTTTGAGCCGCCAAGACTGTTGGATGAAACATCAAAGTCAGTATCAACATCTGCTGCGAGTCCTAGCGCTCGGTGCACGTGCCAGTGGTGATGCCTGGTCTCCGGTGCCAAACACCACCTCAGACATGGAATTGGGCCTGCTGGGTGAAGTCATGTTGACATGATGCGGCGCTTGATATGATGCTGACTTGTCAAGGCAACACTGGAGCTCGCTCCTCCACACAAGCCCACCGGCACACTAAGGACATGCTCTGCCTTCCTTACTCATAAGCAGAGCAGCACGGACGGAAGGTGGGACTGAACTGGAGGACTGAGAGCCGGACAAAGTAGCTACTCCCCACCACCCATCCTCCCAGAGCCCCTTCATTCTGCCCAGAGCAGAACCAGGAGCGTGGGGCCAGAGGAAGCCTGGCTGCCCTGGAAATCACTCCTCCTCTGTGGCTGGTTACGCCACCACTTCAGCAGGAACCAGTGAAAGCGAAGCCTCCGTCCGGCTGCATCTAATCCAATTGCTCCAGCACACAATCACATTGCTGGGCTGAGGTAATTAATCACTGCCAGCATATTAATGCCTCTGAACCGAGCACACAGGAAGCCCAGGTAACTGCCGTGCAATTCTCTACTCAGCTAAGAAGGTGTTTAGGAGAGTCAGGAGGAATCCCACTTACCTCATGGCTTATTTACCAAATTCCTCATTAAAGAAAGCATCAAATGAGCAGCCTTTCTCTAAGGAAGCAAACCCAGACTCAGCTAAAAAGGCCAGAGCAACTTTCCAGAACAGAGCTATTGTCTCTGCAAAGATCTCTCGTGCATGTTTCCACAGGAGGATCTCTGGGCAAGTCCCGTCAGCTACCGCGCATCTGCGTGTCAAGGCGGCAAGCGGGAGGAATGATGAAACCCAGCGTCACCAGCCAGGCACACAAAGGTGGCACCCTGCCCTACGCACTCCCCTGGTCCAAAACACGACAGCAGGAACCAACGGTGCCAGCCTGATGGCCCAGTCAGGGCAGAGGTGGCTGGTGCTCCACACAGGGCTGCGTGGTGCTGAAGGAGCCCGAGGAGGGGGGCAGGAGGCAGAAGCAGCTCGGAAGCAGCATGTCTGGGCAGAGCAGCCCATCACCACGTTTGTGAACAAAAGAGATAAAGTCTCCTCAACCCACGAGCCTGACACATGACATGCACAAAGAACACTTGGAGCATGAAATTCAGGAAACAGTAAGAGTTTCCACAGTTGCCCGGCTCCGGATGCACCCCAAAACACAGGCAGCACCCCCTCCAGCAGCCTATGCTGTGAGCTACAGCAATGTCCTGCAAAAGGCTCTGGGGGTTGTTTCCAGCCTCGGTGGCTTCAGCTGTTGCTGTCTGCAGAGGATGACCCAGGATCCAGACCCTGCAGTGCCAGGGATGAGTTATGGAAAGGGGGACAGGGGAACAGCTGCACAGAGGGGCATACGTCCCGCACAGCCGAGCCGGCACGCAGCCACTGCAAGGGAACAGGAGGGGTGGAGGAAGGACACCACCGTAGCTGCCCACTCAGAGCGATGGCATCCATCCCTGCTGACCAGGCTTCTGTGGGGATGGTGGCTTCACAGTGAGACTGGAGGCCTCTCTAGAAGAAAAGTTTGGCATGACGCTGTGATCACAGCTGCCTGCTTACAGCCGTGCATACATCAAAAACAAAGCAGCAGGCAGCTACTGCAGGAGAAAGCTGCCTTAGTAGAGCCCACCCGAACAAACCCAGGGACTTCAGCCTCTCCTCGTAAGACTTCCCCTCCAGACCCTTCCCCAACCTTGTCACCCTCCTCTGGACACTCTCCCATAGCTTTGCATCCCTCTTGTAGTGTGGTGCCCAAAACTGCACCCAGTGATCAAGGTGAGGCTGCACCAACACAGTGGAGAGAGCAGGACAATCTCCTCCCTGGACCGGCTGGCCATGACACAGGAGTCAGACTTGATGATCCTTATGGGTCCCTTCCAAATCAGTATATTCTGTGACTCTGCTTCCTGAAGCCATGGGAGCCCCTTATACCCCCCCAGCCAGCTGACAAGCTCGCCATGCCATCACTAGCCGGTCACCACAGACATCGCCAGCCCAGGAGGTACTGACCTGGCTGCATGCACTTCACCCCAAAACTACATCTCAAGAGGTGACATGGCCAACAGAACCAACACCCAGCTCGAAGGACTATGGACACAAACCCAATACCTGCCCAGCTTCGCCCCTTCTTGCACTTTTGCATCGCTTGTCTCCAGCAAATCTGGCATCAGTAACAGGAAACTCTGACAATGAGAAACCAAACAAACCAAACCCAGCAGTGCTAAAAGTTGTGTGTCAGGCAGGGGGACGAGCTGCTGGCAGGGAACCCGGTTGTGAGCGGTCACTGAACTGCTGCTTCAAGCCCCACATGCCACAAACAGCTTGGGGAAGCCTGTACGGGAAGTGGTCACAGCAATCAACACCTCGCAGTGGTTTTTATTCTGCTAGAGTAAGCACCAAGACATTTAACTTTCCTGTAGCTTAACGAAAGACAGCGGAAAGCTGCTTCTTCCTTTCGTTTGAAACCCACAGCTCTGTGTGATGAAGCCTTCCCACCGCCCTCTCACATGCATCTCACATCCCCCCATGGCCAGCAAAACCTGCTCACAGTTGTCCCCCTGAGTCTGGGGCTGGAGACGCTGACCGACGCCTCTGCTCCGGCTGACGGGGGAAGCTGGGCTGCTCATCACACCAGCAGCTTTCATACTCAGTAGGGTGTGTGACCTCCAGCATGTCCTGCAGAGGCAGCTCCAAGACGCCCCTTGCAGCCTGCACGGGCTGCTTGGCCTGTGCTTGAGCTGTGCCTCCGGTGGCCACTGCGCTCACCGCAGGTTTTGGCTGGGCGAGACTTCAGCCTCTTGAATGAAAAGTCTCAGCAGCCAGAGTCAGTCCCTCCTTCCCACTTCATTATTCCCAGAGAACCAACTCAGATCATATCTTCAAGTGCATTCAGTTGAAAGGAAACTCAGATATTATCTTCCCAAGTATTTAGGAGGCCTCGGAGATCAGTTTTTTCCCCCTGGAATTCCAAACATCCCAGTCAGGTAGAGCCACCATTTTCCTGGCTGCTGGCAAACAGGCATATTGGGGTACAAATACCCACCAACAAGCAGGAGAGTCCAAAAAATCACCGAGGACAGCTTCACCAGTGCCACCACACACTGTGAGCCAGCCCCAGGGGAAAACAAAGTGGGATGTGCTGGGGCACAAGGGCGATGGGGAACACAGGCCGTGCTCTCCTCCGTCCAGCAGCCAAACTAACCTGAACCAGGCTCCAACCCAAACACACCGAGTTTCCCCCAGGAGCCAATGGGGCTATGAACCTGAGTGTTAACACTTCATAAAAGGGTTTTTTTGGGGTTATAAAAAACCCAACACCCCCTCCCTTCCCCCAAAAAAAGAGGGGGAGGTTTGATAGGACAGTTTTGTAGAAGGGGAAGTCGGTGAGGCAGCGTTTCTGGCTCGAGCAGCGCTGCGTGACAGATAGCAGGATCCCGGGACGGCATTCAGGGGAAGGATGAGTCGCATTCCTCCCCAGGCATCTTCTCCCGGCTGTTACTGGAAAGGGCATATAGGCTAAATATACAGCTGTAGCAGGGCAGAGCAAGGGGCTGTCTGCCTAAGGGCATCCATCTCACTGCGGCTCTGCCTGCGCCTGGGCTGCCAGCGCACCGCCAGCCCGCAGTGAGCCCCTCAAAACTCCTCTTGAAACTTTTTGCCTGGAAACTGAGAGTGTAAAACTCCAAGTATTTCATTCTTTGTTTAAGGGAATGTAAGGTGGTAGTACTAAAATACTAAAAATCCAGAGGAAATTAAACTACAAAAGGTTTAAAACAAAACAAAGCCCAGCAACAAAGACTGGGCTAGTAGCTCCTTCCGTACTAATGCTATGAACTGCATAGTTTGAAGACAAACATGACAGGTGTGTGTATACACACACACTCACACACACACACACACACACACACACACACACACACACACACACAGATGCTTTATCAGTTTCCAAGATTTAGTGAAAACCAGAGCTCAAGGCACCAAAATAAACCAGGTATTTTTGACTCTAGACTTCTCCTCTGTCAGGAAAGGTTTGCGTCCTGCCCAAATTCCCGACATCAACTCCAAAGCAAAGGCAGCGTTATCCCATGGGTTGGAGTACATGAGATCAGGCCCCACAACCCCACAGTCGGATTTGAGGGGCACTAGTTGCTCAAGACATGAGAAGCTGGAGATTTAGGACTCAAGACAGATCCCCAGCACTGCATGGGTGCTGGTGTACACTATACTCTGACCCTCAAAATGATTTACATGGAGGGCCAGCTGGCTTACACCTGTATTTGCAGTAGCAAAGCTGAGCTGTGCATCATCGTAAAGCTAACCTGGATTTCTGTACCAAAGTCCTCAGTGTGCTAAGCTGAGCCCAGAGTGGCCCGCAGCACCCCCGCAGCCCAGGCAGGCTAAGCCACCCCCACCTGAGAAAAGCACCCGCTGCAATTCCTAACCAAGCAGCAGAAACTCTGCCTGGCCAAGGCAGCGCAGCAAGGTGTGCAGAAGACCTCTCAGCAGCACTGGCCAGAGAGGACGCCCAAAGCACCCAACACAAGACAAGGAAACACAGGAAAACGAGCCGCAGGACGTCACTTTTTCAGTGTGAGCCTTGTGCTCCTCAGCGGGCAGGCACTGAAGGACATGTGCAAGAGCAAGCGGTGTGACAGTCACTGCTGTGTGTCCTGTCCCCTGGTATCGCTCACCATCCACCAGCTGTTTCGAGTCTAATTGACACCAGCTAACGACCTTTCATCGGAGTCACCCAGTTGGAAAGGAGATGTCATCTGGAGGTGCTGCTGCAGAAGGGGCTTCAAACCAAGGTGACCCCAGTCTTTCCTCCACCCTGTGCTCTAAAGGGACAAAATCCCCCCCAAGCCTCCAGCAGCACCTGAAATCTCAGCAGAAGCCCAAAGGATTCCTTCCCAAGCTGCCCTGCTGTACCACGCAGATGTTCCCTTCAGATGCAGTCACGAGCACTGAAGCCAATGAGGCTAAAAAGATCTGCATCTCTCGCTTGATTTCTTAATTGAATTAAAGGCTGAACAAACCCCCTTATGAGGCTTCAGAGAAGCCACACGGAAGAGAAACAACGAATATCCTAATCAGAGAGGAAGCTTCCATTGGACATTTTGTCTTATTAAGTACTAAAGAGCCCATGGAGAAAGAGAAAGACCCCGAGGGATAAACTCCCATGTCTAGCAGGGCAGGAAACCTCACTGAAGTTCCTGCCCAGTTCGGCTTTCAGAGCCCATCACATGAGTCGTACAGAGGAGCCCAGAGAGCTCTGGTGCCACACAGAATTTCTCACCATTCTGGCTGCCTATTTTGTAGCTTTTTTTTTTTTTTTAATTAAAAAGGTACAAAGCTCTACACATCAAATCAGCAAGCAAAGCTATTAGAGGTGTGAAGACCAACAGACAGGCCAGTCCTGCAAAGCCTCCTCTTTGGGAATGCCAAACACCTCAAAACCCTGCTCTGGAGGAAACCTTTCCAAAGCTCTGGCAGTACACCCAAGCCTGGCCAGAGTGCTTGTAGCAGGACCCTCAAGCCTGTTTTGGCTACGCTGATGGCAGAGCAACATACTTTTTTGTCCATCACCAGAACAGCTCTGCACACCAAGAAGAGCATTTAAGCTTCCCTAGGACACAGCTACCAGGCAAGCAAGTTTTCCTAACGGGACTGAAGCTGGAGGCGAAATGCTGGAGCACCCAAGAGCAGGCAGGGTTCCTCCAGTGAAAGGAGGGCTGAGGGCTGCAGCAACCAAAGCCAAATCTGAAAAAAAATAAGAAAAAAAAAAAGAAAATAAAAGAAAAAAAGAGAAAATCTTGATGAGGTTTCATATTTGAGAGTCACGTTTGGCTGGAGTGCTTGTTGGAGAGGCAGCCACATTCCAAGGGTTTATATTCACCTTCTGGGTATCCCACAAAATTCCTCAGATAATGAAATATTTCAAGAAGGTCCTTGGAGTGTTTAAGCACCATAATTTCCTACAGGTTGATGTCACAGCAGCAGGGCTTCAGCACTAAGCGAGGTTTAGGATCTCTCCCCTGCCTGCCAGGGACAAGATCTGCTGCTCCTAGCAAGGGGTGCAAAGCCCAACACGAAACAAGGCCAGCACCACCGACAAAAAGCTGTTCTCAGCACCCTGGCTCCATAAGCAGCATCGTTTCTAGTCCTGACAGCAGCGTAACTAAGGACAGGCACATCCTGCTCAGAAACATCCCGCCACCCCATCAGCTTCACCACCCCACCCAGCCACTCCACGCCAAGGCATTAAGATTCAGCTTTACAGAGCTGCTCAGCCCTGGTTTATGACTCAGCCAGCAAGACTGCCACAGCTCCTCATTTAAATATATTCACCACCCAGTGATTTATGCAGAGCAGGCAGGGCATCGGCCACGGACCTGCAACTTTCAACCTTCCTCATGAAAACTATTCTAAACACTTCTTGGCAGAACGAGATGTAAGCGATCCAGCTTCAACCACCCAGCGTAAAATGGGAAAGCTGCATCGCTCCCATGCCTCAGCAGCAGAGAAAGCTTCTGGAGGAGGAATTAACTCCCTGAAGATCAGCAGCTCCCAGCTGGGCAGCACATTCCCTTAAACCCGCAGAAATTCGGGAGTCACCAGAACCCATCAAACTGATAACCCCCTTCCTGCAGGTGCAGGTTGTTGTAGGTGCCTCCTCCTCTCTGGGCTGCTCCAGTAAAGCTGTCTGCTCTTCACCAGCCCACCCCCCCTCAACCCGAGCTGGCCAGCCCTTCAATCACACAGCAAGTCCAAAAGCACCGAGGCACCAACAGCACAACTTGCCAAAGCAGGAGGACAGCACGAGGCTTTCCCAGTCCATCAGCTTCCCAAGTGCTCCAGTGCAAACCAGGCTGATGTAAATGAAAAAAGCCAAGACCAGCACCTTAAAGGGCACCAGCAGAGCCTGCATCGCTTTCCAGAGCCTGCATCGCTTTCCAGCAGCATTCATTTCACCGCATTATCTTTCACCTAAATTACCTTGTTTACTTGCACACCATAATTAAAACCTAACCCTCGCCTGGTTTCAACCATGGCCTTCACGGCTTCAGCCAGGAGCAGGGGGTAGGCTGGACCCCTCACCACAGGTCCACCAACACAAGAGGCAGCTCCAGCTTTACCCCCACCCCGCTCCGGGATGGAGAAACCAGGAGCCAAGTTGAATTATTTCAGTCCAAGCCCATTCCGTTCCCTTCGATCCCGAGCCGGCTGCTTACCTCGAGCGAGCGAGTCCTCAGCCCTGACAGGTACAAAGGCAGCGGGATCTACCGAACCCGCGGCAGGGGAACCGGCCTCCCCCGCAAGCGGCGCAGCGCCGCACCCCCACGGCACAGAAGCTCCAAGGCAGAGAAGTTCCAAGCCTTGCTCCAAGCAACTCCCCCCCGCAATTCCAGCACAAGCACACCCTGCCATTGCCAGCGCCCAAATTCCACAGGCCAAGAAAGGGACTGGAAAAAAAACAAACAACCCACAACTTCTTTCTTTTTCTTTCCAAAACATCATGGGTTTAAACCTATCGCTGACAAGTTTCAGCCTAAATTAAAGCGTTCGTAAGGCAACAAAGGTGTTTGACACCGGGTTTTGCAGATTCCTGGCTTTGCCTGTGGGTAACTGGGAAAAAAAAATAGGATCAAACTGCCCCACTCAGCCACCAGACTGGGACCTGGGTACAGGCAGAGTACACAAGAAAAGAGGATTTCAGCAATTTGTCCCTTCCTCGCAGGAAAACCACCTTGTTTCAAGTGTCTCTGACCCACACAAGACCTCCCTGCTTCTGAGGGGAAAACCCCACTGAGCATTTCCAAGTGTGAGCACAGGCTGCATCCCTCTGACTCGCCCCTGTGCTTTGCCTAGAAGGCAAAAGACTGCAGCCTGCCTCCCAGCACTGTGTCCCATGGCTTCCTGGGTGACAGCAGTGCGGACACAAGAGCCACACGATGACACAGGAGACAGCATCTGCTCTGCTCTCCTCCTGACTCAAGCAGGGAGATTAAAATATGAATTTCAGTTGCAAAAGAGAAAGAAAATAAAGTACCTACTTCCTTCCCAGTGCAAAATAACACAGCGAAGCGCACGATGACTTACCTGCTCCCTCTGCAAGAATCCCAGGAATGGGGGCAGTCACTGGAACTCCAATGCACGCCCCAGGAAGAGTCAGATGCCATTCAGAGGCAACACAGAAAATTAAGCCAAACCTCTGCTAAGTTTTGTACCTGTTCAGGTCTGAGCTGAGCATCACCTTTCCCTGCTCACCATGTGTTTTGGGCACCCAGACCCCACTCTCCCCTTCACGTCTGCATTTCTTAGCCAATTTTCTCACACTTTGAAATCCTTCACAACAGCAATGCCTCTACACCTGTATGTTTAACACTTTGAGCTCTACTCCCATCTTCTCTGCCTTGGGGCACCCAGAGCATGGCCCTAGGCACAGTTTGTACTGATCCCAGGAAAGAAATGAGGACATCCCACTTCCCAGCCCAAAACCCACCCACAACTGTCCAAAGCATCCCTGAGAGCAGGTTACCATAAGAGAAACAGATTTGTCCTCAATCACTCTAAGCCTCTTCTTCTGATCCCCCTCCCCGAGTCACCCTTGCTTTGAGTTCTTTATTACTGAGGCAATGCCCAAATCCCTTAATTCAAGGGGGTACCCCATTACTGGCACCCACTGGACCCTGCTCACAGTCTCGTTCCCATTTCAGTAAATCCAAAACACTTCCCAGAAAGAAAACCTGATGGCCTGATGCTATCAAATGGCGCAGGAGAACAGAGTTTAGCGGGAGCATGAGGCCTGCGCGGCGAGAGATGCTCCCGAGCCACAGGCACAGCGCAGCCTCGGCGTCGCAGAGGGGCGGTGAGGCTCCCAAGGTGCGCTGGGCTCCCGTTCCAGCTTGTCTTCTCTTTACATCCCTTGTCTTCTCTTTACATCCCTTCGCTTTACGGCGCCGCTGCAGATGTGGGGAAACAATTAAACTGCTTATCACAGTGCGGCCCATTCAGCCTCCAGAACGGGGAGAGCAATTCCAATCCCCAGGTGGCGAGCGCAGCGACTCGGTACCCAATGACTACGCGCGCACCAGAGCTTCGCTCCTGGTATGTCACCTCACAGCTACACAGTATTTCCTTGGCTTACTGTCAGGAACAGACTGCAGGTTCGGGCTGACCTGTAAGGTTGTAGCTGAGATCAGGCTGGTCCTGCAGGACATGGCTATGCTGCGCGGCATCCGGAGGATGCAGCACAGTCCAGGTGACGGACGAGTCATTTGGCAGAGCCGGTTACGAAGCCAGCTCACAATTCCCACTTCCTCACCCGGAGGTTAGGATTAAAGTTTAAAAATAAATTAAAAAGAAGTTACACTGCAGCCAGGTTTAGGCTGCAGTTACCCAAGAGCCCCCCGCCCTGAAAAGGAACTCCGCATCAGTGCTTCTGGGCTTAATAACCAGCGGAAAACTGTGGGTTTAGCATCTCAGTCCACCCCTTATAAAGCAGAGCAGCTACGCCAAAACCAGCCTGGCTTGCTGTTATAGTCACGGTGCGCTCCCTTCACAGGTCTGACCTAGGACCACAACACTGCCTGCATCACAGCATCACCGCTGGGTACCGGACAGGACAGGATGCCCTCCCCAGCAGCACCGAGGTTTCTACACCATGCAGCCAGCAGCAGCCAGCCAGGGCTTAGTGGCCAGCCTCCCCAAAGGAAGCGTTTTCTTCTACCTCAGACAAGGTCTCTGCTGCAGCTTTGGTGCATCTTGGTCTCTGTGCTGGACAGGCTGAAGTCCTCAGGCTGAGTTTTGTACCTGGCGCTTCCCAGAGTCATGTACACAACAGCTGGCCAGCAGCTGCAGCAAGAAGTGTGATGTAATGATGAAGAATGACGCAGTTTGGAAACTTCTCAAATATAATCATATGCTCAGCACAGTCCTTCAAAGGCCTCTGCTATCCTACCACAGCAGAGCCCAGAGGAAACCTATCCAGGTTTGAGAACTGAAGCAGCCTCCACACAAAACAGGGAAGAAAACCTTCTAGAGAGCAGCAGCACATGTCCCACCACAGGGCAGCAGCCAGACCACCTCGCAGCTGCTCCTCAAGCACTTACGCCAGCCAGCCGGGGACTTTGCTGTGCACAGAGCCCAGATCCTCCTCTCCCAACACCACCAGTGTTCCAGGCAAGGCAAACCACACCTCACCACCCCAAGGCTGCAAATACTGAGTTTAAAAAGCGAGAGTACCTGAGAATTAAAGCTGTCCGTGAGTCCGTCCCAGCAAGCACTGCATCTCTCTCCTCTTCTCCAGCGCTATTTCCAGTGCTTGGTTCTCTTTCCCGTTGAGACAGGTAAAGCCTTCACCCATTTGTGGCACTCAGCAAGCAGCCCAGGAGGGGTGGATCCTGCTCCCTGTGCCCGGGGGCGGTGACAGCACCTCCCTCCCACCCACCCCAGGAACGATCCAGACCCTCAGGCTATAGGATGCCCCATACCAAAGTCTTTGAAAAACTTAACTTGGCAGATCAAGTCTATAAAGCACTGGGGGGGACTGGGAGCCTTTCAGACGCCTGTAACCTGAGAAGATACTTGAGATACGGGGCTGCTTTGTTGGGAAAGGAGGTGGCACATCCTTTGCAATCAAAGCCAGGGTTGCCAGCCTTCCAGCCATTGTGCCAGGCCAAGCACCCCTCAATGCAAGCTGCTCTGCTTTTTAAATACCTACACACCTTCAAGCTTTGGCTTTTTTTATTTAATCAATCCTTTAGCTCCTGGAAAGGAGTGAACTGGTTTGGCTGAAAGCCTGGAGCAAAGCCTGGGGCAGGGAAATTCCTGTTCCAGACATTAAGTTCAAGAGTTAAATGGAATCCATCAGTCCCAGCAGCAGGTGCTGTGACCAGTGTCACCCAGCCAGCACTGTGGAGGAAAAGCAGCCACAGCAGCTGAAGCAGGCAACCCCAGGCCCAGAGTTTTCGACTGAATCCATCCCAACCTGGAATTAATTTGGGGATGTCCTGTAATAGGGAGTTCTGACCAAATCACTGCAACTGAGAGGCAACTCCTTGGGAATGCACTAATAAGGGGCTTACAGCATCTGGCCGTGCGTGCTCCCTGGTTACGGGTGCTACGCCCTGCGCCGTCCCAGCTCCGTCCCATCTCCACGGGAACATTACTCACCGGCTGAGCCACGGCCAGCCCTGAGCCGGGCAGCACTGCGGGACCAGACACGGCAGGAGCAGGAGGGCACAGCCAGGATGCCGGCCTCTGATGAGTCCACAGGCAAGGGGCTTCCCAGAACAGAGTTTGGGAGCAACTCAAGGGCAGCGATTCCCATCACCAATTTAACTGCCGCCTTTGCTCCAGAATCTGAACTGCTTTACAACCCGAAGGAAGCCCCTCCCAAATCCAGGCTCTGCCTGGGCAAGGTGGTGCTGCCTGAGCAGAGTTTGAAGATAACATTTTGCTGCCACAGAAGCGATGCTCCTGCCAGCATTACCCTGTGCCATAGCAGTGCCTGCTCCCTTCCCCTTGCTGCTCCCCTTCCTCGAGGAAGCTCTTTCTTTCTTACCCTGCTCTTTCACAAAACCAAGGAGGGATGCAAAGAAAAACTGCTAAGAGGATTATGGGCAGATGTGCCTTCGTTTTTTATTTAAATAATAATAATAAAAAAAAAAAAGGATATCAACTATGTAGACCAGCAGCATCCCTGTGAAGGCAAAGCACTGAGACTGGAGATGGGACCCTGCAGCACTGCAGAAGACAGCGTTGTCCAGCCTGGGTGAAGTAACCTAGCAAAAACCCTGTAAGTCATTTAAGGAGAGGTCTGGTCGCATCACCTACACGTCTCTGGTGGGTTCTGCAAGGACCAGGGCACACACTGGAGTGGGTCTGAAGCGCTGGGTAACACGCAGCCTGACACAAGTGTATCAGTCGGAATGAGAGCTGAGAGGAGGGGAAAACATCGCTAACGTCATTGGTGACAGCAGGCTGGCTCTGCTTGTACCATACCCCGCCAGCACACCGGGAAGCTGCTGAGATCAACTGATAAAGCTCTTCCCAGTCAGGCTGTTATTTCATGTAAATCAGGTTGTCCTGCTACCAAAAGGCATCCCCATGTGAAGCACCAAGTGATCCAAAAAGCAAAACTCAGGTGCAGCAGCAAACACCCAGCACTCAAGCTGTGGCTGAATCCCCTCAGACCCCCCTCTGCTGAAGACCAGAGGGTCCTGCTCCCCTTTCTACAAGGCAGTTTTGCAGCCTGGAGCTGCATGGTCCTCACTTGTCAGTGCAGGTGATCCCCTGAAAGTATCAGCACCTTAAGACAGGGCTTTGTCCACAGAAATAACTCCAGACTCCTCGGAGATATGAAGTCATGGTTTGAAAAGCAACAGCGCAGCAAATTCAATTAACTAATCGAGTCTGCCTTCTGCTTGGGCAACACAGAAGCAAGATTTCCCAAAGCCCATCCCCAAGATGAAGCACGTTATTTACTAGGAATGCTGCTGTGACCCTTTCAGTGTGATCCAGAGGGTCCAGCTTCACCGCCTCCTTCCTCTGGCCTCCTGGAGCCGGGCATCCTACACAGAGCATGCCATGCCTCAGCAAAAAAAAGAAAAAAAACTTTAAAAAAAAATGGGAAAACTACCCCAAGTCTTATCTCCAACCCTGGTAAAGGCTGGAGAAGACACACAGAACCAAGCCGGAGGCAAACAGTAGCTCTTTAGAGAAATAAACCACTCCGTCAGCCTGCTGTGATTGATAAGTACATCTGCCAGTCCCCACCTGCTGCTCACATTCCTGGCATTTCTTTCTGCAGCATTTTCTTCTCCAAGAAGGGACCGGCTGCTTATCAACTGCTGCAGAGGAGATCTGAAGGAAGGGAAACAGGCCCCAGGTTAAACAAAAGGAAGAGATTTCAGGCCCTGAGCATGCCAAGCACAGTTTTCTCTCGCATCTGATCAGGGAACCTGCTGAAGGGGTTTATTCCAGGAGCCCTCACAGGTTCAGGAACTTATAATGGGGTTAAGTGCTCCCCTTGGCTCATTCCTGCCACTGTACCTCTGTTAAATTCCTGGCAGTAACGCAGAGGGCTCCAGGAAAGTCTCTCAACATTCCAGCTGCTCATGCCAAAGTAGTTTTCTGCCCCAGCCAAACACCCCCTAGAACAAATGGGAGACAACAGTGGAAACATCCAAGGGCCCTTCCCAAGGGGCCAAGGCTTCACCACCATCCCTGCAGCAGAGGGCTGATAAGCATGGAGAGCTGGGAGCCCAGGCAGGACGGTTGTTCAGAGCAGCAGGACATGTGTTGCTGGGAGTGAAGGAGCAGTTTAGACATGGAACCTTGGACATGGGCTGGAAGTCCCCCCTTTTCTTCAAAGTTAGTTTTAACATGGCAACAAGGTGAGGGGAAAATTAGATCATCCAGCAGCAGCCTAGGAGCAGGGCGAAAACGTGAGCCTGCCCATCATCAGAAGAGGGGCTCCATGACTTTAAGATCCCAATCTCTCTGCAAACTGAATGACAATTAGCTATCAGTGTCACATTCAATAGAGCACACACCCAGGCTGGAGTGCTGTCGCCTTGCTGCTGCAGGGACCCATGGAGAAGCGGGTTTCTGGAGTTGGGGTGCACCAGCACCATCCCCATGAGCGAGTCTCTGTCACTGCAAGGGGCACAGACACAACTGCAAACAGCTTTTTGCTTATTCCTGGTGTTTGGGGAAGGCAGCAGGAGAGAAATACAGCTTTTCCCATACCTGGACTAGGAACAAAAGGCAAACCAGGTTGTTATTTCAGACTGGAGGGGGGTTATTTCCATCGATAGGCAGCACCACCCCAGGCACACAGCACTGCAGCACCCTTCTGAACCAGGCTGAATGCCACAGAAACCCAACTTAACCCTGCACACACCCAGCCCCGAGCAAGCAGGACACCCCGAAGGACCAGCCAGTTGGGTTGTGTTCCCCCTCTTTTTTTCCCCCCTTTTATTTTTACAGAGCACCTTCCCAAACAGTTTGGGAGGATATCTCCCCAAGGCTACCCTCACCCCAAGTCAGCGGCGGTGAGAAAGGGGAGGGTAAGCCAGGTTGCAAGCGGAGCAGCGTTTGATCAGCTGCGTGCTGGGTGCAGCTGTCCTCCGGTTTTACAGCTCTTTGAGGAAATTTAAACAGGAACTTTCTATAAATTAACTGCCCATAAAATGAGCGTGTTTTCTCAGTGCACCAGAAGGTCAGGAAAGGTCTGCTCAGCCCTCTGTTCTCAGGACACAGCCAGCAGCCTCCCAGCTTCTCCTTCCCAAGCAGGAGATTGTGGATTTAGCCTGTACAGTAGTAAGCTGGTAAAAGCACGGTGGCAAAGCAATCAAAGTCCTCCTCCATTCACACAGCAAACTAATAATTTATGTTTCCCCCCAAAATCCCCAACACAAACCCAGATGTCTAAGTAGCCTTTGTCCCAGAAAGCAAACTATACAACTGCCTCAAAGGCAGCCGCGGCTCCGCTTGCCAAGGTCCTCGGCGAGGCTGTTTATTCTGTGGGAGCGACAAACACATTGATTCCAACTCCTTCCAGGTCTGGAAGCTGCAAGCGATAAGCTGGTTGCAGACCCATCCCCAGCCTCCTGGCTGCTTCTTCCTCAGGGAGATTATTTAAGAGGCAAGAGTCACCTGCTAGGGGGGACGCTGTTGATAAAAATGCACCTGGCAGGTCCCCAAATTTGGAAGGAACCCTGGAGATGAGTGTGGGATCAGCCAGAGGGAAGCCTGTGTGGCAAACGTGGGGAACAGAAGAAATAAAGCAAATTGCTTAGGGTACACGAGGAGGGCTAGTGTGTGTAGGGGAGTGCTTGGTCCCCATGGTCACCTTGAGCCGTGGTGGGAGAGCTCCTGGCAGTGAGGACAGCAGGAAGGGCCATTTCACAGGGTCCAGGCTGGCTCAGCCCAGGAAAGGCACAGCAAGTCGCCTGGCCAAGGGGCTGAATTCCTCCTGCAGCACAAGGAGGGCAGATCTACAGCCGCACCTGTCCTGGGGAAAGGGATCCAGCTACAGCCAGGAAAGAGGCTTGCAGCCCCCACACCACCACTGAGCACCCTGCTGTGAGACCACCAGGCAGGAGCAGTGGGTTTCCTGTGCCGGGGGGGGGGAGAGGGGATTGGGTGTGGAGCCCTCCCAGCCCGCCGGCGTGCAGAGTGCCAGCTCTCCAAAAGACCGATGGAAACTTTCAGAAGAGTTGAAAATAGAGCTTGGGAAATGTTGAGTGATCAGCCACACAGCTCTTCCAGGGATATTTTAAGCATTATTACAGCTCCAGGCCAGTCCCTGAGATTGTATTTTCTACAAACACATATTTTAAGTCACTTTGTTTCACAACTTATGAGGCAAGTGCAGTGCAATCAGATTTCAGACCTGTAGCCACCAGCCGACTGTGTTTAAAACCAAGCTGTGCTACCTCTGTTACAGACAGCTCGTCTTGGGGGGTTTATTCAGGTGCTTTTCTACAAACACGTTTATTGTGTGTTACAACACACAATATCTCTCCCGATACACCAAGCCTGAGCCCCACAGACTGACACACCCTGGATCACAAACCACCACCACCGGTTTTATTTTCAAATGCAGGCCAACGTGCAAAAGCAGCCACCCTGGTAACTCTGCATGCAGAGTAACCCTCCCCAGAACTAGGTGCTTTTGTCACTGACAAAGCTGCAGCACACACAACTGGCAGCGATTTCTGGGAGCTCTGGCTGAGTCGTGCTCCAGGCTGCCAGGACATGAGGACCGCACGTAACAAGCCAACTACGCCACAGCAGTGCCAAAGCTTCCCAAAGGCCTTTCTCTCCTCCAGAAACAGGGCAAAAGCAGCATGTGGAGGGAAAAGAGATCACCCCACCCGTGCCCTAACCTGGGTACCCTGCCTGCAGACGGAGCCGAGAGAGGGGAAGCTGCTTGCCTGGAAAAGTTTGTGTCAAAATCCTTCAGCGGGGCTGTGCAATGGCAGGCACAGACCCGAAGATGCTGCGTGTGGATGACATCTAACCCTGGCATGGCAGTCAGGAGCTTGGGGAGATCCAAAGGACAAGCAAACAGCCAGGTCTGGTGTAAGCTCCACCGGTCACTCCGTCCCTCCAAGCTCCCATCCCACAGGGAATACAGGGTCCTGCACCTGAGACCCTGACGAAACCACAGCTTAACCTTCAGAGCAGAGACTTCCACAACACACAAATATTAATACCCTCAAATAAATCCAGGCCTGTTTCATCCAAAAACCACACAGCTGCTGCTAAGCACATGTTTCCTTTGGAGAACAGACCGGACACCCCGAGCCCGGTCGCCTTACCTATTTTTGAAAGCCAGATTTAAGCCAACTGCATGGGTACCAACTAAGCAGAACCACTAATCCTCACCACAAAACCTCCTGCTTTTCCAGCTTTTGGTTGCTTTCAAAAGGGGGGGGGAAAACACCCCCAAGGTACTGCAGTTGCAGAGGCATGCAGGCTGGGTCAGGGAGCTGCCTGCCAGCCAGTTATCTGCTAAATCAGGTTAGAGGAGCCATACCCCCAGTTTGTTTCAGCAGGAATGGGTCTAGGTGACCCCTCTATCTCCTTTCCCATCATTACAGCTCCAGCTGTAAATTCTTCAGGGGCAGCTGCGAGCAGGAGGTGGTGGTGAGCACTGCTCCTCCTCCGCAGGGAGTTCCAGGGTGAATATGCTACAGGAACCTAAGAACTCTAAAAAAAGTTGAATTTGTTGCACTGTTTGGCAGACTGTGCCTAAGAGACAGCTTAACTGGACACAGGGATAGGAACTGAAGGTAGAGCAGATCTGTGTGCATCAGGGACAGTTGTCTTAGGTGTAGGATACCCAGTGTGCCACTGGCAAGAGCTGTGTAACTGCAGGGGAGCTTTGGGGTGGAGGTGTGCAAGGCCACCAGTACAGAGATGACCACAGCAGCGATAGATGACTGAGATTGCCTAAGTCCCAGGAAGGTCAGATTTGGGTATGTACATAGCAGAGGTGACCCCAGTGTGCCAAGGAACCCCCTCAGATAACCTGCCAGGCTCACTACCCAGTCTGCATCCAAGGGAGTTGCAGTGGGAGGGCAACAGATTTGCAGTGGGAAGGCGGCAGATTTGCAATCTCATTAGATTTTGCAGTAACAATTATTAGCTTTAGAGTTGTACGTGTGGAAAGCAGTCGTTAACTCGCCCGGCTTCTCAGCAGAGTATCAGTCCACAGCAAGCATCGTAGTGTATCGGATCAGCAGCGTCCCCAACCTGCCCTCCACAGGGGCTGGATCCGACCAGGAGCTCAGCCGGGATCTCCTGACCCGGAGGTCTGGGCTAGCTGCTGTCTAGGTATGGTAACTGAGCAAAAGCCCTTGGTTAAGCCTGCGTGGGCAGATGCGACCTGGGCAGCTTGTGTTACCGTGTGTACAACGCCCGACACAAGGCTGTGACCCACCGCTGAAAACCCTGCACACCCCACTGCAACAGCTTCTAATAATAACCTGGGATGAAGAGCTTAGAAGTTTGAAGTGCCTGTGTAAAGCACACCTGCAATTAAAGGGACACTCCTTAACCGCACCACATCGGCCAGAGCAGCTGGGGACAGGGCCCACCTCGTGTCCTCCCACCCTTCCAGCAGGACTGACCTAAATCCTCCCTCTTTCAGACTCCAACGGCAGCAGGAAAACGAACCGGTCTCATTAATTTCACCTCCTGCTGCCTGGTGAACTTCTCTGCAGCAAAAAAAAAAATATAAGGACATAATAAAACCATAAAAAAGGTTCAAAGCTATGCTGGTGACCTGGCAACAACTCGAGTCTTCTGTGGAGCAGGTGGCAGCAGAAGACCCGCTGCAGCATTGCTCACCTGATGGCCAAGCTCTGCTCTTGCTCCCCAGAGCTCCTCGAGTTATTCGGCTGGGGGCTTCTCAAAAACCCAGCAAGGCAGCCGTTTCTCTGCAGGGTGGTTTAGACAGTAGAAGGGCATGAGCCCATCATCAGCCAGCAGCTCAGGAAAGCCTCCTCCGATACGCAGGAGACCCTGAGACCAGCACCCCACACAACATGAGCAACACCACCAACTCCTCCCTACATGAGCCTCACTGGAGCAAAGTACACCGGGGCACCCGATTTTCCTGTTATTTCCAGAGTTCAAGTTTATTTTTTAATCTGATAGTAACAGTAGAAGACTATTAAAAATCCCCACACCGGCCTGAGTGGCTCCAGAGTCTAAAATAAACATGCCAAGCCCTATTTGTGATGGAGTAAAAATAGCTTGTTTCTCATCCCTTCCCAGGACCTCTGCTTCACACACAAAAGCTTCACAGGTTAACTATAAAAATACCAGACGTGGCAAGGGATGCCTTGAATTGAGCTTTGCACTGTTTGGAGGAGTTCAGCAAACCACCTTGGCCCTGCAGCGAAGGGACCAACCCTCAAAGCTCGTCTCCCGCCCCGGGCTAAAGGCCAGGCACTGCCAAGTCCCTTTAATAGAAACTACTGTCCTGCTGGAAAAGGGAAGGAAAAAAAAAACCCCAAGGCATAAAAAAACCCTCCACTGGAATTACATCTTGTGCTCTTTCTCGGCTGGATACTTTTTAAAATGACACTTACTGCAAAGAGCATTAGCTGTAAAGCCTAGCACAAAGCTCTGCTGCGGCTGGGATGGGCTCCTGGGGAAGTGGAGGAGCACAGTCAGCATCTGAATCAGAAGAAGAGAGACCAGGGCCGTCCGGCTCACCCTAAGAACATCATCCAGCCCACCCTAAGAACATCATCACTACACAGCAAGTTCTGCAAAATTCACTTTTTTTCCTTCCCCCAGGCCTAAACGTATCTCACCCGGCACCTGTGATGCTCAGGCCTGGAGAGGATGGAAAACAGAGAAACCCAGGAGAGCAGCACGGTGGGAGAGCCATCAGGACACCGAGTTTGATCATTACATCATTTCTAATGACAGATCAGCCGGACCCAGAAGTGAGCACCAACCTATTTATGACTCGGGCTTCAAAAAGAACCGAGGAGAATCTGAAAGGCACCCGAAACCCGCTGGTATTTATATACGCACTGAAAGGCACCCCAGGCAAAGCGCCAGGCACAGGAGCGCGTCCAGTCCCCCACCCCACGGGCAAAGCTGGCACGAGCTGCTGGGCACAGGAGCCTTCCCAGAAATGGCCGGTCCAGGAGGGATGGGAAGGTCCTGGCTGCCGGCACATCTCCCTACAAGGCAGTCCCGGCAGCGGCACGCGCAGCCGTCCATCTCCCGCCTCGCCGCAGCACCACAGCGCGCACCGGGCTTTAACCGGCCCCAACCAACACGTGGCAAGCCCCGGGTTTGCGGCACCCCCAGAGACCGCCACAGCCAGCAAACCCACCCACAAACACCCCCCTCCAGCGCCAGCTCTGCTTTCACTGTCAGGATTCATCTCCAGAAACCCCAGCTCACATTGCAATGGCATAAATTAAGCAGCAGTGTGGGGCTTTGGGTGAGACCGGCACATCCCAGTAGAGCTCCTGGCATAGCCGGGCTCATTTCAAGTGACAGGGACAAGACAAACAAATCTGCTCGCTAAACACACATTTAGTTTAGCTGGTCACGTTGAAAGAGCTCAATGCTTGTATTTTAGACCGTGCTTTTGAACACCCAAAGCCAGCATTTAGCAAGACCTGTTACACGGGGCCCTCAAGTTTCCCCACCTTCATTAAAGCAAACTTTGAAGGCTCGAAGGGATGGGAAAGCCATGGTCTCACTCCAGCTGCTTCCTCCAATTATTAAGCACCCTAGCAAATAATCGAGGCAAAAGTTCACCTTTTCCCAGGTTTTCATTTGTCTGACATCCTCCTCCTCCTGTTACACACCGACTCTGGTCACTTATGGTCAAGACCATTTTGGAGAACAAGACCAATCTCATGCTTTCCAGATGCCTACACACTGTTGCTGGAGTCACCCCACCACACCCTTCAAGGTAAAAAGTTACAGCTTGTCTCATTTACATTCATATTTTGAGGTAGCTGTTATACACATACTGTTGCTCTTACAGGAGGTTTCTCTCAAGCCCCCTGTGCTCCACACCTGCCATCCCTTCCCACTCTCTCAGCTTATTCCCAAAGGGCAGAACTCCTGGAAATAAGTTTTCTTCTTACTTTGTAGGCACTGGTACAACAGTCCAGCCAAACCAGCATCAAATAACTGACCCCCCAATTATTTCACCCCATATATACAAGCCAGGATTTCATCTCATACTGCCACAGAAATAACTTCCACCCCCCAACACACGCATTACAACAACCCGTGGTCCCCAACTCAAGGCTCAGTGCATCACACTTCCTTCCAACCCCAGTGCATTTTTCCTCCTATTCAGTGGCCCACAGAGATCTCCAGAGACCACACGACACAGGGCCCATGAGCAGCACACGTCCTCTCATGATGGGAAGGACTTGGAAACTCAACCTTCTGCAGAGAAAGGAACAGTTGAACCTTCTCTCTGACTCATCCTCCCAAGGCAGATGTGTTTGAAGACCCACGGCAGCATCACAACCAGCTTTGCAGCCCTTGGAAGCTTGTGTTTCTTCCAGAGGAAGCATTTCCACCTCTCTCATCCCACTCCTCTCTCCCCCTTTGTGCTGGTACAAGTCTTAGGGCCGCACAGAGTGGATGGAGAAGAGACACATGTTAAAGAAACCCAGCAAGAGGCAAACAAGAGGCTGGTTTCCATCTGGCTCAGCTCTCTGGCTGGATGTGGGGTCTGCGAGACCACTTCTCTTTTCCCTTGCACCAGCACATGTGAGAGGCAGGACCTCTTCTGCCAGCAGCACCGGCTCAAACCAACTGAGAAGCTGAGCACGTCAAGTCTGGACCCTGGGAAAAAACCCAAATGCACTGGGCAGGAGCTATGCAAAGTCGCCAAGGAAAACCCAAACAATTCCAAAAGATAAAGGGAAAATGAAATTAGACTGGTTTCAGCTGCACATCTCCCATTCATTTCCCACTATTGTCCTACCCAGCATCCAAGCAGCACATACTGATGGCAAGGGCCACCTCCCACAGCCAGCTGCATCCTGGTAGCATGCAGCTACCACAGCAGAAGTCTCTGACTGGGTCTACCTCCACATTAACAGTCCGCTCCAGCACTTCTGGGCAAACTGCAGCAAGCAGGCGAGTGACCTGATGCAGGTTCCTTTTCAGCCACTAAGCTACTTTAAAAGACATCTAAAAATACATTAAATGCTTTTCTCATGTGACTTTTCTATGCAAAGGGATGGCTCGAAAGCCTGCCAACAGCAAATGGAACGCTGCTGCAAGGCCTCTTTCCTGCACAACCAGCCAACTTGTTTGAGTGCAGGGACCAGCCTAAGACTAAAGCCCCAGAGCAATACACAGTCTGCTCAGCAGCATCAGCTGCCGACGTAGCACCGTCTTCCCCAAAAGGGCTGCGCTTCCGTTCAGGATCACCACCCAGATGGGGAGCTCCAGAAGGATCTTTAACTAGTTACAGCCAGAGAGCTCAAACGTATACTCCTCCTAACTGAGCCCAAAGAAGAGAAATAACTTCCCAGCTCTGCTGACACAGGTAATTCCTCTCCATCGAGGAGAGGCAAGGTAAATAGGACAACTGTTTGCCTTTGAAAGCACTCTGCGGATCAGCTCAGCTGGCTGCTGCTGCAAAGCCCAAGCAGGAAGACACTGGCCACTGCAATTGCTCCAGCTGTTCCTCAAGCCCATCTCCTTAGAGAAGATTTACATCAGCAAGTTGCCCACCAAGACTCTTCCTCCAGCCCCAGAGGGGAGCAGACAGCTTTTCTGCTCTTTCGGGATGTGGACCCTGTGTGCCTTTATGCCCGGGTCTGCAGACACTGATGTGTTAGGAAAGGAAAGGTGCCTGCTCCTGGATCAGCTGGGCTGCAGAGCTGAGCCATCTGCTCATACCGACGCCGTGGATGGCTCTGCCTCTCTGCAAACCAGACACCTAGCCATGCACCCAGGCAGCTCCCAGCTTCAGCTGACCTTTTCCAGCTGGCACAGCCCGCAACGGCTGGTCCCAAACAGGCCTCAGTCAGCTGTGCAGAACTCACAAAGAATCAACATCTTAAGTCACCGCTTAAAGAAGAATCCCACCCCTAAACACTTGCACAGGGAGTCACAGCTTAGCCGGCCTGAATTCCCATATATGACCAGAAAAGAGGACTTCAGCGTGTTGAAGCACTCTTCCCTGGGCTGTCAGCTGGAGAGACAGAGCCACGTCCTACACCAGCCCAAAAGGCACTCACGGGGAAGAGCTCTGCGCCCAACCTTGCTCTCCATGGTCTCCCCCACGCCGGTGGTGGGTTGCTTCTCCAGCATGATCTGCGCTGACCAACTCATCACAACACACAGGTATGTGCAGCCAAGGCACAAAGGGCAGACCCGCCCCGGTTTGCAGCACCTGGGCTGCAGCTTAACTTCAGGAAAAAGAAAGAATCACATCCTAAATCTCCCTGCTTCCCCTGATCTCTCCTTTTCTTTATGGAACAGGGAGAAGCTGCCTCAAAGGATCTCCCGAAGCATCCCATCAAGGCAACAGTTTTCAACCAGCATGTGAACAGACTGTAAGGTGCAGCAAGGCTTACCTGGAGTCAGCAGGATTAAGTTGGCTGCACAAAGTTATGCACCTCCAGGGAAAGCTTTCGGAGTCTGAGAAGAGAAAATCTGGGAAAAGGGCTGGAGGCTGCAGAGCTGGGTCACGCCACAGTGAAGCGCACAGCACCAGGATGCAGCACGGAGGTCTGCAGGAAACAGCTTCTTCCTGTGACGGCAGGACAGTACCACAACCCCTCTCCCCTGGGGACGCCCACGGGCGCAGGCTGCCAGAGCAGGCTGAGCTCACAGAGCCACCTCCAGCTTGCAGATCAGAAGCCACCGATGCACAGCCCTACCCATCCCAGCAGGTCCCGGCTCCAACCAGCTGGGATGCAGTCAAGCAGCAGTTGCACCATTTCCACCTGACCCAAGGACCAGGAAATGTGGGAGGGGGACTTTGGCCGAGCAGCACGGAAGGGTTGGGATTCCAGTTGCCAGGAATGAGAGGGTGGGGACTGAAGCACATCACAGCCCTGCAGTGCCACATCCAGATGCCAGGAGCTCATCCACCTCCGATGGAGGCTTTTAAGCAAACCTCCCCACGCCTGAATTAGCCACGGCAGTCACCGAGTGCTTCACCCTGCCACACACAGCATCACACACAACTTTTATCCCAGCTTATCTCCATTACCACACAGGGGAGCAGCGCTGCCATCTCAGTGCTTTAAGCCTACAACATACAATTTCCCATCCTTGTGGGCAGCAGACGAAGCCCTTCCGCATGTCAGCTTTGATGACCAAGTTTGAGAGGCTATAAAGCCCTATTCTTATGCTTTTCTTACAAATTATTTACTACCAAGGGTTCATGGGGTTTCAATCCCTAACCATTACAATGTGTTGCTTCACCTTCCCTTTGTATGTTTCCAAAGGACCTCTGTATTTATTCCAAGCAATTTTCATTCTCAAAGATCAAACCTCTTCTCTCCCTAAAGGCTGACCCCCAATATTCAAACAAACTTTCACTGAGATACCCCTGACAGAGTGACCAGCACACGAAGCGCTGGCTTCCCAAAATCTGCTGGAAGCCCAAAATCCCACATGCAGAGGACATGAAGTTTCACATTTTGGGCAAGCAGCTCACTCCCTGGGTACTGTGCACACATCAAGGTCTGTGCTGTGCCACTGTGCATTAGATTACACAAGATCATTAGTCCAAATGACTTTTGTACCGACAAAACACATCAGTGCCCAGCCTGAAAAACACCTGGACACCGAAATAACCTTTCCTGCCCTATTCCTGGTACTGTATTCCACAGGAATCCTGTACAGGAAGCAGGAGAAAGGAAGGATTATGATGATTTTGGGAGTGGATTTGCAAAGGGATTTTGTATTTTAGGAAGAATACTAGAGGAAGGTGTCTCTGAACTAGCACAGTCCCACCCTCGACCCCAGGCAGGTTTTACCTGTGTCTGCAGAGACAGAAGCCTCATTTTTGAGAGAAGAGGAAAAAAAAAGCCACAGTTACACCAATCCTGTGCATCTCTCCAACGGGATCCTTCAAAGTTAATTCAGAGAAAGCTTTAAAATAAAACACCTTTTATTCTCCAGTGCCAGCCTCAGGCAGCACCATAAAAATTCCAGTGGAAACACTTCCTTTGGGGTGGGAAAATACCATCCATGGCCCTTCATGCAGGAATGGGCTCCTACAGCAGAGAGCTCTAACGCTCTGCAGATGTCAGGAGTCAGCTAGAAGGTCTAAGGGACATGAAGGGGGAGTCGCTGTAGCCTCTGATATTCTTATCAATACAATTCCAAATCATCACACCAGATTTTCCATTGGCAAACTCTATTTGTAGATGACCAATGGGCCGTTTTATTAGAAGAAGCCTTTGCTCTGAAAGCAAAGGTCCTTACCCTCAGATAAAGCAGATCTAGAGGGAAGGTCTTCTCCTTAGGGGGAAGAGAAAAGCATGACCCCCGAAGCATTCAGTACCAGCACATTCACCTCTTTTCCTGCCTCCTGGCTCCAAACACCTCCTGCTACCCACCATCCCTCCTGTAGGAACCCCAGCAGCCACAACACAAATGGTCCCACCGTTACTTCAGTGAGATTTAGAGAAGATGGAGCTTTGCCTTGCCGTGGAGGAAGCTCTCAGCTAGAGCCCAGCACTGAGCAGCTGGCTTTAAGAATTTAAGTTTATGGCACAGAAGGCACACTGGAAAAACTCAGCGACTGTTTCTACTCCAATTAAAGCGATATCCAGGCAGCATCCTGGACTGCTAAATAACCGAGCCCTAGAGACAGGGATTGTTTGAGTCTACTGTTCTTCCCTGCCATCCAGAAGCCCCAAAGCAGCCCTGCACACAAGGAATCCTCCCTGGACCTCAGGGAAAGAGATGTGGCTGATCCCCAAAGAGTAGACTGACCTTGGAATAAAAAGAGGGAAGAAGCCTGTGTGATGAGCTGCAAGCAAGGCCACCCTACAGCAGACTGACAGCCCGGACAGACCCCACGTCCCAATACAAAGTTGTGACAACAGCACGAGGTTTTCAAGTCACTTGTTGTGATTCAACACTCGAGTGGAAAACTGCTGGTTCCAACTGTCCAGCCTCTTCTTACTCGAGCTCATCCAAAAATCAATGCCTAGCCCTTGGGGCTGATATAAAATGATCAGTATCTGCTACTGGAAACTCTCATTGAAATTACCGAATGCTAATCCCCACCTGAAGGAACACCCTTCAGAGGAGATTAAGCTCTCCCAAGTCTAAATGTACAGCCTAGTTACAAAGGAAGAGAGGAGACCCAGCTCGGATCCATCACCTATCTGCATTCAGCACTCCTGCAACCCATAACTCTGCTAGAGTAAACTGAAACCTCTCCTGCAATCGTGTTTTCAGCCCCGAGGAGGAGGGGAGGAATGCAGCCCGTCAGGTCCTCACCCAGAAGCATTTGCAAAATCAAGAATTGCTTGAAGAGGCTTCTAAGCCAATTTGTTGGAAAGCTCTGAGAAGCCAGGATCCAAAATATTTCTGAGGCTGCCCACGTAACCCTCTGTGAGCTGAGCCCTTCTCAGAAAGCACATTGAAAGTGATGGGAAAAGCCATAGCCGAGCAGCACAGTGAGACCACAGCACAGGGAAAGGGGAAGAAAGGAGATCGCAGGAGCAGAAACCTTTATTCAGATACATTTTAACAGGTCAGAGGAAGGTAGGAGCCCAAACCAAAGCTGAGCACTATCCACTGCCCAGACCAGAACAAGTTTACTGCTGTTTCCAAGCCCCATGCTCTGCATGTGAAGGTCTGCCAGGGATAAGGTACCTTGAATCCCACCAAGAATTACTCTCCAGGCCTGGAGGATACTTGCAGGACAGTGAAAGCAAGGGGACAGCTCAACCCTGGAGTAGAAAACACCCCTTACGAGCTAAGGGCACCATCTGAAGCAAGAGCTTTGCCAATACCACCACTCCCCTCCTGACCCCTTTGCTAAACCAGTGGAGAATGGGTCAAGCTGGGGGAAAAAAAAAAAGGACAATTTTATGCCAAGTTAGCAGGATCAGTTTGTCAGTGCATCAGCTCAGCACCACAGCTGGCACGTGGGAGGAGGCAAGAGGGCACAGCTGAGAGCAGGGAAAGAGAAGGGCCTTTTCAGAGCTTCAAGCCATAAGGCTGGCTAAGGCAGCCGTTCGTCCTGAGCTAACCCACCACTCCCCAGCACGGGGATGGTGCCCACCTTTCCCTCCTCCTCCACACTGGGCCAGGGTCCTCTCAACCTGTGCTGCCAGGGTGCCGACAAACTCTTTCTGGCTGTGGCATTCACAAGCTCCTTCTGTGGACAACTCCCACTGCTGATGAGCAGAAAGTTAACCCAGGTCAACATAAAAACCAAAAAAAAAAAGATCAGCCCAGCAAGATGACTGCAAACACCAAAGCCAGGACGTCAGAACTCTCCAAAAGCAGTGAGCCTGGCTCCCAGGCACCAGCACAGCTGGGTTGTGGTGACCTCGCGCAGGACGCAGCATTTGGGAAGACAGGGCACATTCTCAGGCTGCTTTATAGATAGCTTGCACCCCAGCTCCTACTCAGGCAGAAAGCTCCAGCTTTACCTCAGGCTGTGCTTTCAAGACACCTTGTCCCATCCACACAAGTCACCACCGAGAGAAAAGGGAGGCCCCCTTTGCCCCCCCAAACAACACTGTGCCACTCACCTCCCCATCAGACACCCACAAGTGGCACAACAGCTCACTGCTGGTCCCTGGGCAATCAGCTCATGGGCTCGGTGGGCACCAGGGAGAGGGAGGGTGTCCCTGCCTGGCCAGGGGACTCCGACTATCCCCTCTGGATGCTGCTGCACCAGCAGGTAAGCTCGGACACTTGTGAAAAACACAACAACAAAGCAAGCAATAACACCACACACACAAAACTGTCCTTCTCACCAGCAAGCTACAATTTTATCCCAGAAAAGCTGAGCCAGAGGCAGTTTAAGCTGAGGGATAAGCAGATAGAAGAAAGGCACTAGACCAGGAAGGGCACCTACCTGGCGTATTCACACAGGTTAATAATATATTAGCTCTCCATCCAGCAGCACCTGAGCTGGCTGGAGCTTATTCAGCCTCACGGAATCACCCCTCAGGGTTGATCCTTTATTTTTCACAGCTTAAACGGTCACAGTCCTTCACAAATTGGGTTTGAGGTACAGAGCTCTCCAGACTGCACAAACATCCCAAGAACAAATATTTTCAGCATACCAAGGGCTCAGATATGCTAGGTCAGTCCAAGCATGTTTATTTGCATTTCACTCAAACCACCACTGAAGTACTGGGAGCTCAAGGAGCAGCAGCCTCCCACTGATCCGGCAAGAGACCAGAAATCATCGGCAGACAGTCCACAGGCACCACAAAGAACACCGGAGACATTTATTTACATGACCCCTGTTTGCCCAAGGAGAATTCAGAGTTTGCAGTTTCTTGGTTCAGATTAATCGTTACTAGAATTAAATCTTCTGTACTATCCCCCAGCTAACGAGAGTAAAGGCACAAAATCATCCCCACAACGCAACTTAAGATAGTTGTTGTTGCTGAATTGAGACAGGCTGCTTCACTGCCTGCGGCTGGAGTTCCTCCCCAGGCTGGCACAGCACCCTGGGATCTGCCCAGGACAGTCGCTCCTGTTATCTGCCCGAGGGACATGGAAAAGGCAAGGAGACAATATTCCTACCGTCAAGCACCAACGCTCCCACCGAGGCAGAACCATCACACCTTCATTCAGCCAACAGCAGCCCATGCCTGTGCCGGGGATGTGAAAACTCCTACAACTGCAACTGGATGGTCCTCTTCTCCGTCGGAGCTGAGCGGGACCACCAGTCTTTAGTGCAAAGCACCTCTCAGGCTCGTCAGCTGACACAAGCCAGCTCCCACCTCAGCCCCTTGTCTCCCTCCGACATTGCCCCCTCGCTGGCAGGGTACAGCTCCAGCAACCAGAGACACACGGGAATTCCTCCGGAGCAGCCGCCCGTGGAAGACGAGTTACGGCCACAGCTCTGAGCCAATTCTAACCACCCTTGTTACTGACGAAGGGTCTCTACCCGTCACACGTCCTCCTCCACTTCTGGCAGCAGCCAAGCCCAGCGCACCGGGCAGAGGAGAGAGCAGCAGACAAGCAGCACTCGAGCGAGCGGTTAGTACCAGTCACTTCTAAAAGCAGAGCAGTGCTTGGGGTTAGCAAATACCACACGGAACCTACTGGCACGCAGCGAGACGCAGAACACCTCCACCGATAGCAGCCCCGCAGCTCGTGCCAATTCTCCAGGCCTGGCACCGACAATTAAGCAGGATTTACTACTCAGTTCGCACGATGCTGGGGGGAAAAAAAAAGAAGAAAAGGGTATTTTTAAGCTAGCTTGTGCTGTCAGCATCTTCTTGTTATTCAAGAACTCGTGCCAGCTCCCAAATAAGTCAGTGCAAACTCCTGCAGCAAGAAGACGGCGCGACCTGGAATCAGCCAGGCTTTGCTGATTACTCCTCTGAGTAAACAGTGGTGTTCCCAGCACTTCAGCTCGCTCTCAAGCTTCTCCCGTTGGCATACTACCCTATATTTAGGATAGAAGAGAGTAATGACAAGCATTGGGAAGAAGGAATAAGTGGTTCGGAACAGTGGCAGAGACCGTGTGAAGGAACCTGGGTGAGGACAGGAATCTGTAAAGCTCAAGATGGGACGAGGCAGCATTCCACACAAAGTTAAATAACAATTTTCAGTCAGGGTGATATTCCTCAGGCAACTCATCACCTAGCAGCCACAGGTAGTGGAAAGAAGCCCCAGCCTGAAGTGGCTGAGTAAAGACAAGGCACTCCTAAGTCTTTTTACACAGAAAGCAGACTTTTGTCTTGTTTTGGACAGGGGAGTGATGTCAGCACCGTTTCCCCAAGCCTACGAGCCCACAGCACCCAGACCATGGGAGACACAGCACCCCGGGGAGCGCCTGCAAACCCTGCAGGGCTCCCATGCCCCCCTGCCCACACCTTCTCACCCAGCAGACTGCACCGAGCTCTCACAGCACGCACGGGGGAGTCTCTGCAACCTGCAGACCGGGGGCACAGCTTCCCTTAAGCCCAGGCCCGCGGACCTGATGGGAGCTGGGTGAGCCGGCAGCTGCCTGTTGCTTCCCAGGAGCCGGAGGCCCCGGGGAACTCTCTGCCTCTACGTCCCTCCCCGCGGCACAACTGTTGGCTTATGTTTAGTCACCCCACCACCGGGTAAAGATAAAGTTTGGCTGCGGAGCTGTTCTGCCCCCGGGACGGCTCAGGCTCCGCAGCACCGAGCCCCAAGGTCAAACCCCGGAGCCCCCCTGTGAGACCGGCCCGTCCCGAAGCGGGGGCCGAGAGCCGCCAGGCTGTCGCGCCGGCCCCGCCCGGGAGCGCGAGGGGAGCCCACCCCAAGACACCCGCCGGACACCGGAAAGCCCGCGGAGCCCGGCCGGTCCCCGGCTAGCGGGAAGAGCCGCCGGGTCCCCGCACACGGCACTGGGCCGAGCCCGGGAAACCCAGAGAGGCTCCGGCACACGCGGCTGGGACCCGCAGCGCAGCCAGCGACCGGCTGCCGGCACCTGGGCCGCTCCCACCGTCCCCGCCGGCGGCTGCGGTGAAGCCCCTCGCCTCGCCCGGGACAGCCCAAGCCAGCCCCGCCGCTCGGAGCGCCGGCCCGGGCCCGCTCCGCCTCCCGCCGCCGGCAGGGCCGGCCCCGCCGGGCACCCCTGGGCGCGGCTCCCACCCAGGCCCCAGACGGCGCCCGAACAGCGGCCACGGCGGGAAAGCAACCAGGAGGAGAGAAGGGAAGGGCGACACGACGGACCCCGGAGCCGGCTCGGGCCGCCGGCCGCGCCCGACCCCGGCAGGCCGCGGAGGGCGCGCCGGGGCCGAGGAGGCGGCGGTGGGCCGCCCCCCGCTGGGCCGTGCCGCCCCGCTGCCGCGCCACCGGGAGGCCCGGGCCCTCCGCGCCTCTGCCCAGGCCGCGCCGCCGCTCCCGGCCCCGCTCCCGGCCCCGGCCCGCCCGCTAGGCCAAGGGCAGGGCGGCCCGGCAGGTGCCGCCGCGGCCCCGCGCCGCCGACGCCGGGCGGAGGCCGGCTCCCGGTTCCCGTCCCCCCGCTCCCCGCAGCCGCTCACCGTGCCACGGCCGGGCCCGGAGGCCGCTCCCCGCCGGCTCTCGCCGCCAGCGGCCCCGACGCACCGAGCGGGCGGCGCGGCGCGAGCGCGACCCCGCGCGGGCACGTACCTGGGGGAGGGGCGCGCGGCGCCTAGCAACCAGCGGCACGAGCGCGCCGCGGCCAATGGGCGCCCGGCACTCGCGCTCGCCCCGCCCCTCGCCCGCCCCGCCCCACCTGGCCGCGCGCGGCCCCGCCTCCCCCCCCGCGTCCCGCGCCCGGCCCACGCGGCCCCGCCCTCCCCGCCGCCCCGCCCCGCCCGCGCCCGTTCGGCCGCGCCCCGGGACCCGCCCCCCCGGTGCCGGCCCCGCCCCCAGCCCCACGTGCGGCCCCGCCACCGGGTGACCCCGGCCCCGCTGGCATCGGGCCCGCGGGCAAATATTTGCTCGGGGCCGGCCTGGCGCTCCGCAGCCCGGGGACGCGGGGTCGCCGCCATGCAGCCCGCGCTGGGGGTCCTGGGGGTCCTGCTCGCCCTGGCTGCTGCCCTCGGCTCAGGTAGGGCCCCGGGCCGGGCAGGCGCGGGGCTGGCGGCGCGGGTCTCGGGCAGCCCTCGGGGCTCCGGCAGCCCTCGGGACCGGGGTAGCCCTTGGGGCCCGCAGGCCGCGGCCCCGTCCCGTGGCGGAGGGGCGTAGCCGGGTCCCGGGACCCTCCTGCCCCGCGGGACGCGGATCCTGTGGCGTGCGGGGCGGGGGTCCCGCTGCTCCGCGGTGCGAGGACCTCCCCCAAGCCCCCTCCCCGAGTGTCCCCGCTGAGCTCCCGCCGTGCTTCCCAGGCTACCGCTCGCCCCTCAATGACTTCCAGCGCCTGCGAGCCACCGAGCTGCTGGCAGAGCCCGCGAACCCGCCGCCGCCATCGCCGGAGCGGAGCTCTGCCGAGCAGTGTGCCCGGCGCTGTGCCGCCAGCCTGGCTTGCCGGTGAGCGGGCCGCGGGGGGCCGCGGGGCCGGGATCACGCCGCGCTCCGGGACGCTGGGTGCCCCCCGTGTGTCGTTCCCCCATGCCCGCCCCGCTGTCCCCTGGGTGCTGGCCCCGCAGGGTGCCCGTGCCAGGCTGCCGCTGTACCCCCCGCAGGGCTTTCCACCACGACCGGCAGAGCCAGCGGTGCCAGCTACTGCCCCGCACCCAGCACTCGCCCCGCGTCCAGCTGCAGAAGAACACCCACTATGACTTGTACCAGAAGAAAGGTGGGGTGATGCCACGCGTGGCACCGGGACCCTGCAGACCCCCTGCAGCACCCTGGCTGGGCGCTGGGGCTCTGATGCGGTGCCCGGCTCTGCCCAGACTACCTACGGGATTGCATCGTGGGTGATGGCACCAGCTACCGTGGCACACGGGCCACAACGGAGAAGGGTCTGCACTGCCAGCACTGGCAGGCCACGACACCTCACGACCACAGGTGCCCTCGCATCCCCTGCTGCCCCGTGGCACCCGCTGGTGGCCCTGGGCAGCATGGGGTGACGGGGAACGGGCTGGGGACAGTGTGGGGGCAATGGGGACAGCAAGGGGCAATGGCGCTGACCAGGGATGGCACAGCACATTGGCTGTGCCTGCCCTGGGGTAAGGGGCTGCCAGGAGCCCTCCTACCCACTCTGCCACCCCCAGGTTCATGCCATCCCCCCGCAATGGGCTGGAGGAAAACTACTGCCGAAACCCTGATCGGGACAAGCGGGGCCCGTGGTGTTACACTGTTGACCCCAACACCCGGCACCAGAGCTGCGGCATCAAGAAGTGTGAGGATGGTGAGTGCCACAGCCCGGAGGTGCCCTGTGCCATGTCATCATCCCCGATGTGACTTGTTGAGCCCACCTCCCATGGCTGTCAACAGCTGTCTGCATGACCTGCAACGGGGAAGACTACCGCGGTGCCGTGGACCACACCGAGTCGGGGACAGAGTGCCAGCGCTGGGACCTGCAGCACCCACACAAGCACCCCTACCACCCCGACAAGTACCAGCCCCCAGTCCCAGGCAGCATGTGGCCATCCCGGCCACACCAGGTACCAGGGCAGCAGCATGACCCTCAACTGCTGCCCCCCTGTCTGGTGCAGGTACCCCGATAAGGGGCTGGATGACAACTACTGCCGCAACCCCGACAGCTCGGAGCGGCCCTGGTGCTACACCACCAACCCCGAGCGGGAGCGCGAGTACTGCCGCATCCGTGTCTGCAGTACGTCCGTGTCGGTGTCACCGTGCAGCTGGGACTTGGTGGGAGGTGGGGAGGCCCCACATGCCACCCTAACCCTTCCCTTCTCTGGTCACGCAAGCAGAGAAACGCCCCCGGCCCCTCAACATCACCACCGGCTGCTTCAGGGGCAAGGGTGAGAGCTACCGGGGCCGGGTGAACATCACTGTGTCAGGGATCCCCTGCCAGCGCTGGGACGCCCAGACACCCCACCAGCACCACTTCCTGCCCGAAAAGTACCCGTGCAAGTAAGGGGGGGGGGGGGGGATATGCACCTGGGCCCGGCCACGGTGGGCAGCACCCATGGGTGCAGGCTGTCAGTGGGAGGAGGCACAGCACCCATGCAGCCCCTCTGCTAGGGACCTGCAGGAGAACTACTGCCGCAACCCTGATGGCTCAGAGGCACCGTGGTGCTTCACCTCCCGACCCACCGTCCGCATCGCCTTCTGCTTCCACATCCGCCGCTGCCCCGACGAGCTGGCTGCTGAAGGTGAGCCGCCCCCCAGGCACCTGCCCCCGGGGTGCCTGCCGGGGGTGCCAGCCCTCCCTGCCTGTCCCCAGAGTGCTACCACGGCCACGGCGAGCACTACCGCGGCCATGTCAGCAAGACGCGCAAGGGCATCACCTGCCAGCCCTGGGCTGCCCAGACACCCCACGTGCCCCAGTAAGTGAGGGAAGGAGGGAGGGAGCGCGGTGCGGGGGCAGCGTGCGGGGATGGGATGGGGATGGTGATGTCTCTCTGGCAGGATCTCGCCCACCACCCACCCTGAGGCACACCTGGAGAAGAACTACTGCCGCAACCCCGATGACGACAGCCACGGCCCTTGGTGCTACACCATGGACCCCCGTACCCCCTTCGACTACTGCGCCATCAAGCCCTGCAGTGAGCCCCTACCCACATCCTTGCTCAGCTGGGGGGTGTTCCAGCCACTGCCTGGGATCGTTTAGGTCCCCCCAGAGGTGGCTGGGTCCCACTCCAGTGCCATCCTCTGCTTTATCTCCACAGCCGGCAGCATGGTGCCCTCCATCATGGAGAACACAGGTGGGATCCCAGGGGTGCTGGGCGGCTGCCACAGGGGGGATGCTGGCAGCGTGACCGCAGCTGACACCCACCCTGCCCGCAGACGCGGTGGCCTTCGAGCAGTGTGGCCAGCGGGATGAGCGGCTGCAGCGCAAAGGGCGCGTCGTGGGCGGCCAGCCCGGCAACTCGCCCTGGACCGTCAGCATCCGCAACCGGTGAGTGGGTTCCCCACCCATATGGCTACACAGCCAGTGGCATCAGCATTCCCCTTCCTGCTGGGCACTCACCTCACCCCCTCGTCCCCCCAGGGCCGGGGCGCACTTCTGCGGGGGGTCCCTGGTGAAGGAGCAGTGGGTGATCAGCATGCGCCAGTGCTTCTCCTCCTGGTAAGGCCTGGGCTGGGGTGTGGGGGGCTGGGACCCCCCGGTGCCCTCACATCTCCATCCTGCAGTGACGCTGACATGGCGGGCTACGAGGTGCAGCTGGGGACACTCTTCAAGGACCCCGGCCCCGAGGACCCTGACCAACAGACCATCCCCATTGTGCGGATCGTCTGCGGCCCCTCTGAGTCCCAGCTGGTGATGCTGAAGCTGGCGAGGTGAGTGGCCACGTCCCAGCCCCTGCTGTGCCCTGCTGCCAGCTGGCTGTGCCCCCACCACATCCCACCTCCCCTCTCCTTGCAGGCCGGCTGCTTTGAACAGGCGCGTGGCCCTGATCTGCCTGCCGCCCGAGCGCTACATCGTGCCCGAGGGCACCATCTGCGAGATCGCCGGCTGGGGGGAAACCAGAGGTACCTGCCACAGGCAGCCCCTGCCAGGCTGTCACCCTGTGTCAGCATCCCCCTGCCCACGGCATCCCCTGCCCGTACCTCACCCCCCAGCAACAACATCCCCCGCCCACCGTACCCCCACGGCGGGCACCTGGCATGCTGTGTTCCCCCACCCATGGCTCCCAACCCCCCATGGCCCTGTGCCACGGCCTCCCCCTACTCGTGCCCTCTCCCTGCCGCGTTACCCCCCATCGTGCACCCGCCGCCCCACGCGCTCGCTGCCCGCAGGCACAGCGGACGGCAGCGTGCTGAACGTGGCGCGGCTGCCCGTGCTGGCCCACAGCGAGTGCGACCTGGCGCTGCGCGGGCGCCTCAAGGAGAGCGAGCTGTGCACCGCGCCGCTGCGTGCCGGCGTGGGGGCCTGTGAGGTGAGACAGGATGGGGCCCGCTGCCCTGGGGAGCCAATATCCCCCCAGCACCGGCACCACAATGACGCCGCTCTCCTGGTGCCGCAGGGAGATTACGGGGGGCCGCTGGCCTGCCTCACTGCCGACTGTTGGGTGTTGGAGGGGGTGATCACCCCTTCCCGCGTCTGCGCCCGCACCGACCAGCCCGCCCTCTTCATCCGTGTCTCCCTCTACGTCGACTGGATCCAGAAGGT
Organism: Gallinula chloropus; assembly: GCF_964237585.1. Taxonomy (NCBI): domain Eukaryota; kingdom Metazoa; phylum Chordata; class Aves; order Gruiformes; family Rallidae; genus Gallinula; species Gallinula chloropus. The sequence continues at coordinate 19,739,445 of NC_140097.1, forward strand.
GATGAAGATGGGCTGAGCCGGCTCAGCCCGGCCTGGCACAGCCGTCACTGCGCAATAAAGGCCCAAAGGCAGGGCACAGGGTCTCACCTGTTTATTTGGTACCAAAGCCCAGACCAGCAGCCCATCCCACTCCTGGCTGTGCTCACTGCTTCCTCCTCAGGTCCCCAAGGCTGATGGTCACTCTGGGGCTGGCACAGCTGCAGAGCCACCATGGGCACTAAGGTCGGTGCTGGGCTGGGCTCTCCCGGTGGGGCTGCTCCAGGTGCCGGAGGAACCAGTGGGCGCAGTTCCGGAAGACGTCAGCCTCCGTCTCCACGCCAGCCAGCGCATGGCCGCCCTCCGGGTACCACAGCAGCCTGGGGTGGGATGGGGGTGCTCAGCTGGCTCCCTAGGGCTCTGTCCCCTCTCCCGCCCCCCCACCCCATCCCACTCACCGCACAGGCACTCCCCTGGCCCGCAGCACCCGGTACAGCTCCAGCGCCTGCATAGGGCTGACACGCCGGTCCCGGGCCCCCACACACAGCAGCACTGGTGTCTGTATCTGCGGCACAACCAGCGGTGAGTGCCCAGCCCCCACCTCCCCCACCCCCCCCCCAGCATCTGGCACCCTGCACCCATCCTGCCCCTGCCTTACCTGGGCTGCCTGGGCGATGGGCGAGTGCAGCAGCATGGTGGCCACTTCCTCGGCACGGGGCACCCGCTCGAAGGCGTAGGGCAGCCCCAGGGAGGTGTAGCGCCTGTGGCACGGAGGTGCTGGTGGGTGTCGTGGGGACGTGGCAGGGCTCGGGGTGATGGGTGGCACTCACCAATCAGGGATGTCAGAGGTGCCCAGCAGAGAGGGCAGGTTGCAGACGGGGCTGCGCAGGGCGCAGGCTCGGTACCGCTCCGGCTCACGGGTGAGGAGGTGGAGGGCGATGAAGGCTCCGTGGGACCCAGCCAGCAGGGCCAGGCGGTGTGGGTCCAGGGGCTCGGTGCGCAGTGCCTGCTCCACCGCCAGCTGCGCCCGTGGGGCACCCACCATCAGGGCCCCGTCGCCAGCATCCACCCAGCAGCCCCCACCACCAGCAGCACCCTTGCAGCACCCCCTCACCTGGGTGTCCGCCACGTCCTGCTCCCCCACACGGGAGAGCAGCGAGCTGATGCTGGCCTGGCCGAAGCCCAGGGAGCCGCGGTAGTTCACTGGGGAGACGGGAGCCGTGGGGTCGTGTCACCAGCTGGATGCAGGAACCCTGCATCCCCAGGATCTCCGGCACTCACCCAGGAGCACAGCGAAGCCCAGCTGGCACAGGGCGGCCATGCTCGGGCGCCAGCGGGCATCAAAGACAGCATGGGGGCCACCTGGATCAGAGGGGACATCACCAAGGCTGCCACCAGTGCTGCCAGGGTGTCCCCACCATCCCCTCACTCACCATGGGGGCACACGATGAGGGGGTGCGGTGCCACGCTGTCCATCGGGCTCAGCAACAGTGCCTCGAAATCCTGGGTGCCTGCCCCAGGGAAGGAAGGGGTCCTGCTCAGCACCCACCACTTGGGCACCCAGCCCAACCACTGCTCCTGAGGGTCCCTGGCACCCAGGCAGCACCCAGGTGCAGCAGGGGCCCCCAGAGTGCTCACCGAGCGCAGTGGGGCTCTGCCCATTGCAGGGGGGCCGGACTGTCAGGGTCTTCCAGGTGACACTGGGTACTACTGGGGCATTCTCCACTGGCACCCAGCGGAGGGGCAGCTCCTGGCCCGCCGGTGGCAGCACCGACACCACCTGGGACAGGCATCGGGGGGGTGGGAGGATGGGGGGGTGAGGTGGGGGATACTGGGGCACCCCTGCTGCAGGGCAGCTGTACTGCGCTCTGGTGCCCTATGCCATGCCATCCTGTGCCCACCATGCCATCCTTGGCCGTGCCATGCTGTGCGTGGCCCCAGCCGGCTATGCCAAGCTGTGCTGGGCCTTGCCACACTGTGCCATGCAACGTGGCGCTGGAGCCAGCCATGTCTCACTGTGCTGTGCTCTACCAGGCTCTGCTGAAGCTGTGCCATACCCTGCGAAGGCTGCACGGGGCTGTCATGCCAGGCCACCGCGCTCTGCCATGCTGTGCTGTCCATGGCTGTGCCACGCTCTGCCTGGCCACGCTTTGCCACGCTGTTTCACACTGTGCCGTGCGGTGCCAGGGCTCTGCTCACCAGGCTGGGGGGGTGGTTTGGGGCCGAGCAGGTGGCTACCAGCAGGTCCCACTGGAGAGTGAGCAGCTCCCAGGCCCCTTCGGGTGACCCTGAGGACAGAGAACATGTTGGCACTCACTGATGCTGGCTGGGGCACCCATGGGTGCCCCGGAGCCACGTACCTGATGTCAGGTTGGTGACGGTGGCTGCCTCTGTGTCCACAAGTAGCAGGTCCTGTGAGGGAGCAGAGCATGGACCCCCATCACCGTGGGGTGTGGGGGCCACATCCCTGACCCGCCCTGTCCCGGGGACTCACCGTGCGGCTCCGCTGTGGGGTGCCCAGCACGGCTCGGCGGCTGTCGGATGCCCAACACCGCGGTGGCAGCACCTCTGCATAGAGCCCAGCGAAGGCTGCGAGTGCGGCAGGGAGATAGTGAGCCCGGGCCGTGGGCACCCAGCACTGGGGAAGGGGTCCCAGCCCTACCCCCCTGTGCCACGCTCACCCTCTGTGGGCTCTTGCACTATGTCAAGCACCGTCACCGTCTGCCTCGTCTGCCAGGTAAGCTGAGGAGAGCGGGTGCTCAGGGATTGGTGCCTGATGGGGAAACTGAGGCACCTCCCACCCCAGCCGGGCACTGTGAGAGGCTGTGCCGTCCCAGGCTGGGTCCCGCAGGCTGGCACAGCCGTGCCCGGCCCCACAGGGTCCTGCTCACCATGCGCAGGCGCAGGCACTGCCGGTGCGGCCCCCCCAGTTCCCCCTCCAGGTAGAGCAGGCGCCGGCCGTCAGGGCTCAGCCGAGGGGAGAAGGCAGCGCTGGCCTCATCCGACAGCAGCTCTGTGGGCAGCAGTGGGTCAGCACCCCAGGGAGCCCCAGGATACCCCCCACGCCCCTGGTGCTCACCGCAATACCCGCTGGCCAAGTCCAAGTGGAAAATCCCTGACCTGGGGAGGGGGCATGGGTCAGGCTGGAGCCCTGCAGCCACACTGACCACAGCCATGCTGGCACGGAGCAGCCATCCCGGCACGACCCCGGCACCCACCTCCTGTTGGTGCAGGCGGCCAGCCCCAGGCGGAAGGGCTCGTGCCACCAGCCCACGAACACCACGCCACGGTCATTCGGGGACCACAGGGCCTGCATGACAGTCGGGCTCATCCCACAGCCCCAGGCTGACCCCCCTGGAGGCTCTCCCTGCACCCCATCCTGACCTGGCCAGGGGAGAGGTGCTCTGGGATGCCCTCCAAAACCCAGACGCTGCTGCTCTCCAGGTCCAGGACGCAGAGGACGGGCACGCTGCGGGTGCTCAGTGCCTCCCCCCAGTCCTCGTGGTACACGAACTGCTCACCCTGCGGCACAGCCCCGTCAGCCCCACGGCCCGTGGCCCCAGAGGTCGGGGTCTGGGCACAGCATGTTCAGGGGGTGCAGGGCACGCTTATGGGGAACACAGCCCACGCATGGGGCACATGGCACCCACCTCCTCATCTTCATCCTCCTCCACTGGCCTTGCTGCTCCCGGCACATCCCAGGGACAGGGGGGCCGTGGTTTGGGCCGGCTCTTCTCAGCGACGTAGAGCAGCCGTGTCTCGGAGCGGGACCAGGCCAGGCAGGCGAAGGGCCCTGGCACGGTAAGCGGGTGCCAAAGCCCAGCCTGGCACAGGCACAGTGCAGCACCAGGCAGGCACTGGGGCTGCTGGCCATGACCCCCACCTGTGCTCAGGGAAGGGGACACGGGTAGGAGCCATACCCTCAGTGTAGACCTCTCCGTGCTTCCCCAGCGCTGTGAGGTCCACACTGTGACTGCGCCCACCGCTGCCCCACACCTGGGGGGACGGGGGGTCAGCACCAGCATGCCGCAGCCACCACCCCACACCAGCACTCCTGCCTTGCCCGTGAGCCCTATGGATGCTGTTACCTCCAGCAGCTCATGGCCCTGCCGTGGGCAGCGGCTGAGCACGGCGCGGTGCTGCCCCGTGGGCGAGTCCTGGCTGAGGAGCCTGTGGGCAGGAGCGAGGAAGGCTGCGGCAGCCGCAACACGGTGGGCATTGGTCACGCCATGGGCATTGGCCACGCCATGGGCACTGGCCATGCCACGGGCACTGGCCACACTGCCCCATCCCACATCTCGCCTATGCCATACTGGTGTTGGATCCCAGTGCTGAGCGCTGCCCGGCTGACGGCCAGGCTGCCGCTGGCGGTGCGCCGCAGGCTGTAGTGGCGGCTGAAGCGCAGGAGCTGGCGGCGGGGCAGGTCATGCCGGCTGCACTCTGTGGGAGGGGACGGTCAGCGCCTGCTCGTGCCCAGCCCGTGGGCCAAGAGCACTGGGGCGGCACAGCCTGCGACTCACCGGTGTAGAGCAGGAAGGTCTCTCCCCCCGCAGCGGCGCAAAGGGCGGCGCGGCTGATGGCAGGGAACTGTCTCAGCTCCCGGTAGCAGGCGGCAGGGCTGCTGGCCGCCTGGGTGGTACGGGGGGAGAGGCACGCCGGCAGGGTGTCAGCTCCCCCCCTTGTCCACACCCACCCCCCAAATCAGGGCTGTCTGCCTACGCAGCTACCCCTGCCCCCTCTGCCCACCTCTGCGTCCCGCTGGGCTCCCGAGGCCATGGGGCCTTGCTCCGCCATGCCGGGCTGCGGGTGTGTGCTGCGCAGCAGGAGGCAGCCTGCCAAGGCGGCGCGAGGGGCCTGGCCCGTGCCAGCTCTCCAGCTGCCTGCGTGCTGGGGCGGGCTCTACCCTCTGCTGTGACACACCACATCTCCACCCCACACACGCCACCCCCCGCCGGGGAGGGGAGCTGGGGGTCTGCAAGCTCCCAGGAGGAGCCAACACTGGCAGGACCACTGAAGGGTGCTGAACTACACTGTTTATTGGGGGTGGAAGTGGCGGGGGGCTGTCAGCACCGCAGGTGCTTGAGCAGCCACAGCGCTATGTTCATGAAGCCGTCTGCTTCCGCCTCGACACCGGCCAGCGCGTGGTTGTTTCCTGGGTACCAGAGCAGCCTGGAGGGGAGAGGTGAATCAGCACTGTGCCTGCACCCCCTGCCCGGGCACCCAGCACCCCACTCACCGTGTGGGGACCCCCCGGGCCTTGAGGGCACGGTAATACTCCAGCCCCTGCTTGGGGGGCACGCGTCGGTCGTCCTCCCCCAGCATCAGCAGCACGGGCGCACGGACCTGCCAGCACAGCACAGCTTCAGTGCCAGCACTGCCAGAGGGCACAGGGACAGGGATGGGGGATGGGGACAGGAATGAGGACAGGGATGTACCTGGCCAACATAGCGCATGGGCGACTTGCAGAGCATCGCCATCCACTGATCTGGGTCTGGCAGGGTGTCAGGAGCATAGGGCAGCCCTGTCTCTGTCAGGCACCTGTGGGCAGAAAGCCAGGGGCACATGTGGCGCCAAGGTGGCAGGGGCCCAGGGCAGTGGGCACCAGGGCCGGTGGTACTCACCAGTCAGGGATGTCGGTGGTGGCCACCATGGAGGCGACGTTCACCACAGGGTTGCGCACCACACAGGCGTGGTAGGTGTCAGGGAACTGGCCGATGAGGTGGCACGCCAGGAAGCCCCCGTGCGAGCCACCCACCAGAGCCACCCGGCCAGCATCCAGCGGCTCCTCCTGCAGCACCCGCTCCACGCAGAGCTGTGGCCATGGGGGACAACCGCTGAGGCAGGTGGCCCCACTTTCCCTCCCTGGGGGCACCCGCAGGAGCACGGGGCACCCTGGGGCCAGGACTGTGTCCCCCCACCATACCTGTACGTCCCGTACGTCCTGTGTGCCCACGTTGCCTGGCAGGGAGGCCACGCTGTCCTGGCCGAAGCCCAGCGAGCCGCGGTAATTCACTGGAGGGGGGTGAAGTGTCAGAGCCCTTCCTCCTCCCACCCCGGTGCCACCACGGGTGCTGTGCCCCCCGGCAGTGCCCAGGCCCCCCCATCACTCACCCAGCAGCACGGCGAAGCCCATGCGGCAGAGCACCGCTGGGTACAGCATCCATCCGGCAGTGAAGACAGAGTGGGGACCCCCTGCGAAAGGCAAAGGCCAAGGGGTTGACGCTGCCTGCCCGAGGCAGGGGGCAGGGTGGGGGCAACCTCTCACCATGGGGCATCACGACCAAGGGGGACTTCTGGGAGGTGGGGCTCTCGCTTGGGCGCAGCAGGATGGCATCGAAGTCCAGGCCCCCTGTAGAGGTGGGGTGGGGGGGGGGTGGGTCAGAGCTCATCGGGTGTGGTGGAGCTCAACCTGCCTCCCTCCACTCTCTGGGCACTCACCGTACTGGGGGTGCTCCTGCTCCGGTGGGGGCTGCAGGGTACGGATGCCCCAGCTGATGCCGGGCACGGGGGGCGCGTCCTGCAGGCAGACCCACCGTGCCTGCGCCTCCTGGCCGGCGCTGGGCAGAACGGCCACTTTCTTTGTGGGGAGAAGGGTCAGCACTGGCACCGAGGGCCCAGCGGGCGCTGGGTTGGGGGCGGGTGGTCACCTTACCAGCGTGGGGGGGCAGTTAGGGGTGGAGAACCTGACCACCAAGAGGTCCCGGTCGATGGTGAGGACAGACCAGCTTCCCTGGGGGGCATCTTGGGGAGGGGGGGTGCTTTGTCAGACCTTCAGGCACAACACCCTCCCCAGCACTGGCACGGTGCTGCTGGCGTGACACTCACCAGCCGTCAGCGAGGTCGTGGAGCCTGTCGCTGTGTCCACCACGAACACGTCCTAGGGGCATGAGGGCAGAGTCCAGCGGAGCCCTGACCCATCAACACCCCCCCCACGTGCCCCTCTGTCGTCCCAGCGTGGCAGCCCTCACCTGCTGGCTGCGCTGGGCCGTATCCAGCACCAGCCGGCGGCTGTCGGCTGCCCAGCACAGCCCCGGCAGAGCGCCGCAGTAGATGCCCGGGAAGGCGCCTGTAACAAGATCAGCAGTGCTCAGCAGCGCCCACTCCCCCCCCCAGCCCTGTACCCCCATCCTGTGCCACCCCAGGGCTGTACTCACCCCATGCCTGCCGCGGCACAGCCTCCAGCACCGTGCTGGTGCACTTGGTGTACCAGTCGTACTGCAGGAAACACGGATGGGATGAGTTTTGCAGGTTGTCAGCCCCTGCTGCATCCCAGGGAGGGGGCACCACCCTCTTCCTGTCGGCCCTCACCCCAGCACAGGCACCCTGCCACCTCCCTGGTGTCCCGCTGGGGTCCCCCTTGGGTGCCGCTTACCATGCGGAGGCGGCTGCACTGCTGGTGGGGACCCAGGGCATCGTTCTCCAGGTAGACGATGCGGCAGCGGTCGGGGCTGAGCCGTGGGGACCACACAGCTCTGGTGTCCTCAGAGAGCAGCTCTGCACAGGCATGAGGGGACGGTGAGAGGCTGTGGGGAGCCGGGGCCCCAGCAGGGTTGGGGCGCACGCTGCTCACCGCATCTCCCGCCCGTCAGGTCCACGTAGAAGAGCGCTGACCTGCCAGCAGAGACACGGTGTCACAGCGGGGCCGCGGGGCCCGGCTGCGGGCGCCTCGCCCCGCGGCGACTCACCGGCGGTTGGTGCAGTGCCGCAGCCCCAGGCGGAAGGGCTCGTGCCACCAGCCCACGAACACCACGCCGGTGTCACCGGGAGACCAGAAAGCCTGTGTGGAGAGGGGTGCCGAGCAGCTCGGGTCACCGCTGCCCCCCCAGAACCTCCCTTCCCTGGTTCCCCAGGGCACGCTGTCCCAACCTGGCCAGGGGAGAGGTGCTCCGGGACGCCCTCCAGCACCGAGACGCTGCTGCCCTCGATGTCCAATGCGCAGAGGACGGGCACGCTGCGGGTACTCAGCGTCTCCCCCCAGTCCTCACGGTACACAAACTGCTCACCCTGCAGCACAGCCCCATCAGCTCCACGGCTGCCTCAATGGCTCCCACCAGCCCCAGGGTGGGGGGACCCCACCTTGAGGGGTGCATCCTCCTTCTCAGGGCGCACCACATCCTCGTCAGAGGTGCCGAGTTCAGGGGCTTTGCTCTGGAAGAAGGACTCGGCCTTGGGACGCTTCTTCTCCGCCACGTAGAGCAGGTGGGTCTCCGAGTGTGACCATGCCAGGCAGCCAAACTGGTCTGTGGGGGCGGGTCAGGAACAACCCCCCAGGACCCCCACATCCCCCAGCACCCCCCAGCCCCTCACCATCATCGTAGACGCTGCCGTGCTTATCCAGCGCAGTCAGGTCGATGCTCTTCACCTTGCGGTTCTGATCCCAGACCTGGGGGCAGAGATGTTGGGGTGGCCCCACGCGCCAGCACGTCTCCACCAGCACCCCTTTGACCCCCTCCTCACCTCCAGGAACTGCTTCTCCTTCTCCTTGCCGGGGACCTTGCGCAGGACGGCCTTCAGCATCCCGCTGGGGGACTCCCTGCTCAGCAGCCTGTGGTGGGTGGGCATCAGTCAGCCCCCCCCCCGCCGAGATAAAGCCAGGGCGGGGGAGCAGGGGGGGTGACAGGACGGGACTCACTCGTCCTTGATCTCGGAGCAGGTGCCGGCGGGCCCCGAGTACACGACGGACGCCCCATCGTGGAAGATGAGGTACTGGCGGCAGAACTTGACGCTCTCAGCCCGTGCCAGGTCCCGCTGCGACCACTCTGCGGGAGAGCAGGTGAGGACACCGGCCGTGACCGAGCCCCCCGGGCCGGCAGAGCCCCCGCCCGGGCAGACCCCCCGCCCGGGGAGACCCTCCGCCCGGGGAGACCCTCCGCCCGGGCAGACCCCCAACCCGGACAGACCCCCCCCGCGCCGTACCGGTGTAGAGGCTGCAGTACTTGCCCCCGTACTGGGTGGTGACGTCGGGGCCGAGGCAGGCGGCGCCGAGCCCCGGGTGCCGGCTCAGCTCCCGGTACAGCTCCGCGACCTCCTCAGGGTTCGACAGCACCTGCGGGACCCGCCGGGGTGGCTGCGGGGCCGCGGCGGGACCCCGGGGCATCCCCGGGGAGGCGGTGCCGGGGCGCCGGGGGCAGCGCGGGGCGGGGACGGGGCAGCACCGGGGCGGGGGGTGTTACGGGGGCGCCGGGGCAGCGCTGCGGAGCCGGGAGCGCGGGGACGAGGCGGTACCGGAGCCGGGGCAGTACCCGGGACGGAGCCCCCGGGGGTTGCGATGGGGGGGGGGGGGGGGAGGAGGAAGGGGGGACACCGCGCGGGGTCGGGCACCCGGGGCAGTGACGTCACGACACCCCCCCTCCACCCCTCCGCTCCCCCAGCCCCTCACCGGCGGCTCCATGTCGTGGCTGCGGGGCGGGGCCAGGCCCGGCACTTCCGGGACGGGGGGCAGAGCCGGCGGCGTGCGGCACCTCCCATTGGCCGCGGCGCTCGGGCCTCCTCCCGCCTTGCGGCGCCCCCCTGTGGGCGCGGGCGGCGCCGCTGCGGGGGCCCGTGATGTTCGGCGCCGCCCCGGGCCGCGCCCCCTCGGCCCCGGCTCCAGCCCCCAGACACCGGCCCATCCACGCACCGCGCCGGAAGCCGTGTCCGGCCGCCTCCGGCCCGCCCCGGAGGAGCTTCCCCGGCGGGTGGCTGCTGCGCCGGGCTCCGCTGTGCGGCCCGGGCGAGGATCGGGGATCCCCCGGCCCAGCAGCGCCGGTGGGAGCCGCGGAGCGCAGCGCTGCCCGGCGCCGCCCGGGCCCGGGGACTCCCAGCCGCGCCAGGAGCCGGCCCGCCGCCCGCCCCCTTCCCCCGGCGCAGGCAGCAGTCGGGACCAGCCGGTGGTTGTGTCAAGTCCTTTTTATTCTGTTCCCACAGAAACACCTGGTGAGGGGGCAGCTTCTGGGAGGGGGTCACGACACAGCGGCGGGGTCGGTACGGCACGGTACGGCACGGTACGGCACGGTACGGGGTCACTACGGGTGGCACAGAGCACAGCAGACACGCACACCGTCACAATGTTCAGCCCGGCACCGCACGTACCGCACGGAGCGGCGCCCGGGCCCTTGCCCTTGGCGCCCTCCGACCCCCTGCCCCAGCCGGCACACGCCGCGGTTGGGGGCCGGGGGTGCACGCTGGGCTACAGGGCCCCCGGTCCCGGTGGGGTGGGCAGGACGGTGCTCAGGCGGCGGGACGGGCCCCGGCGAGGGTCTCGGTCCCGCGTACGATTTACACCCTGTACAAGTATTTACAGCGCGAGGAGCAGCGGGGGCCGGGGGCCCGGAGGAGTCACCCTCGTGCTACGCACTTGTCATCGGCGCAGGGCTGGGGTTCTCCTCCGTGCAACACCCCCCCCCGACCCCATCCCAAATCTGCCGGCCTCTTCTTTCCACCCCCCCCACCCCCCCCAGTCTGGGGAACGGGCAGAGCCCCCTGCTAGGGACCCGCCGCGGATAACAAGTGCATAAACCTGCTCGAGAGCTTTCGGTACGGCGATGGGCCGATGGAAAAGAAAGAAAGAAAAGAAAAGTCCAGGCAAAGCTCCAGCAAGCGCTGAAAGGCGGGTGGAACCGTGCAGAGGAGTAGCAAGCCATGCTCTACGACGGGACAGACGGTCAGGGGCGCTAGGGCTGCCCTTTGGCAAAGTGGCCCTCCCTGGGTCGAACATGCCACGAATTCATATGCACGGGTGGTGGTTGAAAGAGTAGTTGCCGGGGGTCGCTCGGCGGCACGCGTTGCGATGAAACCCTTGGGCGCGACACTGAACCGATGAGCTATTCACAGGTCTTGTTCTGGAGTCGTGTTATTTCGTTGCATAGAAGAACATCAGGCGGGTGAGCGGGCGGCTGCTGCCCGCCACAAGGGACGGGGTGGGGGCACCGGGAATGGGGTGCCGCCGGCGCGGGGAGGCGGTGAAGCGCGGGCGACGTGCGCGGCTGTACGCCGGCGAGCCCCCCTTTTCAGGCTGCCTCCCCGCTCCAACCCCCCCCCCCGCACCCCGGGCCCCATTCCCCCCATATTGGGGAACCCCCCCCCCCTCCCACCCTCCCGGTGGGGCGAGTGGGCTTCGGCCACCGCGCCGGCCGTCCCCGCGAAATGGCTTGAGAAGGACTTGGATTGCACAGTAAGAGGAAGGATACTGCCGGAGGCAAAGCTCTCCTGATCTTGTTCCACGGGGTTTGTGCTCTTTTGTAGCCTCCTGCACTCTATTGCTTCTACAGACGACAGCCCGTGTGCTAACTCATCGCACAAAGCAAAGAGGGAAGAGGATTTGGTAGAAAGTTTTAAAAAAAAAAAAAACAAACCCCAAACCAAAGAGAAAAAAAAAAAAACCCAAAACCAAAATAAAATGAACCCGGAGAAACTGAGAAAAAAGGATCCCCCCCTTCACCCCCCCATCCCGACGACACCCCCATGCCCCCCCCCCCTCCCCCCTCCCCGGTTCGGATGAGGTATACACAGAAATCAAAGTGGGATGATTAAGGCTGTTCTTGAAAGAAAAGGGGTGCCCGGCGGCGGGCGCGCTGGCTGCGTGGCGAGGGCGAGCGCGGCCCTTTTCGATGCTTCCGATGGCTTCGGGGCAGCGCCGCGTGTCGGGACGCACACCCAGCTGGCGGCCGCCTCGGCAGATGCCGGCCGTGCCACCTGTCAGAGTCCTATGGCCTCGTATTTCGGTAGTGAAACAGTGTTAGGTCCTAGCTGACGCGCTCCGGGGGCTCCCTGGCGGGGCCGGGAGCGGGACGCAGTGCAGGGGGGGCGCGGGGACGGCCCCGGCAGGGTGGGTGGATGGGGTTTGGGAAGGGGGAGCAGCGCTCGCGGCGCCCAGCCCTCGACTCGCGGCGGGGAAAAACCTATGAAGAGGCCAGAGCTGGGGTTCGGAGGGAGCAACTCTGCGTATAATCTTGAGAAAGGGCCCCGGCCCGCCTACAGGGCCTGACCCCACGCCCTGGGTCAGGCCCATCCCCTTGGGGCGGCCGCGGGGGCAGAGGGTGCAACTGCCCACCCAGTGCCGGGGTTTGCCACGTGCCGCACCGGAGCTGCTTGCCAGGCATGGGGGTTCGCCTGCCCGCCCCGGGGCATCCACCGGGCCCCGTCCGGCCGCCGTTTGGTCCAGCATCCAGGGATCACCCCGCTTTCAAAAGCTTCAAGAGATAGAGAGAGAGAGAGAGAGGCGTCAGCCCAAGCGCCGCCGTCCCCGCGGAGGGTACCCCGCCAAGCGGCAGCAGCGGCCCATGCGAGCAGGCGGTGGTGAGCCAAGAGACGCTGCCGGTGGAGCAGCTGCTACCACCCCCGCGCTGGACAGGCTCCCGGAGCAGAGCTTGGGCCGCCCAAACCCTCCCCACAAACCTGGGGTCTGCACCAGCATCCACATGGCGCCGGCCCACGCTGTGCTGCCGAGGCCGGGGAACAAGGCCAACCCCCCACGCCTTGGCTCAGCGCCGGCGATGGGGACAAGTGGCCCCACACGAAGGGGATGGGGCTGCACCATTTCCCTCTCAGCCCGGCGCTGGGAGCGCGGCAGGGCAGGGCTCAGCGGGTGCCAGGCAGGTGCCAGTGGGACCCCCGGGGATGGCATGGCAGAGGGGCCGGGTGCATGGCCGTGCTCTGGGCACTCACCGTTATACTCAGAGTCTGGCGCCGCGCGCTGAATTCACTGGCTTCTTCATAGGTTTTTCCACTGCAACGACTCGATCTCCTCTCACTTCCCAAACTCCTGGGGCAGGACAGAGCAGGAGGGCATCAGCTGCAGCCGGGGGCACAGCAAGCCTGTGGCGTAGCACCCGGCGCCAGCTGCACTCACCTTGTGCCGTTCTCTCACCAGAACGAAGTGAACTTCTTGCCAAAAGCCGACACCGCTGTGGGGAAGCCAGGAGAGGTGTCAGCATGGTGCAGCCGCCCTGGTGGCCCCCCCACCTGCCCAGCCCCCACACCGCTGGCTGCCGTTCCCCTGAGCTGTAGGAGCACCACATCCCATCGGCTGCTCCCAGCCACCCCCGAAGTGCAGTGGGGTGTTTCCATCCCGTCCCCACAAGCAGCCCTCACCTTCGGTCAGTTTGCCTGCTTGTTCCGCCGCCCCCCCCGGCAGGATTTTGGAGAAAACGCTCTCTCCTTCCGCTCCCGGCTGCCCCGCTGCCGGGCCGGCAGGACCGCGAGGCCCGGCTGCCCTCGGACCGGCCTTGCTGTCTGCTGGGGGATGAACACAGCCACTGTTAGTGGGGGGACGGGCAGTGGCCTGGGGCCTCAACTGAGGGAGTCCCCAGGCTGGCAGGCAGTGGGCAATCGAGGGCTGGCACCATGGCACCGGGCCCACTGACCTGCTGCCCCCAGGGGCTGGACCGTGGGCGCTCTCCCTGGCTGCTGTGGCACTTTCGCTGCGGGTTTGGATGTGTCCGTCTGCTCCGCTTTTGGCTGGAATGGGGAAAACAGCTCTCAGGGCTTGTTACCCCCCGGCAGAGCATTCTCCGGGGGCATCCCATGCTGGGAAACAACACTGAAACCCCCAAAAACCGTGGGAAAAAGGCCCTGTAGCCCCAAAAGCATCAGGGTGGGATCCAGGGCACAGGAAAGTCCCCTCTGAGATCCCCTCAAGGGGACGGCTCCTTCCCTGGCACTCAGGGGCGGCTGTGGTGGGCACACAGGTAACACAGACCTTGCCCCTCAGCTCCTGTCCCCAATCCTCCCCCTGCCAGCCCTCAGCCATGGCAACCTGGGCCAGCCCTGGGCAGAGCCATGGGGTGCGATGGAGGCCGAGCCGGCTGAGCCCATACTTACCGCTGGTGCTGCGTGGCTGCCCGGCTGCGCGTGGAGCGTGGCCGGTGCCTTCCCTGCCGCCTGAGCCAGCCCTGGCTGCTGCTGCTGCTGCGGTGGCCGGGATGATGGTGGTCCCTGCGTCCTGCCCCTGGCCTCGGGCTGCGCTGAGCTTGCTGGCTGGGCAGCCTGCCTGGCTGCTGGCTGCTGCCGCGCCGCTGGCTGCCCGGCCTGCTGCTGCCTGGCTGCTGGCTGCTGTGGGTGCGCGAGGGGCTCTGGCTTCGGCGCTGGGGCGGCCGGTCCATGTGGCTGGGTGGGCTTCTGCGCCTTGGGGGTCTCAGCGCCATGGTGGTGAGCAGTGGGGCGAGACGGCGGGGCGTACTCAGCAGAGCCGGGGCCGTAGGTTGTGGGCGCGCGGGGCTCAGGCTGCTGCGCCTTCTTGGGAGCAGCTGACGGCCCGTGGCCACGGGGCTCATGGCGGCCAGGCTCTCGTGGGTGCTGCTTGGCTGAGCGTCGCGGGGGCTCGTCGCTCGCGTGCCGGGAGGTGCCGGTGTGGCGCCCGTACTCCCCGTGGTGCCGGTGCTCACGGTGCTGGGGGTAGTCATCGTGCTGCCATGGGTCCTCGTCGGGGGGCTCGTCGTAGTCGTGGTAGGTGTGCTTAGCTGGGGGTCTCTTCTGTGAGGAAGAGTGGCCACCGTAGTGCCTGACCCTCTCTGCCCGCACCTCCCTGGGCTTATCAAACCAGTCTGTCTCCTCCTGGCCCAAATGATAGGCTTCGGAAACCAAAAACAAACCACAGTCAATCCCTCGCTCGAGGCTGCTTGGGCAGAAGCCATGCAATGAGGCGGGAGAGGCAAGCAGCGGGCACGCGCGCCGGGGACAGCCCGCGCCGGTTGGGGATGGGACACGGCACGGCACAGCGCGGTGAGGCACCGCGCAGGGCCGGCGAACACCGAACACCCGGGCAGGGGGGAGGAAGGCACGTGTCAAGCAAACTGAGGCGGTGAGAGTGTCTCTGCGTACGAGCGGACGAGCATGCCCCGAGGAAGCGCCATGCTCTGGGGTGGTCACCACGGGGAGCCGTTACCTTCGCTGTCCGAGACAACGCAATGGGCATCGTCCATGCCGTAGCCCTCCTCGTGCTTGTACGAGTGACTCCTTGGCACATCTTTGATGTGCTCTTGCACATCAGGCAACGAGTGGCTGGAGCAGAACTGGGAGCAGGGGTCTCCTGCTGACTGGGAGCCAGGCCCCCCGGCAGCACGTGATCCCCCCACCGCCTTCCCCATGGGGCTGACGGGGCTCTCCTCCTCTGAGGGCTGTGCACGGACAGGCGCCCGTCCGCGGCTCTGGCTCATGCTGAGGGATGAGGGCTTGGAGCCGCCCTTCTGGGAGCGCTCCATGCCCTCACGCTCGTAGGACTTGCTCCGGCCACTCGCATCCCGGCTGGAGACCTTCTCCACCCCGTAGCCAGAGGAGCGGGTTCTGCTGCCAGTGGAGTAGACCCGCTCCTCCTCGTCCACCAGGTCCCGACTGGAGACGCCGTAGTACTTCTGCTGCTCGTAGACATTCTTCTTCAGGCCGTAGGTGATCTCCTCCTGCAGCTTCTTGGCCCGGGAGGCCACGTTGCTGCTGCCGACTGAGGTCGTCGACGCGTAGGAGGCCAGGTCCGACTCCACATCTTTGGCTTCTTCGATGGGGGAGAACTTGGAGATCTTCTGCTCCATGCCCTGCTTCCTGTGCTTGCTGCGCTTCGAGGAGACGACGGCGGGTGCCAGGTTCTTGGACGAATGCTTTGGCAGTGCTGCACTGGAGCCGTGCTTGTCAGCCCGTGAGGAGTGCCGGTACTCGCTGTCCCCATAGTAGTAGGACGAGGTGGCGGAGCTCCCTGACACCCTGCCATTGCTCTCCATGCCCCGGTGGTAGCTATTCTTCCCTCGATGGTCAGGACCGTGGTGGTCGTACACATCCTCCTCGGATTCTTCCTCGGCTTTGGTGTAGCAGCAGGGCCGGCTGGAGCCCTCAGTATCCCCCAGCTCGCTCTTCTCTCTGCCGTGGCGGCCATCGGCTCCTGTGCCCACTGGCTCCACCTTCTGCCCCTCCACTGCTGGGCTCTCCTTGGTGAGCTCGCTGATGTCCTCAATCATCACGTAGTTACGGGGAATGTTCTGCTCTAGGCTGGTGTAGAGGGACTCAGAAGAGAAGCTGGCTGAGGGCCCCTGCGCTGTGCCGGCTCTCTCGGCCGGCCGGGCCTCGGGCGCCTTGTACTGCTCATAGCCAGTGCTTGCCGTCGTGGCGCTGAAGGTGACATCAGGGATGGCAGAGGAGCTGGTGGCTGTGCTGATCACCTCGTAGTTGGTGGGGATCTTCTGCTCCAGGTCAGCCAGTGAGGTCTGCCGTGGCTTCTGATGCCCGCCGGCCGCCTCTGCCAAGCTCTGGAAGAGGGCGGGCTGCGTTGCTGGCACAGCAGCCGTCCCGGCAAAGGCGCTCGGGGCTTGGTAGGGGTTTTGGGGCCGGAAGCTCGGCTGGCCTGGTGCACCCAGCTCTGGGTATGCAGCACCAGGAGCTGGGAAGGAGCCGGGCGAGGCAAAGGCCGGCAGTGGGGCTGCCGGCAAGCCATCCTGCGAGGTGCTGGCCGCAGGGTACTGGCCAGGCTGCAGGCGCGCTGGCGGGAAGGCGGCAGGGCCCTGCGCAGTGGGGAATGGGTAAGCGCCATAGGAGGCGGCGGTGGCGGCAGCGGCAAAGTCAGGGTACTGCCCAGCAGGTGCGGGGCGCAGGCCGGTGCCGTCGTAGGCGGCGAGGCGCAGGCTGTGCAGCTCACTGTCGGACAGGTAGTCGCGGCGATCCCCGGCGCAGCGCAGGTAGGGGTGGTCCCGCCCGCCCCCTCGCTCCTTCAGCAGCGATTCCTTGCGCTGAGTGATGCCCAGCTCCAGGTACTTCAGCTTGGCATCGATCTCCTTCTCCTCCTCATCCAGCTCCGCCTGCTTCTTCCGTAGCTTGGTGGCCTCGTGCTCCACCAGCTTCAGGTCGCGGTCCAGCTCCTTCAGCAGGCTGGCCTTGGTGACCGGCGCGGTGGCCTTGGCAGCCAGGCTGCTCAGGTAGAGCTGGGGGGTGGCTGGGCTGGCCAGGGGGACATGGGGCTCCTCGGGCGGAGGGCTGGGCAGCGTCCGCTTCACCTTGCGTGCCAACGGGCTTGACTGGAGCCCCCCCACCTGCAAAGCCAAGGGATAGCAGGTCAGGGGTGCGGGTGGGCGTCTCCCTTCCCACTGTATCCCCCCCCCTACCTGAGCACTGCAGAACTCCTCCTGCCCCCTGGGGCCGCAGGGAGGTGGGCGGCTGGGCACGTGTCCCCCCACGCACCAAGGAAGCGGTGTTTATGTAAAAGCACAATAAATAGGATGGAAGTAACAGGCAGGGAGCTTCCCGTGAGCAATGACCGGGGTGGCAGCCGGCCAAGCGCCGAGCTGGCCATGTGTGCCTCGCCGCCTGCCGCAAACACGGCGTTTCGTCCTCGAGCGCCTGGCAGTGGGGCTTAGGGGGGTGGCTGGGGGCTGACGCTGCCCCCAGGCAAGTCCTGGGGGCTCTTTGAAGGGCTCTTGGCAGCCCAAAGCAACCTCGGTGTGCAGGGGCAAAGGTGGGAGTGAGAGCTGCTGCCACAGCCTGAAACGGAGCCACATGAGGTGGCTGCTCCATGGGAGAGGAGGGGGACCTGGCTGGGGTAGGGGGCAGGGGACAGCCCTTGTCATGCTACCCAGCTGCAGCTCACACCCCTGAGGGGCTTGTGCAGTCCATGGGGCTCCAGGGCTTCCGTCTGGCTGCCAGCATTGGGTGCTGCAGGAAGCCAGCCTTTTAAAATATTAATTACCACTGCGCTAATGAAACTGAAACATCCCAAGGTGCCTCCTGGGGCTGTTCCCCGAGGGAAGGGTCGTTCCCGTGTACCTGTGTGCCAGGGAGCAGCGGGTGCTGGTAGAGGGAGAACCTGTCCTTGCCGGCCTCATCGGCGGTGGGGCTGATGGGCTTGGGGTCGGAGAGGGAGCGCTGCATGGTCTTGATGGGTCGTGGCAGCGTCTGCTGGCGCTGGGCCGATTCGGCGGTGAAATGCTTCTGTGGAGGGACGTGAGCCTTGTTCAGCCGCTCGCTGGTGGCGAAGGAGGACTCCAGGAGGCGGTGGGGAGAGAGGGGAGAGACAGGGGAGTAGAGGACCTGGGGAGAGCGGGGTGGCTGGCGGGTCACCAGCTGAGACAGGGACTCGGCAGGCAGGTGGGATTGGTAGCCAATTTCCAGGGGATCCGGCTTCTTCTTCTCAAACTTGCCCAGAGTCTGCTGCCGGACAGCGTGAGGGTCCAGGGGGCCTGTGCTCACCATCTGGATATTGGTGGAGTAGGGTGGGATGGTGGTGGGCACCGTCAGCTGAGGGACCACAACGCCAGGCTGGGGAGCTGGCTCCGGCTCCGTCTGGCAGGCCAGGCTCTCACCCCGCTGTGTCTTCTCCGGGGCTGAGATGTACTTGACGATCTCCACGCGGGGATCATGGGTGGTGATGTGGATGGAGGGGGAGACACGCAGGAGCTGGTCGGGCTCTGTCTGCACCGAGCAGTCGCTGATGGTCTGGATGCCCACGCTGGCCGTGCCGCGGGCTGTCCCCTCTGACTTGCCTTCAGCGCCAGCTTCGGTGTGCCGCGAGGGCCGGGAGCGCCGGCGGCGTACAGGCTGTTCCCACTCCCCACTGTCCTCCTCGTCAGTCTGCACACTGCAGTCAGCGCTGCGCCGCACTCGCCGCCGCCGCGACAGCAGGTACCGCTCCTCGCCATCCTCCTCATCCGTCTGCACGCTGCTGTCTGCAGTCTTCCTTGCCGCGAAGGCCTCCCGCACCGCCTCCTTCTCGTAGGCATCCCGCAGCCGTGGCATCGAGTTCCTCTTCTTGATGCCCCGGACAGGATCCCAGGGCTCCTCGGCTTGCAGCGACATGTCCGAAGCGGAGCTGCTAAGCGGTCGCTGCGGCGCAGGGTAGCGGGAGCCAGCGGGCCCCTCCGGCGGTGCCTGGCCTGGCGGGAGCCATGCCTGCCCGTTGTGCGGCGGGCCCCGTGGTGGCACCTCAGCAGGGCCTTCGGGCAGGCGGGCAGCAGGCTCGGCAGGTGTGGGGAAGGCCGTCTTCTGCCGCTTCTGCTCCTCCAGCTGCTGCTGCAGCTGGTGCTGGAGCTGGTGGATGTGCTCAAGCTGGAGGCGCTGCTGGGCGAGCTGCTCCCGCTGCAGCGCCAGCTGCGCGTGCCGCTCCTCCTGCTGCTGCTGCAGCACCTGCTGCTTGATGCACTGCAGCTCCTGCAGCTCCCGCTGCACCAGCAGCTGCTCCTTCTCCCGGTGCCGCTGCAGCTCCGCGCGCTCCCGCTCCAGCTCTTCCTGCAGCCGCAGCTGTCGCAGCTTCTCCAGCTCAACACGCTCCCGCTCCAGTTGCAGCACGTGCTCCTGCTGCTTGCGCTGCCGCTCCTCCTCCCGCTCCCGCTCTTCCCTCTGAGCCCCATCCACTGGTGGCTTGGGCACTGTGGCCACCTGCCCACCCTCCTTGCTGGACGCCGGTGCCGACGGACCCTCGGCACGGGGGGCGGTCCCGGCTGGCTCTGCTCTCTGCAAACTGCTGGCAGGGACAGCAGGGGTTTTGGGAGCGGGGCCGGTGGCCGCTGCGGCCGGCGTTGTGCTAACAGGCTTGCCCAGGTAGACAGGTGTCTCCATCAGTGAGGCCGCTGGGGCCGGCCGGCCGGGTGCTGGGTAGCGGTAGAGGCTCTGTGCCGGCAGCGGGACACGGGGGGTGACAACCGGCAGCCTGGCCAGGCTGGCCAGTGGGACCGCGGCCACCCCACCCGGGCCATAGGGTCTGTACAGCCCACGCAGCATGGGCCGCAGTACTGAGGCTGGCTGGGTGGTGATGGGCAGCGTGGAGGCGATGGGCGTGTTGATGGTGGAGTAGATCATGCCATCGGCAGCGCGCACGGTGGCGGTGGAAGGGAACATCTGTCGGACGGCACCCAGGCGGACGCCGGGGACGTTGTACTGCGCCAGGCTGCCGAAGCCCTGCCGCCCCTCAGGGAAGGTGGGGTTGTACATCCCGCCAGGTTTGGGGGGTGCAGGACCCTGCTGCTGAGCTGCCAGGCTCCCCACACCACCCGGCCCGGTGCCGGGGCCGTAGGGCAGCATGTCAGGGCCATTGGCATGCCGGCCCCCATACTGATCCATAGAGTTGAGGGCGGCGCACATGCGGCTGATCTCCCGCGCCGTGGTGGCACTATAGTGAGCCAGGCTGGACTCCTGGAAGCTGGCCAGGTCCCCCCGGGGCGAGTAGCGATAGTCAGAGTAGATGTTGGAGGCTGAGCTGTACCTCCGCATGGGGAGCGGGTGGCCCAGCAGCTCTGCTGGCTGGCGGAGGTCAGAGAAGGAGCCGTACTGCAGCCCGTGGCTCAGGTAACCCCCCTCAGCAAAGCCCACGCTGTAGGAGTGCTTCATGGTGCTGAGGTCCACAGCGGCGTCACCCGCCGGGGAGGGGAAGGGCTGATCCCCCTTTGTGGGGTAGTAGCTCATCCCGATTTCAGAGAGGTTTGTGTCTGACATGGAGGAGTAGAGGCGGCCAAAGGCACCGGCGGGGTAAAACTTCTGCTCCTCATAGAGTGCGGGTGCCGGGGCTGGCTGCTCCCGGTAGGGAAAGGTCTCCGGCAGCTCTGGCTCCCTGCTGCCATAGAGGGGCCCGCTGGCTTTCCGGCTGGGTGCTGGCACCTCCCCGGCTTTCTTCTCCGGCATCTTGGAGGTGGGATTGAAAGCGCCGGTGCAGCTGCCGCCAAAGGGGAACTTGTAGACCACATCACAACAGGCCACCTGGCTCTCCGGCTTCACACCTGTCAGGTCCAGCACATTGGTGGGTGGCTCCTCCTTCAGCACCTTGGTCACTGGGCCAGCCGCTGCCTCCTCCATCTGCACCATCATCACCTGGGACTTCTTGCCGCCCAGCGTGAGCAGAGGGCTCTGGCTCTTCAGCTCTACTGGCACTGCACGGTACAGCTCTGAGCCTGGCTCTGATGGGAAGGGCTGTACCCCTCCGGTCTGCGTGATGAGCATGTCCTTCTTCACCATCTGGCCGGGCATGCTGTACCTACCAAACTTGGTCTGGGGGGGAGCGGGGGGCTCAGGCTTGCCGCTGGGTGCCCCGCTGGCTCTGACAGTGGCTGTCTGGACCCCCTGCTCCACCTGCTTCACCTGCGCCAAACACACCGGGCTCCCAGTGCCCTGCCCAAAGTCCACCCGGCTCTGGAAAGGATCTCCGTAGACCACAGGCTGTTTGGGCTGTGAGAGGAGCACGGGTGAGGCGATGGCCAGGCCGGCGGTGCTGGCTGCCGCGATGATGGCATGAGGCTGCTCCTGGGCATTGAGGTTAATGATCAAGGGCTGGATGGCTGTGGACTGCCGGCTCGGAATGTGGTCCAAGGTCAGGCAGTACTTCCTGGCCTCGGTGGCCAAGGAGGTGAGATCCATGCCTTGGTCTGTTATGATGATGGGGGCGGACTTCAGCGCAGTTCGTAAGTCCACAGCGTTAGTGCTCGGCGCCTTGGGGCCTGGCTCGACGCGGGACGTGCCGGGGATGGAGGAGATGCGGCAGAGGGAGATGTTTTCTGCAGGCAGCGCTCCCCAGCCATACAGCCCCGTGATGCCATCGGTGGCTGAACTCACAGCAGGGGTCTTCTGGGCGTGCTCCTTCACCGGCTGCGCCCTGATGTAGGCAGTGGGTGTCTGCTCCGGCTCTGGCATCTGGCTGTAGCCGTGCACCGGCAGCTGCCGGCTTGGCCTGGTGGGTGATGAGGTGGGAGATGTTGAGGAGCCGGAGCTTACTGGCTTGGTTTGGCTGGCTGCGTCGGCTGCCAGCGTGATCACCATGAAGGGGCTGTCCTGCGAGGAAGGCTGTCGGGTCAGGCGCGGCGAGCCCGCCCGGTGTGGCGTCTGCGTCCCCTGCGCCACCATGGGGGATGAGGCAGCGGGGCTGGCAGCAGCGGTGGCAGCGGGACCCTCGTAGGGCAGGAGGGGGCTCTGAGTCTGCGTGGAAAACTCCGCTGTGGCCTTTGTAGCACGGGTGGGACTGTGCGTGGGGGAGGTGGGTGAGAGCGGCGGGCTGGAGCTCTTGAAGAAGGGGTACGTCTTGGGCGTGGGGGGCCTGCTGTCGCTTGCTGCCGGGAGCTTTTCCCTGGCCGTCTGCACGCTGATCTCCACCGCTGCCTTGCTTCTGCCGGTGTCCTCTGTCTGCGAGCCGTAGCTGACAGTGCTCTTCACTGGACCGTAGCTTCTGCTGGCTCCTGACGGGGCCTCCGGAGCTGAGGAGCTGTAGCTCCGTGGCGTGATCCCGGGGCCACTTGCCGCTGCCGTAGTCACCGTACTGGTGCCTTTGCCATAAACGTAAGGGGTGGCGGCAGGCTTGGATGCTGGGCTGGGCGCTGCTGGGGTGCCCTGGAGCTTGGCTAGGTCTTGCCCCTCTTTTGCAAAATGCTGGGTGACCCGGACATCGGGAATGGCCTTGCCCGTGCTGCCCTCAGAGGTGGCAAAGGAGACGGGAGCAGAGAGCTGCGTGGGGCTGGTGCCGGGGGTGAGCGGGCCGCCGTTCTGCTTCATCAGGTCGGCGTAGGCGCTCTCAGCGTTGAGGAAGTGCTTCTCCTGGAATGTCTCCTCCTGCCCCTTTGCCTTCTCTCCCTGCTCGATGGCCAGGTCGAAGGAGGAGGACTGGTGCATCCTGGAGATGCTCTGGGAGGTCTGCAGGATCTCCTCGTAGACTGTGCCCGCCTTTGGCAGGGAGCTGGGATAGCCAGGCTGGGAGGGGCGCGCGGGGCCGCCGTCATACCGGTACTCCTCGGTGTACTGGTACTCAAAGCCGTTCTGGCTTTCGGTGCTGTGGTAGCCGACCTGCTGGTAGGTGCTGCCGTAGGAAACAGATGGCTGAGCCTGCTGGACCTGCTGCTTCTGCATCATCTCTGCCTTCCTCATCATCTCCTCGTAGGCTTCCTCGGCGCTCTTGAGGGGCTTGCTGGCTGGCTGACTGGGGCCGCTCTCCGCTTTCTCTGTTGGGGAGTACAGCGACATGAAGGTGGGCAGGTTGTACTCGCTGCCCGACTTATAGAGCTTGGAGGTCACGGCATCAAAGCTCTCGGCCTCCGAGTCGATGGAGGGTGAGTACTCAGAGCAGGAGGAGCGATGCAGCTCCTCCATCTCCGCTGCCTGCCGTAGCTCCTCAGTGGGGGAGGCGTCCTCGATGGGGGAGAGGTTGCTGGGAGGGGTTTTGGAGCGCTCCCTCCTCCGCTGGGCCCTCAGCTCCTCCTTGTCACGCTTGGTCTTGCGTGCAGTGCTCCGGATGCGCTGCTGCTCCACCTCCCGCATCTTCTCCTGCTCTCGCAGCAGCTCTTCTTCCTCCCGCAGCTCCTCCTCCTCAGATGAGTCCTCTATGGTGGGCAGCAAGGGGCCGTGGGAGCGGTGGCGAGCCTTCCTCTGCTGCTTCACCTCCTCCAGCCGCTGCCGGCGGCTGGGGCTGCTGTCGCTGTCCTCCTCCAGGGAGGAGATGGAGGTGGGTGAGGTGCCCGAGGTGTAGCTGGGCGTCGTGGCCGGCAGGGTGGAGGAGTACTCGCCCCGGGAGCGCTCCTCGGGGGAGCCGGTCAGGCTCTCCATCTCCAGCTCGGGCTCCCGGTCCAGGCTGGCATCTGGCTCCTGGCCCATCTCCATCTCCCGTCCATAGCCAGTTGTGCTGTTCAGCTCGATGGTCTTGAAGCGCCGCAGCCCACCCTGAGCCGTGCTCAAGTCATCGCCCTCCGCTGTCTCCAGCTCCTTCCTCTCCTCCTTGTAGAGGCTGCTGGCACCATGCGGCAGGCGCCGCTTGGCCGATGTCGGCTCTTTGCCCTTCTCCACCTCGGCCTTCTGCCCAGCTTTGGGGACGCCGTACTTAGTGCGCCCGTAGCCCTCCTCCTCTTCCTCCTCCTCGAGGTTGTCCTCCTCTGCGCTCATCTCCAGGATCTGCCTCCGCATGAACTCCTCATCACTTGTCTCTGCCTCTCGGCCCTTGGGCCGGGGGGGCACTGGGGAGAAGCCCCCCTCACTGCTGTCCTCCACGTAGTCGTGCCGCAGCTTGCTGCCGAACTCGTCCGAGGACTCCGCGCTCTCCCGCCGTTCCCGCTGGTTCTCCCACTCCAGCGAGTCCTCATCCTCCTCCAGGATGTCCTCCAGCTCCTCGTCCGAGTCAAAGGCTTCGGGCGTGATGGAGAGGTACCGTGGTCGCTGCCGCTGCCGCTGCTCCTCCCGCGCCTCCCCCTTGCTGCGCTCGGCAGGCTCTGGAGGGGCACCCCGGCCTTCTAGGAGGGGCCGCATGCTGCTCTCCAGCTTGGTGAGCTCAGAGGGGCTGGGGGGGCTCTGCCCGGCCAGCCCGGTGCCGCTCAGCTTCTCCTCCTCCTGCTGCACCAGGCCGGTGATCTCACTCTGCGAGCTGGAGATGCCGTCAGAGGAGTAGCCGGTGTCGCTCAGGCTCTGGGGGCTGCGGGACAGGTCCGGGGGGTAAGGCTTGCTCCCATCCTGTGGGCAAGGCAGAGCACAGTGTCAGACCCGCGCGGCTCTGGAGCTGCTCCCCCTGCTTTCCCCCAAATCCTCCCCTGGGGATCAGGGAGAAGGCTGGGGCAGCGCTGGGAGCCAGCCTGGTGTGGAGACTGGGGTCTGCCCCATGTCCCCCATCAGTGGCTCATCAGCAATTTGTCTGCACACTAATGAAGCAGGGGAGGGAACATGCTACAAGCAGAGGATGGCCCCACCAATGTGTACAGGCACTGGAGGCCTCCAAGCTATTGAAAGTCCCCAGCCTGCAGTGCTACCCACCCCATCCCTAATGGGAGCAGACTGTCCAATGGCAGTGGGAGACTTTTAGTGCCCTGGCCAGGAGTCTCGGGGCACCCCGGGGAACCTTGGGGTGCTAGGGCAGAGCTGCTGGCCGCTCTCCACAGACCTGCTCCAGGAGAAGAGGGAGCACTGGGAATGGGGGGTGTCTGTACTGTCATCCCTGGCCCCAGTGCTACCAGCAGGGCCCACTGTCCTGCCAGCATGAAGCCACCATGAACCTTATTTGATTGCGGGAGGGTATGAGGAGCCTCTTCCCTGGGGGCCGCATGGCAGCGTGGGGGGCAGCCATTCTCTCCCAGCTGGTGGGGACCTCCCACCACATCCCCTCCCCACGGGAGGGCTGCTAGGACAGTTGCTTGTGGAGGAAACCCAGCCAAACATGGCCTCAAACTGTAGTGAATTTAAAAGGGAAGCCCAGGAGCCTGAAGAACGCTGCTGCAGCGACACGCAGTACTGTGAGACAGGTTGTCTGTTTAACGACAAATCCACCTGCCCTGACATTATTCTAAAACAATTCCAAAGGCCAGAGGTGACCTGAGCTATTGCACCGCGTCCAAATTAGTGTAATCCTAATAAAAAGAAGGCAAATACCAGCACGCTGCTGTGGAGCCTCTGGAGCCCCTAAGCCATTTGGAAATGCCGAGCCAGCAGCGGTTTGAGCTCCCCATTTCCCAAAAGGTCATTTCCTGAGACACACGGCCTCAATGACGGGGTTTCTGCTCTGCACTTGGAACAACCCACCCTGTTTCTGAGCGTTGCCGCTGGTAGAGACACAGCTCAGCACCAGGCCAGCCCAGGGTGGGATTCAGCATCCCTTGGGATCGCGAACCGGACACAACCTGAGAGCTCACCTCCTGCTCCTTCGCCCGCGGCACCTCGGGGGGTGCCCGGCTCTCCTTGCTCTCCACCTCTGGTTTGGGGGTTGTGATCTTCCCTTTCGGCACGACGCTCTCGGGAGCTCTGGACGGCTCCGGGGCAGCTTTGGGCAGCGGCTTTTCCTCTGCTGGCACCGGGGGCTTCTTCTCTGCTGGGGCAGGGCTGGGGGTCCGGCTCTGCTCGGCAGCCCGGAGGCTCTTTGCAGGTGAGGACTGCCGCTCGGGGGGTGCCGCTGGTTCGGTGGGTGCCGGTGCGGGCGCTCTCTGCTGCTGGTGCCGCGGGGAGCCGGTGGGCGGTTGCTTGGGGGCAGGCAGTGGCATCGGGGCAGGGTCGCCAAGGCTGCCTTCCAGCAGCCGCTGAGTTTGGCAGTTCAAGCACAGCCATTCGTTCTTCTGCAAAACAAGGGAAGGAAAAGTCCTGCTCAAACTCTGGGAGCTTTGTTGCAGCACTCTGGGGGGGAGGGAGGGGGGGTGTCCCACTGAGATGTTCAGCTGATGGGATACATGGTGATGGTGCAGAGGACACAGCCCAGCCAAACCAAATAACCAGCTTCGGAGAGGCTGGGCAAGTGCCAAAATGCCAGTGTGGGCTGTGGAGGGGGATGTGGCATCGCAGCTGTACCCTAGAAACCAACTAGAAGGAGAACAGCCACCCACCTGAATCCAACCCCTACCCTTGTCCAGACCTCAATGCTGAGCTGGTAGAGGGCCCATGGATTTCACTCCCCCCCCGCCCCCCCCAGCTCTCTTTACCTCCAGCCTTGCTGGTACTTCATTTTCAAGTGAAATTAAACAACGAAGGCAGGTTACTACCATAGCTTAACACTTCTCGGGCTCCACACAGTTCCTCTCCTGCTCTGATTTATTTTCCTCGATACAATGAAGGTTTAATAGCATAATCATAATGCTTGAGGGTTTTGTTTTTTTCCCAGGTTATCAGAAAATCCTGGGTACACAAGGACGCACAATTTTCCCAGAGATCTTACCTGAAGCACACGCTGTGCGGGGAAAGAACAAGACAATCTCATCTAGTGAAATTCTCAGCAAGACTCGGCGGTTTATGGCCTGGAAAAAGCAGCTTGCGAGCGGGGCCGAGAGTGGCAGAGCCCGCGGGGCTACGGCAGGGGCTCTGCATTAAGAGATCAGAAGCACTTTCCCCATCCCCCCCGCCTCCTCAGGCCATCTGAGGGCTATTTTTACCCACCAAGGAATGCCCAGGAATAGGGGTCTGAGATTTCTTTCCTTCATGATGTTTCCTCACCATAAGTCTTTTCGGTTTTGCTGCTAACAGCCTGATAGGCTCCAAGTCCTTCTCTCCAGACTCCTCTTCTGCTGGCTTCCGAAGCTCGGGGTGGCCAAGCTCAGGGGGCAGCTGGCCCCAAAGGAGCTGTCACGCTGTTAGAGGTGGTCTTAGTCTTCAGCTGGACCTACCCAGGATTGGGGCTGCAAAGCAGCCATGTCTCCTGGGGCCACAGAGGTCATGGTCTCCACACAGAAGATGAGGTTCACCAAAGTGGCCTCAAGGAAATGGCCTCAAGTTGCACCCGAGAAGGTTTAGATGGGACATTAGGAAAACTTTCTCCACCAAAAGGGTTGTCAAGCACAGAAACAGGCTGCCCAGGGGGGTGGTGGAGTCACCATCCCCAGAGGGATTGAAAAGAAGCACAGACATGGTGTGCAGGGACATGGTTTAGCGTTGGGCTTGGCAGAGCTAGGTTAACAGTAGGACTCCATGATGAGGACTTTTACAACCTAAATGATCAAGGATGCTGCTCTACTACTCTATAAACCTAAGAGACAGCAGCATTGTAAGGGGCTCAGCACCTGCAGCCAGCACCCAGGAGCCCTCACCTTTCAAGGAGATGCTGGAGAAGCTCTGGAGCTGGTGGTGGCCAGGAGCAGTGGGCTTCCCCACGGACACATCTTCCCTCATGCAGCCATTCAGCCCACGCTCCTCAGGGAGCAGTGGGGCAGGAGGGCTTCTTCTGCAGGGATGGGCAGGCATGCAACATCCTCCCTCCCACCTCCACCACCCTGCTCATCACACAAACATCTTAAGAACACGGTAGGGCTTCAGAGGGCCACAAAGAAAAGTCTCTTTCAGCATGGTAATATTTAATTACTGCTTAATCAAAGAGAAAGTCTAATTAAGGGGCAAGTGCAGCCTATTGTATCTTAATGATTGCATTTGTCTTCTTTTATTTCAGAACCCGCTCTCGTCCCTGTGCCTCTGAATCAGATCTCCTCACCCCGCTCCGCTGTGTAATTATTTCAGGCTGCAGAAGGAAATGTGACTGCGTGACACAAACTGGGTCCCTGCCTCATGGAAACGTATGGCCGTCCGTTTGTCCTTCAGGAATCCCATTTTTCCTCACCAGAGCTCCTTCCCCGATGCTGGCAGCGAGCAAGAGGCGTGACGTGGAGGGGATGGGCTGGTGATGCCAGGGCAGAGCTCAGCTCCTGTCCATCCCTCCCTGCCATGCCATCGAGCCAGCTTCCAGCTCGGTCCTGCAGGAACTGGAGAAGATCAGCCCACCTTGAACAAGCCAGTCTGCCAAGTCCAGGCCCTTAAGCTGCTGCCTGGACAGGGCATTGCCTGTGCTTATGATGTCCCACCCTGCCAGGCTGTGCTGGAAGCTCTGGGCGAGGGGACAGGCGCAGCTGCTTTTGCTCTTCCAGGGCAAAACTCAAGCCAACAATGACCATGGAAGGCCAATGCTGGCCACCATGTACCAGCTAAGGGTACCAAGTACCAGTCAGGTCTTGACTGAGGAGGTGGCTCTTGCACCCACAAAGAGGCAGGGGTCACACACACTCTGTCCTTGGAGGGACAGCTGTGGTAGCAGGACACCCACCAGCATGCTCTGGTGTCCAGGTTTGCCTGGGTACAGGTGTATGTGCTCTGGAAGAGCAGAGGATGGGTGTCAGGGAAAGATCCTGTGCTGAGGCAGTGGTACAGCCTGCGACAGTCCCCATGGGGTGTCCATCATTGAAGAGGGTTCAAGACTGCACTAGACAAAGCCTCTCAGGTTGGTGGTTGCACTGCTCTGCCTGGGAGTCTGGCGTGGAGACCCCTGCTCCCCCAGAGGCACCTCCCTGGGACCACACAGGGAAGGGGCAGCACCGCAGCGTGATGCAAGCGTCAGAAGGGACGCTTGGCTGGAGTCACCTCATCAGGCTGAGGCTCGGGGGTCCTCCAGGACTGGGTGAGCACAGGACTGACCCGGAGCATGGGGAAACAGTGGTTCCACAGATCGGCCAGAGCATCCTCCCCCAGGTCCCCCAGCCACAGCTCTGCAGCCATTCCTCTTGGCAGCTGCCCCAGTTTGAGCAGCTTGCCCTGCCATCCTGCTCTCGCAGATGTGACAGCTCGCTCCGTGGGACCGCACCGGGAAGCAGATAAGGGAACAATCTCCAGTAAAAATAGCTCTGCCAAAAAAATTGTGGAGCTCTAGTCTGAGATGCCCTGTACCTTTCATGGCAGGGAGGAAGGCTGGGGTACCGAGGGGAGGCTGTAGGCGCAGTGAGCCCTTAGCCTTTGCCAGCCACAAGAGGTGCTGGCCAAGCCCTAGGAGATGCCAGAGATGCCAGACTGGCATATACTGACTTTGCACTTTCTCTTCGGGGCTTTTCCTGGGGGATCTCTGGTGTTGGGGAGAGCCTGCAGACAGTACAGCACCCTGCACTTTACCTTCAACCCCCCTGGAAAATCCTGATGTGACCACAGCACGGATGGCAGAAGGGACAATTGAATCTTCCCAGGCTGTGGCAGAGCCCCCGGCCCCGTGGGCAGCCAGCGCCGAGCAGAGCCGTGCGTACGCTGCGAGCACAGCCTGTGCCGCAGCAGCCAGCGCAGCGTTTCCCATCGCATCCCGGCGCTTGCTGCTGCGGATACCTCCGGCAGCGGGAGCTGCGAGCTGCCCGGCTCCTACATGTGCACGAGAGGGGGGGCAGGGGGGACGTGAAATCCTGCCTGTGGCAGCTGCGGGGAGATGGAGGCAAGCAAAGCTGCCTGCACCTTGCAGCAACATCTCTGGTGAATCTCCCCCAGCTCTTGGTCCCTGTCTTTCCAGGACCCCTCCAGCCACACCAACACCTGGCACGGAGACTGAGGGGCTGAGCACCGCATCTCAGCACCCCACGCTGCTGGTGACTGATCACCCGGCCCCCTCCCACAGACCTGAGGTGTTATCAGCTTGGTGTCTGGTTATCCCACAGCATCTCCACTCCCTCTCAGAGGGATCAGCACTGGAGCAGGTCCCCCGCATGAAGAACTTGGCCACCGGCATTTCCCAGCTAATGGGATACAGGATTAAGCTGCCCCTGAGAAAAACGCAAAGGTTTGGCGACCAGCTGATGTGCTCACAGCTCGTAAATCCCCACCAGGATCACCCAGATCCCACGAAGATAAAAATAATAATTAGGCTGCATTTAGTGCTTTGTGTGTCTAAACCCTGGGATGCCCAGGAAGTCAGGGTGCCCCTTGCTGGGGCAGGAGGCGAGTAAGGCACGGTGGTGCCCGTCTGAATCTCACTGCTTAAAGATGCTGGAAATCACAGCCCTGGGACTGGGGCTTGCTTGATGCCTGAGGGGGCACCATGGTGGTGGGCACAGTGTGGGGGGGTTAACTGCACAGAGGGCAACGCGTCCAGGATGCAGAGAGGGCTCCAGGCAAATGAAAACATCAATGATTAAAGAGAGGGATGAAACCAAAGCACGCCTGAGATGCCATCTGAAGGGACAAGGTGCTGGCAGGGCAGGAGCCCTGGAAACCAGCCAGCGGGCAGGCAGGGAGGTGAAGGCACAGGGTGGTTGGGGGCAGGGGGCTGCCCAACCAGCTGGGTTGTCAGCTTACACCCTTGGGATGGTCACTGCCCCCAGCCCTCAGGCTCCCAGCCTTCCTCGCCCTCCATCCACTGGGGTTTGCAGAGGAGCTCTGGAAAAGGTAGCTCCCAGCGGGAAGAAGGGAGCTCTCGAGGGGCAGGAGAGAGCCCAGGTCACTGGGCAGCCCTGGCCAGTGACCGAGAGCGAGTGGCTTCGTTCAGGGCATCACACCTGAGCGGTAACGACTCTCCGGGGCTGGGAAATCCATCCAGCGGCTGCGATTCCACAGGCTCTGCCAATGCCATGCCGATGGCCGCCCGCACTCCCTCCCGGGGCTGGGGGAAGCTTAGTGGCAGCCCTGCTCCCAGGGGAGCTCCCAGGGCTGCTGCCCCAATACTCCAGGGTGGTATGGGGAAGGGGGGACATGGCATGGGGACAGCACGCCTCGGGGAGTCTGCATGCATGGGGGGATGCTCCGGCTCCCCCCAAGCTCTGGCACCCGCTGGCAGGTGGCCACAGCCGCGCTCGCCAACCTCCGCCGGGTTTTACCCTGCAATTGTTTTAATTTACTAATGGGTGACACAAAACTGTAATTAAGTGAAGCAGAAGCCTTCCCGCCTAATTCTGGTCAGCGTTACCGCCTGGCAAGTTAATTAAACGCTGAATCCCCCGGCGCCGCTCTGGGTTCCTCTTTAACGACGGAGCCAGCGAGCGTCAGCGTCAGAGTTGCACGTGAAACCCCTGTTCAGCGACACAGAGGTCTGAGAGCCTCAGTGGGGCTGGTGGTGCCAGAGGCTTCCCCAGGGGCTTCCCAGCTTCCCTGGGCTGCCAGTCCCACCGTCCCCATTACCCCTGAGACCCCCTGCTGCAACCTCTCTGGTAGATGCATGGCCACGGTGCTCATCACAGTCCAAAACACTCCCTGTAGCACCATCTCTAGGACCCTCCCCAGCTATTTCTGTTCTACTTTCCACACCCAAACTGGTATCTATTAAAAATACCAGGACGACAGTCTGTACCAAATAAGCTAAGCAGTGCAAGGTGTACGTATCTTGTGAGCCACAGCTCATCTCCCAGCATTAAACTCCGTGAATCTCACAAGAATTTCTCATTTATTTGCTGACAAGTACTGTGCAGGGCTCATCACTGTGACAGATGGGTGCTCGGAAAATATGGAAAACACTTCTGGTATCTGAATCAAGATCCAAATTAACAACAAGAACCTCCTAAAATCACTTCCCAAACACGCCTGTCAGCCCCGCTCGCAGGGAACCTCCCATTTCAGGGGGGCTGCTGACATCCAGCCCCTTTCTATGCCCCCTCCTGCAGCAGAAATGGGGCATTTCACTGTACCATCCCAGCTCCTAAGCGCTCGGCACGCTGCTACTAACACCAGCACAGCTCTGTCCAGCCCGGGGATGGATTTTACCATGGTTTTAAAGGAAAGGGACTGAATTCTGTTTGATCATTGGATGCTGGTGGTGTTTCAGAGCCACCCCGGGGCAGTGCTTGGGGTCCAGCTGGCAGGTTCTCCATCCTCTAACTGCTCCCGTGCCCTCCCCTCCCCTGGGCAAAGATGCCCTCTCCACCAGCAGCTTCCCTGGACGAGCCCAGTGCTCATCCACCTTCAAGGATCCACAGTCCGTGCTCCTCCAGGCCACTTGCCTGCGGGAGAGGAGGATGCACATCACGGTCCCGACCGGGGTGTGTTCACAAAGCGCACTGTCAACCTCCTGTGCCATCAGGAAACAACCACAGGCCTGGTTTTACCTCCGCCCGGCCCTTATCTCTCCTCAGAGGCTGATGGGATTTGAGAGGAGGGCGAGGAAATGCAGGGAGACAGCAGAAGCGCCAGAGATCAGGAGGTGAGATGGAGCAAACGCAGGGGATGCTCCTCACAGAAGCTCATCAGGAAGAGACCTGAGAGGATTCAGCTGGTCCCGGTGCAAGGAGGGGAACAAGACTGAGGGGAACACAGGGGGTAGGCCAGGGCAGCGCTGGGGAGACAGGCAGGGCTGCCTGTGCACACACCAGCTATCGCTCCAAGGGTGCCTTTCCCCCCTAAAAACCCACCCTCAAGAACCTGCTCAAGCTGGGTGCCGAGCTGCCTGGACTCGGCCCTGCTAACTGCACCCCACCCGCACATGGGTGCTGCTCCTGCGGCTGCTGCGTGCCAACACACATGGACTACATCTCCACATGAAATCACCTGTGAATACCAAAGCAGCATCGAGTGCAGCACTGGAACACCGCTCAGCACAGCGGGCATTGCTTCTCCAGCCAAGGCCTGCCCCACTGGGGTAGCTGGGGGGAGGCCGGCGGGCTCCCCGGGGTGCTGCTGCCCGGCCAGAGGCTGTTTCAGGCAGCACAGCAAAGAGCCAGTGCTCCTTCAGCATAAAGCCCTGGGCTCCCAGGAGCATCTGCAGGGAAAGGCGGTGAGGGGACCGTGCTGGCCTCCCTGCAGCAGAGTTTCCTTGGCTGCCAACTGCTCCATGCTAATTGCCTTCATTACCATCAACTGGGCAACTATTGGTGCAGCCGGGGCTCGCAGAGCTGAAAGCCACCGCCGTTATTTCCATCCTGGCTAAATATAGCCTTTGACTAAGCAACCCAGTGATGTGTTTTCTAGCATCAGCCTATTCTTATCTGTTCCCATGGCCTCTCTCAGGCTGATGGAGCTGACAGTCCCTCCCCAGCTCTATTTTAGAAGTGTGCGATGTATCGGCAGCCTTCACACCACAATAATGTGATTAAAAGCAGCGCAGGGTAACGAGCTCACTGGGATGAGCTCTGCTGGGCTCATTTTCTGCCTCCCATCTTCTCCCCTCCATCCCTGTCCCTTTGCTGTGCTGGGACCTCTCCCGGTTGGAAAAAAGACCCAGGAAGAGAAGATGGGAAAAGCTGCACAGGACGTTGGGGAGGGAGGGGAAGAACACAGGCAGTATCACACTCCCTCGTCCTGCCAAACCTGCCTGGTTTGGGTAGGGGCAGCAGCAGTGTTGGCTCTACAACCCAACCCATGGAGAGGGAAAGGTGGAGTGGAGATGGGGCACTGGGCAGAAATGGCCATGGCCATCCTGTTCCTGAAGCATGCAGGCACATCCTCCTGCCTGGGCTCTCCCTTCCCCTTCCCCCTGCACCAGCCTTGCACTGGGGATTTTTTTCCTGCCCTGCTCCTGGCCTCAGCAGGGATGCAGCAGGGATGCTCAGTCTGGCACGGCACAGCCCAGGGGCAGAGAACCAGCCCCCAAGGCACTGCCAGCAGGACGCACCTCTGGGGGATTATTCCAGCTGAAAGTCTTGGGCTGATGAGTAACAGCAACACTCCCCCCTGCTCGCCTTCGAGGAACAGCTGCGCTCTTGCCAAGTCCAGCTTACTCCATTGCACCAGCCCATGGCCAGGCCAGCTAATGCCACCATGCTGCAAGCCTCTACAGTCACAGGAGAGCTGCAGACATGGTTTCCACCAGCCTGGACCTCCTGCAGCTTCTTACCCAGCTGCAAACCCCAGGAGCAGTGCCCCAGGGTCAGGGCATTGCTGCTCCCCATCTGCAGGGATCTGCAGAAAATTGATGGGCTTTTTAGCGCACTGACACGCAGACAAGACCTGTGCTGCTTTTCTCTGCCTCCTGGGCTGTCCCAGGACACCCAGCAAGGGTCCTTCCCAAATTCGGCTTGACAGAGGCCTGAGGAAAAGGCTGGCAACCCTTCCATGTGAGTAGGAATTGGGGCACTAGAGTCAAGCATAGGCTCAGACTCCTCCTCCCCAGTAGCATTTCACTGCCAGACCCACATCATTTGACTCCCTGGAGCTGGGAAAGAAGCTCACCTTGGCTCGGCTGACTGGAATACTCAGCTGGATAACTGGTTTGAGTTGTCTGGCTGGGACCCCAGAGGACCTCCCTCTGGCTTCCAGCTGAAGCACCTACAGCCCATCCCAGCTCTGGAGCATCTCAGCACCCCCATCCTTGCATGGCCATAGCCGTGAGCCCATAGCCAGGCTCCCCCATCTCATCCTGCCCCCTGCCCATCTTCCACCACCTCTGAAGCAAGGGCAGCTGCTGCAGCAGGAAGCGCCTTCTGTATTTTCTGAGCTCCAAATAAATTCCTTTTTTGAATGGCAAGGATGTTTCTAAGTTAAAGGATTTAAACTATTTTGCAATCAAGGAAGCATATTTCCAAACGAGCCCGGTTGTGAGAGCCTGGGTGCTGTGTGGGCTGTGTGAAGGGGCTGCTAAAAAAGGGTACACAGCTGTCCAAAATCTGGAAACCGGTGCTTTTGCAGAATATATATAGCCATCCCTCCCCACTCAACATATTTCCTTCCAGTTCATTAGATAAAAACATTTTAAAAAATCAGGAGGATATTGAGGAGGAGAGCACTTTGGTGCTCTGGGCTTTTCTAAAAGCCACGGGACCGATTCCCAGGCCTGCGGGCGAGCATCCATCGCCCTGCGAGCGGCCTGCTGAGCATCGTGTCACTGCCACACTTCTGCAGTAACACTGATGTCCAGGGATAAACCAGCTGCCTTTGGGCAGGGGAAGCAGAGATGCCAGCTCCCAGCATGGCAATAGAGCTGAATGCATGTGGCTTTGCCTCGAGACAGCAAGGAGGTGAGGCATGGAGGCCACCCACCCCTAGGTGGGACACGGGACGTCCTCTGCATTATTGTTTGAAGAAGAGAAGACTAGTTTTGGGGCCAGATGCAACCACCAGAAATGCATCATCCTCACTCTAACCCAATGAGTTCAACCAGCACCTCCTGCACTTGGTCATCGGCCCTCATGACTTCGGTTCAGGTACAACACCTTCATTGCAGGGTGCTGGCAGCAGGTTTGATGGTACTCATTTATCTCCACTGTTATTCCCAGCCTGGATGGGCTCCCCTTTCTCCCTGGCCATTGGCACCACCCTTCTCCTTTCTGCTTCCTTGGTGTCCTCTTCTGCAGTGAGCACATGGACACACACCAGCCTCTGGCTCAGGACAGGCTCCAGACGGAGCACCTTTTCCAGGGACTGGGAGAAACAACACGTCCAGGCTGGGTGCCCGAAGGTGCTGTTGTGGGAGGAAACACACGAGCATGGCACTGCAATCACAAAGGGTAAGCAAATAGCTGGACCAGGAGAGCTGGAAACACTCTGCGTTCCCCGTTCCGCCGAGCCTCACTGTTTCTCTCGGGTTTATCTCCGAGAAAGAGCTGAATTACCTAGCAGCTCAGTTCCGAGAGACTGGATCCAAATGGCTGAAGAATTAAGAAGATTTTCTGTTCACAATAAAATCCAGCCAACGGTATTAAAGCAGCAGAGGGTTGGGTCTGGTTTTCAAAGATTAGCTATGGCTGTCCCGAGGAAGACAAGCTCAGATTTTCCCATTCTGCTCCAACGTGACGTTTATAAAGCCGTCTGGATCGCTCACGGCCGTTACAGACCAGGCTGCAACGCCCACTGTTTAACCACGCAGGAGAGATGGACGAGGCTCTTTTCCTCTCCACATCCTGTTCACCTACAGACAGAGCAGTTACTCCCAGCACACCCCCCCCGAGGACCCCGCTGGGTTCCTCCTCCGGCGCTGCCAGGGATGCACCTGCTGTGCCACCACGTCTCTCAGCTGAACATCACCCCACAGCTCTGTGTCCAGCACTAAAACCCGCCGGCGCAGAGCCAGGAGCCTGTTCTTCCCCCACTGATGAAGTAGTAATATATTGTTCATTCTTCTTTGAATCGATCTGGCCGCGCGGTGTAATTTACTCCGCGGTGCAGTACTCCATAACGAGATTTATCAGCCTGCCCACGGCCTTATCTTTAACAATCCCCTATTATCAGGCTGTATTTCGCTGCCCAGGGTCACAGCAGCAGGAGGATCTCCAACCACATGATGATAATTCCACAGTAACGCCCATGAGATGTACAGACCCTTGTCAGGACGCCCACCAGACCCCAGTCACCACCGATCCGAGCTCCCTTCGGTGCAGCGTGGACCCGAGGTGTTCGCAAAATCACAGAGCTGTAGGGGTTGGAAGGGACCTCCAAAGCTCATCAGGTCCAACCCCCCTGCCAAAGCAGGGTCCCTAGGACAGGTTGCACAACAGGTCGGTGTCCAGACAGGGCTGGAATCTCTCCAGAGATGGAGACTCCACACCCCCTGGGCAGCCTGTCCCAGGGCTCTGCCACCCTCACCATGAAGAAGTTCTTCCACATGTTGGTGCAGAACTCCCTGTGCTCCAACTTGAGGCCATTTCCCTCGTGGCTGCGCCACTCCTGCATCAGTACATGTGATGGAGAAGCCACACCTCTTCACGTCTGGACCCTGTGGGCTGAAGACTTCAACTCCACAGCAAAATAATGCTTGCAGAGAGAAACCTGGGCAGGCTCTACACCAAACAAACCTAATATTCTATTTTTTCCCCAGCAGAATGGAAGATAAGCCAAGAAAAGCTAAGTTTATCAGAGAAGTCCTATTTCATCAATCCCTTGGTTTTTCATAGGCACTAGTGTTGACTAAAATATCCAGCCAGCATTCCAACCAGTGATTCTCTGCATCTGATAAAAGCAGATTCAAGCTGTCTGATTGCAAAGAGCCCTGAGTATCTATCAGGCAGCAGCTACTCACTTCCAAGCCAGAAGACAATCTGTGCCTTCAAGAACTTCGGCTTCCTTCCCGTTACGAGCTGTTCAGTGCCCAGTTCCCTCATCCCCAAACCAGTCTAGCAGCAGCAAATGGGGTCTGAACCTCTTTTACAAACAGGATGGACCATTTTCAAGGCCTGTTGGGGAAGCCATCAGTTGTCTGGCTTGGAAGCTGAGGACATCATCCGCCAACGTCCTATGCAGAGTCACATAAGGCTTTAAAAACCTTAAAAATAGTTATAATATTTTCCCAGGAGTCAGCCCTCCATCAGCAGAGCCCAAAAACCCCACATGGAGGTGGCTGAGGGCACTCGGGGTTCCACTGCCGAGACCTACCGAACCCACCCATGGCCCTCACACACTGGGTAGATGCACCACCAGAGGAGACACCTCCCAAGGGTTGTCCTCAGCTCTCCCAGGCCCTGCCAGAGCACAGGAGGTCATCTCTGGGCTTTCTGGGCTGCTTGGCACTTGTCAAAGTGAGGCACCAAAGGCCAAGGACTTCACCTTTGGGTCGAGGGCAGCCAGTGCTGTGCAGGCATCCCAGGTAACCCGTGACCCTGTGATTCAGCCCTTTGCCTTCCTCTCCTTCCCCACCCTGCTCTCAGTCTATTTTTACATCCCCTGCCAGCACCTTTGCCCGAAATACCTGCATTCCTAGAGAGCTGGAGGCTTTGGTTTCTGTGGGCGATGCCGTTTGACCCCATTAAACGATCCCTGCTTCAAAAAAAAAGCCACCTGCCCTGTTCCAGGCTTCAGGATGGTGAGTCCTGACTGCAGCAGTGCAGATATTTTAATTAAAGGAACTACCTTTATGGAGTACAGCAAGTGATAAGCTTGGCAAATTAACTCTCACAATCTTTCACGCTTCTGTGCGGGTCAATAAACCATCACAGGGAAGGGCTGGGAAATGTTCTAGAAAAATGTGTTGTTACAGAGTCTCAGGCGAGCCTTTTTACTCCCCAAATTATACACAGCAGCACCCTTCAATGCTCCTCTTCCACAGCAAAGCTGGGCCAGCAGCTCCCAGCCTTCCTTGCCAGGTGGGCAACTCTCTCCCTGTCCTCACCTGGAGTGATTCCCAACTCCACCAAAATGCCTAAAATCCGGGCTGTAAGGCCACGCTCAAAGCACCCAGGAGTTGCCTCCAAAGCGGGTACGTGTCTTGGCGGGTCCATCATAGAAACATCAAGGTCGGAAAAGACCTTCAAGATCAATCATCAAGTCCAACCATCAGCCCTACACCACTGCAACCACTAACCCATCTCCTGAAAGCACCTCATCTACCTGGTTTTTAAACATCCCCAGGGAGGGTGACTCCACCCCCTCCCGAGGCAGCCTGTTCCAACACTTCACCACTCTCTCAGTGATGAAATTTTTCCTAATATCCAATCTGAACCTCTCCTGGTGTGGCTCAAGGCCACACAGAGATTTATTTAAAAACTTCAACACCCCCACCCCCTTCCTATTTTAACTTCAACGTATTATAACAATAGCCCATAGCCACCCCCAGCTGCCACGTGGGGATTTGATGGTGACCCCAACCCGGGTGGACGTTCCCACCAGAGGTGCCAGGTCTCTCCACCACAACTTGGCCCAGGTGGAAGAGCCAAGATTTTCCCATCTCAAGAGCAAACGCAGCGAGGATCAAGCTAAGAAGCCAAATCAGAATTACCTGGTGGAATCCACATGAGGTGGCTGCTGTCAGGTTTTTCTTTAATTTTTTTTAAAGCACCCCCAATTTTTGCTCAGTTTAAAATGCATCTGTGAAGGCATCTCCTTCCCCAGTACCCTTTCCTCAAAGACAGACGGACACATGCAGCACCTCCTGGCTCTCCAAGGCCACAGAAGGAACCACCTCACAGAAACCCTGTAAGTCATTTAAGAAGCTCCACTTTCAGAGCAGTTTTGGGGCCGCTGCAAAAGCCTGCTCCTCCAAAGGCTGGCAACGCTCGCCCTGACTTCCAGCCTGGAAAAAACCCACCCTGGATTTGTTAAAAATATTGCTGCTGAGCTCCAGTTTGCTCTTCTTCTCCCCATGTCCTATTTGCTTGCGGCAAACATATGACTGTTGGTCATACTTCACAGCTCGGAGTAAATTAGGAAATTATGTAAAGTGGGGAATTTCACAGCTCCCTTGCAGACAGCGAGCAGCACGGTGCAGCACGGCACAGCACGGAGAAGCATGGAGCAGTACGGCGCAGCATGGAGCAGCACGGCACAGCATGGAGAAGCACAGCACAGCATGGAGAAGCATGGAGCAGCATTGAGAAGCATGGAGCAGCATGGAGCAGCACAGCACAGCATGGAGAAGCATGGAGCAGCATTGAGCAGCACGGAGAAGCATGGAGCAGCACGGCGCAGCACAGCGCAACACAGAGAAGCTTGGAGCAGCATGGAGCAGCACGGCGCACCATGGAGCAGCACGGTGCACCATGGAGCAGCATGGAGCAGCTCAGAGCAGCACGGCGCAGCATGGAGCAGCTCGGAGCAGCACGGAGCAGCATGGAGCAACACAGTGCAGCACGGCACAGCATGGAGCAGCATGGAGCAGCATGGAGCAGCACGGAGAAGCATGGAGCAGCACGGCGCAGCACAGCACAACACAGAGAAGCTTGGAGCAGCATGGAGCAGCACGGCGCACCATGGAGCAGCACGGTGCACCATGGAGCAGCATGGAGCAGCTCGGAGCAGCACGGAGCAGCATGGAGCAGCATGGAGCAGCATGGAGCAGCACGGCACAGCATGGAGAAGCACGGAGAAGCAGGGAGAAGCAGGGAGCAGCACGGAGCAGCACGGAGCAGCACAGAGCAGCACAGGCGTTCGGTGCCAGCAGCCAGCGCAAATGTGCTGCCGCGGCCCACTCGCCCGAGCCGGTGAAAGCCGGCAAGTGCCGGGCTGGTACTCAGCCACATGCATCCCAGCCAGGGCAGCTCCAGAGCCCAGCCCCGGCCCCGGCTCGGACACAACCAGGTCCTATCCTTACACCCATGTTCACAGGGGTTATTCCCAAGCTGGTACTTCATGCCTTTGCCAAACTAGGGAGGTTTGGGGGGAGTTTTTTGGTTCTCTGAGCCAACCCAAAGCCCACTGAAATCAATGCTGCTCCGCTTCAACAGACCCTGCAGCCTGGTGCTCTTCATGCTCCAAACAATTATAAATATCCTTCCAGAAAAATGAAATAAAACCTCACGCTGGAGATCAGAGACTGCTTGCAAGCTGCCTCCCAGTCACGGTGCAAATAATGGCCAAAAAGCTGCTTCTAGCCATGGCACAGGGAAAATGCACAGCAGTCAGTCACCATCTGAAGATCCCAGATGTCTAAATTAAAAATAATCCTCTCAGCACTCCCAAAGGTGTCTCCATTTTCCCCAAATCCAGTGTTTCGTTGTACTCTTTGCTCCAAGTAATTCAGGGCAATGAGGTCTCCAGGCACACTGTGCAAAACACCTTCTCCCCATGTCCAAACCTTGCTTTTCTCCTTGGTTTTGTGTGCTGAGAAAGGCAGAAGCGGATGCAGGACCCTGCTCTCCCACCCCAATTCTGCTGTGGGCACCAAGCGACTCCCATCCTACCCTGTCCTGGGTGCTCTGCTCACTTTGTTGAGTTCAAAGGGGCCCTCAGGAAATCTCCTTTCCAGATTTTCCATCATGCCAAGGGTGAGGGTGGTGAAGGTGGTCCTGTGCCCACTCCCCTATGGGGACTACTCCACAAAGAGAGCATGGGCAAGGACATCACAGGACAGGAGAGTTATGAAAGACTCAGGCTGTCCTCCACTGGCTGAAGATCTCTTA
Organism: Gallinula chloropus; assembly: GCF_964237585.1. Lineage (NCBI taxonomy): Eukaryota > Metazoa > Chordata > Aves > Gruiformes > Rallidae > Gallinula > Gallinula chloropus. The sequence goes on from NC_140097.1 coordinate 19,780,217, forward strand.
ACACAGGGTTTGTTTCACTAAAATGTCTCCAATTCGGGCAGCCAATCTCAGCCAAGTCATCATCTTCCCCAGGATGCAGAGCCAAGACCCTCACACGGAGTCACCCTTGGTGGCCACCGCTCTCTCCATCAGTGTGGAGACACAGACCTAAAACCAGAGGGGACAAACCCTACCCTGAGTGGTGGTAGCTTCCCCTCAGCCATGGAAGAAGATGCCCAGAAGGGTCCCTGCATGCCAAGCCATCATGCTGAGCTGTCACACCGAGCGGGCACCGGGGCAGCCCGGGCAGGGCAGCGTGGGGCTCCCTGAGCCCAGCACACCTCGTCCGCGCCACGGTGCCTTATTTTAGCAAGCAGAGCAGATGGCAGTGGGAAGATAAGGAGGCAAGGCAGAAAAGAGAAGGCTTTTGAAATAAAGCCCTGTGCTCTGCTGAGGGGTTCAGTGTATTTTGACAGCCGTAGGCAGGACGAGCTTTGAGGCAGCTCAGGACATCGTTGGTGGGGGACCTACAGCCTTGGAGAGCAGAGGTGGGGAGAAACCTGCCCTGGCTCCCAAATACTGCTTGGCAGGGACAGCTGGGTTGGCTCAGCACAGCCCCAGCCAGGCACAAACAGGATTGAAATGATCCTCAGCAAAGGCAGGCAGAGCCCTTGCTGAGGCTTTCAGCCCCAGTGAGAAGCTGACCTGACTCCACTGCCTCCTGCCACAGGGCTGGGGGGAGCCAGGGCCATTCCCTTCCCCGATGCTGCTGAGCCTGAGCATCTCAGGACTGCTGCCCTGGAACGTCCCTGCCTGAAACATGGGGGATGCTCTGCTGAGCACCCTGGTGGTCCCTCCCTGAGCCCCTGCAGAGCTGAGGACCACGACAGCAGCACATGAGGACCATGTAGTGGCGGCAGTCCTCAGCTGGGACTCCAGGGTTACATTGAGAAGATGGGTTTAACCCCCACCTGCCCTGTGTCCTGTCCCAGCGTATCCCCCTACCCAGTGCTTCCAGCCTTCTTGTCCCCCCCAGAGACCCCACCCCACCAGCCCAGCTATCAGGTTGCTCAGGAAGATGCTGGTAAAGGCTTTGCAAGGCAGATACCATCCACGTGGGACTTGATGAGAGCCCCCCCAGCCTCCCTGCTGTCCCCTTCACCTGGTTCACATCCTCCATAACCAGTGAGATGAAGCACCACGGGGCCGGGGAGCCCTGCAACAACCACAGCCACGTCCTCCACCACAGAAAATACAGCTCCAGCAGCTGTGCCTTTAAACCTGCTTCTTTTCCAAACGCCCCAGAAAGTTGTTTAAGTTGTAAAGTATTACCTGGGGCTTTCACATCAGGTTCTTAATTAGCTGAAACGATTTGCTTTGTCGGGGAATCGTTTCCAGGAGCTCCTAAACAGCATTTAATATCAGCTCTAGGCACAGCCTCAGAAGGCTTGTGAGTCAAGCACTGGACTGTACCTCTGCCCCCGCCAAAAAGGTCTTTCTGCCACGCGAAGGCGTCAGGCAATTCCTGGTCACAAGCCCCATCCTCCCTCGCGCTGGCGGGGAGGCCTTGCAAGCCACCGTGTCCCCAGGGCCTGGTGTGCACACTGGGGGACAGGACATTTAGCTGGCAGCTCCCCAGCATCGCCCTGCCAGGGAATTTCAGCTCCTGACAGCTGCACCGGGAAGAGTGGGTGGCGTTGGGTGTAAAACAGGGATATAAACCAACTGCCCCTCAGCCCACAGCCAACCTGCGGCCTACCCGAAAGGAGGGCTCCCTGCCGCAGAGAGAAGGGGGTGGTGTTCCCTTTAACAGGCCGCTTAGCTATACGGGCTCATTCTGCACGTTTCCTGTGAGATCTCACTTCTCTGGGTGTCGTTTCGAGCGACACATTTAGCAAACTCTTGGCAAAGTACAAAATAGGAGCTTATTTTGGATGCCCTTTGCCGGGAGGGCAGGCACAGCAGCTCCTGCTCACCGCCTCTGAGGGTACAGTGGAGCCACAGCTACCCTCCTTCTTTAAACCTCAACTCTGCATTGCGTTCCTCATCCAGTTTCTTACACTTGGCTGGGCCTGCCCTTAAAATTTGGGGGATTTTAAAACAAAATTAACTGCATGGCAGAGCATCCACACTTGCAGGCAGCATCCCTGTCGGCATTCCCTGAGGCTGGAGGTGATTGGCCTGCAGCTGACAGGATAGGGAAGGGTGCCGGCACTCCCTCTGCATCCATACTGGGAGACAGGGATGTTTCCCACCTACAGCCAGAGCCAGCTGAACTTGGGGAAAAAGGATAATGGGGCAAAAATCAGGAAACTCCAGAAAAATTATCCTAGCAAATGATTCTACCGAGTAACTCTGCAGGTGAGACAAAACCTTGGACCTGCTGCTCCACCAACCGAGGTTCCAAACCACGTTCCACTGCCAGCAAAACCGGAGCTGCTGTGGCTGGAGGAGCCACGCAGGACGGCAGACGCTGTCCCAGAGGCACTTACATTGTGCTGGCATTTGCACAACAGGAACAATTCCGAGTGAGAAACACATTTTGTATCAGAGCGATCAATATCCTTCAGAAGGCTCCGGAGGCACAGGAGCCCTCACCAGCCCAGTCCCCAGCGCCCCTCTCTGTTCTGTGAGCTTCTCAAGGGATGTTTCTGAAAAACTCCCCATTTTTATCACACACTCGGGGCATGCTTCAGCCCCCGGGGCTTCTAAATACTGCCTACGCCATCAAGCCCTTCTCCAGCACACCCTGGGGTGACACCACCTATTTATGGTTCAGGCTGGAGCAGGGAAAGGGGGTGGGTGCAGGAAAGCAGACACCTGTCCCTGCACAGACACATTTCAGCCCTGGGGCAGGTGAGATGTGCCCCTTGTCCTGGGAGCAGCCGTGCCAACACGGCACCAAGCCCAGCTCCTGCGGACTGATGGTAGGTCTGGAGAGCAGCCAGTGTGCCAAGTGTGAAACCCCCCAACACCCAAACTCCGCGGTGGAGCTGTCATCAACGTTTTGGGGGTCAGATCTCACAGTGCTGGGTGGCAACAGCAGGGGCACGAGGAGAGACAGGGACTCATCCGGTTCCAAAGCTACAAGTGCTTCAGGATGTAGCAGCCAGCGAGCTGGACAAGCCTTTCGAGCACTCACGGGGCCGGAAACGGGATGAGAATAAAGGCGGAGAAGAGCGCGGCCATTGCGGGATCAAGCAGAAGCATCTGTGCTAATGCCTTGGCTTATAATTACAATTGCTTACGTTAATAACCACGCCTCCTCCTAATCCCTTCTGGACTTCAGGTTCTCAGGAAGGAGCTGGTTTACAGCTTTATGTGGAAAGTGAAACTAAAGCAGCATTGGGCTGTGTAAGAAGCCCTGCGCTGGCACCCAGGGAGCTGCAGGATGGCTCTCAGCAGGTCTGAGGGAGGCAGCTGCTGCCCTGCACGTTGTACGGGGTGGGAAGCGATGCAGAGAAAACCAGAGCTGTTTCAGGTTAAATGGCAGGGGCAGAGATGATGTGTGGCGCTGAAAGCTGGGAAATGAACAGGGAGTGGAAAACACAGGGACGTGTCGGTCCCTCTTCTGCTCTGTGAATGAAAGGCAGGGGAATGAAGGCAGTGTCCACAAGATTGAGGAGCCTGGATACCATGGCAGCGGGAGTGCAAAGGCTTTTAAGCAGATGAAGAGGCAAATGAATCCCCTGGGGGGTGTCAAAGTGCCTAAAAGGTTTGGTACTCCTCGGTGTGCCCCATGTGGGTCCCCATGAGCCATCCTAAGAATTTCCTTTGGGAGCACAGGAAATAAGTATAAATTGATAACGAAACCAAAGCAGCCTCTGGCATCTGGGGGTGTGCCAGCCCCCGCCCTGGGGTGCTCTGGGGGCACCCACCTTCCATCAGCCTGTCTCCATGAAATGTCTCCCTCTCAAGGTAAGTGGCAAATGTCACCCAAAAAAGCGTGTTTCATTCAGTTCCTGACCCCTGTGTCTGAAGAATCATTCGGAAGGTGGCTGCTGCACTAACAGGTCCCCACTGGATAACATGAGGAGGAAACGCTGCTCAAAATCTCCCCCTGGAGACCTGTGTGGGCTCAGAGCCTCGTGTGCTTCAAAGGGAATCTGCTTTCCTTTCCTCCTTCGCCTTCACATTTATTTCTGCTGCTGGCTGGTGCAATCCACCTTCCCCAGCTCATCAGCCCAGCAACTACGTGAGAAGGAGGAGGAGGAAGTAGCCAGCCACTCAGTGCACCCCACGCTGTCTATTCAGCTTTTAACATGCCATGAAGTTTTACTTTTTCTGGAAATAAAAGGTTACCTGAGGTGCCCCAGCTCGTGCCGCTCATTGCTGCCCACAGAGGACCAGTTTGCAGGGCACGTCGCACCAGAGCTCTGCTGGGTCCCGGGCAGTGCAGCACCCCAGTTCCCCCCAAACTACATTAATTATCCCACAATAATCCCCTTTCAAAGGTCCTGTTTCATGAGAGACCAGCGTTCAGGCTGCGATGCAGGACGACTCAAGGAGAGGGGTGATGGTGAGGGCTCAGCTCTCCATCCCACACCTCCTGGCAGGACCACTGTGCCGGTGGGATCAGGCAGTGTCCCGTTGGCAAAGCCGTTACCGGAGACAGAAACAAGCACCCAGCACCCCTTGTCACCACACCAGCAATGCTGGTTCTTTGCACAGATTCTCATCCCTTGCCCAGCAGCATTTTCTCCAGTGCTCAACGTGGAGATGGGATCTTGCAGGCCTCACCTCGCACGGCTTGCCCGACGCACGTGTAGCCAGGAAAACAGGGCACCCTGGCACAAGGCTGGGACTGACTGTGAGCTACGTGGTACGTGAAACATTATCAGACCAGGGTGAAACGCTGCAGTGGCTGAGCTGCAGATCCTGCAGAACTGTCTTTCAGGTCCTGTTGGCCCTTGGAGAAGGGCACAACCGTCCCTGACGTGCACGTGGCTTCAGCAGCAAGGCACCAACGTGGCTCTGTGCTGGGAGGCTGTGCTGCCCTCCGGCTCCAGCACCACCCAGAGTCACTGCAAGAGTCTGGCCTGAGCCAGCGATGCCCATGCCCAACACAGGCACATCCAGCCGGGAGCCCCACCATCAGTATCACCGCTGGCTTCTCACCCAGCGTGTCCACATGCTTCACCGGTGGCAGCCCCCCTCCTCACTCCAATTTTGCCCTGTGAACCTTCACAGGTGCTAAAGGCTGTGGGGCACAGCTCCAAAACGCCGCTGGGATCACTAGGAGAAGCGATGGTGCTTTGGAATGTGGATCAACACCACCAGTCAGTCCACGAGATGCTCCCATCACAGCCTGTAAACCGAGCATCTCCCCCGCAGCCGGGCCCTAAGGCTGCCTCCTCCTCAGCCCACACAGAAATCCAGTGGTACAAAGCCAATTAAACGCTCGATTAAGTGTCCCAACATGTTCCCAAATAAAGGACTAGTGCGGCACGGCATTAAAAAAAGGATAAAAAAGAAAGCAGACCCTAGGTTGTGTAACGGCCTGTGAGCACGTCAGGAGAATCTGTGCCTGCTCCCAGGGGTGGGAACGGGAGCTGGATGGCCAGATCTCTCACCATCTCCACGAAAAGAGCTGTTTCTCTCTGCCCAGCCTACCTTCAGACCAAGACTCTGATGTACACGTTCCCACCAGCCTCACCACCGGCTGCCAGACCCTGCCCAGGGACCGCACACCTCCACCCCACGCTGCTCCAAAGATGCCCTCCAAGCTGTCCCCCTTCACAGACTCTTTGTCTCCCTAAGAGTAGTGTCCAGCATGGGCAGATGTTCTCCATCTCCACCAGCAGCCCCTGCTGTGGGCAAGGGTGAGGTCTCATGACACAGGAGCCCACATCCCCCATTGAGCAGCCTGGATTCAGGGGTCAGCGCTACTGCCTTCCACCAGCCCACAAACGAGTCATCCCACCAAGCTGAGCATCACAGATATGATCCAAGTGACACGGCTCCTACAGCAGCAGCAGCCTGTAACCCCACACAGTGTGTCTGGGTGTAACCAAGCATCCCCAGCCCAGATCCCTCTGATCTCACTATTGTCTCTCTTAGGCTGATAACTTACTGGTAGTGGCTGCCAGTCCCAGCACTGGGGACTGCTCCTGGGCTTCTTTAGCCACTGATCGCTCACTACCCGATGGAGCAGGAGCAAGAATGAAGGTCCAGGTCATCCCCATCCCTCTGAGAGACACCACCCCTCCTCCATAACAACACACTCCTCCTCTCCTGCTTTCCTCCCACATCTCCTGCTCTTCCCTGCACACCTTCAGGAGATGCCTCAGGAACCTCTCACTTTGCACCCCCCTGACAGCCATGTGCCTGAATGAGGCGTCCACTGAGGTCTGCATCACCTCCCTGAGAGGGGGCTTCCTCTGATGAGTTACAAAGGTAACTCTCTTGGGTTGGTCCTGCAGTGGACATCAGTAACACTGCCCAAACCAGCAGAGAGGTATGGGGCTCCATGAGGCACAGGGCTTCAGGGCTGCCCCACCAGCATGGCTGATGGGTGTCACTTGCAGAGCAAAGGCAGAAAATCCTGTGCTAGAACCGTGTCCACCTGCATTCTGTGAATGAACCAGGCTTTTTTCTCTCTCCAGCACTTATTTCTGAACCCTTTCTGATACCCACAAAATGCCACAGCAGCTTTACCTTGCCCTGCTTCCTCCCTGTGCTGCTCCACTCTATTTTTACCACCTTCAACCTTTCATGTGTACAAGAGTAGCTCTTTTCAAAGCTTCTCAAGGTCAAAAGAAGTCCCTAACGAGGTGTGCTGGGGCAGTTATTACAGATCTTCTCTCAGCCTTTTCCCAGAGCGGCTCCAAACCATGAAACCTCAGTCAGGAGATGGAAAGTTACCCAGGCCCTGCCCAGGTCAGGGAATTTTAACATTCACAGACCCTGACTGGTGAGAGTATCAACTCCTCTGGCAGCGATAGCCCCGTGTGTCTGCCACCACGTCCCTGCTCCAAGGTCACAGTCCCCTCTGTCTACTCCAGGACGGCTTGAGCGGGTTTCTGAAGGATGAGTCTGAGCAACGACAGTGTCGCGGACAGAGTACGGTCACCCCTTAGAAGGGGGTTTGCAGTACCTGCCAAAACAAGTGTCTGCTGGGTAAAGCCACCGAAGCTTCGCAGGGGACAGGAGCTGGCACTGAGACCTATCCACGCTACACAGGCAAAATGTGCTCCCCTGCTCCTTGGTACTTCCTGGGGAACATGGAGATCAACACTACATGGATGATGTGTTGGCAGCAGCTGGAGCAGAACACAATCCACGCTGCTGCCTATGGGGACACCACCAGCTGCCCTTTGCTTTCTCAGCTTGAACCGCAGCCGGAACCAGCAGACCCCCAGTTACATAGGCCACAGTTGCCATCCTGGCTCAGCAGAGCCAGAGCAGCCCCCCTGGGCTCGTGGGCACCACCTCGTGCCCACCCACCCACATCACTGCCCTCCGCAGGAGCCGCAGGGGGGCAAGACATTGGGCCTGGCAGGTTTGCTCCCTGCACCCTCTCAGAGAACATTGGCCCATGGGTCTCGTCACCACGGCTGGCTGTCAGGGGTGGGATGCCATACCGGCACACGGCTGAGTGGGACCCAGGCAACAGCGTGGGCAGGTCTGAGAGCAGGCACAGCACCTGCCCGCGCTCTTACAGGCTGCTGAGAAGGACTTTATGGTGGACACTCAGGTAGCACATCTGCTCAGGTACCAACACACCGAAAAGCCAAAGGGTTCCTTGTTGTAAGCTCAAGTCTCCACACTGCCTACTCCACATCAGCGCTCAGGCTTCATTCCTGCACCAGCCTTCCCAGCAGGGTGGCTCAGGAGGACACCATGGCTCCTTGCTAGCCCAGGAGCACAGGCACGCCACAGGCAGTGGCTCCAAGTCCCAGGGCACAGCAAATATGCTCTGGCAAACCAGCCTGGCGCCGGGGGAAGCAGCGGTCACTCCAAATACATCTTCATTCAGGAGAGTGGAAGGCAGAAACCCCTCAGCACTGCCACCCCCTGCATATAGAGCTCAGGTTTTATGAACCATTGAGAACAATCCGCAGGCCCAGGCAGCGGCCTCCTCCGGAGCGTTAAATCAGCAGGGTTCACGCAGGGCTGACGTTTGTCCCTCCAGAATATAACTGCATCTAAAGGAGGAAAGGAATCGGGAGCTCCGAGAGTTCTTTCCTAATTAAAGGAAGGAGCAGCGGTTCTTAAGGTAACTAAAGCAGCCAGATGCTGTGAGCAGGCTCAGCAAGGCGAGGCCCAGCGTTCAGAGCCATCCCAGAACCTCCACAGACAAGACTGGCAGAACACAGGAGGCTGCAGCAGACACAGAGGTAACATCTGGCAGCCACCGAAACAGGGACTGTGCGGGTGGGACACCCGTGGGTGCTGCCATCGCCCCTCTGACCCTGCTTTGAGCTGGGACTCGTCTGCTGGGTTACCCACCATGGCTGAGCCCCCAGCACTGCTCCAGCTCCGCAGGCTCGCAGAGGAGGCTGGTGGCAGGAACCCACTTAATTACAGCGGGCCGAGCAGCCTGGAAAACCCCTGAGTCACGGCGAGCTGTTAATTACCCATCTGTAAAGGGATTTGAGGGCTCACGCCGGCGAAGCCGACTTCATCTCACGCTGCCGCGTGCGGCGCGCTGGGTTTGGTGGAGGTTTACGGCCTGACCTGACCATTCAGACCCCTGGGGCCTTTGTGCCCTCCTGATTTCAGCAGAAAAAATTTCTGAGTAACTCCCCAACTGCTGCACTCCTGGGGAAGGGTTTTGTAGGCATGGAGCAAGGGTGTGGGGCTCTCCGGAAGGGCTGCCCATGTGGTGCAGGACACAAGGTTCTGCTTTTGAAGGCACCTATATCCCACATTTTCCCCTGGAAAAAGGGGCTGTCCAGGAGCCCAGACACCAGACTGGGGCTGGATTGGGACAGTGTGAAGCTGCAGGCACTCTCTTAAACCCACTAATCCTCTTTGGCTGGGAGCGACTGGCTAATTATGTTCCCAGCGACAGCACGGACCCTCGGGAAGGGGGCAGGGAGGCATGGTGCATGGGGGTCGGATGCAGGAGCATGGCTGCTGGCTCCCACCTGCAGCAAGGGGAGACAAAGCAGGAGCCCAGTGCTCCTCCCCTCCTTTTCCTACGTGCCGACACCGAAATAATGCATAACCTCTGCTCAGCCCCCATCCTCAGCTGCTGGCAGCGACGCCTGGCTCTGCACACAGCCTGATCTCACAGAGGGGGTTGGGGTTTGGGTTTTTCTCTTCCATCTAACCAAACTCCCTTGTCTGCAGGCATTCCTCCCTGCAGCCAAAGGCAGGAGCCGCTGTTGCTTCTGCAAGTAGGGCAGTAGCCTCAGCGTCAGCATCTCCCACCCCCTGAGCAGGCAGTGTGGTACCCTGGGGACCTGTTCTCCCAGTTTTACCCAGCGGGAGGTGTTGGAGAGTGATGGAAAGAGCAGACTGGGACTTTGCAGAAAGAATTCAGTGTGGTGATCCACAAGCATTTTGCAAGAATTCCATCTGATTTCCATCCAGGCTCGTTTGTGCCCTGCTGCAGGTACGAGGGGAGCAGCAGAAGGGGAACATGTCCCACGAAGGACCCTGGCAAACACTGCTCCTGCTTCTCATTGACTTGTGACTTCACATGCAGGATAATGCCTGTGAGGTGCCTATCAACAGCCTCTAACAGGTCTGGTTGGTGAGGCAGGACCCGAAGAAACAGCACATCTGCGATAGCCCAGGCGTTATAAAAAGGGCGTTTTCTATAATGCACGGGGAAAGCAAGAACACAAACACCATTTGAGGGTCTGGATGTGGGGCAGTGGGTACCACAATTCAGTAAAGGGACCCTCCTGAGGACAAGACCCCCGCCAGAGGTCACAGCCTGGCACCCAGGGAGCCACTGCGGTCTACAGCGAAACTGGTGGCAGCTCCTGTTTCAGGCTGGTTAATTAGGCAAAGGGGCATCTTGCCATGCTTGTTTAGCAACACAACATGCATAGTTCATTCCCTGCTTAATCCAAAAGCCCCGGAGTCAATTGGGGTCAGATGGGGTTACCAGGAGAGCATCGTGCAGGGCAATCACGCTGAAGCCAGCTCTTGCCAGCTCACTTGCTCCCTTAGCAGACTGTGCCATGCACAGGCGTGATTCCTCACGTCCCCAGCGAAACGGCCCAGCTCCTGCTCTGCCTGTGGCAGAAACCTCTCCCCTGCCCATGTGTCACCAGGCTTAGGCTGCAGGGAATATGGGAGAGCCCCAGAGCGCCAGCTCTGACTTGGTGGGCGCAGCTCATGGTGCTGTTCCCAGAAGCCAGCTCCTGGAGGAGGTGTGATGAGGTGGGAGGAAGCTCCGGGCACCTGTGCTTCTAGTATCTCACACAAACAACTTATTTAAAGCTGGGGAATGTGTATCAGGGTGAGCAAGTGAGAAAGGCGGAGGTCAGGCACACACTTCAGAGCTTCCGCTCTCTGTGGGTCATTCACAACCTCTCAGGCCATGGATGCTTGCACCTCACCTCTTCACATGTCTTAGGCTCCTCACCATCATCTTCTGACCATGCCCACCAAGACCCAGGCCCAAAGGAAAGGCAGCCTTACAGGTGGATCTGGTGGGAGCTCAGGGCTCGGAGGCGCTACATGGCTGCTCATGGGTGGGATGCTCTTGGAGCTTCAGCTGGACCAGACTGGATGAGCACTCGGCCCACGGCAGTGCATAGACAATGAGGGAAGCTCAAACCACCCTTTTCCTTCAGTGGCTCGGCACCTACGCAGCTCAGTGACTCTGCAGAAAACAGCACTTTCAGTATTTCCTTCTCTTTCATTAGGTTTGAGTGCACTCGGCTGAACGAAGACGTGCTGGGGAGGAGGCAGCTCCTCTGGTACCTCCTCAGGCGGCTGCGGAGGGTGGGAGGGGACAACAGGGACCCGCAGACTCCATCTTCAGATCAGGAGTGGCATGGGGATGAAAACACTCCAGGCAAAAACCAACCCATCTTCCCAGGGGATTCTGAAGTTGTAGGAGGCTGCAGGCGGGCAAAAGCCTTTCCCACTTCCTCCATTTTGCTCTCAATTTTCTTCTCCCTGTTTCGTAACAGGGATCGTCGCACAGCAATGCCTCCTGCCCCCCTGCTTTGACCAGCTGCCCCCCCCCACCCCAGTGTTGGCCATGTGTCCCACTAAGTGAAGACCCATCACGTCCCACTGGTTGCCCATCCACACGCACAGCAGCAGGTCTGCTTCCAGTAGCACCCAACAGCCTAACGTGGTCTCACCTCGTACATCTCACAGGGGGTCTCTAAGCACGTAGCTCCTCCATACCGCCCCTTCCCCTTCCTGAAGACCTGCTCTGGCACCCTCCTAGATCCACCTCAGCCACTTGCAGGGACTATTCCTCAAGGAATCTGGAAGCCAGCACACACCAAAGCACCAGGGTTAGCAGGCATTAGGATGCTCTTCACCCACAACGTTATGTGTGATGCCACCAGGTCCTTGTGCTGCCAGCGTGCCCACTGGTTCCCAGACACGGCGGGGGGGGGGGGGGGCAAGTTCATTAGTGCTCCCTGGCAGCAGAGGTGACCTGCTTAGTGAAAATACTGTTCCTGTTTGAGGATGCACACACAGTTTAGGGGGTTCTTCCTCCTCCCAAGATGGTTACAGATGTAGCTCTGCAGCTACAACCACACACAGCCTGCCTTCAATGCCGTGACAAAGCCTCGACCGCTCGCGCTGACAATACAGCTTTGCTCACAGAAAACGGATCCTTTTAGCACAGCTTCCCTGCAAAACTCCATCCTCCCTCCAAAAACTGGGCCACCACAGCCCATGGCCTCTCCCTCTCTGCGACTCATGCCGGGGGTGAGGACTTTGCCCCGGCTCCAGCAGTAGGTATGGAGGGTGCCCACCCATCTCACCCTCCTCCGCACGTAGCAGACCCCAGCTCGTGTCTCCTCGTTCGTTTGCACAGTTTCCAAGGGCAGTTTGCAGTCAAGGTCCTACTGCATAAAGCAATTAAGGGATCAGCCTCGCTACTTCAAAGGGCGAGCTCTGGTATTTGTGTGAGTCCCGGGGCTCGCGACGAGCCGCCGGCAGAAAGTGGATCAAACCACAGAGCAATTTTCTCAGCAGATCAAGCAAATCTACAGCCCCACCGTGTGATCTTGCAGCCTTCCCCTTCTCACAGGTTTTTGTTAAGAACATTCACAGCTCAAGCATTGCATTTATTCCTCACCTCTGGGAAAACTAAAGCCCATCAATCGACCAGCCCCATCTATTCCCAGATGGATAATGCGCCTGTGCAAAGGGAAACAGAACCCACAGGGGGACCCTGCTGCAGGTCTTTGTTCTGGGTGAAGGTACATGGGTGTCGTGGTGGTGAGTGGCAGTGAAAAACCTGAAGGTTTCACCCAGAGGGGTGAGTTTGCCAAGGGTGTCCGAAGGTGTTCGCCCAGGAGCCCAGGGAGCCAAGGCTGAGTCCAGCCTTCAAAATCTGAAATTCAATCCCAGGTGTCAGCTAGCGGCCCTGGAGACAGGCATTGGGGACAGGTCACCTTTCCGTGGTACCTGCATGTTATCAGGTACAACCTAACCCCAAATTAATTCTCTAATCAATTAATTAACAGGCAGGTGTCAAGGGGAGCACGTTAATGCCATTTCACCAGCCCGTGTGCCTTGCGACGCCTGGAAACCCATCACTGCCCCAGGACACACCAAGACGGGGCTCCAGCCCCACCAAGGGACTAACCCCTCAGACACCACCCCTCCTACTGTCACCCTCAGGGCAGGAAGGAAGTGGCAGTAGAAGTGACAAGCAGAGCGTTTCGGTTGGGAACACCATTACAGACAAGGAGGTGGCCACCTCCACGCGCAACACCGCGCACCGTGCAGGGAGAGCGGCTCTCCCCCACCGCGAACGCGACCATGAACAGCAGCAGCTTCAGGAAGAGGAGGAAATTACTGGGTGTAATTGAAACTGCAGGGAGGAGTTAGGGACATAAAATGTAATTATCTGCCATGGAACGGAGCCAGGATTTGCAGTCCTACTTCTGGTCATTTAAAGTTCCCGTTCGCTTCTCCATGTGCTGACGATACCGGTTTTGTGTCGTGCTGACTGTGAGAGCAGCACTCCTAGAAGAGAGCCCTGGGCCTCCTCTCATAAGGATCTCAGCCTGTAGAGGAGGGGGTGAGAGTCTAGACCTTTAACAGAGGCCTTCTCCAAGAGTCTGGAAGATCTCCCTCTCTAGCCAGCAAGGGGAAGGAGGCAGTAGGAGGATACTCCAGCTAAGCCCTAGTTACACCACTCTCCTCTCCAGGTGCTGGTGGCTAGAGTTGGCCCAGGTGCCTCTTTGGGGCTTGGGAAGGTAATCTGGGTGTGCCTCACAACAACTGAGGCACCCCCTCGACCACAGCTGGTGAGAATGGGGGAACCTCAGACCCCCCAACCTCCTGCACTCCACCCCAGCAAGCTATGTGACAGCCAGCCAACTCATGTCCAAATGGCACTGCGGAAATCACATCCACCCTCCACTGCACCCAGGCACAGCGGCGCAGGGCCCTTCCCATCTGGCCCCTGTGCCATTCTCCTTGCACCCTCACTATCTGAGGATGCAGGAGCTGCAGAACATCCTTCACCAGCCTCCTCCAGAGCCTGGCCAAGGTGTCCATCCGTAGCCCCAGGAGGAGGATGACTGTTGGTGACTGGCACCTGCATGAGCTGTTTCTATGTCCTCACTCTGCCCACTGACTCTGTGGGGAGCAGTGGGTGTTGCTGGGGGTGCCCCAAATGACAGCCATCCCTTGCCCAGCCCCTCGCATGAAACCAGCATGAAATCAGTGCACACAACTTTGCCAAGAGGTAGAGGACCACAGCCTCCAACCCTGGGGCTTCCCCGGGGAGGGACTTGGCTCCTTAAAGACCTTTTTAAGCCTCTGAAGGAAATCGCACTCTCTTCTCCATTTCATTTGGGAAGAGATCACTGACCCTCGGCTCGGAAGGCGACTTTACCCCCCCACCCACCTCCCCCAGCCCCCTTACCTCTACCAGGTGAGGCGTGGGGTTGAAGCCACACATGTTGCAGACCTGCTGCCGGCAGGTTGTGCAGGTGTTGTAGTTGGGGGGTTCACCGGAGCCCACGTTGATCTCCGCCTTGCAGAGGGGGCACGAGACCCTCGCTTTCGGCACTTCCTTTGGCTTGACGCCCTGCTCTGGCTTGCTCGGCTTGGCAGCTGGCGCGGCACCAGCTCGGCCTTGCGCCCCCGGGGCTTTGGGACCAGCTTCTTTGCTGGCATCGCTGAAGACGATTTTTGGAGGCACTTTGCCAGGAGACAGCTGGCTTGGAGGGGGAGCCTCTGGCTGGACAGACATGAGCGTGCTCGCCTGGGTCAGGAGGGACGCCCCGAAGCCGAAGAGCTTCCCCGTGAGCCCCTCCTGGGCTTGCTCTTGTGCTGCAGCCCCAGGGGCCGGGGCGGCAGGCTTTGGCCCTGCGTCTCCCGCTGTCTTTCTCTGCTCGGAGGAGGAAGGCTTGGCTTGCTGATGCTGCGGGGAGGACCTGGCTGCCTCTGGAGGTTTTGACTGGCCTTGGCCATGCGGTTCCCTCTGCGGCGTTGCGGGGTGAGGTTTGGGTGGCTCGGATGGCAGGGCACGGGCGGCTGGTGGGGACTTCTCCGGACCCGGGGGCGGCGGGTGCTTGGCTGGGGAGTGGGAGGGGGATGGTGAAGGAGAGTGCAGCTGCTGCTGGCTCTTGGAGCGAGGAGCGGTGGTCATGTCCATCCCCAGCGCCCGCTGCATCTGGCAGTTCAAGCACAACCATTCCTTCACCTGTGAGACAAGGACAGGACACGGGCAGTGAGCAGGGTCCAGCCACCCCAGTGCACCCTGAGGTTGCCCTAAACGAACCCTATGGAGCTAGAGAAGCAAAGACACACACACCCTCCCCTCCCCCCCCCCCGAAAACGTTTTGGTACTGCGTTCTCCACAGAAGTATCTCACAGCCACGGTGAGCAGACCCCATCTGTCACAGGTACCCACGGCACAACATGCCGGTGTGAAAGGGAGCTTTAATTAGCTTTGGTTTGCTTCCAAGGCTTCTGCTGTAGAGCTCCTGGAAGGCACAAGGCTCTGCCTGCAGACAGCCTTGTGCCTCTCCCAGGAAAGAGGGACCTTTCTAAAGCCTCCTGGCCCCACCATCTCCCTACAGCCCATTTTTAACCCCACTCCTGCCCAGCGACTGGAACTAGCACGGAAAACAGCCATGGTCCCTCAGGACAGGAGCAGAGGGCTGGCAGGGACTCCAGCACAGCTCTAAGGGACGCTGCCATCATGCTGCAATGCTCCCCAGTGCTGGCATCCTGGGGGAAAAGCTGCCATGACATGCCCAATGCTTCCCCGGGGCCAGCAGAGATGGATTTTCTGGAATTAGTGTGGCGGTGGTGATGTCCCACCCCAAAATTCATTCCAGCATCCCATAAGGGACAGCAGGGAACAGGTTCCCCCAGCGTGATGCTCCGGCGCTACCGGGCAGGCAAAGCACTCACTGGGAAGCCAACAGTTAATTTCCCCTCTCCAAACGATGAACTTTTGGATGCAAATGAAAAATACAATGCTCCCTGGCTAAGTGGTGATAAATGAAAGACTTTCCCCCCACCACCCCCTGAGAGACATTCCCTGTAACGCACTAATGTCTGAATTAAGTTAATTAAAGAAGCTGTATGAGAGCTGTGAGCCTTCCCATACGAGGAAACCCCAGGATGCTCAGCGGCTGTGCAAATATTAATATATAGCACAGTCAGCAGGACAACTGGGTCTGCCTGCAGAAGATTTCTCTGAGACAAGCAACAAAGGTGGCCAAAAGGACCAGAGCATTCCCAAAAACTGGAGCAACATCCAGGATAAGGGGACCCCAAGCCTGGCATGGGCATGTGCAGCATCTGACAGGTCCTGGCATTCTCCTGGGACTGCAAATCCCGTGGGCCAGCAAGCACCACATGAGATCCCAGCAAGCGCCTCATGAGATCCCAGCAAAGACCACATGAGATGAGGATTTTCCTGCCTCTCCTTTCCTCATCCCAGCATTATGGATCATCCCCAAGGCTTGGCTTAATCCCAGCAGCAGAGACAGTAACAGCCCCATGGCCTCGCCCAGCCCCAGGTCTCCAGGTCCACATGGCTGTTCAGACCTTCAGGGTGCTGACCAGTCGATCCATAACCTACCTACAGGGTTTTCCCCCCCCACTCCAACCACAAGCCCGTTTTCATCTTTTCCTGCTCACAGGAGCGGTGTGCAGAGACACAGCTGGGTGTTTCAGCAGGTCCTGTGCTGAGATGGCACAGCAAATCCCAGTGAGGGCAGGCAATGTGCCCTGAGACCCTTCCTGCAGCTCCCCTCCCAAGAAGGCCTCTCACGCAGCCCAGCCTTCAAATAACAACCTTATTTTAAAAGAGGAGATGCAGATCAATTAGGAAAATTAAGGGAGGGGGGATGGCTGTGCATGAACAAAGCTCTGGCTGCCCGCTGCACCCCTTCCACTCTGCCCAGCACGTGGCTGGCTCACCAGGCTGCAGAGAGCTCTGCATCGCCTCGGAGTCCCCAGCAAAGCTCCTCCCGGCACCGCACAAGCCTGGCTGGCTGCACATGGGCTCTGTGCTCTTCCCAGCCTTCGCCGTGCCTGCCGAGCTCCCACGCCGCTCTCCCCACCAGCCTCTGCTCCAGCATCTCGCTCGGAGGCGAGTGAAAAGCGGCATCAGTTCCCCCCAGCTCTGCGGCACGGCGCCGTCTCTCCGAGCTGCAGTATATTTAGTTCCTGAAAACACTGCTTTAGTTTTTAGAATTTCTTATGGTCTCGCTGTCTCTCTTCTGACACACAGAATTCCTCCTGTTATTTTTGCTTTCGCATCCCCTGGAATTTCTTCCCACTACTCTATTTCAGGAGAGTCTCCCAAAATCCTGCCAGCTTTGGGTGCTGTTTCCATCAGCTCCGACTAAGGGAGAACCAACCCTTTCTGTTCGGGCTCTTTCTCCCAGCAAAATTCCCAGTAGCTGAGAAATTCAAGCTATCCCCTGCCTCAAAACCTCCTGGAAATTTGGGGGAAGAGGAGATATTCCCAGGCTCATGCTGGGGCTGTTTGCAATCTAGGTTTTAAGGGACATGACTACAAAGCACACGGCACGGGAGCATCCACGCTCCTGCTGCTGTACAGCCTGCACGTCCCGTAACCCAGCACATGATTCCAAAATAGGAAACACTTTGCCCCTCTCCCACATAAACTTCCAATCAAAGAAAATACTGAGGGAATTCAATTGGTCATTTTGCCTGTCAGCTTTAACAAGCATGGAATACTGAGCAGCTCACGGCTCCAGCTTGGCTGGTTCAACCCCCTCCCCACACCACACAAGGGTCCTCGCTCTGCCCCTGGCCAAGGCTTGTGCTGGAGAGCAGCTCCCTGGACACCCGGCACAGCCTCAGGTCCCACGACCATACAGGCAGCCTGTGGTTGATGGAGAAACCCACCGGGATCTCCCTGGGATCAGGAGATGGGGAACGATGCGATCAGTGGAGCTGTCTCACTCTCCACAACTGCTTATGCAACAGAAATGGAGAAGAAGCCAGAGGGGTTTGAGATGGGATAGGAACCATCAGACCACTCTGGGTGACTTGGTGAGCAACTGCTGAGGACCCTGAGTCCTGAGGAGCAGGAGAAAGCTGCAGGGGATGCAGTGGGGCTGCTGGCTGGCTCCCAGAGCAAGTATTTGAAATGTAAATTTTGTTGGGATTATAGCAAATTGCCTGGCCGGCTTTTACTGATGCAACCGATGACACAACGTGGATTACACAGATCAAAGGCGACTTAAAGGATCCTGGAGGGAAGAGAGGAAAGAGGAAGGGCCAAGTCATCCTGCCAAAGATCCTTCCCCCAAGAAAAAGCAAAGGAGGCCGGAAGAGCCTTGGGTGTAAATCTTGACTAATCCAAACCCTGGAAGTTTTGATTTGGTGGAGAATGGAGCAAATCAGACACAGGAAGAGATGAAACAGTGGGCTATTTGTTGGCTCACGTTGCTGTCCTCTAAACGCTCCCCTTCTTGCCTGCAGACTCATCACGCATGCAGGAGATGCTCAGGAAACAGCGTGGAAATAGGGGCAACACCCAGGGAATCATTTATCCTATTGCTGCTTCATCTGCCAACAGTCTGGGTTAAAAAAAGTGTCCAGGGGTGAGAAGAGGAAAACCCTGAATCACTGAAAATTCTGGTCCTGGGTCACCTCCTGGGAACGCTGAAGTCACCATGATACCCTAAAATAAGGGGAGGTAAGGCTGTGCTCCCTTGAGCAGCCTGTGCCCAGCTGCTCAGCACCTTCACCCCAGGACACCTGGCTGGGGCAATACTGAAAAACCCAGAGACAATGGGGGTGTAGGTAACAGCTCTGAAACCAAACTGATGCCTCAGTGAAGAGCAAACGAGGCCGGCTGGAAGCAGAGGCGGCCGCGGTGCGACACGGAGGACACTGTGTGAAACATAAAATCCATCACACATCAGAGCTCAGAACTCCAACACCAAGCAAGAGGCTGCAAAGTGCTCAAACCAAAGGAGCTTCAGGATGGAGTCCCTTGGGGAGCAGCAGGAGGGGTTGATGGAGGGCATTAAGGCCAGAGGCCATCCTAGAGAGGACAGAGGTCCATCACTGGCAGGAGATGCTAAAGCTGTTAATGAGACTGATGTGGCAGAAGTGCTGTAATTACTGTCACCGAATGTTTGGGAAGAAGCAGGATAACACTCATTATGAGGATGAAGCATTTCCAACTTATTAGCAATCGAGAAGAACATTCAACAACATCTACCAGCACCAGAAGATATTTAAATTTGACAGATCTGAACAATTTTGCATCTAAGAAAACTGCTGAGTGCCCATGTTCACTCTTAAGAGGAGCTATCAGAAGACTGGAAGAGTCTTCCGCTTGAATATCCAAGGTGGAGGGCTGATGGGCACAGCCAGCCAGACATCTGTCCAAGACAGAATGACAGCACTGGACTCACGCAGCAGAGAACCAAAGGGCTCATGGGTACCCCAGTCAACCCAGTTTTAGGGAAAACAGCTCAATGCAAGCAATGCTGATTTTATTCTCTGCAGATTCCGTATCAGCAGTGCCCAACCTCCATGTGCAAAAGGTGCTTTGACCTAGTGATGCACGACATGCTGACACCACAAAAATAAAGCAGCTCCATAAAATATGAAGAGCAAATACGCTGGATGGAATTCTGACCAGCTGCCTGGCTGGTCTGGTACCTCACTATGGCCAAACCCACTCACAAATGGCAGATTTTGGTAAAATGATAAATATCATCACCGATGAGTCTCTGCTGCCTGGCAAACTCTGTGCTCGCTCCGTGTGGGAAGCCCAGAGCTGGAGGTGGGAGTGAGGAGGTGGCTCAGCCTCCTCCTCCAGTGCTGAGGGACTCCTTCCAGAGCCCTCACCGGTTCCACACCGACATTTTAAGGAGATTAGTAAAACACTGTGGGAGATACAGACCGGAGCTGTGCGAGTCATTCCAGGGATGCAGAAAATATCTGAAAAGAGACAATTAGAGAGGTTGATCTTTTTCGTTTATCAAAGAGAAGATTAAGAAGTGACTTGATTACGATGTAGCAGCACATTCAGGGGAAACAATATCAGGTACTAAAAGGTTCTTAATTAGGCAGAAAAAGGCATAAGAAGAACTAACGACTGGAAATGGGAGCCAAATATATTAAGCGTCACTTTTAACAGCAGATGTTTCTAACCATTAAAGCAAATTATACACATGCTGCTGGGCTGGGGGAGGTAAAGCTCACAGGAGGGATGTTTCACACCCGTACTGATCTTCAGAGCTTCCCAAGTTTGAACTATCCGGGCTTTATGGACAGATGGTCCATAAGACCTTTGCAGACAGTCTTTGTGGGTATGTCTGCACCCAACACCTGCACCCAGCGCACCCAGGCACTACTGATACTATGATTGGCAGGAGTGTTGATCAGCCAGAGGGTAGGCAGGCTCTACAGAGGGATCTGGACAGGCTGGATCAATGGGCAGAGGCCAATGGGATGAGGTTCAACAGGGCCAAGTGCAGGGTCCTGCAGTTCGGTCACCACAACCCTGTGCAAAGCTAGAGGCTTGGAGAGGAGTGGCTCCAGAGCTGTCTGGAGGAGAGAGACACAGGGGTGTTGGCCAACAGCTGGCTGAACATAAGCCAGCAGTGTGCCTGGGTGGCCAAGAAGGCCAACAGCATCCTGGCCTGTGTCAGGAACAGTGTGGCCAGCAGGAGTAGGGCAGCGATCCTTACCCTGTACTCAGCACTGGTGAGGCTGCACCTGGAGCACTGTGTTCAGTTTTGGGCCCCTTGCTACAAGAAGGACATTGAGATGCTGAAGCCTGTCCAGAGAAGGGCTACAAAGCTGGTGAAGGGTTTAGAAGACAAATCTTGTAAGGGGCAGCTGAGGGAGCTGAGATTGTTTAGTCTGGAGAAGAGGAGACAGAGGGGAGAGCTCATCGCTCTCTACAACGACCTAAAAGGTGGCTGTAGTGAGGTAGGGGCTGGAGGTTGGTCTCTTCTCCCTGGTACCTAGTGACAGGACACAGGGAAATGGTCTGAAGCTGCATCAGGGGAAGTTTAGGTTGGATATCAGGAAAAATTTCTTTACTGAAAGAGTTGTCAGATATCAGAACAGGCTGCCCAGGGAGGTGGTTGAGTCACCATCCCTGGAGGGGTTTAAAAGAAGAGTAGATGTTGTACTTGAGGACACAGTCTTGTGTTGGACCTAGCAGAGCTGGGTAGATGGTTGAACTCAATGACCTTTAAGGTCTTTTCCAACTGAAACCATTCTATGATCCTGTGACACCCTTCCCACCGCAGACCCTGGACTAATCCTCTATCCCCCTTCCCAAACCCTGCTGTTCCCTAACACGGGGACAGGTTGGGAACCTGTGGGGCCTGCGGGGTCACCACCACCTCTTCCTCTCAACACCATCCTGCAGCTGCCAGCATTCCCCAATCCCATAAAACTTTCAAATTCACATTTCCTAGAATGAAATAAAATAAAACAAAACAATGTAGGTGGAAAAATACACAGCACTGTGTCCCCATGCACTGCAGCTTCCCGATCCCTCTAGAAAAGCATCAAGAAAAGCAGCCAGATAAAAATGATCTGAAACGATGGAGACAGCTTGAGCTTATAAGGTTTCTAAAGTTATTCCAACACCACCTATTTTAGGACACTATGTGGAAACAGTCTGTCCCCTAGATGTGTTACCAGGAGATGCAAGGGAGTGCTAGTAACACGCAGGTTGTTTTGTTCTCCTGAGGTAAGGCGATACAGCTCCAGAAGTATCCTAAGTATAGAGTTCAGCCTCTGCAGTAGCCAGGAGGAGCTTTAAAATGAGCTGTAAGCAGAAAAACTGCTTAATTGAACATCCGAGGTCCCTTTGAGCCAAAAGTTAGGATTATAATGAAGAATAATTCTGGTTTTGCTGAGGGGTGGTTATTTTGGACCATTTGGAGGTGACCTGGGACACTATCCTACAACACAAAGGCAAAGAAGGAAAAAAGGAGAGCATTAGATGACCATATTTAGGACTTTGGAGACTGAATGGTTCTTCACCTCAGTGCAGCCAAAGCCATCTGAACTTGCTAGCTAGATGACCTGCTAACAGAGGAGGCCATCGGGCACTTCGGGAGCACAGTTCACCTGACCTGCTTTAAATGATTATTTTAGGCTGGGATGAACAGCTCCTGAGTCATCTGGAGTCAAGCACAGGCAACCCCATCCAAGGTGGACCATTCTGAACAGGATGGAGCAAATGTGCTGAGCCAACAGGATGCACAACTAGATGAAGACTGAGAAGCCAAGTCCAGAGGAGATAAAGAGCATGAGCTTTCTCAGAGCTGTCTGAAACATGTATTTAATATTCTGCAAAACTGGCAATCCTGAAAAAACCCAAAACAGCAAGAGTATGGCAGGAGCTCAACTCTGAGAGCCCCAAACAGGCACTGACCCCCGAGCTGACCACCAGCAGATGCAACCCCCCCGCTCCCCCCGCCTTTCTCACCCACCAGTACAGACAGAACTGGGTAGGTATAAAAATAACCAAAGCTGGAATTGGGTAACGAAGGTACTGTGTTAATCAGGCTAATAGGGAGGCTTGATGCCAAGATTACTGACTGGATGACGAAGGGTTCCGTTAATGGGTGCTCCTGGCTGATCCCAGAGGAACACCGTGACGGCCTGGCCTCTTGAGAGCTGCGAGAGCTGCCAGTGCCCAGCCTGAGGCTGTCCTGACATGCCTTCAGTTCATCAGCTCTGCTGCACATGAGGAACCATCATCTCATGAAATCAGCCAGTCAGCAGAACGTCCCTTCCCCGCCGTGCCTCCCAGACCTGCTCCAGAGGAGCTCTCTGGGAGAGGGGAATCGGAGCGGCACGTCTCGCGTTGTACACTGTCACGCTGAGATCTGCCAGAGCCACGTACCCCACGACTACAGCAGCGTCTGGACCCAAGGCAGGGGCAGTGCTAGCAGGCAGCCCTCAGCTAGGGAACGCAGGGAGCAGCGAGCTGCGGCAGGGAGCTGGGGCGCTGCTGGCAAGGCGGGAGGTGGGAATGGCTGCAGGGGAGCTGGGAAAGCTCAGCAAATCCTGGAAGAGCTGCTGATGCGTAAGAAAAGCCAAAGGTACCGTGTGGAGAAGGCTTCCCACAGCATCCCAGACTGGCTGGCGGAGCGTGTGGCAAACGCAGAGAGATGCCATATCCCAAAGCTTTGGGGTAGTGTTTGAAGCCGGACTGTTGCCGGTTTCTCCTGCAGCGATGCAGGGGGGGCAGGCTGCCACGAAGCTCATGCACCGAGGGCAGGAAAGCAGCCACTGCTGTCCACACCAGCACGCAGCCTGTGTGCAGGCGGAACAAGAAGCCTGCTAAGCATCCCAGGTGAGGCTGCGATGCTGCGTACCAGCCACAGTCTGACCTGCATCGGGGAACAGGTAACACCAGGAGATGAAGCCTCCTGAGGAACCTCTGGAGGACCACAAGCAGCTCGGGGTGCGGGGGCTGTCACGCCATGCCGTGTGCCGAGACATCCCCAAATTCATGTGTGCGTCCAGGTGGAGAGGAGGCGGATGCAAACGCACAGGCAGCGTGGGCTGAAGCTTCCTGGCCCAAACCTAAAGCACAGTTCTAAGAGAAGCCAGGGCTCCAGAGGGACTGTGCAATTAGGAGCCCTTCAGCAATTAACTGACAAAGGAATCGGCCAGCGAGGCTCTTCTGAAAAAGGCCACCTTATGCTCATCTTTATCTTCAAACATCACAACACAAGTAAAATCTAGTCCTGAGCACTGCCCAGAAGGGGAAGCCACCGAAGCCGTCAGCAATCATCCTGCTAGTGCCTGCCAGAAAACAATCAACTTGCTCGCTTGCTGGTGAGCGAGAAGAACCAGCCCCCAAACTCCTCTCCTTCACTACAAACAACAGATGGGAAGCCACGTTTGTCCAGAGAATTGAGCTGCAGAACAAGACGGAGCCATCTCATCCCATTAGTCACTCCATAACCTGTTTCCTTTAACTGTCTCTAGTCAGCATCCCCCTGAAACTAACCACGCATCTTCTCCTCTCCCCAAAGGGTGTCAGGAGGTGTTAACCCACACCACACTCTGCAACACCCTGGGGTTTAAAAGCAACCCCAAGTCCCTACACCTTGCCGTTCGGGCGGTCTTTACCCCCACCGCGCAGCCACCACCAGAGACAGAGCAAACCTTCAAGGGAAACAACCGCACGGCTGCAGAGCTTCACAACCAACCTCAATCCGCTGTCACACACAGGATGGTGCATCCCCAGTCACGTCCCCCATGGCTAAGGTGTCGATCCAGCTGCTAGCTCCCCATGAAGTACGAGCAACCCCTTCTTCACCGCTCGCCCTTGCTGGCAGAGAGAAATGGATGGGCTGGAGGATACCTTTCCGGCTCCAGACCCAGCGCTGCCGTTCCGCTCCCCCCTCCCTGGGAGCACGGGTCCCTCTGCCAAAGCAAGGCGCTGGCGAGCTAAGCAGTGCCGCCGCCCCAGGCGAAGGGACAAGTCCTTCCAGTTCATTAGGGAAGGTTTCTCGTGCAATTTGCTGCCTCGCTAGCTCTTGTTTAGACAGCCTTTGTTCCCTGTCCTCAGGAGCGCATGAAAGGTTTGGACGTCTGTACGTGCTCAGAGGATGCTGTCCCCCGGGCTCCGTCAGGGAGGACCGCAAAGAGCTCGCCCCAGGTTTTAACCTCCTGAGCTCTGCGAGCTGACGTGCTCTCAGTGCAGCCCCGGGTGTGACGGGTGTCGCAGCCCCACTCCGTGATGCGGGATGTCCAGGCGAGCGCCCTTGGCCAAGGAAAGCCTAATGGCTCGCTTTGCCTTTTCCCGCTGCCGCCCCTGTACCCGGCCGCCAGCTGAAGGACGGACGTCCGGAGTAACAGGAGCCTCCAGTCCTGCTCTCTGAGCATCTTCTGCGGCACTAAAATAGCAGCTCGGGGGGGTTGGGGAGCTCAAAACTATCCATTCACCGATACCTCCTGCCCAAAGCAGGGTAACACACAAGGACGAGGGGCTTCTCGATGCAGAGCGGCTCCCCTGTCCAGCGGCGATGCAATGCACAGCTATAGCACCATACCGAGCGTCAGCTGCCCTCAACTGATAGACTTGTGGCCAGTTAATTTAAAACAGACCAGTTTCTGACTGGAAACACAGAATGAAAGAATCCTTCATTCACCACGTGGCTCCACATTCATCCACTCACTGCGTGGCTCCATGTTCATTTGGTTATGAACGGTCGCTGGGGCAGCCTTGTCCAGGAGCTTCTGGCTCCTTCAGGAATCCCCAACAATTACAGCACAAGGAGATAACAGCTGCAGCTCAGTGAATAAATCAAACAGCCCTGAATACCTGAAGGTCCCTTTCCCCCCCCAGACTTTGCATCAACCTCTGAGTATGACGCAGCAGCAGACAGCGATTCACAGAATCACAGGGCTCTAGGGGTTGGAAGGGACCTCCAGAGATCATCAGGTCCAACCCCCCTGCCAAAGCAGGGTCCCTAGGACAGGTCACACAGGTCAGCATCCAGATGGGGCTGGAATATCTCCAGAGAAGAAGACTCCACATCCCTCTGGGCAGCCTGTCCCAGGGCTCCCTCACCCTCAATGTTGGTGCAGAGATTCCTATGCTCCAACTTGCAGCCATTGCCCCATCCTGTCCCCACAGACACTGAGAAGAGGCTGGCTTTTTCCCCCTACGTCCCACACTTGAGATATTGATAAACATTGATCAGATCCCCTCTCAGGCTTCTTTTCTCCAGGCTGAACAGCCCCAGCTCACTCAGCCTTTCCTCACAGGGGAGATGCTCCAGGCCCTTCAGCATCTTTGTAGCCCTTCTCTGAACTCTCTCCAGGATATCCCTGTCTTTTTTATCCCAGGGAGCCCAGAACTGGACACAACACTCCAGGTGGGGCCTGACCAGGGCAGAGCAGAGAGGGAGGATCACCTCCTGTGACCTGATGGCCATGCTCCTTTCAATGCCCCCCAGGATCCCACTGGCCTTCTTGTCCCCGCCGGGCACACTGCTGGCTCACGGCCACCCTGTCACCCACCAGCACACCCAGGTCCTTCTCCACAGAGCTCCTCTCCAGCAGGTCACCCCCAGCTTGTACTGATACAAGTGGTTGTTCCTTCCCAGGTGCAAGGCTCTACACTTGCTTTTATTAAACCCCATCTGGTTCCCTCCTGCCCATCTCTCCGGCCTGTCCAGGTCTCACACAGCATTCCTGTGTGTCAGCCACCCCTCCCAGCTCTGTGTCATGGGTGTACCTACAGTCAGGGTGCAGAGGACAGTGATCCTGTGACCCAGGAGGAAAAGCATCTGGGACAGAAGGTTTTAGACAATAAAGATAATCCTGGTGATAACAGAAATGACCCCAACTCTTTTCAGAGACAGTCCCAGCCCAGGGGTAATGGTCTCACGTTCTCTCCAGGCTGAAGGAGGCAAGTTAGGCCTCACTTATCCTGGTCCAATACATGTTTATGAGTGAAGCCACTGGAACTTCTGCAAACAAACGTACCAGGGCAGATCAATGCATCAATGCAGAGGGTATTTTCTGTCTTTTGGGGTTTTTAATATTCTGGATTAAATATGTAATAAATGCTCTTGTAGAACTTAAGGCCTGAAGACAGACAAGCCATTGCACAGTCTTTTTCCATACCTACACAGATTTAATTGCTCAATTATCCCAGATAAACATGATAAGTTCCCTGCCATGAATAATTTATACTCCAGCTAGCCACGCAGTCTGTGAGACACGAATCCACGGCTGCGGTGAAGGAAAAGCAAGCAGATGCCATGATCCTCAGACATCACAGCTGGCTACCAAACACTGGCCAAAGGAGCAGGTCTGACCTCCTCTGAAACCACTGGGACAGCCCAGACCTTCACTTGGGTTATCATGTCCCTCAGAGGATGCAAATATTGAAGAAATTAAATAGGCATAAATTAGGATGTGCACGTAGGAGACCGGCACAGAACACCCCCCCTTCACTTCACGGTCCCACACAGCCCTCCTGAGGAGCTGGCTGTGCTGGTTTCTCCAGGAATTTCATTAGGTGATCATGAAAGAGCTGCAGGGAAGCCCAGCAGGATGCAGTGCACAGGTGATGGAGGCCCATGAGGGCTATCAGGAGGGACGGCACTCAGGGCACCAAGGAGGAGGCAGAGGAAGGAAGTCTGCTGGGGGATGAAATATCCTGTCTGGCCAGGACCTACCACGCTTGGATAGGAGCAACCCAAGACAGACCAGGAAGGCTTCCAGACAGAAGATTGATCCTAAACCCATGATGATGCCACCCCAGGCAGCGGGGTAACAAACTGCAGCACTGAGCACTGTTTGGGGAACCTGTTGTACCAACCACACATCAACTGCCAAGAGGGACAGGGGCCACCTCCAGGCTCCAGTGACCCCAAATGACCACAGGAGGCTTTCCCACTGAGCTTGGGGCCCTACCATGAACCTCGAGCATCACTGCAACTCTCCAAGCAGCAGATGAGAGGCACTGGGTGGGTTTCCTCCACCGTGGACAGCCCTGCCCCATTCCCCACTCTTTTCAATGGATGCTCCTGCACCTGAATTTTATTTACACTGCTGCTGCTTCATCCCAATGAAGCCACATTAAATAAAGGCTTTGGGGTTTCACCCTGATCGCCTGCAGCAACAAGAAGAGAGCTGTTAGGGTCTCTGAAAGGCTTTGGCTCCATCCCCTGCCCTAGGCAGGATCAAACCAGCCTGCATCACCACCGACAGATGTTTGTCTAATTTGATCTTTAAAACTTCCCCCAGTTGTGGGTGGGCAGTGAAAGGGGGAATACAGGGGCTTGGGCTTAACCATCCTAACTGCTAGAAAGCATTCCTAAAACATTAACCTCAATCTCCCCTGCAGTCTAAGTCTGTTACATGCCGTCCTGCAGCCCACAGACACTGAACAGCAGCTATTCCATCCAGTAAAACTGCCTGTGACCAGCTTCCCTGCTGAAGGAATCCATTCAGCAGAGTGCATCCCAGCACCAACACTGCACTGTGCAAACTATGTCCTAGAGGTGACTGCCTACCAACTTCACACTGCAAAACTCTTAGTCTGGATCCTCCTTGGGGCTCCATGGCACCTCCACGGCCTTCAGACCCAACTGATGGTTTTCTGCATTTCCAGGTACAGCCTCTGTGCATTTTTAGGAGCTGCTCAGGCAGCTCTGGAGGACCACATGCTATGAAAGGAGCTCAGCCTTGCATGGTCCTGTTAAAGCAGCCTGCAGACCACCTGATCCCAGACCCACCTCCCATCTCACCTTCTTGTGGAGAGCACCACTTAGGTGGCCCTGGTTTGCAAGCAGAGCCATACACACCAGAAACAGTCTGTCCAGCCACCAGCTACCAATTTGACACAATCAGCACAGGCTGTACTGGAATTCCCATCCCCGCTGGAACGTGCCTGGAGCCAGCTTGTCAGTCACCATCTAGCAAGCAAAACTTACCAACTCTAACAGGAAATTCTCCAAACAGAATTTGAACAGATACCTGTAAAACCACCTCACTGTTAATTGGGGTTTTGTAGCTGTTATACACCCTCTAAGAAGGGGATACTTGATTGCAAGGCAGTCTGCCACAGCAATCATCCCCTCTTTACCAAAAAAAAAAAAAGCAAGTTAATTGCAAAGGAAGATTAAAATTGGCCATTCAAATCAGGATTTTTTTGCTTGCCAATCCAAAGTCACTATTGCCATGGAGATCTAAAGCAGATACACCCCAGGAAGGTGCATAAGCCCTTCCTCAGAGCAAGCCCTGCGATGCACAGGGCTGCCTCCTCTAGCATCACCCCAGGTTGCCGAGCTCCCCGCTGCCCTCCTGATGGGGGCTGGGGGTAAGGTTCATTGTAGGGCAACCTGCCTGGGAGCCCTTGGCCCAGTGTCAAACCCTGGGCAGGATAACAATATAGCCCCTTCTGTTCTGCTGGGAGGAGAGGCCAAGTCCTTCCTTGCAGAACTAGAAACTGTTACAGAGAGGACTTCAAACAGAAAGAAACCAACACTGCAGGAGCAAAGCTTTCCTCCACCTTCTGGGGCTTCTTTGCATTCCTCCAAAGGATCTCCCAACTGCAGCAGCTTGTGGTCAACACAAACACCCAAGCAAGAGCCCCCAAACCAGCTGTGCAAGGATTCCCTCACAAACCCTTCTCATGTGAGCACACCACCATCAACCACTATTTCAGCACTGCCTTTAGCCACAGCTGCCCTCACTGCCATCTGTCACACCCCGTGGTGCACAAAGAGCATCCGAGAGCATCCTCCTTGCTGAGACAGCGCTCCTACCCCTGAGCTACAGCAATGCTTCTGGCGCTGGCAGCTGCAAAGAGAAGATGGAAAGAGAGCTGGAGATGTGCTGGACACCACGGCGCCGGTGACCCCAGCGATAAATACCACAGGAATAAATGAGGCTGCTCGTTTGAACGAAGCCTTGAAGAGCTCCTGGATGAGGGTACCCGTCCGTGCCAGCACAACCCACAGCTCGGTCTGCAGGAGCAGCCCAGTGTTTAATGAAAGCTCAAATTAACCTGTCGGGCAAAGGGAAAGAGGGAGGGAAAAGGCTTCTCTCACATGTAAACAGCGTGTTTTTGATTGGCACAGCGTGGCTGTGAGGGACAGCGATCGCCAGCCCCGTGCCTCCGTCAGGATGGGTTTTAAGGAGGAGTGCAGCCTCTATATTAGCAGCTCCTCGTCAGGCCCTGGAGCCAACACATCATCTGCAGGGGCCACACACACCCCACACCTCCACTCCAAGTCTCCTCCGCCAGCACGGCAGCCAAGGAGCACATTGGACTGGGTGACAGGAGTGGCACGGCTCTGCACCCATCCAGACAGTAAGGAAACGGCAGAGGAGCAAACTGCACCCTTCAAGCTGACTCCAACCCCCCTCAATTTGCTCCAGCACCAATTAGAAACCACTGTTGGAGAGAAACAATAAATCTTGTTACTCTGCCCTGGCTGCAAACCCAGGCAACTCGAGTGTAATTACAGGACTGTCTCTGATCTACAGCCTGGTTATTGTGGCTGAGAGAGCAGGAGCCACCGCTGCTCCCTGCGTTTTCTGGTCTTCAGCTCCTGATTTCTGAGTGTTGCCCATCAACACCTCCAGCTGAACAGCAGGAGCTGCGCCGGCCGCAAGCAATCAGGCCCAAACTGCCTGCAATTGGGCTGGCAAGGGATGGATTGGCCAGCAAGAGAGAAGCAGCAGGATCCGTGCACTGGAGGGAGGGAGGGGGGGGAACATTTCACATCCAAATAAACACCACCTTCCTGTAAGCTTTCATCTGCCTGCAGCATTATCTGTTGGTGTTCACCCCCCTGCGTGGCTGGGCTGGCTCCTGGCACTCTGCAGAGAAAGGAAAGGGAGAAACAGGTCTGCAGCAGGTGTAGGAACACAGGAGGGGACATGGTGCATGGCCAACACCACCTTCAGGGACGCTCATCGGCACACAGCGATGTGCTAACCCAGGGAGGGGAGGCTCCCCGTGCTGAGACCTTTGCTTCCTGGTGGGATGCAGCTTGGCTGGCACGGGGCAACTGCCTGCGGCTGGGGAAACACGGGAAAAGCAGTTGGCCAGAGAAGAGGAAGGACTCAGGGCAAGGGCTTGAGCTGGCCAAAGCCATCTGGAAGGGCAAGGAGGCCTTCATGTTCTACAGAAAGTAATGCAGCACCCAATGTGGGCTCTTGGTTAGAGGGGGCATGGCTCGGAGGTCACATAACCCAGTGCTGGAGCTGTCCAGAGCCCTCCAAACAACCTGTCCTCCAAAACCAACAGATCATGGGACTCTGCCAGGCAGACCCATAAAAACCTCACACCCTGGTTCCACACGAAGCGTTACTTCACCACGTCCCCCAGAGCTCAGTTTGAATTTAGCACCTGGAATTAGTTATGGGCAGCAATTTATCCTGAAGTGGCTGCATTTGGGTTTTTTCTTCCTAATTCGATAAAACAATAACGATCGTCTGCTGAGAGCGAGTCACGGGATCCCAGAGGCAGCCCAAAGACAGATGGCAGCAGCAGCATGCCTGCTTGGTGATATTTCTCAGAGTGCTCTCCAATTTGAAAGCCACGGTTGTATCATCTGGAAAATTAACATGGCAGCTCAGAACATACGGTAGAGTTTGTCCAAATGAATGCCAGGGTGATCGCTGGCCCAGCCCTCAGTTCTGAGCAGGGACTCCAAAACATACCCCAAACCCCCAGACCTCCCCTCTGCCCCAGCGCTGTTGGTCTGGCATTAGCACCCCACACTCCACCCAGCACCTTGGATTTTCCTGAAGCCTGAAAGGTTTTGCAGTGTGTAGGGTGCACGCTGCCCATCACAGGCAAAACGGGGGCAGGCCAAGCCTCTCCCCAAAATAAGTATACTCATGGAATCCAGAAATGCCAGTTCTCCAACTCCTCCTCAGGTCCCTGTGTAACTTCAGCACACGCTACTGTCCTTCAGCTGGACCTTTCCACCCAACCTGGTATTTTATGTCCTGGCCTCACATTCTGCTTACGGGGAGAAGGAGCAGCAGTGCCTTCAGGAGAAGCACAGGATGCCTCCTGGGGATGGCAGAGGATGAGGTACCTCTAAGATCATAGGGAGGGCTGAGCAGAACATGAATGTGTCACCCAGAGCCGCAACGAAGCTGGGTTTGGAGGAACCACACGCCCGAGGAGCTGCAGGGACGTGGCCTTCCCAGCTTTCCCCCCTCACCTACGCCTTCAGGCATTGGGGTACTCTGCCATGGAGGGAGAGGGGAAAAACACCCTCAAAACAAAAATCCCAAGGGGAATTCCCATTCCTGGAGCCAAGCCAAGCAGTGGCCCCACTCGGGCATGCCCGGCTGGTTGCCGCATTGTACCCACACCCGGATACATCTGCATCCTTAGTGGGCTTTTAACAGGGAACTGGTGCTGAGCCCGTGTTTCTCGAAGCTGAGTGACGTGCAGTGACAAGCTGGCCTGCTCTTTGGGGACAGGGCTTCAAAGAGCTGCTTGCTTGTGGCAATTAAACGGGGCAGCGTGCTGCCACTGAGTCTCCTGGCCCGTGCTGCGACTGATGCCAGCGCCGGCTGTAGCGCTCTGATAAGGATGTGGGATGATTCAGAATCATCTCAGCTTGGCTGAACGCACGAGCCCCAGCGTTTGTGCTTCTCTCTCTGTGGAAGGGAATATACTGTGTCACGCTCGTTCGGAGGGGAAGAGGGTGGCTGGAGGTGTGTGGGCACCAAAACTCCTTCTCTGCAGGACTGACAGGAATGTCTGTCCTTACCCACCACTCAGGTCTCTCCCACAGGGGTCTCCAGCTCCAAGGTCTGGTCAGTCTAAGCCCCGGGCTCGGACACAGCAAGGAGGGTTTCAGAGCAGGTAGGGGGGGGAATGCAAAGTGTCAATCCCACACAAGCAATTGGGGATCAATTAAGATGCAGGAGATGGGCATCAAAGGGGGCAGGGGGCAAGGGAGGAAGGGGAGGGAGGGACACACTGGGCCTTCCAGCTTCAGAACTGACTCCTAGCTGGTTTAACGCCATGCCAGGTCCATGCCTGAGCTCCTTCAGACAAACCTTTCCTCCCACAGACCTGCTGCATAGTCTGCTCCCACCCCTCTAAGACCACAGCTTTCCCTACAGATCCACTCCCAGAACTTGGCTTTGATTTCACCCGGAGCAGTAAGCCAAGGGAACAGCACAGCCTATTTACAACACAGCCAAATCCAGAACCGAAACATCCCACCCTTCAGCTGCCCTCAATCGGAAGGCCTGCAGCCCAGATAACAGGGCATTTCGGAACTAGAACAGCCCCTTTTCACAGCCCTGTGAAGACCATTCCCCTCAGACAAGGGTAGCCCAGGAGCATGGCTGCATGTTGCATCTCCAAGATGAGCTGGGGCCAGGAGCAAAGCTGTATGAGCCTGAATTCAATCAGAGAGGAACCTGTATGAGCCTGAATTCCAGGGGTGAGGAACACCTCCACAGGCATGGGCTGCTCTCGGCACTGTTCTCAGAAATTTCTGAAGCTTTTCAGTCCACTGTGCTACACAAATCCCCTCCCAGCACCGAGACATGACCGTGGCCAACAGACCAAGAAGAAACTGGGTTAGAAAGAAGCAGGTTGGCTTCTGGTGATGGGAACCCACACGGCTCTATGAACAGCACCAGGGATCAGCTAAAATTCGGGTGAAAAGAGATGCTACCAAGATGCCATCCTCTTTAAGGACTGGACGAATCTCATACATTGCTACCAGACAGGGAGGGAGAGCCACATCACGGCTCTTCCTTCTGCACCGGGGCTCTGCCACAGCAGAGACACAGCCCCCCAAGACAACACCACAGAGGATGCAGGGTGGGGAGCATCTGACACCCTCCGTGTAACCACCCTGTTCTCTGCTGCCTGTAGGAAGATGATCAGCAGGGGTTAACGTGGCAGGGATGAACTTGGTCCCCACCCAGGCACCACGAGCCGTGCAGCCTCCTCTCCGGGGCTCTGTGAAGGCAGTGCAGCGCCTCACCACCAAGCACATGTCCATCGCAAACCAGACAGCACAAGCCAGGGCTACAATGCCCTGTGCAACGGCTGCTCACGGGGAGATTTTGTGTGCAGTGAGTGGGATCCAGAGGGACACTCAACCACATGGGACATATCACATGCTCAACCAGTAGGAAAACCTGGAGCAGCATCCGTGCCAGCAGCACAGCCCCATCCATCACCACCGGCTGTAAATGATCTCGTTCCTCTGCCTAGGGGCAGCCAGGGGAGAGAACAGAAAGCGAACAACAGACAGGGCGAAGCTTTCCCGAAACACGGGGAGCCTCCTGCCTCCGTACCCCGCTCTGCTCCGGAGAGCCTGACAGCCGTTTCCGCTCCTCAGCTCACTTGTCTTTCTAAAGACAGAGCGATACGCGAGTTGAAAGCAAAACAGAGACCACGGCGCATCCAAGCAAACAGCTTGTGGTAACTGGATGTACTGAGGGAAGGAGGGCGCGGGGCGGCGGCTCAGCGCGTGCGGCTTGCTGGGCTTGGTATTTATGAAGCGACAGAAGATGCCAAGAGGAAAGCAGGCCACTTCCCATCGCTCAGGAGCGTTCATCTTCACTTGCCATTGCTTTTACTACCCCTCTCCACTGCAGCATCGCTCCGGTGCGCAGGAAGCCGCGCTCCCCCATCCCCTCCAAACAATTTAACATGTCACCACGGACCTTTACGTGTCCCTCCACAGTCAGGTCCCCGCTGCCATGGCTCATGGGAGCCAGCCATCAGCAGAGCCACCGTGAGCCACAGCCCCATTAGTCACCAGGAACCGTTTAGCCAAGATATTCCTTGACATTTTCCACAAGTGAATTTTGCATTATTTGAATCATCTATGCAGAGCGCGGCGAGAAGCAGCACGCTGGGAGGAACAGCCAGAATTACTCATGAGCTTTCTTTTTCTTTTTTTTTGGTGGTTGTTGTTGGCTCTAAGTTAAATTGTGATGTGTCAAACAGCCCAGTCGCTGTAGCCAGTGGGGAGAAGCCCCTGCTCGGGCTGCAGCAGGGGCTGAAAAGGCAAACGAGTTGTTTAAACCTCAGCCAGCCCAAGCGTGCTGCTCCTCCAGCTTCACAATAGTTGCTGTGCTCTGTGCTAATCACCCTGTTAAAGATGATGGAGCAGAAGTTAAATAAAGGGGGTGGGGAGAAAAGCCTAACCAAGAGGTAACAGAAGCATCCTTCGCTGCAACACTGCAGATACAGGGTGAAAGGAGGGCTGGGATGCTCGGTGTAGGGATAAAGGGATTAAGAGGTGAGGGGTGATGGTGAGGAAGGGCTAAAATAGGGGAAACACACATGTGGCAACCAGTTGGTCCGGGGAGATAAATTCATAGTTCCTGTCAATGTTTTGTCGTTATGAAAACACATGGAATAGTCGCTGCGATCCCAAGGAGCACGTTTAGTTTAGGTTTTAGTGCTTAGCTCAGGAGGTGCCGATGAAGAGAGCAGCTTCTTCAGGTGGGCACAACGCAGGTGGGCACATCCCAGGCAAGCACCAGCCCGTGCAGCGGATGTAACCCCCAGAACCAGGGAGGGGAGCTGCTCCAAGGGGACAGACTGGGCAGGTGCTGCCCAAATCACTGCATCCTTACGAGAAGGTCTCAGCCACGACGAGCCCCAGCTCCTGCAACGAGCATCACACGCTGCGCATACCGGTCACCGCTGGCTGAAGCTCTGCTCCAAACACCCAAACAAACCAGAATCAAACTCTCATTCCTCTCCTATTGTGCATCCTGATCCAATGGAAAATTTCTCCCCAGATCTGCAGCGTAACACGAGCGACAGATTTATTCTTACAGCGATAGCGTGAGGACGGGCGATGCTGAAAGAGAAATGGTTCCGAAATGGGCACCTTGACTCAGCATCACAGGGGGCTGGCTGGATATAGGGTGTAACCTTCCCACGTCGGGCGCAAAGAGCTGCCTAACTCTGCAGTGGCACACACGTCCTGCCTGCCTGAGGGTGCCCTGGGCTTTGATCCCATCAAAAAAAGGAGGAAAGAAATAATATATATATATATAAATATATACACACACAGAAGGGAGGATGGCTGCTTGCAGAGCCAGCCTGACAGCCTTATCTCCCCAACCACCACCAGCGAGACACGCAGGGGTGAAACCCCAGCAAAATGCTTACTGTTAAATATCCCCCTGCAGCATCTGCTCTTCGAGACCTGGTATTTTCCAGCCCCAGCACCCATTCTTTAAAGGAAACGGGGAATTAAAATCTCTACACGCAGCCTCATGTTTCTGCACGAGCACGATAACACGTCCTCGCGACGCGGTGCTGCGCGCGCGCCGGCAGCTGAGGCTGGAGGCTGCTCTGCAGGCAGGAAAATGAATCGCCAGCGAGGTCCCAAGGGCAGGAGAAAACCTTGTTGGCTCTGCTGTTCAGCCGGAGAGGACACGGTGTAAACGTCGTCTCGCAGCTCCTCCGCTGCCATCAGCCCCATCACAAAGAGTTAAATCAAACTCAGAGCTGATGCACCCAGAAAATACTTGGATATTTAGGAGGTGCCAGGCTGGCATCACCCCACAGCTTCCCAATGAAGCACCAGAAAGGAGGAGGACTGATTTAGTGGTTTCAAAAGGCAGAGAGAGACCAGGGAGTTCAAAAGCCTCATAAAAATCCTGTCTAATTACCTACTGGCAAGTAACTTGTTCATCCTTTTTCCTCCAACCCTCCAGTCCTTACCCCTCAGTGCCCCCCAAGCTCACCGGTCAGAGGCCACAGCCAGAGCCCCAGAAACCCCCACAGTAACACCCAGGAAGGACAGGGCAGCACCTCAGATCAGAAGGTACCATAAAATGTGTCTTCAAGCCACATAAATGACAGAAACATCGACTACAGTCGTGCTCTGATAACTTCAGATCTACCCGGACCACAGGGGACCTGCACCCAGCTGCCCCCCTCTGAATCGCTGCAGCATCCATTGCACCCCCGGGCAGAACCACTGACACCCCTGAGGATGTCACCCACACAGACACAGCGGGAATCAGAGACCTGCAGTAGTGTGGGTGTTCAGTGAACAACAGGCAGGAGGCGAGAGGGATGCAAGAGGAGATTGGGGATGTGGTGCTGTTACTAACGGCCATGGGTTCAATGTAGCATTAATAACCCCCCTGGCAGCACTAAACACAGCCCTCTGCTCTGGGGGCTGCTGAAACAGTGGTCACTCATCAAGTCAAAGCCTCTGGAAGAGTAAATACTGCAGATTCACAAAAACAGCGGGACAGGAGCCACCAACGTGAAACAGGGAGATTTAGGTTGGATATTAGGAAAAGGTTCTTCACTCTGAGGGTGGTAGAACACTGTAGATCCCTGGCACATGTTGCCCAGAGGCAGTGGAGGTCCCATCCCTGGAGACATTCAGGGTCAGACTTGATGGGGCTGTGAGCGACCTGATCTAGTGAAAATGTCCCTGCTACTGCAGGGGCTTGGACTAGATGACCTCTAAAGGTCCCTTCCAACCCAACACACTGTATGATTCTATGTTTTTACTGAAAAATTGGACACCAACAGGCTGTGAGGTATCAACAGACACAGCCCTCTAAAGGGCATCCATACATACCTAGTTTCATCCTGACCTCCTCTGCTGATGCTGTGCTCTCCATCACCACAATTCAAATATTTACCTAAACATTTGAAATTATTTTTCTGGATATCCTCCCCCACTACAGACAAGCCAAGAGCTGCTGAGAGGTTTTCCTCACCCCCCCAAAAAAAGGAATTAATTAAAATAATAACAAATCACCCTTGACCACTGCTGGGAAACCAACCAAAAAGTTTTTAATCCTCCCTGAGACTTTTTACGTTTCACTTGCCAAAAATCCCTGCTCAAGGGTTGGTGACGATCTTATGGAGCACGCAGGGAACTGGTTTGTTCTCTGGGATTTTAAATATTTCATATTACTCTGTATTGATGATGTAAAAAGCACCAAGAATCTCTTCAGCCTCCCTAAAGCAGAACTGGAGTTTCATGGGTATCACCACTCCATATGGACAAGTCCAGGGAATGCTGGCAGAGTGGCTTGGGGACAAGAGTGGGGACTTCAGAAAAAGTAAGATGGTGATGAACTTATACATATAAAATGCTCCTTTTTCTTCATGGTTTTGAGGGGAAAACCCTACCCTTTGCCTGCACATAAATAATTATGAAACTGCATCCCATGAACTCAGAATCACGAGGTTGGAAAAGATCTTTAAGATCCTCAAGTCCAACCGTTCCTGTCCTGTGCTAAACCAGATCCCTGAGCACCTCATCTACCCTTTTTTAAACACATCCAGAGTCAGGGACTCAGCCCCTCCCTGGGCAGCCTGTGCCAGGCCCTGACAACTCTTTCAGGGAAGAATTTTCCCTCACATCTGCTCTGACCCTGCCCTGGCACAGCTTGAGCCCATTGCCCCTTGTCCCATCTCCCGTCCCCTGGCTGAAGAGACCATCGCCCACCTCTCTGCACCCTCCTGTCAGGTTAGTGTAGGTGGTGATAAGGTCTCCCCTCAGCCTCCTCTTCTCCAGGCTGAAGACCCCCAGCTCCCTCAGCCACTCCTCAGAGGATTTGCCCTCCAGCCCCTTCCCCAGCCTGGTTGCCCTTCTCTGCACTCGCTCCAGGACCTCAATGCCCTTCTGAAGGTGAGGAGCCCAGAACTGGACCCAGCACTCGAGGTGCAGCCTCATCAATGCTGAGTACAACTCAATTTCCAACTGGGGAACAAACCCCACAGTGGAAGTGTAAGGAAGGTGACACAGACATTTTGTAGTCCCAAAGTGGCTCTGAGCTGAAGGTCCTGGGCAGCCAGACCTCACAGATTTCATTTTGGATCAAACAAAAGCACCTATCTTAATGCTGTGCTGTTGCTCTTGGTTAAAATCAAACCCAAGCTCTACATTTTTTGGCTCAGCACTTCGGATGGGGAAGAAATGAATTAAAAGAACCCCTCCCCAAAAATGTTAGAAGAACACTGGAAAAGAAATTAATTTCTCAAATTCACAGTGTGCAGTGGCAGTGCAAAGCTCCAGAGAAACAGAAAGGATGCCTGCAGGTCACTCCTTATGATCCCAAACAGAGCAAATCCAATCAGAGGAACATGCTGCAGGAGCAGCCAGGCGAAAGCCACGGCAGCAGCGTTACAAAGCAAAAGATGTATCAAAAGAGGATTTTCTAAACCTATTGTACTGCCTTGAAACCAAGCTCTTCCCCCCAGAGCAGATGACAGTGTTCCTTTGGTCCTGCAGAATGAGCTGCCCCAAAAAAACCCCCCACAACCCTCAGACAGCACAGAGGAAAACCAGGAGAAAAGACTTAATGAGGAATTAAAACCCCTACACGACCGTCAGGGCTGCAGCATCGCACCTAACACACGGTGTCTCCACCCAAAGCCTCCCTTCCTACCCAGAGCGTAAGCAAACTGCTATGTCCTAACTTCTGGTCTTCAACGCTGCCATCGGAGCTCCCAGCCTCCCACCTCCCCTCGCTCAGAGTAACCACTGGTGGCACTGGTGCTGAGCCTCAGGAACGAGGGAATGAAGGAGAAGACTGGCACACGACCCAACAACGAGCACAATGACTGCGGAATGTGGAGGTGAACGGAGGAAAAGTGGCAGTTACCTACACGTAAAGTACTGAACGATGCTGGCAGCAGACAGCAACTTCTGTTTGCCCAGTCTTCTGGCAATAAAACCACAGCAAATTCAAGTTAAAAACACCCAATGAACCCACAAAATAAGGTATTTTTTTTTCTTTCCTCAAAGCAATCAGCTCACGATGCCAAAGGCTTCATCGCGATGGAAACTTGTTACTGGCCTTTAGGATAAAATGACCACAGATGCACATGAAAAGGAAGCAAATAAAAGATGAGGCAAAGAGGAAACAGGTTTTCCAAGGCAGGCACATGGCTTCTGAGTGGAAGATGCCACCAAGATATAAAGCAGAAGTGTTTCCACAGGGGGTATGGTTAACCTGCCACTGAAAAACCTGCTCTTGCTCCTTGACAGCAGCAGGATGGAGCGGGATGGACCACAGCTCATGGACTAGGTCTGCTGTGGTTTATTTGTGTATATACACATAGAAGAGACAGAATTATTCTATATTTAAATAAACAAGTGTGCTGTGTGTGTGTGTGTGTATAAAAAGGTATATCGAGCTTGTGCAAACACCCAGCTCTCAGAAAGGCTTCAGAAGAGGAGGCATGAGGCTATCACCTTGCCACACCTGTGGTTTCCAGCAGTCCCATGGATTACCCAAGGGAGGACAGACCAAGTAAACACAATTTTGGTTTTTCTTGGCTTGGTTTTCCTTACAAAATGTGATCTTTTTGATGACTTAATCCTGCCTTGAAAGCAGAAAGAGAAGTTATGAATCCCTGTCTACTGCAGCACAAGGTAGAAGTGTCAGCTATTTGTGGGAAACCATACATCCATACAGAAACGGCACCGCCACAAGCCACCTCATCAGCAGTACGGTGCTGGCACCCTGCAGCACAGGCTGGGTTTGCAGGACCAGAAGGGATGGACACTCGGCCCCATGAGGACAGTCAGGCAGTGGGACAGGTGGAAGGTCCATCCTGGGGAGATGAGTCCCAGATGGATAAATCTGGGAGCTCCCTCACTGGGGCTTTGCTTCCAGCACAGTTTCAGACCAGCTGACCTCCAGACATCCTTTCCAACCCAGCTCCTTCCATCAAGAAGGACCACAACCCCTGTTAACTCCTTCCTAATGCCCCCAGCCTGCTTCAGACACCTTCCTACCCCATTCAGGAACAGCAGCACAAGCAGCAATGCTGCAGAAAGCACGTAACACCCCAACAACCCAGTAACCACCAGCCAGCCCATCGCATGGGCTGCCAACACAAGCCACACACAGCCATCCTGAGCACACGTTTTCATCCCTCAGCTCCCTCAACAAACTACTTACAAGTAGTAAGGTTCTTCACTGTTGCCATGCATATCAAGCTCAGAACAATGAAACAAACAAATAAAAGAATCCCCACATCTTTTGTTTTTCACCCCAGGTCCATTTTATTTTGGTTCAATGTTTAAAAACACTCTGTGGTCAATCACCTTTCAGAGGGTGTAGAGACCTAGAGATGTCTAGAGGTGACCTGGAGGTGCTAAGCAGAGTGTGTACAGGCACATTTTAACGTGGGTGTCTGCAAGAGAGTTGGGGCAGGGGCTGCTGAGTGCAAACTCCAGGGCAAGGCAGAGGGGACGGGTCCAGGACAGGTCTGGGCTGAGCAGAAACTGAGCAAATGGTGGCAGTTTTGTTTGTTTATTTGCTGTCTGACTGCTGCTATTCAGAGTAGTTGGTCAACTTTCAATGCAATGCTTGGAAAACAAAATACATGTTTAGTAAATCAATTTAAGGGTGAAACAGCAAAGGGACCCGTGACTTTTCCTTGCTGGAGCCTGAATTTCCACCTCTGAGCCCTTTATTAACATCTGAGGCCACATCCTGATCTTCAGAGGGGTACACACCTCTTTACAGGGGCACAAAAGCAGTACCTGGCTAATTCCATCTTGTTACATCCAGCATAAACACCACCAGGTGTGTACCAGAAACAGCAACTGGCAATAAGGTGCAGGTACCCAGGGGTGCCCAGCTTGGTTTCCTCACACCCTGCAGCAGCACAGCAGCTGCCCAAAGCATGGCTCAGCATTTGTTATTAAGGCTGAGAGGAGGCATCTGCATGGCTTGGCCCTTAACTGCTGAAAGGGGTGCCTGTGTCCCTTCATGCCTCATGTGGGGGTCTCTGACCCCATGGGTTGGCAGGGGGACCCCAGCCAGCCCCAGCACACACCCCCAATCCACCGCCCGCTGCTGTCGCATCCTCCCCCAGGAACCCTGCACATCCCTTTCACACATCCCACAAAACACTTCCCCAGCCAGGCATCATCTCACAAGCAACTCTTCACACTTCTGTCCTGCCACCAGCACGATGCTGTCTGAAACCCTTCCCCTCCCAAAACATCATCACCTGGGATGAGTCTGGGTCTAAGACACCTCGGGGTTGCCAGTAATCCCTCTGCTCCCCTCCCGCTGCTCAGTCCTTGGACTTCAGGACACTTCTGTGTGCACAGACCTCACCTCAGCCAAGCGTTCTGGGGTCCCAGCCACAGAGACCAAACCTCTCTGGTGGTCTCTCATTTCCCTTTAACTGCTTTACCCTCCCCCTCTCACCAAAGATCACCATACAGCAATTATCCCCTCATCAGCCAGCGCTTTGCAGCTGCCAACAGCAAAGGTGCAGCTTCTGTGCTTGGAGAACACAAGGGCTTCTCCTTGCAAACCTTGGAGGTGGCCATCCCACTGCCCACCCGAACCGGTGAGGAAGGCTACCCGAGGAAGAAGAGGCGTTACCTGGGTGAGGTGCGGGTTGGGGTTGAAGCCACACTGGTTGCAGACTTTGCTGTGACACTGGGTGCAGGCGTTGAAGTTCGGCTGGCCGGGGGAGGAGGTGAGCTCTGTCGTCTTGCATATGGGGCAGAGCGTGCTGCTGGGGAGCGGGGCGATCTGTGGGACCGAGTAGGGAGAGGTAGGGGTGCTGCCCCGATCCGGCGATGCCGAGGGAGACTTCCCGGTGCCCTGGCTCCTGGCATCCACCTGCAGCATCCTCCGCGGTCCCTCCGCCGCTGCTCCAGGCTGGCCCCGGCCCCTCATCTCCCGGGGGCTCTGGGAGCTGGGCGCAGTCTGTGCAAGGGAGGGGGATGCTGCCCGCTGGCCCGCTGCCTGATCCAGCTGCTCCGGTCTCCTCAGCGTGCTGAAACACCATCAAAGACACACAGGTTTAGTACATCCAAATGATTCCAGTCAAGGCAGAAAGCACCTAAAGCCCCCCCGAAGCCCTGGTGCTGCCAAGGAGGCACAGTGAAACCACGCCACAGATCAGGGAAATTGCTCAGCTCGGTGGAAGGATACACTGTACCTTGTGGAACGAGGCAGAGCTTCAGCTTGCTCTTACATAACAAGGTAATTGAATTATTTGGTGGATCCCGAGTTGAACTTCAGTCAGAAAGTGAAGTTAGGGGGTTGGGGCAGCTCAGCCTCCTGCCAGCCAGGATCTCCCCTTAGAGCTTCTCCAGCACAAACCAGTGCTGGAAGAGGCAGCAGCTCTGGTTTGCAGATTG
This sequence comes from Gallinula chloropus, assembly GCF_964237585.1. NCBI lineage: Eukaryota > Metazoa > Chordata > Aves > Gruiformes > Rallidae > Gallinula > Gallinula chloropus. The sequence continues at coordinate 19,822,444 of NC_140097.1, forward strand.
TGGGGCCCTTTCCCTGAGGAGGCAGCCAACTCACACTAAGCCACACCTTCTCCCAACCTACTTCTATGAAGAGAAACACCTGTGAGAAGCCCTGCTTCCCAAGGAAAACCCCTCCCAGAGCTCAGAGGAGCTTGCCACCCAGCTGAACCCTTTTTGGGGTGTGAGGCTTTGCTGGGTAAAACCCAGCTGGGGTATGAAACCTCCCTGTGAGACCAGGGCTCCAGGGAGGAACGGCAGAGTTGCACTGGGTGCTGGTCAGGCAGCAGCACAGTGGGATGCCTGACACCCTTTGAGATGCTGCTGGCAGGCCACCAGCATATGAGAAGGAATTTGCCACAGAAGATGTTTCTGGAATTACAGAACAATTTGCTTATCAATAGTGCCTGCAGATACCTCTTAAAAAGGCAGGACCCCCCCACGCCCCACTCCCTGAGACCTGCTGCCAGCTGAGGGAAAAATATTCCTCAGAAACTCACATTTAATAAATTGTTGATTTACCCAAGCGGGGTCTGACCTTATAAAGGTTTAAAAAGGGAACTTAAATGCATAAAACTAATGAAATCCAAAGTGCACGTTGCCACAGGAATAGGAAGTTGGCTGAAAATAAATATTAAAATAGCGCTTGGGGAATATTATTTGGGCTGTGGATTGAAACCCGAGTCTCTGAAGGAGGAACCGCACGAGGGTAAGGGAGCGGAGCAGGCAGGGAGTCCCCTGCTCTGCTCCAGGCTGAAGAGCAGCCTGGCTGTGCACAGAGGCACCGGGTAAGCGCCGTCTGCACGCCCTGTCCTTGTGTGGACACCCCTAGGATCAGGATTGGGATTCGCCTCCCCGACGTGTGGTGTCCCCACCCGATGTGGCCGGGGCAGCTCAGTCCCCAGCAGCATCAGAAAGCTTTGCAAATGCAGAATGTGTCTCCTTTCCTTAGATGGAATCCTTATCAAACCAGAAACTGGACCCTTATCAAACCAGCCGGTCTGCATGGGAATACCCACTGTCCTGCCGGGGCACCGAAACAACACGTGTTCCGTGAGATTAATCAGGGCCACAAAGATGCTCAAAGGGCTGGAGCACCTCACCTACAGAGAGAGGCTGGGGGAGCTGGGCTGGTTCAGCCTGGAGAGGAGAAGGTTGCAGGGGGACCTCACTGCAGCCTTCCAGTCCCTGAAGGGAGCAGAGGAACAGGAGGGGAATCAGCTTGTTAAAAGGGTAGAGAATGGCAGGACAAGGGAGTGATGGAGTGAAGCTAAAGGAGGAAAGGTTTAGGTGAGATATTAGGGGGATGTTTATTACAGAGAGAGTGGTGAGGGGCTGGAACAGGCTGCCCAAAGAGGTGGTGGATGCCCCATCCCTGGGGGTGTTCAGGGTCAGGTTGGATGGGGCCTTGGGTAACCTTGTGTAGCTCCAGGCCTGGAGGTTGGTGTCCCTGCCTGTGGCAGGGGGGTTGGAGCTCTATGATCCTTGGGGTCCCTTCCAACCCAGACCAGTCTGTGATTCTGTGATTCTACCAGGTCGAATAACTGCTGTAGAATGAGAGGACACCTATTCCCCTGCACACTTCAAAACAGGAACCTTTTCTGACGTGACAAACTGTTTGACACCAGGTGGTTATAGTGGGTCCACCACAGGCATCACTCGTCTGCAGTGTCATTTCCCACCTCAGCAAGAAATGGCAAAACTTAGAGCAGGTACCCACAGCCAAAGGGCTCAGCGGTGATGAGCAGCTACCCTCAGTTTTTGCAGCTGGCAGTAGCAGCTCTAGCAGTCTGGCTTACCTAGCCCAAGAACTTTAAATAAAGAGTGCTTCTCCCTTGCATCACTGGAACCTATCCATGGAATTTTAAGACCAGAAGGAATCAATCACCTGGTCTGTCAAATATCATAACCAAATACAGGAGACATGCCCCAGGAATGAATGTGAGAATGTCCATATCGAGTCAGGGGCATCTTCTGCTAGGATGCTCCGTTTGTATGCCTCAGACTCACCTATGAACCCTTCTGTTGCTGTTACACAAGTCCAAACCATGGCTCATCCACTTTTTTTCCATGCAGCCCTCTTTTTTGCTGATAAAAATATTAACTAGCATCAGGCTGCTAACCAGGTCCCCAAGGAATTATCCCTCAGTGCCACCAGGTCATTAGCAAGTAGACTGGGATGCCTCCATAAGGCAGGATTTCATGCACTCAGTGGGGGCTGTACTGATTCTGTACCACCCCAACTGCTCAGTTAGAAATACTGGGTGATGGTAAAACATCTCCGCAGGGTCTAAGTTCAGCATCTCTCACAGTTACCAACTGAGTTGTCCAAGTAGAATCATAGAATCATACAATGTGCAAGGTTGGAAGGGACCTTCAAAGGTCATCTAGTCCAACCCCTGCAGTGAGCAGGGACATCTTCACTAGATCAGGTCACTCAGAGCCCCATCAAGCCTGACCTTGAATGTCTCCAGGGGTGGGACCTCCACTGCCTCTGGGCAACCTGTGCCAGTGATCCACCACCCTCACATTGAAGAATCTTTTCCTAATATCAAACCAAAATCTCCCCTTTTCGAGTTTAAAACCACCCCCCCTTGTCCTATGGCTCCATGCCCTCAGGAACATTCTTCCCCAGCTTTCTTATAGGCACCTTTCAGGGACTGGAAGGGGCTGCTGTAAGGTCTCCCCAGAGCCTTCTCCTCTTCAGGCTGAACCAGCCCAACTCCCTCAGCCTGTCTTTACAGGAGATCCAGCCCTTGGATCATTTTTGTGGCCTCCTCTGGCCTCGCTCCAACAGGTGCTGAGTGCTCCAGAGCTGGACACAGCACTGCAGGTGAGGTGTCCCCAGAGCAGGGCAGGGCAGGGGGACAATCCCCTCTCTACCTGCTGGCCACGCTGCTGGTGATGCAGCCAGGATGCGGTTGGCTGCCTGGGCTGCAGCTGCACATTTCCACAAGTGAAGAACTTCAAATGTGTTTGACTAAGCTCATTACCCATCACACCATCGAGGTTTCCATTTATCATACTCTGTCCATTAATGCTTTATCAAGAGAAGGTTGGGCAGGCAGCTCTATTACTCTGCCAGCAACCACCGGCACGTCCGGCACCTGGGAAGGTGCCATTTTCTTCCTTTATTTTTTGCAATTTCTAAATTGAAAACTGTTGGCTTTCTTCTTGCTTTCTAAAACTCCCTCCCTTTTCCAGCAGAAAGCTGGCATCAAACCCAGCCATCGCCAGACTCCTGCCCTGGTGCAGCCCAACCCTAAGTGATGCCCACCTCCAGCCCTCTGCTCTTCCACCTCTTGCCCGACCTTCTCCAGGTTTGTTGGAGCTGAATGACTTTCACAGAATCACAGAATCATTAAGGTTGGAAAAGGCCTCCGAGATCATCTAGTCCAACTGTCTCCCTCCCACCTATATTACTCAGTAAACCATGTCCCAGAGTACCTCATCCAACCTTTCCTTGTGCACCCCAAGGGATGGTGACTCCACCACTACCCTGGGCAGCCCATTCCAATGCCCAACCGCTCTTTTGGAGAAGAATTTTCTCCTCATTTCTAACCTGAACCTCCCCTGGTGCAACTTGCAGCCATTCCCTCTTATCCTATTGCTGATTATCTGTGAGGAGAGGCTGAGCCCTAGCTCACCACAACCTCCTTCCAGGTAGTTGTAGAGAGCAATAAGGTCTCCCCTGAGCCTCCTCTTCTCCAGTCTGAACAGTCCCAGCTCCCTCAGCTGCTCCTCCTTAGACTTGTGTTCCAGCCCCTTCACCAGCTTCACTGCCCTTCTCTGGACACACTCCAGGGCCTTGATGTTTTTCTTGTAGTGAGGGGCCCAAAACCAAACCCAGTATTTGAGGTGCGGCCTCACCAGAGCTGAGTACAGGGGGACACCCAGCTTGGTGTCATCTGCACACTTACTGAGGGTGCACTCAATTCCCTCATCCAAATCATCAATAGAGATATTAAAGAGGCTGGGCCCCAGTACAAACCAGTGGGGAACACCACTGGTGACCGGCCACCAGTTGGATTTAATTCCATTCTCCACCACTCTCTAGGCCCGGCCATCCAGCCAGTTTTTATCCCAGCAAAGAGTGTGCCTGTCCTTTGAACATGGAACCAGCCAGAGCAGCGCAGAGCACGGCTTTCTGCAGGGAGGAATACAGAATTTCAACCCCAACAAGTACGTGGGGCAGTGCTGGCTCTGCAGCATCACAAGCCTGGCTCTCACTCCCAGCTCTGCAGCGTATCCCTACCACCTCCGCTCCCTTCCCTGCACAGAGAAAGAAGAAGCTGCCCATCTCCCAGTGTGAAGTGCTGCAAAACACCCACAAAAATTAACCCTCAGCTCTGCTCAAGAGGGGAGGCAAAGCTGCCAGGTTGCTTGCCACGTAGCCCAGAGCTAAAAACCACCCTGATGGGTTAATCTGCCCCCAGGTCTGCTTCTCCATCAGGTCCTTCTGATCAAAAAAGGGGCAGAATTTCCCTTGATCTGCTCAGGAACGAGCAGGGATATGAAACCAGCCCTTCTATTTAGGGCTGGTGCAGGCTGGGAGGAGATGGAGAAGGACGAGGAGGGAACAGTTGACTGAGATGATCAAAAGCACGACCAACGTAATGAAAAGCAAGGGTCACAGCCATTCCCCACAGCATCGAGCCTGAGATGCCACGAGCACCTCAGATTTTTATGCCTGTTTTTCTCCCTCCTGTAAAAATGCTGTTGGTTTTTTTTTTGTTGTTAAAATAACAAGAATTGGGAAGTCTTTCAAAGCAAAAAGCCTGTCTGCAGCCAAACCAAACGTTCCCCTCTCAGGTGGCTGGTTAAATTCCAGAGAAAAATTAATGATTTGTCTTAAACCTGCCTTCCAATGCCATGGCTGTGCCAGGGAAAAGATGACTGAAAGCAATACAGTGACACAGTATTGGATTACGATCCTGTACTGTCTTATTTGGGAATTGCTATGTCAAGTCAGGGCCTGTGGGAGAGAATTGCTCTGATTTAACTCAAGTAGGTTCATCCGTGGCACTAAATTTTAGAGAGCAGACCCAAGCTTGGAGCCAGCATCCCCAGAGGTGTCAACAGGTCCTTTTTCTGTACAATTTGGGAGCAATAAGCATCACAAGGTAAAGGCCAACACTGGGAACATCTTTGCTATGAAATAAAGGAATAAGGATGCTACACAACACCTACAGGCATGGCTGGTAACTCAAGTCAGGCACAGTGTGTGGAGATGTTCAAGGGAGGGCACGTGTGTTGATTTTTCTCCTATTTTGTTGGGTTTCTCCTAATTTCATGTTCCCACCCTTGAACACACCGGCCACATCTGCCTGCTCAGCTGTCACTGAACCCCAGCAGCACTCACATCCATGGGGCCTCAGCATTTCTGGGTCTGGGTAAATCCTCCAGGAGCTGCAGCCCTTTTCTGCAAGAGGGAAGCGTGGATCACATCCCCTTCTCCGCCTGGTGCCAGCTGCAATGGGTCTCCTGCTGTCTGGGTGACCAATTTAATTACTACATTATAGGATTTTAAAAGCAGAGGAAAAACAATGGCAGCACCCCTTTCCAGAGAGCATGGCCTGCTCAGGCTTTCCACAGAGATGGATTTGTCCATGGAATCACAGGATCATAGGGGTTGGAAGGGACCTCCAGAGATCATCGGGTCCAACCCCCTGCCAAAGCAGGGTCCCTAGGACAGGTCACACAGGGCGGCATCCAGATTGGGCTGGAATCTCTCCAGAGATGGAGACTCTACACCCCCTGGGCAGCCTGTCCCAGGGCTCCCTCATCCTCACTGGGGAAAAGTTCTTCCACATGTTGGTGAGGAACTTCCTGTGCTCCAACTTGCAGCCATTGCCCCTTGTCCTGTCCCCACAGACACTGAGAAGAGGCTGCCCATTTCCCCCTGTCCCACACTTCAGATATTTATAAACATTTATCAGATCCCCTCTCAGGCTTCTTTTCTCCAGGCTGAACAGTCCCAGCTCACTCAGCCTTTCCTCACAGGGGAGATGCTCCAGGCCCTTCATCATATCCGTAGCCTCCTCTGGACTCTCTCCAGAAGATCCCTGGCTTTTTTATCCCAGGGAGCCCAGAACTGGACACAACATTCCAGGTGGGGCCTGACCAGGGGAGAGCAGAGGGGGAGGATCACCTCCTGTGACCTGCTGGCCATGCTCTTTTTAATGGCCCCCAGGATCCCACTGGCCTTCTTGTCCCTCCCGGACACACTGCTGGCTCATGGCCACCCTGTCCCCACCAGGACCCCCAGGTCCTTCCCCACAGAGCTCCTTCTCCAGCAGGTCACCCCCAGCCTGTACTGATACAAGCAGTTATTCCTTCCCACATGCAGGGCTCTACACTTGCTTTTATTAAACCTCAGGAAAGGAGCTCCTAGCTTCACATCCCTATCAAAAATAAGGAAGCAGGGACAAGCAAGGCTTTTCTCCTCATAGGAAAAGAAGGAAAACAAATGACAGCTTACTCACAATAAAACCAAGGTGGGGGACAGGGTGGGGGGAGAAGCAAGGAAATCAAGATAGAGCATGAAAAGCCAGAAGATGTGTCGACACTCACACCCAAGGAGGAGGCTGGCTTAACGAGCAAGAATTAGAGCTGCTCAGCTACGAGCAGTGATTTGACCTAGTTGGTTTGACTGAAACCTGATGTGAGCATCCACATGACTGATTTTAAGAATCATTGAAAATAACCTATTTAGGGGGGAGAAAAAGAAGGGGAAAAAAGAAGGTAGCTGAGCAAAAGGGGAGCTGCACTCCAGGTCAAAACAGCACTGGGTGTGACTGAGGAACACCTAATTCCTAATGCTTATGGGTCAGCGTAGAAACTGCGTGGGATAATACTGAATATTAGCTGGTATTATAGTGCCTATCAGCAAGGCAGGCTAGAAAATAGGGCGTGCAACCTTGTAGTAAATAAACAGAAACAAGAATTGTCTGATGAGGAGAGCCTCCAGTTCCAGCTACAGGCACTGAAACTCTCACGCCAGTGATGCTGAAGCACCCACGGAGCTTGGGGGTTTTATCAGTGGCAGCTTCGTAGCTCTAGAAGTGCCACATCCAGCTCCCCATCGGGCTCTGCATTGATAAAAAGGGACACAGTTACCAATTTAAACCCAGCACCTGCCCAAACACCAGTGCCACCGACTTAACTACATTTAGGAGCACGGGGGAAGAGGTTTGTACCAGGAGTGTGTGTACTGGATGCTTTAAAGCAGCAAATGCTGCACAACTGAAAGCAAAACAGACGATTTGAAATGGTGACTGGAAGCTGTCAGGGAGTATTTCAGTCGATGCCAGCACAAGCGCTCCTGTGGGGGCCTCGGTGTCTAACAAATTGCTCTTGTGAGCTGTGGAAAAACCCCGTTCTCCCCCAGCTCTGGGCTCCAGGGTTGCTTTATCCCTGTCAAATAAGATGCAGCTTCTGTCGGGCATTTTTCCTGTGCCTGAGGCATCCCTAGCGCATCTCCTGATGCTGAACAGCGTGTTCGAGCTCCTGCTCAAGGCTTTCACCCGATTCGGGCAAGTCCCCAACCTCCACCCACGTGCCTGTTCTCAAACACAGAGGAACATGATGTCCTCATGTCCTCTGCCCCCCCACGAAACCCCACTGGGGCTGGGGTCCAAGGGGGACTGCCAGGCACACAGTGCCATAAGCCACTTGCACATAACTAACGCCCTTCCCCGGAGGAGCTGCATCCTGGCACAGTGCTGCCACGTGGCAAACAGCACCGGATGCTCCACCACCTTCCTCCTCTGGCCCCAGGTTTCACAAAAGACAACGCATCCAGCACAGCCACTGGCTGTTCCCCTGGTTTAAAATGCAGAGGTCTACACAACCCATGGAAAGGTAAGAAGAGGAGGTTTCCAGCTGGCAGCCACGCTGTAGCTGTGCACTCAGTGTGTTCCCATTCCATTCTGATTTTGCTGCGTGGCAGATGAGCGCTGAATCTGCACCTAACTTGTCCCCATTTGGGCTGACAGGAATTTCAGTGAGCGCCTTCCCCTGGGGCACTTGGCAGCTCGAAGCTGGAGCAAGGGCTGCTCCCACCAACCAGCTCGGCATCCCCAAACTTCTCTCCAGAGAAGCCCAAGGCCTGACGTGTCCCAGTCCCCCTGTGTGGACAGCCCACAATGAACACCTGCAGTGCAAGGCAACTGATCCCCGACAGATCCAAATGCAAGCAAACTGGTCCCCACGGAGTCCAGAGTAGCCCAAGACCTGGACACAGAGTCAGGGGAGGCTTTTGTCAGTCTCCTACAAGCCCTTCCAAGCCAGAAAGCCACTGAGTGACCTGCAGACCACCACAAGCTGCTCTGGGGAGCTGCTCTTGCAGCTGCTGATGCCTGAAACATGCAGCCGCCGCTGTCAGCATCTTGGCCAAGCCCCTCAGAGCCACCAGCAACTGGAATGACAGAGCAGCCTGCAGGTAACGATCTCAGTCCAATCTATATCAAAGAGATTTCTTCTGAGACAGCTTTACAGGAGCAGGCACGCTGAAGGTTGAAAGATTTGAACAGGTCTCCTCTTCAAGCGATATAACTGTTGCTGAGAACATTTATGATCTTGAACTTCAAAGCATTAAAATCTGTGGGGAATAAGCAGGGTGTCCGATATCCATTCTGCCTCTGCAGAGGGAAGATCTGTTTCCTCTGTGATAGCAGAGAACTACATGTAAATCTTCCAGAGACAGAGTAGAAGCCGCTTCTTGACTGCGATGCAATTAGCTGCACGGCGTAAGAGGAGCGGTGCAGGTAGCTGCTGGGAGCCAGGAGGGCGCAGATGCCACGCAGGAGCCCTGGCTCCACTCTGCCTGATGACGTGCTGTCCCTGGGGTGAATGCAGAGAGCTACTAGAAAGGGCAGCTGGATTTCTGATCCAGTGTCTCAGCCTCTCTGGGCACTTGGGAAGAACCTAGGAGATATGGAGTAAGGAGGAATGGCAACTCTTCCAGTGTATGGGTGCAATGGGTAGGTCAGCTTTGGACCGTGGGTGCAGGTGAAGACCAGCCTTGGAGCCCCTGAGGAGAGCTGGGAGGAGAGGAGGCAGCAGGCAACGCTGGTATCCTCAATACTGCTGAAGGGAGGATGCTCAGTGCAGCTGCCAGACTCCTTAAGTCTCCCCTCCTGAGCTCCCCAAGCTCCCCACTAATTCAAGTGAGCACTGGGGGTGGCTACACTCTGGGGATGCTGCAGGCTGGATAGTAAAGTGGACTACTGCCTGCAGAGCTCCTCTCCTCTTCACTGCAGGACTTGGAAGGGGTCGCAAGAAGCGATGAAGAATCCAGCCACGAGCTGAAGAGACTATCTCCCACCTCTCTGCACCCTCCTGGCAGGTAGTTGTTAGGAAGTGATAAGGTCTCCCCTCAGCCTCCTCTTCTCCAGGCTGAACACACCCAGCTCCCTCAGCTGCTCCTCAGAGGATTTGCCCTCCAGCCCCTTCCCCAGCCTGGTTGCCCTTCTCTGGACTCGCTCCAGGACCTCAATGTCCTTCTGAAGGTGAGGAGCCCAGAACTGGACCCAGCACTCAAGGTGCAGCCTCACCAGTGCCCAGTACAGGGGCACAGTCCCCTCCCCAGACCTACTGGCCACACTGTGTCTGACACAAGCCAGGATGCCATTGGCTTTCCTGGCTGCCTGGGCACACTGCTGGCTCGTATTCAGCCTGCAGCAACCCAACACCCCCAGGTCCTTCTCTGCCTGACAGCTCTCCAGCCAGTCTCCCCCAGCCTGTAGCGCTGCAGGGGGTTGTTCTGTCCCATGTGCAGCACTCTGCACTTGGCCTTGTTGAACCTCATCCCGCTGGTCTCAGCCCAATGGTCCAGCCTGTCCAGATCCCTCTGAAGAGCCTCAGGCACATGGACACTTCCTCCCAGCTTTGAGCCATCCATACTTGTAAATTACCTTGTAAATTTACAATTATTAACTGCCCCCCCTCCTCAAGAGCCCCTCTAGTTTTAACTGGCCGCAATACACTCTTTTGTCTGTTTCCCTTAGGTTGTCAAGTATTCCCTAAAGCAATGATGAAGAAAGCTACCTGCTCTTGTCTTAGTCCTGCTTTGGGATGCCAAAACCGACACCAGAAACTTTCAGGACCATAACAGATGTGGCTTCCATCTATTGCAGGGCTGGAAAAGCCACACATACAACTGCGACAACACTGACATCTAAAATGGGTTGGGAGGGTTTAAAAAATCAGAAACCATAAAAAAGTTTGTTAAAAAGAAATGAAAAGCAGCAGGTGGAAGAATAAGGGGAAAGTTTCATATTTATATGCTAGTTTCTTAGGGCCTTGGGCGAAGGCATGCTATCAGAGAGGGTTTAAGATATGGCCATAACAAGTGCAGTAAATACAGCTACAGGGGTAACATTAAATCCTTCAACTGGTAAAAACTGTATCTAGGTGAGGAAAGAACAAACAACAAAAAAAAGCCCCAAATTCTGGCAAATTAAATTTAAAAACCTGATGAGGCATTTAAAAAATCCCTTATGGAACAAACAACAAACCCTGACTGCATCACTAAGCCGTGTTCTAAAACTTGAGACATGGGGAATCTGCCAAAGAACTGGGAAAACTGGAAGAGGGTTGAAACACAACAGAAATATCTGGGGAACACCAAACTGTAAATGAAGAGATGAGTCCAACCTTTGGGTTGGATTCACATCTTTTCAACCTGGACTCTGCTGTTTGCTAGGGACAGATGCACAAGGTCCCACACTAGAACCATGTCATACACAGACCCAAAAATCGACCCAGCAGGAGAAGTATTAGGATAAATATCTAGGAAGAAAGCAGGAAAAACAAATGAAAGAAGTAAAAGATGGGGAGATAAGGGGAAGCCTTCTTGTGGGCTAATAACTGGCTGCAATTTAGGATGCTGAGGACAGAAGGAGATGGTTGGGTTTTCACAAGCAGAGTTGCAGGGCCCTGCCATGGGATCAACGAGAGATGTTCATGCAAAGCCTGGAAAGGGGGGGAGTGATGAAGGGATGAGTTTGCTGAGCCATACAAATTTATTCAGAGTATTCAAAGCTGAAGCCGAATGCAGAGAGCTTGGGCAAGGCTGTCTTGGAAGGGATGTCTTGTAACGCCGTGGCAGGTGACACCCAAGGTCAAGGAACGCAGAGAGATGCGCAGGAGAGAAGACAGGCAGGGCTGTGCACGGTGATGGGCTCTAAATGAGGGACTGCCACTCTGCAAGGAGTTCTCCAAGCTGTTTTGGACAGTTCTCAGAAAACATCAATTTAATGCTCATCAACAAATATAGAAGGATCTAGAGAAGAACAGACAATTCAGTTATTTTGGGAAAAACGCGCTCTGGAAAGCAATTCATGGAGAGGAGCAGAGGCAGCCCGTCCCCTTGACTTGCTTCTGGCTTTTATTCCCCTCCAGCACGTGGTATGAAGGTCTGGCTTTGCCAGGCTGCCTTTGGAGCTTTAGGCTTGATTCAGCCCAGCAGTTGGAGGGATTTCTGCAGCTGATGGCCCACAGCGGTCAAGCTCTCCGACGGGAGAGCAGTTTGCTGCTGGCAGGTAAAAAGGGGCAAGTCCCAAGGTCTGGGTCCACCAGAACAACATCCACAACCCAGTCCACATCACCCACAGATCCTCATGTGTCTACGAAACCCCCTCTGACCACCAAGAAGCTGGGAAGACTGCAAGGCCCCTAGGTATTGTTTTGGATGAGTTCCATCCATGCTCCAAAAATTAAAAGCTGATGCAAAGAAGAAAACAACTGTATCATTATCCATCTCTGTGACAGCCTGAGTCAACCGAACGCAGCCTGGAACGAGGAGCAACACTCATTCCAGGCATAAAAATATAGGAAGATCCATCAGAAAGGGAAGGGCTGTTAAAAAAGAGCCAGTAATGACAGACCAGAAAGAAACCAGCTCGTATTTTTAGAAAAAGGAAAGAAAAACCCAGTGAAAACAGCAATTTCCAGGAGAGGAAATCAGACTGTGATACTGCAGAGAGACAAACGGCTCCCGGTGACTGCAGCACTGAAACCCCTGACTTTGCACATGTATCTGTTCAAACCTGGGCAGATGAAACACAAGACCTAACAGCTATTTTTGTGCATCTGTGAAAAATGGTAAGACTTTTATCCATCTGCACACCTCAACTGCATTTTGGCCATCCCATAATTCTCCCTCTAACGCTTCCCCAGGCCATTCAGATCCTCAATTTTTTAATTTTTAAATTTTTTTCCTTTTCTTTCACTGCCTCAGGTTACCAGGAGAGCTGCCATCTAAAGAATCACAGAATCACAGGTTGGTTTGGGTTGGAAGGGACCTCAAAAATCATCTAGTTCCAACCTTCACTAGACCGTGTTGCCCAAAGCCTCATCCAACCTGGGCTTGAACCCTGCCAGGGATGGGCCTTCCACAGCCTCTCTGGGCACCCTGTGCCAGGTGGAAAGGATGGAAAAGCAACCAAGAGAAGGTCTTTTGGGCAGTGACTGAGGGAAGAGGGATCAACCCATGTCCTCCCCAAGGAGCTCCAAGTACCGTGCACATAGAGGGGTACATGGTACCCCACACTTTCCTGAGAGCAGGAGACCTTCATGCCCGCCATGACCAAACACCATTACATGAAAACTTCACATCGGGTTGCATTTGTCAAAAACACTTCTCAGCTGAAGACATTTCTCCCTCCCTGACGTTCTCCACACCAGCACACGTGGTCTGATGATGTCTGTCATCAGAGACAAGCCCACAGTTACACTGGAGACACTGCCCCAGGGCTGCCAGCCCGCCGCCTCGCGCCGGACGGGGTGAACATAGCTGTCTGTGTGACTTTGATTTGCACTTTCTGCTTTTCAGAGCTTTGACTTGGAAGCTCATGTGCCACCAGCAAACCGAGCTCACGATTAACAAGCATTTCTGTGTGTGAAACTTGTTATTCACAACAGGAAGGAGAAAGCAAACCCAAAGAATAACATGTTACCAACACTGCCAAGCCACCAGCAACTGCGATATTCCAAGCTGTTCAGTTTAAATGTACTTCTGAAACAGGAGAGTCTGAAATTCCCCTGCCAAATTCTTGATAGGATCAAAGGAAAACACTTCTCTAGTGCCTGCAATTCTTCGTGTTTCCCTGCCACACACACCTCAGCCCTGAACATTTGTCCCCAAAGAGGCTGATGCATCTGCATGTCTGATGGATCTGTTCTCGTGGGCCCATCGAGAGGCTTAACTCAGCAGGAATGGAGGCAGGTAAGAGCTGAGGCTGAGAAGTTCACCTGGTAAGTGAGCTGGATTTTAGAGATGTTGGTAAGGAGAAGGAGTTTTATTACCACCCAAAGCAGCTAGTTGGTTTTGTCTGCACATTTCAGAGGAGAAGAAAGGTGCAGTACCCTGGTGATTCAATGGTCAGGGCTGTATTTTTAGTTAATAATAAATCAAAACTCAGTTGGCAACGACGTGGGCCAGATGAAACCGAGTTGTGTAGCCAAGAGGAATCATATCCTGCTCCCCTCCCCAGTGCAGCCAGGAGATACATGGGGATGAGAACGCCAGACAAAGTGGGAAAGGGATGCTGAAGGAGATGCTTCTCTAGTTTTCTCCCAGGGCAATGTTTGTGGCTGCCCTGGTTTTGCCAGGTTCAGGTATCGATGGCATCTAATGGAGTCACACAGCCCTGCTACAATTTCAGCAAAACCAGCCCAAATCTAATCAAATCAAGAGGTAAAGGGGCTCTACCAGCACGAAAGGTTCAAAGGACAGTAAAGGACCAAGTGTCCCCTCTGCTGATGAGCCCTAGGTGGTTGGGTCCCACCCAGAGGGAGAGGGACATGCTGGGGTGCACTTGCAGGACCAGCAGACTCAAAGATCTCCACTCGATGTACATGGAAACCACGCTCCCCAGCTACAGCATTCCCAGGCAAAGCATCCACAACAACCTGCAGACAAGGGGAAAGGAGAAGGCTTGGAAATTTCCACTCCTTGGGACTACAAAGGGACAGTCGGGGCAGATGCTGAGCAGCAGAACAGATTTACAGGACGCAAGCAGTACCCAGCATCGCCTCCTCACGTACACCGGCGCCAGGAGTATTTACGGAAACCTGCCGACGCTGCCCAGCCCCGGCACGATGTGCTCCAGCACTATCTGCTGCAGACATCTCACAAGTTCATATCAGAGCAGATGCAGCCCAAGGATTTGGTTTTGGAAGCAGCCTGACAGTGGTTTCCCCACCCTCCTAATAGCCATCCCCAGCAGAAGAGAGAGGAGAAGGGCAGTAGTCCAAAGGATCCCACCCCTCACCCCGATGACCGTGTGGTTTTCGTATCGGTAGCACTCCTGCCTGGTCCATCAAGGAATCTTGCTGTGAAGGGGTAAAAAGAAACCTGAAGGATGGTGGAAAAGAAACCCAAAGGGTGGTGGGAAAGAAACCCAAAGGGTGGTGGAAAAGAAACCCTGAAGAATTATAGAATCATAGAATCATAGAACGGCATGGGTTGGAAGGGACCCCAAGGATCATGGAGCTCCAACCCCCCTGCCACAGGCAGGGCCACCAACCTCAGGCCTGGATCTACAACCTCAGGCCTGGATCTACTGAAGGATGGTGGCTAAGCATTGGTGGGCAGAAGAAGCAGAGGAGATGTGGGAAAGACCCCCACACCTCAAGGACAACATGTGGTTCGGTGTTTCCCATTGCTGGTTCTACAAGGTCTATGTTAATGGCTCCCAAACTTGGAACCCCACAACGAGCCCCAAGCTTTGAGTCAATACCACAACTGAACCTTCTGCAGTCATGTGATAAAGCAAAATTAATATGGGGGGGGGGGGGGGAAGAAAGCATGATTCCATCCCTGCAGGTTTAGAAGTTATTGCCAAGCACAATGAGAACTGGTGTGACCACCTTGGGTGTTTAAACTAGCTAGATCAAACCCAGACACATGCTAGCACCACGGTGCCCAACTGCAGCACAGACACACCCAGAACAGCTTCAAACCATCAGCATTTACTCCAGCAGTTAACTGGGAGTTCAGTATTTTAAAAAAAAGGGAAAAAAAACCAGAAAAAAACCCAACCAAACAACAATTTGTCTCCCTAAGAAGATTAATAGGTGCATTTAAAGAAATCAGTCTGTAGGCTTAATGAGAAAGAGGCAGCAAAATCCTAAATGTGAGACCTCCTACAGTTTTTCAGTCCAGCTGTACAATCAAATAATGGTTTATGTAACTAGGATTGGAACAAAATAAATTAAAAGTAATTTCATGTTTCATCAAAGGAAGACATACAGTTTGGAGTCAACGTGGAAAAAGCTCTAGTTCAGCACCACGTTCCCCCCAAGCCTTTCCTAAGCTTCCCATCACCAGCCAACTGGGGTTCTTCAGGAGGAAGGCAAATTACCAAGTCCCATAAGAACTTATTATATAAATTCTGACTATTCCTATTTTCTCAGTCATATCTGTGAGTGAAATGTTTTCTTTAGGACATGGAATTTAAAAAAAACCCCACCACCCAACCACCCCCCTACTGTTTTTCCCAGGCTGCAATCTGTTTTTTCTGGTTAAAAAAAGAGAAGTGGTTAACAGCTACAACATGTCAGTCTCTGGAAGTGATTCCCACACACCATTTCATCCTCTCACAGACATTAAATATGGCAACATCTCTTCATACTCCTCTGGTCTAGACTGATGAAGGAAGGATGCAAGCTACCAACATACTGGGGCACTCATACTGGAACCAGTTGGGCCTGGCAAGAGGGGCTGGACCCTTTTCAAGCCATATAACAAAAGCAAATGCCAGATCTAACAGTGAATTCATGCCTGTGTACAACTTCCAAGGACAGAGCACCCTCAGAAAGAGCACCCTGAAAGCACGTTAGGGGAGGTCACATAATCCAAGCATCTCCTAACACAGCTCAAAATCCATAAATAAAGCCAAGTTCCAACATAAATACCCACATTTGCAACACTATGATCCTAAGGAGAGCCCTGGTCCTGCAAAGGAACATCCACTGAAGCCAGGCTCTAAGCTCAGCATCAGCCCCACGTCCCTCTTGGCATCAGGAGAGGCCTGTGAGCTCCCACTGCTGGGAAAGACTCACAACAGGCAAAAAGGCAACATTCCACTGGCAGGGAAGGGAAAAAATGGGTGGAAAAGGGTTCAAAGGCTGCTCTCAGTTACTCACATCTGGCCTCCAGAAGTCTCGCTACCCTGCAATACCTCCTCAGAGGTCCATGCCTGGGGCACCCTGGGCGGGATGGAGGAGGGCATGCCAACCCCAAACAGGTCGGCTGGAACGCTGAATTTTGTCACGTCCACACCAGGCACCATTTCAGTCCAAGGTGATTTATTTGTTGTTGCTCTCTCTGGCCTTCAAAGGACCTGTCAGATCTTCATCCCAAAGCTGCTCAGCGTGGGAAACTGCTTTGTCACGTCTGGGGAAGCGCGGCCCCTGGCAGGTCCCAGAGCCAGGAGAAGGATGGTTGGTCACACCGGCTTGAAGACACTCAGAATTTCAGCAGCATTTCTGGAGCAGCACAAATGCACTCTCCCTTTGAGCCACATGTTATCTGCTTGCTCTAGGTTGCACTATAACTGTAGAAAAAGAGGGAAACCCTCTGAGAAGAGGGCAGGAGATGCTCTTCTCATGGAGAGCAGCAAGGCGTGCTCAGGCAGCAAAGGTTCAGGTGACTGCAGGTGGGAGAGGCAGGAGATGGCAGCTGGCACCTCACAGGAGTGTTCAGAAGCTGAAGGACATCCCGGGCAGGAATCACAGCACAGTACTGATGCCCACCCACACAGGATGAGGAAGCACCGAGAAACACAGGGATGGCCTCAACAGTCTTTGGAGAGGAGGGAAAGAGGTTCTCATGGGTTAGAGGAGCCTGGGCAAAGCTTGTTGCAGCTCAGGAAGTCACTGCGTAACCACAACGCAGTGAGAAGACCTGGTGTCCATAAGATGTCCTCTCCTTACCTCCTATACCATGTGCTGCCTGGCTGTGAACACAGAGAGGTGGGCAAGGGTAGGACGACCTCATTATCTCCAAAGGCTGAGCTCTGAGTCCTGACCCATGTACCAACTGTCCCCACTGTCTCCCAGACATGTGAGATGCCCCATCATCCGGCTGCAGAACCAGAACTGAGTGACTGTCCCAAGTCACCGCTGCTCCCTACAGTGAAGCCAGCTGGCCAGGATGGCCCAGGTCCAAGTCTTTGAGCAACACATTTGGTCTTGAAGGTGTTGTTATACCTCAGGAAGACATCTGGCAGTTCAGTCACATCTGCACGTCTCAGACATGCAGATTACCACAGGCAAATCAAAGCTGCGTTTTGGCTTCACAAGGTAGAGCATCTCAATTAAGACCTTAGTCGTCACCTTGATAATGGGACTATATGAAGGGGCATCTAATGGTGGTGGTCTAATGGTAATGGCCCAGAGGTCTCCTCTGGCTCTATGCTCCTGCCTTTGCCCACCAGTACCTTCCACACCCTGTTACAGGCACTTGGCTCTCGGACAACCGAGCTGACCACCAGCGAGCACTAACAGCCTCTGAGAGGAGGTGTTCATCTTGGTTGCTGTGGGGTGAAGACTCTTCCTAAGGTCAGGAAGTGAGAGGGGGACGAGGGCAGCCTGCTGAAGCAACCCATGAGCAAAGACAGGAAAAGAACCTGGGGACAGCCTGGGCAGGAGAGAGGGAGGTTTTGTTGTAGCTCTTCTTAGAAGCTGCCTAATAGACTTTACCGCATTGAACACACACGGGTTTTCCTTCTACAGTGACCTAGAAACACAACTAAATCACTTCTGACAAAAGAGAACGCACCAAACTGTTTAATCACAGCTTCACAGAGCCCGTGTGAACAGCTAATCTGCCGTTCATCACAGCACCTATCGCTTTGGGTTGAGGGAGGCTGTGTATTTTAGGAGGTGAAGCTTCTATTTAAACCTGGCGTGATCATATATCCCACCACACCCTCTGGTAAATGGCTCCCAGACTTATTTACACTCACTGCTCACATACATTTCCTTGCCATTTGGCTAGGTCAGACCTCCAAGCTCCAGGTTTTGGTTTGCCTTTGTTATCCACTGGGACAATCCTTACCACCCAGTGCCAGAAGTCAGGTCAGATGGCATACCATCACCTCTCATCTCAAGCCAAACCATGACATTTAAAGAGAGAAGCCAAAATCACATTCAGGTGTGGTTTTTCTTGACTTGGTGGTTGAAGCTCCTCTGCCTCCAAGGAGCTGCTGTCTCCTGCCCCATCAAACCACTTCCCTGATCTGTTGGTGGGCTGGGGTCTACCTTTGATATCAAACACACACTATAAAGAGGTCAAGAGTCAGTGGGATACTACCACTGGCATAGTCAAGACATCTTTGATATTAAATATGAGCAGAGCACAGGCGAGGACACCCCCAGGAACACCCCTCCTACCCTCGCTGTAGGGCACGGGCCAGCATTAACCAGATGGGATGGTACCACTCCCTCTTGCAGCTCCTCAACAGCTCACTGGAGATGCTTGGTGCTCTCAGTGAGGAGCCAGCTCGCTGTATGTATGAAAACTTTCGGGTGTCAGTGACACACAGAGCAGTACAGCGTGCCCAGTGCTGAGTGACAGGCGGCACAGCCGTGCCGCGGGGTCACGCCGAAGCTCGGCACCTCCCAGCACTAAGACAGACAAGAGAGCCCTGATCCTAAGGGCTGTCACGCCTGTGGATTGATGCAAAAACTAACACATCTGTCACTCAGAGGGACGCCTGAGAACAGGGTGATGGCTCAGCAGCAACGATCTCGATCGCAAGAAAATGTAGGCAGCTTATGGTGTGTGGGACCAGGATGACCATCAGCACTGGGCTGTCACTCACCACCAGCCCAAAACCCACCTCGGGCAGCTCCTCAGCAAAGACAGTGTGATGATCTCATTGCCACGTCCAGTGAAAAGCTGGAGCACCACTGCCATGGAGCCTGGGTCACCCTACGAGCCACCCGGCTTTGGGAGTGCTGCCTGCACCCTGCCTGCCTGTCACACCCTTCCCCAGGCATGTCACACACCGGGAAACGAGTCTGGTGGTGTTGCATCGGGATTGCTGAGACAAGCCCCCTCGGCTGATGGTGTACCGCTGCGCCGGGCCCGGTGAGAGGCAGGGTCTGCAGCAGGACCCCCAGCGTGGATGGACCCACCGCTTCCAGGGGACGGGGTCTGAGGCAGGACCCCCAGCGCGGATGGACCCACCGGTTCCAGGGGATGGGGTCTGCGGCAGGACCCCCAGCGCGGATGGACCCACTGGTTCCAGGGGATGGGGTCTGAGGCAGGACCCCCAGCGCGGATGGACCCACCGGTTCCAGGGGATGGGGTCTGCGGCAGGACCCCCAGCGCGGATGGACCCACTGGTTCCAGGGGATGGGGTCTGAGGCAGGACCCCCAGTGCGGACGGACCCACCGGTTCCAGGGGATGTGGTCACTTGGAGCTGCAGCACCACTGGACATCCACAGAAGAGCCTGGTCACCAGCACGTGGGGTTTCAGGGCGTAGGACGTGTCCCCACCACAGCCACAAGCTGTGGAAGGAGGAGCTGGAGGAGCTTCAACCAGCACAAGCCAGTGGAATGAAGGAAATCAGCCCTTCCCGATGCTTCCACGTTCTCCTTCTTGAGCAGAAGTGGGTGGCACAGGCGCATCCAGGAGCCCCCCCCCCAGCAAAAGGCGGGGTAGAGAGGCAAGCCTTCAGCACCACACCCCAGGGAGAAACCCCGGCACGCCAAACAGGCTGCAAATCCCTGTGTTTGTTTTGGAAATAAAGGCATCAATATTTGATGCCAAACATTCTGAATATTGATGAGCAATGTTCATGGAAGAGGTTTTGGAGTTACTTAAGCACCCAGGATGGTGCTGTCTAAATTCAGGGGGCTCGTGGCTGCTGGCTGAGCTCTCAGAAGTACGTAAAGCTCCGCTCACTAACGAGCAGGCGCGTTGCGGCTGACACCCCCTGCCCATCACGGGAGAGGAAGAGGAACCACAGCCCAGTGGGATATTTAACACAGCAAATATTTTGACTTGATCTGCCAAGTGAGCCATTTTGTACTCCTCCTTTTACCTTCTCCTTCGCTCACGCTGAGGTGTTGCCTACATCTGTTCTTCCCCTCCCGACTCCAAGACAGCCTCCGCTCCCTCCCAGTGTCTTACAGCACGGCAGACAAGCTGGATCGAGGATGGGTCATGGGGGCACAAAGCAATAGGACAGGGGTGATGGATTTAAACTGAAGCAGGGGAGATTGAGGTTAGATATTGGGAAGAAACTCTTCCCCAGGAGCATGGGGAGGCCCTGGCACAGAGCACCCAGAGCAGCTGGAGCTGCATCTGGATCCCTGGCAGGGTTCAAGACCAGGCGGGATGGGGCTTTGGGCACCCTGGGCTGGTGGGGGGTGTTCCTGCCCATGGCAGGGGGTGGCACTGGGGGGACTTTGAGGTTCCTTCCCACCCCGGCCATTGATTCTATGATATAAAATCCTAAGCACAGGCACGTGGCAGGCTTTCCCGGAGTGCCAGCCCGCAGCTCAGCTCACAGCCAGGAAAAACCTGGTTTAATACCCAAGGAAAAGTTTTTCCCAGCGATGCCCAGGAGGGCAGCATCCCAGCGGGATCCAGCTGAGGGCTCAGCCTCCCTGGGGACCACAGCCCCTGGGAACAAACAGGAAACTGGCTCTGCTGACGAGCCCGAGCCCTGGCCGTAGCCTGGTTTTCCAGCCAGCACGGTCAGATGGAAACGGGCATCGGCTGCCCATTCCTGCAAGCCCAGGAGAAGCGCTCACTTAAAGACAGAGAAACTGGATTAATTGGGTTTTTTTCCAATTACTTCTATGCATACACTCGTTACTGCTACGGTGCTGAGGGCACGAAAACAAGATAATGCCTGGGAAACACATGGGAGCTCCCAGTCAGGCAGGACAGAGCACGTGAACTTGGTAACTTGAGCTATTTTCTCTAATTTGCAGGGGTGCTTCCTTCAGCCCTGCTCCTCTACCACGCTCTTTCCCATGACCTGATGTTCCTCCCTCCAAGCTCCACCACCTGCCAAACAAGCTGATGCTGAATGTGGAGCAGGGTGAACAGGATCAGCGCCCACCTCAACGGTTCGAGCCAAGCGAAGGCTCTGTGGGGAGCGCTTGCAGCACACACCAGAGCTGCTGCCACTCAGTACTAGAAACTTCCTTACTCACTTCAAGACCTTCGACTTGCAGCGACCCAACCCAGAGACTCGAGACATTCTGGGACATTCCGTAAAGTGGCTTTTTTATCCCAGAAAGCAAAGGTCTCTGCTCTGGGAGAAAGCTTCCTCCTGACCTGGAAGCCCAGCAGCTGTTGGCTACACACACCCCACAGGCTCTGGAGGAACAGCGATGCTAAAGCACTGCTGCTCCCACTGACAGCCCGGGTGTTTGCGGCTGGTCCTCAGCGCTTCCTGGGAGACCAGCCCTCTTCCTCTCTCCGGTCCTTCAGCCTCAGCTGGTGCATCCAGGTGTCAAAAAAACCCCCTCAGCTCCACGGCTGGGCAGCAGCCAGACCAAAAACCTGAATGGACTTAATCAGGCACAGACAAACACAGTTGGAAGCAGCAATAAAGTCTCTCTTCAGGGTACCAGGTAAACCAGGCACATCAAACACCGCACCCCGAGCTATGTTTCTGAACCTGGGATCACCCCTGCTCTGCCCTCCCACCCCTCCTCATCAATCCATCTAACTGCACCCCCAAACGAGCCCTGTGCTCAGAGAGGGGGTGTGTTTCTCTTCAGAGGAGCACTCCATGGCTTCCCTCCCTCCTCCTACTCAGCATCACCCGAAAACCAGAGCTGGGCACAAGCCCCCCCACCCCTCGGTGGGATTTCACCAATGCCTCATGCAAGGGCTGAGGTCTTCTCACCGGCGCTGAAAAGCACCTCGCCTGATGCAATCCCACGCCACGCTTGCCTCTCCCCGCGCTGCACCCGCTGCCAGAGCCGACCCGGCTCACAGCCGAGCACCCAAGCACAGGCAGGTTTATCGGCAGCGGTGGGTGTTGTGAGCCGGCAAGAAGACCCTGCTCCTCAAGGATGTTTCCTGACATCTCCCCTCCACAGCGGGCACACGGCTTCCTGCACGCGGGTGTGATGGATCCGGACCCGAGCCCCTGAAAGCCAGCGCGCCGCACGGGAGGTGTGCAGGCTAACGCAAGCCGTGGGTGACTACACAGGAAAGTAACATTGCCATGGTCTTCCCTGGCTTGTGTCTGGCTTCAGACCGTTTGATTCAGAGAGAGAAAAACCAAAATGATGGCCAAAACCTTGGGAAAAATTCCCTTTCCCTCACCTTGCCACCCGGGACTCTCCGGGCAGCACGTCTCGCGCCGCACGCCCGCTGCTGGGTCAGCACGAGCCACACTTTGCTAAACCCTTCACAACGCCCGGTCTGTCTCACATCCCCACAGCTCACAAAGCTGACTGATTTCTGGAGGCCTTCATTCCCACTTTGCTACCTTCAATTAAACCCCCTCAACGCTGCCTCGGCTCCCCGCACCTCTCCCACGCTCCGTTTTCACGCACCGGTACAGATCAGCACCTTCCCCATCCCACTGCTCCGCAGCAGCCTTCACCACCAGCCCGCAGAGCCCTGCACAGCCCACCTCTTTAATTGCATTAATTAATTGCAAGGGAGGGCAGCGCCCCGGGAGAGGCAGGAGCATCAGCGCAGCGTGCGAGGGCTCGGGCACAGCCCAGCACAACTGTGCTCCCCCTCTGCTGCACCAGTCTCGTGCTCTCTGGGACCCCAACATCCCCCAAACAGCAAACCCAAGAGCAAACCCTGGGCAGCAACGGGGGGAGTCACACGGCAGCGCCGAAACCAGATGGAGACGGTGGATCTGCACAGCTCCCTGGGCTGAGCTTCCTCCACTGGCCCAAATATCCCTGCCAGTATTTAATTCTGAACCCCTACGAGCAGCTGATGAACAAGTTCTTGCTGGCAGTTAGAAGTGGAGGGTCTGGCGAGCCTTTAGCAAGGGGAACCAGACAGAATGTAAAGGAGAAGCAGCACAATTTCACTCTGGGGCGTTTTTTTCACCCTCCCCATGTCAAAGCTAACAGGGATTTTACAAAGAGGAGCCACCGGCAGCACGGCTGCCCTGGAGCATCCTTGAATCCTGCCTGGATGTGAAGGCGCAGCCTGCGAGCAGCGATTGCAGCCGGCCGGCTGGGAGCAAGAGGAAGGCACCCCCACCCCACGCACCCCCATCCCACGCACCCCCACGCCACGCACACCCCCACATCTCCCCCGTTTCAAACACCACCGCAGCCGGCAGCACAAGCAGAGCTCAGCGCCACACGGGCGAGGCAGAGCCCCACACCTGCCGCCCCGGCCACACGCCGTAGGCAAACTGCCACCGAGTCCCCCGCATCCCTCCGTGCAACTTTCTGCCTCATTTCTCCAGGCAGGATGATATTTTAGGATCAGCTTTTGGGGGTGTTTGGTTTTTGTAAAGGACTCTCTCCAGTCCCACGCCCATGCCTGCTCCTGGAAGCATCTCCCACCCAGCCAGCGCTGCCTGGCAGAGGGCGAGCCGCTCGGCAGGGTTCCCCGTGAGGTTTCGCACCGACGGCTCCTGGCAGGGCTGCACGTCCCTCCTGTTACATAACGACCTTCCCCACCCAGTGCTGCCTCTGGTTGGGGCAGCCACATTTGGGGCGCTCACAGACCCCCCCCCGACACTTCCACCCATGTGCGGCCAAGCACCGTCCTCACACCCCAGCCAGACCCCCCATCCCGGTCCCCAGTGTTTGATGTGCCACCTGCCAATTCCCGCTGCCCCAGCTTCTCTCTTCCCTGTGCCTCCCCTTTCCTCCAGGCTGCACCCCAAAACCCTCTCCGAGCCCCGGGTGCTGTTCGCTGCCCCATCCGTGCCCAGGAGCATCCCCCCCTTCCTGCTCCCACTGCCCCTCCGCACAGCCTGGGCTCCCGAATCCCAAATCGCAGCCCCCCCACCTCCCTCCTGAGCTCGCTCCCCCTCAGGGCACCCTCACTGCTGGGCCTCCCCCCTCGGGCAGCACCCACCTTCCCCCCACTCCCCCCGAACGCCGCACCCCGTGCTGAGGGCTCGGCGTCGCCCGCACCCGTCCCCAAGCCTCACCCCCGCCTATCCCAGAACCCAGAGGTGCCCCCGAGTCGCCCCGGGGCTGCTCTGTCCGGCCAGCAGCCGCCACCCGTCTGGGCGGCCTCCATCCCCCTCCTCGCCCTGCCGGCACCCCGCCCGGCCCACGCCGCTCTCCCGCCGGCTCCCAGCCCCCGCACGCCCCTCTCGCAGCCCGCCGGCCCAAACGGCTCCCGCCTCCTCCGCGCCCCAGCGCCCCGGCACCCGCCGCCCGACGCCGGGGCGCCCGCCCCCCGCACACCCCGCTCCTGTTCCCCGCGGCCCCCCGCGCCCCTCCTCTCCCGGCTCCCCCGTCCTCCCGCTCCCGCCACCCCCCCGCCGCCCCGTACCCCCGCTGCCGCCCCCCGCACCCCGCTGACCTGGGCCCGGGCGCGCCGCCCGGGAGCTGTCCGCCGCCGCCCGGTGCTGAAGGCGGCTTGGCGGCGGCGGCGGGCGGCGGGGCCCCGGCGGCGGCGGCGGCCCCGGCGGCGGCGGGCGGCAGCTGCCCGTCGTCGCCGCCGCCCTCCAGGCTGGCCTCGTTGCCCATGGCGGGCCGGGCGGGACCGCTCCCTCAGCGCAGCGCCGCCTCCGCCGCCGCCATCAGCCCCGCGCCGCCGTCGCCGCCTGCCCCCGCCGCCCCTTGCGCATGCGCCCGCTCTGCGCCCGCTCGCGCGGCGGGCACGCGCGCCGCCCGGCCAATCGCCGCCCGCCGCCCCGCCCTCGCCCCCCCCCCCTCCCTCCGGCACGTGCCCCCCGCCCCGCGGGCGCGCGCCGGGGCAGCCAATGGCGGCGCGAGGCGGCGGCGGCGGGCGCGCCCGGGGAGGCCCCGCCCCTCCGAGCCCGCCCGGCCAATCGGCGCTCGGCCGCGCCCGCGCCCGCCAGGCGGCGCCCCGCGAGCTCGTGCCCTGACAGCCAATGAGCTGCGCGGCCCCCGTGAGGTCACACCCCGGCGGCCAATGAGCGCTCGGTCCCGCATGAGGTTACAACCCGCGGCCAATGGGCAGCCACCTGCCCGTGAGGTCACAGGCTGCTGCAGGATGTCACACGCTGCCAACCAATGAGCCTCACCCTCCCCTATGAAGTCACGGGCTGCCCCAGGACATCACACCCTGCCAGCCAATGAGTGCCCCGGTGAGGTCACGCACTGCTGTATGACATCACACCCTGCCAGCCAATGAGTGTCCCTGTGAGGTCACGCACTGCCATGTGACATCACACCCTGCCAGCCAAAGAGTGCCCCAGTGATGCCAGGCACTGCTGTACGACATCACACCCCGCCAGCCAATGTGTGGCCCTGTGAGGTCAGGCACTGCTGTACGACATCACACCCCGCCAGCCAATCAGTGCCCTGCTTGCTGAAGGGTGCCAGGCAGCCCTGCGCGTCAGGCACCAATGAGCTCTCTGCTGCCTCCTGAGGTGCCCTCAGGAGCGGGCAACGCGTGCAGCCAGCTCCCGGTGAGGTCAGGGGCTCCCCAATGAGGCGATGGAGCTCTCAGCCAACGAGCTCACGCTGCGCCCAGCCCGCGATGGCTGCTGCTCCCCCACAATGCCACAGGGCCTCACCAATGGGCCCGCTGGCTCTCCCTGAGATCCAGGCTCAGGCAGCGAGTGCCCAGCTTCCCCGGTGAGGTCACTGGGAAGCTGTTAGGACACCGTGCCTCACCTGCATGAGGTCACAGTCTCCCTGATGACGTCAGTAGAGGCCCAGCCCAGCTGGGGACTCCCACTGTGCACTGGGCTGGCACGCTGACACCTCTCTCAGATCTCGCCTGTAGTTAACAAGTGGAGACGTTAATTAACAGCACCTCCTCGTGGAACTGGCTGCTGCTCAGAGGCCATCCCGGGGGGCTCAGCACCCCCTCCCTGTCCCAGGGGGGGCACCGTCCTGCTGCCTGTCCCCTCCTGCCACCCCACAGCCACCCGCTCCCTGTCCTGCTGCAGCCCACACCCTGCTGCCAGGATCGTGCCCACTGTGGGGGGAGCAGGGGAAGGACCCCCAGGAGGCCCCCAGCAGATGCCATTCCCAAAACATAACACCAGCTAAAGCCTAAAATCAACCTGGAACGGGGGCTGCCCGTTCCCACCTCCGAGCCCACAGAGATTAGAAGTGGGACCAACACGCCCCTGCCTGGGACCCAGCCCCTCCAGCCCCAGCACCCCTAAGAGCCTTCTGGCTAGTGCTGGGGGTGTAACACATGGGACAGAAGGGGGAAGGCAGCTTTTGGGGAGCCAAAAATCATTGCTGAGCAAGAGTATAAAGGCTCCAGGTCCAGCAGGAAATAATAAACCAGTAACACCCACAGGAGAAGCGGCACAGAAAGTTGGGGAGTGCTGGAGTGGGAGGAAGGGTGCCCGAATGGACAAGGGGGCTGGAATAGAAACCCCTGGCAGACTCAAAATCTCCCCCTGAACTCCCCAGAGGCTGGAGCAGGCAGAGCAGCAGCCCCAGCTCAGGCTGTGCCCATTAGGGCACTCAAGACCCTGATGCCAAACCCCAAGTTAGGTGATGCCTGCTCCAGAGAGGAAGGAAAAGCCACCCAGGAGGCAGCCCCAACCCCAAACTGGGGGTGCTTTGCTCTCCATGGTCAGTGCAGGGGATTTTTGGGGCCAGGATGAATTTCTTTTCAAACAGAAATCAGACTGAAGCAAGGGGAGGCAAGGGACCCAGCAGACATGGGATGGGAAGAGGCTGTCCTGTCAGGGCCCTGCTGGGGAGGTGATGCTGGGTAACACAGCCCTCAGAGCCCCCAGGGCTGCCTGGGGCTTGATCAGGTGCCAGACCTGTCCCCCATCTCCAGCGGGGCCTAGAGGAGGTGCTGGCTCTGCCTTCACAGGTACTGACAGCAGCAGCTCTCCAGCACCCCACCATGGAAGCAGAAGTGTCTCCCTAGCCCTGTGTCAGCCTCAAGACACCGAAACCAACCCTGACACTTGGTTGGGGTTGTGGGGATTGTTTTGCACACCCTGGTGTTCAGCAGCCAGCCCAAAGCACTGTAGGCAGTGGCCTTGCTCCCTGCCCTGGGCACGGGCAGTGCTTCCAGCCCAGCTTCAGCCCTTCCTGAGCCCTCAGGGCTGGCACCAGAGGTTGCAGGAGGAGCAGGAGCATCCTTCAGGGCCCTGAGCTCTGCCCCTCACCCTGAGAAACCACGCAGGAGCCAGGTGTATTTACAAGTGTGCACAATCATGTATTTTATTCCCAAAAGACACCTTTTCAGCCAGCTGGGGACTGAGGTGCCCATCCTGAAGCTGCTGGAAGTGGGAAACACCACAGCTTTACACAGTAGAATGCTACAGTGAGGTACCTCACCAAGCCTGCTCCTCGTGCAGCCCTGGGGCAAGAGGGGAGGGAGCTCCTGTCCTCTGGCTCCAGCTGAGGAAGCCCACAGAGGCTCAGCCCCACTGGTTCTCCAGCACGTGGAGCCCTTCCCAGCCCTCACACCACCAAGCAGCCTGGTTTTAAAAGAACAAAACACTTCTACAACCTCATTTTTAAAAAAACCCCAGGAATTTGTGAGTGAGTTTCACACAGGCCTGCAGCAGAGGGAAGGAAGGTGGTCGAGTTGGTGCTGAATACACAGCCATACCCGCAGCCATGCTGCCCCACTCCCTTCTTCCTCCAGGAAACCTCCAATCTATTTCTACCAGGCACAGAGCTGGGCCAGGTCCTGTCCCCTGCCCTTGTTCCAGCCTGTTGCCCCAAATTCCCTCCCCACAGCCCCAGCTTGTAGCTACGCCCAAGAAGTGCAGTTCCCTCTGACATCAGAGCCCAGCAGCAGCAGCAGCAGCAGCAGCAGCATCCTCATCCTGAGCAGGCCAGGCAGGAAAACCTTGTTTATTCTACATGAAAATAGGAGGGAAGGCTAAAAAGGGGTGGGGGGTAAATCAGTCCAAACGTTACCCAGAGGTGTCTCACCCACAACGCAGCGCTGGTGCTTGGCAAACAGCAGCAGCTGCATGTCACTCTGTGCCCTGCAGCTGCTCCCCAGCACACGGCGGGGTCTCACTGCAGGAAACTGTCCAGCCTGGCTTGGCTGCTGCTGGAGGAAGATGAGGAGGGAGCTGCAGACACAGACCTGGAGACGTTCTTCTTCTTGCTCCTCACTGGTAATGGGCGGAGTTCTGCCAGGTTTGTCTGGAGGTAAAGCCATCAAGGGAAGTACCCACCGAGGTGCTGAGGACACAAGTGATCCCACAGCAGCTGCAGACCCACCTGAACACAGCTGTGCCCAAAGGAAAACTCCCCCCAGGACAGGCTGGGCTTTGCACCCTACTCACAGGGACAGAGCTCAGGCACACTCCTGTCCCACCAGCCCAGGAATGCAGCCACCCATTTTGACTCTACCCCTGGCACAAACCCAGCTTTTAACCAAATCCATCAGAGCCAGGACACGGCGCAGGGGAAGGAATGGCAGCCAGAGCTGCAGCATCCCAAAGCAGAGCAACCCCAAGAGAAAAGCCCTGAAAGCAACAAAACCCTTGTGTGGCATCATCCAAATCTTCAGAGACACAGAAGTGGCAAGAACTAAATGTCCCTGAGTGTAAAAGCTCCTCAGCACTAGAGGCAGGCACGGGCCGTGCTGGCCAAACCAGAGTTACACAAACCAGCACTCCTGTGGCACCCTGGCTTAGGGGATGAGCTGCTCCTCCCTCCCAAGTGCAAGGGGCAGGACAAGGGGGGCTGCCCCACTTCTCCATTGCCACATCTGACCCCAGAGGTCTGGCTTGGGCATCTCCCTGGCACCGGGTACCTCCACCGCAGGAGCAGCAGCCTAAAGCTTTCCAGCAGGTCACACCTTCCAGCCTCCTGGTCTCGTACAGAGAGCAAAACCCCCTCAAAACCAGCCCCAGGAGGTAGAACCAGAGGCACACCGCACCCTCTCCCCCACCCTCCCCAGGGGAGCAGGAGTCAGAGGAGCTCCCCACCAGGACAGGCCAGGAGAGCAGCAGTGTCCCACGGGAACAAAGCCTTTGGGTGCAGGCACCCAGCCAGGAAAAGGCTGCTCAGAGGTCCCGAGGGCACAGGATCATAGAGTCACAGAATCATAGGGGTTGGAAGGGACCCAGAGAGCCCATGGGGTCCAACCCCCTGCCAAAGCAGCTCCCCAGCTCATATCGCACAGGGCGGCGTCCAGACGGGGCTGGAATCTCTCCAGAGATGGAGACTCCACACCCCCTGGGCAGCCTGTCCCAGGGCTCCCTCACCCTCACTGGGGAAAAGTTCTTCCCCATGTTGCTGTGGAACTTCCTGTGCTCCAACTTGCAGCCATTGCCCCTTGTCCTGTCCCCACAGACCACTGAAAAGAGGCTGGCTAATTCCATCTGCATCCCATGCTTAAGATACTTATAGACATTAATTAGATCCCTCCTTAGTCTTCTCTTATCAAGACAGCCCCAGCTTATTCAGCCTCTCCTCATAGGGGAGATGCTCCAGGCCCTTAATCATCTTTGTAGCCCTTCTCTGGACTCTCTCCAGGAGATCCCTGTCCTTTTTATCCCGGGGAGCCCAGAACTGGACACAACACTCCAGGTGGGGTCTGACCAGGGCAGAGCAGAGGGGGAGGATCCCCTCCTGTGACCTGCTGGCCACACTCCTCTTGATGCCCCCAGGATCCCATTGTCTCTCTCAGCCCCCAGGGCACACTGCTGGCTCATGGCCAACCTGTCATCTACCAGGACACCCAGGTCCTTCTCCATAGAGCTCTTCTCCAGTAGGTCATCCCCCAGCCTGTACTGAAATAAACAGTTGTTCCTTCCCAGATGCAAGACTGGGTCCTGGATGCCTTTGCTGAGCTCAGACTCAGGGTCAGAGAGAGAGAGAAAACTGATGGTTCCTCACGGGTCCCGGCCCAGGTTTTTGTTGGCCAGGAGGGCAGGAGCCCCCGAGATGGTTGAGACCCAAGAAGAGGAAGAGAGAGGAGGTCCCCAGAGCATCATTACTGCCACGTGAGCTGCAGGAAAGGATACAGGCTGTATGAACTTAGTTCTGCCTCCCAAGCCATCGTAGCCCATCCTCACCTAGGAGAGAGAAAGAAGTGAGCCCGGAGCAGCAGCATGGAGCCTTGGCTATGTCTCCTCATGCTGGTTATGGGGAAGTGCTGGGAGGGGTTAGAAGCACCTGGAAGAACTCAACACTTGTGTTAAGCCCTTACCTTTGGAAAAAGAAAAGTCAAGTCTGGGTATCTTGGGCACTTTCTGAAGCAAGCTGAGGCTTCCAAGCAAAAAGCAAGGCTTAGGATTCTGTCAGCAGGACAGAATACAAGTAAAACACCCAAAGCTCCAAGGAGGTGGAGGAATAGGACACAGAGAGCCACTTAATCTGCTGCCAGGAAGGGAAAGAGCATCTGTCATGCCTGGAGCTGCGCAGGACTGGGAGGCAGCCAGGTCATGCTCCAAGGTTTGTTTCCCACACGTTGTATGTGGCAAGGTAAAAACCCGATTCGCTTCCTTCTGTAGGGTCACTTCAGGACGGGGTGCGTGGTGCCAGCCCTCACCAAGCTCACCAGCTGGACAGGCATACTTACAGAGCCCATGTTCTTGGGGGGACCCAGCAAGCTGCCCGAGGATGGCTTCTTGGAGAGAACAGAGTTCCTGATGAACGCTGGCAAGAGTCCTTTAAGAGCATCATCCTCCAGGTCATCTGCCCAGTTCTGTCCCACAAAACGATGAGAAAAGCCCTTTAACCAGCATGATCTGCTGAATTTAGTCTGCACACAGGGAGCGCTAACGACAGCAACATCTATTTAAGGTAATAGTTACTCCTGCACCACGTCAGGCCAGACAACGGCAGCTTCAAACCTCCCACTGGGGCTCATGTGGAGCAGCACTGGGGAGGCAGAACACTGCACCCAGCACAGCTGGGGGAACAGCCCCCTTCGCTGACACCACAGCCCTCATGGTCAGCCCCACATTGTGTCTGCCAAGCACATCTGAGGCGGGACAGTCAGCAAGAAGCATGTGTGTCCCCATCTTCCCTCTCCTGCCCGATTCCAGAAGGCCTGGGGCAGCAATAACAGTGTTTCTAGGAGACTGCCAGGCAGAAGCGCTTTGAAGCGTGAGCTGTGGCTCTACAGATGGGCTGGGCTATGGTCACAGCGTCTCCTACATGGAGGAAATGGGCCATTTTTCCCAAGCTTATTAACAGCAGAATCAAAGGGGCGATACAGAAACCAAGATTAGTCCTTTTACCTCCACTGTTTCCTTCAGAACCTTCTTTGCCAGATTTACCACGGGAGGCCTGCAAGAAGCCCAAGGAGCAAATCAGCAGAGATTTATTGTTCAGGTGAAGCTGACAAGGACAGACAGGGCCAAGCAAATGACGACAAAACTTGCAGCACACCATCAGGCAGCTGGAGAGCTATCTGATCTCACACAGCAACTTCCAAAGCAGCCTGGCTTTGATCTCCTTCAGAAGAAGAAAGAGGATGGAAAACTCACGACTTTTTATCCAGCTTCTGCTTTTTTGCAGGGTTGGAGAGAGATCTGCAGGGCTGATGCTCAGGGGTGTCCACATCAAAGGCGGCATCGAGATCGATCTCGTTGCTGTGGGGCGGGCAGTGCAGCTTCGGGCGCCGCAGTTCCACGGGAGTGGGGCTGCAAGGCCATGCAAAGTGTCAGCTGCTGGGAGGCCACTGCCCCCCACCCAGCAGACAAGAGGCAGACAGACCTGCACACTACGTGATGGGGTCACGAGACAGCAGCAGGACCGGGGTATAAGTCACCAAAAGGACACCCCGAATCTCAGAGGCAACAGCCCACATCCCAAACTACTGCTCACCCTGGAACCGCCTGTGCAGGAGGATGCACTTCACCAACCTTTCAAAGACAAGGCGACTGAGTGTCTCTCTGGTTACAGATGGGACTTTCAGAGTATCCTGTAGGATGTCAATCTTCTTCTTCAAACTCTGGAGAGAAAAGGAAGAGCAGAGAGCAAGATAAAGGTTTAGTAGCAGATTCTTTGCCCCTTCTCCATAAACCAGCATCAGGTGGAGCTCAAAGTGGGGCAGGTAAGAGGTAAGGTGGGCTGGTGAGCCACCGTGCAAGAGCCAGCATAACTCCTGGCTTTGCAGCTGCAGGCCGTGGCCAGCTGCCAGTTACTGCAGACCAAGGAATGATATTCTCACCAAGATCTCCTTATCCGCGTTCTTCAGATCCTTCTGGGTGCTTTTTAATTCCTCCTCTGTCTTCTCCAACTCCAACACAGTTTTCTGCAGCTGCAGAACACACACATACCCCCCAAAGAAAGAAAAAAGAGCAGTTGCTGGTTACAACCCACAGACAAAGGAGAACATGGACCCCCAGGAGAGCAGCACCCCCAGAGAGCGTGGGCCCCCTAGGAGAGCACAGACCCCCCAGGAGAGCAGCACGCTCTGCAGCACAGCTACTTCTCCCTCTCTCCCTTCCAGGGCTCAGTTCTCTTGTGGCAGTCTGACTGACTGCTCTCCTGCATCAGAGCCCAGCGCCTGCCCATTCCCTCAAGCTGCCTGCAGAGGGATCTCCAGGGCTGCTTGCCCAACACAAACCTTCCTCCAGCATCTCCCAAGCAGCTTTTCCCTGCTCTGGCACTTGGCGGCTGCGGGCAGCATCCCCGCAGGCCTCTGGGTACACCAGAGCAGGAATCGCAAACCGCAGGCTGGGGGCTGTCTGTGCCTCAGCGGAACTGGCACACGGACAAGCCTGATTCAGCGGGGCAGCACGGCAGGAGCAGGGGTCAAGGAGTGGATTGCTACCACATCTGAGGCTTTGGTGGGTTCAGGAGTCCGGGCCAGCTCACACAGTGTCAGTACAGTCAGCTCACCGTCAGCAGAGCCCGGAGCCCTGACGGCACCGACTCACCGGTGACTGGGGCTTGGCACCGGCTCAGCCAGGAGCAGGCAGATTCCTCAGCAGCGCCTCACTCACACAGTTACCTCCTGCAGGGAGCAGCACAGCCACCCAAAAGCCGCCTTCTCTGTTTGAGGAGACCACAACAGCTATGGCCAGGTAGCAAAACCAGACCAATCCCACCCACAGTCTCTCCCTCTGTGAGCCTGGGCGCAGGCATGCCCCAGGGAACACCTCGGAGAGCAAGGCTATGTGCACACACTTCTCCTGGGGACTCAAAAGCAGCTCCTGAGCTGAGCTGGCAGAGCCCAGCCAGGCCTGGAGCAGGGGGAGAACAGCAACAGAGACAAGTGAGCAGCCCCAAACTCTGTGCTAGGTCAGGACCAGCCCCACAGGGCTCCCCCATCCCTTCCAGGGGCCTGATTCTGCAGTCAGAGGGGCCAGCAGCTGAGCTAGCTGACGCTGGGCAGCGTGGCAGGATGAAGGCAGTGCTGCTTCCAGCGCCAGCAGCAGAGCACCTGCCTGTGCTGCCTTCCAGCCAGACTCCCTGCCAAGCTCCACACGTGCAGCCCCACAGGCGTCCCCAGGCTGTGCTCTTGATGCCAGCGCTGCACCCCAACCCCAGCACCCCCAGCCCACACTGTCACACCATGCCCAAAGAGCTCAGTGCAGGAGGGGATCACTGCAGAGGGCTCAGGCCACAGTTATTGACAGGGATGCACAGATCAGGTGCCACCCTGGTGCCACCCTCCCTTTACCTTGTTATTGACAGAAAACAGCTCCTTCTTCAGCTTCTCTGTCGTCTCACCAGAGATCTTCCGAGCCTCCTTCAAGTTTTCATACTCCCTGCAAAAAGACCAGGAGACTCATGAGCTAGAACTCAGCAACAAGCAAAGACCCTTAATTTGAAACTCTGCGGCTGCAAAGCTGCCAGACAAACCCCAAGACACACAAAGCCCTGGAGGGAACAGAGCTGAGAGCACCCACAGCACGTCAAACATGCCGCTACTCCATGGGGCAGGAAGGAAAAGCAGCTGCCTGGGCGACCACACCTTGAGAACTGGGCCTGAACAGATTGCATCAATAAAATGGAGACCAGATCCAGGGACATTTCAGTTGCCAGTGGAAAAGACAGAGAGAGACAGACACCAGAGCAGCCTCCGTGCTGGCAGCAAACAGAGGGATTCGCTTTAAGTGACTTTTCAGACTTCACTCTATCGGCAGCACAGGCTCATTCCCAATTACGCCACAGGGACACTCTCCTCATTACAGCTCTCTAGTGCTGTGGTTATTCAGCTGCCACCAGAACGGCCCCGCAGAGCCCGTGGCTTCACGCAGCAGGACCAGATGCATTTCCAGGTAGGGGAGGGCAGCACCACAGCGCTGCCTTGCCCAAGAGCGCTCGAGGCCACAGCTGCACGGCGCAACGCCACAGAGGGTACGGCCTGGAGCCCCTCATCCTCTCATTTCCCCTCTCCTCAGGCGCGAGAGGAGAACAGAGAATAATCATCATCACCTCATAGGTGCACTGACATCTCTGCAGACAGTTCCCATGGTGACATGCATGTCACTGCAGTGACAACGGGAACAGTTCAGTGTGACAGGCTCCAATCCAGGTCCCCAGGATCTGCCAGTCAAAACCCAGCGGAGGCCCAAACAGGCAAGAGCCCCGCAGAGCCTGTGGCTCTCGGCAGAGGGTTCTTCCTGGGCACAGCCAGGACAGGACATGCCAGCTGTGCCGAGCCCCCAGCACCTACTTTTTCAGTGAGACACAGTAGACGGCAAGCTGCTCCACCGCTGCCTGCCCGACTCCCATCTCTCTGATCATCTCCTCCACTTCAGGGCGCTGGCTCTGAAGCAACAGCTCAATCCTGTGCAGGAAAACAAAAGCACCCTCAGCTCACGAGTCACAGCAGAGCTGTGAAAGAGATTGGAGCCCTGCTTCCCCCAAGAGCTGGTGCAGCACACATATACTGCACATGAGGTCAACGTGGCTGCTCCCAGGCCTTACAGCCCTGTGGGCCGGGATGCTGCCCCAGCGTGCCCTGGTAGCAGGAACAGCAGACGGCCACACTGAAAGCACTAGTGATGAGGCCGGTGTGTACACAGCACCATGCCTTGCTGCTGCCCAGCGAGAGCGGCCCCCCCAGAAACACTGCAGGGGCAGGAGAACGCCTGTTAACGCAGCAGCTTCCCACCTTCTGGGGTAAGGCAGCCCAGCACACGGTGGCAGAGTGGGACCTGCCCCCTCTCAGAGGAGGAGAGACCCACAGCCCAGCCTGCAAGGAAGGGGGCAAGCCCAGGATCTCACCGCTCCATGGTCTTCAGCTTGTTCCGCAGCCGGCGAGCCTCCTCCTTTGAACTTTTGTTATCCTCCTGCTGCTGCTCCAGGAATTTCATCTGCTTCTGCAGAGAAGCAAAACGCACGCAGACCGTTAGGAAGGCTCCAGGGATTGTTAGAGAAACATCCCGGCTTATGCGCACTGCGGGCAGCTGGGAGCCTACACCGGCTCTTAATGCTATCACCACCTCAGCAGCCCAGGATTACGGAGAGTTTAGCTCCCTCCCAACCGCACCCCTAGCTCAGCTCCTTGTGAGCACAGCAGGGCCTGAGCTCTAATCGCAACAAGCCCGGCGCTGGAACAGCATGGTGGCCTCCTTTCTGCCAGGAGCGTGTGTGGGGGCTGTGAGGTACCCTGTCCGCAGCAAAGGTTTGTTTTTCAGAAGCAAGGGAGTCCATGGCAAGCAGAGCTCGCTGCTGCTTCCTCCTCTGTGCACAGCTTTGCTTTAGCCTCCTGATTCTCCTCACCATTAGCTGCTTAAAGCAGAAACAGGAATGCTGAGCGGGTCTGTTCTGGGGGACCGCAGCCAAACCAGACACCGGGCGCTGCTCTCACCCAGATCCACAGCGTGGCAGAGGATGGGGAAAGCTTGGCCTGAGCCAGCCCCGTTCCAACGCATCCGCGTTGCCTGTCTAGGTTTGTGTCTGCCTGGGGACCTCGTGCAGCGGCTCCAGAAGGCTCTGAGCCCGGTTTCAGCCCAGCACTGACTCCAGGGAGAGGCCTGGCCACTGGCCATCACCTCGTACCGCTCCCTTCCACGCAGACCTTAAAGGATTTTATCCGCTTCCTGCCACAGAAACCAAGCAGCTGCAAAGCTGCTGGGACTTTGCAGAGTGACAGCATCCCAGGCCCACGTGTTACACTCTTGCTTAAGCACATCTTCAGCTCTCCCTAACTGGAGCTCTCCTCATTCCAGGTCCCGCAGCAATGCCTCCTGCCAGGCTGGAGCAGCATCCCCAGCCTCAGCCCGAAACAGCAGCCAACTCCTGCGCAGGAGCTGGGCCACAGCTGACAGTGCTAGGAGAAGATGGACGGTGTGCAGACTGCAGGCTCAACCTGCACCACAGCTCATCCAGCCTGTATTTTCACCACCATGCTTTCATCTTTAACAATGCAGCCCAAGAGCGAGCCTGGCATCCAGCTGGGAAGCCCTGTACCCCACAGAAATGAGACCTCCGGGCCCCTAATCCTTCTGCCCTGCCCTTTCATTTAGGACTTTACATGGAGGGTTTTGCAAGAAGCAAGATAACCACAGAGGCTCCTCCAGAGGTGCCAGGTGGGAAAGCCAAGCACAGAGATGTTGAGCTGAGCAGCAAGCACCAGCTTCCACCATCACAACTGTTTCTGTGGAATCATCCCACCACTGGTAGACCCAGGGTGCCGGGAGCATCTCTGGCACGGCGCAGACCCAGGCAGCCTTTACACCCTGGCAGATCAGATACAATCCCACACTCAGGCAGAAAGAAACAAACCCCAAGTTGTGCTGGCTCACTGAAAGACCTGTTGGGTGCAGTTTTGGCTCCTGGGTCAGACCCATGCTCCAAGGGGCAGAGAT
Organism: Gallinula chloropus; assembly: GCF_964237585.1. Classification (NCBI taxonomy): domain Eukaryota; kingdom Metazoa; phylum Chordata; class Aves; order Gruiformes; family Rallidae; genus Gallinula; species Gallinula chloropus. The sequence goes on from NC_140097.1 coordinate 19,859,264, forward strand.
CCTGGGAAGCACACTTGATCCCTACTACTCCCTTTTGGCCTGCAGCTCCCAAGCCCACCTGCCTGAACCATGTCTTCTTGTGAGGGGCACCTTATCCTCACATAGCAGAAGGTGCCCAGAAGAGCCCACCGCCAAGGCAGAGCCACTCTGCTCACTACAAGGCATCCCAAACAGAGCAGCTCCTGCTCTTACCCCCTTCCACTTGCCGTTTACGCACGGAACGTGACTACACACTGAGTCACCGCGCTCCGAAACACAACGGGAATATTTGATCCCTGGACTTCACACATTACTAACCTCACCAAAGGAAAGCCCTGGCAACCGAAGAGACAGGAGAGTTAGCTGGATCAAATCCCACTCAGCTGAAGCTCACAACTCCCCCTCCATGTATTTCAGTTTGATTTCTCCTCCAGTCAAACTAAGGAACTAATTTCCCTTGAATCCCGCCTGGCCTAAACCCATTTCAGAAGAACATTCTACCACAGGGAGCCAGTGTTTCGGCAATGGGGCGCTGGGGCTGGTTCCCATACTTGGTTCACGCTGCTACCTTTATAATCAGCACTGCCGCTTCATTAGCGAGGCTCAGCCAGCATCCCATAGCCCAGGCTGGCATCTCTCCCCCACACTGGTCACCTCTGCCTCAAGCACACAGCATGTGAACCAGGGGCCTGGCCTTTCCGCCTTGGAATCATGGCCAGGGTGGAAGTGCACTTGGGATCTTGAGACCAGCGACACCACTCGCTTCAGTGGGTGACAACCCCCTTCCGCCAACCTCTATCCTGGTGCCTTCCACCCACACCCTTCCCTGAGCCCAGTGGGGCACCTCAGCAGGGTGGAGAGCTGAAGCAGAGCCTGGCCATGGCTGTTTGTGGGGGTACTGTAAGAGAAAGGGGCCCCTGCACGGGGTGATTCCTTCTATGGGTGTCTTCCTGAAGATGGAGATCTAGCAGCATGCTCCCCATGCCGTCAGAACAGGGACCAGCTCAGCTGGGGGGTGCCCACTCCTGCCCCAAGCAGCAGCCCCAGCACTTAAGCATGGCAGAAATCCACTAAAAGAGACTTTCTGCCACAAACATACGGCTCGAATGTTCAGGGCTGCTGCTAGGGGTGGGGAAAGAGGCTGGGGAGGAGGAAGGTATGGGTTTGGACCCGAAGATCTCTTGAGGTCCCTTCTAACCCCTATGATTCTATGATTCAGATTAATAATTCCAAAATGAAAACTCAGCTCCATTGTCCTCCCCTGTCATTCTGAGATCAGAGACATTCATTTCGAGGCACAGATCCAAAACCCCACCAGCACGATGTCTTTATTGGCAAGGGCCCGCAAAGATCTCCAACAAAACTAACACCCATTGGGCAACAGGTAGCACAGAAGTCCTGCTGGGGATGGGAAGGGTACCTTGAGAGAGGAGCACAGCATCTCGGTCTCTCCCAGCACCTTCTGGAGCGACTCTATTGTGGCGTTGCGCACATCCAGTGTGTCCCTCAGCCCATCCACAACAGCTTGGCATTCTCGCTTTTCTTTCTCTGGAAAAGAAAGTTCAGAGCAAAGGAAGAGGTCATGGCCTGGTAACCCATACTTCAGCTGCCCCGCAGCAAAGGGCAGCCTCAGGCTCCCAGGAGCTGGTCGCTCCTGCAGAGAGCCGTTTCCCAAAGTGCTGCCTGCACCAGGCCTGTGCTCAGCAACAGCTTCTCCCCGCGCCAGCAGGCTTCAAGATTTTCTTTACTAAAGATAACGAGTTCCTTTTAATAGCTTCCCAGTGCCAGCCCTGCTAGCATTAAGCTGCTGCATCTTAACTCTTGCATGCTCTTGCTCACAGCCGGGCGCGCACAGGGAAACCTGTTCTGGAGCTGCATGGCACTGGAGAGCAGCACCCCGAGCCCAGCTGCTGGATGCAGAGCCCCACGCACCGGGAAGCCCTTTGGGGGGTGCGTGCGGCGACGCGCGCGCGGCTGCGTCGTCACACCGCTGCGGCTACCCTCACCACGGCAGCTGCGTCAAAGGGCGAGAGGCGGTAAAGCAGAGCCGGGGACTTTACAGGACATACGACAGCTGAAGTAGAATCCCAAAAGCACCTGGTTTGGGGGGGGGGAGGGGGGTCACAACAACTTTGAGCCCTGCTGTTCCTCCCCAGGCACAGCACAATCCAGGGACAAAGCGTCCCTGACTGCCAGAGAGAAGGTGGTGGAAAACACCACCAGATTTCAACGTGGCTTCTCCGGACGAGGGAGGAAAAGCTCACAAAGCAACAACCACCCTCAGCAGCTGACAGACCTATGCAGGGAGCAGCCAGCATCACCAGAAAGCTGGAAGAAGTTGCACAATGAGGGAAAGCAGCAACCCTGCCAGCTAACCCCAGCGAGAGCAGGGTAAAGTCTTCAGCTCAGCATCTTCTGTCTTTGCTAAAATCGTCCGTGGCTCCCACCTGATGGTAGCAGAGAGCCAATTAGTGCCTTTCCAAAGAGCTGGCTTCTCCTTCCAAGCAATCCTGTTTCAAACTGTGCCACCACACCCCACGGAAGCGTGACCTGCTGCGCTGCTTCCCTGCTCCATCAGTCAGTAAAAGAGCCACGTGGGACTGGGGAGGACGAGAGGAACACATCCCAGCAGAAGCACGCGGGTGGCATGGGAAACACAGATTTCTTTTAGAGGAAAGTATTTCTTTCTCCACTGATCTGACTAACCCAGAGGCAGCGCAGCCTACAGATGCTCCCCTGGATCCACATCCACCAAAAGACTTAGGGCTTCCCCCTCCTTCGGGGATGTCAGAGGCAGATGGCAGGAGTCGAACCTCCCCGTGCTGCAGGAACGAGCTGTCAGCCCATTCACGCTCCTGCTGGGGCCGCTCGGAGCTCCACACCTCTACAGCCATCTGCCAACTGACCCAAGACTGGCAATTCCACGGCTCCTCTACGGCACGCAGTGCAGAGCACATCCTTGCAGCGAAGGATTTATACACAAGAACCACCAGAGAGCAGAATGCCCACAGCAAAGGAGGCAGGAGGTGGGAAGGAGCTTCTCGGTTCCAATATGAACCAGAGAACGGGACAAGGAATGACAAATCCAACCTCTACTCACCAGAAGCCGAGATGAGCAGGCCTGCGAGCAGTTGTTCTTGGATAACGTCCTAGCAAGAATCCCAGCCACCTTCCTCAGAAGATCTGGCTCTCTACCAAGTCACTAAACTCAAGCAAGCTGGCAAGAGAACAGGCCTCAGAATAGAGACGTGCAGACCATCCAATTCTGCTCTCAGGCTAAGGACCGAATCCTCAATCTACTGGCTATTCATGTCTGTCTCGTGCACGGAGGGAAGGCAGAGGAAAGACGACTCTGGGGCGTGGGTGAGCCCCCAGTATTCTTTAAAGATTTTTTTTCCCCCCTTCTGCTAGTGTGTCTTTGGATTTCTGTCACTCAGACTGACATTTTCCTTTCGCTGCTCATGACTCATGTTCTGATGACAGGCTGCCTACAGACGATGCTTAAAACCCATCGACAAGTCTCCAGGGCTTTTGCTTTTCCTGCCTCCCTCAAACATCCTCTAAAATTAAAGATGGGAAAATGGAAACGCACACACCGAAATCCGTCTGCTCTTCGCGTGACACATGTGGCACTGCAACAGCCAAACAAACCCAAAGCCTTCCCGCTGCTGCTCTGGGGCACCGCTCTTACCCCCTCATCTGGCAGAGCCTTTGCCATATGCAGCTGTGAGTTTCCCAGGGAGCAAACCAGGGGTTTGCTTTCAGCAAGCCTGCTCCAGATATAGCCGTGCTGCTGTGCTGCGCTCTCGCAGCTCTCGATTAGGAACAGAGGGAGAAAGAAGTGCATCTGTGTCTCTAAATCCAGAGAGGTACAGCGGAGCCAGACCAGGCTGTGGACGCCAGCTCTAAAGCTTTGCACAGCGTTAGGTGGTCTGACTTTGGAAAAAGCTCTTGAGAAGCTGCTCCAGCAGAGCCATTTGCAGCCTGCGGCGTGCCCTCAGCTCTGCAGAGGGGTACCTCGGGTCCAGGCAAAGCACTTGGAGCAGGCAGAGCCCAGAACCTGCTGCCCGCGGGCTGCCGATCCACCGCCAGCAGCCAGAACTCACCTTTCATGGAGAGCTGAGCCTTCACCTTGTCTAGTTCATTCTGAAACACAACACAGAAAACGTGGTGATTAGGAAATGCCCCGCAGAGGAGCTTTCATCAGATCTTAGATGGACCTGAAAGGTTTCCTGGTGGGACACTGGCACTGGCCAGGTGCTGAGAAGAGAACACGGTAACAGCGAGCACCAAGTTACAAGTACCATCGCTGGGAACACAAAGAGCACCTCCAACTGGCGTTCTTCAGGGTGGGGGGAAAAGAGACAATCCCAGTTTCGTCTTAGCCTTGTCAACCCTGTGTTTCTCACACTGTCAGTCATCTTGTTTTAGCTGAATAATTTTGGAAGGCTCTCAGGGAAACACAGGAAATCAGACAGGAACCATTTTTATACCGTTTTACCTAAACAAGGCGATGAGACAGGGATGTTGCCAGACTAACCGATTGAGAGGTGCTTTGAACTGAAGTGAACTTTACTGGGGCACAGGTGGGAGACAGGAGGGCAGGTCCAAACATCCAATAAGGTAACCAAACACGGTATCAAAAGGCACCAGCAGCACCGTGACAGATGCTGAAGTCACTGCAGTTCGGGACACTGATATGAGGCTAACAGCTCAGCTGGGTGCCCAGAACCACATCACCAATAATCCAACCTGTGCCAAACCCAGGGCACATAACACCTCCCAGGTGCTCCAAGGGTCCAGGGGAAGGTCAAAGAGCTCTGATATCTTCATTAAGGATCAGAAAGCAGCAGTAAATGCTCTGTAGTTCAAGTTACAGGTGATGAAGTGGCAAATAGCCAAAGGAATAGAGAGGTTACAAGGAAGAACAACATAAAAATACATGTGTGTGTGTATATATTTATATATATATATAAATAATAGAGAGAGAAATACATACAGGAAAGAGTCAACAGAAGATGGCTTAAGAAGCTGTGTTGGAGCTGCAGAGGGAAGCACACAAGTCAGGCAGGAGCCGCAGTGGAAGAAAACCACAATAAAATGCCCCCACGGTGCTGAAGCAGAGCACACAGATCTGTGCAACCCAGAATGCTACATGCAAATCTGAGCTGAGAATAGCAGCACCAGTGACCACAGAGCTGACGGGACCAGAGAGAAGCTCTGCTGGTGACAGCAAAGGCAGGAAAGAGAATATGGGATGTAAAGCTGGGTAAGCAGAAGGGGCTAAATGCAAAGCCTGGCAGAGCTGGCTCGGATTTGCCCTCCTGGGGTGGGGGAGCACAACAGCTGGAGGGCTGACATGGAGTTAAATCTGCTGCAGGAACTATCCTGAAGCAGCTTCCTCAGAGTCCTATTCAGGAACGATTAGCAAGCTCACAAGATGTGCTAATTAGCACGATAGCAAAGAAATCCCAGGCTACTGCGGGCAGCTATGTAACATTACCTCATTCATCAACTTAATCCGAAATCCCTCTTCCTCCACGGCTGCTCCTAAGGCTGCTCCCAGTTTTCACTCCTCTGACAGAAGCTCTTTGCTGCTCGGCCAGCCTGAGCTACCAGACCACGTTTTCCCCAAGATCAAAGGAGTTTATCCTGACCACATGCTGACAGCTGTCCTCCCAGGCTTCTACCGCCCCAGTAGGGTTACCGGCAGCAATCATCATCCTCCTCACCAAGCTGGACAAGCCCAGTCTCCCAGTCCCCTTCAGAAGAAGGGCTCTCAGCTCCCCAGATCACAAGTGACTGGACAAGTCAGGCTCCAGACAAGCCTCACCAAAGCGTTACACCCCAAAACTCACACTGTTCCTGCTCCAGGAGCAGCCACGTGGAGACTCTTCTGGTCACCAAGGACCATCTTTAAGAGTAACGCAGGATAAACCCCATCTCAGCACCCAGAAACTCTCAGACACATCGTAGGGTTCAGCCTCTGGCCTGCAGCTACACCAGGGAACCAAGTTCCCTCTGGTGTTTCAGCTGGAACTGATGCCCAGTGGTGGGAAGCAAAGCAGCCCCAGCACTCCTTTGACCATAAAACATTTTGGAGCAGAAGTGAGAGCGAGGAATAGAAAAAGACATTTATTATCCAGAAGATAATTTGGATAACTCTGCAAAACCAGGAAGAGGTTTCAGATTACAAGGCAGCTCTTCCAACCATTTATAATTGGGTGCCTCAGAAGAGCATCCCAAGCTCGTCTCCCTGTGACGACGATTGGACCACAGCGACGCACACAGCTTTCCAGCACGTCAAAACACGGTCCTTCACCCCAGTCCAACCTCTTCGTGGCAGAAGGCCAGATGCTCATTGCAGGACATCTGCAGGCTGCTCAGATCTAGCTCCAGCTGATTATGGAGCTGAGTCCACTCTGTGCCCAGGCTCCTGGAGGGACAGGCAGTGGCTGGCAACAAACCCTGGATCCGGGGGCTTTTTCAGGTGAAATCACTCCCGGCTGAGGAAGTCACCAGTTCTCTCTGCAGACAGAACTCCAGTCTAAACAGGCATTAAATCCCACCCATCTTCTCAAGGGGCTCCACATCCTCCAGAAACAAGGCAGCACCTAACACAGAACTGGTGACAAACTGGCATCAGCCCAGCAGCAACCTGAATCTACGCAAGGGGACCAGTAAGCACCCATCCAAAATAACCACGCCCCTCTGCACGGGGAATAGCTGGCTGTTCCTGGGTAGATGGTGACCTCAGTGCTCCCAGTAAAGAAGCTGGGATGGCCACTTCTGTCAAGTCTGGCATGAGGCACCACCAACCTTGTTGCGTGGGAGCAGCTCCGCAGTGCTGCAGGGGAGCAGTCCTCAAGGGAGCAGTTCTTCAGCACAGCCTGCCTGGGGGGTGGGGGGGACCCACTTTAGAGCCCGAGGTGGGGGTGAGAGGGAAACAGGGAGCTTTCCTAGGGCAATTTTCTCTAGTCAACCCGTTTCTGACTCACTCATCTATTTACACTTGCGAGAAGAAATCCGAATGCGTACTAGAGGCAGTGTTTATCTGCTCTGAGCCACTGCCTTGCTCCCGGGGCACACGGCTTCAAGTGCCCAGAGAGGCTTTTTCATTTCCTCAGCACACAGAGTTTGGCCTTCAGCTTCTTCACTGGCAGCCTTCGAGGACGACGGCGCTACCGACATTACAGTCTGGCTGGCTTTATTTTAAAAACATACAATATACATATAGCATTGTCATGGCAACTGCTAATTATGGTAATTGCTGCACATGCTGCCTCTAAACACAAGAGGGTACAAGCGTCCCGTTATACTGAGGTCAAGCGGTTACCCTTTTTTTTGGAGCAGATAACTCCAAGCCATAAGGAGCCAAGCTTCACCCTCACCAAACCCAGGGGGAGAGCACAGAACAGACGCCCCGCCTTCATCTCATCTCATCCCACCCCCAGCTCTCCACACCCAAGAGTGGTGCTTGGAGAACCTCCCCCAGCACCCTAGCTCCAGCCAGGCTCCCCTCCACTGCTGGTGGGCCTTCAGGCAGCCCCTTTCCTAATTTACCTTGGGGGAGCCAAGTCTTGATCACCACCTTGCTCCCGCTTCCATAGTCTGTGCAAACAAACCTACCCAAGCAGGAAGGAAGGAGGTGGCACTGCCTCGAAGGGCTCAGGTGTGTCCAGGCCAAGGATGCTGGCAGCAGGTCACTGCATTTGGGATTTTCTCCTGCCTTTGGGATAAAGCTCTGTAGCTTCATCCCCGAGGGAGAACCAGTAGTTGGATGTTTATTTGATGTCACCTCAAGGGAGGTTTCTAGGTAAGGTGGGCACCAGAAGGAAGAGCAGTGTGGTGGAAGAGGCCTCGAGTCACCACATGAGATTTGGGCGGGGGAACGCTAAGCCACCACACAGAGCCTTCCCTACAACAGAGCTGAGGCTGGGCAAGGACCGTGAGGGAGAGCAGGACAGGCACGAGACACTGATGTGCTTCAGGTCCAAAACACGGGCACAGCAAGCACCAGCTTGGGAAGCAGCCATGGGTGAAGGACCAGCAGCCCAGGCTGTGCTTCCAAACCACTGAAGCTCCACACAACAGAACCACCCCCCAGGCAAATTACCTGCAAGGTCTCCGCATCTGGCACTGCCTGCTCCTCCAGGGCCACATCAAAGAAGAGTTTATGGATGATGTGCTTTCTGCCGACCTAAACATGGGAGAGGAGATGCTGGTGGGCACAGGTGTGGAAGCACGACAGACACAGGAGACTGACAGACAGGGAGAAGGGACCACCCCCCACAAGGTGAGTCAAATCACGTGCTTGACGCCGTTACCGACGACGCTCTGCTTGGGCTTATGGGCCCAGTGCCAGACCCCACCCCTCCCACTCAATTTTGGGTGCACGACTCCAGCCGAGCTCCCGAGCCGCGGCAGAAAGATTCAGGCATTTCCGAATCGAGCGCAGTCTGTTCTCTGGCAGCTCAGGCCCAGGCAGCTGACGCTGAGCTAACACGATGCCAAATCCTAAGACAGAAGTACGTGCTGCTTTCTGCAGGCAGAAGGTGCTGTAATTGAATTTGATAGCTCTCCACACCTCCCCCATGCAGTTACAGCTTTGTGTTTTAAGTATTATATACAGTCATGACACCAGCTAATTGCATAGTTACTGCTACATAAGATGTTATTTCGCGATAACTCCATGGTAACCCAGAGATGTAAGAGGCAGTGAAGAACAGAGGGAATCAACAAGTCAGGGAAGGAACAAGGGCCAAGACCTTGAGAGGAAGAAAGAAGCACGAACAGGGAACGAGCCCGAGCTGCGGCTGGCTGAAAGCCTGCAGCTGCGCGCGAGGCAGCATCTCCTGCGACCACTATGCGCCAAATCCGACAGGCAGCATCAAGGCTGGTGACACAAGGACTTCAAAGAAGTTCAGGTCCTGCTTAAGCCACCGGATCCCCGAGCCTCAGCTTCTCATCTCCAAAGCAGATCATGTCTGTCTCTCCTTCCTTCCATCCCTCCCTCCCTAGTCTTTGCTTTTCTCAACGAAGGACCGAGCGCTGCAAAGCAAGGCCTCGATTATAAGGAGGCTGTGCAACAGAACAAGCTGCTCACCTGAGGGCGAGCGGCAGGGCACTCCCGAAACACAGCCCCAGTGTCTGGCACACCCCTTCCAGCCCCTTCTGACACTGTGCCAATACTTACTCAGCCTAAACAGAGCCCAGAGACCCTCCTGAGAGAAGCTACGATGCGGGTGGCAGCAGCACACCCTCCAACCACAAGGGCGGCTGAGGGGACTTCGCTCTCTAAGCCTTTGGGGAGAAACAGTTCTCTCCATTTCATACCACAAACCTTTTCCAGGCATCACCAGAGGCCCCAGCCCACAGCTCCTCAGTGTCACAGAGCAGTGTGCCAAAGAAATACAGAGAGGGCAATGGCTTTACCTGGATTCTGCACTGCGGGCACGTCCGGCTCGGTGCTGTGTCAAACCACTGGATGAGGCTGAGAAAGGAGAAGAAAACATATGGTGAGGCCTTAAAACCCAGGAGTGCTGTTCCCAGGGGCCACCCTCCAACTCTTTGGGGGACAGGGGGACGTGAAAACAGAAAGGCAAGCACCGAGTCCAGAGGTGCAGCTAACGGGAACGCCGTGTTCCAGCAGGCACACTCTGCCTTCGCCTCCGAGACAATTCCCGGCTGAATTGAGCGTGCAGGCTTATCTTTACCAAGGCAGAGCTTTCAGAGAGCTCAGATCTCCCTGGGAGAGAGCCTTTGAACAACGGCAGCTTCGCGGGAGCGAACGGATCCGCACGCGGAGCGGCACAAGAGCTGCTATATCAGGATACGAGGGCTGAGAGATCCCCGGTTCGGTCAGCTCCAAAGGGTGCCACAGGCACTGAACACGTGCCTGTGGAGCAAGGGAGAGCAGGCCGGCCTCTGCTCTGAGATGATGAATACAAACCTGTCAAGCTCCTAACGCGTTCTGCCATCGCGTCACGCTCGGCAGAGTTTATTTCTGGAGCAGGGTAAGAGTCCGGAGCTGGCGGGTCACCTTTGGAAGCTCTCCCTTCTCTGCCAGCTGCCAGAGCTGCACTGCTGGGTAACCAGCAGGCATCGGGTCTCCCAGGCCAGAGCTGCACTGCTGGTTAACTGGCGAGCATCGGGCCTCCCAGGCCACTCTGGAGAGGAGCGAGTGCCGCTCCCGCCCGCACACGGCACTTGTTCCCGCACCAGGCCCGCTCCTTCCACCTCGCCAAGCGGCTCCAGCAGCAGCAGCGCAACAATGGCCGGGACACTGCTTCGGGCGGCCTCCCACGGCTGCTCCCAGCCGAGCACCGGGCCGAGGAGCGGGCTGCTGGCTCCCAGGGAAGGGAGGTCGGGCCACGGCGGCGGTAGCGGCCGAGGCTCCCGCGGCGGCTCCGGCAGCTCCCCTCCAACCCCGGCTACCAAAGCGGCCGGGCCCCCCGGGCAGGGGCCGGGCGCACCGCCGAGCTCCCAGGGAAAGAAAGCGGCCGCCGGCTCGCCCCGCCCGGGGGCACCGGCAGCAGCCCTGCGGGGACGACCCTCCGCGGCGGTAACCGGCTGCGGGGCCCGGCCGGCGCCCCCCGCCCGCCCCTCGGCCCGGCCCCGGCGCTCACCAGGCGCGGTGGAAGGTGTGTCCGCAGGGCACGGCCGCCACGTCCCGCTCGTTGTCGAAGAAGTCGGAGCAGATGGTGCAGTGGGCCCGGATGGGCATGGCGGGGCGGGGCGGCCCCGGGGCCGGGAGCGGAGCGGGGACGCGGCACAGCGCGATTCGAATCCGGCCGCCCGGCCGCCGCTTCCGGCCCTTCCCGGAAGTGACCTCACGGGGCGAGCGCAGCCTCCCCCTCCCGCCCCCCCCCCCGCGGTCCCGTTCCGGGGGCGGAACCCGAGGCGGCACCGCGCCCCCGGGTCCCCTCGCCCGCCCGCCGCGCCCGTGTTACCCCGGAGCGCGGAGGGGGTCGGCACCGGGCGGGGCCCTGGGCAGCCGCTTCGCTTCCCCGCAGCGGATCCCGGCCCGCGGTGGATCCCAGCCCCGGTCCCACAGAGAGCCAGGGCAGGCGGCGCTGGTGCTGTCTCAGTTTGTCCTCAGCGGGGTCTTTATTTGCCAGAGATACAGCGCGGGGGGCGCCGGCGGCAGCCGCGGGCAGAGCCGGCCCTGCAGGCATGCAGCTGCGAGGGGGAAGCGGGGACCGGGGGGGGGGCAAAGGGCGGGGCGGCTGGGGGTGGCGTTTGGATCCTCCGGACACGACGCGCGGCGGAGCCCTGGGGCTGCCCCGGGCGGGGGAAGTGGGGGGGATGCTCCCCCGCCCCCTGCAACGCGCCCCCCCCCCCAACACCCCCCTCTGCACCCCCGGGCCGGAGAGGGGGGACCGGGGGCTGTGGCTGGTGCCCCCCCTCCGTCCCCTCCGTCCCCTCCCGCGGGTCCCGCACATGCACACGCGTGTCCCGGGGGGGCTCCGCGCGGCGCTCCCCCCTCCCGACCCCGCGGGGCCCGGGGCCGGGGGGTGGAAAGGGGGGCTGCCCCGTATCTCTGGGCATCCTCGGGGGGGGGGACACACACGGCAGCGGGGGACAGACTGAGAGAGCGGGCGGGTGGGGGGGGGGAAACGGACGGACGGACAACAGACCGACCGGCAAAGCCACCGAGGGGGCCGGGGGGGACCGGGGAGGACGGGCGCCATGCAGGGCTCTGCCCCGCGGCCGGCTCTCCGCCGGGGCACGTAGAAAAGGGGGCGCAGGCGGGGGGGGGGGGCGGGGGGAACCATGCCGGGCTCTGTACAGGGGGCGCGGGGCCGCCGCCGCTCAGCCGGTCTGCTCGCTGGGGGCCTCGGTGGCGGCGGCGGCGGTGGCAGCCCCGTCCCCGTTACACGTGGTGGCGGGCGGCGTGCCGGGGGCCGCGGGCTGCGCGGCGGCGGGCGGCGTGCTGGGGGCCGCGGGGGCCGCAGTGTCCGTGGCGGCGGCGGCAGGGGCGGCGGCGGGGGCTGGCGCCGGGGTCGGAGCTGGAGCCGGAGCCGTGGCCGTGGCCGTGGCCGTGGCCGAGGCCGGGGCCGGGGCCGGGGCCGTGGCCGTCTCCGTCTGCTCGGGGGCCCTCAGGCGTTTCATAAGCGTGGTCACTCGCACGGCTTTCTGCGGGGGGAGAGGGGGGGGGGGCTGTGGGGCCTGGGGGTTCCCGTGCCCCAGGTCCCTCACCTGGGTGTCAGGTCCCCCACAGCAGATGCCAGCTGGGGGCTGGAGCGGTTGCAGGAGCTAGAAGCCACCCCCGAGGCTGACAGCCCTGTGACGGGCTCAGCTGAGAGGGGAAACTGAGGCACGACGCGCACCCACCCACCTTCCACTTGGCCCGAGCAAAGTTCTTCTCGATCTGGGCACAGACCCCATCCTTGATGTTCTTGTCAGAGGCAGCATTGCCAGAGATCCTGGGGGGATGGGGGAAAGGACAGAGGGGTGAGCAGCTCCCACCAGACCCCCAACCCCTGCCCGCCCCTGCCGTCCCTCACCATTCATGGGAGATGGCTTCCTCTGCCGTGATCCGCTGGTCCTGCTCCACCTCCATCAGGCGCGTCACCAGCTCCTTGGCTGGAAGCAAAGAGGGGGGAAGACAGTGTCGAGGGGAACAATGTGAGACCCCGTGTGTGTCCCCCACACACCCTGGGGTGGGGCTCACCAGCCTGTGAGATGTCGTCCCAGTATGGCGGATCGAACTCGTAGTCCCCAGCCAGGATTTTGCGGAAGAGGTTCTTGTCGTGGTTCTCGTAGTCTTCTTCATCTGCCTCCTCATAGAAGGGGGGGTTCCCCGAGAGGCTGAGGGACAGGGAGGGGGGGATCAGATAGATTCACAGCCCAGAGCCCCCCGCAGCCGCCCCAGCCCTTGCCCCACACTCACAGGATGTACATGATGACGCCGATGGCCCAGCAGTCCACCGGCCGCCCGTACCGCTGCCGTCCCACCACCTCCGGAGCTGCGAGGCACAGGAGAGCGGCCCTGCCCTAGGGTCTCCAACCCACCAGCCCCTTGCCCCCGGGGTGATGGGGAGCAGGAGGGACCCATGGGAAGCACCCAGGATCAGCCCCAGGTTACAGGGAGCAGGAGGGGCCAGCCAGGAGCACATGCGACCATCAGGAGGGACCCCATGGGAGTCCCGACGAACAGTCCCCAGGGTGGCAGGGAGCATCAGGGACCCCAGCAGTGCCACCCACCCCTGCACACCCACCCAGCTGGCTTTCACCCACCCAGGTACTCAGGGGTGCCGCAGGGCTCCTTGATGAGCCCATTCTCCAGCTTGGCCAGATGGAAGTCGCTGATGACGATCTTGGAGTTCTTCAGGCGGTTGTAGTACACCAGGTTCTCCAGCTGCCAGCACAGAAACCATGAGCACCAGGGTGGGGTGCACACCAGCACCCACGGGTGCTCCCACCCCCTCCGCACCCCCCGCCACCCACCTTGAGGTTCCTGTGGACGATCTTGAGCGAGTGCAGGTAGGCGACAGCCTCCAGCACCTGCCGGATGACGTTGCTGGTGTCCCTCTCCGAATAGTAACCCTGGTCCAGGATCCAGTCGAAGACCTCCCGGCCAGTGGCCCTGCCGAGACACGGCTGCCGAGACCTGCCACGGTGGGTGCACCCCCAACCAGCCCCCTGCCCCCCACCGTGCGCCCCAAACTTACAGCTCCAGGAAGATGAAATACTCCTTGCGGGTGATGTAGACATCCACCAGCTGCAGGATGTTGGGGTGCTTCACCCTGCGGAGAAACAGGGTGGGGCAAGGTGGGGGTCCCTGCTTCACCTGGCAGTACAGAGCCCTCCCGGCCCCGTGGACTCACATTTTGAGGATGATGATCTCATTTTTGGCTGCCTTCCGCACTTTCCGCCCGTCCCGCTTCAGAAACTTCTTGCAGGTGTACAGCTTCCCCGTCGTTTTCTCCTTGGCCCGAAATATTTCGCAGAACTCCTCCCTGGAAGGGTGCCTGCTACCATCACCCCGTGCCCCCCCCCCTCCTTCTCCCCCCTTCTAGGGACCTTGGGTGCGCTTGGGTGGTCCCAGTTCCCACCAGCATCCCCCTGCTATCCCAGCAGTGAGGTGAGATGCTGTGGGGGTGGAAGGAAGCCGTGGCTACAAACCTCTCCGGAGCAGGGGCGGGGGGGGGGGGGGGGGAAGGGCAGCGAGAAGGAATCCACACAGAATAAACAAACTGATATGGAAGGGGGGAAATTTGCTGCCTAACAAGCCCCCTGCCCATGGCAGCTGGGGTAGGACCTGCTGCGAAGCCGCCCGTGCCGAGGCAGAGCAGCCTCACACCCTGACATCACCGTGAGCGCCGTGGTCGGGAAGGAAAAGGGGAGAAGCGCTGCTTGCCCAGGGCTGCTGCAATATTCCTCTTCTATTATTTATGGTGTTCAAGCCCATCGGCCGGGCAGGAGCCACGGGGGGCACTCGGCACTGCTCCAGCAAAGCCTTGGGCTTGCTGACACCCCCCCCTCCCTGAGCCGCGCCAAAATCCTCACGGCCACTGCGCCGGGGAACAGGGATCTATGGGACAGGCTGCCCAGAGGATGGAGCTGAGCTGTAAGAGCTCCCAAAAAGGTCCCCGCTGCCACCCAGCACCACCCTGCTGGGTGTGACCCACAGCCAAGCAGTCCCAGTGCTTTAGAGACCGATGGGAAAATGGCTCGCCTGTGTTTTGGGGTCAAACCCCTCCCAGTGGGTCTGAGGGCTTCACTTCACCGAGCGCTTCCCAATGGGCTCCCCAGCACCGCACTAGAAGTTGGGGGGAAGGAAGCAGCACCCTTCTCCATGCCCCCCCTCCCCCCAAATGCCATCTGCCCTTTCCTTTGCTGGAGCAGAGCCTCCTGCTTCCCGGAGCGCTCGGGGGAGCCGGGATGATGTGGAATTGCTGCAATCCCTGCAAATCTGGGGAGGAGGAGGGAGGGATCCGGGGAGCCGCCCGGCTGCAGCCGGCAGCAGCGGGGAAACCTTGCAGCTCTCCTCGGAGCCCACAGCGAATACCCCCCCATGCACCCGCCAGCGAGAGATGAATTAGGGGAGAGCCACCCCAAAACACACCCTGCCCATCCCCAACGGGGACCGGTGTGCCAAAAGCTGCTGCAGGCAGCATCGCGCTGCTCCCCAGCCTGGGGCATGCGGGAGTTGGGGTCCCTGGGGTACCCGCGGGGCCGGGGAGGGACCAACTCACGTTTTGATGACCTGGCCCAGGTCATATCTGTCGGTCACCTCAGACGGCTGGTTATAATCTTTCTTGTCTCCCAGCGTCACGCAGCCAAACGGCATCGCAGGGCCCGGTGCTGGCAGGGCAGGGAGAAGCAGTAAGCGCCCCAGCACCACCACTGTCCCCTAGAGCAGCGTTAATTAACGTCAAACCTGACAGTGCATGGGAGCTGCTTGTGCTCCTTGGCTGCTGCAAGCCACCACATGCCCATCCCGAAGGTGTCTGGTCACTCTACCTGGCCTCAGGCCTCCAGCACAGCCGCAAGGAAGCCAGACCCCCCAGCCCCCGTTTGCAGATTGTTAATGATTTATTAAGTAGCCAGGGCTAGCACAGGGCCCGGAGCACCCACGGGGGAGGCAGGCGGAGGCAAACGGACCCTCACCCATTTCTCAGCCTGGTTTTGCCCTGCGGTGACATTTCTGTAGCCAGGGCCTGCCCAAGCAGAGTGTCACTGCATGCCATCATGTGTGCAGCGAGTTACACCAGCCTCAGCTCTGCATCCCTTACCAGCCCTGGCAGCCCCACTGCAGCAGCAGGCAGGCGGGCACTGCGGTGCCAACAGCGGGCAGGACACTGGTCCCAGCACATGTGGGCTCCTCCAGCGCTTTAGGAATGACGTCGTGCCCCTTGCTTTCCTGCCAGGACCCCTCAGAACTAGACCCTGTTCAGAAGCTTCCCAGAAAAAAAATGGTCCCATCAAGTATTTTTTTCCCCTTTTCTACCCTATTACAGGGTGGAAGTTTCAACTGACGTTATTTTCCGACAGCTGAGCAGGAGAAAGGGCTCCTGGCCACCCCCCAGCCCTCTTGGGTGGGCCTGAGTGGGACCCCGCAGTGGGATGCTGGCACAATGCTGGAGGCACCCATCGCCCACTGCCAGAGCTCCTGCAACACCACGCTGCGATGTGCTGGCCTCGCCGCGCCATGCCGGCAGCGCCCGGGGCCCGGCGCTGAGGGCCACGGGCAGGATGGCAGCGCGGGATGCGGGAGCCGGTATCGCGGGTACCCAAGCACCGAGCCTGTTGCTATGGCAATGGGAGCTGGAGATGCAGAAAGCGGCACATCCTTTGGAGGGGGCAGGGACGGGCAGCACCCGGCAGCACCCGACCCACCTGCGGGTGCACAGCCCTGTCCCTGCGCTGCACAGGCTCCGGGAGGAAGGTGGTCCAGCCCGCAGCACCCAGGGCATGCACTAAGCACTCCCTGGGGTGACTGACTCCCAATCTAGGTGGGACGTAGGTGCTGCAAGCTGGGGAATGGGGGGGGATGCTCCTTCCTGCCTCCATCCCTCGGGGCTGACCTGCCTCCATGTCTGCCCCAGCAATGCCTGCAGGACAGGTGCTCCCTGTTCCCATGACACCAGGGCACGTCACCCTCCTCCCAGAAAAGGCCACGCCACGCCAGAGCACCCATCCCTGTCCTGCTCAGGGTGTACCCACTCCTGAAAGAGAAGCCGAGCGCCCATGGGACACCCTTCCCTGCGCCACAGACCGGGTGAGACTTTCCAGCCCACGGTCAGCTCATCCCAACAAGCCTCCCCGACAAACACTGCCCTGCCTGGTGCTTCCACGTCCCCATGTCACACAGCGCTGGCTCTGCTGTGCCCCCCTGCCCGACTGAGGGGTTCAAGGGCTGTCCTGGCCGCTGCTGGCATAGCGGAGGGCTGGGTGCTGTGGTTGGGCAGGGGCAGGGCCGGCCCGCAGGCGGGTGGGAAGGCTGCCAGCACCGGCGGTGCGATGCCAGAATTAGCCAGGAAGGGGACCCGGGTGGGATGATGTATCGGGATTTTATTGCTGTCTCTGGGAGCGCTCAGCTAATCTGCGCTCGTCAAATTAGTTCCCGTTGGTTTTGCGGGGACCCATCCTGCCGGGGCTGAGCACAGGCACCCTGCCCTGCCTCGGGCTGGCTCAGGGAGGGAGGGGGGGCGCTTAGCGCGCCCAGGGTACCCCGCAAAGGAGGCTGGCGCCCAGCCCCACATTGGAGCCAGCACCTGCACCCCACAGGTGAGAGCTCGCCTGTGGCGGCAGGGGCAGCCGGGCGAGGGGTGGGCAAAGGGGCGAGTGCTCCCTCACCGGGGTGCTGCCAACCAAAGCTGGGTGCTGCGCTGGAACCCGCACACAGCCCCCCCACCTCCCCCTCCCCCCCCCCCCCAAGCATCTAATTTGGGAGCAGAAGCAACAGCGGGTGTAAGACAATAGCGGGGAAGTGGGTGGCCGGGTGCGGATGGCACAGAGGGATGACGCAGCCGTGCAGCCGTCACCAGCGGGGCCCCCCAGCCCCCCGAAACCCAGCTCTGCCCTACGGCGTGGGGTGCCACCGGCCGGCGCCCCGTCTCCGTCCCCGCTTCCACTTGCGGCCACCCTGGACGTGTCCGTGAGGGGGTCCCCGCTGCCATCCCGCCCCCTCCAGCCCGGGGGAAGGATGCACCGGGCAGAGGCACCGCGCGGCCGGAGCCGAGATGGACCGAGAGGCTGCTAACGCAGGCAGCCCGCAGGCAGCGGGGAGGCGGAGGGGCTGCGCCAGTCCCGCGCTGCCCGCAGGAGCGGCCCGAGCTGGGGCAGAGGCAGAGCCGGGGGAGCCGCATCGCCCCGCGGGACCGTGCCGGAGCCCAACGCCCCCCAAGCCCCCGGGGGGTGCAGAGGTGCAGCCCGGGCCGCGAACCGCAGGGAAGGGCTCGGCCGTGGCCGGCTCGGAGTGATGCGGCAGCGGGAAGGGAGCGGGCTGCGGGGGAGAGGGGCGGCGGGCCCGGGAGGCGATGCTCGGCGGCGGGGGCGCGGGGCGAGAGGCTCCGGCAACAAACACCCACCCCTCACCACCTCCCGCCGCGGGGCCGGTCCGGCGCTCCGGGCTCCGCTCTGGACGCGGGGGCGGCACCGGAGCAGGAGCTGCCCGGGGGGAGGCGCGGAGGGGGGTGGGGGTGGAGGGAGCCGGGATCCGGCATCTCGCCGTGCCTGCGGCGCCCGTCGGGGTCCGAGCTGTGCGGGACGCGGGGTGCCGGCGGGGGCGGTGCGGCGGCTGCCAGCCGTCGGGGCGCGGACCCGCACGGCCCCGCCGGACTGTCCCGGGTCACGGCGGGAAGGGGGAGCGTCGGGAAATAGCGGGGGAGGGGGGGGGCAGCTCCGGGGCCAGCAAGTGCCAAACCCCGGCGGCGCCCCCACGCCGGGCCCGGCCTCCCCCTCCCATTCCCGCCCACGGCTCGGACCGGCTCGGCTCGGGGCTGTCCCGGCGCGGTGCCGCGCTCACCTGCACGCCTCTCCGACCGCAAAGGGGCCGCGGCGCGGGGCCGCCGCTCGGGGGGCTGCGCGCCCCTCCCTCCCTCCCGCCGCTGCCGGGTACCGGTGCCGGTGCCGAGCCGAGCCGTCGGTCCGTCGCGGCGCGGCCCCGCGCGCCCGGCGCGGCAAGTTGGGGGGGCGGGACGGCGGGGCCCCTCCCCCCCGGGGCGCCCCGCCCCGCCCCTGACGTCACCGCCAAACTTCGCGCCCCGCCCGTCGGGCGCGGGAGAGATCCCGGGGCTGGGACGCGCCCTGGTACCGGGCATGGATGGGGGGAGCCCCGCGCCACCGCCCCCAATATATGGGGCAGTCACCGAAAACGGGCTGAGACCTGGAGACTCCCCTGGACATCCCGGGACCCCCCCGCGACACTGAGCCATCGCCCACGCGACGGCGGCTCGGCGCTGTGTAGATACCCGCGAGACCCGCGGCTTGTCCCCGTCCTGGGTCGGTGGAGCTGCCTGCGGGTGTCCCCTGCGCCCGTTCCCCCTGTCACCGCGGGGGTGCCCGAGAGCCCTGTCAGCCCTGGTGCCACAGCGGCTTTTACCGAGGTGACCGGGCCTGATGCCAGATGCAGAGCACAGGGCTGAGCCAGGGTCCCCTGGGCTGTGCCATGGCCACCGGCCCTGGGTGTGACAGGAAAGGGGAGGATGGGATGGGATGGGATGGGATGGGATGGGATGGGATGGGATGGGCTGAACAAGATGGGATGGGTGGGATGGAGAGGATGGGAGGAGAGTGAGTTATTTGCAGTGCTGGGTGCAGGCTCAGTGTCACAGGTACCTGTCCCCCTGCCATGAAGACACAGGCAGATGCTCGGTCCTGTCTTCACACCTTGATGCTGTGGGAACCAGGCACCTTCCCCGGCTCTCAGGCCAAGGGCCCCTCTCACTGCCCCACACGTGGGAATCACCTGTTCCCCGTGGCCTGGGCCCAGGGAGAGAAATCAGCCATCCCAAATGCCCTTAACTCTGCCCACAGTCTGGGCTTGGTGCCCAGCCTGGGGTAGGCAGCACAGCCCTGGGGGTGCAGCGGGGCGCCCAGCCCCTTCCCCCAGCCCCCGGAGCACCCCGCTCCTCACGCACTGCAGCCGCGTGTGCAGAGCCTCCGAACGGCTGTGTGCCACACGCTGGCATTTGCGGCCCATATGGTGCCGCTTCCGAGCTGCACCCCCTCTCCCCTCCCCTCCCACCCCTGCACCCTCCAAAACCCACCTCCCCAAAACCACCCACCCTGAGCTGCCGTGGGGATGTGGCTATCCTCTCCAGGGACCCATACCCACCCCAAGCCCAGGTTGGGCAGGTCCCCAGACAGGGGACACAAGGGTCCCATCCCCAAAGCCAGCATCTCCCCTCTGCGCACGGGGAGACCTGCCAGCACCCCGAGGCAGAGGCAGCCCGGGCACCCCCTGCACCTGTCCCTTGCGCAGCACCGAGCCCCATGAGCCCCAGTCCCACCACCACCCGCACCGGGTAATTAACGGCGCGTGAGAGCGGGGGAATTAGCAGGGCACTGTAGTTTGAGCTTCTAATCAAGGGTTTAATCATCCCGGCTGGCGGCAGCACGGCACGGTTATTAATCTTTGCACCTCGCGGGAACCTGGAGCGTAACTCACAATTACCCGGCAGGCACCCGGCGCGGATCAGGGCTGCCCGGCTGCAGCTCGTGCCATGGATGGTCGTCCAGGGCCCCACGGCCCCTCTCACTCCCATTGCCCTCCAGCACCAGCCTCTTTCCTGTGGCAGCATGTCCACAGGGTACCACTGCTGTCCACCCGAGCCACCCCTTGTCCTGGCTCTGCCTGGGCTCTCAGGCCACCCTGTGCCCCATTTTGGGGTGACTGGCTCTGCTGAGCCCAGCAGTGTTTGTTCCTGCTGTGCACTGCCCCTCTGCTCCATGCACCCACTGCCCCACATGTGCATCACCCCATACACCCACCACCCCGTGCACCCACCACCCCGTGCGCCCATCATCCTGTGTATCCATCACCCCGTGCGCCCATCGCCCCCATGCACCCAACACCCCGTGCACCTACTTCTCCATGCCCCCCACTGCCCTGTGCACCACTGATCTGTGTACCCCCATCCTGTGCACCCCCCACCCTGTGCACCCCCTACCTTGTGCACCCCCTGATCTCTGTACCCCCACCTTGTGTACCCCCACGCTGTGCACCCTCTGCCCCATGCACTCACCACCCTTCCCAGTGCCCCTCAGGGTGCCCTGAGTTGGGTGTGGGGTGACATGGACTGTTTGGGGTGGCATATCCCGCAGCACCTCTGCCTCATGTGAGCCCAAGGTAGGGGTACCAGGGCTGGGGACAGCCGACTGTACCCCTCTGCCTGGGGTGGGGGGATGCAGGGTGGGGGATGCAGGGCTGGAACCCCCTGCTGCAGGCAGGATGCAGGGCTGCAGGGCCAGCCCAGCCTGGCAGCCCAGTGCTGGGGGATGCTCACTGGGGTGCAGTGGGGTGCAGCGGGGGGGTGCGCAGCGTGTCCGTGACTCAAGCGCCACGTGGCACCGCATCCCTGCGTGCTTGCCATCGCCATGGCAACCGCCAGGCAATCAGCGATAATTGCGTGCGTCGGCCTGGCAACGGGGCCAAATAAACCCCATCCCTCCTTTCGGGGGGCTGCGGGGTGGGGGGGAGAGGAAGAAAAAAAGGGGCGCAGCTGCTGATCGTCACCCCGGGCCCTTTATTGGTGTCAGCAGCAGTGGGGGTGCACAGCGGCGGGGCCGCCCTCGCTGTAGGCATCCCGTGACACCCATGCACCCTGGAAGGCGTCGAGGGAGGCGGCCAGCGAGCCGCCCAGCCAGGCGGCCGCGCGGCGGCGGGGGGCAGCCTCGGCGGGGACCCCCAGCTCGGTGGCCAGGCGCTGAGGAAAGCCGCTCAGCAGCGTGGTGCCTCCCGCCAGCAGCAGGCAGGGCGGGGGGCAGCCGGGGGGGTCCCGGCAGCGGCGCAGGCTCCGTGTGGCCTGTTGCAGCAGTCCCGGCCCTGGCAGCCCCAGGGCGGTGGGGGCCAGCAGCAGCTCAGGGCAGCAGAACCGCTCATCCCCCAGGAGCAGCCCCGAGGCGTTGGGTGGGGTGAGGGGCAGGGCACCCCTTTCCCCCCCAGTCCCTGGCAGGACGTGGCAGCAGGTCTCCTTCAAGTGGCGCAGGGGGTCGGCGCCCAGGCAGATCCCACGGGATGCCAGCAGCTGACCCAGGTAGAGGGTGAGGGCGTCCCCTGCCACGTCCAGGCGGAAGGTGGTGTGGGGCAGCGCGTAGCCCTCCTGCACCCCCGCCACGTAGGAGGTGCCGGCGCCGCAGCCCACCACCACGCCGGCCGTGCGGCCGTAGGAGTATGCGGCGAGCAGGGAGCGAGGCAGCACCAGCATGGCCGGCACACCGAAACCCTCGAAGAGCAGCTCGGCCACCTTCTCGCGGTTGGCAGCAGGGGACAGCGGGGCATCCGTGGCCAGCACCGGCACCTCCTCGGGGCAAACACCCAGCTCCTGGTAGAAGATGCGATGCCACAGCTCCTCCAGCCTGTCCCAGTCGGTGACCACGCCGTGGGTGAGGACGGGGCTGCCCCCCACCTGGCTGGGCACCACCGACCGTGGCTGCTCATCCCCGGCCAGCCCGCTCCTGGTGTGGCCTGTCCCAGTGTCGATGACGACGGCGCACAAAGCCTTGTACCTCTCGACAGCCTTGGCCCCCATCGCATCTGGGGCTGAGCCTGGTCCCTGGAGCTCTGACCCTTCCCGGCACAGGGGGAAACTCAGGGGGCTCAGTCGCCATAGCAACCAACTGCATCACAGTGATGACATCACCCACAGCATCAGGGTTTGGTTCCCCTTCCCACTGGAAGGCCTCTGGGGGTCCCCTGAGTCTCGTGGGGGTGGTACCTGTGTCCGTGGGGACAGGAGGCTGCTCAGGGCTGGGAGTTTCAAATTGAGTGGGGCTTCTCACTGGGACAGAACCAGCCCCCCGGGACAGGACTGGGACAGGGACCGGGCTGCAGCTGGCACAGATCCTGAGTGAGTGCTGAGCAACGGGGCGAGGCCTCCCTGGCTGAGGGTGAGTGCTGTCTGGGGCAGAAAAAGATGTACCTCAAGCTGGGAAGGCTTCAGGGCAAGGAAAAGCTCCCCAGGGCCCCCAAAGCTCCCCAGGGCCAGCAGGTGGGTGCAGGGTGCCCCAGGCAGTGCGGGTGACCCCAGGTACAGATGCCAGGACCAGGTCGGGGACCAGGGGGATGCAGCCCCCCCCTGGTGCGAGCAGCAGGGGCTGGGGGGCTGGGGTGCAGGCAGCCCTCCCCCCCCCCACTCACAGACATCAACAGTGAAAGTTGCTGGTTTCTAAAAATGGCACGTTGGTGCTGTGGCAGCTGCTCCTCACGCCCGCTCCCCGGCGTGCCGGCAGCCACTAGAACCAGCTCGGCACTGCCGGCTCCTCTGGCCACCCGGCACTGGTGACTCCAGTCAGACACCAGTTCAGGACAGTTTTGCCCATGCAGAACGCAGGGGGAGGTGAGAGGGGGGGTGGGCTGCCTGTCTGGGCATCACCTGCTGCCTGAGCCCAGCCTTTGCACCCTCTTCGCCACAAGGAACCCGAAATTGCCGCCAGCACGCCGCGCCACTGCGGCAGCACCAGCGAGCGCCGTCGCAGCACGTCCCTGGGTGCTGCCGGCAGCAGGACTGTGCCCGGCTCTGCCTGCGCGCCCACAGCTCCGCGTGCGGCCACTCATGTTTTATAGATGGCTCCGATTTTAATAATTAATCCCTGCTAACGACAGCACTTTCCCCAAATAAAACATTTAAAGTGCTGTGTGTGCAAGGCGCGCTGCCGGGGTGGGACAGCGGCTGCTCTTGCCGCAGCCGGGGCGGGTGGGCACGGCACGATGTGGCACAGCAGGGCACTGCGTGGCGTGGCATGACGTGGCATGGCAGCACGTGGCATCACACGGCATGGCAGCATATGGCACATGCCCACAGCTCAACCAGGTGCTTCACTGACCATGACCAGCCATGCAGCATCCTAGAGTGCCACTTACCCGGTGCCCACCCTTGGGTGCCCACCTTTAGGTGCCCAGGCAGCTGGGGCAGGGGCGCTGGGTGCCATGCAAGATGCCATCCACAAGGTCCCCCTGCCCAGCCCCTGTGCTGTGGCAGTGTGCTCAGCACCAGCATTGATCCTGGCAGCCACAGGCAGCAACAGGCAGAGATGGGCAGAGATGGGAAGGGCTGGGCAGGGCTGGGCAGGGATGGGAAGGGATAGGCAGGGATGGGCAAGGCGGGTAGGGATGGGCAGGGACAGGCAGGAACGGGAAGGGACGGGCAGGGATGGCACTTCCCAGCCGTGGCGTTGAGGGCTGGATGCTCCTCACCTCCTGCCGTGTAATTAGGGCAGGATAAATGTGCATTAGCATGAAATCTGTCATCTCTGCAAGCACATCGGCGGGGGGGGGGCGGGGGGGTGCAGCCTAAGGCAGGGGCCCTCTTCACCGCACCCACACGAGCCTTGCCAGCTAACAAGCACTGCAGGGCACTGACCGCCCCGCTCACACCAGCTGTCCCCAGGGCTGTCTCCCACATCATGGGACAGGGCCTGGCACTCGTCTGCCACCCGACCACAGCCCTGGGCACCCACCCTGCCCTGTGCTGAGGAGGGCCCCACACAGGGCATCCATCTGTCCGTCCTTCCATCCATCCCTCCCTGCATCCTGGCTGCTGGCGGTCCCCCAGCCGGCTGCCCCAGCTGCACCTCTGCTGACACCCTGGCACCCAGCCCCCCCAGCACCAGTGCCCAGCACCCCCCCAGCACCTCCTGTTCCAGATCCAGCCCGTAACAACCGCACAGTGCCAGGCCCTTCTCGTTGCCACAGCAACTCAGCAGCGTAGCCGAAATGGCACTGCTTGGCCTCGCGTGGCCAGGACCAGCACCCACACCAGGGGCCACAGACACCCCAAAACCCTGCAGGCACCGAGGCCCCATCACAGGGAAACTGAGGCACCATCCCTGTGTCCCTCCCTGAGTGCTGGATGCTGGTACCCAGCCGCGCTAAAAATACCCTCCCACGAATGGCGGAGGAGCCGTGCAGGTGCGAGGCGCCGGCGGAGACGGACAGCTTGGCTGATGGGAGCTGACGAGGCTCTGGGCGCCGCTGCCGCTTAATGAGCAGCCGAGGAGGTTTTATTTAAAGCCGTCGCCGGCCGCAGGACCCGCGGTGCTGGCCCTGGCGCGGGGAGCGGAGCCGCCTCCAGCCACATCCCCTGCCTGTCCTGAGCTTGCCTTGAGCACCCTCTGCTCATGAACCCATCCCCAAACCCAGCCCTCAGCACCCCCCTGAGCTCTGGATGGGCACCCAGGTGAGTGATGCCCACCCCCAGGCTTCTCCTCTTCCCCGGTGTCTTGTTCTAGGGGATATTTGCCTCAAAATTGGGGGGCAGAGGGGGCTGCCTCATCAAGACCAGCTCCTCACAGATGTGGCATCTGCCACCAACAATGCAAAAGGAGTGGAGAAAGCTGGGTCCTGTGGCAGCAAGCATTAGTGGGGGGCTCAGCCACTGTCCTGGGCAGCCTCAGTGCCACCCCCGGGCACCCCCAGGGCACAAGCTGCGCTGACCCCCCGTACATTAGGGTATAATTAGGTGAGGCTGGTAACAACACTGGATCACCATGCAGCAACCTCAAGCTCAGGCCAGCATCCCCAGCTAAGAGCTGTGCAGGCTACTGGGGTGGGCAGTGGTGGGGGCACTGCGGGCTGGGTGCCACCATATCCTGGGCACCCATCATCCCAGGAGCATCGTGACCCCACTGGCACCCTGATCCCGTGCCCGGGCACCCATTCTGCCATGATCCCAGGGGCACTGTGACCCACCCCCTGGGGCAGCAGGATCCCAGGGGCACTGTCACCCCACACCCAAGTGCCTGGAGCTCCCCAGGGTGTCTCGCACCCCACAGCCATGCCGGCCATGCTGGTTAGAGGTGAGGAGAGAGGCAAGGGCCGTGGGTGCCCCCTCCCCAGCACAGCCCCCAGCCAGGGTGCAGAGGCCATGGCTGTGGCTCGGCACCCACCATCGCTCAGGGTCATCAGTGGGGACTCCGGGAGCAGGAATTGTTAGGGAAAATCCTGCTGCTCGGTGCTGGGATCGGACCCCTGGGTGGGTGTCCCCCCCCACCCCGAGCAGAGGGGCCGTGGCAGGCGCGGGACACACGGGGCGGCAGCCCCAGGGCAGGGTGCCCGGTGCCCGGCAGCACCGGTGTGCCGGTGCCCTCCCGTGGCTGGCCTGGGAACCGTGCGTGCCCCGGGGGCCGGAGCCCGGGCGGGGAGTGCCCCCCCACCCCTTCACCCCCCACTCCAGGCAGGGGGTCAGGGGTGCTGCCACCCGGGAGCAGGCCCACTCCATCCCCTGCCCAAAGACAGCCCGGGAAAAGATAGAAAAATATCCTCAGGTTTAATGGGTGATGGAGCAGCCGAGGGCTGGCGACCCCCCGGGGCCCCTCGGGGGCCAGGCTGTGCCCCAGCCCCCACGACACAGCCTCACCGGTGTAGGGCTGAGCCCGCCCGCTACCCACCCAGGGCAGGACTGAGCCCCATGGGAGCCTGTGGCCTGGGACCGAGCCTGGGGTGTGAGCCGTGGGGCAGCAGCCCACAGCACCCATCCCACAGGGAGGGTGCCCCAGAGCACCCCATGTCCCTCCTAGGGGGAGCACAGTGTATGGGGGTCCAGGACCCCCTACGGAACCAAGCACCCCATCAGCACACAGCTGTGCTCTCCTTCTCTTCTTCCTCCTCCTCCTCCTCTTCTTCCTCCTCCTTGTCATCCTCATCCTCACCATCGGTTAGCTGTTCCGGGCAGGCAGGGGGGTAGGGTGGGCCGTGATCCAGGTTGACGTAGGTGATGGCCAGGTTGACGTAGTACTCTCCCTCCAGCTCGGCCAGGACACGCTGCAGCTCCCCCACCAGCCCCGAGAAGGACGGGCGCTCCTCGGGCACCGGTGCCCAGCAGCTCAGCATCACCCCGTACCTGCCCAGACAGCCCCGTCAGCACCGGTGTCACCCCTGGGACCCCCCTCCCTCACCACCCTGCCCACCCCCAGTCCCACTCACAGGGTATCAGGGCAGTGTTGGGGCTGTGGCAGGCGTCTCCCCCGCAGCAGGTAGCTTGCCATGTCGTAGGGGTCCACCCCGGGGTACGGCGATGCCCCCCGTGTCAGCAGCTCCCACATGAGCACCCCGAAGGACCACTGCCGAGCAGAGAGCTGCCATGGAGGGGGGGGGTGGGGTGGGGATGGGGGATGGGGATGGGTGTCGTGCCTACCACGTCTGACTTGGTGGTGAACTTTTGGGTCTGGAGGCTCTCCAGCGCCATCCACTTGACGGGCAGCTTGGCGTGGCGGTGCTGCCGGATGCTGTAGTACTCCTTGTCGAACACATCCCGCGCCAGCCCAAAGTCGGCCACCTTCACTGTCAGCGTCTCATCCAGCCTGCGGGATGCCAGTTTGGGTGTGGGGACCACCAAGCAGCACCCCTGGGCCCACCCCCCATAGGGGGTCCAGCAGGCAGAGCCACACTCACATGCAGTTCCTGGCAGCCAGGTCCCGATGCACAAACTTCTTCTGGGCCAGGTACTCCATGCCCAGGGCCACCTGGAGCCCGAAGCCAATGAGCTCCTTCACCGTGGGGCTCTGCAGGGAGGCAGTGGTAAGTGGGGTGAGCTCAGCACCCCACCACTCGCCCTCCCCGGGTGCCCCCCCCGTACCCGCTCCTGGGCGCGGATGAAGTGGCGCAGGTCCCCGTGGCGCATGTAGGGCAGGACGACGAGGGGCAGCCCGTGGCGGGGCAGGCAGACCCCCAGCAGCGAGAGCACCTGGGGGTGGTGGAAGCTCTTCATGAGGATGCCCTCACGCAGGAACTCCTCCACCTCCTCCACGTCCGTGATGCCTGCCAAGAGCCAAGCTGTGAGGCACTCCATGTGCCATGGGACCGTGCCGCAAGGGTGTGCCATGGGAGTGAGCACTACTCACGGTGCAGGGACTTGATGGCACAGTGGAGGTCCCCCAGCAGCGGGTCCGTGTAGGTGCCATGGTAGACGCTGCCAAAGTGCCCTGCGGGGACAGGAGACATGAAGCCAGTACCAGATGTGGCGAGCGGGCGACGCTGCAGCCAAATTGGGGCACGGCGTCACCTTTGCCGATGACCTGGTGCCGGTGGATGACGAGCCGCTCCTCAGGGATGAGGATGTCCTTCACCTCCTCCAGCAGCTCTGGCCGCAGGTCCTCCAAGCAGCTGGACGTGGTCCTGAGCAAGGGCACGGGGGACCCACCGCTTGCTGTGCTGGCACCGGCGAACCGTGACCGGGGCCCCATCGGGCTGGGGTTGCCTGCTGCAGGCAGCACTGCCGGGACAGGCAGAGTCAGGGCAAGGGCTGGGCAGGCACCCGGCACCCCACCACCCACCGGTGACGCCTGCTTACCCAGCACCTCCCTGTAGTCAACTCCGGGGCGCTGGGTGGTGATGGGGGGGTTGCTGCGGTTGGGCTGCACCAGCAGCTCCAGGGTCTCCGTCCCTGTGGGCAGCAGTGGGGTTGGTGGGGGGCAGCACAGAGAGGGACTGGGGGGTATCGGGGTGCCCAGCGAGCATGGCACTCACCTCGCCTCTTCCTCCAGTGCCAGCGGAGCAGTGTGGCCGCCAGGATGCAGCAGACCAGGAAGGTGATGCTGATGCCCAGGGCCAGGCTGGTGGCCAGGTCCAGCGAGGCAGTGGGGGGCAGCACCCAGCCCAGCGCCTCGCAGGCGCCGTTCACGCAGACCTGGGGCAGCAGGGGCTCAGTAGGGAGGGGGTTGGGGGACACTGCAGGGGGTTAACCCATGCCAGGGTGCTGTCTTACCTCCACGGTGGCCCCGTCCGGGGGGAGGGACACCTCGCGCGGCACACGGCACGTCACCTCATTCTTAAGCACGTTGGGGTGGCAGTCCCGGCCCCCCACCATCATGGTGATGTTCATGCAGCCAGACACAGCATCCAGGCCCAGTTGCTGCCAGGACACAGCACCCTGAGTCTGGTGGTCCCAGGAGCGGGCCCCCCCCCCTGCCCCTGCTCACCCTGCTGCCCCACGTACGTGCACCTCGATCTCGTTGTCACCGGGCTTGAGGCGGAGGCGGCTGTCCTCCTGCTCCAAGGGGAAGACCTTGGGCTGGGGGTAGTAGCGGAGGCGGAAGAACCAGCGGCCGGCGGCGCCGTCCAGGAGCACGCTCAGGTTCCCCAGCGCCGTCTCCAAGTTGTTCTCGAAGGGGAAGGCCGGGCTGCGGCACAGCAGCTGCCCCGGCACCTGCGGGCGCTCACACTCCTGTGGGCAGTAGGATGCTGGGCACCGGCGTGGCACAGTGCCCATGGGATTGGGGTGGGCATGGCAGGGCCGGGGACTGATGGCTCCCTGCCATGGCACTTACCGTGGCTTCGGTCCTCATGCCGCTGGCTTCAAATCGGATCTTGGCGCAATACACCGAGTCCAGGTGGGTGCCGGTGATGGTGAGCATGGAGCCCCTGTGGTGGGCAGGGTCAGGGCCTCAGGGTGCACGTGGTCCCCAGGGTGTAGATGGTCCCCAGGGTGCATGTGGTGCCCGGCACATCACCCAGCACCGGGCAGGGCTGTCCCCCCCAGGGCAGAAGCTCACAGACTCACTCATAGCTGCAGCTGGGGGTGATGGCTGAGACGATGGGGTTGGGGCGGTACTGGAAGCGCTCTGGGGCTGGGAACTCATTCCCATCGATCCACAGGATAACCGTGGCTGCATACAGGCCGCTGGCAGCAGGAGCCGTGCACTGAACCACATGATCGCCCTGCCTGGGGACAGGGCAGCGTGGCTAGGGGGGACAGCAGGAGCGCAGGGGGTCCCTGTGCCCATGCTAGGGACCCTGCTGTGCCTGGCAGGGCAGGACAGGGATGTACCTGGGCTGCTTAGTCAGGGGGCACTCGGAGCCGTTGACCGTCACCCGCCAGCTGCTCCCCGCTGAGAGGTGGATGCCTTGTAGGGAGAGGTGGGTGCCACCACCCCGGGGACCAAATAGGGGCTGCAGAGCTCTGACACGGGGGTTCTGGGCAGAGACAGGGTTGGCGGGGTGGGTGAGTGAGCCAAAGACACCCTCCCAACCCCTGTGAGGGGTGACTGCCAGCACAGGGCCGTACCACAAAGACAAAGCCGGCGAGTGTGGCTGAGCCACGGATGCAGAAGCCGGAGGGTCCATGTCCATCGGGTTCTTCCACGGTGAGCACCACGTCAGCCGGGCCCTCCGCTGCTGTTGGGCCTTCTGGTTCCAGCTCACACACCAGCACATCCACAAAGTCCTTGAGGCGGGAGATGGGCAGGGGTCTGTGGGGCGGTGATGGGGGGTCAGCCCTGTGCTGGGGCAGCAGCCCTGGACCCCCCTCCGCTGCCATCCCCACGCTGCACTGCCACACACCTGTGGCTCCTGCTCTCCTCGGGCAGCACGGTGCAGCCTCGCCGCCCCACTGTCACCTGGTAGGCACCTGAGAGGCTGCGCTGGGGGTTGGAGTCTGGGCGGGACCAGAAGGTCATGCCGCAGAGCGTCACCCGTGTCCGGCCCTGCAGCGGGGCACTCCGGGGGTGGAACTGTGGGAGAGGCAGTCGTGTCACCCCTAAGCCCCGGTGACAGTCACGGGTCCTTCCCCCGGGGGGAAAGGGGGAACGACACCAGATGGAGCGAAGGCCCCACCACGTGTGCCCACCGAGAGATGTGGGGCACAGGGGGGGCGGCGCAGACCTACATCGGTGAGGACGGGTGGGCAGCTGTCCTGGACCCAGGAGCCTGCGCACTCGTGGCGGCGTGTGCACCCGTCCCCGCACCAGCCGCAGCCCATGAAGCGCTCGGCTCGCAGGCAGCGCTGGCACGTGGAGAAGTGGCGGCAGCCGGGGCCGGTGACGTTCAGGCGCCACACCTGAGGAGGGAGAGGGGAGGCAAGTGGGCGCGTGGGGCTCAGCACCCACCCCACAACCCCCGCAACCCCCACTCACCTTGGTGCCGGCGGTGAAGAAGAGTGAGTGGTTCTGCAGCCCCATGGCACCCCGCACCGGCCCCGGCTCCCCCAGGGAGAAGTTGGCCAAGGTGAGGAGGTAGGAGCTAGAGCGCTGGAGCACTATCTGCAGCGAGGCAGAGTGGGGGACTGAGTGCATCCCCCACCCTGCCAGGATCCCCCACCCCACCCAGACCTCCCATCCCACCTGGAAGATGCGTCCCTGCTCTGTGCCGAGGTGTGCCACGGTGACATCCCCCATGGTGGTGACGAAGATGGAGGTGAGGAGGACACTGGCCAGGTGCCCGTTGAACAGGTCCACCTTATGGGAGGTGGCAGGGACCAGAGTGGGCTTGTTCCAGCAGCTGGTGTTGGTCACCGGTGCCGAGAGGTTCACCTGCAGCCAATGGGTACCGTGAGGCCAGCGCTGGCATGCTGACCCCCTGCACCCTCACAGGTGGGCACCAGCTCCAGCTGGGAGGCATTTCAGGGAGCACGCCATTAACCACGCTCCCCTCTGGGCTGTGGAATTTTTTTTGGGAAAAACACATCCGCAGCCCCCGCACGGCGTCAGATCCCGCCCTCCCCTCCTGCCCCAGCTGGATGTGGTTATCGGTGCTGGCACTGCGGGGCGAACACCCCAAAGCCAGCCCTCCCCATCCCCGGGGCTCAACGGGGGGGCTGAGGTTCAACCCTCTTCATGAGGGAAGCCAGGCACCAGGGGGGGGTCCCCACTGGCCCCCCACCGACCCTTGGGGCTGGAGGTGCACTCCTGGCTCGCCCTGTCAGTGACGTGAGTCAGCAGCAGTGAGCTGTCTGCTCCGTGCGTGGGAAGAAGAGGGGATGTGGCTGCGCCTCGCGCCTGGCTGAGAACACCAAAACTTGTGTCACGGGTGTTTGCCAGGACTCTGACTGCAGAGGGACCCTGCCAGGGCCCCTGCCTGTACCCGTCCGCATCCCGGCTGTGCCAGAGCTTGTCCCTGGGACACGGTGTTCCCGCCCCATGGCTGCAGCAGCCGTGAAACGCTGGTGAATAATTGCGCTTCCGCCTGTGGGTTGTTTGCAGAGGGAAGGCGGTGGCCCCGGGCTGGGGTGGGCGGGTGGGGCAGGAGCAGTCGGGCACCCCGCACACCCTGACCCAGAGGGAGCACCGGATTCCTCTGCACACCGGTGTCCATCACCAGCCCAGAGCCGGGACCGGTAACAGGGGGGCCAGGGTTGGTGGTCCCCAGGACAGGCACACAGGAGAGGGACTGTCAGCACAGCATGGTGTGCCCATGTGCTGGGACATGCGTCTGTGGCATGCAGCTCAGGCGAGCATAGGAGCACCAGCGGAGGGGAGCGCCCTGGGCTCCCTGCCAGCACCAAGCCTCCCCAGCACGGCCAGCACCAGGGAAACGCCACGGCCCCCGCGATAAGCGGCTGGCAGGGCTGACTCACACCTGGGCGACACTCCTCACCCGGCGCCCAACCCGCTCCCCGGATCACCCTCATTTACCAGCACTTCCTGGCACCCCAGATCTGCCTCCCCGCGTCCCAGTTGACCCCCAGCTCCCCCCGGGATGGACGCGGAGCGGAGGACTCACGTTGTGCGGGCAGTACTCCACCGGCTGGAAGAAGCTGAGGCCCCGCAGCAGTGGCTGGGGCCCGATGCCGCAGCACTTGTCCATGCCCTCCTCCATGGCCTGGTTGAGGAGGTGGAGGGGGAAGGCGCAGATGGCCGAGTACTCCTGCGGCACCCGGCTCTCCGGCTGGCTCTCAGCAAAGGCCCCGAAGAGCACCATGTCGGACGTGCTGATGCCAAGGTCGCGGGCGAGGCGGGCGCCAGGGCGGGCGGTGTGGGCAGCCTGCAGCACGTTGTAGGCGATGTCCCGCTCACCATCCTCAGTGCCGCGCCGCCGCCGCCGCTTCGACTCGAAGCGGCAATCGAGGACGAGTTCGCGGTAGCGGAGGAGGTTGTTATCATGGGTGCTGAGCCGTGCCAGGCGTGTGTGGTACACTGATGAGCCCGGCCGCTCTGGCTGCACTGTCAGGAAGTACACGTGGTCCCCATCTTGGAAGGAGTGCACGTAGTGGATGGTGTAGTTGTCTCGGTATTGTGGCAGCACCGTCAGTGAAGGGAAGTTGTCCGAAAAGCCATCCAAGCTGCCCTTAATCCTGCGGATGGACACCGACTGCGGGCTGTACTGCGCCGCCACGCTGCTGTTGATGGTGGAGCCGAGGTAGAAGGTAGAGGCATAGTAGGTGGCCACCACGGTGACACTAGTTCCCAGGGGGCTGGCCACACAGTCGGGGCAGAATTCAGGTGTGTTCCCTTTGGCTGAGTACAGGCAGTGTGTGGCTGTGATGGCCACGCTGCCATTCTGGACCTCCAGCTGGTGCTTGTAGCACAGCCCATGCTGCGCCGTGCCGCAGCTGTACAGCCACGGTTCCAGCGGGTCCAGCTCCAGCAGGATGTTGTCCCTGTCGTCGGGGCCATCGGTGTCAACCAGGCACAGGCGGCAGATCTCGCACTTGGCGCTGCTCACCGGGCCAGTAACAAGGACGGAGAGGAGGCGCAGCTCGGGGCTGGCCAGCAGAATGCGGTTGCGGACCGCCACGAAGACGGCGACCGGACTGTCGGCGTCGGTGAAGACGGCGACGTTCTGCACAGGGCTGCCGGCGTCAAGGCTGGGCAGCACGTAGGGCACAGAGAAGTTCCTGGTGGAGCTGTAAGGGATGCGGGGGCACTGCCAGGCGCCGGTGCCCAGCGGGGCCAGGGTGAGTGCCAGCAAGAGGCACACGTGGCACGGCAGCCCCATGCTGTGCCGTGCCACCGGCATGGGGTTATCTGCAGCGCTCGGCGCCGAGCGGGCTCGTGACACGTGGAGGACAGGTCACCATCGCATCTGCCAAAAGAGAGGAGAAGGAACTTTACCCTCTGAGGTTAGGAGAGGTCCCTGGGGTGCTTCCACAGCTCTGCATGGGGTACGGGAGCTGGGGTCCCATGGGGCCGGGTGACGGTGGGTGCTGCCCGGGAAGGATCGGCCATACCAAACCTCCTCCCAAACGCTGTGAAGCCAAGCTGCCTGCAGTGGGAGCACAAATCCTGCCAGCTGCCCCTCGCCTGACCCCCGGCAGCATCCCTGCCCCGCACCACCCCGCCGAAACCCCCGCCGGGAAAGGGACCGTGCCAGCCCGCGGGGGACAAGCAACCCCAGGGCCCCTGGGGCCGGGCCGGGGATGGGACCCCCGCCAGTCCCCCGAGACAGCACTGGGGACAGGGGATCCTCGCGGCACCGGGACAAGCTCCCTGCCAGCCCACTCCCCCCCGCCCAGGACAGGGACCCCGACGTACCCCCGCGGCCACCCCCCCGCCCCGCCAGCAGCTCGCCGGGGCGGGGAGCGGTCCCCAGCCGGGGTTCCCGTCGAGTCCGTCGTTCCCCCCCCGCTCGCCGCTCCCCGGTGCCGCCCCGTCCCGTCGCGGTGTGTCCGGGCCGGTCCCGAGCCGGGCCGTACGGGCCGGGCGCTCACCTGGCGCTGCGGGGCGGCGGCCGCTGCCGGGCCGTGCCGGGCCGGGGCGGAGCGGAGCGGGGCTGTGCTGGGCCGGGGCGGAGCGGGGCCGTGCCGGAGCAGGCGAGGCGGGCCGGGGCGGGCCGGGGCGGGCCCTGCCCCCCGGCTGCGCGGGGTTCCCCGAGGGCCGGCACCGGCACACGCAGCCCGGGGGAACGGGGCTGTTTGGGGGGAGGGCAGAGAGTCCGGGCGAGGGGGAAGGAGGAGGGGGGCGCGGCGGGGGGATGCCGGGCAGCCCGAGGGGACAAGCTTGTCTCATCACGGTGCCCCGGAGGGACGCGGGTGGGAGCCGGGACGGCCGGGTAGGACACGGACCTCAAGGCTGGCACGGCACCCGGAGTCCCCGACCAAGCGACCATCGGAGGGTCCCCAGGGCTGGGAGGTGTCTGCCGGCATCCTGGAGCGCGTGCGGGGGCCGGGCCCGTTGGCACCCCCCAGCCCCGCTGAGACCGGCGGCAGGAGCTGTGGACACGGGGACACACGAAATCGCCGCTTCCCCAGCGCTGCCCACTCTGGCTGCGACTCACTCACGGGCTGGCAGGGCGGCCTCACAGCTGGGTCTGGGTGGTGGGCTCTGCTGGGAGGCAAGAGCAGGGCTGGGGCAGCTGCAGCTCTGCCAGGAGAACCCTGGGTCTGGTTTCAGATGTACCCGCTCCGTGCTCCCCTTTATGCCCCGTCGAGGGCTGCCCACAGTGGCAGGAGGTGCCAGCACTGCCGGGATGGCTGCGGCTCCCAGGGATGCAGGGAGATGCTTTTCACGCCGGCGTATCGCAGAGATTTACCTTCCAAGCGCCCCATTGCCCTCGGGCAGCGTGTCCCAGCCACACATCCGGCCTTTCCTTCCATCGGAGCAGGGCGCTGCCTCACGCTGCTGTGGGGACTTTGGTCCCGGGAGGGGCCAAACTCTCCAAAAACAGGCTCCCCTGCCCTCCTCACCTGGCCGGCCGCAGCCCCCCCAGGCTGCCGCCCCACGTTGTGCAAGGCCCGGCGGTTACATTGGCCCCACGCCTTACCCAACAGCTCCTTCCTCCGGCCGCACGGCTCTCGCTCGGTTTCGACATGAGCTGGCCCCAGCCAGCTCAGCCCGGGGTTTTCGGCACTCCCACCCTCCCTCCGGCTGGCACCTCGGGCTGCCAGCACAGCCCCACCGCCTCCCACCGCCCCCCCGGCACCATACCCAAAGTCAGACCAAACTTGCCCCGGCTCGGCCACGTGCACCCCCCTAACAGGACACCCACGAACACGATGAGACTTCACCCGGGGTCCAGATAATGTTTATGAGCAAAGACAAGCAATTACACGCTGGCAGGAGCATAAACACGGGAGCAGAGTCCCTGCGCTCGCCCTGCCGGCTCCTTCACGGCTCCCTCGGTGTCTCGGTGCCACCGCGGTGGCTCTGCCCCTCCCTCAACACCTGTCCCAGCACCCACCAGACAGCCCCAAAACACGGCCCTGGGGTCGTGCCGTGCCCAGCACGCTGGGTGCTCAGCCCTGCTCCAGTGCCTGGGGATGGCTGGTGAGCTCGGTGTAGCTGGCTCAAGGGGCTGGGTTTGAGGGGACAGGTACCCCCACAACAAGGGAAAGTCCCTCCTTGGAGGTGGGGGCACCAGGGCCCCATGCCAGCAAGGGCTCCAGGGGGTCTGGGCTGCCCCTTTGGGGTCCATTGCCCAGGAGCCAGCACCACAAGCCCAGAAGCACCCCACAGGCACCCTGGCACCCCGAGGCCCTCTGGGGCTGCTGTGTCTCTGGAGAGAGGTGGGCAGGACCCAGCCTGGCCCCCCACCCCACCTACCAGCACCCCAGGAACATCCTTCTCACAGCCTCAGCGGGAAGGGTCCGTGCTCACACAGACACCGAGGGGGCAAACCTGCTGGGGCAGGGCTCTGGGACTGCTGGGGGCTGCCCGGCACGCAGGGGGTCCAGCACCCCCTGGGCAGGAAGAGGAGCAGTGTGTGCCCTAGCCAACCCACCTGGGTGGTATGTGCAGGCACAGCAGCATAGGGGTCCCCTGAGTGCTGCCAAATCTCCACCTGGAGCCCTCCACCCTTGGCACAGCCACGGGATGGCAGAGAAAGGAGGGTGCCAGGCATGGGCAGCAGGACCCAGGAGCTCAGCTCCCCTCCAGCAACCCAGGGTACCAGCAGCCCCACAATAAGGGATGGAGCTGAGGGCCACAGACAAAAGGCAGCCCCCCTGCCAAAACTGGGGGGCACTGTCTGCAGATGAGAGAAAGTCCTGCTCACCCCTTCCCCAGGTGGCTCTACACCCATCTGTAACACCCAGGTTGGACGGTCCCCTGGGTGGGTTCCCCTGCGCTCTAGGGTCCCACCATGCCCTCTCTCCTGGACCTATGGCCCGGGCTTTCCCAGGGGACGGGCTCCCCAGAGTAACTAGGGGTCCCTGGCTGGCACCATGCCCTGGGTGATGCCTGTCAGTATGTCTGGGGTGTGAGGATGAAGAGTCGGTCTTCCTCCTTGCGGATCCACTTCATCAGCTTGTTGACGGCACTAATGGCGCCGGCCTTGGTCCCCAGGGGACTGTAGCATATGTAGAGCTCGAAGGCGCTGGTTACCTGGGCGAAGAAACAGGGTATGTGCTGGGGACACATCCATGCCCCACCTGGGGCTGGCCTGGCATGTCTGCCCCCTCCCCCCCCCCAGACACCCTCCAGACTGCAGGGAAGGGGCAGCGGGGTACCACAAATCCCTGGCACCCGGTTTGCTCAGAAATGGGGGGACTGAACCCGAGGGTTTGCCCCCAGCGTGGGGTTTTCTCTGCAGCGCTGGGGAACTCACAACAGCACATGGCACAGCCACTAGCAGCTGCCAGCCCCCACTCCTATCCCTGCCCATCCCTCTCTGGCACAGGGAGAGAGGCATGGCAGGGGTCTGGCCCCTAAAAGGACCATGCACAGGCTGGGGACCACCCTGGGGGCTCACAGCACTGGTGCTGTCAGACCACTGCACCCTTACTCTGCCGTGCAGGACCAGGGAAGACAGGCTCAGCCGAACCCTGAGGACAGCCCTTACCCAAGCCAGGAGGTTCTCACGGGGACCCATGAAGTAGATGTTCTTCAGGGGCCGTGAAGAGTTGTGAGCCCGGCTGTGGAGGTACTGGTAGAGCCCCAAGAGCCTCTCCTTCTCCTCCTCCCGAACGTAGGGTGCCTCAATCTTGGGGCTGCGGGAACACAGCACCCCGTTAGCCCCCACGGAGAAGGGGATTTGTGGAGAAGGCTTGCCCCATGCCCCACGCCGTGGCCTTGGCCCAACGGTGCCCTGGGGGCCTCACCTGGTGAAGAGCCCAGAGCTCTTGGACTTGTAGATGAAGTGCCGGAGGTCAGGGATGCCCACCTGGGCCACGCTGTAGAAGGGGGTGCGCAGGGCCTCCTGCAGAGCGTGGTGCACCCCCCGCCGCCGCAGGCGCTCCTGGAAGCGCCGCTTACAGTCGGAGACGGTGAAGAAGTCCTCACGGTCAGTGGAGACCAGCAGGAGGCACAGGTCCATCTCCTGCTCCAGGTAGGAGATGTGGGCATGGAAGAAGCCGCTGGAGTTAAACTTGGGGAGGCAAATGGGAGTCCACGCTTCCCCCTCCCGGAAGGAGGAAGAAGAACTGATGAGGTTGAAGAGCAGATGGAGGTCAATAGGGTGGAGGAACTGATCCTTCTTCCTCACAAGAGACACCAGCTGGTTCCCTGACAGGAGGATGGAGAAGACCAGGCTCTTGGCCTTGGCCTGCTGCAGGCTGGTACTGACAGCGTCCCGGACGCTGGCGGCCAGGGGCAGGCAGCGCACGGCACCCATCAGGAAGCTGGGGTCGTGGGCCATGAGGTCCAGCAGGTTGTCGGTGATGCGCTCGGAGCCGGCCAGGAGCCTGCGCAGGTCGTAGTTCTGCTTCTGCTGGAAGATGTGGTTGAGCTGGGTCCAAGTGAGCAGGCTCAGGATCTGGTAGTAGATGTAGAGCAGCTCGTGGGCGATCTCCTGCTCTGACTGCCGGGTACGCGCCACTGCCACCAGCACCAGTGGGCTCCTCCGCACGAAGACCACCTTGTAGCCATCTGTGTAGGGGGAAGTGCCAGGGTCAGACCTGTAAGCCTGGCTCCCTGGGGCTGTGAGGGGGAGCCAGGCCACAGCCTCTCCCCCCACCCGCCACAAATCTGCCTCTGGGGACAGCAAACCTGTCCCCACAGCAGGGGCATGGCCAGGCAGGCAGTGACACCCTGCTGCCTCACCCCCCACTCCCTCCCAGGGCGGTACCTGCGTGGATGGACCGGATGGCATTTTTCTCAGCCTCCAGGAAGGACACCAGGGCCATCATGACGCCCATGGTGCTGGAGAGGGCCTCCTCAGAGCCGTAGCGGGAGTATACGGGCTTGCCCGCCTCGCTCAGCACGAAGACGTGCTTCCGGTGCATGCGCCAGGCGTCCATGGTCACGTCCTCCTCCTCCTTGCCAGACAGCAGGGAGTCACGGCGGGTGGTCTGCGGGGACGGCTCCAGCTTCCCCTCCTTGCTCTGCCTCATCTCCTCCTCCAGGTCGAGGGCCATGCCCGTGAGCTGCGTGCTCAGCTCGCTGAAGTCCTTGCTGATCTGCTCCATGCTGGTCGGCTCGGCTGGCTCCCCCCGCCTCTCCTCCGGGCTCCGAGCCGCGGCTGCCCCGTCCTCGGGGCTTGTCAAGTCCTCGTAGGAGCGGGTGTGCACGAACATGGCTCCCTCCTGGCCCGCCCCTGGGAATAACGGGCCTCTGTCTGCCTGTCTGTCCGTTCACCTGTCCCCGCAGAGGGCTGACAGAGGGTGCAAAAGGGACAGGGAGGTGCAGGGAAAGACCCACCCTCCTCTCCCCAATCCCCTCTCCTCATCCTGTGAGCACCCAGGGGTGTGAGTGAAGCTGGTGGGGAGTCTCCAGCAGGCCCATCTCCCCCAGACCCTGCTGGGGGGGACTGTGGAGGGCCCAGACTACTTATGGAGGAGCTGCTTCACCCCCCTGCCCCCGACTTAACCCCTGGTGAGCTGTGCCCCATACCTGGCTCCGTCCCCTGCGCCAGCCCTGGCGTGGGGCTCTCGGACCGCTCGGTGTGCTGCCCATCTCCTGGTGCCAGGGACCCGTTGGGCACTTCCCAGCCTTTCTTCTTGTGGACATCCGCAGCCATTCCTCAGGGCAGGACCTGCGTGCAACCCACAGTGTCACCCCTCCATTCTCTCATCTGCCAAACGGCTCCGAAATCTCTGCTCTTGAGCAGGGCTGTGCCAGCATCCTGGGCCCAATCCTGCTGGCTCAGCAGGCAGCACCAAGCCCCGGTGAGACGTCAGGAAAGCCTCTCTAATCCAGCAGGATTTCCTCCCTCCCGTGGCCCCAGCTCCTTCCAGCCCCCCCCCCCCCCCCAGCGCTGGCACCTTTCATCCAGGCTTGGCCCCGATTCCCCTGAGCACTGAGAGAGCTGCTCAGCCTCCCAGGGCTGCGTCCCGGCAGCGAAGGGGGAAGGGAGCCTGACCTGGACGGGCTCAGTCCCGCACACCGACAATCCCGGAGGCCTCATGTTTGCACAGGGCGGGTTTTATGGCTCTCCTCGACCCGGGTTAGGCAGCCGAGATGGAACCGGGCTGCTGACGCTCCTCCCGGGGCCACCGCAAGCGAGGTGCCCTCTGGAGTCCCTGCCCCGGGCCGTGCCTCCGGCCGTGCTCCCCTCCCTGCTCCACGGGGCCCCGGCTCAAAACCGAACGCGGGTGCTAAAGGAAGCACAGGAAGGCCGGCCCGGGCCCCTGGGCCGCTTCGGTGCCGGACCCCCCCCCCCGCAGCTTCCGAAACCGGCTGCTGGGGAAGCTGGTAGAGCCCCGGCTTCGCCCCGCGCCACCTCCCGCCGCCCAGGCCCAGCACCGGCTGGGGACCCCCACCCCAAGAGCCCCCCGGGCATCCCCAGCCGGTGCCGGGCTGCGCATCAGGGCCCGTCCTCGCCTGCCCTTCCCGCTGCCCCGGGGGCGACGCTCCCCGCGGGACCCCGCGCTGCGCTGCGGGCCCCTCCCCCGCCCGGGGGGGGGCGTGAACGCTACCGGAGCACCGACCCCCCCCCCCCGGGGAAGCGCCGGGCCCGGGACCCCCCGCGACCCCGGAGGACGACGCGCGGGGAACCGACCTTCGCGGCTCCTCCCGTCGGCGCCAGAGGCCCGGGCGGGCAGCGCGGCGGGCGCAGCTGCCGCGGGGGCCGCCTGGCAACCCCCGGCACGGCCTAGGCGGGGCGGGAGAGACGACGACGACGACGCCGGCGGCGGGCGGGCGCCTCCCGCCCTACCCCCGGCTCTGACCTCGGCGGCACCCCCGGCATCGCGGCACCCCGCCCCGGCGGGAACCGCCTCCCACCGCCGGCCTGGCCGGGCCCGGCCTCGCCGCCCCAAGGTCGGGGCGCCGGCCCCGCGGCACCATGGGAGCTGTAGGCAGCCGCCGCTCCCAGCCGCCGCCGCCCCGCCCCTTCGCGACTACAACTCCCGGGGCACCGCCGCCGCCCGCGCGGGGCACGCCGGGAAGCGTAGTCCGCTCGCGGCTCCGCCAGCGCGGGGCACGGCGGGAGAGGTAGTGCGGCGCGGCGGGTGGGACTTCGCTTCCCGGCGTGCCCCGCGCGGGGCGGAGGGGTGCGAAGCCGAGCGGAACTTCCGGCTTCACGCCGTGGTGGCGCTGGGCCTGGCGCGGCGGGAGCGGTGGCGGCGGAGGTAAGGGGCGGCCCCGGTCCGCGGGCTCGGCCGTGGCCTCGTCAGTGGCGGTGAGGCCGCCCGGTGTGGCGGGGCGGGGCGGGGCGGGGCGGGGCTCGCAGGATTTGGGTGAGAGGCGCTCGGGCGCGGGGTCTGGCCTGGGGCCGCCGGGGCGGGTCCGCTGGCGCACGGGAGCGGAGCGGGGTGTCCGTCAGGGTGCGGGGGGGAGGCGGGGCCTCCCGGGCAGGGGGCTGTGTTTCCGGGGGCCCCCTGGGGACACGGGGGGTGTCTCCCCTATCGCCAGGGGGGAGCGGGGCGGTGGTGTCCTGAGGGACCCCCGGGACGGGGGGTGTCCGGCTAGAGGAGTGCGCGGGGCTGGGGGCCTCTGCTCGGGGGAGGGGACCGGGGTTCCCCCGGCGGGGCCCAGCAGGAGTGCGGGGAACAGCCCTAGGTGGGGGCTGCCGTGGCTCCTCAGAGCCCCGTGCCCTGGTGGGACCGGGGTCTGGGGCTCGGGCAGCCCGGGCTCGGTATGGGAGTACTACCAGGGAACCCGCACGGCTGTGGCCTTGTCGGTGCTGTGGCATCTCTGGGTATCTCTGTGTCCTGGCTGTGGTGTCTCTGGGTACCTCTCTGTTATCCTGAGGCCCTAGTCAAAGGCTTGTGAGGCTTCTTTCACCCTGTGCTGCCTGCCTCTCTGGGAAGAGTGTCACTGAGGGTCTGTTTCCTTAGGAGGGATGGGTGAGAAGCAGCTGGGGTCCTGTGGGGGTGCAGAGGTAGGTGTGTGGGCCAGGCTGTGTCAGCTGGTAGTAAGGACTGAGTGGGAGTTGGGACTGCGTGTAGAGTCTGAGGTGGAGTTGGAGTGTGGTCCAACTCTAGAGGCTGGTGAAGTGGGGGTGGCACTGAGCTACTGCAAGTAATAACTGGGCCTCTTGTGCTTTGGGGGTCTGTAAAACAATTGGCAGCACAGGAGCTTGCTGTTTGTGGTGTGCAGGGTTAATTTTGGTAATGCTTTTCTATCCCAGCAAGAGGACACTGGTGGTGTGGAAATCATTCTGACACTCCTGAGTTGGGTGTGTGCTCTCAAAGTCCTTTGGGACAGGCAAAGTCAGGAGAGTGATGGGGGAAGATGCATTTAGGCATTCACCTCCTGTTTTCTAATACATGTTTTTAAAAGCATCATACAACTGTAAAGCACATATGCCTTTTTTTTCTTCTTAAAGGAAAACCTCTAGCCTGACCCCTGGAAGAGCTGAGATGGTTCTCTCTCCCTTCCCTTTCAAACTTCAGTGATGTGAATCTTGTATTCCTTCACCTCTGGATTAGAGATCTTCAAACTCTACCATTGGAAATAACAAGCTTTCCTGGTTACTTGCAGTTTCTGTAGCTGGGGGAAACGTTTTCTTTTGTAGCACCCAAGTTTCACAGAGGCTTTTTCCTTTCCTCAGCCTTACAAAAACTTTACTGGGCACAGAAAGTTGTTGGGCAGCAAATTACTTCCTCTGTTCTTTTAGCATAGTCTCATGTGTAGTTTTGCCTTTGATTTCCTCAGAGTCTATAAATGCTAAGCCTGGCAGCCTTGGAAAAATCTGTTTGGAGAGGAGTTGTGAATATTGGAGTATAGCATCTCTGAAACTTCACCTTGTCTGATCTGTTGCCAATTTCTCCTTCCCCACCCCGATTTGGAAAACAAGGTGCAAAGGTGGGTGTCAGTCAGTGAGGAGATGCTCAGGGACTGTGCTGGCATTCCTTGTGCTGCCCCTTGCCAGAAGTCTTTAATTACTCCTTAAGAAGGCTGGGTTCTCAGTCTGGCTTGTGTGCTTCTGATGGGCAGTGCCATTAATGTACAATGTGAATTGAATTAAGAGAGTCCTCAAAAGCCTGCCCTCAGGCTTGGTGTGTGCATCTGAAGAGTGGAGCAGGGGGCATGCCTGGGACGCTGGGCTGTTTAGGGGTGCACTGGAGAGGGCAGGAGCACGGTCCTAAGGGTGTCCTTGGGTTGAGGGAGCATCGGGAGCTCCATCAGCCTTTCCTGTTTGCTGGGAGGTCTGGGGAGCCACCGGGTGTTGAAGGGACTCAGACCACAAAAGAGCTTCCTCTGATTTGAGATCTCATCTTCACTGGAGCCAAGGCTTTGCCACCAGGAAAAAGCCAGCTGAGGGGAGGAGGTTACTTTCAGGACACTTATCAGCCCTCCTGAATATTCAGTGTGATCAGGACAGGTTATTGTTGTCTGAGGGGAACTCTAAAGCCGGCCCCTGTGAGTAACATCCTCGCTGGCATTTCCTTCAGCTGCAGAGTTCAGGTCCTGCCTGAACTATGGCAAAACTCATCACTCACTATGGCAAAGCTAATGGGCACCCCAGGGTGGATTCCTAGCACCCCAGGGTGGATTGGTGCTGTACTTCATGCTGCCTGGCCGTGGCCCCAGGCCATGTCTGTGTCCTGAGCTGAGGTGGGAGCTGAGCTGGCTGTGCCTGAAGGGTAAATCCCGCTGGTGTCTCCTCACAGCTGCGGAGCAGTTGTAGCAGGGTGTACCTTCAGGAGGTCTGAGACACAAGAAGATTTGGTCCTTGTCCTGCAGTTTTGGGAGGTTGTGTAGTGAAACAGTATCACTGAATTAATCTGGGTAAAATACAGCTTTTGGGAGGGCTGTCTGTGGTGCAGACCCAGAAAAGCAGGAGCTGGCACTGGTCACACACTGCATGCTGCCGGAGGCAGAGCAGAGAGAGCGAATCGTGTCAGGCTGAGCAAGGGACAGTCGGAGCCGGTGCTGCTGCCTGTTACTGAACCATGACCTTGTGCTGCTGTGTGGCTCAGCAGATGCATGCCAGGCCTGATACCAGTCTGATGGTGGGTTTTTCTCCCCGTGTGATGGTGGTTTTTCTCCCTGTCTGATAATGTCAGTGTTATGTCCAAAGAGTTTAGCTGGCAAAGGATTTATTTTCTTTTTAAGCATCAGTAAGCATGTTGGATTAATGAGAACTGGGGTGGAGGAGGAAGCCCAAAAAGGGGAAGAACAAGAAACACGAGGTCTGCAGATGTCTGCAGGCTGCAAAAGATGGTAGATCAATGGACTGGCTGATGACAGCTGTTCATAATGGTGACTGCCATAACCATCTCCATTCACCTGCCCTTTCTGTGGGGGATGTGGTGTCAGTTCCCTTGGGAGCAGGGGAATGCTTGTTGTGTTGAGACACCTGCTCTTGGGCTTGAGTTGTCTTCATCAGCCTCCACGCCCTTGTGTACTGTCAGGCCCTGCCGTCCCCAGCTCCCACGTGAGGGTTCTCAAGCTGGAGATGGACCCTGGGAGGAGCGGGTGCTCCTCCTTGGCAGGGCAGCTCCCTGGAGCTCTGTGGTGCAGATGGCTGCTGGGAGCAGCACCCAGAATTGCTCCTTGGTGTAAAGTCTTGCACAACCTGCTCTGTCAACCTGCTGCCCATATGGCAGCGCTGACCTTTGGAAGTGAAGCGAAACAGGATCTTGTGTGCTTTTCCTTGAGATTAGCTGCTCCAGCCAGGCCTGCTGGTGAC
This sequence comes from Gallinula chloropus, assembly GCF_964237585.1. Classification (NCBI taxonomy): domain Eukaryota; kingdom Metazoa; phylum Chordata; class Aves; order Gruiformes; family Rallidae; genus Gallinula; species Gallinula chloropus. Next base: position 19,903,521 of record NC_140097.1, read on the forward strand.
TGTCTTCTGTCCTCCCAGCCACTGCAGTCAGTTTAGTCCTGCTTTGGAGCTGCTTTGTTGCAGCATGTGAGCCCTAGGTCTCTCACCTGTGGTCTGGTGACACAGCAGCTCTCCTGGAGCGCTGCTGAGACTGTCAAGTTGCTGCCGATCTCATTTCGCTCAGCTCTGCTGCAACCTTGGCTCTTTGGGGAAGAGGGGAGTCCTTAGAATCATAGAATATCCAGAGTTGGAAGGGATCCATAAAGATCATCAAGTCCTACTTCCCATTTCAAGTCCCATCTTTGGCCATCACCAGGAAGTTTTCACCTTCCCCACAGGTGGGAGGGAGTGGGTGGAATTTTGGATCTCAGTCGAGGAGAGTGGTTCATTGCGGCGCTCAAGCTGGATGAGGGCAGCGCTGGAGACCAGCGCCTGCAATCATCCACTGGCAAAGCAGACTCTGTTATCCACCTACTTTGGAGGACAGAGTAACCATAATAGGCCAATAGTAGCGATCGTTTCCTTGAACAGCAAAGAGCTTTTTGGCAGAAATAGTTTGGATTAAACATTAATTGCAGCCTGTTGTTGGGCAACGGTCCTGGGTGTTTGTGGATGGCGGCGTTCGCACGTTTCTCGCTGCGCTCCGAGCAGTGTCAGACAGCACAGTATGTTGGGAAGCTTGATGTTAATCAAAGCAGCCATCAGATTGTTTGCCCACCCATATCAACAGTTTGATTTCCGAAGTTGTTCGTTGTTTGCAAATTTGGACATGGAGAAACCCAACAATTAGATTCATTCCTGGACCCTGATCAGATGTTCCACAGGCCCCTTGCAGCCAGCAGCGTTCTTCTTACGCGCTGCCTGTTCTTTCCCTTGCAGCTCATTGTCACGGTGTGTTTGTTTAACAGGTTGTTCTGTCTTGGTGTTCTCTGAGTTAACCACTTCTGGAAACCTACCAGCCACGATCAAAATGTGGGGAGACCATCGACAAGGCAACAGAATGGGGTCTTTTCGGTAAGTATCTGAGTGTATGGTCTGTTTCAGCAGCGTTCTTAAATGTGATAAGCCACAGGAGCTTTTTGTTTGTCAGTATTTCTGCACATCCTCCCCTAGACAGACTATTTTCATGAAAGTTCTGAGCTCCTGGTGGAGCTAGGTATGGCTGCCAAAGAGTGGGCCAGTTAAGCGACAGTGTGACTTTCTCTTCCTTATTTCTGTTCCTTCTGCTGTGAAGACAGGCTGAGAGTTGGGCTGGTTCAGTCTGGAGAAGAGAAGGCTCAAGGGTGACCTAATTGCAGCCTACCAATTAAAGGGGTCCTACAGGAAAGTGGGAGAAGAACTGTTCACCAGGGAGTTCAGGGATAGGGCAAGGGATGATGGCTTCAAGCTGGAAGAGGACAGGGTTAGATTAGACTTTAGAAAGAAATTCTTTACTCTGTGGGTGGTGAGGCCCTGGAGCAGGGGCCTGTGGAAGCCCCATCCCTGGAGGTGTTCAAGACCAGGTTGGATGGGGCTATGAGCAGCCTGGTCTAGTGAGGGTGTCTCTGCCCATGGCAGGGGGGTTGGAACTAGATGATCTTTGAGGTTCCTTCCAACCCAGAGTGTTCTGTGATTCTCCATACCACCTTTCCTAGTGATATTTAGAAGTTTAACTCTTTTAAGCTAAGGTGATGATATTCCGTATGGATTTTTTTATGCCATGTGCTGTTAAGACCTGGAAGAGAAGTGCCTAAGAGTGTGATGTTGATTCCCTTCAACCATGGTGCTTGCCTTAACTTCAGAAGTACTGTTGCTTTCATTGCACACTGGATTTTATGGAAACCTTGAGAGTTGAGTCTTCTCCATGAAGCTGAGTAGACCATATATCCCCATGTCCTTGGGCATGCCCCTTCAAAAAGTGTTTTCAGATGTCACTGGAATTGTTTTAAAGATTTGTACATGACTGGAACTGTGCAGCACAATATTTTTCTTAGTTTCTATTCCCCTGGTTGGGGCTAGGCCCTGTGTTTGTAACAGGGCTCTGGGTATTAAAAACCAGGGGAGGCACCAAGAGCCAGGGTTTTCCTCTGTTGTGTGTAAGTCTTCTGTGCTTTACTCATGTGTCCACCTCAGTTAATTGAATATCAGCATAATAAAGGTACTTACTCATGGCATACTCTAGGTTTCTGCAATAAGAGTACTTCCAATGATTGTCCAGCTGCAATGTGTTGAGAAAACTGGTGACATTTGAGTGGCAAAACCCAGTTTCTTCCTGAACATGTCTAAATGGTATTGATAAGAGCATGACCGTGTCTTACAACGGTGTTGGTGGTGCTGTTCTGATTTTTAAGTGGGTTTAATTAGCATCGTTCTTTACTCTGTTGGGTGGGAAATTCTACCCTTGAACCAAGTTTTAATTGCTGTTGTATGCAGTGGTGGAACAGGGGGGTGTAAGGGCATCTGTATCTCGATTGGTTCGCTGTGCAAACCTCACCTTGCATTCTGCTGGCGAGTGATGCTGTAGTGAACCTTCAAAAAGAACACAGCTTGCTGAGGAAATGTCTGCTGATTTGGGTGGCATTTGGTGTTATTTCAAAATGTGTTGATATTTTATTATTCTTGGGGTTTTTTTTTAAATGTACTGGGCCTTGCTTTTAGATGAAAAAAACCCTCAGGTAGCACCATCTCAAAAAAAACCCCAAACAGCCCAAGGCCAAACCAACCAAACACCACCAACAAAATCTCATTGGCTTTTGTAAAACTGTCTCAAGAGGAGCCCTCTTCCTGAGTGGTTTTATGCAGCTCTCAGGAGAGCTTGTAGCTACGGTGTTGTAAACTCTGTGTAAGACAGCCAGTCTGGAGGCATGAGCACGAGATCGTCTTGAACGTTGATTGTTGGCATATTCCTGTGAGGCATCCTCAAAGTCTGACCTGGTAGCTGTCAGCATTTACCAGCTTAGCCTCCAACGTAAGAAAACAGAAAGGAATCTCTGTAGTAAGTTAATAGAGCATGTTTGGTAACCTCTGCTTTTATGTGGCTCAGGATGACGTGTTAAGTTAGCTGGTTCTAATACTGCCCGGAGAGCTTAAGCTCGAGTGGTTCCTCGCAGGCGTGTGGTGATGATGCTGATGAGCAACCACACCAGCTGGAGGAACCTCAGACAGCTGCAGAGCTGTGCACAGTGCAGGACTATGTGGATTGCTACCATCATTAACCCATTAATATTGCAGGTATTCCCTGTTGAGTGCTTCTGGAAATTGTGCTGAAATGGGAGCACCCAAGTTTACTTTCTCACATCTGTCGTATGCTGCCTCATCTTAAACTGCCACACATCAATATCTTCTGCGGATCTTAGACTGTTACACAACTCTATAAAAGTTTAGAGAAGAATGTGCTGCTGTGTAGATTTCAGACTCTGAGCACGTTATGAATAATACTGTCTTTATTTCTACAGTGGGAGCCAAGAAGAAAGGTTTGCTCCCGGGTGGAACAGGGAATATCCTCCTTCCCTTGATAGTCTTGCTCAAGAAAGACACTCTGGCAACTTCTCTGGCAGAGAATCACTTCCTTTTGATATCCAGGCACTCACAGGCCTCCTCAATCCTCAGTTTGCCAACAGAGAGGAACCTTCTTTCAGCTTTGGAGCTAGAGATGGACCACGTAGTGACTTCAGAGGTGGGGAGGGGCACCATGATTTCAGGGGCAGAGATTTCCCACCATCTGACTTCCAGGGCAGAGATGAGTCTCAGATGGATTTCAGAGGTAGGGAGCCACCCTCTTCTGAGTACAGGGGCAGGGATATGTACTCGGGAGATTTTCGGGAGAGAGAAGGGCCACCTATGGACTTCAGGGGTGGGGACGTTCCTTCAGTGGACTACAGGAACAGGGAGACGTTCCGCATGAACTATAGGGACAGGGAAGCACATAATATGGATTACAGGGGCAGAGATGAGCCTCCTTCAGATTTCAGGGGTAGGGGGTCTTTTGATTTAGACTTCAGAGGTCGGGATGGATCTCATTCGGACTTCAGGGCAAGAGACATGTCAGAGTTAGACTACAGGGGCAGAGACCATTCCTATTCAGACTTCAGAAATAGGGATGTACCTGATTTGGACTTCAGGGGTGTGGGCACCTCTGATTTGGACTTCAGAAACAGAAATGCACCATCATCAGACTTCAGAAATAGGCACAGGTCCCGGTCTGATCAGGATTTTAGGAGCAGAGACGTGGCTCCTCCTATGGACTTTTCAGATAGGGAAATGCCTCCTGTGGATCAAAGCCTTGTAGACTTTAGGCGCAACCAATCTACTGTACCTTTAGCAGAAAGAGAGGGCTCTGGTTTAAGCACCAGCAAGAGAGAGGAGTCTGCACTTGGTCTAGATAGAGCTGCCTTTGCTAGCCAAAAAGGAGAATTTCAACACTCGGAGGCACCAGCCAGAGAAGAGGAGCCCATCGGATTGGGTCTTGAAGATGACGCTTCACACAGTTTCCAAAATAGCCGTGGACCTCTTCAGGACCAAGAGGAGCAACCTCAGGCCTTTGCTAACAAGCAGCAACAGCAGCAGCTTTCTGGGGGGGAGCAGCAAAGATCCGATTCTGATCTTGGGTTAAAGGGTGAAGGTGACCTGGATTTCCTTGGGAGGCAAGACACTGACTACCGGAACATGGAGTACCGCGATGTGGATCATCGGCTGCCGGGGCACCAGATGTTTGACTATGAACATGGCAAGTCTTTTTCAGAAGGAAAGCCCAGCAAAGATTCTAGGCCCTATAAGAGCCTTCAGGTAGGTGGTTTTGTCAATTGCTGTTTCTGTTAAACGCATGCTGGCCAAAGAATGGAAGGAGCTGGGGAGGAATCCTCCGTTCATATCCCATCACTTCAGCTCTGTCCTAATTCACAGAGCACATCCTCATGCTCTGGCTTGTTTCAATGGGTGCCCTCCCTATCTCTAGAGCTAGAGTTCTTCTCTAGAGAAGTGCTGAGTATGTAGAACCAGATTTGGTTCAGAAAGTCCCTAAGTTGAAAGCGACCAGACAAAGGGAGGGCGTTAGGGGGAAGCTGTATATAAAGGGTGTCTTCTCATGTTTTCTCCTGGATGTCGCTTATGAGCGCTACCAGAGAGAAGCTGGTGCCTTAGGTGGGCCTGCGTAGGACAGTACAGCTGTTCCTACACATGCTTTGTTTTCCTTCAGAGTTAATTGAAGTCTGAGGGCAATGGTAACCACTGAGCTAATAACTACTATGGGATTTAAATCTCCTGCTGCTGGAAAGCAGAGGCGATTTGCCCGTTTCATTTTCCTGCTGCACTGTGCAGCTCAAGGAGTGTCAGAAGCTGGTGATGCTGGTCCTCCAGATTCTCTGAATCTGAACAGTGCAGTGGTTAAACATCTGGGCCAGCCTGCTTATGGGCCTCAGCCTTTGAACCATACTCTGCCTTTTTTGTTTCTGTGTTACTGTGTGTGTACCTTGTGAGCTGGCATCTCTCATTTCTTAAAAAAAACATCTTGATTGTGTGAACTCAAGGACCAAGATTATCGGACCTGTCCCAAGTACGTGAAGCCGAGCAAGCTCATTCGCCTAGGAGGAGTGCCTGAAACTGCCACAAAGGATGATGTAAGTGGGATCTTTTCATCCAAAATTCCTAGCAAAATTTTCAAAACTCTGTATCAGGGGTTTCTAAATGTACTGTTGTAAAGCCTGGCTAATGGCGTTCAGGTGGCCTGTCATTTTCCCCGCGGAAAAAAATCTCGATTTAGAAGTCATTGAGATGTTATTTTTATCTGATTATTCTGGGGTTTGTGGAGTCTGGAAGCGAGGAGTTTTTCTGCAGTCGTGTCTGGGGTGTTGGTGCCTGAAAGCCTCCGGACTCTTTATCACTCCTGACTTCCAGCACTGCTTTATAGATACCAGATACTGTGATTAACTTGTTCGTTCTGGTTTGGACTCGGAAGACGTGTAACGTCTAACTGCCCTTGTTTGTTCTTAGCTACTTGAAATTTCTTAAATGACACTGTATGAAGGTGGAAGAGATGCCTCCTGCTGATGCTGGTTTTAGTAAAAAAAAAAAAAGTGAAATCTAGGCCACAAGGTGATAGAAGTTTCCTTTCTAAACTCTTCCACTTTAAATTAGGATTTTAATCTATTTTTTTTGGTGGCAGTTGCAGACATGAGAACGCCTACACACAACAGCTTTTGCTAGGGTTAGCCGTGATGATCAGAGCTGCTGAGGCTTGGTACTGGAGAGCTCACAGCAGAAACTTTGTCTAGTGGAAGATGACAAGACTTGAACAGTCGTGTCCCTCCCGTGCCCCTTCCTTTTCTTACAGGCAGTAGTTGGCTGAAACCAGCATGACAAACCTTTGCATGGTTGAATTCGTGTGTAAATGATGCTTATTTATTTAAACAACCCCCCCAAATATTTCCCAATACTCAGGAGATGGTTCTCAGGTACTGCAGGAACTTAATGGGGAAGATGTGTCAGTTTGTGACAGAGTTAACCTAGGCCAGCAAAGCTCTTGGGGAAAGAGAACAGCACGTTGGCAAGTGCTTTGCTTTCTGAGGTTGTCTTCTGGAGACTGAAGTGGATTTTGGTTTTCCTGTAGATTCTCAACGCTTTCCGAGGGCCTGACGGGACACCCGTGAAGGACTTGCGACTGAAAGATTACAGCTCAGGTGAGAGTGCTTTTCCAGTGCTTCTGGTTTAGAGTTCACCAAAGGGTGTTTTCCATGCTGATACTCAGGCAGTGTGGTTAAAGTCGTTGGTGCCATAACTGCAGGTGTTTTCCAATGAAAATACCCACTGAGTTTTGTAGTTTGTCCTCAGAACTGATGGCTGTTCACACTACTGCTTCAGAGTAAAATGTGTGTCCCAGTGCCTCTAGATAGATGGGAGAGCAGTAGGAAAAACAGTGAGGCTGTTCCAATAGCCATCAGGAGTAAAGCCAACACTAACTTGGGACAGCATGTTAATTCCCAACCCCTTTTTTTTTTTTAATGGTTATTAAATCCTTTTGGATTGCTCTACATCTCCTTTCTGCCATGGTCTTACCCTGGAGCATGTCCTGCACAAATAGTATTCTCAACCTGATACATCCTAACATTTCTCCTTCAGTAACGTGAAGCTGTTCCCCTTCTTAGATATGAAGACAGGTTTTAAAAAAAAAAATAAAAAAAGAAAGTAAGTTTTGCAAACAGAGAGATCCAAATACTGGGTCTGGATGCTCTTCGTCAGTCAAAGAACTTCCCATCAGTGCGTGTAGGATTCTGAAGAAGGAAATGTTTTACGAGGCTGCTTTGTGAGAGTTGTGCTGGAACAGAGATGTGCGATGGTAGGAAACACGGGGTGAGTCCTGGCCATCCGGTTGGATTACACTGGTAGGGAATACCTGGAAACTGCAGGGGACCGTCTGACGTTCCCTCTCCTGCTCTGATGCTGACCAACAGCTCCTGCTCTGGAGTGAATTTCTGTCGTTTTCCAAAGGAAGGGAGAAGGGCAGGGCTGGGGTTTGGGTTTGGTTTTCTAAACTGAGGAAAGGAAAGGCTTTCTACTTTCATCTGTGCTTTTTCTTATTCCCGGTATGAGTTGCACATGAAGCAGCTGCAAGTCTCGGTGTCGAAACATTATATAAAGGCTTCCTATGTGTTTAGTAGCTGGGGAGAGAAACTGGGGCAGTTGGGTATTTCTCAAGTATATTTTTGTTTCTGGAAGCTGTCAAAGGAGATTGCACAACCTTCTGGTGAACCTTTGAACTGAAGAACACCCCTGTGTTGCGTAATCTGGTCTGGCCCAACAAGCAGGGTTTAAGGGATGCTTAGAGGGGTGGAAAGGAAGCAACGCTTTTGAACTGTAGTGCAGCGTTGCTGCCGTCAGCTGCACGGTGCTGACTGCACCCCAGGGTTTGGAACATACTCTGTTTTCACCCATGCTCATGTGACTGCTTAGGGTGGTTTGGGCTGGTTGGGGTTTTCTCCCTGAAACACATCACTCTTCAGTAGCAAATCAACTGGGAATCTCTTTGGAAGTCTCCTCTTGCGTACATTATCAGGACTTGCTGCCCTCATTAGAGGACTATTATCTCCTCCCTGTTTCCCAGTTCAGAGGCTAGTTGGGATGAGGCATAGTGTCTGAAGTGACATGCAGGAGCCGTCGTATCTGCTGGTGGTTGATGTAATTTGAGGGTTGGAGTTTGCTGCATCGCTCTTGTTTCGGTCTGTCTCAGCTGCAAAATTGTGGGGTGTTTGATGGGGGCTTTTTGTGGGGTGTTTTCTTTCTTCAAGTTTTTCTGGCAGTCGTGGGGGAGGAAAATAATGAAGTTAAAATTAGCTCTTCATTCCCGAGCTGTTCAAAGCTGCTGTTTAACCCTGTCCAGTGGACACCGGTAATTACGCAGTCTAGCATTATTCTAGGTCACGTGCAGACTCCAAAGCCTTTGGTTTGCCTTGTGTCCTGAGGCTGCGAAAGCAGCTGCTCGTTTAAACAGCTTCCTGATCCTCCTTACGCAAGATGGATGCGCCGGGGGCAGCCCAGGCTTCCTGAGTTGTGAAAACTTCTTCTGGAAATGGGGTAACTGGAAGCTGTAGTAAATTCAATCTAGCTTTTCACATTAGGTCATCCGACAGAGAAGTGTGTGAGGTTGAATTCCTGTTAACTTCTGAAATCTAAGCCTGTTTGAAACTAGAGTCACGGGCCAAACGGGGCTTTGTAGGACAGGGTGTGTATGGAAATATCCGTTAGAATTAGGGGCAAATGTGATGGATCTCTGAGGGGTCTCGGGTAGACCTGGGTGCGCTGGCAGCGTCCCTGCATCGGGTCAATGGGATGGCGTCAGCCTGCTCGGAGCGCCTGCTAAGCCTGTCTGAGTGGGTTGTGTGTGGTTTTGAGAGCTATCCAGAAATGTTAAAGATAACATTAATCATGAGTATGCATGTGGAGTGCGTTTGAGAGAAGAATGCCTGCAGCTGTTGGAGAACAATAAGGACCGTAACAAATAGCACACAATTAACTCAAAATAAGGGGGGATGGAATCAGTTTCACAAAAGGATAATGCTTATCATAAAGCTTATCTCAGCAGCTTCAACACGATGATTCCATGCAAGGCTCTTTCTGTTTTGGGGGGAAATTTATGGTTGATATTTTTTTTCCCCCCTCTTGGAAAAAGCAGCTTGACTTCTTTATAAAGCCTTTGCTTTTTACATCCTGTGTATTTGCTAAGGGAAGAGTATTTTCACTGAAGCCTGTGCTGAGCGTGGAACGCTGTTTTTACTATACTTGGTGTGATTTTGGTACACATTCAAGCTGTTTATTCTTTAGATTATTCTGTCTCTGAAGCCCACAGACTGAAATGGTGACTACATTTTTCAACAAGGTAGTGAGAGACCTTAAGAAGTGGCACAGAGATTCTATTTCAATCCAAAAGGCAGATGTTTTATAGACATTGACAAAATGTCAGTCAGACTTTATAGTATTACCCTACACGACAGTAACTCGTAACTTCCATCAGTTAGATTATTTTTTGCCTGTATGTTCAGACTGAAAGTATCAGATCCATTCGTGGTGGGAAGGCGGCTTCTTCCAACGCAATGTGTAAGCCTTGGCAGCCTGAGCTACATTAGATTGTTGGCTTATCTTCCAGCTTGCCTTTTCAAGTGTGTTTGGTCCTGTCTGTTCAGTTAATCACTGCAAAGGATAAGCCCTGAGGTGATAGTGGAATCTTCCAGAGACCACTCACTTGGTCTGCAGCCTCTCCCCGTGCCTCTTGCTGCCTCATGCCAGGGCAGCACTGAGGATGAACCTCGGCAGAAACAAGCGGTGATGACTTGTCAGAAGGGCTGTCAGTAACGGCTTGTGAGGTCCCCTCATCCCACCTGAAGGTACTTGGCTCTTCTCACTGGGGTCAAGGATTTTATGTGGCTCCACAGTGTGGGCCTCCCTCAGTGGAGCTGTTAGCCCAGGGTGAAACAGCACCAGGCTACTTGTGGCACCATCTGTCTGCTTTGCGTTGGTGCTGACTGCCAGGAACTTGAAACGGATACTTCTTGACCTTTGAGGACTCTTAAGGTGAATACACTCGGTTCTGGTTTTGGTTTTGATCATATTTTAAACTTACCTCCTCTCTGCTTCTCATCAAGCTTTATTTCTGCTTTCCTGACTGTATGTCAAACGTGAGCAAAGCCTGAGGTACCCTCTTGAGTGCCTGATGGGCACAGAACCCCTTGGCTCAACGCACACGCAGGCCCTGGAGAGCAGAGCACCCACAGCTATCTTTATCTGAGAGGGCTGTGCATGATGAGTCGTTTGCCTTCAAAAGATGCTGCGATGATGTCCAAGTAATAAGTGAAAACATGAAGTGTCTGAGCCTTCTGTTCAGACTCCTCTCCTGGATACAGTCTGTGATGGGAATGTGTGCTTTCCAGCCAGGATTCACGTTAGGGTTAGTACCACCAGTTGGGAAGAGCTGTTCAGGGAAAGCGAGCCTGAGAAATTGCTGGCAGCCCACGAGGCTTTTCTAGCTTGCTCTACAAGCCCATCTGGGCAATGAAGAGAAGCTTTTGCTGAGCTGGGAGTGTCTGGCAGAGAATGGGCTCACTGACTGAGATGGAGAGCGGTGTGAGAGGACCTGGAGGGATAACGTGAGCTGGATTGCAATCAGAAGCAGGGAGGTCTACTCCAGCCCCTTTATGTACCCCATAAATCAGTGCAGTGCTTCAGAAATTGGGAGATTTGGGTTTGTTAACCCTCTTCTGACCCTTGTGAATATTCACTTTTCAACCCTAGGCAAGGAACGAATGCTGTGCTGCACCCCTCAGGAGCAAAGCACCTGTAGAGGTGGGATGCAGGGAGGATCTCTCTGAGCAGCAGTAATGCTGGGGGCTGGAGGGATGTCTCCTGGGGTGCAGGTGGCGGATGCTAAAGGACCAGCATCCTCCTGTGGTGGAGGTACCCACAGGAAATGTCATGTAACCTGCACCCATGGCTAACCTCACAGCTACTTAATGGCAGCTGCCTGCTCAGCTCTGAGAAGTTTTTATTTAACAAGTACTTTTGACACTAAAGGTGCTTCGTTGCTTGCCTAGCCACCTTCTTGCCACCAGCATTTAGTTTTTCTTTCATTTCTGCAGACCTGACCCTTACACTGCTTGGAACTGCCCCCCTTGTCCCTCCCTTTGTTAAACACAAATGGCCTTGGCCAAGCACTGGAAGAAACTGGATTGTCTTGCTTGTTCTCCCTAAGCTCCGTGTCACAGTTTTGTGTAGCTGGGTGCTGAGAGGGAGACTGGGGGCTGCAGAAAATGGCTGCTGGAATGCTCTGCTGGCCCCCAGAAATATAAACATCAGGAAATTCAAGGCCAAAGTTGCTCTGACATGGGCTGAGCCAATCAGAGATGGATTCATAGCACCTCTGAGAATCACATATAGGAGAAAACAACCCGGAAGCAGCTGCATTTTGCCACCAGAGAAGGGAGCGAGAAGATGTAACGAGCTGTGCAGACACCAAGGCTGGGAAAGGGCAGGGGAGGAGGTGGCCCTGGTGCTGGAGAGAAAGATGCACCTGCAGCCCGTGGAGGGGCTCCACGCTGGATGGAGCAGGTGGAGACATAGAGGAGATGCTGTGACCCTGCGTTGGAATAAGCCCCTGCCAGCACTTGCAGCCATGAGGAGAATCAGAGACACAGAGATGAGAGAGAAATATTTGCGTCGGAACAGGTTCGCTGGGGGGAGGCTTGGAATCCTGTGGAGGACTGGGTCTGAGAGACACTGTGATAAAGAGATAAAGCCCTGTGGGAAAGGATTCACATTGGAGAAGTTCGGGGAGGACTGTCTCCTGTGAGTGAGACCCCACAGTGCAGTAGGGGGAGGGTGTGGAATGAATGCCACACACACCCCTCCTGGCACGGGGGGAAGAAGGGAGCAAAATTCTGACTGAAGTCTGCTAAGAAGGGAGTGGTGGTGGGGAAAGTGTTTTAAGATCTGGTTGCATTTGTTTTAAGATCTGGTCACACTCTCAACTCCGTTTTTCACTGTTCTTTGTAGTGTAGGGTAATAAATCAGATAGTTTTCCTTCTTCACTTTGTGTTGAGTCTGTTTTGCCCATGTCATTGCTGACAGAATGATCTCTCCCTGTCCTTATTTTGACTCCTGGGCCTCTTACTATATATTTTCTCCCCTGTCCAACTAAGAAGGGGAGTAATAGACTGATTTTGGTGGGCGTCTGGCCTCCAGCCAGGGCTAAACCACCACACTCTGCCACACTGCTGCCCTGTTAAATACTAATAAGCCCCTTAGATGAACCGTTAGAAGGTGCTTGTTGGGGTTGTGTTTGTTCCTCCAAGCACAGTCCGTCGTGTGAATCAGGACAGTGAACCATGGGTTTCAGGAATATTTAGGCTCCATCCCTGTAGCTGTACGTGTAGGGTTTGGGCTGGGATGCTCTTGGAGATCAGAAGCTCTGGTGAAACACTGCGCTTGTCCCCGGGTCCTGCATGTGCCACTGGTGCCATCGTGGTGCAGCTTCCAGCCTCAGACCGGGCTGGGAAGCTGAGCTGCCGCTCTGCACGGCGAGGGGTTGTTTCTGGAACCGTGCATCAGAACTGTGCTAAATGGAGACCTTCTGTTTCCTTTCAGGACCAATGCAGTGCCTTTGGGCAAACCCCCCTGAAGGGTGGGTTTGTTTCCTGCTGGTGGCTGCCTCGTGAAGAGGGCCTGGCACCAACCCTGTGGCGTTTGATTAGGAGTAGGTTCCACAGGGACTCAAGTCTTTGGTTTGGTACAAAGAGCGTGCTCTGGGTTGATGTGAGGTGTCTCGAAGATGTAAATCTCACTTCTCCTGCAGAAGTGTGTCTTGCCTGTTGTGTTAATTACACAGAAGACAGCTTGGCTCGTCATCCAGGCTGGTGCTGAGGCACCACAGGAAGAACAGTCTCCTATTGCTGTGTGTAATGCTTTGCACAGAGAAGATGTGTAGCCCACTCCACTGTGTCAGCCATGGGGCGGGCAGACCTTGGGCACTGCCTGGAAGCTGAACTGGTCACCCACGAGCTCCCAAAGCTGCTGTAGCACATGTAAAGTTTCCTCTTGAGGCATGGCCAGATCATGCCAGTGGTCTTCAGACTGGAGGGGCTCTCAGTGGTGCTCTGCCTGAAGCAATTGGTTCCTGTTTGGAGCCAGAAGAGCCTGGCGAGTGCTAAAAGAGCACTTAGTTGGAATTAAGCCATGGTCATCAATACCAGTCCTTGCTGGTTTTCCCCAGTATTGGCTAGTCTTGCTGGATTTCAGGGCAGTGGCATGCGCTCTCTTGGAAGCGATCTTGCTCCATCTTTCTTCATCTTGATGTGGCTTAGGAAACAAGCAGTAGGAATCTGTTTTAAGTCAGTGCTTATGACAGTGATCAATGTTGGTTCAGGGCTATAAGGCTTCTTGAGCAGAAAAGGCAACACACGTTCATCCAGTGCTCACAGCCCTTCTGACACACCGTTTTTACAAGTGTGCTCACCTTTTTTTTTTTTTTTTGCATCTCTGGCACAAAACTTCAAGGCTTTTCACATTGTGCTGACGTTATTGGGTTGATTGCTAAATGACAGATTGTATATCCTGGAGACCAGGTTCACACAAGCAGCACTTCAAAACCCAGCTCCTGTCTGCAGCACCTTCCCACGTGCGCAGTATTCAGTCGTCTCAGAGTTTGTGGTGTCCTGGCCTTCCTTGGATTCCAGGTTTCTGTACTAATATGATGTAACACTTGGTCTTTAATAAAGCTACAAACAGCATGTGCTAAGTGGTGTTTTTCCCTCCTCCTACTGTTCTGATATCCTCCCTGGGTTGAGAAGGGTTGACAGCTGTCTGGGGCTCTGACCATCGGTGTTCCTGTAGTTCATGGAGCTGTGTGTCTCTGAGGGCATCACGTCCTTTGTGGGTCTTGTCCTCTTGAGTGGATGGGCAGCTCTGTAGTGCATGTGTGTGGGAGGCTGTATGCTGTTCTACAGAGGGACTGTGCAAAGTGACAGGTCTTTTTCCAGCAGCCAGGTGCAGCTTGTAAACACCCAGCCTCTGAAAGGAATCAGGGACTGGGCTTGTTGCAGATTGCCCTGTTTAGCATTCAACAGCAAACTCTTGTGGTACAGCTCTTCAGCTTTAGTAGCTCTGAAGACCAATTTATCTGTGCAGTAAAGAGATCTGACAAACTTATGGATGCTCCGAATCCACCAGCTGGTATTGAGAGAGTTCTTGGGTTGGGCTTCTGAGCTCGTGTTAGCGCAGATAGATTGCCACCGTTGCCGGCTGTGCTGCGGGGCTGCCCTCCAAGTTCCAGCCTGTGTGGACAGCTTGTTTTTCCCTGCTCACCATGGAAGGCATTACACCCCTGCCCATCCTCACCCCAATGGCAGGACGTGCTGCTTAAGCACAGGTATGGCCACTGCTGTGTGTGTTCAGGAGCTTCTGGCTGCTCCTTGGAAGCATTGAGTATAAGATGCCTGCTAATCATAGTATGCTGTGATAACAGAGGTACAGAGAAAGCCCTGTGCTTCCCAGCGTGCTCGTGTGATGAGGTATTCACTCTTTAGCATGGATGAATGACATCTGCATCTTCCCTTAGAGAAAATGAGAAAACTGGTGTGGGGTCATGGGCTTGTTGCCAGAGTCTCCTGCGAGCGTGATTCCTGTCAACCAAGGAACAGCAGCTTGTCTGAGAAGAGCGTGCAAAACCCATTCTCTGCTCCCCAACTGCGCAAAGGTCAGCGTGGGAGATTGCAACTTGTTTTGAGGGATGTGGAAGTCCTTCACGGTCACCCCATACTGTGTCATAGTTGGCCTTTGAAGCAATAGAACCTCTCTAACATGGATGCAACCGTAGAGGGTTTCCTCAGCTCCTCTCTCTGCATGCTGTCTCTGGAGAGAGCAAGCAACAAGAACGCCCTTGCTTCAAAGGCTGGCCCTGCCCCTGGTTTACTGTGCTGTCTCTGAGCCCTATGAGTGCCCAAAACTGCAAATGCTTTTATTCTGTGGCCGTTCTGTGCCATCCCACAGGAAAAAACAATAAGCACAGCGTCATTGGGATGGATGAGAAGGTCTCTGCCTATGGAGAGTCCCCGTCATCATCCCCTGCCCTGCGGGTGTGTGGCCCCAGCTGGCAGATGCAGGGACCTCCCATGGGTTGGCAGCAGCCCAGCTCTGCCATTCAGCATGGCAGCCTGTCAAACAGAGCTGCTTTAGCAGGACACCATCCTCTTGCTTTTGGGATGAGAGGGGAGAGGATGTCTTTGTTTTGCACCCCAGCAGTCAGGTTTTCAGACAGCAGGTGATGGCTCACCGTGGCCTTCAGGTTACCTAATGCCTTAAGCTTGCAGGGCGGGCGGTAGAGTGACATACCTCATGCTTGTTCCTGGAATCAAGGAGCCGGATCACCCCTCGAGTTGGATGCCTTTGTCATGCTGCCATCACGCCTTCTTTCCAAAAGTATCCTTGGTTTGGCACAGGCAGCGCTGTTGGCGTTACGTGATCTTTTCATTTGGCCTCCTAAAATTCCGGAGGGGATTTTAATGTTTGAAATTTCGGTGATGTCTTCACGCTGCTTACAGCCCCTCTCCCAACAGCACTACGGGTTTCCTTTATTTAGGTCTTTGACATAAGGAACTATCATGAAGTAACACATTACTGCGTGTCAGTTGTTCAGCAGAAACTCTGCGCGTATGGAAACAAGTCTTATTTTAAATCCCAAGTCTTTGATCTTTTATCTGAAGCCAAAGAACAGTGATTTTTGAGTCAGGCTTTCAGGGTTTTTAGCCAAGCCGTGGCATGCTAACAGGGACCCGCTGTCAGATTTCACTTTGCTAAAACACATCTGTTTCAGAGACAAAATATTCCTTATTCAGTGTTTGCAGAACAGCTTCCTGGAGCTCTAAATATGTTCTTACTCCTAAGTATGAAGCAATCGTGGCCATTTCCAGTGTTGAAAAAACTGAGCCTGCTTTGGGAACATCCCAAAGGATTGTGTATATACAGACGCACTTAAGGGAGAGCAGAAGTCCTCTGGACTTTATGTGTGTGCTCTCCCTGTGTTCTCCTTTCACCTGTTGCATACAGCCTGTGGGACTGTGGGCTTGTGCAGCTGAGATGATGTCAAGTAGGGTAGGAAAGTCCTTTTACACAGCTCACCTAAAGCGTAATGGGGGAAGGTGGGAATGTAAATGTTTTATGACTGTGCCAGGGCCAAAACCTGGAGTTCAAGTGTTGGAGGACTGTTCTGGTTGGAAAGGTCCTTAGGACAGTGCAGGTGCTGCAGCATGCCCAGAGGGTGCATGGGACAGGGGGAAATACTGATTTATTTCTGTTGTGATGGGGAGCCTGTGCTGATCCCATAAACTCCTGCAAAAATGCAAAGCACTTCTTACTCTATCTACCCTTTTGTGGATCCCGAGCCTGTGCTGACCAGGAAGTGAAGGATGGAATTAACACACCAGGGTTTCTGTCTTCCTGTGAAATTTTGTGTGTGCATTTAGGCCACCTTGAGGGGAAAAAATAATCTGTGCTGTAGTCTTCAGCAGTGGTTTTGCTTTGCTGGTTTGATCGCTTTGGTTTTACTCTTGGGACCTGAATAATAATGTCAGTGGGTGTCTGAGAGCTCTTGTTTTCAGGGGATGTCAGTGCACCTTGGGGTGCCTGTTGAACCAGTGCTTGCTGCTGTGTACCTGGACCCATCCCTCTGTGAAAATCCCCTGCCCTGCCTCTGGTACCAGAGCTGAATCGCTGCTGCGTTCTGACAGGCTGACTTCATGGGGGCTTCAGAAGTAGAAACATGCCTGCTCAGCAGGTGCAGCATGGAGAGCTGAACCAGCCTTACAGGGGAAGCAGGGAGGAGGCACAACACTTGGCAGCAGGAGCCTCCCCAGCTGCCCTCCCCTCAAGTGACCGGCTTTGTTTCAAGAGTTGTGCTCTGGGTAACATGATTGTTGCTGATCGTGGGAAAAATCAGCAAGCATCATGACTTGGAGGTGCTCTGCAGCAGGCTGCTCTCCTGCAGCAGGCTGCTGTCCTGCAGGCCTCCCTCGCAGCAGCCTTTCCATCCTGGTCTGAGGTGGAAGGATGCTGTGGGGGAGCTGGGGTGGGTGTCGAGCAGGGGGGCTGTGCTGTCCAGGGCTGGTGTTACTCTGTTGTTCTTGCATACTGAGGGACGTGGAGGCAGCCTGGTGCTGCCTGTGCCAGGACAGCTCACACTGCAGAAGGCTGCGGCCCTCTGCGACCTGACTGCGAGAGCTGAAGGCCTGGCCTGAAGCTGCCAGCCAGGAGCACACGGGGCACAGTTGCTGATGTTGGCTCTCACTGTGCATGTTCCTGCAGTGAAGCTTCTTGTGGGGGTTGAGTTTGATGGGGGAGGGCAGAGGTAAGAAAGTGCAGGAGGAGAAGTGTGGTCCCTGGACCGTGTGGTCCCTGGAGCTGCTCTCCAGCGTCTGTTCCCCAGGGTGTCTCAGCTTTGTGTCTGCGTGTAACGTACAGCGCTGTACTCTGTTGTGTCGTGCTGGATCAAATCCGTGCCTGAACCTCTTGTTCAGAGGACTGGGGTGTGAACTGCCTCCCGGGGTAGGGCACGTAGCGAAACCCTGTGCATTGTAGCTTTCTGGCTGTGGGGAGACCCCCAACTTCATGTGCACAAGGAAGTAAGGGAGCGCTCTGATCCCAGCTTTCCAATTACCCCAGCTGTCAAAAATCCTCTCCATGAAGCAGAATCGGGAGCCTTACAGGCTGACAAATACCATTCACACAACCCTTTTCTATATGGGAGGGAGAGAAGTGGCTCTGTAGAGTTCTGGGTTTGAATAAGACTGCAAAATGCGCCATGTGAGCCCGCACGCTGTGCTGGCAAGTAGCAGAGGTGTCTGCCCAGAATGCAAAACAGCCTCCCAGCAAGGGGCAGCACTGCTCCCGGAGAGCCACGCTTCTGCAGAGAGGAGGACCGCTTCACTTTCACAAATGGGATTCGGTGTTGCTGGAACTGCAGAAGATGGATGCTGTGGGAACAGCTGGGCGAGTTCGGTTCTGCCGATCCTGCCAGCTGAAGCTGCACCTCTAGTTCCAGGTGCCCACTTCATGTAAGAACATCAAGTGGCTTTAGCTGCACTCCAGCACAGATGGTGTGCTGCTGGCCCGCGTCTTTCACGGAACTGAAAAGCACCCAGATTGATGCATTTCCCTCTCGTGTAATTGTACAGGCTGAAATAATATGGGGAAGGAGAATTAATTCCTGTGTGAGGTAGAGGAGGAGCTCGGCTCGAGTTGGAGTCTTGTCATAACAGTGAATGTTTAAAGTCGGGCTCATGTCATTAGAACAGTGTGCAAAAAGCTCCCAGAATATATATGAAATAAAAATAAAATCAATAGGGTTTGATGATGGAATGGTTCTGTGTGGCCCATGTCTGATGTAATGGTAAAGGAACAGCGAAGGGAAAAGCAGAGAGCGCAGCACATGTTCTTTGGCTGGGCTCTGGGGGAGAGGGGGGCTGTTTTCCAGCAGACTGGAATGCCTTGCCTGAAAGAAGTGTGCATGGAGTTACCTTCCCATGGCAGGTGAGGGGCTGAAGCAGTAGGAACCAGACATGTGTTTGGTTTGAAGGTACTGCTGTTAAGATGTGTGTGTTGAGGAGTGGAGGCAAGCTCTTCACCAGGGCATCTAGGTGCCTGGAATGGTGCAATCCACATGCAGCCCAGCTTTTCTCCCACCCAGGAGAAAGGCAGCAGGAGGAGGGACCAGGCATCTCCTTTGTCTGTGTGTCCATGTAGAAGTATGTCAGCCCACGAGCATCTGGAGAACACTGTTTTGGCTTGAGGTGGCCTTTACCTGTGAAGGGTGACATTGTGACTTGAGGTTTCTCCCCAGTGCTTCAGTTCTTGGAACTGCTTTCAGCATCGAGGGTGGCTCTTAGGATGGTCTTAGCTTCTGTAGCGTTCACCCTGCGCTTTACTGTGGGACGTGACGTTTGGGGGCAGGTAGCTGGAGTACACAGTGGAATCAGTAGGTCCCTTCTGCCACTGACTGAGTTTCCCAAGGAGGAGAAGAATAAAGGCTCTCTAGTTTCTTGCATCTGAACTTAATCTCCCACACTCTTGTTACCTGTGCAGTAACATCTGTACCAGAATGAGAAAGTTGGAGTTCTCATTCCTGTTCTACCACACGCTTTCCTAATGTGAGGGACTAGACTTGAGAAGTAAGCAGGTAGTGAAGGGAAAATAGCAAAGGAATCGTGTTAGTTCTTTCTGAAATATTGCCCAATTAAAATGCTGGCTATTCACATAAAATCCATTTGCAGCAGGGTACTGGGATGTGATTTATCAGGACTTGCTTGGGAGAGCACTACCTCCGAGGTAGCACAAAATGTGAAACTAGCAATGGAAAATCACTGTGCTGTAAAAAAGAAAGGCCAAAAAACCAATGATTTCTTGCCCTAAGGAAGGGTGTGCCTGTCACTGGGCTGCGCAAGGGGAAGTGGGAACACTGCACAATTAACATTCCTGATAAACTGCACGGTTAATCATCATCCAGCTAGTCCCTGATTTCTCTCCTTTTCATTCTGGAGCAGAGGGGTGGTGGTTAGAGGGTTTGTCACTGGAGGGAAAGGGAAGTTGAATATTTAATGTGGCTTTCTTTATGACAAGGCACTAACATGACTCCCGTCTGTATTTAAATGCTGTCCCCAGGTTACGACTATGGCTATGTCTGCGTGGAGTTTTCACTCTTGGAAGAGGCCATCGGATGCATGGAAGCCAACCAGGTTGCTTTAAACTTCGGTCAATGCTGCTAGAAGATTTTTAAAGTTGGGGTTTTTTTTTTGGTGGGGTGGTGGAAAGGCAATGAGGTGGTTTTTTGGGTTGTTTTTTTTTGTTTTTGGTTTTTGAACCATTCAAAGGAAGATCTCTTCTTGCATAATACACAACACTGTGGTTTAAATGCTGTTTCCAGAAACTTTTAGAAGGAAATGCCAGTGTGAAAGAGCTGCTGGACACCAGGCGGTCTGCCGTCCTCCCTGGCGTGTGTCGGCACACTGGCTGGAGTCAGGCTGGTAGCTGACACCTAACGCAGGTTTCGGCCCTGCTGCTCCTGTACTGACACCGAAACCCAGTCAGAAAGGGCTCTGCTGGCATTAAACGCTTCCCCTGGCTGTGCGTGGCACATACACATGTTACTGCAGGTGAGGCCTCTGGTATGCAGCTCTGAGTCACCCGAGGCTTGCACGCTCTGCTCTTCCACCCGCCTCCTGTGTGGGAGAGATTCTTCATTGTGCATCTCCCCTGTATCTACCCTGTCCTTTGGCAGGCTGGAGCTGCAAACACGAGGACTGCCCTACGTGTGGTTGCACCTGGTAAATCTGTACGTTTCCAGCCTTCAAAAGTGGCTTAGATCCCCAGGGTGTGTTAGGTAAAACATAGGTTCCCATCTCACACCACCCTCCCTGTGCCTTGGAGCTGCAGGTGGTGGATCACCTGAGGAAAAACACTATAGAATTGATCCTCCTTCCTTCACTCTGTCCCTCCGGTCTCCCCTCTGCTGCCTTCCTCCTCCTAATTCACCCGAGTAAGAATCCATATCAATTATCTCAAGCCTTTTTACCTGAATCCCAAGTCTTGCTGTCACGGGAGGAGAGTCATGACTCAGATTGAGCTGTGCATCTGCAAAATGTACTTACAGTTAATGAGTCCTCACAGCTGGGGCTTCAGAGGTCCCACGAAGCGCTTGCATTTGCCTCTATTTTCAGTTACAGAGGTATCAAACTTACAGAAATAATTCATTGCTGGGAAGGAGCCTGGCACATTCCCACTGGGGCGGTGGTGGGGAGCACAGGAGGAGAAGGCTCCAGAATTAATTATTACTTTTACTGTCAGTGAGAACTTTTGTTTTCCATTAGGTGTTGTTGTAATTCCCAATTTATTTTGTTGTCACTGGGGTATCTGTAATTAGGTATGACATTCCTTTTAGCCAAACGCCCCTTTATTCTCTCTAAATTCTCTTTCTGTGAAATAATGTCTCCCCACACACAAGTGATTGCCAGATACCTGGGATTTTGGGAATTCCTCTTTCTCGCTGTGGATGCCTTCTCCCATTTGGAGCATTGCCATCTACTTGGCCAGGTGTTAGGACTGGATCATATTTGGTCCATTGCTGCAGCAAAGAGCCTGGAAGCACCAGTCAAGTTGAACTGCTTGCGTAGAGGTGCCCAGTAAATCTCTGCATACCCACGAGGAGATTCTAGCTGGATGCTTTTTCACTGTGTTCCCCTCCCAGCATTGAGGCAAGGTGCTGCCAGAACCCTGTTAATCGTCCCAGGTAATGGTCCCAGCCACAGACTCTGCCTGGGACACATTAAAAACAGATAGGGTGTGAAGTCTTCTGCTTTTCCCTTCCTGCTGTGCGTGTGTACAGAGGAAACTCGGAAGACAGAGTGGTTGGAAGGGATCATCTCCAAAGTCTGCGTGCGCTTCACTATGTTTTAGTGTGTAAACAATAGTTTGTAATTAGTGAAGCAAGAAATGTGCTTTCTGGGCTGACCCAAGCTTTAGGAATTTGGTCAGGAGAGTTGTAACCTCTGGATTGCTCCGTATGGGTCAGCTTCTCTAATTTGCTCTTGATTGAGCATGATAAAAAAAAGGCCTTCTAATTATTTAAATTTAAAAAAATAGTAAGATTTGTATCTGACCTGCTACAAGGGAGGGAGCCAACTATTAAAATAAGTTCTCAGTATAAGCCAAGTGGAGATGTTGAGAAAGGGAGTTAGGTGATTTGATTGTCCTTAGACAATGCAGAGCCCAGTTTAATATCTTCCAGGGTTGAGTTATAAAACCATCTCCTTAGGCTGAGAATTAATCTGCATTTTTACAAGCTCCAGAACCCAAAAGCTGTGTTAGCTGAGACATAAGATTCTTTGATAGTTCAGCTATTTTTGGAAGGTTATCAGCTATCCCTGACAAGTTCCCTCACTTGTGAGAGCAGAAATAGCGAGGCAGTGTCAGCCCACAGCGACATCCGCGCCCCTCGCGACTCAGCCTGCCTCTCTCCCAGTCGTCTGTAGGCTGGGAATAAATAGCTTCCGCAGAGGCCGCGGGGTTCGGTGCCGTTTAATGCCCCTGCCTAGAGAACACTTTGCTACTTCCTTATACTGTATCATTCCTATAGTGTGAAATCCTCTGGTTTTACTCAGTGCAGGCCAGCAACTCGGTGAAGACCATTCCCAAATTTGCTAAGTAACCGGATTTACCAGGTCCAACTGCCTCCCTTCAGTAAGTCTGGCATGTGTATGTGACTGCTGAGAGTTGAGGGGCATTTCTATTCAGTACATCGTGATGAGGAAACATCCACCTTCTGTGTTGCCCTAATTTCCTCGGGGATTTTCTTTCCACTCGTACTAATTGCCGCAGCTAACGTGATGAAAATGCCCCCACCTTAATAATTGCTTTCCCTCATTGACGGTTGCGTTGGCACTTTATTACAGCTCAAAGGTCTTACCTAATGAACGTGAAACGCGAGGGGTTGCCGCTACCGCTAGCGCAGAGGTGTGGGGGGCAGGTTTGGTTGAGCCAAGTGCTGGCTACAGCTCTCTGGCCACCCAGGAGGCTCTTTGCCCCGGAACAGCGGGCAGGCTGGCAAGTGTTTTTGTGGAACCCCTGGTTGTGATGGTCCTGTTGGCCTTTTGTTATGAGTTGGCTGTCATTTGATTTTTCTGAGAGGACACCTCTTTTCTGTCTGTGAGAAGCTGCTTTTCCGCTGGGGAGAGGCAGCTGTTTTGAAAGGAAAATGGGCTTTCTGTCTGCTGTGCCACCTGGTTTCTCCTAAATAATCTTTCCCTCCTTTCTTCTCACTTTTGAAGGGTTGTAGTGTGGTGTGGCGTTTGTCTCGCTGTGTTCTTTGCATTCGGGCTTGGGCTTGGTATAGTAACATTCCTGTCTGGGGGAACTGCTCAGACACAACTTTGGGAATATATCTCATGGCTCTTGCTCTCCATATGCATTGGGATTTCTGAGCACTCCTCCTTCATCTGTAGAAGAAACACACATAATAACCTTGTTATTGGGTGCGGGAAAACCTGTTGGGGAAGTAGAGTACCCTTGGTGTACGGTCGTGTATCATAAAGGCAGGGGAAGGAGTAGGGATGGAGAGAGCCTGTCTCTGCTGCCTGGATGTTTTTCTGTTTACACCAAGGTACAGCTGGTTGTTATGCATAAGGAAGCAGAAGGGGTTGTTTAAAGCTTGGGAGCAAATGCTTGGTCTTGACTGACTACACAGTGTTGTGTCCAAATCCTCTCAGGCCTCAAACTTAGCAACACCGGCAGTGTGTTTCCGAGCTTTTGTTGCTAGTTACTAACAGCTTTGTAATTCGTTCCTCCCGTTTCTTAAGTGGGTAAAACTGGGGCAGCTGTAGCATGAGCTTTTAAAAATGACATGCTTGGGGCATTACTGTGGAGGTCTCCAGGCAGTCGTTCCAGGGCTCGCTCCTGCACCTGCCTGCACTGAGGCTGGCACATATCGGAGAGCCGTTTCCCCCGCGGCGCTGTGCGATCCTTGATCAGCTTGCTGAGCACAGTGACACCGCTGTTCCCTGCTTGTTTCTCACAGGAGAGGGTAAGAGGGACTCTGGCTGGATTTTGTGGGTGCTGGATTTACGTGAGTGCATCCCGACGCTGTGTGACTGGGAGCATTGGCTGGGCATTCCCCCTGCTCTGAGCCCATTCCCTTTTATCCATTCACTGCAGCGCTGCATTTAGTGTGAATGTAGCTTCTCGTACAGAGGAGACCTCGCAGGCTTTTCACTGTAGCTGTTGGTGTTAAAATCCACAAGATGCTTTGACAAACAGGCAAAGCCTAGGACTTTCTGCCCTGAAAACATTCTCAGTAACCAGTCACAACGGGCATAGCTTCCCAGTTAGATGCAGAAGGAGTTTGTGGTTATCCTGAGAGTACATCTGCACTGGTCACCTGTAGCCTTGGAGTATCTATGGAAACCTGTGGTGCAGGAGCATGCTGCAATTTATAAAAGAAACTGTGTGGCCTGATATCAGAAAGGATTGTTTTCCTTTTGGTAGGATGTGTGGAGTTGTGGAGTCTTGCATTTTTTTCTAGAACCTGCAGAACGCCCTCTGTAATGGAAGATAACACCCGCCTCAAGTGTATTTTCACGGCCTGTCTGCTTATCCATCATTTACTCACTTGACAACGTCACTCCGTCTCCTTAGCTTTAACCTGCAGTTGTTGAGGGTGGTGGTGACAGCCGAGTGTGTCCACAGACACACTGAAATCCCTTTGCATGTCAGGCCAAGAAGGCTGGAGGTGGCCTTGCTTTTGGTACGTCCTCCTTGGATTATCAGCTGGTGTTACCTTCTGCCTTTCTCGTTGTATATTAGGTGTGGGGATTTTGCTCGGGTTGTATCGTTACCATGTGTCATTGTTTCCCTGTTAAACCTGCCCTGCTTGTGACTGCATGGATTTCTAGAAGCAATTTTTGGAGTCTTCCACTTGAAGAGTGTTTATAGAGAGGGGAAAGGTTTGTATGCCTGGACAGTGTTTCGTCTGTAAACACGCCAAGGATTGGGGAAACACACACATTACGGAGTCATTTTTGTCATCCAGGTGGCCTATGGAAAGTTCCCTCTGAATGAGGGAATGAGATGAGTGGATTGCTGGGCAGCAGAGCTGATCTGGAGGTTTGTTTTCTGTCTGATGCTGTGTGTGGCCTAGTCACTGGCTCACCCTCAGTCTTACATCACCTAGGCTTAATGCGTTGAGTCAGTAATTTGTTTGTTCCCACTTGTGTCTTGCTAATCGCTGCATCGTACCATCATTAAATTGGAGTTGTAGGCCTCTGTGGTCTGTAGGGAAGTGGCAGTGGGAAGCTCTGAGTGCTGGGCAGAGGCTCTGAGTGCTGGGCAGAGGCTCGCCCGAGAATAACCAGTGGGACCTGCCCACGACAGCGCTGGGCGCGTGGGTGTCTGCGTGTGTATCCTGCAGCGATGTTGGGATAAATGCACTGACTGCCTTTCTGTTTGGAAGGACTGACCTAATCTCTGCATGCTGCAGAGACCTTCCCTGTGCAGAGAAGGGTGCCTTTTGTTGTAAAATGCAACTGCCAAGAAACCTCTGGTACTGCAAATACCTCTCTGGGCCTTCAACATTTCCTGTCATCTCCATTGCTCAAGCTGTGTGAATCCTCTTGGTCTCTCTTCCCTTGGCACGGGAGGTTGTAAGAGATCTGTTGCCAAAGGCTTCACACGCTCTTCCTTCAGCCAGTGGTAGCTGCCCATCCACATGGTTTTTCTAGCCCTTCCTGGGTAGAAACCCAGAGCCTCCCTGGCAGCTCAGCCCTGCCTTGCCTCAGGAAGTGAGCTCTGCTAACTAAAGTGTTTTAAAGGATGTGTGTTTTTAACCAGCAGAGTTGTGAAGCTGCATCTTCTTGCTCCACTTGTGTGATCCCAGCTTGCCGTGCCCACCCACCTCCCAGCTCTCATCCCAAAGTCCTGTCCTCCTCTTTTCCTTCAGCCTCAGCTTACTTGTGTGATGGGGACCATGTGTGTTGGCTGCTCAGTAATGGGACTGTCCCCAGAGGACAGCTTCCAGGTGAGCGGCTCAGAGCACGCAGCAGATGTGGAAGCAGGACTCCTCAGTGTCTCAGGTTGCTGCTGGGGATGTAGGGCCCAGCAGGGTTATCTCAGGGTTCACATATTGCTGTGTATCATGGAATTATCTGCTCTGTGTGCTGAAGTTCACTTGGGCTCCTGTATAAATAGGTTCTTCTATGTGAAGCATCCCTTCCTACCCTTGTCTCTAATGAAACTGCTCTTCCTTGGGCCCCAGGACATTTATGTTCTGCTTATGGACTTGTTGGGTTTTTTTCTGGCTGACATTAACAAATCTGTGTGATGAAGTACCTCTGAAAAACGCCTTCACTCCCTGCAGATCTCAAATGCCTTGTTCATCAAGTTTTACTCTGTTGGGATGGATGTTCTGTTTGCAGTGCCAGGAGCTTGAGCTGGCAAAAGTTAAGGAATAACTCTGATTTCCTCAAGCTTGCTGAAATAACGATCCATGAGTGTTACTGAGATAAGTGTCTGGTCCCCTCTGGCTGGCTGGTTGTATGATGTACAGTACCAGTACTGACAGGTACTGCATGTCACTGTGCTGCATCCAGAGGTGCGTGGGGGCCAATACTCCCTGCATGGGTGGCTTCAAGTGAGGAACCACTGTTATACACCGAGACCGATGGCTGGGGTGTGTGGGGGTGTGGGTGTGTGTGTTGAAAGTTTTTGCTTGTGAATATGAAGCATGTGTACCACAGATAAATCCACCTTCTGCCCCTTCTGTAGAGCTAAAGCCATATCCTGGTACACTGGCAGAACAGCGCAGAAATAGCTTTGTTTCAGTCGTTGTCAGCATGTGAAGTGTTCTGCTGAGTGACACGGCATCTGGCACGCTCATCCTTGGAATTCGTTTGTAGGTGAGATTTTGCCTTGAGCTAGAAAGGATTTGAAGTAGTCCTTGGATGCACATGCAGGATGCAGATGCTACCCTGTGTATGTGTCAGGTCCTCTCCTCCTGACATGTTAATCAAACGGTTGTGTGACAACAAGGAAATCTTAGTCACTGATGCTACCTATAGGTGCAGTTTCACCTTGCAATGAAGAGTAGTGTTTTACTGTTGGCTCTTACTCATAGATTGTATGGGTTTTGCTGTGTTTACATTCATGATTGGGGGGTTTATGAAGATCCGTAGAAGCTCTAGGTATAATCTTGTGTAACCGTTTGGAAGGTGTTTATCATTGTAGCATCAAAGTGCTTCAGAGCAGTGTGGCAAATGAGCTGTTGGACAGATAACATGTGATTACTGCTGATAGATTGTGTATGTGGTCAGAAGATGATTCTGGATTAAGATGTAAAATCTCTTGATCAAGCTCCTATACTGAAGTTAGTGGGACCTGTGCCACTAATTTGCTTTGATGCTTTAAGTAAGTGGTGAGTAACAGACCTGCAGATGCACTGTCAGAAATTC
Organism: Gallinula chloropus; assembly: GCF_964237585.1. Classification (NCBI taxonomy): domain Eukaryota; kingdom Metazoa; phylum Chordata; class Aves; order Gruiformes; family Rallidae; genus Gallinula; species Gallinula chloropus. Next base: position 19,930,496 of record NC_140097.1, read on the forward strand.
CCCCTGTACTCCTGGAAGTGGATGGTGCTGATGATCCCGCTCCTGTTACTCAAAGGAGACAGAGAGGCATTGAGAAGAAATGTCTGGATGGGTTTGGTGTACAGGAATAAAGGCGTCTCACCGAGCACACCCTAACTTTCATTTTCGGTCACGGCTTTGCTGTAATGGCTTGTGCAAGACCTGTCATGGGGAAAGAGATGCCAGTCCTCTCAGCCCGATCCCAGCAATGTTGAGGGGAACATCAGATATGTGTTACAAGCATATGAGCCAGATTCTAGTGCTGAGACTCCATCTGGACTGTTTTGATAAGTGGGAGCGCACCAGAATGTTGTTGCAGTTTTCACTCGATGGGTCGGCTTTGTTAGCTTCGGCATCAGAACTGTTCCTTCCTGGGTTTATGCTATCTTGACAGTGATTGCTTCTTCCACTCCTTGGTGTGCACTGTTGATGTTGGATTTCTGGAACAGGAAGATAAAGTTCCCTTCAGCTGTGAATTTTGGTCTTGTTTTCTTCCCAGCTGAGTTTGTGTTGGACCTTTTTAAAGTAAATCATAGAAATTGGGGTACCTTGAATTGGGGTGCATTCAAACAGAGTACCTTGAGTTTTGCCACTTTCTGCTGGGGTTATGTGAATTGCACAAGGGAGAGGTCACATTCAGATGTTTCTAGCTTGACGGTGCAAGATCACAACTCCAGCAAACAGTCAGCAACTTCTCCTTGTGAATTTCTGTTTCCCTTTGACTGTGACCGGGCTGTTAATGTTCTTGACTAGAAATGAAGCATGATTGCAGTGGGAAGTGGGGGCTGGCACGCCTGAGTGGGCTGCAGTGTCATTATCCATCAATCACAGCCAACAAGGAAACAGGTATTTAACGCAGAAGGACACGCAACTATTTTCCGCCCCATTCCCCTGCGAGCCACAGGACGCTCTCAAGAGTCTTATTAAAGCTTTAATACCTACAGAGATCCCACTGTATGGTACAGGAGCAGCAATAAGCAGCATCGCTGTCATTCTGCTGCTTGTGCAGGACAAGGCAAGATGTTTGGTGGGAGAGTGCTGGGAGTTCTGGCAGACACCAGCCCTCTGCACTGCTGAGGATGGGTGCAAACTTCCCCAATCCTTTCTCAAGTGAGTGGGGGAGACTTTCTTCTTGCATCACATCTGCCAACCGGTTTAACCCAGCATGTGTGAATGGGACAGCAACAGTGAGGTCCTCAATACCCCTGGGCGACCAGCTGATTTGTCTCTGCCTTCAATTGCTCCCAGGAGATGGCAGTGAGGGAGAAAATCCTGAAGCCATTTTGTACAAGGAGACACAGGAGGGAGGTGGAAGGTTCTTCCTGGCTTCTGCAGCAGCAGAAATGTATGATGTGCAGTTGACTTGCTGCAGTGAAGTGTCTGCTGTGAAGTAGCATTCTGCTTTAAGGTTTGTTTTGCTGCCTTGTTGCATTGCACTTATGTGTTGACAGCTACCAGATGTTGAATCTGAGTGTCCTCCTGCATCTCTGCCACTTCATGCCACCTAGAAGCTCATTTATTCCACAGGATGAACAAACAGCTTCCAGAAGTAGATTCCCCAAAAGGACAGTGGTCTGAAATCAAATGTGTCATGTAATGAGTTACATTTTTAATGAGGGTCAAAGCCATGAGCATGAGATTTAAGTATTTACATCTCTGAAATTGTCTTCTTTAGGAGAAGGGGAAAGTAATTCTCTTTTCATAGACACCAGGAGAGGAAATCTCAGGTTTTGTGATGTACAGTCCATGTCTAAGCAGGAAATTAGCAATATTCAGGTGGGCATTGTGTACCAAGGATTTGAGCCAGGATGGCAGTAAAAACCCAAGCAAACATCACAGATCTCAGGAGCAGAGTTAACAGAGAAAGTAATTTTAGGTCCTCAGAATCCCAAGATGTATTTGCATACACATAAAATCAGGTTGAGAAGTGTCTCTAAGAAGCTGTTTCACGGTGTGAAGCTGTACATTAATGATACGGTGACTGAGGTAGTTACTGTTTATAGTCCCTTATTTTTTGAAATCCTGATTGATTCTTCCCAACTTGTGACATTACTGGAAAAGAGAGCTGAGGGGGTTTGATTCCAGCCCCCCAGCAAAGTGGTGTTCTGTGCCTGGTCCATGTGAGCTCAGTGTTTGCCCTCTGCTGCTGCTTCTCTGCCCATTGTGCTAACCTGGCTTGTCTGTTCTCCTTCCTCCTGATGTGCTCTGGGCCCATCACTGTGGGTGAGATGGGAATGCCACAAGGACAGAGCACTTCCAACAATGCAGGAAATGGTGTGCTTTTCCTTCCTTGGTGTCAGGGTTGTGATAGGACCTGCTGCTCTGCACGCTCTCCTCTCTGCCTAGAGTCCTCTTCTGAAAAGCTGAGGTCAGTTAGCATGGCCTCAGAGCCTGGATATCTGAATGGGAGAGTTGTTGCTCCTGCCTCTTGTGCCCTGACAGGGCACTAAGCTCCTTCCTTCAGCAGTCCTGGGAATTTGCCAGGAAGGAGGGATCTGGATGTGCCTCTGGATGTTGTTGCCTGGAAGAACCTCTTAAACTTTAGTGCCCCTGGAAGAAGGGACCTGCTGGGCCTGACAGGGAAGCTATGACACCCACCAGCGTTACACTGGACCCAGGCCAGGCTGGCAGGAGAAATACATCTCCTTCCAAAGGGCACATGTAGCTCTGTTCTCACACTGTGCCAGGTTCCTTGGGCAGATACTGGTCCAAGAGGTTAAAGCAGCTGCTTCCCAAATCACCTCCAAAGCAGAGCTCTCTTAATAGGCAGTGCCTGCTTGCACGCAGAAATGGGTACAGGTACCAGCCTGAAGATGTGCCAGCTGCCTCATGTTCTGTCTGTGATCTGGATTTAGCTTTTGGACTGCCCACCTTAAGGTTGCAGTGATGTGCTGGGAATCATCATTGAGTCAGCATGGGTAAGTGTGGTACTGCTGGTGCATTTCCCTATGGGCATCAGTACCAGGCACCCTTTTGTTGTTAACTGGGAATTCAGGGATGCTGAGAAATGAAGTGTCCAAGGACAAAACCCTCTTTCCATCCAGAGCTGTTCCCTCTTCCCAGGGCTTGTGTCTTTTCTGTTTTCCCTTTCAGCAAAGAGGCTTTCCTGCAGGGAGCTTGCCCGAGCCCTGGCTGCAGTGAAAGCACTGCCAGTGAAGGCTCCAAGTGCTGGACTCAGTGGGTGCAGAATTGAGTTTAGGATCTGGGGAGCCTTTGGACTTTGTTCTGCCCTGTTTAAAGTCAGCATCCTCTTAGCAAATGTGTGCTGCTGCGCAGAGCATCCTGTGCTCTGTTTCCCCTGTGCTGGAATCGGTGTGTAATCCCATGGCTACATGCTCCAGCTAAAGGGCACGCTTTTGTATGGGTGGGGAGTGTGTGTGCACCTTTAAATGCTTAATCAAATAGGCTGGATTGTCTGGGAATACATTCCTGCCTTTTGTCCCTTTAAGGCAGAGCTTTCCAGCATGATTTTGCATTGGGATTGGTCTTGAGTGTTTTGATATTGTGCTTTAGATGTGTGAGTAAGGAACCCATCCTGGCCTCATTGTTCTCTGGCTTCCTTGTAGCCAGCACTAATTGTGAATTACCCCTGGGGGAACCGCACAGGAAGGTGGATCAGTGCCTGGCACTAACATGCTTAATCGTTATATTGTTTAACAGCATTATGGGGTGAGGTGGCCTTCGAAGAAGAAGGTGGCTGTATAACAAAGTATTGAGAAATATCTCCACTTTGGAGGGAGAAGGGAAATCCTGCGTTGGGAGCAAGGGGAGTTTTTGAACTTGTCCCCCTTTGAGTTGTTATCCTCTGATGCCCCCAAGCCCCACTGTGTGAACTCTAGAAATCCTCTTCTGACCCCGTCATACCGTATAGGAGAGACTTTCATCTTAACACTTCCACATTTTTCTAGGGATCCTGCAATGCTGAGTGGCAAAGGTGCCCTCCTCAGAGGGCTGAGGGAAGCTGGAGGTTGGAATTACCTGGACAGGGAGACGTTAGGGCTTTCAGCAGCTGGTAAAAGGTCTGCTGTGTTTCTCTGGATCAAAGAAAACTTTCATGTGTGGTGAGATCTCCTTAAAGGGGGAATTTCAGAAGCCACTCGTATCACCTACCCCCCAAAGCCAGCTCTGGACCATGTGAAGTCCCAGGCACACGGCGTGTTTTCTCAAGCTGCGACATGTCACTGTTACCCTTCTCAGAGCCGTAATTGGGAGCTTGCCCGTACCGACTGTTTTGGTGGTGTTCTCAGAGCAGGACTGAGTGTGCTGACAAGTGAAGCAAATGCTGTGTTTGAAAGAGGAGTACTTTGAAAGTCCTGACTTGGAAGTGAATTGGAGTTCAGAATTCAGGCAATAAATGTGGAGAGCTGGCATAGTCTGAAAGGCAATTTCTGTGTGTATTTGCGAAAAGGATGTCAGTGGGGGGAGATGAGTTGTGGAAAGATGCTGGGACTTGCTTAAAAAGAGTATGGCTGGCATCCAGGGAATTTAGAAATCGTAGGAAGAAAACTGGAGGTGTCTCAGCAGGCTAGATTGGGTGTCTGGAAATAAGGTACTTAAAGGATGCAGACTGGCACCTTCTGCTCAAAGACAAATAACCTGGATAACCAGGCAGAAAAGGAGGCCGAGTAGAAATGGAAACTTGTGTGTCACAGTGGATGGTCCCAGCACGAGCAGGTAAAATGGGCTTTATACAAGAGGAGTCTGAGAAAGAGGCACCGAGCGCTATCTGGGCTAAAATGATCCTTGCCTAGCACCATAATTGGCTATATTTAGTTACTACATCTTTAGGGCTGTCTAAGTTCCCCTCCTAATGCCTCAGTTCTGTGTTAGTGCCAAGTTTGCTTAACATGCACATCGGCGATGTGCTGGAATCGTGTTCTGTTAGCTCAGGAGGGATGGTGCCATCTTTGGGTGCCCAGTCTCAGCCCTCCTCTGACCCTGAAGACCACGAGCCCCGAGGATGCCATCCTGCTTGGCATCAGACAACCACTGAAACCATGCCTTACTGTTGAGCGGTTCAGAGTGATGCCACGTGCTCTTGATGCTCAGGAGCCAAACATCCTCTTTTCCAGGTAGCCACCAACTATTGCACGAGATCCATCCCAGTCTCCTTAGAAGCTTGTAATAATAACACACGGTGGGGTTGTTTGGATCCACCAGCTGTCAGACCGCCTGTTTCCCCCGTATCTCTTGAATCTTCCACCATGGCTGTCAGCTACTCAGCACCAGAGTGCTGAACACTGATAGATCAGACCAGTAAAAAGAAGTCCCTGAGCTGCAAATGGTTAGGGAGCTGGAGAAGGGGGGCTGAGAGCCTTGGGGAAGCCCCGCTACACCGGGAATTTGCTTGTAGTTACTGTCCCTGTAGCAGGCTGAACCGCTCTCGCTTCTTCATCTCTCCGTGTCATGCTCTGTTTTCTGTATGTTTAATTACAGATGGATTGTGGTTTGTGGGTTCACAGCTTCTTCTCATCTGCTTTTTGTCAAAAGGTGAGCAGATGTACTGCCTGTTGCTCTGTGGAGTTGAGTCCCTTGTATGGAGGCTGCCAAGGAGCTCGGAGATAAAAACTTTGACATATGGAAAAACTGGGATGAGAAGCCAGTTTCCGTGACTGAGATGATCTTGTTTTGAAATATACCCAGCTGGTCTCTTCTCCTCCCAGGTGTTTCGGTGTCAGCCCTCTGCTCCCCAGAAGCTGCTGCCTACCAAATCATGGGTTAGAGGGACCTTTGGTGTTTGACCCTGTCTGCTTGCTTTATCTGGAGATGCATACCTTAAGGGAGAGAGCCTTGTGCTCTCCCTGCCAGCTTCCCTCCAGCCTTGGTACAGAGATGAGAGCCATGCCAACCAGCCAGGATGCGATGACGTAGTTCACATTGTGTTGTGGTTGTTAAATTTGTGTTTATGATCCATCCTCAAGTAGGAGAACAACCTGAAAGCAGTCTGATGTGCCGTTACAATTAGATAACCCGACTTCTGCTGTCGGTTGCTTGTCTCCCTGTGCTGTGCCATGCAGTGTGTTTGGAGTCCGGGACTGGAAAGCATCTTGAGGATGCTCTGGGAAGGGCTGCTGTGACCATGGGTTCCCTCTGCATTCCCAGGCTGCCTCCTGGTTTACTGTCTGAGCCCCTGGAGCAATAAATGCCAGTCATTAATTGGTTTAAATAATTTTAAAATGATGGGTGTATAATGGTTTTTGAATAGCCATACTAATTACAGTAAATATGCATAAAAGGGCTGAATTAACAGGTAAATGAGGTTCATTGTGGTATTTCACTGTGACTGCTTTGCTCTCTTGCCTGTAAGCATTCTCTTGTCATAATCATTGTATATAGTCCTCTGTTTGCAAATGATATTTTCAGCTCATTTTTCACATGTGGAACCATGTCAGTCTTCTGGCATCCTTCTTGCTGAGCGATAACTAAGTCAGAACCTTTTAGTTCATGGTATGAATGATAGGGGTTGGAAGGGACCTCTGGACATCACCTAGTTAGCCGAAGTGCTGTTTGGCTTTCTGCACAGCCAGCTGCCGGAGGAGATCTGAATATGGTTGGCTCATGGTGCAGGCATCTCCCGTGCTCCCTTGGGTGCTGCTCTGTGGTTACCACCATTGCCCTGGAAGAGCCGGAGCACACTCCAGCTTCCTCCCCAACCATCCACGTCCCCATGTGGTTTGGCAGCCCCTGTGTAGCTGCTGAAGCATGACCCATGGGGTGGGGTCCTTGGGAGAGCTGTCAGCTCCTTGTTGAGAGGCTCTGAAGTGAGATTTTACCGAAGCTTTTAGTTCTTGGCCAAATTCAGCTAAAGCAGAAGCCTGGTTTGGTTGGAGGGAGCGTGCCGTGCTTTGAAAGCTCTCCACGTTGCACATTTTCTAGGTCACTCTGGGATGCTCTAATTTATATTTTTTTTCAGGGAAACAGTTAGCAAAAACTTTGACATCGATGATTTGTATTCTTCTGTCAGCTCAGGCTTGGAGAGCAGAGAGATACTTTTTTGGCAAGTTCTCCCCCTCCTCACCCCCCAGTCATCAGCATTAGAAGGCTGTCAACAAGCATGAAAAATAACCCACTGTGCCAACTGTAAATGCTGATTGGCAGATAAGCACCCCAAGCGGGTGACTCGCTGTGTCCGACCCGCAGCAGTCTGTCCATCCCGCAGCAGTCTGTCCAGCCTGCAGCAGTCTGTCCAACCCGCAGCAGTCTGTCCATCCCGCAGCAGTTTGTCCACCCAGCAGCAGTCTGTCCATCCGGCAGCAGTCTGTCCATCCGGCAGCAGTCTGTCCATCCGGCAGCAGTCTGTCCAGCCTGCAGCAGTCTGTCCATCCCGCAGCAGTCTGTCCATCCCGCAGCAGTCTGTCCGTCCCACAGCAGTCTGTCCGTCCCACAGCAGTCTGTCCATCCCGCAGCAGTCTGTCCGACCCGCAGCAGTCTGTCCATCCCGCAGCAGTCTGTCCATCCAGCAGCAGTCTGTCTGACCCGCAGCAGTCTGTCCATCCTGCAGCAGTCTGTCCACCCAGCAGCAGTCTGTCCATCCGGCAGCAGTCTGTCCAACCCGCAGCAGTCTGTCCATCCTGCAGCAGTCTGTCCATCCCGCAGCAGTCTGTCCAACCCGCAGCAGTCTGTCCATCCCGCAGCAGTCTGTCCGTCCCACAGCAGTCTGTCCGTCCCACAGCAGTCTGTCCATCCCGCAGCAATCTGTCCATCCCGCAGCAGTCTGTCCATCCCGCAGCAGTCTGTCCGTCCCACAGCAGTCTGTCCGACCCACAGCAGTCTGTCCATCCCACAGCAGTCTGTCCATCCTGCAGCAGTGGGCATGGCATGTGCTAGGAGCATGGTCTGGGTTTTCCTTGCTTGCCCATCGATGTTCTTGCAGCGCTTCTGGTTTAACTGCCTTTGGAGACAAAGAGCTTGGGAGCTGCTCTAAGGAAAACCAGAGTTTCATTTCCAAAGCCTTGTGCCCAGCTGACACGCGGTCTCCAAAGTGCTTTTGGGATGATTTCATCACCCCAGGATACCAGCTAAGGGATTTTCCCTTTCTCTTCCCATCTCCCTGCTCCTGTGGGTTTTGTCCCCACTGCGTGAAGGGCTTCGAGACTCTGCTGTGTGCGTGTTCTGCAAGCAGGCTTTACAGTTGGGTGGCATTGCTCTCTAGAGCCTCCTGATGGGATTGCTCAGCTGATGGGTGTACTGGCAGTAGGATTTACATGCGAGGCCGTCAGCTGTTATTCCGGATGATGCACAATTTTTAGCTGAGATGGCTTGTACTGAATTGTATCACTTAGACTAGAATCTGGTTCTGCATCTCCAACAGACGTCTGAGCGGAAAAACCCCAACGCCTAACTGTGTGTGGAAGGTATTGAGCAGTAGCATAAAGCATTGCTCCCAGCAGTAAAGTCCTGATGGATAAAGTTTTGATGGATTTGGCAATTTAGAGGGGAAAAAAACCAGTACAGTCTGCTTGTACCCTTGGACATCTCAGCATTTCCATGGCTGAGAGCTCGGTGTTCTGGTACTGCAGAGCTGTGCTGCCTTCTAAACCCTTCACTGGTGAGTCAACTGCGTGTTTACTGCTAGTTTTGAGGGGGAGGTTCCCGACTGGGAGGACCAGAGAGACATTTCTGTAGCATACAGATTTAGAAAGAAAAGGCCAAGCTGCTCAGAAGTACAGGATGTTGAGAGTCTGCAAGGAGAACTGATGGGCAGGTGAGTTGGTGAGAGAGATCCAGGATAAAACGTGGGACTATGGAAGAGGCTGTTACTTCTGGCATGCCCTGGGTTTACCTTTTGGGGGTTTTGTTGGGGTTTTTTTTCCTCCCCAAGCACTGTTCTGTGAAATTCTCAGGAAATCTTTTGTGATTTCACAAAGATCTGCTCACTTGAAAGCAGTGAACTGAAAAGGAGAGTGTTACCCAAAATGTTCTGCAGAGGAAAGGAGAGAGATTGAAGAGAGTAAGGGGACTAGAGGAAATAAAGGTTGGGAAAATATTTGGGATGGAATCTAGGGACCAAATGGGGGAATGAAGAATTTAAAGGCACTGAATCCTGACAACGTGTGTCCTAAATGAAGGGCTCATTTTGGTGTGTTAAATGATGATTGCAACCTTGGAAATTACTTTATCAAGAAGAAATCAGTAAGAGAGAGCTTGTTGAAGAAGTGAGCAGGCAATCAGCAGGGTGTTCAGGAAATTAGGGAGTAATTATGCAAGTGACACTTTCTGCAGTCTCTGAGAACTGAATTTGCAGTAGAGACCAGCACCACATGCACTTAAAAACCATTTTCCATAAACCCAAAAATAATCTTAAGGCTTTCTGGCAAGTATCATCCACGGTGGCTGGTAGAAGGATGAAGCTGTGGGCTGCAAGGCTCTGCCAGAGGAAGTGTCCTCACACCCAGTCGTCCTTGTTTCCCGAGCTCATAGGCAGGGCTGCAGCTGCCTGCCAAGGAGCTGCTGTTTCCCAGGACTTCCCTGGGCTGACAGAGTGGCTGGAGCTCTGCTCGTGAAGATGTGCACCCTGCCTTCTCTGCCTGCCTGTGCATGGTGGGGCTGAGGCAGTTTCTAGCCTGCTCTCCTGGCACTGCCTGTCTCTTCAGTGTGTGATGGGATGTGATGGGTCTCCTCCCCAGGAGAGGGAGCGTGTCCATCTTGGAGGGAGCAACAGTGCCTTCCTCATCATTCTCACTTGTGTTTCCTCTCATGCCTTAAAGAAGGTGCAGACCTTCTCCTAGACATGTAAGGTAGTCACTACACTCTGTGAACAGGCCCCAAGGAGACTCCTTGCATCTGAGGTTGCAGCACTGTCCTCCTGGTGCACACGCCAGCGCTCAGTGAGTCTGGAAATGGCTCGACTTTCTGTAAGGCAAGTGCAGATCCATGCTGGGAAACAGTGCTTGGACACCTGGGTGGCAGGAAGGGAAACACACACTCAGACCTTCCATGGTGGAATGGACAACCTTGGTCTGTAAAGGCAGGCTGCAAAGGGGCAGGTGGTGCTCCAGCTTTCCCTGCTGCCTTTTCTCATAGGGTTAAAAGGTTGTTGTTGTACTGCTGCGGAGTGATTCCTTCCCATGAACTCTTCCCTCCTTACGTATTCCCAAGCATCTCCCTCACATTCTGCACAGCAAATTATGCCCGGGTGTATCATGACTTCTGAATAATTCTGGGAGCTTGTTTTCTCATGTTCCTGGTTTGCTCTGGGGGCTCTTGTGTGAGTAGGCTACTGGGTCAGAGTACCTGGGAAGCTCCTGACTCACCAGAGCTCCCCAAAATAGCTTGGGGCTGGTAACAGCTCTGTGACATCTCTCTGCACCCCCCAGCGACGGGCCAGAAGAGTGACTGCTCTCCTGGCACTCAGGAGCCCTGAGTCTGAGTCTCATTTTTGTCACTGAGTCTCATGCTGTGGTGTTGGGAAATATATGACACATCTCATGGCTCTTCCAGTGACACGTCTCGTGGCTCCGTGCGTGTGTGGCTCAGCCTGCATCCTGCGTGCCCGGGCACAGGCTGTTGTCTGTGGCAGATAAGAGCCACCAGGAATCCTTGCCTCTCTGTTCATTTCACTCTTAAATCATCTGCATTTCAGCAGAGCCTGTGGGTTTGCTGTGCTCCTGACATCCCTGCGAAGCGTGATGCATGGAGCCGAGAGCGGTGTGCCTTTGTCGCAGTGGCTGGAGGCCAGCCCCAGCGAGCCCCAGCCAGTGGCCCTGCCATGAGCTGGCATACTGCTCTGAAGGAAAGCCAAGGTTCCATGAGTGACAGCAATGCTAACCCAAGTGTGAAAATCCTCTGCCTCGGCGCTGGTTTCCCTGGTATTCCTCCCCAGGTACTGCCCTGAGGCTGGCCTGGGGCTGGCTGGTGTGAAGGAGCCTGGCCAGCTGCCCCTTCCAGCTCCTGGACAAAAGTGGGCTGAAGCAGGTCCCCTCTCCTGCTCTGGTTGCTCTGTCTCTGCTCCTCCTGGGAGGTGACAAAGCCTCTTCTGCCTAGTTCCTCTGGAGCCACGTGCAGCTTTGTGGCCCCGTGCTAGAGCAGAGCAGGGCACAGGCAGTTTCCCTCCCACTTCATGGCAAAGCTCCAGCTAACGGAACCGGGAGACTTTCTCCCCCTTTCACCCTGTTTCACTTGCGAAACCTTTAGGAACCAGAACTTTAACCCCGTTCTTTGCCTCTGAGTAATCTGCGTGTGCTGGGCACCCTCGTCATTTCCCCCCTTGTCTCAACAGGGAACTCTTTCCATCGGTGGCAAAGAAGTGACCCTTGAGTACACTCCGTGCCCAGAGTTTTGGCGCTGCAAACGTGTAAGTATGCCATCAGAGGGCTGTGTTGTGCTTCCCCTGCCAGCTCTCCTGGCAGTGGCAGCAGAGAGGAGCAGGGTATTCGCTCAGTGGCTGAAGATCCTTAAGAGTAATACCTGTCCTGAAGCTCTCGCCTCCTCTGAACTCCTGAGGTTTTCACAGAATCACAGGGGTTGGAAGGGACCTCCAGAGATCATCAGGTCCAACCCCCTGCCAAAGCAGGGTCCCTAGGACAGGTCACACAGATCGGTGTCCAGACGGGTCTGGAATATCTCCAGAGAAGGAGACTGCACACCCCTGGGCAGCCTGTCCCAGGGCTCCCTCACCCTCACCAGCAAGAAGTTCTTCCACATATTGGTGTGGAACTTCCTATGTCGCACCTTTCCCTGCCTTGGTTTTGGTGCTGAGAGCATGTTGCTTTGGTACAGGTAGCAAGTGCTGTGTGTGCAGAGCAGCTCCATCCCCTTCGTCCCTATCCGGTGGTTCCCCTTTAACGTGGGGGAAATAGCTTGGGGGTCCTTTTCTCTTTAAAAAAGAAAGGAGATGGTGATCCTGCCAACCAAACGGAACGGACATTCGCTCCTGTTCACATGTGTAACCAGAGCTTTCATCAGGGTTACAGCACAAACCACCCTGTCTCACACAGGAACCTGGTATGAGTGCGGTGAGTGCAGCAGAGGAGGAAACACGGAAACGAGTCCAAGCCCAGGCACCAGCTAGTGTGGACTGGAGCTGGCTCCACAACCAGGCACAGTTGCCCCAGACTCAGTTCTGTTCCTCTGCCCTTCCCACAGCTCTCCCAGAACTGGCACTTGTGGCTGCAGCAGGCTAAGGGGGAGCATAGGAGCAGAGGGCAGGGCTGGTGCCTGCGTTCCCACTGACCACAGCCCAAGAGTTGCAATGGGGTGAGAGGGGATTGGGTCTGGTTAGACTCTCACCTTGACCCCCCTGGGCTACAGGGACCCTTGTCCAGGGTCCATCACAGAGAGCCTGAGGAGGAGGTTTGGCATGCTGTGTTCCCAGAGCTGTGCACTTGGCTCTGTCTATGGCGGCTCCAGGTGGGATAGCCACCCGAGCCCACACAGCTTGCTCTGCTCTGGGTTAGCAGGCTGACCCTCCCTGTGCAGCAGATGGGATCAGTATCTACAGTTTAGCTTGGATAAGGACTTTGTTGCTGCTCTAGGAGTGAGGTGAGATTAGAGAACACAAAGGTAACTCTGGATCCTTTGAAACAGCAAGTGGCTAGCAGGATGGTGCTGAGCATGGAGCTTTTAGGTCCAGCATCACTCGAGAGGGGAAGGGCCCTGTCTCAGGGACTAGTGAAGTGTCTCTGTGGTGTGACTGGATCTGCTCAGAGGTTGGGTGAAAATCCTTTTTCCATGACAGTGCCAGTTGTGAGCCACGTGTGCACTTCTCCCCTGTTCCAGCTGAGGCCCCCTCTGCCATTGCCCACCCTCAGGCTCTCACTGTAACTTTTCCATGGCCTCACCTACCTTCTGAAAGCCCTGTGGAGTCTGGCCTTCTGGAGCAGGGTGTACCCCTGGCCTTCAGAACCTGACTTCCTCATGCTGTCCATCTTCCATTGCAGTGTAAGGTGTGCACTGTGGGCTACAGATCTTCCTGCTCCTATTGCAAGCTCCCAAGAGATGGTGAGTATATCTGGTGCCCCCCACCACCCTGTGTTTGGTCACTTGAAGTTTCACCTGCCCTGAGAAGTAAGTTTCTCTGCTGGCTTCCCTGAGGCATCCCTCTTGGTGAACGAGCTGAGTGCTGTGCAGGAGGGTTTTAAATTGTGCTTCATTTAGGCCCTTTCCCCTGTCCACACTAAAGGTGTTGCATGCAGATGTGTTGCTACCAGGCTCTCATTGTTGTGAGGCTTGGTGGAGGGAGAGGTGTCTTACTGCCCAGGGTCTTCCCCGCCTGTTGCTTTGGCATCGTCCTTCATCCGTGGAGGTGGAGGTTGGGTGTCCTCTAGCACTGTGGGCTGGTGCTGTGGGCCACAGGTGAGGTGCCTTCCCCTCAACCCACCTTCCTCAGGAGATGCAGCTGTGTAGTCTTAGTGATGCTCTGTTGAGGTGCTCAGGTTAGAGGTGAATCCAGGGCTTGCATCACTCAACTCATCTTGCTGACTGTAAGAAGTGCACAGAGGTGAGTTCTGCTCCTCCAGGAGCTTCTCCTCACCCCACCTACACCTTTGCTTTACTTGGGTGGGAGGGTGTGAGAACCAAAACACGCTCCTTTGCAGAACTGTTTCCTTGGGATGAGCAGGGCTTCCAGGCACTCTGCAAGCTTTGACTCTGTACCTTTGTGCAGACTTAGTTCTGCATTTCTTGCCTGCATACCCCAGGCAGAAGAGCCTTAGAATACCTGCTGATGCTGAACTCTTCATTTCCTGGAGCACTGTCCCCGTGGTTGTGCTTTCCTTGCGCTGTGGCTCCTCCATCAGCATTAGGAAGGCAAATTGCACGTAGCTGGCCCCACACAACTGTGGATGGCAATAAAACTGCTGAGGAGCAAATTAAACAGAGCCTTTAAGATGCTGGGCAGGCAGACTGCAGTGCGTGCTTCTTACTGAACGTGTGAGTCAAGGTAACCTCCCTGTGACTGTCCTTTCATTGCTGGGTGAAACGAAACAACTCTCTAGGCATTTGCGAGCTTTGCGTGAGTCTTTGTGTGCTTTGTGACCCATGGTCCCAACAGGGGTTTCAAACTGCCTCTCTTACAGGGAGCAGAGCAGGCCCAGAGTCCAGAGGAGGTTCTGAGGGAGAGGATGCATCCGCTGAGCAAGAATTCGGTAAGGGAATTGCTCTCCCTGTCTCTGGGCCTGTGCTCGTGCCTGTGGGATTTGCTCGGGCAGCTTTCACAGCTGCACGTGCAGCCTGGTTTCAGATGCAGATCCTACGTGAGGTTCTGCTCACCACGAGCAGCCAAAGCTCTGCAGACAAATTAGTACAGGCCTGTCCAACACGAGCTGTGCTCGCAGCCAAGCGACTCAGTGTGCAGCTTTCCCAACGTTTCCCTGCAAAGTGGTCCCGTGTTCTGCCATGCTGCCCGCTGCCCACACACAGCCAGAGCAGGCAGGTGCTCTGGGGGACGTTGGAGAGCGAAGCTTCACTCTGCCAAGTCTCACACTCTCATTTCTTTCTCCCTGTGGGATGAGGCTTCAGCAGCAGGTACGGGGCTGGTGATGTCTGGCTTTGCAGCCCCACTGACTTGGCTTCCCTTTCCAACAGCTTTAGAAGCTCAGGTAGGGATCTCTGGAAGTGAGGACTTCAGAGGACTTCAAACACAGAAACTTGTTGGGATTTACCTTCTCTGTATTGCATAGCTAGGTGGGAGGGGAGGGTGTTTCCACATGTCATCTGCCTATTCTGTGGTAGGTTGACACCAGATACAATTGGTGGCTGTACTATGATGCAGTTCATCCGCTGATCATAGGGGTCTGCACCCTGTTTTCCTCTAGCACAGGGGACAGAGGTGGATCCTAACTCACAGTGTTCAGCTAAAGGCGTTTCTTTACATCAGTAAAGATGTCACTGTTGAGTAGGTTGTCCTGGATGTGGGAGGAACATATCCAACCCCATCCCTAGTCCAGTTCGCCCAGGCAAGAGCTGATCCTAAATGGAGGCCAGAACAGCTCTTGTCTCTGCCAGGAGAGGTCGGGTAAAGGGGACCAACATGGAACACAGTGATGGAAGGATGAGCAGTACTTAGCTTGTCTTTTACACACCTTGTGTCTGCAGAGCATTTAGACATCCAAGGTGAAAAGAGTAGAACAGGTTAACCTTTTCTAAGGAGCACTGCTGTGGTGGCCAGGAACAGCAGAATAAAAATAGGTATTGAATTGCTCTACGTGGAACCAGTCCTGTTCCCCTCTCTAACAGCAGAAACAAAGCTTGAAAAACCTGAGCAGGAGTTAGCAGGGCAACCAGGATCTCCCAAGCAGCCTCTCCAGCCCTCGGTTCCAGCTCCTCCGCAGCAGGAGTGTCAGCCTCAGGAACAGGAGCCAAGGAAGAGAGATGAAGGGAGAGAGCGGCGGCCCTCACAGGAGAAGAGAAGGGACGTGGACCGGCACCAGGAGCTGCCTTCTCAGAGAGAAGCAGAGGAGGCCACACCGCAGGATGGTGGAGGAAGCAGAAGTGAGTGGCACAGGGCCTGATTCTGGATTCCTCTTGCTTGCACTTCACGAGGCTGTCTGCAGAAAGGGCAGCCCTGCGAGCTGTTTCTGTGTTGTGCAGATCCATGGCACGGAGTAATGGTGGGATGCCCAGTTCCAAAGGTGCTGGCTTCCTTTAGGAAAATTCATTCAAGGCAAGCTGGCTTCAGGGTGGTGCAGTGCACTTAGCACAGCAGCAAAAGCCTCGTTGGCCAGAAGTTGCCCTGGGCTGAGCTTCTCTGAGCAGGAGCCTGCTCTGGGAAGGAACGGTTAGCAATTGGAGGTGGTACTCTGAGCACCTTGAAAGATGGAGAGAAAAGTGCGATGGCTTCTGTCCTGCGAGAAGCCACACTGTTGCTTTGGGTGGGTGTGGTTTTACCTGTGCTGTCACAGTAAACTTCAGTCTGAATTATTGTTTTTTACTGCTGCTTCTTTCCCTCAGCAATTATGCTGAAGCGCATAACTCGGTTCACCCCACCAGAGGTGATCGTGGGGCTCCTGGCCCCGTACGTGCGTCTCTCCACATCCAGCGTGCGCATCATGAAGAACAAGGCTGGCCGGATGGGGCAGACCTATGGCTTCATTGAGCTGGATTCACATGCTGTAAGTAGCTCCCCGCTTTCTCATGCTCCCCATGTTGGCATCTGTGGTCTGTACAAGTAGGGAAACCACAGAAGTAGGAGAAATAGCTGTACTCATGAGGCTGCTGTCCTGGAGCACATCCTCTCTTCTGCTTCTCTGGCTACAAACAGGCAGTACCCCCACAGCCGTTGCTCTCTGGCTGTAGGTAGGAGGCCATCACCTCCTGTGCAGCTGTTTTGTTTGCAGAGAGCTTGAGTTCAGTGGTCTCTGTCTGCAGAGGGCAACAATCTTCATTAGCAGCCGGTCCCATGTTGGAGGGGTGCTGTTGTCGGGTTCTGGGTGGTGCCCAGACTCTGTAGCTGTGCTGGTCCAGAGGGTGTTCATCAAAACTCTCGAGGGCAACTGCAGCCACTGTACCACGCTGTCTGGCAGCCCTGAGAGAATACATTCCCTAGCTGTCTGCTGAAAAAGGTCTGAGGACAAGCAGAGTACCTAATAATGTGTGTACCCTTTTTGTTGCACCCTCGATACCTTTCACGAATATTTATACAAAAGTGGTGTGTTTCCCATCCTACTGTGGTCATCATGTAAGGATGAAGCCTTCCTTTCAGGCAGGCTGGATTGGGGAAATGAGCTTTTGTTTCCTTCTCATGGGTGTGAAATTCTTTGCTTTGACAGGAGGCCCTGAGGTTGTTAAAGATACTGCAGAACCTGGATCCCCCTATCTGCATTGATGGACGTACGGTGGAAGTGAATCTTGCTACAGGGAGGAGAAGGTACAGGTCCTTCATGTGATGTGCTGCATGGTCAGACCAGGGTCAGACCAGTGTGGCACATGAATTAGCAAAGATGTTCCTACAACCTAGAAATGTGTTGATAGGTGAAGGCATCGGAGCTAGAAGAAGCTTCAGTGATTGAGCGGTACAGGATTAAGCATCGTATTGGACTGAATCCCATTGTGAGGGAATTAATGGGTTTGGGGTTTTAAAAAGCAGTTGGAGAGATTGGTCTTTGCAGCCACAGCAGAGGGGGTGGGCTTGATTCTTGTGGAGATTCTTGTGGAGGCAGCAATCTGCAGAGTCTCTCTGTCTCCTGGGATGGACATGTGGCCAGTGATGGTGGTGTTTCTGCCTTCATCGGTCCTGCTTCTCATTCTGAGTACACCGAGGTCAGTGTGAAGCCAGATTGACACTGACCTGCAGCCTTTTATCTCCACAGGAATGACTACGGGGAGCACGGTGACAATTCCTACTACGGCCCGGTAGGTCTGCGCAGCTTCCCTGCAGGTAGCAAGGGAGGGACCACCAGGGGCGATCAGCCTGACTTTGGCTTTTTCCCTTTGGGCTGCTGAAAGTTGGACCACGTTTGAAGATGGGATGAAGCTTGCTCCTCAGGGGTGCTGTGCCCCTAGCACTGCAGTTGTAATGTGCACAGAGGTGCACGTGGGGTGCTGCCCAAGGGGTTCTGGGCTGCATCGCTCCGTACCACACCATGCTTTTGCAGTGACTTAGCTGATGACTGATCTCAGCTCCTGGAGTGAATGTCTCTTCTCTTGCACTTGTTACTGGGCTGCAGGACTCTTCCCATGCTGGATGGGTGGATTGCCACGAGCGCCTTGTTGACAGGTTCAGGGATGCTACAGAGGTCTTGTGCCTGGCAGCACTGCCCGTCGCTCTGTAGGCAACAAGCTCTGCCTGCCTGTGCTCTGTTTGGGTAGCTAAATGAGCTGTTGTCCTGAGCTTCGGGCCTGTGGGAGGGAGGAGAAGCGATGTGATGCTTGTCAAGGAGTTTCTGATCTGTTTGTGTTGTTCATTTACTCCAGGGCAGAAGGGGCATGAGAGACAGGAGAGGTGGCGAATCGCAGAGACGCACCAGAGCGCAGTGTAAGTGGAGCTCAGCCTCACTCCTACTGTGGAGACTTTTCTTCCTTAAAAGGGCACTGACATCTAGAAATCGGCCCAAAAATATTTTTAAAGGCCAAGAGTAGGTTTGTTTGCTACACCCACTTCTGAGTTCCTTTGCCAGCTTTGTTTAGTCACATTTTCCTATCTGGTGATGTGTTCCTCTCTACTCTTACTGTGCAAAACTACATGCAGATTGGGGAAAGCTGCTGCCTGCTTTTCCTTGTTGTGGGAAGCCGGTGGGATAAGATCTGCCTGGCAGTCACGAGATGAGAGGGAAGAAAATACTTGTGCAGCAGTGCCAGTAGCTGGAGGAACACCCCAATTGTCTAGCTGACTGACATGTAGCATCGCTGAGCTCTGTGTGATAACACTTTGGAGATGAGGAGCATTCCTCACATTACAGACCTGCCCTTAAGGCCTTTGGCTTTTCCTATAGAAACAGACTTCTCCCCTTCCTTGTCGGGAGCTTTCATACACCCACGGGGCAGAAGGGATGTGGGGAGACTCGTCACTTGAAGCAGGAGACTGTTTGTAAGAGCACAGATCTTCCTTGTTCACAGGGGTGGGTGGACACAGAGCCTGGTACTCATCATCCCATTCTTAGGGAAATTACTGGATTTCAGTACTGTGATCTCAGCACAGCCCCTGTGACTGTGTTTTGGTGTGGAAGTTTTTGCCAGAGTCTTAAAACAGAAGAATTGTGAAAACCTCTCTCCCTTCTCACTCCTTAAAGAAGAGAAGATGAAGGTCGAGTGATGTGAGGATACTCGTACCTGTATTGCCAGGAGAGGAAAGTGCTCCTTTCCCACTCCTGAGCCTTTCACCAGTGTAATATTTGCTCATGTTTCTGTAGTAAAGGGCAAGTTGAAGGTTCTGATGTTAACTCTTGTGTCTCTGTACAGCTCCATCAGATGTCTCTACATACATTTATGATCCTGAAACTGGGAATTACTACGATCCCATAGCTGGGACATATTATGACCCCAGGACCCAGGTGAGCATGTGGGAAGGAAGCTTTACATGTTGTATATCCCTACAAACCACCCTTCTCTGGAAAGGTTCTGCAGCTAGATGCTGAAGGCAGGCAGGCGCAGGACAGCACAGGGGTGGCTTCGTTCTTCTCTCTGTGCTCTGACCTGTATAAAAGGGATGCATGTTCCAAAATACCAACTTAATGAGAGGCCAGGAACCTGTTGGCTGTGTGCTGAGCCAGGTGCAGTAGCTGCCTCTGTGGCCTCTGAAGCCCTGCCATTGGAGGGTTTGCCTCTTCGTTCAGTAGAATTATGCATGGGCAGAGCATCCTTGTGAGATTTTACCGGAGACGTGATGTGTGACTGGCTGTATTCAGAGATGGACAGCAGAGCTCTCTGTTCTCATCTGTGATCTCTTTGCTCCTCAACCCCAGCCAGCAATAGTTACAAAGATGCCAAAAAAGACCCATCAGCAGAGGTTCTCTGCGACCATCATCTTATTTTCCTGATAGTGGAGATTTTCTGGGAGAGCTCTGATGACCCATCTGTGGTAGTCTGCCTTCTGCCCCAGCAAAGTTCTGACACCTTTGCCCTCAGCTGCCTGAGGCTCTGCAGTCCCATCTCATGGTCTCCCCAGCCTGATAAAGATGATAATCCCAGTAAGGAGATTGCAGGGGTTTGGCTCAGCCTGTTCTGAATGGCTCTTTCAGAGAGAAGTCACGATAGACCGAGAGGTCTGCTCATCACCTCCGGAGAGCAGAAGGCGGCGGCATGGAAGCCAAGAACGGACAAATGAAAGGAAGGAGCCACACAGCAGGGACAACAGGGACAGAAAGGAGAAAGGGAAGAATATTCCTGCTAAGGTAAATCCCTTCCAGGCATCAGAGCAATCAGAGGCCAGGAGTCACAGGGTTGGAAATAACCTTTAAGATCATCAAGTCCGACTGTTCCCATCCTATGCTAAACCATATCCCTAAGTACCTGATCTATCCTCTTTTTAACGGGCAAATGAGGTACTTAGGTAAAGGAGGCTGAGGTAGGAGAGGTTAGAAAATGGAGAGAAATTTATAGAGGATTCAAGGAGGGAGGGACAGTGAGAGAAAATGGTGAAATAAACACAAGGGGTCGGCAGCAGGCCAGGAGCATGGTTGTGGTCCGGCCAGATGTGAGGAAGTTCCCAAAATTCTTCTCTTGTGACATTAAGTCAGGGCTTCTCTTCCCTTCTTTATGGTAGAGAATTCCAAAACATGCAGGTAACTGAGATTCATTCCACTCACACTGCTGAAGGCACCCAGCACTTGCAATCAGCCAGCAGAAACATCACAGAGATGTTTAAACATACCAAGCCAGATAATAACAGAGACTCAGCTCTCTGGAACCGCAGTTTCTGGCCCCTCCAAACATCACAGACAGGAAGATGAGGCAGATGGTGCAGCTGGGCTGCAAAGGTGAACTGAGATGGAATGCAGATAGGAGCCTGCAGCTGTAGGATCCCTCCCGGAGTGCAGCCCCCGTCCTGGGCCAGTGCCCTTACTGCTGCTCCCAGTGAGCAAATGCTGTCTCACCAGCGTGGGGAGCTGCTGGCTGGGTGTAAGTAGCTGCCCAAAGTGAGGAGGATCTTTCACAGCAGCGCTGTGCTACTCACGGGGCCTGAGGACTGCCAGGAGAGTTGGTAGAAGTGATTGAGCTTGGTTTTCCTCCTGCTGGGTAGCATGGCCAGCCCTGGGCAGTGGGGACCGGAGGGATGTGGTTGTCCCTGAGGTTGGTACCAGTCAGCAATGGCATATGGGGGATGTCAGCTCTCATGGGCACTGACCTAGAC
This sequence comes from Gallinula chloropus, assembly GCF_964237585.1. NCBI lineage: Eukaryota > Metazoa > Chordata > Aves > Gruiformes > Rallidae > Gallinula > Gallinula chloropus. Next base: position 19,951,239 of record NC_140097.1, read on the forward strand.
ACAGTGTGGTCTTGTCTGAATGGAGGGTGTAAGCACCTCCAGTAGAACACCTCCCATTGTTCTTTCCGGCCACCTGGTGTCTGTGGATGCTCAGAAGTGGCTTCCTGGCTGCTCTGTGCCATTGGAGCCCTGTGCTGCTGCTGCCTAATGCCTGGCCTTGGGTTTTTCAGAGTGAGCCTGGAGAGGAGAGGTTCTTTGCAGAAGATGTCTTCAAGAAGCCGTTGCCTCCCACTGTGAAAAAGGACGAGAGCACAGGCCTGGTAAGATGCAGCGTAGCACTTGTCTCCCCAGTCAGGTGTGTGCAGCTAATGAACTGCTGCACTGGAGCACGTCTGGGGCTTCAGACCAGTCCCCTGCCTGTAGGCATGATGCTTCCCCCCAGCCTGCTCTTTGCACTGCTGAGCATACAAGTGAGCATCGCAGGCTCATTGCGCAGTGCTGGGTGGCTGTGTTCTCTGGTGTTCAGTGTAAGGAAGATCCTAAGAACACCACCAAGCTGCTTCAGCCTGGACATATAGTGTGCCCCAAACACAGTGGAGAAAACTGGTGGGGCTGTCCTTTCCCCTCCCTGCCCAGCATCACAGTCCAGAGGGCGAGCACGCTGAGACAGCGTGGTGTGCTGCTGTCCTGAGACCAGGGACGTAGCTCCAGGACAGCTGGGAATTCCCTAGAATGGGAATGTGAGGTGGATTGGCCCTGGCTGGAGGCCAAATGCCCACCTAAGTCGCTCCAGCATTCCCCTTTTCAGCCAGAAAGGGGAGAAAATCTATGTTGAGGGGCTGCAATCAGCGTCCTGGGCAGAACAGACTCAACACAAAATAAAGAAAACTGATTTATTCCAACTACACTACAGACACAGTGAAACCAGAGTTGGGTGATGAGAAGTGCAGCCAGATCTTAAAACACCTCCCCCCACCCTTCCATTCTTGGCAGAATTCACTTCATTCGTGATTTTACCCCCTTCTTCCCCCTCCATTGTGGCACAGGGAGGGGCGGGGTCTGGGGGAATGGGGGTTTGGTCAGTTCCTCACAAGCTGCTTTCCTCCTCCAGATCTTAAACAACCTCTGCTTCCCCCCACCCCTCCACTCTTAACAGACTGTAGTCATGATTTTGCTCCCTTCATCCCTTGCATCGTGGCACGGGGAGGGGCAGGGAATGGGGAATAGGGGGTTTTGGTCAGTTCCTCCCAAGTTGTCTTCCTTCTTAGCTGGGTGGGGGGCATTCCACATACACCCCTTTCCCTGCTTCACTGTGGGGTCCCACCCACAGGAGACAGTCCTCCATGAACATCTGCAACGTGAGTCCTCTCTATCAGGGAGTCATCTCCTCACCACGGGCCTCAGCAGGGCTCCCTTCCATGGGGTGCTGACCTGTGGGCTAAGACTGCTCCAGCCTGGTCCCTACAGAGTCACAAGTCCCCCAGCAAACCTGCTGCAGCGTGGGTTGGTCTCTCCACAGGCTGTAGATGGTCTCTGCTCCCTGTCATTATCCATGGGTTGCAGGGGGACAGCCTGCTTCACCGTGGTCTTCTCTGTGGGCTGCAGGGGAATCTCTCTCTGGTACCCAAAGGGCCTCATTCTTCTTCCCCCTCACTCCTTCTTCCCTGACCTTGGTGTCTGCGTGGCTTCTTACATCTTCTCACTCCCTTCTCTGGGGGCAAAATGCCCCTGCCTGTGGGGTTTTTTTCTCCTAAATGTGGTTCCCAGAGGCACTGTGACCATTGCTGATGGGCTCAGCCTTGGTCAACAAGGACTCAGGCCTTGTGTCAGACAATGTTTACTCTCTCAGGCCTGCAGAAAGCTTCTAGCTGCTTCTTGCAGGAGCCACCTCTGCACCCCCCTTCTCTACCAGCACCCAGCTATGCAAAACTGACAGAATGTCTCCCCAAAACTCACCACCTTGTTTCTGCCAACTGCCCCATTTCCTCCTGTTCAAACAGTTGCAGGCACCGAATCCCTGCTAGGGTGGTGCTAACACCTCATCTCCATTGTTGCAGACTGAGACAGCAGAGGAGAAGTTCTCTGCAGAAGATGTCTTTAAAAAACCACTACCTCCCTCTGTGAAGAAGGAGGAGAGTGCAGCCCCGGTGAGTGGCTCATTGGGTTGGGATTGCCTTGTTTGGGGTTTTGCCTTGTTAGAGCCCGGGCAGAGGGCTGGAGAGGCTCACCCAGGCTGGCTGTCACCTCGGGTGGCAGAGGTGCTGACTCCTTGTGCCAGAGGAGGTGGCGTGGAAGACACAACAGTGAGGGCACTTTGCTTTATAACCCTGAGCTTGTTAGTGGGGAAATTTAATACCTGCATTCAAGCAGGGTCTGCCCACTTGAGCAGTCCTCAGGCAGAAACTCTTCCAGCTGCCTCCAGACTGAGCAAGGCCAAGCCCCACCGATGGCCGTAGCTCGAGGAGGTGACTGACAGCAGCTCGCTGCCAAACAGCCTCTGCTTCAGTCAGCTGCTGGTGCATAGAGGTGTTGGCACCAAAGCACAGCCTGTCTAGGAAGCAGGAGGGCTTCTCCTGGTGTTTAACTGCTGGCCAGCCAGCCTCTTCCCATCCCCTGCCTGTGCTGCTGCTGGGCTGGGTCTTGGGCTGGAGCAGAGACAGAAGTCAGGGGGAGATGGTTGGGGAAGCAGAGCTGGTGCAATGCAACAGATTGTCACACTTTTCTGCCTTTTCCCTCAGCCCAAGGTGGTTAACCCTCTGATAGGACTGCTTGGAGAATATGGAGGAGACAGTGATAATGAAGAGGAGGAGGAAGAGGAGGAGCAGTCGCAGGCGCAGTGGCTCCCACCTCCCCACCCGCCAGCACAACGCGAGGAGCAGCCGAGGAAGGCCAAGCCCAGCGAGGACAAGCTGACCGACTGGAACAAGCTGGCCTGCTTGCTCTGCAGGAGGCAGTTCCCCAACAAGGAAGTGCTCATCAAACACCAGCAGCTTTCCAACCTGCACAAGGTGTGGGGGAGCTGCTGGCTGGCTGGGGAAGAGGGGGGCTGCGTGTGTGCTGTGAGCTGCCTTTGGCTCAACAGCTTTGTGATCCTCAGGGGAACAACGTGGTGGTTCTGGTGGGAAGAGCTGTGCTGGGTTTGACACAGCAGCAGGGAGAGTTTCTCATCCCAGCGCTGTTGGAGCATCCTGTGAGCTGCTCCTTCCTGCCTTGGGAGGGCTGTTACGTCAAGGTGTGACTTTTGAAGCCAGAGTGAGATAGCTCAGGCTTGGGGAGAGTGGGGTGCTGGCACACACGGGTGTGATAGCAGGAAGAACTTCGCACATGCCTCCCCATCTTCTGCGCTGCCTTTGAGCTCTTGCTTCCAGGAGAGCCAAACTGCAGGCAGGTTAAAAGAGGATGGGTTGCTTTCCTTGCTGTGGAGTAGAAGGGCTCCTGGCCTTCTGGGGCTGCAAGAGAAGCTCTTGCACCTGATGGTGCAGGCATAAGAGTGTGCTGCTTTACATGTGCTCCTTATGAGGGGAGAGAATGATCCCAACAGCTTGATTCCTCTGCTGATGCTGGCTTTGTTTTTCCTTCTTCCAGCAAAACCTGGAGATACACATGAAGATCAAACGATCAGAGCAGGAACTGGCATATTTGGAGAAGAGAGAGCGTGAGGTGGGTCTGTGGTGGTGGGCAGACTTCTCTTTGTGTCCTTCATGAGGGGGATGTTGGTCCCACCTCCTCCACTTACACACCTGGGCAGCAAATGCCTCCCAGAGGGTCTGAGCCTGAACTATGGGCACACTCTGCATTTGGATCCTTGCCTTCTAAGAGCAGGGCTCCCTCCTCACAGAGTGTGGCTTTGTTACCCTCTGGGCTAAGTGGGGACCATCTGAAATTGGTGCAGTGTATGGCCAGGACTGGGACAGTGGTAACTATCCCTTGTTCAGAAGGTGGCAGGGCTGCTCCTGGTGCCAGAGCTGGAAGGCTGCAACCACAGGTCAGCCCAGCAGCTGCCACCACAGCATAGTAAGCACATTGTGGGTTCCCAGGACAGATTTCCAGCCAGCTGAGGGTGAGATGAGACCTGGCTGTGGAGTGGAGTCCTGTGGAATGCCAAATCCTTTCTAGCCCTGTACTTACTTAGTTCTTTCTGTTCCGAAGGGGAGATACAAAGACAAAGGAAATGACCGGAGAGAGAAGTTCCAGCAGATGGATTCACCAGAGAGAAAACGACTCAGATACGATCGGGACACAGAGAGGTAAGGGTGGCTCTGGGGTAGATGTCCTCAGGGCTCCTGGGGTCAGCTGGCAGGGCAGATCCACAAGAGTAACAGCCAGGCTGTGGGTCTTGTGGGCAGAGTTCCCCAGAGCCCATCGTGCTGCAGGACAGGGCAGAGGGGGCAGGAGAGGGATGGGGTTGTGCAGTGCAGGGTGGGCATGGGCAGGGGAAGCAGAGGGGCGAGAGGTGGGCTTCGAGTGTGCCGAGCCAGGCGTGGGGAGCAGAACACAGCCTGTTCTCACCCACCTGGCACCTCGCCACTGCAAGAAAGAGCAAAGCTGCCTTTCATCTGTTCCGCTGACTCAGAGGAACGCCGGGAGCTGCATCCATCTCCCTCAGAGTAGGTGGAGGAAGAAGCGCGTGCCGTGCGGAGCTGGAACAGCCTGCCTGCTGTCCCAGTGGGCTGAGGAGCTGCCAGGAAGGTGTTGGAGGCAGGACTGGTTACGTGCCTGTTCCTGTCTGGTGCAGCACCTCAGGAGGAGACCTTTCCTCCATGTCTTGCAGTTGAAAAATCTGCATCTTCTCTTCCTCTGTTTTCCTGGAACAGCTGTGAATAAGCTGAAGCAGCCTGTGTGTAGTGGCCTGGGCAGCTGGCAAGCAGAGTGCGCCTGGAGGAAGCTGTTTTTGTGCTGAGGGGTTTTCAGAGCTCTGGGGCTTGGTTAGTGGTCTTGGCTGAGCAATGCCCAGGTGGGACAAAGGGTTTCCCAATCCCCACTGCATCTGTTGAGCGGCGTGACCACAGCACTGGGTGGAAAAATGCATCTACCAGAGCAGCAGGAGTTAGATTTCGCTTCCTTACTGCTGCTAAAATTCAGGTGATGCGATGCAAACACAGAACACTCCTGGCTTGCTTGTACCAGAAATATTTTGGAGCCTGAGCTCATTTCCTGGTGTGTTTTTCCCTGAGGTGGGACACGAAGTTACGTGGTCAGAGGTGTCTGAGTCCATGCTGAGTCCACCGCATTGGTTTCCGTGGGCGGTGTGCTTCTTGCAAGGAGCTCAGGCATCCCTCAGGAGAGGCTGGAATGGCAATGAGGTGCTATTACTGGAGCTAAAAATCCCTGGCATGGGATCATCCATCAGTTGGTTCTGTCTCTTTCACAGTGACTATGACTCGAGGATTGACAGCAACAGCAAAGGGAACCGCATGTCACAGTCCATGGGGTGGAAGAAAGGCTTCGGCCACAACCAGCAAGGTGCAGCATCGCCGATGGAGGTGAGTCTTCCTTTCAGAACATCGCTGCCCTACAGCCAGTAACCTCTCCCAAGATGGCTGGAGGGAATTCCCAGCTGGAACAAGAGTGGGGCTGCAAGCATCGGCCCCCACTCTATGGAACAATGTGTGTGGAGGGGCTGCGAGTGCGTTGGCAGTGGGGAAAGGATGGAGGTGATACGGATCTGTGGGACTTCAGAGCAGAGTAACAGTGAGCAGGGGGTGTGAGTGCCTCAGTAACACCTGCCCAAAGCCAGGCTGGGTCTGAGCTGGTCACCAGTGCCATGCTCTGCAGCCACACCAGCCAGGGGAAGAGGTGAACACCCCCCAGCCCCCAGGGAGGTGCGAATGTAGCCAAAGACACGCTGTGTGTCTGCTCTGCTCCTGAGGCTCTCGCTGCCATTCTGCACCCTGCACCTCAGATAGGGAACACCATGTACATCAGATGAGGAGCAGAGCCCCCATCAGCGGAGGGTGTCAGGGATAGGCAGGGCTGGGATGTGTCCTGCTTCTGGGGACAGGCTGGGTTCTTGGGAGACCTTAGTTTGCTGGAGAGGGTTTACCTGGCGAGCGGTGTGGGGCTGGGCCTGCCCCATGCCCACATGGCCCCCCTGGGCAGCTCACACACAGCTCGCCTTGCCACACTCAGTGTGCAGTCGAGTGTATATTTGTTGAAGCAAATATTTGAGGCTTCATGGTGACGTGTGCTTGAGCCCACACGTACGAGGCAAGATTCTCTCTTGGTGCAGACAGCAGGAACCTCCCCAGCTGTTGCTCAGCCCCCATGGAGCTTCCTGGAGCCTTGTCAAAGGGCCAGCTCTGACGGAGCACTCTGGGAGGCCTGACCCTTGATCAGGGTGCAAGGCACAGCCCTTGTGCAAGCCCTGTAGAGCCCTCCCCACTTCCACGTCACACTGGGCATCGCCACGTGCCCGCTTCAGTCCCACAGGACTTTGATCTCAGTCTAACTGATCACTTCCCTGATGCTCAGGTAGGTCGGTCTTAAAAGCAAAGAGAACCGCTCTGCCTTGGGCCTGCTTTCCCCGCCCGGCTGTAGACAGGCATTAGTGAATAATTCAGGCACTGGCTGCAAAAGCCAGTCCTTAGAAACTGGTTGAAATTCCAAGCGAGCTACCAGAGCCCCCAGGAGCTCTGTTAGAGGAGAGAACAGCTGAGCTTGTGCAAATGTAGGCTGACTGCAGATGGCTCCCCAGGAGCACCTCGCTCCTGCTGGCACTTGCCTTTGCTCTGCTTCGGCCACGGTGCCGGCGCTGCCTGTTTTGGCTGCCCAATCCCACCCTGCCATATGCCAGTGTTGGACTCTGGGGCCAATCCCTGGGGTTGGCTCATGCCAGGCATTTGCCACTATGTTTTTGTTGCCCTCAAAGGGACAATGGTTTCTCCTAAATAGGTTTTGGGGGAACGGGGTGCACTGGCTGCTCTCCTCTCCCGGGTCCACATGGGGAGCGATGACACAGCCCAGGGCAAGCTTCCTCTTCATGGACAGCTGGCAAAGAGGAACAGTCACTGACACAAGCTGCATCTGCTTTTCAGGTGGAAAATCGGAAGAAGGGCCCTGGCCTGGGGGCCCAGGGGAAGCCCAGCAAGAGACAGTCCAACGAGACCTATCGTGACGCCGTCCGCAGAGTCATGTTCGCCCGCTATAAGGAGCTTGAGTGATGGGTGGAGAAATCCCCATGCCTCTCTGTCTCCATCTCTGTCTCTCTGTGTCCTGTTCTCTCTGGGGGGGAGGTTGGTCTTTTTGTTTGGTTTTCATTTGGGGGTTTGGGGTTTTTTTTCAATTGTTACAGGTTTTGCTGCTAGAATTTTTTTAAATAAAACTGAAAATCCATCAGTGCTTGTCTCTTGCCTGAAATGGGACATTTGGGACGCATCGATGCTTTGGAAGATTCCCCTCTGCTGGGGACAACCCTGGGGCTTGTGGCTGTGCCAGCGGGGCTGGGATAGGTTTGGTCACTGCCCTGCAGCGTGTTCCCTGACAGCTCTGGGACAGATGCCACTGGCGCTGTGAACTGGTGGGTCAGAACATGCACTGGGCACTGGGGACAGCCCCAAGGCCTGGGAGGAATTGAGGAGCGGGAGCAACCTGTATGGATTCATCCTGGCCTTACAAGGAGAACCAGGTTTAATTGGTATTGATGACTTAACGGTTAAAGCTGGTCTAAGTCACACTGGGAGTCATCTGGGCTCCCCAGCAGTGCAGAGCCCTCGTGGGGACATGGCCGTGCTGGTCCGGTGTGGCAGGGGCTGCACAGCGCCCTGCGAGGAACCAGGCTGGTCAGAGGACAAGCCATCCTGAGCAAGCGCTGCTTGCACAGCCTGAGGGGTGCAGGGCAGCTCCAGGGCAGTTCAGGTGACACAGCCAGAGTGTGTGTGTGTGTGAGCATGGTGGGGACTGCGGGTGACAAGGCTGAGCATGGCCTGTATGGGTAAGGACAGTGGTGGTGGCTGGCGGGAGCAGACAACGTGCCGGATGGATGGGAGGGCGGTGACAAACTGCAGTGGTTGTCACCCACCATCGCTTTCCAGCGTCCCAAAGGAGGGAACACCAGAGCCATGAGGAAACTGGAGATGGCAAGGCTTGGAGGTGAAGGGCCACCAGCAACAGCTGAGAACTTCTGAGGGGAGCAGAAGACCTGTCCGAGCTCCGTTTCCTTGTCTCTGCCAGAGAGGTGGCAGGAGCTTGCTGGCACCCCTGTTCTCGGTGCTGCTGAAGGTAGGCACGGCCCCATCGCAGTGCTGGTGAGTACAAGGGTGTGAGGGGAGGGAACGTGCATGCAATTTGGAGTCACGAAGGGTTTGTAGCAGCCCCCTCTTCTCGGGAGCCCTCCCTGCTGGCTGTCAGGTCTCCCCTGCAAGCCAGGGGGCTGTCCTGCACCCTGCACGCTGGGCATCTGGGTCTGCCAAAAACGAGCATCGCTCCCCAGTGAGAGAGGCTGGAGGCTTCACAACCACAGACTGGTTTCACTGGTTTATGTTTAATGGTTAATTTTTACTAACCATGACCTGATTTTACTGATCTGGGTACATCCATCTCAGTGAGAACCTGTTACGGACCAGCGATACATAATTAATTAGAAGACAAGAAGCCAGATGAATGTAAGAGCAGGTTCCTTTGGACAGACAAACCTTGGTAACGAATGTACATTCCTTGGCTGAGCTGCATTCGCTTGTGTGTTGTGGGTGAGATGTGTGTGTGTGAAAGGAGAGAGGCGCCGGTGCTCCCCTCGTAGGCCAATGGCCGGAGCTCAAATCCACACAGAGACCTCAGGAGCAGGGCACAGTGCTGCCACAAGCACTGCTTGGCAGCTCCAGGGGCACAGTTCTGCCCCACACACCTGTTGCTCAGCCCATCCGTGGCTGGGAGGGTCGGTCCCGTCCTGCTGCGCTTCCCCACCGGCTGCTCGGGTGTGTTGTGAGCAGCTGGGAAATAAGCAATAGCTTGAAACCCCCCAGCCCTGGAGCCACCTCCACTCAGCACCTTACAAACACCACTGCTGCAGACACCCCTGTGAGCTGGTCCCATGGTGCAGGATGCCTGTCTGCCCACACATCATACGACATCACATTGCACCATGCCAGGCTTCATCCGGAGGGAAGGAGAGGATTGGTCTGAGGAGCTGGAGTGCCTGTGTAGGGGTGGTTTGGATTCCCATCAAGCAGGAGCAGCAAGAGCCCGGTGACCCCAGTGCAGGTGATGCCCTGTCCCACTGGGGTGCAGTCCCATGGGACCCGAGCAGTGCTGGAGTAGTAGGACAGGTCCTGCCAACAGGCTGGTGACAAAACTGTCTGTAACACTGGCCCCAGGGGTCCCAGGTCCAGCCAGGAGACAAGGCTGACCTACACCAACCAGTCTGAAGTCCAGCCGGGAGAGCAGTCTGGACACAGCACAGACTCACCTACAGCACAACTTTTTGGGGTGGAAGGGAGGCTGGGCTTACTTGGAGACCCCAGACTAAAGGGCAGTGAGGGAGGGGTCCAGGTGAGGTCATTCAGTGCCCCCAGGACCCTGGCCCTGCCCCTGTGGGGATCTTCCTTGGGCCCTTCCTATTGCTGGGGCTCAGGATAGGGGCCGAGCAGCTCCACGGGTGGTTTGGCAGCAACATCCCTTTTCTCCAAAGCCCCGTTGTGGTCTGTCCGCTCCAGCGTGTTAATTTGGCTCAGGAGTGTTCTGAAACCTCTCCCCACCTTGCTGCACTTTGGGTGATGTCCTGGAGCGGTGCTGGAGAGCTTGGGACAGCAGCAGCAGGGTTCCCCTCAGGTGAAACCAAACCAGGCGTGCTCCGGGAGTGCGCCACACGCTCCCTGACCACTGATGGACCTTCAGACCAGAGCTTGTGCGCAGTGAAAATCTTTGTATAGTACTTGTACGACAGATTGTACGAGTCTGCTCCCATGGCACCAGCCTGGCGTGCAGCCCCAGTTCCCCACACAGTTCCCTCACCCTAATATTTCATGTCTTGAGTCGCTTGCAGACCAGATCTTTCCTTTTGAAATCCCCCTGCCAGGCAGCAGCGTGATGGTGCCATGCCTCTGCTCCCCATCCTCATCCCCATCCCCATCCCCATCCCCATCCCCATCCCCATCCCCATCCCCATCCCCATCCCCATCCCTCCCCACATTTCACTTTCCCAGTCCACAAGAGAAAGAATCCCAACCCAAAAGCCCAACCAGAAGCGCGATGCCCCGAGGGGCTGCTCCCCAGACCCCGCGATGCCCCGAGGGGCTGTGTCCCAGCCCCCCGCGCTGCGCCGGGCGCTGCAGGGATGCGGTGCCCGGGGAGAGCCGGGCGCTGGGCCGGGCCGCCCGCACCGCTAGATGGCAACGGCCGCCCGCGGGCAGCCAGGGCTGGTTTGTGAATGAAGAAGGGCTGCCCCCTCTGCCACCCCCCCGCCCCGGCTGCCACCCACCCCCTCCGCCCCCCGGCTCCTCCCCGCAGCCTCCAGGTGCTGTGGGTCTGCCGGGGGCAACGCGCTGGCAGCGGGGTGGGCTCCTGGCCGGGGTGGGCTCCTGGCCGCCGACGAGACCCCGCGGGCTCCTTGGCCGGTGAGTAGCGGGGGAGGGTGTGGTGGTGGTGGTGGTGGGGGGGGGATTGTCCCCGAGTTCGGCAGCCCGGCTTGGGCAAGGCTGCCTTGTGTCTCTGCCCCCTCGGGCTGAGCCGGGCCAAGCCTCTCTGCTCGTACGGTCCGGCTCGCTGCGCGGTACAGTCCAGCTACACGCTGAGTAACTTGGGAGCAACTCGGCTTTGCCCAGCTCCTGCGGCGGGAAGGGAGCTCGTCCTGCTGCTCCACAACGCGCGGTCGGAAGTTTGTGCTGGTGATCTTCTGTGGGTGTATCTGCCCTGGTTGGTGTATCTGTTACGGTTGCATCTGCCTGGGAGGCTGTACCTGCCCTGGTTGTACCTGCCCTGTTTGTCTCTCTCTGCCCTCGTTGTGTCTGTTAAGATTAGATCTGCCCTGGAGGTTGCATCTGCCCTGGTTGTATCTATCTGCCCCGCAGGTTGTACCTGCTCTGATTGTACCTGCCTGCCCAGAGGCTGTATCTGCCCTGAAGGCTGTATCTGCCCATCCTGCCCTAACTGGGGTTCTGGGGTGTCTGTTCCTATGGCAAAGCTCTTCTGTCTTCAGAGCTGGGTTTTCTGGGGCTCCTCGACGCTGCCGCCGCTTCGCTGCCAGGGTGTGACAGCCCGAAATCCCGCGTTGTGCCGATCGGCACCAAGCGCCTTGTCCGTGCTGGGAGCTTTTGCCACGGCTCACAGACAGCTTGGTTGGGGTTTTCCCACACACACACACTCCCAAATAAAAATTTGCCTCCAGGCAGTTGTGACAGCCTTGGTCCAAGGAGGAAAATAGTCTCCCTGGTTGTGGGGAGAGTTGTGCCCTGCTTGGGCTTCGTGACATCTGTTGGGACACCTTCAACCCCCCTCTGCAAAGCCTCAGCCCTTAGAAACCTCCAGACACACAGTGCAGGAGGCAGAAAGGGAGCAGAGCCTGAGAAATGCTGGGTGCTTTCCAAAGATGTTCTTTAACTGAGGATCCTTCTGTTTGGGAGTGTTGCAGAGCCTGGGTACCGGCAGCCGGGAGCCTCATGTGCCTCGAGTGTCTCAGTGCAATGGGCAGGTGTCTCTGTGCAATGGGGTGGTGATGCTTGGGGTGAGAGTAGGAGGGAGAAGTCTAGGGGTTTGCTTACATCTCGAAACAAGTAACAAAGCACTTGATGAGCTTAAATGAGGACAAAGAGGGTTATTTCTTCCTATCCCTGAAATAAGACCACCTCCAGTGTGAATTGGGCCTCCTGAGGAGCATGCAGCAGGTCCCACACGGCAGCGGGGTGCCTGGCCGAGGGATGTGCTGGTCACTGGAAGCCAGCACATTGCTGGGCTTCACTATGCCCAACCTCAGGCTGCTGCTCTGGTTGTGTTTGGTTAAGCTGTTCCTTGCCTAGAAGGAATTGCTGTGGTAATCTGGCTACAGAGCTCTGGTGTGGAATTTCCACCTAGCTGGAAATCAGTGTGTGCATGGGACCGCTGGAGGTCTGGGACCAGCTCTCCTCCAGCCCTTCCTGCTCTTCCCTTGGGCACATGACCTGAGGGATGAGCAGGAAGGGCTGGAGGAGAGCCCATCCCAGACCTGCAGTGGTCCTGCAAGCCGTGAGTAGCTTTCTCTTTGCCAAGTGGAGCACATCCCAGCTTTCCAATGGTCAGTGCTCATGCAGCCATCAAGGTGTGGGGGGTCTGGCTGCCCACATGGGTCTCTGACTTGAGACGTCGAGTTGCTGTACCATATGGATTCCTCCTGCCGAGTTAACGAAGAACAAGGACACACACACACACCCCCACCCTGTGATTTATGGGCTGGGGCTGGGGAAGTCAATTGGAGAGCCAGGGCAGAGATATTCCCTCTCTAAGAAATGCGTGAGGAATTCATCCCTAATCTAATCTCACCAAATTCCATGAGGATGTGAGACAAGGATCGTTCACTGTGGTTCCTTAGGGTGATAAGTAAATGGCAAACCCCCAGGCGCGGGAGTTGCGCTCCCAAATACCAACAGGGAGACTGGGGAGGGGGGTGCCACGGTCTGAGCCATCTCAAATTGCTAGGTAAGAGGTGATGCCAGGCCGTGGGGCTGCCAAGAGATCATGGAGAGGGAGCGGGAGCCAAGCCCGGGCTCCTTGGCAGGACTTGCTCATAATGATGCTCGTTGCCAAACCAAGCCCTTCAGCCAGCGGGGGTTTGTGGCTGCTCCTGTGACACGCTCTCAGGGGCTGTTTACAGTGAGGATGAAGATTTATTGTAAGCCTCAGCTCCCAGACTCTTCCTCCGAGTTTGGTCTCTCCCCACCACAGCTGGTGTTACACCAAGAGGTGGCTTTGAGGGCGCAGGGTAATTAGGGGTAATTAGGTCTTTACAGGCACTCGCTGGTGCAGTCACAAACCCGCTGTTGAAAGCAGATGAAGGGGTCAGTCAGCTGGGCACGAGACATTCTCAGCCTCCCCTGCCCTCTCTGAGGAACCCTCCCTGGGGAGGAGGGTGGCTCAATGGGACCCCTCCGTCCTGCTTGGGGTGGCAAGGGGCTCCCACAGAGGGTAGGCAGCTCCCAGGAAGAGGGTGAGAACAGTGTTACCTGTTCTGGGCTGGGTCTCCATTTTTGGGAGTGTCTGATCCCCATGAGCCACCCGTCACCCCCCACCCACTGCTCATTTCTGCCCAGCACACAGGAGCTGATGTACCTTCCCTGACTCTCTTTCCCTGGGGAAACTGAAGCACAGGGTGCCAAAATGAGCTGTGGGGCTCACAGTGCACCCAGGCTCACAGTGCATGGGATGGCATCGCTCTGCCTCCCAACAGACCACATCATCCCGCATCACAGCCAGAGAAATCCCACATCACCTGGTGCCAAGGGATGGCAGTGATCTGCTGGTACCCAGGAGGGGACGCTCCATATTCCCAGCAGAGATAAGTCTCTGTTATAGCCCCATCTGGGTCCTGTGGGACATTTGGACTCTGCCATCTCCATGCTTGGTGACCCTGCCTACCCCTGATCCACCCCCAGCTCCACTGTGCCCGCAGGCAGGCCATGTGCCCGTGCTCTGGGCCTGCACACCCCAGCTCTGCCAGCGAGATGGCACAACATGGCATGGCATGGCACGGCACAGCATGGCACGGCATGGCATGGCATGGCATGGCATGGCATGGCACGGCACGGCATGGCACGGCACGGCATGGCACAGCACAGCATGGCATGGCACAGCATGGCATGGCATGGCACGGCATGGCACGGCATGGCACGGCATGGCACGGCACAGCATGCAGTCCTTGCGGACGTCACCCCCGTTTGACTTGGCAGCCCGCCCAGGATACGGCTCCCCTCAAACAATGCCGTGCAGAAGCCGCGTGCGTTATTGTTCCTGCCTCGCACGCTGGCCAGCTGCCACCGATTGTGCGCAGGAACCACTCTGCTGCTCCCACCGACGGGCCCAGGTTTATTTCCCCCTTTCCAGGGGAGCGCTGATGTCACCTCATTTCACCAGGGCACTTTGTAGCTTGGAAAAAGAAAAAGGAAAAGGCTTTCGGTTTCAGTCTGTGCTTTGTCTGTGGAGAGCAGCGCCTGTCTTCCCACGGTGCGTGCTCCCACGGTGACGGCGCTGCCACCGCCCGCTGCCATGTCCTGGCTTGTGCCTGGTGATGATAGAGCCAGGCCTGGTGTTGAGCGTTCTCCAGGCTCTGGGGTGTTGGAGGATGATGAGCTGTTTGGAGGGAGGTGGGACCTTGGGGTCAGCCCCTGCCCTGCTGGGGGTGGGCCATGGGACATCTCACTGGGTCCGTCTGCACCTCAGCTCCGAGCTGGACGGGTGACAGGCATGTGGCAGTACTGGGAGGGCTGATAGACCTTCACATGGCCGAGGGGTTGGGCAGGAAGGATGTGTCCTGGGAGCAGCGCCTTGGGCATGGTACGTGGTTCTGGTGGCGGCTGCTTCTGGGCTGCCTCTAGCACAGGGAGCGGTGCTGCGAGGGGTGTCTCTGCTTGTGACAGTTGGCTGGGCTGGGGTCTCTCTCCTGAGCAGACAGGGAAAGAATGGCAGCAAGGGGAGCTGTCAGCCCCAGCATGTGCCGCTGCTGCTGGCAGCATTGCCCCTGTTCTGCCTGCACAAAGGCTACGGCAGCTGACCAGACCCCTGCCAGATGTGCCTCCAGCTTCAGCTCAGCCTGGAGCTGACCTGGTGTCTCCTGGGGAAGAGCGAAGAACCAGCAGGCTGGGGTGAACGGCCCAGCGTCCATCCGCAGCGTCTCTGCTGGTCAGTGCTCCTAGGAGTTCCCCTGCCCAGAGCCCGCAGCCTTCCTCCGAGCTGTGGGGACTGCAAGGTCTCTCAGCTGCCCTGGAGCTCACCCCAAGCAAGGATGTGTCCTCCAGCTCCCCAAGCAGCGTGCCGCAGGGAAGGGCAGCCCACTGAGAGGGCAGCCAGAGCCTGTTTCTCCACGGGGCTCCGAGGTTTGCCAGCCAGGGAGCTCACCCGGCGCCCGGGCTGTAATTACCGAGGAGCCCCGCCAAGCTGCTCCGCGCAGCAGCAGATAGGGGCGCAGCAGCAGCAGCAGATAACCCTGCGGGCACCCTCCGGCCTCATTACAACCTCCAGCAAAGTCCCCACGCCTGCCCATCTTGTTCCAATTAGTGCAGCAGGCCGGGGCGGGCGGGGAGCCGGGCTCCTCCGGATGAAAAGCAAACACTGCCGAGCTTTCAAGTGTGGGGGGAGGCGAGCGACCCCTCCTGGGACAGCCAGCGGCTCTGGGAGCCTGGGGAAACGGGTGAGCCGGGTCATGAGCCAAAGAGCAGGTGCTCAGCAGCCAGCTCCTGCCTGGGATGGGCTTGTAGATGGGGGAAATGGGGTGTAGCGTGCTGAGAGGTGCTGAGCAGCCCTGTCCCGTAGGTCTGGAGGCAGGAGGATGCTGAGACGTGCCCACCAGGACTCTGGTCAAGCCCACCACCTCTTTTTCACGGGCACCAAAGCACCAGCAGCCCGTGACAGTAGGTGACGGCTGAGGTTCGGGCTGGGGACCATGAGCTGGCAAGCTCTGTATGAAAACCCTGGAGCCCCTGCCAGGTTTTAGCACGTGGGTGCTGGCACGGGTGCCAGATCCAGCCTGGGTAAGCCTGCAGCCCAGCCCAGGGCTCCCGAGTGAGGGCTCATGATGGCTGTGTGGAGTGTCAGGCCATGTGGCAGACAGGTGATGGGGGGGTCTCAGCTGTGGGCAGCATCGTGGTATAAATGGCTCTGAGGAACGTGGTGCTGCCCCTGGGGACTCCAGAGGCTTTGGGGAGCGGGTTTGGCAGCAGGGTGGGCAGCACCGAGCCTCCTTGCTACCTTATTTGGGTACTTTTCCTTTGGTGACATCAGAGGATGGCAAGCCCCTTCCCAGGCATGAGAGCATTTCCAACTGCTCGCTCTTGCATTAGGAGGTGGGTTAGGAGCTCACTGTGGGGAGTCAGGCCAGAGCTGAACACTCCAAGATGAGGTGTGTGGCTGCTGCCCAGTGTGACGTGCACTTGCTTGGTGCTGGTCCCACCTCCCTGACCCCCACTCTGTCTGGGGAAGAGCCCAGGCTCCTTCTTCCAGATCTGCCTCTGCGGTGCTGCCAGCTGGCATCTCGGGGTTGGTTTGCCCCACAGGACCCCCGGCCTGGGCACCATCCCACAGCTGCTAACCCGCCCTGGGGCTTGGCTGCAGAGTCCGGAGCAGCATATTTGGGAAGACCAAAAAGGGCTGCAGGAACTGGTGGCTGGCAGCACAGCCCAATCCAGCTCACCTCCGTGCCCATCACCGTGCGGTGATGCCCAGCTGCTGGGCTGCCTTCCCGGCCTGACACCCGAGAGTCAAGCCCAGGGCAGGCTTCACCTCTCAGTAGCAAGGGAAGGGTAGGGGGCTGAGCCAGCGTCCTCCCAAGAAAGGGATTAGCAGGACGTTATGTGAAGTCAGCTCCTTATCCTTTCATAAACAGTTATTAATATCCTGGCCAGCCCTGGGCTTGGCAATTTGCTTTCAAAGAACACGGTCCCAACCGGAGTGTGCTGCAAGCTCCCGAAACTTCAGGGAGAGGGACACCGCTGGAGGAGATGGTGTATTTGCCCATCAGGACAGCAAAGTTTACTCCCTGAAAGACAAGGAGCTGGGCCCAGCTCCTGCCTCCCAAGGCCCCAGGCAGACAGAGAACTCCTGCAGAGAAGGGCAGAGGCAGCTGGGCTCTGACAGACGGGTTCACGGCCCGGGATGGACACGGCTTTGTCTGTGTAAAGGGGGGGAGGAGGAAGAGCAGCTGTGGTAGAGCCTGAGGTCTGTGCTCACGCAGCAATGCGAGTGGTGTGCACGCAGTGTGACACAAAAGGTCTCATGTTTGTGTGTCAGCCCACCTAAGAAGTAAAAAAGGGAAAGAAATCGCTCGTGCTCTGAAGTGTGGCCACAGGCACTGAGCTCCCACCCGGACCCCAGAGCTGTCCCTGCCCCAGTGCTGGTCCCACTAGGTCCCATCAGTGAGGGTCCCTCCTGCCCGGCCGGGCTGACGTGCCGGTGGGCGCAGGGTGCTGGCAGCAGCTGGAACTCCTTCATCCCTGCTCGCAGCCCTCAGAGCGCTTTGGCAGCCATGATCCTGGAAAGACGAGTGGTGTGGGGCTAATCATGATGGTGGGCCTTAATCTCACAGGGAGAGGAGGCTGCTGAGAGCAGCCCTGGCTGGAAGGGAGCCCTCTGGCCAGCCTTGCTGTGCGATGGCAGAGAAGTGCAGGCGAAGCCTGAGCAAGCTCAGCCGCATTCTACTGCTGCCAAAACCCTCTGCTGAACCCCTCCAACAGCCTTTGGGGCTCCACATGGGCCAGCCATGGCCAGGCATGTGTCACCTGAGGCTTTCGCTGAGATGTGGCGGCGGCCCAATGCCACCCAAGCCCTGGCACCAGCTTTAGCAGCCCCACCTCTGGTGTCATGCTGCAGGAGCAGGGTGTATGTCTGTCCTGCAGCTCAGCATCGCAGGCTTCCCTTACATCGATCCTGCCACAGCCAGGCAGCGCTGGGGGAAGCGGGGAGGGGGCTGATGGCCCATCCCAGGGGCTTTGTCCTGTTGGAGAAGGACGACAGCTGCCTCTCCGCGCAGCTGCTGGGGCATCCATCATCCTGCACGGGGTGGAGGGGGACGGCCAGCGCCCTGGGCTGAGCAGGGCGGGTGCCTGTGTGTCTGGGTGTCTGTGCTTCGGGGCAGGAGCAGGAAGGCAGCACGTGGAAGAGGGAGAGCCGTGGGCAGGGGTGCAGCCAAGGCAGGCGTGAGCCCCACAGCTCCCGCCGCACACGCGCCCCACGCGCGGGTCCCGCATTCACAGGGCGGCCAAGGTGCAGAGGTGTGTGCAGGGACATGCACATGGGCTGAGCCCAGGAAGGTGTGGGAGGGGAGGAGGAGACTCCCTGATGGCTGGGCATGGCCATCCTGCCCCTTGCTGGGCTCTGCCCCTCCGGTTCTTTGAGACTACCAGACCCTTTCGCCTGGCTAACCAGGCTGATGGAGGAGAACGCCCCCCTTCCTGAGGGGAAACCGCCTGCACCCCACTCTGTGGCAGGGAGATGGGGTGGTCTCAAGGGTGTGGGGCTTGTGAGCCCAGGGGGAATGCTGACATGGGGGTTCAGCCCCTCTCCTCCCCCCTCCCTCTCCTCTCCCTTGAGGTCCCCCAGCTGCTGGGGCCAGGACTCCACCCCTGCCTGTGCCCAACCAGCCCCACTGTGTAACTCAAGGCCACACTGGGCTGCAAATGGCGTGGGGAAATGGCTGGGATGCAATCGGGGCTCATCAGCAGTGGGGAGCCTGGGGGAGCCAGGGCTCCCCTGGGCCCAGAGGCACACAGGGGCTGCTGGTGGAGCTGAGGATGCTCTTCCCTCCTGGGAGACAATGCCTAGTTTGGTAAATCCAGGGCCCTTCCCCCTCTGAACTTTGGGGCAGTTTGCACTCTCCGTGGCATCGTGGAGCGAATAGGTGTTGGTGGGAGGATAAACAATTCCCTCCCACACCCACATGGCTCGAGCAGGAGGGGATTGTCTTTTCCCTGCGCTGCTCAGTCTCCAGCAAGACCTTCCAGGGGCCCTTGTCTCCAAAGGAAAAATTCAGTGCTGCACCATGAAACAGTGACACTTGATGACAGCCTGGTGCCCCAGAGTCACCACCCATGCCACTATGCTGAGGCACTGCCAGAGCCCTGAAACAGGGCTGCCATCGCCCGCGCCCTCCCAGACAGGCCCCACCACGGTGCCTGGGGTAGGAAATCTTAACCCCCAGACATCCCCTCGCCCAGCAGCCTGCCCTCATCAGCGCTCCCCTCCCCAAACTGAGATAGAAATAGTTGCAGCTCAGGACAGTTGATTATTTAAAGCTGTCGGGAGTGTTTAATTTAACCCCGGATTCATCATCCGCAGCTTGTTTCCATCCACTAGACACCCTCGCTCCCCCTCTCAGTGTAAACTCGGCCTCTGCAGAGCTTCCCTCCAGGCAGATTTGGGCAGAGGTTGAGAGGCAGGGGCTGTGGCCCTGCTGCATGTTTCTCCTGCTGTCCCTGCTCCAGCTGGCACAGCGAGGGGTGTCCCCATGCCTGGGGCTGTGGGCACGGCTGGGCAGGGAGCTGCTGCTGGGATGTTAGCCATGCTGTGGGAGATGGACCTGCAGAGTCCCTCACCTCTGCCTGGGCACAATGGGGAGGACCCCGCTGAAGACTTGCTGAAAAAAATGACATATGGGGAAAGCTCTCTTACTGGAAGTGATCCTCTGATGAGAGGGACCTTTTGTGACCCTGCCCCCAGCTCTTGCCAGGGCTCGGGGTTCCTGCCTCTGTCCAACTTGCCTTTGGCATCCCCTGGGCAAGGAGACAGAAGGGCTGTACAGCCCTGGAGTGCGCCCCTACCCCAGGGCCCCTCCTGCAGGCATGCCAAGCATCCCAAAAGCTCGCCCCGCAGCCATGTGGGCTGTCCTGCAGGCAGGAGCGGTGCCCTGACCGCCATCCGCAGAATCCTGACCCACCCTGGCATCTCCAGGTCACCAAAGGTTCCTCCCAGGGTTGGCTTAGCCCAAACCTAAGCCTAGCACAGGCCCTGCTCCATTTATAGAAAGCTGCAATTAGAGGCCAGCGTTTCCCTGAGTCCTCCAGTGACCGAAGGCACATTGGGGAAGGAAAGAATTCCCTGTCAAACCCCAGGCACGTCCCTGTGATGACCCCTGGGACAGTGGTGCTGGCTCAGGGCACAGCTGGGAGTCAGCAGCAGGATGGCTCTGGGGGACGCTGCTACAGACAGCCACGAGCTTGAAAGTGCTGGAGCATCCCCAGAGAAGGGGGGCAGCTCAGGAAAGCTGCCTGCTGGGAAGGTGTCTGTTGGGGAAGCAGGGGCAGCACTGGCCATGAGCAGGGCCCAGTGGGCTGATGGGGGGGTTCCTACCTGGGACCCATGATCAATGTGTCAAGTGTGGAGCAATGTGAACCCAGCTGCACTGTGTGTCTGAGGGTGTTGTCCCCAGGCAGTGCTTGGCCGGGCAGAGTCTGCCTGGGAAGGGGAAAGGTGCGTTGGGAATGCAGCCCCAAACCAGATGGAAAATGGCACAGCTGCCACCCTGAGGATGTGCCTGTGTCCCAGGGTGGTGCCAGGTCTCCTGGGATGGGCAAAGGCTCTGCAGCACAGCAGGTTGTGCTGGCTGGACTGAGAACAAGGCAGCAGCGAGGGCAGGGAGCGGGTGGGAGGGGAGCTGTGCCAAGGGGCTGCACCTCAGCCAGGCCACGGGACACTGCTGGCTCCCCATCTGCTGGGAGGAAGAGACACCCCAGCTCTGCCAGCCCAAAACCTCGTCCCTAAGCAGAGCCGGGCGCTCCTCTTGTGGAGGCCAGAGGCTGAGGCAGTAGGGAAGGCTTGGCAGCACCAGCTCCCATCACAGCCCCCTGCCAGGGCAGCAGAAATCCCCTGCTCCCTGTGCCAACAGCCTCTTGGCCACGAATGAGCCAGAAAGCTTGTCTGAAACCTCCCAGCCCCAGGACTGGAAGAAATTATTGTGCAGCGAGGGGGGGAGTCAGTCAGAGCCACTGTTTAGGGACCAAGACATTCATAAGCAGGGAAAAAAGCATCTAAATCTGTTGAATTCATTGTGGAGAGGTGCCAGGCCAGCCCTGCTCCCCACAGGAGGGGTGGGGGGAGGGTGGGACAAGGCGGTGAAGCTCCTGAGGGATGTGAATGCACAAGGCTCCTTCTGAGCTACAGCATCCTGGGGCCAAGGGATGCTGGGGATGCCTTGGAGAGGTCTGCAGTGGGCAGGCAATTTGGCAGAGCTGCTGGACAGGGCAACGTGTCAAGTACACACAGAGCCGCAGCTGAAGGGATCACAGAAGTGGTGTCTGTGGGCAGTGCTCCACAACACTCATTTTGGAGGGACAGGATTTAACACCAAGCTGAGATAAGACGAGTATTAGGGATCTGAGTATTTAGGATCCCTCCCTAGGGCTGAGCGAATGTTTGGCAGAGGATGCCCCAGCTCTGAGAGGGTGTGCTGCCCTCACAGCACTCCTCACCTCTTCCCTCTCACCAGTCATGGCCAGGATGCTCAAATCCAAGTACTCCCACATGCCATGGGTGTGCTGGCACAGCCCTGCACACCTCCCAGGGCAGGCTGTAGTAGCCAGACCTCTGGGGTCCCTGCCATGTGAAGCATCCCAGAGCTCCTGGGTGGCAGCAAGTGAGCCAGTGTCCCAGCCACAGCTGCCTTTCCCAGTTCCCAAACTGGCCCCGTGAGCACCAGCAGCTCTGCCACCTCCCGGGGCTGGGGGTGTCCCAGGCAGATGTTGGGGAATCCCCCTCACCCACTGGCGCTGTCAGGGGCTGCACGGCCAGCCAGGCAGTGAGATGCCCGGCTCCTTCCCCCTGCCCCCCCCTTTCCCTCCCAGCCCAGCCGGTCTGGGCTGCATGAGCTCCTCAATACAAGCCTTGTCTCCCCCCACCCCGAGCCCGCGCTCCCCGGGGAGGGGTGGGCCCTGGCCCCCGGCAGCCTGCAAGTGCTCTGCCCAGATAAACGCTGACGAGGCGCTCGCAGCGGGCGCTGTGGGGTCCCCCAGCCCGCGCCTTGCCGTCCCATCCCGCCCCACCGAGCTTGCTGGGGCTGTGACCTCCCCCTGCAGCCGGCTGCCCCGGCTCATTGCGCAGTGCCGGGGGGGTGGGGGGGCTGGACACTTGCTCTGGGTGGCTCCTCTCTGCCAGGCAGCTGGCCTGACGTCTTCTGGGGGGGACGAGCTGCCTGCAGACCGACCGAGCCATCACTCTCTTGAGCACCCTCCCCAGCCAGGGGCCGGTGGGCCGGGGGTCCCGACCTGCGCATGGCCTCCAGCACCGCAACCTCCCCCCTTCTCTGCTTGCAGCTGGTGGCGAAGACGGCGTCTCGGTGTGGAACCATGGTGCTGTGAGGGCAAACTGCCGAGTGCCAGGATGCAAGGTGCCCCCAGCAGCTGCCTGCCCCTCGCTGCCTTCCTCCTGTGCCTCCTCCTGCAGCAGCCAGGCAGCAGCAAGGCATGGAAGCAGCACGCCCCGCGCCTGCGCCTCGCCTACAAAGGTAAGGGGGCCACCCAGGCGGAGCTCCTTGGGGTCTGCACCTTGTTTGGGAGGGCTGGGCAGGCGTGCCGTGGGTAGGCAGTGGAGGGGGTGGCAGGGCTCGGGGGAGCCAGGCTATAACCTCACAGTTGTGGCTGTGACATCTCCACATGTTGCATCCTTGGGATGTTTGGTGGCTGCAGCCCCAAGTGCAGCCCCTGTGGATGCTGCACTGGTTCTGCTAGCATGGGGGAAGGGGGCTGAGCGGGGACTGCCCTGCCCTGGTCCAGCTGGCATGGGGGAAGGGGGCTGAGCGGGGACTGCCCTGCCCTGATCCAGCTGGCATGGGGGAAGTGGGCAAGCAGGGAATGCCCTGCCCTTGTCCAGCTGGCATGGGGGAAGGGGGCTGAGCAGGGACTGCCCTGCCCTGATCCAGCTGGCATGGGGGAAGTGGGCAAGCAGGGAATGCCCTGCCCTTGTCCAGCTGGCATAGGGGAAGGGGGCTGAGCAGGGAATGCCCTGACCTGGTCCAGCTGGCATGAGGGAAGGGGGCAAGCAGGGAATGCCCTGACCCGGTCCAGCTGGCATGGGGGAAGTGGGCAAGCAGGGAATGCCCTGCCCTGGTCCAGCACAACACCAGCACTGGCAGGGATATCTCCGACTCACTCTGGGCATCTTATGGAGCGTCCTGGTATGGAGCTGACCCTGGCAGCCCCATGGGAACATCCCCTGGGCTTGCACTCGAGGTGCAGTGTGGACACAGCCCCAGGCAAGGCTGCCAGCCCAGCCCCTTCCTCTCCTCCCAGCTCAGCCTTGCCCCAGCTCAGCTCCCTGGCCCTTACCCATCCTGCCCTACCAAGGAAACCCTGTGCGGATCATTTCCCTGCGCGCTCTGCCCTTCCCCCCCGCATCTGTCTTCTCTGTTTAGATTAGGAGCTCCTCAGAGGAGGTGCAGTTTGCTCTTCTTGTGCCTGGTGCAAAGGGGGGGCCTCTTCCTGCTCATCTGGAGATGCAACAAGAGCAAACTGACAGGTAGCAGGGAAGTGTGGAGGGGAATGGTCCCTAGGGAAAGGGTGTCTGCCAGGGAATGACCTGAGCAGTGGGAGCAGAGCCCTGCCAGCCCAGTGGCCAGTGACCCTACCATGGAACCTGTGCCATGGATGTGACCTACTTCCAGCTTCTCCTGCTTTGCAGGACCGCCGCAGCCATCAGTGGGGCACAGCCAGCCCTTCTCCCCAACCGTGGGGTGGCACTGCGGCTTTCCCATGGGCATCAGGAGACCATCCCCAGAGCCTGCTCACTGCCCTGAGAAGCCCTCTCCGGGCAGTGGCCACTGGCCATGCAGAAGATGCCTGCAGTTTGTGGCTGGAGAGGTTTGGACCTCGGAGGGATGTGGGTTATCCCTGTGGGGAGGTGTACCTGCTGCCAGCCCAGATAGGGAACACAGTGCAGGGGTCTGCCATGCCTTGGAGCCAGAGCAGGCAGAGCAGGGCTGCTGGGGGTGCAGAGGGGCCAGGGCCTTCAGAGCCCTGCAGCGTGCTGGGGCCAGACGTGCCACAAGCCCTCAAGCCTCGGGCAGAGGCAGAAGAGGAAGCTCCCAGCATGGGGAGGGCTCAAGGACAAGGCAAACAATGGCAAGGGATGTGACTCACGGACAGCACGGGGCAGGTTCAAGGACACAATGCCTTGAGAAGTTTAGGTTTAGAAAACCCTAAAAAACCCAAAAATAAATAAATAAAAGGAGGCCTTTGAGTGTCTGCCCGCCCCAGAGCCGGCAGGATCAGCCTTACCCTCAGATCCCAGCATGGGGGAGGTGAGGGGAGAAGCTGCAAGCAGGCTTGTGAGGAGGAAATGACAGCACCGAAGGCTGGGAGAGCAAAGGAAGGATGGGGCACGGGGCGTGGGGCCAGGAACAACAAGCAGTGGCTCCCACCCTGCTGAGAAGGCCAGGAGAGGAGGCTTGCAGCAGCAGCGGGCCGGCAACCGCGGCCGAGCGAGAGCCAGGGCCTGGGTAGGCTGGGTCAGGCTGGGTCAGGCCCGACGTCACCCCGAGCTGAGCCTCGCCGTCTGCTGAGGCTGTAGGGCCGCGCAACTGGGCAGTGACCCTGCAGAACGCCTCCTGGCTCCTCTTACTGAGGCGATCCAGGGCAGGCATGGCTGGGACTTGGCCATAGGGTCTCCTGTGAGCTTTTGATCTGCAGCCAGCCCAGCCCGGCGCAGCCCAGCAGCCAGCGCCGTGCTCAGGAGCACGGGAGGCTGGTGGGTCTCTGGTTATCGGTGCTGAGAGCTGCACTGGCACATCTCTTATCAGCCCATGGCAGCGGGGGGCTGGGGCCTGACTTAGCACCACGCTCCCCCCAGGCTTCAGGGATCTGCTGCGTGGTCTGCTCAGTCTGACTGCTGGGGGAAGGGGAGAGGACAGCCCCCGACCCAGCGCGGCTGTGACCCCAGGAAGCCCAGGGTCGCCCTGCACTGAGGCTAAGGGGCGGGAGATGATGGATGGGATAAGGCAGTTACAAGTGGTCCAGACAATAAGGAAAAACACTGTGGCCTTGGGAGATAATGAGCACAAAGAAGAGGATGTTTCTCTGGGCTCACCCATCACGTTAGCTGCTGCAGATACCATCTGGTTCCCTGCCTGGAGGGTCGGGATCAAATGCCCCGTGCATACGGCTGGGCTGGGGCAAGAAGAGGCTGGTTTGCACACACCAGCTTCCTGCGTACAGGGTCAGGATCTGTGGCACTCAGCCTCCCCTTGGGGAGGGAGCAGAACCGTGCAGTCACAGGCACTGCCAGAGATCTCATGGTGCTTGTGTGGGCAAGGAATCCATCCTGGGTCCTCCCACAGGATAGCACCACAGGCCCATCACCCTGCCCGGACAGGGCTGGGGCAGGTCAGGGGGTGACATCCCCTGTGACCAGCCTTGTCCCACTCCTCTCACTGACACCCACATGTTGGATGAACTCCGACCTTCCCACACCCCAACCCACCTCCCCAGCACCCTGCCTGACATTTCCCCTGGGATCTGACAGGTTCCCCCAATGTAGGCAGGGACAGGAGGGTGGGCAGTGGGCCTGCTGGAGACTCTGGTAACGATGGCCAGCAGGCAGAGACAGGACTCCAGCTGGTAACCCCTCCAACTGGGAGATCTGCCCTGGCTCTGGAGCTGCGGCACCCCGAGGTGCCTGAGGGATGGAGCTGGGCTGTGTGCAGTTCCTGTGGGAGTGGGAGAAGGGCCAGGAGCTCCCTGATGCTCTGAGAGCAGCTCCTGGCAGAGGGGATTTGTGTCCCACAGTAGCCAGAGCTCTGACCCAAGAGGAAGAGGAGAAGGAAACAATAGCTGGGAGCGAGCCTGGCCGTGGCGGCACTGATCCGGGCAGGGACCCCCGCCTGCTGCCTGCAGCCCAGCAGGTCCTTCCCCCCGGGGATGAGCAGACGTCAGTGGCATTTCCAGCTCACAGGCACTGGCCCCACTTCCCCTCTGCCCTGGAAACGCGGTGGAAGGAAGAGAGACGCAACTTCCCGGGTCAGCGGGTCCCCTTTGAATGGAGCTGTGCCCATCCCCACGTACACCCCACCTGCGCCTGGGGCCGCACGTCTGCCCACACTCCCATCCACCGGGCCAGCGCTGGCTCCCTGTGACAGCTTCCCTCCCTCAGTTCCTGGCACGCTGCATCAATCCACATGATCTTGGGTAATTTTTTTAGCCTGGGTCTTAGATCACTCCGTTTTTCCAGCTACATTCCACTTCTCAGCAGTCCCCATCCAGCAGCAGCCCATCTCCATCTCCTCTTCCCACTGCACCTTCCTCTGCACAGCACCAAGGCCAAGAGCAGCCTTCCCAGCGCAGCCAGCCCTCACCCTCTGGCTGGATCCTGACACCTTTGAAGAGGAAAGCAAAGAGTTAGGATTTCTGGAAGCCCTAAACCCGCCCCAGTGCCACTCTCCCCTGCCTTGATCCCAGGGCTCAGGCGCTTGCCGGCGCGGCAGCTGCTGCGATCCTGTGTCCGGTGCGGCAGCCGCTCGTGCCGTGCTGGGGGATGCTCAGCCCCTAAACCTGGCGCCGCACATCACGGGCGGATGTGGGCCCCAGGGGTGTTGTTTCAGGAGTGGCTAACCAAGAGACAAGAGCTCATTGTCCCTCCTGCACACCCACATACCCACAACTGTGGTGGAGGGGCCACGCTGGCTGCCCCCGGGGCTTCTGCATAGGAGGGGCTGCAGCCTGAACAGCAGAGCCTTTCCCACTGCCCTGCCATGTCCTCAGTGGGGGGGCCATGGCACACTCGCCCCTCAACAAGGTGGCTCTTCTCTCCAGCGGGCCCAAAGGGGTGCTCTAGAGCCCTTTTCCTGAGCCACTCCAACGCTGGGCTTAGGCTGTGTGTTAGGACACGAGGCAGGGGGAAAATGTGGGGCAGCGAATGTAGGGTCAGAGTGGCACCCTGGACACAGCTGGGGACTTCCCTTGCAGGCTTCATGGCCCAGGGACCAGCTGTCCATCTGTCTGTCTGTCCCAGCACACCCATCCGCCTGCCTGTTGCTGTGCCTGGGGTAAAGCCCAGCAGTGGCTGCACAGGCTGAAAGACTCAGGGACAGGCTGAGGAGAAGTGTCCAGGCTGGGCTGTGGTTCCTTTCCTTGGAGAGATGCTTCACCCCAGCCAGGAGCCAAAACCTTTTTATATAAACTCTCTGGGTTTGAAGCCTGGGGAAAACATGCTGGGCATTACAGGAAGCAAGTCTGCCATGTCCTCAGCTCTATCTGCACTGTTTTGGGGCACAGAGGTTCCAGGAGCTCCTCTGAGAGACTGGCTGGGAGCTGGGCACGCTGGGCTCCTCAGGCTGGACCGCTGTCCTGCCCCATGCCCTTGGCTCCCTGGGGAAGGCTGGTGGGAGGAGGCTACACCATGAGTGTTGGGCTCCAGAAGCAGCATCTTCCTGCTGAGGTGGTGACAGGAAAGTTGTTTTCCCTTGGGGCAGGGTGGGGGCTTAGCCAAAGCTGTCCTGAAGAGGGGGAGCACAGGACCTCCTGCTGCCCCTTGTGTTGCTCATGGATGGATCTCTCTCTTTCTCCTGCCTCCTGCTCCTCAGACCTGCTGAAATCCAACAGCTCTCGCCTGTTGCTGGCCTCAGGGGATGGGATGGATTTCCAGGCCCTCTTGGTGGATGAAGACAGGGCCTGGCTGATGGTGGGAGCAAAAAACCACATCTTCCTGCTCCACCTGGACCATCCCAGCAGGGAGCCTGAGAAGGTCAGTGCTGGGAGAGGGTGTGAGCATGACCCTGGCTGGGCTGTCCTCTTCCTCCCAGGACACCGCTCCTTGTTCCAGTGCCGGGGCGTGGGGGTGGATGTGCTCCAACCTGGGCTGCTCTAACATCACCGGCAATGAGTTTAGACCAGGGTGTCTCAGTCAGTGGGGTCAGCCCATCCCTGGCCTTGTTGAGCCCCGCTGGGACAGGCTGATGAGGAGGGACAGGGCAGTTCAGCCAGGAGAGGGGCCCTCAGGCTAAGTGGAAGGGCAGTGCCCAGAGCCCTGCCATGGCTCCTCGTCCCAGCGGCTGCTACAAGGGCTGAAACAAGTCCATTAATGTCATCCCAAGACATCCTGCTGGCAGGGTGTGCAGCCCAGGCCCAACAAAAGGAAAGCCCATTAAGGCACTGCAGCCTGGCGTTCCCACGGGCCGGGATCCAGCACAGCCTGCCCGCCGGCCGGGCGTGCCGTGGCCCACCCAAGCTCTGTCCCCAGGCCAGACTCACTCCCAGCCTACTTGGCAGGCTGCCTGTTGAGCTCTGCTGAGCCCTGGGGACCGAGGGGGTGTCAGCCCCGTGGCAGAGCAGCTCAGTAGCCTAACCATGCACCTGAGCCTGGCAGCAGCTTTTGGCTGGGCCCCTTCCCACCCGTGCTTGGGGGAACCAGCTGAGCCAGGCAGGTCAGGGGTTGCAGGGGGTGCATCCTGGGCTCTCTGTGTTGCAGATTTTCTGGCCAGCCTCCCGGGAGCAGGTTGAGCATTGCCAGCTGGCGGGGAAGGACGCAGAGGTAAGCAGGGCTGGCAGCCCCCCTCTCACAGCCTCCTGTGGCTTGCCATGGCTACTACAGACCCACATCACCTCGGAGGGAGCGTGGGGTCGGCCTGAGACAGGGCTGTTGAGCCAGATGGAGTTAAGCTTGGCCAGGGAAGGATCCAACTGAGGCTTCTGCATCCCAAGCAGACGTACCATGGGGCTGGGCACAAGTGCCCAGAGCTGGGCTCAGCCACTACACGAGATGTTTCTCTCCCTGTGAGCAGACAGAGTGTGCCAACTTCATCCGCCTCCTCCAGCCCTTCAACAGGAGCCATGTGTTCGCCTGCGGGACTGGCTCCTACCAGCCTGTCTGTGCCTTCATCCAGCTGGGAGCCAGGGGGAAGGTAAGGGACACCCTGGCCAGCCATGTCCCCATCACAGAAGGTGACAATAGACCCCTGTCAGGGTGGGGAGGGAGCTCCGGAGCCTGGAGAGTGGCCAGCCAGCTTGGCACAGTCCCTGGTGCCTTGCTGCCTGCAGCAAGAAGCAGCCCTGGCTTGGCAGTGCCAGGATGACCTGTGGGGATGAGATCAGGACCTGGCAGCACCCTGAGGCTGAGCACACCAGCCTCCTTCCAGCTCTTCTCCCTGTGCCCAGCTTGTTTCCAGCCTCCCCTGGGCTGACATCTCCTCTTTGGCTCTGGCAGGGTCCCGGGGCTCCCCACATGCGGTTGGTGACCCATTCCTTGGAATCGGGGCGAGGACGGTGCCCATACAGCCCCCATGAACCCTTCACAGGGCTCCTCATTGGTAAGAGGGGTCAGAGGTGGTGCTGGAAGGTGGGACTGCTGGGAAGTCTGTGCTGGGGGGGGTCACAGCTGCGGTGCCTGTGCCCTGCTCTGCTGCGTGTGGCTGTGGTCCTAGAACAGTGCTTGAGCCATCCCACAGAGCCCTGTCCTGTCCCGGCTCACCCTGACCTCGCTGTGCCACCACCACCCTCCCTGAGCCTCTGGGGGCCTGAGGACATTCTGCCAGGGCACCTCCAGCAGTGACACCCCAAACCCCCTCTCTGACCCTGCAGATGGGGAGCTCTATTCGGGCACCTCCAGCGACTTCATGGGCAGCAGCGCTGCCTTCTTCCGGACCTGGGTCCATGGGGCTGAGCAGAGCTACATCCGGACGGAGCAGAACCAGGACCACTGGTTGCATGGTAGGAGCAGGGGCTGCGCGGGGGCTCTTCTGCCCTCTGGGGACAGACGGGGGCCAGCACTGGGGACAGAGCTCAGCGGTCTGTCCCCCTTCTCACCAGGGGGAAGCACTGGTGAGACCTTGGTGAGACCCGTGCTCTAGCATGCACTCAGCAGCCTGAGCACCTGGAGTGGGGCTCTGTCTTCTGGGTAGCGGGGTCTCCACGGGGCACCCTGTGTGCCCTCAGCACCTCGCACTGCTCCCAGGGCAGGACATCAGGGCACAGGGCCATGTGGTGCTGCTCCTTCCCCCCGCAGAGCCTGCGTTTGTTGGTGCCTACGCCATCCCTGACACCTACAACCCACATGATGACAAGGTCTACATCTTCTTCCGCGAGACGGCCATGGAAACGGGGCAGTGGGAGAGGCGGCACATCCATGCCAGGGTGGCCCGGGTGTGCAAGGTCAGTCACCAAAGGCCAGTGTGGCATGGCTGGGTGTCCCAAAGTGGACAAGGGGCAGGGCTGGGGGTGTCCCACTGTGGGGACCAAGGCTCTCAGCCCACCTCTTGGTGCCTGGCAGAATGATGTAGGAGGGAAGCGCAGCCTCATCAACCGTTGGAGCACGTTCCTCAAGGCCCGGCTGGTGTGCTCCATCCCCGGGCCCCAGGGGACAGAGACCCACTTCGACCAGCTCGGTGAGTGTGCAGCCCACCCAGCAGCAGGTGGCAGTTCTGTTCTGCCACCACCACTCCTTCCCCTTGCCATGGGGATGGCCAGACAAGGATGTCCACCTGCCTCCCCGGACCCATGCTGCAGCCTCACCTCCTCCCCTCTCTCTGCAGAGGATGTTTTCCTCCTGCGCACTCGGGACCCCCAGAACCCCCTCGTCTTCGGCCTCTTCACAGTCTCCAGGTGAGTGGGGGCTCTGGTTAGTCCCCAGCCCTGCAGCTCCTCACCAGTGCTGACCAGCACGCAGCTGGAAGGGCCACTGGCCATTTCCCTGCTGCTGGCTCACCAAGCCCATCTGCCAGGCTGCCAGCTTCAGCATCGGCACAGCCAAAGGGATTCCTGTCACTGCCTCTGCCCTGGTCCTGTGCTGACAGAGGACAGCATGGGCTCAGGAGTGTGGGTGTGCATGTGTCTGGTCCCTGCAGGGTGACAGGGACACTGACAGCCCCCTCTCCCCCCACTCTCCCTGCAGCGGTGTCTTCAGCGGCTCCGCTGTCTGCATCTACTCCATGGCTGCTGTGAGAGCCGCTTTCAGCGGCCCCTTCGCACACAAGGAGGGATTCGACTACCGCTGGGTAGAGTACAAGGGCCGTGTCCCCTATCCCCGTCCTGGCACGGTAAGGGGCTGTGGTGCAGGGGAGGGGGCAGTGGGATGGCCTGGCCTGGCCCTCACGTGCCCCCTGCCACGTTTCCACGCAGTGCCCCAGCGAGACGTACGACCCCCTCCTGCAGTCCACCAAGGACTTTCCCGATGAGGTGATCAGCTTCATGCGCACCCACCAGCTGATGTGGGAGCCCGTGTACCCCCAGGGCCGCCAGCCCGTCCTGGTGAGGGTCAACGTCCCTTACCGGCTGCGGCGGCTGCTGGTGCACAGGCTGGAGCTGGAGAGCCGGCACTACGACATCCTCTTCCTCAGCACAGGTGGGACGTCACCCCAGCCCTGAGGATGCTGCCAGCACACGGCAGCACCACACCGACCCTGTGGGCTCGGGTGGCTCCCAGCCCTGACGGCTCCTTCTCCTGCTGTGTCCACAGATGAAGGTAAAGTCCTGAAGGTGGGGCTGGCCGGTGGGGTGAGCCCGGGCACCGAGGTGGTCAGCCTGGAGGAGATCAGCGTCACTAAGGTACAGAAGCCCAGGGCTGGACCACGGTGGCCGCACCACACAGCCTACCCACACCCCGTGGCTCGTCACTGGCCTCTACCCCGGAGGTCCCTCCCCTCACTGCCCTGGGCAGCAGGAGATGCTGTCAGTTTGGAGGGCAGCCAGGGGACCAGAGCCAAGTCATCTCCCAGCTCCCCATCCAGTCACTAGGGGTACAAGGGCGCACACTGGAGCCTGAACTGAACTGGGAGCCCAGGTTTGAAAGCACAGATGCTGAGCAAGGATGCCCACGCTGAGCTGGGGCAGCCCAGACTGCGTGTGTGGGGCGGGAGGAGCTGAGACCAGGGAGCTTGGTCAGGGTCCCAGTGCCCTTCCATCCTTGGGACGCGGCCCCAGCAGCAGGCTGGGGTACCCGGGAAGGGCTGACATGGCTGCAGCACCCTCTCCTTCCCCTCCAGGTGCCTTCTCCCATCCTAGACATGAAGTTATCACCAAAGCGGGTGAGTCCTCCCACCTCCTTCATCCTAAAGCAGCCAAGGGACAGGGCACAGAGGGCAGCTGGCCCCAGCCCTGCTGCCTGGGTCCCTTGGCTTGCATGTTTAGGGGATGGGCTCCTGCCAGGGCAGCCTGGGGGAGGGGGTGGGGGGCAGGCTCTGGCCCCACTCCCCCTGTCTGCCAATGCTCCCACCCCAGCACAGGGCAGCGAGCTCCATTCCCCTGTCAGCCCCAGTCTCCAGCTCGGGGGCACTGACTGCCACTGTTCTGCTTGCCTGAGCAGCAGGAGCTGTTTGTGAGCAGCACCCAGGGGCTGCTCCAGCTCTCCCTGTACCGCTGCGAGCTCTATGGCAAAACCTGCACTGACTGCTGCCTGGCCAGGGACCCCTACTGCACCTGGGACAGCAAGACCTGCGCCCCACACCTGCTCACCAGCAAGAGGTGAGTGCCTGCCTGGGCCAGCCGGGCTGTCCCCTGCAGAGGGGTGGCATTCAGAGCAGGGAAGTCCCGCCTGCCTGTACCCCAGCCCTTACTTGCGCCCCCGGCCCTCCCCTTCTCCCTGGGTGCTCTGCTGTGAGGGGTCCCACAGCCTGGGGCAGACGCCACCCCACAGCCCAGTCTGCTTTTCCCCAGGCGTGCCCGCTGCCAGGACGTGCTGAAGTCTGACCTGCTCAGCCAGTGCCAGGACACCACAGAGGGTGAGCACCAGCCCCCAGCCCCTTTGAGGAGCAGAGAGATGGCTCTGCCCAGGAGGCAGCAGTGCCCGGAGGGTGGGCAGCATGGTGCTGGGAAACTAGTGCCCACCAGCTGCACCAGCACTGCCATGTGCCGCCTTCAGTGAGCTGGATGCTCTGTGCATCTCCCTGCACAGCTTCCATGCAGGGTACTCACCCTTCCCCTGTCCCATTCCCCACGCAGGGACAGCTGCCCCAGAGAAGTTAGTTTTTGGGGTGGAGAAGAACTCCACCTTTCTCGAGTGCCTGGCGCGCTCCCCGCAGACGACTGTACGGTGGCTGGTGCGGCACAGCGAGGAGACGGACCCGAGTGAGGTATGGGGGGACAGGGTGGCAGGGATGAGGCACAAGGGTGCCTCAGTCCCCAGGTCTGACCCATGGTGCTCTGCCTTTGCCCCAGGTCAGGAACAACGGCCACTTCTCAGTGCTGGAGCAGGGGCTGCTGATCCGCCAGCTGGCGAGGGAGGACGCGGGCACCTACGAGTGCCAGGCAGTGGAGCGCTCCTTTTCCCAGCCCCTCACCCGATACAGCCTCCGTGTCATCAGGCATGAGGCCATGGAGGTGCCACCTTACAAACAGAGCAAGGGGGTCGAGCTAAGAGGGACCCACCAGAGCCCCCGGCCCCGGATTGACCTGCACCCAGGCTACAAGGGCTTCCCGCGGGCCCTGGGGGCACCGGGCATCAGCCTGGATGTCTACTGCAACGCGCTGCGGCACCAGGAGCGGCAGCGGCAGAAGGCCTGGCACCAGAAGTGGCAGCACCCGTCCCCCGACAGCAAAACTGGCCGGGTGCGGAGGCACCCCCAGCCCCTGTGAGGGGGCAGAGGGAGCCGGGCCACCCGCAGCTCCCGTCCCGGTCTCCCCAGGGCCCTTGGCGTGCGCGGGCGTCAGCTCCGAGACACCTCTCTGCTTCCCGTGCAGAACCGCCTCGCTGTTACTACCTCAAACCCTGCCAGTCCTCGCTTCCCCTCACGTGCCCCACGGGCCGTGCCAGGGCCAGGGCGTGCAGCCCACACCGGCTCTCCCAGACTCAAAGCTGTTTTCTCCCTGCAGAATATTTATTCTCCTTATTTTCCCCCGGCCCTGAACGATGCCTGTTATCAGTAGCAATGATAAGCACGGAGGGCAGAGAAGGGGAGCAGCCAGCTCTCCAAGTGGGTCCCTACCACCCAGCAGCATCGGGCCCTGCTGCAGACCCCAGGCACCCAGCCACAGCCTCCCTTCCCCTCTGGAGGCAGCGGGATCCTCGGTGCAGCACGGTGCCCTGGCCGGGTGCTCACCTGGGCGGCTGTGGAGGTGCTGGTGGAGCCCAGAGATGCTGCTGGAGGCTGCAGGGCACAGCTGCTTGCTGAGCCCGGGCTCTGACAACCTGGGGCTGGCAGACATGGCCGTGCCCACTCCAATCAGCTCCAAACTCCACCGCTGTGACCGTTATTGTACCCCCCCTGCAAGAAAGAAGCTCCAACAGGCCGTTATACCAACTTACAATTTATTATTTTTTAAAAAAATGACATGAAACACAAGTAAAAATAAATACATCATATAAACAACAAATTATTCAAAGTCTCTGTTCTGGGAGATCAGGCGAGCACGTCCCGTTCAACAGAGAGAAGAGGGAAGCACATGATCATGCGTGGGGCCAACCGACCGACCCACCCTGCCAGCGATACTCCTCTTTCCAACCACAAAAAGACAGGCCACAAACTAAGGCGGTAATAAAAAAGAAAAGGGGGGAAATAAAAGGGGAAAACCCAAAGGAAATTAAAAAAAAAAAAGAACCCCAAACCCCAGCAAACCCCACATGAGACTCGGCGATGGGTTTTCCTCAGGCTCCCATGGATCTGCCAGGCTCCAGCTCACCAGGCCGGAGCCGCAGAGCAGCCTCGGGCAGTGGCACAGGGGGTGGCTGAGGCTGCGCTCCCTCCCTCCCTCCTGCCCTCCCATTGTCCCCTTGTAGGGAGCGCTCGCTCTGCTGGAGCTGTGAGGAGCCATCACCCCCACCGAATCTAGCTGGACTACGTTCCCCTTTGAACCACTGTCCCTCCCTCCACCCACCCCCCCCACCCCTGTCCCTGGTCCTTCCAGGACTGGATTAACAAAATTCATCGCGGAGTGGTGAGGAACACCAGTGGGAAGGGACCTGCCGTACGCGTCCCGTTTGGCCCGGAAGCCATCCACACGCCAACGGCAATTCTCTTGCCTTCCGCCATTTGCTGACATCATTAAGCCAAAGCATCCACCAATTCTGGGGAAGCCCCAGGGAAACCCCCTCCTTTGCTTGCTGGATCATTATTTGCTTTCTGTGAGTACCTGCCCTCACCCCACCAACCTCCCAGGTGCTCTGGGTGGCAAGCATGCCGCAGAGCCTCTGAGTCCAGGCTGGGCTGTGTCGCGCCCACCCCACAGCCCTCCCCAATGCCCGTACTGGTGGCCAAGACGACCAAGCCCAGGGGACACAGCCCTCCCTGTGGCATCGTGCCCCACAGCAGTACCCCAGCCTTCGCCTGACTGTCCCCAGGAGTGGATGTGTCCCTCCCAAGGGAAGGGCTGAGGGCTTGGTGCTTACATGGAGGGCAACTGACCGCCCCCATGGCTCCGCCACAGCTCTGGGCTGTGCTCAGAGATCCACCTTAGTGTCCAAACCCCCTCAGCGCCGCGTCCGGCGCTGCTGTCCTCAGTGTCACCCGCAGCCCCGCTGTGAACTGGCAGCTGCTTCCGCCCGCTCAGCTGGAGACAGAAATTCAGCAGCAAAAGGCAAATTTAACCCGTGCAGGGAAAGCCCCCGGTCCAGGCTGAGGAGAAGCGAGATGGGACCCTGTGCAGCAGAACCACGTGCTGAAGAGGAGAAAAGCCTGGGGAGGGCAGAGGGGTGGGGAGAGGGGAGTCCCATGGGAGAGGAGTTTTGGGGCTCCGAGAGGCCCTCCCACTCGGAAAGCCGCTGGGCACCGCGCACACCCTCATGGCTTCTGGGGGGTGGAAGAAATTCTTTAACAGCACAGGGGGTGAGCAGGGGCCTCTGATTGCCTTGGAGCAGCCCCCATTGCTGCCAGCCCCCATGGGACCCATCGCCGCTATCTCTGCACCTCAGGTGAGGCTCTGCGGTGCCCAGGGGACCCAGCCCCTCATTAAGGGGTGCTCAGGGATGGTCTGTGGGGCAGGGAGGTGCCGCACCGTCCCACCAGGCTTAGGGAGAGCAGCTGGGGCTGCTCTGCTCCAGCATTTGCTCCGCTGGGACACTGTGCTGTGGCTGCCTGGAGCCAGGGCTGTCTGCCAGCCAGAGGAATCCCCCAGCAGTGGGTCACATCCGGGACAGCCAGAGCATGGGGAGGGGGGGGGGGAAGGAGGGGTCTCCAGGCCCCAGCAGCCATGCAGGAGACAGGAGAGCCCTGGCACCAGCACGAGGAGGTTAAAGGCCAGCAGCACAAGGCTGTGCCAGGAGCTGCTCAGAAAGCCCCAGGTGCTCTCCTGGAGAGGCAAGGAGCAGAGAAAATGGCATGGTTATGGGCATCATGGCAAGAGCTGAATCCTCACTCCTTGTCCCAGCACAGAAAACCCCAGTTCAGAGAGGACTCCGGAGGGTCCCTTGGCTGAACCCCACTACCCTGACCACCACCATCACGGAGCAGGGGCTGCGGTGAGGGGCTGCTCCCGCGCCGGCCTCCCACGCGCACCCGCAGGTCTCAAGGCTCGCTACTCTCGACAAGGAAAACCCTTGCCTAGGTCCATCCCCCAAATCCACCGGGAAAGTGACAGCCTCACAGGGATGCAACGGACATCTGGGCAAGCTCGGCATACAATCAGTGTCACAGGGTTGTGCATGAGGTGGACACACAGAGCACAGGAGGGCAATGACTCACAGATGCAGCACTGTCAAGTCTTTGGAGAAACTTGCATGAACACCATCAGTTAATTTGCTTTGTTACTTTTGTGGGGGGGTTTGATTTTTATTTCCATGGTGCATCCAAAGACAAGTTGTCCAGCAGTTTGCTCAGAACCCCTCGGTTTTCAACTCCTAGGATATGTTAAAGAAGAAAGCACTATTTTAATGTTTGGTTTTCTTAAAAAAATAATTAAAATAATTTGCATAGCTAAACTGTTGATCTAAGGCTTCTATGAATGGTGTGGTTATGTTTGACAGACAATGTCCATTGAACAGAGAAAGACACGAGGAAAGCCCCGTAACAGTTTTTATTATGTTTTTGTAACACACACGAGCACACACACCCCTCTCTCTCTCTCGCTCTCTCTGCCCCCCCCCATCTTTCAGAGACCCTTTGATCAAGGGTGCCAGGACATCCTGCCCCTTTCTACACCTAGCTGGTCCCAGCAAGCACCAGCTACCGCAGCTTCCACAGCCCCAGAGGTCCCGTGCCAGCTATACCCCTGCCCCAAGGTCCTGGCCCTGCTCCAGAGCGCGTCTCTTGCCTGCTGACACCCAGCTGAGACATGGAGGTTCCCATCCTAAGGTGCTGACACACAGCCACACGTGCTAGGCCCAGGCTGAGCAGAGCACAGTCTGTCAGGCCTGAGCCAGGCCTTGCGAAGCGTGCGGCAGAGCGGGGCTGCACTGGGCCTGCTCCCTGCCTGGGGAACGGCGCTGCTCTGGCGGGAGCTCTGCCTTCCCACGTCCGCACGCCTCACAGCCCTCCTCCTCCTCACCAGCAACAGGCGCAGGAGGCTTCCAGGCATCCTCCTCCACCTGCCCCCATGTGACAAGAGGACTCTGTCCTCCCCCCAGCTGCACCTCCCTGCTCTGGCACCACGCGGGGGTCAGATACAGGCCCCGCTCCTAGCTACACAGACAACCCAACAAGCAACCACTGTGTGATGGAGGCCAGCATTTTATTTTGGTTGTTTTTTTCTTTTTTAATAGGGAAATTAATTTAAAAGTAGAAAGAAAAGAGTGCCCCAAGCAATAAATATTACGCCTTCATGAAATAAATTAATGTAGAGATTCTGGGCAGGGGGAAGTCGCTCCAATCACAGATTCGCCAGCAGGAGGCACTAGGTCTAGTGTTCTCTCCCAACCTTCTGCCTGGAGCAGCAGCGGTGAGCCCAGCTACCCCCGGATCTGATAGGCCACAGCAGGGCAAGACATGGCCCTCACCCAGCCTGGCAGGGCCCTGGAGCTGGGGGAATCACCAGGATTCCACTCCGACAGCCACCAAGATGCCTGGCATTGCTCCACTCCCCTGGCACACAGACCTGGCATCAGAACCACAGGCCCAACCTACCTCGGACAGGACCCTCCTGAAGGGTCCAGGGAGCTCTCCCAGAGCCCTGCCCTCCTCCTGTGGCAGGAGCCTGCCTGGAGCCCTCACACCAGTGAATTTGAAGAGGATGACAAACTGTTTGTGGGATGGGAGTTTTTTTTCTTTTGTTTTCCTTTTTTTTTTGTCCTTTTTCTTCTTTTTTTTTTTACATCAATCCCCCCCTGTCCCAACATACACAACGTAGAAGCCCCCCTCCCCGCTTCCCCCCACTCCCTCCCCAGTTAAAAATGCTTTGTCCCCAACCTCTGCTGGAGTTGCCCCCCGGCCCACACCTCCCAGAGCGAGAGAAGTTCACAGATAAGGCAGTTCGTGTGAGAGGGAGCCAGGCCCTGCCAGCGGTCAAGCCCGTGCCTCCAGGCCTGAGAGGGGCAGGGACTTGCAACGCCAAATCTCCCCCTTCCAGACAAGACAGAGAACAGAGACAGACAGACAGACAGAGCGTGGGAGGGAGGCACTCCTATGGTTTGCATCGCTGCTCCCCTCCTCCCCTGGCTCTTGCCAACCCCCCTCCCCGGCCCTCACAGTTCCACTCTATCCCCCTCCCAACCCCTAATACAATTCAGATCCTCGACAGCTAAAAACAACAAAACAAAACAAAAAGAATAAAACCACCCCCACGCCACACCCTTCGCATCCTTCTCCACCCGCTGCCGTGGCCCAGAGGGAAATCCTGACTCCCAAAAAGGTCCTGCAACTTTTGCCTCATGGCCGAGCTGAGACCAAGCAGGAGCTGGGCCCATTTATTTCCCTGTGATCTCTATAACATCGTCGTCTTTGTCCTCGTCATTAGAGCTGCATCCCACCTCTGGGACCTCCTGGGGTTCAAACTGAGGCACCTGGGACCGAAGGAGGCCCCCGGCCGGGTAGCCCGAGTGAGGGGACATGTAGCCAGGGTAGGCAGATGCCATGCTCCTGGGAAGGCTGCTAGGCAAGACGGGGGCTGGGAAAGGAGCAAACATCCTGGGCTCGGGCAGGAGTGACTGCGTGAAGGGAAGCGAGTAATTGGGCAGCACCCCCGTCAGAGAAGGGTTTAGCATGAATGAGGGGACGCTGGCGGTGGCTGAGGTAGCAGCAGAAGAGCTGGCGGTGCCGGCTGTCAGCAGAGGGTCAGTAGTCACAGGGAACACCAGATGAGGGTCTGGGAGTAAATTGGGCAGCTGGTAGTAAGAGGAGCCAGTGCCCATGTACAAGGAGTTTCCTGGTTGGGAGGCAAATGGATGGGTTAGGTTGTGGTTTAAAGAGACAGGAGGCATGGTGAACCCACCAGAGACAGGGTACCCGTGTTCGTACGGCTGCACGGACGATGGCAACTGGCGCTTCTTCTGCTGCCGGCGGGCTTGCTCCTCCGGGTCCGATGGTGAGGTGGACTTGCGCTTGTTGCCCCGTAAGTCCAACACGGAGTGGGCATCGACGTGCTGGCTGGTGGCCGGCAGGGCTGAAGACACGGAGGGAGCCATGCAGTGAATCCCCACGCGCTGCTCGGCGCCTCGGGCTGCCAGGCCGGGCGCGTTGTCTGTGCGAGCCGCGTGGCCTTGCGCTGCGTTGGTGCTGGGAGAGCTGTGCCGGGACTCGCGGGCAGCCGCTGCGTCCGCGTACTGCTGCAGCTCGCTGATAATCTCGGGGCTGTCGGGGGATATGGGCCGAGTGAGTTCCTCCGCGCTGGGGAGCTGCGGTGATGAGGCACTGTGTCTGCCATTGCTTGTGGACTCCAGCGAAGAGCTCTGGGAGCCTGGAAACAAGGAGATGGAGCAGGTGAGAAAGACACCTTTGGAGAATAGCCTGGTGGAAAGGCAGGTGGGGATCTCACAGGAAGACTGTGGGGTCAGTTCGGAACACAGGTGTGATGGAAGGCAGCCAGGGCACATCCCCCCAGGCACTTGGGTGGGAAAGCACATGAGCCAGCCTCATGCAGCACTCACAAGCCCCTACCTGAGGCAGCTGTCCGACGGTCTTCATTGCCCTTTGGCTTCCCAGTGGTCCGGATAGCAAAAATCCGCCCGTCGCTGGTCCGGATGTACGTCCCTGAAGCAGGCAGAACAACTTCATTCGGTTTCGGGGATCCCACAGAACAGGACAGCAGTGCTGCATAAGGCCAGCCCACAGATCATGCAGGGACATGAGTGAGGGGGCTTCTGCCCCCATCCTTGCTCCTCATTCCCACCCTTTCAGCTTTCCTG
Organism: Gallinula chloropus; assembly: GCF_964237585.1. NCBI lineage: Eukaryota > Metazoa > Chordata > Aves > Gruiformes > Rallidae > Gallinula > Gallinula chloropus. Next base: position 19,990,962 of record NC_140097.1, read on the forward strand.
GGCTGAAGCTCCCCACCTCCCAACATGCTAGTGGTAGGAATCATGGTACTTCATACTTGGGACGAGGTGCTCTGGCAGCACCGGGAAGGTTTGGCTGCCCCAGAACGTGCAGCAGGTGCTGTGAGAATGAGAGGCCCAGCCACAAAGTTCAACAGCTCCTCTCAGAGGCAGCAGCAGCCATAGCCGCAACAGCCCTGAAGCATCATCTACAATAACAGCATGCCCAAAGCCTGGGCAGCAACTGAAACACTGAGGAGTCCAAACTCCTCCCCTTCTTGTTCCTTTTCCTCTCAAGGGACTGATTCATGCTTTCACATCCTCTTCCCTGGTAATGAGTATTGGCCAGGACCCTATCCAGAAGTCTCACCATGACAGAACAACTTACCTTTCGTTCCTCGGATGATGTGGATGCTCTCCCCAGCACTGATTCTTGCCTGTACGTCAGTGGAGGTGTTTGTACCTGGAATCACAATATCTGGGGTGGAGGAAGAAACAGAACAGTGCCTGTGAAATTATATGCTGGCTGCAGTCAGGAGTGGAGAGGTGCAACACCAAGCCCTTTGCTCGCAGTGCGGTTGTCTCTCCTAAGCGCTGTGCTAGGAGTAAGCCCTGGGTTTACTTCTGAGCAGCACGGGAAGGCACCAGAGGCTCTGAGGAAGTGAAAGCCGCACAGCTCTGGTGCAGCACCTCTCCTATCCCAAAAAAGACAACTGGCAACAGTATTGCAGGTCCTCTCTCAGGGAGCTTGCTCCAAACAACCTGCCAGGCCCATGTTCCTTGCACACGTGTGGACAAGTCCTCCAGGTACAAGGGAACCACTCAAACTACCCAAGGGAACCACCGCAGAGAGGCGGTACCAGTGTCTCCAATGCCTGCCTGCCTACAGCCTATGTGGGCATTGACAACTCGCCCTGCTCCTCCATTCACCACGGGCACCACAACCCAACTCACCTGTGGTGGTGACAATCTTCTGCACAAAGACACCAGCTCGCTGTAGATAGTTGATGGGGAAGTTGACAGCAGGGTTAGAACTGGAGGTTGCTCCTGCACTGCCCATGGGGACATGCCGGGGCATCATAGGAATGGGAGTGGACTGAACTGGGCGGACGCTTGCCACTGGCTTGTCCTCACCCTTGAGGGCTGGTCGCCTAGTTAGAGAGGAAGCAGGTAAGTGCAACAGGGCTGAGTGTCCCCTGCACCCTCATTTCATGTCTACAGCATGGGAAGAAGGGGAAGACACAGGTACTCACCAGTTCCTCTGGCTAAAGGCAGGGATGCTTGTCAGACTCTGGTCACTGGCTGGGTAATACTGTGCGTAGGACGGCCGGGTGTAGGGGACGGACGCTCGCTTCTCCTCCTCATAGCTCTTCTTGGCTGCTTTCTTCTCCGCCTTGGTCAGCTTGTGCTCCTTCCGGTCGATCAGCAGCGACTCATGCTGAAAAGGCTCCTGCAACCCCACAGCACCGAGGTTTTGACACCAACACACCACAAGAGGGAACCAACATGCCCCAAACTGCAGCAACCCGGTCCCTGCTTCGGCACTGTCTCCATCCCGGGATGGAGCGGGGAAGAGGGGAGTTGGGAGGCAAAGGGAAGCGTGTGTAGTACCCGGCCACAGGCCCCGGTCTGCAGCGACCCCCCATCAGTGAAACTCTGCAACAGAGACAAGCGCTGGCTGTCCCAGCTGCACGTTAAAGCCACCCTGGGAAGGCAGCTGGCAGCAAGCTGGATATGCCACTGCCACCTTCCCACCCAGCAAGCACCGAGTTGAAGGAAGGGATGACCTGCCCCCAAATCTGTCCAGGACAGATGTGGCTCTAAGTGCACAGAAGATACTGCAGGGAAGGGCAGGGCTCTTCCAACCCTCTCTGAGGGATTTTTTACTTATTCCCACCAGCACACAGATGTGTCCTTCTTGCCACCGTGCCCCCATCACAGAGCCAGACCCCTCCAGACTTCCTCCTACTTGTGCGGTGCTGTACTAGTGAGGAAGCAGGTTGGTCTTACCTTGGTGATGAGGTGAGGATACTTGAGACAGGCTAATTGTAGAACAGACTCCTTCATCTTGCTTGGATTGAGGGAAAGCTGAGCAGGGTCGGATTCCTCTTCCACGAAATGCAGCAGGTTCTCCACTTCCCTTCGGGTGAAGTTCAGCACTGGATTCAGATTATCCACCACCCGATCTGGAAGAGGGAATGGAATGAGCAGAGAAGGGAAGAGATTGGGACACTCCTGTCCTAATAGAGCTCCCCCCTCAAAATCTGCACAATCCTCAGGAGCCTTCTGTATAAGTCAAGGCCTGAAGGAAAATCACCAGCCACGTGCAGAGATGAGCCTGTTTGTCCAAGTCGGGCTGACAAGTGCCTTGTGCTCCAGACCGCGCAGCGATGCAGTGCGGGTCACTGAGCTCCTGGCATGCAGGAGCTAATTAAGGAGGGTATCCCATCCCACGTCATGAGGCTGAGAACATACAAACCCTAGGACAGAGCTGCACCCCACCAGTCCATGCCCTCCCACAGATTCCACCAACAAAAGGCTCAAGTTAATAACCAGGTGCTGAAGTTTACAGAACTCAGAGTGCAAAGCTCAGAACGCAGCCACAGTCCCTCTCATGAGAACCTGGAAGTTTTCCTTGGACAGTCCTGCCTGCACACAGGGCAAATGGGAGCACACAGAGGAAACATCTCTATCTAGGGCTCTCCTGGGAGCCAGGCCAGCTGCCAGGGGCTCCACCCCGAATGGACAACAGCACACTGAGTGGCTCACACTGGGCTGCTGCCTCTGGAGCTGGGTTTTGAGACAAAGAAGGACACAGGCAGCAGAAATCTTTTTTGGGTCACCACAACCCTCAGCTGCATGTTCTACAAGAGCAGCTTGACAGCTGGCACAAGCCAGCACAAAAGATACTTCTGATACAAGGGCAGGTCAGAACTGGAATGAATTCATTATTCTTGGCTCCTATGTAAGCACTATTGGTCAAAGGTATCACCTCTCTCTATAATACATAGATATAATTTTTTTTAAAAATGTGCCTGTTTTCCCTCTCTCACTGCTGGAGAAATGAAGGTACAGGACTAGTTAATAAATAATGCCCAGCTTGAGACAAGTTAACACCCAGGAGAAAATGGGATGAGCGCTTCCCATGCCCCCTGTCTCTTATAATAACCAGGAGAGTAGCAAGAAACATAAACAGCAATTCCTTGGACTGGTGGCACAACCCTGCTGCAGGGTGCTAGCTCTACAGCCCCACCACTCTGCCCTGTGTTTCTTACAGGGTCTCATGTCAGCATCAACTCATGAGTATCAAACATAGCCCTAAGATAACATACTTGTCACTTCTCTGGCTGCTAGATTTTCAACCTTACAAAAACCCAACCCACTCATGAAACCCACGGAAAGAGGACTTGAAGGACCTGAAAGGAACGAAAGCCAAGGGCAGAGAACCAATATCCCCACTTACCTGACATGCCCTGCTTGGAGATCTGACGGTCATAGATCTTCTTCTCAAGGGTGTAATCAGAGACCAGCCTGTAAATGTGGCACGGCTTCTTCTGCCCGTAGCGGTACACTCGGCACACGGCCTGGGCATCATGGCACGGGTTCCAAGAAGCATCAAACACCACCACTCTGTTTGCTCCAATGAGGTTGACACCCAAACACCCAGCACTGGAAATTAAAGGCAAATTTCAAATCTCTGCCTTGGCCAAGTTTCAGAGTTTCTAGGCAGGGACAGCCATCACAGTCAAGAGCCCATGAGGTGTCTACAAAAAGTTCCTTCCAGTCACAAAGGCAACTTCAAACCTATGTTTGGTTTCCAGGACTGTTGTTAAGTTGTTGCAGAGGCCTAAGGCTAAAATCCTGCACCCCAGGGGAATTTAGAAGCAGGTGGCACTATCGTCCCACAGAGACCTGAGAGCACACATGAAGCAATCAAAGAACTGAAAACCCATTCAGAGCATCAGCACGAGTCCTCCACTGTGCTGTGCTACTCCAGGCAGCTTACCGTGTGGACAGAAGGAAGAGCCAGACAGAGGTGTTGCTGGGGTCATTGAACTGGTTAATCAGCCGTTCCCTCTCTGAGGCAGAGGTGCTGCCATCCAGTCCTGAGGAGGAAATTAAGGACACATTTAAATGCTCTGTATGTTTGGAGGAATCCCACAAGAACAAACCCACTTCCCAAACACTGAGCTTTGGCACTGATTCCCAACCAATTCTAGATCTTTCTCAAGTCATGCACCCCAGTATCTCCATTGGACCACTCTGTACCTCCAATTTGCCCAGCCAGGCAGGTGCAATGCAGCCATCCAGATTGGGATTTGTTCAACTGAGAGACCGAGCAGAACATCACTCAAGCTTGGCGAGGCCAAGACTGGGAGTTCTACAACACACCTAGCTCATTAAAGCTCTGTATTAGCAAGGCAGAAGCAAGCAAGAGCAGCAGGCACAAAGGCCTCAGGTATGCTGGAAGCTCGAGGAACCAAAATTGTGAAAGCCATTGGCAAAACCCCACAGACTGGATCTGAGCACAGAGAGTACTGGTCTAACGGAGTGCGGTGGGTGTGTCATGTGTCTGTTCCTGGGCAGCACCTTGCTTCTGGCAGCTCTGCAAAAATCAGGAACACCATATCCACCACTCCTCTCAGTCTTGGTCTGTAAAGTAGCCACACAAAGCAACAACCCATGCCAGAACAAGCTGGGGAAGAGGGGAGGGGGATTTCACAGACCTGAGCTAGTGAAAGCATTCCACAGTAATTCTGGTTTGGGAAGCAAGATCGAGAAAACAGCCAAACAAGAAGCTAAATGTATCTTTCACATCTTAAGAAAACACTAGTGCATAAGCAGGATGTTAAAGATGTTTAACTTCTAAGATGTGAAAAAGACAATTTGGAAATTATCAGTTAGTTGGTATCAAACTGACACTGTCTTCCTAAGCAACACAAGCAAGAACAACTGAAAAAAGCCTTCAGCAGAAAGAAGCTTCGGAAGAGCATTTTCACACCCAAGGACAGCTACAAGAAGATGGTGGGTGACTTTGAGGAATTAGTCCATCACAGAGGATCAAACAGCACACACCAAGAGACAGGAGGATTGGCTGCACTCACTGTGATAGTTGATGTTTCGGACCCAGTTGTGAACCCCTCCATCTGAGCCTGGAGGACTCGGCATTGGTCTCTTTGCCAAAAACTCTTCAATGACAGATAAGGTGGACAAGCTCTGGCTGCAAAACCAAGATCTCTGTTCAGGAGAAAGCCCCTACAGCTGCAAAAGCGGAGCATCAGAACTCTTCCCCCACCACAACAGCACTGACAGCTATCAAACCATATTTATGGCAGCACACCTTTCACTGATACCAGGAGGGGTCTACTCCAGCATTTTGTGACTGTAGGATCAGCTGTGGATACTGCACTTACCTGAAGACCAAGATCTTGTCTCCAAGCTTCACGCTTTCCTCAATTAGGTGGAACAGTAACACCATCTTGGGTGAGTTCTCCAAGACTCCCGTCTGGTAATCACACAAGATGTCTTTGGCCTACCGAGAAACGGGAGACTATTACAGGTGGAGTTGTTCATTCCCTGTTTAGTTCAACACTCCTGTCTCAAGGTGAGAGAAATAAGTCATTGCAGAGAGGTTATATACATCCAGGCAGGTTGAGGTGACGATGTTACTCCTAACCATTGCTGCTACCTCCCATTCCAGAAGCTCCAAATGACAGTCGTCTCGGTGTACAGAAGAATGAGCTCCAAACCTCTCATGACTCTCTATCTCAAGACCTCTCCTCCAACCCCCTAGATTTACCATTTTATCTAGATTAAACTTCACCCTAACACCTTTTTTAGACTAAGAAAGGCCACAGCTCTTTTGCTCAGATGAAAACAGCAGTATAAAAGAACACTGCTGGCACTCCTGCCTCACGAGAGCCCCAAGACCCCCACCCAGCACCATGCAGACACGCTTATCAAGGTGCTTTGTGGTAGAGGAAATGTAAGAGAAATCCTCAACTCTCACACAGCAGAGTCTCTTCTTTGCTCTACTTCAGAAAACCACCCTAGCAAACAGAGGTACAGTCCTTCAGAGGAAGCATCTAGCCCATGTTTATTGTAACTCTCCAAATGAAGAGGTTTCCAGCAGTGATACTCACCCACTCATAGGTAACGACCTGATTTGCTCTCTCCTGAAAAGGGTTGAAGCCAACGCTCTGGAGGAACTTGCTATTGGTAGCTTCTCCAACCGGCGATGCCAACGCGTTACTCTCCGTTTTGACTTTCACTCCCTGAGGCTGGCAGCGGGAATTACTGCTTGCTGTGCCGAGGTCATCCACATCCAAATCCTGCTCATTTGCCAGATTCTCCTTTTGCAGAGCTTCATACAACACATCTGGATGGTTCCAGATCTGAAGGGGTAAGAAAAGAAAGCAGTTAAGCCTGCCCTGGCCTGCTGCTTGCCACGGGCTGTGGACTGAAAGGCTCCACAGCTGTTCAAAGGAAAGATCTACCACTTTCATCAACTCATTGCCATCCCCACATGGAACTGTGAGGCACTGCAGAGAAAACCAGTCTGACTGCATTAAGAAACAGAAAACATGACTCTGCCATGACATGAGGTATAAAGCCACCTTAACCAAGGTTCTCCTGACCTTAGAACTGCCAAGTTCTTTCCCTAGGAACAAAACAGAAGGTCACTATGCACCCCACACAGCACAAACACAGATGATGCTGTTTGTTTGCACTGCAGCAGGTAATCGGTTAATCTATCAGCCTGGTTCAGCTCATGGCTCACAGAGAGAGTGGTGAGGGGCTGGAACAGGCTGCCCAGAGAGGTGGTGGGTGCCCCATCCCTGGAGGTGTCCAAGGCCAGATTGGATGGGGCTCTGGGCAACCTTGTGTAGCTCCAGGCCTGTAGGTTGGTGTCCTTGCCTGTGGCAGGGGGTTGGAGCTCTGTGATCCTTGGGGTCCCTTCCAACCCAGACCATTCTATGGTTCTATGGCTGCACATTCCTTGTACAAATCTGAAGAAGGCATTTGCACCCCGGCTCTGGAAGTGGGAGTAACAATTCTGCTGGGGTACTGCAGGGCACTCTGGGGAGAGATGATGTGCCTGGCCAACCACACTTTTATCTCCTGTTTTCATTCACATCCCTGCCCTTCCCTGAGTAGAGTATTTCTTCCCAGCTCCTGCCAACACCTACCTTACAGCAGACACAGAAAGCCTTGAGCGGGTTCAGCCCCAGCCAGCCGCTGTTGCCTGCGTCTCGGAACCGGTTCATGAACTCGGTGTACAGGGCCCTCTGGATCTTGGAGAGACGTACCAAAATGACGTGTTCTTCTTTCGAGGGGAGCTGGACCTTCAGCACGTTGTGGCCTCGCCTGGGGATGGAAGAAGAGAGAGATAAACAGAGGAAATGGATTTCCCAACCGGATCTCTCTGTGGCTGCCTGCAGGGTGAGATTTTGACTTCTTGCCCACCTAGCTGCAGGGAGAAGGACCTCTAGTTTCATGCTTCTCTAATGCATGACATTCCCAAAGCACTCTCCCTGCAGCCAAATACCAGCTGTAAGCACAATGATAGAGATGGCAAACGTTACAATCTCTAGCACAGGTCACAGTGTTAGGAGGCTGATGAAAGTCTTGTTTTCCATGGCAGCTGAAAGACAGAAATAAGACCTAAGGTCTCTTTTTAGCTCTGCCAATGACAAAGACACTCTGTCCAAATCACTGGTCCAGCACCTTAGAACCCTCATCTGAGAAACAAAGCTGACTCATTTCCAGAGTGGTGGAGACCCTGCCAATTTTTATAACCAAGGGTTCACGAAACACTTTCAGACCCTTGGGTTGAGGATGTCAGAACGTGTGCATCCAAATTAAGACATCAAAATAAACCAGAGGTCATTGTGCTGCAGTTATAGGTGTTGTTCTTCATTATCAGGGTCTGTGATACCAATGCAAACCAACTTTATTTCTACTCCCAAGGCAAAACAGAGCCAGAAGCAACACTCTGCAGTTGACAGATTGAAGAAGATAGAGATTCTGAGAGAAAGAGGGAGCTGCTAACCTAAAAATTTCCTCTGTGGTTTTCTCTGCATGCTTAAGATCCTCCCACAAACTGAAGCCCACTAAGCTGGATGGATGGGCCAAGGCCAATTTTATGAGGTTCAACAAGGCTCGATGGCAGGTCTTGTACTCAGGTCACAACCACCCCAGGGAACGCTACAGGCTTGGGGCAGGGGGACTGGAGAACTGCCTGGCAGAGAAGAATCTGGGGGTGATGGTCAACAGCCAGCTGAACATGAACCAGCAGTGTGTCTGGGTGGCCAAGAAGGCCAACAGCATCCTGGCTCATGTCAGAACGAGTGTGGCCAGCAGGACCCAGACAGTGATTGTCCCCCTATACTTGGAACTGGTGAGGCTGCACCTCAAGGACAGTGTTCAGGTTTGGGCTCCTTGCTACAAGAAGGACACTGAAGTGATGTAGCATGTCCAGAGAAGGGCAACACAGCTGGTGAAGGGGCTGGAGCACAAGTCCTGTGAGGAGCGGCTGAGGGACCTGGGGTTGTTTAGCCTGCAGAAAAGGAGGCTCAGGGGAGACCTTGTTGCTCTTTACAACTGGCAGGAGGCTGTAGCAAGGTGAGCATTGGTCTCCTCTCCCAAGTAACAAGCAATAGGACAAGAGGAAACAGCCTCAAGTTGTGCCAGGGGAGGTTTAGATTGGAAATTGGGGAAATTTTCACTGAAAGGATTTTCAAGCACTGGCAAAGGCTGCCAAGGGAAGCGGTGGAATCACCATCCCTGGAACTATTTAAAAGAAGCACAGACATGGTGCTTAGGGACATGGCTTTGTGGTGGACTTGGTAATGCAGGGTTAATGGTGAGAATCCACGATCTTAAAGTTCTTTTCCAACCTAAATGACTTTATAAGGCAGCATCATCAGCCGTACTTCATAAACACAGCAAACAAGCAGGGCAATTTGGGATGAAGAAGCTGTTTGCAGGGACTACACCGGTAGGAACCCCCCGTGGACTCACCGCTGCACAAAGCCTTCCAGCAGGCTATGCAGGACATGACTGCGGTACCTCATGAGCCGGACGTCCTGGGGGGTGCTGTCAATACACTGCCCGTTCAGGATGGGGCGCTCAAACATGTTGCTGAATTCCTGCCGCGAGCCTAGAAAGTCAGGTCGGACAAAGTCCACCATGCACCAGTACTCGATGAGGTTGTTCTGGAGCGGGTAACCGGTCAGCACCACCCGCCGGCGGGAACGGATGTTCTTCAGGGCCTGTGAAGTGCTGGCGTGGCAGTTCTTTATCCGATGTCCCTCGTCACAAATCACCACGTCTGGGCCAGGGCGAGACAAGGCTTTCTCAATCCCTGAGGACAAGGAACGGTTAAGTGTTAGTTAGAGATGAATATGGCAAAGTTCTAGGTTGATAGGGTCACCAACTTGACAAAAGGAAACAGAGGGGTAGTTCTGAAAGGCAAAGAAAGCAGTGTTTCTGGGGGGCAGAGAGTAAGGCTGATTTGGGAAATAACCCATGACTAGAGGCTAGCCCTGAGTTAGCACAATGTGGTAATGGCAGACGTGGCTGTCCCTCGACTTCTGCTCAATGACCTGCCCTGCATCAGGTCAGCCTGGCAAATCTCACACAGACAACCCCCCAGGTTATGTGGGCTGACTTCCATATCCACTTGCTGCCTTGGCAAGATAGGAAAGATTCAACCAAAGCTCAACAACCTTCTGTCTCCAAAGGCACAATCCTGTCCAGGAAAGTTTGGTCACATCAGGGATGCTAAAAGCACTTTATAGGTTGTTTCCTTATGCTGCCAGAGTCGGTAACCAAGTGGACAACAGGATCACACACTCTTTCTCACTCTTGAGGACTGGCCTCCCACCTTTCAGAAGCTCCTGCTGCCGGTCTTCCTCATCCAAGTCAATAATGACAGGGCCAGCTTGTTTCTTTGTTTTCTTCTTCCTGCCAGTGGCAAAGGACTTCTTCAGTGAGAGGAGACGGTACATCTCATATCCCATCAGCAGCACACCACCCTCTATCACCCAGTCATTCACCACCTTCGCACGCGCAGCTGTCGTCCTGCAAAACAGACAAAGCAAAGCATGAGCTTTCTCTCCTCTTTCGGTCTGAGCCACTGGATGGGAGCCTGCTGAGGAAAAAAACCCATTCAATTCATGCAAGCATTTTCTCACAGCAAAACAGACAGTTTCTTTAGGAGACAATCCGGTACAGAGGAAAAGAAAAAACCTTTTATGTGCCACAGGTAGCAGGATGGAGAAGGACAGGTCCTTACAGGAACCGAGCTGTAGAGGTTTGTCATGTACAAAAGCATATCAGGCCTGAGAGCATCCTTTGTACAGAGCTCTTAAGGACACTGCCTCTGCAAAACCCATCGTCAGAACAAGCTGCTAATGTGCAAAGCTGCAATCATCTAGTGTCCAGTCATTTATCCCTTGTTGTTGTCTCTGCCAATGTTAGTATCCCTCAATTATTCCTTTCCTGCTAACCTGCTCAGAATTGGTTCACATCAAGACACTGTCTTCACTCAATTCTCCCAGAGCACACCAGTTCCCATCCAATAGTAAACACATGGCTGGAGCAGCAATAGCAGATTCAAGGTACATTACACCAAGGAGGTGAAGACCTCCACAGGTAAGTCTATGAACACAGAGAATGAACTGAAAGGTCCCCAGGATCACTACACTGTCCCAATCCACTGTCCTGGGTTTGGCTGGGGCAGAGGTAGTTTTCTTCCTGGTACCTAGCAGGGGCTGTGGTTTGGGTTTGTGCTGGAAACAGTGCTGGTAGCACAGGGATGTTTTAGTTCCTGCTGAGCAGTGCTCACACAGAGCCGAGGCCTTTCCTGCACCTCACCCTGCCCCACCAGTGAGTAGAATGGGGGTGCACAAGGAGCTGGGAGGGACACAGACAGGACAGCTGATCTCAGTGACCAAAGGGATATCCCAGACCATATGACATTGTGCTCAGCATATAAAGCTGGGGGAGAGAGGAGGAAAGTGAGGATGTTTGGAGTGATGGTATTTGTCTTCCCAAGTCACCATTATGTGTGATGCTTTCCTGGCAATGGCTGAACACCTGCCTGCCATGGGAAGCAGGGAATGAACTCCTTGTTCTGTTTGCTTGTGTGCACAGCTTTTGCTTTACCTATTAAACTGTCTTCATCTCAACCCAGGAGTTTTTCCACTTTTACTTTTCCAATTCTCTGCCCCATCCTGCCGAGGGGGGAGTGAGCAATGGGCTGTGTGGCACTTCCTTCCTGGCTGTGGCTAAGCCACAACACCCATGCAAGAAAAAAGGATACAAAGCAGCAGAGATCCACAAGCCAAGAACACACTCTGCACCAGGCTGTAACCGCAATCTCTGATCTCCCCTTCCTGGACAAGGAGGCTTTGTGTAACTTGCCAGAATATCTCAATGACAACACAACTCAGAGAGAGTCAGTGTTGGGTAGAGGAATCCCAAAGTGTGTGAAAAATTCAGGAAAGAAAAAACACCAAACAACCCACATTTAAAATACAAGAGACATGTGGTATAGGGAGCATGTGGCTCAGGAATCCCAGGACTCTGACAGGACCAGGAACAAACCATAGCACTTCTCCTCCCTGCAGAAGTAGCTGTCTCTGGAGCTGAGTTCCTGATTTCAGCATACATGGCAGAACAGAAAGGTGCATCCACAAAGTGAGAAGGAAGTACAAGATATAAATGAAAGAGACAGTAAATCTCTCCTAGGTACCAAAGTCCTCCACTCAAGTCACCATCCACACAAATGCAGAGTGGGGAAGATGTGGGAGACAAGGGTACAGATTTAGCCCAAACTAAAATGTCTGCACCGGCAATTCTGATAACAGTTCCATAAGACTCAGTCCAAGAGCTCAAAAGGGTTTTTACTGGTACCTACTTGTGTTCATCATTCAGGATGTGGACTTTGAAGGTGCGGGGCTGGATCTCTTTGGAGTTATAATCAGCAGGAAGGTTTTCAGGTGCTGGGAGCCACATGTTGAATTCTGCTAGCCAATTCTGGAGCGTATTCACCTGAAAAAAGTTAGCCATGGAAGGATTACAAACCCAGTTGAGTCACTCCAGATTTTAACAGCAGAAGTGAGACACAGGGAATGACACCCAGCTGTGCCCAGACAGAAGCAGATCACAGCATGCAAACTCAAGGACACAGGGAATGAAAGAGGGAGAAGACCAGCAAGGGTATAATAGAGCTTGACATGAGATGGGACACCAATCAATCTCTACACAAACAAAGTAGTAGTGCAAGGAAGCCCCTCAGCCAGCCCTTCACGTGGGCTACTTACAGGTACGATGGCAAGAACAGTCTTTGCCTCCGTGTGCCGGAAAAGTACATCCAAGAAAGAGATGACCTGAATGGTCTTTCCCAGGCCCATGCTATGTGCTAAAATACACCCAAACCCACTGCTGGTTTTAAATCTCTCCAAAGACTCAACCAGGTTGTCATACAGGAACCGGATCCCACCAATCTAGACAGAAAAGTAGAGAAGGTATTAGAATGGTGGGAGGAAAACCCAAACCAAACAACAAAAAAAAAAACCCAACCCCCAAATGGGTCTGTATTTACAGAGTGGCAAGCACATTAGAACTGCATAATCCATGAAGATATAAATGGGATGGTTCAAGTTCACTACAGTACTCTAGGGAAGGCTCAGAAAGTCAGTATTTTTAGATACTCATAAAACTTCCTGAGAATAGAATAATAAATCAAAACCCACTTGTAGCCAGAGAATCTGAACTGAGGTTGATTAGTTTGTTTATAACTGCAACTTTAGTTTTAAAATGTTCATCTAAATATATGATGGTCAAATGATGACAAAAGGCAAAGATATGCAGAGTCCTGGCCTTCCTTTAACTTGTCCTTATCATTTGACCATCCACAACAGCCACTACTACAACCAGACTAGCCACAGAGCTCACCAGAGACGTTCTGCTGTGGTTACAAGGCAGGCTTGCCTCAATTCACAGCATTTTCCAGGCTAATAACACCTACCTGATGAGGTTTTACTGCATGTGCAAGCTGGGGAGCCAGGAAAATGTCCTCCTCATTTGGTGGATGATTGATGTTGACAATGACTTGCCCCAGAGCATCTGACTGATTTAAGGCATCATTCACATGAGAGCCACTGCTCTCTTCACTGCTGTCATCCTCCCCTTCATTACCAGAGTCACTGCTGTCCACAATTTGGAGGGCATCATCCTCTCCTGAACTCAGCTCAATCACTTCTGTAAAGTAACCAAAACAGGAGAGAATAATGGCAACAGTTAAGTTGACACCAGGGTTTACTGTGGATGGAGGGGCAGCAGGGGGAAAAATCACAGCAGGAAAAGAAGGCCACCCCGTTTTGCCATTCCACGGTGGCCTGGTGACCTGTTCTGAACAAGCAGCACGGTACAGGCACACATCAGGCCCCTCAGACCTCAGTTAATAAAAGCATAAGTACCTCCAGTTTCCTCATATTTCAGAGAACATTAATTTGGGCTGGTCCAAACAGAACATGAGACAGTTTCTGTAAGTTCTATGTTCTCCTCCATATGTCCTCTTAATTCCCAAACCCAGACACACACTCTGCCTGTTGATACAAGGCCTAAAGGCTGCTAAGAAAATCAAGCAGTACTCTACTGGAGTGGTATAAAGGAGTCATGTTAGATGCACTGGGGACAAGGGACACAAACCCCACTCCCAGTTGCAGATCTGAACACTTAGATGCTCCTTTCATACCCAGCAGATGACACCACATCCCATGCAGCATTTTTCCACAGAGCACTGAGAAAAGTTAAGGGCATTTATAAAGCAGAAATAAACACAAAGTTGTAAAAGTGCCTGATAGGGTTGGTTATAAAGGCCAGAACCAGCACATATATACTTAGAAACCCACAGCCCTACAAAAATCTGAAGTTACTCACTACTGGAGCATGTGACTCAATGCAAACAGAAGCTTGTGGCTAAATAAACAGCATATTATGAGAAGCCTCAGCTGAGGCAATTGGTCACTTACCATCTTTAATGCTATTCTTTCCCTTAGCATCATCTTCGCTGCCACTGCTGGTACTGTCTAGGCAGATCACTTCCTCAGCCAGGACCTGAGGGGGGAGCTGGGTAGCCTCTGCTGTTCTGAAAACGATCTCCTCTACAAACATAAATTACAAACAATAAGTAATTCATAATAATGGGGAAGGAGACAAAACTGTTCAGAAACCAGACAGTATTTCCTTCCACTTTTGCTCCAATAACTTAGCCCTGGAATTTTCCATAACAGACTCTCACTGTCTACAATACTGTTATGACTCAGCTTCCTGGGTCACCATCTCCTTTCTCAATACACTCAAACAATAGCCCACTGCTGATGGCACCCTCTCTACTGCATGCTCTGGTTGGGGCACGCTAACCAAGCAACGTGCTAAAGTCCCTTTCCTTTTTTTTTCCCCCTTGGGTCTCAGAAGTAAAAGCTGGTTTGATCCCACAGAGAAAGTACCAACTGCTGAAGGGAGGATAACTGGCCTTCGTTAGTAAGGACACTGTAATAATTATATCCCACACATCATAAACAACTTTTTCTGTTCAAGACCGTTGGTTTGCATGTTTAAGTGCTGCCATGTGTGGAGAGAGGCTAGCTAACAGGGCCAAACAAGCACTGCTGCAGTGACTCAGCATGCAACGACGTTCTGCTGCGGCTGCAACCTACTCTGCAACAGTTGAAGTGTTTTAAATAGATCTTATTCCTCCCCCTACCACATGTAAAAATGTTTTGAACACTTGCACTTAAGGGAGAATATACATTTTCTCAAGAGGTAAAGTCAACTCAAGAACTCAAGGCCCCCGACACAACTTGCAACTGCCCTTTACACCAGTCTGAGAGGCTGTGCTATAAACTAGATCACTGAAATGATCCAGGTCAGTAGACAATGCAAAATGACATAGTCACCATTTATACTGCCCCTTGTTTCACTGCTTGCTGAAACATGCAAGAAAGGACAAGGTTACATCATAAATATATGTGCATCCAGACTAACATTCCACTATCCCTAGTACCAGATCCATGCATGACCAGACCAATCACAGAACAAACATGATCTGGACCAAGGACATGGCATTTCTGTCAAGTCCATTTGTTTAAGCTTCCACACCAGCTGGAAAGACAAGAGAGACACAATTACCATGTCAAAGTATCTTCCACAGAAGTTACCTGGCACTTTTCACCATGCAGCCACAGCATCTTGATTCAGAGCTAGCTCAGAAGTCGAACCGACTACGCTGAACCAACAAGTGGTGTGGAACTGTCCTTTGAAGAGTTTACACTTGGACTTTCAAGTGCAACATAGAATCATAAGACAGTTTGGGTTGACAGGGACCTTTTAAGGTTATATAGTCCAACCCTCCGGCAATGAGCAGGGACATCTTCAGTTAGATCAAGTTGCTCAGAGCCCCATCCAACCTGACCTTGAATGTTACCAGGGATGGGGCATCTCCAACCTCTCTGGAGAACCTGGGCCAGTGTTTGACCTCCCTCATCCTAAGAAAAATTCCTCCTTGTATCTAGTCTGAATGTACCCTCTTTTAGTTTAAAACTGTTACCCCTTGTCCTGTCTTGGACAAGCATGACACTACCTTCTTCATTTAGCTTCTATCCTGAGAAATCTTGCTCCAGGTAGCACCTCCCACGGCTTACCAGGAAGGAGCTCTAGGGGTACGGCTGGGATAGTGGCTGAGTAGTTCTTCCGCTGCTGCTCCAAGCGTTTCCTTCTCTCCAGCTCTTCCTGCTGGGCTGCTTTTGTCACGGCTTCCAGTTGGTCCTCACGCAACAGCTTCCTGAACACAGGAGCAAAGAGAGAAATAGGATTTGGTTACAACTCAAACACCTGAGTGGCTGTACAGATGGCTCGAATGATGGCTGACAAGCTCCAGGTAGCCCATCAGCTACACAGACTAGAAATACAACCGCCAAAAGCTACAGACAAATTCTGCAGCTGGGTCAAGGCTGTGCTTCCCAACTTCAGGTAACACTGCTACGACCCAAGGGATAATGAAAGGAGGAAAAACGCTAGTGGGTAAGTATATACTTAAGCTATGTTATCACTGACTAGCTCTTCTGTCTGAAATTACTGCTATGCAGTTCATAAACAGAAAATGCACAAAGTCATGCAAAGAAGGTAAGTGGGAAGAAAAGGCATCGATTCCCCCACAAAATTCATCCCCCCGATCCTCCCCTGACAGTCTTTTCAGGTACTGGGCCATCTAAGAGCTTTAGCAGCTGTCTCAAAGGATGCCCTCAAGGCACTTCACTTTTACAGATAACTTTCATGTCTCCAGAAGTTGTTTTTTCCCCTGGCTTCAGTTTCACGTGTGCACTCTAGAAACAAAGGTTCTTTTATGAGAGGAGAGGTGCAGTACAAGCAGTAGTAAAACCCAGCTCTCTCAAACCAGCCTTTAAATCCACCCAGCCCCACACTGCAGAGACATCTCTG
Source organism: Gallinula chloropus (assembly GCF_964237585.1). Lineage (NCBI taxonomy): Eukaryota > Metazoa > Chordata > Aves > Gruiformes > Rallidae > Gallinula > Gallinula chloropus. The sequence continues at coordinate 20,007,471 of NC_140097.1, forward strand.
TTCAAAAGGAGTCTAAATTTCCAAGACCCACTCAACACTCATTCCTTTGGCTTTAGGAAAATCCACCTGCACAAGCTTAAATATGAACCAAAGACCACCAGCACGTTACACACACACAGGAAAAAAGCCACTTGCTGCCACACGTTCCTGCTCCATTATGACTCCTCTGAGCATTTTAGATCCTCCTCAACAAAACTGTGGAGTGAATTCCCACCTTAGGACCTGTCCCAGAAGATATGTGGTGACTTACACAATCTAACAATCACTGCTTTATAAAAGTCAGGTGAAATCGATTTCCAGCATTTCAATCACCAGCCATAGCATCAGTGCTCATGTCAGCAAGTACCCCAGACAGCACAGGGCAGGACTGTATTTTAGGCTGTTTGCAACAGGCTCCATGAGCAGATACCCAGAACTGGGTATTCATTTCATGGTGGTGCTGTTCTTCAGTGACAAGAATTACAGCAGGAAGTACACAACTTTTGCAATATATTCCATAACCAAATACTTGGTCTTCTGAAATACCAAATAAGTCTGCACCCACATGCAGCACTCCAGTCTGAGATCATACTACTCCCACTGGTGAAATCCTAAGGTTTTGGGAAAGAAAAGCCATCTGGCTTGCCAACAGTGGCAAAACACAGCTCAGAAGTGAAGTCCAGCGCTTGTGTTTTTACCCAAAAGGCTACCTAGGACCTCTTTCTTTCCTGCTGCTGCTTACCTTATGTTCCTCCGCATGTGAGACGGTTTCTGAGCCCTCTTCTTTTTGGTGTCCTCAGAGGCCAGGCTCTTGTGCTGGTTCTGCAAGAGTCGCTCTGCCCGCTCACTCTGAGATGAGGTAGTTGAAGTAGAGCGCTGCCATTCTCCATCCTCCGCCTGTTCAACATGGTCACCGCTGAACACGGCTTCCTGGGGTTGGTCTGAGAAGACAAGGAGGTCATGACATGAGCACCACCGGGCTGGCAGCTGGCTTTTACATGAACATTCATCAGACAACAATCCCTGCTCTCACTCGAGTGCTAGCATGTTTCTCCAAGGGTCAGAACTGGGGGCCTTTCCGACAGTGCCACTCAAGGAGTGTTAAAAGGGTCTGTTCCCTCTGAAAGCCAAGACTAACACCACTCAACACAGCCCAAAAGTGTCCTGACAAGAAAACAGTGTGAAATGATTTCAGTCCCTGTAGAACGCTCGCTGCCCCAAAGGGCCTGTTTTCCATCAGAGGCCAAATGAGTTCCAATTAAAATAAGGAACTCAAATCTCCTTTTCTTTGTTTCATCACACTGAAGTGAGGCAGAAATGTTCATTTATATGACACCTGCGTAACCATCCTCCCAGTTAATAGAACATACCATGCAAGGGGTTATCTGGTTCAAACACTGCGTCATGGCTTAGCAGGCAGCTCAGTGGTTTTATCACCAGGCTCCACTCTCATCATTTAAATGGTAACTTCTGGGAAGCTTTTTTAAAAACAAAAAGTAAGTGGCAATACTATTTCCACATTATAAACCACACGCACTCCTTTTTCTCTGCACTATCCTATTTTCAGACTTAAAGCACCATGTGAAATGACACCCTGTTCTGTGTGACATTTTGCTCTTCAACAGGCTGGCAGTGACCAAGCTAACGCTCACAGAGCACAGAAAGGAAATGTTTCTCTTCAAAAGCTTCCCTTGAAGTAAACTGTTTCTGACAAGCCTTGTAATAGCATCTTTGAAGCATCTTGTCCCCTTGTGTCAGGCAAAGAGATACCCTGAACATCATCTTGTAATCAGCTTTCTTGCTTATACTGTGTATCTGAGCTAATGACTGAACTGAAATGACACTTAGAACTTTGAAGGAAAGAAGGAAAGAAGACATCAGCGCAGAAGAATGTGGCAGATGAAGTAATACAGAACCAACAAGCACCACATTGTGACTCTGTGGGATCTGGAGACAAAGAACATCCCTTCTCAAAAAGCTGGGAGCTGAAATGAAGGATGCTTCTGTACAGCACGTTGCATGTACAGGCATCTCTACAGCTGCCACGTTAATATACCCATTAACCTTCCCACCAATATCACCTCTTAAAATTGAGATGATGAGAACCAGATTCACACCTCGGTCAAAGCATCAACTCTGTAAGCTTCCTCTCCAGGAGACCTGCCCCAGCATTTGCTCATTGCCTACATCAGAATCCATGAAGGACTTTGGGGCTCAGCCCACCATAGGCCAATGCCATCAGAGCAGTTCAAACATTTCTGGGAACATCAGTCCCAGCAAGTCTTAAGCATACTAGAAAAACAGGTATCCACAGCTTGTGTGATGAAACAGAGCTCACGATGAATGCAGGAAAGAGCTACGTTGCATGCAAAGATAATGTCAAAGGAGTACGCTGCTCCCATGGTGGCAGCTCTCCTACCACACCTCCTTAAACTTAGAAGCTCAGACATCACATTTCACTTGCAGACAAAGAACTGTGCTGGGAATAAACCCAGTTTCCCAGACTTCCCAGACAGGGGCTCTGCTGTTTGAGCTACAGACACATTTTGGTCATATTACCTACAGTTCTTCAGCAGCGTTTCCTCCCCCCAGCCCCTCTCAGCTCCTGGTTATATAACTAGAGCAAAAGATTGGATGAAATAGGGCAAAGGGAAGCAGGGAGGCTGCACACGTGATCACATTCTCCGGGATGAGTCATTAAACCAGTGACTATCCGGAGACAAACACTGCCATGGTTACACTGCTGCCATCGCACCCTGGGCCCAGGGGACCTTGACAAGGCATCAGAGAGCACAAAGTCATGCTTGTTTGGCAGAGGAAGCACTTCTGTCCCCACATCCAGCAATTACCCACGTCACCTCCTTTGGCAGTGACTTTGCCACTCGCTCTGTGCCGGGAAAGGGTACCTTCAGGACGAGGGTGATGCTGCCAAAATCCAAAGGCTCAGCAGCCCAAAGGTGCGGCCGGGATGTGTCTCCCTGTACGGTTTCACATTTGCTGTGCAGTCCCCAAATACTCATTCCAGTTCTGTGTTTTAATTTTCTTTCCTCTTAATCACATGTAACACAGGCTCTGGTGAAACACACACACAGCTGGAGTGGACAGTTACATTTAAAAGATAATTCTCATCTGAGCAGGAGCCTGAAGCCTAAAATCTGATTGAGTGCAGGTCCTCATCTACCACAGCCATGGCTGCTCAGGCTGGTGTTTGTCCTGCCAACAGGAGGTTGAGGTGAGGAACACAATCTGTGCCTCAGCCCACATTTCTGACACATTCACATCTAGACACTGAGGTCTCTTCCCCATAGCAGCAGTACTGAACAGCACACTGACCGAGCTGTGGTGGGATTCAGAGACCAGTCGCTCCTGAGGCTGGTCCCAGCCTCGCCACTACAAGGGGTGAAGCTGCTTTTCACAAAGCTTAACTAACACAACGATAAAATCCCAAGCAATGGCTCCCACCACACCTGTGACACGAACTGGCAGTTACTAGCAGGAGTTGTTTTGTTACTCCTTTGTATTCAACTCCTGATCATGTACACAGCCCAGACCTCACCACATATGAGAAGTGGGGCTCCCTGCCGCAGCCTTGTGGCTGCGCTCCAGCACGGTGAGCTCCAAGTGCTTAACCAGGACCCACACCAGGACAGAAACGCATTAAGGAACAATAACCACACACACAAACTATTTTGTATGAGAACAGGTTTGGTCTTTGGGCTGGAGGGAGTGTGGGAACAGCCTCGTTGGACAGGTCCCATCAGGTAATCAATGGAATAATTCCCACCCCAGCTTTGCCAAGCCTACATCTACAGCAGAAATGCAATTACGGTTTTGTAACAGGAGCTCAACACGCTACCCTGGCATGGCTGTACAAGCAGCTTTTTGCACAACACAAGACATCCTCAGCCATGTTTGCACGCTGACAATTGCCTGATCATGTTTAAGCTGTCAGCGCACTCTAGGAAGCCTTGGACAGTTATCCACACCATGCCACTGAGGAAAGCATTGCCACCACCCAGGGGTATCAGCCTCGCACAGGGGGATCAGCCACACATGCCCAAGCACAGCTGGGGGAAAGAGCAGGCCCAAATCCACTCAGAAGACAGCTGTGGGTCACTCATGGTCGCTGATGAGGATGACACACTGAGAATCAGCTGGAGCACCAACTGCTGGGCTCACACCAGCTCAGCTGCATTTTGCAGTGTGGTCATCAGAATCGACACCAGATCAAGAAGAAAGGTCTCCTGAGGGCAGGAGCAAGGGCATCAATGCCAACAGTGAGTTGCCCAGCTGCTGCTCCTTCTGGGGCCCAAGCAGTTCCCCAGTTATGGACACCCCCACACCCCCAGGCACTCCATCCTGCAAGGTAGCCTGAGTGCCAAGAGGTCCACAACTGCCCTTTCTCGTGCCTTTTAGAGGTTTCAAATGTGCCTGCACTACCAAAGCCCAACAGACCCGATTACAGCATGGCTCTGGTTCATGCTGCAGACCAGGGGTTGCCAGTTTTCTTTGCTCACCAAGCAGCAGCAACCACCTCCCCCAGCTGTATGCACGAGCAGGGGGAGGTGTTCGGATTCTCGACCAACACTTGAGAGTTACAGTTTAGGAGTCTCTGTAAGGAAAAGTGTCGTGACTGTTCTGCATCCCTCAGACGCTCCCTGCAGTAGGACTCCCAGAGCTGCCCCTAAACAGCGGGAACAGGTGTGACTCACCGTGCATAACACAGCCAAGGATTTGTCCCACAGCGGGGTACTTCCTATCGCACCCACGCTTACAAAACTCACCTCACCACCTCCTTCTTGCAGAAGGCTCTCAAGCTTCCCAGACAACAGCAGGGGATGCAGCCTGGAGAATATTCTCTAGCAGCTTTGATTCACCAGTGAATTGCTCTCGACACACGCAGCCTGCTCTGCAGTCGGGCTGGGGCTGCTGTGAAGTGTCATGAAGCAGCAGGTACAATTTTTTGAGGTGTGAGATTTCTGTAACTTAAGTAAGTAACCTGCTGACACCAAGGTATGTGAGGAACAGTGTTAGAGCTGCATCCAATCTCCATGCTTCAAGGCAAACCTTGATAAGCCCAAGTGCCCATGCACACACAAATCAGCATCCTCGTCTCTACCAAGACACATGAGTATAGAAATTGTTATTCAAGACTAGAGGGTCCCCCTACACGAGGCTGCTGTACAAGAAGCAAAAGACCCCTCTGCAGACAAAACACTGTGTAAGATGATTACTTCCTTGCCCCCTCAGTTGCTAGCCAGTTCACGTGGCTACCTAGAGGAACATCCTCCTCCTGGGAGCACAGCTTCCCTGCCAGGAGAATTCCAGTGATTCCATGGAAGGCAGATCCTTCAAAACATGTTTATTTCTAACATAATTTCACTACAGAAACTCAGGACGCTGAATGGCACTACTTCACTGAGTCTTTGGGCATTACTTCCTGCCCTAAGGACAGGGATGGTGTGTGTGGGGAGGAAGGTGGCTGTGTGCAGAGCGGTGAGGAGTTAATTCTTGCTTTGGGAGCTCTCTCTTGTCCTGCACAAACAGCAAGGAGCAGGGAGATGCTATTGCAGGCACACTGGGAACTTCCACGCAGTTTGTGGGCAGTAGCTTCTCAGAGACTAGCACTAGCTAGTACTGCTACAGCCAGTGCTGAGCTGTCAAAGCAAGAATGGGAGGAGCACTGAGGGATGGCACAAGGAAGACTAATTGCACAGCTCCAGCTGCAACACTCGCAGTCGCTGACACACTGAACTACAACTGTCCCGAAGGCTGGAGAAGCAACTGCAGAGCAAGCCTGACTGCAAAGGCACTGACAGGCTGGGAGATGTTCTCTGGGGTTCTGCAATGTTTCCCCACTGCACTGGGCACTGGAGAGGTGGGAAGGTGATGCCAGAGTTTTAATGGTATGTGGCACCTAAGAACAGCCCTTCTCCAACTGCAGCACAGCAATCATCGCAGGGGCTGGCAATGGCCAGAGTGCTGTGGCTCATCCTGAATTCAGCTGTGGAATATAAATTACTTTTGGAATATTCTTTCTCTGTGTGTAACTGCTGCAGCTGTTGCATGGCCACCCAAGGGAAGGGGTGCCAGCACTGAGCACCCTCTCAGAGGCAGCATTACAAACACACTTGAGGACCCCAAGGCCACAGGCAGCAAATTCCTTGTGAAACCTCTCAAGGATAGTGTAGAGAACAGCAAGAAGGAAGACCTGTTTCCCTTCCTCCAGGCCCCACCTGCTGCAGCATCCAGGAGAGTCACAAAGCTCCCTGCTGCAGCTTGACACACATTGACACCCGGTTCCTGCCTCCTGAAGCATCAGGAAAGCATCCCACAGCAGGGTTGCAGGGGACACAGCTCCTCTGGGGACTCAAGGCTGTGGCCACCCCCTGCAGCTGCTACCAGCTAATTAGCAACAAGACTTTGTTCTCCTCAGAAAATAATCGGGCTCAGTCTTCGGCAGCAGGACGCCCCTCCCAGCCACAACTGCTTAACAAAGCCCTAATTATGTAAGCATTATATAACCCGGCACACCTACCCGCCCCCCCCACGCCAGCCACGACACAGCACCCGCTTGGCCGCAGCACCACTGGCCACGCTCCCTGCCAGCACCCCGGGCGCCTCTCAGCCCTCTCCAGCCACCAGCAGCCGCCCACTTGCTGACAGCACAAGAGCCAGCGTGGAGCCAGGATCAGCCTTTTGTCTGCACCGGTGATTCTGCGTCCATGGCAAACTGCTGTGCTGGTCTGGGTGCCCCTCGTGGATGTCCTCGCAGGGACACGGCCCTGGGGAGCTCCCTCCAGGCCAGCCGTGCTGTGCCCTGGCTACGAGCAGAGCCATGCTGTGTGCCCCCAGCAGCAGGACCTGCAGCTCCCAGCCCCTCTTCTCCGACTCCAGAGAAACGCAGCCCACCGACCAGCCCACAGCCGGTTTCACCACAGCTCTCCCCCCAGCTCTGCTGCGATGGTCGGTGTCCTGCTGAGTCACAGCCACGTACTGCGAGACACAAAGGCATCTTTCTGGCTGAGCCTGCCCACCCCACAGCTTCCCTACTCCCAGGGGAAGCTTCCCTTGCCTGTCAAACAGTACATACATCAACCCTAACCTCTTCATCCCCCTTGCTGATTGATGTAGGAGTTAACCACCTCAGGTCTGTTGTTCATCCTTGTCAGCGTAACCAGACAGAGACTGTCATGCTGGTATAACAAACAGCGCTGCCTGAAGTCTGAGTAACACATTTTCTATTTCTCCAGGTACCTGCAAAGCCATGGGTCACTGGGGGTTCAAGACACACAGGTGAAATCTGCAGATTGCTGGTGAGAGAGGGCAGGCTGCCTCCATCCTGGGCCAGAGGATGGAAGGGACAGATGTGAAACAAGCTCTGAAGAAAACAGTGCAGGCTCTGCAGGCTGGGGCACGGGGAGGGAGCCGGACCAGGAACACACAACTGCCAAACTCATCTCCGGACTCCTCCTTGGGCAAAAGGAAGCCCCAGTTGATGGAAGCTTTAAAAGATCAGTTATAAGGCAGTGTTATCCCTTTTTTCCTTCAGAGGTCTTAACGTATCCGTTTCCGATGAGCTGCTGCAGTACAAAACTCCTTTCCCAGCCTGAAGGAGTCCTTCTGGAACAAAAGGCTGCAGAATTGAAAGGCAGGAGCAGAGAAGATACCACCCAAAAACCAAAGGGAAAGGAAGCAGCCAAGAAGGGCCGAGAGGCAAACTGGAACATCAAACAGCCAACTTTGGTGACAGACAATATATCTTCTAAACCCTGGGATTATGCAAGCAGAACCAGGCCCCAAATACCCCAGAGCTCTTGTTCCAGCCAGGCCTCAATGCTGTGGATGCTGAGACCCGGGTTACATAAACACCAAAGAGCACTTATATAACGGCTGTATGGCACGGGCTGGCAGCCACCGGCACCCAGTGCCACCGGAGCATGGCAGGTAGCTGCTCCAGCCAGCCCTGCACCAGGGCAGCCGTGTCCAGCCACTCCAGGATGTCGCTCCATCCCTGCACGAGCCCCTGAAATGCAGCCCAGGTGGGGTGCCTGTCTGGGTCTCCCTCTCCCAGGCACCACAGAGAAGTTGATGGTTACTCCAGAGTGCTGGGCAATTTGTGTCCGTTTCCAGCTCTGATACACCCAAAGGAGGGCAGTGAAATTTCCAATCAAATGTTTTCCTAGAGCTGGGAGATGGCAAGAACTGGAGACATACAGAATGCTGCTACCTGGCATCCCTCTTCCAGATATATAATCAAAATTACTCTTCCCAATACAAGTCCTCAAAGCCAAAATGAAAAGGGCCTCCCCTCCTCACGAGCTCCCCTCTCTCACAATTAGTCAGGACAGGACAAAGCCAGGAAAGGCACCATTAGGGTGGCAGGGAAGCAGGGATGGGTCTCATTTGTCCTTTAGCCCAGGCTGTGAGAGAGCAACCGAGTTACATAAAGCTGCTGCACTGGAGGCAGGAAGTGTTTCAGGCTGGGAAGTTTTCAACAAGCTGCGTGCAGGAGGGAACCGAAACCTCCCCTTTCTGGTTATCCCAGTTAACCAGTAACCCAGAATATTGTTTGGCCAGCCAGATTACAAAAATTACCATAGGGATCTAAACCACGAGTAACTGGGTTTAACCATCAGACCTTGCTTATTTTTAAAGCTATAAAAAAATAAATTACTTTATTAAGCTGGATAAATATAGATTTAAGTATCAAAGAGAAATTTCCCCTCCCAACTTCAGAAAATAGATGCATATGGGGGCTTGACATATTCCCAGCACAGTGAATCCAGCTGGCTGCTACCATGACTCTTCTAGGGATAAATTTCAGGGACTAAGAAAAGAGGACGAGTAGGGGAACAAGCATTTTGCATTATGCAATGATTACATAAGCATTAGTTTACACTAGGTAGCTGGGAGTTGTGGTATTAGCTTTATACCAGGATACCCTCAGAGCAATGAGAAATAATAAAGAAGGGATTATTGCTGCCACACGCTTCCAAGGCCACCAAAATGGCAAACAAACAAGGAGCACAAGCCAGACCTTAATCTCTGCCTCAAGCCCTCACCATAGCTTTGCTCAGGACCTGCTAACAGGGAGGGAGGGAGGAAGACATCTGATAGGCACTCATCATTTTCAAAAGCAGTGTGGTAAATAACCCCAGCATACAGCATCCCTCAGTGCTGAGCTCCTTTGCTGCCGCTCACGTCGGCAGCAGCGTAAGAGAGGAGAGATTTCAAAATAAGATGACCTGGCATTTGCCCTCCAGTTCCGTGTCAGAGGAGTTCACAAGCGTGACATGGTCCTCACAATAACCTCTGAAACACCCCCTTACGTCCGTCCTGCAGAGGAGGAAACTAAGGCAAAGAAATGAGGCATCAGTGCAAAGTAACTCCCAAGTTGTTGGCTCCCTGTCCTGTGCCTGGACAAAGAGGGTCTCTGTCCCTTCCCTAAATGTAAATTCCTCTTTGGAAAAACAAAACAGAGTTGTGGATTCTTTTCAGCGCTGTAACAAAGCGCAGAACTTCAGCCCATTCCCTTTCTCCCCTCCAGTCTCTAAAGTCATTTCAGAGGAATTTTTAAGGACTTTGTTTAATGAGGGAGGCATCACTTGGGAGAAAAATGCCAATTGCTGAGTTTGAGCCTGTATGCCACCGCATTCCACTGGCACTCCTCCCATCGAGTGCAGCCAAAAAAGTGACCGAGAGCACTGGAGAAAGCTAATAAGACCAGATGAAACACCACCACTCAAAGAACAATCTGTTTCTAGTTTTCCTTTTCAAAATATTGCTGGTGTTGCTCTGTGTGCTGCTAAAGCAGTTTGACAAAGGGCTGCAAAGTTGTTTGTGGCAGTCAGACTCCTGTAAATTAAAGGCACAATGTCACAAAGACTCCCCCATCCAATACACCTAACACCCCAAAAGCAAAGCCCATTGACTACAACCTGGAAAGAAGATGAGCACTGGTTCCTTCAGAAGGTTGTTAAAATTACAACTACCTCTGTGGCAAAAAAAAAAAGCAGCATATGTGTATATGGGGAAGAGACAGGGCTTTTTAGAGAAGAGATTGCTTTCCTGCAGGGCAACAGCCACTTTTCAAACAGAAGTTAGGTAGCCGACTGCCACAAACCTGGGTTTACTAGCTGGTGGGTGCTACCAGAAAAATAATTGAAATCCTCTCTAACTTTCCAAAAACATTTATAAAATAAAAGACAGCACTGCACACACGGGCACTTGTTACTCTGAACACCCCAAAGAAGCGTCCAGGCACCTCGAGTGAGAAGCAGCCACGTATCCCAGAGAGGAAAAGAAACACTGAGCAGCGGTCGAGGCACAAAGGCAGGGAAGAACACGGCGCCTTGGTTCTGCCCCTGACACACTCTGACCTTGGGCAGCTCTACAATCCTACCTGGGGACAGGGCAGCTATGGAGAAGTGGGAAGGAGATCCTCCTGGGTCCCGCAGCCAGAACACAACCACGTTAGACCAGTTACAAATGCTTCCTCAAACAGAGAGAACTTTCCCACTGGCAGAGCAGACTGGGATAAACCTTGCCCCAGACTTTACAACTTGAGGACCAATGCTGTACAAAGAGGAGTTCGCATGCAGTCTTGCTCTCTTACGTTTGGACAAGTGACCTCAAAATACTTTTCCATCCCAAAAATTTGGAAAGCCTCTGACCTTGCATTCTCCCTCCACCTATGACCTACAGTCTCATTCCCAAAAGCATCTTCCCCTCCCCTGTCTTCTCCTTTTATACTACCTAAACTGAGTTACATAAGCCACCCAGATTCCTCCTTTATCCAAGCTCGTTTTCCACTGTAACTCCTTTCTCTTCTCGGTTCGCACTTTCCCAGAACGAGCTGCTTTGTCCTGCCACCACCACCAGAGAACTAAGAAAGCAAAAAGGATGGAAGTTTTCTGGGTTTTGGGTTGGTTGGCTTTGGTTTTTTTTGCTAGAATCCACCCCTCCCACTAATGGACAACAAATACTGCGTGGCTCATTCCTGTAACAACTCCTTACAAAGACCCCACTGTGCTGGATTCCTGTAACAAACCAGGAGCCCAGGGCTGGAACTCCTGGGACCATTTCTGACCCACCTATTAAGTTCGTAGCATGAACTTTGGAGGTATATGCCACATGAACAAGGTGGACAAAGCTTGGTGTCCCTGAGTACCTGACCTCAAAGTAACAAGTTACATTATAAATTTAGAAAGTTCTTCAAATGGGAATAAAGTTGTTTTTTCCTCCAACAGACGTCCTCCCACTCAGTCAGCAAAGTGAGTGGCAGCCATGCCAAAACTGTAAACTTGTGTTAGGAATCAAAACCCATCTGATGGGGGGGAGGTGGGAAGCACCAAGTAGCTCTTAGTCTATTAGGCACTAACTGGGGCATCTGGAGCAAGCACCAACAGCTCTGCGTGGTGCCCACGCTGCTGCCTGGTCAGCAAGTCACCAAATATTTCAGGGACAAAAGCAGCTCTCAAAACTCTTACTGAGTAGGATGTTGGGGGAAAGTATACACAAAGAGTTGAAGGGGGTGGGGGAGAGGACACTGGATGTGAAATCACACTGATAGGAACAGCTGTTTCCTCTCTTGCTAAAAATTACTTTTGCAGCATTACAATGTGACAGCAGCAGAAACAATAACAGTTGGACCAAGAATGTCACCAGAGTCTTTGGAATTAGAAGCACGAAGACAAAGCCAGTTTCCATCACACAACCCCTCCAGTGAACCAGCAAGCACTGCAAGGCTCTGAAAATTCAACCATTTCCATCCTGGCCAGGTAGGCAGGCAGCAGGTTAAAACCTGAGCCCCTGAGTTTTGATTCCTGATGCGCTTTGGTAGCCACCGAGTAGGGGACTCCTGCCAAGGGGTGGGAGATTGAATGGTCTGGAACAGGAAAGCAGGAGGGAACAGAAAACGAGGTGGGGGGACAGAGGGGAGTGACAAACAAACAAACAAACAAACAAACATTAAAACAACAACCCGTGTCCTACCTGGAAACTGCTGAGACTCATCCAAGAGTAACATGCTGCTCAGGGCACTGAGGCAAGACCTCTGCCCCAGCACTGGCTCGGTGTGGCCGCAAGCTCTCAGCCCTTCTGCTATTCTTGTCTCAGGGTCTTCAGGACAAAAGTTTCCAGTGACTCCGACAACTCGTTATCTCTGCCCGCAGCCCAGCGCACACTAAATCCACTCTCACTGGCTGCTCAGCTCGCAGGCGGGAAATGCCTCCTGATAAACCAGCCCAGGGTACAGGCAGGGGAACCTGCACTTAAGGGTTCTGAAAATAACTTTGGTAAATAGCTCCTCGTGCTTGAATCCACCCAGCCGGTGCGGCGGGAATCAGGACGCATATATCCTCCCTGCACCCAGCTGAGGCGGACCAGGGTCACTGTTATATAACTAGTTAAATATGCCTCGTGTTCAGCCTAAATAAAAATTGTCACTATCTCCTCCCCTGCTTGGGGAGTCAAACAGCACAGCCCTGCCCGAGGTAGTGGCTGCTCCACAGGGGACTGACACCCGGAGCTGCGCTGCCCGGCCAGCTTGGCTTCCGTACGCGTTCCCAATCGGCACGAGCAACCTCGGTTACGCCTGGGAAGAGTTTTAAAAGAGAGAAGAGGCTGAGTGGGTGTGTACAGGGGAGGTCTCTCTCCTCGGATCCCATTCACTCAGCCCGTGATCCTGTTCAACTAGTGGCAGAGACCAAGACTGAGAATAAAATAAAAATCCTTACATAACCATTCAGGCTCCGGCGGGGCCCCGGGCAAGGGGAATCCCAACAGACAACAGCACGATCGGAGCAGGGGACGTGCAGGACCCCAGCCCCTCTTCCAAGTTTCACAGCACTACAGGAACATGGAGCGGGGCAGGGAATGGGTTGCAAACAGAAGGACAGCTGTTTTGGTGTGGAAAACAATCTTGGTATCTGTGATTTTATCTGCACAACGCCTGGTAACTTCCAAGGAACCTGGACAGCTGAGGCTGAACCTCGATATTCGCTGGGAGCCGGTAACCTGTTCACACAGTAACAGGCACCCGGCTCGCTTCGTCAAACCAGCGTCAACCAAACTTGTACAGCACCACGGGACTGTGGGAGGCTCCCTGGGCAGCAAACAGACCATGAATGAGACTTCCCAGCTTTTAGGAAACAACTTTGCAGAATCTGCAAAGCCAAGTTTGTTCTAAGCGAGGCTTCCTCCTCCACCTGCTCCAGAAGGACAGGTACAGGACAGAATAAGTTAACACAGGGGAGAAGTAGTACTTTAAAGCTGTGGGTGGACCCCCAGAAGCTCACAATCATGCCTGGCCCTCCTCTGTGCTACAGAGATGTTCTCTGAGCCCGATTCCCTTCAAAAGCATTCCCAGTGCCAGTAACTGACAGCAAACCTGGTCTGACAGAGACGTAATGAAACCAGCTCGCTCCCAGTGAGCATTTCTCCACGTAATGAAGTCAGCTCTTTCCTTCAAACAACAGGCAAATGAAAGTGAGGAAAACCAAGGTGGGCACAAGAAGCCCACAGCAGGCTGTGTCTGACCAGCCCTGGCACAGATCTGCAGGGCTCCAGGACAGACCAGCACGATGCACTGCATTCCTCACAGCAAAGGCTGATGTGCAGGTCTGCAAACCCAGCCAGCACACAGCCCACATGCCTTTGGTGCCTTGGAGAGGGTGGCAGGGCACAGGAAATACTTGCTACCATCAAGATATCCTCTGTGCTTCAGGGTACATCCCGAAGTTGAAACAAACCCAAGGTGCTATTTACATAACTAAAGCCAGATGCTTTTTTACCAAAGAAAAAATTAACTGTATTCAAATTGAGAGGCCCGGGAACAAGACAGCCTTTCACCTATGTCACACATTCAAACAGCCTGGCTGGTACACAAGAACACAGAGTGTCTATCAAAGGGGAAAAGAGGGACAAATATATTAAGAAAAGTACATAGCTGAGGACCTTGCAGCAAGCCTTATAAGGACTTAGTGGGGTTGGAATAAATAAACCAAACATGACCTCAGCATCTGACCTAACAGATTTATGAAACTGGGAAGTAAGCTTTAAAAGACAAGTATTTGTGTAAATGCAACTGGGTACTTTCCAAATGGTTGCTGATAACAGCAATCAAGTAGAAGGGAAGTGGCAGTTCAATACACCAGGGAGGAACAGGGGACCCATAGCTGTCCTCCTGCACTCAGCAAGGAAGAGGGAGTTTCCTTCTTCACCTGAGCATGCAAAATGGAAAGGAACTTCTCTACCTTTTCTACTCAAAAGAACCTATGGTGAGGTCATCACTGCTGGCCATGATACGTAAGTATTCACACAGCCAAGAACTAGATCTGCCAGAAACAGTCAGTTTATAAAATGATCTCCTCATGGGAGGTAATCTTGTTATCGATAAGCCCATTTACTGAATAGCTCTTCTGTGAGGCCAGCCTTGCCAGTAAGGAAGAATGTTCTCCCTCCTTCCTCTACAGGGTCTGAAATCTTACCTAGCAATCCCACCTTACCACCTCGTGCTCAGACCACAAGCTCTTTGCAATTGTCTGACTGCACTACACATCAGAAGCTGCTTCTCAGGGAAGTGCTGTCACTCAAGAGGTTCCCTTGCAAGCAGCATAGATTTCCCTGGTAAAAAAACCCCAAAAAACCTATAAAATTTTCAGAACATGGTTTTTATTTGTTTGACAAGTCTTTTCAGCAGCAACATCAGCATCCCTGAGCACTGCAAATTCATACAGGTTAAAACTCACACCTAAACCTGCTGAGACAAGAAGCTCGACTCTAAGGTTTCCAGGACACGAGCTCCCCTGCAGAGCAGAGAACATGGGAGTTTGGGGTGGGGATCAAACTAAACTCAGTTCAACTAAAATGTTTCAGCAAAATATCCCAAAACACAAGACAAGTGACTTCCTTCCCTGTCCATTCAAGCTGGACTAAGTCCTTCCCCATCCCCATGCCTCTTCACCTCGAGCCTGGTTCTCTCAGCCCACTGCTCCCCTTGCTGAGCTCAGGAGGCTGAGCCACTCCAGAACTGACCAACATTGACCTGACCCAAGCCCTCCAAGCACAGCACAAGTGAGAATCTGGATCCATAACGTGGCACCATGCTCTTGGACCCCACAAGCTAGGATGGTTGCTGTCTCTCCAATCACTGCCCTGGGTGCTGTTCACTCCCATCGCCATCCTGCAGAAGGAAAGAGATCTTCCTTGCCCTCAACTGCTCCACGCTGGCTGTGCAGTCCCTTCCCCATCCCACAGCTATCTCACAGGCATGCTGTGCACCCACTGGCTGCTTCTACACACCCCCCTGATCACCAGCAAACAGAGAAGCTGCCTACAAATCCAAGCCATTTGTAATTTATTAAACACAAACAAAGCTTGACAGCCAAATTTCACTCTTGATTATCAGCTGCCAGTAGCACATACAAACATCATTAAGGTCACTTTCCCTGTCCTGTTTTCTGGGCTTCAGCAGCATGGAAAACACATGAGACTATCAGGTTGGAGTGGGTTATTGTATAAGGCTTATCAACCTGCAACAGTTCAGACAGAATCAAACTTGAACTCCACAACACTATTTGCTGGCAACTGAGTATTGGCTGGGCTTTGAGAAGCATTTGCTTGTTAAACAAACACAGCAGTGTAATAAAACCTCTTCTTGAGCAAGATCTAAACCATCCATGGAAAACCAGAGGAGCCTTTCCATTGACTTTAGCAAGTTTTGGGCTGAACCATAAGGCAGGAAATTTGATCAATTTGCTTTTTTCTCATTTTACTTGTATTCATACAAGTCGTGGTTTGTGTTCTCTCCTATACCCACCTAATCACACCTGGGGCAGGGGGAAACTGTAGATACTGTAACAAAAATCTAATCACATATAATGTGGAGAGGGATGAAACACTGCTCCTTCTGCAAATGCTTTTCAGCCTGTCACTGTGGCAAAACAAATGCTGCTTCAGACTTCAGGCCCAGACTGCCAAAGACTGCTTGAAGGCACAATGATTTTAAGTTGAAGGAGTTAGAATCATAGATATTTATCAATATCATTAATTCAGAGCTAAATCTATTGAGTTACAATGAATTGATTCCGATCTCTTCCCATGGCTTGCTCCATTCAGCTGACACAGTGTGTTTGTGCACCACACACAAGTGATTTTCTACAACTTGCCTTTCATTCCAGTTTTCATCTGGGTGTAAATTTGACACAAATCACAAGCTAAGAGTACACAAAAGTGCCATTTTAAAATTGCCCCTAATAGTTCAAGTATTTAAATATTTTACATAGATGAAGATTACCTACAGATGTTTTAATTGCAAAATTGGTTTTGACAGAGATTTAAGCTCAAAGTTGCTGTTCACCTAACCCAAAAAGATTTTACCTTGTAGCTTTCTCCTGTCTCATTCCTATTTGCATATTTGCAAGTGAAAATAATGTCTTCTGACTCCTACTTAGAATTTTTTGACACTGAGTCAGGGAAGTGCATGTTGAAGAAAACACGAACAAGACATCTTCAACATTTGTAGCACAAACTATTGTTATTAAAATAAAACCCAGGTATTGCACAACCCCCGCTTTGATCCAAACGATGAGCCAGGCACTTCTACAGAGCTTAAAGCAGGAAATTAAAATGACAAATAAAGCAAATAACTGTGATGTGATATTGTGTTTTAAAATCTGAAAAATACTTCTAATTTAAATAGTTCCCCCTCCTTTGAAACTTGCTGCTGTTTCTTGGCTAAAAGTATTACACAACACATAGCTATAGGCACATTTTGTTTGACCAGTCATTTAGAAGAGCACAATATCAGATAAATCAAGGGAAGTGAAAATAAGGGCCCCTTCCATAGTTTAAAATCAAGTGCAAAACAGAGAAGCGTTTCATCCAGTAATCTGAAAACAAAAGGGGTGCTGCCTAAAACCTAAATCGGAGGATTTTGACTTTGGCTTCACCCCACTCATCAGGTGACCTTGGCAAAGTCACTTTGCCACTCCTTACCTGTTCAAGAGGGAAAACACCATGTTACAAATTTGCTAATTAGTTTCCTTGTGATTTCATCATGGTTTCAGAAGTTGCAGGCGATGGAGCACGGTATCTATTAGCAGTGACTGGGTGTGGTACAGAGCTATTGAAAACCTGCTGGGGAAAAAGGTACCAGATGTGACAGAGAAGGAAGTGTGCCTGTCCTTCCTTAGGGATTCGTTGGCTGCCTTGTGAAAATAAGGAAAACAAGCTGTGGGGTGATAGAGCACAACCACCCCCATATCCTACAGAACCTACCAGGAAAGCTGGAAGAAACAATATACTTCCCCTCCCCATGGAGGACTTGGAGCAATTCTTTGTTCAGGTGATAACAGGTCGCTCTCTGACCCTGCTCCCCGTGCATTTATGCTGCTCCCATGTTTGTGGCAGCTTTAAGCAAAGAGAGCATGTAGCTACAGGGTAAAAGAAACAAACACTGGAAAAAATACATATAGATGGAAATGCAGAGACATGGACACGGGCTGTTCTTGAACAGGGTGTCTAGTCTGTATTCTGTCATACACAACAGACCAAGGGAAGAAGGAAGAAAAGAGGGGGGAAGAGATAGCTAGTTATAGTACTGCATCATTTCACCAGAGCAGCCCGTCCCTGCACCCAATCGGCAGGTCTGAAGGAAGCGGAGCTCTGGCGTCATCACCTCCTTTTAAAGAAGTAAAGCAAGTCATTACTCCAGGTTATATAACACCCAGACTGTGCCAGACTCCCTGCCACTCTCTCAAAAAGGAAGCTGCTGTCAGAGAGCCTGGGAGGGGGGCAGAGGAGTCACGACCGCTTTCATTGGGAGCTTCCCCCTGTAAGGGGTGAACAGAAAGGGCCGGGAGAGAGTTCACACTCGCAGAGCGAGCAGGCTGATGGCGAAAGGCTCAGCCCCTGACCTGCAGCATCGTCAGTCCGTAACTCCCTGCGAAGGGGGCTGGGGCACAGCACTGTCAGGATCTCATCCTTCCTTCTCACAGCAGCCCTCAAGCCACGCCTCACCCCACTGAGCATAACCTAATTCACAGGGCTAGTTAAAGCGCTGGAATCAGTCCGTACCCCCCTCAAAGCCCAGGTGCCACTCCTCCCACACTCTGCGCCTGTTACCTTCCCCATCACTCCCAGATTTGCAGGCAAAGAGCCTGTAGTGACAGGACACCCACCTGCCTCTAGCATGGTCTGACTAAAACTGCCCTGACAAACAGAATGCCCCACAAGGCAATCGGCAACTTGGGGGTCACAGGACCATGGAGCAGTTTGGGTTGGAAGGGATCCTTAAAGGTCACCTAGTCCAACCCCCCTGCAATGAGAGCTACCAGGAAGGGAACTAACGAAGCAGAAGGTAGTGGCTCTTCCCAGCCAAGCACCCAAGAGGATTTTTATTTCTTTAATGTCACCACTCAGTGAGTCCAGTAAAGCTGCATCAGGGGGCTGGGTGCCTGTCACAGGGTCTGCATGGGCGTTAGCAGCTCCCATACAACACACTGGGCACACAGATACTTACTAGTCAAAGAGGTCCAAACCCCTTGAACTACATACAGAAACACCATTTGCCCTGAAAGACTGACTGTACCACTGGGAAACCACCAGAGTAAAAATATCAGGTAAAATAGGAAGCCTTCTGTAAGGAAGCAGAGCTCCTAGAGACATCCATGGTGCTGTTGCCCCAGTATGAGGGACAAACCTTCTTCCCTGCAATTTCAATGTAACTTTTATACAGGACTCAGTAACCAGGCTTGCTACATTTGCAAATGCTAGTATCCAGCCTCTTTTTGCCTTGGATACTAACTTTTGCCTTTTATTCAGCTGGGCTGTGGAAACATAGAAGACATCAGCTCCAAGCTCTCTGGGTGTTAGGAAACCAACCCAAGTCTGGAATGGAAGAGATGTGGAGGTGGGGAGTGTATGTGTAACAGACACAAAGCAACTTCAGAGATGCTCTTATCCCTTTCAGGAATGGAGAAAACATTAAAACCCCCTCAACTTTTTATTTATAGCAAGCCAGCTGAGAAATACATCCATAATAACTGCAGTTTGATGCAGGTTTGCCGAGTGACCCACAATCAGCTGGCTTGAGGGTGAACCCCACAGTCTGCACCCACACGATAAAGCATCTTTAAACACTGACCTGTAAGGATCATTGTCAAAGGTAATGCAGCTTCCCACAACAATCTGACAGAGTTTAAATGCATGACACTACACAGGATGCCAATTCACAAGGAAATTCTTTCCCATGTACCAATTACTCTCTCATCTCTAGGATCCCACACGTGCCACCTTCTTTGCACACAATTACTGTCTACAAAATGTCCCTCTAAGCATCAAAATCTACCTGGTTGTTTAAGCACAGCAAAGTGCATGGGTGGTACACAGAAGTTCAGGTTTGGTTTCCCAGGCTTACAAAGATCAGACTCATTGTAGAGGCTGCAAACCTACTGCTGAGAAGAGGTTTGCTTCCCCGAGGATATGCCCTTCTAGCTTCTTTAGAAACTGTACTGGCTGGCTCTAGAGGGAGCTGCACCCAGCCACAAGCAATCAAAATAAAAGAATCAAGATAGGAAAGTCCATCAAGAGGGAAAAAGTGGAAAGATATCGGTCACCACTCTTCCCCCCAAGAAATCAGACTCACAGAATGTGTGAGGTTGGAAGGGACCTTTAGAGGTCATGTAGTCCAATCAGTAGCAGGGACATCTTCACTAAATCAGGTAGCCCAGAGGCCCATCAAGCCTGACCTTGAATAGCTCCAGGGATGGGTCATGCACTGCCTCTCTGGGCAACCTGTGCCAGTGATCCACCACCCTCATACTGAAAAGCTTTATCCTAATATCCAACCTAAATCTCCCCTTTTCAAGTTTAAAACCATCACCCCTTGTCCTACTGCCTCATGCCCTTGGGAACATTCTTCCCCAGCTTTCTTACAGGCACCTTTCAGGGACTGGAAGGCCACTATAAGGGCCCCCTGGAGCTTTCTCTCTTCTCCAATCCAGCCCATGCACTTTAAACTACAGGATTATTACTTACTGGCACCCACTGCTCTGGTATACATACAGCAGAGCTTAGAACTAAAGGAACCCTTCTAATCACCTCAGTGCTTTTCTAGACTTCAGGAATTCCTCATGTTTCTTTCTTTCCATACCTTTCTCCTTGACCCACCCACTTTCTATCAACAAAAGGAGCTTCCTCTCCACACCAAGCTTCCTCCCAGAGGCTTGTGCCTTTCCTTAGCCCCTGCCACCAGCCTCCAGCCAAACAACAAGGACAAGGGATCAAAGCACATGGATCACCAGTCTGAGGCAGAAAGCAAGAAGCAATGTGGTCCACTGTGCTCAAGGACTGCAGCAGATGGAAGCTTCTCATTACAGGGTTCCTCAAAGAGTAGCTACAGTCTCTGCAGCTGCCTTGACCTTGGGATACCCATCTACCCTCCATACCACCCAAAGACACACCTGTCAAAAGCTGCTTGCTGAACAGAGTTGAGAGATTAAAGAAATAAGTATCTATTTGCTCCTCCTCTTCTTCTGGAGTGCATTTCTGGAGATAGGGAGGACAGCTTAGAGACAATGTTTCCTAAGTGAAAATTGGTGTGCAGACTGGTCAAAAGTGGAAGGCAAAAAGATTTCAGGTTGGTGGGACTCATCTCCAGTTACTAACACAAGCAGAACCAGCCCATTCAGGTAAAAAGTGCAGGTAAATGAGTTCTTAACAGTGCTCCCCCCCCCAATTAAAAAAAATAAAACCAACAATAATTCCCCTCCCCCTTTCTAAATATAGCTATAAAATGACAAAGAATGGGGTGTCATTTAGCAGGGTATCATTCAGGAGACTGACTCCACGCTCTGCCTCTTGGTTCCATACAGGTGAGCATAACATGACCTAATTTATAAGAATCACTTCAGATGAAAAGCAAAACACTGGTGTACATGAGCAGGAGGAGCCTGCTAAAGGAACAGATTTATACCAAAGACTTTCCTCTCTTCCCCTGTAAGGACAGAAATCTGCTGTTCCCAACCCCACACATCCAGCTGGGGACTCCCACACACACCAGTTTTGTTTTGTTCCAGCACTTTGCTGGGGAGAAGAAAAGATGGAATGACTGAGGGGTGGGAAGCACATGAATAACACGATCTCCTGAGATGAGCAGCAGCTCCCTGCACCTCAAGGATGCATTCATGCATCATTCAAAAATATTAACCCACACTTCCATGTGACTTGAAAGAACAGATTTCCAAAATAATTTCAGCTTTAATACCTCCAGGTGCTGATGAACTTTCTAGTATGTTTGATGTTAGCTACTGAGTTTTCCCCCCAGGTTAGACAAGGAAATTATCCAGGCAGCTACAAATGGATTTCACTTTGGGTGGAATTACACCCCTTGGTATTTGCACCGTGAGGATGAGCCACACAGGAACAGCCCATGAAACAAAACCCATCCTTGCTGTAATTCCATGCCAACATTTTTTTTCCCCAACCACCAAATAAGAACTGTAGGCAAAGCAGCTGATTTAGCAGCACCCCAGCAACTAACCAGGCATTCCTCTAGGAAAAGTTCAAGGAAAGCAGAGAGCTTTGCAAACCTGAATCAACAGTGGCTGTCATTTGAAGTCAAATACTCCCGTCGTGGTACCTTGGGAAGCTCAGAGCTGTGAGTGCCAAGCAGCACACTCAAGTTCAAACAAGCAGCAGCCACTGAGATACATTCTGGATCATGCTCTGGAAATGAGAGGTAACTGCTGGAATCCATCATGATGCTATCAAATGGCAAAGACAGGCATGAGCACCATTCTAAGAAGACAGGGTAAGGAAAAGGGTCTCTCTCCCCTTGCTAGCTCCCTGTGCCAGTCTTTCAGAGGTTCTGAGGCTTGGCCCTGATGCCTTCATCCTGCTAAGGATCATAGGATCACAGACTGCATTAGGTGGGAAGGGACCTCTAAAGGCCATCTAGTCCCACCCCCTGCAGTGAGCAGGGACACCTTTAACTAGAGCAGACTGTTCAGAGCCCCATCAAGCCTGACCCTGAATGTGTCCAAGGATGTCCCTGAATGTCTCCACCGCCTCTCTGGGCAACCTGGGCCAGTTGAAGCTGCAGAGCAAAAGAGCACAGGCACCTGTGAGCCTTCCACTCTCCTGGGACTTGGGACTCTGTACCACAAACACAACTGTGCTCTCGTTCAACCCTCTCTTAGGGTCCATATGTCCACAGAAACCCACGCAGAGTGGTTTTGTTTGGCTCCAGCACTTTGTCAGGGAGGAGTAGGAACAGTCTGAGAAGAGGGAATACAGACCGCCTCCGTCTTCTCCTGTTCTCCACCAGTCAAACAGATGCCACAGAGCTGGCATGCCCCCAGCCCTGGGCAGAGAGAGAGGGGACAGCACAGGAGAAAGCAGGAGAAGTGGACAATGGTGCTGAATACAAGGTTGGTTGTGTGGAGATGGTCACATCGTGACAGTAGCATCTAATACACTATTATCTGCTGTAGCCTGGTACATCTGTGCATTAAGGGTTGTGGTACTACCATGGCACTGGAAAATCCTCCACTGCCATACTCCAGAAGCACTGATTCCAATCCATCTGCTGTACCACACACCCTGTAATGCAAACACAACTAGGAGCTTCTGAGAACAGTGTCTGAATGCTGGGCTCATTAAAGCCTCTTTCAGAGAACTTAAACAACCAGCTCGCCACACTTTCACCCGAGTTACATCTTTAAGAAGTGTTTAACCCCCATACTCAGGGGAAGAAGGCAATTGTGCACCTGGCCATCATTGTTCATAGCAGAAGCACAGCAATATGTGTGAGTAAAAGACAGTGAATTCAATCAGAATCATCCAAAGACACTCAGAAAGCGAAAAACTAAAGCACTACGGTGGGATTTGTTCAAACACTGGGAAAGCTCCGAGTTACAAACAGTCCCTGCATTTCAAATGATCCCTAAAATCTATATTGGAGGCTTGTTTCCTCTTTGCTCCAATTAACTTTTATTCCTATGGACTTTTACACAGCCCTGAGCAACTACCAGGATCAGAGAAAAGGCACAGGGCTTGAAACAGCCCCGTGTGTCTGCAGTCATCAGGGTGGAACGTTTCTAGGGAAAAGGATTGAGGGAGTTACTGAAAGAAGCTCTCAGCAGCCACACACTGATATCACAGTATCAAACATGATAAAACAAGCACTGCTACCCACAAGTGATGAGAAAACAGATGCAGTGGGTAGGGATGACAAGGCTGGGAAAGCAGTGGAAGCCTCCAGCTAGGATCGGAGCGTGCTGCCGGGATGGGCGTGCAGTCTGGCAGCCACTGGGAAGGGGATTATAAGACTCAGGGTAGATATATCCTGGAGGAATGCTCTAGAAAAAAAAGATGTAAAGCTATATGAGCTCCTACATATGATGCAAAGGTTCAGTAACTGACCACTACTGGAGAAATCACAGAATCACAAGGTTAGAAAAGACCTTTAAGATCATCAAGTCCAACTGTTCCTGTCCTGTGCTAAACCATATCCCTGAGCACCTCATCTACCCATCTGTTAAACACACCCAGGGATGTTGACTCAGCCCTTCCCTGGGCAGCCTGTGCCAGGCCCAGACAACTCTTTTCAGTGAAAAATCTAATCTGACCCTGCCCTGGTACAGCTTGAGCCCATTGCCCCTTGTCCCATCTCCCATCCCCTGGATGAAGAGACCATCGCCCACCTCTCTGCACCCTCCTGGCAGGGCAGTGTAGGTGGGGAGAAGGTCTCCCCTCAGCCTCCTCTCTTCCAGGCTGAACACCCCCAGCTCCCTCAGCTGCTCCTCACAGGATTTGCCCTCCAGCCCCTTCCCCAGCCTGGTTGCCCTTCTCTGGACTTGCTCAAGGACCTCAATGTCCTTCTTATGGTGAGGAGCCCAGAACTGGACCCAGAACTCGAGGTGTGGCCTCACCAATGCCAAGTACAGGGGCACAATCCCTTCCCTGGACTTGCTGGCCACCCTTTGTCTGACACAAGCCAGGATGCAATTGGCCTTCCTGGCCACCTGGGCACACTGCTGGCTCATATTCAGCCTGCAGTCAACCAACACCCCCAGGTCCTTCTCTGCCTGACAGCTCTCCAGCCAGTTCCACTATCTTGCCAGCAAGCAGTAACATGTTAGGTTTGTAACTGTTATAATAATGACTATTTAAAACAAGTCATTGGTTTCAGTTTGGAGAAAATGTATGTTGCCTGTTGCCCTTCCAAGGAAATAACTACAAAAAGTTTATGATTTTCTTGATTTCATAGTGCTAGAAATATGCACAAGGGAAGGATCTCCCCAGGATCCCCAGTGGAACATCTACAGAACCACTACAATACCAGGAGGGGAGAACAGCACCACTGGGAAGAGGGAGAACAAAATTTTAACAGAAATTATTAAAATTAAGCTTTTAAAAAGCTTCATAGTATAAACATTAGAGCACACTCTTCCTTCTTGTGAATAAAAGTAACTGTTCCTAAGAGGATTTTTATGAAGTCGCCTACAAAGAGACAGGATTACAAACATCAGATGGGCAAAATAAAGTGATCCTCTCAGTCCTGAAGTTAGCTGCACTTCACAGGCCAAACAGCAGGAGATCTAAGGTAATACAGATGTCAAGAGACATCAGGAGGAGCAGAGGACACCTCTGCACAAAGCAAAGTGAAGTGCTCACAAAGCATCCTGATATTCTGGCAAACTGAATTAAAACTGACACTACCTGAAACCTCAGAGGCAACCTAGCTTTGCTCAGGCTGTGTAGGAGCGATTTCCCTGTCCCTAATGAACAGCCTTAAACCCATTTTAGCTTAGTTATACATACACTGACTTCTTCCTCTTCCTCATAGTTTCCTACATTTGTTTAAATTTATTTTTCACTAGTCCCTGAAGAAACAGAAAGCTTAAACACCTTTCTAGTGGTTTAAGATGAAAATTAACAACTGTCATTAACAGTTAGCAGTGTTCTGATCTATCTGCACTAATTTTGTTTGTGAGTATTTAGCCACAATCTTGAGTCTGTAATAAAATACCCATGGGGAACAACCCCCATGGACATGACATACAGCCCCTCCTCTCTGATAATAAAGGTTTGTCTACAATGTCATGCTTCCTATTGCTCAGCTGGATGCAGGTTCCTATGAACAAAGTAACCTGTGGCTATATAACCCTATCTGCTGGGAGACCCCTTGATTCTGTCCTTCACTAACACTTCCACTTCTGCTGCCTTCTCATGAGAAAAAGCCATCAGATGAATAAAGCCAGAGGATTAAAATCCATTTGTGTAAACATTTTCTAAGCATTTTAACTCAAAGCAGCATCTACAAGGAGCAGGTGGTTGAAAAAATATAAAAAACCAAACAACACTTGAGGACAGTAATGTACTTTGAAACCAAAAATACTGCTGTAAATAGAAAAAAAAAAGAGAAATACCTGTCTTTAGCATATTCTATGCAAAGAAAAGGAAGAATATTTTTAGTAGGCTGAAATAAGTGCATTCAAAAATCTGCACACACTTTGAAATTATTAAAAAATACCATTTTAAAAAAGCAAGCACAACTTCCCCTTAGGCTTTGGCTGTAGTTTTACCATACGAGGACTTTGATGGCAAATACAGCATGGGGAATTCCCACCAGAGCCCTAGAACATCAGCCCTTCTGTTAGACCAGTAAATACATTTCTAGGATCATGCCACACACCGCAACAGTTACCTAGTCGTGCTTAAATGGAACCTGCACAGCACAGGCCCACAAACAGCTATACTGGTCCCAGCTGAAAAGGAGGGCAGGGCAGTTACAACTAGGTGAGGACAGAAGGTGAAAACTTATGTAGCACTGCCACCTTGCATACTGTAAAACAAAGAAAAAAACCCAAAGCCCAAGTTGTCTGCTGCCAGAAAAGACCATCTTCCAGTTGCTAAAGATGGTTATGGTAAGGGAGTAACAATTGCCTATAGTGTGCATTGAATTGTTTACCTGTGGGCAAGTCATTGATGTAAATAAATATGTTTAATTCCACCAGATCCTTTTACTAATAATAGAAGTAATTGTTAATTGATTTATTGACTTCTCTGTATAATTGTTTCCACAGAAGCCATAGCTATTTTTAAAATTCTATCCTCCTTACAATTTATGCCTGTGGCTTGTTTTCACAATGAATATTTTTTTTGGCCAGGAGTCCAAATTTAACCTACATGAAATCCCTATTTAAACTAAACACCCACCTAAGCACTTATCCCTACCCAGTGCTGGACACATCCTATCCCTTACGGTACCTATTGAGGTGTCACTCCCCAAAATCAGCCGTGCCAGTCGTGTCTTAACAAAGGTATGCAGAGACTCACAAGCCCAGTCACTTACCACTCTCATCAAGTAAGTCCTCCTCGTCATCCCCATCGTTGTCCTCCTCCATCGCCTCCTCCTCATCTTCCTCCTCCTCCTCTTCCATATCCTCCTGCTCCACGTCCGGGTCCAGGTCCGGATCACTCCCTGAGATTGACTCGTCTGACATGATTCCCAGTGGTGCTCCTTGTGCATTACCTGCTCATGTTCTACCGTGAGGCAGCCCTGTGGGAAGGAAGAGAGGCACCTAATGAGCCTGGGAAATCCCAACCTTCGAGCCTCAGGGCTTAATATCGCAGCAGGATTGTTGCATATAAAAACACAAGTCTGCCATCAGTCCTTCAAATGACAGTTATACCAGGCTGTGCCCAAAATCCCACATAGAAAACGGATGCAATAAGCCACATATCATGATGACATAGGGCCAGCGTTGCAGAACCAGCACCAGAACCAATACACTGACTAATGACTCAAAACCCCTCCTCTTTCTGCTGTGTACATGTCAAAGATACCAAGAAAGACTCCTAGTACTGACAGCTGATTATACAAAGATGCAAAAATAAAGAATGTAAAGAATTTCAGAACACTGCAGTCCAAACATGAAGCACAGAAAGAAGGATCAGTCTCCAAATTCCATATGGATACCTGTCACCCTCACCCCCAAACACTGCAAACATCATTGCAGTACACAGACCATGGGTCACAGACACAAACCACCCTGACTTCACCATACCCCCTGCAAAGGTCACCCAGCCACTCACCACAATCTGCATTAAGTCTCTGTTTCAACCAACAGCACAGAGACAGCATCACCTTAGGAGTACAGAAGACAACAGAAGACAAAAAAGATCCAGTTTTTACAACGTTGTACCTCCCTTTGTAAAGCAGGGTTGAGAAGAAAAGTCAACTCCAAAGAAGGATGGATCTAATGGAATTTGCATTTCATCCTCTAGAGGACAAGAGCTGGATCTGTCTGTTACACTACTCCAGTGCACCCCAGCAGAAATTATGGTACAAAACAAAAACAAGACCAGGGCAATCACAAAGCCATGAGTTCTTCTGTTCAGATCACGCACTGTCCCTTTCAGACAGTGATGGGTACTCCTCTTCCATACACAAAGAATTGTAATAAACGAGCTGTGTAAGATGGATGAAAATAAAGAAACACAATCAAGAAAGGCAAATGAAGAAAGCATCTTGATCTCAAGGATCAAAAAGCAAAGGATGTGTTCAAAAAACCAAGCCTCAGAAGAATTACTCTCCCCACATTTCTCTGTGGAAAGACAAGGGAACCAATTCCTCACCAGTCACTTTCTACTGCTTGCATCACATTTCCAGTGGTTAACCATAAAATGTTTAATAACTAATCAGCCACTTAAAAATCATCTCTAAGCAGATGAGGCAGCTTAAATACCTACAAACACCTCAAGAAACAGAAAAATCTCATTTTCAGCTGTGTTTCAGCAACAACTAGATGAGCTCAGAAACTTGAAGGTTAAAGACACAACTCAACTCTCCTGTAGCAGGGCTGAAAATCTAACTGTCAGGCATGCTGAATTATTCCTGCTGAAGTCATCAGTTCCTGCTTTGCCTGTCTCAGCTCCTCAATAACATTAAAGAGTGTCTGGAAGAAAATAAACAGAAGGGGAGAAGAGGCTTTGCAGAGATTGGTATTGGAATAGGAAGCATTTCAGCACTAGGTCCCAGGAGCGCTTTACCACCAGGCAGAGACAACTGAAGCCCCTACACTATTACACGTGTCACACAAAATAAGTTGGCTTAGTCAAGCAGATGGTAGAAAAGGCCAAAAATCTAAATTAGCACAAGTGCAACTGTGCCAGATTACACAAGCCAAATAGATTGATTTGGGTCCCGTGGTCTGCTGGTAAGCAGGTACCCAGCCCTGCTGCAAGACAGTGACCCCTGGGTGCTGCAAGGGCCAGCACTGCTTATGTGACACCGGGTGACTTCAGTCAAGGACCACAGACACAAAGCAATCTATTATCAGAAGTTTTTCCTGACAAATGCTGTGCTAAAGCCTGTGTGCATTTCAAACCAGAGCTTAAACAGCAGCAGTGTTCCTTTCCAGCCCTGAGGAAAACAAACATTGCTTTACTCTTTACAAGCTGCACTCAGGGCTGTAACTGTCAAGCTGCATGTGTTCCCTTATGTTTTCGGAGCAGATGGTCAGTAACATTACCTTCATGGGTCTCTGCTGGTCACCTGGGAGTTGAAGGGGATTTATTTATCCCCATGTCATCCACACTGTGTGAATAAAGCACCTCCCATGCTATCTGCTGGAAATCACAGTGAGAGAACCATATTAAAAATGCCCATGCTTTACTATCCCAGCAAACTATGGACCAACACAAAGAAGAAACACAAACACTGCTACAATGTCAGGAATGAATTCCCATCTACAGCTGGGAAAAGCAGAAGTGCTGTAAAGCCACTAAACGCTCCAGGTCAAGGAATGACACTCGATACAGTTTCCTCCATCAGCATCCTCCTGTGTATCATCTCTCACGTTTCACTGTTGCAGAACCTTAAACAAACCAAACCAACAAACCCCAGAAAACACTTTCTGAGAATTGTTTAAAGGCAAGGGTGTGGGCATAAATCAAATCAAATCTATAAATAAAACCAAACCTAGGGGAGGGAGAGCAGCTCTCTCCCAGACTGGCGTACAAAAGGGCTCTAATCTAAGCTTTATTTTTGTTTAGTGGGAAGTACTTGTTCCTTATAACTCCTGACACCCGCTCTGCAGCCTCGGCCACACACAGGACAGTTAAACAGCAGCTTTCCAAAAGACTTCATTAAATCGTGCTGAAGGTGGGTGAAACAAAGATGGTTTAAGTGCTCGGTGCCTATCGTCACGCTGCCGCCTGCCTCCCTCCTTCCCATCCTCCTACTGGGCTCTGGCCGCGCCGCAGCCGCTCTCCGTTGCGTAAGCCCCGGGTCTCTGGAGGGCTCCCACCCTGCTTGGTGGCAGCGGGAGCGCGCAGCGGGGACAGGGCAGGTAGGCACTACACGGCCCTGAGGCTGCCCTGGTTTCTCACACCGATCTGACCCAGTTCAGAGCCTCCCACCAAGGGGAATTACACAACAGGGCCAGATTGTGGCTGCCGCTCCTGTTTCATGGCTGAGTTACTCCAACCTGCCCCATCTCCACACACAGGCGCACCAAGCTCGACGCTTCATGGCTGGAGGAAGGGCACTTTGCAGATACATCACCTCCAGCCAACCAAAGTTACCATGTGCCTGCACTTCCCAGCTGTCCCACACCAGCTCAGCCCCAATCCTCCTGCCCTGCCGTGGAAGGGGAAGCTGCGCCCCGAGCGGCACGCCGCAAGGAGGGTTCCCAGCACCAAGAGCAGCTGCACCACAACCAAAAGCCAGGTCTGTACCATATGGTGCCCAGTTCAACCCCTGGTGAGGCTGCTGAGGACACAGGGTGGGGTATTAGGTGAAAACATTCTGAAAAATTCCTCTTGCTTACTCAGGGAGGAGAAAAGAGCTGTCATGTTTATCCTACCCGGGAAGTTAAACCCTGCAATCAACTGCACATCAAATTAACATCCAAGACAGCCTCTCTCATGTATTATGTCCTGTCTTTCAACTACGATAAAAATAGTTCTGAAGTTTCTTGGGCTTTGCTTTTTTTAAGGTAGAACATTTCAGATAGTAAATGCCATGTGGTGATGGCTGCCGCCTCCTCAGCCTGCACAGAAAGGAGGCCCAGCTCTGAATTAGGAAACTTCAAGGGCTTGCAGATTTGGACACATTTCTGTCGTCCTTGTGTTTTTCTTTCACTTTGCAAGGGCTGACTTAAATCACCGCTGCTTCTTATGCATGAAGTCGAGAGAGCAATGTGGAAGTCCAGTTTTTCCCTTCTAAATGACAGCTTTTTACCACAGGGCCACACATGCCATGAGCCAAACCATTAAGTCAAACAGCAAACATGGTGGGATCTGGTGACCACCCGGTGGAAGCCCCTCTGCTTTCACCAGAGGACCTGTCAGCAGTACAAAGACTAAACTATTACTTAAACAACTATTACAAACAAGTAAAAAGGAAGGACGCAGGACCAAAGTCCTTCCCCACCTGAGCAAGGAGGAGCAGGATTCCTCTCTACCTCCAGGAAGCCACAGAAGACAAGGTGGCTTTACAGAAGCTCTCTGCCTGCTACGACACAAGTGGTTTAGGTGCAGGATGTGCTCGTTCCTGAGTACACACCCACCCCATACAAATCCCTTCAGAAAGGGCAGGTTTAACACTAATGCCACTACGGTGCTAGATAGTAAAGAGGATTCCATCACCTCCCCAGCCTCCAGCCAAGCCCAATATCTGGGACTCATCAAGATTTGTCCCTTAAAGCCTGTTTTGTAACCAAGACTTCACATTGGTCGCTATGGTGCTTGGCCACAGAAACAGGATCAAGCACACTGGCAAATCACAAGAGGATTTGCACAGACAGTTTAGCAAAACCAGGTATTTCCAAGTCAGCACTGCATAATGCTCTTCAGTTCCTGCTATGCTGCCATGCTGTACAACAGCAATAATTCCCTTTATCTTTCCTGTTTGTTTGGCAGCAAAACAGTTGGTTGGGGCCGTAAGATGTCTCTTACACACTCAGCTCACACACACTTCAAACTGGAGGTGTATGAAGGAAGCTGCTGGCTCATCTTTTTTTTTTGCTAGATCACGTGCTAGAGTAGCTTTGGTACCACATAGGTAGCCTTTGGAACTAAGGGAAAATTATCATAAAGCCTACGGATGGCTTGCTAAAGAAGCCACGAGCTTAAGCTTCTCTAAGAAATAATCATCTTGCAACAGTTTGCAAGTAATAACTTACAAAATTATTGCAAGTTAGAAGTGAGTACTTATCTGTTCCATTTTGACATCTAATAAGAAATAAACCTGAGATTGGTGGGTCTGGACAGTTTGACTCTAACAAATATGAGAACTTCTCTAATTTCTATTATTGTAACATTAACATTGCTATTTTACACTGTAATGTAAAAATGTGAAGGAAGGGTAATTACTTAAAAGGATTAAGTATTTCCTCAAAAAAGAGCCAACAGCATTACTGATGTTAGTTGAGCTACCCCCCCTTATTTAAGCAAAGAAGCATTTACTGAAAAAATCAACAGAAATCTCACTTTCCCCCAGTGACACCCCCCACAAATTGCATTTAAAGCCATCCTTAATTGGTAACTTTGTGATTTAAATCCCCTCTTCCTTTGCAGCAGACTTGAGCAACAGTTTTTCAGCTGTGACTCGGGGATAACTAACTGGTGGCCACTGGCTGCTGGCGGGGAAGGAAGAAAACAAGTCTCCTCCTTCGTCTCATCTTGCTCAAATCACAATGAAACTAAGTGGCATTGAGCCCCTCTGCAAGTGATGTGTTTGCCACAGGAATATTAAAGTGAAGAAAGTGAAAGGCAGAGCCTGTCAATTCCTAAACTGGAGAGCATCTGCTTGACCTGGACCACCCTTCTGAGGAGGGAGAATGTGCTTCTCCCCACCCCATGTAAACACAGGCACAACACATCTACTCTTCACCCACATTTGATGCAAGTGTTAAGGAGCCCACTGTCATTTGTGGGGAGAAAGAATCAGAGGAAAAAAGTAACAGAGTGATTTAAAACACACGTATCAGTTCAGGGAGTGATGCAAGACCTGCTCCTCTATTCTCTCTAGGTTAACAATCTCTTCCCTAAAAGGCCCTGTAACACTAAAACCAGCCTGGAACCCATTGTTCCCTGACAACAAAGGCAACAAACCTGCTGCAAGAAGAGGTGGGAGAAAGAAAAACACCCCCTAAAACCAACCCCTAAAGGAAGAAAGGAGAGTGGT
The DNA here is from genome assembly GCF_964237585.1 of Gallinula chloropus. Taxonomy (NCBI): domain Eukaryota; kingdom Metazoa; phylum Chordata; class Aves; order Gruiformes; family Rallidae; genus Gallinula; species Gallinula chloropus. The sequence goes on from NC_140097.1 coordinate 20,039,656, forward strand.
AATCCATCCCTTCGGCTGCCACGGACAGCACTGGAACGGCGAGTGTGACAGTGACCATTACATCAGGCCCGGCTCCCACTGCGCTCCCGACAGAGCCAGTGCGAGTCGATGGCAGCGCCTGCAGATCCCCACACCAGCCCGGCCGGTGGCAGCGCTGCACACCCGCAGTGTCACCCGCCAGCTGCGGGAACCTCCTGCCACAGCGGGGGTCTGTTCACTCCTGTTTCAGAGGGGTGCAGGCACACCCTCCTGCCGGCAGCACCCACGCTCTGCAAGCTCTGAAGAAAGAAACTTCGTGCTCTCAAGATCTCGGCGCTCACGTCCCCAGAGGCTTCACAAGACACGGCAAGTTCCTCACCTCTGGGCAGAGCCGGCAGAAAGGGGCAAACTCTCCTCCTGTTCCTATACAGGTACCTACATAGTTGTTTGCCTAAACAACACCAAAGTGCTTTTAAAGGCAGTTTTATTTAATCACACTGGAGTAGAAGCTGCCTTCCTATAAATCAACTCCAGAAGAGCAGCTTGTTTTGCACTGATAAAATTTCAGGCTGAGGTAAGGAGCATGTGATTGATTTTGTTCCCCATAATTACTGATACTCATCTGGGCTGACACCATCACAAATGAACAGAAATGTTGTCTCTTACTTCACAGAATCCCCACTTATGTTTTTAGCTGTGGCAAATAAACAGCACTTGCATTCCCTGCTAAAGAAAGTGTTGAGAAAAGGAAACTTTCCTTCTACGATCACGGTTTCTGCTTTCAATGCAAACAGCATTTCAACATAAAAGCCACTTCCAAGTGTGCTTTCACAGGTTTGCCTGTGGTGCTGTAGCTATAGAAAAACATCCAGTATCTGTGAGAGGAACAAAATCCCAAGAAAAGATTTCAAATTATGGGGAAGACTCAGCAGTAGGGCATGGCATGTCAGGATTCCAAATTGTATGCAATACATTCTATATAGCAGATTCATTTGGGCCTAATTTGCCTACCCTGCATTAATGATAACCATAATCAAAATCCAAAAGACTGATTTTAGAAGTCAGCTCATGGGAGAGGAATGCCAAGCCTTCTCTTTGTGAGCACCCAAACTATGGCAAGAGGCAAGGCAATTCCCACAAGCAATGAAGATCCAGATAACTGAAAGATCTCCCCAAGAGTTTAAGCTCCTGTTATACATAGGTGCTGGAGAAGTTATGTAATAAATCAAGAACAAATTACATAAACAGAAGCAGTGGGACAGAGAGCAGTGACAAGGCAAAGAGCTAACTCTCTCCCAAGGAAAGATCAGTCACTGTCACTCCCTGCAGACAAGCTATGGCTTCAGTCATTGAGATATGCTAACTTTATGGCTTGAAGAGTATCCCACAGAAACAGCCTGAGGTAGCTCATAAGCACCACTTTGTCTTTCAGAATGAGAAAACAGCATGTTTTCCCAATGCTGAAAGGCCTAGTAGATCTATCCCATTTTTCCAGTATCGCATCATCCACACACTCTCCTTGCTTTGCCTCCCAGAGAATCACATTTCATTTCCGAGGGAACAATTTGGTGCCTTTGACTGTGTCTCTGCTCAGGAAACAAGCTTTCCCACCAGCAGCAATCCAGGGCAATCCACCATCATCCATGACACAGACACCAGTCACACTGCACACCATCCACAGAGTAAACACAGCTTCACTCTTCCTTCGGTTACATGTCTGCATTTCACTACAAAGAACTGCAGAGGATTGGGAGTTTGGTTTTGATGCCTCATCTTTCTTCCTCTTTAGGAACTGGACTTAAAACCTAAGGTTTTGGTTTATGCAGTTTTTAGAAAAAGGAAGAATTCAACATGGTTTTGTTCATCTTTCTTCCCCACCCCACCTCCAGCAATGATAATTGCACTGGCGATGAGAAAGCATTACTTATGCCACCTACAGTTTACCAAAGAAACTCAAAGACAAGTAAAAAAAGAAAGAAGAAAACCAAAAAATCCTCAAGTAGGAGGAAATGGAAATAAACAGTTTTGAACTTGCATGATATGAAGATGACAATTAGCATATGTTAGACCCGAGTTGCTCCAGTCTGTCAAGCAATCAGACATTAAGCTAATTTTTATTGGATTTCACTGTAGATTAAAAATCCATTAAAGGATTAAAAACTGTCAGAAACTTGGGTTTCTTTCAGAGTCATTCCCTCCAACATCACACTCTACTTGCACAGTGCTGGAAAAATTTACAGTAAATGCCACTTCTAAAGGTCAGTGTTGTGATGGTTTTGAGAACAAAGTCACCAAAACCTACTGATCTTTGCCTTCCCCACCAAACAGGTCACAACACAGCAGTCACACAGATCCTTGTCTATCCAGCACAAACACAGTAGTTGTCACAACACTTAGGATTGACACTATAGGAGCTCACATGGAAAGCAACTGGATGAAATAGCCTCCTGTGGGTTTGTCCTTAGCAATGGAATCGCCACTTTGGTTGCATTTCGCTGGCTCAGAACCTCCCAATGGTTTGGACAGGCCTGCAAGGGAAAAGAACGCAGCTTACTGCCTCTCACTGCACAGTGCAAACAGTCCCAACGCTCTGCTTAGGGCATCATTTGCATACACACACAAACCCCACCCCAATCAGAGATAATAGGTATTCTTTCCCAAAAGAAACCAAGCTATGAGTCTCATGACATACATATTACATGTTTAGCTTATGAAGTTGTGAGAGTACATGACTCTCTATACTTGAGCTTGCTTTCAAGAGAGCTTTAAAGCAGCACAATGCAAGTTTGGCTGAGAAGACAGGCAAATATTAACAGAAAGTTAATATACCCTGGGGGTCACCATACCCTTCTGGTAAACACACCCAACTGTCCAGTCCCAACGCATGCTGAACAGGACATTTGTTACCCTTAGGGACGGGCACAGGCACATCCCTGGTGCTAAGAGAGGAAGGGGCAATTGAAAAAATTGAATATCAGCAAATTATTAGGAAACACAGTAAGAATCATAGAACCATAGAATGGTCAGGGTTGGAAGGGACCCCAAGGATCACAGAGCTCCAACCCCCTGCCACAGGCAGGGCCACCAACCTCCAGGCCTGGAGCTACACAAGGTTGCCCAGGGCCCCATCCAACCTGACCTTGAACACCTCCAGGGATGGGGTACCCACCCCCTCTCTGGGCAGCCTGTTCCAGCCCCTCACCACTCTCTCCATAAAAAACTTCCCCCTAATATCCAATTTAAAACTTCCTTCCTTTAGCTTGAATCCATCCCCCTTGTCCTGCCATTGTCTGCCCTTTTAAAAAGTTGATTCCCCTAAAGTGAATAAACACCATGACAATCATCAACAGAGTTAGCTGCTGGCTACTAGACACAGCTCCTAGAATAAAAATGTCACCATTGCCCAAACTCATAAATTCATTTAACTTTCCTAAATACTAGGAATATCTTTTGGAGCACTTGCTTTTACCAAACAGACAACACTGCAGAGACATCCCTACCCACGCAGAATCCCAACGTTATGTTTCCACAACTCAGAAGCAAAACGATAAAGAGCATTCAACTGTGATCTTCAGAAAAACCCCCACCCCAACTGTACCCTTTTGGGTGCTGTCTCTCTCTGGAAGTTAAATGCAAGTCTCAGCCAGCAGCTGAGGGAAACTGAGTGACCACTTTTTCTATCAAGGCTCATTCAGCGTTTGCAAATGCTGCCTGACTGGCAGCCGTACCCGGCGAGCAAGTACAGAAGGAACCGCAGGCAAACCGGTCCTCCTGTTGACATGTTACCATCCCCAGCGAAGGGGACCATATGTTGTAAGAAGTCAACATCCCTACACTCAGCTGCTGCTATCTCCCAAAATATAACAGGAATGGAATTTCTTGTCCTGTCTCTGTTCTTCCTCCCCTCCTCTCGAATTATTAGCTGAATTGTTAGTCTTCAATCAAGGTCGTCAAGTCATCTTACTCAAGCTACCCACTCATCTAATTGTAGGAATGCCTGATTATTACTGATTTGGGCTGAACTCAGAAACCTGAAGAGTAAGTATAACTCTTGATGGGGGTTCCCAGGTACACTTACTGTCATGCTTTAACAGTGAAAGCTAATTACACTGCACTTCCAGAGCAGATTTACTGGCAATACTGTAAAACCTCACTCAATTTCATTCATCGTCTTCTCTCTGTTAGGGACAAAGGAGGCAAATGGCAAAAGTTAAAGACTTCCTGGAGGATGCACCTCTGGATGCACTCATCACTATGAGTGCATGGAGATATATACATTCACAGAAAGGTTCCATGCTAGCAGCAGAAGCCAGCAGCTCTGTATCTTATTCTGTTAAAATAAGCGTTTCACTGACCAGATATATTGATTTAGTTGAAACAGAAGATCTCCTCTCTCCCCTGTTTTTAAAGGGCTATGGTAAGCATGGGAGGAAGAAAAAGGCACCTCTAAATATATGATTTTTTTCTTTTTTGAAGGGGAGTCAAAGAAACAGTTTCCTACAGAGTCTACATGACTAAGCAGATCACCCATTTTCTCAGCGTTCTCTGCTCGTTATCCGGGTCTTATTTCTCTCAAGTAGTTAACCATTGTCATTACAGAATAAACAATTTCAGGCCACATAATAAAGGCCTTAGTTACTTATCCGTGGAGAACAGGATGTAAAGTTACAGTGGAGAGAAACTTAAAAATCCTGGGTAGGCTAAATATTCCTATGCATTGTCCAGAGTTAAGAGCTCCCCCCACCCCACCCCACAAAAAGCTTCCCCAGGAAATTCTCCTCCAGAGATAACGGGACCACATCCCAAGACTGGAGGAAAATCAGAAACAAATATATATATACATTTATCTTCTGAGATAACAGCTTTTCCCCAAATATCTCAAAAGTATCTCACTTTTCAACCTCAAATCCTCTCTAGTCTACGCCACAGTCCTCCTGCCCCCCGTCTGCGAGGCAGTCGCTCTACCCTCTTTAGCCCTTGGAACACACTTCAGGCACTAAGTGCTGAAAGGCACTGACTTTGTGAGGTTTATTTTCTGGTCCTGCTCCTTCACTTTGTGGACACCTATGGACAAGAAACTTAAACCCCAACTGATGACACCACTTCCAGCAGCGAATTCTTGATTTACGAAAATATTCTTTGCTCCTTCTACCCCCCACACCCCAACAGCCTGTGCAAAAACTCACTTTTCTTATTTCCTATGCCTGGAAGCTCGTGTTTGGTTGCTGAGGGGCACTCCATAACCCTGGCACTTTTTTCTGAGGAAGGAATACACAACTCTCCCATGACTCCTGGAAAGAAGGTGCCACAGCCAGGCACCTTCCCACACGAGTGTTAAGTAACGATGTGGAAAGGGTAATCTAAACCTCTGGAAAGTTTCACTACACCATGGGTGCTGTATCTTTGATCAGCGAGCAATGCAGATAACAAATGCAAAGACTAAATAAAAAGTGATAAACAGAAATAAATGAGAGCGACAAACAGAAGATGGCAACCAAAACCTGATGCTAATCCCATCGATTAGAGAGCCAGTGACAGTGACAGACAGTTTTAGATCTCACAAGCACCAAAAGGGCAATAAACATTTGGCCTTGATTGAGTTACCCAGTTTCCCTCTTGCTGACTGCAGCCTCCCCAGCCTCGGACACACTCTGCACCTCAGCTGCTCTCACCCACCAGCACACCAGTCCCATATTGTGCCAGCACCACTACCTGCATGGCTGGACAGTAGCGGATTCTGCCCGAAATCCAGTTCCCAAATGTAATTCACTACAAAGCTGTAGTGCAGGCACAAAGAAAAAACCCAGTCAAGAGAGTGGGGAACGAGCAGCCCTGGGTACAGCCTGATGAAACTGGCATCACTTCCTGGTCATGGTCCTGGCAGCCAGAATGCTGCTCCACATGAGAGGATGGGTGGTGCTTTGAGCTGAGAAAGCAAGATGGTCCTTGTGACAAAACTTCCTCACCTTTGTTACAAACACTGATCAGAAGGATGTGTCCAGGGTGAGACACGAACATTCTCATATTTAAGCCTGACATTTGTCCCCTTCTTTAAATAGTCATGGCATCATTATGTGGTTTGTGTGGAGAATGAGCTATTCCTGAAGATTGTTTTGTTGGTTTTTTTTTTTTTCTAAATTGAAAAATCGATGCAATTGCCACTCAAAGGCCAGAAGTACCATAACTTATATCATGCAGTTACAGACCCTCGCTGGGCACTGCTAACATCTCTCTCCCCAGAGCAAATACTTTTAATCTGCCCAGCACTCAAAGCAAAGTACCAACAGACCTCATCACACAAGTCCTTCACATGAAACATTGTTAACCATGGCCTGTACAGAATCATAGAATATCCTGAGTTGGAAGGGACCCATAAGGATCATGAACAGCTCCTTGAGATTACATGTGGGTACTAGCATTAAAGGGGCAAAGAAAGGATAAGGCTCTGCGCTGAGGAGCAGAAGATAAGCTTCCCTGACCTACAGGAACTGGTAACCAGTGCTGAAAGACATTTCTCCAGGTCAGGACAGGTCCTCCTCTAATGCACTCAAGCAGGACTCATGAAAAGAACACCTCTGTGCAGTGACAAAGCTAAGCAATGTGGTCTACACCATGAGAACAAATGGGTGATTTCTTTAACCTCATGGAGAGGAGTTTGTTTTGGCCATGATGCCCTTACCTGCAGTCAAGGGCTAATTTTGAGCAGTCAAAAGAAATGTCACTTGCTTCAGTCCTCTTAACTTCTTTGTTTTCATGTTGTGCTCTATTATGTCTGGGCTAAGTAGATATTCCTGGGCTGTCCCAGAGCACAGACCTTTCCCTGAGATCTTCAGGGAATCAATAATATATTTTTTTTTGACCTCAGAATCTTTTGCTTCTACACTACACTTTGCTGCCTGACGGAAAAGCACAGCTCCTGGCATGCAGACTTGCCTTCCCCCAGGAGCAGGGCCCCCAAGCCATCCCGTGCAACCAAGGGCCGCTGTGCAGTTCTGGCCACCCACCCACCCACCCACCCCAGTTTAGGCATGGACAGAGGCCCAGTCTGAACATGAGGGTTTGGTGTGTGCAGACACTCCTGTGCTTGTGTGGCTGCACATGCACTCAGTATATGTGCAAACAGCCCTCATACATACCTTTCACATGAGACTTCATACTGACTCGAAGGCTTCAAGAGACAGAGACACCCTAATTTCCCTTAATAGGTACAAGCATCTTCCTAGTGCCCTCAGTGGTTAATCACATTCATTGCTCACAAGCTCTGCCTCTTTCCTAATTTGAAATAATCATGTAAAGTTCCAGGCACTCTCTGGTACCATATCTTTTCCCACTAAATTAAAGAGCCCATTGGTATGCTGCCTATTTTGCCCAATGAAGACTGAGAAACTTTTAGATACCTCATGATAAGCTCAGCTAACCGAGCACTTTAAGAAAAGGTTTCATAACAAGTGACTTCATCACCCAAGCATCATTAAGTACTACAAGGCTTTTGTTGCTTTTGAACAGTCCTTTAAAAACAGTAACATTACACCTAGTCCAAATATTCCTAAACCTTTGTCCTTATTCAGTACTTCCTGTTGTGCTGGATGCACATTAGTATTAAAAAGGTAATTAGCTTATTTTGGTAGCTCTCCTATCTACAGTGTTGCTCTAAGGTCTCACATACTGCAATACATGTGCTAAGCTCCTGCCATCCTTTCCAAGGTCAATGGTTTCTGGAAGCCTGATTCTTTATTCTTGACCTACAGCCTTGGGCCTCTTCCACAAGGTGCTCAACTTTGTGCTCCAGCTCTATAAAAACACATGTGGCCCTACCGGACCCAGTTACCCAACCAACTCATAGGACACTGTACAGCTGCCATTCCTTCTTCATGCTTCACCACTCAGCACAACCTTTACATAATCCACAAATTTGATCAGCTCTAATTTCATGTTTTCTTCCAGGCCACTGATCAAAACACTGCAAAGCACCAGACTACTACAGATCCCTGGAAACCCTTCCATTCATATGCCCTCTCCCACATCTACAGTTTTTAATCTAGATTTTCACTCACTGACCATACATAAAACTCTATCTGTTGAAGAAGATTCACTTTCCAGCAATACCCTCTTGATTAGTATTGGAGGAGGAATAGGGATAGAATCATTAAACACACGTGCAGCTGTATATTTGATGCAAGAGTTTTAGTTATAAGTATTTTATTTTAACCTTCCAGAGCATCAACACTCACCAGTCCTGTACCAGGAGCAACCTTACTTCACCAATTTTGAGTAAATCCTACCACCAGCCCTCTGAAAAGGATTCCTTTTTGTGTAATATCCTGTTTTCCAAATTGACTCAGCAGGCTGTGTGAGCACCTCCACCCCAAAATCCCCTTCCAGGCTTTTTCATGTTCATAGGTTTTGTTTGGTGTGGGGTTTGCTTGGCTGGTGGTTGTTGTATCAGCCTTTGGGTGCAACACACAGCTACAGCAATTCACATGAATTCAATACACTTTTAACAATTTATGTATTCCAGATTCAACAATTCCAAATAAACTAACCCATACTTAATTGATGGTGATACCTTGGACAAGACCTGAGTTTCTCTGAGACTGGAGAAAAACGTCTGATGAATTATCATGTCTCTAAAACATTATTTCCACAGTTCTGATGGGCTAGAAAAGCTTTCTTGACAAGCAAAATTACTAGGCAAATATTTTCACTGTCAAGGGAAGAAAGAACAAGTCAAGATTATGGCACAGGTTGCTCAGAGAGGTGGGAGATGCTCCATCCCTGGTAACATTGTCAGGTTGGACAGGGCTCTGAGCAACCTGATCTAGCTGAAGGTGCCCCTGCTCTTTGCAGGGGGGGTTGGACTACCCTTGGTACCTTCGGAGGTCCCTTCCAACCCAAACCATTCCATGATTCTGTATTACCTCCACCATGTTTCACTCCTCTCCCACACTGCACCTGCCCTACAAACCCTTGGTACCTGATCAGCCATAGTGGCCAAGTAACAGAAGTTACTTACTCTAAGTTTCTGTTTATCAGTTCTGCCCTTGTACAGCCCCGGTTCTTTGTTAATTAGATCCAGCTAGTTCCACAGAGAATGCCAGAGTAAAGTTATCTGCTTGTAATCTGCCAAATCACTACAAAACCCCTTTAACTGCTTTTGTAAGTACCTCTGTTGTTATGTAAAGCACATTGTTTTCCACATCAGATCTCGATCAAAGTCCCCCTCATGTTCAGTGTGCCTTGTCTTACTTGTAAGGCAAGAAAGCATGTGGCCACACTGGGCTTTCCCAACTTTGATTTTCTACTTACCTGCCAGCAAAAGTCCACCCCAGCATAGAACCGATTACAGTGGCAGAAGAGAGCTTCTGTTAGTATGTTTAATCCTTGGCTAGAAATTTCAGTTACAGCAGGAAAATGGTTTTGTGCCAGTGTTTTGCATCTACTAAGGCTTCTACAGCAGTACCACTGCATGTGAGCGTGTAGAGGAGAAGGAGGAGATCAAGTCCTATCAGAAAGGAGCTGGTTCACCTCATCAACTCTCCTTCTTTTCAAACAGGCGTTCAAGAAGCTAATGGGAACTGTACTTTGCAGCTCAAAAACTCTTCCTAGGATCCAGGACCAGAGCAGCGGGCACTGTTTGTAAGTTTGAACACTGCTCTGTTTATACTGCAGGCCACACTGATAGCATCTCACATTTCTTCAGCCTCCTTTTGCAGCAACTGGCTAGAAGTCTTCCCTTGAGGTTTCTGCATCCTTGAATGAGACCTTCAGTCACAAAGTTATTCAGCACTTTTCTTGAGCACAGAATCAATACTTCCTCCAGACAGGCACATACCAGCCTCTATGTCTTTTCTGATGTTTGAGTAACCAACACTCAGTAATATCTAAGTCTGCTCACTCGTTCTTTCTTTGTTTCTTCATTCAATCTTGCTGAACAGCAGCTCCAGGACAACCTGACAGGCCACCACAGTGCTTCAAACCACCACTCCTACTTACACATTTTAGAGCACGCTGAAAATGCTGTTATTAAATCTAAGTGATGAAATGCTCCCCCCTCCCACTTCAACTGACTTCTAGTTACCTTCAAAATGCCACGAGGCTTCTGGAGGTGTCAGACTGACCCCAACTCCAGCACTGCTGCTGAGCAAGAACAAGATTTAAATTGTCATAGTTGCTCTGAGATTACAATAGCACTGAATCAGCCTCACTGGCAGGACTAAACTGACATTCTGCTGTTCCACTTCAGGCATACAATTGAGTCAATGGCACGGCTGACCTTCAGAAATGTCTAAAAGCCTATTTTCTATATTTTGAGGTATTTTGCAAAGCAAAAATTTTTGATAAGTTTTATATCTCCATGACTGAAAGCAATATGTACTTTTTCCACACACACCCTTTATTTTCCCCAAAAAACTTGTTTCAACTTCAGATATTTTAATTCCACTAGTTAATAGGTGTGATTAGTTTCTGCTGGTTACCACATATGAAATACTGATCAGTAACTTTCTTAGTGCTACTTAGAATGAGAAGTCACTAGCTAGTTTCCTTAAAAGAGGGATGACTTCAGAATCCCCAAACCCACAAACCACCACCACATTCTCAGAAGTCCAACCAACTTCTAAAGGTGCCTCTTCAACAATTTCCCCGCCTCTCGTGGCTACCTGTACTTCCACCTTCTTCCTTCTCACAGCACGTAATGACACCTGATTCATCAACTAATTCTGTCCCTTTCTCAAACAACAAATGGTGTTACTTTATCATTCCCCTTCACCTTTAAGATTCTGTTTCTTGATAAGCACAAAACCCTAGAAACTAAATTTAAGATCTCTTAAATTTAAAAAGAAATTAAATTTTCATTCAGTGGTTCAAATCACCTACACGTTGAATAGCATGTGCAGAATCTGCTAAGTTCAAACTCAAATACTGGTTTCTACTTCTATGTTGGTGCGAGTACTCAATAAACACCGATTTGGGGGGCAGGGGAAAACCACAGCTCTCCATAAATTCTTATTTTTATACAGCTAAATGTGTTGCTTAAACACAAGTTGTTGTCTTGCAACGAACGTTCTCTGAAACAAGCCCAGCTGTAATTAACTCAACAGGTTTGATAATCAGGAAAATATTGTGTAGAAACTATTTTATGTAAACAGAAAATAGATATCATATCTGTACCAAGTATCTAGGAATACCAAACAGGACTTAACCTCTGCAGGGACCAAATTCTCCAGAATTCAGTTTAAAGAAGTTAAACTCTCTGTTAGCAGAGAGTACTTCTGCAGGGTATTATCTCCCCAAAACTTCTAAGCACCTGAAGGAAGAAATGGCACTAACACAACTGCACTGCACCTGACAGCATCCATACAGAATATGGCATCTAAATGCTCCATTTAACTCGCCCGCACGAGCAATACTGTTTGGAAACAGCTTCCTACATTATTACATTCTGGATTTCAATTGGATCAAATGAGAGTCAACTCAATCCTCATGGGAAAAGTCTCACCACCACCCCCGCCCCTCCCTTCTTCACCCAGTAACCTGATACATCGCGAGGAGGTATCTGAAATGATGTCATTTTGAGAAGGAAAGTCAAGGCAACGCAGCACCCGCAGACCTGCCGGCGGGAGGCACCACTGGTCAGGGTATGTGTGGCTGCACAGCATTAGGGAAGGACAGGTAGGCGACAGTCACCACTAGTGACAACTGGAGTGTGTGGGAAAGGATGGAAAACCACTGCTCAGTGCTGTAGAAGGTGCAGTTGGAGGCACACACGCATTAGCAAGGCTCTTGTCAGAGACGCGTGTCAGGAGGGTGAGAGACGACGGTTGCACACGTGTGTCCACACGTACACACATGCACACACACACACAACACGTAACACACATGGTGGACAGCGAGCTAAACATGAGTCAGCAGTGCGCCCTGGCAGTGACGCGAGCTAACAGCCAGGAGCACAGCCCGCCTGGTCAAGGAGAGCGATCGCTCCCTTTCACTTGGCACTTTTCAGACCCATCTGAAACTCCACATGTGAATTTGGACACCCCCAGTACAAGAGAGACAGCAATAAATCACAGTGAGCTCAGTGGAGGGCTACCAAGCTGCTCAGGAGGATAGAGCACTTGATGCGTGATGAGAGGTGGTGAGAGCTGAGATTGGGCTGGAGAAGATAAGGCTTTGTGGGGGGCTGGGAGCGCATCTCACACCTACACGGAGGTTACCAAGAAGACAGAAGGCTCTGCACGGAGCTGTGCGGCAGGAGGACGCGAGATGTAAACTGGAAGAGCAGAGGCTGTGACCCAACACACAGAAAAGTTTTTCCCTGTGAGGACAGTGAAGCACTGGAACAGACACTGATGAACCTTTGTCTTTGGAAGACATGAATGAACAAAGCCCTGGTCTGAACTTGGTGCTGATCCCACTTTGAGCAGCAGGTTGGATTAGAACCTCCCGAGGCCCTTTCCAACTTGAATTATTCTGACTTTAACTTGGGCCCTGGGGAACACTACAATGGCCTGTTAAAATTTGCTATGCCAGGCTATACCTTTCAAATCTCTAATAAAATGCAACCACCATTGAGACAAAAAAAAACCCCACGTCATCTGGTTGTTCTCTGCAAAAGAGCACATGGTGTTCCAGTCCAGGATCGGCAATACTCTCAAATATCAAAACCAGAGTTCCAGGAGACTTTAGGGATACAGAAGTTACTGGTAACCCAAGTAGAACACAGGGGCTAAAGATCCAGCTTTTGGGAGGGGGGCAGAAGGTGGTATTCAGTCTGAGGCAGTGACAACCCAGAAAACATCACACATCCACAACAGCTCTTCCTTAACGCAGCAACTGCATTTTTCTTGGGAATTTCACATTCAGCAGCTACCATTACTGAACAAGCCCTATATTCTAATGCTCATACGGCCACAGCATAAGAACTGTGTGTTCAGGATGTATAGCTTCACACCCGGGGAAAGGAGGAAGCCTCACTTAGCAAACCCAGACCAGGTCACAGCCCCCATCAGAAGTACTGTAGCAGTCTAAGCAGGCTGCTTTGTTCCACTCCTTGGCTGGGTGCTACTGCCCCTAGAGCAGAACTGCCAAAACAAAGGGGGCTTATTCTAAACTAATTAATTTTGCATTGAAGCAAGCAGAGAGTGCTCACAGTGTCCGTTACTCTAAGTCAGGGAGGAGAGGGGAGTTACCACCTTCGACCAGGCAGCAGGAACATCTTCAAGCAATACAGAAGTTTCTGCTGCAATTTCCTCTGGGCTAAGTTATTATCTACCAGGCACAATGCTTGGATAACTGTACAAAAAAATATCCAACAAGGAATACCACACGTTAAGAAAGTTAAAAAGGCAAGAAAGATCATTAGCACCTTATTAGCATTAGAAAGGAAAAAAGAGTTCCATTATTTCCTTGTAAAGATTTTTTTTCCAATAAAAAATCCCCACCTGCATACAGACTAAAGTGACGGCTGAAGAACTTTTTACAGCACCAGTTTCGTACACATCAACGAACGAAGGGGCAGGAGGGGAAATCAATGGAGTTTGTGAGTATCTTACAAATGTGGGCACTGAAAGAACCAGTCATCAACACCGCTGCCAGCAAAGAGCAGCCCATGAACTGCTCCACGGAGGGAGCAAGTTAAAGAGCAGTGAGCCAGGGTCAAGCAAGAAGAGGTAACAGCTCCCACAGCCGAGCCCTCTCCCTCCAAAGCCCACCAAGGAGTCCCACTGACACCAGATCGTTACTTTGTGCGCTTGTTTCCCGGCCCCACAGATCGCCGCCTTCGGTCTCAGCAGGAGCGTGGCAACGGCTGCGGCCCAGCTCAGCCGGGCTCCCTCAGGCTCCGCACCCTCCTTCCACGCCGCGGGAGGCAGGTGCACCCCCCGAGGCAGCCCGCCCACGGTCCCCCAGCCCACAAACTCGCTTAGGCCGCGGAACGCGCCGCGCACCGACCACAACAACTCCGCGGGATGCTGAGGGAGGCGGCGAGCCGCGCTGCCCTGCCGGCCCCGCACACCGGGCTCAGCGGTCCCCGGGCCGGCCGCCCGGCTCCCACGATACCCGGCGGTGCCCGGGGGTGGGGGGGGGCGGGCACAGCCTCAGCCCGACCCTCGCCCCCTGTCTCGGCCCGGCAGCCGCGCGGCCCCGGCTGGCTCACACCGCACCCCCACACCCGGCGGCGCCGCCCCCGGGCTCGGCGGCCGCCACATCCCCCCCGGCCCCTCTCAGACCGGGCGGCGGCTTCCGCGCCGCACCCACTCCGCCCCTGCCGGGCCCGGCAGCCGTTGTCCCGCCACCCGGCCCGGGTGTCCGCTCGCCCACCGCCACAGCCCCCCCGTTCCCGGGCCGGGCGGCCGTCGCCCCGCGCCGCTCCCCACACACCCCCAGCGGAGCGGGGCGGGGCAGGCGGCCGCGGGCCTCCGCCGGCGCGCCCCTTCCCGGCCCGCTCCCATTGTGGCGGCGGCGCCCCCGCCGCGCTGCACCGCACCGTCGAGCTCTCACCTCGGCGGGGGGCTGCGGGCCGCAGCGGGCCCCGGGAGCTGGCGGCCGGCCGCCCGCCTCCGTCCCGGCCTCAGCAGTCAGCCGCCGCTCGGGGGCCGCATCACCCAGCGTCCGGCCCCCCCACCCCCCGCCGGAGCAGCCGCAGGATCCCCCGGGCAGCAACAGGCGCCTCCGCCGCAAAGGTTCCGCAGGGCGGAGAAAGGTTCCCCCTCGCCCCAGAGGGCGGGAAAGCGGCGGCAGCGCCGGGACGGGGCGCCCCGGCCCTGAGGGAGCTCCGCTCCCCTCGGCGGCCGTCAGGGCCCGCTGGCCGCTGGCCGGGGCTGCTCCGCACCGCCAAGGCCCGCTCGACCCCCGCGGACTCCATCCACCGCCCGGGCAGGCCCGGGAGCGGCTGCCGACGGGGCCGGTGTACGGGGCCGGCAGCACACCTGGGGGCTGGGGCGGGTGTCGGCGGGAGCCGCGGCCGGAGGCTGCGGGGCCTCCCCGGCCACCAGGCTCACCGGCGGGAACCTCGGCTGCTGCCGTGAGGGGTGTCACTGCGTGGGGCAACCCCCCCTCACGAGATGCTGTTAATTAGCTGCGGGGTCCCATGGTAATTAAGGCTGTGGGGCCTCGGGGGATCTCTCTTCCAGCTTTCCCCTCAAGGCACCGACTACACAGCTCAGCTCCCGGGCCTTGGCCTGTCAGGTCCTAGAAACCTCCGTGTATGAAATTCCATCAGGCTCCGAGCTCCAGCGCTGGACTCCACAGGAGAGAACTCTTCCCTCATCCCCAGGCTGATACAAGACACATTTATATTGACAACCGCTGCTTCCCATCCTCCTGGCACGAGCCTGGCTCTGTTGCTGCCGTACCCTCCCCATCCTTACTGGGGGACCACCACTGAGCCTGGCCAGACCCTTCTCCTGCTCAACCCACCCTGTTGCCTCAGCCCATTGTGTCCCAGTGCTTTCACAGCCTCCACAGGACTCACTTCAATTTGCTTCTTTCACACACTGTGGGCATCCAAAACTGCACCCAGCATTTCAGATGTGCTCTAATGAGCGTGGGGTAAAAGGGAAGCTCATCACTTGCCCCCACTGGCTACCCATGCATCCCGTGGATGCAACCCAGGTCTATAACAGCACAGAGCCATCTGACAAGCAGTGTGGCCACGGGGGCTTCAGCACAGCATGGGGTATCACAGGAAACCTCCCCATGCAATCACCCATAAATCTTCCACAGGACCTTCTGGCATCAAAGTCCAGGTTTTCCCTCCCTGTGACACAGAGGAGACATCAGAGAGAGGCAAGACAGCAGAGGCCTCAGAGGCAGAGTGGAACAAGTGCAAGCTAAGGCAGGCAGAAATGCCCACAGCAGAGCAGAGAGGAGTTCTTATTGGCTTTTCTTCTGCGTTACATTAAAAACCCGTCACACTTAAGGCATTAGCTCCACAGCAGCATTGACAAGCACAGCCCAGCTAAGCAGTCTAGCAGCCAGAACCTCCTTGTTTCTGTGAAGTTAACTATGGCAGCTAAAACAGGCCTAGAGAACTCTCCTTGGCTTCTGTAGGTGTACCACCATCACCTTTCAAAGTCAATGAATCTTTGTGATCCGATGTCCATGCTGTCCAGTGGATGTGTTGGGCTGTGTTTGGCTCAGGGCTGCTGCCAGCACAGCCCCACTGCAGTGTTTGCCCCCTTCGCACGGCTCCACATCACTCCTGCTTCCCCAGCAAATAGCTCACAGTCCAGCCTCAGGACACCCACATTCACCACACTGAAGCAGATGCCACCAATAACTCCACCAATAACTCCAAGCAGCAAACTGCTGGTTTGCAACACTGAGGTTGGAGTTACAGCATCCAGACAGGACTGGGGTGGAACACTCAGGCATTATTCCTCAAGGAATAACAAGTACCTTCCAGTCCCACCACATGTGGCAGCTCCAGCTCCTTAAGCAGGTACCAGCTGTCCTCTTCTATCCCTGTGGAAGATTAGGTTGAAGAAGTGACCCCTCCCACAGTAAACAAAGTAAGAAATGGCCTGAAATCTTCTAAGCAGGATCAATATTTCCAACCCAACTTGTGCAGAGCAGCCATCCTAACATACCACCAAAAAATGCCACACAGACAAGTTGATATGGTTCCTGAGGCCAGTGGCTGATTGCTCCCCACAGTGGCACACCCTCTGTCCCTCCCTCTTGTGAATATCCCTGGGCACCTGCAGCAGGTTTGCTCTGAGCTAGGCAGGCACCTGCACATGGGGAAGCTCCCTTACCCAGGTCTTGGGGAAACACTAAAGCAGAGGGAGGTGGAGCTCTCCTCTTCCCTTGCCAGACTCGTGCTCCAGCCCACAGCAGTTGTGCCAGTCTCAGGGCTGACACAGGGGAAGCCTAAGGGGAGACCCGTAAGATCTGTGGAGCATCTCAGTTTGACCTGGTCTTCCCATGACATGGTTGCACACCAGTATGTGGGGAAATTGGACTCACAAAATCTGTAATGGATCATTTCCCACCAGGGTCCCAGTCTTCCTCCAGCACCCCACGGCACCAGGCCTCCTCCAGAGGTCCCTGCGCATCGAAGGTACAGCAGCACCTCATCCCTAGGGATGAATAGAGCTGACCAGTGTCCTACAGCTGGGCCCCAGACATTATCTTAATGCAGGGAAGGCCATCAGATCTCAAAGCAACAGCTTCGACTTGTCTTTAACTGCTCATATCATTTACAGTCTGAACTGGGTTCCTGGGCAGTATCGCTTACATGGATTAGGAGCTGTAGAGGACATTAGTACAACTCCTCTTCCTGAGGTTTTTACAGCTTAATGGACAGGAAGTGTTGCTGGTGAGCCTCCAGCTCCTGACGCTCCGACCAGAATCTCCCCCAAAGCTCCCCATCTTCCCTTTGTGCTTTTTTCTGTCCTAGAATCACTCTCAATTAACAGTACAAAAATAAAACCGATGTCATCCATCCCTCCTAAGCTGCACATGCATTATTCATCAACATGCCTTAATTGATTCTCTCATAACCACGAGCACTTCTGCACTTGGCTATGTCATTCTTGTCCAGCAGAGCACAATTTGTGAAGCTTTATGCTACTTGGAAAAGGCACTTTCAAAGTGTTACCTTTCACAGCTTTTCTGAGCAGATCTCCAGGTTGGATCTCCATACATAGAGACATCAGAACTTAGTTTTGTCTCCAGACAAAAGCATCCATCAAGTTACTCTGCTGTACTGGTGCTCAGTGTCCTGACAGGGAGATCAGCACTGCTCTGGATACTCTGGGTCCCCTTTCCACATCTGGGTCTTTAAAAGAGATGGAAAACAGGATTTGGGAAGGTGTCAACACCGCTGAATAAATGCTCATGTCTCAATATGCAATCCACAGAATGTGTAAGGAGTTGAAATGCCCTTGCAAAAACTTTCCATGAAAGTTCCAGAAGCATCTCCCAAACCTGCTCACCTTGCCACAGGGGACAAGGCTCTATGAAGGTCGCCTCTAGAGCAGGAGAGAAAATACATATACCATCAGGAGGGTAACTCAGCTTTGCCTTCAGTGCCCTGACACTGAGCTGCCTCTGGATTCTCCCACCTGAAGCTCTGCTCAAGAAGGGGTCAGGAAACTGAAAGCCAGTGGTGAGATGCTGGGAAACAGCAGACACTGGTAGGGTGCAGTCTGAATTTCCCAAGCAGCTGGGAGCCAGCAGATGCCACTCCATTCAAAGCATTTAACAGATCACTAACCCCGTCACTGGCACAAGCCTTGGGTTTGAGTGGACCATAAATCACAGCATCATTTCTTGAGTACTTTAGTGACAGGGTTACAACAGCTACAGTGTAATTCTTACTGCTGGTGGACATGCTCTTCCTTCCATCCTTCTCTTGCAAGTGTTGGGTCTAATCTGTGTCACCTGATGGGGAGAAGGCACAGTCAGCAGCGTGTCATGCTGACACTACTGATCCTTCCTGCAGACCTTCCCTGGCCAGTGGTGCTACACAGAGCTCAGCATCACACAACTGTTCACCTGCCTAACCACACCTGCATTGCCCCCTTCTCCACGTGCCCTTTCTTGTCTCTGATTTCCCCATTTCCTCAGCTGGTGCTTGCTCCAGATGCTGTTCACAGTTCCCTGTGCTTGCTGCTACGCCAGCCCACCGTGGGAGAAGGGGATGAACTCTGGCCAGTCCTGCACTCACAGCAGGCACATCCAAGCCGCAGGACAGGAAACCTGTGGGTGCTGCCAGGCTGCGTCCTTCCTGAGAGGAGGACTGGAGCAGCCACGCAGAGGGGAGGAAAGTGAAAAATCAGAAAGGGTTTCACCTATTGCTAACGTCACACTTACTGTAACATTAAGCCTTGGTGG
Organism: Gallinula chloropus; assembly: GCF_964237585.1. NCBI lineage: Eukaryota > Metazoa > Chordata > Aves > Gruiformes > Rallidae > Gallinula > Gallinula chloropus. The sequence continues at coordinate 20,058,472 of NC_140097.1, forward strand.
AGGAGTTACCAGGGCCCCTCTCCTCAGAGGGCCCTGCTAGGTGCGTGGCAGTTCAGCTTCACAGGCATTCAACCAGCACCGTTGACACTCAACTTGGATTTCGCGGTCTGCAGCCCTCGGCTTTCCCCGCTAGAAGGGGCTAAGAACCAGACAGTGGAGAGCAGGAACAGGCTACTGGCAAGTTGATGGCAATCCTCATCGCAGGGAGCAACTCCAGTGCTTCCTCCGCACATTGGGCTCCGTGCTGGCCCCAGCCAGAAGAGATTCAGTGTCATCACAGAGTGAGATTTCTCTGCTTGGAAAGCAGGTGTTTGTTTTGCTTCCTTAACCCGGTGGTGAGCTGCTGTGGGAAGGATTACAGTACTGCAGTGTTGCAATGCCATTGCATAACTCATTATAACACAGCTCATTCGACACATTCTTCAGCCTTCAACACCCCATTCTCAAACACTGGGTGATACAGTCAGGTGCAGCCATCCAGAGCAGGCAGCAGGGAGGTAAAGCAAGTCATCACCTTGCCAAGAGGAAGGTGGAAGGGGTTTCAATTTCAGGTCAGGGAGAAAGAAGTTGTGAGGATACACAGAACAACAGGTGGGAGTGAGGGCTCATCAGAGGCTGTGGTAAATTTAAAGAAACAACAGGGGCAAGTTTGAGAACTAACATCAGACAAAGCTTTATTAGTAAAGGCCACTCGGTTGCTCCCTGCAAACCCCACAGCAGGGCTCACCCTGCTCAGCCTTACAAGGACAAGGCCAATGGGGCCGGCAGCTCAGCCCTCCCTGCAGAGCCCCCAGAGACCTGCGGTGCTCAGACTTACCCTGGAGGGAGGCAAAGTTCAACATGCAGTGCCAGCACGTGTCACCACATCACTGAACTACCTGTAAAGACCCCTTAGCAAACTCACAGCAAGGTCAAAACCATTTTGAAGTTACATAGTTTTCTTCTCCCCAGGCTTAGCCAGTACCACACACTGTGATGCAACCAGAAGCAAAATACAGTCTTACAATACAATGTTACCTGATTCTTGTTTGCTTCTACGCCCAGCCTGAGTAACCAGAGGTCTTAGCACTCCCTCCCAGGTTCAGCTCACTTCTTTTAAGGCTTCCTTCCAAGCCAGGCGGTTACAGCAGCTGCAGCAACATCAGCATAACAACATCCACCCCCAAAATGCACTGAGCCTTTCTTGGCCAGCATGAGCTTTCTGCACCTCCAAGCATTTCAGTCACCTAGGACAAGAGGAGGGTGCAGGGTAAAAAAATCACCTCCTCACCTTCCTTAGTGCAAGATAAACCCAGCGGCAGGGTCAGGACTGCCCTGCTCCCAGCTGTGCTTTGGAAGCTGCAAGGAGAAGGCACCAAGGGGTTATGGCTTTCCAGCAGACAGCTCTTGACTTGTCTTCATTCCAAGTACAAACAAGTTTTATGCCACTCCAAAAAGACAAAGCATCCTCCTTCTGCTGAGAGCAGCTGGGTCACAGAGCTGGTGTTTGCTTTGTTGGTGCCTATAGCCAGCTCTACTTTTCTGACATTACCTGTGGGACAGAGAAGATGACACCATCCCTGACCAATGTGAACAGGTTTTCACCACCACTCCTTTGCCAAAACCTTCTTCCCAATGCTACAGTAAGTTTTCTCCTGGGGAATTAATTTTGATAACCCCCCAGAGCAGGGGGTATCCCCTGTGCACAACAGCATCCCTATGCTGGGCTGCAGGTGTTGGGGCCCTGACCAGCCTCTCCAGGGCTTCTACTCCCCCCCATTCTCCATTCCCCCACCCACTGGCACAGGAGCTTGATTTAAATGGCACTTAGTCTTCAGCTACACCCTGTTCTGGTTGGCATTGCTGAATGTGGTCTTTTGTTCATTAGAACATCTGGAATCACTGCAAATCCTTTTGATTTAAGCAGGTCATATGCAGGGATTAGTGTTGAATTCACTTTTTATTTCTTGGCAGTGATGTTCCTTTTCAGTCTCATAATCCTGAGGCAGTGCACTGGTGAGAGTCCTTGGCCATGCACACAACTCCTTGTTCAGGCAATGATGTGTTAGTGTCACTGGGAGCTGCTCCTTTCCCCACACTCCACCACTATCCCAGCTGCATCCCAGCTGGAGCCCTGTGCCCATTGTCTGCTACCCACCCCTCAGAGCCTGTCCTGCTGGGGGGCTCTTCCCAACACCCTGCACACTGCAATTAGCACTTTAATGTGTAAGGCTGCCTACAACCAAAGGCAAGCCATAGCATCTCCTGGTCTGTACCTACGTTTTCTTTGGTGCTACCCTGATGTCCTCCCTTGCCTTGTTACCAGTAGTTATTAGTCATGTTTCTTGTGATGCCAAAACATCCTTCTAGAACACTGGTGGAGTTGAAGGTGAACAGAATTCTGCTAATGGCAGAAACTGATCTGCTGGAAGCCTGCGATTCATGATGCTCTACCACCCCAGCACGCCTTGTCTTTGGGAAAGGGATCTTCACAGCAGTAATTCCTGCTTCCTCAGTCAGTGGGAGTACACTGGTGTAATTCAGTGCTCTCTGCAGTCTCTGTCCTCCTGCAGTGGGTGGTGTCTGAATGTTGGAATAATCTAATGCCATTGTAGTCTGCTTTTCCCCCAGAACAACTGATTTCACTCATCTGAAAAACAACCCCTAAACAACAACCATTCAAACTACATTGAACAACATTCCTCCCTTCCATTGACTCCTCTGGCTTTACAGTTGTTTCTGAGGTTGTGAAGCTGTTTCAGAAGCACATCTCCATTCCTGCAAGGCTCTCAGTCTCTGGGGCATGAGTTAACACAACTGTTTGATGGTGGATGTCTTTAGGTAGGGAAATTATGGAACTGTATGTATGAAGGAGGCAATCTTGGGGCTGCTTGTTCACATAAAACATCCTGATGTGTAAAATGGGAAGAAACATTAACATGGTATGCCTTCCCCTAGTGAATGACCTTCCCAGCTTGAATGCAACCCAACATGCCTAGCCAGGCCATGAGCAGGAAGGAGAGGAGACCAATGCAGTCAAAAGGCTGGGCAATTATTTTTGGAAACTTCCTGTTTGCAGATCAGAAAAGAAGTCAAGGTGATAAGATACCTGTTGGAAGAGCTTTGGGAACTGTATGGCACCCCCCTCAGGCACTACCAAAGGGTTATGGCACAGCAAGGGGCTGCCTTTTAATGGCCTAGGGACCTGGACATGTGTTCAGCATGTGGGCGAACAGAACTCAGACCCTTCCCCTTCCCCAGCTCTGGTAGAGGAAGCAGCCTCTGGGATTCCTTCCCCTCATCACCCTGAGTGATGACCCAGCACAGAACCCACGTAGATGTCCAAATGTCCCCTTTCTGACTTGCAGTTGTAGCACACCACTCCCTTTGCTCCTCTCTGCCCACCTTCCTCATCTGCACAGCACCAGTGGGGACAAAAGTGGTGAGTAAATAAAGCCATGTGGATTACATCACTGTCTGCACCCTGGTCTAGACCACACAAAGAACCATGTTGAAAAAGATTAATTTGCTGAAGTTAATTGTCACTAGGAGGGGGAAGGTATTAGTAACAGTTTTATTTTCAGTTTATTTACAAGCCTTCCAAAATAGCTATGCAAAGAAGAGGGGCAAATTAATCAGCACAGCGTCCGTGCTGCAGCCAAACTGCACACACCCATGGTGGGGGATTGTCACAGATGGCTGAGCCTGGAAACTGCATAGCAACCAGAATTATGTGAATTATTAGGGAGAAAATTAAAGGAAAACCACAAAAGAAGAGACAGAGGAAGCCAGAGAATGACTGCAACTGTAGCTGCGGAGGGGTAGAAATCAGTCAAGTAATAGGAGCGGTTTAGCCAGGGCAGCCTGCGTGTCCCTGCCACCAGCTCCCCCTGGCATGCTTTGAGGAGGAGCCACAAAGGGACAGAGCCCGGGGCAGAGGCTTGCTGCAGGAGGTGACAGTCCTGGCTGCTCCTTTGCACTGTCGCTCGCTCCACAGGAGAGGGAAGCAGTGGGCAAAGAAGGTTTCACACTGGTACAGACTCTTGGAAGGTCACCAAGCTCCTGGAAGACCATCAAGCAGAGGAGGTGTTTCTGACTGTGGGTGCCATGCTCTCAGCTCTGCTGGGAGGTGAGCTGGAGGCAGCGACTCAGGCTCTCAGGGTGCTTCGATGTTATCAGGAGATCTGTGCACTGCTTGGGGCTTTGCAGGAGAATTGCAGAGCTCTTCAGCTGTTTCAGGCTGGAGGTATATTCCACAGCACACAAACTTGTTTTTCTTAGTCATCTTTCATTTTCTTAGTCATATTCAGCCAGTCCACACCCTGGGTTTAAAATTGCTTGCATACAGTCTGGGTGCAGAGCTGAGCAGGAAAGGATTGCTCCCAGCTGGTGCCTGCATGAGAGGGAGACTGCAGAATTCCCAGGAGAGGTTTGGGACACAAGTGTTCCCAGCAGTTCCCCACCATCAAGCAATTGGAGATGGGATGAGAGGCCCTGAGCAGAACTTACAGACCTGGATGCTGTGAGTGTGGCAGAAGCACAGGGTGACGTCAAACACAGCTCAGGGATGAGGATGCTGCACCTGACACTTCTGTGGGGAAGAGGGGAGCCACAACCCTCCAACACCCCCTTGGACAGCTGTGAATCACTCCTGAGATCTAAGCAAATTCCCCCCTTCAGACACTGTTTCCTGAGGAAGGGAGATACATGGAGGATGGTAGTGTCTGCAGGGTGCCACGTTCTCCTGTGTGCTCAGGGTAAGGGGTATAACTCCAACTCTAAAGTCTATGTGTTACCAAAGTCTTGGTAAAGGTTTGGCCAGGGTGGCCCAAGAGAGAAAAGCACCAGTGGGGGTAAGAGCACAGACTTTTGGAGAAGAGTGTGGGGAGTCTCTGCAGCCAGTCCTGCCAGCCAGACAGTTTTGTGCACTTGCCTGGCTGCGACAAAGCCAGTTCCTTCTCTTCCTCTCCCATTTTGTGAGGCTCTCAGGCAGTGTGCTGATCAGCTCCAGGTAAGGGGGGAACTAGCTGGGGAGAGCTGGGGCTGTGAGAACTCAGCCGGTTGCCCCTTGTGAAAGGGAGATACAGGGAGTTGTGTGGTTAGATCTGGAGATGCTGCTGTAAAGCAAACACTCAGTATTCATCTCCTGCCTGGTGGGTAACCACAGCTGGTTTGCAAAACTTTCCACAGCAGGCAATGTTGTTCCCTGCAGCTCTCCCCTGGGGATTCATCTTCCAGGAGATTCTCCCACCACTCCTGGGCAGTAGCCAGGAGAACAAAGCGTTAGTCAGCAGTAACCAGCGGGACAAGGTTGCGCATCACAAGCGGGTAGCGTGGCCTGACGCACCTGTCTGCTCCAGAGCTGGCTGGGAGCGATCCCAGCCACCGTGCTGGGAGAGGCTGGGATGGAGATGATTCAAAATGTCTATGGTGAAATCTCGCCTTTATTATCCCAGTCACCAACATCCCACATATTTCAAGGAGACCAGCATTTTACTCCCACGATCCAAAGACAAAACAAATAAAGCTCGGTACTCACAGCCACGCCGCAGAGCTCTGGTTCATGGAGAACAGCATCCTAGCCCCAATCCGTGGCTCAACACGCCTCCCTCTTCCTCCCTGGCTCAAAGCTTTGTATCAGTATTGCTAAAATCTCCTGTGAGTTCTGCTGTCCAAACAGGCTGTAAAAGCCACAAACATTTCTCATCACTTCCTCCCATCTTTTTAATTGGGCTAAAGCATTGTTTCCCTCCCAGGCTACGCTGAGGATGACTGCCCAGACACTCCATTAAATGTGATGTAGTATTGTGATAAGCACACAAACATTTGGGCACTGGAACAGGCTGCCCAGGGATGGGGTTGAGTCACCAACCCTGGATGTATTCAAAAGACTGGTAGATGAGGTGCTCAGGGATATGGATTAGTAGAGGATGGGTATGGTTGGATTTGATGATCTCAAAGGTCTTTTCCAACCTAGTGATTCTGTGATTACATTAAACACAAAACATAGACTCCCAAGCAAGGTAATACAAGGGAAAACCTCGCCAGTCTTTGTCAGTCGTACTGTGGTTTGGTATGTCCAACGGCTCAGAAGGGTCTTTTCCTCTGGAGAAGACTCAAAGTAGAAAGAATCAAGAGAAAAAAATCCCCCCCTTTACCCCCCCAATTAATTAATTTTTCTTAGTGGGGACTGCAAAAGCCACCCCCCCCAGAATGCCCCTATCTCACAACTAGTTGCATTTTATCACAGATAATATTGCAGCGATGAGATATGCACACCCAAGAGGTGCTGATGAGGCCTGGAGTGATGTACCACTCTTCAGATGATACCCTTTGCCAGGTCTGAGGGTTGCCTTGCAGATGCAACTCGCAGTGTTGTTGCAGGCAGATGTACTCACAGCCTCTGCATGACACACACCGACACGTAGATGCTCAACACTAACACCAATATTTTTATAGTTTGTTGTTCCTTTGTGTCCAGAAGTGGTAAAAATATGTCTTCTTCAGCAAACCCTCCCATTATGGGCCAAGGGGGGGATGTTATGGAGAATACACTGGGGCTTCAGCTTGAATCATAACACTGAGCTTCACATCACCCATTTATGATCATTCACAGTCGTTACTGGACTTATCTGCATCCCACAAGGAACAGACTGCTACAGAAAATACCCTGCAGTCCTATCAAGGCAACTAAACATTCACACACAAAGCTCCCCAGAGAGCAAACCCCATGAGCATGTCTCTGCAGATCCTAACAGAGAGCACCATGTTCCAGGAGCCAGTGGGATTTTTCTCCTTTGTGGGTTGGCACCCAGTAGAATTCCTACAAGTTCAGTGTTTTTCCCTCCCCCTTCCCCCATCTTCCAGCCCTTCTGTTTTGTTCATGCAAAGAAATGTATGGAAAAGGAGTTCTTGCTATATGCCCTCCCTGTGGGCTAGGGCTCCAAAGTACCTGGAAGAAGGAAGACACACTGTTGGGTGACAGAGCACAGGAATAGGCTGCCCAGGGGGTGTGGAGTCTCCATCTCTGGAGAGATTCCAGCCCCGTCTGGACGCCGCCCTGTGCAATATGAGCTGGGGAGCTGCTTTGGCAGGGGGTTGGACCCCATGGGCTCTCCAGGTCCTTTCCACCCCTACAATTCTGTGATTCTGTGATTCTGTCTACATGATGTCCAACCATACCCGTCCTCTACTACACCATATCCCTGAGCACCTCATCTACCTGTCTTTTAAATACATGGTTTAGTGACTCAACCCCCTCTCTGGGCAGCCTGTTCCAGTGCTTGACAACCCTTTTGGTGAAGAATATTTTCCTAATATCTAATCTGACCCTGGCCTGGCACAGCTTGAGACCATTCCCCTCATCCCATCTCCTGTCACTTGGGCAAAGAGACCAACACTCACCTCTAAAACCTCCTGTCAGGTTAGTGTAGGTGGTGATAAGGTCTCCCCTCAGCCTCCTCTTCTCCAGGCTGAACACCCCCAGTTCCCTCAGCCACTCCTCAGAGGATTTGCCCTCCAGCCCCTTCTCCAGCCTGGTTGCCCTTCTCTGGACTCGCTCCAGGACCTCAATGTCTTTCTTGTAGTGAGGGGCCCAGAACAGTAAATTTCCAAGGTACATGGGCTTGGTGGTGCTCAGAGTTTCAGTAATCTGTCCTGAAGTGTTCATGTTCTGGAGCATTGCTGGGGCCACAGAGGCTGCCTGAGGTCAGGGCAGGACAAGGGGAGGTGTTGCCAGAAGAAGTCTTTCCTTTCGTGTGAAAGAATCATAGAATCATAGAACATGTTGGGTCGGAAGGGACCTTTAAAGGCCATCTAGTCCAACCCCTGCAGGGACATCTTCACTAGATCAGGTTGCTCAGAGCCCCATCAAGCCTGACCTTGAATGTCTCCAGGGATGGGGCCTCCACTGCCTCTGGGCAACCTGGGCCAGTGATCTAAGGAAGGACCATGAACTGTTTCAGGGGAAAGGAAAACTTGGGGCAGGTGTCCTGGGTAAATCCCAGCTGAAGCTCCTGCAGCCTGTCCCTCTTCACAGCTTTATACAACCTTATTTTCCCATGTCAAAGCTCTTGAACATGCTGCTAGGACAGCTCCAGGGCTTCTTCCCAGGTGTGTCTGAATCCAAGGGAGAGTGAAGCGATCTGTGCTCAGACTTCACAGTGGTTCAGGCCCAACTGTCTTGGTGACTGCAGGGCACCATGCACATGTGGCTCCTTGGAGCTACTCTGCACAGAGCTTCGAACGCTGTAACCCCCCCCCCCCCGCCCCCAAACTAAGGACTAGGATGGCCAAATACTCAGGCAGCTACGTGTGACAGACATCACACAGCTGTTACGAAGATGCTTGATGGAATCCCTCAGCAATAAAACAACTCATGAACACAAAATTAACACGTTGGCACCTATCTACAGTGCCTGCATCATTACAGCCCACCTTCAGCAATCTGTTTATTGTTTCCCCGTGGATCAAAACTGTCACATACAGACACTTGACCCAATTAACTCCTGCAGAGAGAAGCCATGAAGAGAATAGATACATAACCTGCACTTAAGGTCTGATAATCTCTTTTAAAAATGAGAAAAACCAAACCAAACCCCTCTCTCAGCTTAAAAAAAGACAGTGGTCTTAAAAACCACACTTCCCCCCATTTTTGTTTAGCCTTTGTTTTTTAAAGCTGTCGTTATTACAAGTAATCCCTGGGATCCTTGTTGCTGGAAAACATTAGGAGGAATCTGTTTATATTCTCTGTGTGTGTCTTGCAGGCATTTCACAGCATGCTGTGTATAATCTCTCCTTGCTTCCTCCGGCATGGAGAGTTTTCTTTGCTGGCTGAGTGGCTGTTTCCTATAGTAACGAAACAGATAAAAAAGGAAACCCCTTGTTAAACCACAAAAACTAGCAAGGGATGTTGTGTAGTGCCTGAAATGAACTTTTGCTTCATTCCCTGTTAGAGAAATCAGTTCAGTCAGAAAAGCACATCTTGCTGCCACCGGGCCACTTTCTGTGCACCGCTTTTCTTCATGTCCAGCCCTGTGTATTCTGTGGTTTGTATGTGCATTTCCATTACTCCAAAGGCTCCTTCCCAATGGCCATATCCCCCATCCATATCCTTGGGGACACACAGATAACCCCACCTTACAGCAATCTGGGAGAGAGGAGAGGTGTGAGCATCTCCCATGCCTGGGAGAAGCTGAGCACAGAGCCCTGAGCAGGAACTCAGCTCAGTGGTAGCTCCCGTGCAGCATTATTACAGCATGGTCAGGTTCCAGACACTGTACTACTGGGAAGCAAGGGTGATCCCTTTGGGTTATTTAATGTTCCTGCTGACAGTTAGCCTGTGAATGCAGATGTGCTGTCATTCAGGGGCTCAGGCCTGGCAGAGCTGTGTGCTCTTGGCGTTGGGCTGTGTCTGAACGGAGGGGTTTGGCACTGGCCGGTTTGGAAGAACGCTGTTTGCCTGCTCCTGTTCTCATTAGTGTCTGAGCTGAAAAACTACATTCTTCTGCGTTTCTGTGTTTCTAGATATAGATCTGGCTTCTCTCTTCAGTCTGGGCTAATTTCTCAGCCAAACTGTAGCTTCAGGGGGAGCTGGCTGGTCAGCCTATGTCGGCACTGCTTGGGGAGCCTGAGGTGCCCTGTCTGCTGGATGGTGAGTCCTGCGACCCTGTGAGTGCCCAGAACAGATAGTGTGGTTGGCCGGGATATGGTCCTTGATGCTTTCAAGACTGAACTGCTTCTACTGCTCTACAGAGCAATATGCAGTGGTATCTGGGGCTCTGCCAAAGGCAGGTCTCTCCCTAGCCCCTCCTCACAAATACCTTAGCTGGTTTTAGCTTGTGTTGCTGTGTTACCTCCAGCCTGGAGAAAAACCTACCCCAGAAACCATGCTATTGCTCTTCTTCCATCACCTTTTCCTCTCCCCACAAATAGGCAGCCTTGAACTGCTTTTCCAGCGGGTAACATCAGCTTGCTGCCGCTGTCTCCCACTCCATCTCCAGCTGGGAAACAGAGCAGGTTTATCTGCTGCAAAGAACTTCTCTTTGCACTTTGCTGGGCCTTTTCTGCTGGAGGAAAGCCCAAACGCTCTCTGCACACACAGGAGCAGGATTAGCTCTCAGAAGACGTGGCAACTGCACTCCCTGGAGCAACTTACACCTCTTCTGCACTCTGCAGCCTTTTCCTGCTCCGTTCAAGAGTTAGTATCCCTCACCCAGAAATAGCAAAGCAGGACAGGCAGAATTTGGTTGAATGGACAAATAGTGTTGGTGCTTTCATATTTTATTTCTCAGTCCAGAGGTTGGATATTTTTGCTTTATGTGTGTGCACAGAAATGGCTCTTTCTAAGCACTCTACCCCCAGATGATTGCTTGTTAATTTGAGCTTTGGGCTCGTTTGCTCTCTCTCCTCTGTTGCAGGAGGATGCTGCTGTGATGGTTCTGGTGTGCCGATCCTGGTGTGCCACCTAGTGATTGGACTATTCCCTTGTCACACGTCATTTACCATGAGAACTGTGTATTTTGGCCCCATTTGCCCGTGGTCACCTGGACTGCAGGTAACCCGTGGCAAGGCCTGCAGCCCCACCGCTCTGCTCAGGCTGCCCAGGCAAGGAGGATCCCACTGCACTGCTTCTCTCTTTTCCACTTCCTGCCTCTTTTCTCCCATCTTTCCACTGTACTACCCTGTCTCTCAGATGTAGAGAGCAGATGATTTGCTGATGTGCTGGCTGCCAGCTTGCAGGTCCCCCATGGCCATAATCTAATCCATCAAGCAATAGTTTTGCACAGCATGTGAAAATGTAGCATTATAACCATGGCAGGCAGGTGCTGTCAGGGAGTCCAAACAGCATTAAAAGTCCCACTGGCATGAGGGATATCGTGGCAAATGCTAGGGGCAATGGTGCTGCTTCACACCTCAGCTGCTGAACTACGGGGGCAGATCAAGCTGGAAGAGCCACAGATGGTACCAAGGCTGGAGCTGAGGCCTTCATGGGAGCGCTGTGTGTCTGCTGCCCACTCCCTGGGTACCCTGGGTACGGGCACTGCAGGAGCCTGGCAGGGTGGAAGGGAGGGAAGCACTGCACAGAGGGGTGTGTCACAGCCAAACCCATGCGCGGGCAGACTGACCTCCACCGCACTCCTGAAAAATGCCCTCCCTTCCCAGGTGTAGCTCCCAGACATCTGACCTCCCACCCGGTTTCTGCAGTCCCCTGGGGCATGGGAGTTGTGGAGAAACACCCTTCAGTTTACAAGCATCTTAGCAGGGCGGGTTCAGACCCTCCCAAAAGTTCAGCTCCTGGCATTGTACTCTTCCCTAGATGCTACCAAGGAATCTACTGGGTGCTGTGAATAGCTGCAGCAGTTGGGCACCAACAAGTGCTGGGAAGGGACTGGACTCTATGAGCTCTCTGCTTGCCTGCTGTGAGTCATGCAGCAAAATGCTGCAGAGGTTGGGAGCTGCTAACCCAGGAACTACCATCTCAGCCACGCTACAGCAGAAACTCAACTGCAAGTAGAAACATGGTGATGAGCAAACTGACTCCCACAAGCAGATGGGGCGATTAATAAAAGGTGAGGCAGAGGAAGTCAATAAACTTTGTCAGTGAAGATCTGTGTTGGGGTTTAAGGTAAGCAAAGAACTCTCCTGAAAGCTCGAAGGGTTCTTCCACCCCTTGTAGGGCAGCCACCAGTGAGGAGGCTCTGAATGTTGCAAGCTTCCTGATCACAAACCTTTTGTCTGGTCAGGCAGGAAGGTGAAGCCGCTGCCTGGAGGCTGGGGCTGAGCCTCTCTGCCTTGTCAGCTGCTATGAGCTGCTCAGGCGTCCCAGCCACACGCTTCCACTCTTAGCTGTACTCCTGGTATCCTCTGGAAACACAGCTTGGGTCTCCTTCTGTTCTCTTGCCAGTCCTGTTCCTCCTTCAATTCTATGATTAATTGTCCTGAAGTCTAGGAGCTTATTAGAGCCTGGTGAGGCAGTTTCACCCTCCCCTTATAAATGGCTGGTCTTACTGCAGTATTGCGAGGGGGTCTGGGATATGACAGCAATGGACAGAAGTTGCTGCTTTGTTCAAGGGAGTTCAAGCTTTGATTCAGACTTAAGTCATCATTACTTAAGTCATTGTTACTATCAGTTGATCATCATATGTTCCTCCTGTCTGGGGAGACAAACACACAGAGATAACCTTTCCCTCCTCACACACCACCGGCCGCTCTCTCTGACACACGATCCCATGAGACAAGCAGTGCAAGCTAACTGCTGGCCTCTTCTTGTTGTTGCCATGCCCTCCAGAGCAATGTTTGGGGGTATTTTCTCAAATTTCATTGCTAAAGCCAAGTGTTGGTGTGAGGGTAGGGGCTCACTTACTACACACAGCGCTCAGGGGGATTTCTGCTGCAGGATTCTCACTGCTGCAGCCATTAACCTGTAGTTAATCAAGAGTTCACAGACAAATGTTGTGAAGTGTGGTAGCAGAATCTGTACCTGTCCAAACACTGCCTGGGGCAGATGTTTCCACAGGTGCAGTGGAAGGAGGTTAATGGTGATACTGGGGAGCAGGAAGCATCTCAGGTGCCAGTGCTTATGAAGCCTTGCCCTGAGAGGGAGGACCCATTTTCCTCTTATTTCCTCTTATTTATTCTGCTAAGAGAATAGTAGAAAGCAAACAGGAATGGGGCTACAGAAGGACTTCTCTGTGCACAGGCTCTCATTGCACGTATGGGTGTAGCTTCTCCTGTGGTGTGTGAGAGGGAAGGACTGGGGGGAGGATGAAGCCTGGCAGCTGGGAGGAAGGGTGGGCACATGGGAAGAGGACCTTGCCCTAGACACTCAGAAAGAGCCTGAGACATGTGTCTGTCTGGTCTGCACTTCCTGCTGGGGGCATGGTCAGGGGCAGAGGTGGGTGCTTGGCACTATGTGGCTTGTCTGCCACTGCCAAAAACGGTGGCTGTGTAACTGGGAAGAAACAGGATGATGTCTTGTAGATGAGGAGGCACTGCCCTGGAGAGGGAGAGGAGGCAGGTGTGCTCAGCATCTAAGCTCATCTTCAAGCTGCCCTCTCACTAGAACACCCTGTTGTTAAGCAGGTGAACAAGGCACAAGTGAAGATTCAGGGGGATTAAGGCAGTGGAACACCTTCCTTTTGAGGACAGGCTGAGGGAGCTGGGTCTCTTTAGCCTAGAGAGGAGGAGACTGAGGGGTGACCTCATCAGTGTGGATATGCAAAGGGCGAGAGTCAGGAGGATGGAGCCAGGCTCTTCGCAGTGATGTCCAAAGACAGGACAAGGGGCAGCGGGTGCAAGCTGGAGCATTAGAGGTTCCATGTGAATGTGAAGAAATCCTTTTTCCCCTGTGAGGGTGCAGGAGCCCTGGGACAGGCTGCCCACTGAGGCTGCGGAGTCTCCTCTGGAGACATTCAAACCCTCCTGAGCGCGCTCCTGTGTGACCGCACCTGGGTGATCCTGCTCGGGCAGGGGTCTGGACTGGGTGATCTCCAGAGGTCCCTCCCCCCCCTGCTCAGCCCGTGGTTCTGCGGCTCAGCCAGGGCGTGAGGAAGGATGAGAGAGACGCAGCTGGCGACAGCCCCGGCCGTGCCCCGTGGGGCTGGGGGGCAGCGTGCCCTTTGCGATGCCGCTGCTGGGGCAGACACGCAGGTATCGGGGCCGGCAGCCGCTGCTCGGCAGCTCCTCCCCGCCAGCCTCCAGCAGCGAACGGCCCCTCCCCGGCAAACCCCCCTGCGCCGACGAGCGGCCTGGGCCGAGGGCGCGCCGTGGCGGCTCGGGCCGAGCACTACAACTCCCAGCGTCTTCTGCGGCGCCGCGTCCCGGCAGGCGCATGCCCAGAGGGCTCACCTCGCGTGAACTCCGTTTCCCGGGAGGCCGAGCACGAGGTCCTGGCTGCCTCTCCCTCCTCGCCGCCTCTCGAACACCGCCTCGCGCGCCGTGACGCAGCCCTCAGCGTGGTGACGCGCAAAGTGTGTGCCCGCCATAGCAATCGCGGCCGCCGCGGGGTGTGCGGGGCCGAGCGCAGGGGCCGGGGGCAGCGGCGGCGACCCAGCGGGACATTGGGCAGGTACGGGGCACCGGGCGGGGGGGGAGTCAGCGTCGCTGCCCTTCCGCCGAAGCGAGGGGGCGGGCCGGGCCGGGCCGGGCGGCCGGCGGGTCGGTTGGCGGCCGCGGCCTCCGCGCCGGGCAGCGGGAAGGGGTCGCCTCGGGGCCTGAGGGGGCCGCCGGGGAGTGGGCGCGAGCTGGCCCGCGCCCCGCGCTCGCGCAGGGGGGCCCCCTCCGGAGCGGCGCTGGGGCTCGGGGCGGCGGGGGCCCGGCGGGGCTCCGCGCTTCGTCCCCCCGCGGCCTGTCAGCCTCCCGGCGGGGGGGGCGGGGAGGGGGGGGGAAGGCGGGCCTGTGCCGCGCCGGCCCCGCCTGCCCCGGTGCTCCGCCGGCCAGCCCGCCTCCTCCTGCGGGGCTCTTCTTCCTCCTGCGCTGGGGCCCGCGGGGCGGCTCTGCCGGGCCTGCTCGGGGAGGGAGGGAGGCCGCCCGCCCGCCTGCCTTTCCTGCCTCCGGCTTGGGGGGGTCCCCCACCCCCTTCGCTCGCCTTTAACCCCGCGGTTCGAATGGGCCGCGCCGGTGTTTGCTTCCGCTGGGTGCCGGCGAGCAGCCCGCTGCCCTGAGGCGCGCCGGGGGCGTGCTGCCGCCTCAGACCCTGCAGGAGCTGTCATGAGCTGCGCGCTCGGCCTGCGGGCTGGAGTCGCCTCGGGAGGGGTAGGGCGCTGGTTTTCTGCCCAGCCCCGCAAAGAGGAATTGGCCTTGAAACGAAGCGTCGGCTTGTTTGGGTTGGTTTTTTTTTTTTCCTACTTTCCCTTGTACACAGCAGAAGTTTGTTCCTGTTTTTTGGGCTTCTCCTGGCAGATCAGTGCATAGTTCCAGGTTTGTTTTGCTAAAGCAGAAATTCCAGGAAGGTGAACGGCTTAATGGTTTTCCCAGGCCCTAAAATACTCAAACTATATGAAAAATAAGGTTTAAAAAAATATTTAAAGCAATATTGAGAGGCTTTTCTCTAGTAGTGGCCATATTGGAGTTCTGTAGGGGGTTAAAGTGGGCAGCTGAACAAACCAGGCCTTCCCTCAGGGCTTTGCTCACTTATGGTACCAAAACACGATTCAGTTCCCCACAGATTGTGAAGGTTTTCTTAATCTGTGGCATACTTTCTTCCACAGGTGAGCTTCAGCATTGACTGTTCACTGCACTTCAGCATTAACTCTGGTGTGCTTGTTTCAGACTCAACAGGTTTAGGCAAACAGCTGCCTGGTATCTCATCTGTTTAAAGAATAACTGCAATGAGAGGGAGATTTTTTTTTTAAAAAGTAAAGAATTCTTTGTGTTAAAACATAAGTAAGGAAGAACGTGTATGTTTTTAACTATATTCCAGCTCATGAGCTCTTAATTTTCCCTCATGGGGTATGTATTATTGTGTTAAGACTTCTTGTCTACTTTATGTCCTCAGCCATACTTAGATTCATGTCTGGGAGCAATATGAAACTTCATTATTTAAGCTAGCTCAAAGTGTGCTTATTAGAATTTGAGTTGGCTCCATACATGAGATTCGGGAAATCCTCTCCTGATTTTTGTCCATATGTGCATTTAAATATGCAGTCTTTCTGTAGAGTAGATTAAAATGGATTATTTTTTTCCCCAAGGTATGATTTTCTTTGTTTATTTGTTTTGTTTTGTGGCTCTATCATTTTCCATTTCAGTTGTTAAGGATTTTGTGCTTGCTTCCCAAGGAACTGAGTCATCAGTTTTCAGAACTTACAAACAGGGTTATTTTCCCCTATCCCACACCTTAACATGCATGGCTGTGTTGAAGTCAGTGTGTTCTGAACCTCCTGGTGCTTTTCATGAGCACACCACAGAATTCAGACCGCAGTAGTGTTGTGGTGAGTGTGATGCCCAAATATGTCAGGGAACAAAAGGGGGAGGGTGAACTGCTTGAACAGTACCAGTCGCAGTTAGAAGTCATCAGGACTTTAATTTCAGAGGTGTCTGAGTGACTCAAGCAGTAAGGGGTCTGTCACCCCAAAACATGGGAGTTTTGCTAGGTAGCTGCACCTGAATACCTCCTTGGGTTTCCCTTTTCTGCTGGGTTTATACACATGAGCTCCAAAGAGTAAGATGCTTCCCAAAGCCTTTTGCTGTGGTACTGGAATACTGTGGAGTGGTTAATATCACAGCGATACCAACACACGTGTGTGGCTTTTCAGTGGGAGTGTTCACAGTGAGTGATAGTTCAGGTTGTAAATATTTGAGAAACAAACATTGAAGTGCTTTCTGTTTTGCTTGTCAGCTGCATTGGTTCTGATTATATTTTGACAATAGGGGTTTTTTGAAAAAATAGTCCATTCCTTAGTTTACTGCATCTTAAAATGGAAATATGTGTTAGGCTGTGATTTTCAAAACTTATTTAAGTAAGAAATACCCTCCTCCCTGCCCTTTCCCCCCTATATTTAAGTCCATAATGAGGTATCTGCTCCCTGCTCTGCTAGCTCCTGGAGAGCAATCAAAGATTTAATTTGTTCTCCAGCTTGTCCAAGGGGAATAGTGAGAGTCAGAGTTGCTCTTGCAGACCTTCCCCTCTGTCAGGCTGGGTACACTTCTGACAGCTGCAGTTTGATTTGTACCCTTTATGGTCTTGTTCTTTATGCAGAGTTTTTCACTTTAAGGTGGAATCCTTGAAAAAAGTGAGCACGGTGGGGAGCTCTTTGGCTCCTGGGTTTGAGGAGTCGTTCCCCTGCTGTGCTAGTCCATCCTTGCGTGTTACCGCTGGCGGGCGCGGAGCGGGGAGCTGCGGGACTGGATGCTTTGAGGTGATTTTTGTTGTAGCTGCTCTTTGCAGCGCTGTGCAGAGCAGTCACATTGATTTGAGTAGGTTGGGAGGGCAAAGTGCTCAGAATAGATGAGGTGGTTTTGAGAGATACTTAGTTTCCTTGTTGGGGACCTACCCAGAGGTCGGTGTGATTAACTTTGTTTCGGGAAAAGGGTTACCTGTCAGCACAGGTCATGAGCTCTGTAATGCTCTCTGATTGAGGGAGCACTCTGGGGGTTAGAGACAGCTGTGGGGTTTTTCTGTTCTCATTTTGCTGTGGCATCCCAGAGGGCGGCATGAGCTGTTCCGGTGGCCTTCTTGACTGGAGCTTTGTTCACCTGTTGCAGGTATTGCTGGATCTTCCTTGGTTTCTGGCTGGAATAATTAAGGGTCGTTGGGGGAAGTAAACTACTTCGTGGATTGCAGCAGAGCCTGTACAGGCCTTATACAAGCTCTGGAGTCACAAGGCACTTCTTTTCTGTGTCCCTTGGTTATAGAATGAAGGTGGAGATGCCCAAAGTGGGTGAATGCAGATCCAGTTACAGCACTTGGGTTCTGAGGCTCAGACTAGATTGTTTGAATGTTTATCTGTGCTGCTGAAAAGCTCCAAAGTGCTGCTGGCAAGTGGTGCTCAGTTAATGAGAAAGGGAATGGAGCTTTATGGGCTTGGAGTAGTTTCCTCCTGAAAGGTGTTTGGGGGGGTGGGTGTGTATGTACAATCCCATTATGGCTTCTTGCCTGCATTTAGGTAGCATGATTCTATGATTTTTTCCAAAATGACTTATGCATTTGCATAGCATTTCCCAGTCCAGTTCTGTGATGAATGACTAATGAATGCAGTAAATTAAATGACAAGTAATTATGATTTTGAAAACATCATCTTACTATATGCTTAGGTAGTTTTTTTTTTTGTTAGTGTGTACTCATTTCATACAGTACTTACCAAAAATGGGTTCTTTGGGCTGGGTGTCTTGTAGTGGCAGATAGTCTCTTTTTGTAGTGTTTGGGTGATGATTTTTGGCAGTTTCTGCCAGTTTCATCTTCAGCTGGGTGATCTTCACTTGTCTCCTGTGTAACTAATTGGTCACAATACATTAAATCCAGAAGCACTGATGAGGCGGGAGTAGAGCTGTGGGGCTGCTCATCCATTCACCGAAGAGAAAGAGGTTTGAAACAGATCAGAGGTACCCAGCACTGGGTTAGATGTGATGTTTTTCAGTATGAACTTGGGCAATAGATTCTTCTGTTATCTGTGTTGACCTGTGGCTCCCTTTGAAGCTTATTGTTTGACTGATCCCTGGGTATGTATTTCAGGAGCTGGCTGTGTATGTCACTGTCCGGACCATATCTGTATTTAACATTGTTATTGGAAGTTCTTCCTCTGAGTCAGTGTATCAATTTGTCTGTGAGAAATAGATACATCATCTCATGGCAGGTGGATAATGGCCATGTTATGGCTAATGAAATGTCAGAAATCTTTGTGCATTTTTAGATGTGAAGGATTTTTGTTTGCTTTGAGTTCCTCCCCCACCCCCATTTCTGATGGAAGGTTGGTTTATAAATTGGGATCGGGTGTTCCTTCCTCCAGAAGTTCCATCTCTTCCCAGCAGTTGCAGCCTGTCAGATGGGTAGCTAAGGCCTTGGCAGTGTATGGAGCCAGATTGTGTTCTAGCTTGGTCTGTTAGTATTTCTAGTAGGTTGTTATCAGGCTGATAAAAACTGGCTCCTGGATGTTTAAAGGCTTAAACAGACTCTGAGGGGTAATTCCCTTCATTAACTGGTACCTACCTTAACAAGTCACTCGGTGCTGGAGGGAGATGTCACCTCACGTTTGAGGATGGGAAGATAAATCTGTCAGTTGCTGTCTTGCAAGTAAAGGCTGATAAACCTGAAGCAGTCACTTCAGTGCTCCCTCCTGTGATCATCCTTCCCCCTTACCTAGACCCTGTTCCTGGAAACCTTGAACAAGTAGTGATGTGGTGACCTGCTCTCCCAGCACCCCTCTTGGTGCTCCTTCCGCTTTGCACTGTGAGTCCCATAAGGTCCTTGGCCCTTTCACTGCTGTCAGGAGGGTGTTAAACTGGAAGAATGGTGCTGCTCATAATCTTGCTGCTGTAGTTGTTGTTTCTTGAGTTGTTTCCCTGAGCAACAGCAAAGGACAAACTCGTGTCTGCTCCTTAAGTTAAGGCAGATATTTAAAAAGCTTCAGCGCTGAACACGTGTGGTTAGGTGTGTGTGATCAGGGTTGGCCTATTCCAGTTAAGACTTGTGTTCAAAGTGTGTGCATGTTCTTTATTCTTCGGGCAGAGGACCAGAAAGAAACTTCCTACTTTTAAAGTGAGTTCAGCAGTATTCTGGCACTTAATCTCTTTCTTGCTCCTTGTTGCTGAGCGTTTACTTGCCTCTTTCTAATGACTTGTAGTCTTGGATTTAGATTATTTCAATTAATATAGCAAAACTGTGGGATTCCTTGTTCATTTTTTACCCTTCCCCCATCCCCCTTTTCCTTTCTTTCTTACCTCTGCCTTAGGCTAAGCCATGACTTCAGGATCTGGGCATGTGGACTCCAAGGCTGAGCTCACTGCTTTGCTTGAGCAATGGGAGAAGGAACATGGCAGCGGGCAAGACATGGTCCCTATTCTCACCAGGTAAGATCTGTTAAATTCCTAAATCTGAACAGCTGAAGGTACTTGGCAACAGCTTGTACTAGGTTTTGGCTTGATGTTTTCACATACCTGATTACCTGTTGGTAACTAATCTTGGTCTGGAAGCTGAACTGTGCTACTGAATGTACACAGTTTTGGTAAGAAGTTAATATTGCAAAGATCTTGCACAGCCTGTCTCTAAAACATGCATTTAATTCTCTGAAATGATGGAAGTCAGGGGAGTCACTGGATAATTGAAATAACTTTGGTGTCTTCACCTGGAGCTTGTAAAATATTGATCAAGATCACAAGCTGAGAGGATATTGTTCCATCAATGTGGTGTGGGGTTTGTGATTATATTTACATTGGTCAGAGTAAGTGAAAGGATGAGAGCAACTCCTTGGATGAATCAGGGGTTGAGTAAAGGTTATTGAAGCTCACAGGGCATGTTTAAAGCAAAGTTTTTATTGTTTTTTTTTTAACTGGACAGTGTTGATTGACTGGCAATGTGTCACATGTGTGAGGAAAATATTCCTTGGACCAATAAATTGTTTTTAGGAGATGTGTAGGTACTCATAACACCATTAATTGTATGGCATCTTCTTTCACAAGAGAAACATTTGAACTGTCAATTGCATTTGTGGTTTCTGAAGCCAGGCCTCTCCTGGGTAAGCTGGTATTACTCTTGCTTTAGCAGGAGATTCACAGAAATGCCACCCCATTTCCTCTCATGCCTCTGCTGGCAGACCTCTGGCCTGCCTGGTGTGTTGCAGAAGGACTTCCTGCACGTGCACATTAAGAGCAATCCAGGCTTCTGGCCACACTGCTCAGTGTTGCTGGGTCAGGCAAGGCAGCGTGCAGGTTCTGAGCTGGTGCTGGGTGGGAAGAACAGGAGTCTGGTGGAGCTCCTTGGTGCAGGTCTAGGAGCTGTGCCCACCCAGGAGGCACGGCGTTCTTGCAGCTCTTTCTGTGCTTTAATAACAGCAGCACAGAAGGAGGAGATGGGCAGCAGAAAGCCCATCCTAAGCACTTGAAATTGAGAAGGTCTCTTGAAGTCATGAGACGGTTTGGTATAGCTGTGTATTGAAGGAACATATGTGCTTTTTCTTTCAGGCATAAACAGCATAAATACACAATATTCTAATAAATTTAAAGAAATCTGAATTAAACATGTCTTTTCTTGTGTTTATAGCATTCTGGCACTTATTGCTCCCCCTTAGCTCCTTGAGTTCCCTGCATTATTTATGCCCAGACAAGTCTGATAACTCTCTTTTTGTTCTCTAAAGGTTTCTGTGCAGCAGGCAGAGTGGTTATGGATGGTCAAAGCTTGGGTATTTTGGCTTAGTGGAGATAATCCAGATTTATTTAAGGTAGATAGCAAGGGGATCTACTGGCTCTGACAGAAGTTGGATTTACAGTGCTTCAGGTATCAGTGAAAGCCATATGTCTGTCTGGAGTAGAGGGGCTTAGGTACACCATAAGGGTAAAAGAATTTACTGCAGGAGATGCTAGGCATCCTCATCAGCCAGAGCTGGCATTAGCCAATGTCCTGAAGGAGAGGGGTGTGCTTGCTTTTTGTCTGAGACTTTGGGCAGAGGAAGCTGTGGTCGTGCTTGTTGGTGAGTGATGCTTTTCTACTTCTGCCTTTTGAGCTAAACGGAAGGAAGCTTCCCTGTGTGGATGGGGTCTGTTAAATGGGATGCCAGGGCAGCTCATTGAGAGTGCAGTAGGGAGAGCTTCAGCAGTGGTAGGACAGGAACAGCAACAGTGTGGCTTACAGGTCACTTCTAAATAAGCTGGTTCTCTGGATTTATGAACTCTGGAGTGTCCAAAGGTATGAATTGAAGAAATTGCTTGGAAAGCATGGCAGTGAGCAACAGATACTTTTTTATATATATATATATATAATATATATATTATATATACATATAATTTATATATTTATATATATAATATATATTATATGTATATTTAATTTTTAAAAAATAAACTGTAAATTGAAATGATCCTGCAAGAAATTGGTTCATAGTCTGGATGCAAGTCGTGCTCAGCCATTCTGGCAAATCCTGGGAGTCAGATCCTTCACTGCATCTCAAGGGCCTCTTTCGTACAGGGAATAAATCAGCAGCTCAATGTCATACCAAGCATGTTGTGGTGTGGGATCCTCAAGCATCTTGCACTATTGCAATCTGTTTTAAAGGTTCAGGTTGGCCATCAATGCCAAATGATGGCAGAGAGAAAGATTAGGATGGCTTTCAGTTCTGCTGTCTAGGTCATGGGGAGTCTTGTGAAGTTGAGATACTTTTATGTGTGCTGCTGCCCCTTCCTTCCCCACGCCCAAGGCGAGCTCAGGTTGTGGCAGGTGAAAATGAGGATCTGAGTAACTTTCCAAAGATGATCACAAAGACAATTGTAAAGGGGGGGGGGAATGGTTAAAGTGAGGGGAAAGAACCCTTACCCCCATGAAACACATAGTCTTGTTGGGAAACGCTGAGGTGGCCAGACAACCAATGTAATGCCAAGTGAAGGAAGGAAATCTTGAATAAAAGTTCTGTGCTTTTGTGACTTGGGTTTTGTTAAAGCCCTGTGTACCAAGTGCTTGTGTTATGAGGCAGGAGCGAGCTTTGTTAGTTATTTGACTCTCCTGATGCTTGAAGTGAGAAGTGACAAAGCTGTTGATCTAGGTGAATTGAGCCAGGTCCATTCACAAACCACCTCTGGATGCAGGAATGAAAAGAAGGGTATTACAAGCAACCTCAACTTCTTTTTCTCATTGTTGAAAGTCAGCTTTAGAGCGGCAGTGCTTTTATATTTGGGTGAAACAGCTGTGACTAATTGTCTCATAAAGCCCCCTGTAACTGGTGATTTACATGCCTGTTTCACCTCGGCTGTGATAACCCTGAAACCACTCAGCAGCTTCAGCTGGCATGCTGCTTGGCTGCCCCCCTGAGCAGGATGGACTCATGAGAATGTTACACTCACTTCCCGTGCCTGCTTGTTAGTCCTTTCTGGCACGTGGTCGAAGTGCTGATTATCACCTAAAAAGACCTGACAGGTCTAGGGTGTAGCCTCTCAACTCCCCGTTTGTCCCAGTTATCTGTCAGCAGGCACCCCTCAAAGCTCTTAGTTCTCGGGGTGGGGGAGGGGGGGGGGGAAGAGGAGCTGGCAGTGGAGCATTTCAGTAACTTGCTTCTGCCAGAAATTTGTGAGAGCTCAAGCTGTGCCACCTGTTAGCAAGGGACACAATTTGCATGGCTTTGCATTCAGGCTTACTAAAAGTAAATATTACAGCCCCCCAGGACAAACAGTTTGCTGAGAGGTACCTGTCACACCAGAGACAGCAGGAAAGGTCTCTTCTCATTCCTGATCAGCTGCTGTTCCTATGGTCTGGGCAGGCTTCATACCATCATCCTTTGTCCTGCTGGCACGTCGGTGTGGTCACAGAGGCAGAATGAAGTGTGGTTTTACTCTAATTGTCCCTGGGAACACGGGGTGTTTTCTGGAAAGTAACAGGAATGGAGTAGAAGTCAGTGGCATTCTGTAAGGGAAATCCCCTGTGAAAGGCAAATATTTTTCCAGGGATTACTGCAGCCTTCCAGCAGTTTTCCCTCCCCTGTAATAAACTCTGCCTAGATCACTATCCTGAGGTATTAAGACCTTGTTTTAAAATGCTGCTCTGTACATGGATTCTACACCCTGCTCTAGACCTCTGAGAGGGGAGGGAATGAGGTTTTAAACCAAGAAAATAAGATTTAATTTGCTGATGGTTTTTGAATACTGCTCTTTATCTCACCTTAAGCTGTATGTATTTCTGCTATAACACTGCGTGGAGAAAGACAGTGGGTGACACTGGAATTACTACTGCTTGACCACAGGATAGTCTCCCTCTTCTTGATACTTGTTTAAAGGAAAATAATAATTAATTCCCTTCTTACTCATTCTAAATGAATCGGAGCATGGGAATCCTTGTGTCTGCTGAGGCTGTTTCTCAGTTGAGGGGAAGGCAGAACTTCAAAACAACCTTGAAATTCGGTCTTATACGGAGGAGAATTTAATGTACTGTGAAGGTCTGTGAATACAGAGTTTCTCCTTGTCTTGTCCATTGCAGTAACTGACACGTTCTGCAAAGTTCAGCTTTGATAAGCTGAGTAGAGATTACACAATTCTTCATTAAATATTAAATGCAGTTCTCATTAAAGTTTAATACTCAAAAATAATAAAAACCTTGTGTAGGCAGCTTGAGTGGCTGCCCCTGCACAGACTGAGTAGGAAGGAGGACTGAGTCACCTGCTCAGGACGTGCAAAAGAAAGACTCTGGTGGGAGAAGTGATTCTCAAGCCCTTCATTTCCTCTAAGTGTCTACAGCATGTATTGTAGAACATCACCAGGACTCAAACACGAGCAAACAAAAGGTACTGGCCCCTCCAGAGTGTTGTGCTTGGGCATCACTGGGCTGTTGATACGAGGTTGCTGTGTTTTGGGGTGGGGGTGAGACACTAGAGGCAAGTCTTGTTTCTCACCCCCTCCTTTGGGGGAGGGTGTGCACTGAACACCTTTCAGATGAAAGTGTGAACTGTTTTCTGGTCCTCTGGTAGGCTGTTGTGAGGAGCTGTGTAGTAGGAGGAGACAGAGTGTGAATTCTGCTCTTTGGTGCCATTTCTTCTGCAGAATGTCCGAGCTGATTGAGAAGGAGACTGAAGAATACCGCAAAGGGGACCCAGACCCGTTTGATGACCGACACCCAGGTAAGATGGAGTTGGACTCGATGATCCTTATGGGTCCCTTCCAACTCAGTATATTCTGTGATTCTCTAAGATACCCTGAATAGGTTTGGCAGCACCAGCTCTGTCACAGTGGATACCTGGTAATTCAGATCTAGGAGTGAACAGTTTTTAACTTGAACTGCTGATCAAGGTCTGATACCACTCTTGCAGTGGGTAGTTGTGCTCTGTAGTGCTGGTATCTGACTGTTCTGATGTTTGCTGCAAGATTCTGAGGCCCTAGGTAGATTTCTGGAAGAGTGTTTCAGAGGCTGTTTTATGGCCTATGGGTATGATCATGTCAATAAGTTGTAGTTGATGTGAACCAGTAGATGTTAGATGGACCAAGAAGACAGTCTGTCTCAGATCATCTTGAATTTGCTGTTGAGTAAATGCAGTGTTTTAGAGTGGTTATATACAGTCACTGATGCTTTTTGTATTGTTATCCTTAGATTTATTTATTTTTTTTGAGATGACTTATTTCCAAGTTACTGGAATAGTTTGTTTGGCATCTGCATTTTCACCGACTACAAAAATGGCAGCTCAGTACTGTGGGACCACTGAAATGTGTTGTGCTTTGACTGGTGGGAATTCTAGGGAGGGAATGCCTGCTAGAAAAACAAAACCTTAAGTCTCTGAATAATTCACATGACTTCTTCTGTAATCTTCCTTCGGAGAAAGGCCCTGCTAACTAGAATGCCCTGCTAACTAGAATACCCTGCAGTCAGCTTGAAGGTAGCAGGTCGGGGTTGGTCTTGGCATCTTGTGGTGGGTAGATGAGTCTCTTGCTGTTCCCCTGCCAGGTCGAGCAGACCCCGAGTGTATGCTTGGTCACCTGCTGAGGATTCTCTTCAAGAACGACGATTTCATGAACGCGGTAGGTTTGCGCCCAGACCTGTGTGTGTCAGTTCCTGACACCACCTTGTGGGTTTTGTTTATTCTGTGCCAGTTGACTTTAGCACTTGTTTAACTTCTATTTATTTTTTTCTTACTGGTGCAGGGACTCTCTTTTCCCTGCAGTGGTTTTTAAAATGGGTTTAAGTGTAACTCCTATGATACTGTTGATGTGATTCAAGCAAAGAGGAGCTCTTGAGCTGTTCAGGAGGGCTGGGATATGTGTGGTTACCAATTAAATTAGTTCTTCCCAAGGTTTATCAGTCTTCTTAAAGAAAATACATCTCCTCTAATGCAAGTTTAAAAGTGTGATTCATTTCTGTAATGTAAATTATTGCTACTAATTCCAATTGGAAGTGCTGGACTGTATGTTGAGCAGTCAGAGGAGTAAGTCAACTCTTGAAGACTCAAGCAGAAGATTAAGAGGCAAGAGCCTGGCTTTCCTCTTGCACTGCTATACTCTAACATGAGTTAATAGTTGGAATTTTTGTTGCCTGCACCTGTATCAGTACAAGTTACTGTAAGTATTCTGATGGATGGCTTGCATGCAGCTTTCTGTATTAAACAGGCAATAAACAAACATAGATGGCATTTAAAATGTGCATTTTAATGTTAATTTCTTTCAGCTATTACCTTTTCATGTTTACTCTTGTCACCCAACTGTGATATTTTTGTCGGGGAGGGCATTTGGCTTTACAAATCAGTTCCAGGTAGGTATTTAGGCAGTGAACAGCAGCTCAGAGGGGAATTCTGAGTGGGTTACTCTGGGAAATACTTTCAACTTCGGAGGCACTGGAGGGAGAAAGTCAGATTCTTGTCATCTTTGGGTCCAGGGCTTACATATGGATATGTCTTGCTTTCTGGTTTTGCTGCTGTGGGAGTTGTAAGGCTTTCACTGTGCTGGCTTTGATCTGAGTTGAATTTCAAACCAGTGCTGTTTCTGATCTTCTCTAGCTCGTGAACGCTTACGTGATGACAAGCAGAGAGCCTCCGTTAAACACTGCTGCTTGCCGACTTCTTCTGGATATCATGCCTGGACTGGAAACTGCTGTGGTCTTTCAGGAAAAGGTATTGTCTATACCAAGGCTTGGGTTTTAAGCTTGGTGTATTATGTACTCCAGCAGTCCTTCCCATAGGAGAAATCAGTAAATCCTGTCTCTGGGACACAATCCATTCAGTCTTACTAATGGTTTGGGGCTTTTTATGTTCGTTTGTTCAACTGCTCAAATCTTGGGTCTTCTGCAGCTTGTAAGGCACAATGGGACTGATTGAAACAAAGAGCCAGAACTTAGTATAATGTTTTGGGAAATGTTATACTTGGGGTTGTTATTTCATGGGCCTGGGAATGGAACGGGCTGTATAGAACGTGCAGACTTGCTGTAGAGGTCTTGCCCAGTAATCCTCAGCAACAGCACAGTGATAGCATTATTAGAGCAAAGTGATA
Source organism: Gallinula chloropus (assembly GCF_964237585.1). Taxonomy (NCBI): domain Eukaryota; kingdom Metazoa; phylum Chordata; class Aves; order Gruiformes; family Rallidae; genus Gallinula; species Gallinula chloropus. The sequence continues at coordinate 20,085,049 of NC_140097.1, forward strand.
AGGAAGTCTTTAAATAAGCAGTCTAAAATCCACATGCTTTGTGGGGATTATCTGGAACAGTGATGGACAGCTGAATCGGACTTCTGTATGTTGTCAGATCTGGTTTTCTGAAGAAATGCTTGCAGGGTTGAAAGTGAGGGGAAAGTTGGCTTTGTTCCTGAGTTCCAGTTTCCTCATCTGTGAAAATTAAAAATTAGTATTTTCCTGAAGTGCTTTATATGAAGTTTATTATTTGAAATATGATGAGAACTCTAAAGCATGATAAAAGGAAAGAATAATGTTCTCCCTTTGTGAAGGACTGAATTTGACCTGTCCAAAGGCTAAGTCTGAAAGACTTTGGAAAAAAAAATGAAAAGCAAAACGATAGTTCCCTATGTTAGTGTTTTGGGTTTTTTTTTCTGTAAATCAAAGGTAAATTTTTAAGGTAAGTTTTGCACTTTTTTTCTTTTGATTTGAGAATATACTGAGTTCTGTCATGGCAGTCTGTGTGTAGGAGGCTTTGGGATAGCTCACCAGTCCACTTGAAGAGGGTACTGTCGTGGTCATAAAGAGGTCCTTTAGCAGGCACAGTACTTCACATCTCATCAGTTTTATCTATTTTTACTGTCATAAGAGCATTTGAATAATAATGCAATTTTGTGTAAGTGTATAACAGGCAACTCTAAAAATCTGTACGCTGAGAGTTCTCATTGAAATGTAGGTCTGTTCATCACTACTTTAAACTGATTGTTTATTGTATTGTACCTGTGATTGAAATGATGTGCATGATTCCTGTCACAGCAATGATGTGTTGTATGATATTTCAAAATCCAGTACTGCTTTAGAGTAAAAAAAAAATTAACCTTTCATTCTAAACCATTGTCTTTTAAGTGAGGTTTAATTTTCAGGAACATTTATTCAGCCTTGTTAAGAAAAGTTGCCGGGCAGGCTGTGTTTGTTACATGGCTAATTTATGTTACAATTAAAAATATTAACCATATTTAAGGTAAGATGCTCATATGTGTGGTGTACCTGTGTGCATTTCTCTCTTCTCCAAACATCGTGGGTTTCTGACTCTGAGAATTGATCTTTTGGTGAGTAGACCTTACTGTAAAGAGTTCCTCTGCCACCAGGTAGCTTGCTTATCTAAGTGACTTTTCAATTTAGCCCCAGTAAGATGAGATGTTAGCAATTTAGTCAAGTTCTGTTCTACTTGGTGTGAGTTCAAGACAGCCTCTTCGAAATCTGCTCAGTTGCTGGAGGTTTATATTCATGAAATTGAGAGGAGCTTTGGGTTTGATGGTTCCAACTCATGGATTTATACCTGTAGTGTTTTGCTACTTCCTAGGCAGCAGGTCGACTGACTGCTTCAGAAGATTCTTGCAGTCATGAAAATCCAGATTCCAGATACTCAATGCCTGGGAATAGTTTTATGCAGTTTAAAATGTTACATTTATTTCTGGTTTTGGTTCCAGATATTTTTGATTCATTATGTGATTGGTAGGAAACCTAGCCTGGTCTTTACTGGAGATGGGGGAATTGTTATCAACAGATGCTTTCACTGGGACCAAGGAGTTAAAAATGAAATCTAACTGTTGGAATTTCTTTATTTTTTCATTCTAGGAAGGCATAGTTGAAAATCTCTTTAAGTGGGCGCGAGAGGCCGATCAGCCCTTAAGGACGTATGCAACGGGGCTGTTAGGAGGAGCCATGGAGAACCAAGACATTGCTGCCAATTACAGGGATGAGAACTCACAACTGGTAATGATCTCTCAAGCACTTTCCTTTTTTTAGAGTGCAGATACTTCTACCTCTTCAATTTTTTTTTATTTGTGGGGGCTCACATTCATAAGTTAATATATCGAGTCTTACAGGGGTTTTGACAGTATCTGTAAGAGTCAGTAGCTCATGCTTTCCATCCTTTTCTGACCCTGCATTTACTGAGGCTGGGACATGTGGCCCAATTATTCTGCTGCATCGATTGTCTTAAAAACTAAGAAGGTAAACTGTACTCATGTTCCTAGTTCCCTTAAAGATCTTTCAGAAGCTTTACATCTGTAAATGCTGCATATGGTGACTTATGTACCAGACAGGATTTTAAAATGAAAGGTAAAGCAACATGGGGTCAACTTAAGATGAAACTGTGTTCACTTCGTTCTGAACTTTCCACCAGTCTGGTCCTGATTTCTGCATGATGTATGTCAGCAGTTGGGATGACTTTCAGGAGAAGGGAGGACAGGCAGATTTGTCTCCCAGAATGATGTATGCTGTGTTAAGGCATAGGTGAATTCTAGTTCTTGCACAGATGAGGCCTTTAAGAGCCTTAGGTTTCATGGAACTGTGGCTTATCAAAGCTGCTGCTTTGAGAGGAGAAGCTGCCTTCATTCTAGGCAGAGGTGGTGGGAGAGTGGCACAAGCTGGTACGTGGTTCTGTTAGCATCGGTGTAACTCATTGCTCCTCCTGGCTTTCAAGCTGCTCCTGTCCTGTTCAGGAGAACAGGAGCTGGTATATTAGACTGAAAGTAGGTGTAGCAAAAAGGACTGGAGTCTTCTTATTCACTTTGAAGTAATTCTCTGTGGAAATGAGCACCACAGCATGCTTAACGCTTTATGCTTTGGAGTTGGTTATATGGGAAAAACAAAAAATGAGTCAATTTGAGTTGCATGATCAAAGCATGAAGTGTTTTTTCATGTGTTGTTCTGGTCTGAAACAGGTGGCTTTGGTGCTTCGACGGCTACGAGAGTTACAGGTTACTGAAATGACCACAAAACAAGAAAACAAGCGTCCCAGCCCTCGCAAAGTGCCATCAGATCCCCTGCTGCCTCTGGATGAAGAGGCTGTGGATATGGATTACGGGGAGATGGCAGTGGATGGAGAGCAAGAGGAAGTTTCTAGGGACATGGACATCTCCTTTCATCTTGATTCAAGTCACAAGACGAGCAGCAGAGTAAACTCTGCTGCAAAGTTAGAGGACGGTGGACTGAGAAAAAGCAAATCAGGGAAGCAGCATGAGAGAGACGGCTTCCGGAAGGCCAAGCAGAAGCTGGGCTTCTCCGCTTCGGAACCGGAGCGGATGTTTGTGGAACTGTCCAACAGCAGCTGGTCAGAAATGTCCCCGTGGGTGATTGGCACTAATTACACCCTTTACCCTTTGACTCCCGCCATAGAGCAGAGGCTAATTCTTCAGTACCTGACTCCCTTAGGGGAGTACCAAGAGGTGAGCATACGAAGGTGGGAGGAAGCACTCTGTGCCTGAGTTCTCCTGACAAAACCACTAGGAGTGGTAGTGTGTGGAAAGAACTGCAGAACTGGTGTAATGGTCTCTGATATCTCCTAACACAATTAACACCTTTAAATTTTCCTGAGTTATTGGTGACTTTCAAATTGATGAAGTCATTAGTTTGAGTCTTACCTGGTAGGTAATACTTGAACCTGAACCTAGTAGGTGTGTGGTCTCGTAGTTGGAGCACGGCACTAGGAATTCTATTCCTGTTTTCTGTTAAATTTGGTGATTGTTTACATGACACAGGGCAAGTCACTTTGAAATACAAGCCTTTTTCCTGTTGCCTCTAGGGGTTGTGATAGACTTGCACAATTAGAAGTTTGAGGAAACAATGAACTTGAAATTCGAAGTGAAATGGTTTGTGTAACCTCTGCAGTATTCTGTTGAGCAACGGCAGTGTTCATGTTACACAGATGTTTTCTGGAGCTGTTGTTATGTACATGGCTCAAGTAGCTTGGCAGTGTCAGATTTACCAAAGTGTGTTTCCTGTTACCTTTTTTTTAACTATAAAACTCAAGGGGTAGCATGGGTCTGCAGGCCACCTTTATCTCTGTTTAATCTTTCTTTAGGTGGTTTAACTTAATTTAGACTAGAACAAAGCAACCCAGTTTTGCTTTGTGCTGTGTTCTGTGTGTGTGCACGTGTGAGCCTTGTTTCTGTGAGAGCCAAATAAACCCTCATACCCCCCTAACACCCTGCATGCTGACTGGATCACTTCACATGCCAGTTATGACAGGGTATAAAAATAGGAATTATTATTATACAGCTGTTACACAAAGAATGATGCAAAGGGTTTTGGTTTGTTGCCCTGCTCTCCTGTTTTTTCTGTTCAGTTGTTGGGTAGTTGTCTTTGCACAGATGGAAAGTGGAACCTACCTCCAGGGTGGTATCTGTGTGGACTTGCCATAGCCGCACTTGAAGGAGAGTCTTAAGATTTCCCTGTGGCAGCTGTCATGCACCTTGCTGCAGTCAGCAGATGTATTACAAGAGGTCTGTTAACCTTTATTGCTTCCTATGGATGGAGCTGGTTACCACTGACCTCTCACAACAGGTATCTGCCAATAGGGGAAAATTGGGGGCTTGAGAGAGTAAAAACCAACACAGACCTTGTACTTCCCATGAGGTGTTCAGCTGGTCTCCTGTTTGTCTCTCTCTCTCAGCTCCTACCCATCTTTATGCAACTGGGATCGAGAGAGCTGATGATGTACTACATCGATTTGAAGCGAACCAATGACGTGCTGCTCACTTTTGAAGCCCTCAAGGTAAATTGCTTTCAGAATGCACAAAATGGACCACAAACACTGTAAAAGCATTGAGTGCACGTGCCTGCTGCGTGCTTCCAAGTCGAGTGCTCACCTTTTTAGGCCTGTATATCTTGCAGGATTCCCTGGGATTGAAGTTGGCTTTCACTCAACACTTGAATGCATGGCAATTTTTTTTTTGTAACTCAAGGATTTAGAAAAGAAAGCGAGGAGGGGGTAAAAATATCTTAATTTTGCAGGAACTGCCATTAATTCTATCTGCCTGCCTGAAGATGATGAAAATTCCTTTTTCTATCAAACACTTGTGTTCCTGCTGCCCTTAGATGGCATTTCTGAGTTGTTCTACTGCCTGTCATCTCAGGGGACATTTGTGAGGAGTAAGAAGCATAAGCGTCTTGCTCCCAGAAGGCCCAGCATGACGTCTCTGAGCTTAATGCTCAGAACGCCATAGTTGGTGTGAGTAGCCTCTAGCTTCCCTCCCCAAGGTACAAACGCAGGTACAACATTCTTCAAGCCAACCCTGCAGTGCAGTAACACACGTTTTTCTTGTGCATTCTTTCCCACTGTTACAGTAACTTCTCTGCTTCTGGTCCCCCAGTGTCATCTTTCTCTCTGTTTTATTGTCATTTGCCTGAGAATTTATTTCCAGGGAGCAGTGTTCCTACAAAAGGTGTAGGTTACCTCACTTGGGGGTGAGGTGGAGCTTACAGTGGTTCTTCATGTCTCCTTTTAAGGTGTGATACATCACAGAGTGATACAGTGCCTTGTTTTGCTTCTGTCATTGGGTAATACTGCACATTGCAGTTAAGGGTAATGGAGGAAGCAAATCAGGTGGACAAAGCACCAGGCACTTTCTTCTGCCATCTGTTTCTCTGTGGGGTGAGGGGAATCAATGGCAGTTTGAAGAATTTCAGTCTAACCTGCTTTTATCCTTCCTTAGCATTTGGCATCATTGCTGCTGCACAACAAGTTTGCAACGGAGTTTGTTGCTCATGGAGGAGTGCAGAAGCTGCTGGAGATTCCTCGTCCTTCCATGGCAGCAACAGGAGTCTCCATGTGCTTGTATTATTTGTCTTACAATCAAGATGCCATGGAGAGGGTAAGAGGCTTTTTTTTTTTTTACTGTATCTGCAGTGATTCCCATCGTTTCTTGGTGTTTCCACCTGTGTTCACACACTGAATAAACATCTCCTGAGCTGAAAACTGCATTTACGTAGAAGGCTTTAGTCTGTGCAGAGGCAATAGGAAATATATCAGTAATGGTGCACTTGAGTGTTTTGTTTCAGTGGCATGGATTTAATTTCCTAGGGAATTAACTGAAGATCTTTGTCTTGTTGGCCTGTCTCAACACTTTCATTGCCCTTTTCATCCTATTATTCCCTCTTTCCCTTGGGGGGGGAGGAAAAAACCCAGAAGAACAAACCCCAACTTGTCTGTCACTTGCCTTTCCTCTCCCATCTGTTCCAACGGAGCCTTATCCTGGAGATGTTTTTATTCCAGATGCAGTACCAGGATGGGTAACTTTAGTGTTACACAGTAACACAGATTCTGGGCAGCAGCAGCTTTAGTGTCACACACACCTCAGATTCTGGGTAGCAGCACAACTTCTGTGGTGGTGTTAGAGTGCAGCAGAAGGCTAATGCAGGGCTGGTCTGTGTTGTGCAGAGAGGTCAAATGTAATGATGCCATGGGTTGGTTCCATGTGGCCTGAGCTTAGAAATGTTAAAGCAGCTGGTAAGGAAAGTAAAGCTCTTCCCCTTGTATTTTAACATAGAAAAAACATTGTTAAAAGAAATCCTCCTCACAGTTCAGCTGTGTTCCTCCAACAAGCATCCACAGGCTGAGGCTTCAGTCTCCCAGGTCCTTTACACACTGATTCAAATTCCTCTTTTCATTTGTCCTGTCAGCAGCACGTGTGTGCTGAGCCAGACCTGTGGACTGATCCAGTTTGTTCTAAAGTTGCCACCATGCCAAGGGAGATGAACTCTCAGCTTGTGAGGATCAGCACTGGCAATGGCAACGTCCTGCTCAGAGATCCACTCAGAGCAACCGCAGCATTGTAGCCTCAAGCCCTCCAGCTCTGCTTGGCTTTGGTGATGGCTTTTGATTCCTGGCCTGTCCCAGGCAGTGTCTAGTTCTTTTGCTTTGTTTTTTCAGTTGAAAGTGGAAGCAGTTACACTAAGAACTGTACATTTCTGCTTATTCTTAGCTGTTTTTTGCTGCTGTCAGAGTGTGTTTAGTAATGTAACATGCTTAAGACTCCTGACTACGTAGAAGCTGGACTGGCAGCAGTTGTTCAGGGCTGTATCCATATGGATTCTGCTGGTGTTTGTGTTCTGTAGTAGGCATTTGTATTAGTGAGTTCAAAACCCTTTGGGTAATCACAGTTGGTCAGGGCTGTCTGTGCCCTGTGTTACGTGTCCCTAATGAGGGCAAGAAGGGTGAGATGGGCATAGTGTTCCCTTCACTTCTTGCCTGTTATGTCAGAAAGATGGACTCTGACCTGCTTTGATGCTTCTCTGAACTTTGTCATGAGAAAACTCTCTATGCTCTCTTTTCCCCCTGCCCTTCCCCCCCAGTTCCACTTGCTGTTTGCATGGTTGTTCAAAAGGAAAACCAAAAGCTGTGTCAGGGTGCTGCATGAGGATTCCTTCAGCTTGTGTCATAAAACCACGCAGCTGTTTTGTGGTGACACTGTCACATCTGCCAGATGTTATCCCCAATATCTGCAGATACCAGGTGGAGCAGGTTTCTGTGCTACGTTCCTCTCTTGTCTGTGGATTTCAGAGGAAGCCGGTTTAGAGGGGCAGTCCCTTGTCACTTGGTCCATGCCAAGCCTTAGGTCTTGGGCTGGAAGCAAGGCTGGAGCTATTAGTGCTGTATTCTCTGAGCATGTCCAACACCAGCAGAGAGGAGATAGACAAAAATCTGCTCACTTGGCATGTGGCAGCTGGTGGCAGTGCTTCAGCTCTGTCTGTGGCTCTTGGTGCTGACCTGACAGAGGGTTCAGAGTTCCTCATTGTTAGAACCTAACAAATACATACAAGAGTGCAGCTCTGAGCACATGGTCTGCACCCCTCTGAGGCAGGATGTGAGGAAAGAAAAAGACCAACTCTTTCTCTGGAAATGGATAAGCTTTAGATTTGCATTTGATGATCCTTGCAGTTCCTCTAGACTGCAGTGCTGCCAGTCTTTGCTAAACTTCAATGTCATGTGTGATACTGTTAGACTGAGAAGAATTTTTGTTTCTTCAATGGAACCTTCTCTTCCTTGTCTGCCTCTAGTGAAGCATTCTTTGGGTAGCTTGCAGAGGTATGGAGGACTCTTAATGAGTATAATTTCAGAGTGCTCTATTTGTTGTGTTAAGGTCTGGGAACGGACCAGCTGCTGGTCCTACATCGCTGTATCATGACCTTTATTAGTCTCACTGGGGCTTTTGTTTACTGCTCTGGAAATGGTACTTTTTATTTTGTGTTTCAGGTGTCCCAGGTCAAGCTGGGAGTAATTGTTATTTGTCCTCTCTGTTTGCCCCTCAAAGACCCCTTGTTCTCCGTGGACAAATTTGTTTTGAGTCCTTCTCAAGAATGTTCCTTTGCTTTCTAGGTGTGCATGCACCCACATAACGTGCTTTCAGATGTGGTAAACTACACCTTATGGCTAATGGAGTGTTCCCATGCCTCAGGCTGCTGCCATGCTACCATGTTCTTCTCCATTTGCTTCTCCTTCCGTGCTGTCCTGGAGCTCTTTGACAGGCATGATGGCCTTCGACGTCTGGTTAACCTGGTAAGGCTTGCAGTTTTCTGTGGTGAACAGGGTTTTAGTGTCAGGCCTTGCACCCTTTACAGTACTGCAGTAGAGTGTCTTTGTGGGTCTGGTGTGGTTGGGGTTTTTATTATTTTTTTCCTCCTAAATTCCCAGTAGATGAAGAGGGGGGTGAGTTTTCTAAGCAACACACATGTGGACCCCTTCATCTTACTTTTTCTTATTGTGGTCGTTGTGTGGAGATTTCCTACCTTTTGAGAGCTTTTTGGTGCAGCTCATGGGTTAAGCAGCCTTTACTCAAACACTGGTTGCTTAGTGGTAGTTAAAATGCTTCCCCCTTTCACACATGTGCTATTGCTATGCACCCTTTTGGAGGCAGACACATCCAGCCTTGTTCCAGGCTAATGAGCACGAGACTAATTTGCAGTAAGGCAAGCAAGCCCCATGGCAAGCACAGGAGCCTGCCAATTAATAGCTAAACAGCAACAACAGCTATAAATTTGAGATAGCACATTCCAATCAAGCCTGTTGTTATCTTGAGCCCTTCATGCCCCACATTCAGTGCCAAAAAGGTTGTGGTTTAACCTTGCAGACAGCTAAAATGACCACACAGCAGCTCACTCCCTTCTCAACAGAGGGGTAAGGAAAGGAAGAGTCAAAGTGCAAGAACTTGTGGGTTGAGATGAAGACAGTTTAATAGGGAAAGCAAAAGCTGTGCACACAAGCAAAAGAAAACAAGGAATTAATTCCTCTCCTAGGACAGTAGGGCTCTGTCGTGCCTAATGGGAACTTGGGGAGGCAAATGCCATCACTCCGAACATCCCTCCCTTTCTGCTTCTGGCTTTATATACCAAGTATGACACCAAATGGTCTGGGATACCCCTTTGGTCACTGAGGTCAGCTGTCCCAGCTGTGCTTCTTTCAGCTCCTTGTGCACCCCCATTTTACTTGCTGGTGGGGTGAGGAGAGTCCAAGGCCTTGGCTCTGTGTGAGCGCTGCTCAGCAGGAACTAAAACATCCCTGTGCTACCAGTACTGTTTCCAGCACAAACCCAAACCACAGCCCCTGCTAGGTACCAGGAAGAAAACTACCTCTGCCCCAGCCAAACCCAGGACAGAGGTACAACTGTGCTTGTGCTGTGGTATTCCCAGCACCTTAGGTGCACACACTATACTGCTCATGTATGAAACCTTGCATGCCTGCATGGTGCTGCTGTGCAGTCCCAGCAGCTTGGGTTGGTACTGACTTGGGGACATCAGCACTGCAGGGTCTAAGAATGCTGAATAGTATTAGGCACAACATTGCCTCCAGAACTACCTTGACTTAATATCTGGATTTCTTTCTTCATTTATCTTTCTGAAGATAAGCACTCTTGAGATCTTAAACCTGGAAGACCAAGGAGCCCTCTTGAGTGATGATGAGATCTTTGCCAGTCGCCAGACTGGGAAACACACCTGCATGGCCTTACGTAGGTACTTTGAGGCTCACCTTGCCATCAAACTTGAGCAGGTGAAGCAGTCACTCCAGCGCACTGAAGGTGGCATTCTGGTCCATCCACAGCCCCCCTACAAGGTGAGCACCATTTTAATTAAGTTTAATTAAGTTGCAAGCTTTTAATGTGGTCGCTGCACTTCTCAAGTGAATCCAAGCTGCGGAAGTAGATGCAAGAAGTAGATCCAAGATGCACTTTGAAGCCAGGGAATAACTAGGCAGTGTGTAATGTATAGTGATAGGTGTTTTTTATTTGTGCTTTTTTCCTACCTGGTGGAAATAGGAAAAAAAAAAAAAAAAAAAGAGCCTTTGAGGTTCATTTGAACAACATTTGGTTAAGGTTCTTGATCATTGCCATGGTTCCCCTTCCATCTCTCAAACTTAAGATAAAGGCAGGTTATCTTTGACACTCATGGGTTTTCCTGTGTATCTGTTCTCTGAAAGGATGAAACCTGTGCATACAGAAACATGCATAATGTTGAAAAACTGGGAAACAGGTTTGATTTGATAATGACAAGTGAAGTGTGTCCTTTGGACACCATCATTTTTAGGAATGATGGGAGATTCTTGTGTTTGGCCATGATATTTTTTCCCTACTTTCTCCCTGCAAAGTGATTTTTAGGTCTTTTTTTTTAAACTAAATTTTATGGCTGCTTGTTTTGACATTCACCTGTGGTGTCTGGTTTAATTTGTGATGCTTTTCCAGAAGAGCTGAAACACAAGGGTGTGTTTGCTTCTGCAGAAAATCATGTCTCTTCAGTAACTACAGAAATGCCTCTCAGCTTTTTTTTTTTTAATTACACTTCTGTGTAATTAAATCTATTGAAAAGCAAGCTTGTTTGGAATTTCCTTCTTTCTTTAGTATGTTTTGCAGTCAGAACTTAAACTGTGATTGGATTTTTTTGCAGCCTTTTTAATACTTTAGCATAAATGTATTTTGAATGATGTTCTAGTAACTACTAGATAAGTGGCTTAAAAGCAAAAAGTAATTTAAATGAAACTTTTTTCTTCTTAAATTGGCCTAAGCCTTCTGTGATCAAAAATATCTTAAAGGATATAATTCTTCAGCTTATTAATGTATATTATAGTGACAGTTGCTCTATTCTTATATGGTTGGGGAGTAAAACAGAAAGTAAATGCTTAATCTGCAAGAAACAGTGGTGTCTAATCTTTGTGGACAGAGTTTTCAGTTAAATCCCAGCAGTAGAGGATGTGATGTGCAAGTTGTGATCTCTTTGTAATGCTTCCAACTCCCTTTCCTTGCAGGCCTGTTCATATACTCATGAGCAGATTGTAGAGATGATGGAGTTCCTGATTGAGTATGGTCCAGCACAGCTCTACTGGGAGCCAGCAGAGGTTTTTCTCAAATTGTCTTGCGTGCAGCTCATGCTTCAGCTCATTTCAATAGCCTGCAACTGGAAGACGTACTATGCAAGGTGAGCTGTTTGCTGCAGTGCTGTATTTAAATGCAGTAAGTTGGGGCTTCTGGGCAGAACAAGACATTTTCTCTCTCTGTCTCTCTCTCTCTCTCTCTCTCTCTCTCTCTCTCTCTGACATGGGCACATCTTAGTTAGGGCCTGTGCTTGTGAAGGTTAACAGTGTGCAAAGCAGGACTCTAATATTCAGGAGGTAGAGAGTGGGAAGTCATGAGACTTCTGAAAGGCTGAGATGTCACAGGCTTTGAGAGAAGTCAGCATCATAGTAGAGCTTAATCACAATCCTGTGCCACTTTCTATTTGTCTCAAAAATGTGTTTACCTTTTGGCTAGAGAAAGTCTAGAAAACCAAATAGATAGTGAAATCAAGACACCTTAATCCTGGGAAGAGGTGGAACATCTGTTGGATGTAGAAAGCTTAGTTGATTCAAGAGAGGACACTGTGTGTTGCCCTGACTTGTTGCTTTTTGAAGCTTACTGAGCAGATATAACTGCAAAGGAGCTCTGTGAATATGCAACAAGCTAGCATTTGAGAGAGGAAGAGGAGACAATTGTTGTAACTGCCTGTTACTGTGCATTGCTCAGGTTCATGTCCCTAGATGATACACCACCAACTGTTAAACTCACCGTGTTGGGACAGGGACTTGCACTGTGGCTTTTCAGTTTTTCCTTTGTCCTAGCCACACAGAAGCAGTGGGGTACTGTGATAGTCTGTTACCTTTCTGTGGCACACCTCCCCTCTGCCTTCCCAGCCAAAAAACCCACCTGCAGCCTCCTTTCTGTTACAAAAGAAAGGGAATTGCCACCAGGCTCTGATAGGGTGCCATTAGGATCCTGCCCCAGTTCAGATGGAGGGTGGGTGCAAAAAGATCCAGCATCTGTTTATCCTAATGACCATCTGCTCCCCAGAGTGAAGCTGTAGTCTTCCCTAGAGATATGTTCACTGGTGAGTTGCTGTCTGCTATAACTAGTTGTCAACAGCTGTATTCTTGTCACCAGGACTCCTTCCTCATTTCTGCTGCCTGCAGGAGCCCCTTGTCTAACTTGCCTTGAAAAAAGTAAAAAATCTGCTTTGCTGCTGTGATCCCCTGCCTGCCTGCCTGCCTCCCTCCCTCCCTCTCATGTTGCATTCTCCTGGGTAGTTTCTGTTCTCCTGTTTCTTACTCTGTGCAGCTGTTTCCTAATTGCTACCTGGGTTAACTCCTACCCTCCCATGCAGGCTTACCAACCCTTCCCCCTTTCCTGCATTGTTCTGTTCTTCCACCTCTTGCTTAACAGACCTGGTTGTCATCCACATACCTGTGTCTCTGAAGCTGGTGCCTGAGTTGATGGCTTCTTTCCTGTCACAGTTGTCTGGTTTATTGCTAAACAGTTTCCCCTCACTTGAGGAAAACAACTTCCTTTCTAGTTGATGGCTGAGAAGGTGTTCTAGACAGCTGCTTTTCCCAGCTAAGATATAGTGTTGGATTAGGTTGAGAAGCTTAATTTTTGAATGCTCTGTGGCTAAGTCTTAATATTCTTAATCTTATAAATACAAAATTATAGTGCTTTTAGGAGCCTGTGGGCAGGGTGGGATCAGTGTTGACACAGTGTAGGCAATGGTGTGCATGGGAGCACTGCCTTCTGTGGAGACCAGTCTCTTAAGAGTGGAACTTTCTGAAATCAAAAGGCACGTCAGATGTGACAGATTTACTCCTATTTGTTGGAGTAGAGTAGATGGAGTACTATTTTATGGTATTGAAACAACTCTGTACTTACAGCTCTAAGAAGTTCTTCTGTTGTTGTCTTCCAGGAATGACACAGTACGATATGCTTTGGATGTGCTAGCCATCCTGACTGTGGTCCCTAAAATCCAGTTGCAGCTGGCAGAACCTGTGGATGTGTTAGATGAAGCTGGATCTACTGTTTCCACTGTGGGTAAGCTGAATATAGGCCTGGTGACTTGCTTATCAATTGTCTTCTGCTACGTGGGTTTTCAGTTGGTTGTTTCTCAGCCACAGTGAGATGAGGGTTAAAATAATTCATGCATCTGGAGTTATTGTCAGGGATGCAAATGAATGGGAGAACAGACTGTGGCCAGAACTCTGCCATGATGAGCAGCGTGGTTGGGTTATAAGTTTGAAGGCGTGGTCTTTGACTTGTGCTTATTTTCAAGAGCTCATTAAATACAGATGGAGAGAAATCTGCTTCTGTAATGGGACTATTAGGTTCCCTCAGCTTCTCAGAAATTTAGGTCTCCTGGGGATATGGCATTTGAGAACATGGGAAGATCTATTACTGCTGTTTGGGTTCTGCTTGAACCGGCTACCTGAGGTTTGGTGTGTGAGTGAATGGGATGTGCCTGGATCAGATCTGAGGCTTCTGTGTTAAATGAGGTGTGTCTGCTTTTAAAAGAAAAATAAAAAGGGGACAGAATGCTAGATATAGGCAAAACCCAATTTCTTTGTCTATCAAAAGCTTCTATGAAAAAGCACCAACTCCTTTCTTAAGAGAAACTTTTGATCTTCTGAAGGAGACGTGAAACTAACAGGAACTCTGCCCAGGGGCAGAAAAAACAAACCCAAAGTTTCATTTGTGCCTGGCTCCTTTTGGAAGCTGTGATAGGATTTTTTTTGCTTCTTCCTTCATAACACAGCCCCCTTTCTTCCTGTCTGTTTCCACTTTGTTAGTATTTACATAAGAGAGTTTCTTTCTGCAGTCAGAATCAGAGGCATGGCTGTGCATCATTCTCTGTGCTGGCTAGCTCAGAGTTTGCAGTCCCATGCCTTGCCTGATCACCTCTGAAAGATCGTTTGCCTCCCTACTTACTGCTGATGAAGTTGAGGAGTACCAGTGTAGGAAAACACTTTGCCTAGGAGTTTGAAGACTGGCATATGCTAGTTAGCAGAACCTTAGAAATCCCCAGAATCCACCTACTTGTCTGGTGAACTGTGAGAGACACATTTTAGCGTACTAAGAAACTGTTTCTTTCCCTCACTAGGTATTAGTATCATCCTTGGTGTTGCTGAGGGTGAATTTTTCATCCATGATGCTGAGATTCAGAAATCAGCCCTTCAGATCATCATCAACTGTGTGTGTGGCCCGGACAATCGGATCTCCAGCATCGGCAAATTCATCTCTGGAACTCCTCGGCGGAAGCTTCCTCAGGCCCCCAAGAGCAGCGAGCACACCTTAGCCAAGATGTGGAACGTGGTACAGTCCAACAATGGCATCAAAGTGCTGCTGTCATTGCTGTCTATAAAGATGCCAATCACAGACGCGGATCAGATCCGAGCGCTGGCCTGCAAAGCCTTGGTGGGGCTCTCGCGCAGCAGCACTGTCCGGCAGATTATCAGCAAGCTCCCCCTCTTCAGCAGCTGCCAAATTCAGCAGCTGATGAAAGAGCCTGTGCTTCAGGACAAGCGCAGCGAGCACGTCAAGTTCTGCAAATACGCAGCTGAACTGATAGAGCGCGTCTCGGGGAAGCCCCTGCTGATTGGCACCGACGTCTCTCTGGCTCGGCTGCAGAAAGCAGATGTGGTGGCCCAGTCAAGGATCACATTTCCTGAGAAGGAGCTGCTACTCCTGATCCGGAACCATCTCATCTCTAAGGGCCTAGGAGAAACTGCCTCTGTCCTTACCAAAGAGGCTGACCTACCCATGACTGCCGCATCTCATTCATCGGCCTTCACCCCTGTTGCGGCTGCTGCTTCTCCCGTGACCCTGCCTCGCACTCCGCGCATAGCTAACGGCATCTCAGCCCGTTTGAGTAGCCACACTTCTGTAGGTTCCACTGCCACCTCTGTCCACGCTCAGGCAAGGCCGTCTGCATCCCAAGGTCCACTTGCCCTCCCAGGCCCTTCTTACGCCAGCAACTCTCCGCTGATCGGCAGGATTAGCTTTGTCAGGGAGAGGCCGTCCCCCTGTAACGGCAGAAAAATCAGAGTGTTGCGACAAAAATCGGACCATGGCGCCTACAGCCAGAGCCCAGCTATCAAAAAGCAGCTGGACAGACACCTTCCTTCCCCACCCACGCTGGACAGTATAATCACAGAGTACCTTAGGGAGCAGCATGCCCGCTGCAAGAACCCTGTTGCCACCTGTCCCCCTTTCTCTCTCTTTACTCCCCACCAGTGTCCTGAGCCAAAACAGAGGCGCCAAGCGCCAACTAACTTTACCTCACGGCTGACCCGCAGGGCAGCCTTTCCGAAGTACGGAGGGGTGGATGGTGGCTGCTTTGATAGACACCTTATATTTAGCAGGTAAGGAAGAAAAATGTTTCTCGATCCCTCTCAGGATGTCCCCAGGGCTGGAAAGCCTTACTGCATTCGGGCTGTGCAGTCCCACAGCAGAGTATCCTTGGAGGTGGTTTCATTCAACAGTGACAAGTGGGAACGCCTTGAAAGGCAGCTTTAGATGTGGTTCTGTCCCTCTTGCCCATAGTACTGACCCTTAGTACACAAAGCATGCTATTATCAGGATCATATGAATTCATTAGTAATCTTGGCTAATGAACTTGGGGCTCTTTGCGCTCCTTTAGAAGGTAAGTATGTAACACCAGCTTTACACAACAGCATAGCACAGCCTTGAGGATGGTTGCCTGATAGGTACAGGACAGAGGAGTCTGTGTTTTGCCCTCGCAGCTGAATCTGCAGCACCACAAGTTGCTGGCCTTTTTATGTGGCCTTTCTTTGCTGAGGTTAAATTGGAGGTGATGTAAAGCTTATAACAATAGAGATGACACATAGATGAAAACATCTTCACAATGAAACCCCTGTCACCTTGGGAAGTTATGATGACAGCTGGTTATTTGGCTTATGTACCCTGTCTTCTTGTGTTGAGTGTTTCAGAACTGTTGGAAGGTTTTTTGCTAGCTGTTGGTACTTATCTGAGTGATGGCATTACATGTTTTCATCAATCCAACTTTGAAAGTGGGTTCCAAGTGCTTCAGCTTAATGATGTGCTTTAACAGAAGTGCTTAATAGGGCAAAACAAACCATGAAGCATCACAAACACTGTAACATGCTGACTTGAGTCTTACAAGTGGCACTTAGCTTGTCCTAGAAGAAAGCTGTGACTTGTACCTCCACGACTTCTAGGGACTGGATTTGATATCATCCCACAGCAGTTCAGTTTTGCTTTTCTCTTTTCTCTTTGGAGTGACCCTTGTATTTCTTCTGTCTTCTCTAGGTTCCGTCCAATTTCTGTGTTCAGGGAAGCAAATGAGGACGAGAGTGGCTTTACCTGTTGTGCATTTTCTGCAAGAGAACGATTCTTAATGCTGGGTACTTGCACAGGGCAGTTGAAACTCTACAATGTGTTCAGTGGACAGGAGGAGGCCAGTTACAACTGCCATAACTCTGCCATCACGCACCTTGAGCCATCCAGGGTAAGCAACCAAAGACCTGTTCTGAGTTCTGGAAGTTCTCACAGCTGAAACACAGGAATGTTTTGGCCCCACCTGGGTATGTTCATCTAAAACATGCCTACTGCCTGGCCTGCGATGCCTGGTGTTAAAGTACTTGTGGTAGTTACATACTCAGTCTCTGAGTTCTACAGTTACTCTTTTCTTCCCAAAGTACTGGAGAAGATGCACAGAGGCCGTGTGCCTTCATCAGTAAGACATGTGCATGGCTGGAAGTGGAAAAATGCTTAAACTGGCCATGTATTTGAGGTAAATGTGAGATGAGATATCAGAGTTTATATAACCTCCCTTTGTTGGAGAAGAAAAATCTTTTGGAGGTGATTCTAGGAAGGAATAAATGATAGCTGAATTATAAACAGAATGAACTCTATTCATAGGGAGTGGACTCGATGTTCAGGCATGGGTTATCCTGATCCTGCTCTTAACATCGTGTATTGTTTCCTTTGTTATCTGTAACATTTTTCTTTGTCTGCCAAGGGCTCTTTGTTACACATAGCATTACATTCCTCAGCTTCATTCTTGTAGGAGTAGTTTAGTAAGTGCAAAATCTGCTGTCACTCCTAAATTAATCTTATAAATTAAAGTGTAGTGGTAAAATGATAACCTCTGTTTCACTGATATTCTTTTTCCTTCCCTTCCCTCCAACTGGAAATACAGGATGGGTCTTTATTGCTGACATCTGCTACGTGGAGCCAACCTCTGTCTGCGTTGTGGGGAATGAAGTCAGTCTTTGATATGAAGTAGGTATTTTCTGATCTGTTGCAGTTAAAGAACCATTCAGTATAGGCAGGAAGCCTAAGAACAGACCCTGGGAAGGAGCAGTGCAGCACGGCTCTCACGATGCCTCTTGTGAAGAAATAAAGCATGTTCCCTTTCTTATGTTTTTTCCCTGTCTTCCCTGTTTTATTTGGCACAGGCAGCTTTGCTAAATTCTACCTACCTGAAGTCCTATTTGATGCACAGACAGATCAGTAAAATCACTGAAGGCAAAGAAATGTATTTGTATCTTTATGCTCATTTTGTAAATTACCTTGGCAGTGTTTCTGTAGCCAGTTAGAGTTTTACTCACATGGTGAAATTTTCAGACCTGGATACAAGCTATTTAAAAACTATTTCAGTATTTCCAATAACTTCCTATAAAAAAAGAGCTAGGAGGCTCTTCATTTTTAAAAGGTTTGATGGCTTTCTGCCTTAGTTGGAAGCAAGAGTTTTGGGGTGAGCTTGTTTATGTCAGCCAGGCAGTGTTCTTCAGATGAAAGGCTTCAGTCCTGCATGTGCCTTTGAATGATGCCACTCATTGTGTGCACCTCTAAACAGCCTTACATCTGCTGCAGGGTCTGCTGTGGGAGTCATTTGAAGACAGGCCTGTGAAATTGTTGCTTGTGTCTCTTTTTCACTGGCCTGCTGTAGAGGCCCTGTCTGTCATGATGTTTTCCTGCAGATGCCAGTGGAGCATTGCAGCACTGCAGCACGCCCTGGGCAGGGGAGGAGGAAAGGCTGTTGTGTGTTTGTGGTGCTCCATGTTGTTGAAACCTCTCCTGGGAGTGTGGGGGTGGCAGTTGGTTCACACAGGTGGTTTGACCCTGCAGCCCCTTGACTTCTTTACTGCCTCTATCTCTAGGCATTCCTTCCCTGATGACCACTATGTGGAGTTCAGCAAGCACTCTCAGGACAGGGTCATTGGCACCAAAGGAGACATTGCCCATGTAAGTACCAGTACAGGTCAGTTGAGAAGCTGTGACAGGAGTGTAGTTCTTAGCAGGACGTTGACTAACAGCTCTGGGTTCTGTGTTGCTCTGCCTAACTGGTAGGCTAGGAGGGTGCAGGGGAAAGCTTTGAAAGTGTCACATCACTTCTGTGTCTATGGGTACTTAACCATTCCAAACCAGCTGTAGCACAGGGAGCGTGTGATGTGTGCAGCATATTGCCATGGTGGGAGAACCTGCTTCATTTTGCTCACTTGAGAGAGATGAGGCAGGCCTCATATACTTCCTTTTTTTCCCCTAAGGTTGCCTCCTTTGCCTTATTTTTCAGTAGTGATAATCAAAATAACAACAATAAATGGCCTATTAAGATTGCCCTTCAAAAATGCCCTCCTTCTGCACTCCCTGTCCCCCACCAATTTGCAGGTATCTCTTGGGTAATTTGATTTTACCAATATATTTTCAGAGAACTGTTGTAGTGTTTTGTATGAATACCTGCAAATTTGACAGATGTAAGCTTCTGCCCCTTCTCAGTGGTAGTTTGCATTAATTATAGGCACTACCTCTGTTGAAAGAGTATTTGCATTAAAAAAAAATCCATGAAACATAACTTATTCAAATTATTTATGATTTTATTTACTGCTCTTAATTTGTTTAAGCAAATTATCCATTCCTGCCCAGATTTCACCTTGCATTTATCTGGAAGTCAGATCATTTTGGGTATTGGGGTTATCTGGTAAAAAGATTTGCTAGAGGATTTTTTCCTCTTCATAAGTTTGAACAAGAGCTGGGCTCTGAGGGCTGTTACAGATCAAGTTTATCCAAGAAGAGTCGTACATCCCTTGTCAAAGCCTTTCTTATCTTCTAGCAGTTTGTTGGGGCAAAGCTCAGAAACTCACCCTTCCATGTAAATGCCAGGAATTTTCATTTGTTTTCTGTAGTTTCTGGCTCTTTCCCCCCCCCCCCCCCCCCCCCACTGTGTGTTTTGGAGGTTTTGTGTTAGTAAATACCATCTGCTGTCTCTGGAACAGTTTTTGGCTAAGTGGTACCTTGTGACAGCAGCTTCCCAGTCGCTTTCTGTATGGGGGTTAGTGGCTGTGAAAGTAATCCTGATCTTACCTAAATGTATCAGTGAACCTGAAGTGAGCAAAGTACTGGCCAAAACATGTTCTGAGACATGGTTCCAGCTCTGAAAACTGTGGAAAGACTGGCAGGAGAGGTTATCTTTGGCATGGTCTGACTTGAAATAATAAGGCAGAATGGGAGACGGGGAAGCAATCTAGAAGGGGCAACATGGGGTGATTTTGGGCACAGGTACACTACAAATTGTGACTAATCTTTCTTTTTCTTTTTAATCTAAAAGATCTATGATATTCAGACTGGCAACAAGCTATTGACTCTGTTTAACCCAGATCTTGCCAACAACTACAAGAAGAACTGTGCCACCTTTAACCCCACTGATGACCTTGTCCTAAATGATGGTGTCCTCTGGGATGTCAGATCGGCACAAGCCATCCACAAGTTTGACAAATTCAACATGACCATCAGTGGTGTTTTCCATCCCAATGGCCTAGAGGTCATAGTCAACACAGAAATTGTATCCTTTGGCTGCTGTGGGAATTCATGTGCTGGGACCTAAAGAACCTGTAGTGATTAACAGGTTTGTAGAAGTTGTGTTGATGGTCTGCTCTGTACAGGTTACATATGGTAACAGCTTCTGTCTGTGAATCTGTCAGAAAACTTGGTAGTTTAAATCTAGATTCTGCCTCTGGTATGGCCTAGAAGAAGAACTTCACATGGAGAGAGGAAGATATTTTCTTTTCTAATATACCCTGTGGTATCTCTGCTCTCTTCCCATCCCTTCCCAAGATAAACCTTGAAGCTTCTGCAGTAACCTCTCATGACTGGGAATGACATTTTGAGTAGAAGCCTTTTCATTTTGAACATGTGGAAACGATTGTGGTGTGCTGGAATCTGGCTCTGTTCTATTTGCTAGAGGTCTCTTGAATGCAATTAATCAGTTGTTTGCCACTGTCTTGACAAGGGAATAGAAACATTCAGTTGTTGGTTGCTCCTTAGCCTGTGTTTTTCCAGTGGGACCTCCGAACTTTCCATCTGTTACACACAGTACCTGCACTGGACCAGTGTCGTGTGGTCTTCAACTACACTGGCACGGTTATGTATGGAGGTAGGTGTTCTCAGTCTTCTGTTACCCTCTGTAGTCATCTCTGGTTTGAGATAAGTAGAAGCTTGTTCAGTGAAATCGGAAGCTTCAGAGAGTCTGTCTGACTCCAGCCTTTACTGACCTGTGTGAACTGGAATTTTCCCAGGATGTTTATGCTAGGAGAATTGCTGACAAAGACCATTTTCTCTAACTTCAGCAGTATCACAGCTCATTTGTGAGATTAAAAGCCAACCTATTGAAATAGAAAATGTGTATAATGGCAGATGTGATGATGCTTGAGATAATACAGAGGGCAAAATCACTTAAGTTTGATCTGCAGTATTAATAAAGGCATCTCTGGAAGAGTAGATAATAAATGGGTCCTGCCAAGCTACTAAAGAAGAAAATTCATGTCAGAGTCTAATTTGATCTTAAGTTGATTAGTGATGAAGGGAAGGTGGATTTGTGGAGTAATCTTTCCTTGTATCAGCTATGTTGCAGGCAGATGATGAAGATGATCTCCTGGAGGAGAGAATGAGAAGTCCCTTTGGCTCTTCTTTCAGGACATTTAATGCAACTGATTATAAACCTATAGGTAAGAGTGAAAGAGGGGCAAATAGCTTGGTCTGGAGCTTTGAAGGCTTATTGGAAGTTCTGCTTGGTGACATTTACTTCCTCGTCTCCTTTGTGTTGTGTGACAAAAGTCTTGCTATGACATGTTCTGATGGAAACACAAGAGTTGGGTTTAACACTCAGCTAGGGTTGAGTGTCACATCCCATTCAATGTGTGATTGCCTTACTTGTTGCCATTCACCAGTTCTGTCTTTGTTGTCCCCTCCTCTTCCAAGCAGGGCATAATGTGAGATAGGAGGCCATTTGGCCAAGATGGCATTGGTTTCACTTCAGTAAGGGCCTTTTCCTTTCCCAACAGCATTTCCCTATGCTAGTAGTTCAAAATGATGCCAGTTTGTCCTTCAGCATGTAAAGCTCCTGGAGACATGGCTCACAACTCTGCCCCTTGGTTGCCAACTATCCTAGAAGATTATCTGCTGTTTACTGTGTTTAAAAAGCCAATAAATGTATTACCAAGGAGGTGGGGGGGGTGGGGAGGAGTAGGAGGCATAGCTCAGAGCAGGTTAAGAACTCCCCTGGCTATTTTTAATTATGTTCCCCAACGTTTCCTTTTTTCTTTACAGGTTGAATTAGTTAGAAATGTTTATTTTACTTCAGCTGTTGTTTCTTGTCCCAGTATTTTTATCTACTTTTAGATAGGTATGTTCTTTTGGCCAACGTTCAGTATTAGGCAGTTAACCACTGACTTTCTGTGATGTTTTGCAGCTACCATAGACGTAAAGCGGAATATCTTTGACTTGTGCACAGACAGCAAGGACTGCTATCTGGCTGTCATTGAGGTAAAGGAGCTAAGAATAAACTGCTCTCTGTAGCTGTGGTCTGAGTATAGTGCTTTTTGTTTCTATTTAAGACCTTCAGAACTGATGATTCTGGATTTCCTACTGTTAAATTCGTGCCCTGAGTGGTGATGGTGTTTTGATGATGGTAAAGATGCTGTTAGTTTTTCTGTTGTCCTCCCACAACAGTCTCTTTTTTTATTTTCCTGCCTCTCATTCCTTAAATTTCCAGACACATTTGCTTCTCTTCTTCAAACACTTCCCACTTAAAAATGTGAAGAGGTTTTCCTTTTCATAAACAGGGAGACAAATGCAATTTTCCCTATTTATAGCAGTAACTTCCTATTGAAATTTGTACTGTGGTGAACAAGTGGGAAATGCAGTGTTCCTGGGGCTTCTCATGGAGCTTTTCTGTGAATCACTCTTACTGTTCCTTTTTCACTTGTTTTCTAGCAAAATCCCAGAAGCTAAGAATTTGACACAAAGATTACTGAGCAGAGCTGCTGCTTTGTTAGGGGTGATGCCAAATTAAACTAAGGGGTCTTGAACCTGACAATGTATGTGGTTCTGCAACACTCAGTGAACCACCCATCCTTATAGACCAAAAGAAAAAGTGAGCCAAGAATTGAAGGGGAAGCTTCATGTTTAACCACTGCCATTGGAGTCACCAAGGTTGTGGGGCCAAGATGGGAAAATGTTCTTGTATAGGAGTCACTGGAAATTGAGGGCATGTGGCAGCAGTGGTTGTTGGGGGTGTCAGACTGGTGTCTTCTGGAGCTCTTGCTACAAGCCAGCTCTTAGCGTTCTCTGGAGGATGTGATTCAGTGATGTGATAGGGAGGCAGATTTGAAAGGAAGTGGTGTGTGGTTAGGTGAGAACTAACCCCAAGCTTGTTAAGGGCCCAGTAAGGGTTTTAAGTCCTCTAGTAAGAGTGGAACTTGTGAGTGACAGACAGCAGAGAGTAGATCTCTACATCACTGGCTGGTCCATGAAACAAACCAACCAACCCTTGTTTTTTGTGCTACTGGCACAAAAAACTGCTGCTGGTAAACAGAGGGGCAGGATGTTGGTAATTATTGTGTAACTGAGATCAGATACAGCATTGAATGTGAACACCAAGCTTAATTCCTGAGGCTAACTGCTGTCTGGGCATCTCCCCTTCAGAATCAAGGTAGCATGGATGCCATGAACATGGATACGGTTTGCAGACTCTATGAAGTGGGCAGGCAGCGTTTGGCAGAAGATGAAGAGGATGAAGAGGAGGATCAGGTGAGAACTCTAGCATTAACATGGCTGTTCAAGAGTAGCTGTTAGCCATCAACATGTGAGAGGTGCTGATTGACCAGTCCCTCATTTGGTCTCATCTAATGTGATCATTTTACTGTCAGTGTTAACTAAGACTATCTATGCAAAACCCTTGTGAATAGTAACTGTGGGCACTGTAAACTGATATCATAACTTCATGCTTATTTATTAATTTCCCTAAGTATTTCAGTCTTGATCAGAAACTTTGCTGTTGTGTTTGCTTTTGTGTTGGGGTGGGTTTTTTTAATATTTTGACCCCCAGTAGAGACAGTAGTGTTTGAGGTGTTGCTTTTCATGATTCCAAGTCTTGTATTTGGGCTTAATGTGTCACCAATTTCTGAATGAGATGTGACTTGTGACTAATGGAGTGAAACTGCACAGCTACACAGCACAGAATGTGTGCACTGGGATGTGTTTGGTTTCCTTCTCAGGTCAGCCATTTGATCTCTAGCAGCTTAACAAAAGAGCTAAGACCTGCAGTAAGCGCTCCTCAGTGTACAGGTGGTGGAATACACAGTAGTGCACAATACTTACTACAGTACAATGAGAATTAAAGACAGGCTTGTAGCTTTTTGGATATCTGGGCTGTGTTTTTAACGGGCAAAAGCATTGCATTTCAATTCCCTAAAGGCTTTAAATACATTATTCTCTGCTCTTTAGCATCTGCATTCTAGTAAATGATGTATTTGTATGTGCTGTGAGAAAAGCTGACTTCTTTTAAAGAATGCCAGAAGGTAATATTCTGGTGGGTATTCTTTTCTCCAGCATGTGTGGAAAGCTGGGTTTCTGATACCCATTCTGTCTTTGCTTTACAGTTCAGAAGACAGGATAGCAGATCCCAGGGAAGAGCAATTGTCTTTGCAGTTAGTTGTTTGTCATTATAATTCCACTATAACTCTGAAGACAAAGCAGTACCCCTGTTTTGCATACACAGCCTGCTGTCCTGTCTCTGTGTGCTACAAGGTACAAGGTTGCAGCTGAAATGACTCTGAAGTCATTGGTCACTGTTTCCATCCCTGGGTTGGATGGATTCACTTCACCTTTAGGATGGGTGAAGAGTGGAATTCCTTGGGAAGCAATGAAGGAACAGGGAGGGGAAATCACTGTTCCTTCAAAGCCTTTCTAATTTCTGGCCATCCAGTGTCTGCCTCAGGCAGCAGTTCCTATTTTTGTCTCTGCTTCTGCTGTTCTTGTTTCACCCAGTATATTTCAGTAAGCTTATGCACATTCTCTTCATAAAACCTCAAAAAAATACTTTGTAGCAGCAACTGCTTGTGCATGGTGCAATGATTAACTAGCAGCTCCCAGGACACTGTTCTGTGGTATCAGGGGTAAGTGCAGATCTCTGTTTGCTTAAGAGGACGCGGTCTGAATGCTGCTGGTTCCAGGCTGCAACGCTGGGCACCAGGCAGAGATAAGGTATCTCTGATGGATGGGGACACTTCCTGTCTTGCCAATGGACGTGGCCCCAGGCAGAATTTAAACAGGATAAAAGCTTTTCTGTATGGCTTGTGGAGCAGTCACACAGAGCTGCTCCAGGCTCAGTGTGCAAGCCAAGAGTGACTAGTTTGTATTGCATAACCCTCCTTCTTATGGTCGTCGTTTTGGGGGGTATAGATGTTTCCTAGACAGTAATTTTTAGGGATGATTACAGTCAAGTTTCTTTACTGAGAGAGAGAGATTTAGTTTTAGAATAAACATCACTTATGAACCCAAATTTAATTCAATCTATATATATTTAGTAAAACATAAATAAACCCTTTGCTGTTCACTGCAGCTCCTCCAGGTTTGTTCTAACTTTAGGCTTAGAAAGTGTAGCTTTTGTCTCCATAGAGACATCCAGCATTGAGCTAGAGGGAGTAAACATTTTCCAGAATAAAGGCAGAATATCTCTGGCACACTTGTCTGTTAAGCCCAACAAGAGTAGTCTGTTTCCTGATGAAGAGGAGTTTTCTGTGTGTACATACACTCACACGTGTGTAGGTGCTTACTACTTGCCTGCTTAGATTCTGTGATTTAGACTTTGAATAACTGGAAATAAACTTTCAAGCGTACTGGGACATCTCACAGTTGTGCAGAGGGGGTTTTAGAATGTAAGAAGATGCTTTCTGATCTTTTTCATTAAAGGGGTGGGTGGGTGGGTGTGTGTTTGTGTGTGTGAAATCCATGGGAATCAACATTTAATCTGGGATCTCTTGTCAAGATTTCTAGAGCAGATATTAATCTGTTTAACCCCTTTATCTTCACACTGTGACTTTATGCCTGTATATATATATATTTATGTGGTATACATGGATCCACAAGTACAGGGGTTTTGCCTGTACAGAAAATAATAAATATTCAAATAGAAGCATGTTTGATGGGCCCCTTGCTTGGAAGTAATGCAGAATAAAACTGCTGTAAAAAGTGCTTAAGACAGGTTTAAGAGCTGTGGAGAAAAATATCTGCCTGATGTTTTGATGTCAAAACTGACATCATGAGGCAAGTGTCAGCTGAGAGCTTTGTGAAAGGCTTCTGAAAAGCAGAAGACTGAGAGTCCATACAGTGAACTTAGCAGGGATGTTTGGCCTACAGATTTCTTTCAATTCCTTTTCTTCAGTGAAGAAACAACCCAACCCAAACCTTGTAAAGCCAACCAATATGTTACATAAATACCCTCTGATCAAATGCTCAGGCTGACTTAGCTGGCTGGTGTGTGGTCCTGCTGCAGTAAATGTTTCTAGCTTTGATTGCCATACTTGAGACTGGGACCAGTGTAGGTGGGCTCTTCCTCAGCTGTTCTACTAGCCCTTGGTGTAGTATCTCCTGGGAGTTACAGCCAGTAATCCAGAGCTGTCAAGCCTTGCTAAACAGAACAGCTGCTCCACAGATATTGATAATCTGTGTTCCATACTTACTAAAGTAGCTGAAGGAAAGTGAAGGTGGAACTCACTTAGCAAGAGCTTTTTTATTGGATGTTTTACTCCAAAAGTACTCCTCTCTCTGCTGTAAACCTTTGAGTATTATTTGGGTGCTTGGGTGAAGGTCTGAATGGGTCCCCCAGTGACCAACAGTCTCTCAAA
This sequence comes from Gallinula chloropus, assembly GCF_964237585.1. Lineage (NCBI taxonomy): Eukaryota > Metazoa > Chordata > Aves > Gruiformes > Rallidae > Gallinula > Gallinula chloropus. The sequence goes on from NC_140097.1 coordinate 20,111,309, forward strand.
TACTTGTGTTCAGCCAATGGGGAAATAGGCAGAGTTTCCTCTTCAGTTTGCAGCAAGATCCTCCTCTTCCTCCTGTATTTACTATTTTGACACACATCTTACTTTTAAGTCTAACCCCAAATGACTGTGTCTGAACTACTGTTGCAGATGCTGGACCATCTTTTGGTTATTAGCTTGCTTAATTCTTACTTCCCTTTTCTGTCTGGTGAGTATCCCATTTCACACTGTCTTCTGTAGTGAGGCAGACCAGGAATTCAGAGGTGATGGTGCTAATGAAAGTGAACATACTGATCTGGCCTAGAAATGGGGCATGACAATTGAAACAGGATATAGAAAAGGAGACTTGAGAAATACCAAGTGATCAGCAAAGCTGAAACCAAGGAGCTGGCTGACCACAGAATAGAATCAAAGCTGTGAAACTCAAATCTGGGTGCCACGATCTTTGGAGTGGGTTACAGGACTCCCAGTCAGGTTTAGTTTTTCTTTCTATAGTAGTTCTTTAAGGCCTGTTTCTTTTTTCCTCTCTCTGTGGTACGTGATGTGGCTGATGATGTATCTGTGAGGCTCAAGTAGTATTCTCTGTTATTGTCATGTTCAGGGATGTATGGCTTCAGCAGCAGACTGCCACACCTAGCTGTCCCTGTCCTATAAAGTGTGTTCTACTTCTTTTGCCAGAACTGAAGAACTGTTAATTATCCTGCAGTGCTTCTGGGCTATCGAAATGGTGATGGTAGGTGTGTAATTTGTCTCTTTGCATTGGTTTAGACAATTCTAGGTGATACAAAAATGAAAGATTTGGATAAAAAGCAAGAAAGACTCAAAAGACAATGGCTATTCTAACATTGGCTTCACCAGGATGGAGAATGATTTTCCACTGCTTTCTGTGTGCTCGTTGTGATCCTAGTTTCTAATTAAATTTTGGGGCTGCCCCCCATCAGCCTGCAACAGCAGTTCCACACTGTACTTGTGTTGCTGTTGGTTTGGTATGGGTTTGCTTTCACACAGGTACTTATTTGCTGGGGAAAAACCCCACAAACCTTAACCCACATTGGCACATGACCTGGAGAATCATCAGACCATAGTGGTGCGTTGTCCCTACAAGCTGCCTACAATGATTTATGTCATTGGGACCCTTAGTTTTTCTAGGAGCTCTTCCTGTAATGTCTTAGGTTTCAAAATAAACCTCATCCTTTCTTGAAATGACTTGGTTTACAGGATAATAGAGGGGAACAAGTATTTTCAGACCGAGTCTCTATTGCTGTTAATATATGTGTGTTTATTGCACACCTTAATGAGAGTCTTTTGAACTTAGCTGCACTGGAGAGGCCAGGTAAGGAGTGCTTTCCATCAGAGACTTGTTTACATAACAGGTGCATCTTTTGAACAAGCATCCTCCAAAATGAACATTTAAAACCAACCAAAGAGAAAGTTTTCCTGGTACCTGTACTACTTGCCACACTTGTAGATACTAGTGAGTAACTGTGACTCCTTCAGTCTGTTCTGCTGTTGTTCCAGGTAGTTTCACTAGCTGTCAGTGCAAACAGAGGAAATTCTTGGGAAGGGTGAAGTAATCTGAGTTTTCAGAAGGCTGGACCTGGTATTGTGGAGTAAAACAGCTGCAGCAGAGAGAAGTATGTTCTGCCTGTTCAATGACAGAAATCAAAGTTGGCATCCTCTCACCTAATGCATCTTTCCAGAATTCCCAGAGTCGCTGGGATCTCAGAGCATAAAAGCTGCCCCAGCTACCATGACAAATGCCAGCCAGAAGCTTGTCACAATGAAGACAAATTGTCTCCCATACAGGAAGAGTTCATTTACCTGCCAAATTCTGGAATTCCTTTATGGGGTATTGCTTTTTGTTATGCAGTTGAAGGAACAGGCTTATTTTTGTGTGTGAGTGTGAGAAGAGAAGAGAAGCAGATTCAGAAATTGCGTTTTGTTCTGGGCTCTTTATGTTATTTCTGAGTCCTACAGCACAGACAGTACAGAAGTCACAACAGAGCATATTTATCCCCAGCGTTGAGGAATGCACCCAGTACAAAGTGATGTCTTGCACGTGCCTCAGAGGACAATGCCTCCAAGTTTAGATTGGTTATCATCAGGTACATGTAGTCCTGTCACAGTGAAAGGTTTTATAGGTAAAACCAGAGTATTGGTCAGAGTCCCAGCTGAATGTGCTGATCTGACAGAGCCCCAGGTTCTTTGCTGTTTCTCTTTATCTGTGTCGTGGGTGCTTTTTCATTCATCACAGGAAGTAGTCACTGTTAGACAAGTTAAACCACCTTACACAGGCTAAGAAAATAACTGCTTTTTTATTTCTTCACTCCATGTTTTGCCTCTGTGCCATACTGTGTGCTGTTTCCTGTATTAAATCTGCACATACCCACACCTGCCTAGGAGCCTATGGTAAGATTCCTTGCTTGTTACACCTAGTGACTTCTGCGCATTCCCGGGCTTCCACGTTTTTACCTCTGTGACCTCATTAATGGCTATGAAGAAGTAGAAATCCTAACACTGAAGTAGCCAAGAAGGTGAAAGTAGGAGCAGCTCTGTAGTGTGAAGGAAAACAGGTACTTAATGATTTAATGGTATGATGATAGGGAGTGAGTTTGGGCTTGCTGCCTCAGGGGAAGGATGGAGACTAGGTAATCTGGGACATACAATCCCTTACATGCTCCTTACCCTAGAAGGGCTGGCAGCTATATTTAAGCTTTTTCCACTGCCCATTGTTCAGAGAGTGTTGAGAAGTGGGTGGGGAGGAATTGGATGGAATCACTCCTCAGAATTGCTTAGCAAAGGATCATAAAGTACCACTGTGCTGCACAGATGCTTTGGAAGCAAGGAGAACAACCATAAGAAGATACGTCAGGGTGATCGTCTCCAGAGAAAGACAAATTACTGAAACAAGGAGATACTTACTCCTCTGGAGTGAAACATTCTGCAGTGACCTTGCATTTAAACAATGATCAAGTGTTCTTATTTTATGAAAGCAAAGCACCTTCCCATACTGGAAATAAATAGTAACTAAAATAATACCAATGGTTTGGAAGAGACCAGATTAAAAAATGAGTTTGCTTTTCTCAAGGAGAAACTTGAGGGAGGAGAGTGGGAGAGAGGGAGAGTTTAACTAGTAGGTGGCTTCTTGCAAAAGCAAATAAATTGACCTAATTACTGAGACTCTGGGAAACATTAATTTCTTTAAAGGAAAAAAGAGACTAAAGAAAATAAACCACTTATAGAAGCTGATGCTTACCAACAGATGGTTGGACTTGGCTACAGATAGCCAGAAGTGAATTGAATATGAGCTGGAAGGCTTTGAAAAGTGGGAACAGCTTCACTGACACCTGATCAACTGTTGTGCAGGTAGAAAAAAGGCAGCCTCAAAGATCAAAGCCAGAACAGAGAAAGAATAGTGAGAGTGATATCACATAGCATGATTCACATAGAGAGGTGCGATGGAGATTGTGCTTTCAGAGGAAGGGACTGGTGCTGGAAAGCAGCTGCAAGTGAGAGGCACTGACTTGGAAGTGATGACTGGAGGGGTGCATGGGGCTGGGGAAGGAGCAGCCACGGGATGGTGACAGCAGAACACCTTGCAGAGCAGTAACAACAAGGAATCCACTCCTAGTAGAGTCTACTGTGAATCCACTCCTAGTAGAAGAAGAAAAAATAAATGAGGCATTAGATAAAAAGGTGAAGCTTTTTTGTAACAGCTGAAACAGTGTCATATACACAAAAAAATCAGTGACCTGTAAATCTCAAACCTGAGTTAAGGTTTTCCCAAATGAGTATTGGAGGATCTTCCCTTGGCAGCTAGCAGCTGGCCTGGTGTTAATTTAAGGGATTGTGTAATCTGCACTTGGAGCCTTAAATTCTGTTCATAAAAGATTTTTTTGGTTTCAAGAAATGTAAGAAAACTAAAAGCTCTCTCCATCGTGCTTGGAGAGCAATCTGATGTATTTTTGTGTGCTGCAGATCTGCAGTGCTGTAAGCTCTGCTTCCTGAAATCATTTTGTGCAAACAGTGATTTAATGTTAAAATACAGTGCAGAAATATAGTAAAGTTTTTAAAAAAAAAATTAAAAAATGAAAGTTCTGCCTAGGTAACATGTATTTTACATGTGAGTTTGAAGAAGTGAGACTGGGACTTTCCTGAGCTTTTGAATGGCTTTTTGGAGGAGAGAGGAAGTGAAGTATCAACAACCTGTACTACCCAAAGAGATAAATCTTGTGAGTTTAGTATGTGCAGAGTGCATGGGAACAGTAGGAAAGCTGCTGCTGCTGCTGCAAGCCTATGCAGAGTGTGCAGGCATGCATCAGAGGATGGCAAGGAAGGAAAACCAGGGCTTGAGCAGGAGCCCAGGGTAGTCACTGGGCTCCACACGGGCTGTAAACACTGGCAGCATGAATTAGGTCAAGCACTCTTGTTACAGTGCTGCCTCCCTGATGTAAGCTGTTCCTTCAGGGCACGTTGCTTGGGTTTTTCCTTTGTAGTTATAAGTGATAAACTAACTGAACTAAATCTACTTGGCTTTTTGAACCTTTACATAAGATCACAAACTGGTACTGGGGTTGCTGCCAGTGATTTGCTTTGAGGTGATCCTGAGATAATCCTTTGCTACGTAATCAACTTTTCTGATGCTGTAAGACAGTATCTAGCTTTACTTGTGCTGCTGCATCTCTGCAACCTCCCTCTTTGCTCTCCCCTTTAATTATACCTGAGGCTTTGTCTTGCTCTCTTGGCTTTCAGTCGCCAGCTTTGTCTTTGTTTATTGCTTTATTTTTGCAGTCACCTTGCTTTAACTGGGGGTGAAGTCAGCACTGTGAGTATTTATGCAGAGAAGTGGGGGCAGGAAGCCATTTGCTGTATGGAACAGGGTGGGTGTCTCCTAGATTAAAATTCCTCTATGTGCTTTTGAAGAGCAGGAGGAGCTGGCCGTCCCAGTGTGTTGGTACTCATTGCAGCTGTTATGCAGCAGTGTCTGTGTACGCTGGAGATGAAGAGGAGTAGCACTGGTACAGTATTGTGAACATAAGAGAACCCCCCTAGTATTTGCATTCACTATAATATATTATAATTAACATGTATCTATATTATATATCATTACAAACTTGAGTCTCATTTAGGGGTCAACGGGCATTCTGCTTTAAACCATTCTACCCTTGGCATCTATCAAGGTAAAACTCCCTTAAGCTACTCCTAAGTGTAGGCACCTACAAGCAGTTAATACACCTGACTCACTGTGTAACTAAAACCAGGCAGCAGCATGACATCCTTAATTCAAAAGCTGGGCTCCACTGCATCCCTCTGAGTCTTGCCTACTCTATTTAAAAGGTTTCCTTCATGATGATTTCCTTCAGCATAGCCTGAGCTTGGGGTTGTTTATCATGTCACATGAATTACGTGGGAGGATGGGCTTTTGGTCTGTCTGTGTTGTAACAATAGTGCACCAGGCACGGCCATAGCAGGCAGTGAGTCAGGGTGCTGATAGCTGTGTAAGTCTTTCACGGGGGGGAAGGTTGTGAAGTAGTAGTGTCAGATCACACTGACCACCCTTGTGTGGTCTGTAAAGATAACTGGCAGTGTGAAGTGGCCCCTCTTGGAGAGGGCATATTCTAGAAGGGAGCAGAGGAGCAATTTGATGACTCTGTGAACAAGTTCAAGTTCTGCTCTAAGCAGCTTTTACAGAGAAAAACCCAAATAGAAGAAAATCTTTAGGCAACTGAAGGAGTTAGTGATGGCTGAAACAATCCTGGATATTGCCTGAGCCATCCAGGGTGTGCTGCTCTGTGTGCTCTATGGATCAGCTTACTCCAATGAGGAAGACAAGCACAGGCACATGCTTGTTTTACATCAATCTGCATGATGCTTTTTTATAGCAGCCCCTGTGTCATTGCCCAAAGCTCTTGGGAATTACTGATGAGTAGGTCAGAGCTTGCTTTGGCAGGCATTTCCTTCACCAGTCCAGACAGATTTGTGATGTCTGTTCTGCCTGTCTTCCCTTGTGCCTCTGCACGAGGGGGTTTCTTCACTGCTCATACTCCATGTGCTTGTCCGAGCTGCTGGGAAAGGCCTGCTGGGTTTTACCTGTCCAGGGATCTCTCAGGTGAGACAGCTGTGGTGGCTGGTGAGGATACAGCCAATGTGCTTTCCTAGGAGAGATCTCACCACACACATGCTAAACCTGTCCCTGGCCCGGAGCATTGCAGTGTGCTGGCAGAGGTGGTGACTGGCAGCTGTCTGGAAGATAACACAGGAGTAATTGGCTGGTTACTTATCAGATCCACAGTGGTTTCCAGGTTCCTGTTGATCATCTCTAAAACATGATGAGATACAGGTTTCTTAATTAAGGTCACTCCTCTTGGGTCACTCGTTGAGCTTGGTAAGGATGCTCATTGTGAGCACGTCGTGCTCTCCTGTGCACTTGTGACTTCTTGTGGTGTGGTTTTCACACTGTTTTCTGGTTTACCAAGAACAGGTATGACTTGGACTTCATCTGACTCTTCCTAGGTGGTTTTTGGCTGAGGGTGGCCTGATTTTAATTGCCTGCTTCAGGTTTAAGTAATTTAAACAGGAAAGGTGGAAGTGTTTATTTCAGTTCTCTACTATTCTGTCAGTGTTTGTAGTTTCACAAAGGAGATTTTTCCTCACTGGTTGGTATAATCCTTCAAAGTTAATTTGCAGCCTCTCCGTGTAATTTGGTCTTATTCCTGTCAGCCTGAAGTGATCTTCAGCTTTTTACAACTAATACTTCAGATCATCCTTCAACTACTGGATTAAATTGGTACATATATGTATGTATATATCTTGCCTTAAGCTTGAATGAAAATGTTGATAGAAAAGCATTTTGGCTTCCAGTAAATGCATTAAATGTGAAACACAATCAAATTTGGCAATTTTGACATTTTCTTTCAGGTCTGTGTGGGCTAGGTATTTAGGGGAGAAATAAATGCTTTCAGAAATTCCACAGCAGTGGAAGCTAAGAGGGTACTAACTTGTTTCAGAATGCTTTAGGTTACAGCTCCATGGACTCCAAGGGAAGCTCGTAAACTACACGTTTTCCTCACGTCATGGCTGTGTGTCTGTCTCCAGACACTGAGAAACTTGGCTGAATTTTTCCAAGCTCTTCAAAATAAGTTGATCTCCTCCTTTCCACCTTCAGAGTTGTTTAGAGATGGAAAAAGGAAACTAAACTCTCCTGCCTCTTGAGTTTCGAGTTGGTTTTACAATTCAGAATAGAGTGAGGGACTCAAAGACATCGGTGTGTCTGCAGGTGCTGTGCAGGATGGCAGGGACAGTTCAGGCCAGGGCTTTATACTCCATTCAGTGTGTTTTATGGGAAATGGTGCTCAATGTGGCACTGCACTTTAAAACTGAACTGCAAGAAAGGTATTGCCTCTCCCAGTGTGCAGACAGTTCAGAAAGCAATCCCTGCTGCTTTGGGGACTCGTAGTAAAGCTTGTAACTGCCTAAAATACACACAGGCCAGCTCTGCTTTATACTCTGTATAAGCTCTTTCAGAGAGAAAACCATGTGTGGCAAACACACACTTTGATGCCAAAGCTCCATTGAAATAACCCAGCTCTTGTGGGCAGCAGAGGAGGCTTGGTTGCCTTTTGCAAGTGAAGCAGCAGCACCGTGTGCCCAGGCTCTCTGGCATTCCTCCTTTCTCTTGCCTGTGACAGACGTTGGATTCGTGTGGGTGTGGTGGGTTATTTTTACAGCACCGACTGAAGAAGCAGCAGGTTGGGGGGATGACAGTCAGGTCATCTTCCTTGGTGTGCTTTAGTCTGGAAAGGCAGCAGGCTAAGCAGCAGTGTGAATGGGGTGAGCTCGAGGGCCAAACTAAGATCTTGATCTAAATGTAAATGCCAAAGGTGAGACTTCTGAGCTGCTTTAAACACTTCTGTGATCAGAAGCTGAGTGTTTCAGGGATGGCTTCAAGCTAAGATACCTTTCCCTACATTTTCCATGTCATCCTAATCAGAAATGCTGGAGGGACCCAACACCCATGCTGTTTGATCCAGTGGAAACTAAATCAGTTTTACAAACTAGCAACAGCACCGTGGATTGATGGGCCCTACTGCATGTCCCTCCCCAGGGTGCATTGTGGTGACATGTGTTGATGGCCAGCACTGGAGAGGGGCTTGTGCCAACAATACCAGTAGTATGCCAGCATTTTGCAGGCCTGCAAGTGATCCTAGAGCATGTCATGGTCTGTGATCAAGGACAGAAAGTGTTAATATGGGCAATGGGAAAGTGTTTCTAATGTGTCAGTATGGGGAGCAGTGGAAACTTGGTACGTTTTCTTCATTCTTATTCCATTTTCCATTTTCTTTAATGTCTGCACTGGACTGTTTTTGCTGTCTTTATAGGAGGAAGAAGAGCAGGAGGAAGAAGATGATGATGAGGATGATGATGACACAGATGACCTTGATGAACTCGATACAGACCAGCTGCTGGAGGCTGAGCTGGAAGAGGATGAGAACAATGAGAACGCTGGTGAGGATGGAGAAAATGACTTTTCTCCCTCCGATGATGAGGAGCTTGCCAACCTCCTGGAAGAGGGAGATGAAGGTGAAGATGAAGACTCTGATGCTGATGAGGAAGTTGAGCTGATTCTTGGAGATAGTAAGTGTGTGCCCAGCTTGGTTGACCGCAGGTGACCTTGTCCTTTGTTTAGTGTCCTGACAAATAGGCAACATCTTAAGTGTTCTCTGAAATGACTGAGCTGCTGACTTCCCTCCTCGCTGGTGGGAAAGGCACAAATCATTGTGCCTGTTCACTGGTGGCCTTCTGAAGTAATCTGATGGTGAAAGCAGCTCTTGTCTGAGAGAACAACTGTGAGTTTGGAAAGGAACGTGTCTCCTTTCATCAGGTGCTCCCAGGTGCACGTGGAGAACTTGGCAGGCAAAGGAGCTCCATGGGAAGAACCTTGTCTGACTGCTTGCCTGTCCTGCCCTTCGCACTGGTTGAACTATTACCTCACTTGTCATCTCTGCCTTGTTTGTACCTCTAATGACAGAGAAGCATTTTTGGTCCCTTGTTGCTCTTCTTTCTCTTTCGTAATTACTTGAAGTGCAAAACCAACATGCCATTTCTGACCTCACTTCCTCTTTCAGGCTGATGTGATGCTAACATAACCTTTGGGGTAAAATTAAATGGTTTTTTTCCCTGGCATTCCCCAGGTACAGAGATGGGCAAGGCTACCAAGGGGAGTGTGTGTGTGTGTGTGTGTGTGTGTGTGTGTGTGTGTGTGTAACAAAGAAAGGTCTGAACTTCTTATGTAGCAATTCAGTTTGGAAAAAGTCTCTGTAAGAGAGAGAAGGGGAGCTGGATAGCATCAGGCTGTTGGTGACACCAAATTATGTTCCTTATTTTTTTTTTAGCACAATTTTTTGAGCATGTATGGCCAAACCACTCACCTCTTCTCAATTTCCCAGCTGTAGAACGGAGACATGTAGTTACTGTGGGTTAAAAGATTGGTGAGGGTAAGTAAGGACATTCTGCAAGGTGTTTGAAGTCCTCAGTGATGGGAGACTGAAGTGAGAGATGAGGTGGGAATGAGCCTTCTCTGCCAGTGTGCTGGGGGGGTTAAGCACACCAGGCCTCTGCTCTGGTGTGGCTGGTGGACTCCTTCACGTCCCCCCACCTGCTAGAATGCAGCTTGGGCATTTCTGAGGACGTGGCCACATTGGGTTGCCAGGGTCTGCTGACCTCTTGAAGGCAGCAGGCACATGGTGCAGGGCCAGACAGGGCCTTTACATGGCTCAGGTGCATCCATGGCACATTGCAGGCAGGCAGTGTCTGCATGTCACAGTGGCTGGGGGGACTTCTGGCACAGCTCTGCTCCTGCCTCTGTAGGGGGTTACAGCACCCAGTGTGCTCTAACCTGGGGTGCCTGAGGCGCAGAATGGTGGGGGGGTCAGGCCATCCAGCCATTGTTGTCACAAAGCCAGGTGCTGCCCAGCACGGAGCCACGCTGGGCGTGCTCTGCAGAGCGCTCTGCCTTGTGCCGTGTCCCCTGCGGCTCGCTGCCGCGGGGCGGAACCGCTCGGTCACGACTGGGCTGTGGTGGGGCTGTGGCGTGGCTGTGGGGCTGTGACATGGCCACAGGGCTGCAGCCAGCCCGTCCTGCAGCTGTTGAGGGTGGGGAGTGCTGCACTGCCCAGCAGAGGTACAGGCGGTGGCTGCACAGGGTTTGAGTGCGGTCCTGTGGCTGCTTCTCTGTACCCCTTCATCTGGCTTCCTTTTGTTTCTCGCCCAGCAAGAGCCATCTGAATTTCCCCCTCCTTGGCTTACGCTGTGTGCTGGGATTCTGGGCCCTAAGGGCACCGACCCTGCCCCAAAGTATGGATCTGAGGCTGGTGATGGGCTCAGCACTTCCTCCTGCAGCCCCCTGCTGTGCTTTGGATGAACCTCCATAACGTGCAGTGGGTGTGGTTCAAACCAAAGTAATTCGGGGAGCAGTTGAGACAGGGGACTGAGTGGCTTGGAAGAGGTTTTCCTTTTCAGGAGTGATCCACAGAGAACCGTTTCTGTATAAATTTGTCTTCCTCTCCCTCTGTCACCACCTTGGGCAGGGTGGAGCTGTCTGCCTTGCCCAAAGCAGTCTCTGCCTTGTGCAGACCTCTCAAGGGCTTGTTCCTGGCCGGTGGGGTGGCCTTTTTGCAATGCCCATGGGACGCAGGTTGGAAGAAGCGTATGGAGCTCTGTCCAGCAGCGTGGCTGACTCTTCTTTCCCCTCCTCCTCTTCTATATCACAAACAGGGATTTCCAGGCAGGCCTGTAAGCTGCTGTGAAGCAGTTAGTGGCAGTCAGATTTACGTGTAGGCACAGAGCTCAGAATTGGGGGGTTGTGTGGTTGGACTGGAATTAAGAGTTAGGAGATCAGAGGAAAGCTTTGAAAAAGTGGTGTTTTGCTTTTTTTTTTAAACCAAACCAAAACCTTACAGCTCCTTCAGCTTCTCTTCTCCAGAATTTCTGGGTTGTCACCTTGCTTTTGCTTCTTTCCTTCTTACTGCGTGAGCATAGCTGCTTGCAGTGCAGGCTGGTGTCTTCCAGCTCTCCTTAGGTGGCTGTAGCTGTTCTGGGAGCACTGGTAACCCCTTAATAAGATGGATGGTGACACTGGAGCATCCTTTGCTGACTTCAGGAGAAGGGCTGATCTTCAGGGAGGAGAAGTGGGGAAGGGGTTTGTGCTCTCTGCTGCCTGTCTGTGATTTCTTGTTTTTCTTAAGGAAAGCATCTGAGAGAGGGTGAACCTTCTAGAAGGCTTTGCTTATCCTGACAGGCACCTTAGAGATCCAGTGTGACTGAGATGACTAAGAGAAATCTGGTGTCTTTTTTTTCTTTCTTTTTTAAACTGTTCTAACACCTAGTTAACTGCAGCATCCAGTGAATTCACGTAGGAAAAAGAGCCAACATCACCTCTCAGGTAAGGCAGGAAACCTCCTGCTGCCAGAGCTGCTTCCCTCCTGCACAACTGAGGGAGGAGGGATTGTAGTTTTTAAGATACAAGCAAGTGTGTGTGTGTGGCTGCTTCTGCAGGTTGTTTCATGCCTTTGTTCTGTACCATGATGAAGACACAACCAGGAAATCACAGCTTCCAGGTCACCTTTAACGAGCACCCTGTAGTTAAACTTGTTCCAGAAACCTTTGGGTTGCCAGAGGAAGGTTCTGGTTGCAAGTGTATCGACTGCTTCTCCTGCTGCTGTGCTCTGTGGGGGGGGGGCTGACAGGCCAGTAGGAACCAGTATTTCACTGGGAAGGTCTGGGTCTGGCTCTTACTGTGTAGTGACTTAGTGCCCTGCACGTTACAGGGGTTGGAGGAGCTCTGAAGCTTTTCAGGTGACCGCTGTGAGGAAGGGCTGCCCCGTCTGCCAGGCCCCGGCACGAGGGGCTGTTGCACTTACGTGTGCACAGCAAGTTGTGTGGGGAGCTCAGAGGCAGGAAACCTGCTGCTGGTGTCCTTCCTCCCCCATCGAGGTCCTTGAGCGTGTCCAGAGAAGGGCACCCAGGCTGGGGAAAGGGTTGGAGGGCAAATCCTCTGAGGAGCAGCTGAGGGAGCTGGGGGTGTTCAGCCTGGAGAAGAGGAGGCTGAGGGGAGACCTTCTCCCCACCTCCACTGCCCTGCCAGGAGGGTGCAGAGAGGTGGGTGATGGTCTCTTCAGCCAGGGGACAGGAGATGGGACAAGGGGAAATGGGCTCAAGCTGCCCCAGGGCAGGGGCAGAGCAGATGTGAGGGAAAAGTTCTTCTCTGAAAGAGTTGTCAGGGCCTGGCACAGGCTGCCCAGGGAGGGGGTTGAGTCACTGACCCTGGGTGTGTTTAACAGACGGGGAGATGAGGTGCTCGGGGATCTGGTTTAGCACAGGACAGGGACGGTTGGACTTGATGATCTTAAAGGTCTTTTCCAACCTTGTGATTCTGTGATCTTTTCATGGGGGAACCCAGCAGCTGACAGGAGCTGCACTTGCTGAAGCTGCTCCCCTGGTGACCCTGTTTACCCCAGGGAAAGCAGCTCTGGGGCAGAGCGGGGCTGGGAGGCGCTGGCGGTTGCCGGGCAGTCGCTGCTCTCAAGCAGGCGGTGTCGGTGTCTGGTCATTGGGAGGGCCCTGCCTCGCTTAGCACCCCACAGCTGGGAGCTCCACTGCCCAAACATAACCCCCTGTCTCCTTTCCAGCTGACAGCTCCGATAACTCTGACCTGGAGGATGACATAATCCTGTCCCTGAACGAGTGAGGAGTGACCACGGGCGGGGTGTTGGCAGGAGGAGACGCTCCCTTCCCAGCAGAAGACTGGAGACCAAATTGGAACCCGACTCCGAGCACCCCAACCTCTTTCTTCCAGGGGAAACCTGAGGAACTCCCACCCACCCATCCGCTGTGTTGGTTTGAGTCAGTTTGAGCCTCGGGGCTGAGTCTGAAGCTCTCCAATAAAGAGACCTGGGGTTAGGCCTCTTTCTTTTTTGTTTTGTTTTTTTTCTCTGCCTTTTTTATTTTGGTTTTTTTTTAATTTTATTTTTTATTTTAGGCTGAGATGACTCTTCAAGGAAACTTCTGAAGATATTTCACAATATATTTTCTTTGTATAAAGTTCTTTCCTAAAGTACAGAAATAGTTTTATATAAAAACCAAAAAAAAACCACCAAAAAAAAAAGCAAAAAAAAAAAAAAGCAAAGCAGCAGGTGTTCTAGTCAAGAGGGGATGAACTTTGTATTCCTGTAGTACCTTGTTACCAGGGGGTAGGTTCAGGGGAGAAAAAATTCTTTAAGATTAAAAGAAGAGGCATTTTTATGCAACTACTAAATTAAATGAGGAGTGAGAATATTTTTATTTTAAATATGATGTTATTTTTTAAAAGAGAAAAAAAAAAAAGCAACAGGTAATTCATGCCTGCTCAACCAGTGTGTTTCAGATGCTTCTGTCCTCTGGAGAAGAGCCCGGAGGGAGGGGGGTTGCTGGCTGAAGGTGCAGGCTCTGGAAAGCAGAGATTCTCTGCTGTGATGCTGATACCAGCTACGGTGGGAGGCTGAAATCCCAGCTTGGCCTAGCCAGAGCCGGGTATTCCTGAAGAAGTGGGGATCTGGGATAGCAGTCTGAGCCCTCTTTCTCCCCGCTGCCCTTTGTGGTTCAAGTTTTTTAATTTTTATTCCCCTCCCTCCCCTCCCTCTTGCCCTCTGTGTGGAAACTGCAAATTGAAGGCCTTTTTCTTTAATGTAAAGCGTATTTATTAAAAAATTAAAACCCCTTGCCTCTGTTTCTGGCTGTGGATCGTAGCCCTGTGTTCCTCTGCCACGTGCCTGAGAGCCCTGCCCTGTGTGCCAGAGCACTGGGGGTACTGGTGGCACAGCTGCAGGGAGGAAGAGCAGAGCCAACACTGGAGATCCTGGCCTCTACCTACCTGCCACTACCCACTGGGGCCTCCCAAAGCTGCATGGTGCCACTTCCCAGCACCCCTGGGTTTGCCTCTGACCTGTTGGGTTGTCTGACAGCAGCGGCCTCTCAGTGGGGTTGTGGGCAGCACAGCCCCTGTGCCACTGTGCTGTGTGGGGGAGCTGGAAGCTGCAGCCAGGCTGGGATTTTTGTCTAAAGGTGCAGCAGAAAGTCCCCTCTGTGGTGCTGAGCTGAGCTGCAGGGACCTCTTGCTGCCTTGGTGTGGGGTTTGGCATGGGGCTTGGTGTGCCATTGGCTCTACTGGAGGAATGGAAATGAGCTGCTGCCCTCAGGGGAGTGACAGAAATGGCAGTGGAGTGGTTGATCTTGTTGCATGGCACACAGGCGCCCAGCTCTGCTCTGTGACATGGAGCTAGAAGATTGGGACAAGACCACTGACCCTGCTGTGTGTTCCAGCTGCTCAGGTAACATCTGCTCAGGTTTTCACCCCTTTGGCTGCTTCTGGAATGGGGTTTGAGGCAGAACAGGGGCCTGGAGGCTTCTCCCTCCTTGAGGCTGCAGCACATTTTCCACCATGACCTCTGCTCCTGTCAGCTGCGGCTCAAGGCTGCGCTGCCCAAAGAGGAAAGGTTTTCTCTTTAACCAAGAGCAGGAAGAGCTTTTTCTTCTCTCCAGCATCACATCTACTTAATGCACTCAACCCAGAGCTGCTTGTTAATAATTAAAAAGAAAGGTTGTGCTGCAACTTCCCCCAGCTAATTGTACCCCCCAGAGCCGATAAGGGCGGATGTGTTGCGATTACTGCAGCGGTTAAAGAGCAGCAATTGGAGCAGCCTTGTGATTAAGTGGGGACTGAGAATCGGATGTGCTACCCAACAGCTGTGGGAGCCCAGCTAGAAGCCTTATCAGAAACCATCTTCAGCTGCTTTAGCTTCAAAAGCAAGAGGAGAGAAAGATACAAAGCCCAGAGAGAGGGAGATGCTGTGCCACATGCCTGCGCCTCCTTGGGGCGTTACACCACCCCTGTTACTTGGCCTGTTCCTGTTCAGGCCTGGCAGACTCAGAGAAAGTTCCTGGTTGGTTTTGTGAGGCAGAACCAACCCCCCAAGATGGGGCTGAAATGGGGCTGCTGTAAGAGGATGAGCCATCCCTCCTCTCCCCAGGTGCCACTGGGAGCCTGCTGCTGAGGCCAACCTAATGGAAACACCCCAAGTGGGGGAGGCCGCCTGCACCCTGTGCTGCTGCCTTTGCTCTGGGGGGATCATAGGAGAGCACAGGGACCAGTGTGACCAACATGCTGGGTGCAGAATGGGCATTCAGCATTGAGAAGGGGCAGGGAGTCAGTTGGGTTTCATCAGGCTCTAAGTACAACTAGTTGGGATGGGGAAATCTGTGTTTGGGAAATTGCCTCTTCCCTGGTATCATCATTTCATCTGTTTAACAGCATCGCTGGGGAAGAAGCCTGCTGCTCTTCCTGAGCGTGGGCAGCACCTCTGCCAGGGAGGGGAGCCTTTGCAGGAAGGATGCTGCCTTTCCTCCTGTGATGTGAGCAGGGACTACCCCAGCCTCTGCCCTCATCACCAGGATTCTCTTCGCCTTGTGACCTAGACCGTGAGTAACTGGTTTGGTCCCTGGAGTACAGGCTGTGTAAGCACCTTGCCAGCGCCCTGGGAAGCTGCACGCGTCTCCCTGCAGTGCAGTGGCTCAAAACAATGTAAACTGGGCAGGTGAGGGCTTGGAGAGCAGGGCAGGCAGCTCAGGGCTGCTCAGTTAAGCTGTGTGTTAGTAAGGGTCACCATCACGGTACAGTGGGCTCACCAGTGCTGGTCCCAGGCACGTGCTGGGACTGCTGAGGGATGGCTGGTGTTTCAAAGAGCACTAATGCCTGATGGTAACAAGGGACGTTGGGAGGCAGAGCAGCTACTGAAGGGTGCTTTAAATAAACAGAGCGACTGCCTCTGACCTCTTGTGTGCCCAGAGCCCCCATCTGCCAGGTCCCACCCTGGTCCTGCATCTGAGTCTCAGATCATCCTCAATGCTCTATTGCAGTTCCCTCACTTCCCTCCCAAACCAACCCCACCGCTGTCTTCCAGCCACCACTGAGTGCCTCAGGCCCTGGTCTTCCTCTCACACCCATCCCATCTTCTCCCCAGAGCTGTGCCCTGTCCTGACTGAAGGGCTGAGTCTTGCAGGCTCTAAGATACAGGGGTGTCCTTTGGCCTCAGTGCAGTTGGTCTCTTGGAGTGGTGGCAGTGGCTCACATGCATCTTGGGAAGGTTCAGGTCATCACATGAGAGGGCTGATGCTGTTTCTTTCCCAATTTTTGGTCCCTCCACCTCCCCAAACACTTTGTCTTCCCATTTACGCCTGTTTGTTTGTAGGAGGGTGCATTGCTGGTTCTCCATTCACAGGCACATGGTCACACAGCAGCTATTTCACTGGGAACAGCAATCCCATCACTAAAAAATCATCTCCAACCCAAAGCATGACAATGTTTGGCTTCTAAAAAAAAAACCCCAAACCCTCTGTTGTTCTTATTTACTTGTCCCTAAAGGAAAGTGGAGATGGGGTGCAGGGGGGTGGGGTGTTCCTTGTGGTTTGCTGGCTTTGCCAGCAGGCAGTTGCACCTTCCCCAGTTCCTCACGTTCCCAGACCCCCTGACATGAGGCCACTCCAGCCAGTGCCAGGAAGGTGCCAGCCCAGCATGTTGCCTCCAGGCACTGCGCCTCAGCTGCAGGGGCACCTCCACCACGCAGGAGGCTCTGACAAAAGCTCTGCTCACTCTGTGACTCTGGCCATCAGGGGCATTTAATGGCATTTTGCTTTCAGATGACACGTAACAGTTACAGTTGTTGACATTTGGCACTGGCTGCCTCACAACAGCAGCAGGACTCGGGCACGGGGAGGGGAGGGGGAGTCAGTGTGTAAAACCAGGGGCAGCCCAGCTGTCCAGCTGCCCTACACCGTGCAGCCATGGTGTGGGGAGGGGTACAGCTGTGCTGCCAGCACCGTGAGCCTGGGCACATGGACTGGTTGCTGGGAGCAGTGTAATGGGCTTTCCCAGAGCCCTGCTGCTTCCAGCAGGCGAGCTGGCTCCCCTACCACTCACCCATGCAAACCCTCCCTGGCCTTGTGGCTGCACTCCAGCCCTTAGGACAGAATTGGGTTTTCTGGGGTACGCCAGCTGCATCAGCCAGCGCAGCACCCCCTCCTCATCACACCGACTCATCAGACTGACCTTTAATAGAATCACAGCATTAAATGGTTAAAAACCACCCCCACCCCCCCCCAACCCACCCAAAACCCAACCCAAGCCCAACAGCACAACCCCCCCCCCCCATGTTGGTATCAATACCTTCAGCAATTAAGCAGCTGCTCAAACATGATCAGCTGATGCTGCCCCTCCTCTGGGGCTGCAGGGCTAAAGAAGACACACCAAGTTCCCTGCTGCCTGGGTTCTGATACCACCCATACCTGAGAGCACAGGGTTAGCAGGGCCTCTGGCAGCAAGAGAGTTGGTTTGGGCACAGGGACTGGTGCAAGAGACTCTGGTTCTCCCTGGGTTTGGGTCACTCGCTACCAGTACAAAACCCCACCAAACCCCCCCCATGCTTTTAAACAAAACCCTTTTGACATTTAGTCCTTTTAATCCCCCCCAATCATCTCTAAGCCTCCTAAGATACCTACAGGTGTCATTTTAAAAAATAAAAATATCCCCAAAGTAACCAGTGAGGAGTGTAACTCCTGTCTGAGCTGGTTACCACAGCGTTACGTACTGGGCCATCAGAGGGCCCATGTCCCCGGTTCTCTCCCAACCAGCGGCCACATTCTGCAGACAGAGAAGGTGCTGGAATCATCCCACCTGGAGATCCCAGGGCAGGGCTCCACCAGTGCTCCCTGCAGCCAGACAGGGACCTGCAGTAACACAACCCCTGCTCAGCCAGGTGGGTTGAGTTTTGGGGGTTTGTCACCCTGCAAACACCTCTCCACGTCAGAAAAGGGGGGAAAAAAAAGCAAAAGAGAAACTGCCATTTCTCTTCCAGTGAAGGATTTCAGAGAGTGCAACATGACCTGCTACACAAACAGGCACCTGCAGCTCACCATGTCTGGCTGCACCCAACACAGGCCCAGGGGT
This sequence comes from Gallinula chloropus, assembly GCF_964237585.1. Taxonomy (NCBI): domain Eukaryota; kingdom Metazoa; phylum Chordata; class Aves; order Gruiformes; family Rallidae; genus Gallinula; species Gallinula chloropus. Next base: position 20,129,340 of record NC_140097.1, read on the forward strand.
TCCCCCTTTCAATGATCTGGATTTCTTTCCCCTTGCACAGAAGCCAGGCATGCCAAGCCTCACTCTTGTTTCACCCAGGAACTTCTGACCACACCATGTACCCATCATCTGGTGCTGCCAAACCTCACAGGATCCCTCAAGCACTTTGCAGCAAACTGTTCACCAAGTATTAACGGTCATTTCTTTCTTTTTTAATGGATAAACCCCACTTCCATTCTCCATCAGGATTCGTTTCCTTGGTATCTGGCTTCCTAGGAAGCTTCTATCTTCAAGCAGAGAATCAATAGGAAAGCATCCCAGCTCAAATTTATGAAATAAAAAGCAAACAGGACCAAAAATAAAGTAAAATATACAGAAGTGACCCTTCAGTCTCTTGTACAGCACAAAGAGCCCCTTTCCCTTCCCCATCAACCCCCCCCCCCCCCCCCCCCCCCAGCCTTGCAGGCCACGTACAGAGACCAAGGAGGTGCAGGATGCTGGGGCCTGAGACATGGGGATGGGTTGGGACTGTCCCAGCCCTTCCTGGGCCACAAGAACTAGGATACTGCACAAGTTTAGAAATCCATCAGTGAACAAGGCTTTACTGACAACTTCTCATACAGTTAAAAAATAAAAATACAGAACAACAGCGGACAGTGTCACATATTAAAAACGAATAAAATGGGCTCTATTTAAATGGTATTAAAATTAATTAGGAACTAAAAATCTTGCCACTTTGGCTGAGGTGTTTCGAGCCTCCACCAAAACGATCGGCCTTAAAAACAGCTGGGTTGTGTGACACACAAAGAAAAACATGGAATCTGAAAAGACAGTGTGGGCTAGGCAGTGTCTTTGACTATAACTATCACCATATGTTCCTCCTCTAACTTCCCCAATGTCCTTAGTGCTGACTGGAGGTACTGCTGAGAGAATTCACAAGGAGGGAAGGCGTAAAGCATGCCTGTGCTGTCTCTGCCCTTCGCCCCTCCCACGGGCAGGCTGATAACCCCAGCAGCCTGCTTCTGTTTCAAGTAGGAGACCAGATTCCTGAGAAGCCGTCGCTGCAAGCCGGGCTCTACAACAGGGAAGGTCCCCTCAGCCCCCGCCCCTCCAGGGCTGGATTGGGTGGCCAGGAGCACGGCGTAGCCGTTGGGGCTGCCTTGTTTGATGCGCCGAGTTACTTCATCCAGCTTGGGCTGGTCCAGCCGAAGTCTCTGAGCGATTTTGAGCTGCGTGAGCTTCCCGCCGGATGAATGGTCTTTAAGGAGTCCGTTGATGACACCCAGGTCTCCCTCCAGGATGTGCATAGAGGTGGGGAAGCAGCTGTTTTTTAGCACGAGAAGCCCGTTCCAAGCCAGCTGCAGCGTCTGAGCGTATTCCGACAAATTCTTTAGCTTTTTGGTCTCGGATTTTGGCTCCTCGTGAGCTTTGGACTCCGACTCACCCGTTCGATGATTGCGTTCGCTGTCCCTTTTTTTGGGCTGGGGCGCATCGGCTGCCTCGCGATGGGGCTTCTCCTCGGTCGCGTGACGATTGTTCTGGAGGGAGTTACTGGGCTCTTTCTCGGCGCCGGGTTCTGTAGTGTGGTTCTCCTTGCGAGCCCTGTCTGGGCTGCGGTCTAAAGCTGGCCCACCGGCCTTTGTCCTGCTTCTGTCCTCGTAAGGCGAGTGAGCAGTCCTGCCGCGGTCGCTGGAAAGGCTCCGGCGTTTCCGCCTCTCCTCCCACGGCTTGGGCACGCTGCGGTCGCTGTCGCTGCCCCAGCGCTCTCCGCTCCGGCTGCGCACCGATCGGCTGTAGCTCTCCAGGTTGTTCCTGCGTTCAGCAGTTTTGGCAGGGCTGGCCCAGTCTGCCTCTGCAAAGCTCCTGTCTCTGTCCGAGTACAGGAGGTGGGGAGGAGTCCTATCCCGCACCCTCAAGTCTTGCTCCAGGCTTCTGTGTCTGCTGTAGCCGTCAGCCAGCAGTTCATAGTGCACGGGGAGCGGCGCGGGCTGGTACTGCTGCGGGTATCTGGTCTCTTCTGCTTTGGCAAAATCCACTCGGAGTCTCCTCTCCGGCCCGCCCAAAGGGAAGCCCCTCATCTGCGCGCAGGCGGCCTGGGCAGCGTCCAAGCTCTCGTACTGGATGTAAGCGAAGCTGTCGCCCTTCACGTAGTCAATAGTCCTGATGCTGCCGAAGCGGTCGAACTCCCTCGCCAGGGCAGCCAAGGAAGTACTCGGGCCAAGACCGCCCACCCACAGCCGGGTGGTGGGGTTGGCTTTCCCGTAGCCGATTTTGATAGGGTTCCTGCCGACCACGCGGCCCGACATGGCCACCTTGGCCCGATGCGCCATGTCCAAGTTCTGGAACTTGAGGAAAGCGTAAGCCCCACCTTGGCCCCGGGCAGGACGCTTGATCACCACTTCTTCGATGATGCCGTACTTCTCAAAGGCCCGTCTCAGCTCCACCTCCGAGACGTTGTGGTCCAGGTTGCCGATGAAGAGGTTGCGGGTCGCTCTCTGGTCATCCTCCGGCATCAGGTCTTCCTCAGCCACGATGGGGTAACTGTAAGGGCGGCCGCGCTCGTCGTACAGCCCATAGTAATCCAGGGCCCTCTCCCGCTCCCGGGAGAGCCCGATGGCGGCCGCTTCCAAAGCGAAGGCGGCGGCCGCGGCGTGCGCGTGCCTGGGCCGCGGCTCCCGCAGCAAGGGGCTGGTGACGGGAGAGAGCGATCTCTGCTTGTACTGGTAGGTGCTGTGGATGGGCGGCAGGTACCCCAGGGGCTCTGGAGAGGGCGCGGGGGGCGGCGTGCGGCTCCTCCGGCCCCCGCGCAGATACACCGGCTCCACCTTGAGGGGCCGATCGTAGAGGAGCAGCTGCCGAGCCCGGGCGTGCCGGCGGGCGTCGCGGGCGTCCCCGGGGTGTCGGAAGTTGACGTAGGCGACGCGGCCGAGCTCGGGCGTGTGTGAGAGTTTGACACTGATGTCCCCGGCTCCCCCCCCCGCGAAGCGCTGGAAGAGGCGGAACAGGCCGTCCTCCAGCAGCTGGTCGGGCAGGGCCGCGCTCAGCCCGCTCACCAGCAGCGTCTTGTACTCACAGGAGCCGGGCGGCTCCCCGGCCAGGCCCGCCGAGCCCCCCAGCGGCGCCAGCAGCAGCGAGGGCGCGGCGCCCGGCGGCGGCCCGGCCAGCAGGAGCGAGGGGGCCACCACGGCGCCCGGCAGGGCCTTGGCCTTGGGCACGCCGAGCGCCCGGGACGACGACGAGGAGGACGACGACGACGAGGGGGCGGCCTGGCTGCCGCCGCGGGCGCCCGAGGCCGAGCCGCTCCCCGCCGGGCGGTGGTTCGAGTCGCCGCCGCCGGCGCGCTCATCGCCGCGGTGGCTGCGGGAGCTGGAGCCGCCTCCGCCGCTGCCTCCTCCGCCGCCGCTGCCGCCTCCGCCGCTGGTGGTGGTGGTGCCGCCGCCTCCGCCGCCGCCGCCGCCGCCGCCGGGCGTGGACTTGTCCCGGCTGCTGCGGGAGGCGCCCGAGCTCCGGTGCGGGCCGCGCCGGCTGCTGCTCTCGCGTTCGCGCTCGCGGGGCCGCTTGGCGGCGGCGGCGCGGCCTCCCCCAGCCCCCGGCGGGCTGGAGTCCCGTTCGCTGCCCCGCTTCATGGCGCCGGGGCCCGCGGCTCAGGAGACGCCTCCGGCGGCCGCCGCCATCTTGGACAAAAGGGAACGAAGGCGGCTCCGGCCGCCGCGCCGCGCGGGCCCTACGTCATCGCCCCGCGCCCCGCCGCATGGCGGCGTCAGGAGCGCGATGGTCGCGGCGACACCAGAGCGCCTCCCGCCGCCGGGCCGGCCGGCCGCACGTGACGGCGGGCGGCCAATCGGGAGGGGGCGGCGGGCGCGCGCCCGGCGGCAGCCCGCTCCCCGCCGCCGGGGCCGCGCGCGGGAACGGCGCCTGGGGAGGGCGCGCGCGGGGCCGCTCCCACCGGGGCGGCGGATGGGGAAAGGGCGGGGGGGGGGGGGGGGGGGTGGTGAGCGGAGAGGGACGGGGAGGGGGGAAAAAGGGGCGAGAACCGCGCGTGTCCCCCCCGCAATCACGTCACACGTCACGGCTCCGCCCGGCACACACCCTTGTACTTTAATGAGCCTCTCGTACAGCGCGCGCGCCAACCCCGCCACCGCCGCGCCGGGGGCGCGCGCCTCGGCCGCCTCAGCGCCGGGCCCGGCCCGGCCCCGCCCCCTCCCTCCCTCCCTCGCCGCCGCCCTCAGAGGTCCGCGCGGGCGCCCGCGGCCCTGGGCGCGTACTTGGGCATCAGTTCATGGATCCTGCGGATGAAGTCGGACTTCTCGGCGCAGCCCTTGCACGCCTCGCCCCAGTCGTCCAGGATCCGCCGCAGCTCCTTGACGCGCAGCTTGCGCAGGTCGGCGGTGCTCAGGTCGATCTGCTTGTCTGCGGGGGGAGAGCGGAGCCGCGCTCAGCGGGGACCGGCGGGCACAGCCCCCCCCCACCCCTCCAGCCACACACACCCCCCGGCCGCCCCTCCTCCGGCCGGCGCGGAGGCGGTGAGGGGTCTGAGGCGGCGGCTGCGGAGCGCAGGACAGCGGGGAAGGGCGCCGGGCTCCCGGGGCCGAGGGGACGCCGCGAGGCTGCCCAGCAGGTAAGGGCTGGAAAGGAGCCTGGGAGCGCGGCCGTGGCTGGGATGCGGTGCTCCGCGGTAGCCCTGAAACCCCCTTCCCTTGCAGGGGCTGCAGCGCTTTAGGCCGCTCTGCTGCCGGGTAAGGAAGAGGTCGTGGAGTGGTTTCGGGGGAAAGATAAGCAGGTGAGAGCAACAGGAAGGTTTTTAGGAAGCAACAGGGAGTCAGGACGTGGGAGTTTAAAGACCCACAATCCGAGGGGTGTCTCCAGGGAATGTAAAGACAGAGAGATACGGGAGAGCAGACTGAGGAACGTCCAGGAGCCTTCTTCAGGTCGGTCCCTTCAGGAAGAGTCCATCGTCTAGGAATGCGAGAGCCCAGGGAGGGTGGTACGAAACAGAGCGCCGAATGCTCCGAGCAGGCACCACGGGGCAAGAACTGTGTTATCAGCCTGCTCCTGCCAGGTGCAAAGCAGCCAGGACTGCACAGCTTAGCTCTGCAGGTTCTATACCTGTGTACAAGGAACCCAGGCCATCAGACACACCTGGCTGCTCCCCAGCGTGAGCGCTGCCGCATGCTCTCCTCAATTCGGCATTCAAATAGCCATTTACACGCAGCAGTGCCAATATGCCCATCAGTTACTTAATTCAAGGCAGATCAGTGGCTCTGCAGAAGCTAAAAAGGGTTAGTGGCCAACAATCTTACCTGAACATCCCCATCAGACTCTTAAGATGTTCATGGAGAGCAAGCTGGGTTATGCAACCTAATTTGGGTAGTGATCTTGCTACTGAACTTAGGACCGAGTAGTTTTAGCCTGCTGTTACACCCCAAATGATCCACACCCCAGAAAAACATGGGCATTTCCCCTCAGGCTGGCAACTCACCGTATTTTAGTTCACAGATCTGACTGTCTTTCTTCTTTAGTTTCTCACAGATCTTTTCCACGGGGATGTGATGACTCATGGGCTTTGATACCTCATTAATGATTTTGGTGGCTGCATCACTTGTGGCCCCAACATAATAGCACTAGAGGGAAGAGAAGAATGAGGTGGGGACGCATGGAAAAACGCTCCTGAAAGGAGAGAGTCTTCTGTCCATCTTCTCTCCTCACTTGGTTTTGCAGCTAATGGTTTACTGTTACAGAACCTTTCTGAGTGACTGCTGCAGGCGGGCAAAAGGAAACCCGAGCCTGGGCACACTTCCCATCACACCACTTTTTAAAGCTGTTGAGGCTTGTTTTCTTGTTTCTCAATTTTTTTTTTTTAAGAAACAGCTCAACTGCAGTAAGAATAAAGTCTTAATTCAAGGAGGAAGACTTTCTGAAGCACTCCCCCTCTGCATTTCTCATCGAGTGTCTCTGCAGTTTTCTTCTTAGGAAAACTCAGGGCCTTTTCCTTGGGGCTCTTCATTTGTGGCTTGCCCTCTGCTTTTAGTTAGGGCAATTTGTTTTTAATTTATTTAGTTTTCAGCTAAATAACCAAAGAGCATAAACATTTTAACAGCTTACACTGCACCCCAAATACAGTTTACAGGACAAGGAAGTCCTACTGCAAGTAAAAGCTTTATAATCCCCAGTGCTCCAGTAACAGGGAGAAACGAGGTCAGACAGCAGGACGTCTGCTGACAGACTGGCTTTTTTTACTTCTTTTGCATTTTTTAAGGTGAAGAGGAGGAACTCCTCAAGTCTTCTCTTATAAAAAAGTTATAGGACCAATTGTGGCCGCAGAGCTTGTAAGAACGGCCCCAGGAAGCCGTATCATACAAACTCTGCAGCATTAGTTTCCCCTTGTTTACCTACAACCTACTCCCTCAAGAGGCAAGTAGCACTGACAACTACTACTACTACTACTTACCAGGCGGTTCTCTTTGCCTTTTGCTTCTTTGCAGGATTTCAAGAGCTCCTTTTCAATACTGGCAGGTGTGAACTCAACGTCGTTGTCCTTGAGACTCTGGTAGAACCTTCCCAGGAACGTAACACACACTGGAAGGGAAGATGGATGGAGTTATCTGCCACTGCAGTAACCTCATGGCAGCTCTTAGAGGGCACTCGGAGGGAAACAGTAAGGGATCTGCAGAACAGAACTCCTAGGAGCAGCATTAGCAGTTGGTGACTTCACACACATTTCTGTAAGTCTTTCAGAGCACACATCAATCAACAACATGCCCTGGGATTTTTGGTGGGTTTTTGACAATCTGAGAAACCAGATCCATGGAAGTGTCCAGTGGCTTCTGTACACTGTCCTGAGCGAGCAGCAGAGTTCAGCTGAGGGGTACAAGACATAACAGCGCCCGTGCAAAAACGTAAACTTAAATTTTCTGTCTTATTCTTGCTGCTTTGGGAAGCAACTTGTCAGACCACAGGCTTCAAAACCAGTTCTGATTGAAAACCAACTCTCTCTACGTAATCCCGTCAGACTCCACGTGTGCAATACGGTAACACCGATTATCAAGGTGGTTCAGTCCACAGGTAAGTTATTCCCATCAGGAAAATAAAGGTACATGGTCACACGCTACGTCCACCTGGCGTGTTTCTCCTCTCTTCGTTCCCACGAGCTTCTGCACTGGTTTCAGGTTGAGAGAGAGGGAAGAGTTAAAAGATACTGGAGCTCCCACAAGCGCACCAGCAGCTGAGCGGACAGGTCCGGGTTCCTGCCCGGTGCATCACTGTGCTTTCCCTGAGGCAGCAGTCACTCCACTCCGCACACGCTCCGGACTACGTGCAGCACACCCGCGTGTGCCCGGGGCGCAGGGCAGCCAGCCATGGCTACCACAGCACACAGGGGCTGTGCGACCACCTCACAGAAAGAGCTGCTGGAAGAGCTGCTGCCAGTTTCCCGGCGTCAGATTCCGCTCATTCTGCTGCTCACCAGGTCGCCTGTGAACATCAGCATGGCCCAGACCCAGTGCTCCACGGCCCCACCAGCTCCTGTGGCAGCAGGACCTGGGGATTCTCAGGACCTGCCTCTAGAGGAGAGGTGCGAGTTACCTCTTTTGTGTCATTTATTTACCTCAGCAGGAAGGGATCAGCAAACGTTAGTGTCATTATAACTTGTATTCAGCTCTAAACACAAGCCGTGGCATGGGAAAGGGGCAAATACCGGCCATCGAGTGTGACAGTCAAAGCCCAGTACAACCTGACTCTCGTTATATTAAAATTAGAGGTAACTATAAGCTGGGCTATTTAGGAAAACATTTTTTCTAGGCATACACCACTGTCATTTACCTCCCATCAGCCTGTCCCCAGTCACAGACACACACTGATGTCCGTGGTGCGCTGTTTGGAAGTGAAAACCTTGGGGAAGAATAAAGATGCTGCAGGCAGTGGTACCGACTGCAGTACAGTTGGCACAAACTTCCATCCTAGTGCTGGGACAGCAGCTGAAAGTTTTGATTTACTACACACCCTCCCCATCCTGTCTCAGTTTCTGTCCCTACAAAGAGGGGGTGAGCATCAGTACTGCAAACTTCCCAACTAGTTACTAGAGCCCCACCTCAAGGTTTTCTTGCTCCATCAGACAAGAGCAGCTTATTTTGCTGTGCAGCCCGACAGCTTCCAGCCCAGCGGCTGTGGGATGCGGGTAAAGCGCCTGCTCTCATTTACATCAGCCGAACGCCACTCCCGGCTTCACTCGCTAAAGACAGGATGCCCAGCACTCCAGCGGGCAAAGCTGAGGCGCGTCTAACCCATGGGTAAAGGGGGGAGTCCAGGTGAGAAGCTGCACTCCGGCTCCAGCCACCATCCGTGCCGGCGGGGGAGCGGGGGAAGAGCGCTTCCCCCCGGCCCGGCTGGGAGAGCCGAGGAGCTGATCTCTCCGGGCTGAAGAGGAGACGATCCTGTCTCCCGGGGTCGGCGCTTTCCTTTCCCGCGGGAGCTCCGCGCTGCCGCTACCCCTGTTGAGACCGGCAACTTCTCGACACCGCTACAGTACCTCGGGGAGGGAGGTCCCGGCCCCCTCCCGCGGGACGGACGGGCCCCAGCCCGGGGGAGCGGGGCACGGCCGGCGGCTCCGCCCCGTGATGCTCCCCCAGGGGCCGCCCGCTCCCCGGCCGGCGCCGGGGCTCAGCCACCTCCGGGCAGCGCTTCCGCCCCGGCCCGCCAGCACTTTGGGCGGACTCGGGAGACTTTCCCGGCCCCGGAAAGAACAGCTCCCCGCCGGCCCGACCCGGCCCGGCCCCAGCCCCGGCGGCGCCGGGCTGTCACCGCCCTCCGGCAGCGGGGAGGGGAGCGACCGGAGCGCAGCCCCCGCTCCGCGTCCCGGCTGCCCAGGCCAGCGGGCGGGCCGGGCTGCGGGAAGCGGCGGCAAGGAGCGGCCTCACCTCGCCGGGCCCGGGGGCCTCCAGCCGGGCCGGGCCCGCCCCCCCTCCGGCCCGGCCCCACTCACCCTCGCACTCCCCGTCGCGCAGGGCCCGGCTGCCGGCCGGCAGCAGGAGCAGGGCCAGAGCCGCCCAGAGCCCGTGGGCCGCCCGCATCCCGCCTCGCTCGGCAGCCCGCGCGCACTGCACCCGCCGCACCGGTACCGTCGCCCCCGCGCCGGCTCCCCACGCCACCGCCGCCCCATTGGCCCGCTCCCCACCCAGCTTCCACGCTGCCTCCTCCCATTGGCCGCTCTGCGGCCTCCACGGGAGAGTTGGCGGCTGCTGATTGCGGGAGGCGACGGGACGCCGGCGCGCGGAGAATGCCCCCGCCTCCCCTGGCCGCCATTTTTGTTAAGGGAAAGCCGTCCTCGTGCGCTTCGGGGCGGCCGCCATTTTCTAAGCGGGCAGATTCTCACACCTGCGGCGTGAGGCGCGGTCCCGCTTTCGCCCGCGGCCAGCGGCTTCCTCCGGGCCCGGCCGCTCGGCGGGAGCGTCCCGCCGTCTGCTGGCCGTGGCAGGGCGGCCGTTTGGGGCCAGGCTGCGGGGAGGCTTCCCGAGGTCGTCGAGCAGCGCGGGGTGCGGTGCCGGGGGGAGTCCGTTTGGCCGGGCGGTGAGGCCGCGGGGCTGGCGGCGGGAGCTCGGCAGGGCGGGGGCGGCCCTGCCCCCTGTGACCGGCCTCTGCCGCCTGTGAGCGGCAGCCGAGCGGACAGGCCGGGCCCGGCGCTGAGGGTCTGCCTACGCTGGGCTGTGCGCGTCCCCCTGGGCGTTACAGGGCCGCTCCTCTGAGGCGGGGCCGCTGGAAGCTGAGCGGGTACGTCAGCGGCTCGTGAGCGGCCGGTTTCAGCCGCTTCCAGGGGCTGTTTCTGTGGCGTCGGTGGGGTGAACGGAGTTGGGGGTGTGGGGTTTGGGTTGGGCTTTTCTTTTTAATCCCTCCTCGCTGCCCCAGTGGCTGCACCAGCTGCCTTTTGTTCCCCAGGCCCTCACAGGGTGTGCTGGGAACAATCCTGACCCCGGGACCTTACCCCTTAAAAAGGGTTGTGAAGCTGTAGGAGTGCACACCCCCATTCCGTGTCTCGAGGGGCTGTACCTGTCCTAGAACATTCTAGCGAGAGGAAGTAGAGGTGAGACCATATAGCCCTGTGATACACTGAGGGAGCACATGCCTTAGCTTGGTGGGTTCTTTGGTACAGGCAGCCTGGCTGTGCCCGCCAAAGCAAAGCCCTGGGTGGAGCTGTGAGGAGTTTTTCAGTGTCTGCACCTGTATTTTCTTGCAGGTGATCACCTGCAAGTTATGAGCTTGTTGAGGAGAGACGGGGAGTGGGGAGAAGCAGCAGCCTGGTTCCACAGAGGTCACGTAGCAGGTGAGTGGTAATTAGGACATTATCTTGCTGGTGTGACTACATCATGTGTTTATCAGATAAAAGAGGTGGCTTTTCACCTTTCTAGGTCTTGTTATCTCTCAAAATGTGTTTATTAAGGCTGGACATGATCTTACTGCCTTGTTTTTTTATTTAATTGGCCCATAATAGTTCCTAGAATTACTCGATACTTGAGGAAGTTTGTTGGCTTTTCTAGGCTTATGCTGATTGCCTGCTAAAGTCACACAGTTGTGTGGAGAAGTAACTGCTTAACTTGCCCTAGTTTCTTAGCAGGGCAGTGGCCATAAGAGGTGCAAGATGAAGTGGCTCATTAATTAGATTTGGAATTCAGAGAGTCTAGGAACCTCATGATAACGAGGAAGCTTGACTGTTAAAGGAGTGCAGTTATGAAACAAGTCTTCAAACAAAGTAGGAATTTTATACATTTTGATAGAAGAGGCTGTGTGACAGGGTAGGAGGGGCTTTTTTGTTTGGTTTTGTGTTGGGTGGGGGTTTTTCCCCCCCTCTTTTGGGTTGGGAAATGAGCCTCTCACACTGTTTTGATGCAGAGTTCTCAGATGCCTCTGAGGAAGATCAAGATTTCTTTGGATTTTATTATTCCTTCTTTTCTAGTTTATTTTCCAACATACCAGCAGCTAGCAAGAGTTGCTTTCATTTGAACTTTTGCTTCTCTTTTGCTCCATGGGGAGGTCTGTAGGGTTCTGCTCATTCCACCACCGTCCAGCCACCGTCTCTCTCGGGCATTAGGGATTTGCCACGTCTGAAACCTGGATGCTGAACAGCTTGTGGTGGTCCTCAGTGGTGTTGGGACATTCTGTTACCTTTCCAAGTGTTGGAAAAAGCAAAAAGCTTTTTTTTTTTAACCCCCTCCCTGTTCCTTTCTTTTTTTCTTAAATGCAGTTGTTAATTTGCACATGTATAATAAGCAGTGAGATTCAGAAGAATGTCACTGCCTCAGAGATCTTCCTGCAGTGTCCTGTGCTCAGGATACTTTGAGCTGCATCAAGGTTCAGGGTTCCTAGTGTCTATCTTTTAAAAGTGACTGGCTTAGATTTGTTTCTGGGTGTAAAAGCTGGTGGGTTTTATTGTTGAAATCCCCCTCGGTTGTCCAGGAGGCTTTAGCTGCTGTTTTAGCATCAGAGTTTGATGTTTGCATTGAATATCCTGCAGGTATAGTTTTTATCAATGAATTCCTCATTTGGAATAAAGACAGATCAAGGAGGGAGATGAGAGGTTCTTGTATGTGAGGATTTGAGAGAGGCAAAATGTGGATGGACTTTTACCCTGTTACTGGGAAGAGGCCAAGGGTGTAGGAAGCAGTAATGAGGGTTTCTAGTCCAGCCCAGCCCTAAACTGTGCAGTTAGACTGCTGGAGCAGAAAGTATTAACCAGGCTTTTGGGGAGGTTACACAGTGCTGCGTCCTTTACAGCTGCTGTGCCCTGCGGGATGCCAGGAGGCACAGAGGTGGTTGTGCTTGTGCCCTGTGCTCATGGATTGGGAGTCTGGCTGGGAGTTTGGTCATGGTTTTACCTAAGCCAAATAGTACTGAAGAAGTGAGGTCCTGGAGACTGGGATATAGTCACTGTGCCAGTGATGGATCGCTGAGCTGGTAATGTACAGCTGGAGTGAATGCTGGACAGAAGCTGGAGTAGAACTACTATCTGTGTCCAGAGCTGGGGCCTGCAATACAAGAGAGACGTGGAACTGTTGGAGGGGGTTCAGAGGAGCCATGAAGATGCTCAGAGGGCTGGAGCAGCTGCCCTATGGAGAGAAGCTGAGAGAGCTGGGCTGGTTCAGCCTGGAGAAGAGAAGGCTGTGGGGGGACCTCATTGCAGCCTTCCAGTCCCTGAAGGGAGCAGAGAAACAGGAGGGGAATCAGGTTTTTAAAAGGGTAGATAATGGCAGGACAAGGAAGGTTTAAATTAGATATTAGGGGGAGGTTTTTTACAGTGAGACTGGTGAGGGGCTGGAACAGGCTGCCCAGAGAGGGGGTGGGTGCCCCATCCCTGGGGGTGTTCAAGGCCAGGTTGGATGTGGCCCTGGGCAACCTTGTGTAGCTCCAGGCCTGGAGGTTGGTGCCCCTGCCTGTGGCAGGGGGTTGGAACTCTATGATCCTTGGGGTCCCTTCCAACCTGTGCCATTTTATGATTCTTTGATTCTATACTAATCCAAATTGGGTTTCAGTTTACATGGGATTGGTAGTAAAGCCTGTGTAAAGGGAGACATGGTATGTGAATTCTCTTAACAGAGAAGACCTGCAGCTAGGACCTCTTGGCTGGGCTGTGGTGTCGTGTGTCTTCATACACACATAGGTATTATCCTTCTGAACTGCTTCCACTAAGAAGAGTCTACAAAAAACATACTTATGTAAAGGTGAAGCAGGGTGAATCTTTATTGGCTAGGATATGGTCCTTTCTAGAAATTTAATTTCTTCTCTTACCAGCATTATAATACACAAGTCATGTTGAAGCTGTACTGAAGCTTGGTTTTATTTTTTTTTTGGGTGAGGTGTTTGAATGGAGTAGTTACCCTTCAATCAGACTAGTGTGGCCTTAGCTTAAATAAACTATTTGACTTGCACTGAAAAAAGGTCAGCTTTAACAGAAACTGGGTTGTTTTTAACTCTTTTAAAGCTGAGGGCTTCACACCTTCTGTTATGCCAGATACACTTTATTTCCTGTTTGGTTAATAAAGTTTTCTAGCTGGGAGGGAAAAGAAAAAGTGTTTGCTCGACTCGTTTGGGTCAGGAACAGGTTTGGGTCAGGAACAGTCTCCAAGGGTCTGACTTGGACAAACTTCTTTCAGGTGTCAGATGAACCCCTTGGCTAAACCACATTTTGATGTTTTAGCTGCGCTCCCAAGTACTGTGTTACAGTTTAGCTCTTGTCAGTGTTTGTATGTGGTAGGTACTTAATGGAAATAAGGATGGCCTGGCAGTCTGTGTCCAGGGCCAGCTTCAGTTGGACCATTATTATATTTTACTGCTAAATGTCTTCTGGGACAAGTTTTAAGTTTGTGTTTTTGTGTGTGTTTGTCAAGACAGGATGTGAGAAATGGGTTGCTTTTTCTTCCTCCTGTACCTTGACCTTGTTCATGTAGTGAAAATGCCCTGGTCAGGCCCCACCTGGAGTGTTGTGTCCAGTTCTGGGCTCCTTGAGATAAAAAAGCCAGGGTGGCTAAGAGAGCCAATGGGATCCTGGGATGCATCAGGAAGAGTGTGTCCAGCAGGTCGAAGGAAGTGATCCTCCCCCTCTACTCTGCATTGGTCAGGCCCCACCTGGTGTACTGTGTCCAGTTCTGGGCTCCCTGGTATAAAAAAGACAGGGATCTGCTGGAGAGAGTCCAGAGAAGGGCAACGAAGATGATTAGGGGCCCGGAACATCCCCCCTATGAGGAAAGGCTGAGTGAGCTGGGGCTGTTCAGCCTGGAGAAAAGAAGGCTTAGGGGGGACCTAATTAGTGTTTATAAATATCTTAGACTTGGGATGCAGGGGGAATTGGCCAGCCCCTTCTCAGTGTCTGTGGGGACAGGACAAGGGGCAATGGCTGCAAGCTGGAGCATGGGAAGTTCCGCACCAACATGCGGAAGAACTTTTTCACAGTAAGGGTGACAGAGCAGTGGAATAGGCTGCCCAGGGAGGTGGTTGAGTCTCCTTCTCTGGAGATATTCAAGTCTTGTCTGGATGCCTATCTGTGTAATGTGAGATAGGGAGCTGCTTTGGCAGGGGGGTTGGACCCGATGATCTCTTGAGGTCCCTTTCAACCCCTAAGATTCTGTGATTCTGTGATCTCCTGGAGAGAGTCCAGAGGAGGCTATGGAGATGATGAAGGGCCTGGAGCATCTCCCCTGTGAGGAAAGGCTGAGTGAGCTGGGGCTGTTCAGCCTGGAGAAAAGAAGACTAAGGGGGGACCTTATGAATGTTTATCAATATCTGAAGGACGGGATGCAGGGGGAATGGGCAGCCCCTTTTCAGTGTCTGTGGGGACAGGACAAGGGGCAATGGCTGCAAGTTGGAGCACAGGAAGTTCCACAGCACCATGGGGAAGAACTTTTCCCCAGTGAGGGTGAGGGAGCCCTGGGACAGGCTGCCCAGGGGGTGTGGAGTCTCCATCTCTGGAAAGATTCCAGCCCCATCTGGACGCCACCCTGTGTGACCTGTCCCAGGGCCCCTGCTTTGGCAGACCCCTGGAGGCCCCTTCCAGCCCCCACAGCTCTGTGATTCTGTGAAAAATGCACATCTTTGAGGTTATTCACGTGCAGCAGTTGCTATAGCTCTCAGTTCCCAAATCCTATGTTCCTTACAAGTCTTAATTGCTACTGTCACACCCTTTCTGTTAACGTGATCAGTATTTAAATGCTTTAAATTCAGAAAAGAAATGGCTGTGGCAATAGAAGTTGAATAAGCTCTCACTCATCCGCTAGCAATCCATGTGTCGCAGATGGGATAGGTCAGAGGGATGCACTTCACTCTCAGAGAGAGGCAAGAATACGTTTATTGATATAAGCAAAAGGGTGTAACGGTGTTTGGTAATAAACGGGACAGTAATTAAGATTCGATGGTAAGGTGCTCTTGATTAGTTAGTGCATAGAGAACAGGGTCAGATGCATCTATCAGGGAGACCCTCCCGTTGAGTCATGAGGTTCAGAAAGAATCCCCTTGCTTTCTAAACTCCTGCTCAGAGAGGAGCCCAGGTGTGGCTGGATTCAGTCTTAGTCCCAGATGGTTTATGTCTAAAGGACTCTATGTACAATCAGTCCTTTCTATTTCTTAGCTGAGATCACAAATGTTAGTGCACTTATTCCCAACTCACTTCCCGAGGATCTGTTGTGATCGGGTGAGGGTTCTCTCCACCTCGGCAACCTGTTGTGTTAGTATTGAACTGTGTGCTCCAGGATCTATCAAAAATTTTACCAATTGTCATCGAGGACCAACTGGAATTAAAATATATGGGCCATCATCACTTATCTATTGATAAGCCTCCGCTTTCTGTACAGGCAGACCCAATTTCCTGCTGGATGTTACTAGGTTTTTTGGATTCAGTTCCTGTAATTTCTTTCTAAGAGGGACGAAAGGATTTTCTTCCTTTCTAGGGGGTGGCATAGGAGGAGTTGAAATTTGCTCCTTCCTTTCATTGTTATCTCCCCTTTGGAATGCTTCAGTTAGACTCAAGATATTGCTAGTAGGCTGACCTTGAATCACAGCTCTGGGAATGCCTAGAGCTAATGCATTCCTCCATGACTCAGTCCTCTGTTTTGCAGATGTTGTTTGTGAGTTTTTAAATTTGTTTCCTTTTAGTTCAGTTTCTGTTTCCCTTTTCACAGGCCTTTTTATCTCCCTGGGACTTTTGTTTTTCAGATGGTATGTCATCATTCCAGCCCATTTCCCAGCTGTAGTTAACAATGTCATGCATCAATTCTGACCATGTAGGGAGTGGCTTAGGAGCTCTATTGCCATCCCTGTTGAATTCAGTATCTCTTTTAATCTCATCTCGCTTTGCAACTAGATAAGATTTAAGAAGTGCTGGGGCTCCTCGAATTAGTGGCTTTAACATTGCAAAATTTACTGTAGCAGATAGTGGGATCTCATGTAGTCCTCTCTCATGCATAGCTTGTAAGCAAGCAGCTTCTGTGACAGCTGTAGAGAGTTCACTTAACAGCTTTACTAGGAATTATGGAGGGTTGACCTCACTCCATGATGTCTATTCCACTGGCCCAATAAGCTCCTCGGCTAGTGATAGTGGGGTGTACTCATTGGGTTGGGTCCCAAATTTAAAAAGACTCCTGGACCCCAAAATCCATTTGCTTCATCCTCACTTAATATTATTCTGTCACCACCACTTAGACAACTAGCCACAGGTGTTCACATTCAGTTTCACCTGGGTTTCTGCTATATTTCTCTTGCAAATTTGTCAATTGCAATGGATCCCAGGGGATGGTTTGTGTAGTATACTGCAGCTGACCACCCCCGAGGTCCCATAGTTTCTTCTTTTTTAACAACAGGTCTGATTTCATATTCAGGAGGATTTGTAGGGAACAAAACGTCCTCCTTATCCAAGTCACTATCATTATTATCACCCCAGAAATCTCCATCCCAATCTTCAGGAGATACTGTCAGTTTCCTGATCTGTACAATATCATTTCAACTTTTTCTCCCAACTTTTCCCTTTTCTCTTTTTCTTCTTGCAACTGTTTCTGTATCTGTTCAATTTTTAAGGACAGTAACATTTCAGTTGCCTTTCTGCTTTCTATTTCCTTTTCCTGGTCCTTCTGGTTTTTTTGTCTCTCATTTCCCTTTCTTGATAGGCAGCTTGTAAACAGGTACCCAGCATTTTACAGATGATTCCTTTATTTTTTCCCGTCCTTTGTACAGCCTCTCGTAACTTTTAGGTGTTCTTCAATGGCTTCCCAGTTATGCCAATTGTCACAAGCCCATTCATTTGAGAAGTTGGGGGCTTGGATTTACTCCATGCCTCCCTAAATAATCAGAGATACTGTTTACCATCCTGCCAACTATGCCAATTTGTCACAGATGGGATAGATCAGAGGGAGGCACATCTGTCTTCCTGAACTGTGAGACAGATGCAGAAATCACAATCAGCACCAATGGTTATCAATCAATCCATATAAACAGGAAAACATGGGGGCAATGGGGGACACATACCATCACACCGTGCAGTGGAGTATGTATTGGAGACCTCAGCACTGATTCCCTTGATCTCAGGAAGTATTTCCTCAAAGCTCTCAATTAAAGGCAGGTGTCTCAGGCTCTGGCAAGCGGGATGTAGAGCTACCTGACTGGCTGGTCAAGGTGACATCATTAAATAGTGTTGTGTCAGCGAAGAGTGTGGAAGCTGTACACAATAGCCACAATGTTCTTTTGGTTGCCCCCCATTTTCTTCATTCACACAAAATAGGGAAGTGATGGCTGTTGCCACATACCTCTGAGTGTTTGGAGAAGCCTGAGGATAACCTTGTCTGGAGGACAGCAATGAATGTACAGCTGTACAGTTTTAATATCAGGTATTAATCTTTAATTCCACATCACAGCAGTCGAGTGAATGGGTAAGGGAAAGAAACCCAAAACAAACGGCAGATATTTACATCTAAAATTCACACCACTTATTTGTTGGTTCTGGAAACATGCTATCACAATATATACAATGAAGTACCTTTAGGACACTTGTACAAATTATTTTTTTTCTTTTAAATTTGATTTCCATTATAGATAAGATAGCTGTTTTCATTTTATTTTAAACATGAATACACAAAAGAGAAGTGGTTAGAGGTTTTTGCCTTTTTTAAATAAGCACAGAATGCCAGAGGTTAAAAACACATTTACAGGGCAGAATACCAGTCAGACATCACAATCTATACATTTTTTGCTCAATTTCCTGTACAAATACACAGCATTCAAATGGGGGTATTTACAAAGAAGCATGATCAGAGGAAATTTTAAATATCACATAATTTGTTTCCCAAAGGCTCTTGCTCTCTCCAGCCTCCCCAGTTTTGGCTCGTTCTCCCACAGAAAGGGATATGTAATATCCCTTACCTAAAAAAGGGTAAGTAAGCTAAAAAGTAAATTGAGGAAAAGACAGAAAAGAATCTTGTAGACAATAATAAAACCAACCCAACCATTGGGAAAGAAAAATTGTAGGATTCAGAGAAATTGTTTTAATTGCTTTTCTTCAATTACTGTAGTTTCTTCTCATTTTTGTTTCAGATGGGGCCAGCAGGTACACTGAAGATGGAGAGATTTGTAGCAGACTTCCACCAATTTTTCTCAGGATTGCACATGCTATTTTGTTAGGCAAAGAAAACCCAAGGAAGGCAAGTACATACTAAGTTTGAATTAGAGTTAGGTGTAGAATGACAAGGTCCCATTCAGAACATCCTGTTGCTGTGGTTTATACAAGGAATCTTCAAATCCTGCTGGGCAAGTGCAACAACTGTTGCTTCCACCTGCTCCAGGACCGAGCTTGATGCTGGAGTTGTACTATGCTATAAGACACCCCACCCTACTGAGAAGCGTTAGTTCCAAGCAGTGTTAGTTCCAACATTCACAACATCTTAACAGTGGTCTATCTTCTGCCCCCTTTAAGGCAAGCACTGCAGAGGGAGACAGGATACTTGGTAGGTACCAGAACAGTAACAGAAATTTAACTCCAGAGAGGCTTGAATTTGGTAAATTCAGGAATTTACTCTGTCCTCCTGTGTGTGTACCTGCCATAAAGTGAGTGTTTGTATACATCATCTGATTGTTGTTCAGTCCCTTACATAGAAGTGCCTGACTCCCTAGATGGCCTTGCTGCTGTAGTACAGTGTCTCCCATCAGAGCAGGATGGGACCGTTAGAGAGACTGAACAGAGCTCCAGTGGGCAGGTTTTCCAGCTGACTGGGACTTGCTCCTGTGGTAGTTGCATTGTTGGTTTTGCAGTTTTATTTTGCAATACCTGCTGGTTTTTTGTAATAAGGAATCTCAGTAAGTTGCCCCACTTACTACTTTTTGTCTTCCTGCCAAAATAAAATGGGGGGCAGGGGAGATGGAGTTGAATACTTAGTTCTCCTGCAAACTTCCCTTGAAGCCTCTCATTTGGATTGGAGAATAGCATATGTGAAAATACTGCAGTTGTTTCTAAGGAATTACCTTGACTTACCTTGAGTGAAAACATAATTTTGAGTTCTCATACATGTGTTCTATACCAGAGATCCATCTTGGTTCGTTAGCATTTAGTTCTGTCCTAGCATTGGGAAACTCTCCTTCCTGCTAAAGATGAAACATCCACTACAGCCTAGATTTTATTACCCTTGTCTTAATTGTGAAGGATATAATGATTACAAGCAGCCTGTGTTAGTAACAAAATAGAGGAAGCAAGAGAGACTTTGTTCCAGCCAAATAGGCCATTTAAGAAACAAATCCATAACTTACTAGTTTTGCATGGGCTAGAGCTTGAGAAAGAAAACAAATCCCCTTAAAATCCCCTTCATACAACTGCTGAGTCCAGACAGACCATATTCATGCGAGCTCAGAAGCGATGTACTCTGCCCAGTCACTGTATTTAGAGGTAGTGCTAAAGGTGACCTGTAAAAGATTCCTAATATCCTTTTTTGCTTCTTTATGTTGTTTTTCATGTGAGAAACTAAAAGTGGTTAGGGCAAGAGTTGGACGTGAGTGTGGGGTGCTATATCCATTCCTGATGCTAATTGACATGGTGGAGGTAAGTCTCTCGTTTCAATGTGCTTCAGATTGTTCAGTGGTGAGGAAGAGGGGGGGCTGTTCCCATCCTCTGGAGTGTGCTTTGCAGGCTGCAGGGGTTCTAGGAAAGGCTAAAATGGGCATGGTAGGGGGAAGGAACAGTGCCTGTTTATTGAAAAATATTAACTAGTTGGTGCTCTCTAGATTTCAAGAAGCTTTCAAAGTATTGAAAATAGGAGTAAAAGATTTCTTAGTGTTCTTTGGAAAGAACAGTTCTTGGCTGTATTAACCCACAGAACTTACTCCTTGTACTGAAGCAAGCAAATACTGATTAAAAGGCTTATTTTGTGTTCACAGACTTGCACTGTTATCACTTCTGCATAGGTCTGTTTCTTGGTTTTGCTAAATATTTTCCAGCCCTTTCTGGAGCTGGTCAATAAAAAAAAAGGTGGGGGGAGAGGGGTGGGAAAGGCTGTATTGCTGCCTGAGGAGAAAAGAAATCAACCTTGCAGAAGAGAGAAGAAGCTCTCAAAGCTTCTTTATACATTCTAAAGAAGCAAAAGAGGAAACAAACATTTCTTCTTTACAGGTTGCCTTTAAGATCCCTCACTCCAGGGTGTACACTATATACTGGGCTTTTTTTTTGAATCTTAGTGTTTTCTGCCTACTGTGAGAGATGGAGATTCTTCTGCACACCAGCTGCAGTGGGTTTTTGGGAGGGCCTGAGGACATGATGTTAACAGGGAATGAATCTCAGCTCCTGGGTGATGGAAGTTGGTGACAATGGTGATGTTCAGCCCTGAGGCAAGGATTGTGGGATATGATGTATTTAAGCCACTTTTTCTTTTTTTTTTTTAACTGGCTGGATCACCAACCAGCTGTGGCACAAAAAACTCAATTTAGTTGTGGTTTTTCTTTCTTTTTTTTTTTCTTCTTTTTTTATTTAAAAACTGAAATAGAAATGCTGGTGTCAACAGCCTGCCCAAAGTTGGGCATGGGAAAGGCCTACAAACAGGTTGCAGCTCCAGTGGCTACTAACCTCCTCTCATCCTGTAGCACAGATGAATAGCATGTGATTCCAATGAGAAAGCAGGTTGGTTTAGCCAGTGAAAGCAAAATTTAAGAAATCAAACAGTACATAAAAAACAAAGGAGGCAGAGTTTGTTGGAAATGATATCTTGGAAATCAGTGCATCAGCACTGCTTAGATTGCCTCAGCACCTATGAACCAATGCAGGGAGATCACTGCACAGATATGTACAATCCTGCTCTCAAAAGAGCCAATTTCTTCTTAGAATTGCCATCTGTCCACTGCCTGCAGCTCACGCACCTTCCAGCCTGACAGTTCATAGAATCCCTGATTTCAGCAATGAGCTTTCACTTCTGTACAGCAAAGAAATATGTCCCTAGTGCAACTGCTTCTACTCGTGTGCGTCTCAGAACTGGGAGGAAAGCAGTTTCAAAATCAACTTTCCATTCCCCCCTTTATTTCCCCCTCTGCTTAAAATACTATTTTCCAGCTTCTGCCAGTCTCTATGGCTTGTCTGCCATATGATGTGGTTAAGAAACTGCAGAAGGATTCAACTGTCCACTGCACAGAAAGTTAAAAAACTTAACAGAAAGGTGTAAAAAGAAATTAAAAAGGAAAGCAGCAACCTCCCATGCTGGCCCAGTTGCTTTTGTGGGCTCCAGACATAAACTTGCGGCAGTAGAAAATGGGGTTTGCTGTTCTCCGAGTCCTTCTCTCTCTCCTTTGCAGTCAGACCTGGGATGATGATGCAGGCTGCTTACCAGGAGCTGTCCCTACTGCTCGCTGATGCCGTGTTCCCACGCTACCCTGGCCTGCTCTTCCTTTCCCCCGCTCACGGGCTGGGACACTTTACGGTGCAGCGGGCGGTGTTTGTCATCGTCTTCAATCATCATCCCCTCCTCGTTCTCCATGTTTGGCAGCCGGGAGTGGTAAGGTTTGGGGGGGAGAGCAGGAGGGTCCATGGTGTCCTGAGGAATGACTCCAGATGGAGCAGAGTGGCTTCGGCATGGCTGGGATTTGAGCGACTCTAGGACATCAGGCTCAGAGAGACTGTACCTGACAGGGAGGTAGGGTGTCTCTAGATCTTCATCCGTGTTCCAGGCCTGGCTGGGGACAGAATCCATGGTGTCTGTGCGAGGAGGTGGTTCAGAAGAATGTCCAAAATTACTCTCACTCAAGGAAGAGACACCACTGCTGGCACTGCCGGACAAAGTGGAGTTACTTCCATCTAGACCAGACTGTGGACTGGTGGGCGATGCAGGGATAGGGTGGAGAGGGGACTGTTTGGAGAGAAACAAAACAAAGTTACAATTCACAAAGGAGGTGACACTGCATCGTGTGTGGTGTTCCATGTTTCAGCTCTCCACAGTGACGTAAACGGTGCGGTTCCCTCTGCACTCAAAGTGGCAGCGAGTGTTGGTTTGTGTGACCTGTATGGCAGTTCCTGTGGGCACACAAGTGCACTTAACACCGGAGCTGTTAAGCTGTAGTTGAGGTGATAATCAGGGTGCTGGAAATCACAGCGTGTGATGTGAAAGCTGGAGAGGGGCTGGTGACAAGGGCAGGGGGTGATGGGATAAGGGGTAATGGGTTTAACCCAAAAGAAGGTAGATTTAGATGTTAGGAAGAAATCCTTCCTGGGGAGGGTGCGGAGGGCCTGGCACAGGCTGCCCAGAGAAGCCAGGGCTGCCCCTGGATCCCTGGCAGGCTTCAAGGTCTGGCTGGATGGGGCTTTGGGCACGCTGGGCTGGTGGGGGGTGTCCCTGCCCAGGCCAGGGGTGGTACTGGGGGTGGAGTCTGAGGTCCCTTCCCACCCAAACCAGTGTCTGATTCTATGATGCAGAGAATGGAAGCGCAAGGGCCTATAACACATGTAATTTATTTCTATAGACTTCAGTTCTGGAATAGGTGATGGGCTTTCAGTGGAGTTTCTCCCATGTAAGTTACTGGCATGTTAAAAACAGTGTTTCTGTATTCAAAAGCTGCTTGGTGGGGGTGGAGGAAGGGGGTTCCTTCTACATCCCTCTGCGCTCTCCTGCCACTTCTTCCTTACCTTGCGCAGCGTTCGTGCAGGCAGTGCCGGGGGAGCGTCGCTGAGCTGGTGGTGGAAGGCATCAAAGTGCAGCGAGTAGTGCCCTGGAAAGAGACAAGCATCAGGCATGCAGATTGGTGCTGCCTCACTGCAGCACTGAGCTGGGGGGTGACACTCTGGAATGCCAGGTAAAAGCTCCAACCTCCAGAAACTCCACTCCAACCTAGGGCTTCCTTTCTGATGGATAGATACTGTGGAGTGCATCTGTCACATCACAGAGTGCTAATGAGAAGTGCAGTGATAGATACCCACCCACCCCTTTTATCAAGGATCTCATGGCAAGGCAACAGGCTCGTAAAGAATGAACAGTTGAAGTTTCATTTAACAGCTTTGTAGCTTTAAATTACCACTGAAGATGTTCACTGGCAGAAAGCCAGGCCAAGCTTTGACACTTGACACACAAGTCCAGGTTATTATAAGGACTGTAACAAATTTTTTGGGAAAAAAATAATAATTGAAAACTTTATCTAGCGCTAACCTAGCAGACCAGGAAAGACTTTGGGAGTTTTGTTTCTGTTTGTTGTTGTAGGGGAGGAAAAAGGGCTCAGATCAGCTTCCAGGTGGTCTGGACGTATCTGTGTGGCTGCAGGCACTATGCATCAGGCCTGCTGGGCATTTCCTTACCATGGGGCAGGCTTCGGGGAGGTACTGGTGGGGCCAAGATGCTCCCAACGTGGGCAGACAGGAATGGCAGGGCCTCTCTGGTTCCGCTGTCTAGGCTCCAGCTGCTGGGTGCTGCTGGCACAGCTGAAGGAGTGAAACAGATTCATCTTGGATAACGTAACAGGGAGTGTGTGGGGCCAGAAGGACTGGCTTTCCTGTGTGCTCTTTAGCAGTGAGAGAGGCAGGTTCCAGGGACTCTGAACGGGAGGGTTGAAGGCACACAGAGACTGTGTCTAGTCTACAGGGTGTTAAGTTGACAGGTTGCTTTGTTAAGGAAGCAAGAGTTAGGTGGTTGTAGTGTTAGTCTGCCCATTGCCCCTTAGTGACCCCCAGGCTTATTTCTAGCAGATCTCAAGAGCAGTAGAACCCTGCTAGAGGGTAGTTTGGGGGGTGGCTTTGCAAACCAGAGAGTAAATAAAAATGAAATCTCACTGATGTAACAGCAGCTGGAGCTCAACTGTGAGCTGTTCTGCTGCAGATGATGACAGAGCAGACTGGAAGGTGTGTCAGACCCCTCTCGAAACACCGTACGGCCTCTTGCTGCACTGCAGTGGCCAAGGTCAGACCGAATAAAGGGCTGAGGGACCTCACACTGACACAAGGGGAGTCCTGACTTCAGAGCCCCAGTTTACTAAGCCACAGAGTTGATGACATAATTGTCATAAAATTTTTTTAAGACTTTAAGACAGCAGTTTGGACTCCTGGTATTATAAAGTCACCTGAAGAGATCAAGGCTTTGTTCATGTGGAAGGATAGAGAGGGTTTGACTTGGACTTGCTGCTTTCTAATACGAATGTTTGTCAAGATCTTGAGAATTCTGCTGACCTTAACGGTTATTAAAATATACCTTCCTTTCTTCCAAACACACTGCAAGACTTGATTGATTTGGAGCTCAGGCAGATATGCAGGAAATGTGTTTGTTGCAAAACAAATAAACAATTTCTTCAGATTAGCAAAGAGAAGGAAAATAAAGTAATTCAGGGAGCCTAACAAAGAATCCTCAGATACAAATTGCTTTTTCCATCTTTGGTTTGGAAAATGGAAGCCTGGTGAAATAAACACAGGGTGTGACATCTGAAGAGGATTTCTCCTTAATATAAATGCCTGCAGCCATGTTTGATGTATTTCTTTCTTTTCTAAAATAATTTTGAAGGTTTTTTTTTCCCCTCCTTAGTTCATGAGTGAGTTAGCATGAACACAGGCTCCCCAAGACCTAAAATTCTCTCAAGTAAAAAAAGATCACAAAATGACATCTTCATATGGTGGAACAAAGCCCAGAAAAGTAAATGTTTTTAATGAGATACCCTCAAACTGAGAAAGGCAAATGAAGAAGATAGATATGAAGAATCCTGACAGAGAATAAGTTCAAACCAAGGGATAGGGATACATCTCAACAAAGAAGGCAGTGGCTTCAGGTGAATTTTGTGAGCCCCCTTGCTCGTGCTGTACATGTGCCCGAGTGCTCTAAGTTGCACTCCTGCAGTTGGGTGTCAGAAGGCCCAAACAGTGGGACAGGATGCAGAGTGATGCCAGCCACTCTGTCTCTCCTGCAGTATACCAGCAGCCAGTGAAAGGGACAGAATGAAACCCCATTTGCTTGGCCTGGAACAGGATTGTTGTGGTTTGGGTTTTAAACCTGGAGATGCAGAAGAAGAATGGGAAGAGAACACGGTGACCCCAGTTGCATAATCCATTTATACTTGGTCAGAGTTCCCTCATTCACGCCCTTCTGAGTATTTAGGAGAGCTGGAACTCATCCTGAGGCCAGATGATGTTTGAAGTGGCTGCTGCCTGCTAAACCCAGTGCTTTATCCAAAGTGCTTCGGGGACAAACCTACCCAGAGAGCTCCTAGAGCTCTGTCCTCACCCATCTCTCTCTAGAACAGCAAACAGTGGCCAAGTTTAATTAGCAGGGAAGCTGTATTTGAACCACCCTGCTCTGGGTGACTGATGTCACCCTGCTGTCAGTGAGAATTACTGAGCAGAGCTTCTGACATGGCAAGGAAGGGGGTGGGTAAATTCACAGGGCACAAATGTTAAGAACCAAGGCAGATGGCATCCTGAGGAGGGTTCAAGGGCTGCTTCAAACCCAAGTACCCTAAGAATGATTATTGAACGTCATCTGTGTCTCATGGCACCTTTGAGCTTCTGAAGGGGATTCTGTTTGAGCCCCTTCTCGTGCTGCACTCTGCACTCTTGCTTAGTATTGCTCAGAAACACATTCAAGACTTTTTATAGACTGGTAATGAGTATTTTTCTACTTTCCTTTTCCAGATCTTTCCCTTGTCCACTATAAAGATCATAGAATCATAGGATGTGTAAGGTTGGAAGGGACCTTTAGAGGTCATCTAGTCCACACCCCCCTGCAGTGAGCAGGGACATCTTCACTAGATCAGGTCACCCAGAGCCCCATCAAGTCTGACCTTGAATGTCTCCAGGGATGGGGCCTCCACTGCCTCTCTGGGCATCCTGTTGCAGTGATCTACCACCCTCAGACTGAAACCCTAATGCTGAACTACTGTATTTGGATTTATTAGGAATTATTCCAAAAGATAGGATTTAGTTCAGGCACAGCTACTGAAACAAAAATACTGGTAAAAGTCAAATGGAGTGTATTAGGTGGGTCAGACTGGAGAATGGGGATGGTCTTTCCTGGCCTTAAAAATCTTCTAAGATTCCATTTCCCAGCCACACACAGGACTGTTGCTTTGGCAGCCTCGTCTCAGGTTTTGACTCATGAGTTTTGCCCACTCCTGCTTTTTCAGAACGCTGCCTTTCAGATCATTTTTTTGAGCCCATCACTTTGTCCATGGCACCCCTTTTCCAAGCTCCTCCTTCTCTGGCATCCTGTTTTCTCCAGGGGCTCTGCCTGTTTGGGTTTTTCTATTTTTTCAAAATAGTGAGTTAACCCCCCCCCATACATTCCTAATGATAAACCTGCATAAATACAGAACTCCCTCAGAGAGTAATTACAAGAAATGTAAATATTTTGAACAAATGCATCTTCAAAAAGCAGTATGTCTCATTATTTAAAAGCAGGGTCCAAATACTGCACTCATCTTTCAGATAACTTCTCATTTGCTGCTTTGGAAGTTTTGCTTGGTAAAGGCTGCAGGATTTGTTTCAGTAACAAAATCCTAAACCCAGAAAGCTTTCTGAAAAGGAGAGGTTTGTGCAACTCCACCCTTCTGTGAATGATCTGAAATGACTACAGTTTGGCAGAAGGCCCAGTTAATTAAACTGTTAATTAAAAAAATGTGAGAGAATGCACTCTACCAGGAAATGTAGAAGCCCATTCGTTACTTGCTGCAGCGTGACCAGAGGAATAATAGCTTAGGAAGTGTGCATGCTGGCGAGGAAAAGGGGTACCTTTCTCAGCCACAGACAGGTTGGGGTCACTGCAGGGTTTGCATGGTCCAATCATCTGCTGGATCAAGGCGCGCTGGAAATTTGGAGGCTGAGGGAGAGGAGAGTCAGCACAGAAACAGGAAAAAAATAAAGTTAGTTATGAACAGTT
Source organism: Gallinula chloropus (assembly GCF_964237585.1). NCBI lineage: Eukaryota > Metazoa > Chordata > Aves > Gruiformes > Rallidae > Gallinula > Gallinula chloropus. The sequence continues at coordinate 20,156,147 of NC_140097.1, forward strand.
GTTGCAGAACCCTGAGCTCTCTGTCAGCTGGTTTTAAGCAAAGGGTTCTTTTAACTAAAAAAGTCCTGGGACCCTTCAGCTGTGTCTCCATCAGCAGGTCCTGCAGAGCAGGAGTAGTGGGTCTCTGGAGGGTAACCCACAGTTGCTGCTGCTTGTGTTGTCTGGAGGAGTTACTTCAGACTAGCTCCAGCCTGGCCTTGTGCCTGTTACCAAGTTGAACTGACCACGTGCCCTTCTGGAGCTTTCCTTTTCAACTCAATCAATCAATCAATCAATCTTTTTGCTTTAGTTTCCTTTGAAAGATCAGAGTTGCACGCTCTGAGGCAGTTCTCTGCTGTGAGCTGAAGAGTGGTAAGTGGGCATGATGAGGAGATTGCCTTCAAAAGTACATGCCAGGCCCAGATTAAAGGCCTACAGCTAGGCACGTCCTGAATCCCTCAACTTGTCCAGGGAAAGTAGTAGATACAGGCACAGGTTGTTTGGAGACCCCATATCAGCATATTATTTTAGCCTCTGGAAATTACCATAAAGCTATTGAAAATCAACTTTGAAGCCAGGCTGCAGGACAGCCATGGTTCTAGAAAAACCAGTAAATAAAATGACAGGCAGCAGAGCAAGGCTGGTAGGGTCGAGCTGGGAAGTCAGGAGCGTCGGGTTTCACAGCGTGTATCTGCAGCTGTGAACAGTCGTGATTTGTGTCACTTGGTCTCACAGTGAGTGGCTGGAGGAAGCCACTAATGTGAAGAGTTCTGTGCTGACTCTGGAAATGATCCAGTGTCAGGTGTGCTTTGAAGTGGTCAAAAAATACTACAACTAAAGTCAGAGTTTCATCAGGTGGCTGAAGTGCCAGGAGAGGAAGGAGAGCTGCTACCTGTCCGTTTTCCATGATCGCGGCGGGATACATGGCGCTGCTGGGTCGGTCCCGGTGGGTCGGCAGCAGCATCATCATCTCCCGGGAGTGGCGGTACTTATCTGGTAGAGAGGGAGAGCCTGTAAACAAGTGAGAATGATCACGTACACGGGACAAACAACAGCCACGTCTCCGCATGCCCAGGGAGCTCAGGCCTCCTCTGCAGTTTGTTCGGACAGATGAGCTTACAGGACTCCAGAAAACATGGTGCTGAGCCCACTAAGCAGCTACGTGTGGGTGAGGTGCTTAGCACGAGGAAGTGCAAGTGAAGGACACACCACCTGAGGTGTGCAAGGTGTCGGTGTCCCTGTAAGCTGCAAAACGCTTCCTCTTCAAAACAGACAAAAGTGGGCATCGGTGTGGAATCGGGTGGCTGTGCTGCACAGTGCCTCATGCTCCCTCGCTCCATAAAGAGCGGTAGGTACAGGAACTCCATACAGTTGTGGGATTTAGGAGTGGATGTGGGAGAAAGGGATCAAAGCTTGAGATGCACCGTTCGGTGAAAGCGGGAAGCCACGGGAAGCTACTTCCTTCCTCAGTTGTAGTACAGGCTGAGGGGCTGCCACTGAGCTGGCAGTACCTGGGTTAGCTTCCTCTTTGTTAAAGCAAAACAAAACCCAGTAATGAACAGGAGGCTTTTTAAATGTGGGTGGCACTTTGCTTATAATGCTGGGTAATGCATGATTACTGCTGAGTGCTTTGGTATACTGAGCCACTTGAAGCCAAGAGGACGTTTACCAATGCTTAGAGTGACAGTAGGGATGCACTTAACTGCATAGTAGTCATTTAAGATACTGGGGTGTAAACAGCTTCCTGGGGCATGGAGTTATTCGGGACTCCTGTCCTTCAAGATGAGTGCCATGTAACAATATGTCTCCTGATAGGCAACAGCTGACAATGAACTTGCCAGGGGAATGATACCCATTACTGACTTCCTAAAGCCTGATACTACTGATACATGCATCCCTTGGGATGCACAATATTAGGCAGGAATTGATGTGAAGCTGCTGGAGTGAGCTTTAATTTGCAGTGATCATTTCATTGCGTCACACACACGCACTGAACAGATGGCAGCACACAGCGCATTACAGAGCCATGCTGGCTTTTGGGGAATACATGCCCCCTTTTGCAAACTTTCCACGACCACACACGTTACCTGAACAGCACTCCAACGTATGAGCAAAGGCATTGGTGCTGGTTAATGCAGCTTTTACCCCAGCAAAAGCAAACATGCAGTTTTTAGGACTGATATTCAGCACACAGTGGAAGGAACAATGTGTCCAGCAGAATGCAGGATAAGGTCCTACAATTGCAACAATTCCATCAGGGGTGGCAGGTCCCAGATTAAGCTACACCCCCACCCCGACACGAACAGCCGCAGAGTGTCTGCATTCTAGTTCCGAACTCATTTTCTCCCCAGACATAAAACAGAAACAGAATCAGACAACATTACTTGCTGTTATGTACAACATCAGCTGGGGAAACACAGGTTAACGCTTTATGCTGAGTCTCTTTTACTCACACATCACAGGTAGTCCTGTTTCTGCATGACAGATGTGAGGATGCTGAACTTTTAGGTGTGCCCAGAATACAACACAGCACGACCTGTACTGTAAACCTCTCTCTTATATTTCATCATCCTTGCTCTTTTAACTCCAAGATGCAAACCACCTCTATGTGCCACCGGTTCAGATGGGATTACAGTTTACACAGCCCTTGCAGTGCATGACCTGAAGGAGCCCATGTGTAAGGGGGAAGAATCTCATTTAGAAAACAAACAGCTCTGCTGTTTGGTGCCCTAAATTTGTAAATCACTACAGCTAGAGAGACTGTAACAGATTATGCCAACCACCCAGTCTGCAGGTAAAACTGAGTACTGATACCTCTGATTTGTGAGCCACGAGAGGAGCTGCTAGAACAGAAGCTTCATGAATGGTCAGGCCTGCTGCTCGGGGCAGACAGAGAGCACAGTCACCACGTCCCCTTTCAGGGACTGGCAAAACTTACAAAGTTCTTTTTTTTTAAAATAAAAGCTTTTAAAAGCTTCCAGAGCAGCCAGTGGCCACTTAAAAGGCTGCAGCACATACCAGGGCCTATTGCTTTGAGCTTGTAGCTTGGTTCATTGTATGTACTATTAATGAGAAAGGAGAACCTCTGATGAGACCAGAGGTAGGAGGGTTTTTTTAAATTATGAAAATGTTCATCCACTTGTGACAAGTTTTAAGGAATGAAACTGAAAATTAAAGTAGTTAAATTCCAAACTCAGTTACTCTTTTTTCTGTTTTCATTACAATCACGAAAACAGTTCACTCCTGCACCAAAACAGAACTTTTTTTGCTTTAAGGAGGAAGTTTTTAATGTAAGTATGTGGGTACTTGCAAAGTGCTGAATAAGGGGATTCATTTTCTACACCTTAAAAAGAAGGCTCTGTTAAGGAAGCAGTAGGGATGCTTTAGTGTCAAGTGGGAGTTGCTTTTAGAGTGCATGGGAGGACACCCATACATATTTTAAATGAAATTACTGAAAAAACCCTAACCCACTCCTAACTCTTTCCAGGCCTTTTTGCATTACAATTTCTGGTTAATGAACATGGGTTTACATAACCTTTTGATTCCAGTATGGTTAGAGCAGTGCCTCATGAGTCACATCAAATGAAGCCAAAACAAACCCTGAATTTCTTACTGATCCTCCATACAATAGTGTTGATTTCTTCATAGGGAAGAAGCTACACAAGGGTGAAGCCAGGAAAACTGAAAGATACATCCTGTTAATCTGAAAAACAGAGTAGCTAGTAATGTCTTTATCATTACCAACAGGATTACAAGATTCTTACTGTATTCTGACTGCAATTCTATTTAAGGCTTCTGCTCCAACTTGTGCACAGCACAGCAAGCATAAGGTGTGCTGCTTTCATCTGCAGTTCCGTGATATGATCAAACCATTAATTACTGTCTTGATGACTAGCTTTTAAACAGAACGGTGGATTAATGGTTTTAGTACTTTCTTTGGACAAGCCAGATGATTTCCCTGTGTTGCTGTTTTAAATGTCATTAAAGGGTCATTCTTTTGGAAGTGGAGAATTGGAAATAACATTTAAGTTCCTGCTGGATTCTTAATACAAACGTCCACGGCTTCCTCTGAGCACTGATGGGTTAATCTAAATTAGGAAGGGGCCTGTCTCCTCAGAACCCTGATAGTAGCTGAGCTCTGGGACGGACTCAGCAGTTAGAGAAGGTGGTATCAGTAACTGGATTATGGGATAGTGGTTTTGGACTTCTACATTAGTGTTTGAATCAGTGAGAGAACCATTTAAACCTCTGACCACACCCTGGACGTCTGAGGTAACCGTGCTCAGGTTAAAGCCCAGGTGATGAGGAGGCCAAGTTGATACACTGAGGTGGCCTGCATGAACCCAATTGCTTCCCAGCTGGAAAGGGCTTAACTGTAGCAGTGTGACTATTGCAGCTTTGTTGGCAGTCTCAGCAGAAAGGCCAAGGATTGGATGGGTCATGGTGACTGAACTATCCTCTCACCTCTAGAGGTGGTCCCTCCAGGACAGAGATGAGGCACATTGGTGGGGGCAGCGTGGGGAAGCTTGCACGGCTGCCGCCCATGCTGTATCTGTTCTGTGGATAAATAGAGGGCTTCAGCCTCCAGTGTTGTCAATCCAGCACCTTTCACCAGCACTAAATTAAAAAGAATATAAATAAATACCAAAAAAAAAAGGAAAAAAAAGGAAAAAAAAAAGATAGAGGTGCATTGGCAGAGCTGCACATGGAATGTTTGTGAAGTACCTTGCTCCAGCCAGTGATACTGGTCTCTCAGTTTCACAAGCATCAAATTCACCCAATTATAAAAAACAAAGCAAAAGGAAAAATCACCAAGGAGAAAAACAAAGCTGTATTACCACAGTGGAACTTAAGTGCTTTTTCTTGAACAGCTCCATTCCAGACAGCGGTGTCATAACAACCAGAACAGTGACCTGCACACTGGGAAGCACAGAGAGCATCTGGAACTGTACTAGAGGCAGAATCCCATCGTTCATGGGTAATGTCTGAGGGCTGTGCTCATCTAACTTACACGTCAGCAAAACTAGCAGAGGAGAAATGCTGTGTCCTAGTAACATGTTAGTAAGAGTGAAGAATAAAGCAGATGTATTTGGTGAAGTATTTTTCAAAACCATTGCTTTCCTTTTCCTCCTTTGTGGTCATTTACACTGTCTCCTTCTCATCTCTGGGAGGTGCTGTTGGCTCATCCATCAGCACCAAAATCTTTGTAGCATTCATCACTTTGGTTTCTAAGCAACGGCAAAGAATACAGTGAAGAGGGAAGCTGTGACGCTGTGCAGTCATCCAGCTCAGAAAGGCTGGCACAGCCTGGTGCTGTGAGCACTGGACTTTTAAAGTGGAAAACAGCCTGAAACACTACGAGCACCAAAACCTCTCAGGTCCCCCAAAAGATTCAGGGCTCACGTGCCAGCTGAGGCCCATCTATCCATTTAAGGACAGATCCCTGAGATGACATCTCTGTCCTCAGTTCCACCTTCCCTTTCCTGTTATGCCAGGTTCATCTGGTTATTCTTTCCCTGGTAACAAGTGAAGCTATGAGCCTTCATCTGAAGAGGTCCACTTCTAACCTTCCTCCACCATCTGATCCTTAATTAAATCCCTCAGGTCCATTTGGGTCATAAGAACAGCCAGTCAATTAAGATTCTACTGCAAGACTGAGCAAAAAAAGCCCCAAACAGGCCGGAGAGAAAGAGCCCTTCTCTGTATTCTCTGTCCGTAAGGAGACATAGAGTTCCCCTGTATGGGAAAGAAGGGCAAGATTTAAATACCAGCCTCTATCTCTGACTAGATCCTGGATACTTTCTTCAGGTGCCTGTGAAAAGAGATGCAGGAATTTGTGAACCTGCAACTGAGAGTCCAAAAAGGAGAGGAAAAAACCCAAACATTTGCATTGAAGTTACCCAACCAGGAGATTGTACAGAGTGGCTTTGCTTCAGCTCTGAGGCTTGGGAAGAAAGTGATTAGCAATATCAAGACCAGCTACTGTGACAGCAATGGCAGTACGAATACCCCCAGAGTCTGTTTTTACATTTTTCCTGCCTTCAGGAATTCCCCAGCAGGGAAGCCCTTCTCCAACTGCAGTACTTAAATCCATATCTTTCAGCATTCATCGGATACATTGGCTTCTGTGTACACACATTTCTGCTGAACTGCCTCAAGTTCTTCATTGTACCCTAATTTCATTAAACATGTAAAATGATTTTTTTCCCTTTTGTCTTCATGATCTCTCCCTTTTAAATACTCTGCCAAAGACTCTGCTTGTTCTCCTGTAGATTGCCTGCCACAATTTTGTGGCAGAACAGTGGAAATCATTATGAAATTCAGCTGCCCCAAACCAGCATGTATTAGAGATACATTCCTAAAATAAAAACCATTACTACATCTATTTCTGGATAATGAAAAACATTTTTTAAGAAATAATTTTTGAAGAGGCATTTACAGGTCAAAAAACACCCCAATTTCAGTGTAGGTGGTCTTTCACCAAGAACTCAACAATGTTGCCAGGTCTAGGGGACACTGCAGGTCCCGTTAACCCTTCACTCGAGTCCATCCGTTCTTACCTCGAGCGCTGGAAGGAGCAGAGTTAATCATCTGGGACGGTGCCGAGTGAGTGGAGCTCAGGCTGGAGGTGGAGGGGCTGGCCTGGGACGAGGACAAAACAGAGACGTTGGTGACTGAGCCTTGGTACCTGCAGTTAGGGTAGACAAGCTGAGGGAGGGTGAGAAATCACCGAGAGAGAACCGACTGATCAGTGCACTGGATATTTCCCTGTCTGAGCTTCAGTGCAGACCTCTATTCGTCTGCACGCAGGACTGTGGGACTCATCCCACCCTCCCACAAACCAAGAGCAACACTAACTGTGTATGGTGATCAGGTCAGATCAGTAACATGCTGAGTGAATCTTTCTGAAAGCAGCAGTGTGATCTCAGAGCACAGCAGCAACTTTCACCGTACAAACAGATTTCTCTCCCAGGCAAACCCAGCCGCATTCCCCTGTCTCATGCTAGAGTGTTAGACTCTGCCTATTCCGTTCAGAGAAAAACACCAGAGGACAGAGCCAGGCGTGCGCAGGTGAAGCGTGCTCCTCCAGAGCACCTCCAGCCACTGCTGGCTGTGCTGGAGCTGTACCTGCATGTGGTACATCTCCTCAGCAGCCTCTCCCACAGAACTGTCTGTCAGGATCACCAGGTTCCCTGTTTCGCTGGAGGTGTGGGATGACAGAGAGGATGACGAGTGTCGCACTGAACCGAGCAAGTTCAGCGGGCTGGAAGAGAAACACAGACAGGCAAAAGGCCACGTTATTTTTTGAACCTGTGTTTTAACTTGTGGAGCCTGATTTGTTTCTGAGCTAGTAAGTACCTACAGTTATCTAATGCTTTGGGTCACCTCTGCATGTCAAACACTTGAAAAATCAGGCCAAGTAAGCTTAAACAAACCCATAAATGCGACTAAACATGAAAGAAGTGTCAGCAAGGTTACATGTAAGACAACACAGTATGCAGGATGTGCAGTTCAGAACCCAGCACCATGCTGACATCACGTCATGATGCTGGGTGCTTATTTGTTTCATTTATAACAGAGCACTCCGAAGTCACTCTCATTTTTAACTCTGAGGTAATGATGGTTGGAAGCAGCTTAAAACATTCCAAAGGAAGCCAAGCAGGAGCTGTGCAGGTGAAAATAAGAGTTTTCCTTCTTGCATGTGTAGGACCTCAGCATTACAGTTGAAGGCAACTGTGTAGCTGACAGTGCATTAATCCAGCCCAGCTGGGGGCACGCTGCACCCTGATCACTTAAGGAATGATTTTTTTCTTTTTCACTGGATCACATGCACACATAGATACTTTGTACCCTACAGAACGTCCTTGGTTTGCCCTGAGCACTAAAAAAGGCTTTACAAAGTGAGGAATTTTGAGGAAATAAATGTCATCACCCAGACACCAACTGTCAAACTGCCAAGTCACTGCAGCAGTGTAAGAGCTACTCAGTTTAATAGTAAAAAGAACGTCACCATCCCAGATTCATGCTCTAAAGACCAAGTTTCCACAGGCTTTAAAGACAGCTATGTGGACCCACCAAGAGAAATAAAATATGGAAGAATAAGCATCTACATTTTGAGATGTTTCTGTGAAGACTGGGCCTTTTTCTTTTTTAATTCTAATCAAAACACCTTGGCAGCCTTTCATATATTGGGGGTCTGATTTTTTGATCCCTAAAAATGGGTACATAGTGAGTTGGGTTCTAAAACAAGCAAAATACAATTTTCTTTCCTTCTGCCAAAACTCATCCTGCCCCTCCCTGCAGTCCTGCTTAACCACTTCTTAGATCTGTGAATCTTAATGCATCAGTGTGCAGAGATCCCAGATGTTTCAGTAGGAAAAAGCAGGGTACCTGTGTCGATGCACCAGCTTTATGCTCTCTGGGCTCATAGGTCCATGTGAAACCAGAACATTGCTGCGTGGTGTACTGTTGCCAGAACAGGCTGGACTCAGCTTATCCAAACCAGGTAACTCCTGCAAAGGAAACAGGGTTTTTTTTGTATGAAATAAGGAAAGCAGCTAAGCTTGTCAGGAAAATTAGAGGTTTTCTTCTCAGAAAAGTCTCAGGAGACTGAGGGGTGACCTTATTAATGTTTATAAATATGAAAAAAGTGAGAGTCATCCTAACACACATCTCCAGTACAGCTGTCACAGACTGCTAATGCAGAGCAGAGCACATAGAGAAGGAAAGGTGTCATTCCTAGAGTGTGATACTTGTGCTTCTGGTACAGAAGAGGTGGCATGAACCATGCTCTGGAGGCAGCTCACTCAAATATACAGGAACTACAGACCCATAATAGTGTGTGTCCTGCTCACCAGAGTGAGGTTCCTAAAGGATCCAACAGGAATTCCTGTCACTGTCTGTATAAAACCCTTCTGCAGGGCCTAACCCATGTCATGCTACTCAACATCTAACACGCTGTCTTAATGTGTCTTCCTCTGTTTCACAGCATTTTCTGCTACATCAGACAGCAACTGAAGATCCAGCTTTACCATTGATTTGTGATACAAAAAAGAAGACATGAAAATGAAAAATTCCAGTTTAACTGAAAGGCTCAGTTATCAGACTTACAAAGACTTCCTTCTTGCACAAGAACCAAGAATTCTTTTGACAGTTTGGCAAGCCAGTAAGTTCAGTCAGTGCTCTACCAGCCCAGTTCTTTTGTGAACCTTACTGCAGCTGACAGTAAGGTTTGTATTGCTGAGGGATTCAAAATGGGGAAGAGGCCTGTTGGCTTACATGGTACAGGCTGGATCGCATCATCTGGAACTGGTCTATCAGCTTCTTATGCAGGGGACGCATTTCTGGGTGTACAAACTTCTCGTGCACTGCCAGACCAACTCCCAACACGTGCACCTGTTAAAGAGAAAAGGTACCATCACAAAACCACACAGGTCTAGGAGCTGGAGTGGAAGCCTGGCCCCTGGTTCTGCCAGTGTGCAGGAAAGTCCTGTCAAACACGGCCCTGTTCTTTCACAAGCCCAAGAGACTGGGGCGAGTTCGTATCACTTCAACAAGTGGTGTCAGTGTCAGACAAGTACATCTGTGTCGTGCTGGATCACCTGTGCTAAGAGATCCCTGTAAAAAATGACCAGACTGATTCTCTCTCCAGAGTGACCTGTGTTACACCCTCAGTGTGGCAGAGACGACGCTGTCCACCCAGGCTCAGAGAAGGGGTTAAAGTTGCCAACAGAGATGGCTAGAAGGAGGTTCTGATGGTTGAGCTGCAGTGGCAGTGTGGCCTGTACAGTCACTCTGCTGCTCATTATTTATTTTTAAAGGTCACTTTTTCAGAGGTGAAGCATGCAGTATTAGCGATCGAATCAGATTATATAAGCTCTCAGATGAAAGAAAACAGTAATGATAACAGGCTTGAGATGTATGTAATTCCCTACATGATCCCAAGTCTGTACAAACAATAGCTAATTAATCTTCAAACATCCTTTTGAGGATTGAAGGGAGATAAGCACTATCTTTATTTTACAGATGGGCAATCTGAAATGCACTTCAGTGATTTGTTGAAGAAACAGGCCTAGTAGCTCTATTCAAATTTGGACACATTGTTTAATGGGGCATATATCTTGCCCAACTTTGAGTTGAGGCATGTGATTTTTTAGTTTCCCTCCCAGCAAAGCATCCAGCTAGCTTTATCTGCCCAGATGTTTCATGGAGACACTAAGGAGAAATACAATTGCAGATAATACAAATAGGCATTAAGTTTTCCTATGCATTTCTGCCAGTTTAATCTCAAGTCTGACCTGGCTTCTCCTGACAGATTATCTCTGAAGCTTACTGAGAAGACACAATTTGAAATGCCCCAGATGAATGGCAGGTTTGAGTCGTGGCAAGATGTGTATTGGATAATAAATGGAGACAAAATTAATGTACTTTTAGCTGAGCTTCACCTCACATCCTGCAAGGTGACTGGCTTGTGCATCAACTCCTTGGCCACCTCCCCTCTGTTTTTTGTCTAAATAGACTTCAGATCTCCTGTACCAGAACTCTCTGTTTCTGAACGAATCGTTTGGATCCGCTGTGCTCAGGCTGACTGCTGAGCAATCCAGACACTGTACCTGTTCCTGCATGAGTTCCTTGAGCTGTGTGATCTTCTCTGCATCTCCAGGGTGCTTTGTGATATAATCCTTATCAAAAAAGGCCTATAGAAAGAAAAACAAAACAAACAACAAAAACTCTTTGCTTACTGGAAGGTATTTCATCATAACTTGGTGTCAAAGGGTGAGAGGAAAAGGTCCAAAAATCTTAGGAAAGCAAAGAATGTTAAGCTAACAGCAGCTTCACTGCATTGCTCTTAGCACTCTGGGATCTGGGTAACGCTGCAGCACAGCTTTAGCAACCCTGATGGTTCTGCTGAATCGTGAATCTGACCCCAGGTGAGAGAGATGAGCAGGACCACTAAGCCTTGTATCACCCAGGTAGTGAGTTTTATATAGTTCCCTTCACATAACCACGTAGAGGTAAATGAATTGTGTGAGGAATGTGGTAACTAAGGTAAAGCACAAGGAACATTCTTTCCATGGCTCTGGAGGGAAGACACAGCCCACATCCCTGGAGCACTGCTGCCATTTCCCAGTATTTCACCCTAGACTGACCTTTTGCAATGCAGTCTAAGAGCTGGCCAGAGATCACACCAGATAACATCCTGCACAGACCATCATTACAGGGTTACAGCGAGTCCGGAATTAGCCTGGCAATGATAATGGCTGAGTAGCACGGATTAGTGTCTCTTCCTGATTACAGGCCCAATCAGTCTCAATTACTGGGAACCCACTGCCTCCACTGCAGAGCAGTTTATAATATAAGCTGTATAACAAAATCTGCTTCACTCTTTTACCTGCCGAGTCGGGATTTCCAGGTAAACCACCTTTCATCCTGCCAACTGCAGCTGCTCCAGTGTGATATCCCAACCCCACCTCTGGATCCCCTCCTGTTGGTGTGTGGCTATGCAAGCACTGATGCAGAATAACCAAGTAGGGGTTTTAACCTCATATTTAGATAATGTGCATGAAAATGTCTTATCTTATTAAGTCCAACTCTGTTTGAATCGGAAATGGAAATAAAATTGAAAGAAGATGATCCTGAATTCAGAAGCAGAGCCTGGCTTACCTCCTGGTATCGTGCAATTCCCCCATTAACTGCTGCATCAATCACTCCATTCAGACACATGCTGAGAAGATTAATGTTGCCATGCATTTGTTTGTGCTGGTACTGGCTTATCAGTGTTCTCAGCTCCTGGTTTTTGTTCTCCACCACTTGAATGGCATTTTCCAAAGGACTAACTTCAACCTCAAAGGCAATAAAATATACTTTAATTCCATGGACACTTCTTTGAGATTTATTACCTGCCTTGTAATGAATTTACAGTGTAGTACATTGTTCAGTGATCTCTCAGTTTTTCCTGCTTTGTAGAAAATTAGCTATATTAACAAGCTTTACTGTTAGCAGTGCTGTGTTTTAGGTCACTTAGTTGCAATACGTTCTTTCTGTATACTGAAGACATAGTAACATTATTCCATCTTTCTGACTGTTTCCATTATACTGTCATGTTCCCTCACATAATTCCCCTGGTTATATCTAGCAATTATTTAGACTAAATGGTGAAAATAGGACATACTTTGGTATACATTGGTAAACTTCATCATTAAGAACTGCAGGATTTCAGCCAAAGGAATTTTAAGTTTCCTAGCCCATGTCCTCAGTAACCCATCAATTCAAATGGCACTTACAGGAACTGTGAATCTTACCAGTTCTCTTCTCTCCACCTCAAACCAACGGGAGATCCCAGGCAAACTGTGAGTCAAGGTCAGAGTGGTACGTTCAATCCACAAGCTCTGCAGAGTGTAATTGAGAACGTGAGGTACACAGTGAGTCACAATCACATCGTCTGTACTGTTACTATAGGTGCTATGGGTGGAGTTCAGGGAAGAATTTGTGCTAACTTCCTGAGCATTATCTTACTTGCAGGAAGTCACCTCAACAAATCCAGATCCCAGTGTGCTCTCAGGCAACACGCACAATGTTTCTATTAATTTCTAAAGGTTGGTCACCAATTCTGTCATGGGACCCAAGAAGACATTCTGGACATATAAGGTAGCAAGAAACAAACAAAAATCCAGCCAAACAAATACAACCACCGACAAAGAAAGAAAAGAAAAAGAAAACAACATTAACCACCCCTCCAAAAAACCCCAACACAAACAAACAAAATCTCCCCTCCAAAAAAAAACCCCATCAAAAACAAACCAACAAAACTCCCCCCAAAAAACCTCCCCAAAACCTGTTCCTGCTTCAAAATGTTTCTTCCCTGGCACTCCCATAACACACCTTTAAACTGGAGAAGGCTTTCCTCAGGTCAGGTGTGGAGCCACCAGACCCGATGGCTACTGGTTATTCACGTTACTACGGTATCTTTGGTCATCACATCAGAACTTGAAAGACTCTATCAGCATAAAATAACCAAACAGATTTAACACAAACTGCTGATTTGCTACTTGTACCTTAAATTCGTTCTCCTTGTCCTTGGGGCCCTTGTGGAAGGGTCTGTCGTAGCGGAACTTGCGGATGTTGTTGACTCGGTAAAAGCTCTTGATGCGATCGGGGACTCGGTCCATTTGCAGCACGTCGATGTTGTCTGGGATGGGAGTGACTGCATAGATCTGCAAATCTGCATGTTACCTCGTCAAAGGCAGACACAGGACTTCAAACAGGAAAGCTGTCTCTACCCTGGAATTGAACTCAGAAAGCCAACTCCTCTTTGCTTTCCAACTCTCCTCGCACTAGACTAGAACTACTGGCAGAGCCTGTGGAGTTACAGTCCCACACAGCCAGGTCAATGGAAAGGAACATACCTGGGGATGCAGAGTATGTATAAGACATCAAAAATAGCTACAGCAGGCAAAATACCCAGGTGCTGTTAGCTTTAATAGAGCTCACTTGTGCAGGAGCTTTTGTAGATCTTGATGTATTTAGGTACTTAAATATCTAATATTTACCTTTGATAAGCTTCACCCTCAATACTTCAGCTTTGTCTACAAACCAAGGTTGTTCTGATTTCCTCAATTTACAGCCCAGTTTAAACAAACTGGTTTAGCCTCAGTTCACAGACAAGATCACTGCAAGCACAGAGAAACCAATCAAAATACACACACAAGGAACCCTGCTGTCTGTCTGTGGCAGAGAAATGAAAAAAGAAAAGCTTATGTTATAAAAGACAAGTGGGAAACAGCAACCAATTGCAGGAGATTCCACTTGCTTACGGTTAAAGCCTTGTGCAACGTCCTTTCTGTTGTCACACAAGCCAAACAGGGGTGTTCTCATGACTAAAATCTCCAGTAGTCTCCACACACCCATTAAATGTTATGTGACTCAGTGCTTAAGTGTACATGGTGTCACACTCGTCACATCAAACCACAGCACAGGCTACTGAGGAGAAGAAGGAGATCCAAAGCCTCAGGTATGAAAGAGTTCAGCAGTTTAAAAGAAAGGGAGACTGCAATAAAGGAAACAAAAAAGGTGTGAAAAATAAACACAAATGGAAATAACACTTTGGAGCAGTATCTGTTCAGCACAGAATGCTCTCCAAGAGACAGTATCAGGAATACTTCTAATGTATTCCAGTTAATGTATTTTAACATACACAGGAAGTGCATTATGGCAATGCTGTTGGTAAATGCTAAAACAAAGGACAGATCTTTCCCTTACACATCAAAAACGACCTGCATTACCCCCTGAATGAAAAGGGACCTCTCCAACCACACACAGTGCAGTGAACCAGCTGATGTTTACTGTAGGCAGGTGTACATTTTGCCCACATCCAGCTCTACTGAAGCCACTGAGGAACAGAGGTATCCAAGTTGATGACCTTTTCAATACCTTTCCCCTCTACTCATAGCCTGCCCTTTCACTGAAGGATACACTGGGCATCACACTGCAATATAGAGTCATCGGGGTGGTTTGGATGCTGCATTGCGATGGCTTGTGGGAACTCACTCAGCATCCTCTGCTGGAAGGCTTCCAGCCTCTCATAGTCGTGGCCCCGACACACATACTCTTTGTTCTGCAAGAAGGACGAGCGTAAATCAGTCTCCTTAAAAGTAAGTTAAGTTCTATCAGATTTCATCTCACTTTAAATGCTGCTGCTTCAAAACCAAAGAGAAATGACACTGTCAATATGCTAATGGGAGAGTAAAGTGGGTATTTAATACAGCTAATATATTTCATTACTTCCTTTTTCTGTACAGTGTATTTCAGCAAGAAGTGATGAAGCAGGCTACCCCCTGATCTCTCAACAGAAAGATGCCTCTAATCAGTCCACATGTAACACTCCTGTTGTCTTACTTGCTTTCTGACAACTGAAAAGGGAATATTTTGTAATGAGGCTGCACTGAAGCATATCAAACAAAACTTAAGCCTAAGTCTCCAGCTTAGCTGTTGTGCACTGGGAAAGCTGCTGTCAGATAGAATTTAGATGGATCAAAGTCCTGAGGATTTCACAGAACAGAGGGAGATACAGGTTTATCAATGTATCAGGCATCCGTAGAGGGAAGTCCTAACAGACTGTTCACAAAGTAGCTGTTTAATCACTGCTGTATCCCCATGGCCACAGAATCCCCCTCTGATCAGCCTGAGCAGTGTCCTCAGGAACTCCCCGCTCTGTGGTGGAATAACAGGGAAGAGCTGTGCCAAGGATTCTCTGGGGCCACCTGCAAATTCCCCTTCAGCTCTAACAGCACTTTCCTCTTGACAAACACAACTCTGTTTCTGCTGGAGAGCTTGCTTTTAGATGTGCCTCCTGAGGCACTGAACCCCTTGTGCAGAGTTCCTGCACGCTTTGTGAGCCATCTTGAACTTTGACCAGCAAGATGCAGGATTTCTGAAGCCCTCAGTGTCACACAGGTTTTATTCCAGGGTCTGAACTGCGTTACCACAGCGCAGTTCGGGTTGGTGGTAATGTCTCCTGGTGTGAGACCAGTCGAAGCAGGGAAAGTCTCTAATGCTGGTACTTTTAACTCATACACATAAGGATAACTGGGAGCACAGGGAGATTTTCCACCTTTGTAAAGCAAAGAACGGATCCCAGCAAACAAGAAGAGTTCCCGTTGTACTTCTTGCATTTAGAAGCTGCAGTGTAGGTGATGACATTTGAGCTGATTGCTCTGAAAAAGGGTTCTGGCTGAGCACAGAATCACAGACTGGTTTGGGCTGGAAGGGACCTTAAAATGACAAAGTTCCAACCCCCTGTGATGGGCAGGGACACCTCTCACCAGACAAGGCTGCTCAAGGCCCCATCCAACCTGGCCCTGAACACCTCCAGGGAGGGGGCAGCCACCACCTCCCTGGGAACCCTGTGCCAGGGCCTCACCACCCTCGTGAAGCAGCTCTTGATCTTGTAGGAAAACCAAAGGGAAAGCAGCAAAACCTGATCATATGAGACAGCCAAGGAGCACAGTTATCTTTGGCTTCGTGTTTCAACTTTATGGAACGGGTCTCATGTTCCAGCTGTGACATCTGTCACTTTGTATGCATCAGTCACAGCAGCCAATGAACTGGGAGAAAACCTGCATGATGGATCTTGACAGTTCAGTCTGTAAAGCTGAACTTTGCAGCTATTATTAAATTTGGAGCGAGTCCATGTTTGAAGGTGAATCTCTTCATGGCACCTACTGCATTCCCTATTTTAGCTTTTGATTGCAGCAATCCAGAAAACTCTAAGCCTATAAATAAAGTTATTGTGATTCTAAAAATAATGCCCTGAAAACACCTCAGAGCTAAATTTAATAGACTCTTCAGACAGATGCCAACACAAGATCTCAGAACACAGCTTGTCAGGCCTTACTTAAACTTCTGGTAGGTGGAAGACATGGGCAGTTTTACTTGTGTAGGAACGCTAGAAATAGATGCAGAATTTGTAGAAGCATGAACAGTGACTTCTCTAGACAAAGGGTCTTCAGAATCAAAGATGTAGAAAGAAGTGGTTATTTGGTTATTTTCTTTTTTAAGCTATACAGCAGCAGAAAAATAGATGAGAAAAGGGCATGGAGTTATTTGATCACTTTAAATCACTCCCATATCCATTTGAAAATTTTAATTCCATGTAAATCTTTTTTCTTCTCCAGAATAGCTGCTTCCAGTCTCTTTACAGGGTGATCCATGCTGATGTGATTGCTAATGGGCTTAGTCTGCGCGTCGCAATGTGTACGCTGTATGGATCATTAGAGAGAGAAAGGAGGAGGATGACTTTTAATGAGATTGCTACATTAGTAATCTGCTATCAGAAGTACTGCTACCAAATATAATTGCAGAATTAACAAGGATTATAATTATGTAAGCTCATGTTCACTGTTCGTGTCTCCAGCCGAGTTCCATATTGTCACGCTGCCTCGCAGAGAGCAGTGCTGAGCGCTGCAGCCTCGTGCCGCGTCACAGACATGGCCTGTGCAGGACCCAGGGTAAAGCTGGGGGCTCCATGGCAGGAAAGTTAAGCTACATTCACTCATACAACTTCACATGTAGGATTTATGTGCTGGAAGGGTTTTGTTGTCATTTATCTTCTGAAACATCTGTTGTTAGATACAAGAAATTGCCAGTTTCCTTCAAAGATCTTCATGAAACAGGGTAGCTACTGCTTCGTGCTGCAACACTTGGCATTTCCTCAGATTCCTTTGCAAGTGTGTTTTGCACACCAGCTTAAGCTGCTGCCTTGTGGCACTGTGCAACTTCACCTTGATTAATCCAAACTTGCCTTTACTTCCCCCTTCCGCCTCCCTTGCTTCCATTAAAAGACTGTAGTGAGACACCAATCTTTAAATCCTAGTTAAAAAAAACCCCAACTTAGAATTTGGGAGTGCAGTTTTCAAATTGGGTACCCTGTGGGGAAAATGGCACAGAGCCTGGCTTTCTGTGGCTTCGTCCTGCGTAACTCAGGAGTGGTGCCACCTCTTGTCAAACTGCTCTTTAAGGAGAACACAGAGCATGCACCTCCAAGGCCCTGAAAGCAGGCTTCCAGTTAGCTTGTCCTGTCAAGCTAGATGGCATCTACCATCAATTTTCAGACAGTTCTTACAGCAGTTGTCAGATTATATTCCTTCCATGCTCTGAACTAGCACCAAGACATCGTATGAGCAAATACCCATTGTAAGTCTGATTCCTCATTAGGAAAAGGAGGTAATTTCACTTTTGAAACAGATTGCACACCCAGCTGATCCTCTGTGTACCAGTAGACACTAAGCTGAAAGTGAGGACATGTCCAGAGAAGCTGCTAGGCTGTTTGTTGGAGAGAGGAAATTTTCACTTGCAGATAGCGCAAGAGAGTCATCAGTCTGGTATTAGCATCCTTCTGTCATGTGAGCCTTTTTAAAGCCTGATAATTTGAGATGATGAAAATTAGTTGAGTAATGACCCAACGTTGCAATACAGCATTTTGCTTAATATAGAGGCAATTTGTGCTGCATGTGCAGATTGTCCAAAATACACATAGGCACGAGTCAAACTTCTGATCTCTTTTCCTAGGAGCATTCCCAATGGACACAGCCTTCAGTTCAACTAGAAAGCTGTTTGCTGCTTGTGAGGCATTAAAAAATAACTCCATAACAGATGCACAAGGGCTGAACTGCAACTCTGAGCCCGGTCACTCTGCCCTGTCTTGTCCAAGCCTGGCTTACCCGCAGGAAGAATGGGAATTTCCGACCGTAAAAACCAACTCTGAAGAACTCGGGTTCCAGGCGCTGCTGCTCCATGATGTTGTCATAGTATGTTGCTTCCATTTTCTGGGGGGGCAAAGGAGAGCCAATGTCAGAGCCCTAGAGCTGCACTTAAAACATTACAATAGCAAGACACATTAAAATACCACATTGCTCTCTTGCCCCCACAGCTTCTGTGAAAAGATAAATTTCTTTTCAAGGTAATTTTTAATTAAACAGTCCAGATAGTGGAACAGACTGTGGTATCCTTATACTAATTTTACATTTTTGGAGATGACAGGAATTTTTCTGTTGTATCTCACTTGAAGTTAAACGGGTCTTGCACGTAACTGTCTTTGCATTGCAAGTGGCAAAGCTGAGATTAAGATCTATGTTGCCTGGCTCATAGTGTCCTATTCTGTCCTACAGCTCAAAATCTAGAGCACTGTCTGGAAAAAGATACCAAAATCAGTTGGGAATGTCTTCATTGATTGAGGGGCATGAAAAAGGATGAAAAAAATTACACCTTCTGTAGCTGTGTGCACCAGTAAATTTAACATGGAAGAAAAAAAAAGGAGGGGTTTGGAAAAAGTAAAAGGACTTTTCTGCAGTTATTAGCTTTGTGGCACTGGGCTCATGTTTGTATCAAGATGGGGATTTCAAGACCCCTCGTTACACTGAATCTCAGCTGAAAGGCTCACAGGAATTTCACCATAGAAAATGATAGCTTTCTAAAGAGAATAATCCACTTGACATCATTGCTTTCACTGCAGGGAACCCTAACAGCACCTTTGACTCGGAATATTGCATCAAGGCTTTGTTCCCAACCAGCTCCTTTTCTAAAATGGAGAAAGTCCCATAGTCATCGCAGGAAGAATAAAGGAATGTGTTGAATGATGTGAATATCATAGAGGAAGAACTATAGAGGGGGTAGAAATTCAAGTCAGTTCAGGTCATCACAGATTTTGGTACCTTGGACAGCAAACAGACCACACTCAGGAGAGTGGAAGCATGAGGTCAACTGGTTACACCGTCAGCAGAGATGCTACTCACCTGACAGCTCATTAAATCCAAATAACAGTCAACAAGAATAGCTAATTTACAGATGTTTTAGGGAAGAAAGCCTTGCTGCACAACTTGAGTAAGCCTGTTAATAGGTTGGTTTGCTCATCATTCATGCCTGCTGTTCTGGTACAGTATTTCCTGTGCTCTGGGGTAAGCTCTCACACTGCCCAGCTACAGTAAACGAGTGTTAAACTGACACGGTCACCTGTACACTCTTTAGAGCCACTTTGAAGAAAATAGGTTCATGCACCTAGCTAGATGGGTAGCTTCAGATGAGAAAAAAATTGACTTATTTGAAAAATTTGACTTAAATTTGACTTCTGAAGATAATTTAAACTACTCTGTATAATAATGTGTTCATAAATTTTCACTCAGGACATATGCATGCTGTCCCAGAGGACAGAAGCAGATGAACTATTTTCACATTCATAAAGCTTTTAAATAACAACCAGCACCGTGACTCTTTCTGATTAAAGAATGATTCTGCAAATGTGCCCTGATTTAATCACGTGCTTGGTTTTACCAGAGGACCAGATTCTTGTAAACTGACAAGAATGCCATAAGCATTTGCCTTCTCCATTCTTCCTGTCTTGTTCCTCGAACATCACCTGGGGCACAAGCTGTCCTTGGTATTTTTGGAATTAAGTATCATTACATCATTTTTTTCAAATAAGAAAAAAATACTTTATGCAAATACATCTACCTAAGTGTGCAGTTGCAGAGGGAAGCCCAGCTCCTCTGTGTGTGCTGTCTCCATATGCTCATGGGAGTTTACTTCTAGCAGACATAGGAATTACTCAGTGGGCCTACGAAGTTATCTAAGTGAATCAATGGCAAAGAAGTCAGTGGAGCTCTACAGGGAATATGTTTTTTAAATTCAGGATATTCTGACAGGAGAGCCAAATTCCCTGGGACATGAGAGTCTACAAGGAGAGGAAGTGCTGCTACTTACCCGAATCCAGCTGAGGCTCTGGTAATCATAGAGACTTTCGTACTGTATGGCCAGCTCTCGGCACAGCGGGATTCCAAACTCCCAGCTCTGCAAAACCAAAGCAGATCCACTCACAGCAACCAGAATGTTCTCACCAACTTGGCTGAGAGGAACATGAGAACTCAGTTTTGGGAATTCATTTGGTACGAAATGCCAGGGATTACAAGTGAGTATGCATTGTGATGCAACTGCTCCCATTAAATATCAGATTAATTCCTTCTTCGGGGTGGCAATGGAGGCATATGTTCTCTTGAGGTTACACACACACTGCTTGTTACTGACAATTCACTCATGAGACTGGGAACTTACTTGGAAAAGGATAATACAACTAACAATTAGGAATAAATGGCTTTTGTCACACTGTGTGAGCAGAGTCTCACTTCCAAATGGGATGCTGTGCAAAGCCTACGTAATTCTCTAATCTGTCTTCTGGATGGGAGCAGAAAGCTGGCCATCTTCCCTCGAGGTGATCCTGAAGATGTAACCTTTTCATGCTCCTTTTCTGATGTGAATTAAACTAACAACATGTAACCACATCTGATTCTTTATACCAGCTCTTCTACACGTGCCCTGATACTATTCCTGTCATCCTAACCCAGGCTTTCTCTCTCTCTTTTGGTTAGAGAAATTCTGTTGAATATTCCGTAGATACAAGATGAGATACAGAAGGAAAGAAACACAATGCACAGGTAACTTCTTAGAGACAAGACAGTTTGCAGATATTTGGAAGGCAAAGAGAATGAAAGGAAATCTGAATCACCAGGACTCTCTATTTTAAAATCTGTGATGTTGATGGGTACCACCGTCACAGTGCAGACACGTAAGATGTAATTCCGTGTGCTACACAAGTGCCACTTCCCTCTAAAGCAACAGTTCTCCTCCTCCTAACAATTCCTAATGTCTCCACTGTTAATTTCCCTCATTACTGCTTTCTCTTTTGCTGAGGTCTGATCTGTCTGCACGTTCTGTATTATGTCCTTCACTCACAAAGCACATTCATATGACATTTACTGCAGCTTTCTCCTGTGGCACCAGCAGCTCCCAGCAGAGTGCTGCTGACTGCACATGAGGAAGCACAGATAAAGACAATCAACATTTATGAAAGGCAATCTTTATTTACTCACATCCCAACGTGCAGCTTTTGGAAATGGGATACAAATGAGGGTGCACAAGAGAAATCAGTTCAAATGTTGGGTATGGAGCACATGATCTAAAAATGCACTGCTTTGGAAAGACAGCTTTGGGTCTCTGGCACTTGCTGGCACTAAGGAGAATGCACACTGTGATGGGAGCTGGTCAGAATTTTGAGCTAATAAAATCCAGCAGTTAACTGGACAGAAAAGGGTTGTGTAGTTCTCAGGGTATTGCTGTCCAGAAGCATAATCAATTAGGTACATAGTCTCCAACTTAGAAAACCTTGAGTTTCAACAGATAAAAATCGTTACTGTGAATTAAAAAGCAAACCAAATCTTGTGCCCACTGCTGACTGAGCCATAGACCAGTTAAAGCACAGCAGAAATGCACAGGAAGGAGCACACAGCCAGAGTGTGCTTAAAGGGCTTGGGAGCACCTTGTTCCACCCCAGCAATGCTCCAGGCCTGCTGTGGGCCATGCCACTGCTCCTTGCCCTCCGCTGCAGCGCCTGCTGTATCAAACTCAGGACAGTCTTGTGGCCATAGTTTCCCTCCTTCTTGTTCTGAGAAAATCTTCCCATTAATAAATGCACAATTTTGATACCCTTTTCCTGCTGCTTGGACCACTCCCCAACCCCTCAGTGGAAGATGCCAGAAACTTAACTCTAGAAGTGCCACTGAAGGACACAGAAAAACAAATTCCACTCTTCAGGTCTCAAGGAGGGACCATCTTAGGGCAGTGCAGAAAGAAACTATCAGACCTGAGTAGAGGGAAGCAAGTTTCTTCCATTCCCTGAGCTGTCCCTCGTTACACAGCCTCAAAAAGAGCTCCAAAGCAGCGAGAGGATTTGACTTCTCAGCCTCTCTCACTTCCACACTCTGAGTGACATACATTCTGCTTAAGTAGATTATTTAGTCATTCAGCTACCATTTATAATAAAGGAGGATTAAAACACAAAGTCAAGTAACTCCAAAACCATCCAGTGGGGAAGAAAACCTCAAGAGGTTAACACTCTATAATCTGTTAGGAGTTTTATAGCAAAATTACATCCATCAAGTTTTCGCTCCCTTTCCATGCAGATACAGACTGCCTGTTGTTTCTGAAAGCCACAGGCTTGCTTTGGCTTAGTCTGTACACCATTGCTGTCTAGTCAGGCAGTACAGTGCTGCAGTATTTCAGCACCTCAGTAATTTATTTTAAGTGCAGTCTGAAAATTTCTGAAACTAAAAAGAGAGCCATAAGCAGGATTATTACAAAAGAACAATTCTGGCAAAACCCCCATCTTCCTAATTAATTGCTTCCTCATAAAAAGGCCATTTCTTTCTACACATGGGAATCTGACGTCCTTCTGCTTTAGAGAATGTCTCTGCCATATGCATCTGCCTGTTACCAGGGCTAGAAAAGAATTACCTGGAATAGCAGCTCTGTATGAACCAAATCACATTTGTATTTAATGCTGCTGTCATTGCCATCACAGACAAAAACAACCCTGAGGCACACATCCAGATGTTATCTTCCAATAATACAAGCTGTAGGAATTTTTCTAGGGAAGGGAAGAAATTTAAAATACTCTGACAGATGATATCACTTGTAAGGTTTACCTCCAAAATGTTCCCAAAACGCTGTCACACAGGGGACTGTGACACCTACATCTGCAGTGACTTCAGAAAAATCTTGTAGGAAAAACATCTGGAATACGTGAAATGGCAACGGCTTGGCTTTCATCATGGGCAATGGGTGGAACTGCACTTTAATTGGAAGCCACTTTCAAATAACAGTGACACTGAAAAGACTTAAATCTTTTTTAATAAAGGCACTCCTGCAGTGCATTGCCTGGGATTTACTTCTGTATGTTAGAAACAAAACAAGTCCTTAACTCCTAACACAGCGATTGGCACAGACGATTACAAAACGCAATCCCACTCTCCAAAACCTAATGAACTGTCATTCATAGAGCTCTCTGCTGTATCAGGTGACCCAAAGTTTGGTTTAAAGGTATAAATATATTCTGGTGTTTTCCTGTTGGCCTGCCTGAACTAGTTCCCAGTGTTATGAATAATGAAATACCCATATCCTATTTTTTTCCAGCTGTTTTTTTGTCTAGAGAGCCAAACCCAAGCAACTTATCAAGTTATAAACCCCTTTGATACACATTTACTTCCCGCCTACTGAACTGAGGTAGGCTTGCAAGCCCTAAGTAAGTCAGGACAAGGGAAGGAAGCTGCTGGAAGAGAGAAGAAGTTGGCATACCTTCCCTTTGTTGAAGTAATGGATAATCTTACGGCACAGACCTTCCTTACGTTGCCACTCTGACTGAGACGGATAATGCAGGAACTCTCTCAGAGGTCTGTCCTCCCACTGGAGCAACTCACAGTACAAAAGCAAAGTAAATGCAGCCTCTGTGGGAAAGCAATTATTGAACACTGAATCAACCACACCAAAGAAACACAACCAATGGGCTGAAAGGTCACTAGCCCTGCATGTAAACAGCCTGGAACTTCTGGTTACAGTTTGAGGAAAAAATTCTGAACTCTTAGATGTTCATTTAATTACTCAATTACTTAAATTAGCAGCACAAAGCTCTTTGCTCTGAACCTAGTTTTTAGGTACAAAGCTGTCAGGTTTGGTTTTACTAGCTACTTGATTTAAATGCACAGTTGGATGTTCAGATATGTAACTAGATTTGGGGCCTGGAGCTGTCAGCAGAGCTTGGACAGCAGAGAATTAAGGTCTGTACACTTTCTAAGTGCTCCCTAGGTATTACAGTGCCAGGAAACATGGCAAATGATAATATAACTGTGATTTTAATCTTCCTCTAATTTTGATTCTGCTGTCGTGATCTCTTCTGATCAGCTTCCTGACAGAACACTGGAAAACAAAACCCGGGGGTGCAACCAGCAGTCTTATGGCTGCGTGGGCACAGACAGACATTGTTTCACTTGAGGGAATGGGCTGGACCCCAGGTTCTTACCTTCCCAGCTGCCATAACTTACTCATACACATTTCTCCCAAAAGAATGAATCATGTGTTGGAGTATAAGCTTGGGAGAGCCAAAGATTTCTTTCACCTGGTTTCAGACAGACCCCCGTTACTTACCTGTGTAGTTCTCAGCCTGCAAGTGCATGTCACACAGCTTGTGGATGTAGCGGATGTACATCTCTTCCTTGTTAATTTCAGATTTATAGAAATTCTGTGAAAGAAGAGAGAGTTGTCATCCTTACTGACATTCTTCCTTCATTCAAGACAATCAGCAGCATTTGTGCATGTTTAAGGGTGTTGAAAAGAGCACGTTATTAGCATAAAAGGAATAATCGTTTTCACATTCATGGTGATTTAACCCACTAAGTTCATCACACCATGATTTTTTCCAAAAAGAAGGTAGTCAAAAGCTGAATGAAAAAGCATGAGTGGTTGTAGAACCCCTGGCACAGGGATAGATACTTGGAACTCAGCTGGACAAGGCTCTGAGCAACCCGACCTACTTGGCCCTGCTTTGAGTCGAGTTGGAGCGGAGGCCTCCAGGCGATGCTCACAACCCCCGTCACTCTGCTCTGTCATCCCGGTGCTCAGCTTCTGAAGCTCCACTTGCCTGACATATCCCTATCCCAGCTTTTCCCATCCCACTTGTGACAACATCACACAGTATCACAAAGAGATAAAGGAAACATCTTTACCATGAGGTTAACAGTGCAGCCAATTTTCTTGTTTTCCGTTTCGTCTCCTTTCATGCAGTCCCTAAGGAAGCAGAGCAATGTTGAAACATACCTCTGCCAAAAAACCCCTTTAAAAATAATTTTGAAGCTGTCTTATCCTCCAGAGTTTCCTTGGATCAGACACAACAGTTAAGCATAGACTTTATTTTATAAAGGTCCTCTAAGAAAAACTTCCACATTCATGTGTAAATAGGAGCCAAACGTCCATTCACATGGCTGCACCTGAGAACAAGCACCTGAAATGACTGCTGCTTCATTTCTTACAAGAATCTGACAAACTCAGATAAAAGATCTACTGTAAAAGTGAAAAATTATTACTTATCCAGATGTCAATGTTTACTTGTTTTCTAGTCAAAGGATTAGTTTTCCTAAGTTCAGGTATCTGGTGCAGTGTTGGCATGCTGAAAGATACAACCTGAGTAGTTCAGCCTGGATTACTTTCTCATAGGCAAGTTAAATCCCAAAGTTCATCTTTAGTCTCTGGAATATTTTAGAAATTATACCTATTCAAGCAGTACCTAAAGCTAAAGGCTTCAGAAATCACTAATCTTGACTTGAAAAACACACATTTATTTGTGAGAGAGAGAATTTTTAAAGCAGCAAGAGAGCAACGTCTCGCGAGGCCCCGTGTCAGCTGCGGGCAGCTGGACTCCACGGGCCACTCTGTAATTCTAAATTCTGATGCAGTTCCTTGTTCTGGGAATGAAAAAACAATTGCTGTGGATGAAAAATCAATTAAAAGCCAGTATCTGTTCCTTAATTAAGCACGGAAATGTGTATCTGTCTATCAGAGTTGCATTGATAGCAAACTTCATTAAAAAAACCCCAGCTTCCTTGCGGTCGTTGTGTCCCACTGGGATCCCCGCTCTTGCATAGCAGGGTAGAGCAGTGGTGTCAGGAAACACACAGGAGATTGGATGGGACTAGTGAGGACAACAAGAGCAGCAGACTGAGAAGCACAGAAGAGGATTTGGGACTGCAGAATGCCTGCCTAGTCACAGGTTTTCACCTATAATGAGCAGTAGCAAAAATGATCTGAACCCTTGTCAGTAGGCTAAAGACAGGAGTATCTGGAGCAGTTCTGGGTAATTTCCAATTGTCTGTCATTCCATGGAAACAACTCTGAGAGTGTGTGTGTGTGTGTGTGTGTATGTATGTGGAGTTAAAATATTTTCAGCTGCATTGGCACAACAGTCCTGCAAACTTCAGTCTAAACCCAAACAAAAGGTGCCTGATGTACAGTGGAGGCTTGCAGACACACCACCGGCTGACATGTCCAACGTCCCTCCCATGGAGACCTTTCCCAGCCTGCGTGTGTAACTGGGGCATTCAGCACACGCTGGTTCAGCGAGGCATTTGAGATCATGCTGTATTTAACAGCTATTTTGCTGAATTCTGCAAGATCATTTCAATGACAAGAGGAATGAATCATGTAGCAGCCTGATTACACCTTAGTACAGAAGTACTAATGGAAGAATTTCTTTATCCTTGCTATTGGCAGGCAAGAACGGGGATTAGGGCTCTAGAGAGACCCTTTTAGGAGCAATGAGCGTGGCCTGCTTACACAACACTTAGCATCAGAGAAGTATGCAGCTTGATAAACAACAGCAATACTCCCTGTGGAAAAGACATTTGGTACCACCTTTTTACAGACCCCTTATACTTAGAGTAGGTCACCGCTGGTGCCAGATACCTGTAGTCAAGCAGACGCTCCATGAGGCGAGTAACTGATGTAACGAAAGAGATTCCGGTCTCCCGCCACGTTTCCTGCTCAATCTTCTCCAGCAAGCTGTGTGGAGATGGAAGTGATCAGGTGAGGCTTCCGGGAAGCGGCCCAGGGTGTGCAGACAGCTGTGGGCAACTTGGTTTCTCCCTCATGAAGCAAATTCATCAAATTACTGTCTTACCTGGGATAAGGCCCAAAGAGCTGGGTTCTACTCCAGGCAGCATGAAGCAAAGACAAGGAAATTACAGGACTGACAGGATTCACAGTGCCACTTAGAATAGAGGACAAAGAGCAACGCTCACGGCAACGGCTGATTCCCACATTATCACCTGTAGCTTAAATACTGCTGGCAGCAGGCAGAGGTTGGGAGGCTAAAACCAATGCAAATACCTTTCTCTTTTTTGCTCATCCCTACATGAATTTTCTTTAATCAGCAACTGATCAACCAGTCCTGAATCACTATTTGAACTGTAAGTAAATACAGGCAATATTCCCCTGCTCCCCAAACCAGACAATACGGGGAGCATCTCCCTGAGACAGCTCTGAGGATAAGAGAAGGCTGTGGGTGAGAAAATAAAATCATACTGAAAAAGTAACAAGAGAAAGCAAATTTACATGCTGGTTTCCTGAAAGTGGATCTCTGGTCAAAGAACTTGCCATTTTTATACTGGCAAGAGGAAAGAAGTCATGTTGAGTGTCATACATGTCCTCACAAGAGGCACTCTTCTGTACTGGAAGGATTTCCTTCAGCAGTGTTTGCTGAGGCAGTACAATTCAGGGTCAGCTCTTTACTTTGCACAGTGTTTAACAACTTTGTGAAACTGTGGTATTGCTTCCTCAAAGTTCACACTGCACTCAGAAAAGTTAGTAGCAAATATAAACTCCAGGTTGCTGGACTTCCAGGCTTTGTTTCTTGGTAATACATGCAGTCACTACCATCTAAAAATAGCTAACAAGCTGCAGGCCCTGAATTCTTAACATTTCAGGTAACAAATGTCTTCAACTGGAGCAAAGGAAACACACAATATTCCTCTTGCCAGGTGAATTTAAAAAAAGGTAGAACAGGGAAGGTATTTTCTTTCCTTTGCCCCTGAAACAGATTTTATGTTATCTGTGCACATAAAGCCTTGGGAATATGCACAAATCAAGACTGACTGCATTTACTGCTTCCTTGGGATAGGTACACAGGATGGGCAGGCTTATTTCTCTTGAAAATGAAGGAATGTGTGATTGCAAATTCCAAAATACAAGCAGTGAGGCTAGTGAAAGAAAGGCTGATGCCTCAAACTGCCAGCATGCTGTTGGGGGCCCCTAAAATTGTCTGGAATATATTGGCTAAAATTCTGCTAATGATCTCTGTGGTTCACTGGAATATTGAGAGGTTTAGGGCTAACTGCTCTGGACTCTCAGTTCAAACTAAGCCCTCCTGAAACAACCTAGAATCACTGGAAATGGAATTTGGAGACAGATCAGTAATCAAAGGTAACTAAGTGGGAAGTCAGATGTAAAGTCATTAAGTTTCTCCTTACAGGTATGGATTTTTGGTGTGAAAAGGAGTGGAAATACAGTGTCGTGATGGGCTCTGCAGGAGGCAACTTGCAGCTGCTGAGCCAACCAAACACAACCTTCAAAAACTGGAATAAACACAGGAAAATGCTGAGGAAAATCTCTTCTGTTCTGACAAGGCCTGGCTTGCCGGGCAGGGTCTGAGTTGTCAGGACCTGGAACAGGCTGACCAGGGAGGGGGTTGAGTCACCTTCCCTGTATGTGTTTACAAAAATGGGTAGATGAGGTGCTCAGGGAGATGGTTTAGCATAGGACAGGAAGGGTTGGACTTGATCTTAAAGGTCTTTACCAACCTGGTGATTCTGTTACAGTACACTGTTTCTCTGAACAGTCCTGAAGCCGTGATTTCACTTACTGCCATGTAAAACAGAAGGCACTGCCTCCTCTAGCAACTCAGTTTTTGATAGGAGGATAACTAGCTGTGCAGCCTTACATTAGATTTCACAGACAGAAGGCAAAGAAGAAATCAGGTGTATGTATTTCAGAATTAGGGTGATGTGTTCCTGTTTCACTGGGCCATACCATGAAACCCTGCCAGAAAGCCCTTCACAGCTTTCTCTGAAGATCAGCACCGTAGCACAGATCACTGCTCTGACTCTTTCAATGACCCCACACAACAGAGAGTGAGCAGAAACTGGCAGAGCTTACAGCAGGCTGAAGAGTTCCCTGTAGTTCTCATCACCTTTTCCTTCGGATACCAGGCTGTCCAGCTTATCGATCAACTCAGCTTCCACCTGGATGAAGAAGCGATTGGTCACAAATTAGCTGTTCATGTAGAAGACAAGAGCCCCAGACAGAGAAAGCCTGGAAGAACATTTCATTTCTCATGCCCTGGGGCTGCCCACTTCTGTGTGGGAGATGATTTCTGGCTCTGTGGCTCAGTTAAATGGATGCACTTTTCTCATTTTCAGTGAAATAGAAAGACTAAAACTAAATTATCCTTTTGCTTATCAGGGTCTAAATGAACATCCCAGGGGAAGGAACTTCAGGAATTTCTGAAGTTAGTCTCTTACCAAATAAATCCCTCAGACACACTTTCTATGAAGCACTGTACCAGATAAATTTATATCCTTACTGAAACAGAATATCCATGCAGAGAAACTAATCAGTGGTGTGATCACCACTGCTCTGCTGTGATTGTTTTACTGGTAGGAAATTGATTTCTAATTGGGAAACTGTTTGTTCAACTGGGAGATTGTTTATTAAAACCAGTTTTGTCAAGCTGCTTTGTGATCGTAGGATGTGTTTTCACACTTCTATGAAGGGCCACAACAATATTATTAATGTTTCTCTTCCCTTAGAATGGTTTTGAATATGTATTCATTTTCCCCCAAGCCTAATCTGTCCTATCATCAGGTTTGACATCAGCTATTCTATGTATCTAACATGAAACAAAAAAAATTCCACATAGTCTTGGAAATCATACAGAAAGCATAACTTTCAGTACTAATGAAGACAGAAGTTCCTAAAGGTTGAAACTGTTTGCAGAAATACAACTTGTTTTTATTTGAAGTAAGCATAGTTCGAGCTTCTCTCTGTTTTCAGCTGCCAAATTGCAAAGGAAGTAAAGATGAGAAGGGAAAGCAAATCCGAATCAGCCAGTGGCACACAAATGGAGCTGGTGTTCTTGTTGCTGAAATCATTAAAGGGAGCCCTGATTTAGTTTGTGAATCAGACTGCATTGTTACCCAGTAACGCTGGAAAAGAACGGTGTTAAAACACGAGCGACTGAAGAATATAAAACAGGGCTGGAAAATTAATTTCCAGGATTTTTATATTTTCTGACAACCAATTTAGTGTCCAACAAGAGAGAAGCTCAAAATGAAAACCTCCTACCCTCAGTTCGCCTGTGATCTGCCATGACTTGACAGAAATCAGTAATGCAGCTGTCCAGCTGTCTGGGCAACAAGGAACTTCCTGGTTTCAGCAGCTGGTGTTAATAAATCTGCCTTGTGCTCTACAACTGTTTATTTCATTCTCACTAATACAGATAATTCTGTCTTTAGTCTTAGAAAATTACGACATATGCTTCATAAGACAGTGTGGGATTTGCTCCAAAGCCCATTTAAGAAGTATTCTTGGAGGTCCTGTTTAGAATACATTAATTTAATATAAAAATTAAAACAAGATTATGAAGAGTTCATCTTGATACAGAAAGTATAAACAGGTCCAGAAACTCCAAGATGACTGTACGTACTTAGAACTTTAAATGCCAGAGCAGGGACTGTCCTATTGTTATGCTAAAACAGCAAAAAGAGGACTGTGATCAAATGCTACTGTAATAATAATAATAGTAATAATTAGAATAATAATAGTAGCAGTCAAGGGAGTTGAAGAGGCAGAAAAACATCAGCTCCTGGTAATACTTTTCCATCCAGCCTTTAATAGGTCAGGTTATGGAAAATGTCTGTTATTCTCCTGTAACGACAGATTAGATCTGGAGTTTTAATGAGTTTGTGGGAAATAAACAATCACATGAATTATAATAATTTAGCTAAAGAGATTCAGTACTCCAGAGCACTTATCTGCAAATACCTGCCCCCAGCATTGTCCCAGTCACAATGACAATGAAGCACTGTCACCTAAGGATCAGGTGCAAAGCCAGCCCCCGTTAGTACCGCGCACTCGAGGGATGCGCTTTGCAGCAGAAACTGAAAGCCCTTCTCTGGCCATGGACGGGCTGCACCGCCCGCTCTGCAGTCAGAGCTCACAGCAGGTGGAAGCTACTGAACCATTCCAGGGCCTCACCATTCCAGGGGAGATGCTACAGCATCTTAAAGAGCAGACAGTCACAAAGTCTGTCCCAAAGCATGGTAACTGTATTTAATTATACAATATCACTTTCTAGCTGGAAATTGAAGCTGGAGAAGCAGAGCCCACTGTTGTCACAAACACTGGCTAACACTTCACAACTCCAGTTTTGCTTTTCAGTCTGACCTATTTACTGATGATCTCAGTGAAACAAAAGGGAGTGGTGAGAGCCCAGCACTTTGAAAGTTCTTTTCTCTTCCTCACCTCTGACGCAATGAGCACATCACCCCTCTTCTCTCTGCTCATTAATTAAACAGGACACTGTTTCAATCAGCTCGGGGGTCTACTAATAGTTTTGTGAATTATGCCTCAAATTTTCTGTTTTTACATAATCACACATCATCTTCCTTACAATCACAGACCCACAGACACAAACTGCTTCCAGCCAGGCGTTACAGAAAGACAGAGCAAGAGAAGGAACCCTGCAGGTGCCTGGGAAGCAGCTTCACCTGTTTGAAGTTGCCGTTCTTCCGCTGTTCCCAATCCATCATGTCATGGAAGATGGGGATCATGATATTCCGCACTTCCGGTTGTGGGACAAGTGTAACACCCAGAAAGGGGCCAATCATCCCCGGAATGAAGTGAATCTTGTGCTCACCTGTACAACACAGAGCAAATGTATTAAATAAAGTCTTTGTAACCTGTCACTGAAAAACAGGGAACCCTGGCAATAATGACATATCCAAAGTAGTACACATGAGTGTTAGAAAAGCAAATACATTCTTTTCCTGAAAGGGCTGATAAAAACAATATTTGCTTTACAGCATTCCTTGCAAAGTCTCTGGGAGCATTTTGCATTTCCCTATGAAAGCCTTCAGCAAAAATTGTCAGCACATTTTACTTGCAAAGGAATTGCAACTGTCAAAAATCACCAAACTACAACATACTAGCTGGGGGGAAAGAGAGCACACATACTTCTAATTTATGAAGAAAAAGATTTTGATCTTGGTGAGAACAATGGCATTTAATGGAACACAGATTTTAAAGAAATATAGAGCTCTTCATCCTCAGTGCTACGGAGGTCACTATTTCATAACTGACCTTGACTTAGAACCACACTGCTGCTCAGCAGCAGAAACCTAAGGCATTTTGCAAACAATCTCTTCTGTGGCATGCTTGCTGTGCAGTCACAGGGAATAAATAAGAACAGCCATATTTGGAACAGCAGTTGGGGATAGCTCTGTATCTGCATATCTAAAACTGGCTTCTCACTTCTTACATGAATTTGTCTAGCATCATTCTCTGGATATTTGGTATCTGTTATACTGGAGACTCTTCTATCCTCCGCACACATGCTTAGGCCAGACTGCCTCAGCATACTTCTGAAAGTGAGTCCCACATGAGAAATCTCCATTTACCTTTTGAGAACTGTAGCAAGAGGTATTTTTTCCCCCATTTAGTAACACGCCTAATTTCTTAATCAAGATTTAAAGGAAAAGGTCAAATGAATTGCAGAAGTTGAAATTTCATCACAAACATTATTATTTCAGATGGGGCTTTTGTGAGGTCTGGGCTGGGGTTTGGTTTTAATTTCCTTTTTTTTTTTTCCTTTTTAAAGTAGTAGCATTGCCCTTGTCATGCATATTGGATACCCAAAGACACCATAAAAGATGCTCTACTGGATGCCCCTTATGGGGTTTATTATGAAACAAGCACAGCTGTGGTTTAGTGGTGGACTTGGCAGTATTAGATTTACATTTGGACTGGATCATCTGACACATCTTTTCCAACCTAGGTTATTCTATGACTCTGTAATTTTGAATCACAACAGCTTTGGCTTTTGAATGAAGTTAGTTACAAATGTCACGTTTCTGCTTCGCAGCCATGGATCAGGCAGAAGTCAGAGTAACAGTGTATCTCCCTGTGACTGACTGCAGCTCAGCTGAAGTGATTAGAAAAAGCTGATCTTGTATTTACAAACACACAGAAACTCTCCCCGGTGTGTCAGAACCCCAAAACCTGCCACTGTCGCACTGGAGAAGAAAACATTCAAATTCATAGCAATGGATTGTTTCAAATGAAGTCTGATGAGACACTGCAGAAGTTTTTGTTGGGAGAGGAAAAGTGCTTCCTGGTTTTACAACCCTTAGGAGAAACTAAGTGTTCTACAGCTACAGAACTTTCCAACAGAAATTGGGGGTTACTTTGGCTTTGGTTGGTAGGACAGAGGAGGAGATGACATACCCAGGTTCTGCCACATGCTGAAGAGCTCGTATGCCATCATCACTCTCATATCGCCGTATCTGAAAGAGAGGAGAGAGACAACTGCCTCAGGGAACAAAATCTGGCCAGGCAGCAATGTTAAAAAATACTAAATTCACGTGTAAGTCAACACAAGAACATCCAACAACTTGACTA
Organism: Gallinula chloropus; assembly: GCF_964237585.1. Lineage (NCBI taxonomy): Eukaryota > Metazoa > Chordata > Aves > Gruiformes > Rallidae > Gallinula > Gallinula chloropus. The sequence goes on from NC_140097.1 coordinate 20,189,726, forward strand.
AACACTGAACACTGTACAAGGAGGTCTACTTCTTTATTTCCCAAGCATTTCCACATTGCCAGTTCGTAATAAATCATGGGGACTTGTGGTAGAAAAGGCTGGGAACTCAACGAAACATGTTCTTACTTGTCCAGAATCTTCTTCCTCTTGGCTGGCGTGGCATTTTCTAGCTGGAGACTTGGCTGGTTTATAAACAAAACTGCCAGGCTGAAATAAGAGTTCCACACCTGTGACACAAGAAGGAAGTTTCATAACATTACACTCCAAGGAGTAAGCTTTAAATAAGTGCAGGAAGACATATGCTCCTTTGTATGAGAAATGAGACCATTCCTTTTTGTAATCAAGACGTAACATAATCAGTTGGTATCTTAACTATTGAGATACTAAACTCTTAAGGATACCAGGGGGTTATTTAAAACCTGGTAGGAACTAAAATTAAAACCCCAAGAAGGTAATGCCACTGGGCTTTCCTCTCAGCACCAGAGTTCAAAAATGAATAAACTTGGTGACTTCAGCCAAGTTTTAAATTGGTTTTCCTGCAGGCTAAACAGATTTTCTCGCTCACAAATCCCCAGAGATTGCATTGTATCATGATTGAGAGCTCTATAATTTAGTTGGTTTACCCACAGAAAGGAGGTTTATGTCATCCTGCTGTGCACACATGTGCTTAGGTACATGTCTGGCAGCTTTTCCGTGCCAACACTGAACTTGTTTGCCCATTCTCAACCACATCAGGCTCTGGGAAAACACGCCCTGAGATGCCATGTTTCTCCAGGTTTTAAGTCAACACCCAGCAAGAGAGGCTCTGGGAGTGGGAGATCAGGAATCACAAGTGCCCCAGCTCCAGGAAGAGCATTGCCTGAGCTGTTTGCATTTCATTAGCCATGGCTCTGCAGGACAGCAGGCTTCCTCAGCTCCACTGCTTATTCGTTTCCTTTATAAGGGGCTCAATTTTCTTGATTCAATCTCCCAGTGTATCTGCTCTACTTCCTCTCAGTTCCACAGCAAATTCTAATGCCTGTCTTTTAGCAGTTAGGTCATCTTCCTCACAGATACTCAGATAAATGCTCTAAATACAATCAACCAATGTAGAGAACAGCTCTTGTTCCTTGGTTACTGCTTGTTTAGAAAGATGAGGTACCATTTTCTCAGTATCAATTCTTACTTTGAAATCAAAGTCCGTCTCCGTGAAGTTCTTGTGCAGCGCAGACGACAGGTACTGAACGGTTGTAACTATGATACTGCAGTCAAAAAGAAAGGGGGAAAAAAGAGAGAAGAAAATCACATTGAAATCTGGGGTTTGTGCTGCTGCTGTTACTGTACATGCAGAGAGGGGCATTCTTCATGTCGTCACTGCAAGACTCACGGGCATCTCTCCCTTGTAATGAACAGTCTGTACTAAGTGACACAAGATTAAGAATTTTCAGCATTGTGATTTTTAGAAATTACACTGGAGCATTTAAAATCCTGCCTGTTTTGTATGGCTGAGCCATATTACCTTCACTGAAACGACAGGATACACAAATCTTTCTCCTATTTTAAGCAGGATAGCAACTCAAAGAGGTTGAGCTATTTTCAATCTTGGCTGTACAGTGGTCCTTTATCTGACACATGCTTCAATTCAATGCATTTTGAGTTCCCTGGTGGGTTTTTTGTAGATGGCTAAACACACCTTTGTGCAAGGCAATCAAGGCAAGTGATAAAATTCAGGAATTCATAAATAACATGTAGATAAAGCAATAATAGCATCAAAAAACCCAAGCACATCTCTGATTCACTTCCAGTAACCCTATTAAACATAACAATGAGGTTTACAGCCAAACTGTGCCAAAGGAAACTAGGTAACCTGCAGCATCTCAGGTAACTACTCCTTCATGTGGACTTTTCTTACAGAACTTCATTTCAACTCTGCAGGTGAAATACTGAGGTCCACCTCTTTTACTTCACATTAGCACTGTGAACTTGCAGAGCATACAGCTCCACTGAGCAGTCAGCCTTTAGAAAAACTACTCCAAGGTGTTGTCTTATAATGGGAACCCCTCCAGTTGCCAGTTAGAAGTAATTTCAGAGCTAGTTTATGTAAAGAAACAAGAAACCAGTAAGTCCAGCCAATGAGTGTTCACCATGCATCACTCCAAACAGCATCTTACTTAATCCCATCAGAAGCCAGAAAACTAGGCAAAATTAAGCCTTAAAATGGCAGGTGACAGTTTAATTGAGAAAAACCTCTATGCAATGCATGTGGTGTGATCGCTCCTCCTTTTCCCAAACAACTGAGCCCTCCTCCTAGGCAGGTTAAGGAATGATGCTGATGGGAAGAGACAGACATTTCATGTGGTGACGTACTGAGCGAGGTTGTTGAGGCCTGTCCACTAATACAATGTGGCTGTTCCTTGCCATGTAGGTGCTGTGCCACTCTTACCCTCAATGCAGCTACCTCAGTGCTGGGTTTAAACTTTCAACTCTCTGATCCCTGTGCACAGTGGTGGAGTTTAACAAACAGAATGAACAGAGAAATCCCAGTTTGGTCCAGAGTGGTTAAAATAACTGCAGCGTGAGGATGAGCACCCCTCATTTCCTGTGCTGGTCAGCACATCTCAGTCTGATGAAACACACTGCATCACAAGTTTTAACTGCCCAGCTGGGGAGAATATACCTCTGATGCAGAATGCCAATAGTTTAGACCTGCTTCTCCACTTACTTGCTGGTGAGCAACCTCATCACCATCCAGTCTCGAGGAAAGACACTCATTTTCATCAGGTTCCGAAATACACAGAAAATCTTCAGGAGGAACTCCTGTCACACAGAGAAACAAATTGAGCAATCACCAGCTACTCCAGACTAACCTATTTCCTTGATTATAAGGCAGACAGGTAAGCCAAGTGTGCTCCCTCCCCATGAGCTCTGTGTCCCTAGGCCATTCCCCTGAAAGCATGGCAGCGCCCTGTATTGGGATAGGGCTCTGTTAACTCTGCAGCTTGTACTTACTAAAGTTGCAGCTGTCTTTTAAACCTTAACTTCTACAGTGAGACAAACACTTCCTTATGTGCACAACTGTACATGCCTACTCCTGTCTGCTAGAGTTATGGTGTCAATCTGTAGCTTATTTAGGCATTTAATTAATGACTGTGTCCAAATTTCTTTGTACTTGTGTCACAGATTTGATAAAACCTCACACACTCAAACCCAGTAAAACTTTTAAAAACAGTAACAGAAAACCCCATTTCTGGCAATATGCAGCAGAGATCTCTCCAACACATTCAGCTGAGTATTTGCTATCCAAGAAATTCCCCAGACATGAAGACATTTTGGTTTTGTTGTGTACTTGCACCTCTGTGCCTATACCCTCACAGATAAAACATGCATGCCTCTGGCCTTGCAAACTGTGATTCTGTTGGTTTGCCTTTCTTCTACACAAAGTCAAGAGAGCACAGACAGCAGCAGTGTGGGGTTTCTTCAGAACCATCTGATCATTATGCCTTAATTTGGGGGGAGCGTGTGTGAGAAGATTAGCGTTTTAGGAGTAAAGCATCAGAAGCTCCTTGAATTTAGGCCTCATTTTTGCCCAGATGTAACAGTGCTAAGTAAACACAATGCCTTTCATCCAAGAAAAAGTACTGGAAGTATTACAGCAATATTTGAAAGGAAAAAAGTAATACATTAGGTCAAGTGATGGCTGGAAACAAAGCAGTGTGTAAAAATCTTCAGCCTCTGTGATACACCTGAACGTATCCTTCCATTATCAGAGACATGACAGTTTTTTCCCATGGGTGTAAAGACAAATTTCATTTCTATGACAAACCTTTCACTAGTCTGACATAAGAACTATAGTTTAAATAGCTTTTTAAAATATCTGTTATAAATCAATATGAATTAATTTACCAAGTAATTTTGCTATGAGCAGTTCAAGTTAGCTGAAAGGTAGTAATCTCCAATAACTATCAACATTGGACCCTGCAACCTAAAGGTAAGAATTCTATCATCATAAATTTAACTCCCCAATTTATTTAGCTACTATATGCCCATTTAGAAGCTGAACACCTGTTCAGAAAGGTTTTCTCACTGTTTCTTCATCTCATTTAAGACATGTTCCATTCTTCTTCTTGTCCAAATTTTGAATGCCATGCTAATCTAAAGCACTTTATAGACAATCTTGGCTTTACAAAGTGATTCTGCCTTTGAAACGGTCTGCTGTCAGAAATACTCCTCTTGCCTGTAGAGACAAGATGAGGTCAGTACACCTCACCAACCCCTTCTGTTCATGAACAGCCAGAATTTCCACTACCGTTCCCAAATTTGGGAAGGATGCAGCAAGTGGACTAGTGAGGTTACTGCTTTCCCAAGAAAGATTTTATCTGCTAGGGACATCTGTATCCGAAAAAAGGCTTGAAATTCTCTTTTGGCATAAAATCAATACTCTGTAAGTAGGCCCCATGCATCCAACATCTAGTAAAACACTACAGAACAACTGACTTTACATTCATGGCAATGAAAAAACCTGCTCCTCTTGACTGTGTTCTGTATAATACAATGATTATATCCTTTTCTGTCTCACATCATCTATCTTGAGACTTTATTTGCTCTTATGAAGATAACTCAGTGCCCTGTGGTCTTCAACGTTTTTATAACACAACACCTATTAATATGACGGTCTGTGAAGAGAGCGCCAGTGAATGGGAGCGATAAGCTGAGCCAATAAAGCTGGAGGGATTCCCCTCTGTTCTCTCATTTGGAGTGAATCATCCTGCAAACACAAGGTTCTGGTGTACCTTTAGTTCATCCTTGCTTTGGAAGTTGTCCAGTAAGTGCTGGAAATGAGTGTCTGACATCTGACGAAGCAGAGATAACAGGCAGGAGACATACTCTCCCTGTTGACCAAATGAGACACCATTTCATTCAGACAACCCGAAATTTCCTAAACAGAAAACTCAACCTGGGGTAAGGTATAGAGGGAGGGGTCTGAAATGGCCCCAATGCCTATGAGAGGAAAGCTGACATGCACAGAGATTAAAAATACTGCATGTTAACAGTTCCTGAATTACTGGTGATCTATAGGAATACACCTCTTAGAGGCTCCTCCACAGCTGCCGCTTTTAAAGGTCTTTTAACCCCTCTTGTAGTCCAAACAAAATAATTTCAAATGATTAACACAGACATTAGTGAATCACCCTCCAAGCATGCAGTTGTTGACAATCACCTCTTTTGTTAACTCCATAGACTATCACAGGTATGACTGCAGCTCAGACAGACATACCAGGAATTATTTGAACTAGCTGGGGCTTAGAACAGCAATGCTGACGGCAGCGTGGGATCAGTGTGGGCTACAGAAGGTGCCTGGCATCTTGTAAATACTTGGCTTGTTAGTGGCCACCAAGGTACACACTGTCACAGCTACAGGACGAGCCACATTCCAACAAAGTATTCTGAATGTAGTTTGGGAAAGCCAGCTGAGCTACAATTACACTGCTGGCCAGCAAAGCAGATGCACCCTAACCAGTTACCACAGTATCCCAAAGTGTTTTCCAAAGATGAGCTCCCCCATTTTACACATCTGAAAGCAAAGCACAGAGAAGTTAAGCAATCTGTCCAAGATACCAGGCCAAGCAGTTCCAAGAACGTAAGGAGTTTGTCTTTTGTCTGCCAGTCCCTTGCACAACATTATCTTTTTCTGTGATGAGTGATTAACTTGGAAAACACATGCACTACTTTCTAAGCAGTGTGCAGTAAGATTCCACGTATCACTGTGCTGTGAAACATAAATTCAGGAACAAATACAAGGGGATTTTACACCCCCAACCATTCATTCAATTTTAATTTTTTATTTTCTATTTGGCTCCAGCAAATAGAAAATAAATTTGCTCCAGAATTTGCACCAAATTTGCTCCAGAAGCTTTGACACTGGTTGATCCAATAAACTTTGGAAACAGGAAAAAAAAGGCGTGTGCTTAGGTGTGAGGTGGCCTGTAATAAGTCACAGGAAGTCAAATGGTAGGAGTCAAAGGAAATGGAGACGTTACTGGACATCTGCAAGGTAGTGCCTTTCTTGTTTCATAGCAAAGAATGTGTCTGAAAGCTGCTAAAAGCCTTGTTCTTTATTAGGATTCACTTTATGTGAGCTAACACAGAATGACGGAATGTTCCCTCTTGTGTGGAGTGTACCTGAGTGTACATGTGCCCCAACAATACAGCTGGGGGTTCAGCCATCTGGAAAAAAGCAAGTTCTTCAGAACAGCTTAACATCATACATTGTGCAAAAGCTATGCTGGGGACTAAAATAAACTTGGGTAAAAAAGGGCAACAATTCCAGAAAAGAAGCAAGCTGAACAGGAAAATTCTGTTCTTTTTCTCCTCTTCCATTGCATGTTCAAAGCAAGAAATTCTTCCCCATGGCTTATGCTCACACTCGGGACAGAGCAGAGGCTTTTCCTTCTTCTTCCACCAAGCTCAACAACTCACTCAACTTAGGATCTGTTAGTTTCTTTTTCAGTAAGTTGTGTTCATCTGCATGAAATAATCAGTGAAGCTGGACAGAAGCTCTCCAATAAGCTCTCCAGGGTGTTAAGTGATGGGACTTGCCCACTGAGCCCTGTGGTATTATCAGCCTTTGAAATCAGAGACTGATACTCATACAGCCCTTGGTGACCCCTATTCTGGGGTGAAGCCCTAGGCAGCTGCCCACCTAGTGTATGCCTGAAGCCCTGAACAGTAACACTCAATTGCAGCTGCAAAAACAAACAAGAAAATAACTGGGAAACCCACAAAAGCTTCCTGAGCTCCACTGCTTCCTGCAGACCTCACTGCTGCACAGAGGGAGGAAGGGATTTGTGGCTTATTAAGGGGAAGATACAAAGCCTTGGGCGTTCATGCAGCAGAGATGATAATGAGGTGCTGGTGGTGGTGAGGGACTGAACCAAAGGTTAGAGAAGCAGGAAATAGAAACTGATTGTTAGTTACTAACAGTGATTTCTGCTGTGCACTGCGGGCAACGCTGCCCTCTTACCGCCTCCTGAGACTGCGATTTACTCATGATTGTAAGCAGAGTTTGTAAAAGCACATCCAGGAGGCTCTCCACCATCATCTCAACCTCCTCCACGACATCTCCCTCCTACAGTAAGTGGTGAGCAAACAGACAGTTAGAAACTGGAGAGAATGGAACTGGCAAAGACAGTTCTGCTGAGTCAGCCATACCACAAATACTCGTTTGCTAGAGCGCTCCATAATGACAGTTCAGAGAAGTACAATCAAATCCATCAGTGGTACCAGATACTGTTGTGTTACCTCCTCAGTCTCTGATGGAAACATTCAAGGTCGCAGCCATAAAGGGAAATCTATAATCAAAGGTCTGCATACACTCTAGAACACAATGGGATCAAATTATGTTCAGGAACCTTTATTTTATGGCAGCATTATTTTAGCTTATTACCACGATCCCTTTCATCTCATTCCTTTCACACAAAGCCATAACTTGTAATTGGAAATACTCACTGGTATGACTTATATTTAGTGTGCTGAGCTTCCTCCTCTAGAGTCAGGTGGGGAGACTTCACCAGCCTCTGTTTGTGAGCATGGCTTTGAACGATCAAGTTACCATTCGAGCTCAGGGTATTACGACTGTCAAAGCTGGGTGTTTAAACTCAGCAGCAATTGCCAGGAGTAAGTGTGATTTCACTGATTGGATAATTTTAGAGTATTCTCTTAACATGAATCACAAAGTGCTAGTTACTGTCTCTTGCAGAACTGCGAGTCCTAAAGCTGTGTACAGCTTCTGAACTCCATTGACATCCATGTTCTGGGCTTGGATGAGGAAAATTAAACAGTGTCAAACCTGGCAAATGCGTATGCTTCCCCCTCCTCCTAACAGCAAGAACACTGTGTAATCAGAATGCTCTGAGTCACACACAGAAATGCAGACCACCCTCATTTCAGATGCTCTCCTGCTGACAGAAAGTTGGCAGATTTTTTTTTTAAAAGGATCTTTGAAAACCCCCTATTAACCTATAAAAAACACTCTTCATTTTACTAAATCAGTGGTGCAATCAAATAAATACATAAAAAAATCAAGCAGCAGATTACCAAAGAGCTGGTCTTGATTATGGAGAAGATACTACTGAGGATCCCAGAACAAATAAGCAGCTCCTTCTGCTGTCGTAGGTGAAGGTGAATGTGGTGAAGAACTACAGGCAATAGGATGCGCCGGGACTCTGAAAGAAGGAAAATCAGGTCACAGGTCTTCCAAAAGAAAAGTGAATTTCAATCATCCCAATCAGCAGCCTTTTGGCACCCAAACTGGCCTGCTGATACACAGCAGGTTTGATTAGTTGGTGCAACCTGTCCTGTACAGTTTGTAGCACAGCACACATCCAGGAATGGGGTCTAATAAATTAACAGTGCATCTAGTGTTCAAAGTTCACACATGCAGTAAATGCTGTACGCATGATGTCCTCACTACTGTTACAGCTTGGAAGCACCAGCTGCAAAGTGATCCTTTCTAATGCTCACCTCCTTTGTGCAAACCTCCTCTCACTTGCTTTCCAGCACTCCTGTCACAGCTAAGAGAGCTTCTGGCTAATTCTTCCTTTCTAGCTAGCTTACACACCTTAACCTTATTAAAGAAGGGAGAGCAGGTAGCAGCTGCAGGAAACAGTAGCCAAAACAGAGAAAAAGACAGGCAGGGAAAACAATGGCAAGGTATCAGGAATCAGGCTGATAGGAGAGATTAAAGCAAGGAACACCATATGGGAGGCAAGAAAAAGAGAACGTTATCTTCCTTTAACTGGAAGACCTGAAGAGCAGGTAGGGTGGGCAGCCAAAAGGTAACTTTGGAAACTAGATCCATCTTCCAGGTGCAGATAGCACACGGAGAGACTGTTGACCTGGAAGTATTGAGTCATGCTACCAGGGAAAGTAACAGGGAAAGGGTCTACCATTATGTTGGGTGGAAAAATGGGCATCTGTGCAGTAACAGCTGCCTTGCAGCATTGGAGCTTTCTTTTTGGCTTTTCATGCTGCAGTGAGATGTCATGGTGCTGCACAGCAGCTAGAAGCATCACTAGTTGCCAGTATTATCATAAAGGTGAAATGAAGAACTACAGCCCTGGACCCTGTGGGTAAATTTACACCTGGCTTTATTGAGAAGTCAGAAGAGGTCTTTGGCTGTGAGCATGGGACCTACAAAGACAAATATTTTTATCAATAGATTCAAAACACTATAAGGAGATAAAGCTCACTGCCTGTTTTACAGCCACCTCTGGACCAATGAACTCATTCCTTCATATTTTTTTGAGATTTAAAATTTAAGAAAAAAATGTTTATAAACAATTACAATGGATATTTTAGACAGGATTCTGTGATGTTACCACTATCACCTTGCACTGACTAGAGTTATTTGAATGTACTATCTATTTAGACCTTTATGTATTAAATAAGCTCACAATTCTTAAAGAATTACTAATATGTCAAGCCAAGGAAATGCTAAAGTTATAACGTAAAGATTCAACATACTTGAAAAGAATGCAGAGGGTTCCTTACGTAACTTTATCTGCCTGTTTTTCAGAAAATAAGCTTGCTGGAAAGAAGGTTACCTTCCTATCCACACCAAGAATAGAATAGAGTAGGTTGGCAATGACCCTTAAGATCATCCAGTCTAAATAATACAAAGAATCAGGTGAGAATTGGCAGTTTTAGTAAATGACTTCATTTGTTGACATATATATTTTATCAACCTTTAATAACTACGGTTTATTCATGATGGATTTATAACTATTTTCCACCCACCATAGGGAAATGTACAATGTACCCACACTGAACAGATCTATCAATGATGCCACCAAGATAAATAATTACCAAGATTACTGGCATTCAGCAATTAATTGTTTGAAACAAAGCAACTGCGAAGTAAATGTAACGTGTTCCTACCCTTAGCAGCAGGACTTAAGCTCAGGTACCACTGTCTTACCTGAGAAAGAGAACAGGCGGCTGTCAACAGTGCGTGCAATAGACTGTAGCTTCACCACATCCATTGACTGCCCAATGTGTACTGTGCTGGGCATGCTGCCCAGGGTACCCCGCACGAACTCCGCTACTTCCTGCACCGTGAACATCTGCAGCAGCTCATCGAAGATGGCAGGGAAGGAGTTCAGCAAAGCAGCCTGAAGGAAGTGAAGGAAGAAACTGAAAACACTGCATTCTGTAACTGCAGCTAAACACAGTGAAATAGAAACAACAGTGAAGCTGAAGTAAGGGTCTGCAGAAAGCCACTAAGCAATGCACTATGGCTGGTGTTAGTGTCTTGCAATACCCAAAGCTCAGAGTGAAAAACTCACACGTGGTATATAAACATCAGGCACTGTTGCTATACTGTGTCTTAGAGTAAGCAGAGCCCACAGACACTGCAGAGCTTCCACAGGTTGGGTCTTGGACCCAGCCTTATGAAAGAGAAACCCCCCCCGAGGCACCAGGGAGCAGAAAACGATCCGGTTTTGTTGATTTACTTTTGTCAGTAACTAGAAAACTTGCTTCTGATCAGGGAGTTCCATACCAATTGATTGTGCTGAGCAACTAGGTAAGCTGGCTGAAACTCTTCAGAAAATGTTCTGAAGAACATGGTGACAGACCCTGAGCTGTAGCAGCACTCTCACATCATATCACTGTATTTCTGCATCAGGGGTGGGGTGTGATTCATGTGAGAGAGACATGACATCATGCAGTACGTGTGCAGGTGATTCTTGCAGCAACGGGCATCTCCAGTAAGCTGGAGCTGTCCTTGAAGGTGTTTCTTAAGTGCAGAAACAATATCAGCATCACCACAACAAAATCAAAGACCTCCTTTGTAATGCCACACTCTTCCAATGAATTCCTTGGTAACAGCAGAAAATTCCATGCATTGCCCTATCCTCAACTTCCACAGGCGTGGCAAGGTACCTAACAACTGGCCCTCACCTGTCATGTTTGAAAATCTTTGTCTCTTGCTGTACACCCTGCCCAAGGTCCATACCTCCATTACAACTACTTACAGTTCCCAGCAGTGGCTTTCCTGTGCTGCTGGGCAGGCTGGCTTACACCCCCCTCCTCACTGCTTCCCCCTGCCTTGCCTGAAGCTCTCCACACAAACCACACCGACTTCCTGCACAAGTTTGGATCTACCAGACTCTGCGATCTCTGTTCACTTCAGCCCTTCCAGCACCTCACCACCTTCCAGCATTTCCTTCTATTCTGCAAGTTCTCCTTTTTCCTCAGAGATTTTTTTGTTTCCTCATTGCATAAACACTTCTGTACCTCTCCCATGCTGGCTCTGACACTTGGTTTGCCTCTCCTAATCCCACGTATAGTTTCCTTCTTTGCCAAGTCTTTCCTCAAAGTATCCTTTCCTCCAAACAGCACAGTGATATCTATTTAGTAGTCTTTGAGAAAAGGCAAAGTTATTTTTACAACTCACACTGTAGAGACCATTAAATTATTCCAAATATAAATTTACCTTTCTTCTTCAGCGTGTTACCGCTCTCAACATCTTGTCTTGTTACCATCAATTCAGATTACACAAAACCCCACACAGCCTCCTGGGTGTTGTCACCTATTTGTTGCTACATACAGTGTACTAACAGACAAACAGGAATCATTTAAATAGCTTGTGGTATGCTTGGAAGGCTGTAACAGCTACAAATCCAGGTATCATCTCTATTTTTGAGACAATACAAGTGAAATTACAATACTGGCCCAACAAATCCTTACAGGAGCTTTCCTAAACTTATTTCTAACTAGTACTATGAAGCAGGGGGATTTCCATGGGGATTTAGGGTACCCTATGTGAGGGTATGCACAGGATCTCTCCAGCAAGCCTTGGAGCAGTCCTGAGGAAAGCTACATCATTTCATCAGTTCCTTGAAGGGCTCTCATCTGTACACTACCCTAAAATATTCTGGAACATTACTCATGTCAAACTAATTGCCTGGAAGGAAGCACATAATCAGTTTTAACCTCATTGCTGGGAGGAACTATATTGAGATCTCTCTAATATCCTGGATAAGAGGACAAGTGTGAAGAAAATGATGTTTGCTATGGCCTCAAGCATTTCTGTAGATATTTAACAGTTTTCCAGATTTCCTGAACTAGTACATGATCTCCTTGGCTGTCCTGAACAATCTGACTTCTATAATCTTGTCTAGCCCTCAGTACTGTTGGTATTCTCAGGCTGCGGATGCCACAAGCTGTTCCATGAGTTACAGAAACATTCCTAGTCCTAAAGTACCAGCCACTGAAACATTAAATTCCAGTTTATATACAGGAAAAAGAAGGTTTGGGGTAGGGAAAAGGGATTAACTGGGAACAATCGTGATGAGATACTTGTGCAGTTCTGGGGATCGTTACTTACAGAGTTAAATGACGGCCTTGAAGTACCACCACATTTTTGTGGGGCACATGTCCCAGCTCCGCTCGCCTGCCCTCCAGGCTGAGAGGCCTATGGGGCAATTGGGATCAAGGGGCAACATAGTGGCAAGGGGGAAACAAAAAGTAAACTTTTCAAAGATTAAACAAGGACAGGCTTTACAAAATACTAAATCCAAAGTAAGAAATACTGTAGTGAGAGAAAGGAAAAAAACAGAAAACAAACAAACAAACAAAATACAAACAGAAAAAGGGAAAATAACCCCATCCTCAGATCTGGTCCCCTCTGTAGTTTGATTAACACAACTGCAAAACAAACAACACTAAACAGCCCGTGTTCACAACGTGCTGTTTCCACTCACTTTGCTGGCAAAATCTGCTCACTGATTTCTCATGTTCCTGGCTCATCTTATTATAGCCACTAATGAGTGATTAAATAAAAGATTAGAGCAGCTGTTCTCAAAATCTTTCAGAGCAGCTTCTTAAGGAAGTGATCACATTGCTGGCAGCTTCCCTAACCAGTGGAGTCACTCTGTTTTGTGGCAATGTTCACAGCAACTGCTTCTTTGGCAAACTACGGGAGGTGTTCAAGCATCTGTAAACGGTAAATTAAGGGATTACAGATCACCTTCACCTCACCAGGAAGTTCTGGGTGGTCTGTCTTTGGTGTTCTCTGAGCTGAGGCACCCACATAATGCATGACATAACTATTTACCTGTTAAACACAGAAGTATGTCATTTAGAACAGTGGTCTTTAAAAAAAAATCCTTACTCACTTTGAGTAATATCTTAAGCCCACATCAAGTCCTCATGAAGTCATTTGGGGTATATTCAAACCAGCAGATTAAATGTGAGCGTGGGTATCACACTGTGCTTGCAGTCAGGCTGCATATGATTCTGACTGTAATTTTAGACTATGCTGGAATTAAGTTTATCTGACTGTGAGTACCTCAGTTGAACTTCTCTGGTGTTGCTACGACCCTAAGTATTGACTTGAGCTCCTACAATTAAGGCTTACAATGTTTTTAAGCCAAGACATGTGAACGAGGGGCTTGAAAACGCAGTTTGCTTTTGAGAAGAGTAGAGATTGAATGTGACAGTCACTTTCCTCTTGAGAGTCCACAGTTCAGCTCACCTGTACCTGTGCAGCAAAGCTACTGTCTAATTACACTAACTGGTGATGTCATTTTCCAGCATCATCAACATGTTAGAGGGGGACACTCTACTAACCTGCATTTAACTGTCACGTGTCCATGTGTACAACCTGTGCTGGAAATCGCTGCCTTTTAGATTGCCCATTAAGGTGTAGGAAATAGCAAACCTGTGTAAAGATGAGAGTCTCAGAGCTCCTGCTGTCCAAGCTGAGCACAAATCTGATGGACTGGAAAAGCTCCTGGATGCTGGAGCGGAACTGTTCCTCCTCCATTCCACAAGTAGCTCTGGAGTAAAGGATCCGAGATTGGACAATGAACTTGAAAAGATATTCCAAGGCCTTAAGGAGTAGGAGAGGAAGGAGATTAAGACAGAGAAAAAGAGAGAAAGAAAAATAAAGGAGCTTTAAAGAGAACCAGGAAAGAGACTAGGTGTGTAACAACTAAATTCTTCAGCTGTAGAAAGGAGAAAGAAAACCAGGTTTTGTAAGGTATATAACTCAGTTAAGGAAGAACAACTCATAGGCAGTATTCCTTCTCAACCAGTAACGTTACTGGCATGTCCCACTAATAGCAGCACCAGCAACATTCCCCGTTTCACACACCATTAGAAAGCTGTCCCTTCCCACAAGAACACACTCTCATCAGGCAACTGAGGTTTAGGTCCTGAGCAATGGCAGGTGTAGAAGTTCCTGCCAGTTAAAGGCTCCTGTATCTGCTCCTTAAACTTCCAACCTAACCAGTGACACAACGAAGCCGCGTCACAGCCAGAGACGGAAAGTGGATCCGCAGCACCTGTGCCTGATACACTGAGAATAACAGCCTCTTGACATGCAATGTGTAGATCACATGTACACGCATGGCATGTGAGTATTTACTCCATGCAAGTCCCAGTGAAGTTCTCCACAGGGCTGCAGAAGGACTTAAGGAGATATAACTCTTCCTTTTTTTTTCTGCACAAGAGTGGATCTCCCCCTAAAATTAAAGTTTTGGCAAAATATTAAAAATAATTAAATCAGTGCCAGGCTACCCTTGATTTGATCTACAGCTCCCCCAGCCCTTCTGCAGTCACAGATTGGAGCAGATACACAGATACTTGGTTGGATACATACTCTCATTGCTTCCTGGATGTGGTCTTGGCGTACGAGCTCAGCTGAACGGTCCATGTACCACTTCAGACATCGGATCAGCTCTCTGAATATAACAAACAGTGAAAAGAAGAGGAACTTTTAGCACTATTTTAAAAGTAGTCAGGCCACAAACATTTGGGTTTCAGGGAGAAATTATAAAATAGTCTCATGTCACTCTGTTTTAATGTTTAAGTTTCAAAACCAGAAGATAATTTCTTCTCTGTAATTGACTTCAGCCATGAGGAAGACTGAGAGGACATCAAAAAGGTGTTATTAAAAGAGAGAGCTTTGATAAAGGTATGCAACAGAGATTCAAGACCAAAACATACTGGGGGGGGGTGTGGGAGGATGGTAAGAAATTCCAGATCTCCTTCCTCTAAGCAAGCAGTTTCTGGGAAGTAGGACTAACTTAAAGAGCTGTATTAAAAACACAGTCTTTTTCATCAGACAAGCAAAAATCATTTCTTTCATCTGAAAGAGGTAATAAGAACTACAAAGTAGCACACCTTCTTATCCCTCTGAACTTGACTAAGTCTTCTACTGTTGGATGGAACCTATGTTTTTTTACCTGCCACTGACAAGGGTTGTTTTTTTTTAATTCCACTAAAATGCAAATGCCTTAAACCAATCAAAACCAATTACAAGTTGGTTTTAATAGTTTTATCATGGCCAAAGATAGAATATCATCAAATGTACAAAAGAAATGGTCTAAAAGGAAGGAAAAACAAACCCCTGAATGATAACTGTCACTGCTTTCAAAAATCTGTCCTCTCTGATGCAAAACTCACAGAAAGAGTACTAGAAAATAAGGGAGAATCTTCAAAGTGACAGTGAAAATTGAATTTCTGGTTTACGGAAATTTTACATTTACTCTAATCAAATAGAACATTATCTTCTGTGAATTCTTGTCTACCTTGGAAGTAGAAATTACATTAGTTCTCTAAGCTTTCACAGAAGTCTTGTATCCCAATGTCCTTAAGACAGAAATATGTATGCTCTTGGTAGCCCGTTAGTGCAGACTGAGGAGTTGTTGCTGAGTGACAGTGTCTCTTCAATTAGAGAGAAAAGCAGGTGAGATTTGCCAGTACAGAAAGGCCAGGTGAACCCCCCAGCCTGCTCCTTCCCAGCCACCGGGTGACACTCAGCAGCTTCGCTCTGTAACGGGGCTGGGAAACTTGTCTGAGTAGTTCTACTACTGCTCACACAAAGGTTAGGATTCTGATGGTGATATCATTCAAAAGTTTGCTAATAGCATCACTTTAAGTGATGGATAAACAAAACCTACTTGTAAGCCAGGGCTCCTGCAAAGTGCTTCTGAATGTAAGTGTCCATCACAGGTCGAAAATGAAAATACTTGCTGTCACGCAGCAGATTTATGATGAATACCTGTGGGAGATGAGAAAGGGAACCCATACTAAAGGAAACTGCACACTGTTGCCAGGTTTCTATAATCAAGTTTCATAAGCTAAAGGAACAATGAAATACACGAGTTTAATGTCAGAGTTGCTGCTTGCTTGTCCCAAGTGACAGCAAATGTTGCTGTCCTGAGGTCTGCTGAGGCTGTCCTGCCCTCCTCACCCAAGACTGTTACAGAAGACACAGGGCTGGATATTTCAGAGTTCATGGAATTAAAATACTTGCAATGTGATAATAAGAAACTTCAACCTCACTGACCATGAGATACAGAAAAGTAGAGATTCAGTAACTTACCAAAGACTGAAAGACCAGCAGACCATACTTTTCTGTGTTGTCATCCAAAACTACAAACAACGTGTCGAGAATATCTTGTAGGAACTAAAACATGAATAAACAGAGAATTTCAAATTCAGTTGTATTAAAAGAAGGTTATTTGCCCCTGCTTTAATTATTTCATACATGGTGACACCTTTGTGAAATGCTCACCAAGGACAAACCACTTCAGGTTCACCCACAGATTTTTATTTTTTTAACTGAGAATAACTTTTCTCTTTAGAAGGACTATTTCTAAACAAAACCAGAATGACAGAAAACCAAACAAAAATAAGCAATAGGGACTGCAGGCCTGATTGACAAATCTCAGGAAATAAATCTCAGCCTTTGGCTTTCACTGTAAGCTGACCAAGCACTTCCTAACAGCAGGAGAACTAACTTCCATTTTCATGTCATGGGAGTGTATTGGATGCTGTTCTTCATCAGTTTGAAGGTTTGGAAGCACGTTAACTGGTGCTTCAAATTTTGTTTAATATTGAAACCCGTTCTTATATGACAGAAAGCAAAACTACAGTAACAAGTGTTACTTGGGGCCAGGCACACACTGCTTGTTGTTCCCTTCATCCCCAACACTGCGGCTCCCTGAATGCTGGCAGGTCAGTGATTTTTTCTTTCCTGAAAGCCCAGTCCTTGGAAAGGATGACTGTGAAGAAGAATGCTGAAGGATCAAGTAAACGGCCGATTCTCTCATGAGTTTTTAATCTATTCTAATTAAATATTGGATGTGGAAAACAAGACATAAAATACAACAATTTATGAAGTCTCTGAAAGGATAACATTTCTTTTTTTTTCCTGAATTATTGCATCTGTTCTTCATATCCCAACGCCAAACGACAGCTGATTTAGGGCAACAATCAATTACTTCTCCCCATGGAATAATTTAATCCCTATCTTTTTATGCTGTGCTCTATAAAACCCAGAAACTTTAACTGCCCTGCAAACTAAGTGTACGAAACATGACATTCTTGAAGAATTCCAATATAAACGGGGTATTGTCCACTTCTGATGCTGTGACGAAGTCATCATGAAGATTAATGTTCAAGATATGGCAACATTCAAATGAGATACAGTGAAGTGGCTTTAATCATAAGCTAGCAATGAAGTGATGGGATTTCTCTTTGGTTCTTCTCTCTGGTTGTTTGCCATTACAAATTATCTCCTTTTACTTCTAGGTTAATTCTAGGGACTGTTCATAGCATATGTAAAATGATCAGAGGGGTAGTTGGAACACACACGTGTTTGCTGAGACCACAAGTATTCAAACACGTTTTGGAAATGACCAACCACACTTAGTTTGATTTCATTAAATGTCCTTCAGAAAATGCTGTTGGGGCAGGTGGGTCTGCCCAAAGCACCACTGCTGGGGCTGTGCCTACATCAGCAATGTGGCTCCACGGGAGCAGGCCCACTGACAGAACAGCAGGACCTGATACAGCTCATGTGGCTGAGGGCACTGTCCTGAGGATTAGCTCTGGTTTGATCCCAAGGGCTCACGATCCATTAATTTTGGGAGTGTGTCTTCCTGTTCAGTTTTGCATCAAATTAAATCCCAATTCAGAGTCTTAAGAACTCACAGTGGGAATCAACCAGGGCAGTAAGAGGGAACATGCAGGAGTGCACTGCAGGTCTGAATTCGCTTCTTAACACAGATACATCCAAACCCCGTTACTTCTTGTAGTACCTTAACAATTTCCTCGCCACTGACGTGTCTCAGTCTTCCTAGAATATCCATCACACGATCTGGGTAAGCTTTCCACTTCAGTAGGGCAAGTAAATCCACTGCAGAACAGTAAGAGAGAGAGCTAGAATCCATGCGCAGAGGGAAGAGCCGCGACCCCAGACCCACCAGAGCTCCAGTACATGTTACAGCTCTGCTCTTCCTGCAGCTCACGCTTCTTGGGGCAGGGAATAAATTAAGGGAAAATAAGAAGGAAAATAGGGAATAAGTCCAATACTACCAACAAACAAATGAACAGAGGAGTGGCAAAGTACTTTAAAAAGAGTAAAGACTGCATTCTTCCCTAGGTGGCTTGACACTGCACTGTGGACAATCCACTTTTGTCTTCTCATGCCTCAGAGAAGTTCCCATGAGAAATTTTTATTTAATTAGTAGCTCTGTAAAAGCTGAACAAAACAAATTTTGGATTGTGTGGAAAGGCTAACATTGAATTTTTTGTTCCTCAATCATCTAATGAAAATTACCTTTGCTTCAACATATTACCCTACTCTTGCAAAAACGTCTGTAATTTCTCTGCTGTCAATATACTTATTTCCTCAAAAAAACGCTTTCTGCTCATTTCAACAGTGTTAGTGAAAAACCAAAGCATACCTATAATGAAATGATAACCCAGGAGTCATTTAGTTAAATAAACAGAGCACAGGCATACCCATCTTATCTTTTTCATAACCCCTGTTGCCTTGGGCAATGTCGGAGGCTCAGCTACTTACCATTCTGGGTCAGTTTGGTAGAGGAGAGCTGTGTGGAGACTGAAAAGGTCTCTTTGGTGCTGCGCTGGAAAATGAGGCTGGAAGGGATGTTGGGGCAGCCGTTGTAGTCCTCTTTGCAGCAAGGCAGCCCCAGGTACAGTGCGTGATTGTTAAAAGTGCTGTTCTCATCACACTGCAGGTACAGGACAGGAAATGGAATTGTACCTAGTCTGTCTCACTCCCCACACTCACACCCTGACAGGACTGTCACTGATCTTTTGGGTGCGTGAAACCACTTCTAAGACTAATACCATCAGCTGGAAAAACTGTTGGATGTCCATAAACACTAGTATGTTAGAATTCAAAATAGGTGGGATTTACAGAAAATAATTCATAGTTACCTGAAGGGAAAAGGCAAGCTGTACTTAGAGCAGAAGGCTACACCCTTACCTAGTCACCTGATTCTCAGTGTATACGATTTTGAAACTACTATTAATCTGTTCCTCACATACTTCTAATGAGGGGAAAAAAAGACATACTGCCATGACCATTACTTATTGAAACTGAAGTACCGATGTGCAGGTGAAAAGTCAGCAGAGAAGACTCAGTACCTTATAAACATAAAGCTCATGGATGTCATCTGACAAGGTCGTGCCATCATCTCTCATCAACGGAGTGAACGCAAACCCAAAGAGCTTCTTTTCCCCTTTGTCTTTTGCTGTCACAAGAAACAGAAACAAGGAATTGTACGTATTCTGTCTGTACCACAGGGTTACTCAGTATTTACATAAAGCATGCAGGTTACATAAGAAAAAACATATAATATACTGTGTCTAATTCTATCCTCAAAACAAACATAAACATGCTGAACACAGTGAAGTCTAAAACCCACATCCTGTAAGGAAAACATTCTGCAGGAAAACACAGCAAAAGCACAGCAGGGGAGAACATTTACAAATTGTTTTGCGCTGCACTGATTGCTCACAATGTTTTTAACGTGCTGATTAATAAATGTAGCAACCAGTTAATAAGCAGTGCACCTTCACTGCATTTTAGGTTGGCAGCCCTAGAATCATAGAATGGTCTGAGTTGGAAGGGACCCCAAGGATCACAGAGTTCCAACCCCCCCTGCCACAGGCAGGGAAACCAACCTCCAGACCTGGAATTTCACAAGGCTGCCCAGGGCCCCATCCAACCTGGCCTTGAACATCCCCAGGGATGGTGCATCCACCACCTGTTCCAGGCAGCCTGTTCCAGCACCTCATCACTCTCTCTGTAAAAAAACTTCCCCCTAAGATCTAATTTAACCCTTCCTTCCTTTAGCTTTAATCCATCCCCCTGGTCCTGCCATCATCTACTCTTTGAACAAGCTGATTCCCCTCCTGTTTTTCTGCTCCCTTCAGGGACTGGAAGACTGCAATGAGGTCCCCCCAAAACCTTCTGTTCTCCTGGCTGAAGAAGCCCAGCTCCCTCAGCCTCTCTTTGTAGGGGAGGTACTCCAGCCCTCTAATCATCTTCATAGCTCCTCCGAACCCTCTCCAACAGTCCCACATCTTTCTTGTATTGGGGCCCCAGCTCTGGACACAGGACTCCAGCTGGGGCCTCATGACGGCAGAGCAGAGAGGGACAATCCCCTCCCTGTCCCTGCTGGCCACCCCTCTTCTGATGGATCCCAGGATACCATTGGCCTTCCAAGCTGCAAGAGCACATTGCTGGCTCATGTGAAGTTTCTCATCCACCATCCCTCTCCTGCTTTCCACCCAGTAACAGCCTCATCTGAGTTTAAACGGCCAATGGAAAGACCTTGGTGTTTTTAGCTTTTGGTTCTGTTTTGCACTCACTGGAGCAATGCCTGAACTCAAACCGGAGGTGAGACCCACGGAACCTGTCTATAGGGATGGGCAACTTGATGATTTCCCCCCACCGAGGGCTGTTATTGTGGTAAAGGACAAACGAGTGGTATGCGCTCCTGCTTGGCTCTCCGGAGCCCAGGCTGATGCAGTCCTGGAACAAAAGAAAACAATTTAAGATTAAAAGACATCACATCACTACCGATGAGTCATTTTATTACACAGTGATAACCTTTATATAATTCACATCTTTCTGTAGACATAAAGGACGACTCAGAAGCAGAAACCCAGACAGAATGAAACCTGAAATTTTTTAAGAGTTCTTTAAATTGTGCTTGGGGTCAAAGGATGAGCTGGGACATCTATGATACTGGAATTCATCCAGTAGCTTAAGTTATTAAGCTAAATTTTCTAGCGTTCTATTTAGGCTAGACAGAATAAACAGATAAATCCAAATATATAAAGACGAGTCCAAGAGAAAGGGACCTAACAGGACGATCACTTGTAACATTTGACTTGCCCAGAAATATAATTTAATCAGATTTCTGCTTTAGTATCTCAGTTTAAAAATGATACGTGAACTTTTCAAGCCCTTAAAAATGTTGAAACTACAACCATCTAGTCTTGAGTGTCCCACAGAAATCTGAGTTATTTCATTAGTGGGGAGCAAAGAATTTCTGTTGAATAATTGTCACCTAGAAATATTATGGGATCTATATTTCTTCTTTAAGGGCTCAGAGATCTCGACCAATCCATGTATTCTCAAAATACAAATAAAGAAAAATATTAATTGATATTCTTTAGGAAATATAGGAATCCTTAGAACACGAGCGAAGGAAGTTAGGAGAAATACTGAAGTCCTGAAATAAGGACAGTACAAGATCATTTGTAATGAAGACATGGAGCAGGAAGGACTTTTTTTTATGTAAGCACTAGCCCACGTTTTAGACCTAGCACTTACAAAGTGATCCAAAAGATGTGCTGTCTTATAAAACCATGGAGAAAAAAAGACACCTTAGAGATTCCTCACTTTTAGCACCTCCAAGGATAATAAATCCCAGAAGAAACAGAAGCTAAGCAGCCCTGGAATGACACACACAACATAAATTCTGACATAAAAACACCCTACATGGAATAGTATCACGACAAGACTTACCAGTCATGTCCCCAAGGCATCTCTAAACAATATTCCCAGAAAATACAAGCAATGTTGATTTGATTTTTTTTCATCTGTCATCAAGGGACTATTAAGTAAATTACATCCCTATAACCACGGTCAGCGAGTTCGGCCTGTGGTAATCTTCTGGCTTCCAGCAAGTTAAGAAGTTGTGAAGAAGCCCAAACGAAAGAGAAGTTCTCTGGAATGTTGGGATTCGAAGCACAAACAGCCACTGCAAAGGCTCTAATCAAAACCAAGTGACTGTAGCATTCACAAAACTCACTCCTCTCTAGTAAGACTTTAGTAACCATATGGTATGTGCCACAATCCCAGGATCAAGGTGGTTGTTTTAATACAGCAACAAGAACTAACTGTTGCAGATATGAACAGGTTGGAGTGAGAGCAGGGATGGCAGTACTAAAAACCAGAGAGCCTGTGTATTTTTTGGTAAGTGTAAGGTGGTTGGCTTCAACATGGCAATTATGAAACCCCATTCACATTAGGTTATTTGGAAAAAGTAAAAGTGTGTTCAATTCTTCTATAAGGTACAGTAAAAAATCAGATTTTAACATGATCTTTTTTTCTGGTGCCTCAATAATGACCTGCCCTGGTAGACAAATGGTTGGTCCTTGAATGCTGTTCCATGCTATAAATGTTAAGTAAATGAATAGGCACAGAGTCTCTTCTTCAGGTTAACAACTTAGTTTCTCTGCTTAGTTTATACTACAATCTATAGTCTGAGCAGGGAGGATTGTTTAATTCTGAATCGTGATCTGCAAAATATGAACATGAAACCAGTCACCATACACCTAGTTACCAAGAGATCCAAATATAGGAGTGAACTGGAGGGCAGGGGCAAGCTAAACCAGCCAGTGTCAGGTAATAATGTCATTGTTTAAGGCATGGCCTCCAATCAGAAAAATACCCCTGCTATGGAAAGAGGAGTGAGGAATGTGTTGAGGGTTTTTATTATTTCAGACTATATTAAAAGATACTAACAGTTGAGTAAGGCCATTTTGCAAAGGAAATACTCATTTACTCCCTGAATACAGTGCTGTTCAAAGTGAAATTTCACTGCTTTGAATAGGACTATTTCTGGACCAAGATATACTGGACCAACTGCTGCAAGGATTTGAGACAGAATATTCTCATTAACGCTGCATATGGTTCTGCTGAAGTTTCACAAAGGCATAATTCAGGTTTGGATTGTGCTGCTGGTCGGTAACAGTTCAGAGATTTGATTCTAGTATCAGATGAAGGTTCTGTGGCACGTTCCCAGCTGAACCGTGTACCTCGGCACGGGCTTTGTCATGGGGCAAAGCCTTGGGAAGGCCAAGGTCAGGAGCAGGAAAGGGCACTGCAAGCAGCAACAGGGAGGCTTTGGGGTCAATGACTAAACATCTGTTGTTCTACCCACACTACTCTAAGCATGCACTGGAGGTTTTTATTAGCTTCTCCACTGTATCACCTACAGGGAGTTATAAGATTAACAGCATAATTAGACAAATGAAAGAGAAGAAAGAAAAGAGCTACACTTGACTGTGAAAGCAGCCACAGGTCATACAAGTGATCAGTCAGGGAACAGGGAACCCAAACCAAGCAATTCCCTTCACCAGCACACACCCTGTTCTTAGCATTTATATTAAGACATTATTAGACTCCTCTCATTGCAGTCTTTAGTATTTTCATTTAGATTATGCTGAATGACTGAAATGAAAGCCCTGACCTAGCAGTATCTTTACAGCTGCATCATTTCGAATGAAATTCTGTTCTGTCTTTGGGTGAAACCAGCTCCCTCCTAATGGAAAACAGCAGGTCATCACCCACTGCTCTCAGTGCCCATATCAAAGATTACATAAACCAGATAGTGCCAGTGAAAAATAAGCTGTCCAGGGTTTAAAACCAAGTTTGTAATAAAAGGTAACCTGGTCTCCATGTAGTGGCATACTCAAATAACCCAGACTGATAGACCTGTGTTAAGGTTGAGGTAAATGGATGCTCAGACTTCCCCAAACCCATTGCACAGGTGGGATGGCTGGAACCGGTGTCACGCTCTGTTCCCAGGGCTTTTCACCTGAAGCAAGGGGAAGATTTTGAGCACAACCTTTACCTGTATGTTACAGCAGAAATCTGAATTCTGGAAGTTGAGACAAACTGAAAAATCTACCATTAAAGGAGACGAATTCTTGTAATTTTTAGGGCCTTTCTATAGACTTAGAGCAGCCATATATACTTAAAACGGTCAGTTGTCTTTTCAAGGACAAGGACATTACCATTGAATGGTAAGATGACCCACTCAGAAGGAATTCCACATGGTTGTCTCATTTGCTTTAACTTTGGTAGATGCAGAACTTTGAAGTCATGTAGAAATACAGCAGTGACAAAAAAAGGGGAGACTTGATTAGTCTGCAAACTCCGTCCTAAGTAGCTACTTCTTTCTCTTACGTGCATGTCATCATTCCTTCTCATTGCCATTTAGCACTGCTGAACTATGCCTCTATATTCAGTTCAACTGATGCTCAGTTTTAGATGTTCTTTTTCTACTTCTATGCTGCAGCTAAGAGAACACAAATGTACCTAAGCAGTGAGAAGGAGTTCAAATTAAAGGGAAGAAGAGTTCAACTTCTGTTGTTATTGATGGTTTTTTTACTTATTTTTCAGCTTACCTGAGTATTTCCTATGTAGGAAAATTCTAGTGTTGGCATGCTTGAAGGGGGATCTTATGCATCATTACACATCATGAACCAAAGATCTCCCTGACATAAAGCAAGTATCTTTGTTGCTTTGACTGTAACTATACAGAGGAGCAATAGCATCAATGCTGGTATAGAGATTTTCTTTCAAATACGCAGTCTGACTTTAAATCACACAAAAGATTCTTTATATGTAAAGCCTCTCCTTTATTACAAATGTTCACCTGAACTTTTTCTGATTGGATTGACTACCTTTACTGGCTGGTTGGTTGTACCAGGTCTGCTCCACTATCCCACATAAAGCTCTGAAGGGCTGTCATTGGCAAGGGTAAGGAAAAGAGAACTTGGTATCTGTGAATGACCATTAACTTAACAAGTTAAGACTGATAACGTCTAGAAATTATATGGCTTTTACACTTAATCATTAGTCATGGTTACGGTGTAATTAGGTACCATTACTTATGTTAGCATTCGAAGCTGCTGATATTGCAGCTTGGAGAGTGAAGACCTACACTGGTCTTTGGCAGACTGCTGGGAAATAAGGAGATGATTAAAAGTACGTCACTCCATTTGAAAGGTATGCCTAATGCAATTAAACAGGAAAGGGTTGTGATCTTCCTGTGACGGCTACAAGCTCAAGCCAGCTCCTTACACGCGAGATACTTGACTTTCAACAAAATCACAAGCAAACGTAGTAATAAGGGCGAAGTTCTTTCAATGAAAATAAAATGATTGTGTGGCAATCACTTTGGTACACAATCCCTTTGGTGTTTAGGTTCTTCTATGATGGCTACAAGGGCCATTTTATGGCAGTGGAGGTAAAATAAAAAGGTAGGAGGAAGTTATTTCTGATAGATAGTTATGTCAAAATACTTTGCATTTACTTCTCTATCCTCACACCCTCCCACCCTGCACAAGTTAACTTACCTACCACCTTCTCTTTGATAATACTAAAAGAGGAAGAAAGAAAAACATCAAACATAACCATCCACAGCTGGAATGGAGCCATCCCAGGGGAAAGCCAAGATCTTTGAAAAAAGGCAACTCAAATTTATTTTCCAAAGCTACGTTCAGTACTGTAACTCCAACAACTCAGATATAAAAGCCTCTTTTGTAATCACAATTCATCCTGTTCATAACATGTTACTGGATTTTAAGTATTTCTCATATACTCTTCAGTTCTTTCTGACTACAGTTAGGCTAAGTTTTCTTTATAGCACAGCCACTACCTCACATTTTGAAATTACAGAAGTTTTTTAGTTCATGAATATTTTCTCCAAGTCTCTTCTTCCCATATAGGGGAAGTGCTCCCAAACTCTTTCAAATTTATAGCTGACCATCTCCTCCATCATAATACAGCATTCAAAAACCAATAAACCCCAAAAAAGGTAAAAAAAAAAGGTCTAGTTTTAGATTCACACAATCAAAGATGACAAGAGAATGTGCCCATGGAGCAAGCATACGGCACCTGAAGCTCAAAGAAGAAATACGCACTTACCTTCAAGATTTCTCCATCTGCATAGAGCACATACATGGTCACTTCAATGTTCTTCTGCACGCTCTTCCCACCTCTTTCAAAGTCTCCCTTTTCTAGGGTCAGGTACAAGTCATTGCGTATGTCACCTGCAGAGGAAGAGCGGAGTCGCATGCTTCAATTCAAAGGGGAAGAGTCGGTGCCTGTGTGCAACCTGTTTTCATTCTGCAAACCGTTCTCTGCAAGACTATGGGTGATGCCCAGATCATTCCAAGCAGCAAGTTAATTGTTAATAAAGATGAACACTTCAACATCAATGCGTAAAATCAGACCGTTGTTAGTAATGCCTTTATTAAGTGTGACCTTGGAATCAGTACTTGCGATTACTGTGTGTGAGAGGGAACGGGAAACAAACCTGTACTGCTCTGCCTAGTTAGTGGATTTGGAAGTATCCAGCTAAGCCTGACAAAATACCATTGACATCAGACTTCCTCTTTCCCCAATATATTTTAATAAAATAAGTATTTTCTGTGATAATCAGCAGGAAATTAAGTTCAGTTAGCTCTTCAAGTATTTGCTATATTTTCAAAAGTTCTTTTTATCATAACAACAAAGTAAAGGTAACTGGTTTGGAAACCTGGCTGTAAATCAGTTCAGAGGGATTAAGAAGAAACATTTTTTTGCAAGATTTCTGGCCAGCCCTCGTGTCCCTGTGCATGACTATAAGAAGCAGGCAGTATGGATACTTGCCAATTACACATTACCTCATTTTTGAGAGCTTTCAGAGCAAATGACTCAGAAATACAAAGACTAGCATCTATCTCAGCATCTTGTTAACCTGAATTTGACAGATTCCAGGCTAACTTTTTGTCTTTTTTTTTTCCTTTTCTTTATATATATATAAATTTTAAGAATCTGACTTGGAAACTCCAAGTTAATGCAGTCAAATCTAAAGCATGCACCAAAAGGTAGCACCTATTCTTCTGTAAGGTTTAGCTACTGTCACCATTTCAGGATGGTTCACTTACCACTTCTTTTCATTTACTTGCCACAAAGGCAAATACACTAAAGAGCAATATAGAAAAATGCAATGTGAGTTCAGAAATTAAACCCTTTCAAAGGCAGGTATTTTGTTAAGCAACCTTGAGAGACTAAATAATGGAATGGTTAATCCAGCTAAGCAGAGTCTCCTTGAAGGTCTTATTGCTTCTACCCCAGTACTTGGAGAGGCTGATGCAGTTAAATCTGTTTATTAATCAGAAGCACAATGAAAATAGGCAGCTTTCTGGCAGTGAGGGATAGATATCCTTTTGTGTCTATCAAAGCAGCACTTCAAATTCTTGAAGTGTGTAACCCCACAGAATTTATTGCTTAATCTACTGTTGGGACAAAGAATAAAAGCTTTCAGTCCTGACTGTACTTTCATTTTTATTTCTGGAGAGAAGTACAACTTTTAAGCAGGGAAAGCAGAGCTCTGCAGCCAACAGTTCGTGCTTTCTGCTCAGAGCTCTGTGTGAATGGCAATCCGTATGCAAAATGTCCTCCTTTTCCCATCAGCCCCACTCTCACTGTGGACTCACACAGAGCTGACTGCTTGAAACTCCTCGCAGCCAGAGGTCTGAAAACGCTACGGTTCATTAACGGGAAAAAGATGATGGCAAGAGGCTGGTGAAAGACCTCAAATATTTGTTCTGTTTTTCCTCAACAAAGAACAAGCATCAAACATGACACTGCAGGCCACAACCACAGAGAAAATTACCTTGTGGTATAAAATGAAGCTCAGCTACCTACATGTTGCCTATCGGAATGGCCAGGAAATATCATCACAAAAGAGAATTTAAGTAAGGACTTCTCTTTGAAAATCCTCCTGCTTAACAGGCTCTGTGCTTTTGCCTTAGCAGTTTGCACATGGGGGGAAAAAGAACTCTTAATAGAAATTAACTGTACTCATTATAATTAGTATTTTGGTGCTTCCTATTTATGACCTCTTTTCTGGAAGACAGTCTGGCTACACAAACTCCGATGTCAGATTGCAAATCATTTTCTAGCCTAAATTGAAGGCATCATTTAGTTAAATATAGCTTCTTACCTTCCATTAAGCTTAACAGGAGGGATATTACTGCACTAATTAAAAAAATGCCTTGGGGGGGGGGGTAGAGGAATCTAAAAATCAGTGGGTTTGCATCAAAATGAAAAAGCATTTTAGCGAAGTTTAATGGTGCACCTTCTCTTGTACAAATTTTGTCTACTGAATCCTAAAAAAGGGGGAAAGGCCATTACATAGAGTAAAAATAGGAAAGTAAATATATCTAGCAAAGACAAAAAGCACTTAATTATCAGGTGTAGAGCCCATGCATTTCTTGAAAATCTAGAGTTAAGCCTACAAACTTAAACAGTGGTTTATTTCAGGGAAAATAACCTCACCACGAAGAAGCATCGCCTTCTCCCAACACAGTAGTTAGCCACATCTCCTGCCATCTTTTTCTCCAGCTGCTACTGGCTCTGAGGGGTTTGGGCTCGGATGCACTAATGGGCAGCACAGAAACTAGAGCAAGTGCTTCGACACAGAGCAGTTGGTTAACAGTTTTACTTGGAGTATGCAAATAGTAAGGCTAGAGGAAACATTCTGCATGCCAGCACACAAGGGCACGAACAGGCCTGCACGTGACTAAACAGTGTGATCAAGAAGTGATCTGTGTCAGCTCTAGCGCAGAATGACAGCTACATATCAAGGCACAATCTTGGCAGATAGAGCCTTTCCTGTATTTAATTCCATCACAAAAAGGTACATAAAGAACTTATTTAAGAGACCAGACACTCTGTGCCCTCTGTGGGCTAATGACTGTGTGAGCTGTATGGGCCCTGAAGTGACAGAACCACGTGTGTCAAGAGAAAAACGGTGTGGAACTGTGATCTGAATCCCTTCGGCCTCGCATCTTCACAACTGGAGCAGTACAGCTGGTAAAACTGGGTTAGCTGTGGCCTCCTATCATTAGTACAGAGATAAAAACGTGCTAGAAGGCTAGTGGGGCAGGAGTATTTCCAGACCAAAGCCTGCGGGGGACATTTAAAGCTGAGGGCTCTTTGTGTTAGCTGGCTGCCAAAGCTGAACCAAAAACCTAAGGGGACTTTTCAGAATGGTATTTGTTTTAAAACTCATCTTTACAATTGTTCTCAATTTAACTCAATTTAAACTCAAATGTAATCTGCTTTTTAGCATAAAATATGTACATTTGCAGTTACTGAGATGGATTCTTTATGAAACATCTTGAAAGTCAGTGTGTTTCACAATAACAAAAGAATTCTTATGTGTTATGCAGCTCTTCTTTTACCCTCCCTTCACTTTTCGGGGGGTTTTGTTTGATTTAACCTGTTTAACAAAGCCTCATGTCAAATGTAAAACTGTTTTTTAACTTCTAAATCTTAAATTATCACTTTGGGGGTTTCACTTGTATTGAAATGAAATCCTCTCTCCTATGTCCTGAAACTATTTTAATGGTAATGAGGAAAAAAAAAAAAAGTGTGATGGAAAGGGCTACACAAGCCATATGTTGATTTTCTGTTTTCAGTAGAAAGAAATGTGCTGGACGATGTTCAAAAGCTTATTTACCCTTTTCAAAACTTAATAACATAAGTAGTCCCATGGCCAATAATTGTCTGTTACCTATTAGAATAAGTAGATTTATCCTGGTAAGTTAGTAGGTTTTCCACTGGAGGGCTAACCGGTTACTTGAACTGCAAAGCAGTAACAATTTACAGAAACCACCTGCATTTAACACCTTCTACTAAGAGATCCTAAAAGATTTTATACACCGAGGACAGGAATAGCCTCGATTTTACATAGGTGAATACTGTGGGGAAAAAAGCATATATAATTCACACAACTTCCTGCAAGAGAAAGAGACAAACAAATCTCTGGCTCCATGATTCCAGCAAATTTGTTTTCTAAAAGGCTGATGCTCTGTGACTTTGTGAACCCGCAAAGGACATGTAACAGATCCCTGTAAGCTGGGGAAAAGAGGCAGCTCCCCACACGCCGGATGTGCAGGTCGAGTTTCAGGTAACTTAGTACAAGAACTGTATTGATCCAGAGTCTTCATTGGATTTTTGAAACAAAGTTTAGTCTCAGAATTTAAGCATCCAAGGATAGCAAGAACAATCTGTCTATAAAAATTAGCATTTATGTCTCTGTTAAATTGCTGAGCTGGTCCTAGTTACTTAGGGCCCAGCACTGTGATACAGCGTCTGCTCAACCCGAACATCACTGGGTGCAGAAAAGCACCAGTAACCCCAGTGCATGAAGCGGCAAGGCCGCTCAGAGCACCTCTGACAACAGCTTATGAAGAAAGGACAAAACCATACGTTTATGTCCTATATAAATGTGCTTCCCCACAACTAGAGTAAATCAGCATCACCCAGCTGACATAAAGTCACAGCAGTTTAAACCACTGAAGGTTTAGCTCTGTAAGAGGAGACCCAGGCCAACAAGCAAGTAAAATCTCTGAAACACGCTGTGAAATGTGACATGTTTGTACCTGTGGGTAGTATGGCTCTTCTTTCTGGCCAAGAGGGTCATATCAAACCAGACATTCCCCCCACAGACAGCTCTTCTCTGCAGTAGCTTCGGAGGCCGCTGCACAGGAGCAGGGTGGCGGCAATCAGACCCTGATCTCAAACAGCAGCACCCTGACCTGCAGTTGCAGCTTTCTCCATATGAAACACATGGCACTCCCTGGGGAGCGCAATGATTGCAACGCATGCGAGGCCCACAGGCAGCTTCAGGGGCATCGCGTTCTGTCTCCAAAGCAAACAGACTAAAGGAGACACCTGACAAAGCCGCCTGGCTGTACAGGAAGGGCCTGACGCTCCTTCCGGCCGGCTGCTACGGTCTTGTTCTCAGTCACACCTGACGATTCTCCCTTGTGTTAACAGTGAAATCACCGTTATGCTGGTGTGAAAATCTCCTGTACTGGCCACTGCATTACAACCTGCCTGATCAAATTAAGCGCCCTGTCTCTGGGAATCACACCAGATCCATTTCAGCAGTTTATTTCCCTGCCTCTTCACCTGTCGGTCACTAATTTAAGGTGTATATTGAAATAGATACTGTATGTGACTGTTAAGGTTATTGGGAGTAATGCTACAGCAACAAGGGGAAGCAGAGGTTCATCTACTCTGTGTGTGTCAAATTAAATTAGTATGTATTCTTTTTTCTGATGCAAGTTTCACTTTGTGTGCTGCTTTAGCTTTTGGTGTGCAGAACTCGCCAATCCTCCAACTACTTTAACTAAAAAAAAACGAGGAAAAGGAACAAACAGACTTCACCAGATTATTTGCTATCCATCTTTTGAATTCTGTGTATAGAATTTATTCAATGCTCTTTTTAAATTTGGCAATTTCCCTGAAATAGTTTCCTTTCAGTAGTGGTAAGTTGATTTTAAATACATATATTTTTTATGTCTTTCAGCTTAGGATTTTAACATTTGCACTATTTATGACAAAAACATTTTTCATTCTCCTTATGAATGCTTTTTAGGGATAATTAGTACATAACTATGTGTTAGTCTCATTGACTCTTGCCACGAACATTCTGAGAATAGCTGATGGATTTTGCCATGTCCTTTTCTTAATGTGTTATTGCCATGACTTTGTGCTCACTGACGGAAC
The DNA here is from genome assembly GCF_964237585.1 of Gallinula chloropus. NCBI lineage: Eukaryota > Metazoa > Chordata > Aves > Gruiformes > Rallidae > Gallinula > Gallinula chloropus. The sequence goes on from NC_140097.1 coordinate 20,221,407, forward strand.
AGATGCTGAGATGTTTCTCACCTTTGCTACTGATTCATCTGTCATAGCTACTAAATTTGTCTGAAACACCGTGGTCTGAAGAGAGACTGATAAGACAAAGTTCTTCACCTCTCTGTTACCAAAGTTCCCCTATGATGTCATGGTTTGCTACCTTTACCAATCCCCAGCATTCCATGGAAGAGGTGAAAATGGGAAAAAGCAAGCAATAAGCAGACATTACACAGAAAAGCAGAAACTTACACCCAACTATCTTCATCTCTGCATCAGAAAGAAAGGAGAGAGCACAAAGGGAAAGGAAAGGGACAGAAGCCAGGACATTAAGACAAGGAGAGAGAGAAAAAAAAAAGAGAAAGAAACATCACTCACAAGTAGAAGATGAAGCATGCACTTTTCATCAGAGGATCAAAGTAAAAGACAGAATACTTATCAGCACATGGGGAAGGGAAGGGATGTCCTTTGGGGAACCGACAAACGCCATGCCTATGCAATAGATTTCTGATCAGCAAGTTCTGTATACAAATAAAGTTGCAATCCAAAAGGCAAGCAGCACATGCCTCATGGCTTTTATCTCTGGGGAAAGGTAAAATTATCAGGATCAGATGGATGGTCTTAAACCCAGTAGCAATTTAGAAAAGAAAAAAAAAAACCCACAAATGAACAAAAACCCACCACACCTCTGCATGAGGCTGGTTTGACCGAATTCCTTCTGATGGGAAAAAAAAGATCATTAAAGTCTGTATGATGCTCTTCTCTGATCACAACACAGTAGGAAGTAGCATTTTATCTTTCAAAATAAAGACAGGCATGGTTATTTTGTAGGATACTAATCTTGTTCTGCTTAATGATGCCAGATATAAGCAGATGAAGACTGGTTTCACTTTATTTCTTAATAAAGCCCTCACATTGCTCATGTCTGAGGGAGTGAAAAGTACCTATATCGTGTAGGTACTAACACTGCTGTTTTAGAAAACAAAATGGGCTAAGAAAACTGTGTGATATCAAAGACATAAGACACTGCTAAACAATCTTAATGGTTAAGATATCCACTTAGGAAAGGATTTCCTATTAAAAAAACCCAAGTAAAAGTATTAAAACCCATGTCCAAGAAGATTCATTCGAATTGCCAGAGCTATTTAATTTTTTAAAAAATAGATTTCTTGCTTCAGCAGAATGATCACTGCATATTTTAACAACACTAGGTGACCTAACCTTTATTAATTTATTCATAAAAAACATTTTAAAATCACACTGGCTTGAAAAAAATCTGCATCCACTTGCAAAACACAAGGCACAAACTTTTCTGAAAGAAGAAACCCTGTCTTTAATGAGAAAGAAACAGTTCTGAAGCAAAGCACGGAAAAAGTAGTTTGACAAAGACAATTAAAGCAGCAGACATGGTTTAGAACTGCTAATGTACATAACAGTGTTGGGGTTTTGTTATGTTTCTTCAAAAATTAAGTACTTCCTAAAGTTGAGACAATACTAGTAAAGCTGAGAAGAAACATTTGTAAGAACATAAGCAGAAAGTAAATTGATGGAACATTCCCTGTTCACGTAATCCACTTGATAGGTACCTTGCTCTACCCAAACATTCTGTCCTGGATATTGGGTAAACTCAAACCACAGTCTCATCTGTTGGTTTAAAAGCATACAACAGGCAATACCTGCTGTGGCTTGAATAAAGCCAAACACACTTCCATTGCAAAAAAAAAAAAAAAAGATAAATAATTAGAACAAACACTGTTCACAGCAAGTGAAGTTCCATTATATTTTAATCTCCCATTTTTTCAGGGCTTTCACTATTCCTGAGAATACCCAGGACAGTGAAAATTTCTGCTCAGAGCACCATTCTTGGCTACCTCTCCTGTCACATCCCACCCTGTGGCAATGTCCTCATTTATCATGACAGGGGAAGTCTGTTCACACTTCCCTGGCTGCCTTTCTTTTCTTACCTGGTGTTTGAAGACATTTACATTTTTCCAAATGCCCATGCCTAAACCTTGTCATCTCAGCTCTATATATGCAGAGCTCTGGCAGCCCCCTTCGAAGTGAGTAGTAGTTCTGCGTGTCCAGCGCCTCTCAAGAGGCAGTAAACATTTAAAGCAGAACACTGGTCCTTTCACACATTTGTTGGTATCAATCAATACTTTAAGCAGATATAAAATCAATGCCATATAGATTATAATTTTAAAATCCCAATGTTTTCTCCAGTACTGTTGTGTTGTGGTTTGCACAAACATGACGTTCACAAGCCACTGCTCTCTGGCAAACTACCATTTGAAAAACTGCTGGGCTGACCAGAGCTGGGAAGATCACTACTGTATATGTATAGTGAGCCTTACAAAAGGAGTGCTGCAACATATGCTGTGGGATGTGGTTTTAACAAAAGTCATAATAATAAAATACTTATGATTTGGTGGGCATCTTTTGTGCTGAGGCAGCGTTTCCACTAGCATCCTTAACTAGAGAAGGTTCAGAAATTCAAATTAGCTGCAACGACCAGAGAATTTTTAAAGTTAGAGTAGAAGCACCTGGTGGCATGAAAACTGCTAACCTGCTTGCTCAACTCCTGGACAAAAGCATTGCCCACACCAGCCAGGGTGGAGGGAAGAAAAGCCCCTGTGCTTGCAGAAAGAGATTACAGCCCAGAAAATGAAAAAACAATTAGGGGAATGCTGAGGCCGTAACACCGTTCCTCAAGCGTGCTAAAATTCAGTGGTTTGAAGCACCTGAGGGACAGCTCTACACATTGAAACAGAGAATAAAGTGATTCTTGCAGTTCACTTATACAGGTATGTAAATGTTATTTTTTTATGTTGACTTTTCTAGCTGTGATCTGGCTATTCTGACACATCCAGCTGTGATCTCAATTACAGCAGATCACCTTACAGCAGCTGTGCCTGCATATCAACAAACAGTATTTAATCTTTTCTCTCTTTGTTTGCTTTGGGTTAAGACTGGAACTATAAGGTCACTAAACCCTACAATTTGTAATTGGTTTTATAGCCCATATCCTCTGCTGCTGTATTGCTGTTACTTTCAAGTCCGTGAGTAAATAAAACACGTAGTGTTCTAAATTCTTTTACTTTCGCCTCTAGAAATTCTTCCCACCTACTTCCTATGTTTATTATGCATTCTGAAGAGCCTCCATAATGAGGCTACAACTGCTCTTGATACTGATGTGTCGCTGCAGCCTTGCGAGTAATAAAATCTGCTACTTTTCCCATTATGCTTTCATAAAATTTCCTATGTCTGCAAAGTCATCCTTGGTCTTGGTTATAATGCATAGCAATGAGGTAGTATTTCAAATGCTATACATGCAACCTAATTAGTAAGCCCATTTCTTACTACTCTGTAGAAGTCAAGATAGTAAAATGCCAGGTTTTATATCTATTTGCATGACTGGCCAGGTTCCGGTTTCCTTCCTAAATGAAGCCTTGGCTACACTGGGGCTACCTTATCTGGTGCCAAAACATGAAGCATCTCAAGCTGCTGCTCCAAACACAAGGAGCAGAGTACGGGAGTGCTTCGGCCAAGACAGCCGTGGAGCTGCCTAGGTGCTCTGTAAGTCCAGCTGGAAAAATCAGACCAGATTTGCAGCCTCATGTATTGCCAATCAACACAAAACAATCATATTAACTCCAAAAATCAAGGTGGCAATGTGGAAACTCTTTTCCAGGCTCTGGATTATGGGGAAGAAGAAACTTCATGCATTTTAAAAGAAAGATCTCTGTACTTATCATGAGGGCTATCTAACTGCCTAGGGAGTGTGGGGGGGAATATCAAAGTAATCCTTCCGGATCACCTTCTATACATGTGAATTTAACACCTTCTATTACTCTACCACTCCTTGATTAAAATCTTTTAGTGTGCCTCCATGAATCTGGAATTGGCATTTACTGATAAAAAAGGCAAGTCTCTAGGATTCATCTTCAAGTAAAGCACCCATCCCAGCAACGCCTGTCTAGGAGAGTATGAGAAATAAAATGACCAATGCTTAAGCTTAGAGCTGTTACATTTACCTGGCATTATGACATCAGGAAAACCCAGCTTCCTGGTAACAGAAATCCCTCTGTTAAAGATCATGGGGTTTTCCCTTCGAATCTGCTCCATATCACCACGAAGAAGCTGAAGAGATATAATAAGTCCTGGAAAAAAAGAGCCACAAAGATGTTAATTGTTTCCAGCCCTAAGAATTAGATCTCTCTATGTACTAGGTGTGCAGGTGAAACAATGCTTTGCCCCACAGCTAATTTAATTCAAATATATAAATACACAAGTTTTTTCTGCCTTGAAATAGAAGAAACTGAAGTGCTTTAAGCATCAGTTAAGAATATAACATTTATTGCTTTTAAATAGAATGCTTAAATTAACAGAGGCATTACAAGTTACAGTGAAGTCCTTGGCCCTATTTCTATTCCTCACATACAGCAGGTTACACCACACGTATGAGCAATGTCACCTCTAGTTGAACTATCACATCACACAATGTGTGAAGCATCTCTAAAGTGCTTTTAATACCACTTAATATCATTAAAAAATAACAACCCTCAGGCATTCCACTTGTTTCTTTAACTGCTTCACACAAAAATGCTGATTTTAATGAAACTCCTTTCAGTAGCTCCAACTGTTTCAGGAGCACCAACTGCTCAAACTGACTTCAGAAAGCAGGAGTAAGCAAGGCTCAGCAACCAGCTCTTTCAATATGGCCCTGTGTTCACTTGAACAGCTTAACTAGGAATAATTACACAGTTAATCACAGTTCAACTGCTTCCTCTAGTTGCTTTTAATATACAGTATCGTGCACCCCTAGAATGAGGATAATGTATTGGTAAAGTTAGAGCCAAGCATTAATATACCAGGAAATTCCAGGACTAAGCTTAACCACATAAGCTTGGTCTTATCTGCTGAGCATACACTACCAGCTTCCCACAGCACTGATTGCTGCGTTCACAATGTCATTTTCCACAACCTTTATCTCAGTCAGCGAAGGAGTCAGACAACAGTTCTTTCTATCCTCTCTGTTGCCTTGCTGGAAGAACACATACAAAAGCAAACACTGCCTTGTACACATATCCTCACACCAGCCACCCCAAGCTCTGCTATTTCCCACACTGAGTGCATGGCCTTTGTGAACAGCACTGGGTCGCCATCTTGTTAGTTACTGGGGGCTCGAAACCAGTAACATCATGTACCTCACACACAGTTTCTGCTCTCCACCCTTGAAAGAATTTTCAAGCATGTTGTTTGGCTTCAGTGAACTTTAGCAAGTAAGTCTAGATAACAAGAAGACTGCTCAAGTTTTGTGAATACCAGGAATTGGGATGGAAAAAGTGCATAAAGCTTTGATTAAGGAAAAGGGAGGCCAACCAGCCAGCTGGGCAATCAGTGTGTATGTACTCCAAAGCTGCTAAAACATGGACTTGCAACTGTCTGGCTAAGTAGGCAGAAGGGTGCTGCAAAGCACTGCAGGGACAGAGGCTTTATAACCATGGAAAAAATATCCAACCCTTCAGATACCATGTCTGAGTTTACATCTGTGTGTGTGGCACTGGAGGCTTAGCAGAGCACAGGACACAAGTTCTTTAGAAACCAGCCTCAAATGTTTTTGCCACTTACAAAAAAAACCAACTTGTTCATTTGTTATTCTTTTTCACTATTAAAACCAAATAAATTAAAATTTAAAAATTCCAGCATAAAGGACTGGAGTAAATTCTAACTTGGACCATCAGGGTGGAAGTTCACCAGAAGAGCACCAGAGTTAATCTATTATCTATAAAAATCAGTCACTGGTAGCAATATAATTTTCCAGCATGGTATTGCATATATAACTTATGTGATATGCTTCCACATATTCCACCCCAAAAACCTTCTGCCTAGCTCCTTGCTCTCCCTGAGAAATCAGTACATCTGCTCTCCAGGCCACATCTTCTACTCAGCCTTCTATTATTTTTTTTTCTCCAGCAGACCCAAAGGACTAATCTTACACGAGAGCTGGGATGGTGGGGAGAGAAATAACCAGACAGGTTTTCTTCAGGGAAAAATCAAATTTGTGATTTGAGCATTTTCTTCCTGTAAGAGCAGGTTCTGGGAGGCTGAAATGGTGTTTGTTACTGATGCTTACATCATGTCAGGCTGCAACCCTGCCCCTCCCACCAGGACAATGCCTCTGCCAAGATTCAACACCCTACTCCAGAGATGCACTAGATCTTAATGAAATATTTGAAATAATTATTTTAAAAAGCCAAAGGCAAGTGTAAAAAGCTATTCCCATTTCTTTCTATTCTTTAAAAATGTTTTAGGCAGACACAGAGAGCCTCTGTGCTAATTAATTTATCAGTGTGAAAACACTGGTTCTCTGGACAGTCAGAATTTTCTGACCAGCCAAGAACGTTAGACTCATTTAACCTCTGGCTTTGCTTCTGTTGACAAGGGTGCACGGTGTCCTCAAGAGAGCAAGCCTTAAATACGTGGGATACCTGGAATTTTCAAGGAACAGAGGATGGAAAGGAAGACAGTTTTAATCAGGGAAATTCTGATGAATAAAAATTTAAATTGGTCATTTCCTGTGCAGCCAAGACTGGCCACAGTAACACTTAAACTAGTGTGATAAAAAAGCCCTGCTAAAGAGTTCTTGATGCTGTATACTCTGGCTGTCACAAGCACAGGCAGACTCAGCAAGTCTAACAGCTGACAGATGAAGACTCACAGTGGAAGTTAGTGCTACAGCACGCTGCTAGCTCTCTCCACTGCTGACCTCTCTCCAGATAACATAACACTACAGATAACAATTATGAAGGGAATTTCATGTGCTGAAATAATATTATTGTAAGCTGTATCTGAGAGAGAAAGAAAGATATCAGGCACTTGTGGTTTTTTAATTCCTGGTTAAATTGGAAGCTGCAATACAGATTTTCACCTGTAAGCTGAACATGAACCTTTGTATGATCACAAGTGGAGAAATTCAGCTATGCATAATCTCACATCTGACTGAATTTCTCTGCTATAAATAATTAGCCATTTCCTAAAGTAAATCTTCAGTTGTTATTACAACAAACATGTAAAAGTAAATATTTACCATAGTTTGAGCTGGGTGCTGTGTATTTGGTGCTGGACTTGCGAATAATATTTTCATGGATCTGGCACCATTCATTTTCGTTGTTACACCTAAAATGAAAAGAACACTAATTCAAGTTAAAAGCTTTCTGCTGAACCATCTCAGGACAGGAAAGTCAACTGTGCTGTGGAGAGAACATGAAAGGTTGTGACGTTTTGATGGATGAGAGGAATGCCACACAACTTGTTTTTAAAAGTGGAAGGAAACAAAGCATTCCCAAATAGCTGTCTCCTTCTTATGGACAGTTTGGAGTCTGTGGTGGCTTTTCTGTCATGAAGGCCATTGTTTTGCTCTTCATATTACAGCAGAACAAAGAGAGCTCTGGATGCCTTTAGTTGACTTCCATACACATAGAACACTAATTTTAAGCTGAAATTAACTGTTACCATGTATTACCTTTCTGTGCTTATTAAAAAGAAAAACGTTAAAATAGTGACATTTAAAAGACTACATAACCCCTGAATTTTTATTATCTCAGGCAGTTACAAGACTATTGCATACCTAAATATTTTAAAGAATGCTTTGAAACATCACCCAAACTGTAGGACAAAGATATAACACAAAGTATTGTTCTGTACGTGTACCACCTTCAGAAGGAGCAATTCACCATTGTTTATTCAGCTACATGTAATTTTAATAAGCATTCATAAATACCATTCTATTTCGTTTTAGGTTACATTACCATCTGTAGATCTTCACTAAATTTCTAGACCAGACTTCACAATCTAATTATCTGTCAACAGATTTCTTATATTTCCAACTCAATATCTTTTCACCAGGAAAACTTCAGTTGTTAATATCTGTTTCAATAATACACAACAACTTGGTCGCTGGTTTATAACCTCCCTCCAACAATACCCAGGCAGGATAGCTGGCTGCACTGCTCCTGATCAAACCTGCTGGATGTACATCTTACTGAGACCACCACTTAAAGGCAGCGCCTATGAATGGAAGTCTTGAAATGCTTCCTGTTGGGTTATGCAGTTTAAGGCTCATCTGGAATACAAAGGGGAAGGGGAACAATGGCAGGACCCATGTCTGCTGCAGGAGGATGTTCGGCACATTGTCCTGTGTGAAACCCAGCAAGATGAGTCAGCCAGAAAGGCTCCCTGGATCGCTTCAAACACTGAAACTCGCTACTGCCTTTGGTGATACAGGACTAATTATGGGATGGTGAAGAAGAGCATTTTGGGATTGTTCAAGACTTAATAGGGATTGTTGGGAAATAGAGGGATAAGGATATAAAAAAGCCCCCATTACTTGCTGTCAGCATGCTTGTCTGACCACGACCTGTGCCTCAAACCAGGGACTGCAGGGATTTGTAGTGTGTAAATGTATGCACGTTTTTCTCTAACAACTTCTTCCTGTGATAAATGAGAGGACTGTAGGCTGAGACCTTTGGTGCTGTACATGTTTGAGTGTGTGCTCCCTGTCGGCTGTGTGCATATGGACTGTGTGACCGTACACATGGGATACACACTCAGCCTTGTGCTAGACCTGGGGGCATGGAGCTGTGGTGGCCCCACCTCTGTCATGCTACTGGATACAGCAACTAACACCCCTCACCATCATTCCAATGCCCTCAGCAAATTCAGAGACTTTAGACTAATGATGTGACATTGTATGCACTTACATGAGACTTCTCTTCTGGGCTGGTATTTTTTTAATGTTTAACTTCCAATTCCCTCCTCCATTCTTAATCTTTCTCAGGATTGTTTCCTCAAATTGGAATATATTATGTTCAAAATACAACCTCAGGATAATTATAAAAACAACATGAAGATAGGAATACAACAAAGAATGTGCTATACTCTCTACCATGCATGATGCTAACCCATCACAAATAAAATTGTGTAGCTGTGTAGTGAAATCAAAACCAGTATCTCTTATTGCTCCAACCCAAGTCTTGTGTATAAATATTTTAAAGCGGAGCAACATTAAAAAAAATCCTCTGTAAATCACTGTCTCTGTCTATAGGCTCTATAGACATTCTCATTACTCTGATGGCAAGGTCCTGGAGAGAGAAATTAGGGTCACTGCAGCATTTGGAAATTACATTGTGACAGAGATAGCTGAGAGCACCAGAAGCAGATGTTTCGGTTTCCTTCCCAGCCACGGAGAAATACAGATTCCTTTTAATTATAACCCACAAAAAAATCATCATGTGAGAAAAGAGCCAGCAAAGCAGGAAGCAGAACAAGAGGACATCTTGACACTTGCTTCTTTCTGGACCTTGGGCACCTGAGTCAGAGGTACCATACTTTTTAGGGTCCAAAGCCAAAACTGCAAGAATTGTGGTGCCACTGAGAGAGTAACGAAGGAAACAAGCCCCATGTCTGAGTCTGTAGGCTACTATCCCATTATATGAGACACATTACTCAGGGGGGAAGGCAAAGAACTCAGATGTCCCTCTATTACACAGAAGATGAGCCATATACACTTCTCTCATGAGCTGTGTTTTTAATAGGATTGTGGTGGTGTCACCAGCACCTTTAGAGGGCTTCTGGGTCTGCCTATAGCCCTTGGAAGAGGGGCAGGGCATTAAGTTTCCTTGTTTCTAGACAATAACCATAACTCTTTCATAAAGTTTCGGTATTATGTTGCATATTCATTCATGATAAACCTCAGGTACTAAAGGGACCAAAACATGGGCATCAGGTATGTTTCCCAACTGTGAAAACATTTTTCTAACTCTCCATTTTGAGCAATAAAAGTTCCCCACATATGTATAAATAATAATCAAACAAAATTATTCTATCATATTTTCTATATCTGTTACTACTTCAGATCTTTCTTCATCCTGCATCATTCAACCTAAATCCCCACAAAAAGCAAGCCATGCTAAATGCTTAGTGAAATTCCCAAACCTTTTCACAAATCAAGGACACAAGTCCCCATCTGCTAGGGAAAATGTTCCCCAGTGATGGGACATACCCAGCAATGTTCCTCATGTTTCACATTACTGTTTAGACAACATATCAATATTGAAGTAGTATTTTATGTTTTCACTATCAGACATGATTTGGCAGTTGTTAATCTGGACCTAGAATGCTGTGCTCAGTTTTAGGCTCTCTAATAAAATTGGACAACTGGAGGGTCCTGTGGATGGGCAGGTGGCTGAAGCATATGCTGTAGGAGAGGCTGAGGGACCTGAGCTCTTTAGCCGGGGAAAGAGGAGGCAAGAGGGAACCATTAACAGCAAAGACTACAAGTAGTTATGAAGACAGAAGAACAGCCAGATTCTTCAGTGATGCATCCTGAGATGATGTGAAGCAACAGTCATAAACACAAACAAGAAAGGTGCAGTCTGGGTATCAGAAAAAGCTTTTCCATGGCCTCTGTCAAGCATTATTGGAACAAGTTGTCCAGAGAGTTTGTGCAGTCTCCACCTTTGGATATTGTCAAGACATGACTGGATAAAACAATAAGCAAGCTGGTCTGATCTCAGAGCTGGCCTTGCTCTGGCAGATGATCAATCTGAATTAACACTTATTTATCTTAACATCCAAGTTACATGTCATTATTTGCACTAGTACACAGAAAGCTGTAGAGCCAAAGCACTGAACTCACTAAGATTGTATCATATGAGGAAAAAGGTGCCATCATTGCTGGACAGCTTGTTACCACATCATGAAAGGACAGATTATAAGTGTTGTAAAGCACTTTACACTAGTGTAAGCACAGCTGAACATTACTAGTATAAGAATCTGACTGAAAACCAAAAATGGGACCATTACCACAAACAGTGCTGTGGATTTGAAAACTAAAAAAAAATGGAAAAGAAAAAACCCAGCATGCTGATCGAGTCTAAGTGACTTTTAATCACAGAATAATAGTTTGGGTTGGAAGGGATCTCAAAGTCCCCCCAGTACCACCCCTGCCACTGACAGGGACATCCCCAACCAGCCCAGGGTGTCCAAAGCCCTATCCAACCTGGCCTTGAACCCTGCCAGGGAACCAGGAGCAGCCACAGCTTCTCTGGGCACCCTGTGCCAGGGCCTCCCCAGCCTCCCAGGGAAGGATTTCTTCCCAATCTCTCATCTAAATCTGTCTTACTTCACTTTAGGATCACGGGGTAATGACTCCTTGTCCCGTCACTCCACATCCTTGCGAACAGTCCCTCTCCAGCTTTCTTGTAGGTCCCTTTAGATACTGGAGGGCTTTTAAATTAAGTTGTGCTTTACTTAAAGACTTATAAATTCAATTGTGATTTATTTAACTCAGAACTGAAAGATTTAAAGATTCCCCATGAAGTCAGCAATTTTTAACTCAGCAGCAACAGTGAATCTTATTTCTCCTGAAGTGAAATTGAATTAAACGATTAAATTAAACTTCTGTCCTAGTGACTCTTAAAAGGAAAAAAAAAAAAAAAACCCTAAACCACAAAACCTCCCAAACCCCTAAGTCTATAAGCCTTCAGCTCCTAGATGGACAGGAGTCTATAAATCACTCTGTAAAACTTAACATTTTTTGCCTTGTTGCCTTTCCCCCAAAGAGTACCTAACGGCACAATCAGGGTGAGCTATGAGGCAGCTACTGTAAAGACAGCAGGGATTTTTTTGTCTGCTGCATTATGTAACTGAAAAATAGCATGGCAAAATAAATTAAGGCTATCTAGAACAACTAGTAGCTGGTAATTCTCTACAGCTTCAGTATTACAGGGCTATGGACTGCCAAGAATAATGAGATAACCCCCACAGCCTGTTATGGCACACTCACTGACACCCCCCCAAAATGTTGATTATAATAAAAGCAAAAGGACCATAGACAACTTGGAATAAATCAAACATGAAATCAGACAGTGAAAAAAAGAAAAAATGGAGAAAAAAACCAGAGTTACTTCCTCCCAGTGTGCTGTCTAAAATGCTGATCAGGCTCCATTCCTCTTTCTTCAGTTATCTGGTGCAGTTAGATGGGGGTTATCCCACCCAAAAATCATAGCTCCACCTGTCTCAACGTCCCTCCTGTCACTGCAAGGGTTCAGGTATCGGACATCTCAGCTCATTAAGAACATATGAAGGTTACAAAACCAGGCTCCCTACACTGGCAATGAAGGACACTGCTTGGGCAGGGAACTTGAGCAGCCAGGTTCATGCACCCTGCCCCGTGGCTGCTGGATTAGGGGTGTTAAGAGTGTACATCCCTGTCTGCTTCTATTCCTCTGTTTATGGACCTGTTCATAAACTTGTTTAATCCCCTCTGGACCTGCTAACACTGCCTGTCTTCACAACATCCTGTGGCAATGAACCCCAGAAGATCATTACCTGCTTTATAAAGAAAGTTCTTTCTTCCATCTTTCTTAATGTCACCTCCTGCCAATTGCACTGGGCATCCCTAATTCTTCTAATGTTATAATCTGTGAACAAATTTACCCTCCACAAAACCCACAAGATTTTGTAAGTCTTGCTCATATCTCTTCCCACCACCACTTTTCTCCTCTTCAAACTGCAGCTCCCCATCTTCTCAATCTCTCTCATAAAGAAATGACTCTATGCTGTTAAACATTTCAGTTGCTCTACTCCATATCCTCTCTAACTACTATATCCATTTTGGGAGGAGAGATCAGGTATCCAGACAGTAACTCAAGGTATGTCAGCACTGATGTGACACTCCAGACCTTAAAAGCAATGGCAAATCAACAATATTTGCACTGCCCAAAACAATCTCTCTCAACCAAAACACAACAGAGCTGAGACATAATGAACAGTACAAAGACCTTTTAAATAATTGTGGTTTTCTGTGCTAAGTCAGAACTTTAACCAATATTCAACTTACTAATCAGGAGAAAAATTGTAATTATCTTCACACTGCCAACACATTACAAATAATCTTTTGAAATGCAAATAATATTCTCAAAGTCAAGACATAACCTATAGGACAAATACTGTACCATCCTCCATCCTCACAGCTGAGACCTCAGAAAATTTCTAACCTCTGATAACTTTTTAGTTGCTGTACCAGCCTCTGGAGTGCAAGTTAAAATAGATTTCAGCCTCCAATGACTTATGCCTGCAAATTAACCTGGAACAAACTTATCCCAAAATCAATGGGCTGTAAAGATAGCTTAAAGCTAGTTTTGTACCAACCACCAATGTAAGCTGCACTTTACATTTCCTGAACACAAAGAGCCATATTCTCCCAAGTCTGAAATGCTGCCCTGAAAACACTTGCCTGTAGTGCATTTTATTGTGTTAATGTTTTACTTGTCTAAATACCAAATATATTACAAAATATATTTCTAGCTTAAATAAGGATTTTCTCTTGAGCCATCCATCACCTTTTCAGGTTGGCTGGCTCTACAGTGAATTTGCCATTTGGAATGTTTGCCATACTACATCAGACCCTGATGTCAAACAGATGGGTGCAGACATGCAATGTACGCTCTTCTCCAGCTGGGCAAACAGCAAGGACTGAGTATCAAAAGGGAAAGGCATTCAGGCAATACACCACTTTAAGAGGAAGGAATTTTAAGAGCAAGTGCAGGAGAAGGAGAAAAATAAAGGATTGGGAGAAAATAGGACAACTCCTCCTCTCCACATCCACTGAAAAAGATAATATGAATGAGTTTTCAGGGGAACAGGAAGGTTAACACAAAGAGCAATGTGCTATGAGCAAAAAACTCCATTAAAGAGAAAAATTAATAAAAAAGCCCCAACAACTGAGAATTAATTTCCATCTGACTTTTAAAATATTTTACATGTATATTATTAAAAATAATTATAAAAGTAAACCTTCATGCCTTTACATAATGAGCTTATAACTGGAGCTGTGCTACTATATCCTCTTAGTAAGATTATAACATGACTGCAGGATTAACAGAAAAATCTAGATTGGGGGAAAGAAGTATTTTTCAGACATAAATCTTCCATGATAATAAGGCAAGCTGAGAATGACTGGTGAAGTAAATTGATTCTTTTTTTTTTTTCCCTAAGCATTCTCTCTTGTGGATCCAACAGAAGTCTCCACTGAAACCCCATGTGTTTGTTTCAGCCTTTGTTAGGTTCTCAATCTCTCAGTTGTTTTCCAGCTTCTCCCTGTGAAAAGGCTTTCCTGGCTGTGTGCTGCCTGCCTCATTTGTGGTGGCTGTAGGCTTTAGCCAGGCAGCTACAAAAAGAAAGCCTTTTACTGCTCCTTTAAAAAACACAAACACACCTCCGTCCTTATTTCATCTTTATAGTGTTTTTGGGTCGGCCTGAGGCATTTTAGCGATAATCAAAATGAGAGCAGCAGGTAGGAAAAGCAGTTCAGGTTGTTTAAGCATTCATGTACAATTCTAAACTTACAAAGGACAAGAACCTGTCATTTCAATTTTGCTCTACAAAGCAAGAAAAGGTAGGTTAGCTAAAAGAATGTGCAAAGAGAAGGTGCAAGCAACTAAACCTATGAAAACATTCTGTTGTGGAAGACCAACAGCTATTAAAACTGCAAAAGGGATAAACTGCTGCTCTTTGGATATATTCATTTTCCCTTCTGAAAAATTTTACTGGAGGTTTAGAGAGAACACTTCAAACTGCAGTATCATAAAATAATGATGTACAAGACTTATAACAACTCAAGCAAATGACAATAGTGATAAACAAATGACAAGCATCTGATTAAAGAGTTGAAATCTGTTATGGACCCTATTTCTCTGTAACGGCCATGCACTGATGTTCAGAACAAAGGGCCCAGAAAAGCAGAGATGGTGAACACCAGTGGGTATAAACCTACTGAAACATTTGCTGGTTATAGAGCTGGTACTTTGGGTGGTTTGAATGGAATCCACATTAAGAAAACATTCCAGGCTAGGAGGTTGCAAAGGGAAGCTCTCTATCCTGGGATTTGTTTCCCCCTAATACTGGGACTTTGGATTGCTCTAACTGGCTGCATGACTGTATTTGTCACTGACAATTGGAGAAATCCAGTATTTTACAGGGCTTTTTCTCTCCCATCTTTCAGTAAGTAAGAAGCTAAAGATGCACTGACAGGACACCAAACTAGAAACCCGTTATTCGGAACGCTCCGTTCCTGCAAAGGCTGGAAATGTTGCAGTTCCAATACATTCACACAGATCTACACTATTAACATGAACTGTACAACCAAAAACACTGCCTTGAGATAAGCTGAAACAGAACGGTGACAAATGCCAAGTTTATCCACATTCTTTTGACACAGAGAAGAAAGAACATTTTATTCCCTATAACTTGGTATTTTTGCTACAGTTTTCATAACTGTTGGCAAAAGAAGAATGGAAGAACTGATGCCCAGAGACTCTTCTTTCTAATCTTGTAGTGAACAGTGAAAGCCATTTTTTCGTTTATAGTTTCCCCTGAATGTCAGATTTTCTGCTGCTGAATGCACTTCTCAAGAATAACAAAGTTCTCTAACCCCCTCAAATTATCTTATTACTCAGAATAGTGGCCACAGACTGCAAAGTAACGTCAGCTGTATTTCAGCCCATCTGCAAGGCAGATCTTGCCAGTATTTATTCTCACTGACAGGGGATTTAAATATTCCCTGCAGTCTCCAGACAGTTTGTCTTTATTACAACTGTTAGACCACATTTCATAATAAGAATTCATTAGTTCAAAGTTCAAAATCACAAATAAGAGAAGACTGATTCTCGCTCAAAAACTGTCGACTAGTTTTTTGGCCCCACACTGTTGACTTGAGTTGTTTTCTGCTTTTCTTCTTGCTCATCACAACAGATAAGAAATGGGAGATGGGGCATGAGTAGCATTCCCTGCATTAGATGAAACACAGCATATTTCTTTTTTTGAGCTTAGCAGATGTAAAATAAATCCCATCAATAAAAATGCTGCTTTGCATGCCACATAGGTTTGGGCAATAGTAAATAATTTCTGAAGCATTTTGCATATCTGAAACATCTGATAATATTCATTAGCTTCAATGAGCTTCTGGAATAATAAAGGAGCAAAAGCAGCACCAACACCTCCGGTGTACCATGTGAGGAAGATAAAGCAGCAAATGTAGTTTATGACACCTTGATATTTGATTCCTCTTTAGTATCTCACCACTCAACACATACAAAGCATTTTCCATAATTCCTTTCCTTCCAGGAGTTACTCACGTATAAACTTTGAGAACAAAATCCTTCTCTTCTTTTATTTCAGAGATGGACTGAAGTACATCCATGATGCTCAATACTGCACAGCCATAGGGGCGGCGATAGTGTAAATGAGGGGGCCCTTTTTTTGAATCATTTAGCAACATGCGACCTAGAATTAAACAGAATTTAAAATATTAGAGATTCCCAGGGACCCATTATGCCCATTCTGTTCAACTACAGCTTGCAGTCTTCTCTATACTTGTCACTCTTTTTCCTTCTTCCATGTTTTCAAATCTAGAGGTCCATTTAAACCTTCCCAACCCACTGGGCTCCTCTGATTAAGACACAACACCTCATTCAGGTAACAGAACACCCAAGGGCAAAGTGACCAGGGTCATGTCTGGCCATCTTTGATTTGTGGCCCCATGACACATATTAGCATCCAGATGAGTTCACTGCTCATCTTCTCTTGAATGATCCAAGAATACGGCTTGTACTCACCTGTCCGCATCCACACAGAGATTCACTGTGGTTCTTCCATTATAATACAGTACTCTCACAAGTTTTCACTTTATACAATTGCTTTGAGGAAATGCATTACATATTGAGTCATTTATCATATCTGTCTTGGAGCAAAAAAGGAGAATTCTGAGATGTGAAGCTGCTCAGTGATTAACTTCCCATTGCTAAAGCGGCTTTTTAATAGAGTAAAAAGTGCTCCAACTGTAAAAATCACTATGATAATCATAAAATCATAGAATCATAGGGGTTGAAAGGGACCTGGAGAGCTCATGGGGTCCAATCCCCTGCCAAAGCAGCTCCCCAGCTCATATTGCACAGGGCGGCGTCCAGACGGGGCTGGAATCTCTCCAGAGATGGAGACTCCACACCCCCTGGGCAGCCTGTCCCAGGGCTCCCTCACCCTCACTGGGGAAAAGTTCTTCCCCATGCTGCTGTGGAACTTCTTGTGCTCCAACCTGCAGCCATTGCCCCTTGTCCTGTCCCCACAGACACTGAAAAGGGGCTGCCCATTCCCCCTGCATCCCACACTTCAGATATTGATAAACATTCATAAGGTCCCCCCTTAGTCTTCTTCTCTCCAGGCTGAACAGCCCCAGCTCACTCAGCCTTTCCTCACAGGGGAGATGCTCCAGGCCCTTCATCATCTCCGTAGCCTCCTCTGGACTCTCTCCAGGAGATCCCTGTCTTTTTTATCCCAGGGAGCCCAGAACTGGACACAACACTCCAGGTGGGGCCTGACCAGGGCAGAGCAGAGGGGGAGGATCCCCTCCTTTGACCTGCTGGCCACACTCCTCCTGATGCACCCCAGGATCCCACTGGCTCAAAGCCAACTTGCAACATTAGACTTAATAATTTGTCCAGCACTTCTTTCATCAAGGTTAAAAATCTGAGCTTGAACTACAGCATATCTTTCTACAAGCTTTATCACCTCAAATGATTCAGAGGAATTCTAACTTTCAGACACAATGAAGTTGCATCTCCCCAAACCCAGGTAGGGGTTCTTGGAAGCACTGCAGAGTCCCACAGTGGAAAACAGATCTTTACATGCATTGTCTAACAGCCTTGGATTGAATGGCCAGGTATGCTGCTGTCCTGCCCTGTCAACTAGCTGTACATCATCAGTAAAAAAAACCTCATTTGAACTTTCGGCACATTAAACAAAGAGCCTTTTTAGTTCCTCTCTGCTCCCCGAAATGTGATGTTTAAACATGCATTTTGTTTTAGGCTGAAAAAAGCCACAGGCCACTGTTAAACAGTCATAGGAAACCTTTTAACACTTAGCTACACACAGCTGAATACGAATCTCAGCAGACAGACATGCTCTATAACTGAGTCTTCTAACTGGTTAAATCACTATAATGTCAGTTAAGCAAAACACATTGAAAAATACTGCAAAAACATTTTTAATTGCTTGTGTGTCACGTAATAAATCATATCATACCTATTCGAATTACATGGGCAACTATGTACAAATCTCTCTTCATGTCCTTGCTGCTGAGATCCTAAAAATTGGGGTGGAAAAAAAGACATTAGAAAAGGAATACATCCCAATTCCAAAGCAAAGCTCCCACAAACAATAATAAAGACTACCTATCACTCTCCATTCACTCAGCTCCTGTATCTTTAAATTAGAGGAAGTGTTATTATTTCCAATTTACAGTGAGAAAAATAAAGCACTGAAGGATTATATTTGTTCAGAATGTTCCTCAGAGTGTGGGAGAGTGAGTGAAGTAAGTGCACATGTAAGAGGAACATCCAAAAAAAGAGGTTTTAAGCTTGGTTCCAGTTGCTCACTTCACACCTCCCCTTGCACTGAAGCAATGGGCATCACCTCCCATTCTAAAACAATTTGAGTGGTTGCTTTGTACAATATGTTTCCAGCATTAGGCTTTTAAAAACAGCTCTAGGGCTTTCCATATGACTTTACAAACAGCTCGAGATGATAGCTATGTGTTCATGTGTCTCCACTTTCTTTTTCCATTTCAATCGAATACAGGTATCTATCCCAGGGGTACAGTCCTCCCCTAAGATGTACAGGTGTGTGGGAGAACACCACTGCTGGATTTGTTAGCACACAAACATAGCCTGGCCTTCTACTACTACTTTTTTTTAAAATTCAATGCAAAAATCAACTAGAAAAAATCTCACATTTGGATAAAATCCTGTATTTTTCTTTTCAGAATAAACACATGCAGTGTGGCGGTATTATAACCACTGTAAAAGGAAATAATGCAGGTTTGATATAAAGGAGGGAGGAAATTTTAAACTGCTGACAACTACGATGTGCCACTCCTAGTGTGAACCAATTTAGTGAATTAAAAATTGTGTTTTGCTGGAAGCTAAAACATGAACTTCAATTCACACAGCAAATTTCTTTCCCATGTGACCTGAGAAACCAAACTCCACCACAGAGATGATGATGGCAATGCACATAAACACTGGCCTTCCGATTACAGTGACAGATAGCACAATAAAATCCGGGCACGGTGACTGAGAATTAGGCATAAAAAGAATTCCTTCCAAGGAGAAGTTTCAGCCCCTCTCAAATACCATTATATCATTAAATTACAGCAGGCAAGTAATAAAGTCGTGGTTGTATCTTCTTAGTCTACACAAAAGGAGCGCTGCATTTCCCTGGGCAGCATATGCAGGGCTGCAAAGCTCTGTTCAGTGTGCTTGCTAGAGCTAGCAGTTCCTGTCTGTCTGAAGCCAAAGAATTAAGCTACATAAATCTTCCTCAGTGTTTTCTCTTCGAGTCCTATTTTGCTGCTGCATGAATAAGGGAACATACTTTCTAGGCTTTCTTCATCACCTAACATCCCGGCGTAGCATATGGCAGGCTTTATCTTGCATGTCTTGGAGAAATTAAAGTTCCACGCTAAGAAGGAATTGGACATAATTTTAATCCCAGTGGTGCCTGACAACACGTTTTAAAAAGCAGAAAAACCTTGGAGGTAGTGCTTTTTACTCTAGAGAGTAATAGATTTTAAAAATTATCTGTGATTTGATGTGGGGGAATTTATTATACTATGAGATTACCAGTTCTAATTAACAGCAATTTAGAGAACCATTTTTTTCAAGGGCAGCTGTCAAAATATCAGAAGATGGTAGGGCATGCACATATTTGATGGGTTCACACTTTAGTTGCTTTTTAATTTCACAAAAAAATATACTGTGTCACAGTCAAAAGACAAAAACTGTCGGCCCAGATGGCCTTGTATTTCATTTTGTACAGCAGAGGCTTTTTATAGGGGGAGAAATTACTATGACACGGACCAAACAATCAAACACCCCAACCCCTGTGAGGAGATTTTTAACTAATTTCTTTGCAGAGATTCCACGCACGTGACTTCGGACCCAGCAGAGGACAAACAACACTTATTATTTGCTTCTGTGCAATAAAAATAACTCAGCTTCCAGAACAGTGTTCTTAGCACAGGGGGTTATTTCCCACATCCTTCTCAGCCAGTTGATAAACAAAGTAACTTCGGAAGAAGAGCCTGGCTTTTCAGAACACAATCATGTGGAAGTTCCTCACCCCCAAAAAAGAGTTACTCTGGAATGACCATTAGTTCTTTTTAGTGCTGGGTTTCTATAAAGGTCTAATTGTATGTTAAACCCCCAAGACACCCAGAACTGTGGAATCCAAGGATACCTGACTGTCAGTAATTAGTTTAAACCTCACTGGCCACAGAGATGAAGGTATTTCATAAAATTAACAAGCTTACACTGTGCAGTGAGGCTTTAGTTCAGACACAGGGATGTTTCTGAAGTGTGTATAGGCTGAGGCTTGCTTGAGTGAGCTTTAATCTTCAGAGGAAGCAGCTTCTCACCTTTGGTGTGATATGACAGCAGATTCAAAACCAAAACCTAAGTGATTTTGATATGTTGCACAAGGAGACAGCTGAACCCCTAGCAGCAACAGAGATAGCAGGGAAAGGCAGGGATACCTTGAGTTATCTGTGATGTGGGGCTGCTTGCCTCTGGGGGAAAAGAGAGTTATAGAAAGATACTGTGGGGGGAGGGGGCAGCAAGAACTAACCAGATTTAACAGCAAGGCCAACAAACTTGGGACAGACTGAAAATCATAGAATACCTTATTGTGGATTTTTTTTTCATAATTAAGACATTATGGTAAGATAGAACCATTACAGATAAACAGTCATTCAAAAGGCTATTATCTGTTGCTCCTTTGCTACATACTTGAGAAAGTTCTTTGAACACGTTGATGGAAAATATTGCATCAGATATCTGCTTTTTTTTTTTGCACAGATTTTCTGCAATGACCATAATTGCTGTTATGTAGAGTAAGCATTCCAGAGGGTGTGAAAACCAACAAATCTAAGCATCTCTGAAAGCTGGCACTGAGGCAGCTTTGGTATTTGGTACAGTTAAGTAGAAAGATAGCTTGGGAAGGAGAGGTACAATGTAGGGGCACGTCTGTAACACCCAGAGCTGGCCCCACTTGTAATGTGCAGCAGGTCTCTTCTGGAGCTATGTTGTGCCTCTGGCCATAGCATGTAATTTTCTGTTTGCAGCTTTGAAACCACACAAAGACACTGTTACCTCTTCTGACATTTAATGAGCTGGTAGCACTTCACTGAAGGTACCAAAACCAGACCTGCTGCTGCTGTCAGCATCAATGTCAGTGCTATTTTTGGATTGATCTGCATCTCATATCCAGATGGAGGCAGAACTGAGCATTCTTACATTTGCCTAGACATGCCCTGTTCCTTAAGAGGAGAAATCCTGCCATCTTCTCAAAGGAGAAAAGGGAACGGTGCTGGGATCCCTGCCTATTTTAGGGTCCAGACCTGCTTGTCCTTGGAGGGTTTCACTGCCAGAACTAAAGCTCATACCAAAGCTGTCTGCCATCTTATTTTCTTCACTAGAGATATAAATACTTCTGTCAAAAAAGCTCTAGCATGTGCACTAGCTATAGGTGAGTCACGATGGAAGGTGTTTATCACACTTGGGATCTGAAATTCCTTACGGTTACTCTGTGATGAGCTGTTAAGTTTCAGTGTCTCTAGATTTCCATATTCTTCCTGAGAAGAGTTGACAGATAACATCATGGTTTGACACATGATTCTGAGGCAATTTTTAAAAGAAGTTCAGACCAGTGCAGAATGGATAGTAAAGTCTGAAAACTACTTTTTTTTGGCATAACCAAAAAGCTGAAACAAGAGGGCAGTTAGGTGAGACTGAGTCTGGAGAACTAAAAGGAAGTCAATCTCAGCCAGCTGCTTCACTCCCAACTGAGGTATCATCCGGTGGGAGCCACAGACGGGTATTACCCTGTCTTTCTGGCACAGATGGTTAAAGACTGACTGCTGGTACAGTTGGTCAGGACAGGGTAGCTACTCACACAGACCTGCTGTAGAAACTCAGCAGGTCAGCGTTCCCTTTATTGCAACCACAGCTCTGCAGCTCAGCTCGGCTGCTGCTTCTGCAGCACAGCCTCCTCCTCCTGTTCCCTCACACACACTGCGCTGCTGCGGCACCAACCTGGGGCTGCTACACAGACTCAAGTGGGGCATGACAAAAATCTGTTTAGAGAATTTGTTGTGTTTCTGTGTGCACTTTGCTGCATTTCCAGCTTTGATTCAGGAAAAAAAAGTGTCCTGCTTTACATTCAGGCCAATGAAGCTTTTTCCTGTGCCCTGCTTGGCTAAGTACACAGAACGAGCCATCAAAATATTCAGAATTCCAAACTGCAAGCAGAAACAAATGCACTTAAAAGGAAATATGTCAGAATATTTTACTTAGCCATAAAAATAATTTAGAAATACTTCCATTTTCTTATGCTAATGTTTAGCTATAACCACAACAAAACTTAGAAACAGCTTCTGGTTTACTGAATATATTGAAAAGGAAGCATGTGGGGGTTCCCCCCCCTCAGGGTGATTGCATCTACCATCACACTACTGTAAGGGAAGAAGATATAGAAGAGACACGTACTGTGAAAAGCGCACACATTCGATCTATCTTCTCCGGATTCCTGGGGCCTCCATTCTTGTTTAGCCGCACCATAAACCTCTCACTAAAAAGCAAACAAGATTAAAAAAGTAAGTAAGAGTTTCACATACACACTTCAACATCAAAATACAGGTAGACACATGGTTTGGGTTTTTTTGGGTTTTGGTTTGGTTTGGGTATTTTTGTTTTTAAACGCAAAGTATTAAAATTTAATTCCTCAAGCATGTGCAACAGTACTCACTGATCTGAGTGAGTCAGAATCATTGAATCATAGAATGGCCTGGGTTGGAAGGGACCCCAAGGATCACAGAGTTCCAACCCCCTGCCACAGGCAGGGCAACCAACCCTGTTCCAGCCCCTCACCACTCTCTCTGTAAAAAACTTACCCCCAATATCTAATTTAAACCTTCCTTCCTTTAGCATTAATCCATCCCCCTTGTTCTGCCATTGTCTACCCTTTTAACAAGCTGGTTCCCCTCCTGTTTCTCTGCTCCCTTCAGGGACTGGAAGGCTGCAATGAGGTCCCCCCACAGCCTTCTCTTCTCCAGGCTGAACCAGCCCAGCTCCCCCAGCCTCTCTCCATAGGGTAGCTGCTCCAGCCCTCTGAGCATCTCTGTGGCTCCTCTGAACCCTCTCCAACAGTTCTACATGTTTCTTGTACTGGGGTCCCAGCTCTGGACACAGGACTCCAGCTGGGGCCTCACAAGGGCAGAGTGAAATTACATGGAAGAATATAGACAACGTTCCATAGCAAGGACTCTGCACTTGAAAACATCATGCTGATGCATATTCATGATGCAGTAATATTAAATAATGTGACTATATGAAACACAGGGTTTGAACACATTACAAGTACTTCAGGCAAAGGCCAAGGCACACTTGCTGAGGCATACACTGCCTTTGGTAAAATGGAATTAATTAAAATCCACTCAAAACTACACGTAACAAGAATGCCAATTAAGCAATCTCCTTCAACAGATGCTATTTATAGACACAATATACTAATTCAAACACATTAAGATTCAATTGATGGATCTGATTATCAATCAAATTAAACAGTCCTTTTATGAGCCAAATCAGCGTGTATTGCCAGCCTGCAAAATACACAATCCTTACTACGGATGGTAAGCCATGGACATTGATATTATTTCTTAAGGCAGTCAGAGAATTTAAGTACCCAAATAGATTATATGAGCAGGAGTAATTTATTTACTAGATGTGCAACAACACGCTATGTATTGACTAGAATTTTCATCCTACAGCTTCACAGATATAAAGCAAGAAAACATAATTAAATCTCCTAGCTACCTTTCCATTATATCACAGACCTTTTCAATTTTATCCTGTATGATTGTACCCAGTCCAGTAACCTTTATTTGACTAAAACACATTTTCCAGCTTATTATCCACTCTCGGTGGCCTGAAATAATAGGAAAACATAGAGTACACAGCATTTCCTCTGGTAGCCTGCTCCCCCAGACATCACCCCGACTGTTAAAAAGCATGGGTTAACACCAGCTTGGAAACATCTGACTCCAGTGCTTAGCCACTGCTTTTTGTCACACTTTCTTCTGTGTGTTAAAGACCTCCTTTAGAACAGCTGATTTCTTACAGGGTAGTGATAGCAGTCACTAATTATCTCATGCAATCAAATGTCTCTCCAAACAAGTAAGCAATGTAGCACTGTTAGGAGATGCAAGAAGTGCTGGAATTGTTTTACAGAACTTTCCCATAGTGCAATTTTTCAACACTTTTCCCAAACAGCTCTAAAAATGTAAGTTTGTAACGGTCTAGTACTGGTACCACCCACACCATAAACACAAATACACCCCTATGTGTACTTCACACATATGAAATCGAGTCCCTACTAACCCTGTAATTTATCAAATATCACATATTAGCCTTTTGACTACAGCATTACACTGTGAGTTCATCTGAAGCAACCTGCCCGTTATAAATACTGATATATTTTCAGAATTGTTGCTTTTGTTGGAATAGTCCCTAATTCTGTCAGCATACCTTGTTATACACCTTTGGATGTTCATTTGCTTACGGTTTTCTTGCTGAGTAATCCAGATCATGCTTTCTGGCTGTTTCACTCTCCCTATTACTACTGACCTAACCTCCAGGTATCCCACAACCCCATTCAGCATTCATTTTAATTAATTTGCAGCAGGTGCTTATAACCTCAGAGACACAGGCTAACATGCCCCAAAGAAACCCACAAGAAACAGATGTTTGATGATTCTTTACCCACAACTGCTTTCAGAGGTATCGATTACTCAGTTAAGAATGTTTTAACAAATGCTTTAATGATATGCTATAATATAATCTTTCAGTAAGAATCTTATGATGCATTGAGTTCAGTCCAGTACAGTAGTACAACTTCAGTACACTGCAGGAATGGTTACATTGCAATGTTGTCTTCCCGTTTACCCCTCTACCTAGTACACAAATCACAAAAAAACCCAAGTAGAATTTTAAAAATAAGACCTATTTTCAATAAAAACACATTAATTGCTTTCTTAACCTTTATCACTAACTTAGTCTTCTGCCCATTATTTTACCAGTACCTGATTAAGACTGGAAAAAAAAAGTAGCCAGCAATTCAAGCAGGATGGTGAAAGCATTGCTGCTCCCAGCTGTTCACCTCACCCTCTGCTGCAGCAAAGCACAGGGCCCTCCAGCAGGACCTGTTTCTGCAGGAGCACATGCAGGCCCCCCAGCTCTACCTAAGCCACTGCACTGCAGAACTCCAAACAGAAACACAACTGAAATAGGTGCCAGCTTAGCAGCAGTTACAGTGGCTGGCGTTCAGCCCTCCCTACTCAATGTGTTTCAGAAGGGGAGCAGGCCGCACAGGTTGCAGGGATGCCCACCAGTAAGCTCAGGCTAATAAAGGGAATAAAGCCTAAATGACTAACTTGTAACTATCAATTTCCAAACAGGAATCACACTTTGGATCATTAAAAATATGTGGTGATTTAAAGAGAGACCAACTCATAGTCACGTTCTTCCCAAGCCATGGCAATGAACATCAGTATTTCCAATGCCTTCAAAAACACCATTTAAGGAGATTTGATTTTAATCCTTGAATCAGTTTAATTGTACAGTCTTTCATTGAGAAAGATTAGGAAGAAACAGACATTTAGTTTCTGTTACAAGTGTAATTTGTAAAACATATCACCTTCCACAAACCAAAATTCCTTAAAGAAAACAAAAAACTGTCATGACCTACAGAGTTACCAAAGTTATGTTCATAAAGTAACCATCATTCCTCTTTAAAACTGAGCTTGAGACCATGATAATTAAATGATTGCAGTTTATTTGTTACATGTAAATTTGTCAACACCCTCTACAGTACAATGAAAGATAATTACTGTACCCTCTGCGTATTAACCGTGTCCTGTTTTTAAGGATAAGAGCATACAATAGATCCATAGTACACAAACCAGATCTCTGGTAAACCACCCTTTCACTTCAGCTGCTGGGAGAGCAATTTGGCTCCCAAATGGGTACAACAGATGAACACAAAGCTAACAAATGCAGCCTAGGATCAGGAGGAAACAACACAATGAGCAGAAGATTCCGAGCAATATATATCCCATCTGCAGGTGAAGGTGTCCTTCCAATATCAAAGCATATCAGAGCTCACTCATATTTGATTGCAAATCTCTAGAACTTATTATACCCTACACAATAAACTCCTGGAATACCTTCACTTTCATGGCCGTGGTCAGATCAAGGCTGGCTCTATTAATTCAGAGACTGACCGATGTTCTGAAGGGAAACCAAACCACTAGTAGAGCACCAAGCTCTTCTGCAAGGTGAGGAGTTATTTGCAGGAAGAGAAAAGAGAAATTTGAAAATGCACTGCTGACTAAGAGTATTTTCAAATTCTGAGATAAAAATACACAAGGCCTATACCACTATCAAATATTATAGGAGCAGAAGATGCTGGTCTACAGGGAAACTGAGTCGAGATCAAAGATAGAAAATCATAACAATGGGCCACTATATGAAAGGTCCATATTACCCTACTATCCTCTCTTCAACAATGTCCAGTACTGGGTAATTAGAGAAACAACAGAAAAGAAAGTATACAGTTGTATTCTGCCGATAGGTACTATCAGCTTGCACCAAGGTGAAGCTCAAAACCAGTAGCAATATCTTGGAGTTTAATATTCTTGGATAGAACAAACCCAGAAAAGTATTTGGGCTGTCATGCTTAAAAAATTCTCTCTAGCCATGTAAAGAATAACTATTAGAGATGGGACTTTACAGTAATTTATTATGTATATATGTATCATACCAATGCATATACATAGATAGGATTGTCCAGCATAAGAACTTAAGAATAAAAACTCATTAAACTGAAGTTTAAGAAATGTTGTAATGGCTTTTACCTCAAATAATCTTGATAATGTTACATATTATATTTTAAATCTCCAGTAAGTTCTGAAGATCTTCTTTGAAAACTTACTTCAGCACTAAGGAGCATTTCATTTTCCTACCTGAAATTGAATACAACACCGTATGCCACAGAATCCTGTCCCTCTGGCATTGGCAGGGAAGGGACTGTCAGGTCTTTGAGCCAAGATAGTCTATTTATACCTGATTCATTACAACAAGTTGTATTGCTTAGTCTGCTTCCAAAACATCCAAAGAGAGAGGTTCTGGAGGCTCATTTGATAGCAAGGTTTTACACCATTAACAAATGAAAATATTTTAAAATTTGCAATTCATCCTCTTCATCACAGCCACAAAGAGAATCTGGTTCCTGTTCCCATATTCCAGTGCTTTTTCAAGAAACAAAGCAGACCACCATCTTTTCACCTGCCTAGTCAACAACTGTTTCCTTATTCCAACACTACTTCAGGAACAAACTTTAAATTCCTTCCTTTGAATTACAGTCCTTCCTTGAGTCTGTGTCACTATATGATTAAGGGGACTTTGAGGTAACAGAGCAATTGAGAACTGTGAAACATGGGACATCCACCAATAGGACAAGGAGAACAAAAAGACAGCAGTGCTAACAGGCCATCTTAGAAGACTAAGGCACCTCAAGTTCTGCCACCTTTCCTTTCTTCCACATTTCTCCTAAACATACAGTTTTGATTCTCAGCCCACAGCTTCTCTCATCTTTGGTATTACTGCTCAAGAAGAACTTACAGAAACTAGTCTAAATATTCCACTAAGGTCTCACTAGTGCTCATAATGTTGATATATCCTGGCTCCTCATGGAAATGGTCACAGCACCCAGCTTGACTGAGTTCAGGCTCAATCGATGCACTCAGTCCCACGCTCTGACTTGGATGGCCCTGTGTGGAGCCACGAGTTGGACTTCATGATCCTTATGGGTCCCTTCCAACTCAGGAGATTCTAGGAGTGTATGAATAGGACTTGAATCTGACCCATCAACTAGCTAGATACTCCTATTTTATAGCTGCAAATTTATTTCTATGTCAAAGGAAACCAGCTGTCCTCAACTATCATTATAGCTCCTTCTTTAGACAGACACACACACATTTAGGGACAAGAAACTTAAGAGGAATTCAGGCAATTTCTTATTTTCTGGAGCTACTTCTTTTGAAGGAGTTCAGTATTCACTGTGTCTGTTCCTCAAGCTTATCTTGCACAAAGACAAGAGCACACACAAAATCTAAACAATGTTAGAGTCCAGTTTGTTAAGACCAAAACATGAAATCCGAGTAAACTCCACATGGAAGTAATGCCCTGTGTTTGCATTAAGCATTATTTTTATTGTCACTGATTATGCAATAAATGCTTAAAGAAACCACAAACACAGTACTCTGTTAAAAAACCAAACTCACAAATCCATCATAAGGAAAATGAAAAAACTCAGAAGTTACAATTGCCAAATGAGTGGTGGAAATTAAGTATGGGGAGGCACTGAGTATTTGATGCAATCTGACTGCTTGCTCAAACCACAAACATGAAAAATAAATAAAACAGCTATTCTGAAACTATTAAAAAAATATCACCAAAACCAGTTCTCTTGCATAAAATCAGGTATAAGAAATGTAAGAAATGCACCAAAACAGAGAAAAGAATTAATAGTTTTACCTTCTTGAGCTCCAAACTAAGACGTGCCACACCAGCAGCGGTATTTTAAACAAAAGCTTGTTTATTTCTCTTGCTCCTACATGCTATAAGCAACCTTCAATTACTCTCTACTGCAAGATCTCCTCCTGTGCTAACTCATCATAGTGAAACTACCTCTTGTGTAGCAATAAGTCAGCTTTTACCATCACTCGCATGATTAGCAATTGCTAAAGCTACTCAAATATAAGAAACATTGCTCTGATAAGCAAAGTCAAATGGCTTCTTGTACTTGAAAGGAAGAAAGAATGAAAGCAGGATAGTGTCTCACTTCTTGGCTTCCTTTAAAGAGTCTGAAAAGCAGGACCATACTGAACTGGCATCTGTTTCTGCAAAAAGGAAGGAAGCAGTCAGTGCTTTGGGACATTACATTTTCAGCACGAAGGAAGGGGCAAGCAGGGACAAAATTTGCTGTTGAATGAGCAGGAGGGGCATTATGCCTTTGGGAAGAGGTTTTGTTGTGGAGGCTGGTTTGTTGGAGGGCTTTTACCACATAGCATGCTAAGGTGACAACAAAAGGCCTGGCAAAGGGCTTGGAACAGACTGGTGTGTTTCCTTGGATTAACTCCCTGACAGGTTTCAATCGTGTGGGGTTGAGAGGCAAAAGTCCCATGTATCACCTTACAAACCTAAGTACAGCATTAATAGATGCATGGTGCCAGAGCACTGGTCCTTTGTAGAGAGGCTGCTACTCATTTTCTGTGTTGGAAACCAATGATAAAGGAACCAAATCTTAAAAAAATATTATTTAACAATGTATGAGATCAGTTTTCTGAAGCAGAGACAGAGACACGTTGGGGCCTCAATCCCCTTAAGCAGAACCTCACATTTTGCACCATTACTGAGCTCTAAACTATGGTTCAGTGCCCATTTCTCCCAGAAACAAATGTCTCCTGCATCTTCTCTGTTCCAGTATGGCACTAAGAAGTAAAAGGTACAAATCTGCTCCTTCATTTTTCTTAATTTTCTTCGGCGCTTATTTCCAGAGAACAACTGGGAGGACACTGAAAAACTCCAACATTTTTACAAAGCTCTTCATCCTTTCTCAAAAGCTGTGTTTAACTAGGTTTTCAGAAGCTAGCATTTGTCTTATCCCTTCTAAAATAAAGGTTTTTTTAAAAAAAATATATATATTGGTCTCATAACGTATGTATCAGTGAGTGAAAAGGTCCATATAGGAGCAGAGAAGGTCATATAATAACTTATATTTTAGTCTCTGATCTTCTCTCAGCATAGAATCATAGAAACACAGAATGGTCTGGCAACCAGTAAGAACTGAATGACATTAAGCTATTAATTCAGGACTGCATGCCAGCTCCGGGTTCTGCTGCTGGGTTGGAAGGGACCCCAAGGATCACAGAGCTCCAACCCCCCTGCCACAGGCAGGGACACCAACCTCCAGGCCTGGAGCTACACAGGGTTGCCCAGGGCCCCATTCAACCTGGCCTTGAACACCCCCAGGGACGGGGCACCCACTCCCTCTCTGGGCATCTCCCTATGTTTTCTCACTCTTTTACTATCATGTCAAGCTTGCAGCCATAAACTACGTGCAACGAGCTGCCTGACCAGCACAGCTCACCTCCTTTCATCACATTCAGTCCTAACACTTAAGAAACTGTGCTAAGTAGGGTATTATTTAATTTCTCACAAAAGCAAAAATTCTCTTCTTGTCTCTTCTTTTAATGAAGACTCCTATACCTGACAATTTTAGAATAAAATTTGAGTTGGCATATGAGCATCATCAGCATTTCAAAATGGTACTGTAAAAGCACCATTTTTCCTCCCAGATAAATCATGAGAATAAATCTATGCTAGCCCAGGTCACCCAGGACAGACCTCACGATGAGCTAGTCATTCTCTATGACAACAGAAACCTTGCCAACATTTGCCTTCAGAATAGTGCAGTCTTGCTGTGCACACCACGTTTCAGGCAGTGTATTTCATCAGTGCCATAAGATACTGCATTCTTTCTACCACCATGGATATAAGCTTCTCAAGGCCAATATATTGACTAAGTGAATGGAATTATGTTAGGAATTACCAGGATATGACCAACATATTTTCTTAAATCTGGAAAAAAAAAAAGTACTTATTTTTAAACATTCCTAGGTTAGCAGAGAAACACTATGAAAAAGATTCCTGGGATTCAGGGAGAGGTATGGAAAGGGGAGATGGTGAAAGACTTCAACTATAATTTCTGAACCTCATGGTTTCCACAAGCTAATGTTTACAGGATTTAACTTGGGAAACTGTTCTCTGTATCAGAGAGGAAGCACAGCAAACAAGCACAGCAGAATTTTATAGCCCCAGTGCTGCAGCATGAGCTAGTTTTTCAGGACAGCAATTACTGCTCCCCAATTGCCTATGTGGTCACAGAGGAAAAACTCTGTCTGTATTGCCCTGGATTACCAGTGGTGCCACATCATGCTACACAGTTAACAATAATACAAGGCTTCTCATATTTGCTTGTACAAATCTACATAAGATTAGGGAAAACACAGAATTTTATTTTCATTCCGTTTGCCAGATTTGTCAAAATGTTTCTCATGTTTGTCAACTGCAAAAGCATTACTATGCTCAGTGAACCAACTGGTTTGCTATGGGACAGCATCGTACCTGATGCTTTTGAGAACACCCTGTAAAAACTTTCTAAAAAGGAAACTAGTTTCATGTCAGGACTTCTGAACTTTTATTTCAACCAGATGGTGTCATATTCAGGAAGAAAGCATGTGTGTCACTCGACATTTCAGTCATTTCCCACTGCCATAACACCACCGGGCTGGTTTTCCTCTTGAAAGATGATTTAAGCAGTAAGAGAAAAGGTTTCTGTCGTTGTATGACTGTTCATGGCACCTATGTAAGTACATGAAGAAATGGAAAAGTAAAGTAATGATCAACCAGTAAACAATTCTGGCTCTTCATAAGAGTTTTGAAGCCCCTTGTGAATCCTGCTTTGTGGAAAGATCACAAATACTTTTAACAGAGTTCCCTTTTTGTGAAAATACTTCAGAACACACCTACACGTTGCCATTGTACTTCAAAAGGCAGAAGTCTTGAGATATTAAACACTTTGTTTGCAGTTTAGGAGTATCCTCTGTAAGAAGCTTTCCAACTTTATTTTCTGTTACTCATGTTCACCTTTCAGAGTTGCTAATTTTTGCTCATTCTCTTGGAAAAACTCTGTCCTTCCAGCTGCTGTAAGACTGACCTACCAATAAAATCTCAATGCTCTGCAGAATGAGTCTTCAGTTCTTAGTTCTCAGTGTAAGAGTGAGTCAAAGCCTATGTACAGAACGATACTGTGTCTGTGAAGTATCAAGTGTAATCCAGTGGTGCAGTACCAGATCCCATGGTACAGCGGGGTTTGAGCGATCCATCATCAACAGGGGTCACTCCTGAACCCCCGAGAAACAAAGATCACCTCTGCTGAGCTTTCAGCTTGTGCATCCTCTGATCGAGGATTCATGGACCATTTAGAATCTTCCTTTCAGGCAAGAGCTCCTGGTGTGTGCTTGGTTCTCCCCAATTTCTTCTTCTTTCTTTCTTTTAAAGCAGGAGGGAGGCAGAAAGGGTTTTTTTCACAAGCTGCCTTATCCAGAAGATCTGCAGTAACCTCAGTTTCGAAAACAAGCGAAGAAAAGTACACTGCTTCGGTTTACAGAGTGTATTTTATAAAGACATCTTGGAGAATAGAATGCCAAATCTGTGAGGGAAATGAATCTGGCCCTGAGAAAACGGCTCCAAGCAACGCAGTTTGCTTCCCAGCAAATTTGGGCTTAATGCTCATGAATTATTAAGTTTCCACGTTGGCTCGAAGCCATAGGGGAGGATTACACAGCTTACAGTAAGGTTGGTACTGCAAACACTGGGTTTCCATAGAAACAGAAAATAGTGAAAATAACTACCTGCCATTCCCCTCTACCACATTCAAGGGAAAACAACCAGCACGGCAAAAACATTATTAAAGCTTGCAGGAGAAATGTAGCTAAGCACCAATTACACCCTCCTTGGGTTCTCATGAGTCTGCCATACTTGAACATTTGACACTGGCATTAGTACTCTCTGGTTATTTACATCATGAAAGGTATGTATTTGTGTTCCTGAAAGGAATCTGATCCGCTAGCTAGAGAAATTGCTATTAAAAAAAAAAAAAGACAAAAAAAAAGAGACAAAGACTTTTGTCATATACTGTGATTCCTTAGGCATGGACAGTGACCATCCTGTGGCCAGGATTTTAAGTAATGATAAGAAAGACAGACCAGCCCTGCCAGGAGGTATGTATGAAACGCTTTGACTTCTAATTTTGGATTACATGTATTTTATAGTTTAATTCTTTTATCACCCTCTCTAACCTGGAAGAAGCTAATGAGTCTGAGGTCTAATCTGGTGGTTGTCTCAATTCTTGTCCTACAAACCCAGTACCCAATACTTGGCTTTGCACCTGGCAATTGCAGTCAGTGACACAGAACTGGGTTTTGACACTGAATTTCCCAACAGAAAGTATGAATCACAGAATTATAGAATGGTGTGGGTTGGAAGGGACCCCAAGGATCACACACAGTTCCAACCCACCTGCCACAGGCAGGGACACCAACCTCCAGGCCTGGAGCTACACAAAGTTGCCCAGGGCCCCATCCAACCTGGCCTTCAACAGCCCCAGGGACGGGGCATCCACCCCCTCTCTGGGCAGCCTGTTCCAGGGCTCCATCACCCTCACAGGGAAAAAGTTTCTCCTTACATTCACATAGAACTTCCTATGCTCCAGCTTGCACCCACTGCCCCTTGTCCTATCGCTGTCATCACTGAGAAGAGCCTGGCTCCCTCCTCCTGACTGTCGCCCTTTTCATATTTATAAACATTAATAAGGTCACCCCCTCAGTCTCCTCTTCTCCAAGCTAAAGAGGCCCAGATCTCTCAGCCTCTCCTCATAAGGAAGGTGTTCCACTCCCTTAATTATCTTGGTGGCACTGTGATGGACTCTTTCAAAGAGTTCTGTGTCCTTCTTGAACTGTGGAGCCCAGAACTGGCTCCCCCAGTAATTGCTTGAAGAGGCCAAAGTTGGCCCTGTTGAAGTCCAGGTTTGTGGTCCTCCTTCTTCTCTACCCACCGCATAAGATCCTGAACTCCACCACCTCATGGTCGCTACAGCCAAGTGTACCCTCAATGAAAAGATCTTATTCCTCCTTCACCCTTTTAAAAAAAATCTACATGTTAAGAGAAACCTCTGTAGGTTACATATGTCTCCAGTGATGACGAAACCTGTATTTTCTAAAACTTAGATACTACACATCAGCAAGGCTCTTTGTCCACTGCCAGAGGTGTGCAGTAGACTTCAGAGACTTGTGTATTTCCCATGTTAAGTGACCAGAACAAGGGTCATTGCTGCAGACAGCAATGTCCCTTAATATTTGCTGACCAGATGATGTTTTTAAGGAAGTTCATCTTACGCAGGATCAAGAACTGATCTCCTCCTTGTTACTACTGCTACAGATCATCTATTGTTACTACTGCTACAGATCATCTATTTTTCAGTCAGAAAAATACTTTCCTTTAAATACCAAGAACCCAATAAAATAAGGTACAGGAGGAACTGATGGAGGATTACCTATCCCAACAGATCAGATTGCTAAGGGGTAAATGTTAGAAAGATGGCTTTTTTTCATGACTAAGCAGAAGAAAAACCTTATTAGTTGGTAAGCCTAATCCCTCGGAAAATTCTCTGAATATTAAAGAAATAATTCTGAATGATACAAAGTTATTTTTTCCCAGTAGGCAAATCATTGTACTGACAGTGAATGAGATAACTTTTCTATTTTAAAATAACTATGAGGATGCTGCTATTAAAAACATAACAAATGGAAAGTTTAGCGTGTAATTGCACAATAAAAAGTAAAATATAATTTTCTGCTTCCTAACATAGTAACTGCCAATAGGGGAACATTATATTTTTAAAGCAATTAAGAGGGGATAAATCCATATTGTCACAGCACTCCCAAAGCTATTGCCCAAAGGGAGAAGTAATGCAGAAAAAGGGATCTTAAGGTCAGTCCCATACTCTGGAGAGAATGCAGGCAGACTTTCTTGCCCCAGCTTTTAACATGGATCTTTCCACATTAACCAACTTCATTTCTTTTTTCAACTGCTCAACTTCAACCATATTAATTTACCTAGTGACCTTGCCTTCCTTTCTTCTGACCTTAACACCTATCTTCTTGTTTACTCATTATGTGCCCATATGTGTCCACTCTCTTTGCCATTGCCAGCAAAGCTTCCCTCTACACAAGCAACATCTGCAACACTGTTCTTACAGCTCTGGTTTGGAGCGTGCAGAGTGGCTCTGTGCAGCCATTCTCCCACTAAGCACATTGATCCTGCATGTCAGAGCTTTGAGAGGACTCAAATCCCTACTCAGAATCTGTAGAAGATTTGTTATTGCTTTTTCAGAAGTTTGCTTAGTGTTTATAATAAAAGTTCCAGATGATTATACTTGTCTACATTAGGATGTGTTACAAAAAGATTATTTTAGAAAAAATGGGTAAACACAATGTGATATTAGCTAGACCAGGACTGCTAACATTTTTGAGTACTCCTATTCACAGTCTAAAAGTCAAGAAAATACTACAAAATGATGATGAGAACCATGGAGCTAACTGTCATCAATAAGTACACAAAGAGATTCCTGTCAGATTTGTCAAGGTTGCCCTTCAGTAATGAGGAATACAGATTTGTATTCTGACATCTGAATTTGGAATACTGTGTCAGAGAAAGCTCTTACTATAGAAAAAGTGAAAATTAATTCCCCTACAAATTCATCATTTCTAGATCCAGTGTTTCCAAGGGGTGAATTTTATTCTAGTCTGTCTGAACACTGACACAAACATTTTCTTTTTACACCCCCCAAAAAAAGGCAGTGCTGTGACCTCTGTCAGTCTATCAAAACCTATGAGGGGAATGGTAGTTTAGAGATACTAAAATAGCACAAGACTTGTGAAAACTCTTCTTTTCTAACATACACACATGCACTAGTCAAATGAAAACCAGTTTGTGCAGTGGAAGTTAAACTATTTATGAGGCCAAGGAGCCAATACATTAAAAATAACAATCATGATGTTCTCTAGTATTTTTACACCTTTAATACTTTAAATTTCTATATGTTTGCCTGATAATTTTTATCAGATAAAACAACTTGGTTTGAAAGAATCTCAAGATGATGAGATGAGTTAGAAATGGGAATTCGTTATCCATCTTATTTCTGCAGTTACCACCCATACACAGAACTGTAGAGCAGTAGGACTTAGAATTTTTTGATTCAACCTTGGGGAGGGGGGGGGAGAAGGAGGCAGATGATTCTATGTTAGATGACTTTAAAATAGAAATCCGACTATCATGATACAGATTAACAGCATTTTTTTTTAGTCCACAACTCTTTTTCCAAGTCCTATTTCTCCCGCGAGCTGCTATGTCAGCGGTGATAAATCCTTCAGCCAGATGATGTGAGACAGACTGTGCTACCCACATTCTCCCCAACACCGACCCTCAAATTCAGAACATTTCCAGAAAAAACATCTTTCCATATCACCTATTAGCAAAAGGATTAAAGAACAGGGTGGTGTTTTACCTCATTTTGCTTATTACTTTTCCACTTTAACACAGAAATAGATGTTTCAAACTGACCAAATTCCCAGCACTGTATGGAAAATTGACAGCTAGGTAGAAGATAAGCTTCTACATTTCTCCTATTTAAAAATCACTGTGGGTCTCTGTTTTCTCACATTCCTGCACGTGCTTTACCTAGCCATCTGCTGAGAAAGCACAGATTATTATTTTATCCTCCAGTGAGAAGGAAAAGAACGTCAAAAGGCACCTCAACAAACCACAATGAGCTGCTTTATAAAGGCGTATACGTTAACCTTGTTAATACCTCTGAGGTAAGAATCAAAGCAGCAAGAGAAAAAAATGCGGCAATGAAGGTGTTTTGTGAACTTCAGAAGATATTTTTCTAAAGGAAAAAGGCCTTTCTCTGTACCACACCTACCCAATAACTGTTTGATTTGCATTAGAAAAGTTACAAGCAGTTATAAATTAGCCATTGAAGGATAAAGCCTGGAATCTGAGAAGACACGTGCTTTTCTACCCTTTATCTCACTGTCTTAGGCAAAGAGAAAGTGTGAGATCTGGACTTCTAAGGTAGAGATTTTTGGGGTTGGAGGGGTGGGATGGGAAATGTTTTCCCAACATATCTTTCTATAATTGCAATCTCTAGTTAAGATCAGCTTCCATCAGGACGCTTCTAGGAAGCTACCAGCTGATACAGCATAGTAAAAAGACTCGTACCTCGCAGATTAATTTTAAGAGTAGATGGGATTGTTATAGCAATTTAATCTTTTCTACTATATAACTCAGACCATTTATGCTATTAGAAACCTTTGGGTTTGCTGATTTTAAGAAGAGTAAGGGAGGGTTGAGGCAGATGTTTGGCTTAATAAATGTGATATTCTTCCCTTCTATTCCATACTTTCTAATTGGTTTTCTATATGTGCATTTGCTGTCTCTTTCCTTACATTAGAGTGCAAATGGTTTATGCTTACAATGTATACCCAGACATCAGCCTACAGTGTAAAAGAATGACATATACTCTGTTAACACACAGCATTTCAATACAAAGCCTTCGACGGGCATCTTGCACGACAGCATACACCCGTTGGTAGCAAATCCTACCCTGCTCCCACATCCACAGGTCTGAGCACACTATCTACAGTCATATCTACATTTATCACTTCAGTAATATGACAAAACCATCATAAAAACATGGTATGTTCTCCTTGTGTGAGGCTGCAGTTACAGAGCAAATAAAGCCCAAAGGCATAATTTAGTGTAGAATAAAAAAGCAAAGGTGTGAAATGCGAATCAGTCCAAGTTAATAATTAGCCAAATTATTCCCACACTGCTACTGTGCCTTTCCTACATTCCCCTCTCATTACAGTGCTTCACGCTCCCACAAACTGGCTCTCATGAATGATTTTAATTTCATTGCTCTTTCCCTTCTCCTTTCTCTTACCCCTTAAAAATAAGTGTTTATTTTGCAAATCAAAGTTTTTAAAATGATAATCAGAAGAAGAAATTCTAGTATCCCAATCTGGATGTTTCTCTTAAACTGATAACAAAGAGAAAGAATAAAGATCTGAGTAAAAGAAAATCATTTTAACCTAACAGTAAATTATTAAAGGATGGATGGCTGCAAATGGAAATGAAAGGAATGGTTTGAAAGAACCAAAAAAAAAAAAACCCTGAAAGGTGAAAAGCTCAAATAACTATTTGATTAGGTCCTGGTGAAACAGAATTAAAAAAAGGAAATCAGAAAAAAACCTCGGTGGGAAGAAATATTGCATTCTGTAGCAGCACAGTCAGGGAGGCATTATGGAAATGAGACTCCCCTCCAGAAAAAGTGCAGGAATTTGCATACATGAGAACTAGTCGCAGCTTTCAAGGTCAGTAACAAGGCAGCATCTTTCCTCTCATTTTGCTGTACTGGAAAGATAAATGGGTCATCAGTTTACAGATTTATATATGTCCTCTAAGCATCATCTTTGATCTCTAGAAATTTCCCATGCATTGGCATCTAAAAGGTCCAGCTGGGCCACTCTTCAGCAGAAGGAATATGTGGTTCTGCATTTACAGGTAAATTTATTTCTCTGCCTTCCCATACAAAGCTACCTCTTTCTCCCACCTCTAACTGACAGTATTTGTGAAATCCCTCAAAGCTGCCTAGACACTACAAATCTGTCAAAGAAAATCACATCAAAACACACAGAAGATCTACATGATGCATCTACATGCACCCTCACACGAGGAACAGACATTAGTCCTTACCAACCCTGAAACACCACCTGTTTTTTCCTGCAGTTCTATATCCTTTTGTCCTGGATTTTTCTTATCTTTCTGCTGCTGAAACAGGCTCAGTATAAGATGTCATGTACAAGACTTCTTAAAAAACAAACAATTTTTTTTTCTTTCATAAGCACCCTTCCAAATGCATTTCAGTAGAAGATGCACCCGTCTTGTTCTGCCTTCTCTATAGCACTGGGAAAAATCCAAGGCCAGTTAGCGGCTAGAAAATAATTAAATGGATCAGTGAGAGCAGTACCTTTTAAAATGTTATTTGAGCTTTCTTATTTAATGGAGAATCACATTTATTAGAACAAACTCAGTTTTGCTGGACAGATTGATAGATAGGCTTCCAGTTCAGCCGTAGGCATCTGAATGCAAACTCATAAACTTGGGAAGGATTCTCATATACCCAG
The DNA here is from genome assembly GCF_964237585.1 of Gallinula chloropus. Lineage (NCBI taxonomy): Eukaryota > Metazoa > Chordata > Aves > Gruiformes > Rallidae > Gallinula > Gallinula chloropus. The sequence continues at coordinate 20,260,498 of NC_140097.1, forward strand.
CCAGATAACAACAGAGGCTTTGAAGACTTCTTGATGATTATTTCAGGGTTCAGAGCATCCTAAGGATCTGCAACAGGAAAAATGTGCAGGAAAGAGTGATAAACCTAAATTTGCCTTTTTAAGAGATAAAATAGGGAGTTGGATATAAAGTAAATTCCCCGGTGACCTGTTTAGTGGAGACTCACCACTACCACACCACACATGCCATCCTACATTCCTCTGCCAGTGGAAGACATTTCTATGCCTCCCAGTTCCCCTGTTTGTGTAACTACTCTGGATGAACGCTCCATACCCCCTGGACACCCTACCAACAAAGTGCTGAGAAACCAGACACTAAAAACCCTTCAGTACTTCAAGGTTTAAGTATTTGCCACACTTTTGGATGGGACAAGTTTGGATAAATGCCTAGATGCAATTTACACATAAAATGAGACGCTCACATAGAAACATCTGCAGTACAGAGAAAAGGTGCAATACAGATCCACAGAATGCACCATGAAGATCATACACAGCCTTCCCCATGGCTTTGTCAGCATCTCAGTTAGCTTCCTCCTTTCTTTGGGTAAATTGGAACGTTAATTTCTGCTAGGAGTGTCTTGGGTTAGGATAGCTGCTGTCTCTTGTTTCGTCTTCTCTGCTCTCTCCCCAGGGGAAAATCACAGAATAAAAAGTAGCATCTGTTTTTCTATTCTATTCCATCTTATTAATTTTTCCCCCACCTTTTGGCTAGGTTTTAGCTTGGGTAAGCTTTGTCAAATGTTTCCCAGGGCACTACAAGATAACGTGGGGAACAGTATATTACTGTACTTCCCATCTTTCATGGTTCTTTGAGTAACATATCCAGAGTACATTTTCATTAACTTTGAACTTTCCTAGCTGTAAGTAGCATATAATATAGGCTTTTTAGACACACTGTACTTTTAATATTATTCAAAATATAATTGTATCAGTCTCTTAACAAGTTGTGTTGAGAGCATCATACAGAAAAACACTGCAAGAGCACAGAGAAGAGAAAGCAGTTCCTTAAACTGAGTAACATCTACCTATCTGATCATACTTTCTTAATTGGTTCTATGTGACTATTTCTGGGTAACCTTGTTGAAAAATTGCTAATGATTTCCTCTCTCTCTTTGTTTCCAAAACTAAGATAAAGACAATATCATGAGGACATTACAAAAATAGTTACAGTTTAATGAGACAGAATGGAATAATAAATGTTACTAATAAAAAAAAGTCATATAAGCAGAAAGGACAAAATCCAACATGCATTATGGTGCCCACTGAAGAGTATGTGATCTTGTAAGTGAAGAGCTGATAACGCAGATGGCACAAGAGCAGCAAATTAGGACCAACCACTTGAGTACTGCACAATGCAGACCAAAGAATGCACTTGCAATGTCTTTCTTCATGCATGTATTACAAAAAAACATCAGTAACACAAAATCTTAAGAGTTTCATTACCATGTCACTGTAAGTATGCTTAGCTGCCAATCTCCACTGTAAATTTACATCTCAAAATATGTAGAGCCACCTGTTGCTACAATTAGGCTGAAAATATTTATTACTTAAAGTAGCCGCTGTTCTTAGTTACTTTTCCACAAGCCACTGTTTTGCTGAGCACCTGGGCCATGTTTTCCTTTGCTGCCAATGTACCTACAGAAGTTGTGTGTGTATGTGTGAGTGTGTTCCTCTCTACATTCAACTCCAGCAGAGCTTTTGCTTTTCTAATTGTCTCTCTGCGTGCCCAGGCATTTTCTTATTTCTCCCAGGCAGCTGATCTGATGCATCTGCTTGGCTGTCTGCATGTCAGCACAGACCATCCTTGTACTCCCCAGAATGCATGTCCAAGATAAAGTGAAAGCAAGAAAAGACAGTGTGCAGAAAGAAAAAACTCAAACCAATAAAAAGCCCAGGTAGTGCTGCATTCTGACTGAACAGAGCAGCTAAGGCCATCTGAGAAACCATGTCTTGAAAGAGAGGAGATCGTCACCAGCAAACATATACCTTCTGCAGGCACCATGGGGAAGACCTGGTCTCACAACAAAAAGGCCTTGAGTATATTCTGCATCAGAAACGAACACTTTGCCATCCTCTGTCACAGCTATCAACTCTACCATGGATGCTTATCACATCTTCCAAAATCTCCAGTGATAGGGAGGACTTCAGCCCAACAGGCATGGTACAGACACAGAAACTGGGCAGAGGGTGAAGTCACAAGCAGAGCTATGCACAGCACTACTTCCCACAGGTAACTACTGACTTCAAACTCATCAGAATTGCTTTTTTTGTTCTATTAATGCTCCATAATTAAAAGTATTTGTAGATGACAAGTAATGTTTAAAGCCCAGGGGAGTAAAATTAAGTAACTGGTTTTGATGCACCTTTACAGGTTTAAACATGAACTTCATAAAGGAAACAATCATACTTCAATTTATCCTTTTTCATGATTAGCGGTTTTTTCAAGCTTTTTTTCAGAAAAAAGTGATATTTTGCATTTGAATGTGTAAATTTTTGATGTTATGCAGAATTTTATGCATTTATCAGTAAAAAAAAGCTACTGTAAAGGCAGCTAAACCTCACTGCTTCACTGAATTTAGTTTATTTCCACCCATCAAAACAATGCTAAGAAACATTTAAATGAAAAAAAAAAATTTACTCATTGCATCCTTCCAGCACAGAGAACACACTCTGGATCAGTTTTTCCACCAGTTTTCCAGCCCTTTTCCAGAAGTTTGGTCTAGCCACTTTATTGTATCAAGTTTAATGATTCTCTTCTGTGGGGCATGAGGCGCATTCCCACGTAATAGAACAAAATTACGTGGCTCTGATGTGACTTCTGCTTGACAAATCTATGTTGACTTTTGCTTGTTAGCTTCTAAATGCTAATAAACAGTTTATTTCTTCCAGAACTTGCTTTTGTCATCTGATTTCAGTTGACCTTCTTAGGGAGACTGAGGCAAAACAACCATTAAATACTCCAGCAATCTTGGCAACATGTGCTGATAGCTTCATGTCCCCTTTAATCCATTCAGTTAGTTCTTGACTGTAAACATTTTTGCTGCTAAAGCATTACAGAAAATAATATATTTTTAATGTCTTTTGCTAATTGTTTTTTTCTACAAGTTGCTGCCTTTTTTCCATCCCTGTTTGTGCAATTTCATTAGTTTTGCCTCTTTATCTTCCCTTCCAGGCTCTGTTTCACCAAAGAGTGAGACAGACTTTTTGTTGTTGCCATATATCTAATCTGTACATTGAAGCAAATTGCTTTTGTGTTCTTCAATATTCTTGTTAAGGAACTGACAACTTTCAAATTTCTTTCCTCCAGATCAGTTTACCTATCTTTTTGAATGCTTCTGGATGCCTTACTGAAGTTCACCATCTTTATGTTAGCATTGTCTTTCTTTCCTTTTGTAGTTACTATCAACTCTTAATCATTTCATGATGCTTTATCCCAAGGCACTTCTCACAACGGGGCTGTACTTCCCCATTGGCTGTAATCAAAGTTAGATCAATTTTCTCTGCTAATTTCCACATGGCAAAGAGAGGCATTAAAGTTTTGCAACAAAGATTTTGTCTTTTGTGTGTTAAAATATGGAACAATTGTAAAACAAAACAAAACAAAAATCCCCAATACTTTAAAAGATACAAATAGACTTCCATCCCTTTTGATCTGAGCCATTACCTAATACTGTTGCAGGCTGAAACAAGTTACTGAGCAGACATTCATGGATCCAATTCTATTTACTTACAAGTGTTTCTCTTTATGTTTACTCTGACAGAATTATCACTTTTCCCTCTTTTTATATCTCTAGGTCTTACCCCTCTGACAGCAGCACTGTTGTTCCTGTTATCCATTATCTCCCCACTGTCATCTTTTGTCTGCTTCTTATTTTCAGACAACAGAAACCATTCAACATGGTGACATACAGTATTTGTATTCAGAACATGGGAATACATCTCAAACTGTATTCCAGCTGCTGCTCCAACCTTCTGATTACTAATCCATAATTGGTGCATGCTGTTATCCAGCTCTTGAAAAACACTGGAACTTTCCCTGATTCTTCACTTAACCTGACCAGGAAATAACTATTGCAACCACCAGGTTCAAGGTGGTTGGTAATCTACTACATGTCCAAAGCATTAACACTGAAAGCCAGTCAATGTCCAGCCTGAACCGTTTGGGTAAGAAATTTATCAACCTCAAGCCCATTGCAGATAAGTCAATTTGTCCTTTCCACTTAGAATGTAGCATGCAGAAGCTTCTCTTGCTTTTTTTTACCTTAATGTACTATTTCCTCAGGCATACAGAAGAGGAAAGAAACAATCTTTTAAAGTAGATATAAAACCACCATTCTAAATGCGTTTGTCTGTTTTCTGTTTTTAAGTTTCTTCTCTAAAGCAGAGCTCAGCCTCATTACACACTTCTTCCCCACCAGTCTTTGGGATGTAAAAGAAAAAAAGGAAAAATGATGCTGTTTTCACTGCAGCAGATCACTGATGCGTAATACAAAGAGCTAAGTAATAACAACTGCTTGCACATCAAAGCATTATTACATATATTTAAATATGCCTGAATTTTTTGTGGTTTTTTCCTCTTTCTTTGTATTTGTTTCTCTTTGTGGCTATCATTTTTTTTATCACTGACAAAACTCCTTAAGGCTTTCCCACTCAGTGTTTACACACTATCCAAACTGCAGCACAAGACAACTCATCTCCTTTTGAAGCAATTTCTGAGGCCTTCCACAGTGAATGGCAGCACCTTGTCCCTTCCTCTTTTCCCTGCAGCTTTCCTCATGTAAATAATTCGATACTTTACTGCTTTGTGGTACAAGCTAATTAATTGTGAGTAGTTTGTTTTGATTTGCCATTGCACCTTTTCCTCTGAACAGGCATTTTCTGTTAATTCTTTCAATAGAGAAATTAAAGGCATGTCCTCCTAACATCAACCCAAGCATTTCTCACTTAGTGGGGGTGAAATAAACATGACCTAGTATCAGATTAGGCATTCTTGCTGTATTATGCAAAATTATCTTTAAGTTATTTACAAGATGCAATCAAGGTGTTAGAGCTTTCTAATCTTGACCACATTTTTAGCAGGGTGTATGCCAAAGAGCTACAAAACTGTTGCCATGCTGCTCTGAACTTTCTTGGACAAACATTATTCACAATAATAAAGCTTTTGCAAAGACAGGAAAGGACATTTTGAGTGGTCATCTTCTGTTTGGAACAAATCCAAAGGTAATTTCCTGAAAACTAGGACAGTTTTGACCGTGGTAGCAAATATGGTGTGTGCCAACTGTCAGGCATGTCTTATTATACCAAACTGAAAACAATCTCACAAACATGCTGTGCTTTAGATCAGACCTAGCTACACTTCATTTCTGAGATAACACATGTACTGCAACACATTTCTACATGTTCTGATGTTTTCAAAACACATGCTTGTAAAGGAAAAATAAGCACACTTCATACTTGCTAATATTAGTACCAATTAATGAACGTACTGAGAAGCACAGTTGCCCAGTGTAGACACAAGGATGAATACTAATACTTTAGCTTGTATTGATAGCAACAGAGTAATGAAAACAGGCTATATTGTAACTGGCCAGTAAAGGCAATGAGAGTTCAAGAGCTGCAATCGAGCACACAGCAGTCTTTTCTCAAGACGCTCAGACAGCGTGGTCCTGCCATTATTAGTACTTCTTGAACAACAGCCCCAAGGCGGCGGCTGCTTAACAACCAAGACCTTCAGCACTGTGCAGAGGCAAAGTCAGAAACCTAAATGCAATTAAACTATTCTGTCCCTCTAATCCTTGGCTTATATGCAAGCCCTAAATTTCATATGCAACGATTAGCATTACTGATATTCTCATGCACTGCAGGGCTGTTAACTTAACATTTCTCAGCTTTGACCTTTCTGTAGTGTCACAAGCATAGCTCACTTGTTTATCCTCCAGTGTATTTGCTTTGTTCATACTGTTTTTCTAGGAAGCTTTGAGTTATTGGACAGTCCTACCTGATCTGCTTGCCTTCTCGAACATCATACAATGAAAAAAAGACATCTGTGTCTTCTCCAATTGTATTGTAGGTGAAGCTCTTCAGGCTGAGGAAGAAGTGGTGAGGTACTGGCATACGACAAGCTTCCCCATGACGCTGACGAATTGTATCCACCTGATGAAAAACAATGAAAATGACTTTCAGCTCTTCAAAAATAAAGGTGGCCAACCTGTTAATTTTAACTGAGATTCTGCTCTCCTTTCTCCATCAAGTAAAAGATTAATCTCAAATACAATCTGCCTTGGAGATATGTGACAGATTAAATTTTCTTCCTGTTTTTTTCAATTTTTAATTTGAATATTTTGAGAAACCACAGCAAAACCAAGTAAATATGAGACAAGTGGTTTACACATTTCAAACTCATTTATATCAAGTAAACCAAGTCAATCCTATTTTTCAAGTCTTGATTCTGGTATTGAAAATGAACTGTAAGATGATGGTGCTTGAGTGGTTCTTGATGATTTCCATTTAAAACATCTGGACTTCAAAACATTTTTAACAATAACATTTGTTATGTTATTTATTTTCAGTAGCTGCAATTAACTTATGGAGGTCATTTAGAATCAGCCTCTACAGGCTAATACCTGGTATACCTGCAGGTATAACAAAAAGAAATCTTAACAATGGTTGATAACCTGAGTAATCAATACAGTCAAACATCAGCAAGGTTTGTGTTTTGACTCAGCATACCGAAACCTCTTTACAAGAGTGAAAATTGGGGTAGAGGAAAAAAAGAATAATAGAAATGAAACTCTTATAGCCCTTTATATCCATTGTATTCTGGATTTTAAATTAAATCCAAGTAAATCCCCAGCCTTTAAAGACAGGTACCTGTAGAAGCATAGTTCTAGAAAGATTAGACCCAGATTCCATGACCAGGAAAGAATTATATTACTACATGAAGGATATGTGAAACAGAAGCTTATTAAGCCACGTGTTAGCAAGTGGCCTCATGTGGGCAGACTGATGTTTTTGATATCACTACAGAAGTTGATCTTTTTAAGAACAATAGTTAGAGCTAAGAAAGAGAGGCCTAAATGGAAGTTGAAGAAGGATGCCTTAAGTAAATTACTTGGGGATCTTCTGAGGAAGTGTTCTATGGGTAGGGTACTTACCCAACATCCTCCATCATACCTTTATTTACATCAACAAATACTTTAAGACAATAAAAATTCATATGTAGATGACATTTACCTGTGATGTGCTCTGCTGGACACTGTGTCTACTTGACAAATGCTGTGGAGATACAAAATAGGAAAATTTAAACCTTTTTGAAAGTAAGAAATTATATCTGTGTAGCATTAAAAGAACAATTTAAAGATGACTGCTCCAGACTATTACCAGCTTTTCACAGCCTATTTTCCCGCAGTCACTCACAAGAACACTAGGTTTCCTAAAGGCTTTTCTCAGTCAAGCATTTCCTAGGCTAACTACTCAAATTTACAGGTGGCATTTACCTTTGCTTTTAATCTAAATAGCTGTCATGAGCAAGACAGAATTTCCAACCCTGTAAAGGTGTTTCTTTTCAAAAAGTCCATCAGACAACACAGTATGGTCTATGCTCTTGCTAAATAGGGGATACCTCACCACTCATCTCCCAGGTATGTTGTCTATGAGAGGTTTTGTTGAAAAACACAGACATCTAAGGAAGAAGGGTGGATTTCAGACTCTGTCCAGACTTTTTATGCTGATCAGAAAATGAAATCCTGATAAACAGTTAAAGATTCTTCTACAGTTTCAGCTGCCCAACACCTGTAAAGAAGCATCATATAAAGAGCTAGATCTCTGCAACAGAACTCGGGGGATGATCCTGTATTTAAAGCCCTTTATGCTAGAAGGAGATGTTATAATCAGAAAATGGACAGCAAGTCTCACTGAACCGATTTAATCTCCAAAGGGAGATTTAAATACTAATCTAAATTGAAAATGTTTCAGAGAGCTTTCAAAACATATCATTAATGAATATCCCATGCCTGTTCTACACATTCATTTTAATATTAGCATTTTAAACTGAAATATTAATGTTAACACTACCACATGTTAATATTCTCTTCATTCACCCCCATCTCCATCCTTTTATTACACACCCAACATCTTATTCTGCCCAAACATACAAACTCTAGCAGGATCAGCTAGTTGATAACCTCAGAGTTTCAAGAGAGATCAAAATAAATGTCCACATGATATATTCAGCAATACTTTTTCCAAACTATGCCATTGTCTTTCACACAAAACAAAAATAAGACTTTCTTACCACTGGAGGAGAGATAATCTTCACAATGAGACTGAATCAAGATGATATTAAGCTAAATGGCATATTTTGACATCTGTTTACATTCACAGTTATAAAAATGCCCTCTTTCACACTGTCAGCAGAAGAAACAATTATCTCCAGCTCCATTGTTTGTCTAACTACTGCACTGCCTTCAGAATGTTAAATCCCTTTAAGTTTAGATTGCTGAGCTGCCTATTTAATCTTTTGTCACCCAAACCCACTCAGAATCAGCTGGCATAGAAAAGATCAGTTATTTTAGATGCTCAAGGAGTCCTGGCTTCTTTTGACTAAAATTCATCTCTAAATCTGAGTAAGAAAGTGGGAGACAAACTCAAGCAAGATGAACACGAGAGGTAGTGTGAAGAACTAGTTGCCTCAGGGAAAGAGCAGCTTGCACAGCACCCAATTAGATAAACCTGTAACATAAGTGGCCAAAAATCAGGTTGTAAGTGTTTCACAATCAGAAATCTAGACTTCACTAACTCTCTCCTTTTGAGATTCAGGGCCTATTATTACAATATATGACAATACAGACAGCCAGTGAGTTAATTTTATGTACCCTTGCCTCAGGCCCAGGGAAGGGCCTGAAGTGTACATGCTCGCCTGAAGCCACACTTTGGATACACAAATGACAGGGCGACTGAAAATAGCCAACAGGGAGCCACCAAGGATAAATCATGCTTGATCAAACTCATTGCCCTCTAAGGGAAAATGACCAGATCTGCAGATGAGGGAAGACTAGTGGCTGTTGTCTATCCTGACTTCAGCAAGGCCTTAATCACAGCCTTCCGCAGCATCCTTCTACACACGTTGAGAAGTTACATCTGGATGGGTAGACTAAATATATTGGTAAGAAAACCCCAATAAACAGTTGGATTGTCAGGCTCAAAAGTAGTGGCTGATGGTGTGTACCCTGCAGAGGTCTATCTTAAGACCTATCTAGTCTAATAAATGTGCAGATGATCCTAAATTGGAGACAGCAGTTGTTTTCAAGGAGGCAGCCTCTATTCAGAGGGACACACTCTGGAGGAATTTAAAGGAACCTTATAAAATACAGCAAGGCCAAATAAGCAACTCATGCACCTGGAACAGGCTAATCCTTCCATGATATAGGCTGAGAAATGACTAGCAGGGTCCTACTAAACAGCAAGCCACACATAAGTCAGGAAAGCACTCTGGCAGCAAGGCCATTTAGCAATTTACTGTTTCTATTAACAGGAGTGTAGGCAGTAGACTAAAAATAACTTTTATTCCTTTTTGCTCAGCCTTCAGTAAACTACATGTGAAATATCACACCCCTTCAGCAAAGGGCCACCAAAGCAACTGGGAGCTGGAGAGCATGCTGCATGAGATGGAGGAAATGCAGCTTTTTGAGTCCAGAGCAGGCTTAGGCATGACCTGAGGGCAAGCTTCCAACAAGAATGAAGTTACCATCAAGATGATATAGCCAGGCTATTCATAGAGCTGCACAGCAGGAGGTCAGAAACTACAACATGGGATAGCCCAACTTTCCAACCAGGAGAAAAATAACCTTATCAAGGCAGTCAAGCAGCAGAGCAGGGATCCAATCTTTTTCCTTGAGGGATTTACAGATCCAACCAGACAAAGCTCAGAGCAGCCTGGTCTGAATTCACTATTGACTCTGCAGTGAGTAGGAAGCTTGACTAGATCTCACTCCTCAGGCACCTTTCATTCTGAAAAGTGCCTTAGGTTGACATAAAGATATGACTATTAAGAAAATATCCATCTTCCTTCTAAAAGAATAATTTTTCCCTGTTAAGCTTGTGCAAACTTTAACTGGTAAGATGATCCACTTCAGTATAACCTTCCTCAAAGCACTTTCTGATGCTTAAACACAACCCTTGTTATTGTAACCTAAGCCCACTGTTTCTTGTCTTATTCATCATCAGCATGAAAACATTAATTTGGCATGTGTTTCTACTACCATACCCAAATCTTCTACAAGCCCACCCAAGCTTGTAGTGTCCCAACCTACATTTCAGAAGCAATTGACTGCAATTCTCAGATAATTTCTCAAATTTCTCTATATTATTTGGAATTCTTATCCTCTCCTCCCACGTACCCCTGACTTTGTAGCATTTCCATATTTAATAAGCATACTCCCTATTTCATCATCCAGTCATTAATGAAACATGAAACACTACAAAATGGAGGATGACCACAAGAAGTTGAGCTGATTCATCCCTCCTCCTATTTAATCAAATTATTGACAACTAATCTTGAACATTTTTTATAGAGTATGGCTTTCCTAATTAGCTTTGTGTTTACTTTACAGTAATTTCATCTAGAACTAACGACCTTAGGAGAATTTCAATTAAAAAAACAATTATAATCTTTATGAAAATCTAAATATGGCATCAGCTGCTTTTCCTCTATCCACTAGACTCCTTTATGTTCCAAAACTAAATGGGAACTTTTAAAAATTGCTTATTCTGAACAAGTTCACAGACACTATTACTCACTTCTTTGTTGCAAATGCACTTTTTTCAGTTCCAGCATTTTTTACAGAGAGAGAATGGTTACTAGCGCCACCTCATCCTCCATCACCTTTTAAAGGTGTAAAACATGCTTGTCCTTTGCTGTATTCTGGAACCTTATCCACCTTTCCAATGATTACTACTGACAAGTCTGATATGGTGTCTCTAGACATCCCAAATGAAATGTATATAGTTCTAAATCCCCTGGAACTGATAACTATAAACCTTTCACCCTGTTCTATGACTCCTTGCACTTTTCCATAGGTTTTATTAGTATTTTGACACAGTTTACCACCTCACCAGAGCTTGTGGGGGACAAGGAGGATATTAAATGCTGTGTTATTTTCTTGCATTATGTACATTGGGTTCCCTCTAGTATAAAGACTATTCTTTGGTTTCCCAATTACTACCAGTCTGTTTATATAAAACAGTTTCTCGATAAAATCGACATTTCCTTGTTATATGTTAACTTGTGCATTGGCTTTCTACTATTTTCCTGTTTACCCATTTATGCTATTCTATTATGCTTTTCTATACTTCTCCCATACTTCCTCTTAGTGATCTTCATTTCTCTTTCTTTTGCTCTGAAGGCAATGAATAATTCCTAGTTTATCCAACTTGGCCTCTTAGTATCTTGTGGTTTTGTTTTTGACTTACTGAAAGAGACAGAATTTCTCCTTGCCTCTTCTTTCCTGTCAAACTTGCTTCTCAAGATGCCTTATCTACCAGTATTAGTTTTTATTATTGGTCACCTTCCTTTCCTAACGATGCTTGATAAGTGAATCTTTCCATTGCCAAATCAGTCTCAAATGAACTGCTTTCTACGTTCATTACTTCTTGCTAGGGTTTAGAACCAAATGCACACAAAACTGTCCTCTGACAATCTGCTCTGGTAAACAAACAAACAAATAAATCCCAACAAGATTTCATGACCTTCCTGCACAGTTTGTGTCCAGTTGGTTTCCTTTCCTAGCAGTGTTCTGGGCAGTTGAAGTCTCTGTTTTCAACTACTCATTCTTACCAATCTCAGTTTCCATTGGAATAAAGAATTAACAATTATGAGGTGATGGCAGCATTCATTTGAAACTTGTCTATTTATTAGGAACTCTGGCAAACTCATGGGTTTTTTTCATACAGTTGAAATAAATGGCTGAGACCTAGCATAGCCAGGAGTTGTGTCTTTCACACACCTCTCAAATTCTTCCTGAAGACATACACAAATCAACAAATTCAGAGAAAAGCTAAACAAATTCATTCACCAGCTTTGAACATTTCTTATTTTTGCTAAAGCCTCCAGACATTTGTGCTTTGTAACCCCTTTCAAAGTGCTATCCAAGTGTTTGTGACATTCTGCTGGACTTGTGTTGCTCAGTGACAGCTTCAACCTAGTGGCAGCTCCAGCGCTGGGCTCTGCAGCAGAATCCTGACAACGTTCTCTTCCCCCATTAGAAAAATAATGTAAATTCTAAAAAAAATGCTCGTCATATTAATTAAAATCACATTGTCATTAGGAAAGGGCAATTGGGTTTACTTCAGGAGTAAAGCAATGATATCTGACAAATGCTCTGCATCCTGGAGCCACCAGTAATTAGCTTCATAACAAATAACCTGAAGAAACAGGGTATAAAAGGCTGCAAAGCACAAAGAGAGGAATGTAGTAGTCATACGATTGTCACAAATACACCAAGCAATGTAAAATGAGAGCTAAATAAAGTGCTCAAATTTTAAATTTTAAAGTTTACCAGGAAAAGTAACGCTAAGAATCTGTATTAAATGCCTGAGTTTCTTGTCACAGATAGAAAAGTCTAATATGTTACCTCATCCCTTGTTCTGCTAATAGGAGACTGTTTTCTATGGTACATTTAACATTCTACAATCCTGCAAATATGAGAAAGTAATTTGGCTCTCACAACTACTCCCACAAGATTATTTTACAACATAAAACCTCATTGCTCATTTGAGAGCCCATTACGTATTTTGCCAGGAGTAAGGAGGAATCTCTCTTTGGGTTTATGTTAAACAGAAAAACCAAAACTACACAAAAACCACCTAAACCAATACCCCCTCTTTCAATTTCTGTCAATTTTAAGGTTAAAAAAAGAAGTTTGCAGGTGCTTTGGTTCCTGAAATTGCCTTCTGACTATGAATCAAATGTGATTAGACAGGACTGTCTTCTTGAATCTACAAACTAAAGCAGCAGCGAAGTGCGAACTGACTAATGGTCACGTCCTGACACCAGTACAGATCTGAGCAGCTAACCCTGCTGTGGACACTTTCTTCAGGATTAAGATGGGTGACATAATCAGACTTCTCTGAGAAATATTAGCTGTTAGCTCTTCTACAAGTATTCAGAGTAAAAAACCCGCAGACAGAATCACAAAGAAATAAAGCAGTCCTGTTAGCAACATACCTGGCATTCACCAAGTCATTGCTGATTTACAGATTCACAGAATCACAAGGTTGGAAAAGACCTTTAAGATCATCAAGTCCAACTGTTCCTGTCCTATGCTAAACCATATCCCTAAGTACCTCATCTACCCTCTTTTTAAACACATCCAGGGAAGGTGACTCAGCCCCTCCCTGGGCAGCCTGTTCCAGGCCCCAACAACTCTCTCAGTGAAAATTTTTTTTCTAATATTTAATCTGACTCTGCCCTGACACAGCTTGAGGCCATTTCCCCTTGTCCCATCTCTTGTCCCCTGGCTGAAGAGACCATCACTCACCTCTCTGCATCCTCCTGGCAGGTGAGTGTAGGTGGTGATAAGGTCTCCCCTCAGCCTCCTCTTCTCCAGGCTGAACACCCCCAGCTCCCTCAGCTGCATCTCACAGGATTTGCCCTCCAGCCCCTTCCCCAACCTGGTTGCCCTTCTCTGCACTCGCTCCAGGACCTCAATGTCAAGCAGATCAACACTTCCTCCTAGTTTAGTGTCATCTGCAAACTGACTGAGGGAGCATCCAATCCCTTCATCCAGGTCACTGATAAAGATGTTGAACAGAACTGGACCCAGGACTGAGCCCTGGGGGACGCCACTCGTGACCGGCCTCCAGCTGGATTTGGCTCCATTCACCACCACCCTTTGGGCCCAGCCATCCAGCCAGTTTTTAACCCAGCTGAGGGTCCCTCTGTGCAGGCCAGTGTCAGCCAGTTTCTCAGTCAGAATGCTGTGAGAAACCGTGTCAAAGGCTTTCCTGAAGTCCAGGCAGACACATCCACAGCCTTCCCCTCGTCCATTCAGCGGGTCACCTTGTCACAGGAGGTGATCAGGTCAGTTTGACAGGATCTGCCTTTTGTAAACCCATGTTGACTGGGCCTGATCCCCTGGGCATTGCACACGTGCTGCATGATAGCACCCAAAATAACCCTCTCCATGATCTTGCCTGGGACTGAAGTCAAACTAACAGGCCTGTAGTTCCCCAGATCCTCCCTCTGACCTTTCTTATATATAGGTATAACATCTGATTTAGTTTTGTGCTCTGTTATTACTCTACTGTACTTGAAGGAAAACTGCTGCAGAGCAGCACCAAGCTCTCCTTGATCTATGGCAAATCAGGAGCAGACATTAAAAATTCCTAATACAATTTTCATTTATTTCCATGAAATCCACTGTCATGTGCTGCAAATAAACAAAACCAGCACCAGCATACAGCCTGCTTATAAAACTTGCCTTCGTTTTAGGGGGAAGTACACGTCGCCTATCAGAAAAGCCACCTAGACACAGATCTGTGCAATAGCAGATACCTGATGGCCAAAGAACATTTTAAAGTAGTAAATTAAGTGTTTACTAGGAATAAGTGAAACTGTAACAGTATTTATTGAAAAACACCACACACTGATATTTTCAGCTGTTACCAAACAGTCAAGGATTGCTTTCTATCTTCACAATGCCCTGTGGGGACCACCCAAGAAGCTTTCATTTTGTAGATTAAAAAAATTTTTTTTGTAAATGCAATTATTTCTTTACTTTGTAAATTGAAATTAAAATTAATATAAGCTTGCCATTTCCAAAAGAAGGTTGGTTCATTCCTACTAAACTCAGGGTACTAGAGACACTGACTCCTCTGGCAGTCAGGGTGAAAATTAAAAAGACATTCATTACAAGGCTGTTCTGAACAAGAAAGTATGAAAAAGTAAAGAATAAAATCTTTTCCCTTCTTTGCCTCCCTCCTGACATGAAAACTTAAAGGAATGTCCCACAGATTTCTTACCATTTTATAAAGATCTGAAACACTGATCTGATCTGAATCCACAACCTCAAAGTCCTTCCGAGGAACTAAATCCAGGCCCAAGTGTCTGCAAAAGAGAAGGCAGGCATAGTGGTAAGGTTAATGCACTTGAGTGTTCATTGTTATCTATTAAATGAGCTTACTCAAGGGCAAGGACACATGTAACACTAAACTACCAAAGTATTTTTACAATTGTCAATCATTAAACAGATAATCCTAAATAAAATCAAATGCCAAGATCAAACAAAGCCCACTATGAACTTGTTACTTTTTGTTCACTAGTTTCAGTGAAGCTACAGTAATTACTGCTGGTGATGCTTTTAGTCAGTATGTTGGTGCAGTGTCCAGAACATGTTCATTTCATACACAGAAAAGCAGTAAGCAAATGAAGTTGGTACTCTGGTTTCTGTTGAAGTATTGGAGTAGGCTCCTCCACTACATTGTGTGAAGTTCCATTAGTAACTGTTCAAATGTGTGAATCGATGCTGCACCTTGGGAACCTGCTTTGGAATTCCTGGTGCTCATGCAATTAAACCCTTTAATCTTAATTAATCTTAATTGTATCACTGTATAAACACAGCATGTTTCTTTAATAATAAACAATAGCTGCAATAATAAGAATTTTACTCTGTATTTTTAACACATAAAACCCCCTTTTAATTACTCTGAATGGAAATTAGTATTTTGAATCAAGCCAAATATATACACTGAAAAGTAAATTTTAAAAAAAATATACCAACACAAAGAGGATGACTGGTTAAGAAATTCTGTAGTAAAGGTGCAGTTCAGGTCATGTGAGTAGTAGACAGAATAAGCTATTTTGCATCCAGACATATAAATGGCTATTAACAATTAATTAATACAGGTAAGCCTGCTAATCTAAAAGCTGACTTTTGCTCTGCAGATCTTCAGGTTCTGAGGCCTGAAGAGTTCTCAGCACTACACAAAAAGCTATTCTAAACACACACATTAGGAGTAAATATAAAGAAAGGCATGAATGAACCATTTCCCTGCTTTCATCTTACCTAACTTCCACATTTCATTTACAGATAGTTCTCAAGAACAAGAAAAATCAGAAGAGGTGCCCTTTGCCCTCTGTCTGTCACTAGCGAGAAAAGCAAAGCCAAAGTCAATTTAGTTCTGTAATCAGAGAGGGAAACGTTCTGCACAGACTTGTTCCTGATGGTAAATGAAACATTTCTTTCAAAGAACCTCTCAGGTACTGCAGAGTACCAGAATGGTGCAATAAACAGAAGCCTCCAGGCAATGCAGCGTCTCCTTCCCAGCAATTAATGCCACAGAAAGGAAGAGCCAGAGGTCTGTAGGAAGCCCAGTTACCTCTGCTGACCGCTGTACTTTGAATCATTTCCCATAGGTTTCCCAGCTCCATAATTCTTTTTTGAAACTTTGCTTAATAAGGTTTTCCTTCTTTAATTATACCCCTAAACCATTGCATTTCAAAAACCGAGCTCATCCTGGTCCACTTGCTGGCAAACAACTGTAAGGCAGTGCTGTAATTGCCATTAAAATATTGTACTGACAAACTGGAATTTCCACATTCTTAGTTCTTTGCCAAAACCAATTTTGTTTTCTATGGAAAAAGGAACAATTTTCATTCTTCAATGCAGTTTTCATGCCAAATACCAGCTTCTAAACTCTAAGGTTAAATTGTGAAAGTGATGGTTATACACATTTTACACACTTTGTTTTGATTAAACCTATCAAACACAAGTTCTCCCTGGCCCAAGACCAGTATCTGAAAACTGCAGCTGCAAAGATGAAAATTACTTTATCTATTCAACAAATGAAAAAAAGACTAAAATAAGAGTGCACTGGGTAATCCTTAACTGCAGGTGCTATTTGAACCTACTTTATAGTAGTGAGTCCAGAAATAGGATAGAAAACAAATGGTAACAGGTAAAAATAGTTGACTTCAAAATTGGGGGGTTTTGTTGAAGTGTTGGCGCTTTTTTTAAGTTAATGCCCATCATATTCATTCACACAAGTTTTTCTGACTTTAAACCACCTCCAAAATACCATTTACTTGTGCACACACACCCACCCCCAAGGTATATTCTTAAAGGAGTTTCTCAACATGCAGATATTAACAAATGAGTTTCTAATGACACTATCAAAACCACTTGTAACTGCATTACAGTTCCAATGCAGCTCCAAAGTACTATTGAACTTTTATAGAAAAACCTGCCAAAGCTAATTATAACCTGATACTCTTCTATTCTCAGTTTCAACTCTCTAGAGAGCTGAGGTCAAACAGTGGTTGGACTCATTACTCAATACATGACAAAGGTATTATCATCTACTTAATAATGTTCAACACGACTGCAGTAGCATCCCTGTGAAACTTATCTGATATCCTATTTTTAGTTAAATCCCTTAACAACATGGATTTCCAGCCCAGAAGATTCTCCTCCTCTAATACTATGTTAATCCTGCACAATATTTGCTCCCAGGAAATAAAGGTGTCTTTTGCTTTATTGCTGACACGATGTCACTTATTGTGCAGGTGGAAGTTCAGGTTTATGCATTTAATTTGTATCAATTCTTTTTTGGCCATGAAGGACTGACAACATAATGCTTCAAACGGCAATGAAAGTCAGTGGCCCACTTTCACTCTCTGTTCTCAAACACTGTGGGAATAGAAGAGCACCAGCTGCCAAGCAGTATTTCTCCAAAACACAGCATGCATAAAAATTAGATAATGTGCTGGTTTGTTTATATGACAGTTCCTCCATCCACAACACTTTCTTTTACAAGCAAATTCGTGTGCTTTTTTATTCTGCCTTAACATTGAGTTGCCTTTCAAAAAATATTTCCCAAGTATACCTACAAAATGTCCCCAAGCCTGTCAGCTACCTCTAGACAACATATGGCTAGGATAACTCCAGCTGACATTTCGATATTCCTCTTCTTCCACAAGGAAGTCTTTAGAATTTTCCTCTCTTTGGCAGGGAAAAAAAAGAATCCACCACTCCAAATTTCTAGGTACTTTTCTTTGAAGTAATATGAAGACAAGCTGACAGACAAAAATACTAGCATTTTTAAAATTGAAAGGGATGAGCACAGAAATCTACTTCAGGTTAACTGGGCTTCTAGAGAAAATCAACTTGGTTTCAAAAGTGATTTCAAAGAATTATCTTAATTTCTAATATTGTCATTCATTTATAATACAAACATTACACCACTTAGAACTCATAAAACCACAAGTTGTAACTCTTCCTTGAAGAACCTTGCAGAATTATGTCATTTGACTAAAAAATGTCTTTAAAGATGAAAAAACTTGAAAACCAGATTGGGAGAACTCATCACATCTCTGGAGTGTGCAACACCTCCTCCTCTCCACTCCAACCACGTGCACTTTAGCTTTACTCTTTTTCAGCTTTGGTGGCTGCAAATTAATTTTCCTTGTATTCCTTCTCTCAATACATCAAAGCCTCATTTAATATCGTTCATATTTGTCTTACACAAATAGATTTATCAGGGTGGTGAAGGGAAAGGAAATGATCCTGACAGCAATTCAGACTTTAAAGAAATACCATACAGAAACCCATGGAAAATGAAACATGAAAAACATGTTTGTGAAAATTAGGCTGTGCCAACACAATTCGATACTTTTCTTTCATAGAATTCAGTTATTTTGTATTCAAAGAAGCTACAGGGACTGCAGTCTGTAAAGAGATTATTAAAGCACTGATGTAATGCTACACAGGAAATTATTTCTTAAAATGAAGGTGGATCAGACCAAGGGAAGCAAACTTAGTAAGGAATTGATTACAGGGAACAGCAGCAAATACTTCTGAGCATGGAAGTATCAGGCTACACAGAGGTCATGGTTTTCTGACATCCAAGGGAGTTCCTTACAGTTCTAATTCCTATTCAATTGTTATTACAGGTACAGTTGAGAGAAGAAAAATATTAAGTATTTAGACAGAAATGTCAACTATTCTTTCACCAACCTTTTTGAGGGCATTTCATTGGGGTTGTTTAAATTGTTCACTCCTGCTCTGACTACCTTTGATGCAACAGTGACAACTACTGTAATAAGAATTTCTTTAATCCTCACATTTCCAGACATTACAGCTACATACATACATTTAATGTGTATCTCCAAGTGCACTTTACAAACTTTAAGCTAACTGCTGCAATACTACTGGGAAGTCGTGATTATTCCTTTTAGTTCAAGAAAAATATGACAAGAGGGCATGTTACTCAAAAATAATCTTCTAAGAATGCAAGCACAGAAATTTAGGACTTCGTGGGTTTGAAGACTATGCTTACTTAATCGGATCAGACCACTCCCTCTCCAGTGTTCCACATGTCAGTAGGTACTAACATCCACACTGCCACTGGCTTTCCTACCACAATTTTGAAAAAGCCATGATTTAAAACAGTATTTAATTTGATTTGTATGACAGAGTGGAAGATTTACTTCTAGCATTTTTTTCTCCTGTTTCTTTTGGCTATCTGTGGATCTTTCCATGCAGAATTTATGGCAACTATTTAGAAGATTCCTTTTAATGCAATGATTTTAATAACATTTTATGTGAAAAAGAATAACCTTTGACTACAAAGTAACATAAGTCTATACACTCATCTTTTTTTATGGCTTTTATCTGTCAAAAATCTCCAAGTAATGGTGGCTTCCCCTCCCCTACTCTATTTCTGAGTCTAAACGTAAGAGTATCCATCCCACATTTATCAGGAAGGAAGTCTCTTCCCTCACTATAAACAGGAAAGGGACAGAGCTCAGAAACTGGGATGCTGTCTGTTCAACTCCTGGCCAAAGAATCAGTTCTGATCATCACTGAAGATGACCTCTGAAGGTTAAGTTAAATTACTTTGAAGAAATCTTCAACTGCCTTTTTGGTAAATAAGGTATGGACATACTGCTGCAATTTGTGTCTGCTCCACTGCAAAAAGTTGAGTAGTCACACTTCAAATACAGACTCCTTCACCTGGTTTGGATGCAAAAGGCTAGAAATAACTGGGCTTTTTTAGTAAAAAAAAAGTTTAATTCTGGTTTCCCCTTTGAAGCAGTAGTAAAAACTGAAAAATGTAGCCATTCATCTAAAAAACTTGCAGCATGACTTAAAATGAGATGATGAACAACAGATTTCACCTTAGAAGATGATTTAAAATAAGATGATGAATTGCAGACTTCAGCTTTATGATGTTTGTTTTCTCCTTCACAATTTTTTTCTTGTTATTTACAGACCATTGGATACTTCCAACAGAATTTCAGGTTTCAATAGATCAATATTCTAACAAATTGTTGAATAGTTTTTAAACCCACAAATATTTGTAACACCTAGTGAGATATGCAGGGAAAAAAAAAGACAGTTTATGAGATCTCAGCTGTGCAAAACTACACAGAAGGAGGCTTAAAACTGGAATTCCTAAACCACTAAAATGCTTATCTGAAGGTAGTAAATTCTGCTCTTTTGAGCAACTGGGAAACACAAAAACCTAGACAGCAGGAATACCAGTCACTGTATACATACAGAAACAAAGCTGTGGGAAACTGGAAGAGGTAACAAAGCAACACAAAAAGGATGCAGCCAGGATTATATTTTTGTACCAAAGAGACTGTGTAAGAAACAGAAAATTAAATTGCTACAATAAGTGGAAATGAGTACTGCATTATGAGAATGACTGGCATCAATACAAAAGGTTAGCAGCAATTGGTGCAAAATAAATTATATTCCTACGTTTTTAACAGACCAAACAGCAAAGCAAAGCTTAATATTTAGAACAAGTATACAAAAATCAGCAAAAGAAATTCACTACAGCGGTCCTGAAAACAGTCTAAATCATGACTTCCACAAAAAAATCTGCAAGTTGGTTTCCACCAACTCCTACAAGATCACAAGGGATGACTACCAGACCACTGCACCAGTGTGCTTAAGAGACAATACCAGTTCAAAAAAATGGAAAAAATCCTTCCCAAATAATAAATACAATGCACTAATGATCAAGCTCAGGGTACAAGTAGCTTTACACTAAAGAAACATGTGTTATGTGCAAGATTACTTGTTCCCTGAAAGCTGCTTGGTCATAGAATGTCTCCTATTAGATTGTGCTATCCTGAATAATACAGACCTGCTTAAATTGCATGTATTTAAGGATCTCAGTTAATACTGATGCATGTTAAGAATTAAATTTCTCATTTATTTTATTTGCAAGTCTTAAGTATTGCTGAAGCAGCAATGAATATTGTCATGTTATTTGAGAAAGAGCAGTACTACGTGAATATGTATAGGAAAATATTAGGGCTTTTTAACAGATTAAAACACGGTCATGAGTTTCATGATAAAACTCAGAGAGACAAGATACACACACAGAACTGTCTCTAGAAATTCCAAGGAAAGGAGCCATGTTGCAGAAGGACCTTCAAAACTCCCGGACTCCCAGACAGTTGTAATTAAATACGGCATAATGTACAGATTAATTAAATATATTTACTATAAATATATTTATGTGCCTTTTTATGCAGTTCCTTCATTGATACCTTCTTCTGTTCAAGTATGTAATTCTGATATCATGTACCTTTTTCTCTAGGGAGGTCAGTACCTATCTGTATGTAGTAAGAAAAACAGAACACTTTTTTTTCCCCCAAACAAACATCTTGAGAAGATGAATTAAGTCATTAACATATTTATATTTAACGATTTAACTGATGTCTGCATATTTGTCATGCATGAGATTGACCTTTACAAGTTTAATGTACATTTTATGTATTTTTATGTAATACATAATGAATGTATTTAATGATTTTACATTTTATTTAACAAGTGAGTAGCCACCTCACTGAACAACCTATTCTCTTCACTGCTGCATTGCTGTCTACTCTGCTTATCTTTTTTTTTTTCTTTCCCTACATCATTTCTGCAGCTTCCTATTGCTAATTTTATCCACACACTCCAAGCAAAAACGTCTGGGCATAATGTTCAAAAATGGTCTCTTGGTTCCCATTTACCCTGCTGGGAATGGCAGTGAAAACACCCGTAACTCTGCACTGCAGAACACTGGCTTGATGCAATCTATTAGCCTATGTCCTTCAGAGCTTGCTTTCTAACTGGAGAAAAATGAAATGGAGTATGGGGGCTAGGTAAATCTTCATGAATGTATTCCTGTATGCCTCTCATAGGGAGTCCTGAAGTGGGTGACTAAGGGACAGAATCAAAACAAAGGTGTGTTAGCAAAAAACACTGGGCTTTCTTCCTTATTGGTCAACTTACAGAATCCTTCCCCCATATGTTAATTAGCACTAATTCCACTTCTAGTCAAAAGGCAGTCACCACATGTCTGGGTATTTCTTTTCAAAAGGCTGTATCTACGTCATGTAAAACTTACCTGTCTGATACACTATATTTCAGAACAAAAACAACGCTGGTGATGGGCTAGATTTCGTCTATTGGCAATTTATTACCATTGCAACCTTTATCTGAATCACAGTCATCACTGGCTCTAAAAAAACCCAACCAAAAAAGTCTCAAAAATTCACTGTTGAAAGAGAGCCTAAAGTTCTGAGAAATGTCATCAGCAGCCAAATGCATAGAGGGTGTATTATTATAGAAAAAGTCTAAATATCACAGCCTCAGCTCCAAAGTCATTGTTGACAATGAGATTCTCTAGTTACTGCACCAACCATTAGGATACTTCTTCAATTGACAGATGGGCTTTTTTATCTATGAGCACATACTCCCAGGCCTAGTATTCACTGTACTGATACAAAGTAAGCAAATTGACCCAAGCCTTTTATAAGTGCAGATAGCCTTAGAAAAAGACCTACTAAAAAGTAAACAGCTCATTTTACAGAAATAGAAGAACTATGCAATAAACTCACTGTAAAAAAAAATCATAGTTTGTTTCCAGATAATTAAATGCTCTATTGGTCGACAAATACTACTGGAAGAAAAAAAAGATGCTGGTGTTTTTTTGTTTGGTTTTGGTGGGGTTTTTTTGCAATAAAAGCTATTTAAAAGTAATTAGAACAAACAGTACCCAGCTGGTACCTGTACTTACTCATTGCCCCAGTCCAGCCTCACTGTGAGGTGTCTCTTGACCTCTCGCACCTGATCCTGTGTCAAGTGACCTGACAGCAGCTGTCTACGTAGGTCAATGAGCTCATTCATCACATGGCGCAGTTTGTAGAAAAGATCTACCTTATGTTTCTGTAAAGGCATATTTTAGGGAGGAGAGGGGAAGAGAGTGAGAAAGAAAGAGACAAAGGAACAAGGAAAGAGAAGGTGGGGGGAGAAAGGGAGGAAAGAGGGAAGGAGAGAGAGATTAATAAGTTTGGAAAGAGAAAGTGTGTGAGAAAGAAGAAAGAGAAAGAGAGAGATTAATAAGTTACCAACTTTTCATTTAATTACCCTAGAGGAACATTAATCCAGTTTGTACAAGCTTTAAAATATTTGTATCAAAAAGTACTGTTAACTGATGATATTTAAAGTGATTTTTTTAGTTCTGAAGTTTAGGGTCACTCTGCTAACAGGTCCATTTTCCAATGGAACTTAATGCTATAAATAGGAAGATTCATTATGTGCAGCAGAGATCACTTATTCCAATCATATAATAAAATCGAAGTCTTAGGTTTAAAGTTACAGAGAGGCAGGAAAGTTTTTCTGTCAGCAGCTAACAATGGCTCTGAACAGCCACCACAACAGAAAATCACTTTTAATCCTTTTGATATTCCAATTACTAACATTTAACCAGGTGTTAGGTAAGGGAGTATAAATATTCATTATCTGCACTCCAAAAGGGGCTAAAGCAATTAATAAAAATCCACCTGCAAAACTACTTTGAAGGAGGAAAATCACTGTAGTCAGTAAATACACCCCACCTCACCTCCAACAGCAGAAACAACCCCAAACAACTCACACCACAATCCTTTCCAAAAGAGGTAGGATTCTTCAAATATGAAAATAAAATAACATCCCAAACAATAACCCAAACAAAACAAAGTCAACCCCCTAAAAACCAGAGAGAAGTGCAAACAGTTTTTTCCCCTGCAAGTAGTAACTGTATGGCAGGTCCACACGCTGGCAGCTCTGAGGTTAACAACCAATGCCCCCTATAAGCATCTGCACAAGAAGGAAGGGTGTCAAAACTATTCTCAAAGCTGCTAGATGAGGAATATGTGTGTCAAGTTGGCTCCTGCAACAAATGAGGATCTGAAGGGGGTAGCAGAAGGGGAGAAAATCTCCTACTGCAGCTAAATGCTAGGGTTTTTTAAAAAAAAACCCTAAGTTTCATTCCTACTTTCATCCCAAGCTCACTTGGGAGAAACACTAACTAGATGGAATGAAGATAAGATGTTGCAAGCTAGCCTGGCCTTGATGGCATTTCTGCTTGTAAACAAGTGTTTTATAAAATCCTCCAGATGAAGATATGTGCATTTATCAAGACTAGATCTGATGGCAGAACACCCATAAAGAAAAAACATAACTGTTTTCTATTGCAACATATAATTAAAATGAGTGTTTTTCACTTGCCTTACCAAAAATAGGTAAGATGACATGAAAAGTGAATTTCCATCTACTTGAGCTTGTTTTCCTACAAAACCACTCGGATTTGTATGACTTGGGAAAACAAATTTCAATGTACTCTGTTTGAACAGGAATTTGTCAACTTGTCTGAACCTGATTACACATCAGTTTTGCTGAAGCAGGTTAAGCACATATGGGATCCTCTGCTGTTCTTATCAAACAATTTTGAGATGAAAAGATGCACAATCTTTCAACTACACATTGACATTCGCTCAGGTCCCACCTGAAAAAATGTTATACAGACACCAGATCCAACTGGAAGATAGGGCTGAAGGAATATATCCTAGGAAGATAATTATGCACAGCTGTAAGTAAAATTACTAGTAAAAAACCCTAGATTTGTGTTTAGGCTTTTTCACTACATGTGGCCCCAAAAAACCCATACATAAGCTAAAGACAACAGTAGGCATATGAAAGGATGTGTCTGTCCTCTAGCACACCTTGCTGTTTTATTTCACTGAAACCCAGATACAAATACATCTGTTGTCTTTCTCTGATCTGTTACTTACCAACAAATTTCACTTGAAAACATTTCACCCTCACATGTACATGAG
The DNA here is from genome assembly GCF_964237585.1 of Gallinula chloropus. Lineage (NCBI taxonomy): Eukaryota > Metazoa > Chordata > Aves > Gruiformes > Rallidae > Gallinula > Gallinula chloropus. The sequence goes on from NC_140097.1 coordinate 20,285,675, forward strand.
AAAGTGGAATTATGCTGTTAATGCTCTGGTCTTTTGTTTTTTCTTTTAATGGCTCCATATCAACACTAAATAGATCAAAAGCCAGATGTTTTGGTTCTGTGGGTCGACCTTTGCCAGATACCAGGCTGCTCTCTCCCTCCTCCCCTCAATCAGCCAGAGTAGATGAAACGACATGAAAATATTTCTGGGCTATGATAAAGATGAGATCACTTATCAGTTGCCATCCCAGCAGAATAGACCTGACTGGGGAGACGTAATTTATTGCCAATTAAAATATAATTGGGAGGTTAGAAACCTCACAAACCCCCTCCCATCCTCTTCCCAGGCCCAGTCTCATTCCTCCATTCCCACCCTTCATAGAATCACAGACTGGTCTGGGTTGGAAGGGACCCCAAGGATCACAGAGCTCCAACCCCCCTGGCACAGGCAGGGACACCAACCTCCAGGCCTGGAGCTACACAAGGTTGCCCAGGGCCTCATCCAACCTGGCCTTGAACACCCCCAGGGACAGGGCACCCACCCCCTCTCCGGGCAGCCTGTTCCAGCCCCTCACCACTCTCTCTGTAACCCTTCCACCCCCCTGCCACAGGGAAATGGGGTGGTGTGGGTGTCAGTCCATAGCAGCTCCTCTCTACTTCTCCTTTCTCAACTTCTCCCCCTTGCCTGCTCCAGCGTGGGCCCTGCCCTTCAGGATAAACCCTCTGTGCGGTTCTCCTCATGGACTGACTGCTCTCTCACCTCCTCCCACCACTGCTCCGGGTGTTCATGGGGCTGTTTCTCTCTTCTTCCTTCACCCTCACTGCCCGTGCAGCCTCTCTGCTCTCCCTGCAGCAGCCCCAGCTCTGCCCTGCCACAGGTGTCTGGTGGAACTGGCCTCTCCCCACAGAGCCAGTGCCTGACACAGCTGGTCAGGGTTTCAAACCTTGAGCAAACAAACACACCTGCCCTCACTTGAGCATGAAGCTGCTTCATGCTCAGGGCAGTAACACAAACTAAATACTAAAACCAAAATATTAGGAAAAAATTCTTCACTCTGAGGGTGACAGATCACTGTAGATCCCTGGCACAGCTTGCACAGATAGGCAGCGAAGGCCCCAGCCCTGGAGCTAGTCAAGGTCAGGCTTGATGGGGCTGTGAGCAACCTGATCTAGTGAAGATGTCCCTGCTACTTGCAGGGGGTTGGACTAGATGATCTCTAAAGGTCCCTTCCCACCTAACATGTTCTATGGTTCTATAAACTCCCTGTTTCATGCCCCTAATGGCTTTGAAATACTAAGGCTGCCTTTCCCATTCTTCTCTAAACAAATACCACATAACACAGAATATGAAAATATATAAGAGGTGACCTATTTATAGTCATTTTGTTACTGTGACTTCATTTAACACTACTGTAAAGAAGTAAAGGTTTTGCCTCTCTCAAGAGCAGTTTCTTAAGACAGAATTGCCTTGGGCTACAATGGGGGAGAGGGGCACAAAAAATTATTTTCTTTATAAAAGCAAGTGAGTATCTTTTCCCAGGTTCCTTGTTACAGATTTCAGTACCTAAATTAGTTATTAAAGCCTGCAAGCATCGTCAGGCATGAAAGGAAATAGCAAAGCTGGAAACAGCACAAAACTCTTTCTAGTTTTGTCTAGATTTTTAATTAAACAAGTTAGTATATATTTTCATATATATATCTGTAGTAAAGCTCTGTTGGAGCTTATAGATTTGTGCAATATGTATAGTGTAATCTACCCCAAATCTTTAATATTATTTCCACGCAAGCCTTAAATGCTATCTTGTCAATTTAAGACACTGTTCATCCAGTGCCTGATGAATAAAGGTCAGACTTGACAGGTCAATACAAGGATGTAATTTGGGTGGGAATGCGGCTATCCAGAATGGCACCTTCAAAAAAGCAAAGGAATTTGAGAACATAATTAATATTTGCACATATTCTTGTTTTGATAAGGTATTGACCTTATCACTGCCTACAATTACCTGCCAGGAGGGTGCAGAGAGGTGGGCGATGGTCTCTTCAGTCAGAGGACAGGAGATGGCATAAGGGGCAATGGGCTCAAGCTGTGCCAGGGCAGGGTCAGAGCACATGTTAGGAAAAAGTTCTTCCCTGAAAGAGTTGTCTGGGCCTGGCACAGGCTGCCCGGGGAGGGGGCTGGGTCACCATCCCTGGGTGTGTTTAACAGACACGTAGATGAGGTGCTCAGGGATCTGGTTTAGCACAGGACGGGAACGGTTGGACTCGACCTTAAAGGTCTTTTCCAACCTTGTGGTTCTACATGTGTGCCTAGGCACTTAGTCTTGTTTTATCACAGAACTAAAATGGAGTCTAGGAACAGTTAAGAAATATAGAAAATAAACACAGGAAAAGTAACATCAAAAAAAAGAATAAAATTAACTACAGGAGGTTTCACAAGAGCTGGGGGATGAGCTCACATTCCAACATCACACCACTAAATAGTCAAACAACATTTGCCTTTCAAACAAGTAACATGGAGAAAGAAGGGCACCTCAGTTTTGGTTTATTGCCATTCTTCTATCCTTAAGTTCTCTATTTAGTAGGAAGAATGCATTAACATGAACAGCATTTATTCTCTCCTATGAATATTCAGAGCTTTAGTAAACATAAATTATTTACTCTAATATGAATCTATTTTAAATGGATTCTCTACTCTATTTGCAGAGGGCATTTCAATTTACAGCGTGTATTAAAGCAGGGTAAATTAGAGTGACAGAAAAAGGCGGTCTCACATTGTTACTAGTAAATTCTTCAGACTTTTGCCAATGAAAGTGTCTAAAATAGTTTAAAATACTGACACATGACAAAGGGAAAACTTAAGTGCTAAAAAGAATGATGGAACATCAATAATGAAAGCAAAAGCAGAGCAAAATCAAGCCTTTACCAGATAAGCAGAGATGTTGCTACATGCTTTTCCTTTTTATTAAATTCCATATCTGGATCACTGTAGACCATACTTAAGTAGTACAGTAACTTTTTTCTGGATATGCTATGTCCACATGCTTCTTCCAAATAGTGAAATCTTTGAGCTGAGAGCTAAAAGATATGTTGAATTGACATCAATAAGTTCACTAGAAGGTTCCTTGCCACTCTTGGCAACAATCCAAGTAGAAAGACAAGAATTTTGTCTTTTCTCAAGTCATAAAAAACCCTGTGATACCTGAAACCTGTGGTACAAAATCTTAAATTATACAGAAGCTGATTTTCTATAGATAACCTCATACTATCTCTGTATACACGTGTTCTTCTCACCACTCTTCATTCCTACTATTTTGCTGCTGTATCTAGAAGCTGTGCTAACCTCCTCTACATAAGAGCATTTAACATGCTTTACCAGAAACACCACTACATTTAAATCCTTTTTTGATAAACAGAAACAACTATTTCATCTGCTCCAAACCCAAAATGGTGCACTTAAATCTATCTACCAACAAGTCTGAAAACCTGGTGATGTCCTGTCTGTTGCAAACCAAATGAGTACCTGCAGCTTGTGATAGGCATGAACACCATGCAGGTGATCTGGTTGGTGTGACTTCCCCTTTGTGAATCCACGCTGACTACTTTCAATCACCTTCAAGTGCCTGGAAATGCTTTCCAGGATTAGTTCTTCCATCAGCTTCCCAGGGACAAAGGGGAGGCAGAGCAGTCTGTAGCTTGCTGGGTTCTCCTTGCCCTTTGTGAAGACAAGTGTGATATTTGGTTTCCCCTCATCCTCAGACACCTGTCCCAATCGCCATATCTTCAAAGATGACTGACAATGGCCTCACAGTGCCATGTGCCAGCACTTCCAGGGATATCCCATCAGGGCCCATGGACTCACATACATCTTGCTTAAAGATTCCCAAGCATGATGTTCTTCCACCAAGAGCAGTTAAGTCCTCCTTTGCTTGAGACTTTCCCCTGCCCTCTGGAAGCTGGGATTTCTGTAGGTTGGCATAGACTGAGGTGAAGAAAGCATTCAGCACCTCACCCTTTGCTTATCCTGGTTTCCAGGGCTGCTGCCTCACTCAGAAGCTGGCCTACATTTCCCTGCCCTGCCCCGTGTTCATGCAATTAGAGAAGCCACCCTTGTTGCCTTTGATATCCCTTGCCATGTAGCTCTAGGGGGGTTTTGGACTCCTCTAACCCTGGTCTCTGCATACTTGGCTTATGTCTGTATATTCCTTCTGGATACCTTGTCCCTGCTTCCACATCCCCTATACTTCCTTTTAATCTTGAAGGTTTTCTAGGAGCAACTTGTTCTTCCAAGCAAGACTCTAGGCATCTTTGCTTGACTTTCTGCTCATTGGAATGAACTATCATTGCTTGAGTTTGGACAAGGTGATTCTTGAAACAGCTACGTTTCTCAGATCCCTCTTCCCTCAAGGGCCTTATCCCATGGGACTGTCCCATAGGACTGTTTCAAACAGATCTCTGAAGAGGTCAGTCTGCTCTCAAGTCCAGGGTTCTGATCTTGCTTTCTGCCCTGATCCCTCCCTCTGAGGATCCTGAGCTCTACCACCTCAAGGTCAGTGCAGACAAGGATGCCTTTGACCTTGACATCCCTAACATGCCCTTCCTTGCTCATAAATATGAGGCTCTAGCTATAAGCTCTAATAAGCAGAACCAAAATTGGTATAAAATGTTCATCGTCACCTTCCATTTTCCTGGCAGACTCGTGTCCCCTATTTACATAAAAATCAGTCAGAATGGTACTTTACATCCCAAAATACATTTGCTGAATTATGTGGTCTTCCAGAGGGGAGAATTGATTATCTTGATTCACAGCAAGTGTATTTCTCCCCCATGCAGCCCTGTGAAGTTCTGCTCCCTCGAAACCTGGAATATTGGGTTGGTAAATCTGCAAGAGGAGGACTTTCAACCTTGTGATGCCATCTCCACCTGGCTGCTGCTGGCACTCCAAGGTGGTGGTTCTACTTATCCTCTGAGGTATTAGGGAAGGGAAAGCTGTACAGCCTCCATCTGAGAGATACACAAATCCAGAGAGCCTGAGGAAGACACCACACTCAATACTAACTGGCAGTATTTACCTGTCAGAGAGGTAATAAATGAAAACATTTTGCTCTGAAAGAAACTGAAGCAGCATTGAGTAAGTGTGGATGCCTCTGTATTTCAGACTTTTAGTAGGCTTTTTACCATGATTTAAATGCAAAAGAATTTCTAACACTCAGAAGAAAGCTTCCTACCCATGACTAAATGGCTATATTCTTTTGCCAACACAGTAATCCCGCCCCAGAAATCAGTATTTTAAGGTAATTTTCTGCATGACAGAGAAATTACATTACCTTTCATATCAGTTTTAAGGCAGAGTTAAATGCTTTTGTTCCCACTTTGAATAAACATGATACATTTGTTAGAAGGTGTATTAATAAATAATTAACATTCACACTAATTAAAAATAGTCAAGCTAAGTCGCAGCTTACATGATAAATATCTGTCAAGAAATTCAAACTGATTAGAGTATGTTACAAGTGCTGTCAGATAAATATTTTCCCTGTAGCTGTGCCTTAAGCTGGTGTACTGAATTCTAAAGGTGCAAAATTTCTCTGCAAAGCATTTCCATTGCATTTAGGTGAAACACCTGCTTTTTCAGTGCTGTTTACATACTTAACAGGAAACTTCACATCCAGCAGAGTTCAAGTGTATAACCTGATACTTTCATCCTTTTCCCAGCTTCTCCCATACGGTGTCACACACACACAAAATTAATATGCTCATTCACACACATGGAGTGGTCTAGAAGTAGTACTACCACTTTGAGCCTGGCAAACACAGGAGTAAGAGGGGAAGAAAAAAAAAACCCAAAAGAAATCACAACCCAGTCTGTAGAACTGGGGAGTACATGTAATAGTAACTGTCTCTACCAAGCCCTTGTTCAGGCAGGTCATGCAATACGAGTTCATTGTGTTAGAGAAGGTTCTGCCAAAAGCTGGGTTTTGGAACTGTCTTAGGAGCACATAGAATGTTGCAGGAAAAAAAACCAACCCCAAAACAACACACAAGCAAAACACTATTATTCCAATAAAAGATAGAGCATTATTTGCAGAGCAGTTTGATTATGGCATTTTTGTAATTAATGATGCTGGGCAAGATGCCACCATGTGTCCTGCAGCAGTTCTGTGAATCCCTACAGAAAATGGCTGCATGTTATTCCAACAGTTTCACAACAACACACTTCTCACTTAAATCTGAAAGGGTAAAGACATTTCAATATTGTTCAACTGTAAAGAAGTTTCAGTTACACTTCTCAGACAGGTTCCAGTAAATTCTATTCCTCCAAGAGAGACAATTTCATCTTCAAAGGACTGATTCTAAGTAGAGAGGCATATTGGTTTCTCATGCCTTAACCTGTGACAGCATCTGTCATTTTGCTTGTGATTTTGGTCACAAAGATCTGTTTCAGTCAGTAAGCTACATGAAAATTCTGGGTTTATTGTATAATATTTATTCTGCAAGGAACAGTAGTAATTTCATTAATGGCATTCACTGTATTTCCCACATACCTACATACACAAGGATTCAGCATAGGTTCCTTACATTGCAATAAGTAATTACAAAATCCACTAGTTCTTAAAATCTTGACTTTAGAGTAAGAGCATCCTGTGGTTTAGATAGAGATTAAGAGGGAGTAGAAGTTTACATTCACATTTTCACATTACATTCACATTAGGGCTGGAGCAGCTCCCCTACCAAGAGAGGCTGAGGGAGCTGGACTGGTTCAGCCTGGAGAAGAGAAGGTTGTGGGGGGACCTCATTGCAGCCTTCCAGTCCCTGAAGGGAGCGGAGGAACAGGAGGGGAATCAGCTTGTTAAAGGGCAGATAATGGCAGGACAAGGGGGATGGATTAAAGCTAAAGGAGGGAAGGTTTAAATTAGATCTTAGGGGGAAGTTTTTTTTACAGAGAGAGTGGTGAGGGGCTGGAACAGGCTGCCAAGAGAGGGGGTGGGTGCCCCATCCCTGGGGATGTTCAAGGCCAAGTTGGATCCAGGCCTGGAGGTTGGTGCCCCTGCCTGTGGCAAGAAGTTGGAACTCTGTGATCTTTGAGGTCCCTTCCAACCCAGACCAGTCTGTGATTCTATGATGTTACCTGTAGCACATATTCTTGTGCAGTTAAAGGCAGTGTAGGCAATAAAAATTTTACAGGCTGGATGGACTGAATCCACCAGATTTACCTGACACTTTGAACACCAAGATGAGCTAAGGTTTCAAAGATTTACATGTATGTCAGGGGAAGACAATGGAACTGATGTTACTGATAAAAATCTCAGCTGCTCTACACATGTTAAAAACATTAAGAGTTGTGGGGTTTTTTTTAAGAAGGAGGGAAAAAAGAGCAAGATGAAAAAACAGAAGGTCCCGAAAATATTAGAAAGTTCTACTACTGAACCTTAACTGAAGCTTCCAAAATCAGAAACCACTGTCCAGCAGAGGAAACTACAGAAGATTATGGCCCATACACCTGGCAATTTAAATGGAGAATTTCTACTGCTTCACACAAATGCTTAGCACAACTAAACCATGCTGAAAGTCTGAATTTTTCCAAGTAATTACTTTATAAAGCCAAATTTCAGAAAATAATTCAACTTCACACCCCCACACACACATCTCCCCACACACACCCCCACACACCCATGAAGACAATGAAGTCCTGGAAGAAGTGAAATTACTTACACTTTACTTTCTAGGATATTTTATTTTATTAACTTTTTTTAGTGAGTTGATTGCTGAAATTCATCATCTGACTTTAAAAGCTTCAGATTTTCAAATTTGCTGTTTCTGTTATGCATTATAATGCAACTATTTTTATTCAGACATCAGGTATTGAATATAAACTTGTAAAAAAGTGAAAATCAGAAATCTCTTTATGAATGAGTATTTTCCCCTTTCCAAGAGTAAAAATTCTTTATGGTTCTTTGAGCTACTTCAGTCTATACAAACTCACATCAATGCATCAAACATCAACACTCACTTATGCCTCAGACATATTATACATTACAAAAAAAAGAAAAGGAATGGAGGAGCCACAGCTCTTGTTTATGCAAGCCATGTATGACACTCCTATTTCAGAGCATGACAGAAGGAGAAATAAAGGGCAGGTCATGGTATCTACACACTTGAAACGTCATTACTGATTAAATAACTATCCTTTATGTGTTCCAGTTCAGATTTCAATATTTATAACATGATGAACAAAATTTTTCCTAAAGAGAAAGAGCCAAAGAATAGCAGTTGTGCCAACAACTTGCACCATTGGACTGGAGCCTCTGTCTTGGCTGCCAGAGGAAGGGCACAAAGGTAGTTTTGTTTGGCAACCCTACAGATACCAACGTCTCTGACCCATGCAGGCGGTGCTGGCTATGCTCAGGTGCAGAGAGTATCTCTGTGTTTTAGGGAAGATGCTTCCAGACAGCTAATAGCAAATGGAAATGCATTGTATGATCAACTCAGATACTCAATGACAAGATGGTTTGGGTTTCAGAACAGCCAGAAATATTGTTATGAAGAGCCTGATCCATCAAAGTAAGACTTATATAAGCAAGTCATTTCTTCTGCCTTGACAGTGAATGCAGCACCACATATGGCCTGGGGAAGAATACTGGTAAAATAACAACTAATTCAAATGCAAGCCAAAGATAATCTTCACCCTACAAAAGAAGGTGTGAAGCAGACTAACTGTAACCTCTGGCACTGAGCTGATAGCCACCATGTAGGATAGCAGGACTGAAAAGATAAATTCCAGTTTAGTAGTTAAGCAAAAAAAACCCCAAAAAGCAAATAAACCCCAAACAAAAAAACCTCCAAAATGGGATGCACCAAGTAGGATGCAAATTAGAAATAAAGCCTGTCTTCAAATACCTGGTTTTATTTGTTTTGTAAAATACTGAAGTTTTTTGGTAAATAAAAAATTTAAATAGTCAAAAGATGAGAGGCAGAACTGCAAATAAAAAGCTAAGAGAAAACAGGTACAACTCCCAGGATAAAGAATTAATTCAAGCCTCTTAAATTTAAAATGTTTGTTCCACATACATGACAACAGTTCAAATATTTGTAATGGACCTGTGGCTGGCAGCTGTTAAAACTGCAGATTTTAAGCAAAGATCTCTATAACATCAGAACAAAACCACGTTTTTCCACTTAGGGCACGTCATTAATATCAAAAAGTAAATATGAAAGCATGCCTGTTAGTATAGAATATTCAGATTTTTTTCACCTATTTTAAATAGGGTCACCTTCTGAGATAGAAGTTCGTGCTTACAATGTATGCTCCACAGCCAAAAGAAAGAAGAAAATTATCATTACCCAGGCTAAGACTCAGCTTCAGTGTAACACTTAAAAGCTCCAGTTAACAGATAACTGCCAAGCATTATGTCAGCATTATTCCACTGAAACACAGCACTCGTGGCAATGCAGGATCCGCAAGTACACCTCTGACTCCCAACTGCTGAATCAGTATGGTCTCAAAAGCAAAAGAACTGGGTCTCACCTCACCCTTACACCTTTACACAGCATCTGAACAATTTCTGGTGATCTCCCACTCAAAGGCATCCAAAATATCTGTTGTTCTCTACAGTGCTTGAAACATAAGCAAAAAAGAACTACTGAATGTCAATCTTTCCCACAGTTTACATATAAATAGCTGAAAAGTGCCTTTGCCAAGTAGATAAGTAATCAAAAGCCACAAAGAATGTTTAAAGGGCTACAAGAATTAAGGTACCATCCCTGAAAGAGCTCACTAGAGAAAGACTCCTAAAACTGTTACACTTTTGCATACAATTCTCCTGCCTGAAAGAATGTGAAGCACATCAGTGCAGTAGATCCACTATTTCTTTGTGTTGTAGTAAGGCTGTTTTTCAACGCAGCTGGTCCTGACTGAACAGATTTAAAGATTCATCAATACTGAGACTATAAAGGATTATTGTGATTATCTAGCCTGACTTCCTGCAGGGCACATGCCAGAGAAACTCGCTCCCAGATTGCTGCAACATACTTACCCTAAAATAATGTGGCAACATATTTAAAATACAATCCAGTCTTGTTTCAAAGACACCAGTAATAAAGCAGCAACTGCTTTCCATGATTAATTTAATGTTAATTAGCATAGTTATTAAAAAGTGGCTTCATCTCTGTTCTGAATTTGCATGGCTTTGGTTTGTATGCACTGGACTTTGTAATATCTTTTTTGACAGGAGTGACAGATTTGAGACAGATTTTTGACAGACTACCTCAATTAGAAATCCTTTACCTGAAACCTTTCTCCATGTACCCACTGACACATCACAAACAGGTAACTCCTCACTGAACTTCTGCAGTCTGCTGGAGAAAATGTACAATCTGCACTCATCAGGCTGCTGCTGAAATGTTAGTCTCACTTCCACATATTTACTTCTCTAGATAGACAGCTTTATAAATTATGCACTGAGAAGGTGTGGATAAAGAGTTAATTCTTTAAAGCAGTAATGAGAGTATCTGGAAGACCTGATACATTCTAAAGATTGAGTTTTATTGTTGGGTTGTTTAGTCTAGAAATGACAAGAATTAGGAAAACAATTTAAATCAAGAACTTGCAGGAAAAATGAAAGGAATAATTTCTCCTTGTCCATGGCAAGCAGAATAAGAAAGAACAAGTGGTGAGATACAGCATATGGGCAGCTTCAGAATGTCTTTAACAGTATGGGACAAAAAGTACACAACTTCTTGAGAGGTTGCAAAATATTAATCATTACAGATTTTGTTTTATAACAGGCAAGACAACCACAGGTTGAAAATGCCACAGACATTAAGTTGTGTTAAAGGAGCAAGATGCCTAGACAGAGCATGTGTTCTCCAGGAGATGTGCCCTGGCTATCCCAGGTCAATCACCTTTTCTGACCTTGTGGAAAGAGAAGTAACATTAAGGTTCTCCTCTCCCCTTCCTGGTTCCCTCTCCTATCACTTATTGCCTTGCATGAAGCAAGTATTGCAGATCATCTCCCAATCGTTTGGCTTTCTCACATCTATTCTGAAGAGGACACTGCAGAATCAGTAGCAATTGCTCAACAACCACCTCATTTAGACTATACAAAGAGATTTTCAATTATTCTCCTTCTCTGCCCCCCAAGATGGCCCCCTGCCTACAAAGGCAAGGTTTCTTATCCTCTTAGCTATCAAAATCAAGGAAGAGGCTGATGTACAATTGGTTAGTCATAATAATGTTTCATCACGTTAAGTGTCATTGCACCTCAGGACACAAACACCATCTGTAGGTCTTTTCTATATTTGGATGTATTAGAATAGATGCTGCTTAAATGAGCCAAGTATCTGACAGAAACCACACAATTTCCTCACTAATCATTATTTAACTTTCTACTTCCACATCATCAGCATATTTCATGAGACTGCACCGATTTTTTCTGATTCTTATTACAAGAACAGTGAATAAGGGAAGAACAGACCCCTGCAGGTCCTACTCCATGGAGCACATCTGAATAACAATTCCCTTTCAGTTGCTTTTGTTCTCAATTAATCTGTTTTTAAACCATTTAGTAAATGCTGTATTTTATTCTGCATTGTTTGTTTCCTTAATCCTAGTGTCAAGGGAGGGCTAATGCCCACAGAAGTCCTACATCTATTGTTCACTTTATCACTGCAACTTGTGCTCAGGTGTATGGATGTGCATGGTTTGGAGGTTTGACACGATTGGCAATTCCCAAAGAGAAGGCTAGCACTAGAATACAGGGAAAGTCAACTGTGACGTTTTAAGATTTAAGGTCAGAGAAGGTAATTGGCCTGGGCTAGCCAGGACCTGTCTGCTGGAGAACATGTGCTATAATCTATGCTGCTGCAATATGGACCAGTGGACTGCCAGGCTCAGGAGTTCCTAGTGGCATCCCACAGTGTACCAACATCTTTATTAACAATCTGCATTCTGAATAGAGTGCAGCCTCAGGCTCCATGGAGATACCACCAAGCTTGGGGGAACGGTTACCATGCTAGAAGCTGCTATTCAGGGCAGCTTCCTCAACAGGCTGGAAAAACAGACTAACAAGAGCCTCACAAAGTTCTTAAACAAATACAAAGCCCTCCTCGTCTGGGATAGAACAACCTTATGCCACAAGCACATGCAGCAGCTTTATGGAAGACAGCCTAGTGATCCTGGTGAAGAAGCTGACCAGGAACCAGCTAAGACTGGCTATATATATAAGGTTGTATCAGTAAGACATTACCCTTCAAGTCAGGAGAGGCATTTCCTCCCTTCTATTCAGTAGTCGTGAGACATAGGGAGTACTCAGTTGCCATTTACAACTGCTAAGTGGGAATATTTAGAAAAGACAGACCCAAATTCATCTCAGAGGTACACCAGAATAACAATAAAGGCAACAGACACTGGAAATTCCAATTAGATAAAGGGAGAACATTTTTCCCTTGTGGGTGGTCAAAATCTGGAACAGATTTTTGCCCAGAGAGGTTGTGGAATCTTCACAAATATGCAAAGCTTAACTGGACAAGTTCCTCAACAACCTGCTCTAACAGGTTCTGCTTTGAGAAGGAAGCTGCACCAGAGACAAGTTTCCTTCCAGTCTACAGGATTCTACAATACTGAGCTCGTAAACTTACGACATGGCAGCAAAACTCCCTGTGAGCCATGAGAAGATCCTTTGGCTGGTTCTGATTTTAAAGCCAAAACTCTATGTTGGAGATAAGCAGCACAGCAATAATCCAGTTCCACAACAGAAGAGTTTGCAATAACCGATACAATAACCCCAGCAGTTAGGCTACTACCAACAGCATTGACACTCTTATTTAGCAATCACTCATGTACTGCATTCCAGTGTTAATATCATGGCAGGACAGCCAGCTTAATCCACCAGAAATACATGCTGCTGAAGAAAGGCAAGTGGTCTCTAAACCCCTCACTGTCCAAACCCATTGTGTCCATTCCATGCACTATGACTGGCACTCGTACAGTGAGCAATAGAATTCAGGGTGGTTAGCGTTCAGCTGGATCATTCCCTAACTCCCACTGCATGGCCACAGACACTACTGTATGACTAAATGCAGGAAGCAGCACACATGATGTTGCCTGGCTTCTCAAAGCTCATTCCTGTCTCTGTTACCTTCTCCTTCATAACATGGAGGAAATGGCACTGCAGTTCCTTCTATGGCAAGAGCAATAAAATCACATTTCTTCCCTCTACACTGCCACTTCCTTCCAAGAAAGTTGTTTTTTTCATTTGGTCTGAGCTAGAACAGGTAAAGAGATTCAACACAACAGGACAGGGGGTAGAAGAATGACAGGCAAGAGGACTGTCTGGAGTATTCCAAGGGACACCCATCAGAAGGCCCTGGCTAGGCCAACTTCCAACAGATTTCTAACTGGCCAGACCTCTAACAAAAGACAGTTCATGAAGTACAGCTTTCTGATTTCCTCTACTGAAGTGGGAAAAATCCAGCAGAAATCCAGTAGGTTTTGAGAACGTTATTGTTAAGTAAAAAACCTGCAAAGCACAGAACTACAGACTGAGATAGTGTCACTCTTTGCACCAAGAGTCACACACAACGTACAAACCTTTCAGCTGGTTGTTCATGTAAGAAAATCCTGGCTTTTTTTCAGTGATGCCTTTGAGCTCCCTAGTTATGTGTTTCCCAGACCTACCTACAAAACCTCCCTGAGAGATGGTAATGAAATGAAGAACTAAGGCATTAAAATTATGTCACAAAAAGGGTAGTTTTTCTAGGATAAATAAACCCGATAAATAGGAAAAGTTTACTTTACATTATTTTAAAAAAAATTCTCCTGTGTGAAACAAAGAAACATGCCTAATGTCTGCTTGCCTCTTTCTACAACTCCTCAATGCTACCAGTCTGTGCTTTGTCTAATGCAGCAATACCACTGGTTTCCAACACAATACCAAATCACAATTATGTCATTTCTAGAGTACCATGCTGGAATAACTCTTAAATAGACTAACTACATTTAGATGTGTCTCTAATGTAGATTTACACAATGACAGCCAACAGTATTACACTGAGAGCTGACATGCCTGCAGTTATTGTCAGATTTGAGACAACAAATTCAGCAGCTACTTCAGAGTATGACACCAAAATCCAACAACAAGCCTGACTGGCTCATTAAAATAATCTTCCCGGTTCCAAAGTTGTCAGCGATGCTGCTGGCTTCCCCAGCACAAACTGCCATTCTGTTTACATTCTGTGACACAAGGGCCAGACAAAAATTGACAGAAAACTTATCTTTGGTTGGTATCTTCTTAGCACTGGCCTGGTTGCAGTATTTTCCTGTTTTGAAATGCAACAGGATATCCTCACTTCACTATCTTTAGTGCCTCTTCAAAGAATAATGAAAAAATCTCTGAATGTCACTTTTTGGCAGCTAAATGAACCTTCCAGAGAATTTTTTAATTGCAGGAAAAATGAACTCAACACTTACTCTACTTACTCCCTTTTATAACAGTTAGACTAATAATTAAACACCACCAAAAGTTATCTAGGAAAATAGGAAGTACCCAATAAAATTCAGGAAATAGGACAAAATACACCAAGGTTTTATCAAAACACAAACTAGCACATGGACCATGGGGACTGACTGAGAAATAACTGACAAGGAAGCACAGGAAGGGAGATGAAGAGTTAATGAGAAGCTCAGAGAGGGATCCTGAATGAGACAAAAAGGGACCGATGATGGGAGAAGAGTTAGATGGAAGAAACAGAGTAGCTGAGCTCCCTGTATAAAGATGCATATCAAGGTTTCCTAATATTTAGAGTGGGGGTGTCGTTTGTTTTAACATCTGAGACCCACTGAAGAATTGACATGAGTTCTGAGAAACTTAGGGCTGGTCTTCTGAGCACAGTCTGTGCCAGTTCAGAACTGATCTGCCACACTGTTCAGGTCTTGTTGACTGAACAGGAGAAAGATGACAGGGCTTGAAGTCTTCTGAAAAAGTGCACAAGGTTTAAGTAAGGTGCACCTCCCTGAAAAAGGAAATTATACTGTCTCTTTGAATAATTATATATTTGAAATATTAAAAATATATCAACATTTAAATAAGGGTCCAGCAGATGGTCTATTCACTTCCAAGTTCAAAAATTCCTGTCACCAAATACACTTAAATGAAATGAAGACACTAGTAATATCTATATACAATACCTTTAAAGTTATTTGGTTGTTACAACTCCCCAAGTGGTTAAGGTCTTATTTTCTTCTTCCTTATCTTCCAATCTAACAAATATTTCATAATTAATGTTTTTGTTTAAATTAATTACATTAGCTCTACCAACACCTTTCATGAAAGCCTGAC
This sequence comes from Gallinula chloropus, assembly GCF_964237585.1. Lineage (NCBI taxonomy): Eukaryota > Metazoa > Chordata > Aves > Gruiformes > Rallidae > Gallinula > Gallinula chloropus. The sequence continues at coordinate 20,300,985 of NC_140097.1, forward strand.
AGATACCTGTTTCTTTACAGCTTTCTTTGCCATTTGTAAGCACACAGAAAGGTTGAAAAGAAACCTCTGCTGCTATTCTTTTCTACTTCTCTGAGAAAATAAGTTCTAGTATTATGAGACACTATTCTATGCTACATTTTAGAAATTCATTAAATCCCATCTGAGCAAGTTTCCAAATATGTCCCTGTAATAAGAAAACAAGTCTATTTGACAGTACCAGTAGAACAACTCAAAATCACTAGATTCTCACTGGGCAGAAATCTCATCTGCAGAGAAACTGCAGATTACCTCACTGTGGAAGGTAATTGGCCTTGTGCACTTTAAATTAAACTTGAGCTATTCAGGTCAAAAAAACATTACTACCTTATTCCTTAAGAAAGGGAACTCAGTGCTTCTTCAGTATGCATCCTGCAAGGTGGCCAAGACTGCCAGGTTGCATATAGAACAGAAAGACTAGGAACTCTTACCTTGAGTTCTGGGGCTATGAGGAAAAATGAAGAAGGAAGATAAAGATGGAATCACAAAATAAAATTACTTTAACCCTTTACTGGCCAACCATGACTCAAAAAAAATTAAATTTAAATGTGGCCAGTACTTGGAGGTGTGGAAGAGCAGCAGCACTGGGATCTCTGCTAACACTTTAACTGCTGTATAAGGAAACACTGACAATACATGCACGCATACACAATAACTGAGCTTAAGCTAATTCATTAAAGACACTTCCATTACTCTTAAAGAATGACTTAGAGCAATATAATATATATAAACCTGCCTTGTGTATGAACAGTAATCCTACAGTCTGATCAGAAGGTATTAACTACTGGATTAAGCAAAAGAGAACCTCCAACTCCCCCTACCCAGCTGCTGAGTGACAGCACAGGCACACACAGCCCCTCAGACCACTCGCTCGCTGCCTACACACCTGCCTGCTGCCTGAAAGGACGGGAACAGGTCACAGGCCGGGACAAACTGCCTCTTCCAGCAGCTGTGCCAGCTTACGTCACCAGGGGAAGTCCGGGGAGGTATTAAACAACCATTTCCCTTTCCTTCAGAAAGAATGAGATCTCAGCCTCAGTTCTGGATGCCTGTTCTTGCACAGACTACAGAGCAAGCATTCATGATTTCCTCATCACCTCTAAGGACATACCTGAAAGAATAAACTGAAATCTGCTCATCAATTTCATCTAGATCAAAGAGCCCGAATGGCAAAGAGCGTAAGAGATGCCACTATTTCTCCTGCTATGCAAAGGATTCTGAATTCAGACTGCTGTCATTTTACTGAAGGAAAAGCAAGACAAAAACTTCACATTAAGAACTTGGGGCTCAAGAGTTTTCCAAATTTGTGAAAAAGTCCTTTTGGCTTAAGGACGTTCAAAAATTCACATCTCAGCAAAAAAGTGGGAAGAGTTAATAAGGTTATATCAGCCCTAGGAAGCCTTGTGCCACAAGTCACACATGCATGCAATCTTAAGGGCTGATAGTAACACCTCGAGCAAGACAGCAGACTTTAAAAAACAGTTCAACACCTTTGGACGCAAAGCTATTGGGGACCCCTAGAATAGGGGGTCCTAAACTTCCTGCATGTCTGCACTTGCTTGTGCAACCTCCACAGAAGCCACTCTCAGCCACAGACACCCGGGAAACAGCACTTGGTTCCTGTATCTGTAAGCACTTGCTGTGTGTGCCCTTCAGAACTATTAGCAACAGCGTGCATCAGTGTTGAAGGAAAACAAACTGGAGACCGTATCTCCAGTGGTCAGTGCCACAGGAAGGCACTGATATGAAGAGGTATGCATATATCAGTGGCTATTATCAGAAAAAATATATAATCCTACACATGATTTGTGTTTTCCAGTATTTTAGCAACAATTTTCTCTGTAATGTGTACTGGACTCACCTAAACATACTGGATCCTGAGCTATTAGTGCCAGTGGGTACTGGCTCTAAAAAGGCACGGGCATTTGTTTTATAAGCCATCAGGGTGCTCTAAATTAATTTCACTTTTGGACCTAACTTTTCATATCATCTGGGAGATTTAATTTTTTTTCCTCAAAGGCACTATGCTATTTTTAAGGGTAAATGTACAATCATAAAGCATCTTCACTACCTAAAGAAGCTCTTACTATACAGTGATAGTAGTGATAGCAGCTAAAGACTTCAAAATCAAGCTTGGCAATCAGTATTTTATATATTTAATTTACAATTATGACTAAAGGCCAAACTGTATCTATGAACAATCAGCTAGCTTAGGGATTTGCTTCTAAATTAAACATGAAACACCATCACCATGAAATGTAAAGGAAGATGAATAAAAAGACCGTGCGAACCCAAGTTACCTCTCTCAGAAACCTCTCCCAATTTCTTTATTTTTGTTTCTGTGTATTCCTTCTATTTTAAGAAATCTTTACATGTAAAACATAATACAATAACTTCTCTTAACTGATATAACGTTAGGAAACAGACTGAAGGATTTCTGAAGGGCAAACACATTTCTCCAAAGGTCACAAATCGCTACGAGCTCAAAATAAAGATGCAATCACAGTTTAAAGAATTAGGCAAGTGGTTTCCAAAGATAAAATGTATATCTATTTCCCCTTTTTCATTCCAACATTCACTGAAAACATATTATGAGAAAATTACTCAGAGAAAAATCAAGCACTCAAGAAGATGAGGACAAACAATAAGTGAAATTAGCCCTGGCTCCTGTACATATGCTTTACAATAGTTTTTAATTGCATGACCTCATGGAGAATTCCTCTTCATTTTTGTCAATTAATGAACAGCCATTCAGATCTTCATTATAATTTGTGGCTCAATGTGTGGTTCTTTGGGACTAGTTTACTAAAAATTGCCCAAACCTTCCCATGAAAGCAGATATTCCCCATTGCCAATGACTTCTAAATAACGTTTGGTATCCAAGTACTTCAAACCTGAAACATATTTGTGGAAGTAAATGAATGACTAGAGAGATTAATCCTGGTTTTGCAGACGAGCTTCTGTCTCCTATAACATGGAAGATGGAAGGTCACATCCCTCTCTGGGGGACATTTTCTTAATTTTAAGAGTTCATCCAGAGGAGGCCATAAAAATGACCAAAGGAGCTGGAGCACCTCTCCTACAAAGACAGGCTGAGAGAGCTGGGCTTGTCACAGCCTGGAGAAGAGAAGGCTCTGGGGGAACCTTATAGCCCCTTCCAGTCCCTGAAAGGTGCCTATAAGAAAGCTGGGGAAGAATGTTCCTGAGGGCACGGAGCCATAAGACAAGGGGTGATGGTTTTAAACTTGAAAAGGGGAGATTTAGGTTGGATATTAGGAAAAAGTTCTTCACTCAGAGTGGTGGATCACTACAGATCACTGGCACAGGTTGCCCAGAGATGCAGTAAAGGCTCCATCCCTGGAGACATTCAAGGTCAGGTTTGATGGGGCTCTTGGCTACCTGATCTAGTGAAGATGTCCCTGCTCACTGCAGGGGGTTGGACTAGATGACCTCTAAGGGTCCCTTCCAACTTTACACATTCTATGTTTCTCTTCCTGGAAGTCTCTCTCACACTCTCTATTCACTGGAGAAGAGCTGAAACCTGTAGAGGAAGGAAGGGGGTTTCCAGCCTGATTACTATACATCACATAGTAAGTGAGCACTAAATTAAAGGTCGTGTCATAACTCTTACACAAAAAGCAGACTGAATTGAAAGCACTGGCACTTCCCTGTCTCTTGAACACTTGCCTTCACAACCCTACTTACATTTTTAGAATGGTTTTGATTTACCAGATATCACCACAGCATATCATGTGGCTGGAACTTGAAATAAGAAGGAAGAAAAAAACACTTAATAATCTTATTAAATGTTTAAATTTCACCTTAATACCTTATGTAAAATTAAATATCCATCCATTTTTCAGACTTACACTGAGCTTTTAAAATTAAGATATGTTTTTATTCCTGCTTGTTAGGAAAGGCCCAATAATCAGTCATTACCTCCTGCCCAGCCAAATGCAACAATGCAGAAAGCAATCAGATTTGGCAGGCCCAGTGCTGGCAATCCACTGCTGCCCCCAGTGCTCTGTCGCTCCAGCCACAGGGATTTTAGTACCCTGTGCACACACTAATTCTCATAACCCTGATTTTCTACCCCTCCTGCTCATGAAACTTTGTTACCCACCCCCTTTAGAAAATATATAGAATTGCATTATATAGATATATATATCATTACAATCATTAATAATAATTACAATTATTTCATGTTAATTAACTTCTCTATGTGTTAAGGATAGAAACAACAGAAAGTAACACAAATCAGGGTAAGACTGAAGGACCCTTGATACCACACAGCCAACCCCACCATATAGGCTGCCAAAAGGACAAATGTTCTTTGCTTTTCTCTTAGAAAAAATTGAAAAATATCTGTCTTCTATAAAATGAAACCCAATAAAATTTTTACTTCCAATAAAAACCCATGAAGGATGAGCTATTTTTTTCCTTCTAAGCTCTATACATGCACACACGTCTGCTCACTCACTCCAAAAAGCCAGATTGCCAGTTTCCCCTAGAACTTTTTTTCCCTTCTTCTCTAATCTGTTCTTTAAAAATGAAACCAAAGCACATTTTTTTCTCAAAATACATCTTTGGAACACTAAAATCAACCCACTCCACCATTTGCTTCTATTTCAAATGCAATTCTGTCGTACATCATTTTGGAACAACCCAAGTGAGTCTCAAGTTACAGATGAAGAAATCCTCAAACTCCTGTTTGGATTTTGGAATAAAACCTTTCCCTGGTCGCCTGTCACAAAGTGTTCAGTTTGCTTACAGTACAAAAGAAACAGTTTGAAATCATCTGCAGGTCACCCGTTGGTTACCCCTGTGTAGATTCTATTCTGTTTCCTTGCTGGTTGCCTGTTCACAGCTAGTGTCAAACCAGCTTTAATAAAATCAAACTCCCAGGTTTTATTATAGCACATTTAGTTTGCATATACACTGTAACACTGTTTCAGCATGTCATATATGGAATATTGCTTTAAAAGGAAAGAGCTCTTTGTTAGCCCTGATCTTGCTAATGCTTTGAAAATTTAATCTCAGAAAAATCCTTCAAATCCCCAACCCCCCAAATTTGCTATAAATTTCAGTATCAGGAAGGCAGTTATTGATTTCTATTTACCAAAATAAAAGAGGATATTATGACCTCCCCCTGTCAACATCTGAATAACATTCTCCTACAAAGCAAGAAATTATAAAAACACCCTGCAAGTAGTTTGTCAGTGAGACTTGCCAAGGACAGCAGAAGGTGACTTACATTTAATTCTGTCTTTATTTCTAGAATCTATTAAAAAAATCTATCTATCCCCATGGTAACACAAAACATATATGCCTCCCATACAGTCTGATTAGTACTTCGTAGTTTGTGTTTTACAGTCCACATTTTGTTTGTTTGAAAATACATAAGAACTGCCTAGTTAATCCTAAGAATCTTCAATGCTATCATCAATTTGTACTTGGAAGTAAGTGAAAGATGAAATGTATCATAGAATCATACGGGCTGGAAGGGACCTGGAGAGCCCATGGGGTCCAACCCCCTGCCAAAGCAGCTCCCCAGCTCATATTGCACAGGGCGGCGTCCAGACGGGGCTGGAATCTCTCCAGAGATGGAGACTCCACACCCCCTGGGCAGCCTGTCCCAGGGCTCCCTCACCCTCACTGGGGAAAAGTTCCTCCCCATCTTGCTGTGGAACTTCCTGTGCTCCAACTTGCAGCCATTGCCCCTTGTCCTGTCCCCACAGACACTGAAAAGGGGCTGCCCATTTCCCCCTGCATCCCATCCTTCAGATATTGATAAACATTCATAAGGTCCCCCCTTAGTCTTCTTCTCTCCAGGCTGAACAGCCCCAGCTCACTCAGCCTTTCCTCACAGGGGAGATGCTCCAGGCCCTTCATCATCTCCGTAGCCCTTGGCAGGTATCGCTCCTTGTTCTACTGTTCTTTGAATTCTATAAACCATCCAGGAGTTCAGTGGTCTCCAAAGGAAAGTCACTTTCAAAGCAATTATCATAATTTTTCAGATTTTAATGATCTAAGACTTGCTTACAAACTAACCTTAGTTTACTCTACTAAAAATGTATGCCTACTGCTAAATCCTTAAAGCTCACAGACTTCCACAAATCGCTATGAGGGGCTGACTGCATTAAATCTCTTAAAATAGGGAAGGAAAACAGAATCATTATGGGTATCTTTTATAATCTTAAAATATGAAGCACTTAAACTGAACTTCAGCAAGTGAACTCTAAAGGGAAATGGACTGAAATGGATTGCATTTTATGGCAACGACCTAGTAAATACTAAGCAGAGATTATACATGAGGACTGTTTCACCAAAGAAGCACAGAAGTCATGACATCCTCTAACAACCTCCAAGAAACCATAGCTAATAAAATTATGTAAGCACAACAAAGCATAAGAAGGACTTTTACTCCACTTTCCAGTGCCTACATATCCAAACAGCATAGTGCCTAAGGTAATGAGGCATCAGTCACATTGCAACAATTCTATATTGTGGTCTTTAATCTGGCACCAGCATTTCAAGAAAGACACAGACAGACTAGAGGGTATCCAAGAGAGTGCCATAAAGATAATCAAAGAGCTGGAGAACCTACCCTGTGAGGAACAACTAAAGGAGTTAGTTCTTTGCTCCCTGTAGAAGGCTCATGGGGACCTCATCACAGTATTCTATGTTTAAAGGATAGCTACAATGATGATAGAGGTTCTCTTCACAAGGAGCCACATGGAGCAGATAAGGGACAACTGGTATTTGTTGCCCTGTGAGAGGTTTCATCTCAACATAAGAATGAAGTTTTTTCTGGTAAGAACAATCACACACTGGAACAACCTCCCTGGGAACATGGGAGAGTCCCCACTACTGGAAGTTTTTAAGATGCAATTGGTCAAGGTGCTAGACAATCTCATCCAGGCTCCCTTTCCCATGAAAAGTTGGAGCAGATGATCGTTCAAGGTCCCTTCCAGCTTGGGCTGTTCTATGATTGTATGATTAACCTCCAGCTTCCCTTTCCATGACTGAACATACCAAAATATAAAAACATTCATCTTAGGCACACAACACCAAAGTGTTCATCATTCTACATTCTCCATATCATTCTGCAGGTACCCTTCACAATCCAATCAAGATCATCTAGTCCAAACCCCCCCACAATGAGCAGGAATCAAGTTGCTCAGAGCCCTGCCCAGCCTGACCTTGAATGTTTCCAGGGCTGGGCCATCTACCACCTCTCTGGGCAACCTGCGCCAGTGTTTCACCTCCCTTGTAAAAAATAACAAGCCTTATTATCTGGTCTGAATAACCCCTCTTTCAGTTTAAAACCATTACCCCTTGTCCTATTGCAACAGGCCCTGCTAAAAAGTCTGTCCCCAACATTCTTCCGAGTCCCTTTAAGAACAGGAAGACTGTAATAAGGTCCTGTTGGAGCCTTCTGTTCTCCAAGATGAACAAACCCAACAGCTACAGCCTTTCCTCTCAGGAGAGGTGCTCAACTGCCCTGATCATCCTCCTCTGGAGCCATCCCAATCTTGAGATTCTTTCTAGATGTCTTTTCCAAAGGCTGAACAATCACCCTAAAGCACTTTTCTATTTGCAACTAACCTTGAAAACGACTCAGGGCAAGGAAAGAGGACCACATCTGTCTCAGTACAACTACCTCATCTTTTCAGGGGTTTGCTTGCACAGAACTGTGTGTATGAAATATACTCAGAGTTTTCACTTTCCATTCTATTCCTTCAAAGGAGACCTTCTGAAACAGACCTCAGATGCAGCATGCCTGGTTTAAATCATAACACTTTTTTTTCTGTCTACATAGTTTAGCAGGTTGACTAAGCCATTTATTAGCTACGAAGCTAAAGGCATCTCTCTAAATAAAAGTCTCATAAAATACTCCAGTACAAGAGTAAGCTACATTGGTTGTTTGGTAAATAACTTTTTTCTTTCCTAAGATGAGTTTTGATCTAGGGCCTCAATCTTAGAAACACCCTAGAACACTCAGCTTGGCTTCAATTGCACCAAGTCTTTTTACTCACTCTCTTTATACTTGAAAGGATCCTCAGAAAAGTTTAAAGGGCCCAACAGGAAATTTGTTTCAGCCTCATCTGGCAAAAATTCCATCTATTTCTCACACCATTTGGTCCTTGCTCCTAAAACCAAACGAGAAGTCACCCCACTCATCCCCCCTGTTCCCCTTCTCCATAAAAGTAGCAAATTACCTTTATTGATCTGACCAAATTCTAAATTGGGCAATTATGTTTGGTCTCTCTACAGTCATCTGCTATTTCAACAGAAATAGTCCTCACATCACATTTTAAACTCTAAGGAATTTTTTTTTACTGCTAAAATAGCTACTATGCTCCAACTGTGAGTTTCAGTGATCTCTTTAGCTGACTTAACAACTCACAGGAGTCTTGTTTGACCTAATTAACTAAAGCTCACAGAGAACTTGCAGATCCTTTATTTAGAAGTAGTATAAAAATAACAGATCTTATCAACACATACTGGGTAAGAGGGAAAGTTATCCACTTTATTGGTATTATTTTTCTGTCCCAGTGGAAGTCATACACTGGTCTGGGCAACTACCTGAGGGCCATAGACATGCAGTGGGCCATAACAAATGCAATTTTGCATCTTTATCCACCTTTGTGCTGACAGAAGCCTCTCCAAGGTTTGTTCTTGCTTTTCTGCTCTCTACTCTTTGTCTCTCCAGAGGAGTCACAAGAACAAGCCCAGCTTCCCACAGCAGCACCAATAATAATCTTGGTTTTCTTTCCCCTTGCACTTCATGTTAAGTACAATACTGGGGAAGAGAATCCCCAGCATCTTTTGTTTATAAGCCTTTGCAATACTGAAAGGATAAGCAGAATCTTCTTTTACATTTCTCGGGCTTCCCACAAAACAAAATAGGTACCTTCTTCAAATTAATCTAACCAACAACTACTTGAGCCAGGTAAAACAAAGCAAAAGGTCCATCCACTTAGGGACACTCTATGTACATGTGTGTATGTGGGTACGTGCACTCACACATCTGGTCAGCTACAGCCACCAGACACTCTGCCCACACGATGAGCAGATCAGTGTGCAGGGTTTTCAACACTCAGTTCCTGCCAACTCCCTCCCAAAGCTTTTGTACAATGACAGTCAAAAGGAGGAAAATCCAAACTGAATAGGTTAAAGAGAATATTGATGTTTTTGACAAAAAGTAGTTACTAAATTTCACTGCTTCTGTGCTCATCTTGGAAGCCTGGATACAGCCAGATCAGAAGGCAAAGAACTGTGTTTTATTTTCCAGTGCCACGGCATGATCTCTATCTGCACACAGGCTACATATTCACACAGGGGTAAATGTACTCTTTCTATCCTAGGACCATGAAAGTCATAGCATCTTTGCTCCTTAAAAAAAATTCTATTATTGATTATTCAGTAACAAGAAAGTGTTATTTTTAGGTAGATTTTTTTTAACTAGGGTATCACTACTGCTACAAAAAATACCCAGTACAAATAACAAAAACCCTGAATACAAATAATACTGGTATGGAAGCTATCAGAAAATGTATTTCTCTTTCCAGTTTGAGACAAACCGCCTGCATCTTCAAAATTCTTATCGTTTTGTTAGCATTTAAAGGGATGTAATATCAGAATCTAACTAGGCAGAGCATAATGTGATATTAGAAAGAAGCCAAGAACACGCCATACATCTTTATTTCAAATTCATTTTAGGCACAGCCCTTCCTTTAAGAATTCATCACACACAAATGCCTTTTTCTCCACAGTGTCAGCTCCTAGTTCCACTATCACTTGCTTTCACCTTGATAGCAAAAATTACAAGAAGATCACAACCCTGTATGGTTCAGTGAACTCAGACTAATCTTTCCAATATATATTTCCCAGACTTACAAACTAAAATCACTGTCCAAGTCTCATAACTCAAACCTATTCCAGCTTCCCCACACACAGTTCCTTCCTAGTAATAAGCACAGGCTCTCTGTGGTCAGAGAGCTGAGGAAGATTGCCAATATTTTACACGAACTAATTTTCTACAGCTGTCTCTCTCAAAGTTGCGCCTCACTTTGCCCTTCTATTTCTCATTGTTCTCTTCCTCCCTTCATTATTATTATTTTTTTCCCCATCTGAGCTATTTTATCTCAGAACAACACAGCATCCCTCTTCAGGCAGTGTTTTAATCACTCCAGGCTTCCTGGGTATGATGTTCCAGTTCCTATTGTTTAACTGAAAACCGAAGTACAAACCTAACAATGTATCTCAATATTACTAAAGCAGTTTCTTGGAATTTTTAATTGAAACAAATGTGGTCTTTCAAACCATAATCCAAGTAAGAAATCTGCCAAAAAGCATGAGACAAACATTTCAGCCTATTCAGAGATATTAAGAGATGCTGTACCTTTTGTTCAGCAGCTGTCTTGCAGTGCAATGCTGCTAACTAATGAAGTGCCTATCATTCTTCTTTATTGGTACTGACCTGCTGAAAACACCTGCAGTAACAGCTAACATTTGAACTTCCACTATGGTAAGAAACTTTTCTACAAAGCTGACTAGGCACAGAAGCCTGATAAACAACAGTAATTAGGTTTCTTAGATGATTCATATTACTGTTTGGGAATAATAAAAAAAATCTGCTGGTGCTGATCCAACACAAAGCAAGTCTTTTCATTTAGTTTCTTAATATATGTTAAGATATGACCTCACAGCATAGCTTCTAGCCTATATACCAGTTAGAAAATGCTAATCCCAGCTCTGCCACATCCATTTGCACATCTCTGTATCCCTCCTCGGGCTTCAGATTTAGTCTGTAAATGCAACAAGTTTCTCTTACGCTCCTAAACATGACACACTGATTGTTCTTCCATGTCAGAAGAACTATGGTACCACATCACTAGTCTTGAACATAAGGAAACACTGTCAGTGTTTGAGCAGGGGAGTTGTGGAGTTTTCATTCACAGGAAACTAAAAATATCACTGGCCACAATCCAGGACAACCTGCTTTAGCTGACCCCACTTGAGATGGCAGCTGAACTAGATGGTCTGAACAGATCCCTTCCAACCTGAACAATCCTCTGACTACTTCTGTATTAGAAAAATATTGGGAGTTCAGTTTGGGGTTGGGTTTTTTTTTTGTGGTGGGATTTTTTTGGGTTTGTTTGGGCTTTTAAAAATAACTTCTGGAGAAACCCTCCACAAGAAGTATTTTCTACTCCAAAGCTCAACCCATTTCTTCTTGTCATGGAGCAGATGCCTCCTTCCAAATTTCTATGAAAAGAGTAAATTCTTTCCTGTTAATTAAGAATACAATAGTGTTGTGTGTGATGTTATAAGTATAATAAGCTAGACTAGAAAGCAGTCCCAAAAAGAAAATTACTAAGTGAAAGTTTATAGCCAGAGCTTTCTCTCTTCATCCCCTCAAGGAACTAGTTTTAACAATAAAAAAGAAACAGATTAGTACAAAGGAAGTGTAACTCATTTGTAGGTAAAATGATTCCCCTTTCTCCTATTCAGTACCACTGTCAGTATTACTGTTGTCTTCTTCATCTGACACCAGGGAGAGAGAAAATCTTACAGGAAGAAAACAGAAAAGATTGCTTTATTCACATACACCAGAGAGGTAATCATTTGAAACAGAAAAAGCAGGAGTACTGAGCATAAAAAAGGTGTATACACCACGTGTAATGCCCCCCCTCAGGCTGGATGCTACTTTCCAAGAAAATTTCTTGAGAGGCATGTGATCCCCGTAGAAGTGGGAGCAAAGGAAATAAAACTGGTTTCCTAAAAGACTTGATTGCTTTTTGAAGAGAGTCTGGAACATGGTTGGTTATGCTAGAGACACAGTAGACTCATTTAATTGGATCTTTTATGATTTCATTTCTTAGGTATCTAACTATTGTCACTTCAGGTTTAAATAAGGCAGCAGAGCTGCAGCAGCTCTATGAAGGATATGTCTCTAAAGTAAAGGAAGGCAACTCCTGTATGTACCACCTACAGTTCCTGATCTTAAAACCTACAGTTATGGCTTGCAATTATTAAGCTAAAAAGGGAGGGGAAAAAAAAAAAAAAGAACACACCTTGAAATGTGCAAGGGTTTATTCACTGTTCCATGGGGTTTGGCCATTAAAAAAGTAAGAACAAAGATGAAAGCAGAGGTAGGTGACATTATGTGGCAGTAACTGAAAATTATATATAAAAAAATAGATGAGTATAAAACTCAATACACCTGAGTGTCTGTTTTTAATAGAGGATGGAACAATCATACAAAGAGACCTCTAAGTTATTCCTCTTTCAAACTCGGTGCTAAAACACACACTTACAGACTGTGATGAATAATTCTTTGAAGTGACTTACAGAAAGTCTTCTATTTTGTGCTACTACACTTATATGCTATTTCTTACATATTTAAGAACACTAATTTGTGTGACACTTAAAATATCTCCTAAGTTATTTGAGAAATAAAGTACAAGAAGAAGACTTCTGTTCTTACCACATACAGCTGTTTCCAGAGCACAGCCCATTCCTGCAGCGTGGCTGTGACTTCAGTCACCACGGAATCTTCAAGAGGAACGACTGTTTCATATTGCCTGTATGAGAAGGAGGGGAAAACATTAGGAAAGGTACCCTGGAAAAGGTAGGAAAAAGAAAGGCCAACATAGTCATTTGTAAAATGCTGGAACGTGAACTTGTTTAAATTTGTTCGAAGTATCTTAAGAGCAACATTTGTCTACCACTGAAGCAACTATAGTCATATCAACTGTTGCTCCACTACATTCCACAAGAATCAGTTTGAGTAAAGCATCTGACCTTATCACCACCTACAATTACCTGACAGGAGGGTGTAGAGAGGTGGGCGATGGCCTCTTCAGCCAGGGGACAGGAGATGGGACAAGGGGAGATGGGACAAGGGGAAATGGCACAAAGCTGCACCTGGGCAGGGTCACTTTAGACGTTAGGAAAAAATTTTTTCACTGAAAGAGTTGTCAGGGCCTGGAACAGGCTGCCCAGGGAGGGGCTGAGTCACTGACCCTGTGTGTGTTTAATAAAGGGTACATGAGGTACTTAGGGATATGGTTTAGCTTAGGACAGGAACAGTTGGACTTGATGATCTTAAAGGTCTTTTCCAACCTTGTGATTCTGTGATTTCCTAGTTCAAAATACATGATTTCATTCTAGGTTCAGGTCAATGAAAACACTTTACTACCGTTAAATTAACCTGCCTGCAAAGTGGGGTCCTTCATAGTTCGTGTCCCATCTTTCTAAGCCAGTCCAACCCTTTTTTCCACTATAATTAGTACACTAGTTAGTATTATTAACTACAGAAAAGATCTGCCATCTAACCCTTCCTATCCAGAAGAGTTTTTCAATATTGACTTCAGGTTGGAGCACAGGGACTTCTTCTCAGTGAGGGTGATGGAGCCCTGGGACAGGCTGCCCAGGGGGTGTGGAGTCTCCTTCTCTGGAGAGATTCCAGCCCCATCTGGACGCCAACCTATATGACCTGTTCTAGGGACCCTGCTTTGGCAGGGGGGCTGGACCAAATGATCTCTGGAGGTCTCTTCCAACCCCTGTAACTCTGTGATATGAAATTGGTGAACTATCTTCTAATCAAAAAGAATAGAACTTGCCCTATTGTGGTTGGACCAATTGGAACAATATTCCACCGGCTCTGAAGCAGCAGAACTGACAAACTGAAAATTGGTGGCTTGAAAGGTGGTTCGGGATGAGCAGTGTCAACTGAGACACAGCCTCTGTGGCACATCCAGCCACCAGGAAGGGCACAGATTCCTTCCTCTCCAGCAGTACGACTGTGCATAGAGCTTGCTTGGAATTCTCCTGAAGGGAAGTTACAAACTCCCCATTCCAGAACCAGTTTAGGCTATTTCTTCCTACTTTGTGCAGAGTTAAATGAATGCTAATGAGCAAATATGCAAACAATGAATTCTGAAAGGTGTGTGTGTGGGGTGTTTTTGCTGGTTAGTTTATTTTTAAAAGAGAACACAGTTAATCCTTAAAAAAAGAAGCCACACACTTTCATGCAGTAATTTGCTTGTGAAAATTCTTACTAGAATTAATTGTGCTACATTAACTGAAGCCAAAAGTAAGAAGTGATGGGGAAGAGGATGATGAAATTAGGTCACTGTATGTATCCCTACTCTTGGAAGAGATAATTAAAAGAAAGCTTCAATTCTTCATTTCAAAGCTACCAAAGCCTCATATTCACATCAATGACATAAGTTAATCCAATATAAAGATCCAAAACATGCATGTATTAGAACCATCACTATCTTAGAAACCTGGCATAGTCATATTAGGAGTGCATTCATCCCACTAAAGCCGGGGCTGGGAAGCTACAATTCATATACATACATATCTAAGAGACAAGACACATCAGGATTTTTTCCCCCCCCATCGTTACGCCAATGAACTTTTCATCCCCACATTTAGTTATGGGGAACCAAAATACTGACAGACACTGTGCTCTGTTTCACTCCTGCAATGCTTACACTTGGGTTGGGTTTTAAGGTTGGCTTGGTTTTTTCCTGAATTTGGCCACAGTAAGACTCAATTCATTCTCAATTCATGCTGCAACAAATCTCTATGAGTACGCTTGTCATCTGAAGTGTGCTGCTAAGAATATGATAAAAATCTCAACACCTATTCTTTAGCTCACATTCAGAGATAATTTCCATCGTTAAACAAAAAGTATGCGTGTAGTATAGATCATCTTGACACCAGCAATGTTCAAAATGATACCATAACCACTTCGAGCTGAAAACTCAGTTCTTTTCAGATGGCTGTAAAATGCCATTACAGTGAAGGGGATTCAAACTAGTTCAACATCCCTTTATGAAACCACAGAAAATGAAAGGACAAAAGGAATCACACAATACACTTTAGCTAATGGGGGTGGAGGGGAGGAGAGCAAAACCAAAGGAAAATGGTCTTTTAAAAATTATTTTTAGAAACAGATTTACAAACTTCTGGCATTGGTGGGAAAAAAAAAACCCAAACCAACCACATTTTGGAAGATATGTGAATATATTCCTCAATACAGGGGCAAAAATTCTTTTACCAAAACATGAAATAACCATGATCTCTGGTTTACAATTGTATCACGTTCTGTTGTACAATTGGTATAGCTGTCTCTGACACTTATTTTTAAAAGGCACATCAACTTTCCTAGGAAGTATCTAAATATCCTGAACTGGTTGCCCTTTAAACATTGAGTACTAATTAACTACAGATTATAGGAAACTGGTCTTATCCCTAAGGAGAATACACATTCTATGCAATATATATAATTTTATTACACCCCAAAGTTAAGAAGCCTCAGTATCACAGTTGCCTTTACAATCTTTACTCACTCCCTCAGAGGATAAATATTCAACTCAAGGCCATCAGAAGCCACAAATTTTTCTACAGATAATTCACTAAATGCCATTTAACACGTTTTATCTTTCACATGTAATTTGTTGCCTTGGGTAACAGTCTGAAACGCTGCACATATAAATCTCCCCACAGTGGCCTTAATCCAGAAAATGCAGGTAAGAGTAGCAGCAAAGACACAGGATATTGATATCAGGAGTCTTAATCTCCCAGGAAACTTTGCAGGTTGTAGAGCCTACACACAGTAAAATCTCTGAAATTGTTTCCATCAGTACTGTTACTCGCATTAACTAAATTAAACCAGCCTCTAGGTTTAACATATGAGCTACTTCTAAAGACAGTGAAGGTAAAACATTTTCAGCAGTGTATTTCAGTCATTCTTTGGCTTGAGCTGCAGAGGGTTGGATCCTTTTGAAAAGCTTCACCGTAACGTAGCTACCCTGTCAGCTAGGTCGCAGTGAACACCCACCGATGGCAAGATGGGCTGTCTGCACACTGCTACCTCCATAACAGAGGAACATGTAGAATTTGGGCAGAGAGGAACAAGCAGAATTGAAAGACAGAATCACAGAATCTTTAAGGTTGGAAAAGACCTCTAAGATCAAGTCCAACTGTCTAATACCACCATGTCAACTAAACTACGTCCTGGCGTGCCACATCTATGTGTTTCTTGGACACCTCCAGTGGTGGCGACATGTTCCAATGCCTGACCAAACAAGTGGAACTCTTTAAAATGCATGTGTTTCAGTTGACACTTCTGGAGTTATAATTTTATGAGCAAAAAGTGAACAGGAGCAAACCAACAGAATGGATTATTGCTACATTAAAAAAAAAAAACCACAACCAAACCAAAAACCAACCCCAAAGCTCTGCAGAGTTACAGTTCATTTTTAAAAACTCTAATACGCAAAAGATATAATGAACTACAAATCACTCTATAAATTTTAATAGCTGTTTCTTAGATTCCCTTCTAGATGAGAAACACTGCAGCTTCTTAAAGAGAATGAAAATTACTCACCCTCTGTTACTGACGATTGCCTTTTTCAAGTGAATATAGTTTGCTGGAAAAATCCCCTGGAAGAGAAAAAATTCTGTATGTTAAAAAAATACACTTGCAGCTTTAAGCATTCATATCCTAAGCCACAATAAGTAATTGCCAATATACTTAATATAAAAACACTTTATTATTTTAGTACTTTATTACTTGCATACCTTAGAGTTGTCCTTTCTCCTCCCCCTTTGCAACAAAAAGCTGTTTAAACCTACTTGGGATAGCCCTGGTTAGTTCCCTTTTGCTGCTCCCATGATGGCTGGATTCTAACTTTGCCTGTGCCCTTGTGTGATTAAATGTGGGGAAAAGAGGTAACTTAAACCCAATTTTTCACAGTGTTCCATTACCTCTATGAAACACATGGCCCTGCATCCTCAGAGCAAATGTCAGCCTGCAAAAACGGTAAGTCAGTGGGGAATACAGGATCAGCCCTGGTAATCTTCATGTTAAAAACCAGCTGGCAGCTCACAAAAATGTCAGTAACCAAGTGTAGGCTTTAAATTTTTAGAGCTTTAAACCAGTACAATTTAGGAATGAAAATTTACCCAGGGGGAAGGAGGGGACATGGGTGGTGGTGGTGAAAAGAACACTAAGAAAAGATGATTCAAAGTGCTGAGAAAAATTCCTTCCTTTTCACAGGCAAGACTGAAATTGCAGAAGGAAAAAAGATTGATCTAACGGGAATGGCTTCATCGGAGGAAAAAATAGTAAGTGCACATGCTTTCAGCCACATGAAAATCTGGAGAAGGAAGAAATGCTACTTTGGTTTCTTGTTTGGTTCACTTCCAATTAATGCTATTTATTTCTTTCATCCTGTGCTGGTTACCTAAGAAACCAAGGAAGGTTTGTAGGGCTCTCCGATCAAAAGAGAACATATACACAAGCAAAAGATAGAGCAAAACACAAAATCAATGCAGGTTTTTAAATTTAAAGAGTATTATAGTAATGAAAGCATAATACAGGTAGCATTATATTCCATAACACAGGTAAAAATGAGGAAATCGGGTATTATTTTCTTTTTAAATACAATTAATTCTTAATCCAAAAGATAATGAAGTGATTTTTGCATAGAAGTGACTGTTTCCATGTTTGCATAGACACTTTTACACAAATATGTGTGCACTCACAAAAAATCCGTATCAGAACAGTCAAAAAAGTTCTCCAACAGCAAAACAGGCATGTGACTGGAAAACAACCAAATGCAGTGGTCAAAACCTGAAATATTTTTTTTCATCAGACATTTTGTCAAAATGGTCTTAGATTAATAATGCAAATTATTAAATCAGTTCTTTAAAAATCCTGAATTAAGCAGTGCAAGATCACCCCTCTATGCCTTTCTTGGGGGAGCAGTGTGGAGAAGATCAAAATGCATGAGATTTATAAACGTTGGAAACATTACATGTTCACGTTAGGAAGGTTTATGATCTTTTGGGTGACTAATGAGTGTCACTTAGAAAATAAATCCAATACTCCCACAGGGAAAAAAAGTTGGAGAAGTAAAATCAAGGGTAAGGGAAAACAAGAGTTACAGGTTTGCAATAGCAAAGTAGATACAATCTCCCGCTAAATTAAAAAAAATGTATTCACACTTACCTTTACATTGGGCTTCTTAATGGAAACACCTCTGTACCAGCCTAAAAACATAAAACACATTATATTAATTTGTGGCACTCGTTACTTTACACAGAAGCTAAATGACTGAAAGTTTCAGTTACTGAGATCATCTCAAAAACCAGCTGTGCCTCATGTAGCTCTGATTTTTTATGGGTTTTTTTTTGTTTGGCTGGTTTGTTGTTGTTTGTTTTATTTTATTCTTTTGCTGTGCAATGAGAAGAAGCAATTAGAAACCTGGACTGCTCCTGTTTATTCTCACCAGGAGTAACAGCAACTTAGTATACCTAGTCACTGTGCTCAACAATCATTAGCCACTGTGGCAAAGATGTATTCAGCACTCATGCAAGAATCTGTACTAAACACTCTTCTTACACGCTGGTACACATGAGTCTCTTTGTAGTGTTTATCTCAAGTCTCCAGACTTCAAAAAGCTGTCCTTTTAAAGGCAGGAAAAGCTGTTATCATATATTTCTAATACTGTTTAAATGAATAGAAATCCTTTGCTCCTATGCATGTCTGTGAGACTAGGAAAGAGACTTCAGGATTTGTGTTCACAAGGCCAATTATTGCTCTTGTATGAGCTCCAGTCAGGATAATAAATCAGGAGTAAAAGCCAAAGCTGCAAGTTAAAGAGAATCACCCAATTACTCCTACTGTACACAGGTAAAAGCAACATCACTCCATGCAAGATTCATCAGGAAAAAATTGCTACAAACACCATCCAGTTTAGCAATGGCATAGGAGCACACTTCAGTCATCATGGTAGATGAGCTGCTCTTCCACTTCGTAAGACACATAAAACTTATTTGAATCCTTGTCAAAAATGCGTCACTGTCTTTCTATCTAGGTCTAGTGACTCAGCCCCAGAACATAAGTTAAATCTCAAGAGCTGAGCCTGAGACACCCCATGGCAGCATGGGCCATGAATAGTGCCTGGGGGCAAGGCCTGCCTGGGGGCAAGGCCTGTGCTGAGGCCTGGTCATCCCTGGAGATCACAAATTTGTGGGCAATGTTAGCCAGGCCCAGCCTCTACACCAGCACCAAGTTCAACTGCCTGCATGTCACTACGTCTACTGCAGCCCAGTATTCTGACAGGCAACAATCCAAACCCAGTAATATCACATAATCTAAATCCATTTTCCATAAAAATTCCTCTATTTTTTCCAGCAACTTCCTTTTTTTTTTTTTTCTACAGCAGAAAGACATAATTTAGTGCCTGCAGCATTTAAGAGAGAACTAGGAAAACAGTCATTTGTAACAGAAAACAGAGAACAGAACAAAGTAACTGTGCATTTTGTGTGTCTCAGAAAAAGGACTTCAGATTTGGCTGAATTATTACTTGAGTCTCATTTAAATGCACAGAAATGGGGAGTGTGGTCTTGATTCTGTTTTAAAGACAGGCTGCTAGTCTTGAATTATTTTTATTTTAAGGAAATTTGAGCCAATATAGAGGAGAATAATTGATGAATTTATAAATCTTAATACAGAAAAAAAGAATCCATCTTCTTTGTTGCAGAAATTTTTCATGAAGGTAGGACATAACACAAAATTTATTTTCCCATGAAATTATTGCTTATATTAAAAAGTAAAATTTTATTTTCAATTTATTTGATCAAGCTTCATGGCAATCTCATCAATATAAACATATATGCACAAGCAAGACATACAGACCCTTAAAATGAGTAATTCCTAAAACTCCATGCAACTGTGCTCACAACACCTGCTTTTGAGTAACAGATGCTACATATTTAAGGCCATAGAACAAAAACCCCAGCTATTTCATGATTCATTTTTCCAATATTAAATACAGCATGATGCTAATTTTTATATTCACAGACTCTGTACCATAGAAATAAACAAACATTGAAAGACAAACAGAATGGCAAACTTCTCAGTATCTATAAAAAAATGTGTACAAAGTTAGAACAAAGCCCGATAAAGCAGGTGCCTAGTAATGACACAGATGTGCAGGGTAGGTGATAAAACACATTTCCCCAAAACTACCTTATTTTCCAAATTTCCTGTTCTTAATCCCAAAGTAAGTTTTCAGAGGTTAAAAGGTATGTGTTCAGAGTGTAAAAGAAAGGAATGGAAGAACCACTGAGAAACCATCTAGCTCATGCAAGCAATATCTCTGAACTTCTCCTTGCAGTTGTTTAGCCTGTTTTCAACAACATCCAATAATTTATCACCAGGACTGAATAACAAAACACTTCATGCCTGTGCAAAATGATTCATACAACTTCTGCAAAACCTAATTCCAAGGTATTTCTGCACAGTATTGTAAGCAAACAGTGTATATTTCTGCTTCTCCACACAAACCAGTTTGTAAGTCATGGTGTTGCAGCAATCTTTTTAGAAGAAATTTCTTCCACTGATGGAAATTGGACAGGAAAACTGCATGTAACAATAGCATTTTGATATAGTACTTGAAAAATCTTGGATATTTAGGTCAAGTAAAGATGGCAAATCCTCACTGCACAATGTATGTCAGTCTCTCAGACATAACAGATGCACTTTATTACTTGAACTTTCTTTGCTGCTATTCGAATCCAGGATTTTTTTTTTCTTTTGGAGAATATGGAAAACATTTTATTGAATTCCCTTTTTCAGGTACTTTTATACATTTGAAATGGTGTATTTCCCCATAATCTTGTAGACTGTGCTTTCCAAATCTTAGTTTTCCTTTTTCTCTTGTCTTTTTCAGTGTGGTATAATAGCTTTAAAAACTGCACTCCTGTTACAGATTTTCTCCAACTCCATGCAAGCAAGATGGGAGGGAAGGAAGAACCTGAAAGTACTAAAGCGTGAAACGTAATTCCTTATTTTCTTACACTGAACATCACCAAGAACTCACTCTTTATCTCAAAGGAAAAGCTGTATGGAAAAACTACAATGATTTTTTTAAAAACACATTTAGAAAATTGCATCTGCATTATGTTATTCACTAAAATGAACAAAACCTTTATTCTGGAATTAGTCATAAATAGATTAATATTGATCTAATAATGTGTTTTAAAACACATTTATTTTGGAGGAGTGAATCACAGCCGTCATCAAATCCAGGCAGGTGTTTCAGCTAATTGCGATCACAACATGCCCCAGCCACAGAGACCTCAAAGTTGACTGATGTTTTAGATGCTACTGTCCAACAAATAGTTAATTAGTAATATTTTAGAATTATGCCTGTCATTTTCTGATGATACAAGGCCTTTAAATGATTACTGACTTCAAGGAAGTGGTGAAAAAAAGAGGATTTAAAATCAGGAAGCAAGAAAACATGGCTATGAAGTAGCAAGAGTTTTGTAAGAATGTGAAACAACACTCATGAGCATCCACAGTTTGAGCAGATTAACTGTCTGTTTCATCAGTAACTCATAAGAATTTGGAACAGATTAAGTTAAGGGGCAAGACCAGAGCTAGAACACATACAAATCCCTACAAAGACTCTGCTTCATGCTCACAATGCCTCCTCCCCCAGTTCCTTTTCCAACAGCTAAAGAATATTCTCAAACCACTCGAGGTAGTGGATGACCTAGGGAGTGGAAAACAGCTAAATCTAACTGGTTTTCAAAAGATGAATCACTGTACTGGGTCTACCTAGCTGGGGTTAACTTTCTCAGCAGCAGCCTGCTTCTGTGTTTTGGATCTGTGGCTACAACAATGCTGGTAAGAGACCAACACTTTGGCTACTGCTGAACAGTGCCTGTACATCATCATCAAGGATTTCTCTTTCCCCACCATGTGCTGCCCTGAAAGAGCAGGCTAGGGGGAAGCAAGAAGCTATGAGGAGGCAAGAAGCTGGGAGGGGACACAGCTGGGACAGCTGACCTGAGTCAGCCAAAGGGATATTTTATAGCATAGAACTTCATCTGCTGTAAGAAACCCAAAATCTAGTCTATTGAGCACCATGTATAAGCAGTGGCCTGTTCAGGATAGGAAAGATAACACTAAATACATCCCAAAGAAATCTGATTAATTTCAAGTGTATCTCATAGTCAAAGTAGATAAAATGACTAAGACATCCTAGAACAGGCAAAAATACCTTCAGTGACACAGATGACACTGCAAGGAAACTTTTTCTTTGATCACTCAGGAAGAGGGGCACAGGATAGGCTTCCTGCTTACATCACAGCACAATGACAACTAACGGCAGCACTGCCGTGTCTGAACGTTTGTGAGAAGCTGGGGGTGAAGGCAGCCATTTGGATTGCATCTTAATGTGTCACTGGGCATTTCTGGGTGTCACTACATGATGAATTTTGATGAACAGAGGTGCAAGGCATTGTGTGTGTTTGTTTTAAAGGGACTGATAGTATGACACACACAATGACTCAGTAAAATAGAACCTGTCCATGCAGGAATCACAGATGCTTTTCTAATCTGATTTTGAACACCTCACACTTTATATACTCAGTAGGCCCAAGACAAAAGTTTAATCGATATATCACAGAAGAAACCAGAAGACTACCTGAAGCAATACAGCCACACCTACCATAGTGTCTAAACATAATTATGCTTCTAAGGCAAAACATAAAACCCAGGAAAAAACAACAAACCTTTGCAGCTGCTTTTTTCAACACCATCTAATGGCATTTGATACACGTTAAGGAAAGTGTGTACAGAGGTGGGTGCTCTACAGCTCTGCCCTCTGTATACCCTACACAGCAAACAAAGCCTCAAAGATTACTTCCATAGTAATAAAAACAGAGAAAAACAGAAGGAAAAGTACCCCACTGTGCCTGTTGCCTCTGCACAACAAGACCACCACTTGCTGGTACCTTTTTCTTCAAAATGCATTCTCTATACACATATTCACACTGTAGGTTACTAGCAAGCCAGTGATAAAAGCAAAATTACTCAGCAGTATATGCAGAACATGTCCCCATCCTCCCTTTTGTTCTGGGACTTTCAGCTGTATTAGGCTTTCTCTGCTCAGCTCCTCTGAACCCTACCATACAACAGGGCCTCTGAAGAGACAGGACTGAAAATATTTAGGTAAATAAGGCATCTTTCACCTGTACAGATGGAAAAACAGTGTGGGAAATGCAAAGGCATAGTACAGAAACCTGCACACTTTCAGATGAAGACTGAAGAGCAGTCTTTGCAAAGCTGGGTCGCGCGCAGAAGTCTCAGCAATAGCTCAATCCTAGTTAAATTGCAAAAGGAGCTCTGTGGCAGGCCTGCACATCTCAATCTCTTAATCCCAGTGACGAGAAGAGCTACCCACATTTTTTGATCTTTACTTGAAACCACCTTGAGCAAAACAGGAAATTCTTTCTAAAAGCCACCCTGTAACCCTTTTCAGATTTCCACTTAAGCAACAACAGATCTGGCACACAAAATGCTCATTGCTTTTGAGCACTTAGAACCAAAAATGCTGTAATTGGAAGGTATTGATCTATTTTTCAGAAAAAGTAAAGCTCAGATATCTGGGTTGAATAAAGCAGCATCAGCTGCACACTGCAGAAAAAATTCCTCTCGGAATTTCTTGACGAACAGAGTTCTGACAATAAATTACATCAGTATTTACATTAAATTCTAAAGCTAAATTTGGTTCTCAAAGCACTGCTAGTAGAATCTGCTACAGGAACTCAAACCTTCTTTGTCCTACAAAAATAAGTATATGCTGCAGTATTGTGTGTAACGCTCCGAGTCTGGAGGGAAGCTATCTTTGCATACCTGCCAACAAACGATTGCTTTTACTCTGGCTGCAGAGTACCTTTGTGCAGAGCTAAAGGTACTCAAAATGACCCAGAAGAGGCATGGTAAAAGTGCTGAACAAAAGCTTCTTGATCCCAAAACCAGTCAATGCCAAGACCACTCTGTTCTGAGCTTGATGCCCTGAGCAGTGCCAGGACAGGACGAGCAGCAGATGAATACTCAACCCAGCCTGCCAACACTGTGTCAGGGAGCAGCCTCATGCCAGCAGAACCACAGGAATATGCTAATAATGCAGTCAGAGAGATACCACAACAAAGCAGTAGAGAGAATGTGTTTAATCTTGGTCCTAGCCAAATAGAGGGCCATCAGGAAACCATTTCTGTGCCCCAAAAGACTAGTTTGTAAGGCAAGATCTTCCAGAGCAGCTGTGAGGGTCAGAGCCTTCAGTTCCACTCTGCAAAATGTAAAGAAAAGGGATATCTCACTGGAGACAACATTCTCATGGAAGCCCAGATTTCTGGGAGTGAGTCAACCTGGCCCAGCCAGCCACAGCACAGCTCTTGACTCATGGTGGAAGGGCATGAGTTGCTGCACTGAGCAGAGACCTGCATTGCTCCCTCAGGAATGAGAGTCTGAAGTGTGATTCCTCACTCATCTGTATGCTACATCTCGGGACCATGGCAATGAAACCACCTCTCAAAAGCACACCCAATTCTTCAAAAATTTAAGGAAACACTAACTGCAAGCTGTATCAGCTGTATAAAAGCCTCCCAAACACTGGAAAGCCTTCATTCAGCCACACTGTCACTGCTGGAATAATAGAGGGAAACTTTAAATATATTAAACTGTTTAAGAACACTGTTATTAACACACACACACTGAAACCATGTAAAAAAATACTTGTGTGGATACCAGAATTTGCATGGACAGGGTAGTATTCAGAACTGGTGCTTCAGGCATCAGTTACTGTTTCTTTTCTTCAGTGACTATATGAGAGCCTCAAGGCAATAATTAAAGTCACTGAAGCTGTAGTAGTTTTAATCTAAATAAAACTGCTCCCTGGCACTAAAAATAAACGGGCAAAACAGACATTTTAAATTTACTCTCAATACCACCAGTTACTCCCAGTGGCAGGGCAATAGCCACATCACTTGAAAAAGGCAGTGTTCTTTGGAACACACAGGCCACCTGTATTTCAAACTATGACTATGCTCATGCTTTGTCACAAGACAAAAGAAAACCTTGTCTTTCAGCATTTATAGGAGGCATACTACTGCCATACAGCTCCTGGCATGTAAAGCAATAAACACCACTTACTGCTTCAGTTCTCTCTCAGCAGCAAGATATTAAGTGGAAGGGGCTTGAGAGGAGAAAATGAAAGACAAGCATATGTAGAATCATAGGGGTTGGAAGGGACCTCGAGAGATCATCGGGTCCAACCCCCAATGTACAACCGGTATCTTGAACAATATTTATTACCAGTGAGACCAGTTGAGGATCTCTGAGTCCCCTGTGCAACCAGTAACTGTAAAACTACACAAGTAACAGCACATGCTTCAGAGATAGTATAACATTAGATGAAAACATGGATGGAGCTTTCTACAGCTTCAGAGGAAAGGCGGGCATTAAGGCCATGGGTTTGAACCCTGTCGTACTGAATTCTTGGGGGACAGGCAGTGGGAAGTGTGGGTCAGATTTAGACAAGGTTAGAAAACAGTAGTTTGTGGCCTGGTCTAAAGTACACACAGAGATGGGCACAATAAATGACCGAAATTCAAAAGTTCCAATTTCAAGGATATGAACAAAGGCAACTTTCACTGTATTTTATTTAAAAAATGCATAGACAACCACACAAAAATATTGGAAAGTGTTATCAATTGGTACTTACATTTATTAGCCTTGAAGAGACAAATACACATCCACATATGTGTGTATATTTGTTCCTTTACTCTTCAAATATATATATAAAATTAGCTGCAGAGGCACCCAAGAACTTGATATAGAAAATTTCCTACTCTTTCACTCAATTACTTTAAATGCAGCAAGTGATTTTTACACAAGTCACAACAAAGGAGCACTTGCTCTTTTGCTTCCTTCAGTAAGTCACTATGATTAAAACTAAGCACATGCAGAAGTATAACTAGTTTGAATTCTTCTGCAAGCGTCTGAAATCATTCTTCACATCACTAAAAGGTTTGCATGCATGTGAACCCCTTTACCAGAGACAGCAAAGTCCCTATTGTAAAGAATTATGCACAAACTATTCCAAGAGGTGAAGCTGAAACAGCTATGGATCTTCCCTCGACTCTCAGAGTGGTGACCCGTATTTGCATGAGTTAACATTAATTTATCCACTTTGTCATGACAAAAGAATCCCCAGCAAACAATGCCGAAACAGATGATGAAGCATGTTTCAGTCTAAATTGGCAAGGCAAACCAAGGACCAAGTTAACAACCACTTACACAAGAGCACTTAATCAACAGCTACTTTTTTTCCTTTTGAGAACCTATTTTGCCCGTTTAGTGTGCTTTTTTGCATAATTCACACATGCAAGAGCTGTAACACAGACTATCTGAATATTCAGATGACGTTCATACTGTGGAGTTGCAGGGGTTATCATCACAATTAATGTATCTCTTTACATACTTAATGGCACCTCATCCATACTGACAGGACAAAGGGCTTAAAAACAAAAGTGAAAAAACCCCCTCCATACCAACATCTCCTTCCACTCAGGAAAACACTTTGCCTGAGGGTCTCCTTTCTCAGCGATTTGCAGGCTGGTGTGAATTGCCTTTGAGAAATCATCCTCAAAACTACCAGCAAAGGAAATATACAGAGCCTAATTATTGTAACACTGTACAGAGAGATTGGATTATTCTTCGGCTTTTCTGTAAGCAACCTGCTCCTTTGAGATTGCACTTTTATTTCCTCGAGTTTTCAAAGTTTCCTTGATTACAAGAACTGGTTTGAAAAGACCACAACTGCTTTCAGCAATACACCCCGTTTTACCTTAAGAGTTCTATCCTATACAAAGTCATAATGTTTTCTGAAGCTTGCACCAGGTACTAATTCACACAACCAACACTCATAAATCAAGCTTAGCCCATTACAGCACAATTAAAAGACCCAAGCAACCACAAAAACCCCACCACATTATCATTTACAGGTGTAATACTACAGGTATTGTTTACAGCATGCTCCTTCATGAATCAAACATCACTACTGCACTGCAAAACTCTCATTCAACAGAAAATTTTTGACAGGCGTAGAAGCTGTTACTTTTCTAGAAAAATTAGCATGTAAGAAGGCACTTTTTCATGAAAATTGGAGTCAGTAGGTAAAAAGAACACCTGAGTACAAGAAAAAACATCAAGAGCAAAAGACTTCTAGGCATGAGAGCAGAAAAGCAGTCTTCTGACAAGCAACATTTACTCCAGAGATGAAAAACGACTGTAAACTGAACAAACACAAAAAGCCCTACAACTTTGTGCAATGTTAATCTGGAATTCAAATTTGTAGATCTGATTTCTACTTTAACACTTGAGGATTAACGTTCCATTATTTCATCCTGGACAATAGTGCAGCGTGTTCTCATACTGTATCTTGCCAACCTACTTCTTAACAGACGTGTTTTACACCACTTGCTTACTCGGAGCACTAGGATAAAGATCATTCTCCTTTAAAATACAACTTCAATCACACTATTCATGTGAACAAAGCAGAGGATTAGGACATTCAATTTATTCACACAGAGACATCTCAAGCCATAAAGAACTACAGTTTTAACATTTATGATGGCATTTTCCTTTAGGTACAAAACCCCCCCTCACATGAAGATAAATGCAAAGCAATCTCTCCCCCCAACTGATATTCTTTTACGTTTTTTTTTCCAATATTGCTCCTAAATTATTTTCCAATTTATTTCATAACTAATGTTTTTCATGTTTTCAGATGTTTCTAATAGACACAGATACATTTAATTCAAATGCATAACAGCAAAACTGGGAAAAATATAGTAAAAAAATATAGTGATTATATACTTAACATGATGAAAATTCACTGTAAAACCCAATTACAATACAACAATCAGGTCAGGGTTCAAGATTTTCTGGACAGATGGTTAACTTAAAACACACTGACCCCCTATCAGACTGGATTAGTGCCAACAGCACTCAGCCTTTCCTATGGAAAGTGGGTCAGATTAGGTTTTATTCAAGTGCTTTGATTTGATGCATCATGATTTCCAAACAACTTATTAAAATCTGCTAGATTAAGATATTTGTATATTGTTATACAAAAAAATGGGATTCCTTCTTGGACATCACACTTACCTTCACATTTCTCTAGGATCTGGACAGTTTCACCTAGTTCCAGGACCAAGCCTTGCGGTACAGCTCCTCGGAAGCTGCATATCACTAGAGGGTGGGGAAAAAAAAGGAGAGAGAGACATATGAGGGTTGAATCTTTGTGTGATTTTTTTTCCTTCTATGCACAGCACTTGAGCTCACTCCTTACATAAAAATAGCTATTACATAGCTGCCCAGAAAACCTGCCAGTCAACCCTTCCCCATCAGATATCTTTATTTCAGCCCTTATCAGAAATTAAGATGGGCAGCAAGATAAAAGCTGTGCTTTTAAAAAGATTGCTGAATTAAGTAAGGCTTGTAATCACTTTAGTCACCAGACCCCAATTCTTATTGCTTACAGAGATTTCCTTGTCTCACAATTCTTACTCTACTACACAATTCATCAATGAACAGGCAGTCCCAACTGCAAAAATCGTAATAGGAAGTCAACTGCAGGAATTATTTTCCTCCAAGTTGAAAGTATTTCAAGTGCATTTAATGTGTATCTAACACACTGAAAAAAATCATACATTATTGTATTTAATTAGATATAGAAAGAATATCTAATAATCCATACTTTTCACAAGCACTAACACAACATGTATCTTCAATATTTTTTCAGCATCTTGTTTTCATTAACCAGGGAAAATAAGAACCCACCATAATGTTTCATAAAATTTGAATGCAACCATAAAAATTGCTAAACAAACCTTAATTTCAAAAATAAATTTTTAAATTATATACATTTTAAACAAATGTTAAAAAAAATTTTTTTAAATACCACTGTGTAAATTCTACATTTTTTAACTGTATTTACCAAAATACAATAGGAACATGGACCCAAAACAGGGCAGGTCAAACATACAGGACGAATTGCCAGTAAGATTTGCCCTCCTCCAGTCCCATAATGCCTGTTCATTTGCATTTTAAACTGTGATGTCCAGTGGGCATCAGCATTACTTCAACTAAGGGAACACTCCCCCTTTAAATGCCAACACTCAAGCTGCAGTTGAGATGTTCCCCTGTGTTGGGGCTGCATTTCACCTCCTTCCTGAACATCTTTGTGCCAAAGCCACTGAGTCCCTTCTGGCTGAAGGCTCTTTCTGTAGAATGTAAAGCAGTTAACCATAAAGTCTGAAGTCCAGGGAAAGAACACCATGGAAACTAAGCCTACCAGCTACCAAAAGGTGTGTTTCTCAAACCTTGAATTTCTAAGAAATAATGAGAAAAACATAGAAAACACTTCCTTCAAAATAAACCACGATTTGACCACACATACTCATTTCACAAGGGGAAAGATAAGAAAGAGCAAGGAACTACGGCCAGGCAGTCACCCACACAGGGGGGAGTTACACCAGAAACAATTTGAATAACAATCTGAAAAGAACCAAACAGCACTGAATGGTTGCTAGTCCACACTGAGATTCAGTGTAGGGTTTAAATGGCAAGGGAAAATCTAGGGATTCCATCAACAAACCTAAGCTGTTCTCTCAGCACAGCAGAAGTCACCACTGGTTAAATCACAGAATATCCTGAGTTGGAAGGGACACATAAGGATCATCAAGTCCAACTCCCAAATGAGGATTTAAATTCCTGTTTATATCAGAGACAGGAGAAACATCACAATTGCCTCCAGACTGGAGTAATGCAGACAACATAATCCAGGAAAAACATTGAGCTCATCAGCATTCTGGATTCATTCTTCACGCACAAAGAAATCATAAACACGGATTTCAACCCAAGAAAAACTACTTAATGCTTCTCCTAGAGCACAGGGACATGACAACTGCCAAACACTGAGCTGGCAGACCACAAGCAAACACCCCTACACCTTCTCCTTGGCCCTCAAGCATTTTACATGGCAGCACCCTCTAAATACAGAAAATGTTCACAGGTTGGTTGTTTTGTTTGGGCTTTTTAAAGGAAATTTTACCAAATCAAAAATGTACAAACATCTGTCCTTTTTTGTAAAATATATCCCTATATTAAAATAACAGGGCTTTTCTCAGACCAATGAAAATACTAAAAAATTCGAGTATGAATTACGGGTGAAAAGCTACTATTGAAAACACCAGAAATATGGATAGATGATAATACAGTAACAAGATGCATTTATTTATAACAGCAATGATAGATCCCAGATTATTTAAAAAATACATAATAATATTAAATGCAATTTCCAAGTCATTTTAAATGTCTCTGAATATGCCAAGACCATCATGACACAGAGACACCACTCACAGGGCACGTGAGTAATAGTGGTTGCAGACAAGAGAGTAGTTTGAATTGGAGAGAGATTAAGAACTGACTGATCTTACTCAGTTGAGCCCAACAAACAGTAGTCTGAAAAACATGACTGCATGTTAACACTGCACTAGAAGTTCTGAATAAGCAAACAGCTGGCTTCCTATGACACTTACTTACTATCCTACTGAATAAACAATCCAACCAGAAAAGAACACAGATTTGATGCACCTACTAGTTCTTTGGTTATCAGATACTTGCCTATTACATAGCAGTAAGAAGTGAAGTTGGAGTGAAAGCTGAAGGAAAGGTACCAGGAAAGAGAGAGCACTGCTTGGTTTTTTCTTAACTGCTGATAGAATGAATTTTTACAATATGGCCAGGAAAAATGACTTCAGTATATTTAGGCTTCCAAGAAGTAATTATAACAGGTCTGCTAGTTTATAGATGCAGACTCCCCATTTATAAAAGGATTCTCCTGGTCACACAAAGAAAATTTGATGTAAGAACTCTAAAGCATCAGCTCTTTCGAATACAGAGTACTTAGGCAAAGCTCTTTTCTTAGGTCTACTTCAGTCAAAAAAGTGAAAAGATAATAATAAAGCCAGAAAAAAACACAGAACAGAAATTAACCAATCCCATCAGCTGTAGATACAATCTGGATGATAATTTTCAATTAGAAGATAAATTCTCATACCAAAACAACATCCACCTCATGTCCCTCATTCTTAATACAGACATATGAAATCTGAATCCTTCATCGATAAATTTGTAATCATCAGTAAGTTATGTGAGTCTCTTGTTGGATAATTTTGCTATGCATACACCCTATTGATTATTAATATGGATGTTTTCAAAGCAACAGAGGCCAAATCTCAAGACCAGTTGACTTCCCAGACCCACTAAATGAAAGTCAGGGAAAATTAGAGAGTGCAGATAAACTGAGCCAATACACCAAACTGTATCTTGTTAAAACTATATAACAAGAACATAATTTAACATCTTTGAAAGAAAAAACAAAGAAAAACCCAACCCCCCCAACCCCAAAACAAAACAAAATCTAAACCACACCCACCCTACTCAATGCCTCCTAGAAATTTGAAGCTCTTTTATAGTTTGATATAGGATTTCAAAGGCTACTTCCAAAGTTATGGATTATTTTCATTTTTTTAAGCTAAACCCACATTGTTCCTAGCAGTAACATTTGAAAAACATGAACACAAAAGCACATGGGAAATATGGAATAAATTAGCAATTTTGGAGAAAATTATTTACACAGAGGACTCCAATAACTGACTTCTGTCCTTTCCACAGAGAAATTCTTTATACCATATGATCTACAACTGTCCCCCAATCAATGAGTCTCCATCATTTCTTCCAGGAGCCATCCCCTCAGCTACCAGAATAGAGAAATAACTCATCATCGAGATGTGTGTACAGCAGAGCTTTTACCCACAGGTTAACAGGGCTGAACAACCCCTCTTGGATTCCAGGACAGGCTGCTGAAATACCTAGTATCTCTCTTCAGATATGAACCCCCTCGTCAACATTCAGGTTTACAAAGAGGTCATAGTTCCCCCTCCTCACAAAACAATCTCAGCCAGCAGCTAAAACCAGCGTTCCGCCAAAGAGGAACGGCTTGAAAAAGCACCAGGTACCACTTTCAGGAATGATCTCCAAGTCAGAGGTTTCTTAACCCTGGCATTGGAACTGTATCAAAGTGGGCCATGGCAAAAGAACCCCTTCCCTCTGCCCTGCTGTAATTTATTAATGAGAACGGCACAGAGTAGTCTGCACAGGCATTTACTCTCAAGCTGGAGCAGAGAGCAGGAACTGGGGGGTATTACATATAAGAACAGATGGCATTGCAGTGACAGTTTGGAAAGCCAAAGCTCCAGGGGCGGACGGATTCAGAAGTGTTCCCCTTGCCTATGGACATGCCTTGACACAGCAGAAGCAGCTGCATTGCAAGTCAACAGCCGTAAGAGAAACTGCTTCAAAAGAATACGGGTACGCAGGTAAACATGACGTCTTAAGAAAGGGTCAATACATCTTCACACAGCCTACTGAATCATTGTGATAGATTATCTAAAGGAGCTGCTTGCTATATGGACAAAGATCCAGCTGATACAACGCAGTGGGTCTTACAAAATCTATTCCGAAACAGCCCCTGTCAGAAGCTCTTGCTGAAACCCAGCCTGGCTGTGATGAAGCAGGATGGCATCTGCCCTGAGAAGTAAGTGGCAGAGCGACGCGAAACAGATGCGTGACTCCGTGAAGACACATCGACCAGCGAGCTCCAGAGGCATCTCTGTTGGAGTCTGATCCAAAAGCTGATCATTTAGAAAAGTGACAAAGTTTGAAAGGCCACTGAAACTAGTCAGGGTGATAAACTGTCAGTTGCAGGTGGACCTAAGCACAACTGACACGTACACGGCTTAGTTCATCTGCATGGTGTTTCATAAGGGACAAACAACTCTAACCTCACATACAGAACAGTTGTGTCTCCCCTTGTGATTAACACTCCAAGTGAAACCCCAGAATCATAGAATGGTCTGGGTTGGAAGGGCCCCCAAGGATCATAGAGCTCCAACCCCCCTGCCACAGGCAGGGACACCAGCCTCCAGCCTGGATCTACACAAGGTTGCCCAGGGCCCCATCCAACCTGACCTTGAACACCCCCAGGGACGGGGCATCCACCCCGTCTCTGGGCAGCCTGTTCCAGCCCCTCACCACTCTCTCTGTAAAGAACTTCCCCCTAATAACCAATTTAAACTTTCCTTCCTTTAGCTTTAATCCATCCCCCTTGTCCTGCCAGTGTCTGCCCTTTTAAAAAGTCAATTCCCCTCCTGTTTGTATGGGGAATCAACTTTTTAAAAGGGTAGACACTGGCACTGAATGTTATTCAGAGTCTTTGTCATAAGCTCAAAGCTCATCCACGGCCAAGCACCCCCCACCCTCCCCACACTGCAGTAGAATATTACCCTGGGGAAAAGAAAAAAAAAGAGAAGACACAGTACTGTATAAAATTCACAGCCACCCCCCCATGTGCCAGTTTTCCCTTTGCCACTTTGTACAGTACAGCGTAAGGAAAGGTAGGAAGAAGTGAGACAAGAGATACCACGGCCTGCATAAGGGCTTTTATTAGCTTAATTATGAACCAAGGTAGGGCTCTACCAGTAAGACTGACAACTGAAAGGGGTGGAGAGAGTATAATTGGTAAGTTGTACATAGAAGGTGAACTGGAAACAACTGCTAATCCCCCCTTCCAGTGCACAAAGCAGGACAGTGTCGAATGAAACAGCAGAGAAGAGTTCAGGACTTTATCAAAGTCCTCTTCCACACAGGGCATAAACTGTGAAACCCCTCACCAGATGCCATGGCTGATAAAAGAATTTTTTTAAAAAATTTTGAAAATCACTCAAGTTTAAAAGCAAATAGGGAAAATTAATGGATATGTACCACTTTAGGCTCAGCAAGTCCCTGACCCAGAAACACTGACGTCTGGAGAAAGCATCACACACATCATCTTGCTATTGGCACTCTAGTGCAAACACCTGCTAGTGGTCACTACCATGGGCAGGACACCAGATGAGATGGGCACGTGTCCAGGCTGCTACCATCTCTCTCACACTTATTACAGACTCCCAGCCTGAGCTTGTCCTCCCGTGCTATCTATCAACTTGTGACCTCATCCCAATACTATTAAGACAAAAAGGATACAGTTCACAGAGGAAGGCTGCATGAGATTTCCTTTGTGTCATTATTACTTCCTGCTGCACATCTAAACAACAGCCCTGTTTTCATTTTTACTGTTGTGTAATTTAAAAACACATATTCCTTTTGTAATTCCTACCAATTCAATTTCCTATGTCCCAACATCCCCACCCAGTCTCACCTGGGTCACACTGCTTCCACAAATCATTCTTCTCAAATGGATTATAACAATTACACAATAAACATAGTAAAGGATCACACTTTTCCATTGAAAAATTGAAAAAAAACAAAACCAAAAAAAGGAACAGGAAAATGCCACAGTACTCTCCAGCACAACACACCCAGATAAAGATCACACAGCATCTGGGTGTAAAGTCCCCTGAAACATAATTTTTTCTTAGGACATACATAAAAATGCTTTGCAGCACAATGCACTGGCATGGGTACATGCCTTCTCATATACTTCCTAATTTTTTCAACTTACTGCTACACTTTGTAGTAAAGGCTACAAAAACATTTTGACACTGCATAAAGTTCTATTTACAATATAACACATCAGTTCAGCCAAAACCTGATTTGTTTATTTCATAAAGGAATAGGG
Source organism: Gallinula chloropus (assembly GCF_964237585.1). NCBI lineage: Eukaryota > Metazoa > Chordata > Aves > Gruiformes > Rallidae > Gallinula > Gallinula chloropus. The sequence continues at coordinate 20,335,658 of NC_140097.1, forward strand.
CCCTTTTCCTGTCCTTTCCCTCCCCAAAAGACAACTCCTCTTGGCCTTTGTGACAGTTTTTTCCAGTTCTCAACTCGTTATTACCCTCATCTGTCTTCCTAAAGTTCTGGTAACTTGCAATATTTTTAGATGACACCAGCAGAACATAAGACAAGTGTTTCACCTTAAAGTATGCCATTTAATTTTTATAACTGCTTTGTACTCCCCTCAACTTGCAGTTATTCTGGTGATGCATTAATCATGCCCTTAGCAGATCTCTGACCAAAGTCATTTCAGAAGGGACAGCAAGGGTAATGCAGAGGAGAAGCATAGATGCACTTGTGTTGCCCTACATCCAAATTGCTTAACTCCATATCCTAACAATTTATAACCCCACTGAGCAGACACTGAATTGCATTCCAGGCTACAATGTTCTGAAGTTTCCTGCTGGTGTGGCTCAGCTGTATTTCAGACTCATACATCTGTCACACCAGCCAAGAACTTGGTCCTCATGTAAACACATAAACTCTTAAGTTTCATGGTCCTTATAAAAAAAGTATATAATCAATTTTGCAACAACTACAGCACACACCATCATCTTGAGAGGGTTTCTGCTTAATTTGCCAATGTTATAGTAAGATTCATTTGCCTGAAGTGGTTTTTATTTCTTTTTTGATTTAGAACTGACCATCACTCTGAAAACCAGTAATTATGTGAATAGAAGTATACTGGTAAAAGCTGTTTTCTGAATTCCTGACTAGTTTTCATAACTTTATCATTTATTTTCAAACTGGGGTAAGATTCCTAACCAAAGCAATACTCGAGTGGTATTAACCACTTCCCACCAGAAAAGACCTCTTCCTACCCCAATTCTCTCCACACATAATGAATTACTGTGATTTCTTGGTCATAAACACCACTGCAAGAGTTTTAATTTCCTATTCAACTAGTACTAGTTACCACTATTATTAGTTAACATGGATTATAAGTCAATCACTGAGCCTAAGATTGATTGCTATTGATGAACTTTTAAGACAACAATATAATGACTTCAGAGTGATAAATGAGCATTAGATGAGGGTATATCTTTAATTAGAATCTTTTCAATAAGACTTCATCTATTGTAATTGTCTAGTTTCTAACAGTATAAGCTAGTTTTAACAGCTGAATAACATGAATTTTAGTTTCTTCCCTGTAATCCCTAGGTGATAACAAAAGCTCCATATCACATAACTTCAGGGTCACTGCAGCAGTGATGGCTCTGGATACTTTTTCCCTACCAGGGGCCGAAAGGAGGAGGTGAAGGAAGGGTATCAAAACAAGCCAAGGATACAGCTTTCCCCAGCTTGAGGCATCTGCAGATTGGGACTTCCTAAAGTAGAAGGTTTTATCAGTATTAATTTTATAGTTGTATTTAATAGCACACGCTACACTTCTTCTAGGGAGCCACACAAATGTTTTTCAACCACATGAAATCTTAACATCTGCATCACCCCAGAACTCCATGCTTCACTCCTGCATCATGTAGAAAGTGTTCTTTAATCGTTCTGAACCAGCACCACCAACACCTCTGGGAACTGTCTTCAGAATTCTTCCACTCCACAGTATTTATGGTTTTAGTGTCCTCTAAACTACCTCTTCTTAATAATTTATTTTCCAAGAAGGGTGACAGCCGTTAACTCTTTCTATTTACATAGGGCAGGCAGAAGTCTCTAAGCCAGGGTGGTATGACTGCACAAGTAAACAAAACAGGGATACACATTACCACACAGAGGAGAAGACAGAAGAGAGGCAAGATTTGGCTTTACCTTCCTGTGAGGTAACTGCATTGCACAATCATGTCTCCAGGCAGCAAGGAACGAACACTTTCTCAACCACCACACACCTTCCAGTCTGAGCCCTTCTCAGAGCTACAAAACCTTTGTCCAGAAAAAAAAGAGTAGTTCTTGCAAAGAGAAAATTGTGGCTTTAATAATTTAAAAGGCAAAAAAAAATTAGTTTATGAAGGAGAAAAATCTTCACATATTTGTGCTGAAATTAAAGGGCAATATGATTAATTTTGTGTGGAACTGCCTGATTAAACCTGGCAGCTTCATAGATTGCACAGTAAAGACTCTGATAATATTTGACAAGGGAACAGAACCACAAGGAAATTAAAAAGAAAACATTTTCATTTTACCCTACAAATACCTAGAAGGATGTTTTCACTTTCACAGTATATCTTTCACATAATTTAAATGATCAAATGTGGATGAGGGTTTCGATTATTTGCTAGGAATTAGAGACATGCAGATTTATTTGGAAGCTCAGGCCGCATTCAGCAAGTATGTTCCCTGCTTGCTTTGTAAACAAAACCCAGGTGTAGCATTTCCAAAACATGATGCTGTTTAAGCAAGATGGACAATATAAAGAATTTTGGTATGAGGGAGAGGACATACCCAATTATCCTCTAGAAAAAACCCAACTATGTAAATAAAACATGCAGTTCTCACAGCAAGGGACATTTCTCTCAGACTATACTGGCACACATGGCATGGAACAGGGCTCTAATCCGATTGGAATTGCCAGGCACTAATGCAATACACACACACACACACACAAGATTATCAAAAGCTGATTAAAAGCCATCCAAACATTACAATTGAAGAGTAGGGATTAAACAAAATACACGATTTAGAAGAGGGCTAAAGAATTTTTTTGACCTTATTAATGGTCTTTATGAACTTCTATGCAAAACCTTGAGAAAGCAAAATATACTTCAGATTGAAAGCATTCCCTTACACTTAAGGTTTTGAATATTCCCAAAATTACACTACAATTAAGTGAAGGTATTTCAGGCTGGTCCAGGAGCACTGGCAGTTGCTAGGCAGCATCTGCTCCTGTCAGAGATGCTGCTTTCTTTGTGCAATACAGAACCTCAGCCAGGAATACTGCCACCAATGGATTATTACAAGGCAGCTTACTGCCATCACATGGCATCTGCAAAGTGCTCAAACTGCTGCCTAGCAACACCGCCTCTTTCTACTGAGTCATACCATCACTATGAAAATATTCATGTAAAAAAAGAAACAGATGCCTGAGAAGAAAGGTGATCATTCACCAGCAAAGTGAATTATTGCTAGCATCCTTCCCCTACCCTCCACGATAAAAATAGAGATTAGGCTCAAAAATCATGAGCTGTTTAAAACAAGTTTCACATGTCCTGGTGACATGAGGTAGAAATGAAGAAACAGGCCAAAAGGCCGCAGCATGGTCCACTACCTTAGCTCCACTAAGGAACTGATTTTGAGCTTCTAGCTTTGCAGACATAAATCCTAGTTACTCATCCCCTCCCTGTAAATCTGTTCCCTCAGCAATCAGTTCATTCAACTTCCACTCTGGCATTACAGACGTCCCTCACCCATACATCATTCCCCCGATGTGGGAAGTAAAAGGCAGAAAAGGATGTGCTGCATTTAAGCAGAAAAGGAGGCTGTTTCAGTTCCTGGAATTCTTCTCCTTCTGCCCAACAATTTGCAGAGATGAAAAAACCACTGACCATGGCACACATGGCACAGAGGAGCAGAGAGCCATTCCACGCTGCTGAGTTCCACACCCTGCCCGTGGGAGCCAGCAGTGGCTGCACTTCACAGGTGAACACAAGGAAACAAAATAAGGAACCAGTCAAGTTCTGAATATCCTGGAGGATGGAAATTGCACCCCCTCTCCAGGCAACAGGCTCCAGTGCCTTCCCACGTGCCTGTTGGAAATCAGTGTCCCTTACTGCAACCTGCCACCGCTGCTCCTTCTTCGTTCACTGTGCAACTCTGAAAGGTGCCTGGCTCTGTCTTCTCCATAACTCCCCCAAAAGTACCTAACAACAAACTAGGCCCCTTCTTACCCTCCTTTTCTACAGGTTGTACCACCCTAGACCTCACAAACCCCTCCCTCTCCCCACATGCTCCAGCCTCCCAACCACCTCCTAACCTCAGGAGTGATTCCCCAAAGGAGGAAACAACTGCTTCCATCAACATCCTGGTTATACAAGAACACCGCCTGGTGTGCAGGTAGCTACAAGAGCATCACCTGTTCACATTCAAACATGAGAAAACATAGGTACAGCCTTTTACATCCTATCCCACTTTACACTGACCTCCCACCTAACTGCTAAGTAAGTTCATAACATGGTAAAGTTCACAGTCAGTTTGCACATGTCCTATGAGGAGGAAGAAGGGGAGGACAGGGCAGGGTTACAAAGGTATATTTATCAGTATACAAGCTCTTCATCTTAGTTGGAAACTGTATTTTGGCCTATGCTGTCTCCCACACAAAACGTTTTTGTGGACATCTGAAGACAGCTTACAAGACTGCTAAGAAACCTTTCAGACCCCAGACAAGAACTTTGACCTTTCTGGTAAACTGTTTGCTACTAAAATACAAAAAAAATGAAATAATTGCCTGACAATTGATTTTTTCTTTAATGAGACCTAAAGAACACCTATCTCTCTTAATCTTGACTTAAGCAGACACACATTATTCAATGCTATCATCATAATCTGAAACACTAGTAAAATCCTCTTTTTTCTTATTGCATGCTCCACCCAAGCTGACATAATTAACTTTTTCAGCTTTTTCCATTAATAAAAGAATATTGCCTTGTGCCAGCAACCTGAAATTTAGTCACTCCAGAATTAAAAAAAACCACCCCAACAAACCAACATCATCAGATTTTAGAGTTTAAGGCCTTTCTGTGATGAAGAAAGCTAGAGAGAGGCCTATTTTCTACCTCCACTTCCCCAGAGACAAAAGAAAAGCCGTTCCTGCAAGATCAATGCTTCAAAGGCACTCTTCCTTGGCGCAGAACCAAGGAGATAACAGACCCACAGAGATAACCCAGTATCAAAAAAACAACCCCAACACCCAAACACATCCCCCCATCACCACCACCGCCTGCACCTCCCCCTGCCCAAACCACATCAGAGCAACTTTGTTCATAATTCCAATGAGATCAATGTGCTGGGAGGGGCTGAGGCTGCAGGTGACTGTGCGCACGAGGGAGCGATGAGGAGCACTCCCGACAGCCGCCGCACGCGCTGTTCTACGGGGATGGTTAGCGGCGTGGGCAGCAGGCAGCAGGCCCCAGCACCTCGGCTCTGTGCCTCGGGCCAGCTCTCCCCACACCACAAGTCACTGCCAGAGGAACAGCCAGTGGGTGTAAGCTCTAGGCTGAACCACAGACATGCAGGTGGTTGGCTGAGTCCCTCTCCCCGCGCGAGGCCAGCTGCACAGGTAGCGTGCGGCTCCGGTTTGTAGGGTGCGTTACAGCAGGTGCCACAGCAACACTCTCACAAAAACACTGATCCTGCTTCACTAAATCCACTGAAACAAGGCTGATCCCTCTTTGCTTTATCAAACATTGAGCTGCCAGTCAACCAGCTCATGAACATTCAGAGAGAGAAAAACCACAAAGAAGCATCGAAGTTGAAACCAGAGTTTTCAACAACCTTCTCTTAGAATAATTCATCTACTTGTCAATTCTTTACCCCACGCTGGCTGACACTTTCTCACTAGCCCCTACGCTCTCTGTCCATGTGTAACATGGCCACATACACAGAGCCTTACATAACTGAGAACACGTGCCTAGGTGAAGGGGGTAGCTTTACACAGAAGTTTCCTCAGACTTTTTTCTCTCCAAAGGAAGAGATGGGTGAGACAGCAGTGCCTCCTCCTATCCTCCCAGATCCAGAGCCTGTCACTGGAAGCACACATATTGCTGCCTACAGGGACTGTTTAACCCTGTCTACGATGGTCTCCAGGAAAGGTCTTCTACTACCTTCACAACCTGTTTGGGCAGACCACACACCCCAGGAAGACAAAAGGACTGTATGCAACCCAACACCCAAGCAGGCCTCTGAAGTTATATATTGCTTTCAGTTGGTTCTTCTGGGTTTCTCTGACACATGTGCCAGGTTTCATTTATCAAGATTAGGAGACTGACAGGGCAGGTATACCAAATTAACAGTTGGCATAAACACCTCATTCATAAACACATTTAGAGGGAAGAGAGAGTCCCCTGCTGTTCAAACACACAGAAACAGGAGATTTCTAGAACAGTATGCCACCTGCCAAAGCACACTGAGCTAAACAAGCACACTGGGCAGCTCACAGACTTATATTCAAAATAAATAAAATAATTCACCACTTTATCAACTACCTACTGTCAATGCCAAAAGTATTTGGTGCAGAAGCTTCCTTACACTGCAACACTTAGAAAAGTCTTTATTTTTGCTTCAGAGTAACTGGTACCAGCTTACCTCTGAAAGCAGAATAACCTGCATTTCAATCACCAAGAGGTAGCTGGCACCACTTGGCATAACCTTTTCTTAAGGTTTAATATCCAGAAAGACTCAGGAAAGAGAATGTCATCAAACACTGACATGGGACAAAAGAGAAGTCTTACCTTTCTAATAAGCAGTCACATCACAACTATACTGGAAAGCACTTATTCTGCCCAAACCCAGTTACTGGTCTTCCTAATTACCTGGGGTAAGTTTTGACTACAGATTTGTTGTTTAAACGGACACTAAAATATGTCAAAGAGTAAAGAACCACAGCTAAACAACCAAACTCTCAAATGATGCTTTCAGGATCTCAGAAAAGAGCCTGGAGAAGGGAAGGCTCTGGAGAGACTTTAGGACCAGCCTTCCAGTACCTGAAGGGGCTACAGGAAAGCTGGAGAGGGACTGGTGACAAAGGCAGGGAGTGACAGGACAAGGGGGAATGGCCTGAAGCTTCAGGAGGGGAAGTTAGATGAGGTATTAGGATGAAATCCTTCTTGGGGAGGGTGGTGAGGCCCCGGCACAGGGTGCACAGAGCAGCTGTGGCTGCTCCTGGATCCAAGGCCAGGTTGGATGGGGCTTTGGGCAACAAATTTCAATCACTGTACAAAAAAAACCTCCTCTGAAGCATGAGAAAAAGTTGCATCAGGCTGGTCACTGCTGAATAATCTTCCTAGGACTTTCTGTTCTTTGGTCAGTGTTTTCACACCCACATATGAGAAGAGCTCCCCTTCCTCAAGAAACCCAATCTATGAAGTGTGCATGGCCACCAGTAACACTAATTGTTGGAGGTCATCAGGGAATTACAGCCCTCTCCTGTAAGAACTATGTTCGAGTGTTTACCATACTAATCAGAAAAGCTTGTGTATCTACACATCTTCATGCATACAGAGACAAGGAACTCTTCCTCTTTCCCAATTATCACCTTTCTGTGGTCTTTTAAATGCCAATAAACACATACTAAATTTTCTAGATCACAAGTTCTGGTAATAGCTCTTGGTGTTTATATTGGACTCAGGCTTTTTAAGTACAGAACTGCTGAAAAGAAAGGCTTTGCAAGACAGTGAGGCTCAAGTCCAGCTGAGCTATGCCACTGACTGGAAACAAAGCAAGCTACCTGGAGGAGGATTGAAAGAATTACCAACTTTCCTCCCTTCCTCCTACACACAACTGCAAACAATGACCTGCCCATCACCCCCCCCCACACAGCAGCTTTCTGTGCCTTAAATTGTTCAAGAGAGAAGGGACTTGGAATTTCCCCACTAATTTCCCTCCAGAGTCTCCCTTCCTGCCCCTCAGGCCTGACAATCACTGGGAACCCAAAGCTTACCAATGAGAAATGCTGGAACTTTATGTAATTTTTCCAAGCACTAGGCTCATTCAGAGCATGCTGACACATACCCTGCTTTTAATTGTAATTGATCCCTGCTGCATTAACAAATACTGCAAAATAACATGTACCTGGAATAAGCACAGAAAGCCCAGTTTCCTACCAACAGATATCCACCTGCCCATTCCCTCTGTTTCACCAACAGCCCCACGGCAAACCCAATGCAGCACCACCAGACTTCTCATCTTGCACTCTCCCCAGTCCCGTTCCTGAGCACTCCTGTCCACAAAGCACCCCCAAATTCACTCCCATGCCCCCATCAACTGCTTCCCTTTCACATTCTCCAGCAAGCAAACGAAAAATACCCAGCTCTGCAGATCAAGCATTCAAAAGAGCAACCACAGTATCTTTCTGCTAGTCTTTTCTAGGATAAATGGGCCAAAATACATTCATCTCATTCCACAGTTGTATCTCCACATTATCTCAGCAGAACTACAGATTCACACTAGGCTGAAACTAGAGTTGCCCACTATGTTAAACGACACTTCACTCAACTCTCCAATCGAGCACATCTTGGGAGCTGCTCTTTTCCAGAGACATTCCAAGGTGTGATTCCCTTCTCAGTCAAATAACACACATACATTTGCTTTATGATCCCTTTGTATATTCCTTTGTTCATTCCTCAGTCCTAAGGGTAAAAAAAAAAGGCCCTTAGGTGCAAAATATTGAATAGCACCGAAAATTACTCCAATCCACATTGGTTTGGATCTAGCCTTCCTGATCTAGAAAATCTAGTTTCCCTGACTAACAAGCAAGTCCCCAGGTATTACTGCCACCTCCCAAAACAGCATCACACAGAAGGTTTAGAAGAACATCCCTCCACACGGCTTTGGTTCCAAGGCAGATCCCTGACAAATATCCTTAGTCACCTCCCTCCTGCTGCCAGACAATTACAGCTTCTGGCAATAAGGTAAGCAAGGGAGGATGAAGTGTAGTACACATCTCATACAGAATCCAGATGCAATGATTGATATTGCTTCCCAGATTACTGAAGGCAGACTTTTTCCTAATAGAATGGTTTGGGTTTGGAAGGGACGTAAAGATCATCAAATTCCTACCTCCCTGCCACGGGCAGGGACACCTCTCACTCTCTCAGGCTGCTCAAGGACTTGAACACCTCCAGAAAGAGCATCCACCACCTCCCTGGGCAACCTCTGCCAGGGCCTCACCACCCTCATAGTGAAGAATGTCTTCCTAATATCCAATCTAAATCTACCCCTTTCCAAATTAAAACCATCCCCTCCTCATCCTATCACTACATGCCCTTCTCAAAAGTCCCTTCCCATCCTCCTTGGGGGCCCCTTCAGGTACTGCAAAGCCACTGTAAGATCTCCTCATAACCTTCTTCAAGCTGAACCAGCCCAACTCTCTCAGCCTGTCTTCATAGGAGAGGTGCTCCAGCCCTCTAATCATCTTCGTGGCTCCTCTGGACCCATTCCAACAGTTCCATGTCCTTCTTACGTTGGGGACTCCAGAGCTGGATGCGGTACTTGAGGTGGGGTCTCAGGAGAGCGGTGTAGAGGGGCAGAATCCCCTCCCTCAGCCTGCTGGCCACCCTCCTTTTGATGCAGCCCAGAATACAGTTGGCCTACTGGGCTGGAAGTGCACAGTGTCAGCTTGTGGCGAGCTGCTCATCCACCAGCACCCCTAAGGCCTTCTCTGCAGAGCTGCTCTCCAGCACGGCACCTCCCAGCCTGTACTGGTGACAGGGATCGCCCCAACCCAGGTTCAGGGCCTTGCATTTTTTCCTGAGGTTCACATGGGCAGAGAGCTTTTGCTATCACTGTAAAACCTGTGATTTAAACCCTGTACCAAACTGCTCCAGTGACAAACCAGTCAATGCTCGAGGCATTTCTTCCTTCAGCAGCTGCCTCCCACAGAAACAGGCAAGAGCAGAGTGGTTATGGCAAGAGACTTGGTGAGGAAAGGCAGAGTTTTGGGAAGTTCTGCAGTCTTGTTCTGCCCAAGACAAACATGAACTAGGAAGCAGCAAGGTTTAGTGATGGAGGAAAAAAATAATCAAAAATCAAAATAGATACTGATCAAAAAGCAGAAGCTGCAGTACAGAACTGGAACTGGGACATCATGATGTACCATCCTTCCTTAGGAGCAAGGGAAACAGTAGTTACATCTGTTTGTGCTCATGGATTTGCTTTCCACTGGTACCAACTGATTGGTAAAAACAAAGAGGGAAAAAAAAAACCAGTTGAAGTAAAATGTTTAACAGATTTTACCATTAGTTCTTTGAATAGCCTAACAGGCTCTGTTTATGCAGGCAGGCTTCCCTCCTTCCCCATGATTTAGTGTGGTCAGCCATATGAAGTACAGGGTTAACTACACTAAAAAAAGGCAAACCCCTCAAATTCTCAAGAATCACCTAAACATGCTCTGTGCCCAAAAATAAAGCAGCAGCAGAGGCTGACAGCCTAATGAAATACATAATTAGCTCTCAAACATTTGCCAAATTTTAATTAACAGTTATTTACTAAAGAGTTCTCTCTGCTTAGCTTTTTCTTTTAATTCATTATTATTTAATACTTGCTTTAGAAGACTAATGTAACTAATCAGATCACTTTAATAAATATTTTCTTAGAGACAGAGACTGCTTTAAAAACATTAAAACACTAGAGGGCTAGAGAGCTAGTTATCTTCAGTAATGGTTTAGAAATCTCACTAATTGTTTTCCTAACTGGTCCTCGTGAGCATCCCTGGAAGAACTGTTTGCCTTTCAACGGCAAGTCTGAAGTTTTTTAAGTGAAGTTAGGATTGGAGACACTGAAAATTAGCATTTCTAAACAGAACAGAAGGGAATTCTTCACAATCACTACCAGGTAGTAGCTTTAGCAGCCGAGAAACCCAGTCGAGGAAGAGCTACAGCGCTGTCAGGGGGATGTTTAATTCCTTTATGTAGAAATAGCCTGAGAAATCTTTTAATATATATATATTTTGTGGAAGTGTACAGCAATGTGTGTGGGGACTGGGCAGCACAACAGTGTTTACCACCAGACGCATCGAGAGCTGCTCTGGATCGCAGCTACACAGGCACAGGGAACCTCTGAAACTCCAACAAGCCACTGACTGGCACTCACACCAGTGAATCTAACGTGCTCCCCTGCAGCCAGGAGTCTCCGTGCCTGTAAAGGGGTATCTGTAAAGGGGCTCCAGCAAGCATGTCAGAAATGCCTTTGTCCTAAACTCTTTGAAAGCCAACGCGGAGTACAAAGCCCTTCTATACCCACATGTGGAGAGAGGGAACATGGTGTCTTTCTGAAGGAACAGTTTCTATAAATGATCATCTCTGAGCCAACAACCCAGATAAGACGACTACATGAATCACAATTTACTTTCACCAAAGAGAACAGCACTGGCATTTTTATTTAATACTTTTACTTCCCTTGATCCACGCAGACAAGTACATATAGAGCCCAGGTGCCAAACATACCATCTCTGTGCTATTCCAGTTGCAGAAATAACTGGATTCTTCCCACCCTACAGACACTGACAGGGACATAAAGTTTATTGCCTTAACCCAAAGGCAGATCAAAAACTTGTCAGAGTTTAGCAAGAGCACAGAAAAAAATACTCAAGGGTTTGGTTGGGTTTTGGGTTGTTGGTTTTTTTTTTTGATGGACAGTGGTCAAAATAAAACCAAACTACTAATGCCCAAGGCATAAACTCACACCTGCAACTCCTACCAGGAAAACTGCTTTTGCACCTATTGTTTTAGTTGTGAAATTAGGATAACTTGCATTGGGGAAAAATAAATAATATACCAACCCCCCTTCCCCTCCAACACTCCTCCTGATAGTAAAACTGTAGGTCTACACCTTCTGTAGTCTGGTTTCTCCAAAGTACACAAAAAGGGCCACACCGACAGCAGTGACAGAGCTGTTTCCAAAGAACTAGTACTCCTCTCCCCACCTATAGTAACTAAACCCAGGCATAAGCAGCATTTTCCACCTATTCACCCTCTCTGGAGAATTACGAACCAAATTTCAATTACAGAAAAAGTAATTAAAGCTACCTAAGAATAATAAAAAAAAAATACTTGCCAAAGTTCTTAAGACTGGGCATTACCTCAGACCTACCTCCATGCACGTTGTCTGACAAAGAAAAATCAGCACCACAGGAATATTCCCAAGCCTACAGAGCATTCACTGAGCTAAGTCATTGTTTCATTCCCTAATCTCTTTTCCCATGCCTCTTTGTAACCCAAATGGAGATTTCCCTTCTTTTCCTCCCTTATGTCTCTGTTTAAAAATTAAAACAAAAAGTCCATCTACTTTTTTGGTTAATGTTCTTATCTGAGACCAGGGGCCAACCACAAACAAGCAAACCCCTGAGTATCAAACCCTGCAATGCCACAAAGAAAGATGACTACACACACCGGCCAGAGGAAAGCCAACGAGACTTGGAAAGTGAATCACGTTTTCCTGAGACCTGTTAGAAGCACAACACTGGGTGTGGAACCAGCAGAACAGAGGTGGGCTTTCAACAGTGAAGGTAGGAGTGAGCCTGGATCCTTTTGAGTTCTCTAAACATCCAGCTGGGATGTAACGGAGCCTGTTGAGGTTACACACCCCCAGTGACTGACAGACACAGCAACAGCATTTGCAAGTAGCAACTTTCTTTTTATGCCACTTGTGTATGTTGCCCTACACCTCCAGGTTCTCATCTGGCAGACTGTGTCTGATTGCAACATTATCCCAACCAAAAGTGGATTCCTCGCTTCTGTTCATTATGAAGACACCCAGAACAGACCAAGACGAGTATCTGTTGCATAAGATGAAAGGTTAACAGAAAGTACTGATACATTTTGCTGTTTCCTGGCTTCATGCTCAAAATGCATGGCTGATTTTAGTGGCACCAAGTCTTCCAGTAGCTCACAAGTCAGCTGTCACAATCCCAACAGCACAGGTTAACTTAATTTCGTTAGGAAATGTTTATGTTATTTTTTTAAAAACAACATTTACAGGAAGAGATCATCACCACACAACGCAGCACTCAGAAATCAATACAGACAATTGACAGGGATAAGGTTAATGGAGCATCTAGGTAAGTAACCAGGCCAGACCACCTACTGCTATTGTTATACACGTCAGCAGTTGAAAACAATTAAATTGAAATAAGCAAAAGTTAAAGTCCGTGCTCCCCTTCCATTTCATGAGGAGTAACATTCCTGCTCCTACCAGGAATTACAGTACTCCAGGACTAAAACAAACCCACCCGGGTCACCAACGACAGCCGCTCCACGTAGAGAGGTGTGCCTAAAATCAGATGTGCCACCGACAGCGGAACAACCACACGCCGCTGGGCACGAAGGGGAACACGCACAGGGCTCTGAACCAGGCGATGCGCCCCGGGCAGCCCAGCCCGGCTCACCCACAGGGGCCCGGCTCACCCACAGGGGCCCGGCCCCGGCTCACCCACAGGGGCCCGGCGGGGGAGCCCGGCCCCGCCGCCCGGCCGCGGCAGACGTCCGCACCCCGGCCCCGAACAGGTGCATCACCGACGCCCCCTAATGACACCGCACCAGAACCGTTCCCCTTGCCCGAAACTCCACATAAACAAGATCGCCACAAACCGCGGATTAAAGCGGGGAAGAAAAGGAACGGCCGCGCTTAAGGAGATTAAAGGCGAAGCGACTCGTTTTGTGATGGTTTGAGCGACCGGGACCCGAGCGCGGGCCCCGAAAGTCTGGTTTGCTCTTGCGGGGAAATAGCCCGGTGGAAACGCACGCAGGAGCAGCCCCGGAGCCCGGCTATGCGGGCAGCGGCGGCCGGCGCGGGCAGGGAAGGCGGCACAGCCGGTACCGCTCTCCCCCGCCCGCAGCCTCCCACGGCCCCGCGGGGAGAGAGGGGGGAGGCGTCTGTCCTCCTCGTCAACCCCCCCCCCACACACACACTCTCTACCTGCCGTGCCGCGGGAGGGACAGCGCCGCCGGCAGCTCGCTGAGGCGACCATCGCCGCCCCCGCGGGGAGGCAGCGGCGGCCGGCGGGGAAGAAGAAGCCCCCCCGCCCCCCCAGTCCCCGGGGTCCGGCCGCTGCGGAGAGTCGCGGGGAGAGGGGGGGGGGTGGCGGGGGAGGGTATGTGGCGGCACCTACCCACGCCGTATTTCTCCTCCTCGGTCGGACTCCACATGCTGCTGCGGCGGCAGCCGGCCGCGGATCCTCTGGGCAGAGCGAGGCGGGCGAACGACGCTCATGGAGCGGGGGCGGCTTCTCCTCCTCCTCCCCCCCCCCCCCCACCTCCCACCCCTCAGCGGGGGCGCTGCTCCGCGGCCGCCGCGCCGGCAGCCCTCGCCTCACGCTCCGGCCGGGGCTGCGCTGAGGGTCCCTTCGCCGCTGCCAGGGGCGGGGGGAGGTCGCCCCCCCCGCCCGCCTGGGCGGCAGCAGCCGCCGCCGCCGCTCCCCTCCGCGCTTGCGGGCGCTCGCCGCCGGCCCCGCGGTTCTCCTAGCGCGGCTCCGCCGCCCCAGCGGGCTCCCGCCCTGCCGACGCGGCGGCCCCGCGGAGCTCAGCGGCCGCCAACCTCCTCCCCGCCGCTCTCGTCGCCGCCGCCGAAGGACTCGCGCTGCCGCGCCCCCCCCCACCCCCCCGCTTCTCCCGGTGGAGCCCGGCGCGCATGCGCGGCTCGCGCCTCCTCCTCCCCCCCACCCCCCGCGCGGCCGCACGAGGTGCGCGCGGGCGCGAGGCGCGGGGGCGGCGGCGCGTGGCCCGGGCCCAGGCCCGCAGCCTCCCCCCCAACCCGCCCCCGCCGGCCCGAGCCCCCGGCTCGGCCTGACGGCGCCGCTGCGACAGGCGGCCGAGCGCGGGCGGGGGGCCTCGGCCGTGACCGGCCCCGGGCAGGCATCGCCGCCGCGTCGGGGCCACGGCTTTGGGGGTTGTAAAGAAGATAAAATAAAGCTGAGAGTCTCCTGAGGAAGCAGGAAGGCGGACACGGCCAGGCCGGGGAGATGGCTGCACGCCCCCTCGCCACCACCCCTGCCTGCAGCGCACCCCAGCTGCTCCCTACAGAGCCCGTGGGAGCCCCCAGACCACGGGGCAGGGAGAAACATGTTCTGAGAACTAGAAACACCCCAACTCAGTCCACGTGGGGGCAGAAAACCCCCTCGTCTGCTCCCTCGCCCTGGAGCCCACTGCTGGACACCCCTCCATACCCACCCACTGCTGCCCAGAGGTCCAGTTCCCTCCTTGAACCCCGAAAGGGAGGAAGGGCTGCAGCTCACCTACTGCTCTTAAGGAAACTGGGTAACATCATTTCAATTAAAGCAAGGGTACATAAACTGATTAATGAGTTATTACCAAAATCTGTTAATTCTCCAATTCACTTTCTCTAACCCAAATGTACGGAGGGTTTGGGGTTGGTGTAGGGTAGGAAGAGGATCAGGAAATGCTGCCCACACTCAAACTGGTGCCACCACCCACCCTTACAGAGATCGACATCTGGCTAATACTTCAGGTGATTTAACCTTTGGTCATTGATTCCCAAAGCTTCTAAGGAGCTGGCAAACCTTGTACAGGTTCCACAAGGAACCATTAGCCAAAGTCGCTTTTAGATTCCATGAGTTTCTCCCCCCGTCGTGCTCCTTCCCTGAAAACCTCAGTTTGAATCCCTCACAGCAAATTAAAGGCTGAAACACGAAACTCAAAACTTTCCCTGTAAGTGAAATTCTCATCACTGCAAATGTTCTGCCGGAGCAGCAGTTTCTCTTCCCACAGCTCAAGGCAGAAAACAACACTTCTCACACGGCACCTTCAGAAAGGTTTGCAAATCCATTACTGGACATAAAGTTTTAGGGTTGCACTCAACTTCTCAATAATAAAACTTCAGATGTACCCAACACTTTTTATAGAATATCTGTTCTATCATTATATAATAAAACAGAACGAAAGTCATCAATTTGCACTACAGGACTCGGGTTGCTGTGGAAACCCCTGTTATTTATTTTTTTAACGTGTGCAAAGTGAAGTTCCACCGCTGAACAGGGACAGCTTTCCCTTCGGTGCTGGGCTGTTGGTCTTTGCTTTCCTGTGTACAGTGCAACCAGAAAGCGGCCAGTAAGTAAGCATGTTTGTATGTTATTGATGTAGAAAAAAACCCAACTTATTCAATCACCCCTTAACTCACATGCGCGTTTGGGCATATATATTTACAATCGCTCCGTTCCTTTCCTTCCTGAAGCGCTCCCACAGCATGCCAAAATAGCTTTTTGAAGGGACAAAACCTGACAAAGTCATTGAGTTGCATCTGTTGGAGACAGGCTGCTGCTGCTGCATTTGAGAGTTTGGTTTTTTAATACATGCATATTGCAATAATGAATACCTCTTCATCTCATACTAGCACTTTGGGAGCAGAAAAGCTCTGTAGGGACAGGAATTGGTTAAATCTTCCAGCCCTTCACCTCTTCATTTTACAGCTTCAGCACTCCACAGATCCTTCTGGCTGCCAAGCTGACCAGAGTGACAAACATACTCTTCCTGCTGGAGGAACAACACAGCAGAACTGCCCAAGATACAGCCCGGTCTGCGGGGTCTTTAACATAGATACGGAATGATGATGAACTTGGGAAGATGTTACCAAATAGATTTACTCCTGTTCCTCTGATGCATGCGTTCAGCAGGTGAACGAGCCTCCCATCACCTCTACACACACACCAATTGCTTTAGTAAATATCCTTAGTTTCAGCATAGCACAGAAGGAGCATCTCATCCCAGGCAGCAGGTGGGTATCCAGGATCACCCGTGTGCGAGAGAGACCAAAGCCAACAGCAACTATTGCACAAGGCTGCAGACCAACTACTTCTCCTGACTTTCCTCCTCCAGGCAGAGCTCCCTGCTGCCAGCCTCAGTATCTGTACCATTCCATGAAGCATGGGAAAGCCTGGCAGGATGGTGTGAGCATTAATAGGTACTCTGGGGGGTGTGTGCCCAAGGTTTGTCTTTCTGAGCTGGTAAAGTAACAACCACACACTGAAAAACCACCGCCACCGAATCGGAGCCCAGCCCCTACTTCACTAGATTATTTAAATGGATTTAAGGCTTTGCTACAGCGTTTTTTAAATTATTATTTACATTTTTAATTAATTTTTAAATTAAAAATAAATTTAAAATTATTTCTAAGCTTTAAAAATGTATTAATTCAATTAATAAAAAGTAGATTTAAAAGTTTTATGTAGGTGCCAGTGCTCCTAGAAGAACTTCTGTTGGTGGGCGTCACGGGGCCCACCGACCAATACTTTTTGGAGAAAAGTGGCCTGTGCAGAATTCTTCTGAGCTGCCATTCTGAGGCTTTGTCACTAAACTTCTGTGTTGCACTATACAGGACTAATGGCAAATACACACTTCAAGACCCTATTTAACTGAACGGGACAAGAAGGGAAGCGCTGATCGCTTTGAATCACACTGTTTAAAGTTATTTAAGGGCCACTGTGTGGAGTTGCTTATGGTTAAGTTACTGCAAACACAATTGTCCTTATCCAAACAGAGCACACACTAATGCTTAACACAGTGTTAATTAAAATACATTAGACAGTTCATCTTACTTCAAGCTCCCATCCGTAATATAGATGTGATCTCAAGACAGCTGGCTGGGGAACGGAGAGATTTGACACAGTTTCTTTCTCTTAAATAGATCAAGGGAACGGCACGATCCTTTCAAATGCTCTGCAAGGGACAATGGAAGGTCAGAGTGCAGAAAGCAGAGATTCTCATGCCTCCCTGCAAGCAAATTCTCCTCAGTTATCTCAGCCATGAGGTATCATGGAACATGTCACCCCCCTGCCCTCTCTTTCAGGTACGAGCATCCCCATACTTTACCCTTTCTCCCCATTCGCAGGGCTATAGATGCTGGTAGTTCTACTTCCATTATTACCTCAAACTTCTGTTTTAGAAACACAGCCCAGAACCCCTGCTAAAAGAAACAGAAAAGAAACCAGGTGATGAATGCTAACTCCCTCCAACAGGCAATTTAAGTTACTTCCTTCTCTACACTGGAGGTTCCAACTTTGCCTGTCTGCTTCTTTAAAGTTCATATTCTTTCCCTGCTGATAAATCTGTTCAAACCACTAAACAACTTGACTTTCCTATTAAATTATAAATTCCTGACCCTGCCATGAGAAACAAAAGGATCTAAAGCAAATACACTCTGTCACCATCTCCAATGGCCTTGCAGGTCCTATTTGAAGCAACAAATGTTACCCCTCTGTGCCTCAGAACAGGGATTCACGTGTCTCAAGAACTGAGCTATTCTTCCCTTGGTGAAATAATTGGAAACTTTAAGCAGGAGGTCTCAGCATTTGATGTACTGATCCAAATCACACCCTTTGTCCTGCTGCACGAGGCAATCTCATGGATTGTTTTTCCTTATGAAGAAAGGACCAACCCACCACGTCAGGAATCTAAATGCAGCAAAGGACAGCAGCTCTTCCCTGTAAAGCACTGTGCTGTTTGTGCCCCACAACTCATGCACCTAATTATTCTTTCATCAGGGCGATTTCTGATTAGTGTTCAGGATTGGGGGAGGATTTTCAAGACTGTTATCTCAAGACTCCTTTTCTACATCTTTAATTCAGAATGAGCTCCTTGTAAGCAAGTCTGCTCCCAACCCCCAATGTTTCTGAGTGCAGGGAAGGAAAACAGGCCCCTCTACACCAGGCAGCATCTCCAGCTTCTGGTTAAGTCACTCCATACTGAGCACCTGAAGTAGAAGCTCATGATTGAAAATAACCAGCACGCATCTAACTTGCACATGTGAGATGTCACAAACTGAAAACCTCCTGGCAGTCCTAGGAATGCCTCAATTACAACAGTTCTATTCTTTCATTCCTTTGGTATAAATCCTTTTCTTTTGTGGAAAATGAAGGCAGCATAAAATATTCCAGTATATCTCCTATTTTTGGTGTTACTTTCTTCAGAGCAAAGGTACTCTGAAGTCAGCAGGGGCAGAGAAAGAGGTACTTCCAAATGCCTCCACAACATCAGATATTTGGAACTAAGTGAAAAAAAAAACCAAAACAAACCCCCCCCCAACAAACCACCACAACCCAAAAAAGCCCAAACCAACCAACCAACAAACAACCCCCCCTGCAGAAATATCAAGTAAGAAGAAATAACAGAACTTGCAGCTACATATATAATCATAGAATGCTTTGGGTTGGAAGGGACCTTAGAGATCATCTTACTCCAACCCCTGGTCATGGGCACCTCCCACTCGACCAGGTATCTCAAAGCCCCATCTGGCCTTGAACACTTAATGCTAAAGTTACTTAATTAACACTTAATGTTAAAAGTTACTTTTACCCTATGTGTGATACTGCTTGAAAACAAATTATAGAAGCAGAAAAGACCAGGACTTGCGTAAGGACGAGCATGGATCAATGTTGTTATGCCAACATACCGCAGTTTCCAAGTTCAACTGTTGCTTGCCTAGAAGGTGTCTGGATCAAGTCAGGACAATAACTTCTATTTATTTATTTATTTAGCACAGAAGTAGAGACTGGACTGACTAATGCTCTACCACCAGCACCTCAGGTACAATTAGTAAAAATTCTCAGTGCAAGTGGTAATTATCTAGTCAGCTGGACCTTTATTTAAAATAGATCCCAGATTATGCTGAACAAATGTTTTCCTGACACTAAGGAAACAGAGTGTTTTCTTCTTCAATTAGTAAAATAGGAAAAGGTTCATTTCAATCTTCATGTTTCACAAATTATTAGGAAATTTGAGGAAAATACTATTGCAGCTTCATATTCACTTATCTCAAATGTTCTCACTACGGCAAATTACCTATTAAAAGAGTGAGAAATCATAGAACGTTAATTAGCACTGTTGTGACAAATTGATACCTTTTCCTATTAGTTTCTTTGAATGTTCAGGATATGAGAAGCCCAACCAAGAGTAGTAATTACTTCCTGTCTTATTTTTTGAAACGAGAGTTCAGAAACATTTGTGAACTCTTCTTAGGTCTTTTTTCATTCCTGACCTTATGTATTTTTCATCCTACACTTCTCCATCGCCTTGAAAGGCATCTCTCTGGTGCTAGGAAATGCACACCGTTGAGATAAACCACCAGAGAACCGGTTTCAGCACTCACCGAAACGCAACAGGGATGCTGTTCCAGAGGCTGCCTTAACACACGTCAGCCCTCACGTAACCAGTCCTTAGCCAAATCTCTACAAGGGAGTACAGGGGTTTGTTTGGGGTTTTAAGCGCTCCCTCTGACGTGAAGGCTTTGTTGCAGGGACAGCTGGACGTTGGTCTGTGGGGAACAATGAAGCGCCTCCAGGGAACGTGCCTGCGGATTGAGCAGCTCCCCCTTTCCAGGCACTGTGAGAAGAGGGTGTTTCGGTTTGACCTGGCTGGAGGGTGGAAGCAGGAACACCTGTATCGCTGTCACCACGCAGCCTCTGCGCCACACGCTGCTCCCAGCAGCCTTACCATCACCCTGGATCTCCCATGGGCGCTATGCTGGGAGGGCTCTCTCCTTCCACTGCCCGGCGCAGTGCGCGGCCGGCGTCTCCCCGTGGGGTAGCGCGCAGGACCGGGGCCGGGAGCCGGGCAGGAGCCGGGCAGGGAGCCGGGCAGGGATCCATGCAGGGAGCCGGGCAAGAGCCGGGCCGGGAGCCGGGCGGAGCGGAGCCCCAGGCGCTGTCCGTGGTGCTGCCGCCAGCCCGCGCTGTGACGGCGTTTCCCTCCTGCACCTCTCCGGGGTGCAAAGCCTTCCTCTGTCGTGCGTGGCTTCAAGCCCGGCGTCCGCTGGTCCTCTGGCAGGCAGAGGACACCCTGCTGATGCCATTCGCAGCAGCGGTGGGGGGGGAGCGCTGCCTGGCCGCGTCAGCCCACCCCTGGCCTCGAGGGCCAGCAGATCGTTTTGGATCAGCCTTTATCTTCTGACCTGCAGGGAGAATATGCTTTTATCTGGAAATAAAGCTAGCACTACCATAGGCAGTTGGGGAAAACCTGGAACTGAGAAGCGCTGTGACAATTTGAGGTGATGCTGGACCTACCTACATCCACCCCATTTTTGCTCAGAGGGATGTTCATGCACAGTGTAGTGGTGAGCACACTACTGCAGTTCAACTACCAAGAATATATATGGGTGTGCCAAGGTGCTCAGTACCATTTCCTACCATTGCACTGCCCATATTAATTACATGCTGATATTAAAAAAATAAACATCCTATATGTTTACCTGTGAAGTTATTTAATTATTGTTACTTAGGTACATTCAGTATCGTGTATATCTATATTCAAAATAAAGAAAGAATATCTTTTAAGAGTGTGTACATCTTCACAGCTTAAAAAATACTACTGCTGAGATCAGAACAACTAAAACACGATCTGTTCAAGGCAGTACAGGGTCAGCATCTCCCCTTGGGGAAGGTGTGCAGTGGACAGGCAGGAAGCCAATCAAGTTTCTAACTGCTACTGTCAAGTGCCCAGAGTGAGATCCTCTGCTTAGCAAGTAGATCGTAGTTAAGTCTTCAGATTCTAAAGTGAATTTGAGATATAATTCCTGTGAAAGACATTACAATATTCTTATGTTTAAAAGAGAGATCTTCTACTTGTGTTCCCAGTGTGCCAAAGCCACGTCAGTCTTCTCTACAGCAAACCTCTGGAACCTCATCTCATGCATGTCTAAATCACAGCCACATCCAATCACCTGTGTCACTTAAATTAACCAGGGTGGGAAAAATGACAGAAATTTAATTTAAGAGCTTTGACCTGTGTAATGAAACCAAGCTCTCCTTAAGCAGAACAAAAGAAAGTAGACTATTTTGTTACCTGACGCAGCAGAACAATTAGTGAGTGTAACAATTACGCAGGCTGGCATGTCTCTGAGTAAAAAGGATGAAGTTACTGTAAATGCATCCAAATCCTTCTATCAGCTCTGCAAGTGAATCAGCACAAAGTGACCAGTAGCTGATTCATCTAAATAACAAACGCACGAACACCTCATCAGCTATCACCACGAGGACGTGATCAATAATTACACAAATACACTCTCCGGCCATAATACAGTACAGTCAAAGTGGCAAAGAGCTCTTAATACATTCAGCTATCTTCTCCAAGGCAGAGAAAGAGGGTTAGATGACGTCCACACCTCTCCTCAAGGATCTTAATATTCACTTTTCTTAATGGTGTTCCTGATGCTTTAGCAACAGTACACTTCAGATCTCACCAAGGACAAAGGATATGGAGTCAATTCATTCCCTCCACCCCCTGATGCATGAACAACCCTTGTGTAAACCCAAGCAGTAAAGTCTTAGCCCAGAGCTCCTCAAGATGCTTTCTAGCTCTCACATGCAAACAGCTCAGTCTGTCTGAGAGGCACTTTCCTGAAAACCAGCAAGAACTATCCTCATCTCCCAAAGTGACTGAGTCAGTTGGTAGAGGAAGAAGCCTGGAGTAAGCAGGCTGCCCTCCACATGGAGAAGTACCATCTAAGATCTTCAGGTGCTATGTGAAGGCAAAGAGTATGTTTTCTTTACCTCCTGGTATAGCTATGCAATAAAAAATTAATTCTTGACGTTGCCATTAGCATACTAAATAAATAGCAGCATTCATCAACATAGCTGTCTGTCTGCCATGCAGACCTGTCCACAACAGCTCTTGCACAAACATTGAAGGCAAGAAAGAAAGAGCCACATTTACCTGCATTAGAAAGGGATGAGTGACAGGCAGAACATCTCTCACCCTGGAAAAACAGTGAGGAAATAAACTTAAAGTGATCATCACTCAGAAACCAGACAGCATTCCAGCCACAAAAGGCCATTTGTTGCTTCGGAGGGAAGACCCAGGGAAGAGCGTGCACAAGCGGTTTTCTACAGGCCTACTTTTACCTACGAACTGGGACACACAGTAAAGGATAGATTCAGTTAGAAGATTCATTTTTCATTTATGATTTATAAATCTTCCACCATCAGGTGGGCTCCCAGCAGGTTTTGGATTGGTAATGGCCACTGCAGCCTCCCCACGCAGGATAAACACACGTACATATTTGGTTAGTAGTACTAAACCCAGCAACAGGCACAAAAATACAACACGCCTGTCAAGTGAAGCAAATACACCCTGCAGAGAGAGTGCTCAACTAATCCAAGCTGTTAGGATTATAAAGGTAAAATTCAGATAATTCTTTATCCATTTTTTTTCTCTCTTCCTGTTGGTACCAGAGAAGGTTCCCCAGGAATTCAGGTTCAGCATGCAAACGCTGTACTGGTCACAGTTAGAATTGTGCCAACTTTGATACAATCACTGCATCTTTCCATTAATAGGACATCATTTGTTGTTGGTGTCTGATACATTTCTTGTTCCCTGTTGCAGTTCACAATACTGCTTTGTTCTCAGAAGGCTCGGCTGTGTTAGCTGGAGTCGAACCCTGACAGCTGCTCCCTGTCACCCTCTAGACAGGATGCCTTCAGCACAGATTTAGGATTTCAAGTCGCTGTCTGGAGGAGCTAATGGCAGGTTTCTAGAGGACAGGTAATCTTCCACTAATACTAATTCTAATTCCATTGCAAACTGGTAAAAATCTGTTGTTCACCCACTAAAACAGATTTACTATTCCTTACTAGTTAGTCTGGAATTCATATTAATCATTGCACTTTGCAAACTGCTCGTTCAATCACAAATAACAGAAGTCAGTGTAAGGATTTTTAATCAGACCAACACGGGCAACTCTGGGGCAAGAAACATTTTTGAGTGCACAAGGCAGTGAAGCTGGATGTTGATAATGTTGATAAAATTACTACCAGAGCATATAAAGAGGTGAGGACAGGAATTTATCAGACAAATATGACATTTTACAGTTGGAATTATGAAACACAGCTTATCCTGAAAGAGCATTAAAATTATAACTAATAAAAGATTAAAAAGAAGGAACATACAGCAACATGATGCTAGTGAAATACTGCACTGATGTGAGATTGCTGGCTGAATAATTAATAATTAACTTCCATGTCTAATGTATCATTTAAAAGAACCTGATGAAAGTATCTAAGGAAAATGCGACTGAAAAGTGATAAAAACAAATTACAGGAATAAAGCACAGGAATACAGATATACCAGTGTTATGAAACAAGAAGACAACAGGTTAAAGACATGTAAACAGCATGGACAAAAAGGAATTTGTCTGAGTCAAAATAATTCTGGGGAATGATGAGCAAAAAACCATGAGTTTGCTCAAGAGTTTTCAAGAGCATTCTAGGATTGGAGTTGATTAAAAAACTTTTTAAATTTTATTGCTTCTAGAAATTGTATCAACATAGGAAGTCACTTTCCAGACAGAAACAGGAAAACAAATGTTCCCTTTAGTGGGACCACTCATATAATCATTAGTGTGAGAGATGACAGATTTCTTTCCCAGATCTTTAGCAGATTCACATGAAGTGATACTACTGCAAATGGGATTTTGATCTGCAACAAAAACACTGCAGAAGAGTTGATCAAACCACCTCCGAGTGAATGCACTTATGAGGATCCAATTTCAATTAAATGGAACGGTAAACAAACGTTGGGCTCAATCTGGATTTTAGAAGAAGAACCTTTGTGTAACTATGGTAACTATTTACTGAAAATATTTGGGCTGAAAAACTTATGAACTTGGAGGTCTAGAATGTATTTAATGTGTAAAGAGATTTCTGTTTCTAAAACTCCAATACTGAGCAAAGAGACTTAAGTGAACCTGGGCTCCAAGGGAAATTACAGCTCTGAAGAAAGTTAATGGTGCAAATGAAAAACCTAACAAAGATACAAGGATGGAAGGGGTAGGTACAACTTACAGGTGTAAAGTGTGAAGGGAGAAAGTCCAGAAATCAGTTTGAACTAAATCAGGGAAAGGACAAGAAAATAAGAGAGACCTGATTTTTTTAAAAAGGCAAAAAGGTGGACTACATTGCAGTGAAAATGAGAGATTAAAGGTAAGCTAGGAAACAAATCCCTCTCTCTTTCAATTTTCAGTAAGGGTGTGTGGCAGCTTCACGCCCTGAATTAACACCAGCCATTTGGTGTACAGGTAAAAGAACTGTGTGTAGGAGGCAAAGGTCAAAGAGTTCAACACAACCTCACTGGGTACCTCATAGTGTACTGCTCCGAAGTCTACACTATCTCCACACCTCAAGTGTCCTGTTCTCACATCAGAAATTTGCAATGTATTTCATCTTTTGATTCCAGTCTTGAAATGAGACAGATAAATTATCTGCATTTAGAAGCAGAACAGGTGATCCAAGCAGCTATTTCCCTACTAGGCCACCATCTGCAGTATGCAAAGTTCTCAGAAGGGTTTGAATGAAACACTAAAGGGAAAACAAAACATGACAAAGCATAAGCTTTATTTAAATATAAAATAACTCCTTTACTAGATGAAACTATATAATCTACAGGAAATCTACCTAGGATTCAACGAGACTGAGCAGTACACAAGGTGGAGAAGAAAGATCTTAGTGAGGGAGCTGAGTGCTTTAGAGATGCCTGTGGGTGTGGAGGCCCCAAGGGTTCTTTCTGAGGTGATCTTTTCACATAGTATTCACATTAATGTCATTTCAAAAAAATAACCAGAATCTGTACTAATATAAACTGAGTGCAAAGCAATGAGGAAGATCAGAGGAAGAACAAGCACAGCATGGCCAGCCAGCTGCTCTACACCTCACTGGTGCGGCCTCACCTTGAGCACTGGGTGCAGTTTTGGGCACCACAGTAAAAGAGGGTCACAAAGCTATGGGAGAGTGTCCAGAGGAGGGCAACAAGGATGGGGAAGGGTCTGGAGGGGGAAGTCTTACGAGGAGAGGCTGAAGTCCCTGGGTTTGTTCAGCCTGGAGAAGAGGAGGCTGAGGAGAGACCTCATCATGGTCTGGGCTTCCTGACGAGGGGGAGCAGAGGGACAGGTGCTGATCTCCTCTCTTTGGGGACCAGGGATAGAACCTGAGGGAACAGCATGAAGCTGCTCCAGAGGAGGTTTAGGTTGGAGGTTAGGAGAAGGTTCTGTACAGAGAGGGGGGTCAGGCACTGGAACAGGCTCCCCAGAGAAGGGGTCACAGCACTGAGCTTGACTGAGGTCAAGAAGCATCTGGACGATTCCCTCAGTCCCATGCACTCACTTGACTGGCCCTGTGTGGAGCCAGGAGTTGGACTTGGTGATCCCTATGGGTCCTTTCCAACTCAGGAGATTCTAGGAGTCTGTGATCAGAGTATCTTGGGAAGAGATGGATAAGCCCAATGACAGAGCAATCAGTATGGGGTAAGTGTTACTAGCACAAAGTGGGAAATCATGCTCTCAGAAATGACATGTCTGCTGTAAGCTTCAGATTCATTGGCTGCAAATGAGCGAGGAGGGAGAAAGCCTCTGGGAGGCTGACAAGGAGAAAGAAAGAGCAAGATGGTACTAGGATGGAACAGGACAAATCTTCACAATGAACAGAGACCTCCCAGCTACAACTCCATAAAAACTCTTAATAAAAACTTGGGATTGCTTTATGGGTTACTATAGCCCATCTCCCAGCAAGATGAACGTGAATGCAAAGGAATGCTATTGGAACAATCAAGGAGATGGAAGATCTACCACATGAGAAGAGATGAAGAGAAGGAACTTCACTTGCATAGCAGAGAGAAACAAAGAGAAGATGCAGGTCCTGTTAGGAGACCATTGCAAGCCCAAAGTCCACTAGAAACACCTTGTCATAGAGTAAAAAGGTTTATCTTGTATTAGGTTGTTACTGTAATAAAATATTTTATTCACAGCATTTCCCCACATTTTTAAATCAGTATTTTTATAGCTATTTTCTTTTAGAGGGAGGAAATGTTACATGCCCTCTTATGGCCATGTCAGGGGAAGCCAGTATACCACGTGCTGATGAGAGCCAAAAGCAGCTGTGAGCTTTTCATAATATTGCAGATATCCCATGAGATGGGATCCTAAAAAAGTGCAGCCAACTACAAGGAACACAGACATAGGAAGTTCCCAGCAAAGACAGACAGGCAGAGCCACCTGAAGTTTTACATTTTATTCTAAATACACGTTTATGGGAATTGCAGCCAAGGAAATATTTGATTCAGAGGCCAGCCAAGGCCATCTATCATTTACTCAAGCAAGCTGGATGCTACTCAGGGAACTTTTCATTCTGAAGCTGTGAGACATCTGATACACTCTCAGAAATTCAGATCTTCACAGTCCATAGATGCCTAATTTCTTTAGGTTTATTTGCTGAAATATTAAAAAAGTTTTCTATTTGCAATGAATATGAGTCATAGGAGGCTTCCCACTTAATATAATATAAATGTATTAGCTAAAATACTTTTGGGACAGAAGCACTGTGATACTGAACAATACAATGCTAACTGTTGTTCCTGAGATACCACTGATGTACATCCTGGGCATTACAGAGCTATTAAAGATTAATACAACACACTGAAGATTTTATTACTGTTACTAGCAGTAACTCAGTCCAGACATCCTGAATGAAGCAATCAGACCATAATCAGCTTTATAACTAATCATAACAGACCTCATACTGTTACGAGTCTCAGTGAGAGGAATATGGAGCTGGGATGGATTCAGATGAAAAGGGAAACAATTATTTCTAACTAATTTGCATTCACCTAATCTTACCAGAAAGTCTTGCATCCCTTTCAAATGGTAACATACAGAAAAAAGAACCCCACAGAAACAGAAAATATTCAGAGGGAAAAAAGCCAAAATGGTAATTTGAGGTCTGGAAAAAAGTGTATCTTCCTAATACAGAGATTTAAAGAGACAGACCTCCATAGCTCTATCAAAAAGATGTGTCAGATAAGATAGGATCAGTGTCTATAAGCCTGTGCACAAGGAGATGTCTGATAGCTCTCTCCATCTAGCAGACAGAGCATTAAAAGATCAAAAGGCTCGATGTTGATGACCTATTCAGGCTGGAATAGGTGCAGATTTTTAATCATTGGAGGAAACTGGTACAACTTACCAGAAGATGTAAAAGATTCTTTGGTGCATCAGGTTTTTACTCTAGGTTGGCTGTCACTGGAAGAAGCATTCATTAGCTCGACTAGAAAGGGCAGTCTTGAGGGAGTTCTTAGGTGCAATTCCTGGACTGATGTTTTCCAGGGTAGGTTACTGTTACCATTTCCTACAGAATAAATTATCAAGTAGGTGATCCTAACTCAAATTTATTCTCATTATTGAAGATGAAAATACATTTGTATTACTATACTAGCATATGTAGGTCTTACTTCAAAATTACATCACTAGATGCTACGTGTGGGTTTTTATCATGTCTGTTTTATGGAAACAAAACTTTCTAAAACTTAACAACATTTCTGAATCCTTTTCCACAGAGAATTTCATTTGTGCAGTAGGCAAAGGAGAGAGGCTGCATTCCATATTGCCCATAACAGTCTAAAGGTCTCAAAGATCACCATAAACCAAGGCTGCTTTGGAATCTCACAGCCAAGAAAAAAAATGTCAATTGTCTTATTTTTGCAGTTCAGGAATTCCTTCTGGGCTTAATAAACCAAAAGCTGCTACAGCCATGACAGCTCTCCCTGCCATACTGACAGACTCTGCTTAGTCTCAGTGGACAAACCACCTACATCTGGTATAAAAAAGTGAAGTACAGGTTTACCTGTTCATATAAGAAACACAGAGGCCTGAATCTGCTCAGAGATTGGCAATGGCTGAATAGATCCCAGAAATGATGACTTAGCAAAGAGGGTGTCAGTAAGATGGTCAATACTGACCAATTAAATTCATGGATATTAGCAGGTTTTAAAATACACAAATTCTAATGCTACCTACTGAGCTGTTAGTTATATTTATCTTGTTATCTGGCTGCTCATACACTCGCTCTCTCCTCCCTGCCTATCATCAGGCCTTAGCCCTGACTCCTGTGCCAAGGGGTCTAGTAGGGGTGGCACACAAGGACTCCCAGACCAGGAATCACACCCTTAATTAAGCTGCAGAACAATCCACTAGCTCTGCTCCAGCCTTCACACTCACCTGCTCTTTGCTAAGGCCACCAGCCTTCCATGGGGTCCTCAAGCTTCTCTGCTTAGAGAAAAGGAAAAAGGATTGCTTAATACTGTCTCATCTCAAACAGGTTTCCTAACCATGTACTGCTGTCTAAGACACAAGTCCTGAATCCCTTATCAAGTGGTTAAGACTCAGATGTTCAGAAGGTAGACAATGGATTTCCAATACAATCATGACTTTATGTGCACTTTCCAATTAAAAAAAAAAAAAATTAAATTTTTGTGAAGCTAAAAGCAGTCACAGTATTGTCACATCTGCTCACTGGTTCCAGTTTGCAAAGGGATAGTCACATGCAGACTGGCAGGGGGGGTTCTGTGCATGGGAGCATGGCATGGGAAATGCTTCACTTCAAGCAGCCTTTTTGTTCCTTCTCAGTGCTGCCCTGCTCTCAAAATGCATTGCTACACTGCCCCTCTGAAATATTCCAGGCATGTTCCTACTCACTGCATGCAACATTCAGATCATGCTTTGCTGTTCTGATGACTCACTGGGGCAGCTATCGCTGTTTCAGGGGATTGTTGTAAGGTTACACTGAACCTAACACAGCATCATCAGCTCAGCAGCCTTCACCAATTACTTCCAGCGCTGAACATTTACCCTGGCAAAAGCCCTGATTAAAGTGTGGATGGAAAAGGCATCATCTTGGTGATTTGGGGTACCAAGTTCACTTTGTGTGAGACTCTCCAACACGTGATGCCACAAACTCTGCTGCCTGTGGATGAGACCCGCTTGCCTGAACGGCTGCACTGGAGGTACATGGAAAGCTCAGGTGCAGATGACTGAATGTGGATAGTTGAACCTTGCCTTTCTGTTGTTAGTTACATGGAGGAAGGTAGCTAAGGTTTGTAGGGAAGCAGCAGACTGGAGCACCACTCGTGGTTGCCAACGTACTCCTCCAACCTTCCTCGGGGGTCTTTGCAGCTAAGTGAGCCCAAGGATTCCCGTTAGCTGTAGCAAGGCAGACACTGTTACTGAGGCACACACTAAAACACAAAAGGATTGCAGACTGCTCTTCTGCTGCTGTCTGCAGCCTGTACACTGTACTCTTGGGATCCAGGTAATTCATTGAAGACTCAGTAAGAGGAGCGTACCTGCTCAGTAGCCTTGATGGAAATAGCTGGCAAGACCTTCAGTTCCCTGAGCACAGAGCAGGAATAGGGATGGAGAAGAGGAAAGACAGCAAGGAGCAGAGCCATCTCTGACCCTACTTTGTTGTCACCGATGAGCTTCCTAAAACTGGGGCAAGCAAGAGCCTCCTCAGACCAGAGCACTAGTTTCTGTTCACGATTCACACACACAGCCTCACCTCAGCATCCTGGCACTGTGAGGTGAGCTGGGAGAACAGCCGTGCAGTACAACAGCTGGTGCTGAGAAGCACCATCTACAACGTATGTTGCTTTGGGTAAGCTTTGGTGTGGACCCAGGACCTCATATTCCCCAACTGCTTAAGGGACGTTGCAGGGTGTTCCTTGTTTAATCAGAGGGAATCCAATTCCTGTGCTCTGACACCTCTCAGTGACATGAGGAAGAGGGCAGTAAATGGGAATGACTGAGAGACTTACTTCAAAACAAGCTGCATCTCAAGCTTTAAAATACATGTTATCCTGTGGTAGGGCCTGAGATTAAAAATAAATAAATACAATTAAAAGCAGAGCACACTGAGTTGGAGTAAAATGTGATCTGGCTCCAACCTTCTTAACCTAGTGTAGAGAATTAGGGTTTGCTTTGGAGGCAACCTGGCAGATATTAAACTGACATGAACAGTCATACAGAAAGTACTTTTACCAGAGTGAAGACTGTGCTAGAAAACCCCACACCGTCTCACAGACTGAACACACTCACCTGTTCTCTGGGCCATGATCAAGAATCAGTGAAGAAGGATGAGCTTCCATATCCTCCTCAGATTGCAGAGCCATGAAGGTATGGCATAGATAGAAGGAGATTTAGCTGTCCTAGGAGCAGACCTAATAATAATTGAGTAGGGCATTTATCACAGAAAACAGAATGGTAAAATAGCAATCTACAATTAGTTCCAAATCAGGTTAGAGATAAAAATATCAAGCTAATTGGCTTGCCAGGCAATATTGAGTAGGAGGACCCACCAGGATTTCTGGAGCCTTGGTTTCCTGTGACTGTTGCTTGACAGAGTAAAGCTGGTTTATATGAAAAATGGCCTTCAAGAGCCTCATAGGAAGGAATGCATACAAAGGAATCCCTCAAAGACAAAAAATCACAGCTTTCCTGCTACAGGGACAATAACTCATGGCTATAAAGAAATGCAACTTATTTAAGGATGACTGCTTGTGTTTCCAGACAAATAACAGGAGAAACACCAGGCTGAAGTTCCTTTGAAAAGGCAGTTTTCAGTGGCTATGGTTCCACTCTCTCAAGCTTACTCCTGTAGTGAAACTGATGTTAAAAAAAGTATCAAATACTGAACTTGTTCAATTGCATTTCAAAACACAGGCACAAGTATGTAGCTGACCAGCAAAATGGCCTGATATTCAACCTCAACAGCTTGACAGAAGCCTGATTTTTTTTGTAATTCAACCTCAAAGTTTGTTTCAAAGGCCATTTTGATTCTCCTTGTTTTCCAATTCTAGCTTTGCCGTTGCTTGCGATCCACACTGGCAAGGCACCCCCCGACAGAGCTTGTATTCATTTTACTTCTGAGCTATCCAGAGCCTATTTACAGATTTCGAAGGGATTCCTCATCCCCCAACTTTGGGAGATCTTCAGAAAATAAAACCCTAGAATTTTCTGAGACAGACTGTATGGCTCAGCACCAGCAACTACAGCCAAGTTTTCCAAAATACTCAGCTACTCCGCTGAATATCCGCTGCGCTGCGTGCGGAGAGAAATGAGCATTTATAGTGATGGCACTGCAAACAATCTTTTCAGAAAACCTGGTCTGTGACTACATAAAACTGATGGAATCAGTGAAGACTTTTCAGAATTGAGGCATCTCTGTTCTGTTACCTGAGGCTGTTGTGAGAGTTAGTTGAATTAAATGGCAATAGAAGTGTGTAAATGAGACGTGAATGCCATTTTGGGGAGTATCTAAATGGGAGCCTAAATAATCATGGTTTATATGGAGATGGTAGAAGAAAATGTATATTATACCAATTTAGATACAATGCTCAATTCAGCCCGATTAAAAAGACTTGTAGAGATAAAGACTTTTAAGGTGCAACTTTAAGTAATGCCTAAAAGCTCATTGAAAGTCAAGGGAAATGTGGGAACGTGGAGCTGTTTCAATACTTTGCCATTAATTCAGATCAGGCTGCCTGAAATATTTTCAAAACACACTATGTATACAGTACACACTTCAGCTCCCTTTGGATATCCCCAGACAAAAGAGGCATTGCTGCTGTTCCAGGCACAATGCTGGAGCACACACACACACACACACACACACATACAGACACACAGTTCCTACCCCACGGCTGCTCCAGTCTAAATGAATCTTGGGACATAAGCTAGAGCTAGTACTGTGCTATGTAAAGAAAACACAGTGTGGAATATATCCCATCAGTTTTGTTGTATATAAGGGTCTGTTTAAGTAAGAAATGACTGAAAAGGAAGAAAAGCAAAAAGGACTTGGGATACTGATGGAGGTGGGTGAAGGGTACCATATGGAGTAAATCTATCTGAGCCACAGTAGCTGCTGCCACCCAGGAGAGAAAGGTACCAGTCCAGAGCTGTAATTAGCAGCAGTGTGATGACAGAGGGACACCAGGAAAGGAGAGGTGCTCGGGGTGTCAAAATCCTCACCTTAGCTCAGGAAAATGAGAGGGTGAGAGGGAGCAAAAAAAGAGCTGTTATGGTATAAATGTTAGCCTTAGAGAATTTAAGGGATAAAATCAGATGGGATTCCACTGAAAACCTGGAACAGGTACCCTCCCACCCCATCCTAGCCAGTAATCCAGCTCTTTTATCTGGGTGCATTTCTGCATGGAGGGAAAAGCCAAATCTCTGGCTTCATCAACTTGTGCAAACCCAGCGTCCAGTGACACACACACACACAGAGAGGGGTTCTGAAACTTTCTGAAGTAGAGCCACTTTTTGGAAGAGATGTTGCAGCACTACACCTAGAGGACATCGTTAAAATTCCACATAATTATTTCTGGAAAATGGCTGAAACAAAGCAGTCTAACTCCATCACTACAACTGTGTGTAGGAGGCAGGACTGTAGGACTTCCCTCCTTTGTCTTCTCCTTTGACAGCTGTGGTCAGAAGCTTCACTGTATCACCCATGCCCAGACCCTGACCAATTGCTCAGGCAGCCACCACGCCATTCAAATTTCCAATGTAAGATTACCGTGCTGCTGCAATGAAAATAAACCCCAAACCATGTCATTAGTGGCCTGTCACTGATCTAATTTAATCAACTTGCAGCTTCAGAAATGAACTAATATAATCCCAGGGACAGTGCAGGAAAGCCTGAGCTACGTACCGCCCTTGGAAACAAAACGCCCATCAGCTTCCCTACTGATTTGATTTCCATGCTGAGGATTAACACTCCCTAAATTTCCCCAGGTAACCACACTCTTCACACAGCATGTTTGTTTGTTAACACTTAGCAAAACTTCCTGCTAGCTTTTTCTCTAGGTTTAGAAATACCTCCACATCTGTAATCACTTCAGCCACTTCACACTAGGACTGCACCGCTGCCTCGGTGAATCGGAGGCCTGAGCGACGGGTTCTTCTCGCTCGCCTGAGCTCCGGTGTCTGTGCAAATATGACAAACTCCAGGGCAGAAAACAGCAACATTTCCCTCAGGTCTCCTTCTGGAGGGGTTCAGCTGTGGGCCCTGGAGTGGCAGCTGTACTGTGAGGGGGTGAAGAAAAAGCAGCTGATCGTCTCTTGGTGCTTGAAACTAGAGAGGATTGAGAGAGTCAGAGATCCCAAAGTCAGTCTTTGAAGACTGGCCCAAACACCATGGACTGTCACACACTCTGGTTTACAAACAGGGGCTACACAAGCTTCAAAGCAGCACCATTTCTGAGAGTCTGAATTTGATGCACATACAACAAGGGGTTTGATCCAAGGAGTTTCACAAACTTTTAGGTTTGAAAACAGACACGATGCATAAACAAGGACTCAAGGTCTTCAATCCTGGAAAGTTTCAAAGGTATAAGCACAGTGGTTCTTTCTAGTCTTTCCTCACCCCTTTGTCGTGTTGAGAAAGAACAAAAGCATCTTGCCATCAGCATCCTTCTGCATGCATTTGCCTGGTGTGCCCATTTCTCCATGAATATATTTTTTTGAGCTTCCCTCCACGACTATTGGCGATGAAACAACATTCAGAGGCATCAAGGAGATGGTTCTTTTGGAAAAGAACAGGCCACTTCACTATTAACTGCAGTTACTCTCAATGGAGGGTTTTTAAATGGTACATGCAGTGTGACAGGTCCATGCTGTGGGACACTTCCCTCTGATCATGTAAGACATTATTCAGACATCTTGATTCTCCTGCCCTGACAGATACTTTCCATATGATAATATGTAGAACCAACATCACTGCATCTCTGAACAAGACTTCTCCAGCATATCTTGGTCCAGTTCTATCAAGGTCTCAGTCAGCACATTTCCTGCTCATCATTTTTCTTCAGACAGCACCAACACATACTTCTTTGTGTAAAGCAGTTCAGCTCCATCCAAATAATTACCAGCAGAGGATCTGGCCTAATACATTCAGCAGATAAATTGCCTTCTACCAGACTACAGTATCTTCAAAGCTCTGACTTACCTGCATGTTTTACAGTACAAGGTGAGAGTCTCATTACATTGAGCCTGAAGTGAAATTAAGCCTGAAGTGAAATGAAGCTTACTTAGGTCTAGGATACATTTAATCAACAATCCCATCTCCACCCCCATACCACCCCCCACAAAAAAGACATAAACATGCAAATTTCTGTCGCTGTATGGAATATTAAAGACTTACTGAAGACTTCATGTGGCACATGTGGGATCATGTTCAATTCCACTGCAGAACTGAAGTGATTGAAAGAATGAAAACAGAAGACTTTTATAACTGTTACAGAAGTGTGATACTTTTATACTCAGGAAATGATCTATTGGACAAAGCTTCCAGGGAATCACATGTGGAAAATGATCCATTGATTGAACCAACAGATGAGACTTACGTCTTTCAACAGATACTACTGAACTTTTCTCAAAGTGATCATAGAATCATAGAATGATATTTTTTCTCCTTCTGTTTTTGTGTAATGTGAAAGTAGGTCTAGCCTGTTCATTAAGGTAATTCAAATGTAGATAAAAGTCTTACAAGCTGGAACTATCATCTGTTAAGTAGAGTCACCCCCCTGTACTGAAACCTTCCTGTATGCCATGCCTCCTGTCACTCCCAACAATGCGTTCAGCTTCTGTTTCTTATACAAAAATAAACCACAAACACGATCAGCATTGGGCCCAGCCCTCCTGGTCCCAAATCCAAGCACCGTGCTTTCTCAGATCCTTAGAAGTGCCCCACTCTGAATCAGGCAGCCAGTGGGTTTAGGTGGCTGCACACATTCTCTTGCTGGGAAGGAACACGGATCACGCTGCAGCCATATTCACACCAATGTCTCCTTATGTGTTACCTTGTAATGATGGATCACAAAGTTAAAAACAGGATTATTCAACTCAAATGAGACTTTGCAATGACAGACTCCTAACACACGCTTTCCTCTTAAGGAGAAATCTGGGACTTAGATCAGCACAAGAACAGAAGGAGAAGAGGCAGTCTCCTAGCACAGCTCAAACAAAATGGTGCCAGCAGCATGTCCTCAGACACAAACACGACTGGAGGAGATGACGACAGCTTGGTAGCCAGAACTGTGAAAGATATTACACACAATCTTACCCTAGTAATAGGGGGAAAAAGTTTCAGGGTTGCTAATCCTCTCTAACAGAAAAGTCTCATAGGCAAAATTTAAATAGAAACATGAAAATTACCATCGAGGAAATGCTCTGCAGTTCAGCGTGTCACAAAGTAGAGCAGGTATGTGAAAATACATTTCTGCCACTGCTGAAAGAGCTATGGTACTGTAAAGATTCACCAGAGCATGGCACAAGGTGACAGAGCATTCCTGGGCACTCCTTTCAGCGTGCAACTGCTTCTCTAGATTCTGTGCTGTCCTGGCTTTCGACTTCATAGCAAAGGGAAGAATGAGGAGGTTCAGAACTGCAGATCATCCAGTCAGCCATAAATCTCTCACAATATGGATTCACAATCAGAGAGGCAAACAGCACTATTCTTGCTCCTGAAATAAATGAGATGCCAAACAATTGCAAGAAATGCTGATATTTCTGGTGTCAAAACCAAGCCACCTGGGCCTCTGCCCTAGAAAAGATCTTAACGAGTATGGAGTGCAGATACAGTTCCAGGTCTGCAGCTGTTTGCAGGATTTTTCAAGAGTAGAACAGAAGATCTTTATGACACTAGTCAAAGGCTTGCTCTGAAACTGCTTAAAGCACTGGCACAGACAGACGTTTTCTAAACATACACTACGGGAGAGAAATGCTTGCCTATCGCCATATGGATTTACTGTAGAATATATATATTTTGCTGTTGGCTTGTAAACTACAATAAATTAGAGCATGCTTAATCACCTTCAGTTACAGCTTCTGCATTGAAAGTAAGTTTTGGGCTTACCCTTACCTGAAGAGAGGAATTAACTTTGGTGGTAAAATTCTGCCTACAGCTTGCAAATGAAATCTGAGAATAATGTTTAGGGATGTGTTGATTTGGTTGAGATGAATTTGAGGCTCAATAATTAATTGATTATAGGTTACAGATTTCCCCTAGCAGACAAGAATCTTCATTTATAGCATATAAGGGTCATCACTGCTTGGTACAGTTAACATGGCTAGACCTAGTCTAAGGTTTGTTCTTGGTGTGTAAGAATGAAAATGCTTGAGTTCCTAAAGAAGAAAGAGAAAGCAAACATTGCAGGGAGAGAGAGGGACAGGGTCCCCTATACCTTTCAGAAGAATTATGCTTGTGGAGAAGAATTACCCACTATACCTAGCAAGCTCTTTCACTGTCAAACCTCTTTTATGTCCAAGCGTCCAGGAATAGCTTTTTATCCAAAACAAACCAACCCCAAACTTCTCTTGGCAAAGCAGACAGCCAGAAACCCAGGAGGCTCTCCTCCTGCACCTCTAACCAGAACAAGGGAGAGGAACTGGTAGGAGAGACACAAAGCAATATCCCTGCCTCTAAAAGGCTGCTGAATAGCGTGATAGGCAGCCAGCTCCTCATTTTTATGTTTTGTCCTGTCACTTTTGAATTCAGCAAGAACATCATATGGCACTAAGATCAATATTGCTGGTACATTTTCATCTCCCCAAAAGCAACATATTTTCCACAGTTTTTATTTCAAATTCGACTGAACTATAGTTATTCCTGCAAGTTATCATCTTCCTAATAGCAGCAGACCTGGCAATGGGGCTGCAGGAGCTGAGGGATATTATGTACTGCTTTACTCCCTTAGCAGAGGAAATCCATTTAGACTTTTACGCTGAGGAGTGCAATACTAACACAAGGAGACATTTAAACAGTACAAGAAAAAACCTTCCATTTCCTTCTAGGACTCATGGAGGATTCTATTAGAAACATGGAGAAGCAGAACTAACCCCTGCACTAAAGCCATCCTTACAGTCCATATCAGGACACTCAGTTTTCACTTAGTTATAATTTTGCCAAACTTCATCTATTTAGCCTGACAATTTGATGCTGGATGTCACCTGCAGGGTAATTTTTCTTCCCTTGTAGACTGATGGTTTAGCTGGTTGTAACAACAAAGCTGGAGTAGGGAAAATGCATTGTTATGCTAACTTAAGAAATAAATTCTGGCAACCTGTGGAAAGCAACCGGTGCAACTTTCATTATCATCAAACTGTCAGTGCTGGGCAATGACCACACTGCTGCTGAAACTCACAGCCCAAGTTCATGCATTTCCTGACTTCATCTGAACTGGGAAGCTTTCAGAAGACAAACTCCACAGGCTTCTCTCTGCTCAGAAGAAACCAATGACCACCTTGGGATAACACATTTAGAGAGCAGCCTCAAGAGAACTGGAGAAAAGAAAGCTGAGAAAAGTGGCTTTCGCTGGGCTCCAAAGGAATAGGCTAAGTCCCCTCCTCTTAGTTTTAGAAAAACATAAAGGGTTTAGAGCAAATGGAAACAAATGGTCTTGTAGCCAAAATGGCTCTAGGCTGGCATTGCAATAATTTTTGCTCTCTGAAAAGCTTTGTATAAACCAGAATTCAACAGACTGGGCACAGACTGGGCACTCAAGTTATTCCAGTAACCTTTATGCACAAAAAAATTACCTCTTTGTCACACTTTTCTGCAGGAATATTTTATTTTTAATAGCACAAACTGTTTTTTACTGAAATTTTCTCTGTATCTTAAGCAAAACCAAACAAAATAGTCCTGCAGGTATCCTTTAGTCTTCTGTTCTATTATTACTGTCCGTCCTTCACACTGAAATGCAACTCTAATCCAGCTCAAGCTGGGAAGGAGAGCAGAAAGCCAGACTTCCCCTGGAATCTTGTCAAAGGAAGGGAAGTCCCAACCACCCGCTGTGACACAGGGCTGGAAGGTGCCAGTTTGAGCCAGGTGGATGCTGGCAAGTCCCTGGGAAAATGCTGCCTGCCCAGTTCCAGACTGTGGGTCAGAGAAGTCCCCAGTCGAGACCAACCACAGCACTGCAGCAGAGCTGGGGTAAACTGGGGTGGAGCTGAAGGGAAATCTCTGTGAGAACTTTCAGGTAAAGCAGTTTGTTTCTTAATACATCAATGCTGTTCCCAGGCTAGCAAGACCGCTGCTGCAAAGGCCTAGAGGTATTTGTATTTTAAACTCCTGGAGTCAGAATTTAACAAGAGATCAGCTGTGCAGCTAGAAGCCAACGTTCATTAATCCCTCAAAGGGATCTTTGATGTCAGATTGCACCCACATAATGGGTTGCACATGGCAGAAGGGCTGGATGCACCTCTGTGAAACACAGGGAGAAATCTCACTGTTGTCGCCTCTTCCCTGGTACTGGATACACGTCAGCCTGAAAATAGCAGGACTGCCAGCACAGCTGAGGTGGAGAAGCTGCCAGGGAGGTGGGAAATCTCCAAGTCTCTTTGCTTGCTCCAGGGCTTGTTCCACCGTGGCACCATTACAGATACACAACCCTAGGATCTGCTGTGCTGCCGGCTCTGGGAACAGCAGTTCAGGGGTGATTTTCTTTATGAATCTCACTCAGCGCTCCAATTAATGCTGACAGGAACCACACACAGGCTGAGAGCAGCACAGACTCCTTTTCCTCCCAGGTAAAAGAATTTTCATTCAGACAGCCCATGCTTAAAGACAGAGTAACTTCTTAGAGTTTCAGACTTACAACTGCTGTCTGATTCTTTGAAGTCACTGCTCTTCTTCAGCGTTTAGTGATAGTAATCAATTCCTTATTGCTTTAGAGATAATTAATTGATGGATTAATAGACAAAATGTAAATTTCTATCAGAACAGTCACAGAAAGGTCGGTAACTAGAGCCAAGAAACCTACTACCTTGCCTGAGGTGCTGTCAGTTCTCACAGAGGGGACACTGTCAGGCCGATCACTAATTCACAACAAGAAATGCAAAGATCAGGAACCCAGCAATGGAGAGAGAGAGAGGGGGATTCAGCAGATGAGAACCACAGGGTTTAATTTAAGCCAGCCCTCTAAAACCTGTAATCACATATGCATAGTGTCTTTTTACATACATTATTTTACATGTTCTTTACATAATTTTTGCATGTATTTTTTGCAAAAAGAGGTTGTGCATTAAGATATGGCAGCTCCCAGATTGTTCTTTACCAAGGGGTCTCAGGAAACCAAGGGTTGTGCATTAAGATATGGCAGCTCCCAGATTGTTGTTTACCAAGGGGCCCCAGTTCTGCTTAAGAGAAAGAAAGAGAGAGCACACACACAGAACTGTGGTGACAAGAACATGCTGATGAGATTATTGGACAAGCCCAAGAAATTATGGTTACTGGTCATGGGTATGCTCACTGCCCCTGTTAACAGCTTCTCTTTGGGAGAGGTTTAGTACCAGAACAAATACATATGCTGAGGAACTCATCCTTTATGTATACCAATAGCTAAATTGTTAGACTTCATTGGCTAGGACAGTGGATGGAGTGCCTGACTAAAAAGAATCGGGCTTCTTACCTTCCCTACAGATAAGAATATCTTATTGAGACTAGGAAATTCTAGCATCAGCTCTGTACTTTGCCTTCATTACCAATGTATTAATTTGTAGATACATGCACCACTTGAGTTATTTCATTGCTTCAGTCTTAGCTGAATCAGTTTAGTTACTGCATTTTTCATCTTGGAGTAACTTAATTTATTTGTCCTCTGTTTTCAACAAAAACTATTAAATGCATGGAGACGTTACATTCCCTGCATTTTATGATGGGCTATGAACACATTGGCATGGGCGACCTCAGATGAGAAATTAAGGCACTCAGCTTTGTTTGCAATTTGAAATTTATTTGCATCTATGTAAAGTTATGACCCAAATGCTACACAAGGAGCCTGTGCCTTTGTAGGACAAACAACACAGAACCAGATAGGAAGTAACACGATGATGGAAATGGAGAAGCTGGTGTTTTTAAAAATGGCTAAAGCCTGGCAGGAGGCTGTTCTGAATGGGAAAATGCTGTGTGTGAAGATGATCACTACTGGTGTTCCTCAGCTTTGCACTTGGGACCATTTTTATTTAGTATTTTAATTAATAGCGTTGGTACAAAAAGTAGGAGAGCACTCCTGGGAGTTGCTGACAACACGAGGGAGGCAGAGTCAGCAAAGCAGAGGCAGGTTTTACACAGGAATGCTATTTGTGGCTGGTCTCGTTTAAGAGAATAAGCAAAATAGATGAAAATTTAATAACATGCAGCTACTAGTAATAAAATAAAGAGATTACTATGAGCCTTAGCATGCCTGGGGCAAATGACACAGGAAAAACCCTTCTCTTTATTGGTAAATCTAAAGCTGATCCCAAGTTGCCTGTGTGTCAGGTCTCAGACATGGCAGTGCAATGCTAGGACTTGGAGAGAAAGGTCAAGAGAAGATAGAGAAGGACCCACACCATGGAGTAAGTTACCTCCCCTAGAACTCTTGTAACATGTTTTTTAACTAATACTCTCCTGCACCAATACCAGTTTGAAGGACTACTAAAGATATGAGGAATAGAAAGCTTACTTTTTGTAGTGAGGAGAGAAAGGTTGGCTTGTCTAAACAAGGGCTAAAAAGAGGAATATTTGCTTTAAGTGCTTTAGGGGAACAAATAAAGAAGCACAGAGGAAAGGAGAAAACAATGATCCAGGCTAAACAACATCTGCATCTCAAACCAGTGGACAGAAAGTGGTTGTAGGAAAATAAAAGCTGGAATAAGATTCTGTTACAGTCTTCCAAGAGGAGTTTCAGGGACAACTTAAGCGTCTGAGACTAAGCCTAATCCATTTGCCAAAGGGATTTATACTGATATGATTGCTTATGATAGGAATGGCTTGGACTCTTGACCCAGGAGGTGCCTCTTCTCTTTATTTCCCTGGAGATTGAACAGAGTGGGTTTCCAGCAGTATCAGCGTGTGTTATCAGACAGAAGATAATGTGCTGCTTCAAATCTGATCACACGTGGCTGGAATTTTAATTCTGTACTGCAATTTTAGAAGGCTCTTAAGCTCCTTTCAAGATTCAGGCTGCAGTTTTAAAAATGGCTTTGAGAGAGGTTTCTCAGGCATGAAATATTTCAGAATAACTGGCTGCTCAGAAGGCTTCAATTTTGATCATACAATCCCTCTAACACCAGTTACTTGGTAAGTCCAGTGAAGGTGTTCTGGCATTTTGGTTTCCCCTTAAGCACCACTTAGGAAGGGGCCACTCTGTCTCATTAAACTCACTTAAAGTTTTATCCCAACACAGTATTGGTCATAGTGTCCTCCTACCATGAAAGGCACTGAGGTGATAAGTATCAATTCACCTTATAGGTGTTTGCATTTGAAGTAGGAACAAATATTTCACTTGGAAAAGCCTCTGGGGCCCTTCAGCTATATAGATTGTGGTTTGGATGTGGGGTGCAAAGCGTGAGCTATATGCCACTTGCATTTTCCCTGCAAGTCTTCTTCCAGCACTTCACTATCAAGGGACTCACAAGGTTACAACTCCTCCACAGCTCGACTGGAAGCTGACTTTTAGGTAGTAAAAGTGATTGTAAGAAAAGTAAGTGACGTGCATCTTCTGACATAAAGAAATTCATGAAAGGAAATTACTTTTGTTAAACTCTACTTGTCATAGTTGTCTGTACTCTGAGAAACTGCACAGAGTAAACAAACCACTTTTCTGTTCAACCCTCAGCAGGATACATAAATGAACAAAAAAACCCCCCAAAGTCACTTTCTGTAGCTGAGGAACTTCGCTACTGTTCTATATTCACATTCATTCAGATAATAAAACCATTTCCAGGGGAGACAGACAAGTCAAATGATTACAATTTCATTACAAAGGTAAAAACACATTTTTGAGCTTGAAAAAACATAATTTCAAATGGAGGCTTTAGAAAGAAAAGAAAAAAAACAAATCAAAAACCAAAATACAGTTTCCTGCTTACTTG
Organism: Gallinula chloropus; assembly: GCF_964237585.1. Classification (NCBI taxonomy): domain Eukaryota; kingdom Metazoa; phylum Chordata; class Aves; order Gruiformes; family Rallidae; genus Gallinula; species Gallinula chloropus. The sequence goes on from NC_140097.1 coordinate 20,378,014, forward strand.
TCCTAAGATCAGAGCCTCCTAAGCAGTAAAAGAATAAAAATGCTATTCTTTGTTTTTACTGAAACAGAGCAACAAACACCCCCCCCAAACAAAACACTCCATTCAAATCTCAAGTTATAGAAACATAACAGACAGGCATTTTTAGTCTGTTTTCCCATCAAAAGAACAAACCACAAGCAAGATTTTATTTGCAGCAGTGCTCCTATCTCCTGTCTTTCCCTTTTGTTCCACCTACAACTCGCTGGCGATTTGAGAAGCCATCTAGAGTCTATAGATTCACAAACTAGGCAGTTAGAGGGGAAAACATTGACATATGTACCTTCTTAGCAACAGCAGAGCAAGTCCTGATAACCAGATAAACACCACGTGGAGAAGAGACACTGTCTTGAATCGGCACCACATTAGATACCGTGGCCACTCACATGAGATGTGACTGCATAGGAAGAGGACATTTTTGTTAATACCAGTGCTTACAGGACTACCTCTTTGATGTCTCAGTATAAATCAGTTTTTCAGTAATATACTGTGTGTGCATATCTATATCTGTATCTATATCGATATATATCTCTATATCAATAGCTGTATCTATCTCCTCAGGCAGTTGCAAACCCCCATGCCCCACTGTGTAGCACAGAATGCAGCCACAATTAAGTTCCTGAAGAAATAATTTGGTGATTTTTCTCTACCAACAGGAATAAAAGTACCCAGAGGACTGGACCCAGATGAGGGGAGTGCTGGGGGGTGGGGTGGAGGGTCATCACACCTGCCTCCCACTTTGAGCGTCACAGCTCACTGCTGGGATACAGCTTTCCACACAAGTCATGCAATACAAATTCAGGCACCTAAAGGCAGTTTTCACAGCAGATAATACAGAGAGCAATGCAATACTTAAGCCAACCAACAAAAAGACTGAAGAGTTTTTGTTAAATCAAGTCCATCCCCACTCTAACATTCCCACATACAACCCTGCTTTTTCATCTGAAACATCTGGACAGAGGACACATCTGCACTGCACAGTGCCCCACAGCGTTACCAGCTGGGCTCCTGCTGGAACTGGGAACAGGAAGCCAAAGGTCACACGGACACTAATTAGCTCTGACAGAGAAAAAATGGTTCTTTTATCCAATAAAGAAGGCACCAAATACCAACAGCCCACAGAACTGAAATGGAAACCTGGCATGGATGGCTGCCTTACTGCAACATAAAACTTCTTCTCCCTCTTACTCACTCTCTCCATGCCCCTAGATCTTGATTCTTTTTCCCTCGCTACTGGCACATGTCTAATCTCATGGCAAACATTCTAATCCCTGGCAAATGAATGACAGAGGTTGGAAATCCATGGAAGCAGCAAGAGACAAAGAACCTAGATCCATCACTAGATGGATCCACCCTAGATCATGAGTGCCACATGGGCACTCATCACCACTGCTCTCCTTTTCTGCCTTGATACTTCTTCATGCTGACCTTAATGGTGTCAGTGTGCACATCCCACTAAGGTCAGATACCCCAGGCCACACAGACACCTGGGTCTGTTAATCCCAAAGGGAGACAAATACATACCAGGGCACTAGGCAGTAATTTTGGATTTCATGCAGTTCTCTCAGGAAGCAAGAGGTCAATATATGATTACAATAGCTTTCCCCTACTCCTAGCTGTCCTGTATTTTGCAAGCAGATGGATTCTCAGGAACGCTGATAAGGGACTGGGTTTTACATGTATTTACATTCAGGACATGTGATGCAAGAAACATCTGGTAAAAATTGTATTCTAGAAGTTTCTTTTCTCAGCTTCCAGAAAGGAAACAGTAGGTTATAGAGGAAGCACTCTCTTGTGTTCATATTACCTTTCTGAAGTTTTACTATGCAGTATCTCTGGATTAGAGCTCCAAGAATGCTCAGTATCATCTTCTAAACAATGGTGGCAGATTTCAGTTTTAAACAATTTATGAAGATTTCTTTATCCCGGTAACACACAAGATACATGAGCTCAGAGGGAGGGCAGGGAAAAGCTGTTTTCTCCAGTGGTCAGGACACTAGTGCCCTGTGAGTGTATCTCAGCTCATTAATTGATAGAGCTCCCATTTCTGCCCGAGCACGCATATACTTTCACCACACTCTCCCACACATTCCTTACAACAATATTTTACAATGGAGATACAACTCTGAGTTGAATTTACACCTACAATAGCCAGGTAATTTCTCTTTTAGAGGGGCTGCTTAAAAGCAGTCCTTAGGCTCCCTGGAAATCTCCCCATCACAAATTGATAACTGCTCCGACTCAGAAAACGTAGCCTCTATCTATCTCTATCTCTAGGACCCGCAGGCTACAGACCTGGGGACTGCAAATCACCCCAGATCGTTTCCTTTCTCCTTGGAGAGCCCTGCTATCTACCCGTTAATTTTCACAGTGAATAGCTGCTTTGTTGATGGCCTAACTTCCACAGAACACTTAAGCTGGCCACTGTATGAATCCCTCTCAGCGGTGCTGTGAGCAGAAGGTTAAGCACAAACACTATCTATAAATTTACTATCGAATAAGGGATTATTTTACTTGAAATGTTCTGTAAAAAAACAGAATAAACACAAACAAGGCGGGTCCTTGTCCCTCTCAGCCTTTCTATGCTGTCTGCTGTGATGCAGCTCTCCCCATGGTTTTCACTACAGGATGCCCTATGTCAGGCTGTGTTTTGAAAGAACTGGATTTGGCTCTTTCAGGTTAGGGGACCCCAGAATTCCAATCCCCACACTCCTTGTCTCAATTTGATTCCCTTTTAAAAATCATCCTCCTTTCCTCTCTCAGTTAAATAAGGGTTGAGCCTTATCAGCTCTAGCTGCAGTTAGCTCCCCAGGCATACACCAGTTTTCATATATTTTGCCTTGCAGTAGGAGAGACAGAATATGTGGTGCTTAACAGGGTTTCTTCTTGCCATATGGACTTCAGTTAATAACAGAACTTCGACCATAAAATATATTAAAAAGTTTTTCCTCCCCTCTCTGATTTACAGCAATGGAACTGTCTTGCCTATATGTAGAAGAAACACAGATAAACAAAGTTCAACTTGAATTTTATTTTTCTCTTTCTATGCTACTTAACTGGAAGACAGCTTATACTATTCTCCCAGAGCTACTTGGGAGAAGATGCATTTCATCAGGAACCTCTATTTTGATTTGTAAAAGTGCAATGAAAATGACACTAACAAAGGAATTCTAAATACCCCAAGATCTTACTTAATAAAATAAAATCCACCTTTTAAGGCTTCAAGGGAAAATTAGAGGGGACTTCTTTAACCATGATCTTCATTTCTTATGGGAAAGAAAAGATGAGCAGATACTACCATCACCAGCTGCTTTCAATCATTAACCTGCAAGTAAAAATGTTGAAGTTCCTGCTGTGGTTCCAATAGTGTCCAAAACCCAACTGTAAAGCCCCCATGTAGTGCACAGCGCAGAAGAAGGGCTGTCACTGGACACATGACTGAACTCCAAGTTCAAGTGCAGACTAATGGGGTTTTTAGTTCTGAGGATCCTGTTTTTAGAGCCCTTCACAGCAGGGACAGGCAAACTGGCAGTTCTGCAGGCTCTCAGTTTATCATAACCACACAACAGAGGCTGCAGGAAGCATCCCCGTCTATGGGTAATGTCCTCATTAAGCAAAGCTTCTGGAAAAGCTCAGAGCTAGTTAAAAACTGTGGCTGTGTCCAAGTCCAGCATATTTTCCAAGAGTTTCCACTGAGTATTTTCATTGCCACAAAGATACCTCTTTTCTGTGCTGAATCAGTGCTTCCAGAGCAGACTTATGTTTGATATCTAAAGCCACCTGGCAAAGGTCCTGGTCAGAGGTGCTGCTTTTTGAATGAATCAAAAAGGAATTTGTGCAGGGAAGAAAGAAAAGAAAAAAAGAATACAGATTAGGAAAACAAAGAGGAGAAAGCAGGAAAGCAAGCTGGAAGTGCCACCTGAATCACTAAATGGAAGGTTAGGAATAGATTTCTAATGCTGGTCTGCACACCAAACTTCCCCCGAGGCAAATCACTTAATTCTTCTAATTCCATTTTCCTCATCAGTGTACAACTTGCCTAATAGGGACTCTATAAACAACTTACTGTTCCTTAAAGTACTTTGAAGCTACAAAATGCTTATTAATAAAGATGAGCCTGAAATATAAGGGAGGACAGAAAAGAGCAAGAGGAACTTAGAAGAATAATTAGAATAATGTAGAAGAGATTTTCAGATGACTGAAGCTGTGGTGCAGGAATAAGAGAAAAGCCAAATAACAGAGATTCAGAAAAATGGAACAGCAGAATCCTTCCAGCCAAAACTGACTCCAAGAAATGACCCAGAGTGGTTTGTAGGTAACCTACTTGTGACCCCTTGGTCTTTATTACTCATGATAAAGGGTTGCTTTCCTAATCCTAATTCATTTTCAAGAACAGCAGATTAACAAGAAGGGATCGCTATCAAGCTGAGTCTTCCAGACAATAATCTCTGGTAGCTCTAAATAATCACAGAAAGAGTAAAAGGAACCATAATAATTTCCTTTAATACTGTTACAGAATCACAGGATCAGTAGGTTGGAAAAGACCTTTGAGATCATTGAGTCCAACAGTACCTGCCCTCTACTAAACCATGTTGATGGGGAACATGCAGAAAGCTAACATGGAAAGGTGCTAGAATGCTGCATTTTCATAACAATTGGTTTTGTATCCTAATCTTACTTGTTTCACCCTACAATATTATTCACATACAGAATTATTCAAGATAAGGGGAAAATTATTGGTTGTCTATCTAGCAAGTTAAATCAGATTAAAATCCTGTTTGAATTTTAAGCAGAACTGTTCCTACACACACTTATTTCAGGAGAATTTAATTCACTTAGAGAGAATTAAGCTAAAAGAACAAGGCTTACTGAATTCTTAGCAGCGGGGTCCTCGAATTAAGCTATGCTGTGTTTTATGACTATTTTTCTAAGTTGCTTAGGCCCTAGAATTCACCTTCTTCTGCTGAGCACTGAACACTCAATGCTCACCTGCTGTGGCTGCTTATATGGCTGGTAACTCCATTCCTGCCCAACGCACATATTCGAGTCCCTGAATCTAACCATGTGTACACATGCACACATACATGCATGCACACTGTTTCCTGTATTGGAATGAGAAAGAAACAACACAAGTGACAATCCATACTCCTAAATTCTTGGACATACAAATTTAAACCCTAAAACAAACAAGAAAGCTTAGTATTTTACCTTACAACACCAGAGGAAGTTAAAGACATGTTAAGATGAATGTTGCTGCCTATGGGGCACAAAGAAATGCCTGAAATCTGTGAAAAAACACACAAAAATATGCTGGCTGTTACCCAAATCTATGCACCTCTTGCCCACAGACCCCTTATCTCTCAGTCCAAGACAAAGATCTCCTGCATCACGCCCACACAAATCACATTAGCTGCGCCTTGCTACTGCCTGCCTTTTTAAAATTCCATTTTCTCTTTAAAGGAATAGTGTCACTTTTAGAGAATTTAGACAACTTGGGATGTCATCTTTCTGTTGCTCGTGACACAATTCTCATTCATCAGTGCAAGCTTGCTTTCCTGAGAGTAGGAATGCAACCTACCAGGCTGCAAAGCAACCCCCCATCTGATTCACTGGTTAAACAAGCCTGAGAAAGAGGAACTGGCAATATCTTCTGCTCCTGTGTGATGCTGTAAGATCACTGCTCAGAGTTTAAGCATGCAGATAAATCTCTCTCTGACACTAAGGGAAAAGAGTGAACCAGGCTGTGAGGAGCCTTCCAACTTCACACATCGACAAGACAAACTCAGTACATCTTGTTTGCTCCCTCTGATTTATTAGATACTCTTTACAAGAGATCTGTGCTACCACTGCCGGCCCTGTGGGGGTTTCTACTCCACTGGTCATCCTCACACTGCCTGTAACACAGAACTCCAGCCTATTAGCAGGCTGAGGAAGAAAAGCTGCTCTCATCAGATAAAACAACAGAGGCATGACAGGCTCTTATATTTTCAAGCGTGGCTTAAGAGCTAACTTTAAAATATTACTTCCATCAGTAAATTTACCCCCAAATCAAATGAATGCTAAAGCCAAAATAAAATGAAACACACAATAAAATCCCCCCAAAGTAATTTTGAGCTTGAATAGAACTGTACTCTAAAAATATAGATGAATTATGTATGAATGGGAAGCAGCGACTGACACTCAACACAGGAGTTTGTCTTTGCCAACAACAACAAATCGCTAGCGCAATCACCGCACTGCCTGGTGCTTCCCCTCAATGCTTCCTGTCAGTGTCATCATCCCCCCTCCTCCTACAAGCATGTTTCTAATCCATTAGCTGGGGGATACACAGAGATCTCTCTTCCTGGCAGTGACAGGCTGCTGCTACACATGCCCCACACAGTGATGGGATTTGCTGCGTTAGAAGTGGTAAGTGTGTCTCTGCCAGAAACTGCTCTGCACAACTTTCCCTTGATGCCCCTGAAACGTTTCCTGTGTCATCATGCTCCCAAGGTCAATGTTCATAACAGCAAGGCAGCAAGGTGCCTGGGAGGGAGTTGCTGACTGACTGGCTTGTAGCCTGAGCAAAGCCACAGAGGCTTCTCCCAAGCTTGGATGGCTTGGCCATGACTTGGTGCAGCCCAAGGCTGGGCTGGAGCAGAGCCTTGCTCTGGTCCTGCCTGATGGATTCCCCTCAGCGGTGTGTACCAGGCTGGCAAGATCTCCTCTTCTATTTTCCCCCCTGATGCACACTGTAGAAATACATTATATCTCAATATTATCCCTTTGAACAAACATCACTGTGGTACTCCATCCAAACAACCAGTCACTTTAGGATTAATTCAAATCCTCCCCTCTTTTTTTCTTTCTTCCCTTCTAACATCTAAAGATGGTACTTTGTCCTACTTTCACAATCTCTTTCTTTTAAGATTGATTTATGGTAGCAATTTTCTTCCATCTGCATATCCACAAAACTTTGGGACCCTGCAGCAGAGCATAAGCTTATTCTAAAAATAAGAAGGCTTCCCAAAAAAAACCCCAAGAAGCCATGTAAGAACACCCATGGTGAGCTATGAGTACATTACACAAAGCACAATGGGGACCCTATGGAACACAGCAGCCCTAAAGTATTCCAGGCACATTTTTATCCTTAGCAAGCAGATAAAAGAGGACTCTTAGTTTTCAAATCTCTGAAGGATGAAAAGAAATTCATCTTGGATTAGGGTAAATACCATGTATGAAAAAAGACAGACAACAGATTTCTCTATGGGAGTAGTTTTTTCTCATGAACTTACTCTGATTTTTCTGTGGGTTCCTGTTAGCTCAAATTAATGATTCATGACTGCTTTAAACATCCACACTATTGGCTTATTGGCAACAAGGATTTGATTTTATTTTGGGAAAACAGAGAAAAAGATGACCCACCAGCATTTGCATGCTTTATGGGGTCTATATTTTGTTCTGGTTTTTTGGGCACGTCCTATGGGTAAAGCATAAATAATTATCTGGACAAATTTTTAAACAACATCTCAAATATCTAGGTGCTGATAATGAAGTGGAAATAAAAATGCTAATCTAAAAGCTATTAATACCACTTACTTTTTAAATGGAACTGGAGTACAAGCTCCATGTATCGGTTTGCCTATGAATAAGGGGAAAAGCTCTTTAGAATATAAATGCATTCCCTGCAGTGCAAACTGAAAGTGACCCAAACCCACTACTCCTACAGCACCACAAGGCAGGTTTAAATGTAGCTGTAGAGAGCTCATGACACAGGGCCTGTAACACTGGTGTCACGCCCACAGACACCAGGGTTGGATGTGAAGCTCAGATAGATATGTTTTACACCAGGAATGGGTTTTTCAGGGTATTATGAGAATCTCACACAGGGCTGATGCAGACAGAAGCAAGCTGTTTGCAATAGCTCTCTTTTATAGCTAAGCAGAGGACTTCCCACTGGAGCTGCCAAGTCTGCTTCTATCATGACTACTAAATTCACATGGAATAAATAATTTTTTAATTTAGTTTTAATACAGGAAAACTATTCCTGAGCTTTCCTGTTACAGGGAACAGATTAACCCTTGGTTAGGGATGTGTATGGCATGCACAGGACAATTACCATAAACCCTCCCTAATCTCAGTAAGCTCATCAGCATAGTTGTAGGTCCACGATTAGACACAGAAAAGTTCAGTAAGCACCTACCACTGAAGGGATGCAAAGCCTGGAAGAAGATTTGTTTGGGTTTAATGCACTGTGTATGGTTACAAGCTAATGACAAGTTCAACATGTAGCTGTTTGAGGAGAGGCTGCAGCACAGATTCTGAGAACAGCAATGGCCTTGGAAAAACTGTGTTGGCCAGTCTACTGTAACACTAAGAAATGATGAGTTTACCTTTTGCTGTCTCCACACAAGACTCTTGCTGAACTTCTGGGGGAAGGCAAAGTGCTGCAGATAGCACAGCTGTGATCCCACTGCACCCTGCACCTCTTTCCACTCTCTTGAACCTGGACCTAAAGGTGTATTTTTGGTAAATCTAGAGACAGAGGAAAGAGAAAAGACAGTCTGCCTTGCTAAGCTTAGATACAGAGTCATTTCTTCAGCTCTCAGTCCAGACCAGTCTCTGCTAATATTTTCCTCTAACTTAATTTTTTTTAAAAAAGTTTAAAAAAAGAAACAAACACAGATGAGAATTGCTGCAACTCTAGCAGTTTGCTTCCTCTGCAGCTAAAGCAGAAAAGTTCTGTTAAGTTTCCTCCTACATACCCAGAATAGTCTTTAACTTCCCTCTACATCTAGAAGACCATCTCAGGCCCCTGCCACCATCTTTGTGGCAATGGTAAACTAGATACTTAAGTGCAGTTACCAGACACTGACATTCACTTGGTTCAAAATGAATTTTGCCTGCTTTAGTGTCAGCAGGAACTTTACATTGAAGGCATAACTTCAGTCACATGAAAGGCAGAAGAGACCGAATCAGTTCACAGTTGATACCCGACCATCCCAAGAGGGCCCAATCCACACATCCTGCTCCTACTTACTTGAAATGCTTTGGGTAGACTCAGTTGTCGTTTCAGACAGTTCTCAGTCAAGAACCTTCTTCCTTTGGCAACAACTTATTCTTTCAGCTGTGTTCTTACATTATTACAGCTAATGTTTCCTAGTCAACTTGGTCAGAAGAAGGACCAGCTGCAAGAAAAGACATGGGCTTTCACTTTAGTCTAGGCACAGGTAACCAGAGAGGAGCAGCTCAGGTGTTGTCATGCGAAATGATCCTATTTGCACATCTGTAGGATCATGGTCTTTCAGTCCCTCAGGTTTCCTTCCCATTTCTCTTTATTCATTTCAAATTATTCTTCCATGTTTTTTGCTTTTGATCACCTAAGAAAGCCAACCCTTTTGATCTGCTCTGCAAATCTTCTGTATGTTCTCATCCCTTCCCAGTCTTCCAGCTCCCAGGGAACAACACATGGCATGCTGAGGAAAATACTTCAGTACTGCCCTGAGAGGAGAAGTGAAGACAGGACCTGAAAAGCCTAATTCAGCAACAGGCTCCTTTGCAGCTCTGTGTAGGAACTGCAAAATAAACATGGAAACAAAGAGCATCTCCCGTCTCAAACCCGTAAGTGACACCAGCTGCTTCTCCTTGTGAAGGCAGGAGATGAATTTCTATTTCTGATGGTCTCTGGGGCTGTCAGCCACACTCTTACTCCCTGGAGAAGCAGATGACACTGCTTTGTTGCACAGAGAAATGGGAGGACTGACCTTTGACTGCCTGCTTGGATATGAACCCTAACTGCTCAGTTTGGCTTTTGTTTATAAACTCCATTTTTCGCCTCTTGTACTGACCTAAATCCTGCCGTGTTTGGTTTACAAACATGCCAAGGGAAACCTGGTTTTGCCCTTGTCCTACATTTCCCTTTCTCCTCCCAGTTCAGCATCTCTAACAAATCACCTTTACCACATTACAGAAGCTGCTTTTTCACACACAGTATTTTGTCAGTTGCTGGAATTCGTAGGATTGTGAGTGGACTTCATATCCCACTGGCTAAATGGTCACCATTGAATCAATTCATCTACATTAAATAAACAATTTGCAATTAAACAACATTGAAATGCCACTGATTTGATTAATGTCTGCAAGGCTTTTTTTTAAAAAAATAAAGATTCAGGCAGACAGGGAAAACTTCTGTTGCTACGGTTTATAGTTTATAAAATAGAGAAAAAACTCACCTCTTCTGACATTCATTTTCATTCCACTGCCTTTCCTTCCATCAGACTCTTGCCTCTGTACACCTGCTCTCTATCTCCATTTGTCTGATTAATTATCCTCACTTCTTCTCTACAGGCTTTGACAAGTTCCTCTTCCTTCTCCAGCTTTGTCCCCATTTTTTGCCTTGCGTGGCTTAAATCTCTCCCCTAGATATACTGGCTCCTCTTAAAATGAAATGACACAGAAACCACCAATAAATAGTTTTTTAAATGAAATAACAATAAGTGGCAGAACATCTTGGCTACATACCAATTTTTGGAGAATTTATAAATTAAGCTGCTTTCAGAGTAGGCGCTGGCTGAGGGGTTTAGATTTCCATGTGATACGAACTCCCATGGAGAAAAAGTCATGTTCAAAGAGGTCTTTATGACAGCATTATACACATTATTTGCCTTTAATAACACAGTTAGAAATGATTATCAATTCAGAATGTAAAAGAAACGCTGAGCAGTGTTTTCTGTATGTGAAAGTATTCACATAGGCGTGTCTCACTATTTTTTTCAGCATCAGAGTTACTGGGTAGTGTATGCCATAATTAATTCTTCTCAGGATTTCCATTATTATTCCTCTCTTGTCCTCCCTTTCAGTTTGTTGAACCTTGCTGAAAAATCCTGCTGCTAAGCTAGAAGATACCCGTGCTTCATCAGTCACGAAGCTTTTACAGAGGAAACTTTGTAGAGTTTTATTAGTAAACAATTCAAAAGCAGGTGCAGAGTCTTCACAAAGCTGGGTCCAAGTATTCCTTGAGAGATTACAGTATAGAGGAACATGATGGTCCCTGAAAGGGCACCTGTGATACCTAGTTTTGTCTTTCAGTTTCTTTCCTGAAACTCACCTCACCTTTCCTGGTCTTTCAGTTCCAGATCCCAAAGGCCAAGAAGTCCTCGAGCATCTTTGAAATCAGAGGAGTCCCACTATTCTGCTGTCACCATTCTGTAAGGCTGGAAAGGGTTTCAGTGTGATTTTAGGATGGGCATTGTAAAAAAAAAAGCACAGCAAGCCTATCCAGCAAGAGGCAGAGGCAGCACCACCACAGGGCTGCACACCACTGAGGCACACCATTCCCCCTCTCAGGCACAGAGCCAGGGAAGAAAATGCTTGGAAGTAACTTTGCACAGAAACATTCACAAGCAACTGCACAGCCACACGTTCTCCCCAGCAAATCTGTTCTTGCATTCCCATCTAAACCAACCTGCACTTAGTAGGTGCCCATTTGATTCCTTTGCCCTGGGGGTTTGGCTGTCCTTAACACTGATTCTTTACCTTTGTCCTGAGAGAAATATTTGGCCTCACATGTCCCACCTCCAGTTACTTCTCCTCTCCCTCCCCTCCAAGCCTGTTATTACTGTATGTGAGTCATCCCATTAATCCGGAGAGAAGGCTAGAAAACAAGTGAATAAACACCCTGCTTCACAACCTTCTGTCTGCACTGTTTACTTCTCTGCTAATGAATGAACAGCTAAAAAACAGAATTATCCTAATTGGGGACATTCAATGGGACATTATCTCCTCTTTGTCAAGAGCTGCTGCCTGGGTCTGCCAGCGATTACACTACTGGATCAGAGGATGATCTCTGAATGCTCCCTACCAGTGCCAGTGAAAACATGATGGAAAGCCCAGGGAAACGGTGGAGAGGAACAGAGGTGCAAGTCAAAACGAAGAGCACAGGAGTCTCTTACACGTCTCTCCTATTAAAAAATGATTAGAAGAGGTGTGAGGAACAGGGAAGAGCTGTGACGCCAGACACAGGACCCTGTCTCCAGCAGCGCCAAGGTCAGATCCCTTCGATGCCCTGTGCTGGGGCTCAGCACATGCTCCGAGTTCTACCGTTCCCTTTGTGTGCACGGATAGGGCTCTTCATTTATCACAAGTATGGCAGGCAACTGTCTGCAATGTCCCACGCCCCCCCTTTAGAGCTGTCAGAGTGAGCCCATCTCTACTGACATGAATAAAGATAGAAGATGAAGGACTAAATGAGAAACAAATTACCGTAGCCTCTGTTTTGCCCTCCAATGCAGGACTGACAGGAATCCAAGGTCTAACTCCTGCCATCTCAAAGCCTGGCTTTTACTCTCCCTTGCTGCAGACAGATAGGGATGAACTGATGCTGCATGCAGCCCACACTTCATCCCCACTCCTTTCACATTCAAAGAATCAACTTTGTCTTGCCTCCCTCAAAAGCATACAAAGTTAAACCTTATCACTATTACCTTAACACTGCAAGGTGTACAAGAAGCCCCTTTCGACTTGCAAGGGTAAGAATATTGCAGTTTCTTCATAAAACAAGTATCTAATGCCCACAAAAAGCATCTAAATTACAGGCATATTAGTATGAATTCTTTTCCAAATAAGGCAACGACACTGTCTGCTTGTGCTCTTCACATATTCTTTCCCCTTCCTTGTTACCTATGCTCAGATTTTGGAATTTAGCCTGACCTTTTTATTCCTGCACTTGGCGCATAGCTGAACACACTCTTCTCTGATCCACTTTCAAAGAGAATCTATTAATTTCTATATCAAGGAGGACTGATGTTCAACCCCTGAGCTAAACATACAGTCCAACAGTACACAGAATCCAACATTTGGGCATTTGGTGGTGGTTTCTTTTCCTTCTCCCACAGCATAACAGGAGAGCACCTTGTACATGTCCCCATCGTGCAAATGGTGTATTTCCCCTTTGTGACAACTGGTGACACATGAGGCTTTGTCCCTGCCAATCCTCACACAGAGGTTCCTGCCTTAAATATGTTCCAACACTTGTAGAAACTGCTGTGTACCTCTCTGTCTCCTTCTAGATGGGAATGTGTTGCCCACTCTCTCTGGGCTGGACAGAACAACCAGCCATCATGGTCTAGGACATTGGCACAACACACTGACTTGTGTCACCCAGACTTCTCAGGACTTGCAAGGACAAGTAGACAGCCTCCACACCTGCTCTGAGCCCTGACACCAAACATGCTGACACCTTGTCCTGCTTTCTGCTAGGTCCTAGCTGAAACCAGGACACATCTTTGTGGCTGGCAGCATTTCAAATCAAGACTTAACATTCTACCAGGCTCCTTGATCGCTGGTGACACGCAAATGAACACAAAGCTAGCATTCAGCCAATAAAACAGCCTTTCCCTGACTCTCTGTAAGATCCTTTCCACAGCACACAGCTCTCTTAGATGTCCAGTTGTGTCAGAAAAAAGCCCAAAAGCATGAGTTACAAGTGGATGGCCACGTGCTAACCACCACTCCCTCACTTTCCCCCTCATCTGCCACACAGTAGGACGGTATGTGGGGAGGGCTGCTGGTCACCCTGCCTGGAGCACCAGATGCTGGGAGTAGGAGAGGTCCTTAGAGCAGAAACACTGCTCACTCCTCCTCACTGTTACAGGCCAGGTTCTCATTCTGCACTAAGACCTTCCCTCCCACACAGGCCTACCAGGACTGGGGCCATTCATGGGGAGAGGATGACAGAATATGATCTACCAGGCAGCTTCCCACAAAACGAGGCTTCCTCAGAGCTGAGGAACAGGTACTGAGCAATACACAGCTGACCTGCCATGCCTCATCTGCAGATGTGGAGTACCACTGGCAGTCCCAGCTAGAGCTCTTCCCCACTGCTGCTCTCCTCCTCCTCTTTGGACTAGGCCATGTCCAGAGACAGATGGGAGAGAGAAGACAGTGACACAAAACCACTCCACATTTACAGGCAGCGATAACCTTACTTTAATGATGCTGTGGGAAGTGAACTTGACAACAAAAGCTCAGACTGAATTTTTTTGAGGCTTTGTGCCAGAGTGTATCTCTGCATTTGTAAACAGGTATTTCATTTGAACTTCTGAACACTTGAAATACTTTCATGTGTGCTTACCTTTAGGATAGAAGGTAAGTAAAGAAGTAAGCACACAAAGTCACATGACAGAGGTATTATTGGCATTCAAACAGAAGACTAGTATGGCTTCTTAAAAAAAATAAATCATTGCTTTTGCTGAGTGGTGTTTCTGATTAATGGAGAATTTGAGTGAAGCATCTCCCCTTTCACATAGTTAATTCTAACAAAGCAAGCTCAAGGTTTCCAGTTACCTGGATAGAACTAGTTAGATTCTTCCACATTATTACTTCAATGTGATAACCACTCAAATATCAAGTTTCTTTTTCACAGCTATATTCTTTTTAAATTTTCACTGGGAATAGTTTTCTGAAACTGGGGACAAAACCTGCTGCAAAAGGAAATACACAGTCTCAGAAATCCTACAAAGAAAAGTGTTGGGCTTAAAAGAAATACTTTAAAATGAATTTGCTTAGTCCATAACACCACCACCATTGAGGTTTCACATAGAAACAAAGAAACTATATATTAGACCAAAGTTATTGGGAAGAGGCTTGATGCAAGTGTGTGTGCCTGAATCGCTGTAGGCAGGCTAATGAAAGCAAACAATATTAACAAGCTAAGGTAATCACTGATTATTACTGAGTTCCTGCTAGCCAGGGATGTAGTTGGTGTCACTTGAGACAACAGAAGGTCCAAGCGATAGCACCGGGTGCCTGTGGACACAGTCGTGGACTTTGAGAGCTGATGATCACTCGTGTGATAGTTGTTCCAGGGTCCTCCAGGAACAGCTTAGAAACCAACTTTGTGCAGGAAAGGCAAATTAATCAAGAAAGCATCTGATAGCTCTCCTGAGTGCCAGCCAAGGCTTGAGCTGGATGCAGGGAATCTATTACGAAACAAGGAGGCAGACCTAGCTGAGTCACTTCAAATCAGGAAATTCAATCCCTTCCTACTCCTCAGATTTAAAATATCCTATAGCAAAAAGCTTCTATAGGGTATTTTTTGGGTTTTATGTTTAAGGAAGAACCTGAAATACTGCAGTCAAGTCTCTCTAAAAAAAGTACCCATCCCTTCCAAGCAGTGTAAAATACATGGAATTAACAAACTAAGGAGGAAAAGAAAATAAAGGAATTGAAAAGGAAGATAACCATACCGCCACATGAGCTCTTTGCAGCTAAATGATGTTTTCCACACAAAGACCTAAAAGCCAGGGGGAGACAACAGAGGTATTTCTGCTCTAAATGGCTACTTTTCATTGAGATGATGTACAACCAAGAGATTTTAGAATAACAGTTCTATAACACTAGCACAGTGTTTTACAGAGCTGACTGGAAAAAGCTTAAGTCCCATGGGATAGTGGGAGCATGTGTCACCCTGATGAGGCACAGAGACAAGAAGGTAGGAGTGATTTCCTAAGAAAATTAAACATGTTCATTTTGTATAAACCTGAGAAAAAATATAAAGGTTTAAGCATCCTGTGCAGGAGCTGGAAGGGCCAGTGGCTCTAGTTCCAGTCCTCCAGTCACTACAGCACCTTGGGTATGAGGCATCAGGATGAAGTGCACACACCTCTCAGAGAAGACTTGGCAAGGCAAGCACAGTAGAGCTGCGCACCATACCATTAAGCAGGGGACTTCCATGACCCCAAAGGAAGACCAGAACACTTTTGGGTTACCTCAAAAGGAGGCACCCATAAATACTGGCAATTGTACTCCCAGCCCATTCTCAAACAGGAAGAAAAGGTATGAAGTGCTAGTTGGGTTCATTTCTTTCCAAAGTCTTCTATTACCCGCAGAGGGATATCTTTTCCTTCTATCACCCATTGTTTGGAATTTTACATATAATGCAGTTTCTTGTTTCCTGACAGGTATTGGGATTCCTTGAAAATCTTCCAATATTTTACACCACAGTTTGGAAATAAAAGCAGAGGTGGCACAACTGTAATTGAGCCAAAGAAGAGAAACCACTGAGCCACGGAGCGTTAGCCTGGAGACAACTCATTAGATTTTTGCTCAAGACAAAAGTGAAACATCCAGTGATAAAGTGCAAGCTAGAAATGCAAGACATCAGAAAACAAAGAAAGAAAGTTAACCTCACCTTGACAAGGTTTGGGCAAGTAGAAAGGGAGCCCACTCAGGCAACTTTGGGAGAGCAGAACTTAATCTGCAAAGTGTATCTCTTCAGTTATTAGTTGCTCTAAAAGAAAGGTCACTTATTTGGTATACTAACAGCATTTACTCAAAAGTCTCATTTACAAACATCAAACTGAGCCTTGCTTTAGACTACCTCAGGAGAAAAAAAAAAAAAAAAAAAAGGAGTCTGCCTTGTATATCTATCTTTAGGGAAACATAATTATTTCTGAATTCAGGAATTGCTCTGGGTTGGAGCAGCAGCTAATATCCTAACCAGAATTTCCTTCATCATTACTCAAGCAGTAGCATTTTTATTTTAAAAAAAAAAACCTTAGTCCTCCTCCCCCACCAGTATTTCTCTTCTAACACATTCCATTCTAATTTTAGTCTTTTGAGAAGTTTCTTTTCCAGATCAACCCACTCTTTTTCACATTTAAATAATTTTCAGTTTTTTTAAAGCGCAGCGTTAGCAGGTGCTTCAGTAGCTAAGAGATAACAAATCTCATGAGAACATCTTCCATGTTTCCCAAATGGATTAGCCTGGAAGTTTTGGGAGAACAATATTAGGCAAAATAACAATGCCATTTAATTTTAAAACTGGAACAAAAGCCTTAAGATAAGAGACAAAAGAAGCAGCATTTATGCTCACTGTTAACAAACAAAGATGCAGTAAGAATTGGCTGTTACACTAGCAGTACTGGTAATTAACTTGACTACAGTGAAATGCAACAGAAATTAATTTAGAAGCTTAACATGGAAGAAAACGGTGCAACTCCTCCTTTTTTGAAGTCTTTGGGTTTAGTGCAGCCCCAGGACTAAGGGTGCTAAATGGTTTGCAACCATTTCAGTGGCTAAAAGTGGAAAAAACCCAGCACGCTGTCACTAAGCAGCAGAAACTTTACCAGTAATTTGGGCCTGCAGCTCCACACAGCTAAAACACGTTTATTATCAGATCTGGAAGCTGAACTGAAGCAAGGTCAAGATACCTGTGTACCACCCCTCCTCAGACAAAAGACAGCCTGGCCCTTCACCTCACCTCCAGCTCTTTGAAAGTCGTGTTCTTTCTCTTTTGTCTCCTGGATGCTAAAAACGCTGCGATATGTGTCAGTGATTGCTTCTTTCTGCAGTCCCAAGCAGTATGAGGAAGCCTCTGTGCCACCTCTGTGCCTTTCTGCAGTTAGAACAGATCCATGAGATTCTGGCACCTGGGAGACTCACAAGACAGGAAATTTTGAAATAAGTGGACTCTAAGCATCATTTTCAGATTTACCAATACAGGTGTTCATCACAAAGTTATCTTCATATATTCCCTACAGTGCAGGAGCACCATCCTCCTCCAGTGGTAAAAAAAGCTTAATAAATTGAATCTGTCCTCTTATGACTGTAAAGAGGTAGGGCCTGCAGTAAAAATGTAAGTTGGAGTAGAATCCAACAGCAGACATTCCTTATCTTGTTCTCCAACATGACATATCCCCCATTTCTACTCCCTTTGCCCCATTAAATTTTTCTAACCACACAGACTAAAACCAAAAGCAAGCCTATTTCAATGCTGGACTTTATACTAAAATAGCATTTTCTTATCCAGTGCAAAGATTTCAGGGAAACATCTCTTCAGGAAATGCTATTACCTAGGATTGCACTAACCTCAGTTTTCCAGATGTGGGATCCATTTAAGTATGTACCTGGAGTCAACTTGCTTGTTAACCTGCAAGAATTTTTAACATTTTTTTTTCTTTGAGGTTTTGATTGTATTCACTGTCTTTCAAAATGCTTCCTTGTCTCCATCCTGTTTAAGATCTCCAGAAGAGAATGAACTTGTCTTCATTCCCAGCTATGCCAGCTCCACTACCAAGAACAGCCAGGTAAAGAGGGGAAATACTGGAACCTAGGAAACAGAGAACTCTGGTATTGCCACAAAAATCTCCCTAAAACATGTACAATTGGAAGAGAGGAGTTCTGCTACATGTAAATTCATTCCCTGCTTTCCTTCACTCCCTTTGTCCCTGTGCTGTCTCAGCCAGTGTGAAAGGGCACTGGTGAATGAGCTGGGGTGCATCCCCAAGGACAAGCTTTCCTCCCCTTGCACACAGCTGAGCTGGCTCCCATGGCTGGTTTCATCCTTAGGCTAAGCATGCAAATATACCAAAGCAGCTGGGCACAGATTAACACCTCTTCCCTACCTTTAAACACAGGTTTAAAACAGTACATGTACTTATGATTACATGCAAGTAATTAAAAAGCTTCACTTCTCCTCACTAAATCTTCCTTTTCTCAAAAGGGCCTTTGTCTAAACAGGGGCCAAATAAAGTCTGAATTGAAAAGAGGACGGGAAATTAGATCAAACTGAGTATGTAGCATTCTCATTATCCCTCATGTCAGACAAGTCAGAAGCAGTTACATAATTGGGCCTCTAGACTCTAGGCAGTGAAGTGTTAAGAGAAAAGCAATCCCAGGACTGCATGCTGGGTTTTGACAAATACAAAAACACAGAAGTAGGCCAAGAGCTTACCATTAGTGTTAGTTTTTAATTGTCTAAAAAATGCTCATTGTGGGGCACATGTGGCCAAAAAGCTAAGAATGCATGCAGGAAAGGGACAGGTGAGGGAGGGGATGTTACCTGTGCTTGTGTGTCAGAGGAAGTACACATGCAAGCCAGTGAGAACACGTGTGTGAGAGGAGTACAGTGACCAGAAATCCAAGGGGAGGCAGCGGCCCATAAGCAATTGCTGTGAAAAGGAGTGGGGGTGGGGAACTGTGCACAGCCCTTTTTTAGCTCCTGCTGTAAAAAAATAAATAGACCTTTTAATCTGTGTTCTCCTTGAAGCCTTCTCTATTGACCATTCATTTCTTCTTTCCCTTCCCAGCACTTTACCTCCTCTATATGGCTGATGAATATGCAAATGTATAATCAGTTCTATAATAGCCTATCCTTTCTAAAAACAGGCTATAAATTTGGATCCTAAGCAGCAGGTTCTAAAGAGACTATTATACTATATGGCTGGAGGAAGAGGGAAGACTCAAATACCACCACTAGCACACCAGAGCTCTTTATAATGCGTGTGAATGCAGCTAGAAGGACAGGCCCTTCTTCTAACACAGCCAGCAGCCAGACAGGAAAGATCTTCTGCAAAACATACACAGGGATCTATCTCATCGCAGGCTTCTGCAGGGCACGGCGCACGGGCTAGCAACAGGCACCGCCGGCTTCGGCTCTGCCACAGCCCCCGAGATCCCCCGGGTTTCAGCCTCCAGCTACGGGCGCTGCGGGAGCTGTCGGGAAAGCCGGCGGACGCGGGCCGATGGAGCCCGAGGGGGCCGGGCCCAGCGCCCCGGGCGCCCCCAGCGCCCCGCGGCTGCAGACGGGCGCCGCGGGCAGCAGGTGGCGGAGCGGAGCCGGGGCGGGGATGCGGCGCTGCCCGCGCAGGTGCCGGGCTGCGTGTGCGGGGGCGTTGGCAGGGCCGGACACAGGCCGCGGCCACCCTCAGGGTCTGCAGCCCCAGGCAGGGCCGGGGAGCAGCACCGCCCCGCAGCCTGTCCCTGCAGCCTCTCAGGGCAGGGTTAGAGCGGGAGCAGGCTCGGAGGCCCTGCTCCCATCACTACAGCAGACACCTGTCTTACAAGCACGGCAGCAGTTGGAGGGTCCGCACACCACACGTCAGATGCTTCCCAGCTCCCAAGGAGCTGTCTCCTTTCTTCTGTAAAACAAGCACAAACGCTCGAGTACTCGCACGGTTCTGTGCCTGCCATTTTGAGGCCCCCTCAGGTCCCCACCGGGCCCTACAGCACATCTGAACGTTGTCACTGCAGGGTAGAATGCAAGAACCGTTATTAGTCCAAACATAACGAGTTGGCATTGTCCTACAATACAGGGCCTGAAAGCTGAAGGTGCTGTGCCCATCACTCCAGCTTCTGAACAGGCGTGCGGTAAAGACTGGAACCCCATGGGAAAGGATGGGGCCCAGACATGCTTTCCCCAGGGAAACCTACTCCGGAACAGAGACATGACTTCAAGCTCCAGACTGAGCTGACATGCAAAAGAAGGCACCAGCTGGAAACCAAGAGCACCTGATCCAAACTCTGGGCCAGAGACAAGCAAGAAAGCGGGTTGCGACAGCTTCCATCCTGCCCGACCCAAGGCCGCGAGGACACGGCCACGTTTCACAAGGCCGCACTGTTAACTGGGGTAGCAGGAGCACCTATCACCCTGATGAGGCACAGAGATGAGAAGGCAGGAGTGATGTACACAGCACCCTCAGAAAATGTAGATAAAGGGACAGAAACTTTGATCTGGCTCTAATCCCAACAGTTGCACCCTGTACATCTCACAACTCTTCATTTGCTGTATTATCATTTACAGTGAGTGAACACTATTTGCATAATTCATAGGGGTTGTAGGATAAACATGAAATGCTGTAATCATAGAAATTCCTAAACAGGCACAACAGAATTTTAAAATACACTTTTGCAGATGCTGATAATTAAAACCAAACCTTTGTAAGGGTAAAACACTGCTCAAGGCTGGGGAGCCTTTGAATGTGAGCATCAGTGAACACTTTCCTTCTCCCATCACCTTCCACAAAGATGTACCTCACAAAGCAATACAAACTCTGCAACATCTCAACAAAACCAGGGATGACAGGAGGAAGGAATGTTGTAACATGATTTATTAAAATCTGTTTATAAAACCCCAGGACCAGCTCACAAAGAAGAATGGAAGTCTCATCCAACACTTTGAAGATGGGAACAGGGGTCCCCAGACAAGGTCCAAAGCCTCGAGTTGATCTTTGTTGGAGGTAACAAGATCTATGTGGCAGCCCAATTTGAGAGTTCAGATCCTCTCCAGAGCCTTGTTTTCCTCTTTGTCTTTAACATTCTTCTGAGCCTATTAACACACCAGTACTCTGTGCCTACCACAAAGTAGTTTTTGCCTGCATCACTGGAAGCACATCATTTTCACCCTAGACTCTGATAATACTTTCACAAATATTTGCTTCATCTCAACTAAAAAAAACCCCAAAACCAACCCAAAATCCAGCCAGAGGTAATATTTTGATCACAAAGTAAAAGAAACTAACAAACCAAGGCTAAGATCCCATAAAACAAGAATCAGAATATAAAAAAGAAAAAAAAAAAAAAGGCATGTACAGGGAATCTCCCTTAGGTGGCAAAAATCTTTGGATCCTGAAACACTGACAAAACACTGCAAATAAAGTAGCATCCTCCTCCTCCCTGACCTCAGGAAACAAACCACCCCCAGCACCCCAACATTTGCTATGATCAGCACATCTTAGGCATGGGTTCTGGAGATAATTACCAGAAGGGATGCTGGCAGACACCAGGGTCCATTCAGAGAACGTGCACTTGCCACTTCTTTCCCAATTTCAGAAGTCTCTCTCCTGGAGCAGTCTCTGGTACACAGCTGTGTGTCCAGTTGCATGCCCCAGAGGTTGTGGATCTAAGAGGAACAGCAATATTCTCTGCAGGATACTTTCAACTCTAAATCCTTATTAAAACTCTTTACAGAAAGTGTCATTTAAATGAAAAACATCACAAGAGAGGGATCTGACAGTGTCCTAGACATGACATAATGGTTAGTTTAGAAAACTTACATGTTACCAAATGAGAATCCATAACAAACTCAAATCTTCATGAGATGACATGAAGATTTTATGAAAATGGAAATGTATGGATGCTTCTTCTCACAGCAGGAATAATGGTTCTCTGCTTAGGTGATATTCTGTAACTATAGGAGGTAAGTTGGGAAATACTCTAACATGAGATGCTGTCCAGATGCACCTGTAACAGAATTGCACCTGCACAACTCGTGTAAGAGCAGCAACATTTTTCTCCTTTCTCAGTACTCACGTTTCAGCTACTAAAACACTCCTAGATGAACACTTGGCCTTTTTTCTGTTCCCAAGTTTAAAACAGTAGCAGAAGCCACTCTTGTAGATGGCTGGTAGAGCCTCAGTGCATTAGTATGCTGGGACTGCCTCCTGTTCTCTCCTCTCGTCTGATGCTGTTGAAGTCAAAACAAAAACCTGTAACATTTCTGGTATTACTGTACCTCCCCTAGCAATATGCAACAGAACTGTGTCTCATAATTAGCCTTTAAAAGCAAAGCCTTGATTCAAGTTACAAAAATGTGATCTTTCACACTGCTCCCTCTTTGCAGGATAGCTTCTTCACAGTCTCATTGCCTTTGTGGTACGGACTGAGTCAATCATACTGATTTTAAAATGTTCCTTTTAGCTTTTACCCTCCACCCACAGGTCCTTGGCTTCTCTTCTCATTGGTTATTGCAGCCTGGGGCTGCAGAAGAGGTGCCTGCCTGCTTCTGCTTCTTGCGGCGCTTGTTCAGGAGGCGGTTGTTCGACGTTTTCAAGTCTTTGATTTTCACCTGGTCATAGTCCACCCTCATGGTAGCCAAAGCGCTGGTCATCTCCTCCTGAAACCAAGGAAGTAATTTACTGAAAACCCTGAGGCAGAGAGTGCACAGCCACCCCACACCACTGCCAGGAGATGAGAGTACAGAAAGGAACCTCTGTTACACTACAACCAGAAATAGCTGAGCCCTTTCTGCTGCACTGGACTATGACTAAAGGCTTCACTCTCCTCATGGACTCATTCAGGAGGAACTATTCACACAGCGTTTCAGACATGAGCACGCAGGACCACACTCCACTGGCCTAAATTCCACCACGTCCCCATGCCCAGCATGTCTGCCTGGCTGGCTCTGGGCCTTCACCAGCCCCTATGCCTGGGCTCCTCAGACCAGACTCGGAGCGCAGCTTTCCTCGCTCTGTGACCAAACCAGGTTAGCAGGAGCTAGAAGAGCGAGCTCACACAAAGTTGTTTAAAAGTATGTGCTCCAAATGTACCAGCTTTCACAGTCTGAATTAATATTTAAGTGCAGGCAAATTTTAAACTCTTTAATAAGGCAGTGAGTAACAATCTGCTTAAGTGAATGAATGTCGAGGCATTTAGTTCAGGAAAGGAAAAATGATTAAATATTACAAGAATGCAGGTAGCCTGAGGAAATACCTCTGGAACCTATACAAAGCACAAGCATAAAAAGTTCTCAGAAACATGGAAATGAAGAATGCTAAGTGAAAATATCTGTTTCATGTCTAACTTGGGAGCCAAATGTTGCCTAGGTTCTACGAATTTTTCCTGATGCATAGTTCAACAACTGAGACTATACATCAGTCATTTAAATAAAGCTAGTAATCAGCAATGTTGCAATTATCAAAATGCCAAGCACTGTAAATGCAAAATAATCAGAATTAATTGTAAAAGCATGCCAACCTGATAAAGGCCAGCAGGAAAGAGTTAAAGCTTGCAAACAACTTTTAGTCTGCCCTATAGTTTCTCTTTGCAGGAAGCATTCAACTGCCATCTGTACAAAGAGTAGGTGAGGTACCTGGTTAGATTAAGGGAAAGACAGATATATTTTTATCTCCCCCCACCAAATGTCACAACAAGACAAGGCTAAGGTTATTTAATGCTGTTTTACATTAGAGGAATGGAGTAGAAAACCAGAATGCAGCTCAAGCCTCCCACCCTGTCCCCCTACATTTTCATCATACTCTTCACTTCACTACAATGAATGTCAAGCTCCCTCAGGCCTGTCCCTTTCTCCTCTGTGGTTACATACAGTGGCTCAGCATGGAGCATCATTAACAGCTTTCATCACAAGCACCATCTTTGTGGATATCTGGCACAGCTGTAAGGCTGCTGGATGAAGCTCAAGTACCATTCTTTTTTTTAAACAGTAATCATACACACCACTGTTCTAACTAGGACTGTTTATGCTTCATCTGTTTAACATGGATGTATTCAGAACAGCCATAATCCCCAAGGGAATAAGCATAAGCAGAGAAGACATGACTTCAAGAAATCTGAACTATGATTGACTCACTTTAACTTCATCCCAGTGGTCTTTATCCTCTTGCAGGACCCGTGCAGTGTGAAGTGGAGTTGGTGGCACTGCCATAGATTGCTAAGAAAAGGGAAAAAGGCCAAAATAAGTATTCTGCAAAATCACACTTGGGAAGTGCCTGCTTGCTCTTCTATGTGTATGGAGGGCATAACACTTTATCTAACGTCCTTTGGTGGCCCTCATTATTCATGTTTCCAATCACTAATTCAAGCTAATTCATGGGTGAGGTAGGAAAGGACTCACAGAACAGCATGTTTAAGGAAAAAAAGGAGAGAGAAATCAGTGCTGTTTCATTCACTCTGCTCTCTTCCAGTCCAATCAATAAGCCTACGTTGGCTAAATCTTTATGTACATTTTCGATTTGAACTCTCATTTCACTATTTGTTAGCCAAGGTTTCAAAGTGGTTAATCTGAGCTTTACCTGCAAGGATTTGCTGTAGGAGAAATGTTCTTGTACATATACATTGGCTGAGATTACTGGTTTATTGGATGGTAAGTGTGCCCCACAGAGGGAGCGATGCTGCTATTCAGAGTAAGCACAGTTCAGAAGACAGTGCATTGCTGGAGATGCTCTTCCACATAAAACTGAGATCTATGCTCACCTGTCATGAAATATCAGTAGGTGCTATAAATTCAAATAAGGTACAATTTCTAAGGCAGGAAGCACAAGTTCCCTAGCTAAATGCAACAAGAATAATGATATTTCTTGCCAGTCCATAACCCAAGCTAGACTTTCATTTGGATATCCTATTTTCCTTATGCTTTCTACCCAAACCTGCTATTGCTGTGGTGTCCCACACCAGATGCAGCTGCATTTCAACATCTAAGGAGATGCCTGTTCATGTCTTTGTAAAACAAGGATTACTTTGAAAGCAGTGCTTATACTGCACCGAGCTAACAGCAGCACTGCAGTACTTACAGAAGTGGAAATCATGTCTCATGCATCCTCTGGAAAAGGACCCTACCTGGCCAGTGTATAATTTCATCAAGTACAGTTGGGAGGTGGGAAATGGAAAACCAGCACACTGGCCTTAGTGCTGTCCCTGAGCAGGTGTTGAAGGGGCCTTCCTACCTGCTGTCAGCTACTTGAATAAATCTTATCTACAAGCTAACTAGCCAACTATGTGTTCCACCTAAACTCATGCTGTTCCCAGTCCACAGTAATATTTCTGCCATACATCTAACTAAAAAAAGAAAAAAAAAGAAAAAAAGAGGAGACCACCCTCCTCCTCTGCTATTTGAGCAAGGCAGCTCCCCAATACACATTCCCATTTAGGGATTTGGGAAAACAAAAGGAAGAACACAGGCATTCACTGTGTCGGTCTTTCCCTCTCTCTGCCTCATGGTAACAATAGGTTCAGCAGAAAAAAAAAATGACAAATCTGCAGCTCCATGAGCATTCTTGCAGGAAGGGTATTCTAGCACAGCTCCTTGGTGCAGCAGAGTCTATAGACCTTGTCTCTAATCTCCTCCTTATTAATTGGTTATATGCATATTCCAAGTAACATGTGTCGCTGTAGGTGGTAGCTTCCTTAGCTATTAGGCACTCATTCTGTGAAATTCATCGCCTGCTGACTTCTGGAACACCTCCTTCTTTGGTCTTCAAACACTTAAAGCTGGAGGTATTTATTCTGAACAGTGGTTACATTTTCATTTGGTTAAAAAAGAGGTAGAAACATTGTCTAGGTTCTGTTGAGTTCTACATTCTTTGTAACCTTATTTTCTCAGCTTTCACCACTCTCAATGGAGATACCTACTTCATCAGGATGTTATACAGCTACATTTCTGGAAGATCCTCAGGGCTTTGAGATCTTCAAATAGGCATTATGGAAATGCTGACTATTAGTCATATCTCTGTTCCTGCCCCTGTCTCTGAGGATCAGCACTGTGGGGAGAAGGGCAATCTATAGTACCAGGGATTCTGGTTGGGGAGGAGGGTTTTTTTGGGCAGCAAGACCACTGACCTAACAGCAATGCACAAATGTGAGAAGTATAATCTACTATTCTGAGTGACACCTACAGAGCAGACAGGATAACCTGAAATTCAGCTCTTGGGGATCTTGTCTCTTGTTTGAAATAGCTTTGCATTGTCAGAGTCTTTTTTCTTTATTTATTTTTTTTTCCCAAAAAAATACTTTTAAAGGAAAAGTAAACTGAACCAAGTCACAGAACGAAACCTGAACTGGGACCATTAATAGCTCTGTGTCCCACCCTAGCTGGCAGTCTCTTGCAGGCACCATCCGAGACCCTTGCTCCTCCCCCATGCCTTTCCAAACGCTGCCAAGGATGAGAATTCCCACTAAGCACAGGACTGTGTTCGCACTGACACAGCTATGCACAGTGGTGCCTGAGACCACTAATAATAGCTTGCTAAATCCTGCACTGATGAAGTCAGTACATACAGTTTATTTTTATACTTTTAAAGAGAGTAACACATGCATATGCTGCAGAGTCAACAGTGGCTGCCTGCTCACAGAAGATATAGATACATTCGGCTTTTGCTTCCAAGGACACTGCTGTGGGTGTCTCTGTGTCCTCTGGTAACACCAAGAAGAATCATGGTTTGCCCAGAGAGGGGGTGGATGCCCCATCCCTGGAGGTGTTTTCAAGGCCAAGTTGGATGGGGCCCTGGGCAACCTTGTGTAGCTCCAGGCCTGGAGGTTGATGGTCCTGCCTGTGGCAGGGGGGTTGGAGCTCTGTGATCCTTGGGCTCCCTTCCAACCCAGACCAGTCTGGGATTCTATGGTTCTACAGGAAAATGTCCCTCTGTGGAAGGACACAGTAGGTTAAGTGATTGATTGTAACCATCATTCTTTTGCTGTGCTATGTGGAGCTACATCTAAGGCCTGTGTGTAAGAATTCCCCCTGTTCCCTTGCAAGAAGAGATGGGAAACTCACGTTAATCCAAGGGTGGTTCATAAACTGAGACACTGTCATCCTCTCTGTCGGGTCAGTCTTCAGTAAGTGGCGAATCAGTTGTTTGGCTGAAAAACAAGACCAACAGAGCAGGCTGTAGTTTACTACTGTGTTTCCAGATAACCTTGAGAACACAAATACTTGAAAAATTATCTTTCTTCATTCAGCAGAACTCAAAATGCCTTCCTATTGCTGTTACCATGTTAAGAAACCATGTACAGTGTGATAGGTTATTATGGTTAAAAAGACAGAACAATAAAACATCCAGAACAATGGGTAGGAAGGAAAGACAAAGGACTGGGGATTCCATCTATGCTATCTGCACCACCAAACCACCTGCTTTGAGAGTAAGAACTTGAGAAAAAGAGAAACATAGAAACAGAAAGCTGCCAAGGTGCCTGTATGAAAGATGGTGAGCTTGGCACCATGGGCTGACTGAAGGTATAAGCTTAGAGAAATGACAAAAACCAGTACAGGTTGTGGGAAAAAAAGAAGATAATAAACTTCCCTTTGAAACTGAGAGGCCACTAAAAGGACAGAAATTCAAAGAAACGGATTGCATAAACAGGCTTTGCAGCAGCTTTCTGTGAACATGGTATCTGCCACAGCAAGAGTACTAAGTAACTGCAATTCATGATTATGAGACAACAGTCTCATTAATGCAGGCAGACAGACCGGGAACACTGCATCCAAGGGACAGTAGTTAGAAACACTTACACATAACTTCCTTGGGGGAAACTAGAAAAACTTCTGAATAAGAGTTCTCTTTCAGAAACATCAAATGCAAGATGACTACATGCTTGTAAGAAGCTGCCAGAGCCACAAGTTGAGATTTAAGTTTGTCAAGCGAGGGTGCAAAGGAGTTTTACAGAAGAGATTAACTCACAAGGAAGCAAAAGGAGGGAACCACAAACACAGCCTGTTAAGATGATTACAGGAAGCTAGAGAGGAATTTAGATGATGCAGTGACAGAATGATTAGATAAAGAAAACCATGACAAGAACAGTACAAAGGAGGGCAAAGAAAAGCAGTCTGCTGAAGGTGCCTATCAGCCTGAAAGAATACATGAATTAGCTGATCCTAATGGGCTGAAAGGTAGAGGGCACTTTCATTCAGGCCAGCATACAGAAACCCAACAAATTTTCCAAGCTTGTGTTCTCTCACCAGGCTCCCCATGCATTTTAATAACTGCTGTAATATGAACAAGACCCAAGGCAGACAAAACATTGAGAAAACCATCAGTAAAACCTCATTAATGTCCAGTAGTCTGTGCTGCACATGCAGCCATGAGATCCAACAAGGGGTTAAACTGCCACAGATCACAGTATCATCCAGTGATGATCTGTTACTGCTACACAGCAGATGACAACAGGATGCTAACACAGCAACAGAAAGGGAAAAAAAAAAAAAGAGATGTGCCAGAGGTTGCTGACCTTTCTCTCTAATACGATGGGCAGGTGAGACTTCCTGCTTATGAGACTGTCAGAATGAGAGGGAATAAAAACCATCTACTTTCAAGCCACTGGTTTGAGCCCATCCAGGTCACAGCTGAACAGCAGCAGCTTTTGGTCAACAACTTATTAAAAAAAAAAATTGTTGACCTTGATTTAAGTGGTGGCTGGCAAGTTTCCAGATCAGAAAAAGCTAGCATGAAAAGCTGCCATCCTTGCTGGCTCTATCACCAAGGAAGGCAAAGACTGAATGAGTTCTTAAGACAGAGTTTGCCTTTCTTCCAACTCAGCTTGCATTGCAGCTGCCCTGGCAGTCTGCTTTCTCAGGATTAAAGACTTTTGTTTTCAGCAGGTTTAATCTCAGCATTCACTAGCACTAGCTAGGATTTTACAGAAAGTTTTCAGTAGTCATTTACTTTCTGTAGCACTTAGGTTGCTGGCTTCTATCCATGTTCCCACTTGTTTTCTGTATCACCTTACAAAAAATTAAATTCTACAAAAAAGGGGGGAAAATACCCTAAGACAGGCTTTTAGAAATAGTCTCTTGTAAGCACTCCACCACTGCACAGCACCAAGCACACAGTCATTAGTAGTAGTGAGCACTGTTACCTTCCTCTGACACTTCAGCCCACTCTGGATTGGGAAACCCATACTGCCCCATCCGAATCCTTCTCTTCATCCCTGGAGAAATAGCTTGACCAGTGTTTGAGTAGAATGGAGGGAACCCACACAGGCTATAAAAGAGTGGAGAAAAAGAATGCTTACAACTAGGAAAGTCATGTAATCTCTTCAAAAGTCCCATACAAGCTTACACTCCTCGTGCAGCTTGCACGATCCTAGTGACTAATTACTTGGAAGTGCAGATTTAATAAGATGTGTCATTTTGCTGTTCATCAAGTCTCTTTCCAAATACTTACAGAATATATGTGATGACACCCAATGACCACATGTCACACGATTTGTCATACTTCTCAGGGCCGAGGACTTCTGGGGCTGGAGAAGATTAAAACCAGAAATTAACAGAGTACCAGATACTGCCTTTCATCTCCATCACCTTTTAAGAAGCAGCACGCTTGAACAACAAATATTGGAGTCATTAACAAAACAATGAAGCAGGATCTGGGCAGTGAAATTTATTGACAACTTCCTTAAGACATCTAATGTAGCTTTAAAAAGGAGGAATGGAGCTGGCAAAATGCCCTAGTCTTCACCTTAGTGTCTCTGCTCTAAGATTACAGAAAAGCAGAAGGAGCTAGAGCTAAATGTGTGCAGGGAGACACTGCATGGAGAGAGGCAGGAGCATATGTTCCCAAAATCAGAACAGAAAGGACCTACTTGAGCTGTGACAAGTTTCTGAACCGTACCCGGTCAGAGCAAGTTTAACTCCAGCAACTAGAGAGCAAAGGATTTTCCTTTGGCCTCCAGAGCATGATACTTTTTTTCCTAAGTAACAAAATTATAGAGATACACATTTACAGGGGATTTTCTTTTCCCCTGGGGCAGATAAACTGGCAGGGAGCTTGATTTTGTAAGGAAAATTGTTCCCTAAACATGTGAGCAATCATGCTGGTTTATAAAAAGTTGTTGAGAAGGGAAATGGCAGCTTGTTTATATACAAATATAAAGGCATAGAAATATAGCACACAAATTCCTTAACACTTTATCCCTAATCCCAATTTACAAAAATATAAAAGGAAGCATCAGAAAAAATATTGCTATTGCAATTCTCTGCTAACAATGAATAACAATACCTTTCAATGCAAAAAACTTATAAAAACTTACATCATAGAACTAATTCTTCCAAAAAATTAAGCCCTTCTTCCTGTGAAGAAATTGAAGTGCAGATGCCTCAGTCATACCACCCTGTGAATGGCCATTAGTTATTAGACCAGGAGGGATGTAGTCTAAAATGAGTGCGTAAAGGACAGACTACTATGGTGTTCGTCACACAGTGCTCTGTCTTTGGACAAAATGCAGCCAAAACTCAGCTGTGATTAAGTCACTTTGGTCTTTTATTACTAATTTCTCTCTTTGCCAGCCTTAA
Source organism: Gallinula chloropus (assembly GCF_964237585.1). Lineage (NCBI taxonomy): Eukaryota > Metazoa > Chordata > Aves > Gruiformes > Rallidae > Gallinula > Gallinula chloropus. The sequence continues at coordinate 20,408,606 of NC_140097.1, forward strand.
GAAGCTCTACAGCTGAGGAAATACTCTCCCTGGTCTCTTTTATTGCAGTACTTAAGCTAAGGGAAGTTTTGCAAGGAAATTTCCAAATAATCATCAAGTTGAGTTCAAATGACAGCGTTTATTGCATGATTCAGAGGAAACATTGGGATTACTTCAAGTGTAATCAGAAGCAACATGTTCTCTCTCCTTCATCCTCCTTTTCATTCCATGTTAAGGCTGTTTCCTTTGCCACCAAGGAAGAAAGCAGGAGCACTGAACTGTACTGGAACCAGACTAGGTTTGGGTTGGATGCCAGTCTTTGCATTAGACCCACAAGATTTCCCATCCATTCCTACAGTTCACAGGCTCTCCATAAGGGGAGGGATGACAGACTGTAACACAAAAGAAATGCATCTGGATAACTTACCCACATAATAAGGAGTGTAACAGGGGGTCTGCAGTGCATTTTGTACAGTGGTTTCTTTGGCAAAGCCGAAGTCTGTTAGCTTGAGTACAGTGTCCTTCTCTTTAGAGGTGTAAAGCAAGTTTTCAGGCTGAAAGGACACCAAGAGAAAGGATAAATTGGACAATGAAAGGATGTCTCTGAGGAGCTGAAAGGTCAAACCATTCCTGCTTGCCTGGATCACCACCAGCATCTGGGTCTTCTTACTTCCTTCACATCCCCACCATACCATGCAGTAAGTTCCCTCCCAGCCTGTAGCATTTTTACTCGGGCTAAGGGTCAACATCCTTCTCAACATGGTATTCAGGAGAACAAATCACAAGACTCAAGTAGCTGAGGTGGAAGACAAGGCAAACTCTAAGAACAACTGACATAACTGCATCAGAATTAACTGATACAGGCACAGTCCCCTTCCTGCTCCCCCCATCCTGTCTTCTGAAACCTCTGTTACTTCCACTCTCACTCCACACTCTACAAAGGCCCTCCAAAACCACAAGTGGCATGGGGGAAGTACAAGCTCTCGTGCACAAGAACAGGGAGAGCAGCACATATCCAGAATCTGCAACTGCCTGAACTTGTTTTCCAGTTTCTCATCCACAAGGAATGTCCTCTGTTGTGCTAGTATTTAGGAACATACAAAAGAACCAAGGGCTTGAAAGAAAATAGGATTTAAGATCTATTAAGTAATTTGAACCATTTTATATTATTTCACTGAGTGTGTAGGGATTGTGTAGGGCAAAGCACTTCAGTTTCTGTGCTGGTGACAAGCGATGGCACACAGCTCCACAGATCCGTAGTGTCCCAACTGTTAAGTCATTCTGAAGAACCCTCAAACATACCCCCAGTGACACCAAGCAACGGCTGTTCTCCCTCCAGCTTAACATACTGAAGCATCTGTAGAAAGTTCATAAAGATCATCTAGTTCACAAACTCCAAACTGCAGGGTCAGGTGCTTCAGTGCAGCGTTACGTGACCTTCTGCACATCCCATCACCTCACTGCACCGCTGTGCTGGCAACGTCTTGGTGCAGCTATCTTGTCTTTGCTTGTGCTGTCTGCTTTGCAGAATGAAAAGAAACTGCAACACTACAAACCCTACAGTCAAATCTCTACTACAGGGTCTGGGTACCAACTTTAGCTAGTAAACAGACTGTTCCACATGGCAGGAACTGAGATTTTTTCATTTTTCCAAATATTTACATATAAATTTACAGTGGGTTGGATGCATGGAATTGGTGTTATTCCTCCCAGATATGCAGTTTCTCCTGTTCCTGAAGGAGGGGGGGGTTGGGTTTTGTTTGGGGGTTCTGTTTGGTTTGTGGTAGCTTTTTTGTGGGGTTTTTTTTTAGGCAAGTATGAATGTGAAAACAACTAATAACTGGCAAAAACTGTGCACAGAGGTATCTAGTATAAATTAACTCCTGGCAGTGCTATTTCCTTGTTAATTAACTGGATTCCAAGCTGGGAGTACCACTTTGACTATCACCAGATTCCTCTGCATTCCTTACACAATATTCTGACCTTTGACTAGTTGCAAACTAGTTGTGAGCAACTTGTCACACTGGCAGAGGATTAGGAGCACTCTGACCACCTGATGGTACTCCTAGTTCTATGTAAACCACCACAGCCCATTTATTTTTCTGCCTTGTGCTCTTTTCTCCCTACCCACACACCTTCAGGCCTCACCTTGACGTCTCTGTGGGCAATGTTCATTGAATGCAGGTACTGGATGGCTGTTCCGATGTCTCTCATTATCTCAGAGGCCTCTATAAACAGAGTTTTAGAGAAAGGTCACATTAACATTCCCACTGTAACTCAGGGACATGCTTGGGAATGCTTATGACTTACAAACAGCTTGCTGGAATACAGGGCTAGCATCAAGACTGGAAAACCTAAAATTAGTCCTACCAGCTGTGTTTTGGTTTTGCAGGCAGCCATAGCCCCCAATTCCCTGGCTGCTCAGCCCTCCTCCTGAGCAGGCACAGAACTGAACTGCTGAGACTCCTGGGGGGGATTTTTTTTTAATTTGTGCTTTAATTTGCCCACCAGAAAAGCAGCAAAAGCAGAGCAGATACACAAGTACCACATAAGACTGGAGAAAGGGCCCCCAGCCAGGACATATCCCTGAATGTCCAGGACATGGCCTTGGTTGTCTGAGACAGAAGTTTAACTTTCAGCTTCTAACTCAGGGGTAACATGAGGATCTAACAGATTTCTAAAAATAGAGCAACATAATGTAGTAATTTTAAGACAGATCACATCTTCATTCCTCACTGTCTTTAGAAGCTTTTTCCTCAGAAGAAACAAAATCTATTCTGCAAAGCCCAAACTGCCACCTCTGAAATAATGTGTTCCTAAAATTTAACATAACCACAAGTGGGAAAGTCTAGTGGCTGGTGAGCTGCCTTGCAGCAGTGGGACCCCTAAGTCAGTTACACATGGGGAGGTTTCAGAGCAGGGAGCAGGAATGTTCCCACTGAACCAAGCAAGCAGCATATTACATCTCCATTCACAGGGAAACAGAATTAGCAGCTTCAACCTGATCCTCTGTTGTTTCTGGTTTTTCACAGGTAGAAACCTCAGCTGAGAAGGAAGGGAGAAATTCTGGTACTGTAACCTGGAATCCTTTGTCACATGGCTTGAGGTTGAAATTACACAATCTCAGTTGATGATAATCAAAAGGCAGAAACACTCAGTTGTCTTTGGGGAAAACCTTGCACAACCTCCTCCTTCCCAGCCCAGGCCAAACCCCTTGGCTCCTCATGGGATAGGTAAACAGCCTGGGAACCTGGGGAGTCCAGTGGGACACAGCTCATTTATCTCAGGAAAGAATGACGGTGGGGTTTTTGTTTAACACCTCCAGATGATTTCTAAGTATTTAGAATGTTGTAACAGTACTTAATTTAGAAAAAAAACATGGTTTTAGCAGAGTGGAGTCACTAATTATCACAGAACCAGTTGTCCTCCCCTGGAATCTTGTATTTTAGATGAAGTTCCTGAAAACATTTGTTTTCCCTTCATGAGTCTCATACAACTTACAGGATTCATCTAAGAGGATCAACAAAGGCCTGACCTCTATACCAGACTGGCAACACAGTCACAGTCATTTACAAGCTCAGGCATAAATTTTCAGTCTTCTAGTCACATTGTCACAATGCTAGTTCCAAACACCAACATTTTCACTCCCAAGCAGACACAAGCTCTTGTCTGCTGTGAATGGGCAAAGAGAACTGACTCAAGCACACCTGTGGTACTCTGCAAATAATAAACAGCAGAGACAGTCACAACAGCAAGACTACTGCAAGCTCTGTCACTGACTCATAGCAGGTCCCTATTATAGATAAGCAGGCTTGTTTACGGTGTGGCTAATAACACTTCCTTAGAAGTAGTACTTTAAAACCCTTGAATAAGAGATGTTTCATCAAATGTGATTTGCTTGTTATATTCATCACCTAACAGAATAGCTGTGCAGTGATACTGCTTGAGGGATGGCCAGAAGAGAAATCACAGTAGGAGCTGTGTTGTTGATCCTGGTCTGGCAGGAGACCAGGGACTAGAGTAAAAGAGGCTGCAGCGCTTCAAAAATTAAGCTGAGCAGGTTTGTATGAAGAATTTCCCTATAAACCTTCCACACTGTGCCTGAATTTGGCCAATTTGGTAATTCCTGATTTTCAGGAACTCTTAAAAATAACTGCTTCATACAGAGCTGGATAGAAACTTTTGAAAATCATTAAAAATTAGAAACAAAAACAAAATCAAAGAAAAAAATCCTGTAAGGGAACTAAGCAAGGGGACAGAGAAAGGGAGCAGATATCTTTCATAAACTTTAACTTTAAACTTGTGGTTTTTCACCTCTCTCAGTGAAAGCTTGGTCTCCTCTCTCCTGGATCCTGCTGAACAGCTCTCCTCCCTCCATGCTGAAACACAGAACACAAAAACCCCCCACCTTACATGAGCAGAAAAGATCAAATCAACACCTGACTGTGCATCCATATAGTTGCACATATTCATGGCAGGAACAGATCAGAAGGTATTACAGGCCTCCTAAACAGCAGACTCACTTAAATCAATGCACAAAGCCATTCTGATACGGAATTAACAGAACACAAAACAAGACCCAGGAGTTTTGACACTTTAAATGTCATGTTTCCTGTCATAAGGAACATGACACACATAGTTGGGAGTCAGATACACTGGCACTGGGAGGCTGACAGTAGCCTTGGTTTATGTATGGCCCAGAGATGAAATAAAAAAAGGAGGAAGCAAAATTATTGAAAAAGATAATTAATTTGTCCCCAGTGAACAAAACAGTAACTCTGGTATTACAGATCAAGGAGAGAACAGGAAAAGTCAGAGTCAAAACAGCAGGAACATGAGTCACGTCAGATGATAGGATTTACATCTGAGGTTGGAACCCAGTCACAATCAAAGTACATAATATTTGTAGAGACATGTCTTTCAAGATGGTATTAATTAGTCAGTGCTTTAAGGAGGGCAACTGTCATGAAGTACAAGAAAATTTATTTTCTGGTTAAGGTTCCTCATTCTTCCATCAGACAGGATGGCTGGAGCAGTTCTGCATTTCCCTACCAGCTCCCTAAAGACCACAAAAGGTTTGCAAGTTAAAATTGTGCTGGTGAGAAAGCTCACTGAACCCTCATCTAACCCAACAGATTCTCCCATTCCCTCCACCCCCCAAAGAGCACTGCTGGGTGAGGGGCTGCTGCTGGTCCATACCATTCCATGACAATGAGGAGGCATCTCTTTCCATGGTGTATATTCTCATAAACATCCAGGACATGGACAATGTGGGGACACCCTGATGCTCGCCAGTGATACTCTACCTCCTGACGGGCTTTTGGGTTGTCATAGAGGAGCTGTAAAGAAACAGGAGAGAGCAATGTCAGTGAGCCAGCAGCATTCTGCTTTAACCTGGTACCTACGTGCATTTGAGCCCAAAGATGGGGGCAAAGGCCACTCTTTGCATTTTCTCCAGGCAGAGGTCACCAACCCATCACAAGACTTTCACCATCTCTGGGCTGTCCACCTTCCTAGGTTGAGGTATATTAGAAACAACTGGTCCTTTGGAACTGGAAGGACCATGAGTGGTAGTGAGAGGAGAGATTTTGGGATGGGAAACAGCCTTTTTTTTTCCTATCTGCTGAAGACAATAACCCTCCCACTTGCTCCCCAGCTGCTGGGAGAAGTGACTCCTAGGTGCAATGCAAATCACTCAGATTTAAAACAACGAATTTCACACTGACTCTGAAAGTGTTTCTTACACACTACACAAATTCCTGACCCCAACAGGGTCACAAAGGGACCTCTGCCTATCTAGATGCCTAACCTTCCTTTGGTGTCACGTGCAAGGCCAGTTATTTTGAATGTGGTAATCTCTAGAAGGGACCTAAGAGAGCTCATCTTTCCTGATCCTGATTCTGCAGCCTCATACACAAATGTGTCCATGTGAAGACCTGCTCTGTACCAGACCCTGCAACTGAGCTTTTCTGCAATGGGGGCACACTGTGAATCAGGCCTTTTCTTCCCTCTCTAGACACCCCTCACACTTTGTGACAGAGACTCTCTCTACTGAATGGTTATACGACTCCTACACAACACAGCCATGATCTGAGTCTAGGACTCCATGCCCTACAGTAATAATCACTGTAAGGATGGAGCAGCAACAAAACTGATGCTATAAAAAGCAATGTTAAATGATTGAAAGAGAATAAAAAACAAGCAAAGAACAACCACTTCTGATCTATTTGCTTTAGAAAAGGTCTAACAACATCCTCTGGACAACTGTTTTCAAACAGGCAAGCAAAAGAGTATCGCTGCTGCACTCTCAGGCCTCAGCCTGATGCTCTCCTCACTCATGCTTTGCTATCAGGTCCCAGTCAAAACACAACTGCAGAGTAATTGGTGAAAACAAGTATTAACATGTGACCTGTCATCAGGGACCTATGAATCAGCCCAGGAAAGTGACATTGCTTTTCCATCCAGTTGCCAAGCTAAGGCACAAATGGTGTCACAGGCACCCCCCAATACTGGGAAACACATGATTTAAAGGTCACAGGAACTTGCAAATTCTGGTTGCTTTATTTACTCCAACACAGACCATTTGCATCACTGGGGAAAAAAAAAAAGCTTACTTCTTTACTGCTTCAGCATCCCTTTCAGCAAAGCAGGTGCAGTAACATGACAGGAGAGGCCTGCAACACTTCATGAAACACTGAGAAGCACTTGGGAACCACAGGGCAGAAGGTAAAAGGCTTCTCTTCCAGGCTGGAACAGGAACAGGGTGACGAGGCCTCTGCTGCTGAGGGCATGTTTTTGTATCTTTGTGAAGCACAGAGAGGTTGCAGGAAGGGATGAGTGGCCTCAGGAGGGCTGATGGCTCCTTAGATGGACAGGCAGGGAGCTTCACCTCCATGAACACCCTGCAGGCTCCCTCAGCTGCAGCATGACACGAGACTCCCAGCAGCGCAAGGAGCTGAAGAAGCTTTCTTGCCAAGCTCAGTGCCCCCGCAGCCAACCTACTTCCACCACAGCTGTCGTTCTGCACCCAGAGCACACCCCTTTGAGATCACTGGCTATCCGCCTCTTCCTTCCTGCTCCAGCCTGGCTGTGGCCTGATTTCCAACACAAAAACCTTCCTAAAGAAAGAGATGGCTCCAATTTGGACAAAAAGCCCATTAGTGAGTCCAAGTACAGTTGCTTTGCTCCTTTCAGCCATCAGCCCATTCAGCAGCTTTTCCTTCACAGCCACTGTGTTCTAGCTCAGCAGTACTGTCTATCAGCATTTTCCCCTCTGCCCTTCTGAGTTTGGGCTGTTGCCTAGAGGTCTCTTTAAAAGTTCATTAAATTATGTGTGCAAGCATAAAGCCCAAACACCCTCAGGACGAACCAGGCCCTTCAGAAAAGCTTTACAGGGTTTGCTGCTTGGATATTACTGGATTAGTGCCACTTCTGAGCAGGATGCTTCAAAAAACTTCTCACCTTTCTGTGCTACTAATTAGCCATAACCATCCTCTTTGCTAATGTTAAGTGCATGTTAATGTGTGTGTCTTGTGCTTGCACAGTGTGCAGTGATGTTGGTTTTATGTTTGTACCAAGTGGTTATGAAAACTGTTTCACAGAATTGAATTCTCACTCTCTAAAGAGCTTTTACAAGGCATTTTGATACACACAAGGATGCTGCAGTTTCTTTTCTCCACCCCTCCAAGCTAGTTTCATATACTCCTTAGTGCCAGGCTTGAATGTACTCATGTCAAGATGACACCTGGAGAAGCAGAGAAAAGGAAATACAAAAATAAAGAGCAGATATGCATAGCAAGCACAATCTCATATATCAACCAACTGTTAACCTTTGCATTTCTCCTTCTGAGCCTTAAAAACAAATTAAATCTTTTCCTTATGCCTAAAACTGGAAACCCTAACCATCCCTTTGAGGACATTTTAGAAATGCAAACACCTGTAAAATGAAAGCTAGGCAGGGTTGAAAGCACCAATTTCTACAAAATGTAGGTGATAATTTAGAAACACAGCCTGAAATTCCAGCCATCTGGCTGAATTTAACAAACTTGCAAGAGAAAAAAAAAAAATGGACAGTCTGCCATCTTCCTGAGACTGAAGGGAGACTCTGCCTCTCCTGCTGCAAGAGCTCTGGTAAGACTACAGCTGGGTTCCCCCCACCCCAACTCCAGAAAAGTTCAGTTTCAGAACAAGTTCAGAAACTTACTCCTGAGGTAAGTTTCCCAGCACTGCTGGTTCATGTTGGTCTGAGGAAAACACAGCTCTGTCAGCATCAGCTCAAGGAGCCCCCAGTCACCCCCGCAGAATTCCCACTCAGTTCAGCTGAGTCACAGCTCCTCACGATGGGCTGTGGGCAGGATCATGAACCAACCTAACTTGAAAACAAGACAAACCCAAGAAACATGCCCCATCTCCTCATTTGACATGAAGCCAGCTCAGCAGTCCAATGTACAATGCACAGCAGCCTCTGCAGAATGGCAAGGGGATGCCTGTCTGTGTGGTCAGGCTTTGGTTTGGAACAGGAGATGCAGAGTAGAAAACTGTACTGCTGCTGGAGCTCAGCAATACCCAACCACTGCCTAAAAGAAGCAGATGAAGCAAGTATTAACAGCTATTCACAGGACATCACCAAAAACAGAGGCGATGCAACACAAGCTCTAACCCCCTAGTGATGTACACAAACCTGGAAGAGCTGGAGAGGGAAGAGAGCTGCACCATGGGCTGGGCTCACACTGTTTCTGATGCCTGCAGACTCTCCAGGATGCTCTGATAATTCAGGGCCTGGGCAGTGGAGGGAGGCCTGAACTCCTTCAGTTCTGGGGTAATGGCCTAAATCAGGTTAGAGACCGCCTGCCAAACGAAGCCTAGGAGGACAGCTCTGTGAAACTCCTCCCTCTGCAGAATTTCTTGATTAAAAAAGGAAAAAAAAACAAAAGAGGAAAGAAAAAAAAAAAGACTAAAAAGTGACACTATCTTCTAATTGCTTTTCCATCGATTCAGAGCTATGGAAGCAAGGAAGGATAGCAGGAACCCTCATACCTTAATGGTCTGATCTATACATGAAATAACCTTTTAAGGACTCCAGGGAGCAGCACATGATTTTGTGGACTCTGAAATTCTAACAACAGGGAGAGAAGACATCCATGGGCAGAGTATGAACCAGGCTGAGGACTGGAAGCAATGGCTTTCTCTTTAATATGTGCTAGCAGATTACACTGATTACTGATGCACCTGCTGTCTGTTCCCTACACATGGGATTAACACCCCCACATACACTCTTTTATTTACGTTCAACTGCAGCAGCTCCAAACAAGTGAGGTGCTTGGATCAGACTTGGTACAGGCTCGGCTCTCATCTACTGCACATGCCATGTTAAAGCACCATCTGACACCACAAGCATCTTTTACTTACTTGCATCAACAGAAAACGAACTCTCCTTCAACAGACAACCAGACTTATAACCTCTCTGCTATTTTCACAGATATTTCACACACATTTTCCTCACAGGAGGGTTCCCATGATAAAAACAGAAATGGGACCAGCAGACACTTCCAGTGCTAGGGGTCCTCAACATGTACTATCAATGTATAGGCACTTAAAAACAGCTTTATTTTTCTAGCTGGGGAAAAAAAAAAAGTCTCTTCTCAGGCATAAGTGGGTAAATGTCTAACTTCTTTTGCTTTCTTTCCTCTTTGCATATAGCTGTTACAAAAATGTTAAATCATAGAAATATAAATATGCCTTGGGATCTAAATTCACGCTGAAGCAGAGAAACTAACACTATTTGCTGCAGAGCAGCTCTTCCAGTCGTTCTTTATTCAAGAGGGGTTGATGGCAAAAGAAGGTTTGGATAATGTTTCTTTCATCTCCTCCCTCCCCTACACTACAAAAAGGGGGGAAAAAAGAACTAGAATCATGGCTTTGGACATTTTGTCTTATAACATCCTGATTATTTGCACTACATCTATTAATTCCATGCTAACAATCTTTATCTGTTTCCAGATCTCCCATAGGGACAAAGCCATCCTTTGTGTTGGAACGCTAAAGGAATTGAAATTATCAAGGTTTTCTTCACGCATCAGCACTGCCAGTCAGTCAAGCTGCAGCAATAAGCATGTGTCTTTTTGCAATGGCAGCCCAGCAGGCAGGGAAATCCATGCATGCAAATCTCAAAGAAAGCATTGAATTTTTTCTTAAAATAAATAATAGAACACGCTTCTGCTGAAATTATTTAGCATTAAAGCATCACTCTATAGACAAGGGATAAAGCCAGGGTAGGCACAGGTAGTAAATCATCACTAAATCTTACATTTTTCCACTTCCATTTCAAATCCAGCTTAGGTTCTTAGAAATTAAATCTGCTTGGAGGCTTCATTGAAACAAATTGTCATCCTGATTCCTGCAGAGCTGTCCAAGCTGCTACCACAGTTGGCATTAACTGCCATCTCCACCAGTGCTCAGGTAGACAGCAGGTACCAGAGGTGGGCTTCTACAGGCTAATAATAGAGCACAGCCAGGTAGCACCATTTTGCAGCACTCCTGCCTCTGACACCTAATCCTTTCACTCGGCCCACTGGGTACCAGGGTTTTACTGTCCACACTGAGGGACCCTTCTCTATCCACCTCTTCTCTCCAGTCTTCCAAGATCTATTCAGCTTGTGCTTTGAAATGGCAAAAGCTACAGCAGATCTTTGGTACCCTGCCAGCATAGGCAAGAATGAAGAGGACTCAGAGAGGACTGTTTCCATGTGGTGTCAGAGTCACACTGGAAACCAATTTCCTGCTGACATGCAAGGCTTCAGATTTCTTCAGCAAACATTTTAAGGGGAAAACATAGGAATGGACAGTAGTAGAATGGACAAAGATAAAAAGAATAGGTAAACAGAGCAATGTGCTCTCTGTTTGTGTGCTAGGTGTGCAGCTGAAGTATTTAGCTCCCCCAGCACCCCTGCTTCTCCCTCCACAGGGAGCACACACCAACCACATCACTATTCCTTTGCTCTAAGCCTCACTCCTGCAGTGAATCAATGGGGGCTTTCAAAAACAACTTTGGTGTGGTTCTGTACTGTATTTATTGTAGCAGTAGTCAAATCACCACCAGGCACTCAATATGACTCCACAACCTGAGGTAAGTAAATGAGACATACCGCTATTAATTCTCTAATTACACATGCATCTGGCCATTCACTCTGCAAAGGTCAGCTGTCTTTATTCATAAATGTTAGTGGAGATAGGGCAAATACAACTGAAATGGCAAAGCCCTGGGCCACTACGCATTTCAAAGGTATCCCCTTGCACACACAAGGTTAGCTCAAAAGGCAGGCACAGAACCCAGCAAAAAAACCCCCTGGAGAAAAGCTACTGTCCTGGTAAATACTCTGATACTGCTACATGAATCTCTTCAAACTGCAGTGCCAGAAGTCTGTGCCTGTACATTCAACACTGTGGGGTCTATACAGATTTAAATTAAAAGCATGCTATTCATTTTGCTGCATCCCTAAGATTACTCTTCATTTTAATACTGTGCTTGCTCTGCTGTGTGGATGGAAAAATAATTCTTCCTGGCACCTTAAGATTCCAGCTACACTCAGCTGTGACAGCCCACAAACCATCTCCATGCGGCTTCTATTTTATTCAAAACTCTGCAACTGTATTTTAAAAGAAAAATAAATCACCACCTGCTACTAGCACGCTGTTACCAGACAGCAACATCCTCAAGTGCTTGTTGATACAAGAAGGCCTGGAGATCAGCTCTCCTCTCTATCTTATGCTTATCCCTATCAAAAACTGCTGCTGTTAGCCAGCACTGACAGCAGCATTCAGTACCTGTGGTCAGCAGTCAGCATCAGGGGAGACCTGCTGCAAAGCTCTTCTCAAAACCCAGGCACACTACGAAACATCCTTTCTTGCCTTGATTCCTTAATATACAAAATCACACAATCATTAAGGTTGGAAAAGGCCTCCAAGATCATCTAGTCCAACTGCCCCCTACCACCTATATTACTCACTAAACCATGTCCCTAAGCACCTCAGCCAACCTTTCCTTGAGCACCCTGAGGGATGGTGACTCCACCACCTCCCTGGGCAGCCTGTTCCAATGCCCAACTGCTCTTTTGGAGAAGAAATTTCTCCTCATTTCTAACCTGAACCTCCTCTGGTGCAACTTGCAGCCATTCCCTCTCATCCTATCACTACTTCTGTGAGAAGAGGCTGAGCCCCAGCTCATCACAACCTCCTTTCAGGTAGTTGTAGAGAGCAGTAAGGTCTCCCCTGAGCCTCCTCTTCTCTAGACTGAACAGTCCCAGCTCCCTCAGCCTCTCCTCCTCAGACTTGTGTTCCAGATACTTCAGCTTTATTGTCCTTCTCTGGACACGCTCCAGGGGCTTGATGTCTGTCTTATAGCGTGGGGCCCAAAACTGAACCCAGTAACATACATACTATGAGCATCTGTGATGAAACTGGGAAGTGCTCTAGAGGTGTTTCCACCCTCCTCTTTCTCCAGAAACAGCCAGAAAAGCAGGACAAACAGGCAAGCCACAGAATTTGTGTTTGCATGTAGGACCTTTGCTATGGCTTTGCTCAATGCTGAGATGCTCTGCATCACCAAAACCATGGTCTCCTTCCTCAGAGCAGGACCCTCACTGCAGCGCCCACAGCCATGCCACACAGGACACTGGAAAGCTGCAGCACCTGAAACACAGGATGCTCAGCCTGATGTGCCAACATTGCTCTGCCTGTAGCATGTTCAGGTTACCAGTGTAACACCAAATCTTTCAAAACCTCATATGGCATACACACACCTACAATAAACTGGGATTGTGATGAAAGTAGAACATTCTGTAGCTTTACCAGTATTTTTACTCTTCCTAAATCTCTGAGTTGAGGAAAAAGGAAATCTAAAATCCCAGCTGAAAAATATGACACTTTTTACTTTATAGTTTCAGTCTAGTGTCTGTTACAACATTTGCCTTTGAAATGGAAAAGAAAAAAAGAGGAAAAATCCCTCAACAAAAACTTCACTCCTGCCAGCTATGAGTTCATAAATTCTGATAACAAGGATTCAGGTGACTTAGCTGCAGTAATTCATATATCTCAACCCTTGGCTGATCAAAAGTAACAGAGCTTGCTTGTGAAACTTTGCTGTTTAAGAAAATTTGAGCAGTACAAAATACTGTGGCACTTCCTTAGATCATGAGCCCATCAAACTTCATTTCTGCTTTGACTTTAGCTACTTGTAGAACACTAAACCAAATTCAAGACTATAATCTTGATCTTCTATGTGACTAACATCTTTATATACTGGAATCAAAGAACATAAGTGATCACTTAAAACTCTGAGACATGCTACGGACAACAGTTTTGCTACCCTGACAGTGAAATTTGCCTGTACAGGAGCTGGAGATGTCTCGGGGGCCAAGACAGATTTCTGCAAGAACCATGGCCATCACAAAAAAATGCCCATTTGTTTTTTTAAGTGCCAGCTGTACTTCCTTACCTGTGCCTTTCTCCTGTGCAATGACTATGAAGCAGCAATACCTCCAAAAAACACACTAGCGCTTTTCACGGTTGTGAAGTGGGATGGAATGTGTGTCTGTCGGGGTGTGACCCTCCCATACACTTCACAGTATTGACAACCACAGTTACATTTACATTTTAACCACCCCTAACATCCTCCCTCCCAATAATGTGACGTTTTTGTTTATATATAGTCTAACACTTTTGTCTTTCTTAAAAGTAAACCCAAAAATACCCCAAAAAACACACACACACAAAACCCTACCAAAACCACACCTCATGACTCTAGTAGTAATAGCCAGTGCACTCTATGCATATTTTCCACAGGAAGAAGGGGCAAAAGCAAACATCACAAGTGTTGTTCAGAGCACTTAATGCTTATTTTCAGCAGTAACCACCATGAAACCTACCTGCATAGCTGTGTGGGACAGCAGGACAATGATAGCATGTTTACTGAGGCATGGCACAGCTCTGTTGGAGGAGGATGTGGCTGAAGGCACAGACCAGCAAACAGAACTATTGAGAAGTCTGGGGTTCCCTTTCCCAGTCTTCATGCTAACAAGTGGTATCAAAATTAACACAGAACTGATAACACTGAACAAGGTAGAAGCAAAAATTAGCAATATGTTTACTCTCACCACAGCTAACAGTAGCTCCAAGAGGAACCTGTGCTGCCCCCCAGTCTTTCTCTGCATTTCTTGCCTGTGTGACTACAGTCATGAAGATTAAATCACTCCTGCACTCCCAGGAACCATCTGACATCCTTCCTCAGTGCACAGCGGCGCTTTGGGGTGTATGCTGGCTTCATGCTGCAGGCACTCTCCATGCTCTCTTCTCACTCTGCTCTGCACCCAGCTCCAGCTTTTGACAGTTAAAACCTTCATGACCTAACCCCTGCATCTGCAGCTGGGTTCTCCTCTACGTTCCACCATACCAGAGCCCACACACCTAAACTCCCCTCTAGCTGACTTCCCCTCCCCTTCCACATGAATTTAAGACTGTCATCCACGCATGCAAAGCTTGGCAATACACTACCCCAGGCCAGTTCTTTCTTATGTATTGCTCCTCTTTCTCTTCTTTCACATTTCCTCTCTCTATACCCACATTTGTGCTTTCTGACACATAACCTTCCAGCCCAAGCAGTGTCTTCTCTCTTCTGCTGCACCATCTCAAGCATCCTAAATTATCCAAACACAAGAAGCCAGAAATAAAAACAGAACTTCCAAATCTTCCCTCTCCTGTTACACAGGGCTCATCTACTTATTTTATGCACTAGCTTAAAGGGAGACGTGCTAAATCCCAGACATCAGTGGCACTGCCAGCAACTGTACCTCATGTAGAAGAGATACTGAGATTTCAGCCAGTTCTTGGGAACCTAACTGGAGTGACTTTGGCTTGTGGAACGTCACTCACTCCTGAAAGCTGTCACTTGTGGGAACTGTCCTTGTCTCCAGAAATAAAACAAAGCCCTAAAACCCTCAGCAAGGACATCAGTAGGATTTCTCTAGTGTTTCACATCACTCCTATGCATGCTTTCCCAATCACATTGGTGCAAGCTCTGCTGTTGGCATTTAGCAAAGATCAGTATCTCTAAGTCACAACTCGCTAGATAGCTGAGTGGTTGATGGCTTAAAGGTCCATCAGGCATGAAGATCCCTGGAACTGCTTATTGTCTACAGCAAAGATATGAGGGAGAATGGTGTGACTGGGAATGGAAACAAAACTGTGCAGTATTCAGCAGAGGCTAGAAATGCAAAGGAAGCCATTAAGAGAAAGAGGAAAGCAAACTGCTCTCCCAAGACTTCTTGTGCTTATTTTGTCTGAATATATATTCTAAAGCCAAGTAAACTAAGAAAGGAAAGAAAGAAATAAACTGGGGGAAGAGGGAATTCAACAGATGGAGTCAACATAAGCAAGTGACAGTGCAGTAAAACTGTTATTTATGTTGCAGTTCTCATTGATTCATTTTGCTGGGTGCACTAGCTTAGCCACCCAGGGTTACAGTGCTGCTCTGTCAGAGCAGCAGAATCCAGCAATCAAAAACATTACTTTTCTCCTGAGCCCCAGAGCACACTCCTGGAGCAGCTAATGCCTTACAGCACTCATAACTTGATAAAGTGCTTCTGAATATCCAGGATGCTGAAAAACACACTTCCTAGAACACAACTGGGAGCTGCCAGTTCATACACAGTCTAATAGCCCATTCCAGTTCCATTCAGAAACCTTCAAGAAACACCATGCAAGCTGCCTTTAAGGAAGATCCCTTCACCACTTAAGTGCCCCATCCTTCTGAACACAACACATTCTGAGGCACAGCTCCCCTTCTCCATCCAAACCTGCTCAGCTACTTGTCCAGCCCATCCAGACTCCCACTCTGCCAGGTTGAGCACCAAACCCCAGGAGACAGCTGAGGACAGCTAGCCCCCAACAAGTTACTAGCCCCTACCAGCTACTCCGTGCAAGCAGGTTTTATTTCCCCTGAGCTCCAGAGGACAGGGAACATCTGCCCACTTGATTTCTGATTGTAGCCATTGAGCCTCCATGTTCCATTTCTTTGACAGATGTTAGAGAACTGCTTCACATTCCCTGCAACCAGCTGAGAGAAAGCAGTCAGACACCACAAAGGTAGGACAGAACAGCTAAAATGGAATAGGAGGGATTTTGCCAAAATCAAGAGTGTTTCCTTCAGTTTCCTGAATAGATTTCCTCCCTGCTCCCATGTTGTGTTGGATGCCTCATGACGACACAGGCAAAAGGAAGAAGAGGAGGATCCCAAGAATACCTGAAGTCTAATGTTTTGAGGTCTTGGCTAAAATGGCATCATGCTGAGGACTGCACAGTGGTCAGAAAGAAATGACATGTAGCAGAAGCACTGCTGAGCATAAATCATTCCAGGAATTTAAATCTTTTTTATCTTTTCAAGCAGAAACACACATCTGTTTCCCTTTCAAGACACTGTCCTTTCCCCCCTCCTCCCTCCCTGCAGCACTATCTGCTTGTGGTACACTGCAATGTTGGCACATTTCCACAAGTCAGCATGTCTGAGAGAGAGAAGTCTGGGCTTGAGGGAGGGGAGGAGGGAGTGAGAAAGCTGGGGCAGTGGAGAGAAGGGACACAAAAGATCTTTCTGGCTTAAAGTCACCTGCCTGATTCCATCTAGCATTAGTACCATAGAAGCAGCTGGCCCACGAAAGTGTTAATGACTTCTGAGGTGGTGATTTCACAGAAGCCACATGCCATCTGGTATCATTCTCCTAGACATGACACATCAGGGAATCAGGAAAAAATACCCGCACTAAAGCCATGTTAACAGAGAAACAGATTGTCTGAGCTGTGCAGCTGCGGGTCTCTCAACAGAGCTGATTCAACACTTCACAGCAGGCAGTGGCAAGGGGAGAAGGCACTCAGCCGTGATGCTCTTCCCATCACTCGGGAAGGCAGATCCCCAGAGTGGGGACAGGAAGGTTAAGGAAAATGTGCATGTTTTGAGCATCATGCAGCACTCCCAGATAATACCTGCTCCATACGTGGGACTTTGTCCAAGACCTGTCAGGTGGTGGCAATTTCAAGTTTCATGGGTCAATCCTTCTCCAAACACCAATGGTGCCTGTGTATTTACTTCTATACAGCCACATAAAAACCCCTTCCAAGCACTGAAAGCCTTCAGAAACCACCTTAGTTTATTGTTGCCATTTGATAACCACCTGTCATATGATGGAGGAGGTCATTTGTCCAAATACACAGGCACGCTTGTGACCCTCCTAAACCTGATGAGTTACTAATGGGAGTTACAAGGGCTGCTCACAACCAGCACGAGACCAGCTCTGGTGCCCCTCAGCACCCCTGCCTCTGCAAGCTTCTTGACTCTTGTTGCTGGTTTTGCTGAGGGTGGAGAATCCCTGAAGGTCCAGTGAAAGAACATCAAGACAGTGATACATTGCTCTCATCATACAACCATGCAGTACAAGCTCAGCCAGGTCAAACAGGATCACTTTCAAAACACTTCTTCATACTAAATTGTGATACCAACTATACCTGGAGACATTTTTCAAACCTTAGTGCATTAAAACTTAAGATTCCTGAAGTCCCAGTTTCTTCTTAGCAGCTGATTCTTCTAAACTAAGAGCTGTGATATTTTGAACATGGGGCAGTGCTTGGCCAGAATTCATAATTATCTATCACTAGCTGTATCTCCAACTGCAAGATTAGAACTATTTTAGCCAAAACTAAAAGTTTCCACATGAAAATACACAACAGGTTGGAAGAAAAGCATTCTTAGGTCCTGGAAAGAATTGCCTTTCAAAACCACCCAAAGACCCTGCATTTACATAGCAGATAATCAACAGCTAATTTCCCTATTTGCCTGAATTAGATCAGAGTCTTGCACTTCACTACCCAAGTCCTTACAGATCCTACACAGAACTCTTTGCTTGTGTACAGTATGCTGTATCTCCCAGTGCCCACCACTGAAACACGGGTTAGCAAAGCAGGGACACAGCCCTGAGCTTCTCATATCCCAGCTGAGTGGGAACCACCATCTACTTTGTGTTGGGTGTAGCTACTCTCGGTCCTCATGAGGAGTTCCTGGGTGTTTCTAAATATGGGGAATACAAAGGTTTGTATTTGGTAATATTTTCATGCAGTCAAAATACCACTTTCTGTTCAGATTTAAGGGAGAGATTTCTACAAACAGTTACCACAAAAGGTGAGTCTCAGCAAGAAAACCTCCGTGGGGTACACGTACTCCTTACGTGTGACTTGGGGGGGGTTCAGAACAAAGCCTGAGCAAACAAGACACCCTTAAGACAAGTTTGATGAAGGCTGGCAGAACTGGAGAGCTGCACACCAGGACGTGCAGGGGTCTCTGGGGGATGCTGTCTGACAGCTACGCTTAGTTTCTAGAACATACACTGACACAGCAAGCACTACTGGAAAAAATATCATTGTTCATTTCCCAAAGGGCTCTTACATAAATACCTATGCCTGCTTGGCTCATTTATCCCTCTGAGCCTTAAGTGAAAAGACCACAAGAACTGGGGACCTGGAATATGAAAGTGAAGCTTTTTCATAACTCTGCAACGTGCTTGCCACGGCAATTTCTAATAAAGGGTGTTTCAGCCTCTCTATCAGAAGAAAAATTCTCTTGTCTTTTGAGAAAGATGGAATAATGCTTAGCTGCAGAAACAACACTGAAGTCTGGGTGCTTACTCATGTGAGTAAGTATGCACTTTTCTCGACCCCAATTCTGGCTACACCATAACAGCACCAAAAAAACAACCCAACCAAAAAAACAACCCCACCCCCTAAAAAAACCCACCCAACCCAAAACCAAGCAACCAACCTTACTGACTGGTTTGGTATACCTGAAGAGAGAGACCCATGCTCACCCACAGCTTAGAAGTCTTTGGAAGCTTGTAAATAAATGGTACCCACTTTTGAGCTCTGTTCCCCTCGACAACCCTGCAGACCTTGGCCATGAATGCCCTGCTGTTTTACCATACATCAATAGCTTTGTTCTCTCATAGATACAGCCACCCAGTTGTCTTACATACTTTGCAAAAGGTATGAAAAGCTACAAATATCTAGTAGAAGCCAAAGAGAGAAAGCTATTAACATTCCAGCATGCAGCAGTGCTCTCTGGCACTTCAAAGGTGAACCTTAAAGGTCCCATTCTGCAAAGGCACTATCAGATTTAAAGATTACAGATTTACAGATTACAAATACTGTACAGTGGTGTAGATTCCTGCAGTACTCCTCAGCCCAGATTTCATCTGGGCCACATTTGATAACATCGTCTCCTTTGAACACACATAAAACACCCATTTGTTGTTGCCTGTCCCAAAATTCAGGACGCCCTGTCAATAATCACATTCCTCTATCTCTGCCCATCTCCATGCTGTTAGCCTGTAAATACCCTTGCCATAGATTTCCTTATCATCAGTGATCTGTTATGTTCAGTGCGTGTTTATTATTTACCGTACCTCAGACACCACCTCTCCAAGCTTTGCTTACTTGGGCAAAGCCAGCACAGCAGCTCACTGTGGTAGTTCTACCAGCTGAACACACAAAAGAAAGCAGACACCATGTGTGCAATCCTGAGTCTTCCCTCCCTCTGTCCTATCCCACGTGGAGCCTCTTGTCTCTCCTACAACACACAGGACTGTGGGTTCAAAAATTCCAAGTGACATTTGGATTTTTCAGATGCCTTAATATTCTTTCACACAGCCAATCTGTCAAAGCTGTATCACTAAAAATCAAAAGGGAAAACACAATCTAGATGGCTTATTTTCCCATGAGGACTGTTTACAGTGCTTGTTGTACCCACTACACACACTAGAAGCAACTGTTAAAGAAACTACTTGACAGTTCAAAAAACTGAGGGTCTGTTCTAGTCTAGGCAAGTGAGGCAACTTTTGTAAAGCAAAGCAAAGCAAAGGAAATGAAATGAAAGCTGAATCTTCTTTGCATATTCCTGACCAAAAAAAAAAAAATTAAAAATCTTAGCAGAAAAGCAGGCATGGGCCAGGTTGCAGTTTTCTTTGATAAGGCTTCAGTGAGGAGAGGAAGAACAGTGATGCTTTGTTGGACGTGATGGATAGCAGAAGTGAAAATAACCCTACCAGCTGAAACACTGAGAAGGGGTTATTGAGAGCTGCTGTGTGATACAGTCCTTGCATGTTGCATGGACTGCAAGTTTTCTGCAGCACGTGGCCCTGGAAAGTGCCTGTAAGGTTACACTGTGGATCCTTCTGGCAGAGCAGAGCAGCGCTGCCTGTATGTGCCGCTACGGCCGGCTAAGAGGCTGCGCTCTTGCCAGTAGGAGACTGGACTCAGGACTCTCAGATCCTTTCCTAGATCACAGACTTCTGGGACAAAAACTCTCTCTGGATATCACTTCCCTCATGTTTTACTGCAATGGGGTGCTTTTAGCAGAAATTGTTTGAGAAACCCCAACACTGAGCTGACAGAGGCTGTAATGAATCCTGGTAATACACAGTGTGTGCATGCAGTATAACTTAGCAATTTCAACATTCTGTTGTTTCTCCAAATTGTTTTCTCTGAACCATTTAATACCTCCTCAATAAATACATAATATTAAGACAATGAAGGTGAAAAAGCAAACATTAGTTTATATTGTTCTTGCCATCAACAGGCCTCTGTGATAATTAACAAAACCAAAATGCAGATTTCATAATATGATTAAAATTGCCCTTTTAAACCTTCTAACACTAATGGAGCCCAGGATTAAGGTGCCTGAGTACCCTGAACACTGCTCCCTTTGTATATATGTATTAAACACCATATTACATACACAATCCTTCCCTCTTCAGCTTCATCCTTACAACAGAGTACAACCTGAACCTGATGGGGATGCAAGTCAGGATGCAGAGCGACAGGAACTTCTGTCTGTAGCCTCTCCCACCTTCTCTTCATTTGACATGAAAACTGAAAAGCATCATATAAGAAAGAAAGGTCTTGTGGTTACCATAGCTGAACACTACTCTCAGAAATATGGATTGTACTTCTGTCACTTCTTGATGTCTTATGCAGTGCTCAGGAAGTCAACTGAGCCAAACAGGTAGTTACTTATTGCCTGTGCCTCACCTCTTACAAGCCTCTCATTTGCTAAAGTCCTGGGCAGTCCCATCAGTAAACAGAGCTCGGGTCTAAGCAGCTTGGCTTGAGTTAAAGTGCCATCTTTGAAGTACATCAAGGAGGATCCATCCAAAAAAACCAAGCCACCCTCATCCCAGATATTTCAAATGGAGCTCCTAAAATTCAGTGGATGCTTTTACTCTGAGAAGTCCAGGCTATTTTTCTCTCCCTGTATGTGAAGAAGGGACAATACAAACTTATCTTAATATTGTGAAAAGAACAGTAATCCAGGCATTATAGTGAGAACACCCCAAAGCACAACCAGGAGGAAATGGAAAGAAACCCCAAGGACAAAAACCAAACTGTTTTCAGAGAAGGTCCAGAATAACCTGAAGTAAAGAGGCCCCATGTGCTGAAAGATGACAATGAAAACAGCTATTGAAACCAACCATTTAACAATCTAATAATTTCATCTGTGTACTGAAAAAGGCCTAAGTGTGGTAGAAACTACAGCGTGCAAGATAGTGAAAGCATACACCTAGCATGGATCCTGGCATTTACTACATCTGAATGCTCAGCTTCCCAACCCAAATCTGCTAGGTTAGAAAGAAGGTTTGTGGGTATGTCAGAGATTGTCTAGTTACTGTGGAGTGGTCTGGCTTTTCAGCAACAGCAAAACAACCCTGAAAATAACAAATCCCCTTATGCATCTTCATACTGGTATTCCTCAGGAGTTAGCTGCAGGGCTAAAGCTCACATATGTACTGTACAGACCTCTGCCAGTCAGCTAAAACGTTAGCTAATAACAACAACATAGAATATAACAACTGTGGATAAACAGGAGAGTGTAAAACATTTTACACTATTGAGTTTTCCAGCTACTCAGTGACTGGAGAGAAACCTGGAAACAAGGAGGTTCTGGGATGCAGTCCTGCCTGCAGAGGTAATCAATTTGCTAGGAAGCTTTCTATTTATCTTCTGCAAAAAACCAATGCTGGTCCCATCTGCATCTCTGACCCCTTGCCTTAGTCCCATTACCCTTTCCTGCCAAGCCTCATCACCCAACGAGTGCTTTTCACACCCCTTGGAACTACTGCCAGAGCCCTTACTCAGTTCTTCCTTCGTTCCTACAGCCTGTTGCTCTACCTCCAAATCCCAAACTCCAGTTACTTCCCACTCCCCATTTTCCACCTCTCAGCCTCTTGTTGAGTGTCCACATCCAAACTCAGGTCTGACCATCCATCACTGTAATGCTCCTGTCTCTGTGTCCAGTCCACCCTGGCTGCTCCTTCAGCAATGCCTCCTCAACAGATTTCTACCACACCAAGGTCCCTCTTACCCTGCTGCCCATTCCCTCTGCCAGTACCCAGCAGATTGTTGTTCCTCTCTGCTTTTGGGGACAGTGGGACAGTCAAAGGCCAGACTAGAGACTGCTTCTCTTAGTACCTGTGTCCAGAGCCAGGACAGACTGCAGGAGCACAGGGATTCAATCCCTGGAAAATCCCACTGCAGCCTGCAGCATGCCCAGTGCAAATGACTTTAAGGGTGACAGGGCAAGACACTCCTAGGACCAAATTCACCCCTCAATAAACTTCAAATCCAAGTAACAGACCCATCACTAGGAACTTAATTTGTATTTTATGTAGGCAATTTGTATTTTACCTAGTCTTATTAGCAAAAATGGTTGAAAAATTTCTGCCAACACAACTCTTGCAAAACTATTTCTGTTCAGCACAGGAAATACCTGTCAGAGTATTATATGAGAGAAGCTATGGAGATCAAATCAGTCCCACCAGCAAGCTAAGCTATGAGCCCTGCTTACAGGCAATAGCTTTGTCCAGCCCAATTGTGTGTCTTTCCAGAGGCACAGCAGAGTTCCCTCATAAGAACACTCAGCATTGACCTCACAATATCATCATTTCCCCTGACCTCTATTTTTCTCTCTTTACATGAGATTTATCACATCAGTCATAGTCTTCATCAAGATAAAATGCTCTCTTAAGTTAGATATTCTGCCTGAGCAAGGACAGTGACTTTGGTGGTTATTTTTGTTTCTATCCACAATTAACTCTGATACTGGCTGAGAAGCTAATTACATCAGAAGAGTAGTCAGTATTTTATCTGAGATACCTTTGCTTGACACCATCTTCAAACCAAACATATTCAGCTTTCATCATTGCTCACCTTACAAACACCCATTACCCAGAGCAACCTCTCTTGGAACAATGCAGCCAGTTCCCCTTTCCCTGCCTTCCTTTGACACACAGGATCTGTCACTTGATGCTGTTTTGCAGGATGTGGATGGTAGTTCTGACCACACAGTAGTTCCAACACCAGCACTACTGGTAGCAAAGCCAATGAACCCTGATACACCAAATATAACTGAGGGTCTCCAGTGGCACTTGCATAGAAAGTTCTTTAACTTTTTAAATGCTGCTGTGCTGTCACTACTTAATCCCCCAAAGGAATAAATTTGTACTCATGTCTCAGTCTGTATTGGTCTCAATATTTTACTTCTGCCTGTTGCTCCCATCTTGAGGAGAGCTACCTATCTTCCACTTTGTCTTGATTTTGTAACATCATATTCGTTACTTAACTCTAGACTTTTTACTTCTACTTGAAAATCATTTACAAAAACAGAGGAACTGAAAACTTAAGACAACTCTCTGCATCTTTTACTGTAACTTTATATATGGCTTGTTCAAATTCAGCCTCATTTTTCTAGGAAGACTCTGTGCAGTAAAGAACAATAGATCTGAATAAAAGACTAATGCCTGCTCAATTAAATGATCAAAACTAGGCATTATCTTTATTTCATCCTTATAAAATTGTGCCACTCCATTGCTTTTAGAAAAGTAGTTTTCTACCACTGTGATTTTGGTTTATTTTAATTAAAATCATAAAATCAATAATTCTTAGAGTCATTTATAGGATTCCTCTCCTCTTTCAGCAACGCTCATTATCTCTAGGTCTTTCAATCCCAGTATACTGATGCAGTTGTTTCTATTTTCCTCAGTTCCACTGGGCACCCCTAGATCATTTGCATGCCTTATTTCTCTGTTGCACAAAGTCTGTGGATAAGTAATTTGCTGCCTCCTGCTCTCCCATTTCAAACTAAGGATAAAACGGGTGAAGTTACAAGATATTTATTTCACGCTTCCTTACTTTTGGGGCAATTAACAACAAATTACATTTGAAGAATAGAAGAGAATTTTAAATAAGCAGAGTCAAGCTAAGGAAGCCTGAGGGTCTGGCAAATTCTGCACTGGGCTTTTTCTAGTACTTAACGTGCCTTGCTCCAGCAGAGACACCCCAGTTCAACAGCAACAGCAAGAAAGGGGAAACAGGCTGATGTAGGATGCATAACAGCAGCTCTCAGACAAGCCAAGCTTGCTGGAAGGCAGCACTCACAGCTGGCTCCAGTTTTGGATCAGCTAGTGACAGCACTGAATCAGTTGTTACTGCCAGCACAGAATGGGATGCTGTAACTTCAGGTTACAGGAGACTACAGACCCAAGCACACCACCTTGGGTTACAGCCCTCATGCTAAGAGCCCGAGTTGGGCGCATCCTCCTGCAGCCCCGAGCAGCTCTGCAGAGAGCCAGCCACGCTGCACAGTGCGGCACACAAGCTCCTGACACAGCCTGGCGAGAAGCAGGCACAGGGGACACTTCCCTGGTACTCTCCCAGCTGTTTAAAGCCACATGTAACAGTGGCATGTAAAAAGGAGCCCGGCCAACAAGTAGAGCATGGGGTAAACAAGCATCATGGCTCCTCCAAGCCTGCCCCAGGAGCACTCAGAACACAGCAACCAGCTGAAGTTTGCTGTGTTCTGCTGAGGAAAATCCTCATGTAGTCAAATTCCTCTCCTTGGACTTCTGGCAGATTTTAAGATGTAAATTATAATTCTGTGTGGATAAATACAGGGAAATGTAAATGTTGAAGCTGGAACACTGACCTCATTGGCCCAGTGTTAAATCCCAGAAGCTTGGGTTACGGTGGGGTCACCAGGAGCACAACCACAGTACAGTTCTGTGGAGCTGCAGAAGTACCATGCCAGCATTTCTGGGGCTCCTTTTCCTAGATCCATGATTTTTTAACTGGCAATATTTACTGACTTACATTTTCAGAGACAGTGAGAAAACAAATAAAAGGCCAAAACTGAGTTCCTAATTCAAACCAAACTCCAACAGACTTTTCTGGGGAAAAAAAAAGCAGAAAGGAATCTAACATTTTTGGTTTAGTTACTCATCCTACAGGTTTGATTTTGTTATATATTTGTGGTTACTAACAAGCCTCTGGTGGGCTATAGTTCCCAGCAATTAATGTTTATTTGTTCCCCTTTTTCTAAACAATATAAATTTCAGCTCCTGTTCTCACACAAAGATATATTCAAATATGCAAAAAGGGCAAAACAATGTATTTTATTATGAGCTAAGAAGCTCTATGATTTCAGAAAACATGAGACATAGAAGTGTAAGCTCTAATAATCTGTATATAACTATTAAAAGATAAATATTAGTAATCCTTAAAAACTACTTAGAGACCAAAAAGTAGAGACACTTCTACCTGGCATCAGAAAAACTTAAAATGCATGTTTGTTTTATTTTAAAGCAATTTTACTTCTTGTCTTCTTCAGTGTATGCCTTATTAAATGAAAAATTAAGATACCAAACCGACAAAGTTTAGTAGCCTGTACAAAGATTAACAACCAATTTAATCAAACTTGGGAAGCACATTTTCTATTTATTGAATGCTAAATGGGTCTGAGAGAACAAGGGGAAAAACTGCAGAGTGATGTGTCTCAGATTACTTTCCCCTCATACAATTTTTAATAATAAAATGGAAGTTTTGAGGTGGAAGTAAAAAAATGACATTTACTGACATTTAGCAGTTAAAATGTATTCCTTCCAGAGAATGAATAGCAGAGAAAGGTGGGGGTGGAAGAAGGGAATCAACTTCTGCCCCGATTACACAGAAGAAAAAAGTTAAAAAGCGTGGAATAAGCTGAATGAAAGCACAGAACCATGAGTGTATGCAAATAACGCTCTCCCAAGCATGGAGGAGGATGTCAGAGGTCTCAGGAATACTGATTTTGGACTCCCTAGAAATACTGACTACAGAACAAGCTGTCAGCTACACACCATTAATGGCAATCAGTCACACTGAACTGGGAAAGAGAGCATTGCTCCTGATGTCTCAGTGGCAGGAATTAGTGACCGATACACACTAACACACAGCTCAGAATCTGCTTGTTTGTTAAAGAACATGATTTAGCAATTTAATTGACCCATTTAAAAGAAACAAATAGAAAAGAAGAAAATCCCCAGGAGGTTTGCAGTGGGGACACCAATCGCTCTATGTAGATACCAGCTGAAATGTGAAACATCAGCCATGATCTCTGTATGATGATGCAACAAAATGTGCATAGGAATCTAAAGACTGACTGCACTCCAAAGGTATATTTAGATGAGTAACTTGCAGGCTTAGATTAAATGTGGTATGAAAGTGTAAATTATCTCCATTAAAGTTAATTTATTTTTTAATTAAAGTTTAAGTATTATTTGAAGGCTTGAACAGACACCTTTAAGACAACTCAATGCAGCCTGATTTCTCAGTAGAGTCATCACATTACAGAAGTCATTCCTTCTTTGAATAGTTTCAAGTTAAACAGCTGAAATTAAGGGAGCTCTACTCTGGTGAACTCTTTTTTTATATAGAAACTGATACACTGGTGAGCTTTGAAAGATACTGTCCTTCAGAGAAGGTACAGAACCTTTGGGTAATAAGAAACCATCATAAAATAGAACTTTGACACATATGAATAATATTTTAACAGTGATAAAGTCAACACTTAATGAGGTGCAGTTGTCTACCAGTAATCCCCTATGCTGCAGGAAACCAAGTGAAGATGAAACCCAGTGCAACATTGCTCCCTGATGTAGGTGGTGTGCTGTGCACATGAGAAGTTGGTGACTGGCAGTGGTACTAACACCACCTTCCCCTACCAAGTCACCCCTATTTTAATTTGCTCAAATGCAGGTTAGTAGATCAGTTTTAAAAGACAGAACCGACCGTTTTGGCAGGCAGAGTCAGAGCATCCTCAAGATACAGGGATGAGGAAGTTGTGTCTGGAGCACACATCACTTGTGTTAGAAAAACCCATGTTCAGCACCCAGGACAAAGCCACAGCACACTGAATGGGCTCGGGTATTTGAGTTTAGAAGGTTTACAATAACAAAACCACACAACACCAGACTCCTTGTGACCTTTGATGTTTGGGATAGATGGGAAAGACGACATGCAAGAAACTCCACATTCACAGGTATCACACATGCTTCCCCATCCTGACTGTGACAGCTGCCATGCAGCCCTTTCTCACACTGACTCTCCCAAGGCTCCACGCTCAAACCTGTCTCCTCTTCCAGCACTGTCCTTCTGTAAAACATGCTCCTTTGCAGCAGGAGCCAAAAATCATTGCCAAAAATCAAGAGTGTCACAGATACCAAGAAGCAGTTTGGGGTATTTTGATTTAACAAAAAAATTATTATTGCTGTGTTGGATGTTTTATTGAACCAACACTTGTGAGAAGTTTCTCTGTTTCCCCCATGAGACTTTGCTTTTGTGCACAAACACACAACACTGCAGTCACTCACCCTCCCTCACACCTCCACAACAGTGATTCAGACAGCAGAGAGGTGGTAAAGACTCAGCATTAATTGCTTTTGTATAAAGTAGTTTATCAATAATGTATATTGCTGTTGTCTCCTCCTCCCTACCACATTATGAGGTTAGTTTTCATACATATTGAGTGTCATGTCCTACTTTTAATGGTAAGAGGCATGTAGCCCCAGTCTGAGTCAAGGCAGTCATGCTCACCTGCTGAGAGGTGTGCCTGGCAATCAGGGTTGCCAAAACACGACTGGAACTGGAAGTCACTCTCACACTCCCTCCACCTTCAAGAGGCCTTTAATCACAGCATCTCAGCAACAGGAAAAAGTTATTACAGAGCTGAGAGACTGGAGGAAAATTCCACTTGATACCAATCCACCAGAACTGAGACTCTCAATTAATTGACCTTTCCTCATCCACCACTCTCACTTTGTCAGTCTACTTCTCACTCCAGTGCCCGAAATCCTCTGAGATGTTACTTTGTAGGTTTCCAAACAAAGAAAGTAAACTGAAAAAGCACCCAGCTAAATCTGATAAACCTGACAAAATACCTAATTCCAGTAGACAAGACAGAGTTATCTAGAGACTTTGCTTGCATGCCACAATCTCCAGTGCAGAGCCAGATACTTGTAAAGGAAGTGACAGAAAAGAACAGTAAGAATACAACCAGCTACCAAAAGCAGGCTGCAAATCTATTCTCAATTGCAGATACAAAGCTTAGTTCTTAAAACCCACTAATAGGCATCCAAAAATTGAAATAAAACCAAATCTGCATTTGAGTACATGATTTCATCATGTATTTGAGCCAGTTTAAAGTATTAACTTCCCATTTCCCTCATGTTTCAGCTTCCTCTGTCTTCGGCAGTTGCTTTTTACCAGAACTTCTATTAAAGGTGAAAAAAGAGCCTGAAAAGAAGTTTTAACAACATGATATTGTTTGGATATCCAGGAGCCAAGCCTGGTAAGAGTGCTTTCCTGCCCTGCCCTTCGTAAGAGGGGAAAAAAAAAACCCAAAAAAGGATCTAAACATGAACAGCTATTGTGAAAAATCTATTTCACTTTATGTTTACACCCTAGTTTAGACAAGAACAACTTGCCCAGGAAGACACACCCTTACACGAAACTATTATGCAAGTGATGGGCATTACCCAGAGCTACAGCCCTCTGCAAAGCTGAGGCTGAAGCTCCACCTCCCTTTCCTTGGACAGGAGGGTATTTTACACCTGCAGCAGCAATACACTTAGGACAAGCAGTAAGATGCCTTCTGAAGCGCAGAGTTTCACTACTTATCCTGCCCATTTTGCAATTATAACTTGTAACAGCTGGATTCAGAAGAGCACAGCCAAAGTTGTACAGTATGTTGAAACCATGGGTGTTTTCCTCACCATTTGCAAAACTCACAGAGGCACTTTTTCCTCTCAAGATCTTCACAGCATCACTACCACTCTGCTCCTGAGGCAATGGATTTCACAGGTTAACCATGTATTAGAAAATACTTCTAAACAATGCAGTTTCCCAAGGTCAATATGAACAAGGGTTAGTTCCCAGCCTACGGGGATGGGAGCCTCAGAAAACCCATCCAAGCAGGTTTCATTGGAGCAGGTTTCACATTACTAGGCAAGGTAAAAAAAGACTGATCATTTTTCACGTGATCCTCAAGCAGACACTGAACACGGGTGGAAAAGAATAATGCTCTACTCTCCTTTATCACCCACTTACTGCTACAGGTTTTGCATGTATGCCAGTGCTGTTTCGTTCACAGGAAAACCTCTTTAAAAAGCAGACAACAGAACAGCGCCCTTCAGAGCAGAGGGCCTGAAAGAACAGGAAGCTTCAAAGCATCAAGGCACCATCAAGCCTCATCACCCTCCCAGTGTCAAATTTTGACTGTAAATTGATTGGAAAGGGAAGAGTAGAAGAAAATGAAAGGCTTTTACTCTTCACAAAGACAACGGAGACGTTGTACTGTAGCGTGGCTGCAGCAAGGGCCTGTACCGTGGCGAGGCAGCTGAGCCAGAAAATGCAGCCCCCTCCCCTCCCTACCTTGGAGCGCTGACATCTTTGGTGTTAACAACTCCGTTGCTGTGGAAACCAGAACTGCTTTTGACAAAGCCACATTGACTCAAAGCAACATGTGGGGAAATGGAATAAGGCCCCGAGAGAAATTAATCCTTTACAAGGAAAATAAATACTTTTTTTGGTTAAAAATGAAGCCAGCAAAGGGCAGTATTCCTTGCTGTTAGAACGCCTCTTGCAGCTATGGCAGTACCAAATGCCAGGCCTCATAGTGCTGGGAATGGGGTTTTATGGACTTTCCATCCCAGAAATACATGGCAGACTGGATGCTAAGGAGCCCCAGGAGAACACAGAACACAGGTGTGCGAGGCAGCTGCTCCCCACCCAGTTTGTAACCACTCTCCTTTGAAAGCAAAACCCACATCCACTCCACAGTAAACCAGAAACCAACTGCAGTTACAAATCATTACCCTGGTACTTCAGCAAGGGCTGACAGCTGATTCACACCTGGGCCAGCTCCTCACCCCAGCCAGAATTGCACCACACAAGAAAGTTCAGTGGATGAAGAGCATGAGTCACCCCACACCCTGTGGTTTCCAAAACAGTTTATGTTTTTTAAAACTGCTGTCCAAAAAAACAAACAAGAAGAAAGTCTGAGCTCTGCCTCTACAGTGGGCTTAATAAATCTATCCTCAGCCCTAGCTGACTCAGATCCCCGGAGCTGCCTTCAGGCCTGTTACTTGGAATGCCAACTTAAGGGAGGATTCAAGAAAAAAAAAAAAAAAAAGAGAAAGAAAGAAAAAAAAGCTGGGAAAATGCCCATGGAGAAGAGCCAGAGTTTGAACTGGCAAGACTTAAGATGTGTGAACAGTGCAACTTTAATAAGATTGGCTCCTTAGCCAGAACATCTGAAATTATTCTTAAAGATGGCACATTCAGGGTGGTTTGTTTGGGTTTTTTTTTTCTTTAATAAGTTCAGCAAGCAAACTTTTCTGGGGGGAAAATTAAGTTTAAAAAAATTTAATATCTGTTTTTCCTCTTAAAACAAGGAAGCTTCAATGCAAAATACCATATTTTACAAAGGTTCAGGAACTAGAAGGCCACACGTGATTTACATGCTGAGCAAGACTTCTCTCCCCCTCCACTCCTGAGGTATTAAAATTCTGGAGCGTTGTAGCTTAATCTCATTTACGGAGCTTTGAATCATCTTAAGTACTTAGGAAGCCTGTGTATAATACCAGGATCCATGCAGTTTATAAACTCTGATCCAGACAGACTGCACCACCAGCTCTCACTGGTGGCAGTGGAAGAAGTTCTCACGGTTCTCTGATTAAGTAAACAGGGCATCTTCTCTCCACCTCCAACACTGGTCACATCTTTGCCACTTTCCCTTTCACTGATACTGACACGTCCTCTTAGGGTATAACAGCCACAGTGCAAAGAGTTCAAACAATTCCACTGGACCCAGAGAAGTGAGGGCGGTGATGCAGACAGCTGTACTGTTGCTATATTACACATGATTGTCAAGCCTGGTGTTCTAAAGACACACTGAACATGGAAAAACTCTGTAATAAGGAAGCACAGTGCACATCACATGAGAAATGGGAACTTCTTCAGGGTCAAGCAGAGAGTAACTGCAAAACATCTGGGGAAGCAAAAAGTTGCATGTGAAATAAATCAATTATCATTTTCTTAAGGAAAAATAATCACTGTAGACAGAGTAACACAGTCTTTTCATGCAAAAGATTCATCTGTTAACCTTCTAAAGTTCACACTTGCTCCCAGTGACAGTGACATCTTCCTTCTCTACTGCTTTCCATGAATTTATCACAGATAATAGTTCGGGTTTTTTTCTGTTGAGACTTAACTAGCAATAAGCTATCACAAGAAGTCATTTATTCTCAGACCAGGCTGCTCCAAGACAAGGCGCTACCACAGGCAGAGAAAAATATACTAAGGAAAGAAAAATAAATAAAAAAACATATATATAAAGAGATGCATATGAGTTGTGACATTCAGGTGTGGCCCTGATGCTTCCCAAATTATATAAGATGTTATCAGGTTTTTCCAGTCTAGGCATCTCCCTAGATCATATTACTGTAGGTGAATGAGGCTCAAGCACACTTGTCTAATAAATGAACTTTAAAATTCTTGCTTATTGTTCCCTTCCACTAAAGCTGATTTGCAAAATCCAGTTATCTGTAATAAGACTTCCAGCTAGCATGAATCAGAGAGGGTTTGCTTCAGTTAAAAGGAATAGAAGGATTTCGATTCTAAAGGGAGGGGTGAGAAACAGAGAAGGGTCTTCCAGTCTAAGAAAGTAGCCGTGCCTGGCCAATACACAGGGGTGCTCTACCTTTGGCACCTTCCTCACAGCTGAAACAAGATCTGTAATATTCTTTCAGACCTTTGAACCTGGTGAAGGCAGGGCAACACAGCCTGACCTCCCCAAGCTTTGCTGCCACACAAGTTACACCCTAACTTCTGCCAGCCTGCGAGCAGATGGGAAGAGAACTCAGAAGGTCCAAACTACCACCACCAGAGTTTAGTTTTTTCAAGATTACTTAGTGTTTTTTATCATTTGCCTTTCTGATGGCACTTTTTAGGCTTAATGGACTGTCACTTGAACCTAGTAAGAATATGTGGTTTTATTATATCAGACCAAGCCCATCTTTTCTTTTTATTATTTATTATTTGCTGTATTTCACACAAGGAGGTGACCAGCCAAAAAATGTTGGATCTTCAAAGCAAATTGATAGAGAGTCCAACTGTTTTAAACTAGCTATCCCAAACTGACTCCCAGTAAGGTGCCATTCTGGCCCAAATGCACACAAAGTGCTCAAAGACTCGGGTCTTGAATGACTCACTAAAAACAATTCTTGTAGCAGTAGAAATGACCCACTTTTTAATCGACTGAATGTTATTTTAGGTATTTTATGCATCTTTATGTAATACTTCCCAAGATTGGCACTGAAGGATACAATTCAAGGACCAGTCTCAAGCTATCCATATTTTCAGTACTCCTCCATACACTGGGGGCTGCCATTTAAGCAGAACTTAGCTGAACTCTTATTCATTCTACACTATATCTGGTTTTGATCTACAACACATTGGTCCTGGAGTTTATTACTCATACTCAGCTGTGTTACTGACACAGGATTTACCACAGTGTGAGATAAACCAGTATAAACAGGCTGCAGGAAACATGGTAGGTGAGAGGGAACTACAGAATACTTCACTAAAAAGTGCTAATTTCTTCCAGAAACACACAATCACTCCTTCACCCTGCACAAAACCTACCCGACACTCTCCCTTGGCTGCCCTGAATTCCCCACCACAGTTCTAGCTCAGCACAACATTATTCTCCTGCATTCTAAAAATGTTGAAGTGTTTCATTCCTAATCTGGCATAATTTTCTCCTCTTCTGAAAATGCAATCTGTAGCATCTAAGATGATTGTTAACATTTCCTATTCTACAATCAGTCATCAGCCTAAAATAACCTTTACTTTCACTGCACACACCTCCTTCTCCACTGCTGCATTCTTCTCCTTGATCTTATTTCAGGCAATAAACAGGGTATTTTACAGGTACCAGCTATTTAGATAACATGCAAAACAAATACTTTGGACCCTACAGTCTCACCTTTGTGAGCAATCATGACCTGACTGAAAACAGACTATCCAGCAATTAGCTTACTACTTGATGTAGTATTATTTAAGGTAATCAGAAACATGAAAATTGAATGAGAGGCAGAAACACAGCTCAAGACTAAATGGAATTAAGGTGACACAGAATTACTATCTTTCTCCACAGCAACTCCACACTAGAAGCCAAACAACCTTCTCTCTATAGTCGTGTGTGGTTTCCCAGAATCCTCTTGAGAATCACTCTTCCTGCATGATTTCTCTCAGTGTTATCTGCTTTCCTTCCTCCTGAGCACAAAGCTATGCTAATACCTTTACAAATAACAAGTATAGCCTCCTGATTGTTATTCACACCATTCACCAAACATTCCTTTGACCAGAAAGACAAGGAGCCTGTTCATTTTTGTATTTGCTCTTTTGCTTTATTTAACATTTGGGCTTCACCTATTTGTCTTCAAACCTGCAAGTCATGTATACTGTATTGTTGGCACTTGCCAACAGAGAGTATTTTCCATGAGGCAGGCCATGGCTTAACTCACTATTTATTCTAGAGGATAAGGCCCATGTATGGATGTGGCACTTTGGAACACAGCTTAGAGGTGGACCTAGCACTTTGAACAGCGTTGGGTTAACAGCTGGACTCAATTTTAAAGGCCTTTTCCAACAAATGATTCTATGGACTGGCAGGGCCATTCATGTCTACTCCCTGCCTTAAGCTAGAACTCTCACATGACCGAAGGCAGCTGCAGCACAGGACACACATACACAGTGCTCAAAAGACCAGCACTTTCCAACTGCTATACTATTACCAAGGAGTTTTCATACCAGAAGTACCAGTACACTGAGAACCAGTGTATTTTGTTTGCCTGAAGTTCCAAGGGTCTTTTTTTGCTGCTATGGCTGTACTGTCCTTCTTTCACTTGGAACCACAGAATCATCAAGGTTAAAAAGACCTTCAAAAGATCATCAAGCCCAACCATTAGCCCTGCACCACCATAACTACTAAACCATCTCCCAAAGCACCTGGTCTACCCATTTTTTAAACAACCCCAGTGATGGTGACACAACCACTTCCCTGGGCAGCCTGTTCCAGTGCTTGACAATCCTTTCAGTGAAGAAATTTTTCCTAATATCCAATCTGAACCTCTCCTGGCACAACTTGAGCCCATTTCCTCCTGTCTTATCACTAGTCACTAGGGAGAAGAAGCCAACACCCACCTCACTACAACCTCCTTTCAAGTAGCTGTAGAGCACTATAAGGTCTCCCCTGAGCCTCCTCTTCTCCAGGCTGAACAGCCCCCTCAGTCTCTCCTCACAAGACCTGCTCTCCAGACCCCTAATCAGCCTAGCTGCCTTTCTCTGCACCCTCTCCATCACCTTGACATCCTTTCTGTACTGCAGCACCCAAAACTGCACACAGTATTTGAGGTGTGGCCTCACCAAGTCTGAGAACAGAGGCAAGGTCACTTCTCCTAGAAGAAGCAGCATCTGTTTACTGAAGGTGAACAGCATGCCAACAACATAGCACTGTTTTTATATCCTGAAATATCCACCAAAATCCTGAAAATGCAAAGAAATCCCAACATCCCAGCAGGACATTCTTTACTCTTGACCCCAAGTCTCTCTGAGCCCTTTCTACCTTCTTTCACAAAAACAAAGTAGGTCATAAAATGCATTGAAATATTATTTTGTCACCACTTACCAGGAATTTGTTCACTAAAACAATGAAGGAAAAAGAAACAAAGAACAGGGAACTGTAGGTTGGGTTTTGGTTCAGGTTTTTTTTTTTTTTTTTGAGGATACAGGTTCCAGGAGTTCACATTTATCTGCACAGGTAGTCTGCTATTTTGCTCTTCTCAAAAACAGGAACAAGTATGAAAGGCAGCAGAGAATACTCAGGTTGATGGCAGTGCTGAAGGAGTTGAGATTAAATTTTTAGGTAAAGTCAACAGAAGGGGGCAGGCTAGCAAGAAGATAAAAATAGTAGAGTGACTAGACTTCACTTGACTGCTATTCCTGGATCCACTATGGAAAGAGAGCTGGGAAGGTTTGCTATTTGAAGGGGGGGGGGGAGGGGGAAGAGAGAGAGAGCAAAACATAGTTGCCTTCTAGAAGGCCACAGCCCTGCACAGCAGTTTTGTTTATGCTTCTACTTTTCTAAATCCCTGTGTTCTCACTATTTGGAAACAGTGCTGTTCAGCCAAAATGCCATTATGTGCCTAAATCAGTAACCAGATTAGGTTTTCTGGAGCAGGACAGCAATGTGTGTGGCATTTCAATCTAACAGAAACAAAGCTGACAGCACACTGTAAATGTGCAAATCACAATGCCAAGCAGAGTAAACTAAGCCCCATAATACTTCAGGAAAACAACCAAAGTCCTGCAGTATCTCTGAGAGGGCATCTCATACTTTCCCACTCTGAAGTGATTTGTGACATGCAAACTAGTTCCAACTCTGGACACAGAGTAACCCCCAGCTACAGCATGTAGAGCTGGACTGACACATGGCTCTAGGGATGAATGTTTCTGCCCGTTTCAGTCCTTTCCTCTTGAGTACCTCAGTTAAAATTCCTTCCATTGAGTAATTTCTAGCCAGAACCTGGCTGTGCTGGCTTTGTTCCCATATAAAAGAAAACCTGCAGGAAGAAAGCAGTGCCATCTGCCAAGCCAGAAGCTGCTTTAACGGGCAAGTTTGGTGTGCAGGGGAACAGGCCACTGCGCTTTCTCTTCAGCAGCAGGAGCGATGTTTTTCCTTTCCCAGGAGCAGGTTACAGTGAGCACACTCATGCCTGAAGTATTTGTCCATAAATATACATAGACCTCAATGGATATTGCACAAGCAACCTCCAGGGGGGAAAAAAAATGTAAAAAAAAAAATGATCCAGCATCTCTCTTTCCCTGTTCAACCTGCAATTCAGTCTTGACATTTCTCTTTACCTGCCAGACCAGTTGGGGGTTGTTTCTGCGACAGATTCAGCAGCCTCCACTTTCTATTCCTGTCAGTAAGTGATAACCCCGCCACCACACCTAGGAAGTACAAACAGTGGCAAGGCAGAAACACGAAGGCCCTGTTGTCCCTACACAGAGAATTCTGCTCTGAAGCTGTTCCTGAACATTTTTTCCCCAACAAGTTTCTCGTCCCTTTTCCATAACAGTTTTGACTGATGGGTTTGCTCTGAAGTCTCATCTGAAGCAGGTTTGGGACTTGCGTGTCCCAGTTCAGGTTTCACATGAAACAATGGAAAAATTTCCTCTGGATAGTTTTCATCCTTGCAAATATCTGCAGGGCTAGAAAAGTCTCTATTCTTGCAAATTAACCAAGCAGAGTTTTTATCCTTCCTTGTTGGGTAATCTTCTCATTAGACCTTCTTTGGAGAGAATAGTGGATTCTCTCTGGGCTGCTGGCAGTTTTACTTAATTGCATATTTAACTTTTTATCCAGCACTTAAACTCATAATGATGAGAAATACATACACACAAGAAGCAAACTATTATCTGCCATTTAAAGTCCCCAGAGAACTCATAAACATTTTAATATTTCTGTCCCTTTGAGAAAAGTGCACATATCCCACAGCTGGGGGACGAGGAGAGGATGACAAGGATGACAGACACACACACACACACACACCAGTTTCAGTGATCCTAGAATCACAGAACATTGGGAGTTGGAAGGGACCTTGAAAGATCATCTAGTCCACCCCTCCTGCCGGAGCAGGATCACCCAGACTAGATCACACAGGAACGCATCCAGGTGGGTTTGAATGTCTCCAGAGAAGGAGATTCCACAACCTCTCTGGGCAGCCTGTAATTATATTAGCCATTACTGACAAAACTCCAGTTTGGTAAGTGGGGTGGTGCTTTGGTCCTTATTTTAAAAGTTCTGGGGAAAAAAAAAAAAGTCAGCCAAGCCAACCAGTGCTAAACAGAAACTGGTGTTAGAGGATCTGCTCTGTGTTCCTCCTCCCCATTAGGCAGAGATCATTCTCTCAGGGCACAGCAACTTCACCTCTCTTCTCCCCTTCCTCAACTCTTGAGTGATGAATTTTAAAAGTTAACACAATTTACAGTTGTTGGTATCCATAGGCATGTATTTCCTCTTTGATTCCAGTCCTATGGAATTTGCCCTGGAACACACTTGTTGCCACTGAGTGGTGCTCTGCAATGGCAACTTCTATTTTAAAATGCTTCCAGCCCTTTTGAATGCAAGAGCTTTCAAGTATGAATGGTATACAATCGGCAACAAAGCCACCAAACTCTTCAGAAACAGCAGGGCAGCTTCGGTATTAATTATTACCCTTCATAACAGTCTGCTAAGCATATAAATTAGTGTTGATAGCACTTCAGAAGGATCTGATTAATGGATCACCTTAGAATTGTAAAAACCTGACACGCCCCTGTGCAGGCACAAAACCCCAGTGCTTCCATCCATTTGCCAAAGCCTCCAGTTTCCAGATGATAAACTTCTGTGAGTCAGCTATGTGAAACCAGTACAAGAAACAGCGCGCTGGGGAAGATGAAAGTGTTGGAAACACATGGATTAATCAGTGTGTTATCGTACTGTAAGCTTTTCTAGTTCCTCTATTAAAAAAAAAGTCTTTTCAAAACACAAAGTCTGCTCTACCAAAGTACAAAGGCTTTGCTGGGGATAGCTCCAGCTTGGTAAGACCACAACCAGACCTTGGCTGACCCCACTAGCAGGTCTGCCCTGCTGTCAGCAAACACAGAGCGTGAGGTTTGAGTAGAGGAAGGGTACCTGAAAGCTTTCTAGACATTCCAACTCACCAGCAAGGATTCAGTAACATTCTTAAGCAATTCTCAGGACAATTACTTCAGCTGGTTTTTGGTCTTACCAGACAGAACTATCTTGGTTCTCATTTGAGCTGCTTTTCTCTAATGATGTGGTTTAAAAGCATCTGGGAATCCTCAAGTTTAAATGCTGCAGAGCAAAAGGCAGGTAAGCTTTATGTTCTTCAATGAATGGTTATTGCTCCACTTAAATAAGTGGTACTTAACACCGTAAATATCTACTAAACTTCCTTGCCAGTACCAGCATAATCAGTGCTTTTCCAGGTAATATCCTTCTCTAAGTGGATCGCAAAAATAAAGAGGAGAATAGCTGAACAAACATTTGTAATTAGAAATGCCCCTTCAGAGAAGGCCTTACTTCACTGCACAAGATCCAAAATAGTTTCCTTCTCAAGTATTGCATAATATGTTCATTCAAAATCTAGCAAGCTTTCCCAAAGAATGCATCAAGACACTGTTCTCTCCCCCGCTTTTTGTCTGTTAAATATGAACATGAGAATTTCACAGCTGATAACATTCCTCTGGAAACTCATGCAGAATATTCTGGAGAAGACTCAAGTCTGGACTACAATGTTGTAAGCAATAGTAAATGCCTCCACATACTCAAATTCTTCACGCAGCACTCTGTGAAGCGTAAGCAACAGAACAAGTAGCTTTTACAGAGCTTTGGAAGTGAACTCTGACCTCCAAACCATAAATAAGGAAAGAAAAAGCAAAAGCCTACATACCTTCAAAGCACACTTCTGGCCTGTCTCCTTGTTGAAACACTCCAGTACTTTGCCATTGATTCCTAACCCTAGCACCCGTTTGGAGAGTTTGTAGTCATCTGTAACTGCATGCTTTTTTATCTCTAGTTTGACATGGGCTTCTCCCCCAGGCAAGGATTTTACAGTGCTCTTGCCATCCACGTGACTCTCTGGCTGTGATTCCTGTTCACCCTCACTTTGTTCCATATCAGGGAAGAGTCTGAGATGACAGAGATACCCAGCAGATTCCCTGTGGGTTATCCTCAGCGCAGTCCCTCCTCTTGGGTGATCAAACCCAGTGCTTCAAACAGTCCATTTGCTCGCCATTTAGTCCTGAGTAAAAATGTAAATGAGTGTTAGTAACTGATGCAAACTAACTGTCCTCCCACATAATTACTTTTCTCTCTTCCTTTCTTAACAAGATTAGGAGGCACCAGGGAGACCAAAAGTAGAGGTTCACCTCGGAAGCACTCTTTGTTTAGCTCTACAGACATCCCAGTTCCAACACACATAGTTACCAGTCCACAGTCCTAAGTTCCTGCTTTTGCTGCAACAAGTGCTTGCACCAAGTCTCGGACTGAAGCTCAGCTTGACTCAGCCAAGCTCTGTGTAACAGAACAGAAATACCCTCTATTTCCAGGACCCTTTAAACACGCATCAACAACTTGTTGCCTCAACATGAGATCTCCAAAACGCTTCCCTGCCTCACACCGACACTCCAGGTTATGCAAGAGAACGATAAGTACCTGGATTGAACCCCAGAGGGGCACTGCCTGGGCAAGCATCACACCTTATGCCCAACCAGCGGGCCTGCAGAGCGAGGGGCAGGTGTGGCATTGCTCAGGGGACCATCAAACCACCCGAAAATTCGGGTACACAGAGCTGAAACGGCACGGCTCCCAAAGCCCAGCAGCTGCCGGACCCCGCTGGGGAGCAGAGGGCCGCTGGCCTCTCAAGGAGCGCAGCCCCGGGGCAGGTACCGGTGCCAAGGCCTCCGAGCGCCGTTAACACGGCTGAGCCACGAGCAGGCGAAGCGCCGCGGGGAGCCTGAGGGCCGTTCCCCAACGCCGCGGGGAGCCGCCGGCCCGAGGCCTGCCCTGCCACCAGCCGCCCCGGGCGAGGAGCGCAGCCCTCAGAGAGGGCCGGCGGCGCGGCAGCTCCCTCGACCCCCCGCACTGCGAGGGGGGGAGGAGGGAGGGCGGGAAAGCCCCGAGGCGGGAAAGCCTGAGGTGAGGCGAGGTGAAGCGAGGCGAGGCCGGCTCCACGGCACGCAGAGGGGAGCTGGAAGCAGCAGGGGGGTGCCGCTGGGGTAGAAGCGGAGGGGCTCCGCCGCCGGACCCCGCCGGAGGACGGTTACCTGCCTGTGGCGGCGCGGCGCGGCCCCAGCCGAGGCTTCCCGGTGCGGAGTCCCGGAAGGCGGGGTCTGCCTGGGCCCGCCCCGACGCCCTGGGCAGGTGCGCGCCGCCTCCCCCCCCCCCCCCCCTCCCCGCCGCGCTGAGGGGAGGCTGCCCGCGGCGAGGCCCGGTCCGGCCCGACCCCGGGGGATTCCCGTGTTCACCAGCGCCGGGCCGGGCAGGGCCCCGCACAGGCCGATAGGGGTGAGCGGGAGCCCCCAGCCAGAGCTGCCTCATTTCCCCACCACCCCCGCCCGGCTGCGTGGGGCAGAGCGGGCGGTGCCCGACGGCAGGTTCCCCGTGAAAGGACGAGCGGGTGGCGGGGCTGCCCCTGCGCTGGG
Source organism: Gallinula chloropus (assembly GCF_964237585.1). Taxonomy (NCBI): domain Eukaryota; kingdom Metazoa; phylum Chordata; class Aves; order Gruiformes; family Rallidae; genus Gallinula; species Gallinula chloropus. The sequence goes on from NC_140097.1 coordinate 20,449,313, forward strand.
GCGGTGTTTTTAAGGCACCGTGCACGGTATTCATTTTACTGGGGTGAACGGCCCCGCTGGGAGCGGGGAGAGCTGCCTCAGCGGCGCCGGGCTGGTGCCGCAGCGCGCCCGCGCGGTGACGGGGCGGCCAGGCACGGCCCGGCCCGGCCCGGCCCGGCCAGGCACGGCCCAGCCCAAAGCACCGCCGGCCCCTTCCCCGATCGCGCCTTTTAGGAAAGGGAAAGCACTGGGACGTCCGCTCTCAACCCCCCTTTTAAACATTAAGGCTGCTGCTGTGGCGCAAAGCACTGAGACTCCACACTGGACAACGATCCCGCCGGCACGATGGCTACCGAAATAATGTTATTAAAGGCGACCTTTTCTGCCAAATAAGCAGCCGGGATTTGCTTTGGGCTTCTGTACGCGGAGTCAGGATATTAAAAGTGATGGTTCCCACAGCAACTGCCGCTCATCGCTGCTGCACAGGGTGTAGTTACAGGGATGCGAAATGCTGAGTTTCCCCTACATGTGAAGATGAGTCATGCATTGAAATGGAGCTGCATTTGTATCGCTGGAAAGCGCTTAAAGTTCACATGCTTTACGAGTTAAAAATACATTTGTCATTTTACATAACATAATGGCATCTGGAGTTCTGGCGGTTAGGAAAATAATTAAAAGGGCTAATGAATCCTTTCTCCAAGGGATAGAAAGTAGTTCAACTTCGCAGGATGCAGAGCTGCAGTGTATCGCCATGTGATGTGACGCTATAGCTATTCTGCCTCAGGTTTCCCTTCCAGGCTTTCCGCAGCTCAGCTGCTGGAGGGCCTGGTCCCCTGATTCAGTTCACCTATTCTGGGCTAATCAAGTCCCAGAGGAACGCAGCTATTTCCAACCTTTCCTTCTTCAAGGTTTGGCTTGCAGCCTTCTTAGGCTTTGCATCACCTCCCACTGTGCCAATCTCAGGGAAACGGCTACGTAACTGTAAGCTCCCAGGTTGCAAACCCTCAGTAACACCGTTCTGCAGTCAGCAGCTTGCTCCTATTCTCCTTCCCACAGTCCTCTGCCTGTATTTGCTGTTTTATTTGCCCTGGATAGCAATTTCCTTCTCTCTGCAGCCAGTAACTCTTCCCAGCTCACAGTCACTGGGGGCCAGACCCTTCAGAAAATGTCTAAATCTCTCAGCTCTCTTCTGTATTTTATAATTGGAGAAATATCCTTGCTCACACCAATCTGTAGCTCCCACTCCCAGCCCTGCTGCTGATCTTTCCATGTAACTCTTGCACACAGGTCTACGGCTGACCAAAGCGAGCAGAAGCTACAATGGCTAGCACATTAAAGCTAGCAGAAGGCAATTTATGCCCCTGTTCAGGGAAATATTGAAATTTGCAAAAATTCCCAACAGATGTCTACTTAAGGAGTTGCTATTTTTTACAGAGTGTGTCAGAAGCAAGGAATTTCATTAAGAAATCATGACTCTATTACAAGAATGAGCTTCTATAAAATAAGCTCTGCACGGAGGATAGACGAGGGAGGAAGCCAGGATTCTTCTGCTGAAGTTGCCACATCTACTGTTCACTTTCTGAACAGTCCCCACTGAGGAGAGCTCAGCAGAACACACTTTTCAAGTCAGTGCTAGCAATGACATCTTACTGAAAGCTATGCCTGTTGGGAGTTCACCACTCCATAGTGTCTTATTCTGTGCTCATAGCAAAGTTCACCGTTTTAGCAGCAACCAGGTACAACTTTAAACAGGGCAAAGACCTTAAAAATCCAGTGTGGATCATGGTTAATAAAGCCTTACACCAACCCTCTGCTAATTTCACCCTCCATAAACTCTGAAAAAGCCTTTCCAGCACCAGCTCAAGTATCAAACAGCCTCACTCTACAGAAGGATGGCCACAGTTGAGTAACAACAAACATATCTTTTGCTCTTTGTGTTCATTTTTTGTCTTAGATAGGCTGTCTGAGCACAAAGCATTATCTCCACCCCAGGCACAACACCACTATTCTGTGCAGAAATTCTGTAAAACCAGTGACAAAGTATTTCTCGATATCTAAAAGTCTTCTCAGTGGTGTTTTCACAAATATCAAGGTGGTGATCTGACACTGTAACAGCCAAAAGTATCCTCTCATGCTACCTTTTAAATCACTGGGCATCTCTCCTGATTTTGCTTAGCTGATGCTTTTTATTCAGGGTTGCTCTGACCACGCTGGGCAGCCCCACAGCTGTCTGGCTTGAGTGCTGCACTACTGGGACACAATCATCTGCCACAGTGACCTGGTGCGGTGTCTTAGGGGACTGTACCTGCAAACCTGTGCTGGGTACCGGCCCCGAAGCCCCTGAGCTTGCAAATCCCAGCCTGTGCATTCACTTCTGCAATATCCTTCTCTTAAGCTGCTTAAGGTTTTCTAATTTCTCTGACGAGCTCTGGGGGAGGGACCAGCATGCTGGGTCCAGGCACCCACCTTTGGAGCTAACAGTTGGGTCGGCTATTTAACCCCCACCCCTCTGACATCCCAAAGGCACGCGAGCGCGGTGCAGTCACCCTGGCTGCAGCTGTCCCCCTGTCTGGCTCAGGGAACATTCCCCCAGCGTCTGCCTTCACCTGCCAGGTTTGGATCTCCTGGGGAATTATATCTCCTGTGATCAAACACTTTCACAGCTGATCCTGCGGCTTCTCTTTGAGCTGTAGCAGGTCGAGCCGCGCTGACGTCCTTTGGAGATGCTGATGGAGGACACGCTGACAGGCCCGCTGCAGCTTATTGTGCTGGGGGACATTTCTCATTGAAAAAAGGTATTTTATTTATTTATTGATGTTTGCTTTTTGAAGTTTTTGAAAAAAAAAAAAAACCCAGTACTATTACAGGGTAAGAGCCCACTAAGGCAAAAGTTCTTTCATCCTCACAAAAATCCCTAAAACTGTAAATTAAATATTAATCCTGTTTTTACCAAAAATTCCCGACAGTGACAAGACAAAACAACTTCAAGAGCTCAGCTGTGCCTGCCTTCACCCAAAATACAGGACTAGCTTAAAGGAATAAAAATATCCAAACAGTAAGGCCCCAATCTTGCACTAAGCTTTGGGGCAGCAGCCCCGTTTCTCTATGCTTAGCATGTTAACCCTGTGAAGCTTCATAATTTAGCCAGCTTGCAGTTTGGATATGCTGTTCCTGACTTCAATCATGTCTGGGGTACCACAGACACCCACTTCACACTCACAGAGCACTACTGGTTAAATACAAGGGGTTAATTTTGCCTACCCCACAGGGTATTTTCACCGCCTTTTTGCCAGGCTGTAGCAATTCAGCAGCAGTAATATCTGGGCTCAAGGACATTTCAGACTTTCAAACATCTCATTTCTTAACAGAAAATGAAATTAAAATATCTGAGTTTGCTGTCATCTGGAGAGCTAGGAAAGCTGATGTCATCAAATGCTCTTGGAAGGATGGTGTATTTTGGAGGAGTGATACTTACCTGAATGCTACAGTTACCAGAGTTTTATATATTTTATATACAACAGTGATGTGCAGAGAGGTTAGCCCTTTAATAGCAACGCACTGTGGAAATCAATATCAGCTACAATAAAGAAAATATCACCATCAGCTGAAAATACAGGGACTTGTTTTTCTGAAACATTGCTTCCTCTGAGTAACAGCTATAAATTTTTCCTGGTGTTATGAGAAATCCACTCTCTGGGATGCATGATACAGATGTCACCAAAGAGAAAATTCTCTATATTGTCAGGTGGAAGTGAGGACACGGCTTTGTCTGACTGGGTGGTTGCAACAACCTTATTAAATCTCTCAGAAAGTTCTTCAGAAACTGTGATATTGAAAGAAAGGGCAGCTCTACAGAATAATATTGTGATATGAAAAAGAAAAGAAGCTTCTTGAAGGATCTTTAGTTTACTCTGTCATGGACACAGTTGTCTGAAACAGAGACTGTCTACATGTTTTTCACCTGTTTTTCAGTTCTGCTCTGGAGGTGTCTGTCTCAGACTTCTCAAGAAAAGAAAAAGAAGAAAGAAAAGCCCAACAATAAGCCGAAGACTGCAATAGTTCCTATTCCCCATACAGCTAGAAAAGCTCATCAGCAAACACCCTAGCCCTCTCCTCACCATTGCTGAGGTGAAATCAGGTTCACAGAGCTCTTTCACAAGCAATGATGTTTACGTGATGTATCATGATCACTCAGCTAGAACAACTTCTCTTTTATTCTCAACACCCTCTGCCCTGACCTGGGATTATAACACCATTTCTTGGAGGAGTTGCAAATTCTAGCTAAGAACCAGCTGCTGTGAAGGAAAGGGAACTCTCAAGAGCACCAGTCTCATAATCTGGAGAATGTGTCCCAATACCTGACTTGGTTCCTCAAGATTACTTCCTCCTTGTTAGCACACCCTCAGAAGGATTTTTTTCTATAGAAATACAGACAGATTGGTTTTATAATGCTGGTTTGGGACACTTTGTTACACGCACCTTGTCCTGGTCATCCAGAAGGTCTGGGTAGGCCCCATGCCTAAGAGTTGCTGCCTGGGGATCTCAGAGCAGAAGGAGCTCTAGGCCATGGCTTATTTACAGGGGGAGTCACAGACAGACCAATTGGACATTTCCATTTCATCAGAGAGAAAAAAGAAAAAAAAGAAAACCCAGGGTTTTTCACAGAAATATCATAAATCAAAAGCATTATAAATCTTCCAGTCTGTCTACAGAAGATGGTGCTTCATTTTATGCTGCAGTGAAGCACAAGACATTAATCTGTCCCTCTCCCTGAAAGACACCCTGCAACTAATGGGTAAGGCAACACTGTCTGACAGTCCCCGGGTGCCCTTCCAGCCCACCCAGGAACACAGCATCTGATACAAGCAGAAAAAGTTCCTCACAGATGCCACACTGCAGTCATCTTCTGGGTCACCACATGCCAGCAAGCCTGGGGACAACGAATAGGATGAGTTCCTTACAGGAGCATCAAGGCTTTTGGTTGGGTTTTTTTTTGGGGGGGATGGGGTTGAGCCTGAAATGAAGCCCGTTGCTGTTCTGCACATCCTACTTCTGCATGGAGACAGCTCAGGTGCCCCTGCACCCATGGCACAGCCCACCCACACCCCAGGGACCTTTCCATTGCTCCACACCAGGTTGGGAAATCAAAACCGCAGCAGTAAGTTCATCACCCTCTTGTGAGGTGTTGACCACAGAAATGGGTGTCCCCTACTCAAATAACCAGCTGGCCGACCTAAACAAGGTGTGATGCCTGCTACTGGTAATGTTCACTCATGTCGTTCCTTACGTCACAGGGCAAGGGTCAGAGGTGGCTTTATGGCCACGCAGCAGCCAGAGGGGCAACTTTCTTTCAGCCTTTCACACACAAGCTCGCAGGGAAGGCAAATCTAATCTCTAGGCACGTGGGGCTCTTGAGATAGACAGCGCTGTGGATGTCATTTCACCTTTACACCAGCTCGACACGGTAGCAGAAATGCCCACAGCACAGCTGGAGCGGTGTAACTTGCCCTCACAGGAAAGGAAGGGGACTCTGTCCTGTCTTCTACAACACACAGTTATCAGCAGATGGTGCTGTTGTGTCGGTGAACTAAGGGACTGGCTGCTTCCTCCGTGCGCTTTCTTTGAAACCTTTGATAACTAAACTCCTATCACTCGACTCTCCTCAACAATATTGCTTGTTGCTGCCTCTGCAGTGTCCCAGTTCTCCCACAGTGAACCATGGAGGGGCGGTTATATCAGTATAAACTGGGTTTCAGCAGCTCGTTCGTTGGCACAGCAGCGATTTGCATTGACTGTGCCCTGCTCACCCAACCGTGCGAGGCCCGGGCACCTCAGGCCCGCTGCTGTTTCCTACTTAGGACGTGTGAGGAACGCTTGAGGGGGAGCAAAACCTTCAGGTACAGTGCTCAAGTCCTACTGAGTGTCGGGAACACTCCTGAGTTAAAACTGATCACTAATTGTGTATGTAAAATAGCTCAGGTGTTGGCATCGGTTTTTTGGGAGTGGGCCCCTACAAAAGTTGCCAGTGAAGATGAAAAGGCCTCTCATTAATTCTCATGTGCATTAGCTACTTGGATTTAACAGGCATCTTTTGAGGTCCTGTAGGACCCATGAAAAGAGCAGCACGCATCAACGACTGCAGGTGGAAGACCACTGCCTCCGAATACAACACAGACTGACTAACAGTGTCTGCACTGCCCTGGACCTCTGCTGCTTCCAGAGAGCAGAAATACGGAGCTGCCAGCCAAAGCCCATTTCCACATGTGATGTTTCCACTTCTTAGCACTGCTTTCCTGCCCAGAGATACCCATGGCTACTCCAACAGCAGCACAGAGCCTGCACACACACACACACACACACACACACACACACACTTTCCCAGAAGAAGATCACTAGGTGGAGCCCAATTCTAAGTAAAATAAAAATAATGCAGATAGCTTCTCAGTGTCTGCACGGCTGCAGCACTCCTTCCTTAGGGCACACCACTCCTATGATCTCAGAGTCCCTCCAAGGCTGAGTAAGAAATACCTGTGCAGGATAACTACAGTTCGCAAGAGACAGCTGCCACTTCCTAGACTCTGTGGTCTAGCTCTGTTCAAATCCACTGTGCTGCTGCACCACCAACAAAAGCCTTTAAATAGACAAATTTAGATCTGGAGGAGCACATGGATGCAGGTGTCCCCCCTGGAACCCCATGCCAGAACTGTGAAGGTGAGACTTCAAATGATCTTTCACCTGTTGTGCTTGCTGTGCATTGAAAGGGTGAGGACTCAAATTCCTCTCTCTGCTGTCCCCTCACCTCTCCTGTGGATTTACTCCTATTCAGATGAAGTGTCAGCTGAAGTCCGCCTTAGGACCAGAAGCAAACTGGTCAAGGGATGCATGGCAATGACATTACAGTCCCTATAGATACTTAGCTGCCCCCCACACCTCTCCGAATGGCTCAGCATTACCAGTAGCAGTCCTTACTGCGCTGTCCCTGCCGAAAAGATGAGGAATAGAAACATGCAGAAGGCTCACCAGCTGCTGAACAAAACAGCAAGGGGTCACAGGCTGAGTCAGGAGCTGAGCATAGGCTTCCTGCTCTCAGGCTCCAGTCCTCCCCATGAGAACGTCCATCTAACCTTATCCTTATCACCATCATCATCATCATCTTCCCCTCACGGCCCCATCCCGCGTGGTTCTGACCGGCACAACGCTCACTGATATTTCTAAATACTCCAGCTGCTTCCACAGAGGCGACAGCCAGCTCACCCGCACATTCCCTTACCGAGAGGTGGCAGCCCCTGGCAGCCAAACAACAATCGAGCTTCTGTCATAAATAAAAGCGGTTTGTTAAAGATAAAAGGGTCGATAGACCTGAAAGCATCTCAAGTATTTTCTCGGGGTCGCCCAACCTTAATTTGGCCACGATCTACAGGCGCAGGGCAAGGCGGTGGTGGTGGCTCGACCCCTTCCCGCGGGCCTGGCGGGCTGAAGGGCAGATCCCCACGGCATTCCTACGGGGCCGCTCTCGCTGGGCAGCCCCCCGCGGCCCGCGCCCTGCCAGGGCGGGCGGCACCCCAGGCTAGGGGTGGGGGGGAAGGGGCAGGTGAGGCGGCGGCGGCACCCCCGCGCCTTGGCCCCCCGGCAGCCACCTCCCCGGCCCCACACGGGAGCTCTCCCGCCGCCCGGCCAGACACCACCGGCTCGGGGAGCAGGCGGGCAGGGCGCTAGAGCTACGTTAAACCGCGCTCGCGGATGGACGGAACCCTGCGCGGCTGCGAACGGGCGGGAGCGCGCTGGAGCAACAGCGACGGAACGCGGGAGCACGCGTGGGGCTCAGCGTGCCCCCGGCCCGGCCCCTCCCCGGCACCGCTCCCTCCGCACTCCGCCCGGGGCGGGCGGCCCGACGCATGCGGTGGGCGGGGGCTGCGCCCATTGGTTGCCGGGCTACGGCGGCGGCGGAGCCTATTGGCGGGCGGGCTCCGACGGCAGCGCCCATTGGCGGCGCTCATTGGCAGCGCCCGCCGCGGCGGCCCCGTGTTCCTGGAAAGTTCTTGGAAATGGATCAAAGGCCTTTCCGCGAACACGCGGCGGCTGCCGGGGCCGGGCCCGGCCTCCCGGGAGGGCTCCGCTCCGCTCCCCTCCCCCGGCGAGCGGCGGCGCCGCGCCCGTTGCGCACAGAGCTATTTATACCTGCGCCCCTCGCCTCCCCCCGCGGCTGCCGTCGGAAGAGTGATGCGAGCACAATACGATTCCAGGAATCCCGCACTTCCTGGAACAGATTAAAAGGGGCAAACAAAAGATTACCGAGTAGGCTGCGGGGTTTTTTCCCCCCCCCGCCTCGGAGCTTCATTCCTTCCGCAGCCGGGGCCGCGGCAGGTTGCGCTCCGCGCCCTCCCCGCGCTGTGCGGACGCGGTGGTCATTGGTACCTGTCCGCCGGCACCTCCGAGCGCTCCGCCTGGGTCTTTCTACACGATCGCTCCGAAGGGAGAGAACTTCCTCCTTAAATAGATGTAATTTCCATTTTAATCTGGTTATTTTTAAAGCTTTTTTTTTTCTTTTCCCTCCTTACAATTTTCCCGTTCCTTTCTGAAAAGCAGAACAAGGACACGTTGTTTTGTAAAGCGCCGCTTTCCCGGCCAAAGTTGCCGGACGATCCCCAAAGCCTCTCGGACAGCCGGACTCGCCGCCCGCCCCCAGCCCTGCGGAGCGGGGCTCGCCGGGCCCCCCCAGCCTCCCCGAGCCCCTCACTAGGAGGCTGGAACTAGCCTGCTGCTTCTGGGAGCGAAGAAGAAGAGAAGAGAAGAGGAGCGAGCATTTCCCTCCTTTTTCAAGACTTAATGCTTTTCCCTTGGTCCAGGAGTGACATGATCCTCTGTGTTCAGGGGTAAGGTACTCTGCAGCTTTCCTTCATAAGCCGGGGCTTGGTATTTGGGATCAGTAGGGATCTTTGGGACGGTTTTCCAGCCCCTCTGAGTTGCCATGTGTGGTTGTGTTGGAATGGGACTGAGTTAGGCTGGCTGAGCGCTAAGTTCTGCCTGTGTGTCCTGTGTGACTGCTTTGTAGATCCTCTTGCCGAAATCATGGGGCCACCGAGCCACCCTGATTTCTGTGCGTTCAGAGCCTTGGAGGGAGTGAAAATGAGTAAAAACTTGGGAGCATGGTGTGGGGTTCGCTGGTGTGTGCAGCACCAGGGGGATGCGAGCCCGGCATTGTAGGTGTTCACAGCGCAACACTTCCCAGGGGAAAAAAAATCCTGGAGTCCGGCTGGTTTTGTCTATTTCTAAGCAAATATTTCTGCTAAACGCATCATTTTATGTTTCTGTGGCTTCTATGGGTGAAATGAAATGCCGGTACATGTATGGGGACCTAGCCATGCCCTGCATTGGGTGGCACGAAGGGTGGGGAGGCACATACCCAGTCACACCACCTTTGTTCCCTGTGATGGGTGCCATCCAAGCCCCTTCTCCGGCACCCGTGTCTGATACCGGTGTGATGGCATCTCAGCGTCTGCATGATCAGCTCAGGTCCCCAACATGCAGAAATCATCCAGCATTTTTGGGAAGCGTTGGTGTTTGTTTCAGCCTGAGCTGTAATGTCAGTACCACCTCTCCCTCCTGCGCTCGGCGGGCTGCCCTTACGGGCAACGCGTTTTGCCTTGCCTGCTTTAGATGACTAAAGCACGGGGATTTTTCTGCTGGTTTTCCCCCAAAATTTGTTCCACAGACAAGCGGAGCTCTCGTGCTTACCAATTCTTTCCTACTACTCAGGTGGGTTTGTTTTCTCTCTCGTTTTCAGTCTTTTGCTGCAGTTCCTATAGCCACAGCAAAGGGAATTTATTTTTCATCTCAGGCTTTGTGAAACCCTTGTGTGAAGCTTTTCTCCAGGGTTAGCAAACCAGAGCTACCACCTCCCTTCACCTACTGAGAACTTGCTATGTAGCCTGATGTGTATGTAGATGGAAGTCTCTTGGTATCTTTTTTAATGACCGTGTACTGCCCAGCTTTTATTATCCTCTGGGATTTCATACATCCTGGATTCCATACTCTCCCTCTCACTCAGACCAAGCTCCCATGGGGTGTAGGGACGTGGCTGATGGCTGGGAGAGCAGCCCAACACACTTTTTCTTGTACTATTTGCACCATGGTGTAGCGTTTAGCTTACCAGCGAAGTGACTGCAAAGCTACACTAACATCAAATGATACCAGCCTCATCTGGTTCTCCTGATCTTTCTTGGCTTTCCAAGGCTTGTTGAAGCACTAGTTGACAAACACAGAAGTCCATTTGCTGTTTCTCTCAATACTCTACAGACAACCAGTTTGACACAGCAAGTCTTCTGTATTTGTTTTCTTCCTCATGGCAGCTGTTGTACTACTAACACTTTGTTCAGTCCTGATCCTCGCATGTCTCTTCCTCTAGTTTCTTTCTTATAAGCACTTATTACTTTCAAGTACTTACTTCACCCCATTAAAGGGCTGACTTTTCCACATCAGAGTACCTTTTTCAACATGTTCCTGTCCCAGCAAACTCTCCTTACCCCTCTTCCAAATGTACTTGTGTGAAACGCTGCGGTCTGCTGTTGCCCGCTGATCCCTCAGCTCTCCCTTCCCTGAGCTCAGAGCTGCTCCATTTGGTGACAGCAGCAGCTCTTGTTTCTTCAACCTATGCACAAAATCGTTTAGGACACCAGCACCTCTCAGTCTGCAAGAACTTCTAATCCCCCTCCTCCCTTCCTCCGTGCTCATTTGAGATTAGGGCTGCACCAGGAATTTTTGCAGAGGCAGAGCAGGTTAGAAGGCAGTTATCTAGAAGAGAAATAGGTAGAGTACAAGCCTTTGGCAGCAGGGGAAGGAGCTCCACAGTGGCTGCGTGGGGTTTGGGCTCCTTCGGGTGGCAGAAAGCGTGAGGCAGCAGAGAGTGAGCACAGCGGGCTCACCTCAAGCCCTTGGGTTCTGCTTCAGGGACACCCAGATGGGCTCTAGAAAAGAAACCTACTGACTAATTCACACCATTGGGGTGTCTTCTGGAGGGCCCTCCAGAACCACCGAACTGTGAACGGGTACAGCCCTCAAACGTCACAGCTTTCTGCAATGGAACAGGAGTACATTTCCCCATGCAGCTTTGCCATCTCTCCCTTCCCACTCTCTAAGCCAACTCTGAATTTCCTCTCCAAGACAGATATATCAAGATAAAAAAAAAATAAAGTAGTTCCATGCTAGGGACAGAAAAAGTTTTCTCTGTGTTCAAAGCCCTTCCCAGAAAGCAGACCAGAGAAATTTTCCAGGAGGAAATAAGCTGAGAGCGCTGTGAAATTTGGACCTGTGGTTTTCGAGTTCTGGGGAACGAGTGGGCTGGTTTTACTTCACAGTAACTGTCAGCTCGGTGAGCAGTTGGTGTAAGAACATAACCCAGGAGAGAAAGCTCAGCCAACAGCCCTGTGTTACACACTTTTTGCTCAGCACAAACTATTACAGTCAGTGCAGTGCAGGAAAGGAACTGGTTTCTGTCTCTCCTTGCTTAAAAAGGGGGGGGGGGGAATGGAGAATCGGGAACCTTCTTTCCCCAAGGAGTCAGGTAGTTAGACCTTTGTGAAGACAAGGGCATTAAGAGGGAGATGTCCAAATATCTTTAAAAATTTAACCCTTGAGAGCTACAAATGGAGCTCAGGGGGTGGGGGGAGCTTAAGGAGAAGTCAGAGGTTTCCCCACAGCCCTCAGGACTAAGAGTGTATTCAGATCTATCTGCTGTTTGATGAAAGCCACTGGAAAGGCTGTGATGAAGGATGTCTAGAGAAGACAGGGGTCAGCAATCAGTTTCAGTAGCTTTGGCTTCCTACCCATCAATAGAAATTAAGAAATGACGATCATTTGCCATAAATGCCAAGTAGATTTTCTGCTTCTGAAATGTGATTAGACACATGGAAAAAGGAAGAATGTTCCTTTCTAAATACCAAGAGAGTGGTGGAGCTCTGCTACGTATTGCACGGGCAAAAAGTGTCTCTGGATTGAATTTTACCAGTGGTTTTACAACAGCCATACTTCAAACCTATGTGGTTTGTTTAGAAACGCAGAGTCATGGAACTGATTGTGGTTCTCACAGATCGTTGTGAAGTCACTTTCAGGTTCTCCCTAACCCACTTTTCCCCCAAACTTCTCCCTGCTCCCTGTCCCATAGCTGGGACTCAGCAGTTTGAGCAGGTGGAGTGTGACTATGATCACGTGCCAAGCAGTTTGTAACACATTAAACTCTAAGGCGTTGCTGTTCACATAAAGCCCAGAGAAGGAGGAAGATGGGGAGGGAAATACTTATGACTTCAGAGTCTCCTTCTGCTTCTCCAGTGACCTGGCAGGAGGTGGCTGTTGCCTTTGTAATCACCATCGGCTCCCATGGTGCTGTGGCAGCCCTACATTGAGGGCTGTGCTGCTGCATTCCGTGGGAAATTCACAGTGGGGGATACAACACAGGGCGTGCAGCAGTACAGGGCACACAACCCCAAAGAGCCCAGAAGAGACAGAAACAAAAGCTTTTGCTCAAGAGCTTGCCTGGGAATGAAGCTTCCCTGGCCCCCAACATCCCCCCTCCCCCTGGGGCTCTGCCTTCCTGTAGGAATCTCCATGTAGCAGAGCAGGAGCACCCACGGCCCATGAGAGCTCCAGGCTTTAGGAAACAGCTCTTCAGTACCGAATGGCTACACCAGTGTTCTCCTTCAGCCACAGAAGGCTTAATGATCACAGCAGAACCCCCACTGCTGTAGCCTGGCCGAAAGAGGAGCCCCCGTTACTCTGCTCAAGGCTCAGCTCACCCCGACTTGTAACACGTTTAGGATCAGGCCAACCTTGAGCACACAGCACAGAGGACAAACCCCAAGCTATTCCCTGTCCCACTTCTAATTCTGTTACAGTAAATGACTAACAAAAGTCTTTTTGGCAGAAAAAGAAATGCTCCGATGTTGTAATGATGCAAGTGAAGCTGCAATGCTGCTGGGAACCGTACTGCCTTTGAAACCACGTATTAAAAAGCAGCCTCTAAAAATACCAGGTTTCAAATCGACCTAAATTGCAAGACAGACCACCTTTTGCAAGGCAAAAGAGGCTGACTCCCTGTTTCTAAGGGCTCATCTTTAGCTGTGTGGTTTTTCCCCCTCTTGCCTCTCTCTGTTTGACACACAATCCTACTGAGGATCCGTTTGTAAACGTAACATGTTGTAGTTCAATGCAGCATGTGCTGAACAGACACTGCAACCTATTTCAAGGCAAGGGAAAATAGCAGAGTGTTCCTTCCCTTTCAGACCTCATCCTTTGCTGGCGGAGGAGAAGATCAGGAGACTGTCACTCAGGGGCATCGCGGTGGATTTGTCGGAGCCGATCATGCAGCCTCTCCCGGTTACGGCTTTCCAGGAGGAGTCCACGCCTGCCTTTGCGGCACCAGTTCCAGACAGCAAGCCACCTCAGACACGAGACCCTGAAGAAGACCTCCTGTGCATTGCAAAAACCTTCTCCTATCTGCGAGAATCTGGTAAGGCTCAGCTCCCAAGGTCAAGGGGTCAGAAGGCTACGGGGGCGGGGGGACAGGGAGCCAGCTCTGTGGTCTGAGCTCCAGGAAGAATCACCTGATCCCACTTCAGATAGGAACCCGGTTCTGTCACAGCCACTGCTGATGCTCGTGGATACAGCAAGTCATTTATTACTAGTGCAAGCAAAAGCTTTGTCTTATAATCGAATCAGGAGAAAGAACTGCAAAAAGGCCCCCCTTTCTCTGTGAACTGTTAGTACCTGCAAAAGTAGTCATCCTCATCCCAAGCCCCAGCACAACAATGACTAGCGTAGGTGGGAAGCTCTTAGAACTTGACATGGTCTTAATTTCTGAAGGTCTTACGAAGCCTGGGCTTGGTTACTTCCCAGGCCCTGAACTCGGCAGGCTCTGAGGCTTCTCTGAATGCACTGCCAGTCCTTTAATACACGCTTTCCCTAAGGAGTTCTTTCTGGGATGCTTTTCCAGGTTGGTACTGGGGATCTATCACTGCCAGTGAGGCCAAGCAGCATCTCCAAAAGATGCCTGAGGGCACCTTCCTGGTACGGGACAGCACCCACCCCAGCTACCTGTTCACACTCTCTGTGAAGACCAACCGAGGTCCCACCAACGTGCGCATCGAATACACAGACGGCAGGTTCCGGCTGGACTCTAACTACTTGTCCAAACCTCGCATCCTGGCCTTCCCAGACGTGGTCAGCCTTATCCAGCATTACGTCATGTCCTGCACAATGGAAAGCAAGAGCGAGGCTCCTTACCCGCCTCCCTCCCCTCTACCTCCCATGCAAAAAGAGATGGCAGCAGCTGCGGTACACTTGAAACTCATCCGGCCGCTCAGCCGCAAGGACAACATCCCCAGCCTACAGCACCTCTGCCGGCTGCGGATTAACAAGTCGACAGCCGACGTGGACCAGCTCCCTCTGCCCAGGCGGATGGGGGACTATTTGAAGCAATACCCTTTCCAGCTCTGAAGCGTGCTCGTTACATCTCAGGCAAGACAGACAGGGACAGAATTAAGAGAACTTTTGTGTCTCTGTCCCGCTAGAGCGCGGCATCAGGTGGGCACAGTAAAGACCTGATCATCAGCAGAGACTGTATCCACCCTTCCTCTCCCCTTCTCTCTAAATCCATTCCAGCGCCAGGGAGGAGTTGGTTGTTTCAGTGAGCAATGGGACACAATGTGAGCTCTGAACCTCAGGCTGCGCTGATAGTGGCTGTGAGAAAGTGCTGTAGGCATGTGCACACTACTTGAATTTCAGAGCTGCTGTGACACCAGAAATGTTAACGTTGTTATTTTTGCTATTTATTTCCATGGCAGTTTCTCCCCTTGTATTTTTAAAAGCACCTTTTACTTTATTATTTTTTATTTCTTTTTTTCTTTTATGGAATTAGAATAAAGGCTCCCAGCCAACTGGCAGCCAAAAATCTGTGGGAGTTTGGATTTGGATTCACATCCAGGTAGCACCTCTTTGAGCCTGTCCCTCTAATGGGTCACTGGAGTCCACATCCACGCTCCCACAGACTTCTGGGGTACGTGACGCTCAGACGATGTAACAGACCCACCTGTACAGAGGTAAAGAATCTTACTTTTCTTCCTTAGCTACAGGGGGCTGGGGATCGTAACCTCAAAGCCCGTTGGTAGCAGCTTGTGCCCCTCCCAGAGATGCATGCTGCATCACAGGTCATAGACAGGAGACCTCTCAGGAAGCCCTTCCTCCTTGAGAGCTCTAAGCAGAGATTTGAGATATTAAGCTGGAGACCAAGCTCAGCCAATTATTTTTTTTCCTTCTCTCCACCTCAAAAGGAAGTTTATGACAAAAGCAATTGAGACCTCAGCTTTCTCCTTTTGCAGGTAGAGAGAACTGGTCTCAGAGCACTCTGCATTTGGCTTGCATGTTGGAAGTGCTGTTCCCTGACATCGCCCTTGCCTCACAAGACGTGGGGCCAGAATGGCGTCTCCTCGGCCAGGGGTCAGAGACAGCTCTGCTGAGCTGCACCACAGACACACACAGTGTCAGGATATTTATTTATTTATTTCTGGAGGGTAACATGTTAGAAGCACCTCAGTAGAAAGCTGTCTTTCCTTTCTGCTAACACAATGCCAAACTGCTGGTTGCTCTGCTTCTGCCAGCGTTATTCACAAGCCACGCGGCTCCCGCCAGAGCCAGGCTCTAGCACACACTGGAAACCACAGTTCTTTTCTGTTTGCCAAGGTCCACACCTCTCCTCTCCCTTTCTCCGACTTACAGGTTTGTTATCCTTAATGAAGAGGTTTTTTGCTCTGGGTTTACTTCTCACACCCCATCCCTTCCACACCCCTGCAAATGAAGCACAACAGCACAACTCCCTTGCTCTTTTGTGCATATGAGGGATAAACAGCACATGGGATCTGCCCAAAACCAAGTACAGACAGAGGGTTTGCCCCTTCCTCTTTAGTCACATGATCCCATCGCCTTCCCAGCCTGTAGGAGCCAGTCAACGCCACCAAGTGAGAGAAGGGAACAGATGGGTCTAGAGAAATCATCATCTGGTTCCTTCTGTCCCTAAGATCCCACAACTTGATCAAGCACGACCAATATTAAGGATTCCTCATTCATCCCTCCCTGGGCCCATCTCTCTGAGGCTCAGCTACACCTGAGGGCTGAAACAGGAGGTGGAAAAGGATGGGATAGTGACCCAGAGACAAGCTCAAAAAATGGGTGGCATTTCTTCCACCCTAACTTAAAGCTGCCCAAAGGGACAAGATGGCCTCATGTGTTTAATCAGTGTCCTCCCCTCCCTCCTCCTGCCCCCCCATTTATACAAGTTTGTGCTCTTGCAAGCTTTGTTTTTGATACTTTGATGATTGACAGCGTGCATGTGTGATGTCAGGTTTGCTTTTTATTCTCTTCTTCCCCCTTGCCCCACAGGGCAGCCACCGTGGGAAGGTTCTGAGTGAAAACTTAGAAGGCAAAACATAAAAAAAAATAAACCTTCTTTTTTTAATAATATAAACCACTGAAAAGGCTTCCTTTAATCCAAACACCTCTCTCTGCCTGAGGACACTGGGAACAAGGAAACCACAGCTCTTGACAGAGCAGCAGTGATCTCAGGAAGCTCACATGGCTTGGCCACAGGCTTGGTATCTACAGCATGGGAAAAAGCAGCTGGAGAAATGTACAGCGGGAAAGGGCAAGTTCAGCTCCCTGAAACTCGCCTCCTCCTTTACCTTTACTCTTTTGGGGCTGGTGAGGAAGTCAAGCTTGCAGGTTTGACCTCACTGCCCCAAGAGAGCCCAGCTGAAAGGGCAGGAGCTTGTAACATGAGCGAACACTGGTTCGTGCCCCAGCAGGGCGACGCAGAGGCTAAGCTGAAGGCTGTAAGCTCATATGGGCAGGGACCACCTCTGCTGTATGTTTGTTCCGCATCTAGCACAAGGGGGTTCTCTAGGTGCTACTGCAATACAAAGAATAAACAATACAGTTACTCCAAAAAGTCCGTTTCTCCTGTCTTGAGACAGTTTGTTAAAAATCATTTGACTTGGATTTTAAATAAACATTTGAAATATATTTTAAAGCCACTCGATGTAGGAGTCTTTGGTTAAATCCAAATGGATTCACTTATTTGCTTTTCAGAGAAAGCCTCCTCGAGACGATCAAACTCTTGACCTTTGTTTCTTCCCCAAACAGGACAAAAAAAAACCTTTAACAAAAAGAAAAGCCTCTTAGATTCTGAGAGAGTTAACAGCAAAATCATCATCAGTGTGGGCCTGGTTTCTACTGCACGCACACAAGCAGCGTCAGACTTCTAGTCCCAAGTTACCAAGGGCTTAAGGAACGTTATTTAACGATGTAGAAAAACACAGGAATGAGGTTTGTATTGCTTCTGTGTGCCATAGAAGCCATTACAATCTAGGGGAAAGGAGATCCAAGTGGAAGTTCGGCAACTTGTTTACTGCAGGCTTCAAGTCGGCCCTAAAGAAAATTCTGCTGATGGTAGAGTTGAAAAACAAGTTCATGAAAGACAGACCATGTTTGGGCTGGGAGACTCACAGTATCAGCTTCTTCCCCATGTTCAGCTGCCCTTGGGCCTTGCTGTCCCCACAGTCCGGCCCAGCGCCCTTTCCCCTTCTCATCACCTCACACCAGACACGGCAGGTGGGGAAACCACCGGGCAGCTGGATCTGCCCTACGGTGCTGGGGGGGACAGCGGCCACTCCCTGGCCTGCCTCTGAAATGGGTACAGGGAAGACACTGAGAGACACCCACTGCTGGCACACAGCTCCACTGTGGCTCCTCTGCCCTCGCTTCCCAGGAGAGATGCTCATGCCAGTCAGGCATGAAGTCGCCCTGCCCGAAGCAAGGCATGGCGTGCTCTCGACTGCTGGAAACAATAAAATACACCCAGAAGAAACCCATAAACTCAACTAGTTCCTCTCCATCATTCACCCGTCCCGAATCCACAGGCTTCAAAGTTCAAAATACTGCCCTGAAGTGTTCCCAAAGCACGTGCTGGCCTTTCTATGCCAGTGTGAGGTTGGCATTCGCCAGCAAACATTGTTTCCACAGCCTCATCAATGCGAGTCCCCGAATAGATTTCCATTGCACACCGACCAGGAAACGCTGGCAATGGAATAATCTGCTGGGGTTTAAGCTGTTAAACAAAAGCAATCACATCCCTCTTGGTTTTATGGGAAACGTGGAAAATGAGCTGGTTGGGGTAGGAACAAAACACAATCAAATTAACTGGAAAAATGAAAACAAGAGCAAGGAAAATCTGCATCTTTAAAGGGGAACTTCAAAAACCCCAAAGAGAGAGATGCAGCATTTCTGACACGTTTGTAAGTAATTTCTTAATTTCTTAGCTGGATGAAGCGCTTCTCCCAGCCACCTGTATGAAACCCCACAGCTCACTCTCTGCAGACTGAAGGCAGTAATGACTGGCACCAGCCCCGCCAACATGTAACTGCAGCCACACATGGTTTTACTGCATCGGCTGTTATCTTAACAACTCCCACTCCTGCATCTTCAGCACATTTTGTTAACGCAAACAGGTTCATGTTCTGAGAAGCCCTGGGCCAAACCTCTGTGCAGACCAAACAGAGTTTTTACAACTTAGTTCCACATTGCTGGGAACAGGAGCATTCGTGGAAACGCAGGCTGACCTTTATCAGCACTGGTGTGCAGCTGCGACACCTCTCCCAGCAACAGCCCATATAGCTTGCTGAGCCAATGCAGGACAAGTTGGTTGGATTCTCTCTTGCTCTGCAGTTTCTGTCTACGGACAGAAAGATGGATGCAGAGCTCTCACTGAGTTGGAAGAGCAGGCTGATAGGATCGGGATTAGAAATCCCAGTCCATGACTGAAACCATGCTACCATGGCTCTCTGCCACAGCAGTTTGTCAGGCACATATGGTATCGTTTTCTGTCTTTAATCAGCCTTCTGACACAGCAGCACATGCAAGGGAGAAAGAACCCATTTATGCGCTCATGCTCCCATCCTCTCAAGCTTACTCAAATCTCACTCCTTTTCCCCAAGCCCTCTTGAGTGCACAACTTCCCTTAGCCCAAGCCAGATGAACCAGCAAGAAATTAAGTGAATCAGCAGTGTATTTAATTCTCTTAGGACAGACATGGTCTGGAGTTTCCAGCTATCAACCTATTACATCGTGTTTCCAGCCCAAATTCCATTGCCAGCCTTACCTGCTATCTATGAAATTGAGAAAATTAAACCCAGAATTAACTGGACAGGTCATGTTCTCCACCCAATCGTGTTTTCAAATCTGTCAGAAGCCAACTATCAGGGTCCTTTCCTGTCTGTCCCTAATTGTCATTAGTGCTGAAGCACTTGCAACCCTCATGGAAGCACACAATCCTCTTCCACACCCCTGAACTCATCAGCAGTCCAAAGGTCTGGGTAAAGCAACATCCGGTGAGGATGTGCCAGAGCAACTTTGGATGCCAAGTAACATCTTCCAAACTCACTCAGTTCCTAGCAGCATTGTCACAACAGCTATGTCCCATTTTCAGTGAACCCCACCTATCATTCCCAGGAGAAAGTGAAAGAAAACACCACCAGACCAGGCAGCTCCTTATAAAACAATGAGACACCACGTAAAGAGATATTCCCCATCCTTGGGCAGAAACATTCATCCTTTTTGCCTCCTTCTGACCTCCACAGCAACCCAGTTTCAAGGAGGAGTACAAGGGGACCCAGTCCTGCCAGCGTTGCCTAACGGCACGATAGCAAAGGAGGGCTATGCAGTTGCTAAGCGAGCTGATAACAGGCTCAGGCTCAGACTAGGTTCTTTCTAGACATGCCTGCTTTCTGCCCACACCCAGTCCTGCCTGGTTCTCTCTTATTTTTTTCTATAATCACAGGTGCCAGAGCGTCAGGGAACAGGAACGTGCGGAGGCAGGGTTTTATCTGGAGGCTAACGCTGCCTCGTGTGAACCCCCTTTTGATCTTCTACTTGCGCTTCTTGAGAAACACAAGGACCGCGCGGGTTCTGCTGCGCGCTGTGCAAAGGGGTAAGGCAAGTGGCCTTTGGGAGCAGGCAGAGCGCTGCCACATCAACCAGCCAGCCATCATCACCTCTGCTGCACATTAAAAAACAGGTTTAAGGGAAAACGACCACGCAGGCCTAGGAATTAGATTGGAGGATTTCAGTACTCACATCATGTAGGCTGGTCAGCTTGTTAAAAGGGTAGATAATGACAGAACAAGGGGGAATGGATTAAAGCTAAATGAAGGAATGATTAAATTGGATATTAGGGGGAAGTTCTTTACAGAGACAGTGGTGAGGGGCTGGAACAGGCTGCCCAGAGAGGTGGTAGATGCCTCGTCCCTGGGGGTGTTCAGGGCCAGCTTGGACGGGGCTCTGAGCAACCTTGTCTAGCTCCAGGCCTGGAGGTTGGTGTCCCTGCCTGTGGCAGGGGGGTTGGAGCTCTGTGATCCTTGGGGTCCCTTCCAACCCATGCCACTCTATGATTCTATGAGTGCACACAAACATGCTCTTCCACATTTTAGCAAGAGCATTTGGGGGGTTTTACTTGAAAAAAAGGTTATATTGCTCAAAGAAAAGGCTTCCGGTAGGCAAAATATAGATCAGACAGACAAAAAGTAATTCTATCAACTTCGCTGGTAGCCTGGGCAATAAACTTCAAGAGGAAACTATGAAAAGGCTTCCTGTAAGTAAAATACAATTTGGGTTTAACTTAATAACGTAACAGTCTTAACATAATAATTTAGAGGGCTTTTGGATAGGGAAGGCAGAGGTGGGGGGATGCAACAAAGCTTCAGAAGTTTAGCTGATTATTCATTAAAGATGAGATTCAACTATAAAGGAAATGTTGCTGCAAATCATCCATGGTTTAGTCCTGGCAATTTCCTTTCAGCCAGCTGTGGTGGCAGTCAGAGCTGGAGCCTCGTCATTGGGCTGGACAGCCGACTGGTCAGCTCCACGAAGAGCTGCTCTTGCATTCTTGCAAAAACATCATTTGAGTAATTTAAATATAGAAAAGACCAGACTCCAGAGAAAGCAGCCTGCCCTGGGGATCCCAGCAGGCCTGCACCCAGGTGACATGCCATCCTGGATCCGCAGAAAAGGGTTTCCTTTTCCCAGCAGGAACTACTCTCACCCCTTTACTCCTCTTTCTCCCTTATAGCAAGAGTTTTCTCCTGAATGTCATCACCTCCTAAATGCAGTGTGACTGCACTTTGCACCAGCTCAGATTGAATTCCAACAATTAGTACAATGTCAGGTTTTTGGAAAAATCGCTGTCCTAAGGGAAGGCTCCATCTCTGCAGGAAAGGCCTGTGCTCTAACACACCACTCTGCAACTACAGCTACAACAAAGGCTTCAGATAACACTGGCTACTGCAGCATTAGATGGCCAAAACATATAATCAGAGACGTGGTATTTCTCAAAACCCTGTGATATAAATATGCCAGATGGAAGGACAAAGGAAGAGCTGGTCAACCAAAAAATCAGTGGCAGAGCCCAGCCAGGACTCAAGTTTCTTGGAGTCCAGCCTGGCAGCCTGCGTAACTCCATCATGTGATTGCCTTGATCTAGAAGATACGCTGCAACTTTTCCATTTGTGGCTGTCAGGGAAGTGCAGCTCTTGCTGAAACAGCCCAGTCTGTGAAACCTGTGGAACAGAATGGGCTAAATCCAGCTTCGCTTCCATCCAGTGCGATGGGAACTCGCTTCAGGGCTGAATTTGGTCCACTTGATATTCCTGCTTTTACAGCTAAGGATTTTACCCCTGGGGTAATTCTGACGTGAATTTGGCTTTAGAGAAAGCCATAAAGCACTGAAGTACAGATTACTTAACACAAGAGGAACCTTCCTTCCCCAGCATGCAAAAAGCCAAACCCAGGCCAAATCAAAAGCTCATGATGCAGTGTGCAGTGTGCAGCTCTGGCTTCAGCTGAATTCACCTACAAACACTCCAGTCAGAACATCAGCAATGCCCCTTTGGGATGTAAACAACAGTCCGTGGTGAACTGAGACACAAATCTGCATTGATCTCAGCAAACTCATTTCATGTTGGCTAAAACAGAGCTTTCAGGGACGACAACTCAAACCAGCAGGTCTGGGTTGTACGTGTGACAAAGCAGCAGCAAGACGCAGTGCTGAGCTCCTGGCATGGCCATCCCATCCGACTGTCCCTTGCTGCTTGGTCTTTCCAGGCTCGCTCAGTGCGAGCCGCCTGATCAGCAAGACTGGATATCCTTTCATGTCAGGGCTCTCTCTCTCCCCCAGAACAGCAGCATGGTTTGAAATTTAGTTTACAGAAGGCAGAGCTGTGTTTATACTTGTCAGAAGTTACCCAACTTGGCAACGATTCTTCCCATCATGCAAGTGTCATCGCAGCCATTGCCAAACACTGCAGAGGCAGAGTTCAAAACACTACCTCCCAGCCTGTAAATACGTTGAAGAAACATGTTGCACAGCGCACATGCTATGTGTTTGCACATGTCTGAAAGCGTTAAGTAGTAGTACAAGGGGTTGCTATGCTCCAAATGTAACTCTGAAAAAGCCTAAAACATGACCTGGTATTATTTCCAGGGAACCTTTTGGAAAAATCTCTGTAACTCTTTTTGAAAACACCTCCTCTTCTTCTAAGGCTTCGGTTTTGGAATACTCCTTACATTCTTCCAAGACTCTTTGCAGTTCACCCCTCTAATTCCCTTCCCTCCAGTCCTGTGCTACTGAAAGCCAGCTCGGCTGAGAGGTGCTGGGCAACATTTTGGAAAGAACACGTATGAAATAGCTCTGCCAGACTGCTGGAACCAGGTGGATCAGCTGAGTGCTGAACCATCCCCATATGAGGCCAACATGAGGACCCCATATCACGTTTTTCTTTCCAAGAATATAGGTGATTGAAGGCTTCCCTGTGCATGCAAAACCTTCTCTTGCTGGTCAGATGTCTAAGAGTGGGGAGCGGGGTTGGTGTGACCTGCCAGGCTGCTGACTCAGGGGTGTTCACAAACAGCAGTTCCAAGCAAGAGTGTGCAAATGTCGTAATAACCTCAGTGCCTGGGGATACTGAAAACCAGCGTTGAGGAAGAGCTTGGTCATTTAGGTAGTGGGGAAACACTTTGCTGCAGAAGTTGTTGATTCAGTTACCAAGTGAGTAGCTTCACTGTTAATGGAGACCACGTGGGCGGCACAAACCACACCGGTACAGGACCCCCAGAGCTGCCTGTTCCTCAGGTCAGTCCATCTCCATCCACACCATTTTCCACACCACACACTCAGGCACCCCCAGGCTGCATATAACCTTCTAGCTTGGTTCTGGGCTAAGGGAAGGATTTCATCATAGCTTTTCAACCAGCATTTCAGGCAGGGATGAGGCCAGATCCACACCCCCCTTGTACGTGGGTCCCTCTTGTTTGGATGTGCTGCATGAAGAATGTCCCTGAAGGGTATTCCTTTTTATGTCCCTTAGCTCTCCACTGCCTGGCTGTGTAACACTGCCTGTATTACCTGAAAAGATGGCCTTTTATTTCACAAAACAGTACAAATGAGGCACATAGCCCAAACCAAAGTAACTCACACTAGTGTCAAGTCACAGAGTGACACAGAAGTGTGCAGCAAATGAAAGTCTCACATGCTGGCTTCTGTCCTTTCCAAACATAGTAGTAGCTGATTTTGACAGAAAATAGTCATTGACCAGCATGTTGGTATTCACATAAATCACAGATGCAAAGAGAGGGTCCATCACCACTCCTGGAAGGGGAAATACTCCCCTCAGTTTTGGATGAGAGGTGAGTTCAGAAAGAGATGATCCACTCTATAACACAAGCAGATAACCCCTGCCACACGTTACCAGTCCAGCCCAACTTGAGTAGTAAACAATAAAAATAAATGTATTGTCTTGCTGGTGCTTTCCCCCCGTTTGCAGGAGGCAACGAGCAAAAGATTTTCTGTTAGTTTTGCAGTTTACTTTGTATTTCTAATAAACACCTCCTTTGTCTCAGCTCTTAGAGGAATCAGCTGATGGAAGAGCAATACTCCTGACAAAGAGCTTCTGAAACCAAGGGCAATCCTTTTCCTGTGAGCCAAAAGAAACATTCTCTTCTTAGCTTGGGTTAAGGGAGATAAGTAACTGTCAAAGATGCTGTTTCTTAATTATCTCTTCCGGTTGCCCCAGCAGCAGCAGCCAGCATCCCTCTTCAGCCTATTACTGAGGTGGAATTAAAACCACAAAGGCTTACAGCAAATGCTGTGTGCCTTACAGTGATCCCTATACCTTGCATAAGCTCTCAAAATTCTCTCTGCACTTATGGACAAAACAAATGACTGAAGGAAAGGGGAATATGTTACAGGCACTGGTGGATTCTAGGTAGCCAGCTATCTCATGTGATGACCCAACAAATACCAGATGACATAGCTAGCTGAGGTCAACACTCCTCATAGGGTTTATCCTGACCAGTACAGAGATACAAATATTCCCTGTGCCTTACTGTTCCAGTATGTTTGCTTTCCAAGACGGGCACTTCAAAAGACAGTATCTCTGGAAACCAAAGGATAAAGGAATTAGTTTTTTACCCTCGCCCTCCAGCCTTCCCATGGCTGATACCATCAGTACAGCAGAGCTCTTCTGGAGGCAAGTGATGATTAAAGCCTACCAACAGGAAGCACTTCAAATCATGTCATGGAACACTGATGTTTCACACATCTTTTGCCTCTCAGAGATGGCTCTTTGGTACAAAGAAGAGGAAGTCAAGTGACATCTATGCGTTACCGTATCAACCTAAGGACAAGGGGAAAAACCAGGCCCTTTACCATCTCTGGCATAAAGATATTCATTCCAGTTGGAACCAATGCCAAAGAGAGCCCAGTTCATTACTGTGGAAGACACCCCCAAAAGTATACATGTGTGTTTGTGCATGTGAGTGATCAAATACTGTTCATGTAGACTAGCTTTAGCCTCCAGCCCGTTCCTAAACTTCAGGATCAGTATGTATGCCAGGATGA
The DNA here is from genome assembly GCF_964237585.1 of Gallinula chloropus. Classification (NCBI taxonomy): domain Eukaryota; kingdom Metazoa; phylum Chordata; class Aves; order Gruiformes; family Rallidae; genus Gallinula; species Gallinula chloropus. Next base: position 20,474,280 of record NC_140097.1, read on the forward strand.
TTCTGTTAAAAATCAACAAGGAACATGTCCTGAAGTCTTACTCCATGGATACGAACCTCCTAACTTGCCCTCTGTCCTGAGAGGATTGTGGCTCGATACTTTCTAACAGGAAGAAGGACAGGGAGGTGGTACACAGGTACTAGCTGTATGTAGGGACAGCAAAACGGCAAAGGCAACAGCAATCTGCACAGGAAAGTCTGCAGATTACTGGGGTTTTTAATTGTTTATTTAAATCTGTGAACCTCAGCAACTCTTCCTTTCCTTGTGCACACTCAGGAACATAAGGAAAAGTGGCATCTAAAGGAAGCTCCCTCTTTGGTTCCTGAGGCAGAGAGACCTTGGGGCTTTGTGTGTCAACCCCACGGCCCCCGGTGAGGCAGCAGGAGCCAAAGGGCTGGGGACACAAGAACTGCATGTACATCTCCTACGTGGCACTTGACAGAAGCGCCTGGACGAGCCCAGTTTTCATGTCATTCCTCCTTTCTGTTCCCTGCAGTGGTGATCTGCTTCCACATCATCAGGAAACATCTGAGTGATACAAAATTATCAGTGGTGACCAGCCTGACCTTGAGACACACAAAGGCAGCCACAAAATCCAGCAGCTGAGGACATATTGGGACTATTAAAGGTACTTCAGACCCTACACAGTTACCAAGTAACAATTTAACGTCTCTTTTAAAATGACAGCTCTCCCTGCAGAAAGTAGGTCATTTCTTCAACGCCAAATTCAAAACAGACAGCCCATAGCTGTGTTCACTTAGGCCAGTTCTCCCAGCTATTCGACAGTTCCTGTTGCTATGTTAAGCTAAAAATAAGCCTTTGCACCCTACTCAAAACCCTTTGAGCAATCCAAGAACAAAGGGTGTGTTCAAATCGTTCCTTTAACTCGAGGATGGATGACACAGGACCACATCAACACTTCACGTTTGGTCAGCTCATTTAGGTACCGTGGAGCAGAGGCAAGGGCTGCCCATGGGGGGCCTGGGGAGGGGCGTGGGGGACCAAGGAGAGCTCAAGTCCCCCAGACTTCCTTCTCCGACCGAAAGCCTCGGCTCAAGCCCTCGCGCAGAGCGCCGGGCTGCGCACCCGGCTGGGAGCCGCCGCAGTGGGAATGCCCTTTACGAGCAGTGGGCAAGGAGCCCGTCACCAAAATTAATGTGGCTCTACCCATGCCTGAAGAGCCTCCTGCAACCTCAAAAACAATTCTGGGAGAAATGATTACGGCTGGCGCGTGAAGGGGTTGGTTCTCTGCGCTGCCGCCTCCGCCGAGGTCAAACCAATACGAGTAACCTTAACAAAAAGAAAGTCAGGCCCAAAGCTATTCTGTACAAAGGTGACTTTTTCTTGCCCTCTGCAATGCTGCCTCAAATCCTAGGGAGAGCTATTTGCAAGCGGTCCAACCTCCCTTCTCCCCAGCACTGCCAGAGAAGAGGCAAGTCCATGGCACTGGTGGGGCAATAAAGCAAAGCACAAGTGACTTAACTAACCTTTTTCTCTTCTCCCTGGGGCAATCAGCCACGTATCCCCATGCAGATTCAAACCCCCTGTGTTTCTAAGCCTGGCTTTATGAGCTCAGGAACTAAAGCTGTCCCTTGGGCTCCTAAACCACATGCGGTCTTCCCTTGGTCCTTTCCCTCTCAAATGAAAACCACCCCGACCTGACCTCTCGTCCGGCAGCTCGCACCCTGTGTTTTTCCTGCTCTTGCACAAACGCCGCTTGCCGGAGCGGTGGGTAGCTCGCTGCTGCCGGGGCTGAATCACAGTTGCTCTTTGGAAACTGGCTCAGATTTAGCAGGAGCAGTGCAACATTAGAGTACCTGAGCAGGTCTGACTCCTCATGTCAGCTAATAAGCTTTTCTTGGAAAGTTGGATTCGGTTACTAATTACATCTAGCTTCACGCTTCTTATGACAAACACCTATTCCACCCTGTGTTTGCTTGACAGAAGATGACTAAGATGATTTGCTTGGAAAGAAACCAACTACAAAAGAGCATTTGCCTCCTGCTGTCTTCATGCACCATATCTGATTAGTTTCATTTCCCTCTGCTGTTAAATGTCAAGTACTTTTGTTATATGTACTCTTATTTTTTTGTTTCCAAAGTAGACCAAAGGAGCTTGGAAAGATGATTTTTTAATTGTACTCAACCTCCCCTGCTTGGAAAAGTACTTTTTGCCTCCCCCATATGGTGCAGTAGTATGGTGCAACGTATGCACAATACTTTGGACTCTATTTTCCTCCCAAATTGTGGTAATTCTGGTGCAGCTCCCACAGTTAGGTCACCCAAGCTATGGAAATGTGCAGGAAAGGGGTGTCACAGCCACTATGTGCAGCAGTGACTGCAGCCAGCCCAGGAAAAGTCTTTGATGTGGGAACAGAGGAGCCAGTGAGGGAAAGTCATGTTACCAGGCTGCTCATGTGTCCTAGGATGGGAAATGAAAGCAGAGCCATTTCTGACTTTTCACTAGCCAAGAAGCAGAGGTGTATTTGCTGCTGGTTCAGCAGGATCCAGAGATCAAGCGTAACATCAATAGCAACACACCTCTTTCTTCTGCTTCAACTTTGCAGAAGGCCCTGTGCAGGCAGGACAACACTCCAACTCTTGGTGCTACCAGAGCCCACAGTCTGAGGCGTTGCTCGCCCTCACTAGAGGGGTGGGAGGAGGTCCTGAGCAGGTTACTTTTCAGGGCAGCAGCCTGTCATGCTCAGAGGCAGGCAGAACCTGCAGGAGGATGGCACAGCTCGGCCCTGTCACAGCACCCCAAGTCCCCCACAGCTCTTAGTTTCAGGTGCAAGGTCATTAAATGATCTCAGTCAGTCAGCAAGCTACACAAACTCAGCCTCCTGTACACTGCGAGTCCCAGGTCGAGCAGCGAGCACACTGCACATCCACGCACGGCCTTAGTGCACTCTGATGTCTGTGATCAAGACAAGCTCCTGAGCTGCGGGCAGCTGAAGGCGCCGGCTCCCCAGGGCTGCGTCCTTGTGCTGTGCAGCGCGCAGCCACAGCTGCTCTCATGCAAAGCAGGTGCACTCATTTTCCTACCCAGCACTTTCGGTCTGACAGCACCGAAACAGGAACACCTTCCCCTGCTCGCTCACCTCCCGGCCTGCACGCAGAGGAGGCTGCCCTGTGCACTCAAAGGCAAGCACGCTGCGGGGAGAAAGCAGCTTCCAGATCTTTCCTTTCCGCTGCGGCCTTACTGCCAGGCTGCAGCACAGGCAGGTTGCTCCTTCAGTGTGAGTTCCCTTCGGCCTCTGCTCTAAGGACTGAGGTGGTATTTTTTTCCCTCCAATGCCCTCAGACACCAGGCAAGAGGCATTTGGTCCGGCTAAAAGGAGATACACGCTTGAAGTGACTCTGTGGGGTGACAGCGATCCAAAAATATGAATACGGACAGGCCCTAACGCCCGATCAGCACAGAAGGACAAGCCAAGGGACAGACCGAGCCACAGTAGGAAATCTGCAATTCCTCTGTGTGTCTTGAAAGCAGAGAGGCAAGCACAGCGCCGGCACGGTGGTGACAGGTGAGAGAAAGCACCATGCAAATGGGAATGGCACCTAAATATAACGTTTATAGTGTAAATAAAGAGTGGATGAGTTATCTGCTGAGCTCTTGGGTCTCCAGAAATAAGGAGGATGCTGATGGCACCCACAGGGTGCCCTGCAGCACACAGGACCACCACAGAAGGATGGCCCAGTGCCTTTATGCCATCCACAGAGAAGCATTAAGACCCTACTGACTGAAGCTGTATGCAATGCTATCCCTCCCTCAGTTTCTCTGTCAGGCTGCAGAAAAGAAACTAAATGAGCTCTTAAAACCATCCAGTCTCCATCAGCCCTCCCCCCAGACTGTCGGGTTTCTGTGGAAAGCCCATTGCTCCCTGGGGTCATTTTCATTGCACTTCAGCTCTTCCAGGAACTCAGACATGCTGACAGCAGTCCCTCCTCTGCCAGGCGCCCAATCAGAGCACCAAGGGAGGTTTTTCTAAGGAAGCTAATTGAACATGGTTTATTAAAAAGAAAAAAAGAAAGAAAGAAAAAAAAAACCCCAACCAACAAACCAAAACCCAACCAACAAGCACCGCTTTGCTCTATGGGTGAATTCTATGAAACACAGAAAACCCAGAGGACAAGATGTTAGGTGCAGATTCAGCTGGAAATCTCATGTACAGATCAGGACAAAGATGATGATGAACTTTCCCCGGTGCCTGGGAGGGCCATCAAGATCCACACCTGGCTTGCACCTAACACCTTGTCAAAGGGGTGTCTCAGGTTGGGGATCAATGCCTGGAAGAGGGGTAAGGTGGAAGTTTTATGCATGCTTTTCAGGGTCAGCTATAGGGCAAAAAAAATGCCAGAATTCATCATGTGACAGGAATTGCTATTCACTACACAAACCCTTTAGAGGCGATTATCAGCATGCTAAAGTAGTGGTAGCAAGGCCAAGGACAATGAGCACAATTTGTAGAGCTCCAGCTGCCCTTTCTCTACTGCAATAACCCATAAAGCATCCTATCTTCCTGCTGCACCAAGGCTCTGAAATTATCCCCAACGTTACAAGGCCACACAGCACTGCAAGGCTGGGAGAGTCATCCCTGGATTACCTAAAAATTATGAGGGAATATACCTCTGGGAAACATACAATGATCCCTTTCTACCCCACCTATACCCTTCACAATCCCACTCATCAGCGGAAGGCCATCTCAGAAGGACCAGAGCATGCAGAGAGCTGGACAGGAAGATGCTCATCAGGTACCAGCCGTGATCCTACAAGCCTGGGGATGTAGGGTCCCACAGAGAGCTACACCACACTTGGGACCCAAGTTGGTACCACCATGGTCCTATACTGCAAGAAACTCAGATTAGCTCTGGTTTGAGCATCTCTGCAACAGAACTTGTTGCAGCACGTAAACATTTCATCCGACATTAAAAAGAGAATAGGTCGCTCACTGTTGTAGGTCACAGGTATGGACATAAAGATGGAGTGGATAGGAACCAGGAGAAGTAAGCAGAATGGGGAAGATCAGAAACAAGCTTTGAAACCTCATACACACCATGGCTCTCACTGCAATGGCACAATACATGGAAATACAGTGACATACCACAGTTAATTAGAGCAAATGGCTTGCTAAAGATTTTTCATCTTAAGTTTTTCTAATGGCTTTATGAAAATGTGCCAAAGCAGCACAGATGTAATTTTATCACAGCTAGAATTTACCCTCAATCCACGTATCAATGCACAAGTCACTAAAGGATATATAGGAAGTACTCCATACATCTCCCTCCCACAAAACAAAGATGGCAATTCATTACCAGGCAGCACCTAGAAGCACCAAGCAAGACAACTGCTAACACGTTACTCCAGGATACTGCATTGCTCTTAAACCTTTCACATGCCTCTGTTCTTCCAACCTTCTCCCCAGATATCTCATGCAACAGGAGAATAAACTAGCAAGGCAAACAAATAAGGAGAGATACACAATATCAGGAGGGAGTTAATACATTGGCACTAGATCATGTTGCAACCATATGGTGCTGTGCATACCTTTGGAAGCTTCCCATCCACTGCTGAGCAAGTCATCTGCACAGGCTTTCCTCAAACCCCACCTGAGAGGCAGCTCGCAGGGAAAAGCCTCTTCATTGGCAGCACCAATGTCAGGTTGGCTCTGGCTAAGGAAGGAGGGGGTCCCATGCCTTCTGCACCTTCCTTGGGTCTCCACAGAGAGATGGGGACAGGTTTTCAAACATTATGCTGCAACTACTCCCACTTCTTTCCACTGGCTCTTAGTCACCACCGTGCCAGCCCCTGCTGCCAGCCTGCAGGTTCATGGGCTCCAGCGAGCAGGGCTTTCCCCGTAACTCCTGGCATGATGACGTGGCACCGAGAACACGCTGGAGGAGGAAGGGCAAAAGCTGCTTTATTGTAGGATCCAAACCAGGATATGGCACGGTTTGGTTAGCCAGAGTGGCATGGACAGCCAGCCCAAGTTGCAGAAGACACTGCCATCCTCAGATTCTCAATCCCAGGCACCACTCATCACTTGCAAGGAAACATGCTCAGGCAGGACAGTGCTAGTGTTTGGAAGAGAGGGGTTTCTCTGACAGGACAAAGGAAGTCTTACAGTGATGTATCTGTGTGTTTAGGGAGGGGTAGGACGTGTTTGCTTTGGAACACCGGTTTCCCATAGGAAAAGGCAAGTAGATCATCCTCCTTATCCTTCAGGTTAGGTAACAAATTCATAAAAAGTTAACTCATTGAAAGCTACTTTGAGGAATGATTGCACAGCTTCTTTGAAAGCTCACAGATGGAAAAGCTGAGACTTGTTTCACCTGTCAGAGACCCACATAATAAACAAGTTACGTGCCAACTTCAAACCATACCTTCCCCAGAAGGAAAGTAAATAGAAAAATGTAACAGTAAGTGGATCAAAAATCACCCAAGACTTTGCCAACAAAAAACTGTAATTGCTTTGCCACTCTACCACTGATCTGGGAGGGCAACAAGAAGTTTCTGTCATCAAAAACCCCTCTGTCTTGGCCGCAAGTACCATCTGAAATGCAGCTTCTATCCACATAAGCTGTGGCTGCTGACATTGTATATGACTGAATAATAACCTGTGGCACCTGCACCTATTTATGCAAGCTGCAGCAATAGGAAGAGAGAAACAATACAGATTGATTTTTTTTAAAGTGGGTACAAAATTTCTTGGCTTCCCTCAGCTCCTTCCTGCTCTCTGCTGCAGCAAAGCAGCAAGTCACAAAACCCAGGAGTCATCCTGTGTATCTTAAACACGTTCCTGCATTCAACCAAGAGTATCTGGTGAAAGAAGGAAGGAAAAGCAGAGACATGAAAGAAAAAAGCTACTAATGCCACTCTAGCTACATTCAGGAACAGTGAAGACACCCTCAAAGAGCTGGAAATGACTCCATTAAAGCAGAGAACAGTCTGAATGTGTTGCTCTCCCAGTCCCTCAAGGCCCTAGCACAGAAAGGTAACCAGAAAGAAACCGAACCTATTAGGAGAAGAAAGATTCCAGATGAAGTGTCTCCAAGTCAACTTTGAGAGATGCTGTGAAGCATGTGCACTGTCATTCATCAGAGCCTGCATCAACTACACACCAGCAAAAACACAGGGGAAGAAGCTGTGACAAGGAGCAACCCTGCAGCAAGCGTTCACCTGTGTCATAATAAAGCACAACGGGGAGGCAGGAGCATGTATGGGGAGACAGGCTGCAGGAGAGTGGACTCTGGAGGGCCTGAATTCAGGACTTCAGGTGCTTCCAGGTGAGACAGAACAGTGCAGGACCCCCTCCATGCCAGGGCAGGAAGGATGCTCTAGGTGCAGCTGGCAGGGCTGCTCCTGCTGGTAGCACCAGGAGATTCCCATGTCAGGGTCTGGCCATGGGGCACACATCCCCGCCGTGCTCCCTCTCACGTGCCCCTGATGGCAGGGGTCTCTGCCCATATCTTCGCGGAGCACATGAAGTTATTAGAGGGAGATTATCCTAGCACAGCACTGCAACCCTTTTGTTATCTTTCTAGGAAAGAGCTAAGCCTTTTGATCTCCTACCAAAAAACTAAAAAGCAAATTAAATGTTAATAAAGCCTTAATAAAGAGCCACTCTTCTGCATTTTAATTAGCTGTTCATAGAAACCAAATACCTCTAACAGACGAAGAAAATAAAAGGCAGCAAGGAAGTTGCTATGGCTTTGATGGAACAGCTACTGCAGCAGCATAATCCTGTGAATCCATTAAGGTCTTTTACATGAAGAGCAAGAACAGCTGCCCCTCTTCCCCCAAATACAAGCATATGCTTCTTCCCAAACCAAGGTCATATGTGAGCTGAAAACATGTTGCTAGCTCTGTTTTATGGAAGTGTCTCCACAGTGGAAAAATACACAGCAAAAAAACCACCCAAAAACTGGAGAAGAGGAAAGGCTCAAAGGCAGCATCAGAAAGTCTGATCAAACAGACAGAATTGCAAGAAATACGTGGGAAGAAAGAGGTTTGGGAGCTGACTGATACCTGAGGAAGGCATTAAATGTAAAAGCAAAGAAAAAATCTGGTATGATGTCTGGAGGAATGCTGATGGCAGTCAGTGAACAGCCCCAGAAGACAACGCGGTTGCTGGCTGGGGCACAACGTGCCAGAGCTGTGGTTATCAGCTCAAGTCAAGAAAGAGCAGGAAAACTCAGGGTCAGAGTTGGAACAGAGTTCACAGGACTTTTCAATGAGCAGGACTAGACTCGACCTAGTGTGCAGAATGATAATATCCCAATGCAATTCGTGGCACTGATGATGTCAAGGCCTAAGGGACCCATCTGGCCTGGCCTAGGAGGAGGCCAGAAAATGTGACTTCTCGCCTCCTCTGTCTGAACAGCTCGCAGCGGGTGAGAACACCTCTTCCAGGAAAGCAACCCTTCCATGTGTGCACTACCCAACACCAGAAAAAGCAGGCACTATCTTCAGCCTGCAGCATTGCTCCAGTGACTTCTAAAAGTATCTTGAAGGCCAGCATCCAGCTTCAATGTTTCCTCTCTTCAAATCTCTGCTGATTTGAAGCCGGTCCAGAGCAACTCACTAACCACATGTAAATGCATTCAAAGTCTGGGGCTGTGAGAAATTCACTGCTCCCAGGCTGCCAGCAGCACGTGAAATGATTTTATCTGGGAAATGGGCAGCATGGAGAACACTAATTTTTCAGTGTCATGCTGAGTGTTTCCTCAGAAGCTCTGCAGTGCTTTGGAGGAAAGCTCCCACCATCTCCTGTGGAAGGAGGGAGCGTGCGGCGGATCTGAACCCTGAACAGGCGAACACCTGATGGGAGCCACAGCACTGGGAAGCGGAGAGTGGGGGACAGCAGCACACACCGAGCTCAACCTCAATTTACTGCTCCTTATTTTATTTTATTTATTCAAGGTCATGTGGTTGTAGGAGGTTCCAGGATCTTGAAATCTCTGTCTGAGCTTCTGGCACCCTCCCTGACTCCTACCAAGGAGACGATGACTGATGGCAGGAAATTTTGACCTTTTAACTCCATATCCCTTTTCTAAATTCCTGTGGTCACTACTGGTATCTCCTGTGTGGCAAATTCTCCCTCTCTCTCCCCCAAGAAGCCAAACAAATTACTGTAGTACAGTTCTGAGCGGGGCATAAATCTCCAGGCCCTTGTGCCTCTGGTAATCTTCCCAGTGCCGTGGCGTGACTCCAAGCTTTTGCCCCCTGCTGCTGGGGAGCCCCAGGTCACTGGACGAGCTCTTTTGCCATCCTTGGAATGGCAGCGAGAATTCCCTGAAGCGTCCCGCGGGGCCCGGCTGCGGTTCCCAGAACTGGCAGCTGCTGACTCGGCTCAAGCTCTTCCTAGAACTGCTGGGCCTTCGCTCAGCCCTCGGGACTGGGGAGGGAGGGACTGGGAGAAGAGGGGCAGAGGAGGGGGAGGAAGGATGGCAGGAAAGAAGCCGCATTGCGCAGACCCTTCAGCACTCCAGACATTCCCCTCTCCTTTTTCATGTGAATCCCAGGCGGGTAATTTAAGCTTATTTTTAAGTGCTGGGAAGTGTGGGGATGAGCCCAGCTGCAGCCTGTCTGGACTGGCAGCTGGCAGCAGCAGCTCCCACCTCTCCCCCAGCTCCCCTGCCCAGCGCTGCCTCCCTGCTCCTGCCATACCCTGGCTTTGCCATCAGCGATCTCAGCTCCTGGATTTGAAAATGATTCTGCAAAAGGCAGCAGCCATGCCTAGATATCACCCTGAAACTCTTTTCCATCACACATCAGACCAGGGAACAAATAGCACTAAGGAGGAGTGAGGTTTAACCACGCTGAGCACAGGCAACCTATGCTGGGAATGATCTCCATCACCAGCTCCCTGCATGGTGGCTGCATACACAAGCTGGGTGCTAGTGGTGTCATGACATCACACTTCTGGCAGTGCACTCATTTTATAGACCAGCTTTTCTACGTCATGGCTTTCTCGAGCCACCCCAGCTGCTAACTCTGCTCTAAGCAGCTGTGTGTACAGCCCATCACACATCTAGCTATAAAATCTATTTCTAGGGAATAGATGGCTATAGTGGGAGCCAGGCATGTCTGGGACCAAATTCTTTTCTTAGCTAATCACATGCAATTTCTCTTGCTTCAAGAAAACTGTGCCAAGGTGATGGAGAAAGAATCTGGCTCACAGTCTAGCTTCTCCCCAGCACAGTGTTTAGCTGCAGCCAGACTCCAGGTTTTTGGGAAGGAAGATCTTTGAGCACCTGGCTGGAAAGGAACAGCCAGAAAAACCCAGAACACAGTGAATGAAAGTTAGGAGCTGAAAGAGAGAAGATAAACTAACTGGGTTTCCCCACTCTGACAGCACCCGTCCTTCCTTCGATCATCTGCACTGCAATGAAAGGTGATGATATTGCTCCATTTACAGAGTTTTTCCTGGCCTGCCCCCAAGGCCACAATACAGTGTGTTTATTTGGTTTTCATAAGGTCAAAGCAGCATATTTGGGTAACACAGAGAGTTTACTATGGACTTTCACCTTCGTGATCTTAAACCAAGTGTGACAGTTGCAGTGAAAAAAGTCTTCTGCTGTTTCCATGCATTACAGGAGGGGCCTTTGCAAGGGAGGAGGCTTCAGTCTCATCCCACATCCTCAACAGACTTTTAAAAAAATCAGTTATTATGCACAAGAGGAGAAAGAAGAAAATGTCAAGACACAGACTTTACATTGTTCCCAACACATCCTGCCGACCCTTCTGAGCCGCTGATCATAGACAAGTTGGGCACAAGCTGGAGTTACTCATGCTGATCTGTGCAGAGAATTCTAGCAATAAGTACTATTATTACAGATCCCGTACCTGGGGCTACTGTGCTCGTGTACTGCTTTAAATAGGTGGGCAGAAGCTGTGGTTAGCAAGTCATGTGCAACGGTGCCTTTTCCATGGGAGCCAAAAAAAAGCTGGCATGGCTTATCAGCTTACTTTATCTGGAAACCTCAACAGGCTGGAACTTCGTGTACTCACACACCCTGCGCCCTGGTTTGTAAAAACAGCCCATCAAGCACGCCCGCTACCCTAAAGGCGGTCGGTCCTACTCTACACACCCCCGGGCTCCACGGTCTATTTGGTGACAGTCCTTTCTCTGTTTGTAGTGGTGACAGAGCCAGAAATCAAGAGGATTGGGAGCCTGGCACTGGTCCACAACCAGCTTGGTCTCACTCTGCCAGAAGGAACAACTGTAGAGAAAACCATCCCTCCCTACCCAAGCAGAGAACAACCGGCACAGTTCTACACTCCTGAGACACCTCCAGAGGTCAGAACATGCCAGATGGGGAAGGACATGAGCTGATCCTTAAGCCCCACCAACACTCTCTGGCCAAACCCACATTGGCTTTGACCCAGTGGTGACTACAGTGACCACATGGGAATGCAGATTCCCACTTCCCTCAGATCTGAGTCCCCTTCTGATGCAGAAAGGGAAGAAGACATAATAAAATACACACCGATGTCATGAGAGACATCATCAAGCTGTCTTACACCAGTGGTTCTCAAGCTGCAGTCCTCAAAACCTGGGGGGATTTCCATGGATTACTGCTGACATCCATGAAAGATGACTAATTAGATGAAGCCTACTGTCAGGAGGACTTTCTGATGGAAAGTTTTGAGTTACTCATGTCGAAAGTGTTGACAACCAGTACTCTAGGTGATGAGTTGCAAACAGTTTCTCTGAGTCTCTGAATGCCCTGGGTGGGGGATGACAGGTGATGCATTTCCTCCTCCCACCTATGTACTGAATTATATTCACTCTTTCCTAATTTTGCTCCTCCTGCTAAATTTCAAGCATCTTCTTTTGAGTAATCATCTCTAAAACCGAGACTAGAATACAACAGATCCTGAACTCTCCCTGGATGGCAGAGAGCAAAAAGGTTACACTTGTTCTTCACCCCCCTCTGACTGCACCATTTTATGTCAGCAGAAATCCCTTTTCAAGTGACAGGAGCACAGCATCAAATGAGCTGGGCAACAGCCTTAAGGAGAATTCTCTGCAGAAGGTGGCAGCTGCTCTGCTACAACGAGCTAAGGAGAAACCTACATATTGTTAATGTATATGAGGTATAAATACCTAATACTTGTAATATGCATATAGTTACACAGAAAATGCCTTAAATCTGCTTTGTAAGCCCCAGCTGCCCTAACTCCAATGCCATTAAGTTACAGACAGTACAGCTGAATTAACTCTCACTCAGGCAGTTAGCTGATTTTACTGATAAGACAGGAAAGATCCAGGAAGCACTCCAAGAAAACCACTTTTTCTTTCTAGTTAGAAAACCAGCTATTTTTTAATCTTCACTCCAACTCCCTGTTTTGCCCAGTGGAAAGTTCTGAATGCCAGAAGCAAAATAGAAGAAAACCAGAACAGCTAAGAGTCCACCCCTCCAGGCAACGTGAAACTGCACAAAGCCAGTACATAACCCCCCCTTCACGTCTTGACTTCTTAACACAGGCTGTACCCTGTGTTTGCACCCACAGCCACGCTCGAGCCTGGGAAACAGTTGCCCTGAGTTCCTTCTCCACAGCTTTAATTGTGCTGCTGCTCTGTCTTGCCCAGGACAGGACTGCAGAGCTCCCACCTCTTCTCAGAGAGCAGTGATGAGCTGAACAAGGCATTCCTTTCTTCCCCCTTCTGGAGGTACTGCTGCTGCAGCCGTCGAGGCCTAGGTGGGTAAACTATAAATAATCCCTAATCCTGAAGATGGTGATTAAACCTGCTCATTAGACACCTGCCTCCTACACTGTGCCCCACGTGACGGAGGTGTAAGAAAGGAAGCATCTAGGAGAGAAGAGCAGGTTTGCAATAGGCTTTATAAACTACCCCCTGAATTCCTGGTGAGCCAGTGAAAGGATTCAGCCCCAGCACAGAGGATGGAGCTGCTTGCATCCAGCCCAGCCCTCCGTAGCCCTGCCTAGGATGGGAAGGTGCTGTGAATATTCACTGAAGCCAAAGCGACCCCAGTCGTACCGTTTGCCCAGCAGTTTTCAAAAAACCTCTGGCACATTTACACACAAGGTAAAGCACAGAAGGAGTAAGCCATCTGACATCAGCTGGTGCCATGGAAATCCAGGAAAATACAGAACCAAATGTAAAAACCACACGGATTCACCCCCTTCTGCTGCTTTCTTTCCCCCGGTTTTATTCAAGCAACATTCCACTCGCTCTCTTCCTTCACAGTCGCTGTTTTCACCCTTTTCACTCCCTGCATTGTTTCCACTCTTCCTTTTTAAAATAAAGCAGCTCCTCAGTTGATTTCCAGCCTTCACAGATTCCCTCTGCTTCTCAATTCTTTTGCCACACATTCCCTCCCCCACCTTACCCATTTTCTACACAGGACTTCCAATATTCTTTATTTCCTCCAATTATTTACCCCTCTTTTCTTCTGGTCCAACCTAAACACACAAACACGTTCTAAACTAAAAGGAACAGCCGCTCCAGATGCAGCCAGTCATTTGCCTGACCTCATACCACTGCATAGTTTAAAAAGAAAAAGCCAAACAAACAAAAAAATAAACAAACCCCACAACAAAAAAAGCATTTTCCCCTTTCTTTCTGGTCTCTGTGCCCCTCCCTGTTTCTCCTGGGTTCTCAGTTTGAGCATGAAACCAACTGAAAGTCTGTCCAAACAGACATTGCCCATTTCTCAATCAACTTCTTCAGCCACTGCTAAGGTAACTGCCACGGTTTTCCAGCAAACTGCTCGTGCCACAGCTCACCTCTCAGTTATTAATTCTACACACGTTACCAGTGAGTATTCCTGCCAGCTAGCTTCAAATGCAAAGCCATTCCCCGCAGAGCTGGTTTCCAAACAGGGGCTTGGCTGCCAGGATTTGCGTTTATCAATACCCAGAAATTCCCTGTGTGCCTGTTTTCACCCCCCAGCTGCTGGGGGATTTATCACACCAACTTCCCCTCTACTGCGACAAACCACAGGTCACCACTGGGGCTGCTGGAACCAGGGCTGGGGCAAGAAAACCTTGAAAGCCCTATCCAAGCAATTTGCATCAATACTCAGTGCTGGCAGCGTGCCAGCACCAATTACTTCCCTGCCAATCAGTTTATCAGAAGCACCCAGCCACTGTGCTCATCTTTCAAGTCCTCTCTGTATCTCCAAGCACCCCACCTTGCTTTCCTCCACTGTGGAAACATCTGGGTGGCCCCTTCTCTCCTCAAACTGCAGTCTAAAGAGGGCCCAAGGTATAATTTTAAGTGTTAGGATGCTTTAGGTCCAGACTGAATCATCTTCCTTGCTGCTCTGTATGGAAGCATTGAGCCAGTGCCTATCTGGAAGGGCAAAAGGGAGCTGGAACAGAGCAGTGTTGGAGAGCTGCATTCATTCTCCTCCCTTTCTTAGGAAGGCTGGGGAAATCAAACCAGATCCAAGAACTTTTTCTTCTCTGTTAGCAGTCATCTGCCACCAGCTTTTTTGCAAGGCAGTTCCTCCCACCCTCCTTCTTGTGGTCAGTCCAGCCAGCAGCCAGGCTCTTCCAGGGAATCAGACAGGGCAAGAGCAGAAGCTCTCATCTGCCAACCACCTGAACAGGCAGCAGGGGCAAGAGACTGCAAGAGGAAACTAGTTTTGGGTTGTTTTTTTTTAACTAAGCTTTTTAGTGTTTCTTAGGATCTGGCTTCTGTGTAGAATGACACACAAAGAAATTCTTACAACACATACACAGTGAGGAATTCAGATTGGGGAAGTACAGAGAGAAGTAGAAACAGCTCAGAACCGAGCTTGAAAACTTGCAGATACTCAAGCACATGTTGTAAGATGAGGGCTCATACTAGGAACTAGGAGGAAAAAAAGAATCCCTTTTAAATCTTCCTACGTGAGGAGCTGCTGAACAGAGTTTAAACCTTTTTTTCCTTGGATATAGATAATCTCCATGATTGTAAGAGTCAAATTTGAGGTGGGAGGGGGATGCAAATGATCACCAACATAGTAAAGCAACTCAGATCTCACCAGGGACAATCTGGAGTAGCTCACTGCAAATGGAAAAAAGGAACCCGTGTTTTAAAGGGGTGAATTTGACTCAAAAATATCCAACTCAAAAATATCAACCCCCAAAAGAGCTATAAACTGTTACACCATTAATACCTCACAGACCTGATTTCGATAGTTCTCATTTATGCTATGTAAAAGGAGTGGCACCACATTTCCATGATCTTCAACCTCAGAGGGGTTAAACAAGAGCTGATAAAAAGAGTCTGTAACTGTAACTGCCTGAGGAGCAGCACTGCCTGCACCAGTGTGGGGATGCTTATTTACAGCCTGCTCTGGGCAGCCACCCTGAAGAGCCAGTGATCAGGGATTATAACTCACAGGACTCAGACAAATTTGCATTTGATTTACTGAGTGAAGCTTTCCAAAGCTGTCATAAAGTTTCCCTTCATCTCCCCTGGCTCGTATGTGGCCAAATACAGCTACACCTGAGAGTGCTTTTGCCACCCTGCCCAGAGGCTGGGATTCAGCTCCTAAACTCTCAAAGGCTGCACAGCATTCCCAAGTGCACAGGGGGCAAATATGCACTGACCTGACCTGCAGAGCTAGGAAAGATTAATAAAACAGAGAATACGGGAGAGTTTACTCAAGGTTTGTTCCATGACTCAACAGTTTGCAGAGTCTGCCCAGGAAAGGCTGGCAACCTGAATCTGATGTAAAAATAGTGCCTTTTTTTTAACAAATCCAGAGCCAATCAGAACCACGTAACAAATCCACTGAACTTCAGGTTGTTACCACACTGCGTTGCAACACTTTGAAACTTCCCAGAACAAAGCTGAGGTCCACAGGACAGAGCCATTTGCGCAAACCAGAGACACTCGCTGCTGGTAACGCCGGGAGTCCTGTGTACCTACGGCCGCGGAGACCGGTCCTCAGTCCTGGGCAGGAACAATGAGCACCTACACCTCCTCCTGCAGCCACACACAAACACAGCAAACTGCATGTGTACGTCTCTTCAATCCTACCAGCAAAGGCTTCAGCAAGGGAAAGTGGTGGTCACAAACTCGTCAAAGCAAAGAAACAACAGAGTTACTCAGCGTAGCTCTCCGGGGAAGAGGGGATGCAGAACGGGGAGTCTGTGCATTAGATTTTTCCTGCAGTCTGATGAATTTATGGTAGAGACAGGTGAAGTGAAACCTGACTATGGTAACTTTAGCCAGAGAGAGTGAGATAGAAATAAACAATATTATTCCTGGAAAGAAGGGGTAGCAGCTGTCCCTCTGCCAAAGTGCACTCCAGTCCAGAGCCTATTAGCTGCGGATTCCTTTCTGTGCTCCACCTCCCAGTGTCAGGGCAACGGTCCCAGGTCTTGACGTCAAAGCTGCCTTTTGTTTGCTGCACAGACTTTCCTCTTCTGCAGGTCTAGCAGACCCAGGCGTGGAAGGAGCTGGGCTAAGGGCCGGATCTGCGAACTCAACGCAAGCTTCCAAGGAAAAGTCCTCTCCCTGCATTACTAATTCCAACCTTTCCAGTGGAAAAAAATAATTAGTTCAGTATGTCTAAATTGGTTTGTGTCTAAATTGCCCTCTTGCTAACCTCTCCTTGAATTCATGCCCTGTGTTTTATGTTGCGGTTTTATCTTGCATTATTTAGATTGCAAGAGCTGCCAAGCAAGGACTCTTTCCACAAGCATAAGACAAGACTGGAAAACCACTACTTTGACTATCAGATCTATTTGGAGAAAATCCTTGTAGATACAGGGGAATAATCTCCCAGGGCTCTAGGATAGTGCTCAAGGATTTTGGATGGGGAAGGAAGAATGAGACCAGGTGCTATTACGAAATCCTTCCTCCTCTCTCAACAGCTAGAGCCAAACTGTTTGTTTTCCAAAGTTAACAGAGGAGTTTCTCCTCCACTAGTGACGATGACCACATCTGAGCCATCCCTTGGCTTTTCACATCCCCGGGACTGCCTGCCCCAAAAGCGAAGCTACGCTGTGGGCGTACAGGGGACGAGGGGCTGGCGGTGGAGCTAGCTGCGGTGGGTCAGGCGTCTCCTCCTAAAGAGGTCCTTTAAGATACAGTTACAGCGGTCACAGCAAGGTTATGGCACTCCTAAGGTAAATTCAACACTCTATTATATCCCAGAGACTTTTTTGGTCAAAGTCAAAGATTGCAGGTCAATATAACAGGGGCAGAGAGACATGGAAAAAACGCAGTCATACAATACACACAAAAATGGGCACAATAATCAGCTGCTCTGTATTTCCAAGAGGCGATGCCAGTCCTCTCACATGCTCACAGCTACGTTCTGAGCACATTTATAATCCCTCCTTGTGACAGCACTAAACCTGACACTCGCTGGGATGTTCCACTACAGGGCCCTCCTACTCCCCAGCCGCTGGGACTACCAAGCCCACCTCCCTTGGCCAAAGCAGAGGCCAATGCCCTTACTCCTGTTCTCCAAACACAGCCATGCCACAGGCTTTCCTTTCCCCCCACTGCTGAAAGCTTGAAGCTGGGGAACTGTTGGGATCTTTCCTTCTTGTCAGACTCAAACTAACACTGGGCTGCGTGATTCCTGCTGGCTCAGTAAGCCTATTACCGAGTGGAAAAACCATGACTATTATCTCCTTGTTAAGGCACAGGGTCGCCACTGCTGGGATGCAGCATTCCTTCCAGTAGCTAATAAGATGAGCAATGTATAGTCCTCCTAGGGGTCTCAAGGGAGGAGGGGGGATGAAAGGACAGGGGAGAAAGAAGAAAAAAGACCTTTCTATCATCTCTGCTGTCAGAGCAAAAGAAAACTATCCACTCAACCCAGGCCCAAGTGTTTCACACCTTGCAAAGCATTAATTTGTGAGACAGGATGCAAACTGCCTGCATCTCAGCAGAGCCTGGCCATCTCCTGCCCTGCTGACAGCACAGAAAGGCAAACTCCCCAAAGGAGCA
Source organism: Gallinula chloropus (assembly GCF_964237585.1). Lineage (NCBI taxonomy): Eukaryota > Metazoa > Chordata > Aves > Gruiformes > Rallidae > Gallinula > Gallinula chloropus. Next base: position 20,492,212 of record NC_140097.1, read on the forward strand.
ACCCACACCCCGCTCCTGGGATACCTTACTCACTATCCAGCCCAAGTGCATCTTCATTCAACCCCATGCACCCTGGGTAGGAGCACACAGTCCCCATTGAAGTCCCATACAGCCCACTTCCCTCTTCTCTTCCAGCCAAATGCCAAGCACACACATACACAGGGGAATGGGGTGTCACATTTACTCTTCTTTCAGCTCCTTCCAGTGTTTTCAGAGAAGTCACACTAAACAAAATGAAAAGCTCTGTTCCTTTTCACTCGCTCTCTAACAGCAAGGTGACACCAGCTAGTGGGCTGGGAGGGTGACTCTGTATTACTGACTTCAAAGCGCACATGGGTGGTATCAGGGGCAGATGTCAGGAAGTTCACCAGCTGCTACAGTCTGATCTAGAGCTCTGCATGGGAGTGCTTCACCAACCCGGGCTCTGACTTCCTATCAATGCGTCCTGGAAAAGCACACTGCCGGTCAGGTCACTGCAGAGATAAGCAGGACCTTTTAGGCCTCATACAGATCTTTTCTCTAATATAAAGCTTGACAGAAGCGAGCCCCGGGGATGACTAGCAACTTGAACTTAATTAAAGTCACACAGCATGCTCTAAAACTAGGCTGTGATGCAGAGAAAGAGTATTTCCAGGTATTGAAGAGGCAGCTATTCCAGTAACTCGGCACTCTCCTCCCACTCCACCAGAGCAGGTGAGTGACAGGAGGCTTATACCAAGCGCTCCGAACCCAGGAGTCGGGTCTCAAGAAATCAATAGACTAAAATGCTTGTAGTAGGGTTGTCAGGTTGTGGAACAGTTGCATGTAGCTGATTATTGGCCTTCAGGCTGTTGACTCTTTAAAGAGTCATATTTTCCTATCTCCCTGTGACTACAAGAGCTGAGAATCTTACTTTAAAAAACCCACAGAACAACAAACATTAAAAATATCATAGACTATGTTATCACAAGTGAGAATTATGAATCCAGAGCCAGAGGGTTGAAGAAAATCAGTAAGTATGCAGAGAGCTAACACCACCAGAGCAGTCCCCGATGCTGGGGTGGCTGAGGCTGGTGCCAGCTCTCAAAGAGCCAGGCAAAGCAAGCCCACCATCATCGCCTCACAGACCTGCCTGAGCAGCCAGCTGGTTCCTGGGCAGGATGTGTGCTGGGGCAGCTCTGCCCACTCCCAGTTATGCCCCTTCTCTCCATCCCAGACATGCCCCTTCTCTCCATCCCAGACTCTGGTGATACAGGAACAAGCTGCCTAACACAAGAGGGTGACGACTTGTGTGTATTTCATGTCTAGATATATGACGGGGTCTTTTCTGAGTTAAAAACCACAATCCACCCACATAGCTGAAAATGTTCAGCTAGGTCTTAGCTGTCTCAGCAGGCCAAATAAAACTCCAACCACCTTTCCAGCACTGAGCTGAGTGGCTTTGTGCACTGTGTGCTGAGCAGTGCCGGCTTCCCACCCAAAGTCAGAATGGACATGAGCACGGGGCAGGCGCGACAGTGGCTCAGGGGCCATGGCTGCCTTGACTTCCCTGTCTCTGTCATTTTTATTCGTTTTATAGCTTGTGATGTTGGTGCAGAGACCTAAGGAAACAGAAGTCCTGGGAGGAAGTGAGTCAGGAAACCTGTACCTCATCACAGGGGCAAGTGTGACTCAGAGCACACGGTGCTCGCCGCTCCCCAGTGCCCTGGAGGAGGTGATAAGATTGTGTAATCCCCAAGATAACTTGCTGCACATCCTAATTCTGCTGATCCTCCCAGGGGAGGGGTGCCTCTGCTGAGTACTGTACATTAGCAGATTTCTTAGAATAAGCCGTGACAGCTCCCCATGAGCTCATCGCGTGGGAGGGGGGATGCTGGGCTCCCGCCTGCGCTGTCAGAAGAACAAGGAGCTACAGAAGCACTGCATTTATCAAGAGCACAGCAAAGACCTGGCAAACTTCTTGTTTAGTCTGTTTATTCTCCTTTCATAGACAGAGTGTAGGGACGTAAGTACTTGAGAGCTGCAAAGGGGAGGGTTTAAGAAAGAAGTCGGGGGGGAGGACAAACGTGGTGGCAATAGGAGAGGAAGAGACAGTTGGGCAGAGAGGTAGGTGAGGTAAGGGGAGGAAAGAAGCCAAGAGAAAGGGCCAAGGAAGGGAGGTGAGGAGGGCAGAGAGGATGGAGAAAAATTCGTAGGGAGGGTCATTTAGGCATGATGAGGAAGGCACAGTGAAAACAAAATGCCCCTGGGACTGAGAAAGCAAAGAAACGTTAGACTGAGGGAAAGAGTCCACCATCCACTGTGAGTTCTCAGCACACACCAGAGCCAGAGCTTGAATTTCTGGGTCTCTGTTCATCTGCGTAAGTGCCAGTCCTGAAAAATGGCAGAGCCCTAAAGCAGGGGGCAGAACGAGATACAATCCCCCATACCCCCTCTCCTCTTTCAGCTAAAGGGGTTTCCTCACCATGAATGCAGGCACAAGCTGCATTAGCACCCACAAGCTCAGCCCCTTCCCTGTGTCAGTACAGCACCTGGTCTTGGGGACACAAGCAGGCTTCTGGAAATTTCTGCTTCACACATAAAGCTCCCAGACATCCCGGGTAACTTGATGCCAGCTGAACTTCCAAACTTCAACCCTGGGCTCCCCAGGGACAAAACCATGGCTACGAAATTGCTTTTGCAAACACAATACTGAGCATGAATGAAGGAATCACTGCCTGTCCCAGCACAGGCACGGCTGCACACCGAGCTCACACTGCTGCTACACGTGGGCTTTCACTAAAGCTTGTCACAGAGTCAGGAAGACCCCATTCCATCCCAGTCAAAACCCACTAAACAATCATGGAAACAGCACGGGAGGGGAAATCCAGGCCCAGTTATACAGAAAATTCACTCTCAAGAAGTACCCCTGACTGAAGGGCATCAGGAACGCTGGCTGAGACCTGGAAAGCCTATTTCCATTTCTGCCCGGACCTGCCAGCTATCCTCAGACAAAGCTCTGTGCATCTTTGGGCTCCAGGTTCCTGTTCTCCCTTTTTTTGCCTCACTGGTATGAAATGGAATCTCCCTGGGCGCTGGCTGCTGGGCAGTATGTGGCTGTAACACAAAATGCATCCCAGACTGCAAAATGATTCGGTAATGGAAATCACAACCAGCACTTGAAGGTCCAAGCCTGGTATTTCCAGGATAGATGTCACAACTCCTATGACCTAAAGACCCAGGGCTCCTGAGCCTGAGAAGAGGAGCTGCATGTCAGAACTGAGCACAGGAGGAGCAGGCTACTGACCCTATGACTTCTGGTAACAAAAAAAGGTCACATTTGTATCATAAAACCCAAATCACAGGAAATTCTTATTCCTCCCCCGTGAAAACTCAAGGCACCTGGAAAACCAATTTGCTGGAAATTTGTGATCGTTACCACAGGTTCAGTGAGACCTTGTACTGTAATTCCCTATTTTACTGTGATCAGCCTGTTACTCAGAAGCAGGACAGCCAGAGTTTGTTCTGTGGGCGGTAACTGTCAGGTCACAGCGCAAGGACTGAAACTATCGGCATCACGATTTCTAAGTGTGTGTTGGTTCACTCTACCCCCAGCAAACACCCACCCATCTTGTGGTCACACTACAGGGATGAAGCTGTGTCCAGCTGAGCAGGTACTCAGAGATTTTTATTTAAATGATGCTTTGTGAGCCTGACTCAGCTGCTGACACCTCCTCACCACACAGGATGCCTGCACTCTTGCAGTGCCTCTGTTTTTCCCTTTGAATCTGTGCTAATAGGAAAGCATCAGGTAGGGGAGTTTATTTTTCTAGTTACTGTTTTTCAAGATGCTGCCTGGCCTAGATCAATTCCAAGAACTGAGGCAGTGGAACAAAGAAACTTTTACAGGCTCATCAGCAGCATGAACATCGCTGCTCTGGCAGCTTCCCACGCTGCAGCAAGAATCTGCACAAACCAAAATGAGACCACACGCAACAGAAGGGCTGAGCAGCACACACAGGGAGCCACCAGCCACAGCACCTTCAGCACCTCCACACACCCCCCAGGTGGTGGGCAGCCTCCAGCACCGTGCCATCACCCTTCCCCAGAATCCAAGTAGTAAAACCTCCCCCGACGCTGTTTATCCAGGCGACTAACCAAACCACAGCGCTTCCAGGGCAGTGGCAGGGGGAAGGCAGAGACAGGGCTGCTCCCTCAGTTCCCCCCCCAAGAGGCCACCACGCTCTAGGAGAGGATTTACACACTGCAGCTTCTCCTCTGCCTTGCAGTACTACAGGTTGCTGACTTTGAAAGCCTGAAACTTGAACAGCAGTAAATTCCTTCAGGGGACAGGATGGGGCGAAGCAGAGAGACTCTTAAGACCCCAGTGCTTCAGCCCTTCTTTCTTCACCCTCCATACAACAAAACAAATCAGTCACTTCCACGAGCCCTGCACAGGCACAAAAACCATCTCAGAACTTCATCTCATTACATACAACTAACAGTGCCAGTTAGAAAGTGGTGGGTTACCCCAACCCTTCTCATTCTCTCCTTGGTGTGCACTTTGACAGACGCCTGTGCTGGTGTTCAGGTTCAGGTTGGGGTGGTTTTTTCCCTGGATTGATGCACTGAGGAGCTGAAACTCCTCAGGGCAAGGCCTGATCAGAGCTCAAATGAGAAAGTAAAGTCTCCAGGCTGACCAAAACCAACCTCATGACCTGCATCCAGTGAGAAGCCTAAGCCAAATTTAGGCACAAAGGGAAAAGAAGGGATTTTCTTTCTCCCCTAAATAAAGAAATCAAAAAACACTGAAAGAGAAAAACCTCTGGACTACTTGTCTTCATCTAACTGCACCCATGGAAGTAGCAATAGAAATGCCTCCATCTGGTGTGTTCTGGTCACCTTCAGCTGTTTTCTGGGTCCCAGATTCATCGCAGTCATCAGACCCAGATAAATTTGGCACCGGGGCTATGCCTGTGACAGTCACAGCTGTGGAGCAGCATGCTTTGAGTCAGCCTTGAGAAAGAAGCAGATGAGCCAGTGCATTTCCAGTGACCCAGTAATAGTTTGTGTTCCCAGAGATATCTCTGCCTGGGGACACCAGAGGCATTAATAAACCCTCACGATCCCACATTGAACCACAATATCAGTACATCCTATACTACACAGAAGGGAAACTGAGGCACTGGAGAACAGCACTCAGCCTTAATCATGCAGCAAGAAACAGAATCCAGATTACAAGATTATAAACTAAAAACTCCTCCTCCCCATGTCTAACACAGATGCAGACCCTCAGACAAGTCAGTCCATTTAACTGCTGGGGATTTACTCTACAGCATGTGCATTCTTTCTGTGCCTGTAAAAGCATGCTGTCAAACACTCTGTGCACCAGTGCACAGCACCACGCTGCAATGCCCCTCTCGAGGTACACCTTAACCAGGACACTTCTAGGGGAGTCTGTGGCTGGGAAGTTCTTTGCACGTTCCTTCCTGAAGTGCACAGCCCAGGGCAGACAGAGACATCTGAGCAGCCTGCCTGGTCACACAGCTGCCCACGCTCCCATTCTGGTAGGCGAGATAAAAACAGAAATGGTGCTCTCAGCACAAACCTAGCCACTGTGAGTTACAGCAGGGATATGCTGGCCCGATGATGTGACACTGCATTTCAGAGTGGCTTCAGACATCGGGCCCCAGTGGATGAATAAAGCCTCTGTCCCTTTCAAAAAGAGCACATTAAAGGTCTTTGTAGCCTCCTTTGGTGCAATGAGAGTTAATTCAGGCTAGCGAACAAGACGGATGAGGATCAGCTCATCTTTTCCATTCAAACAGAGCCTGCTACAGAAAATGCTGGTTTCTGGATGCTCAGTGTCTCAGTGACTTCCAGGAACAGTGAGCTAAACTCAGCTGCTCTTCCCAGCACCAGCTGAGGGGGCGGCAGGGGATGGAACACAGCCCTGTTCTTGGAAGGCAGGAAAAAAATAAGGCTCTGGCAGAGTTGTGCAAACTCTCCTCTCTCCCTCCTCCCTTCCCCAAAAGCTTCTTTCAGCATCTCTAATTCCTCACGGTACAGCTGGGTTGGTTTTTCCTTTTATCAAATAAACATAAGAGCAACGCAAGAAAACTGCAGGCAATTCTCAAGTGGAGAGAGGTTAAGTTAATCAAATAAATAAATGATAAGCTCATCCCTGTGAGCTCCCACATGTCCCATCATTTTGCTCAGTTTAGTGCATGACCTACTGTACTTCTTAACATTTTCCTGTTAGATAAACACAGAAAGCTATAGAACCATCCAGCTCATGGAAACTATTTTTGGCTGCTTTATCTTCATGCAATATGAATTCCAAGGGATGATTGGATATTTGGACTTCTCCCAGCCTGGCTGACTGCGAAGGGAGCAGACAGTAACCTCATTGCTATTCTTCTGTGGAAACAAACATCTTTTAGAGATGACAAGTAGCTGGCTTGTAGGTACAGTGCTCTGAATGAGATTCAGGGAAACAGAGCAGTCACCAGCTGTGAGGAGTGTGAGGATAGCCGCCAGGCACATGGAAAACGAGAACAGGAATCAGGAGGAGTTTGTTTCACAGTCCCCCACAAGCCGCCCTTGAAATACCAGGCAGCAGCAGTGAGCTGCAAAGGGAGGGAGAAACCCCACAGCAAAGCTTGTGGTCAGCAGCCCAGCTGGGTGACAGTCTGCACCATCCTTTATCTGGGCCGGAGCCTGGCCCTGCCCTGAAATAAAAGCAGGCCGGTGACATCCGCACTGGTAGGCCTCAGCTGAGCACCAGGCAAACTGGCTCCCTCATCGGGTGCTTCAGGGATGAATGGGCCAAGCAGCGGCTCAGGCTGACAACTGGTCAGCCCAGGACAGGGCTGTGGCGTGCTGCCATGGGGGCATTGCAGAAGAAGCTGTTCTCTGAGCTGTACAGTAGCTGTTCAGCAGATAAGACGTCTGTCTCCGGCGCAATCAGTCTCTCACCTATTACAAGTGGCCCATGCACTTAAAATGCTGTGGTTTTCCATACCTCAGGTGCTTTTTTTTCCACCTGTTGCACAGAAATAAAGTGCAGCTCTGTCTGGTTGCACAGGACTCTCAGGTTCCCTGCAATGCCAAGGTCATATGCACATGTTCAGGAGACAAGCAGACTTCATGGTTATCTTTCATAGATTCCAGGGCTATAAAAAAGTATCACCCAGGGAACAGGACAGAAAACAATGTAGAGTCAGCAACAAAGTACACACCAGTTTACAGGTTGCTGACCGTTTTCCACTTGCTGATTTCTAGGTTCTCAGCACTCTGCTGTCCCTCCAGGACCTCCAAACTCCCTCAGCATGACACACCATTTATCCCTGCTATCCTTCATTTAGAAACAGGAAGCAAAGAGTTGGGCAGTAGGCTCATTTTTAGCTGTGATGACCCAGCTACTTGCCAATAAATCAATGTGGATCGGCTGATTTACACGCCGTGAGGAACCAGTTCATTAGCTAGAATTAAACACGGGCCCGAGCCACACCATTTAAATTTGAACAACGCTCTTGAACACCCTGTTCAGTCCAGGAACTGGGATTTGCTTGGTGCCTTCCTATATTTAGCATACAGTAATGCAATTGAAGCAACAAAATGAGACCTCCAAATAGACTGGTTTCTCAGTACTTAATCAAGGGCCTTTTCCTAGAACTGCAGAGGGCTGAAATTAAAAGAAAGGAATGTGTGGTAATCAGCCCCATGGAGGCAGAAGGAAACCACCACAACTTTAAACTCCAAACATACATTCTGGCCAGCTGAATGTGTGGTTGTTTAAATTAAATGTGGCTTCACAGTGACCTAGGCCAGGGATTGCACGAAGCACTTCAGGGCAGCCCACGTACAAGGAAATACTGAGCAGATACAGCTCTTGCAGTCTGGCAGTTCACTTTAGTAAGACTGTCCTTGGATCCCTATCCTTAATGGATGAGGGAAATAACAGGTCTGAGGCACTTCTGCAATAATGCTAGCCTGTTTCTGGTGAACGGCAACAGGTACAGGAAGGAATGTTCCAAAGACCAACCCAGTGTACAAGCTACAAAATGCATACACTGGGCAGCAGTCACACTGCAGCAGCACTTCACAACAAAGGGAGGAAAGAAGGCATGAGCTCACAGCACTGCAATCATTCAAATTCACTGCTAATAGGTTTTACAAGATAAACTAGAAGACTCCATTTTCTGTCCTTCTCTTCTTAACCTTCTAATTGTTTTTGGGAAGCTGAATAGGAGAATTAAATTTAAAAAAAAAAATATCTCTGTCACTGTTTTTCACATCATGATTAGGAAAATCCCCTCTTCTCATACTAACCTAACAACTGCCAGAAGAAGAGACAAAGAAAATTTCCTGCAAGCAGAAACACAGTCAGACATTTAAGAAGTGCTGGAATGCTTCAGAAACCGTCACAGCTTGCAGCTGACAGAGAATGAAAGGGAGCTCCATTTGTACAGACTTCTGTAATATCGGCATCAGAAGCCTCACAGTGCCAGTCTGGAATGCAAAGACATGGATGCAGGGCTAACTCAGAGGAAGGTCTTTTTAAATACATCTTTGAGCTGTATTTTCTAGCTTTGGCAAGACCCCTGTAGATGTCAGTTGTACCTCCCCATCTCTAGCTGTCACTGTGCAACGGCTCTGCGAACAGGCAGAGCAGCCTGGCATGCACAGACTATGCCCCTAGAAACGTCCTCCAAACAGCTTTTGCCAGTGAAGTTTTAGGATTTAATTTACTTCCCAAATATAGAAGCTACTGACTTCTCTTGGCAATTTTTTCTGCCTACTGTGGGATCTCTAGTGGAGCTGGACCGACGAGGTAGAAAGGCTGTGCATCCCTGCACTGGTTTCTGCATTCCCATTCCCTGCTATTGCAGGAGGTGGAAGCTGAGGACAGAGCAGGGAAAGTGAGAAAGCAAGGAGAGAAATAGGATATGGGAACCAGACAACAGTGGCATAAATGTAAGTCAACCATTATGCCTTTGATTCACACTGAAGCAAGACAGCTGAGAGGTGAGGGCACAGCTGGCTACCCCTCCCTGCAGTCACCAGGCAGTGGGAAAGCAGGGCTGGGCTCTAGAGCCACATCTAAACATCACTCATTTGAAGCTCTAGATACTAAGAGCTGATTACATAAGGCTGTATCAGGGAAAGTGTTTCTTCTTGTACGGTGCAGATCTTTTTCAATGCAGGGTACAAAACAGTATAGCATAATTAAGCTGCCATAAATATTAATAATTCCATTTGTAATTCAATTTCAAGTTCCATTTCTTCCATTCATCTAATCATTCATATTGATTTCACATCATCGTTAAAGTCACCAGCTTGATAGTAGGAACAAAAGATTAGCCCAAGGATCTTATTCACAGCGAATGGTGATGAATAATAATACCAGGTGCAAACTGTGAAGAGTGAGAGTACAGAAACTGACTGTCCTAACCTCCCAGTTAACCCAACACCACAAAAAGCTTCTCTGATATTCACAGATTCTAGCATTTCCTAGAAGAAAAACAAGAATAAATCATTACTGTTGCATTACCAAATGCTCACTGGAGACAGAAGCACATGTGAAAACTACATGTCGACTGCAATTCAGGGGAACACATCCCAGTGTTTTAAGAGAAGCCACGTTACCTTCCTGTCAAGGCACCATGAAGGGTACAGAGCTGGAACTGTCACCTCTGCCATTCTGGTGAACCCATTCAAGCTGAGGACAGCAGAGCTGTAACGGGGGGTAAATGAGAAGCTGGGAGGCAAAGCTGATGGGGAGGTGGGGGACTGACAAGACACAGACAAATGTCTTTATCATACAACTCAAAGCAGAATCAGCATGTGAACTAGTTCAGTGCTTCACCCTTGGCCTCACCTTTTTCTCCCCAAAGGCACACTGCTCCTTTGAACAGGCTTTCCCTTGTTGCTGCACGCTTGTGCAGCGAGGAGCTCAGGCACCCAGGCACATTTTCCCTGGAGCTTTGAAGAGCTTCCTGCTGCTTTTATGCTCCAAGTCGCTATGTAGGAGCAGTCTGGGCTTTTGCATCTCATCCAGGCATTGAGCCATAGTGGACAAGTCCCTGTTGGTGCCCCAGAGGAGACACAGCCTGCATGTCCAAAGACTTCCCTATAGTTAATCTTATATGTCCTCCTTTCTCGGAGTGGGAGCAAAGGTGGGAAGATTCCATCAGCCTACAGAGCACCTGAGCCCTGCAGCTGGACAGTGCCACTGCAAGCATGCCAGCAGCAGACCTTTTCTTCAGCTCGAAGCTGTACAGACTCCATGCTCCACTCCTAGCCCATCGAAAGAGGAATGACCTTGGGACCGCCAGTGGGTACACGAAGGGATCATCTCCCCCAGAGCCGTCCCTCAGCTCTCAGAAAAAAGGAGGAGCTGGGGAAGAAGTCCTTTCCCCAAAACTCCCTACATGATGGTGTTGCTTGAATAACCCAGTTTCCCTTTTACCATACTGAAACCCCAGCAGCCTGGATTTCTCCAGTATTAAAAGCAAACCACCTAACCCTCTTATCACCTCTGCTGGGGCTCTTGTCTGCAAGTTATCTGAACAAGTACTTTCTAAAATGCTTATTACTAGGCAGTGTTTTATAATACTTTTTTCTTGAGGCCTAATAATTTAGAAATTAATTCATTATCACCCTGTGATTCTAGCATATTATTCTGCTGTCATCCAAACATAGATCAGAAATACTTACTAAATGCTTCAACTTATTTTCATCATCATTAACAATTGCACCATTTCCATTTCAAAGAGGCTTTACACAATTCTTTTTCTGTTTCAAGCAGGATGTTTAAATTCTTTATCGTCCTTGAAGATAGCAGCCAAGGGTAATTTCACATTTTCCTTTTCATTTCCACTTTTCTACACTTCATTTCTAATTTATATTAACTGTGCCCCACTCTCCCTCCCCTTCCACACTGCTCTGACTTTTTTGTTACTAATGCTGTCTTCACTGCTGAACAACGATCAGCTCCTGCAAAGATGCCTCTTTCCTGAGGGCAGAACCACAGCTCTTTGTCATCTAATGTTCTTAAGGAATACCTAATTCTAATATTGTTTTTTTCCTCTAAAACACTCCCCAAGTTTAACTCAGGAAGTTTTTTAACTCTGAGTGCATGGTTACATTATTAGTTGGGAGAGTCATCTTTTTATTTAGATTTAGCTGTCCTGAGTTCACAGTTGTACAGATACCACCAGCTTCCACTCCAGCTCTGAAATCCTCTGCTCCCCAGTGTGCTAGGTTTGTTAAAAACACTATTCAGTGATTTCTTGAAGGCCACCCAGGACATAAATCCTTCCACTGAGAGAGGCTGCACCTGCTGATTTGTGTAACCACCGTGCACTTCTCTTCCCTGGATGCAGGTTCCTGGAGTCTGGTTGCACAACAGCCACTGAGTCAATGTGGGAGCAGGGACTAACACCCACCTCTGCCCCCACCACCAAGTGAGAAGGTCCTTGGCATGCACAGCATCCTCCTGGTGCTTTGACTGGCTGCTGGGCTTCCAGTGAGACCTTAAAAAGGTGCTCCCAAAATGGTGTGAGAGAGAGGGAAGCCAAAATATCATGGATGGGAAATACCAGAGAGGGACAAAGAGCCAGCACAAATCCTGCACTGTGCTGATCAAGATGCAGGCTGCCAGGTAGGGACTGAGGCCCCACTGCCCTTGGGGACTTCAGCAAGGACAAAAGGAGAGGTGGGGAGGAGATCCTCAGTGAAAGGAGCAGCAATATCTTACTGTGTCTCTCTTTTGGGGCAGAACCCTCCAAGATGGAACCCAGAGGAGAAACATCAAAATAGAAAAGGGTCAGATGAACAACTGCATTTAAGGAAAAGCTTTTAACTTCCAGACTACATGCCACCTAACAAGGAATCACTGCTTTCAGAATTCAATTGTGTTTGGTCAAACTGCTCCCTCCTCACACCTTCACTGAACTGTCCTGTGCAAAGCCAAAGGCAAAGCTCAGACTGGACAGCCCCAACTCTGTGAGATACCCCTGAAGTCAGCCCCACCAGCCCTTCTGCCCGGGAAAATGGGGTTGTCTCTAGATCTCACTGTGGAAACACCTCTGGCCCCAACTCAAACAGGTGTTTTCCTACACCTCTTGCTCCAGACCAGTTCTTTTCAGAGGCATGAGGTATTCTCAGAAACTCTAGAATTCCCAGGTCAGAGCATGACATGTTTCTTCAACGTTCTCCTTTGAAGAACCTAACTTTCTGGTCTTGGAGAAGGGTAGTGTTGTGGTTTAACCCAGCCAGCAGCTAAAGCAGCCATGTGGCCTTTTGCTCACTGCCCCCACCTCAGAGGAGATGCGTTTCCTCTTGGGTGTGGAGGGAGAACAGCCAAGGGCTCCATGATGACCTTTCAGCTTCCTTAAGTGGTTTCTAAATGGTACACTACACTCACAGGCAATCCCTCAATAATACAGCATCACATACAACTAGAAGTTTCTCTTTGCAGTGTTAGATACATTTGAGTTACAGAAGCAGCACAAAGTTATTAAAGAATTACCTCAGATTAACAAATTACACAATCACATTTCTTTTCAAGCCTCTTCAGCTCCATCCTATACTACACAAATGGAGAACTGTTCTGAGCTCTGAGTAAATCCCCTTCATCCCCATATGACTGGCCTTTAACTGTTTTTTACTGAAGAACCAAAAGAAGAAATAAATCCAGGCTTGTTGACACCATAGCCTGACTCTAAAGTATCAAAACCACGAATGCCAAGAGGTAAGACCTTCTTTTGAGATTTTAATTCCCTGCACTAAGCACAGCAGAACGATAAAGCACCCAGTTCCCTCTACACAGTTCACCCAGGTGTGTGTTGTGGATGCTGTACACTCACACACTTGCAAAGCACATCCTACAGCATGTCCACCCTGCAGTCATTACCCATTAGCTTCCTAACACTGCTTCTCTTCAGATCTTCCAGTTCTTTTCTCCAGGATGTCATTTAGCCTCACAAGTTATTAGAACATCACTTTTCTCTGGCTTGCCTACATTGCTTACATTATCAAAGGGAACCTCAAAAGGCGAAAAAAAAAAAGAAAATGGGAAAAAAATATTGCACTATTCTATCTTTGGAAGCAAGGATCTACCAAGAATAGTACCCCATGAGTAACTTTATGAAGACTAAACATGATTTACTTTACCATTAAACACCTGAGGTGTTCACCCTGTGGTATTTTATGTTCCTTTGATGAGCCTGCTTTGCAACACATGGTTCTTGACTCAAACACTGTCCTTGAGACTTTCCATTTATGCAGCAGAGGCTGCTAAGAAGTCCAAGACCTGAGGAAAGTTGAAGTCTTGCCCTGTGATGGGAGAGATGGACTTCCCTGCCTTATCTTCTGAAATTCTTTCACGCTTTACTAAATGTCGTTGCTTGTCTGTATTTTAGGAAGATATCTAAGCTGCCTTCATAAGTTAGTTGAACACAAGCAAACTCAAAAAGCTGTTAGGACCTTTGCATTAGTGCCTCTCCACTGGTTTTGTTTCTGTTCTGTGCTGGAGGCAGCTCAGCTGTATAGACCTAAAAATACTGTTAAAGAAGAAAACAGCCCTGGAAAATTAGGAAAGGGCAATGTGGCTTGATTAATTTTGAATATTTTCTTTCACTTGCCATTGCCTTTTCCACTTCAACTGAATGCTATTTCACACAAACCTGCACCAACTTGATACTTCAGTAATTAATTTAATTCACTACTAAGACAATGCACTGCACAAGGGGTGCTTTTCTGGCACTCAGAGCTTAGTCCCTCAGCAATGGTCTGGCCTCCCAAGTCAATCTTATCCCTAGGGCTCTGTGTAAAACCCACAGAGAAACATCTCTCAGCTGGATCCACCCATTGCAGGGAAAGAAATAGTCTCCCAAAATGAGAGAGGTCATCTGAATGTGCTTCTGAACAGGCTGCCCAGAGAGGGGGTGGGTGCCCTGTCCCTGGGGGTTCAAGACTAGGTTGGATGGGACCCTGGGACCCTGAGCAACCTTGTGTAGCTCCAGGCCTGGAGGTTGGTGTCCCTGCCTGTGGCAGAGGGGTTGGAGCTCTGTGATCCTTGGGGTCCCTTCCAACCCAGACCAGTCTGGGATTCTATGATTCTATGAGCACAAACACCAGGGATTCCTATGCCCTGGTACTGGAATCACTGGAGGAGGAACTACCCAGGTCACAGCACAAACATCTCCACGAGCACAGTCAGAACGGGTTTGGTAAGTGAAAGTGTACAGAGTGGGTCTTGACCCAGGACAGGGAGGATGGCTCCTTCTGGGAAGAAATATGGTTGCTGAAGGATTAGAAAAGCATATGATGGGAGGATGCAAACAGGAACCAGAGGTACACCTTCCTGTACACATCAAACAGCATGTTCCCAGCAGCCACCGTCGCACGGTCTGCCTTCGACTCCAGCACCACTAATGATGGGTGTTGCTAATACCTATGGTTCCTCTTGCTGCTGCCTGTGCATTAGAGCACCACAGATCTGGGAACCTCTGGCACAGGTTACAACCACAGCCTGAATTCCTCTTTGATACCACTTAAGCCAATGTGAGTTCTGAGAAACCCTTGCCACATGTTCCCTCCGTGACGCGCTGCCCAACAAGCAGCTCTTATTTTCTGCTGGCTTCAGTTTCAGAGGGATTTCTGTGTACTGTCCCCTACCCAGTGCTTTGCAGCTCAGTGACTTAGAGCTGAGTGACTGCAGCAATGCCAGTGCCTATGAAGAGAGCTATATGCTCTTCTAGCTACCTATGAACACAAACATTAGCACCCAGGGCTGTTTCTACCTACCAGCAACAGCACCTACACAACAGAGGCACCCCAAGGAATGCTTATGGCATCTGAGTCTCATCTGAAACAAGACAAGTCTGTCCCAAAGCCCTAAAACAACCCATCTATGGCAAAAGCCTGTGTTTAGCAAGCAACCACCAAACATTCCCTGCTGTATGTCCTTACTTCCAGTGCCATCACTCTGTAAGACATGAAGAGCTGTTTTCATCACTGGTCAGAGTCACCACAGAATCACAAGGCATCTTCCCTTCTTCCCCCACCAGCCATGGCTTAGTTCTAGGCCATGGAGTTCTCCATCAACAAACACCAACAGCAATCACAGGATTCTGTGCTCCTGCCCAGAGTAAAAACCAATCTTTGTGGATAAGTTTTTCTAGATCCTCCATGCAGGAGAAAGGCCATAAAGCTTCAAGCCTTCCTTAGGTTCCCTTCAGTGCAGAGGGAACTCAGAGGAGGAGGTGGTGTGAGAATGCTTGCTGTAACAGGAAATCTCTGGGGGGAAACCAAAGAACTTGTGCCCTTTTCTCTGGACCCTGTCTTGTTCTCCTCTGAGTCTGAGGAGCTCTGAGATGGCCTGCATAGTCTCTTATTACTCAAGCTTTTGGGAAGGATCAGTCAGGCAAGAAAAAGCCATTTATGAGGAAAGATGGGTTTTGTGGGAACTTACTGAGCCGCAGTACGTAGCCTTTAGGCTATGTGACTATTTACTTCTGCTCTAGATGTACTTTCAGCTTTCAGCAATGACAGCTACAGTCTTTTTTTTTTTTTTCATTTAAAAGTACTTGGTGCTAACAGAAAGAAGTTTTAACTTGAAATGCTAACTGACTTCCAAGAGGAGGAAGATTCATTAAGCAGTACCCACTAACCAACCCATAGAATTCAGGCTAAAGCCAGAAGACCCACTGTTTGAGCTTGTCACACAGTGATCCATCCAAAACACAAGGAGCTCTGGAGTCCTGAGAGCTGCAGCTACTTCTAAAAGTACTTCTCATGAACTTCTGTTCATGGGATATTTACATCACCACTTAACAGATACCCAAGGGTATTAAAGCTTAAATATACAAACTCCATCCCCAAAGGACCATTATGCTTTCTTTTTTTACCTATATCTGTACACACAGAATCTGTTGAAAATTAAGAGCTTTTTAAGAAACTAGGAGAGAAAACAGATTTATTGAATGTAAATTGATATTTTTTCCAGCCAACAAAATCCCAGCCAAACACATACATGTGCTCTGAATGAAATTATTTTTAAAAACAATTAACCTTTGGTCAGATTGGTTTTTACCACTTATTGGTAAGTCCTGGCTCCTCAGCCAACTAAACACAACCAACAACTGCTGTTCAGCTGGTACTGCAAGAAGGCACCAGCATCTTGTGGGGTTCCTGATGCTTTGCTATTGCCTTGAATTCTCCTGCACACAGACATTGTGCTTTGGAAGCAACATCTGTGTTTTATGCACATCTATTTACTTTCCTGTCATATCAACAGGAAAAAACCTCTGAGGGAAGTGTGTTCACTGAACCCATTATGAAAACCACAGACACCAAAGCAAGAGACAACCGTCAAAGACAACTCCTCTGGCACACAGGCAAAACCTTGGGCATCCCCTTCCTCTGTTCCTTCTGTGCCATTCCCTTATTTTTAAGACATTTCTAGGAGCCCCCCTCCAGGAAGGTCCAACTCAGAGGGCAGGAGCTGTGTACCCAGCACACATCACATGAGAATTACCCTCAGCAATGCCTACCTGCCAGAGCCCACCCCAGGCACTGTGCTCCTTTCAGTTAGTACCCCACAGTATCTCAGGCCTGCTGGGCCCACCTGAGTAGGAGATGCAGGAGTGTCATTCTCTCCCCCAGCACTGCAGGTTTTACACCACCACTGAAGGGTACAACACATGACACAGAACAATCTTAAAGCAGTGCCTTACCTTGAGTGAAGTTCTCTGTTGGGAGAGGATGCTGCCCAGGCTTCTGCACCACTTCAGCTCCATGCTCACCATTGAAACTGGCTTAAAGAAAGCAAAAAAAAAAAAAAAAAATAGGCAATTTCAGTCTTTGGGAATATCTCCTTCCAGGAAAAACTCAGTCACTAAACAAGATTATTTCTGTTTGTTAACAAATCTAATTCAGCACAAGACTAATCTAGACCCTCACTGCCTATAATGACCTCAGTAAATGTGGAAAACAAAGTGAAATTCTTAGGACAGGAGCTTCTTTGAGGGCTAATAGGGACAGTAAGATAGATTCCACCTGGACCTTACACTCACTTTCCAGTGCCCAGATTGCTCTGCTGGAGGATCCAGCATTTCTTTGGTTTGTAGGCTTCTGTTCTATGACTCCACCAAATTTCCTCTGCTGCCTTTTCAACAATCAGAAGCCAAGGGCTTGATCTACTTGTTAGTTTAAAAAAAACCCAAGCCAACTTCTTATCTTTTAACCCTCTTTCTGCTTCCTTCTCCACAGCAGCTGAGCCCACTTTCAGCAGCTCCTTGTTCACTGATGGCTGCTGTGTTTCTCAGAACTCATAAGCCCCCCTCAGCCAGAAGATAGGGAGGACCTGACAGCAGTTTTACTGTATGTATGACATGGCCAATGGCTATTGCCCATTTTGAAGTCCAGCACCCTCTCCTCTGGCTTCTTCCTCAAAGTGGAAAGAACAAAATGTTTGTTCCTGGGGAAGCAGCAGCTCCTGACTTTGCAGGAACTCAATGAGAAGCAGGAACTCCTGCCTCTCCAAAGGTGGGAATGCGCTGACACACCATGAAGGAGCTGCAAAGACTCTGGAACCATACTGAGTGTAAAATTCTCCTGGTTTTACATCTCAGTGCATCTTTCGAGTAACAAAATGTAAACCCACATCCCAGCACTGCTCACTTAGCACAAGACTGAGCTTGCCCATGTTTTGGGAGCCACAGTATTTAATCTGAATTAAGCCAGGGAAAAAATCAGCTCTGAGGTCCTTACTCTATCACAGATGTCTGAGATACTACTTGAAACTTGGGACTACCCTTCCAAACACAACTCGCTCCTCTGTTAACACCCAGCAACATATTTCAAAGAGAAGAAGTGGCTGTTTATGTTGTTGTTGCACTGCTACAGAAGTGAAACTGGTAACTTTGGCTTACAACCCTGTTAAGTGTTGACTTTCTCCTGCAGACACTTTTCCTTGCCCAAAGCTTTCAGAACAGCCCCAATTTCATGCTCTAAACTGGATCACCGTGTCCCTTGCACAATTTTTGTTATATAAAACTGCACTGAGCATATTATTATTTTACACATTACCCTTCCTCTTCTGTATCTCTTCTAAGATCACAAAGAACAATGAGTTGATGCCTGCTGCAAGTCTGAGCCAGGTTGAGGTGCAGATATTACAGACAGATAAGCAGAGCTCTCAGGGATCTGAGCTGCAATAACCACCTTACAGTTCAGCTTAATGCACAAAGTGCTGTTCGAGCCACAAATTAGCAAGACTATGGAATCAATTCAAGTAAAAAAAATAAGAACTTTGCTTTAAAGAATACCCTTTCAAATAAAATAAAATAAAATTAAATAAAATCTTTACAATTCTGTGAACAGTAATTTTCTCTCCCAGCATTTCTAAGGACAATCTTTCCATTTCTTGTGCAGATTTCCATACCAGCTTTTCTTTTTCACATGTATTAAACCCCAAACGTTTCCTTTTTCAAAGGTCATCAGGGTTGCTTTGACTCTCCTTTGTGAAGAAAGAAGTGAGAACTATATTTAAGCCTCATCTTTCAAGCCCACAAGTAAGGCTGGGCTTGTTTCCTTTTTAATAGAGGCAACCCAAAAATGACCTTGTGCTGCTCTAGCTGTCTTTGGAAGCCAAGGCTTCCAACTATGCTAAATCTGATAGAGGGGGGAACACCAAGAAAGGGAGTTTATTCACTTTTCAGAGAAATCCACGGTTAACTGCAACACTGAAAACAAGCATTAAGCACAACACTTCCTTCCTGGCTTGCGTGGGAACAAGCAGTGCTAGTGTTTGGAATAAAGGAACACCAGTTTCATCCAGTGCCATTTCGTCAGCATGCTGGTGCAGCCTCAGCACCACTGTGCTGAGTTTGCGTCATCCTCGCGACACACAGCCCCTCTACTGCTCTCTCAGGGAGTAGAGGAGGTCAAACTGATGGAAAATTAACCCATAGACACCTTCACTCTGCCAGAGAGATACAAAGAACACCACTGCAAACCAGGGTTGTGCCCAAGCAGTGCCACCTGCTCTCAGGAGGAGACGGAGTCCTGCTTTACACCCAGTGCCTGCCTGGTTCTGAGCAATGCCTGCAGGAAGGGCAAGCATTCAGCAGCCCTCACCAGCCAGCTGAAAAGGCTGTTTGTTTATCACAGGTGTCCTCCAGCTACCAATCCTGCCACTTAAATACTTCACAGAGGTTATGGCTCCCCACCATAAGAAGGACATTGAGGTCCTGGAGCAAGTCCAGAGAAGGGCAACCAGGCTGGGGAAGGGGCTGGAGGGCAAATCCTCTGAGGAGCAGCTGAGGGAGCTGGGGGTGTTCAGCCTGGAGAAGAGGAGGCTGAGGGGAGACCTTATCACCACCTGCAACTATCTGAAGGGAGGTTGTAGAGAGGTGGGTGATGGTCTCTTCAGCCAGGGGACAGGAGATGGGACAAGGGGCAATGGGCTCAAGCTGTGCCAGGGCAGGGTCAGAGCAGATGGGAGGGAAAAGCTCTTCCCTGAAGGAGCTGTGGGGCTGTGGCACAGGCTGCCCAGGGAGGGGCTGAGTCCCCTTCCCTGGGTGTGTTTAAAAAAAAGGATTGATGAGGTACTTAGGGATATGGTCTAGCATAGGATGGGAATGGTTGGACTTGATCTTCAAAGGTCTCTTCCAACCTTGTGATTCTGTGATAGGTCCCCAGCATGGACCACACTCCACACAGAGCGCGACAGAACCCAACAGGCTCAGGAACCAGAATATTTTCTACTAGCCTGGTCATTGTTTTTATTGCCACTTCAAAGAAAAGGATAAAATATCCCAATTTGATGCTCCTCAACCTATGCCATAATGTTACATCATAAATACAGCTCTTGGACAGCCTTCTGCTAACGTCCCTGAAGAGCCCACGAGCTCAGTATGAGCCACCAACTTCAAATCTTGAAGTAAGGTGCCTGCCAGCAGAGACAGGAGCTGGAGACAAGCACCCACATGAGCCAGTATGATCAGAGCAAGTGATCCTCCAAACCCTCTTTGAAGAGATTTTATCAGAGCTGGGCAGGCAACAGGCAGGTCATGAGTCACTTGCCATGAGTCACACTGCCACTAACCCCTCCCAGCAGTATTAGGATTTAAGGTGGAAAATTACAGGTGTGTTGTGGACCAGGGTTGTGTAACAGGTCAGTCTGCATGGCTGCACTTCAGATCCTTCCAACAGGTGTCAAGGAGAATGGCTCCAGCACGATGAAGGTGTAAGAGTGGTTACACCTCTGTAGCAACAGGTTAGGAGAGAAGCACCTCACCCAGATATCACTGTGATACACAATATTTGCAGCTAAATGTAACTTTAGAGTAGATGATGTCCTGTCTCTATACAAAATCCTTTAACCCAGTGAAACAAAAGGCAGATGCCTCATCACATGCTGAGTATTTAGGATTGCTTCTCCTGGTCAACAGCACCACAGAAGAGACCAAAAGGCGGAACACTGAGGCTAGTGTAGTTCCTGATTTGTAGAGGTTTTTCTCAGAGTATTACATCACATTAGCTCGCTTCCTCAAGCAGATTTCCTCTCCAGAGTCTGGCACTACTGGCTTGAACAGACTTCAGCATCACACAAACATTCCTTCCTCCTCCTCCCGAATGTGCAGTTAGATTTACCTCTAACCCTTGGGCAGCTTACAGCACAGGATGCTGACTCCCTTGCATTCAGATGTTAAGAAGTGTCATTATCCATAACCCCAGATAGAGGGGTGGACATTAGAAACTACATCCACCTCAACAGCCAGACCACACTTCTCAGCTAGGCACTGAGCTCTGCGTTACAAAGACTGTAGGAGACCATGCCTAGGCTGGAGAAGATGGGAGTAGTCCTTCTTCCCATTTTATTAATGCATCTTCTAATGCCATTGGCTCCTTCTTTTGATCTGTTGCATCCACAAAGTAAGACTACAAGCAGTGGTTGAGCTAAGCATGAGAGGCCCTCCACATCCAAAATGCTCAAGGTTTGTCTCCTTGGATATCTCTAGACAAAGTGGTACAAAATATGAAGCCATGACAGTGGTTACAATTGACACCATTCAAGAACATGCTCACATTGCTTGAATCTGAACCCATCTTGAATCTGATGTGCTGAGTTCAGCTCTGCCACACTCCCTGTGTCCATATGGAAGGGTATTTATAAACCACCCATAGCCAGCTTGTCTTTCAGAGAAGGCAGCAAGGCCCTGTCCATTGGGTGCTGGAATCCTGCAGAGCCTAATGCCTTAGGGATGATGGCAGAGCTCCTTTTAGGTCTGAACCTTTTCCTTCACAGCAGCAAGAAACCATCTCCGTGCGAACGAACACGCTGCACCAGCACGAAGAACCACCCCAGCTGCCAAGCTAACTGTGGAGACAGGAACTGCTGGTAGGAGGACAGGACAGGAGACAAGGTGCCTTTTATATCAGAGGTGCACTGAAGTGAGCCACAGGTGGAGAATGTAACTTCCAGGATAAAGACTTCCCAGTATTCCGTGCAGTGATTTTATCCTTCAAACGTTTTGACAATCATGACGCCGAATTAGCATTCGGATTGCAGGGAAACTGTGGCTGGGATTTTCAATGCCTTGTGCAACACACTGAAGTCAACCAGTTTCCCACTCTGAATGTATGAACACACTCTGGGATTCCTGTGCTCCACCCTTCATTGCTTATTATCAGACTGAAGCTAATGCAACAAGAGCTGAATGGGTTCAAGAAGAACTTCTTTGCAATGACCCTCACTGCTGGCACAAGTATGTGGAAAGACTGAAACTCAACTTGAGGGAGGTGCTGAGCGTGTGATTCTGACAGGATAAGCAGGGCTGCTTTTGTCTGTGGAAGAAGGACTGCTGATTAGAAGAAATGCCTGAAAATGTCTTTCAACTCTTCTCTGCTGACTGGAGAATACCTTTCAACGTTCTTTTCTTATTGGAGAAGTCAGCTTTGGTTGCTTCACGGACAGAGGATGGGGTTTGACACCTACTGTTTGCTTCTACAAGCTCCCAAGTCTGTAGATCACCCCTCATGGTTACATAAACTGGGCTAAATATGATTTCGTGACTAACTCGTACAGGCAGCAGACAGGAGATGTGTCAGTGACACAGGGAAAAGAGATAGAGCAAACACTTTCCAAATATTCCCTTATTCTGAGGGCACTGCCACTCTGGAGTACTCATGGCTGAGGCAGATTCTCAATACGATTTACAGGAACACACAAACTCTCAGGTACCTACTGTTTAGGCTCAAGCATCTTGAAAATGGAAGTTTCAAAACTGAGCATGCACTCAGGGCAAAACTCACAAGTTTATTGTTACTCACTTCTCAGAACCCTTTCAGTCCTCTTTCACATCCACTGCTCTGGCCTGGAGTAAGCAATAACATAAAAGGGGGGCAAATGAGACTTTGAGGCCTTTGTTTCTGTTACTGCTCTTTTATTGGGACCAATATAATAAATTTCTACTCAATGTGCAAAGGTTTCTCACATGAGTTACATAGATAAAGAATTCAGGCAGCACTTGGTTTCATTTAAGCTGTGAGGGAAAGAAGAGGAAGAATGAAGTGGCAGAGGAAGAAAGGAAAATGGGAAGAAATGCAGCAATTTGATTTGACTATCCCCTGTACAGACTATGTTAAACTGGCAGCACAAGAGAATTTGAAGAAGATCTCAGAAGGAGCTAAATTCACCTTAGTTACAGTTTCTTAAAGCTTTCAAGTTCTTAGTGATCAGTATTTGTTGTATTCACCTCTTCTATTTGCCAGGAGAGAAGACTGTGAGCATGAACTCCACGTGTAGGTAGGCTTCTTCCAAATGCCTCTATGCTTTAAGACAGCTTGGGACAGACATATTCTTGTCATACTGGAACAGGCATCGTTTGGACAACTGAAGACAAAACCTTTGTCTCTAGGGAATAGTAAGTTTCTAACTCAGCATTTCAGGCTCTGCAGAAGAACCCTAGACTACAGATCCAGGTCTCAGAGAATTCAACCCCAGCTTTTAACTGCTGGAAATCAGACAGCAATTCAGACTTAGCACAATGGTATCTGGGCTATTTAACACCCCAGATATTCAGAAGAGTGAGGTAATGCCATAGGAATTATTCCATTAACAAATCCAGATCACTTAAATGTAATAACCTTCAGCTGATGAAACACTCTTTGCCTATTGTGCCAGTCTACCAGTAACTTCTTCTGACCAGCAGTTTAGAATTTTTTGCGGTAAGGCTGAAAGACTCTGCTGGGAAGAGTATGGTAAGATTGCACTCCTTTCAAGACAGGACAGAGAATACATGCAACTTTTGGTCTTCATTTCTAGTAGGTAAGACCAGGATTCGATCTGGACTGTCTTTGACCCTGTCAGGTCAAATGGGGCAAAACATCCCCCAGAGACAATAGCAACTATGGGTCAGGCATCCCTGAAGCCTGGCTTTAACCATGCTATTTCTATAAAACCAAGGTACCAAATCAGCACATGCACAGGACAGTTAATGTCTCTGCAAGTGAGCCAAATGGTCCAAAGACACTGGAAAGGAGTGAGCTAAGAGCTCAGGCCTCTGTGTAAGGACTGTAGGTGTCAAGCTACATGGTCTGCAAAGGAGGATGAAGCTTGTTATCATGGCCAACTGTGAGATCCCATTGGTTTCAGCCCCTCAGGATTTTCCCTCTCCCTATCAAAATTCTCTGCTGGTTCCACAAGCACTTGAAAATGCAAGGGCAGCATGCTTTGATGAGCTGGTGGCAGGAGAGATGGGCCACTTCTGAGAGACCTGGGACCTCTCCCATCCCCGGGTAAGAGCGTCCTCTGGGAAGTGCCGTTTTTATATTCACTGTATCCCTCCAATGCCCTGGCTCCATTAATTAATGGCAGCTTTCCAGTGCTCTGCTTAGTTTTACTGCCAAGTCAGGATCATGCTGGGGGACAAATAAGTAAAGTCTATTAAAGGAAAATACTGCAAAGAAAACCCAAGTCAGCAGTTACACTATGGATATTGTGGCAAAATTCAAAGCAGCAGCAGATTTTTTTGCTTCAGATGAGCAATAATGCTTCCCCAGTGTACTTTCCTATAACTCTGATGCTGTCCAGGTCTGCAGCCAGAGGGAATGAGAAGTAAACTCTCTCTTTTCCCTGAATGCTGATGTCTGATTAGAAAAAAGATACTTGCTCTGCCCGCCCTACTACTCCTCCTTTCATTCCTCGTGTGTCTGTCCAGACACATCATCTATTTATTGCTTCCTTCTTGCATTCTTTATCCCAGTTCCAAAGAATTGCCATTTCTGGGAATTCCTTTCTATGTTCCACCATTAAGGGCTGAAGCTCTTGTTCTAGCTGGTTGATTTTTGGTTATCTGTTTGCATTGTCCTCTCATTTTCTAGCCTGAAAAGCTCAGCTTGCCTTATGGGTGAGCATTCCTCAGTTCTGACCTTGGCTAACACTCAAAACACTTTCCAAAAATTGCTTTATTTTCTCTTAATACAAAAAAGCACCAACACAATTTGAGCTGGTTTGTAAAATGATTCTCTGCTAAACTTTGCTAACCCTTCTTCTATCCTTTCATGCCAAAGGGCTCTCTCAGGAAGTCTCCAGCAGAATTAGAGGGATTCTCAAAGTATAGCCTAAGATATATGCTAATCTTTTGAGGAATGAGGAATTAGAGGCAGAGAGACAAAGCCACCCTACTACAGCACAGTGGAGCCAGAATATGGCAGAACAGAGCAGAAGGTGGCACCAAATGGGAAACAGAGAGACAGCATTTTTTACCAGAGTCCTACTGTACAAGTTTTGCTTCTAAAGGATGTTGTGAAAAGGCACTAAACTTAGTGTGGCAAAGTCTTTGTTCCTAAGCACTAGACACAGCCAAAGCTGGGTTATCTGCACAGCTCAGCTACCCTGACACTCCCCACCTCCTGCAGCTGACTTGTAACTATTGATTCCTAATTACAGCTGCTGACTGCTCCTTCCACCTCCTACTGCAACTTGCTGTCCTGCCTAGACTACTGGCTCAGGCTTTCTACAGCACCAACATGCATAAAATGAAAGGAGACTGGCAGAGATTTCATTTGCTCTCCCTTTGCTACTGCAGGCTCCTCCGGCTTCTTTACAAAGCTCCTCCAGAATCTCACTCCTCTAGTGGTTGAAAATCTAATTTCCAGGCTAATTTGTACCAATTTGTCCTCGTGCTAGCATTGATTTTTATGATAAAGACCTTTTCTTCCCTTCTAGGATTTACTTTGCAGTGAAGTGTTCGCAGTGAGACCCCACATTTCCCTCTGAGTCTTTGCTTTGCTAGGCAAAACAAACTCATCTCTCTTAGTTTTCTCTCATCTGCTGGCTTTCTGTCCCTTACTCATCCTCCCAGCCCCGTTCTGCACCTGCTCCTGCGTGAGTACATTTTTCTGACAGAACTGTACACAGTGTTCTTGGCACACTCTTGCATCTTGGTTTTAAACCTCCCTATTTGTAGCAGGACTGTCTCCTTGAAACTATCCTACAACCCTATCAGCCCCGACACTTCTCCACCATATGTTCCTATTGCTATCGAAGTTCCTCTGCTGCCACCAGCAGCCTCCTCAGCACTCAGCTCGTTCCCTCTGCTACTCCCACCTGCCAGCACCTCGCACACATCATTCCCATGCCGGCTGAGGAGCAGCTCAAAGCTGGTGCCAGTGCTCAGTCCCATGCTCTCTGCACTTCCCTGGGGACCTACTCTGTAGGTACCAGTCACACTGCCCCGCTCCCCAGCTTTAAAACAAGCAACCCCCCCCCCCCCCCAAGAAGAGACCCCTGATCCTGTGTCTCCTTCCCTTGTTGGTAGACTCTTCTAAATGCCCCTGACTCTGGCTTTCAACCCTGGACCTTACTGTGGCTCAGTCAGTGGTGACTGGAGGGCAGAACCTCCCTTAGGCCCTCAAATCTAAGGCCTCTGACCTATTCAGAGTTACACAGCCCTTCCCTAGACTCTACAAGCTCCAAAATGCAGCCAAACAGCCTCTTCACAATGGCCAGATACATACACCAAACCATCCCTGCTGCCAGGAACACCCTTGTCTTAACATGAGGCAGTTCTCCTCAGGCTTCCCTGCTAATGCAACACCGCTTCCCTGCTCATGGGCAAAAATACCACAGGCCTCATTGCTCTGGGGTTTCCCTGTAGCTTCTAGTGTTGCACACAGTTATGATGCTTCCCAGATTACAGCCTTTCAAAGATCCCCTTTCAGTATAAACCCAGACAGGGAATAAGTGGCATACGAAATATCATTTAAGAACAAGCAAAGGCTTCTTCATACTTGCCTAGAGAATCAGCTTGGACGTAGCTGAACCCAGATCTCAGCCTAGGGAATAAAGAATTCTTCCCTTTTCCAGCCCTCAATCCAATTCTGTGAATTGGGGTAAGTGGGGACATCTGTTGTCTTGTGGAAACAAAATTCCAAGGAGCACACCCATGGGAACACATCCAGGGCTGTTTCAGTGGCACGGTGCCAGCCACTGCCCTCATACCCTTCACTCACTCACTGCTCAGATCCTGGCCGTAATAACAGTGTTAAGGTCACACAGCATAAACCAGTTCATGAAATCTGCTTGGTCTACAGGAACTCAAGAGCTGTCACTCATCCTCTTATCACTGCATTTGTAGCAAAGCCATCTGCATCTTTATTTCTGACTTCTGGAGAGTTTAGCCCTCCCTGGAAGGTAAGAGTTTCTTTCACTGCACTGTTAAGAAAGCCTTTAAACCCGTGGAGTGGGGTGAACATGGCAGCTATGTTGTGCTAAGGGCAGACCAGTTTTAGCACCACACTGCTGACCCAGGCTTTTCTGCTGGGATACGTTATATCTTGAAACTACTGATGCCTGGATTGTGTACCAACTGTAATTAAAATACCCTACTTACAAACTCAACTGCCACTGCAGTCCTGCTCTTCCACTGTGGATCCTATTCCCAAACTGGACTTGATTTTATAAGTCTTTTCCAACCACAACAAGTCTTTGATTCTAGGATTACTTAAAACAAACAAGCTGTTTCTATGGCATCAGTTTGTTTTCTTTTAACTATGTGGTGTAATAGCTGCATGGAATTAATTTAAGACATAAACTCTTCACCTGTGCTGTGAGTCACGCTGGAATTTGGTTCCCTGAACTGTAGCTTCCCACCAGTGTCTGCAGGGCTGACTGCTGAGGTACCACAGAAACACCTTCCTCAAGAGCAGCAAAGGCCCACCCTCCACTCAGGGAATCTCAGTGCAAAGCAGGACAGGAAAGAAAACTTCAGCTCTATTAGCTCTGCAGTGCCCCAGTCACACATGCTATCCCTGAATCACAGAATCATTAAGGTTGGATAAGACCTCCAAGATCATCTAGTCCAACCTCCCCCTACCACCTATATTACTCACTAAACCATGTCCCAAGGCTCCTCATCCAACCTTTCCTTGAACGCCCAGAGGGCCGGTGACTCCACCACCTCTCCAGGCAACCAGTTCCAATGCCCAGCCACCACTTTGGAGAAGAAATTTCTCCTAATTTATAACCTGAATCTCCCCTGGTGCCTCTTGCAGCCATTCCCTCTCATCCTATAGCTAATTCTCTGTGAGAAGAGGCTGACCCCCAGCTCACCACAACCCCCCTTCAGGTAGTTGTAGAAAGCTATCTTCCCTACTTAGGCCATCCTGGGTATTTTGCAACACATTTGTGTTGTTTGCTTGGGCAACACCTTGGAGAAGAGAAGCAGGCATGACAACACTTGCCATTTCCTCCACACGCAGGGTGATGGCCTCTGTGGAAGAGGTCCAATGATGACAGCACGCTGACCTTTCATAGAATCATAGACTGGTCTGGGTTGGAAGGGACCCCAAGGATCACAGAGCTCCAACCCCCTGCCACAGGCAGGGACACCAACCTCCAGGCCTGGAGCTACACAAGGTTGCCCAGGGCCCCATCCAACCTGCCCTTGAACACCTCCAGGGATGGGGCACCCACCCCTTCTCTGGGCAGCCTGTTCCAGCCCCTCACCACTCTCTCTGGAAAGAACTTCCCCCTAATATCTAATTTAAACCTTCCTTCCTTCAGCTTTAATCCATTTCCCCTTGTCTGCAATGTCTGCCCTTTGAACAAGCTGATTCCCCTCCTGTTTCTCTGCTCCCTTCAGGGACTGGAAGGCTGCAATGAGGTCCCCCTGCAGCCTTCTCTTCTCTAGGCTCTTCTCTAGGCTTTCCCTGTGAGAGGGACAGGAGAGGCAGCAGCTGTTTGAACAGCATGCTCCTGCTCAGGATAAGAATTATTTCACACCTGACATGATGTGCTACAAGCAGCACAGGAGGACAACCATAGGAGGGCAGCTTGTGCAATGAAGGAATTTTTAGGACGTTCACTACAGAGAGTTGGGTTTAAATCCCAGTGAGAAACATCTAGGACTTGTCTCCTCACAGTGCTAAGGAGTGGAACAAAAAGCACCTTTGTTGGGACAGGAGGACTAGTAGAAAAGCCCCATCAAAACACCCTCTTGGGAAGAGCCTCTTTTCAGAACAGATAGTTCTTAACAGAGTCCAGCAGCTCTATTTCAGAACTTCCAAATTACAAGCAGTTTATCTTAGGGGCTTTTATCCCACATGCACTGGTATTACTTTGCCCCAACATGACAGGAGGAGTGAAATATTTTATTACTTTTTAGGTCATTACAATAAATTGCTACTTATTACAGAAGAAGATGTTACCTGCTTTGCTAGATAAAGGCGTTCCTGAGGGTTGCAATGGCACTGCCAGACTTCCATTCCACTGCAAACAAGGGACTTTGTGTTCTAGAGAATAAGATAAGGTTTGTCAGTCATATTAAGCAGCAGCTGTTCTTATCAATTAAAAAAAAACAACAAACACCAAAAAAACCCAGTAACCACTGTTTTTTGTTTTCTTACATACTATGCATACTGTGACCTATTCTGTTACAAGTCTTTACTTAGCAAACAAGCAGTAAACATTAGCAGCACAACAATTCTAAATGGATATAACTCAACCAAAAATTCAGAAATCCAGAGCAAAACATTTCTGAAACTCAATCTCTGGGACACAGTGTCCTCACAGGAAATTTAATTCTGATTAAAGAAGGGGGAAAACAACTTCACAAGCTTTAACAGTGTCAGAACTTCCCAGGAAAGGGTAATTCTGAGTTAGGCTAATGCATGTTAATTCTGAGAAGCCTGAGCAGGATTTTTTGCTAGGGCCAAAGTCCAAGAGGATGAGGACGGAGGAATTCTGCAGGGATCCCCGGCACAAACAGTGAGGTTACAGGAGGTCAGGCACGCTGGGTGGAGAGCGCTCCAGGGCTGAGCAGAGCTTTGGTGGAGGAGTAAGGCGCTGCCAGATTAGAAGAGCAAGGAGCAAGGGGGCTGCTTTCACTCCTCTGCCCACTGCGGGTAGAAAAGCAGCAGGTCAGACCTCGGGAGGGAGAAGTGTCACACTCCTGGGTGGGACAGACCCCTCTGCCCACAAATGGGCACTTCAGGCGCCTCCGGCAAGCGCCCACACCTTCCAGAGGGGTGCTCAGGAGCGGGATGGTGCCTCCCTTCTTGCTTTGCCAGACTGCATGAGCAGGGGAAAACATTAACAAGTGCCAACTGCTGCAGAGGCAGGAGTTAAAGCAGCATTTCCTTGTGATCAGGACAAGCAGCAGGCTACAGGGTATCCATCCAGAGGCATTCTACTTTGAATTTCGGTGCTCATGACTCATGAACTATTGTGCTCGTGACCTACCCTGGCCTTAATCCTGGGCCTACTTAGTAACACAATTACTTTATTACAAAATGAAACGCTTGTTTAATACTTGACTAATTTCATTAAATTATCCAGCTTTCACAAATTACAAATGCCACCTTTCCAAAGACACTGTTTCCACTCTCTAAGTATTTATGCCCCTTTTCCGTCCCACACAGGCAAGGACAGCATGGAAAAGCCAAAATGAAAAGAGTAACTAGTTCCACACTCTTGGCTTTACTGCTGGTCAGTAGGGCACACACAATGAAGACCTGAAGCAGAACAGGTGACACCTTTGCTGGGCTCACAGAACCCGGTGTGGAGTTTATTGCACAATTCTGCCTCACGTGTGTGTGCACACGTGTGGGGTGCTGCAGAGCAGCAAGTTGTGATGCTGAACAAAGGGCTCCTGTCTGCTGACACAAACAAGACAAAAAACTCACTGACCTGGAAGCTAAAGTACAAACTCTACTTTCAGCACGAGCGCTCGCTGCCCACAGCCAGTGAATGAAGAAGCCCTGTTCGAGCCAAGTGTGATCTTAATCTGCTCTTCTCGAGCAAAGGCAGCACGTGCCAGGACCGTGACTCCCACCCAGCAGCAGCAAAACCACATGAAGGACAATGCAAGGCAAAACTACCTTTTCAATTTGGATTTTGCTGTCACCAGCTTCCTCCGAATTATCTAGCATCAAGAAACGTACCCAGGCAAGCCAACAGTGTTGGCAGGGGAAGAATTACACAACGAGATACTGGCAGGGGAATAGAGTACTGAAAGCTAGAGAGAGATGAAGCAACCTGTGAGAAAAGCTTCTAAGCACTGCAGCAACAGAAACACACCATGAACCTGAGCAAAGGCTCAGGGATGGACTCCAGAAAAGCAGCAAGCTCAAAGTCAGAAGGGACAGTGACAAGGTCTCTCGCAGGTAAGTGGCAGAGCAATTTGAAAGGAGAACAGATTTATCAGCTTAGCAGCCTCTAGTCCCTGGCAAGGCTTAAATCAATGGCTGGATGCTTCTTTCACAAAATAGAAGTACTAGATATCACCAGGTGAGCCAACTTCAACCCAGCTGGAGTGAGCAGGGTGACTCCACTGAGGTCACTGGAGTTGTAATTGCTTACTCTGGATTCAGAGCTGCAACATCAAAGCAGTATGCAAACCTAAGTAATTAATCATAAGCCAAATGCCAGGCCAGGAGTTTTGCAACAATTCATGACTTTTTCAATAACCCAAGCAACTGTGTTCACCTTACAGACAGTCTTGGATGGAATTTTGATGGCAGAAGCCAGCTCTGCTCCCTAAGGACGGACTTCACTGCAGCAGGCACCATGCTATCGAGCTGCTGGGCTTGCCCCACTCTATGCATGCTGTAGCACATACACCAAACACAGGAGACAAACTAGCCATCAACAAAGGAAGAGGCTGGTGGGGACCCAAAATGACAGACAGCAGCTAGCATGAAGTGGGAACCAAAATGTCCCATGTAAGAACTGCTGAAGACATCCCACTAGAAGCAGAGCTCTGCCCCCCATGCACTGGGGCAAGTGGTACTTTGTGACAGCCCTTGAGTAGAGGGCTGCTCTCCATGGAACAAGGCTCCTCAGAGTGCTGTGCTTGGTCCACTGTTGCTCACCCACTGCCTGTGGTCCACCAGAAAGCCATCCACACTAGAGAAGGGGCTCTGTTCACTCTCTTAAGTACAGACATTAAGGAGAGATGTTCAGAGTTTACCCCCCATATACAACTTGTACCTTATGAAGACTCAGCTCCACACTTGTACTTGTTTCAGAGTGGCAAAGCAGGAAAGTGGCAGCACAAGCCACCCCTCCTAAAGCCTCAGCTTCATTTTAACTCACCACTTCTCAAGAATCTCACCTTCTCTAGATGAACTTCATGTAATCATTTCTTCACCACTCCTGTCCTTCTCCATCTCACCTGTCATTTGTGTACACCCAGGTCCTGCAGTGTTTAGCTCTACCAGAAGCAGCTGTGAAAACTACCCTCATGCTATAGCTCAAGACTGAGTTTCTCCAAACTGAACTCTTCCCTGGCCACACTCTCCCAACCTTTCTTCACACAAACAGGAAGGAGTAACAATAACTACTTCCTACTCTCCAGGCACTACCATCCCCCCAGGGAACAGCTGGGATGGATATACCATTTAAAGAACCTGCAAAGGGAGAAACAAGTACAGCTGCAGCTAGGCTGCCAGAATGATTGAGCTCTTCCTGTGACTCTGCTGAGTTCTTCCTTTCTCTGGGTTTCTCACCACACCTGTGAGTCCCAGATATTTAGATAGCAAACTCTTTGCCACGCTGCAAATTCCACCCCAGAAGCTGAGAACCTCTGCAATGTCTCCTGATGCTCCTTGCCATGGCAGGATGACCTCAGAACATCCCAGCTGTCAGAAAAGATGAAGCTTGAGACTACTTATGTAGCCCTTTGAGGCAAGCTGAACTCAGAGCAAATGTTCACATACTCACTGGGGACCAGGCCCCTTCCTCCCCAGGCAGCAGCTTGCTCACACACCACTGTTCTAAGGCCTTCTGTCCTGGGGCCACCTTGCTGACATAAGCATGGTTGTCACCACAACGCTGACAGGGTAGCTACAACTGAAATGATGTGGTGATGCCTGCTCTGCTCAAAATGCTAGGATGCAAGGCACAGCAGAGTGCCCCTTCAGGTCTGCAGGTGAGAGGAGAAGGTGGAGCAGATTTTTAGAGTTAGAAGCTGCCACTTAAAGCTGCAGTTCTGCCATCAACCACATAAAGGAGACAAACCATGGAGACCACAACATGTGGCAGCACTTTTCTCCCTGCCTGCAGATGTTCATGCACTCTGAAAGCTACCCTTGCTTTTGTGAACAGGATGCACCTCTCAGCACTCTGAGTTTCTGGTTTCTCTGTGCGTCACACTCTCCTCAGGCTGAGATGTGCCTGCTACAGAAACACTAGTGCTGGTACTTTGGCTTTACTCCCACATCCTTTGGTTTGATATTGGCAGTGCTGGAAACCAGCAAAGCAAATCTGATTTTATGCTGCAGCAGGGTGGTGTGTCCTGGTACTGAGAAGCAGATGAGATGGATCTCATCAAAGTTGGCTCATTCTTTGCTCTCTGTGGATACAACTGAAGAAGAGGTTGCCATAGGACAGTCATAGACCCTTCTTAAATAACTGAGTACCCCACAGCATCTGTAGAAGGTATTCTTACAATAAGCCAGCAGAGGGGTATTATTGCAACTGCAGAGGGAGCAATAATGCACCCAAGGTCAGGCCTGCAGATCATCACGCAGCAGGATCTGAATCCAGCTTTGGTGAATCCCAGGATAAGATGGAACCACTGGCAAGTTTCCAAGAGCAGCATTAAACTACCCAAAAGTAGCAAAGTGCAATGGCAGCTTATTCGCCTCTGACATCACAATAGCAGATGGAGAAGAGATGGAAGTCACATCTGCTTTGGGTGCAGCTGGAATTCCTCAGGCCTTGCTCGTGGGCAGGAACTGCTGCAAACAGGTTCCTCCTCCTTTGTCATCCCTGCCCACTCTGTCCCCACAGTGAATCCAGAGGCAGATGGATTTTCTTTCCTCGGGCATGAGAGGAAGATGCCTGATGCAGTTTGCTCAAGAGCATGCCTCTTGAAAAACAGCTCATCTTGCAAAAACTCCAGTGCATCTGCATGCACCCCATTCCCCAAAGGCCTGATCCCAGGATCCAGCCCAGAAGGAAACTTAGCATGGCATTCAGTTCAGCACAGCACACCAAGCATGTTCCTTGGTCTGCTCTGTTCCTCCACTTAGAGAGTAACACAACCCTCATGCACCCTCAAAACCCCCAAGTAACATGAACAGTCTGTTTAGCAATCTGCTTGTACTTTTTACCCTTGAAGGGTGTTCTGTGACCCATCGTGGCAGTGAGGGGTGAAATGAGAGAGATGATATAGGTCAGTGCCCCACCAGACACCACTCCTGCTTGCAGGCAACGCTCAGAGGACACCACACCAGGCCAGAGGGCAAATCATCAGCACAGTTCAGCCGCAGCCTCTAAACTCCAGGCGTGCCAGCCCGAGTGACCTGGCATACCCAGGGAGGGGACTGCAAGGCAGAGGGAAGTTGGCTACAGGTCTGATTCTATAACTAAGCCACATTTTAGAACAGCCTTGAGGTGACAGTAACTTCTGCCACCTATCCCAACTGCAACAGCTGAATGCACAGCATGCTTTGGCCATGACCCTGGGGCTGCAGGATGGTAGAATTAACCAGCCTCCTTACTGGTTCACTGGGGACCGGTAAGCAGCTGCCAGGCAAGAGAAACAGAGAAGGACTGTGACATGCCACTTCACAGGGAGGAACATCTGGAACTTCCAACACTTAAAAAGTGTATCAAAACATCTATGGAAGAGCAAACAGGCTGGAAACTGGATGAAGTTACTCTTGGTATCTCATCATCTTCAGGACTGTGAGAGAAGCCTTCTCTCACTTGCTGTTTGTGCCTCCGGATGCAACCCTGAGTAGAAATGGTAGTTCATTAAAACTTAAATACAGCTTTTGAAAACTTGCCCAGACAAACAAAATGTTAATGTAAGTTTTGGCTTGGTCTTCACTGCTTAGGAAATGACTCCTTTCCTGGAATAAAATGAGTTGTACCAGCTTTGTTATTCCAATCACCATAGGCACAAGTATCACCTGCAATGTGCATGAAGCACACCACCCTTCAGGTCACCTGGTCCTCCTTTGCAGCTCTCCAGCACGGAGGGAAGGGTGTGCAAGCAGCCTACACACACAGTACAATGCTGGTGTTCTTTCCTCAGCAATTAAGACTGAGGAAAACACAGCAACAGCCTACCATACAGAAGCTGCTCTAAGGAGTCAGCTTTCTCCACCTCAGGACAGGAGCAGCAGTACTCAGCTTTACTGGCAGCAAGGAAGACTGGCTACAGAGGGTAACCTTTTAGCAGGAAGAACAAAGCACCAGAACAGATCACATGCAAAAGTCCTTATCAGTACTGGAGGCCTTTTAGATCAGGCTGGGCAAACATTTGCCAGGAATGATGTAAGCCAAGCTGATTCTTACTTGGACAAGGCAATTGGGCTACATGACTGTCAAGCTCTCTTTCAACCCATTTTGATCTATGGCCCTGCATCGAGGGACTGAGTGCTGGCCAGTACTCCACACACATCCAGTCTCCTGGCTCCCCAGAGATTCCCCATGCCACCCTGGTGGAATCACTCTGTGTCCATCAGTTCCTCACCTGGAAAGGAGCTGCATCCCTACAAGACCAGAGACTCAGCTGAGGGCACAGTGAGGATAAATCCATTTCTTTGACTCTCTAAGACCCCTGAGAAAGTCCCTGTCACCCCACATCTTGGGTGGAAGACTGAAAACACTTGTGCAAGTGGTACTTGTGCTTCAGGGTGCTTACACAGAAATTACACCTGAACAAGAACAGTACTCTCTCTCTGTCCTCCAGTGTAATAGAGATTGTCCAAAACCATGGAATAATGCAGCCCTAGAGGGACTTCAGGTCTCCCATTATCAGCTTGAGGTACAACTCCAGTGGTACCTCATGTACAGTTGCAAGCTCTAAGACCCCCTTCCCCATGTAAGCCCTGTAGGAAAGATCTGTTCTTCTGGCACAGGAACAGAGGTTAAAGCCCCTTTGCAGCTGCACCTGCCCGCAGCCCTCTGTTGACCCGTGTGGGCTCCCTACCCAGTGGGGAGCATGGGTAGACACGGCTAAGCTGGGACCACAGCACCATCTGCAGGGCTCTGCCAACGGCCAAGCTTTACCAGCTCCTCCTCGGGGCCGGACAGCGTTACCCTGGTAGGTACTTCATGCCTGGTAACTCTCCAGAATACAGACAAGAGTGCACACACAACCTCACTCTGCAGGGTTCTGGAGGAAAACAAAGCCCCCCCTCTGACAGCATCACTTCAGGGAACAAACCACCCTCTGATACAATCCAAAAGACCAAGTAAGGCCCAGGAAACTCAACTGTGCCA
The DNA here is from genome assembly GCF_964237585.1 of Gallinula chloropus. NCBI lineage: Eukaryota > Metazoa > Chordata > Aves > Gruiformes > Rallidae > Gallinula > Gallinula chloropus. Next base: position 20,527,931 of record NC_140097.1, read on the forward strand.
GACACTGGGTTATGTAAAATGCCGACTGAAGCATCAGCCTTCTGTGGCCTGAGGGAACAGCGCTGCTGCTACAGAGCTCAGTGCACAGGACATTGCTGGTGTCAGCAGCCTCCCGCTCCCAGGCAACGCAGACGCGGCCGGGAGCCTTCGCCAGGGCGTGGGGAGTGCTTGTGGGTCCTTCAAACCACCCCCCCCAAAAAGCTCTGCGGTGCTTCTGTCCCGAAACAAGCCTGTGCCACTGCACACACAGCGTGCCACCAGCAGCGCCCCTGGGTGCCAGCCCCACAGATAACCCAGCCCCCTGGGAGGAAACCATTTCTCTCCCCTCTTGTCTTGAGGAGAAGGTCAGCAGCACCATGTGATTTCCCCAGGCACACAACCACCCCGCCACGCAAACCCACAGAAATGCATGGGTTTTTATTGCTGTTTTAGCTATGAATATAGGAATTTAACACTTCTCCCCTTGGATTAGACCAAGAGTCTGTCTCACAGAGAAAGTGTCTTGCTCAGAGCTCTGACAAGTGATTGATGCTTCTGAGAAAAGGGTCTCTGCAGCCCAGCCACCAGCGCTCTCAGAGGGACAAATAACTCTAGCCTGCTGCAGGGAATCTGCCTACCCCTTGAAAAATGCAACATGATGCCTTTTAACACTCTCAGAAGCCAGTGAACTGTCCAGCTTTTAAAGTATTCTGCAGAAGTTCGGGCTGTGTGTGCTCTGTTTCACACATGAACACTGCCACAGCCCAGTGAAACCTGTGAACTCTGTTGAAAAATTAAAGAAATCAGTCTGACAAAACTGAACTTTAAAAAAAGACCTTAAACTACTATTAAAAACAAACCAAACAACACCTCTTTAACCAGAATTTGTAGTCTGGGGTGTGTGGAGCAGTGGGGAGAATAAATGCAGCGTGAGCAGTACAATGGGGTGAAAGGTACTGAGCACTCACTTCCACTGGCCCAGCAAGCGGTTCCATTCAGACTTGGAGACTGGACCGCTTGGTTTCCTTTCTGACCTTCCTTCCCAGACTAGTTCTGCTCAGGAAGGGAACTCACAACACTGGAAACAGCATGAAGGAGCTTGAATTTAATCCTGCCATTATTTATAATGTCATGATGCTGACCATCCATCTCAGGGACTTCTCTCAGTGTTGTTTCAGGCAGCCCTACTCTGAGTCATCCTCCTCAAAGTAACAGACCTCAGCTATTCCCACGGCTGTCAAGAGATGGATCCTACTCCAAACTCAGCCTGTTGTCAAATTCTGTACAAGTCATCTCACCTCCTGTTCTTTCAACTTCTCCATCTGTGAAACTGGAGCAGGGATTCTGGCCTCCTCTGTAAATCTTGCATTTGAACCCCTTCCGTCGCTCTGAGAAGCGATGTGCAGGTGCCTGATGTTTATTCAGGTCTGCTAGCACATCTGGAAATGTAATTGCACAACAATTCTTGTAAGGACACAGAGCTGAAGCACTATCTTTATTACAGTGTTTGGATTGTTTCTGGCAGCATCCACCAAGTGTCAGGTGCTGTAGGTTCAGATAGTGTAACATGTGCACTGATCCTTCAATGACATGTCACTTGCTGTTTGAGGTCTACTCCAAGGTATCAGGATCCTGGAATAGAACTGTATTTGAAATGTGCAGGTTAGTCATGTCCCATTACACCAGCAAATCCATGTGCTGATACAAGCCAGAGTTCAGACCCATCCTCCAACCTGGGCACATTCTATATAAATTTCACTGGAGCCCAAAACCAGAGTGAAATTCTTTCTAAGTCAAATGGGTGACCTGACATGTTGATAAGTTGTATTTTAATTTCAATATCTGGAGCTGTGAACTCTTCTGTATTGGGTCCTGAGATTAATGAGTCACTTTAACAAAGCAAGCTAAGAAATTGCATGCATTTCCCCAAAGAAGGTGAAACACCTCTACGTGCTCTACTGAACTCCTGCATCTCTGGCTGAAGGCTGTATCAGGAAACAAGGTGGTCTGCAGAGAGAGCTCAGTGTACCAGGGATGAAGTGGAGATTCCTTTTGCCACGCAGAGTTTTCAACAGGCTGTTCAGCAAGGGCTCAGCAGCAAAAAGCATACTGCAGGAAGAGCTATTTCTCATGTAGCTATCATCTGCTTTGGTTTTGGATGTGCAGAAACCTAGGCCTGGAGGAAGAAGAATGATCAGAGATTTAAGTTTCGCTAGAGAGAACAAACCTGTACCTCCATCCTGTGAAAGCAGCAATTTTCCAATGGCAGTAATCTCACCAGAGCTAGTCACCCCATCACAAATGCTTATCTGCATCAGAATTTCTTACTCTGAAACACCTGCCAGGCTGTATCAGGATATAAGGTTGAGATACTTGAAGGAAGCCCCATTTTATGAAGACTGGCTTCAGCTGTGGACTGTCTCTGGTTGAGTTCATTTAGTACATCAGGGTACAGGGACATAATCTACAAAGGACACAGACCTATACCTGAAGCAAAAATCTGAAGGTAAAAGAGGAGACTTACTTGCCACAGAAATCCTTGTGAATGGCATGAAGGACAAGCAGTAAGTTGGGGTGTGCCCGTAGCCAGTTCTCCACCATCTCTGGGTGTCTGGGATCAACTTCTAAAAACACACTCCTGAAAGGACACATGTGGGAGTAGGAAGTGGAGAGATGCATACACTTAGGCTGCTAAGCTGATAAAAATTAAGGTCCATGTTCTGGATGGCTCTTATCAGCACAGGAAATGGGAAAATTTAAGATGCAGATCCCAATTAACTCCCTTGGGGATGAAGTGTTGATCTTGGAGGCAATTCTCATGGTAGTCCTCTATGTGAACAGCTCTGCCTTTCTCAGAGATTTAAGGCCAGAATGAAGTTTTATGATGCAAATGTATGAAAACTGAGCCCTGGCCTGGCAGCAGGAAGTTTGCCAGGGTGACATTCAGTCCCAGTAGTGAGAGTCATAGAGTACCAGCTGGTACATACATTTTCCTGCAGTTAATGTCTCCATAAATCAGTTAGGGTATAAAGGACTGTCCAAAGGGGAGCGCAACACTGATAAGGGAACTAATCAGCAACCTCACTGCCCCAAGACTAGGCCTGGACACTGCAGGGCTGTGTTCATTTCTGCTGAAGCCAGGCTTTATGATGCCAGCCCATTCCTGGAACAGGCTGCCCAGAGAGGGGGTGGATGCCCCATCCCTGAGGGTGTTCAAGGCCAGGTTGGATGGGGTCCTGGGCAACCTTGTGTAGCTCCAGGCCTGGAGGTTGGTGGCCCTGCCTGTGGCAGGGGGTTGGAGCTCTGTGACCCTTGGGGTCCCTTCCAACCCAGACCAGCCTGGGATTCTATGATTCTGAGTCTCCACTCCCGCGACGAGGCAGCACCACCCTAGCTCACAGGCACATGGAGACGATGGAACTGGCTACAGCCTGTGATGGAGCAGCAAGATACAAGCTTAAGAGACAAAGAACAGAGGCCAAGCCCAAATAATGCATTCTCTTGAGAATTCCTAAAACTGAATTACTGAATACTCCCTATAAATTTGCCAAACTAACTACAGGCTGGGTGTGGCTCTCATTCTTGACCTTAAAAAACTTCCACTCCTCACTAGGGGCTTCACCTTATAAAAGCAAAAAAGGAAGGAAAACATAATAATCCTAACAAACAGCCCCACAGGACCACTCTGTGTTACTGGGAAAGTCTGAGGAGCATCTTCTGCTCTTGTGGTCATGTAAAGCATAAGGAATGAATTCTTCTGCGTGCACTATGGCTCTTAATAATCCTGTCCCTCTTCCCACCACATTTTTAATGACCTCTCATATTGGTAAAACATCAGGAGTTTTCAATAGGATGTGTGAATGCTCTGGCACACAGACATCTGGTTATCAGCATGTGGATCTTCAAGCACAAAATGACAGAGAATAGGAACCATCAGTTTTAGGAATAGGAACCATTAACCTTGTAGAAATTTCACATTTAAGAAACTAGCCCTGCCTGATGTGTTTTCCACTGGGATACTCAGCACTGTATCCTGGCACAATAAACAAGTTTCCCCTCATTAAAGGCTTGGAGAGATCTACATCCATTCTCACAGAGTTCTATATTGCTTCTCCTTCAGTGAGTTGTTCTTAAGAAGCTTCCATTTTTTGCACTCTTTTTCTGCTGTTGCTGCTTTGACCTTTAAAGATTCTCACTTACTAATGACTATGAGACATCATCACTGGTGAAGGAAGGCTCATACCCCTTTATTAACTTATTTCAACCTAATTTTGCTTAGAGACATGACATTTTTTAAAATGCTACTATTAAATGGGAGGTACAGGGACATTTTTGAACCCATTTTCCCTCTGTACCTTCTTCCATATGCATAGAAAATAGAAATTCTAGAAATTAATAGACAAAAGACATGAAACTCAAACAGAGAATGACACTTACCCAGAATCCTTCAGAAGAGAAGGAGCCAGAGCCAGAATTGTTTTGATGACTCTCATCCCATCATCTCCCCCATCCAGTGCATCAAGGTCCTCATAGCTGGAGTGTGGAATAAGCACACGTTAACAGCAGTACCCATGGTGTGAGCCAAGCCTTTGAAGATTTTGTTGCCCCCCACTCCATGGAGAAAGGTGCACCTCACACACAGAGACTCCACTACTCCTAGAGCAGGTGACAGCACTCATAGCTTCTGTGTAAAATACAGAGACCAAGGCAACAGCTTCTACCAGACTGAGAAACTCCATGCTGAGCAGGAGCAGAAAACATCCCCTGAACTCTTCCTGAAAATAATTACAAGCCAACTGCAGCCAGGGTCATGCCTGCAGCCAGGATCCATCCTCTCTGTGCCAGCTGGAGAGGGAGACAGTGGACTGTACAGCAACATCACTGGCTTTATTTCACCATGGAGTGAGAGTACGGCCCTGTGGTTGTTTCAGCTGCCTGATGGGTTAAACCACGACACATGCCAACCACCAGGCTGGACTGCCTTCCCACCCAGCTGAGAGGATGTAGGAATCTCAGCTTGCAGAGCCTGCTCTGGTGCACATCTTGGACAGAGATGGGTACAGGACATTGTCCTGACACACATGACAACCGATTCTGAGGAAGAACCAGCACACACAAAGTCATTCCACATCCCAAAAGAGCTTATTCATGTTTGTGTGGGTTGGCTTGCTAAGGGCAAGTATTGGGATGAGAATGGGTTGCAGTATTTCCACTGAAGCTTTTTTTCCATCACCAAAAGCTGCTCAGATTACTTGTACTTTCTTTCATAAACTCACACCAATTATATATATATATAATTAAAAAAAGTCTAACAGGAAAAATATTCTAAAAAAGGTTTGGACTGGAAAGTTGTTAATTTCAAAGTGTGTGATTTTTCCACTTTTATACATATTTAAAATACTTTTGGCACTGTTTCAGACCTGTAAGCAGTATGAATGTAACACTGCATCATCATACACCATATAAGCACACCGACACAGAGTGTACACATGTATGCTACCTTTACACATTTGTGTGCAATATAAGGAAGCACAGAGAAAACCTCACTTCACAGAGCAGAAGAAAACTCTGTTTGCCTGATTACCAAAGAATTTCTGCATCCAAGGAAGCCATGTCTTCATGGAAGACGTATGGTGGGTTACTGACTATGAAGTCTATGGGGCCCCAGAGTAGCAGCTCCTTGGCAGAACCTAGAAAAGAGAAAGATTTACAACCAGCTTTCAACCACAGCAATCTTTTCTACAAGCACAGTGTCAAATCCCTATCCAAGGGACTGTCTCCCCACCTATGTTTGGCTCTGCCTTTATCTAATAAAATTTTATCCTATTTCTTTCTTGGAATAGCCTGGCCTGCTCACTCTCCCATGTTAAATGTGAAAGTGATACAAAGCTAAACACAGGCAAGCATACAAATCAACAGCCCTGCTTAGCAGAACATGTTACAAAGCACAGGACCTTGATGCTCTGGAGCTCTGTGCTCACCTGAATCTAAATCAGAAACCAAAAGTTGAGAGAGCCCACAAAGGCCTAAGTGGGAGCTTAGGCTAGCTGTCAGGATGCATATCCTTCCTCTTATCAGAGCTGCAGAAGGACCTCTAATCAGCAGAAGAGCCAGCCCTCTCAGCAGTATCAACCATCTGGTGGTTTGCTCTTCTGTAGTCAAGGTTCAGCTCACTATGCTCATGTGACTGTCTGGACTGGCACACAGCAGCCCTGGATCAGACACCATGTAACTGGGTGAGCGTGGCAGTGCCCTCAGGCCAGCCCCCTGGCACAGGGCAGACCTGTGCCGGCACAAGGCCAACACAGCTCCATGGCTTCTGGACTGCAGCTGGCTGCCTCACTGCTGCGTGGGGTATGGGAAGCACACACTCTGATCTGCAGGTCTGTGCAGACACACCCCAGGAGGCAGCACAGTGACAGAGGTCCTAAGGGATGAACCTACAATGCTGAAGCTCTGGGCTAAGAAACCACTGAGCACCTACTCACTGGACAAGCTGCACCAAATGGCAGTTTTAACTCATTTCAGGTACCCTTCCCTCATCCAGCTCACCTCATTTCAGATGAATAAGGCTGGACATTTAATCTAAGCTAACTATCTGGGCTCCCTCTAACGCCAATGGCTGGACAGGCACACAATGTTTATCTAAAGCATCCTTATCAGCACAGGATGGATTACACTCTGTAGATATTTGCCCCTTCCCAGTAATACTAGAGAGCACCTGGACTATCAGCTCAGACACGACCTTTAGACACCTAAACCCAGGAACTATTCCCCTTTTGGTGTAGGCAGGAACTTCTCTCAGTTGGTCACCTGGCCTGGAAATCTCTGATGGGAAAAGCCTCACTGGCTCACTTCTTACTGACCATTTTCTCTATTAACTTCAACACCCTCCTGACACCTGCATGCCAAAGGGGTCCCTCAGCTGTCTCTCATGCCTGCCTCCCCCCATCAGAGTAAAAAGGGAGAAAGACAGGGGGACTATAACAGTGAAAACAGTTACTGTATGAAACATCACGGTGGAGGATGTGGATCCTGTCCTGGAGTTGCAGCCTGTAAAATTCCAGATGCAAGAACAGAAAGAAGAAAGATTAGGAGACATGTTTGTGTAGATTCATGAGCAGCACATTCTATAAATGGGTCAGTACACATCAACCTCTCATCTGATACTCATATATCTTACCCCACTAACTGCAGCTGGGTTCCTCTCAAGCCACAAGGGAAGTTTAGGCTCTGTTCTTTGCCCCATGAACAACATTCAAAGCAAAGAGCATGATGTGCACTGATGCCACTTCCAGGGGGTGGTTCCTGTGCACCCAAACCCCCATATATATCGCCCCTTGCCATATATAGGGGAGCATTTTCTCACCCTGCTGCACATTAATTGCACTTACAAGGGCTCCCCCAGGTCAGTTCACTATCCCTGGAAAAAACAATAAAATAAAAAAAAGAAAACCCACTGAAACAAAATCTCTTGTTTCAAACACACAAACCTGCTTCTGTCTGCAGAGACAACGTGCTCATGTTTGCCATATTCTTTCTCCAGTCCCCTTGATAACCTAGACCTCAACAGTGTTCTGGCATCTGAGAGTATTTTCTAGGCATGTTTGGATCTCACCTCACATGCCAGTGTTGAGGTGATGAGATGTTCCTGCACACTACCAGGAGGCCAGCACATGCAGTGCAGCAGAATCCCTGTGCCAAACAGAGCCAGGAAAAGGGACTCCTTTAGGGACATGCACAGACTGTGCAGTATAATGTATTTAGAGTACACATGATGGTCTCTCACATGCTAGTTTCTAACTCACAATCAGTCTGTCCCCTGCCATCTCTGTGCACACTAACTGAGAAACAGGGTCAGTGCCTTTCATCTGCAGCCAGATGCCCCCAGGCTGCTCACACCAGCAGAACTGCTGAAGGTACTGGAAGACATACACTCCTCTCTTTTACCTGTAACAAGTGAGGAAGTAAGGGTGCTGGCTTGCTGTTTTTAAGAAACAGGTCTTTAACCATGTTGGCATTTCTTGGGGAGAAACCTTGGCAAAGATGCTGATGTGAGTCACTGCACTGACCCAAAGCAGAACAGCCGTGAGGCTGCCAGACTGCCACTGCATGGTGCTCCAGTCTGTCACAACCAGGCACGATCCATCCCCTGCTCCAACCTTGCTAGAGAAAATGCTCCTCATCAGGGAAAAATAGTTGAAACAGCAATCCCCATAAACGTTAGGAATCCTGGGCAAAGGACCCTGGTGCTCCTGGGACAGGAATGAAAGGCCAGTCTGAAAGCAGCTTTGGTGCTTGGTGACTACCTGATACTACAGGACAAGTCACAGACACAGAGAGAGAGCAACAGCAAGGCAGGAACAGAACCTCTAATTCCTCAGCTACATGGTCCACCCACCAAAATACCTCTCTTCTCATCAGGCTTGCCTCAGGCTTTTGTGAAGATATTTGAGCAATGTCCGAGGAAGCACTTTGCAAAGTTGGGAAGTGGAGCAAGATGCCAAGCCTGCCACAGGAGATGCCACTCCCTGACCAGAGGAGCACACTGTGGCAGAGTCTGCACTGTTCCCTAACTCCTGTCTTCAACACAGTCAATGCCTAGAGAAAACAAAACCAGCCAGCTCTAGCCAGTACATTCTCCCCTCCCATGAGAGACCTACCACAGAGGCAGTTTCCTCCCTAGCCCTTCAGTGTAACATCTCAGGGCTACCCAGTGGGTTCAGAGAGAATGCTGTGACAAAGGCCTTATACCCAAGCCCTAGTGCCTTTGCTGAGGGCCCATGACACTGCCCTCTGTCAGCACACACAGGCATTGAGAAAGGGAGGGATTCCTGTTTGGAATGTGCCCGCATCGGCATCTGGCACTGGGATGGATTTAGTCAGAGCAAGATCCACTCACCTAAGCATCTAGAGAACACAGCTGTGATATGGGAGCTCCCAAAAGAAGACAGGAACCAAGCTGGTGCTTCAGCCAAGCAGTAAGACAGCTTATACTACTGGCTTCGCTCCCAAGAGCTCCAGGGCACCATGCCATGGACAAGACCACAAGGACACAATGAAAATATCCATAGTGAAATATGAGGTTCTCTGGCACTATAGCTACACTCCCTCTGCCACTCTTGAGACAACAAGCAATGTTAACAACAAGACTATTTTTTCCAGATGCCAGAGCAATAATCTACCAAGTAGGCAAAGTTCTGGACTGCTTTTATTATACCCATGAAAAATTGCAACAGAACTTGGTTTGACACTGACAGATCAGAAGGGAATTTCTGCTCCCCACTCCCTAGAACTGGACTGAGAGGAAAAAGGTAAGAGTGAGGAGACAAGTTTGGGAAGGGCTGTTCCTACACATCCCTTCAGACTCACATATGAACTGGGACAGGGTTGCAAGAAGTGAAGAGATGCAGCTCAGTGCAGCCAGAAGAGAAGTAGCCTGTCTCTGCAGCCCCAACACTGGTAGCAGCTTGGGAACAAAGGGTATGTGGGCCCTGTGATTAGAAATGCCAGCTGATGAGTACCACTTAAGACTCAGAGCTGTACTGGACTCTGTCAGAGGTAACAACAGGAATCCTTTCCAAGACTGCTCCAATTAATGCCTAGGCCCAGCAGTTTCTGAGGACATACTAGAGCTCTGCACCTTTTACAATGTCCACAGAGACTGGGATCCTGGACTCAAAAGCATAGTGAGGGTCCAGCTCTGGTGCTTGCTGTGCTAGTGACAGTCCAGAATAACCTGGTCCAAGAAGAACCAGCTGAGGAAGCAATGCTGCTGGGAAAGACAGGGTCCACCTGATACAGAGCTACCCTGACTTCAGGCATAAGATGCTTGACTTCCTGCAGGGACAATTGGACTAGACAGCCTTCAAAGGTCCTTTCCAACCCAAATTATTCCATGACTCAGCAGCTCAGAACATCTGGCCACAGCAGAGGTGTCTTGCAAGCAGCACAGGACCCAGCAGCACCCTTCTCACCAAACACAAGACTGCAAGGAGGATGCCAAGGGATACACATCAGAGTGAAGGTGCTCCCTGAGTGTGCAAGCTTAGATCTAGAGGATCAATAACTAAAACACAGCAATAATGGTATGTGGAGCCAGAGAGAGAAAGGTTCAGACTATCCCTGTCCTTAACCTTGTGACATGTGCATTCTTACTACCTGCTGCTTTCAGTTGCCCAAGTTCAGAGAAAGGGATAAATAAGAGTAGTTACCATGGAACACTTTGCAACCCTGGAAAGGCAGACAGCATTTAAGTACTACTGGTTTATTTCAGCTGCTGTCTTTGCAAAGCACATTCACAAGGAAAAAAAAAACCCAAACCACTCTGGTAAATAGAAGCTTTTTTTCTCCCCCTGAGTTTTTACACAATATAGTAGCTCGACCTAAGGAAACCAGGGAATGCTTCCCAGCAACAATAAACATGAACCACATGCCCAAATACTGAGAACTCTGTATTTCTCAAACAACAATTTACAAAAAATGGGTAATATGTGGGCTTGTACCTGTGTGCATTCTCCCTGGTGAGATCCACAGCAGCCTTCTCTTTATCCACAGCTATCACCCGGCTCTGGGGCAGAAAAAACAACACACAAGGATTACAACATCCAGGTTCCTGAGCCATGCTCTGCCAAAAGGGACACACCAGGCAAGAACTGACAATTGGCTGTTCACTCTTGGCTCCTGGAAGGAATAGCTCATGGAGAATGCATCTCACAGCACTGATGGGCTCTGAGTCCCTTCTAGCAAGGCTGCTACCGTGACAGAAGGCACTCTGCAGCACTGCCAGCAGCCCACCAACACAGACAGGCTCCTGACCCAGCCCACTCAGCAATGGGACAACAATGGACAACAATGGGATCACACTGACTCACAGCACCTGACATGTTCATAGCTCCTGAGTGTGAAACTTAATACTCTGGCTACCCTGGGGTAGACACAGGTTAAAGGACAATTGTGTCCCAGGCTTCTCCTCTCTCATGAGAACAGAATCCCTCCCATTAACACATTAACACAACCATTCAGACAGAGCTTCTGGCATTTTCCATCTGTTGTGCAGACACCTTTTGCCTGGTTACTCCACTACAGTCCTTACACCACATTCACTGCATGTCTTGACCACATGTACTTGACTGCATGTCAAGTATGAGAGACTCCTCTAGCATACCAGTAAGAGAGAGGACAACACAGGTCTGTGACCTTGGGAAAAGTGCAGGCAAAGACCTGACTGTCTTTTTCACTGTGCCTAATATTTTTTAAACACAGATGTTGGTAAGCATTTACATAGTGAAAGTGCACTCAAAGAAACTACTTTGCATTTGGAGATGATGGGGTGATCAGCCATCATTCCTAGGGGATTAATTCCACAGCCCAAGACTAGCACCCCACTAGCTGACCCTTAAGGTGAAGGACACAGCTGAACCCACAAGTGAAAGGTTTCCTCAATATCCTAGTGCCAAATTCTGCACCAGACACTAAAGAGATCACTCAGAGTATAAACTCCACCCAGTTGTCAGTGTGGCTACCACTTATTCTAAGCAGTCAAGGCTCCTTATTTCTCTGGGCACAGCAGCTTGTGTTAGTCAGCTGGGAAAGGGTTCTTACCAGTTAGAGGGACAGACTGACACAGCTCTTGTTAACAGGCAAGGAAAAGAGCATGAAGCACAGCTCAGGAAATCAGAGTAATTGTACTTCAAAGTCATGAAGCTCAAGTATTAACCATATCAACTCACTGGGAGGAAGAACACAGGCATCAATTTTTATATCAGCATCAATTTTTACATCAGCATCAATTTTTATATCAGCCAGTATAAAAATACTTGTGTGTAAGAATTATACTGCTGCAAGAGGAGGGGCTGGCCACAGCAGTTCTTGTTCATGAGAAGGAACTGACTGGTCTGTGATTCTGAGGAAAGGGGAGTATTTTTCCCTTAACCACATGTGATTAGATCTTGGATTCATTTCTCTTTCTGCTTACCAACAGTATCTCAATAAGCATGTTATGTGTCACAATGATCAGGGGCAAGAAGGGCTCTGGTCACCCAGATCTCAGTCTCCTTCCTGCTCTTTTCAAAAGGTGTTCCCTGTTATCAGGGAACAAAAAGCTTCCAAAAAGTGGTTTGGCAGTTGTGGCAGTGTGACATACACCTGTCATATTAACACCAAGTACTGACACTCCTGTGGTAATCTCTTCCCTGTATTCATTTAGTCTTCAGTCACTTAGAGACAAGATCTTTTGATTCACAGCAAGGTGACTTTTTAGAGATGACCACCCTGTAAATTCAACTAAGCCAACACCCACCAGAGCTGCAAGCTAAGGGGATCAACAGTGAGCTGTGGCAGCTAAAGAATGAGCACACCTCTTCCATGCTGACCATGTCTTGGCTACCTTGACAGTTAGGGAAAGCAACTCCAAAATATCCCTCTTCTACCAAGTGTGATCTTATGAAGCCTGTCAGAGACTTTGGCTGCTGAAGTCCCATCAAAGCAAAGAAGTTTGTCTGCAAAGTCTCAATGAAGAGTGGGATTCTCCTGTAACACAGGCATCTATTGTACCATGAGCATTGAAAAAATACTCACCTGTGGCAGTCTGGACAACAGACTCAGAGCAATTGCTCCAGAGCCACAGCCAATCTCCAGGATCACAGGACCAGGGACAGGAACTGGGAAGCAGAGGCCTGAATTCTTCTCACGTTTCTGAGATTCATCTTCCAAGACTAAAGAGACAAGATCCTAAAAAAGAAACAAACAAGCAAATTGATTGCTAAGGGAGCTGTTTTGACTCACACCTTCGTGGTCTGAGGACTGGAGTTTAAATTTCTTGGCTCTGTAGCCCAATGAAATGTATTCTTGTTGCTGATTTTTAAGATGGCAGCAATGGAACTGGCATGCCAGAAGTCACTTCAGCTCCATCTCCCCCACAGGGTGCTTTGATTAGTAACCAAATCCTGAGGATATAATTTTCTGCAGATTCTCTGAAATCTTCTAGCACTGTTGGGGAAAGCAATAACCAAGCAGCTGGAGCACATTATCTTCTGCAACACCATTTTATTTACTAAAATATTCCAGCTTTCAGGATTTGGAAGTTTCAAAAGTTAAGATTTTTACACTTTCTCAGGATGGTAAGTCATCTGGAGGCAGATGCACAGCTCCTAACAGCATCCAAACCAAAAATCCAACTGGCAGATAAAAAGCAAAAGCAATTTATTACCAAATGACCCAAATGAGCAGCTCCCTGCGTGGACTTCAGACTGTGGACTCCTACTACATTTTGTTGTTAGAAAGCCACACAGAAAAGATTTGCATCCATGCTCCCAGATCCCTGTGCATCTCTACGACCACTGCCTCCTCCTCTCTCCCATGAATCTCTTTGTTAAGTCTCAAAGATACACAGTTCTAAGGTTTGTGAAAATGAGTGACTAGCTACAAAAGAAAGCACTTACATGCCTCCCTCAGACCCCAGCATGAACTTCCCTTAATATTCACTGGAGAAATAAGACAGAAACTTTATAAACAGCAGTAAAGGAACAAGGCCTTGCTGGCCCAGGCGCTCCCATTTCACTTGAGTCTGCTCTTGGATCTCTCCTGTAAAGCCAGGAGGCCTAACAAAAAGGAATTGGTTTGATTTTTGCCAAGAGTTAAAAATTAAAGACATCACCAGGAGAATTACCATCCTTATGTTTTCACAAGGAATTCTGCATGTTCTTGGCACAAGCAGGAATATTTAAAAGGAACAGGTCCTGGCAAGCAGGTAAGCTTCTCTTTAGTAAAACAAGGGCCTTTTTCAGGAGCTAAACTGGGTATGCTTACACAGAAAGGCATAAGCCCTCCCTTGGATATATCACCCTACCTGGGTGCAGTGCAACAGATGCCCTGAGCAAAGCTGTAGCCTTTACAAAGATATTTGTTGCTGTTGGTCACCCCTCCTAGTAGGACAACTGTATCTGCAGTAAGTAGCAAAACAGGACACAAACAGGCCTAAAAACAAGGTGTGTAGGGTAGAGGAGATTCAACCAAACATCCCTGGCAGCTGAGCACCTGAGACTTTTGTCAGACAGGATTTTCTGAGGTTTCTCACAAGGCATGAACTGCTTTCAACATATCAAAGTACACATAAGCACACACACAGTGCTTAGAGAGCAGAAGTGAGACTTGCACTGCACTTCACAGGCCGGGATGGAGAAACAGACCCATTTCAACACTGTCTGGGCCTTGCAAAGCCAAGCAGCTTTGAACCACTCTATTTTAATACAACCCTCTGATGATTCCTCCCACTGAAAAAGCCTGAAAGCATCCATAAAAAGGAAAGGTTGGTCCGTTGGTACATGTAAGCACTCCATATTTCTTACTAGTAACATTACTAACATCAGCTTTTCTGATCCTTCCCCATTCTCAACTCAGCAGTGTTCAGCTTTGCTGCTTTTCCAGTAGCCTGGCTCTGCCAACAACAGCCTTTGGGGAGCCACTGGTTCCTCCACTTTCTTTAGGCTCCTTTTCACAGCCACAGCCTCCTGGGCCTTTGGGGGCTTTCTAGAAACAAGCACCTTCAACTGTTTTCATTGTTTTCTCTCAAATCTCCTCCAGATGTTGAGCTGGAAGGAGCTGGAGATGCCCATGCCTTTGCTCATCAGACTCTGTGCTTCTCCAGACTGTCAGTGCCACTCAGCAACGAGTTCCACTGTGCTCACACACTCATACACACAAGCCCAAGAGGGGATGAGAAGCAACCTGCAGGCTGAAGGGCACTATTCTGAGAGGCCTCTTTCTGCACTGTGCCCTCACTGCAAGCTTCAGCTTGGAAAGCTGATACCTCAGCCTGGTGTGAGCTGTTACACTGCGATGTCCTACCCAGGTTAACACGTTACTGGCTCTGCACTCAAGGGTTTTGCTAACAGCCTCCAGAATTACACAATCCTTGATGCTGCTTTAGGGTTTCTTTCCTAGACAATTAGGGAGGAAAACACTCTTACATGCTCCCAACAGAGACTGTTAAAGGACTACCAGTGCTTTGATAACAACAGGGAAAAATAAGCACCTTATGTACCCACTTTTGTGGGAAAATGGCTTTTGTCTTTCAGCTAACAGCTCCAGATGAATCAGTCTGCAAACACGTCTGCAGTGGAGAGCCAGAGACTGTAAGTGCAGCTGGTTTGGGGAAGCAGGTGCTGAGGATTCCAAGACCACTGAAGAACCACCCAAATAATTCTGCTTGGCCATTAAATCACTCTTTTAAATACCAGCCATTTCTGGTGACATACAAATATTTCCAGGAAATCTCTATAATAAACCAGAAGAACCATCTGTCTGCAGGGCTGATCAGTAACTTGTGCTACTCTGTGATTTCAAACATCCAAATGTAACTTGCACACAATAGAACTACTGTCAGCATTTATTAACTTCCTTCAGGTTTATCATTAGCAATTTCAGGCTTGGAGTTTTTCATGGAACTTCTACTTTACACATTCCACAGTGAATGCATCTTTAGAGTGCTTGCCAAAGTCCCTATTTAAATATGACTCCTCAGCCCCTCAATATACATTTTTCTCCCCCGTCCAGCTGAAAAGGGGAGTGATAGAGTGGCTTTGGTGGACATCTGGCCTCTGGCCAAGGCCAAACCATAAGACATCATGCTCAGCATACAAAACTGGGAGGAGGAGGAGGAAGAGGGGGACATTTTGGTGCACTGGTGTCTCTTTTCCCAAGTAACTGTTCCGAGTTACACATTTGCTTGCATATATCCCCATCATCTCACACTGAACAGATTCAGAGCCCAAACATCTGTTAATATAACACCATCATTGCTAAAAGCCATCTTAACCACCAGTTTGATCACCAGTTCTAAAGGTTGAGAGATGAAATTACAAAAATTCCAGTGGGAACTAAGAGAAAACACTTTGGCAGCCCAGGTAATTAACCTTTGGAATACGTTAGGTAAATTCTCCCCAATTTGGCACTCTCAACTGAAGCAGCAGGCCATCCCAAAGGGCTTCCTTTCACTCACACCATTTACAGGATTCAATGGAGAGATAAATGTCCTTCATCACAGAAAATGCTATTTTGGATAAAACAAGATTTGACAATCAGGGTGCCTTTATAGTCTCTAAAAACATGAAAATGAGTTGGCTTGCTGAGGTGCCTTGTCCCTGCAACACACTGAGCACTTCAGCACCTTTCACACACGTATCCTCACCAACCCCATTTCCCAGATGTGGGACTGTAAAACACAACCACCCCAAACTCATGAAGGAGGATTCCAGCAGCACAGAGCATTGAACCTGATGAAGCCTCAATCACACCTTTCCCACTGACACCACTTTAGACCATGGCAATGGGTCCCCCAGACTCCAGTTAGGAACAGGAAGGTCCACAGTTGCGTGAAGGCAACTGACCTGCAGAAAAGAGGAGGCACCAAGATCAGAGCCCAGTTGATGTAGTGATGTAGTAACTGGGCTCTGATCTTGGTGCCTTTCTTTTCTTATGGTTACTACATAAAGTGATGTAGTAACCATAAGAAAAGAAATAATCCAAAGTGCTGTAAGAAGCAGCAAGTAAAAATATAAAGTATCTTAGAAATGTGACCTGATTCCAAGTTTAGCCAGAGCATGCTAAGCAATGGAACTGGGGAATTATTAAAAATCAAATTATTGCTTACAGTACACATCACTATTGTCAGTAACACCACAGCCTACACCAAAATCCTACTGATCAGCGCTGCAGGCACTGGCAGAACCACCTCAGTCTTGGAATATCAGACCTATACTCATGCATATGTGGGTACAGGTCTGATATTTATGTCAGAATGGGGAAATGGAACATTTTTAAGATCTTTTCTCCCCTAGTTTGTGCAAGGAGCTCTTTCCCCTAGCAAAAGCCACTTTTGGAAGGAGTGGAGGGACTGAATGGCAAACAGAGAAAACCAGAGAGGAACAAAGATCCTCTCTCTGCTTTTGCTAGCAATAGCATGAAGGTGGAAGGGCAGGAGGGGCCCAGACATGGCTTGTCCAGGCAGCCACCATAACTCTGAGCTACTGACATCTGCTCACAGGGGCAGACTGCACATATCATTCAACAGACAGGTGTACAGAGATGTTCAAGCAGCAGAGAGGAAATGCTAGGAGACACACAGAAAGGAGCTCCACAGCCACCACTGTCCCTTGGAGTGAATGTTATGTAGGACTAAAACTTCCCACAGCTGTCCTCCCACCCCAGCTTGCAGGACATTGACTGCCATGAGCCTTTCCAGGGCACACAAGCAATGCCAGTATGCTCCAGGGCCTTTCTGTCATCTGGTACAGGCAGACAGCACAACAGTCAGGGCAGGCTTAGGAGTGAGGCCAGCTCACAGCTCTGCAGTTACTAGTGTGACCAAATCCCAGTCTGCTTGCACGTTGCAAACTCCCCTAACACACCAATAATCAATGAACTCCCCCATTTTAGAGGATTTTATGCAAATAAATATTCAAAAGGATGTGAAGAGCACCAGCTGCCTGAGATCTGTGCATTCACCAGCTAGGTGCAAAACAAAAGTATCTGGAAGGATTTTTTACACTGCACTGGGCTGGGGATGCTGCAGGCATCAAGTGATGGGTTTTCAGGGGCCTACATTCCATTGCCTAGCACAAAACAGAGTGGGGAGAAGGTATCCAGGCTCTCTACATCTTTGCCAGAAGTGATTTTTAAATTTTACAGGGAAATATGCAGGACATCCTTGGGAGGGAGAAGGACATCTGGTCCTGACTAGCAAAGGAAGAGCTTGCAAGGACTAGAAGAGACCTCTTACCTGCAGTTCCATGTGCAGGGGATGCAAATATTTGCTTCCCACGCTACTTAATTTTCAGCACTCAGAGGTTCTCAAGCTTTTGTCTCCTAGCCAAGCCACTCACAGCCTGTTCTCACCTTGCGATTCCAGGAAGTCTTGGCTCACTGCCAGATTCACCCTACCTTCACAATGTCATTTATTTGTTTCCACATGCTCCCCCCTACCCCCAATTTTCTCCATTAAGTGAACCAAATGCAAAAGTTTGTGCACACCACCAGCTTCTCTTCAGCCCGTGCCTCACCCTTCCACCCACAGCTCCTGTTCCCCAATCCACCCCCCCTCCTCCCCAGCACAGGCTGATGTTCTGACAGGTTCTTGGTATTACCTCCCCCTCCCTGTGGCCAGGTCTCCAGTTCACTATATTTCTTGGAACCGCAGCTGCAAAAAGAAAGCGTGAGGACAGCGTCTGCCAGCACCCAAACCACAAGCTCCACAGCTGCACAGCTCCAACCAGCAAACAGTGCAGGGTCAGGCAGCTTTCAGCACCAAGACAATCAGGAGGAAAAGGCAGAGATTCTTTACTGCACAATGGTGGCTACAGAGCTGTGTGGAAGCCCAGAGTTGAGGCGATCACGTGCTACAGTCGCAGATGACCTGTCTGATGTTTCTGCGACTGAAAGTACAAGGCTGAGAAAAACAAGAGGAGGAGCAGAATGGGAAAGACAAGGGTGGAGGTCACAAATTCACACTGCATTCCCTGAAAGCACTGTTTATTCATGCCCCATGTGAAAAAAAAGCAGGGAAGACAAGGGGTAAGAGTCAGGATGGCAAGAGGCTCCAGCTTCCCAGGTTAGCAAACAGGGCAAGGAAAGCCAGACACATGAAAACCTGGGTAACCTTCTCTCTGCTCTTGCACACTTCCTGGGAATGTTTTACTTATTTGTGTGCTTTCCAGAAACTTCTGTTCTCAGAATCCAGGACTTTCCATAGAGCCTGATCTGATATTAACCAAATCACCCCTCCCCTGCTGTTTGTCCACTTGGCCGCCAATCAGCACATGACAAAACACCAGGAAGCCAAGCTGGAAACCTAATTCCATGGCAATGGCTACAGAAGAGCACTGCCACATGCCAAAAAAACAGGACATCAACCCAGCCCAGTGATACAGCATTTTTGTCCTGGGCTCTTCTGCCTGGCATTGCAGTAGGAAAGAGGGAACATGACACACAGACCATGTACCTCCCCCTATACACATGTAGGGCACGAAACACCAGAGGAACTCCAGGAGGAGTCACTGATCCTGAAGAAAGGTGGCTTTAGGTAGAAGCAAGGACAAACTGGCAAAGGCACAACTAGTGCTGAGGAAGGTGGTTGGCTTCTCCTCACACAACAGAAGCTGCTCCCCGTGTGCCAGGGTATGTGTCACGCCAAGCGCTGTTTTACCTGCTGGAGGAGAGGGGGTGGGAGCACCCAGCTGTGGCCTCACCAAAAGGCAGCAACTTTTGCAACATGTCTGAGCTAGCACCCAAGAGAAATAACCACACTTGTCATGTCTAGACATAGCCATGCCCAAGAGGGGCAGGAAGCGTGGGTCAATGCCACTGTAACACAGCTGTACCTCGAGTCTCCATCACAAACCTTCATCTAGCACATCTTTCCAGAAGCAAGTTACTTTCTTTCTCTGCAGATACTGATATTGACCACTGCCAGATACAGCATCTGGACAGATGCATTGGTCCAGTTCACTAATCCCTAGCTCCAAAATTCCAGTTCAGTTGTGTTGTATGTCCAAAAGAAGCTGGGGAATAGCAAATGAAGGGTTTTTTTCCACTGTTCATGTGGGAATCTCCTTAAGTCCCACCCCTTCTGTTACAGCACTTATGGTTTGTTTTCCTCCAGTTCTAGTCCGAAGTCTTGCTCTAATTGCTATGAGACAAGGTACTCAACTGAAACTCACAGAAAGACAGAGTCCTTTCAATCAGAAAAGGGAGACTGAAAAGCTGAAGAGTTCTTTTAGGGTCAAAAAAAAGGCATTAGCACCAGAAATACCTGTGAGAACATATTAGGAAAGTCTATGTAAGTTAACCTGGGGAACAGGTTTCTACATGACTTAAAAGACAAGCCATTGCTTTCCCGGTCTTCAACAGAGACTTTAGCTTTAAATTCACATTTTTGAGTTTGGAAATGACCAACTTTGAAGCTTCTTTTGCACCAACAAGGCCTTTTTTTCTTGCATAGGAAGCCAGAAGCAGCTACTGTTCATTTGAACAAGGAGAGATCAGTCCCAGGAAAACATCCTGTCCTGATTCTGAAGTAGCCAGCAACAGACTCTGAGCTGTTTCAGTAATTAATTACACTCTCTGTTAGAGATGTGCACCTTTCCTTCTGGTCTGCATTTGTACTGCTTCTTATACACCTGAGTGTGAAACCAAAGTGACTTTTGTTGTCACATTTCTGCTCCCTGCAGCAGGTAATTAACCCCTAAGCTTGTCTTTGATGAGATTGACAGTGTTTCACAACAAGGCAGGCTTTTCCAGCTGTTAATGCACCTACTGGTCCTTCTCCAAACCCAGTTTTCCATCTCTTCACAACCGCTCAGTAACGAACTGGACACACCATTTCCGCAGCTACTCCACTCCTGCAGTACATGGAGTATTTCATCCTGCTGCTTGTGTTTGGCAATCCCCTTAACACACACAAGGATCGCATTACCCAGCTGGGCAGCCCACTGAAAACGGGTGCTCATAGTCAGCCAATATCTAAAAGAACCCCACATCTTCCCCCAAGCTCTTCAGGCAGCAGAAGCCCCCCCAGCCACAAGGCACAGGCGGCATTATTTGTCCCTGCATATATGATCCTGTTAAACACTTGTGCCTAACTCAAAAGGCAAATCCATTTGCCCTGCAGCAATGACAGGCTCCCTTCATTCCCCCTCCCCAGCCTGTGTCACAGCCTGCTTGCAGAAAACATCATTTTCCTCCAGCATACTGATAAAACACTGCCTATCATATGGGCAAGATCTGACCTACATGAAGCCACAAAAGCAGCTCTCCAGCTCTAGCACATTTGTTTACAGCTATATTTTGACAGATAGGTTAATTTCTGATCTATTAAACAATGCCCCTTTGCATCTATGTTCTATATATGTCACAGGAGTCCATATATATTTTAAGAAAGGACCTTAGGCTACATACCAGATCAGGCCCCATTATCATTTTCATTTCCCAAATTCAGTGACGCAGAAAGGAGAAGCAGCGTTTCTTTGAAGAGATAACTGGTCAGAGGCAAAACCATTAAAAAAGGACAATCTCCTGACTCCTGATCAATGGCTGTACTCACTAGACAGCGTGACCTTTTGACTTCTCTGTACATGACCATTTGTGGCAATGAAATTAGGGAAATGAAAGGCCTTTCTGCATCAAAACCTTCCTCTGAGCACGGATTAAAAAGAAAAATGAGCACACTGTTTGGCAAGGCACTGGAAAAAGGCCCCAGCTTCCAATCTATATTTGCATATACATTTCAGGAAGCAAAAATCCTCCCTTCTCCTGTGCCTGACCTTCTTGAAAGGTTAATGAATATGTTTAGCTAGAAGTGAAGGTAAGCTTCATGAATGGTTTCTCTGAGTAAATCTTTGCCTGGAGTGCTTTCACAGAACACCCCTGCACAGTGACTGCCATTCAGGTGACAGACACAAGTAAACAGCCATGGTTTCAGTGTATGGAGCACAATCTGTTTTGGGAAACAAATTAACAGCTTAAAAATAATAGGTTGAAAGAGAATTGATTAGACAGCGAGAGGACTAGAAAACTATCAGTGCTGTAAAGAGCAGGACCGGTTTGTGTGTTAGGCAGTAAGAAGTGAGGGCTGTCCTGTAAAGCCAACAGGCAGCACCTGGAGCAAAGAAAACACTTCTCCCACTTGCAATCCAAAATTAGAAAGCCTCCTTGTCAGATGATGTCACAGAGGCCAGCACAGAGAGTCTCAGAAGAGGATTAAACAAATTAACAGAGGACAGAGCCATTAGTGATTACTAGGCAGGATGCCCCCAAATCCAGCTTTTGCTAAGGACAGCCTTTAACCACTGCCTACCAAGACAATGGGGATCCCTCCATACCTATCCCTTCCCTTGTCATTTTGCCCCCACCATTTGCTACAAGCCCAAATCAGACAGAGAACACTGAACCAGACAGAACAATATAGTCTGAACCACTAAGTCTCTTTTCTCTCTCTCACAGGAGGCTGCAGCCACAACCTTTTCTGTGTGACTATTAAAACATGTTCAGTATGGCTGACTTGCAATTCTTTCCCTTAAGATGCCTCCAAGGCTCAAGACACATCCTCACCCTGCACTGTGCCGCTCCCCTCCCTTAGCAGACAATGACACAGCCACAACAAAGCCCAAAGATAAATATAATCAGGTAGGGTCGAGCTTATGCTGAGATTACAACAGGTCAAGGAGGTGTCACCACTTGGGTGGCCTGAGATTCAGAGATGGTGGGACTGTGACAATCCTCCCAAGCAGAACTGGAGCTCTCCTCCCAGCAGCTTTCCTCCAGCAAGAACGAAACTCAGTGGCCAAGAATCTGCCTCTACCCACACAGTAGCTGCAAGGGATAAGAGGAGAGACCATTTCTGTTTCCACTGAACAAACATGCTTTCATTTGCGTTAAAACAGTACCCAAGAGAGGTGATCAGAAATACATCAGATAAGCTTGGAGTGCCCTCTAGGGGTGAAAGACTGGTGAGCTCATACCCCAGAGGACTTTGGAGAAGTCCTGGACCAAATTAAACCCTTCCTCAATGAACGCACGGGGAGGCTTCATTTAGCTTAAATTTCCCTGTTCAAAAAATTTAAAAACAAGAAAAAAAAAACCAGAAAGAGAGAGAATTACATATCCACAGTTGGTGGAGTTGTTCATCTCTTTGTTCTAGTTTTTCCTCTGATCCACAATGCTGCTGTGATGGTAACACAACTTGCATTTTAGAAAGCCTTGCTTTGGTTGAAGGACTTTCTTCTCCATTAATAGTGACTGAGCAATGTTGAGACAGGGATTCCCTGGCATTATGGTAACACCTGCACAGCAAAGGTAATTCAGGAGATCGAGCACACCCCTGAACTCTGGCCCAAACACCCCCCCTGTGCAGAAGCCTGGCTCTGGGGAGTCACACAAGGAAAGCAGGCAGGACAGTGGGTTCTAGAAGGCCTTGCAAACCCACTGAGTGCTTGCAGCTTTGCTCACAGAAGGACAGGTAACGGGAGGAAGGTGTGACTGAGAACTGCTCAACAAAACTCTGCTCCAACGCATTCTGCTTGTGCTAACAGAAACATCTAGCAGCACTGCACACCAAGAAGGAATGACTGTATGCCATCAGCTTTGTTATTCCACTCCCAGAGCTTCAACAGGACCTGCTAGTTTCCTAATTTTGGCTGCCTGGCCCCATTCCACCCAGATTCCCATGGAACAGAAGAACAAAGCCACATGTGCTGAAAGAAATATTCCCAGAGGGAAAAAAAATGGGAGAGGGCTCTGCTACCAGAGAGAAGCAAATAGACTATAAAGGGGCAGATTTCACACAGGGCCAAATTAAGCAGACAACTGAGCTGCTCTCTTTGCATGTGTTTGTCCCCAGGACTGAAACAATGCTGGTGGTTTAGGCCATACTGTGTTTGCCTTCATGCCATTACCAACGTGCCCGGGAACAAGAGTCATCACCCTTCTGCTGCAGCCATGGAAGAAAACACATGTGATAGAGATGGCTGCTCTTCCTTTCAGACTTTGAACCATCAAGCAGGGGCATCTGCAGAAGCTACATAAATATAAATAGGAAGCAAAATCTGTAGCTGTTTGTGTGTCTGCACTAACAAGTCAATTTGAGGAGTCCCATTCACTCAGCCAAGGACAAGACACGTCATGTTGCGTGTGCGGTCACAGATCTGGGATATCAATGCTGGCAATCAAATGTTTCCTAAAGAACAAGGATTATTTACAGGTATTGTTTGGTGAAAGGTTTCAGAACTATTCGTTTTTAAAATGCTGCAGACAGGTATTTCCACTACAGTTTTTAAGTCCAGTGAAAAACAGGAAGAATTCCTCTGGTGAAACAAAACACAGGCAAACCCCAACCCAAACACACTGCACAGAGCTCCTGAGGCAGAGATGACCAACCCTTCCTTTCCAGCAGGATCGGGACACCAACTCATTTTGCAACAGGTTATACACAGAGCACAGTTTGTTGCTTGTTCTTCTTGTCCAAGTAACCTCTCCAGCACCAGATCACAAGAAAACCCAAAGTTGACAGCTCAATTCTTGGGCTATCACCATAAATTTCTGGCCCTCATAACCAATGTGCCAGAAGTGTGACTTCATGGTAAGCATTGTGACACATCCAGTGCTCATAAAGCATGCAAATAAAGTTTTCCCACAGAGAGAAGGTTTGGGTTAGGTTGTTTATGCTGCATCTTCACACCAGGGTATGTTAAAGTGGTCTCAAACACAGTTGGTTACACAGACTGCATTTCAGTTTGGGCCAGTAGAGACGATTTTACCAAAATTATCCATGTGGGCACAATTAACAACGTTCCCAGACATTACCCACTCTGGCTTCCACTCCACACAATAGGCCTTTGTTTGAAGCCTGGCACTGCACAGAGGGAATCAGAGCACAGCACCAGAGGAAGCCTTGCCAGCAGATGTTTTGACTTACAGAACATGCAAGTTCTCCCTGGTTTTAATGCTCACTTTGCATCCACGAATTCATGGGGAGTCAGAGGTTGGAAATTCTTGAATCAACTGGAGCAGAAATACTGTTGACAATAACCATCTCTGGGCTCCAACTGGCAAAACTATTCTAGAGTCCTATCTCCAAACTTAAATCATGGAGTGATCAAACCCAGACACACCACCTTCTGTGGACACAAGTGCCTTCACTGTGATTCAGGGCCCAGCAGGGTCATGAGGTGATGCTGCTGCTGCTGCCCCACACCAAATCAAGAGTCTGGTTCTGAATAGTCTTCTAAAGGGTGAGAAGAGAGGATAGTAGTTGTGCCAATTCCCACTAAATTGTCTGTAACCCTCTCATGGATTTCAGCAGCATTCATATTCTCTGAGGGCCAAAACAGAAGCACAGGCTGTCTTTGCCTTTTAACTTTTGTGTGATCAAAAGTATCAGGTGAAGGACTCTGCAGACTGCACCCTCTCCTTCGTGAGCCCCTGCTTTCTTCATACATTCCCAATACTATTCCTTCCCCAGAGGAAGCAGAAGTGGTCTTCCCATCTCCAAGGCCCTCTCAGTCCTTGGCACCTCTCCCAGTGTTGTCAGCTGCTGACATTCTGCCCAAGGGTTTTCATTCTCTCCACAGCATGGGCCCCTACGAATGGAGACCTGAGCAGAGGGCTGTCAGCACATTACAACAGCCACAAGGCAGCAGGCAAAATGACTGAAGAAATGACTATTAGACTGAAACAGGTTTAAGCTTCTGGGACTCCTAAATGGGCAAGAGCTACGAAGACCACTTCATCTCCAAAAGTTAACACAGCAAAGAAAAACCAAACAAAACCAAACAAATGAACCAACCCAAAACCACAACAAAACCTCAGCAAAACCTAAAGCTTCCTGAGGACTAGTAAACAGAAAGACTTCCTTGCTAGGATGGCCTGTTGGTTGAAAACCAGGCTACTGTTCAGGGAAAGTGTCACCATGTGGTTCTTCGGCTTTTCCCCAGCAGCACTGGGGAAAATGAGAATTTTAACTTCACAGAATCACAAGGTTGGAAAAGACCTTTAAGATCATCAAGACCAGCTGAGGAATATGGTTTAGCTAAGTACCTCATCTATGCTTTTTTTAAAGACACCCAGGGAAGGTGACTCAGCCCCTCCCTGGGCAGCCTGTGCCACAGCCCCACAACTCTTTCAGTAAAAAAATCTTTTCCTCCCATCTGCTCTGACCCTGCCCTGGGGCAGCTTGAGCCCATTGCCCCTTGTCCCAGCTCCTGTCCCCTGACCTCCTCATCGCTACCACCTCAAGACACAGTGGCTAGCTTCACAGGAATGCTCTGACTGCACTGTATGATGTAATTCCCAGACTCAAGCCTGCCCCCACCACGTTCCCCACATCCATACCTCTGTTTCAGGCCGAGGAATAAACACTGGGGGTCTCATCTTCAGGGTCAGGTCCTGAAAGTCCCACTCACCAAGCACGTACTGCACTGGCATTCTGTGGAAGGCAGAAGCAAGTGTGAACACTTCAGGCCTATGTGCCCTTGCAACAAAGGCACACGATGGCTTCCTGGGCTGCACTAGGCAGAGTGCTGCCAGAAGGTCAAGGGAGAGGATCCCTCCCCTCCATTCTGCACTGGTAAGAAACAGCTGGAGCACTGGAGTACAGGTGATACATGGACATACTGGAGTAAGTCAAACAAACGACTGTTAAGACCATTAAGGGATTTGACCATCTGACATGCAAGGAGAGAGACTGAGAGCTGAGACAGTTTAGCCTTGAGAAGGGAAGGCTAGGGCTGGGAGAGTAGGGGAGGGAACTCTCATCAATAGCCATATGTATCTGGTTGGATGGAGTAAAGATGACAGAGTCTGACTCTTTCCAGTGGTATCCAGGGGAAATACAGGCAAAGGGCACAGACTGGAATAAAGAAGATTCCATTTAAACCTAGAGAAATCTCCCTTTCTTTTATTTTCTTTTTTTTAAGCACTCTAAGGCTGGTCAGACACTGGAACAAGCTGTCCAGAGAGGTCATGTAGCATCTGTCTTTGGATATACTGAAAACCCAATTGGGCATAGCTCTGAGCAACTTGCTGTAGTTGATCCTTGGAGCAGGTGGTGGGGGTGGGTGAACTAGATTTCTAAAGGTCCCTGTGAACCTCCACAATTCCATGATTCTGTGAATTTTGCAGCCATGTTTTCAGCTGCTGTGAGGCACCACACCTCACTTCTTCACGTTGGAAGGTGGGTATTTGTTGTAACCTCAACAGCACTTGTGACAGAGCAACGTGCAAGTCAGACAGCTCTGGGAATTTTGCTTTTCTGCTCCCAACACAAGACTCAAGAGCAGCAAGAATATTTCCAGGAAGACCCTAAGATACTACAAATAGTAACCACTGCAAACACACTGACTCCTTGAGAAACCCTCAGATCCTGTTCTGTGAAAGTCATGGCAGGATTAATGTACACAGTGAAATGAGGATCCACATAACTACACTCATGTGAATGAGCAAGAGGTTGCTACCTTCAAACATTCTCCCAAAATACCTTCCAAGGTCCTGCATGTTTCCTCTTCCCACACATTAGTCCCCAGACCCAGCCTGATTCCAAGTAGCTCCTACACACCAAACCCATTTAACTTTTACACTGGGGAGAACCTTTCACACAGAGCAAGCAAAGGGAGGCCAGATGGAGACCAAAGCTACAGCAGCCATGGTTACCTCTAAACATCAGGGAAATCCCTCTGCAGGCAAAGCCTAGAAAGGAAAGCACAGCACCACCACAGACCAGTAAAGGACTGGCAGCTGAAGGGAGTACTGGATCAGACAGAAGGGGACAAGGCTAAGTTTTGTAAGTTTAATGAAAACACACCCAACTCAGAGCAGCACCACTCTCCTGCTCCTCTGCAATAGCCCTTGAACCCTCTCTGCTCACAGACAGGACAGTCAGGTGACTTTCTACCTGACAATAACAAACACCAGTCACTTGAGTCACCATGAGACACAGCACTGTTACTTGGAGTGTCAGTTGCTAATGGTCTTCTGCCTTCCCTCTGCTACCATTCCTCTGGCTGCATTAAGACTGAAGGAAAACCCTCCAAAGGAACCGTTGTGAGAGGATGCTCTTACCTTTCTAGTCGCTTGTGGCTCAGCTGCTGGATTTGCTCGTGCTGTTCTGCTGTAAGTGGAGTGTGGAGGCTTTGGGAATTCAAGCTCTGAAACTGGAGACAAGGTCATTTTAAAATCTGTCCACTTGTGTGCTCTACATCCCCCCAAGGGCATTCTCCAGGGTCACCCAGCATGCTGACAAACACATGTGCCTGGGACTGATGGAAATCACAAGCAATTGGAACCTATGTCTGCATGGACATCTGTTCTTCTGCTAATTTTGAGGCCTCAAAAGAAAAGGGAAAATGAAGACAAATTTCACCAAGCCAATCACTATGGGCTGTACACCATGGGTTACATTTCAGTCTCTGTGAAAGAAGGCATTTAAGAGATCCCAAGCATTCTACTGGCATTAATAAACTACATCTAGCCCCATCTGCCATCCAAGGCAGGAAAAGTTGTTCTACATCCTACAAATGAGATTAAAAAAGAAAGGTAAGGGATTCAACCAGAATGACAAGGGGAGAGGTGCACACAGACTTGACTCTTTTCCTATTACTTAACTGTTTTTGCTCCCAGGACAAATGACACGATATATTCACTGGATTCTCGTGCTTCAGGGATCCCATTTGTCTCGAACGCCTCGTGCCAGTGGTTGATCACGTCAGTGGCAGTCACGAGCCCAGGTCTTGCACTGCAGCTCTGCCTCAGGGGAAACTGCTTTGGATTGAGGACAGGACGCCTACTGGGACTCAACCGCCCTGGCACACAGCGAGGCGAGAGACCCGGCAGCCTCCTGAGCAGAGGGTGGGTGAGGCATCTCATCTTTTCAAAAACAGTTTCTGGCTTCCACATGTGTTCCTCACTGCCATCAGCTGGTCTGGTCCATGCTGAGACTCACAGGACACTTGGTGTTCCCACAGGCAACAGTGGCTAAGCACCAGCTGACCGCAGTCAGTGGAGTCTCCTCAGGGCAGAATGGAAATGGTTTAGCAGTTCTTCTGGTCTAGAAAAGGAGGCAAGAGAACAGCCCGAATCCCTTGGGCTAGCAAATCACTGCTCCCCTCTGACACAGCTTAACCCTAACCCAGCCCACAGGTACACACACCCCAAGAGTAACAAAGGATTACTCCAAGAAAAGGCTCAGGCGACAGCTAACCAGCTCTGCCACTGCAATCCAGTAGCCAGGTCTGAGCTGCTAAGAGCAGGGGAAGAGGAAAAGCTCACAAAGTACAACCAAAGGGAGATGCAAAGCTAGAAAAGGCAAGCCCTGACAGTCTCCTAAAGGAGAGGACAGGCACAGTTGTTCTACATCCTACAAATGAGACAGTCTCCTAAAGGAGAGGACAGGCACAGCCAGCCAGAGAGGGAAGAAAAACAAACAAGATGACTTGCAGGAGACAAAGGAGATGAAACTTTACAAAACAGCTGCTGCATATCACACTTGGAACTATGTTTTAATGGAAACAAACAGAACAACCACCCCACCTTCCTGCTGTGATCCATCAGAAATGAAGGCCCCCCCCCCCTCCCCTCTGACTCACAGTCCCTGGAGCCACTGTGGCTTTCCCTGAGTGCCCATTTCCATTCCTCTAATGGTGGCTGCTTTTCATCACTCTCAGAGGCATCACCACCTCTCCTCCGCCAATTCCTCCAGAAAAACCACCACACAAACAACTAAATACCTCTCTCCAGCAGGGTGGGTGGCTCTGCTATGGAGCCCTGCTGCAGGAAGATCTGGTGACACTTGCTCATCTCCCAGCTGGGCAGCTGCAGCCTCTGACCCTGCTGCATGGGGCACTTGCGTAAGTAGCATGTGGGGTCTGCCCTGCCCCTGCTGCATGGTGAAGCTGTGGGAAGGGTCAAGCTTCCATTGCCCTCCTTTGCAAAAATCAAACCAAAGAGAGCCCAGGGAAGCAGCAGGGGGAACACCTGGCAGAAAAGATCTCAAGACTGGCTTACCTGCTACCTCTTGGCAACAGGGCAGGCGCTCTTAAGAGCCCAAAGATCCCCTTCCTACCATCTACATTCCACCCTGCACAGAGGTCAGCAGCCCCTATGGACCCTGACAACCACAGGCTTTACCCAAGCAGCTCCCCACTCCAAGGCCCTGCCTGGGGGCTACCGCCACAAAAGGAACATTAAAGGAACGAAATATCAACCATCAGGCTTTTTAGGGCAGCAGATAAGCCTTTAATTGTCCAGGGCTGGAACAATGCTGCGACTACTGCCACTTAACACAGACCAGCTGTTGATGGGAAGTCCCTGCATGCTCCTCCTTGATGCGAGTACCAGTTTGCACACAGGCAATGAAGAGATTCTTCTGTTTTCCCTGCAGTCTGGCCCGTTCAGCCCCAGCTCCCCATCCGCTGCAGTGCCACACGCACACTGGGGGCCGGTGAGGGGCACGGCCTGTCCCCCCTCAGCCGCCCCGCAGGCTCGGGCAGGGGCTGGGGCTGGGCCAAGGCGATATCTCCGTGCTGCCGGGCTGCGCCGGCCCCTCGAGGCGGTACAAGGGCCCGTTCACAGCCAGGCAGCCGCCCGCTCGTTTCAGCGACCCCGGCGGCAAACGAGCCCCGCAGAGCACGGCCGGGCCCGGAGCCCGCCTCTCCTTCCAGCCGCCCGGCCGTCCTTCCCTCAGCACCGCGGTGCCGCCGGGGCTGCCTTTACCTGCGCGGCGGCCCCTCAGAGGCGAGCGCGCCCAAAGAAACGCCTCACTTCAAGGCGGGTCTGAAGGCGCAAGGGACTCCCGCGGGGACAGGGACAGGGGCCGCGGGCAGCCGCCTCCCGCGGCGCTTCCTGCGCCCGGGGACACGGAGAAGGGGCGTGAGGCGAGCGGCCGCGCGACCACCGCGCTCCCGCCGCTCGCCAGGCGCCGCCGCCGTGCGCATGAGCGACAGGCGCGGCGACCAATTGCGATCCGAGCCCTGCAGGCGCCGGCCAATCGCCTGGGGCGGTGGAGGGGGGGGCAGGGCGGAGCCTCCGGCCGTGCGGCGCCGCGCGCACGGAGCGGCTCGGCCCGGCCCGCCCCCCGCGCGGGCAGCGCGGCCCCGCGGCCGAGGGCGCGGCCCCGCGGCGGCCCCACCGCCAGCGGCGCTCCGGGGGCACCGGACGCCTCAGCGGGGAGCGCTCAGTAAGTGCCGGCCCCGGGCGCCCCGGTGGGGGGGTGCGCGCGGTGCCGAGACGCGGCTGCCTCCGGGGAGGGGCGCGGCGGAGGCGGGCTGGGCTGGGCCGCGGGGGTGGCCGGTCGCGCCGCCCCGTCCCGTCCCGTCCCGCCGCTGGCGGGGGCTGCCGCGGCCTCTCGGCGGCGGGGAGCAGCGGGCAGCGGCGGCCCCGCGCTGTGCCGGACCCCGTCTCCGTCCCGGCCGCCCCGGCGAGGCCCGCCAGCCCCGGGCGGCCGAAGCCGCGGAGCGCAGGCAGCATTGCGGCGGGGAGCCGGCTGCGAGCCCCGGCGCCGATCCCTCACCGCCCGGGAAGCGCTTGGGAGCGCAAAGGGCCGCGTTAGCCCGTTATCCCTCTGGGAACTTCTCCCCGGGCCGGGGAACGGGTGCCGCCCCCGCCAGCTGCGGGGTGGCTCAGCCTGCCGGCGGGGAGGGCCGGGGCGATTGCCGGTGGTTCAGTCCTGTGGCCGTGGTGAGGTTGCTGGGGAGCCGGTGCCGCGGTGGGGCGGGACCGTGACCCCTGTCTGGCAGCAGGAGCGGGACCGCCGCGGTGCTCCGGGCTGCGCACACGCCCCGGGGGTTCTTCCCTACTCTGGGGGCTGTCCTGGAGCCGGGTCAGCCCTGTAGCAAGGGGAGAAGCAGCTGCGAGTTCACACACCGGGAAGCCTCATCCCGTAGTCAACAGCAACCTGGTGCCACCTGCGCGGCTGAGTTACTAGAGATGCTTCATCTCGGTGAAGCAATGCAGGAAATAGACTTGTTGCTGTTTGCCACCTTCATCCAGAGACCCCCTGACCCATCTTCATCCCTGTGACACAAACCTCTATTCCTGCCATAGCCGAGAGGAAACCACAGGACAGAGAGAGAGAAGCAAGACTCAGCAAAGCCAGCAGCCTGGAGCTGTAGTGCCTGCATGATGTTCTGCCAGAGACCACTCTAGAAATGCTGGCTTAGGAGAGAGATGAACGTGTGCTCCTTCCTCCCACACCCAGCAGAGCCCAGCACGGAGTGGTCCTGGCGGTGTGAGCAGCTCTGTTGGTGCAGGCAATGGAAGAATGCCAGCTCGCAGCAGCCAAGGATCTGGTTCCTCTTCTGTCCTGTTCTGCTTGTGCCTGGGCTATGCTGAAACCTGCCAGCAATAGGTCGTAGCTGTCCCTGGCCCTAGAGCAGCGGTCAGAGACTTGGAGTGTGCCCAGCCTCCAAATCAAACCTCTGTCACCAGGATGACAACTGGGAAAGGAAGGTGGTGGGAAAGATCATCCACCCCCAGTTCTGCCGTCTTGGGCCCTGGGCCATACTTGCCAGCCACCCCATCTGGCCCTCTGCAGCCTGGACCAGAAGAGGCTTAGAGACAGAAATACCCTCGATGGCCCTGGAACTGGTTGTCTGAGCCATGTCAGAAACCTGAGCTGTGTCAGAAACCTTCCATGCAGGACCACTTGTAGAGCTAGGTCTCTGGGCTTGGAAATCCTTCAGCACGGACAGGCCATGAACAAGAGCACCCATCCCCACTCAACCAGATTTTCAGCTAGCTCATTGTAACCTAGCCTAACTTTAATCAGGAGCAGTGCACAGCAGCACAGTGCGTGGTCTGTACAGAAAGGGGCTTACCCAAAGGCTAGGGAGCAGTTTCAACACCCAAGTTCCAGTGGCTTTCCAAACCTGACACCACACTGAGAGGAAAGCCTGCCCTATTTTGTTTCCAAAATTCAGGAGCTGTTCAAGATCTTGAGCTACACTTTGCAAAGCCCTTGGCCCTGCCTTGCTCTTTGCAGTCAGGTTCTGTTCCTGCTTTTTGTTTCCTTGCTGGTGGCTTTTTTTAAAACATGAACTATTGTCACAGAGTCTTCCTGAACAGCACAGATCCATGAGGCTCCCTGAGCAGCTGCTCGGTTTGCCCAGTACCTCTCACCACTCCCTCCCTTTCCCTGCTGCTGTGGCACTCAGATGACAGGTTTGTCATCTTTGTGCCCATGTGTCCACTCTCCTCAGTCAGTAAGGGCTGGGGAAACCCCGGATGGAACCAGGTGTCTGTGGTTTGGTGGTCAGTAAAGGACACTCCCTTTCAGCTGCACTGAACTCCTGTCTCAGCAGGACCAGGCCAGAAGTGCTATCTTCACCATTCTTGAGAAGCTCAGGGGAGCTTGACAGCTCCTACAATCTCCCAGGCACTTCAAACTCCCCCAGCAGCTCCTGCTTCGCAGAGTTTGTTCACGGGGAGCGGTGGGATGCTGCGCGTGCGGTGAGAGATTCCCCTGCTCAGGGAGATGCAAGACAAGTGCTGTGTAAGTCCTGCTGCCGACCCAGGCTGCAGGCTGACTACAGGGCAGCCTGGTGCCATTTCCCTGGTGTGATTTCCCTGCTGCAGTTGTCAGTGGCAGATGTTAATCACGCTGCTTCGTGCGGTTACGGACAGCACCAGGGCGGCGCAGCGATGGGAACTGCGCAATAACCTTGCCTAGAATAGAACAGAGTGGAGGAGAACAATGGCTCATTTCTCTTTGCAGGCACATCTTTTTCTGTTCAGAGCTCATTAACCCCTGTGTCCCGGCTGCATTCCTGTCCTGAGATGTAATGTCTGCTCAACTGCAGAGAAATTAGCACAGGACTGCTAGAACAGTTCTTGGTGTCGGCACCGCTCTGGCTCCAGAGGTAGCTGCATTTTCATGGAAGCAGCTGCTGAACTGATGTTATACACAGTGTTTTTATAAACAAAGTTGTGCACATACTTCCCATAGGATCATCCTGTGGTGTTTTGCAACCCCTGATCATTTGCACAATAGAGGCATGAAGCAATTAAAGCCTTTCATGTTTTTGGAATGAATAGATCTATCAAATTTCACAACTCCAAAATTGGAATCATTTAAAAATTGATAATTAGCCTGCATGACTAAGCTTGAGTGGGTGCTTTCATGGGGGACTTGAGAAATACTCCCTGTCTTTAGCAGCAGATGGGGGACCAGCACAACCCAGTGCCTTAAGGAAGCTGCCTTTCCAGGGTGCACAGGGTGAGGGACAGTGGGGCAATGGACGTGTCTTACAGTCACTTGTGACTGTCACAACAGGGAAGTCCTACTTTGGGTTCAGTCAAAAGCATCCAGAGATACCCCTCACAGCTGTATCCCACTGATAAGGGGATCCATGTAACTTACCATAAATTAAAAGCAAGAGACAGAAGAGAAGCAGGAAAAGTTCTTTGTGCTCCAGCCTGGAGCAGACCAAAGATGGGTTCTGAGGTTGTCCCCACACAGATCTGCGAGGAGCAGAGCTGCTGCAGCGAGGGGACAGCATATCACTGACTTCATGTGAGTGGGGCATGACTTGGGGTGCTTACAGTACCCCTGAAAAATCATTCTCTTGTTTTGAATGGGCGTCTGTAAGCTGATCTCAGAAACTGTTGGGGTGAATTGGGAAGGTTTGGGTAGGGGTTGTGCCTGTCTCCAGGAGCTCTGCACTGCTCATTAGTTCCCATTCTTTCCTAGGGAGAAACCAACGTGGCTCCTGTGAAGAAAAGCCATTGGCAGTGATGCTGCAGGATAGGTCTCATGTGAGGCTCCTTGATGCGAAGGGCAGCTTTCCACTTCTGTAGCTGATGGGTGAGGACAACAGCTTGGTAAAAGAAGCTACCAAGAGCTGGCAGGATGAGTTACATCTCACCCTCTGTGCATGACTTGTATCACAGCAGCAGCACCACCACCACCACCACAGCCAAGCCAGACCCAGGGACAACTCTGGAAGTTACTGTGCCAGAAACAGCTACCATAAGCCCTGAGACTACCAGTTTCAACAGCACCAAGATCCCAGATGTGGCCAGCACTGGACCTGGCATCAGCACAATGCTGCTGTCCTTTGGGATCATTACTGTGATCGGGCTGGCTGTAGCTATGGTAAGAGAGCCCTGCGAAATATTCCTCTGTTGAGGGTGGGGGGTGGTTAAGGGGCTTTAGGACTGGTTTGAGTTGAATGATTTATTTGTGTTACACTGCAGGCTCCCCCAGAACTGCTGGCAACCCATACTTCCTGAGAACCCTTTCTTTTTTAAGGTCTTTATCCTGTGCTCCAGTATTTCTGCAGTTTCCCTGGAGTCTAGTCCAAGTGGGATGCTCAGCTGGCTGAGAGGCTGCCATATGTACATATGTACAGTATTTATTTCTAATAGCTGGGAAGTCCAGTTAAAAAAACACAAGGCAGATCCTGTTCTGACTTGGTAACTGGAGCAGCCACATTGATTTAAACCTCCTCAACATGGGGGTCACAAGAAAGTTCATCCAAATTCACTTTTAAAGTAGGCTGTTGGAACCATGTTAATCTCCCCTGAGGAAAAGTCTTCTTGCACTCAAGCAGCCTGAATCTGTTTTGGCTGGAGTAATTCTGGACTGTGTTTCTGGGGTTCTGCTTGCTGGGTACCAGCAGAGTCCTCAGGGATTTACTGCATAACTAACCTTGCCATTAATGCT
This sequence comes from Gallinula chloropus, assembly GCF_964237585.1. NCBI lineage: Eukaryota > Metazoa > Chordata > Aves > Gruiformes > Rallidae > Gallinula > Gallinula chloropus. The sequence continues at coordinate 20,563,113 of NC_140097.1, forward strand.
GTAGGCAGCTTTGGTTCTATGGTTCTGGGCCTGGCTGGGGCAATGCCAGCACTGCAGTTCTTTCTTTTTGATCTATAACCACAGCATTTACCTGCCAACAGAGAGCAGAAGGTAGCAGCAAGCTCCTGTTCCTCCTGTGAGGAAGAGCTTTGCTGATGGAAGCTACAGAAAGAAAGGGACTACTGCAAAGTTTCATTGCAGGCCCAAGGAGGAGTTTTTCCAAAAGCCCTTAAGAGAACCTGGAAACATTATCCTGGAAAAGATCCTAAGTTCCCAAGAGCAACATCCAGCATTCGTAGCCTCAGAACAAGGGTCTGGAGGCCCAAAGCCTCACTTCCTGCCCAGCACAGCCACTCTTGCTGGCTGACACGAGGCAAGTCACTGAGCATGTCCTCTTTGCTTCTTCCCTTTATCTGGGGGAGGGGGTGTCAGCCCTTTACGCTGTAGGAGATGGACAGATGGAAACCACAAAGAGAGAGTTCTTCATCCACTCTTAAATCACACCATATGTGCTGCAGCCACCAGAAACACGCTGAGCTACACCTCGTAACAATACACCTAATACTCCAACTACTACTAACACACCTAATAGTGCCCCTCGAGCACTTAGTGTCAGACCTGTGCTGTGGAGCTTCCCCTGATGTGGATGGTATTTCATGTTTGGCTGTCACTTCTCCCTTGCCCCTGCTTTGGTGTGCAGTGACACCAGGCTTGCCACACCTCCTGTGTGCCCTGTGCCCAAAATCCCTCTTCCCAGCTGCTCTGCATCTTACTGGGACTGTTGTAACGATGGTTTTTTTTCTCCTCCAGGTTCTGTATATCAGGAAGAGGAAGAGGTAAGAAATGGCTGTTGTTGGCTCACGGGAGCTCAGTGCTTCAAAACCCAGATAGAGCTGGAAAGGAGATGGGGAGAGTGTAAGTGGTGCAAGTGATGGCTATCTGAGAACGAGCCTATGGGGAATCAGTGAACCAGGCAGGAGAAGGGACACTGTGATCCTGGTATTGACCCACCTTCTAATACCAGAGCTTCAAAGACTCCTCTGCAGCTTTGGAGATTGAGCAGGAGGAGGTTAGGGATCCTGCAAACTCCTGACACTTCATCTATGAGCTGCACTGAAACAGAGGAGAGGGTTATGAGCGTAAGAGAAGCTGGGAACTCTGTCCTGAGAGGTGTGGATCTCACCTTTCAGCCATTCCCAGGTTCCTGTGCTTTCTGACAGCCCAGCCAATGATACTGGCCTTGCAAGGCTCCAAGACCTCCTCAGCTGCAGTCACAGCACCTGGCAGTGACATGCAGAGATGCAGCTTTCTAGCCTGAGACTTAGTGTCTTCATTTCCTTATTAAGCTCCAGGCTGAAAATAGAGGAGAGCAACATGCAGGGAGACACACTTCTTGATTCTTCTGTCCCTGACAGCAGAGACACTGATGAAGGTCTGCTAGATGTGGTACCTCCTCCCCCTGCCTGACTCCTTGTAGCAGGCCTGGCCTGGCCACGAACTCCCAAGAAGTGTTGCTGGCCCCTGTAAGATGTCCAAGCCAGACCTTCATGCCCACATCTGGGTACTGCCCCAGGAACAGCTAACATTTGGCCTGTGAACACGGCACGGCTGGAGATAATGGTTGTGTTGGCAAACCCCTGTAGAGGCAGGGAGGGAATGTGTCATCCTGACAGTTGCCAGACTAGCTATTTGTGGTGACATTGCCAGTAACTGCTGGTGTTTTGCTCCCCAACGCCCCAAACCTCAGCGACAGCCTAAGGCAGGGCTCAGTGTGTTCCCAGGAGCATGTCCACCCATCCATCCTGCATCTCTGAGCTGCCCAGTATTTAGGGACACCTCTTGGAGTAACACCTTATAGCTCTGTCACTTGGAGCAATGCTACAGGACTAAGAACAATCAGTCCACAGGCATCAGGCTCTTCTGTAAATCTCTGTCTGTCTTATTTTTCATTTTTTCCCAGTTATTTTTTATGTACTTCCACTCCACAATTAGAGTGCTACTTTCAGGCCACTGGAGCTAAAGGTGGACTTCTGCTGGCAGACATAGTGTGAACACAGCAGGACTGCCTGTGGTGGGTGGAGGGACAGGGAGAAGTCACAAAATGCCCAGCCAGTACGTTCCACTGTCTCTTTTGTCCCCCCACATAAAGCTTGATCTTTTAAGGTCTGCAGGAACTTAAATCCCTGTCTGATTCCTCTGTGCGTAATGCCTGCCAACACAGATTAGTGATGGTAATTAATCCCTCTAGCTGCACTCTGGGTATCTTCTACTCCTGCCAGCTGTGTGTAGTAGGTTCTTATCCTCATCTCCACAGGACAGGATGCGACAAGAAGAGCTGAATCCCTGAGCAGCAGGAGAAACAGCCTGCAGAAGGCCTCAGCAGTGGGGTGGGGAAGGCAGCCTGAGCATCTGTCCTTCTGTTCATTGAGTTTCTCAACCAGCCCTTCCCTCCTGCACACAGGCTGGAGAAGCTACGGCACCAGCTGATGCCCATGTACAACTTCGACCCCACCGAGGAGCAGGATGAGCTGGAGCAGGAGCTGCTGGAACACGGGCGAGACGCCGCGTCTTCCCAGGCGTCGCAGAGCAAGGTAGGCAGCTCTCTCACTGCAAGGATACCTGCACTGCTTTTGTTACAAACACAGAAAGGTTTTGTAGGGTGGTAGGGTAAGGAAACTATCTAAGAACTCAGGAGGATTTCTCCCATTTCTGTCAGGCTTGGAGAGAGGGGGCTCAAGCATTATAGGTGGGCTGGAAAGTCAGGGAATTTCCCTCCCCTAGGGAGGGAAAGTGCTGGCTCTACTTGACTAGGAGAGAGAAAAGGGAAAGTGCAGCAATTAAGGGTGAGTTTACTAGAGTTTACCACCCAGGGCACTGCATGGGACCAGTAGGATGAACACTGGTTTCTGGGAGAGGAGACTTCAATGCTCACAAAGCACTCAGGCTCCTTTGCCCTGGCCTTGAAAAGCAAATTAAGTTTTGAAGTGTATTTGCTTTGCCTGGGGACACAAATGTGGAGTAAGGCCTGGCCAAGGGGAAGCCTGTACACAGGCTGTGTACAGTGAACTGTGCTGCAAGCCCTGAAGAATGGAGGCAGAAAGCCTGCACAGTGTTGTGGCACAGCACATCTGGACTTGTCAGCACCTCCAGGCCAAGCACGCTGGGCACAGAGCAGGCATGGGCCAGAAAAAGAAAAGGGAGCAGAGTTCTCTATTAGAATTTGGGGAGAGGGGAAGAAAGGATTGCTTTGACTGCTTCTGAGTGGTCAGAGCCATGCAGGACACTGAGAAATTACAAGGTCCTGAGAGACCACTCACCCACCACACCTGTGAGTTAGGGAAGAGCTTGATAGCTTGGCCAGTTGGTTTTGGTTAATGGTCCAGATGGGTCTTTGACAAGAGGCTACCTCCTTCCCCAGCATAGCAAGAGGAAGGAGAAGTAGGAAAGAAGGGCTTCTCACCATTGTTTGCAGACAGCTTCATAGTGTTTTCTGTTTTCTTTGTCACCACCACATAAAAAGCCTTTCTGAAAGACAGAGCCAGAAGGGACAGTTGGAACAGGTATGTCTCTTAGCCAGTGATACAACCTCCCCCTAGAGTAGACATATCTCCTGTCTTGAATCCCTCTCCAGATACTCTGTGTTGCCTGTGTCTTCCCTTACTTTTCCAGCTCTAGGAGCAGGAATTCTCCCAACCAACTCTCAGTTTCCACACACTTTACACCTCCAGGTAATCTGTAGCAAGCCTGCTATGAGCAGAAAGGGAAAGAGCAGATAATAATAATTATACATGTTTACTTTGATACATGCTTCCCAAAGTGCTAAAGAACACAGAGATGTGTGTGTTGGAATATGATAGCAAACACATTCCATACGCTGGTTTGGGAGAGCAAGAAATAGGGTTGTGTAACAGCAAAGGACCTTGTCCTCTGAGCAGCACTTATTGGGGAAACATCAGATCCCTTTATGAGTGCACAGAGAGATGCACTTCAGAGGGGGAACTACCCAAGCCAGAGTTAAACTTAGCTCAGTAGGAGCATGTCCTTCCTACACAGGGACCAGCTGGCAGGATACCTCGCATCCCTGTAGAGCTTGCTAAGGCACACATACCTCTGCCTGGAAAGTACACAGCTTTAAAGGTGTAATGTAATAAAGAGACAGAGAGGCTAAAACAACAGCCAGAGGTCAGTCTGTGGCATGCTTCCAGGCCTTCAAGGAAGTTTCAGGTCTTTTCATGCTGCCTTGTATTATATAGCTAGTGAGACCCGGTCATCCAGCCCTGTGGGGATCTTCAGCTGGCATGGTAGCGCTGACTTTCCCTTTGGCCTGGGGTATTTTTCTGTCTCAGTCTTGTTAATGCCATGTTAGCCAGCCAGCCTCCCCTTAAGGGGCAGACTCTGGTCACAGTGCTGTGCAGCCTGTGCCTCAGCACACTCACCTGAGCAAGGGCAGAGCTGCAGGGTCTCACCTTTCACTGCTTCAACGCAGATCCTGCTGACAAGTCAAGGAGCCCTGCAGAGACCCAGCCGGCTTGTGTTCACAGACGTTGCCAATGCCATCAATGCATGAGCAAGACCTGCCCCTGCTCTGGGATCCTGCTGAGACTGGGGAGGATGAAGCCAACAAACCAGTGACTTCCCGCAGGCATGGCTGACCCACCGAGCCCAGCTGCTCACAAATGGGCACGGGGAGCTGTGGTCACTTTGGGAAGCAAACCCTTTGTGATGGCAGTGGGGATTTTTTGGTGTGGCCTGTTACCACTAAAAGGTCCTGAGCTTCAGTTTCTGAGCTGGTGCTGACTGATTCCATCTACCAAGCTGCGTGCTTCGGAGCAGCGCCCGCTTTGTTGTAGATTAGTTTGTCAGAGCACACATGCATGCCCTCTGGGCCAGGGAAGGAGGAGAGGTGCATGTTTCAGAGAGCTTCCCCACTGGTTTTGTGCTGCCAGACCCCAAGGAGATCAATGAAAAAGCCTGTCCTTACAGTGGTGACAGATTTGGCAGCTCCTGGAGGGGTGACTGGTGGTGAAGCCCTTTGAGCAAGGAACACTGGCTCTCCTTATTATTACACTGGTAATCTGGGGCATGTCAGGGAAAACACAAGCTGTGGGCTTATCCCTGTGTGGCATGTGGGCTGCTGATAAACACGCGTCAGGGGGTGATGTTGAAGCACAGGGAATTCACTGGGTTTAGAAAGTGAAACAGTGAACACATCTTAACTGGGAAAGTGACTGAATAGCCCAAATGAGGGCTGCCCTATCAGCAGAGGGGAATTCACACAGCTGGAGGCAGGGAAGGGGTGTCAGTGTCACCCCACCACTGAGCTAAGCATAAAGGTGCTTGGGCCACAGAGAGGAGTCAAACAGAACCGGGGTTCCAGTACTGTGTATCCTTCTCCTGCTTTGGCTCAGGGAAGTTTCTACAGTGCAGTGTGTTATCCAGAAAAAAAGGAACAAGCCTTGAAATATTTCCTTTTAAATAAGGAAAAACCTGCATTTGCTCAAAATTGAACAGCCCTGGTCTGGCCCCAGAGGTGGGTGAACAGCTGGTTTGTACTACTTACCCACCAGGACCCCCAGCTAGAGCTTTCTCCTTCCTGCTGAAAGAAACACAGAGCTTTATGTTAGTCTCTGGGACTAGACAGCTAAGTCAGGAGTTTCTCTATAACCCTGAAGCATCTCTCAGCCTGAGCATCCTTTGGGGCTGCAGGAGGGGTCTCTGGCCACCTTGACATTCTGTAGTGTGGCACAGGGGCTGTCTTCTGTGGAGCCTTTTGGTGGCCACCAGCCCCAAGAGCTGCAGGCCAGCACAGCAGCCAGGGGCCTGCAGCAGAGCCTGCATGCAAACCTCCGTGCCCAGCCACGCACTGATCACCCCCTGCCCACAGCACCAGTTAAAAGGGAATTGGGGCAAGCCAGGATTTGGAGGCAGATCTGAAGGTAGGCTTTGTGCAGGGATTCAGGTATCCTGCTTTGTTGCAAGTTGGGATCTGCCAGTTAGTTTCTGTTCTCCCAAATCTATTTATTTTTTCTTCCCTACTCGTTTTCCCCCATATTCATTAAATGCAGACTCCTCCTGGGACATGTGCTACAGACTCCTGCAGTTGCTTTAATTTTTCAGTATTCCTCTTTCTTTTTAAAACCAGAGAGTTCTGGGATCATATTGGGGCAGGGAGCATCATCACCTATGGAGAACAGCCCATCCTCCATACCCAGGAGATACTCCCGGGCTGGGGGTTGCCTCTGGTGTTTGCAGTCCAGGGATGCTGTTGGAAGCAGAGTGCCTAGGTACAAATTCTCATGTAATCTGGTTTAGGCCCTTAAAACTTGGATGCCATCCATGGGTTATGCCTGCATGACCAAGCTGAGAAGCAAACACATCACATACACACACCCCCCCCCGCTGCCCAAACGCGCACTTACCCTCTCCAGGTGCTCAGTGGGGCTGCTCTGCCACACAGACATCCGGCTCCTCTCTGCAGCAGCTGGCGTGTCGCTGCCTGTCAGCCCCAGGCTCTGCAGCAGGACAGGGGTGCAGGCAGCAGCAGGGGTGCATGGCTGGCCTCAATCACAGAGTTTCCCCACCAGCTCTTAGGGTCAGAACTTCATTTGCTGTTTTAAACTCGGCAGAAGGCGAGTGTCGGCTGAGCTGTTTCCTCAGACCAGCAGCCGACTCGGTGCTCTTGATCTGGCTCCACATGCTGTGCCAGCAGCACATCTGCCAAATCACACCTTGCTCCCTGGTAATGCTGAGATACACCTGGTATAACAAACACCTACAGAGGAATTCTCTTCAACCATTCTTCCTGCAATGGTAGCTTTGTCCCATGATGACTGCCCTTAGAGTAAAGTACAGATAATAAGACTAAAAGAATATTATGGGTATTTGCTGGGCTTGTACTGGAGTATTCTCTTAGTTCAACAGCGCCTCCTCTCACAGTTCTTGAAAGTATATGTACAATTTAGCAGAAGCATTATGATGTAATTTAATTCAAGTGTTTCTGTGTTTTAAGCATTGAAATATAATTAAACTATTTACATGAAATCTAGTGTGATTTTCTTTTCTGCTGGTCATTTGTGGGGCTTGAGGGAACTGGCAGATGAAGCTATCATCCATCATACCTGAGAAGTCATGGCAGTCCAGTGAAGTTCCAACTGGATGGAAAAAAAGACAAAAGGAAGTCCCAGGGAGCTACAGTCTCACCTCTGTGCCCAGCAGGATCATGGAGCAGATCCTTCTGGAAACTTAGGCACATGGAAAATAAGGATGTGATTGGTGACAGACAACGTGGCTTCACTAAGGGGAAGTCATGCCTGACCAATCTGGTGACCTTCTGTGATGGGCATATAGGGTTGGTGGGTAAGGGAAGAGCAACTGACATCATCTACCCAGACATGGGCAAAACATTTGACATGGTCCTGCACAATATCCTTGTCTCTGAAGGAGAGACATGGATTTGATAGATGGACCACACGATGGAGAAGGAATGGGCTGGATGGTCATGCTCAAAGAGTACCAGTCAATGGCTTGATGACTAAGTGACGACCAATGATGGGTGGAACAGATTGCTCAAAGAAGCTGTGGCTGATCCTGGATCCCTGGCAGGGTTCGAGGCCAGGTTGGATGGGGCTTCGTGCACCCTGGGCTAGGGAAGGGTGTTCCTGCCCATGGCAGGGAAGTTGGGGCAAGGTGGGCTTTAAGGTTCCTTCCTACCCAAACCAGTCTGGGATGACGTGATTTTCCACAGAAAACTGTGGGGTGTAGCTGCAGGACCTGCAATCTGTGTGCAGTGAGGGCCCCTGGAAAAGGTGGAAGGACAAATGCTGTGGGGGTCAAGCAGATCCTGGGCATCCAGAGCACAGAAAGACAACTTGTGTGTTTACACTGTCCTTTAACCAGCCAAATTCCTGGACAGGTCCATCAGCTCAGGTGCAGCTCTGTCCACGCTGGGGTGAAGGTTTGGGTCAGCTCCATGGTGATGGAGCTGGTGTGTTTCTGATTTGCCTTTCTGCCTCATCCTCTGGCCCACAAACCCAAAGTGTGGGCTGAGTTAGGAAAGCTGTCAGGGTAAGTGCAGAGGTTGTGCACAGGACCAGAACTCATCAGAGGAAAAGAAAGTATTTGTGTGCCCAGAGAAATGTGGGGCAGGAAGAGACTCAGCAGTGGCTGCAGACATGAAGCACAACTGGCTCGCTTGCTGGTGATGACATGCTGTAAGATACAGAAGAGGATGGAACAAGGTACCTGCTTAGGGTTTAAGGGCCTGTCTGCTTTCCTCTGTGTGGTGGGGTTCATGCTGATTATTCCTTATTTCCCCATAGATCCATAGGTGCTCCTGAATCACCAAATCTTGTTCCAAACCTCCAGTTTGGATAAAGAGAGGGAAACCCACAGCGCCTGGTGACACATGTGTGTGCTGAGGCTGCTGCACATGGAGGAGGCAAAGCCAAAGCCTGAGGTGCTACATTTTATACCTTTATTAAAGCCAAACTCCAAGGCTAATTTGCAAGTTAACCATCACCAAAACCAGAAACATTTAAGAGAATCTTCCAAACTTTGCTAGATAATAAGCCTGCTTCACCTCCTGGGTTCTGATCCAACAGTAACAACCTGGGATTTTTGGCTCAGACCATCTTAGGGAACACTTTGAATGCATTTGCTTAGAGGTAGTATTTGGCTACATAGAAAAGGTAACAAACTATATGGGAAGTAAAACATGTTTATCATTTCAATAAAAAGATAAATCCAAGTAATCCAGCATGAGATCCTGGCTGGCTGGAGATGGCTGGAATTCTGCCTGCCTTTACTAGGCACTGACTTTCACTCCAAATCTCTGCATAAAAATGGAAGCTGAAAATATGGGTTGGGATTTCAGCTACACTCAGTGTAGCTCCTAATAGTGTAGAATTCTGCTTGTTCCCCTCAAGCCCTTAGCATTTTTATGGAGACATGTTTTCTACTGTGGTTTCCCAATTATTAAGAGGTAGCAAAGACTGAATTATTATTTTTTTTAAAAAAAGAGCAGTAGTACTTTGTGTGCCTGTCCCAGAGGAATACTGCTGACCTAAAGCAAATGGATTTACTATTAAGCAGAAGCAGTTTCCATCCCCACTCCATGCCACCAGCTGAGAAAGGTCTTATGATGCTGTAAGAAAAGCTTGAGTCAATCCCTAATGCATTTAGGAGAAGCTGAAGTTCCAATCTCACACCAGCTATGACTCTCAGGCAATAGGAGTTAATTGAACAGGCAGTATAACCTTGCAGGCAGAATACTGCATCAGCCAATTCACCTGAAAAATCATGTAAAGAAGGTGGTAACATACCTTGGTCTGCCACTGGTGGGGCCTCTGAATGACAGGAACTGCAGCTGAATTCATGTGTCCTCTGAAGAAGCAGCCCCCTGACCTGAACTGGGGGAACACCACCTGGATCTCCTCACCCATCAACAGCTACAGATCTGTCTGCATGACATCCCACTGCATTTATCCATGCTGCAGGAGAAGGGGGTCAAACTCTTCCCACACCTGGCAGCACACCTCATCCTACACCCTAAGAGTTCAGTTGGTCCCTGTGATCTAACCTGTTTAATGCTCCATTTCTCTGACAAGTGGTAGAGGAGACACAACGCTGATGGCCATGCAGTTTTCTGCCAAGACCAAACTCCACACAAAAGAAACTACTGTTATGGCAAACCAGAGAACATCCAGAGTGAACAGCATCAGGGCTCTGGCCACTACTGAACAGAACTAACAGGATCAGGGCTCTGGCCACTCACTGAACAGAACTAACAGGATCAGGGCTCTGATCACTACTAAGTTTGGCAGACTGGACAAAATGACTGAGAATGAAAAAAAACCCTAAATTTCTATTATCTCTATCCAGTCAGCCCTTCCTCTTAATCCTGCATACATTTTTTTGGTGTTAAATAAATACCTGCTAAGGGAGCAGACCTCTGATGAAAGGATAATAAACGAGCTCAATCCATACCGCTGTTTCACGGGTCTCTGCTATGTGCTGCCATAAATTTAAAGCCAATTATGTTCTGTTTAAATATTTAACACTGTAAAGCTAGCCAATTTTACATCTTGTCAAAGATAATTGAAATACCCATTTTGTCCCTTTAACAGGCAGGCAGAGCATCCGCAGGATGGAATATACCACTGGGATTTTGCTGTTTGCAGCTGCATATTAGAAATGCCCTCAATTCCTTCAAAATTTAGCAAGATCAGCTCTGACACCTCAAGCACAAATCTGTGTACAATGTGAGACAGAGCAGCCAGCAACAAAGTCAGCCAGCTGGCTGCTGCTGCCTCCCCAAACTAAACGGGATCAGCAAGCTTTTATTTGCATAGCTGCGACACTAGAGGACCCCACACCCGCACGCTACGGGCTGGGGATAGAGCTAATTTACATTTAATCCCGAGGCTCTGCGAGGAAGCAACCTCTGTGAAACCGGTTCTTTGCAGACACTCCTGTGAAGCGATGAGATCCAGTGAGTGTGACTAAGCTCGGGAACGCTGTTCACTCAGAGTTGCTATCAGATTCAGAGAGAGCACCACCAGGCCAAAAGCTGGTTGCAGGAGATGGCCCTGGGCTGATCAGGCTAGGATAAAAGTTTCAGAGTCAATCCTCAAGATACCAAGGTGCAAGCTTTCCTCTAAAGCATCCTTTGGGGCTGCAGGAGGGGTCTCTGGGGTTACCAGCCACTGGAGCAATGGCATTAGGTAAGCTGAAAATGCTATGAAGGTTTTTCTGCCTGATACAGCAAAGAAAGGATGTGAAGACCATCATCTTTCAGATGCAGTCCCTGTGAGCAGCTGAGCAAAGCTTAACTCTCAGGACTGCTCCAGCTCACCAGACATGGTATGATATGGAAGTTCAGCAATTAGCTGTGTAAATAGGTTTCCTTTCCTGCACGACTGAGTCAGCACAGTCTACTGAACCACGGCAGGGCAAGGCACCAGGTTATCCAACTACTTTTAAGAAAGGATATTTAATAATATCCTCAGGAATATTAAACTACAAACAGTGAAAGGTATCTCCCTCACAATGCATTTGCCATTTCTTCCCTTAAATCCTGTTTGGATGTTTGGGGTAAGCCAGCAGACAACAGGAGACAAAGCTTGGCCAAAATCATCACAAAGGAAGAGTCTGAAATACAACATTAAAAAAAAAAAAAAATCAAAAAATCCTGTTTGCTTCCCAGTCCTCTGGCTTCAGCAAGACACAAGCAGGTGGCACACTACTGCCCTGTGGCAGGGATGTTACTCTGAGATCTTCTAAGAGCAGCAGCTTTGCCAGGCCTGGAACCGTCTTTTCCAGTGATGCCTAAAGGGAAAGATCATGGGAGAGAAAGGGTTAGAGCTCTGGGTCTGGGAGTCTAGCTGCCCAAAAGCTCCACTGTGGAGTCTGTACAAGGTTAAAAGGCAGCAAGGATCTGTTCCCAAACAACCAAAGGTCTTCACAACAACATTCCCATTGCTATTGTACCAGCTCCAGGCTAAAGCCTGACAAATGGCTTTCCTGGCAGCAGGCCTCAGCAGGAGGCTATTGAGAGCTCAGAAGTTACAGTGTGTGTGAAATTTTCTGGCTTCTGCAAGGCAAACACACACGACCAACCTCTGCTGTGAGCAGTTACATCTATTTCCAACTACAACCCTGGATTCTCATGAGACACCAAGTACCAGAAGAGCCTTACCCAATGTCATCAACATCAGGGAAGCAGATGCACACAAGGTCTAAATATTGCCTCAGTGGGGAATGTTTCTTGCTACACAGGCTCACCCTGATCTGCAGCTAACCCCTTGGGTTCAGGAAAGCTGCAGTGATCACCAGGGCAGCAGAGGGAACAAAGCAAGAGGAAGCTGCAGCTGCTCCATCTCTCAATGTACTGAGAGGAGTTGAAGGAAGAGAAGACAGACAAAAAGGAGCAAGATCCCAAGGCTGCTTCTGACTTTGGGTCTTGGTAATCACACTATAAAACAGTTTTCTGCTCACACCTATATTCTGTTAGCCAAGCAAAGTTACTAAAGCAAAGCAAGGCTGCTCTTGTGGCTTAGGAGGCTATGAAATCAGCTTCATCAATCATTCAGTAGTGGTTCTCATGGAAGAGAAGACAAATGGCTCTTGGCCCACACAGACGGCTTCAACAATTGAGTTGCAATTGTTGGCATCTGCAGGCAGCAACACAGTAAAGCCTGAGCTGTTAAACTCCTGCCTGCTTCTGGATAACCTAGAGTCACCCATAACCAGGGCCTTGGGAAAACCAGAGTGGAACCCCAGCTACCAGGGTCATGGGAAAACATCAGCTAGCTCTAGGGCAGCTCTCTGCCCCATGGCAGGCCTGCAAGTCTTGTCTAGTTCTCTTCCTATTGCTTGAGTTTCCCCACAAAAGACTGGCTGAAAGGCAGGGAGTCAGTCATTGTTTCCTTCAGCAATTCTTTCTTAATGCTGCAGACACAAAGCCCAGGGCAGATCTCTCTCCCAGAGCTGTGCAGCAGACAACCCGTGGGATGAGCGAGCACATGTATCCTCCCATGCCCTCCCTCTAGCACAGCAGCTCAGAAATCCTCACCTGAAAGGTAAAGCAAACTGACAGCCCCCACAATGGCCAGAAGCTCAGGCTGTGCTGGTGAGAGCAGACTCCTGCTAACAAATCTCAGAGCAGTAGCTCCTGCCTGAGTAGCACAAAAGCTTGCAGGCACAGAATATCCAAGTGAAACCCACAGAGTGGGCTCATCCAGAAACTACCTGCTTGCTAACAAGAGCCACAGGTTCTGTAGTTTCCAGTAAGTCAGAACAGTAAGTTTTCCTTTCACCTTCTTAGTCAGAAGTTTCTAAGCCAGGACCCCCACTCCTTGTCAAGCCCCTGAGCTATTAACCCGTGAGGGATTTTTCCAGAGGGCTGCCAGGCTTCACACCGTACAGGCTTATCTCCCTCTACTGGTTTTCAACCGGCTGGCTGCTTCCTCCTCACCCATGTGCACACCTTCCCCAACAGAACAACTCCCCCCTCCCTCCCTCCCTGGCGCTAACGGTGCAGACACGGAGCGGTTTGGGCTGCACATGCTGTTCTGTGCCGCTATCGCCCTCTGACCGCAGCATCCGCTGTCCCGGCGCATCTGGTTCCACCTCACTGCGACAGGAGGGAAACATTCCTCCTGTCGCTGCCCTGGGTCCCACTCACACTGAAAGGAAGAAGAAAGCAGCACCCGTATCGGCTGCGGTTTTGGGCGATGCTTTAGAGTGCAACACAGAGGCAGCAACTGGGTGGAGGTGAGCTCATCATCCGCGAACCTGCGGCTCTGCTGATGTCATCACTCAACTCAGTGGCAGGAAGTGATAAGGCAGCAAGAGCCTGAGAGGAAACTGAATCGAGCAACTGAGGTTAACTACTCTGGCACTTTATCATGTGGCATTTCCAGGGACTTTCTAAGAACCTGAGGTTGGGTTTGGCTGCCCAGCGTCAGTTAGCTTGCTCCGCACGCCACACTCAACAGCGCTAACGGCAGCGGGATGAAGGAGCAGCTGTGCTGACCACATGGCAAAACAAGCCAACATCTGCCTCTCCTGGGTTGCTGGCTCCCTTCCCCCTCCCACTCAAGGGAAAACATTTCATGAACAGCTTCCTACGATGCTCACTGAAGGTGGGACTCGGCTCACACAAGTGTCCCTAGCAGCTGCCTCAGAAACAGCCCTGAGTGGTGCAGACTGGACTTGGATTTGCACTCTCCCAGGGCTGTCAGTGAAGCTGGGGCTCTGGGTGGTGCATCTCCCTGTTCCTACAGCAGTGATAACAGTTATCTGGCATCTCATCTCAGAGAGGCATAGATAACTTCACAGCCCTACACTGAAACTTGCCGGTGCCGTCATTGTGTGCGCTGCTGATGCACTAGCATCTCTGCTGGCCTGCCACAGCACTGCCTTACAGAACAAGCCAGGAAGGAGAAAGCATGACTATCACAGAGGCATGCTGGAGTTAATCCAGAATACTATGGTGTCCCAAACATCAAGGGATCTTCAACTCCCTTCTGGTATTTTTCCCTCCAGTTAAGACAAGACATTCCTGAAAGACACAGCCAGACAGCTTCACTGTGACCAGCACCTCAGACACATGACTTCTGGGAAAGACAAGGATATAGATTCTCTTCCCACCCCGCCTTTTTGCCTCCAGTTCTGCTGAAGTAATCACAACTGAATGGATGGGAGGAACGTGCTACCCCCTCCTGCTGTAACGTGCCTGGAAGCCTTCCAAGTTCTCCTCTGTAGGATTTACCAAGAACAATCACAGCCAGCGCTGGAGCTTTGGGGGTACATGGGTGGTTTGCCAGGAGCACGGCTACACAGTTTAGTCTGGTGTAATTAAGATTATCTACTTTCAAACCTTGTGTGGCAGGCGCTGAGTTCAAATTCAAGTCACTGCTTCCCTGAGGATTTCCTTCCTGAGACACTCCTCCTTGGACCGCTAGTTGAGGCTAGGAAGAGAAACACCAAAGAGTCCCAATACATCCAGGTATCACGAGATGAAGATGCAAATACAGACAGAGGGCAGATGGGCAGCAAGAAGCCTTTGGTTGGGTGATGCAGCAAGGCTGGGCACGTCCACTTGCCAACACTTCTATACCCAACCATACCCAGAGCAAGCGCCAGCGCACGCGGTGTCCACACACATTCACAAGCATCTCTGAATGGCTGGCACAACCCATAATAAGCCACCATATTTCCAGTCTTTGGAGACTCTCAGCCTCACACTGAGGAAAATCCCTCCCCATTATGCAGCAGTAGGGAAGTTTGTCATCCTTGACATCACCTTTTACAGTTCAAGAAGTTTTCCTGTCCCGAGCAACTAAACATATTGTCCACTGAAAATTAAAAGCCAAATAGCTGGTCTTTCTCTGGTGCTTCAGTTTTGCCTCCTAAGAACTCCTAACTTGCTAAAACTAATTAATTTTGAAGTGAAAAAAACCTCCTAACCTGTTAAAACCAATTAATTTTGAAGTGAAACATCAGAACATTTCACTGACCAGAGCCAGAATGACACTGTTAGGAACATCAAAAAGGAAAAAGAGAAGTGAGCCAGTGGACAAAAAGTTTTATCTTCAATAAACTGGCATGGAGCAAAGCAATTCTTTATTTTTTAATTTTTTTTTTAACAAATTACTTTATAACTCATCATTTATAGTAACAAAACCCCTGACTTCCAGCTCTGGCACACAACTCAGTGAATTTAACCACAAAACCCCAAGCCTAACCCTAGAACTGCAGCTACTACAATCTGCTACAGAAAAGAACGGCTAGAAGAGTCTTTTCCAACCTCCTTCACAGCCTCTTACAGATGAGAGGTGGCTATAAATTATTTCTAGCATGATATAGATGTTTGGACAGGGCAAATCCCTGAGCACTCTGACCCAGTTAGACCTGCTTTGAGCAGTGGTTTGAATTGAAGGATCTCCAGTGGGTCCTTCCAACCCAAATGATTCCATACTTCTAACAAAAGGAAAAGCAGCATAGGGACCCAGACCTTCAGTACCACTATTACTGGACTCAAGGAGCTATCAGGGGGCTCTCCAAACTGTTGTCCTGCTGCTTCTGGGTGGCATAAAGTTCTCAAAGAAGAATTTTAATTCAAGAAAATATTGTAATTAGATATTACAGGAGGAAAAAAAAATCCATGGATTTTTTATTTATTTTTAAATTGCACTTTACCAATCAAAAACAACAACAAAAAAGAGTATAGGGCAGGAAAACCATTCCAGCTAGATTTATTTCACATGTCAGCTTCTGTCAGCACACACACCAGTGTCTGTGCCCCTGAGATGTTGAGGAACATGTTCTCAACACTGCCTGGCTGCCCCCATTTCCTTTTCCACCCCAGGAGCCTGTCTCCAGGGGAAGAGGGGGTTGTGTCTCTGCAGCAGGGCTGGGCATGCAGAATAACGACACAGCAGGGCTGAAGCCAACTCCTCTGTCACTATTACTGTCAGTTTAACCACAAGACAGCCCCACCAGCAGGTGTTTTATAAACTGTCCCTTGCTCCAGAACCATCTCTCAGCCTTCTCCTGCACAGGCCCTCAGCTTTATACATGTACTTCCCTTTTTTCTTTTCTTCCCCTGAATCCCACAGCTTTTTATTTCCTGGGGAAGTGATGTCAGGTGGTGTGGAAGCAGCCCAGGCTCACTCAGCTCACCTGGGCTGGCTGCCTGGGGAGGTTAACTCTGGCCTGGCCAGAACCAGGACACAACAGTTTCACAGCCATGGCCTCTCTGCCCTGGTTCAGGCTGCATCACCAACAGCAGAGCTGGGACTAAATCTGTCCTGCCCCCAGAATGTCACTGCCTGCTTTCCCTCTCCAGACAGGGAGCACTGAGGCACTTAAACTTGCCTACTTCAGATTTAGATGGAGAATGCATAAACTAGTGATTGGAACTGCCTGCCAGCTCCTCTGGAGTCCTTTGGCCCCTGCCTTTACATTTACCTGCTGGAGTTCATGGCTACACATACAGGATGTCTGTTGGTACCACTGCCCAAGACAAGGTGGAGCCTGAGGTCTCTCCTCCCTTCTCAATCTCTGCCTCCCCAGCTCAAATCACACCCTCTGTTGAGCATTCCTCTGATCCAGGCTCAGATTCAGCAACATGCAGACCTTTTGGAAGCTACTTGCAAAGCCAGGCCTTTCCCAGCTCCCAAGGAAGGGCTGTCACACCCCTCTGCTAGCCCTCACTCTCACCTAGATGCTTTTGCACACAAATATTCCTCTCCCAGCTTTTGCTCACTAACTGGGCTGCATCTTCAGAGTAATTTCTAATGGTTGGCTTCTGACCTCCCAGAAACTTCCATCTGCTTGCTTCCAGGCTCTGGCTGAAGTCCTGTCACAAACAGTCTCAGCCAGACTGAAAAGTACTCTGCCAGCATGCAGCCCTTCCATGGAAGGATGAGAAACCCTCTCAAATCCAGGGTGAATTCCCAGAGCAGGGATGTTACCTGGGGAGCCAGAGGTATGTTTTCCACCTATACAGGTCCCTCCCTGTCCCCAGCCCTAGTTCAGGCTGATGCAGTCTTATGTTTACCATGGCATTTTCAGCAATGCTCAGCTCTGTCCTCTACCAGCAGAGAGCAATACCTCCCTTCCCAGTCCTGCTAGTCTTGGACACTGCTTAAATAGGACCGTGCTCCTCATCTGCCATGGGAGCCAATCTGTGTACCTCAGCTTACAGAGTCTTTGGGCAGGAAGGGAACATCTTTCCCACAGAATCTGAGCTCCTTCTGACCCACACTGTCCTTGAAAGAGCACCAAGACCCAAGGCTGCCTGTGCCTCCTTATCCCTTTCTGATGCCTCTCAGATGCTCAAGGCTCTAGGATACATCTCTGAGCTATACACATGCAAGTAATTTTTCTTGCCTGCTGGCATCTAATTCATAAAAGCATCTTCTCCTCTAATTTCCTGCTGCTTTATATTTTCTCCCCTCATCCCATTTCTTCCTCTCTCTAAAAAAGACAACAGAATTTTTTTTCTTTTTCTACTTTGCAGCCCTGAGATGTTTCTTTTTCATCCAAATGCACTTTGTTCTTCTCACAACCTGGCCACAGCACCCTACCACTACTGAAAGGGAGGACACTGTCCTTTATTCATGCTCTTCTAGGTCCCCCTGGTTCTCTCAGAGATTTGTCAGCCCACAAATGGCACCAGCAGAACTCTCTGGGGAAAATGCTTTGGTCTCTAAACCAGTAATTTCTGACTCCAATGCTTTTCCATGGAGTTTGAGGGTCCCCATGTGCAGAGCTGGTTGCTTTAAGCACTGCTGCAATACCAGGTTTCCTTACACTGTGCATTTACAATTCCATAATAGACACAGGCTCAGCAAAGCAATGGGCTTTCAGCACAAGCTGTGTGCTGAGCTAGGCTCTGACCTCCTCATTGGGACTGCAAAGAAGAAACAGCAACTGGGCAGATTTATGGAGTAGATCTCTTGTCTGGAAGGTGCAGTTCTGCACTGGGTTTCAGTTCCCCTCCACCACTATCCAAGGAAGATCTGTATGCCAAGGTCACTAGAAGACTTTTCTGGTATGACAGTCTCTCCCACATCCTGACACTTCCTCTTTGGTGAAGATTTCTTTCCCATCCACCTGCACAGCCCTCAGGGACTGTCCCATCCCTGTTTCTGCTGCACCAGAGTGTCTCTTTCCATCCTAAGCCTTCCTGTTGCAACACAGCTGCAGAAAAAGCCTATGGATTCCTGCAGCAAGTGCACAACTTGGGTTGGGTCATCAATATTTTGTGGTGGCAGATACACACCAAATGATGGCTGGTGGTGGTTGGTTGGTTTCTTAATCACTCTGGATGATAGATAACATGCTATTCTTTGTTCACAGGACTGAATGTCCTTACTGATTAAAAGCTTTCAACTTTCTATCACACCTGAAGTGTTCTACCTTCACCTACTGATGCTCACCAACCCTAGGTTTGCTGCATGGAAGAGCCTCCTGCTGGCAGGATTCAAAGTTTCATCAGTCACTAAATTTCTCTTACTGTTTAACTTCAAGTTTCTGCTTTTGAGACAAACTGACAGGCTAAGCACTCACTTCAGTCTTTCACAGCTCCTGGTAAGACAACCACTCTGCCTGAGAAAGGACCGAGCCTCTGGTCTGACACTCTGAGCGTACTGGGGAAGACTGGAATATCTGGAGTTAAATAGGGCAGCTACCCTGGGCTCCTGGAATTCTTCAGGAACTGAATCTCAGGTGTGACTGAAAGGCAGCCAGAGCTTCCCTAACATGTTAGATTTTCAGGCCAGCCAGACTGAAGGAATGTCACTGCAGATAGAGAGCATGAGAGGAACAAACACAACTGAAAATCCCCCAGGATCTGTGGGAAGAGAAAAAAGGAGGACCAAAGGCTGCACTCACCCATTTGCGGGGCCTCCCTCTTGGCCTTTTCCCAGCAGAAGGTTCTACCTTTATGGAAAACAGAGGGAGAAGAATGATTTGCAGCTCTTGTATTTGCCAGACACTGCGACTCGTGGGCTGAACCTGGCCAAGGTGACTTCTGTATAAAGTTCTTTGAGACAAGGAGCAGAAGAGGTGGAAGCTGGGGAGAGGAGACAGCTGAGGAGGACTCTGCTGCCAGACTACACTGGTTGTGATTATCTGGCAATGGTGGAGGAAGCTAGAAGGAAGCTGCTGAACAGGCAGTGGCAATGCAGGAAGGCTGCAAGTTGAGTTTGCACTAAGACCACAGCAACTGGTTTGTCCAACAGTGACAATTAAAGCTGAACTGAATTAGGAGCAACTTCCACTGTCTTCAAGCACAGTGAAACCTCCCTGCCTGTCCCTCCAGCAATGCTTCAAGAAGGGACAGCCAGCTTCTCTCCCCCATAAAAGAATACAAGCCATTTACTCTTACCATTTGACCAGACACAGTAGTCACTTTCTTGCTGCCTTTTGGCCTTCCTCGTGGTTTCTTCACTGGCAATGGACCCACAGCCTCTTCCTGGGATAAAAGGAAGCAGTAATTTAAGCAGGATGATTACTGGAACAATTCATAGCCTCTCATTCTAATTCTTCTTAGCCTGTCTTACACCAGTAACAGCACCCTGACCACTAAATCCCTGGGTGTGTCTGCTCTCCCAGCTGACAGGTACATTAGCAGATGGCTAACAATGCCCCCACCCCTTTATCTTGAGGGCTGGGGAGTTCCCAGGACTCTGACTGGGAATCAGCACTTTGTGCAAATACTGGTTAGTTCACTGGGGAGCTGTTAGCTGCTGGACAAACAACTCAGGAGAAATCTGCACTGTTTCAGCCTCATGTTGTGGTGTTTGTCTAGCCTATTTTCCCCCCATAGCTGTTGGTTTGGGGGTAATGAGAGAGGTGGAGGGGTGAAGTGCTGGGACTAGCACTGGCTAGAGCCAGTTGGACTTCTTGATCCTTATGGGTCATTTCCAACTCTGTAGATTGTGTGATTCTATTAATGAGGAGAAAAAATGCCTTGCCCTTCCCTACAGTGGTACAGAAGCAGAATGATGATGCCTAGAAGTCTCCAGACTGGACCAGAGATGAGGCTAGCTCATCTCACACCATTTCCTGGCCTGAACAGTCACTGCCTGACACTTTAGGCACCTCTGAAGCCAGTGGCTGGGATGCCCCAGGGTGCACAGATGCTTTCCTGAACAGCAATAACATCCACATAACCCTTCAGCTTCCCTTGCTCTTTATTAGCAAGCCACTTCCCAGGGCTGCCTGCAAACCCTGTCTGCCTAAAGCCATAGCATCCTTGGCAGCCTCTTAGGATGGTGTGCCCTCACCTGTGGCTGCTTCTTCGGTCTTCCCCTCTTTCTCTTCAGGCCTTCAGTCAGCACAGATGAGCCAGGGTTCGTTGGCCTCTCGTTGCTCATATTGGCACTTTCCAGAGTTTCCAAGTTATAATCCAACAGGCTATTTTTCCATGGGCTGGGGAAGAAATCTTGCCACCTCCTTCTTTCCCAGTCTTGTTATGGATTGTCCTCCACCTGCAAAGTTGAAATAGCAAGAGAGACTCAGGCATGACAGCTTGCTGTTATCAGCTGGGAGACTCTGGGATACAGCAGACATTTATGTTTTATAAACATTAAGGAACTATTCTCCTACCTGGCCTGTTCCTCAGCTTTCTGAGGCTTTTGGCCAAAGGAGCAGATTGCTCCAGGTGACAGTGTGTTGGTACCTGTACCTGCCTTTCCCCTTGTTGGCTAGCCTCATCTGAGCCTCAGCATGTCTTCAGCTCTCCGAAGGCCTCCTTTGCCAGGGGAGGAAGGAGCCAGGAGACAAAGTGGTGGTGATGAGTTATAAAACATCCCAGCCAAGGGTAAAGCTTCAGTTGGAGCTCCTGTATCATTGGATACCAAAACTGATCCTGAGACCCAAATCCACAGCAAAGAGCGTTCTATCTGGATGCTTGAGAGAGCAAGTGTTGGGGTACAAACTCTTTAAGAGGCGAATTTGGGTCTGGGGCTGCCCCTGAAGAGTTTGTTCCTAATCACTGACTGAACAGGCGCTGCCTGAAGAGATGGCCTGACCCCACTTCGGGGCGCTCAGCCTCTGGTCCCACATCAGGCTCACTATTTGCTAAAGGACATAAGAAGGTCCCCCAGATCTGGGCTCTGCTTAGAACCTGAACATTGGTTTGTCTACTGCACATTTTCTATCAGCAGATGGCCAGGCTGCCTCCTCTCTCCAAGCTCCACGTAGTGCCTGCTGTGGTTGGGATGAGTCCCACTATGACTTTATAACCAAGAGGGTACATAGGAAGCCCATGGCTTTCCTTGCCTCTGGCTGAGGCTTCTCCTCTGGTGTTGCTGCCAGAGAAGATGGCAGTTTGACTGTGAGCCTTTACACCCTCACACCCTGAAGCAGGAAGAAGAGGGAAGAGACCTGGACCAGAAGCTCAGCTAGTACCCAGATCCCAGGCACATTAAGAGAGGTGGGGACACTGGCCTTGCTTGCATGCAAGGTAAACCTAGTCACAGATCAGTTCAGCTCCTACTCTGCTGATCTGCTTGAAAAAGGCACTTGAAAACTCCACCAGACCTTGTCTCTCCTTTCCTTCTTGCACTTAAAGAGGGAGGGCTCAAGAAGATGCAAGGGGCTGAGGGGACCAAGCCTGGCTGGACAGTGGCCAGCAGTGGTGCTTGAATCCTCTTTTGCCAGTAATTCTGACCATGAAATAGAGAACTGAGAACAGTGTGGCTGGGAAAGCAGCAGCACTTCTTGCTTAGGAAAGCAGGATGATGAACAATGCATTGTTACCTTCTGTGCCACTGCCTTCTCCTCCTCATCCAGACATTGCAGGAGCAGTCTGCCTTGCCTGCAGAAGCTCTCTACCTCCACCTGAGAAATGTTTTTTGCAGCTCTTTCCTCTGTTTTGTTCCTCCTTTCTCACTTGTTAGATGAAAGGTAAGGACAGCTCTTTGTCCCAGGGGTGCTGTCCCTCTGTCCCTCCAGCAGGCTCTACCTGAGGCAGTACCACAAGTAAAAGTAGAGCTGCACCAGGTAGAAAAGCGTGACTGTTTTCTTCAAAACAATGCTGGAGGGCAGGAGCTGCGTTTGGTTCCAGCTTATGCACAAGCAACCCTCCCTAGTGAACTGCCTGGATGCCCCTTTGTGCACACTGCTGGGGCCCAGCTGACAGGTGCTGCTGCACACTCAGATTTCCTATAAAAACCCCTGATCAGAGGGCAATGGAAAGGGCACAGCTCAGGTCTCTGAGTTCAGGCTGCATCTGGAGGGGAGACAGTTGGGGAAAGAAGTGTCTTTGTACTTGTAAGCCACACACAGTTGCCACCAAGTCCCTGAGATATGAGCATGAAACACTTCTGCAGTCTCTTTCAGAGACAAGCTGTGCTTCTAGAAACCGTTAGCAGAGCTTTGTAGTTTGATCAGATGATCAAGTTCCAAAGATGAGAGGGCCTTAACTGAAGCTGACGACAAACATTCTGCCCTCTGGTCCAGCTACTGTTTCCTGCATCCACACCTACTGGTCAGAAGTGGGGCTCCAACAGCCTTGTGCCTGTCCTGGCATTCAGGCAGGCTGAGGCAGGAGGGAGTCACTGGGGTGCACAGACCCTGCACTGCCCTAGCAGCAGAGAAGCTTTAGTGCCCCTTCCCAAAGGCAGGTCTAAGCTAGCCCTGGCCCATGCTGCACACATCTACAGCTACATCAGCCCTAAGTGCTGCAAAAGGTGGCTTGAAGCCTCCTGATCCAGAGCCTCCCCTCAGCCACCTGTGGAAAGGGAACAGCCACTGCCACAGGAATGGACACGGACATGTGTGAAGGGTCCCTGGGAAGACAGTAGAGCTGCTCAGACAACACAGCTACTCCAAGTAGATCACTAATTTGAAAGCACATTCAGTGCCCCTTGGAATGCAGCACCTCATGCTAACATGAGAGTTATGGAGAAGATACCACCCTGTCCTTGAGAAGTATCATATGAGGGGATTTTTCCACAGTAATGCTGAAGTGTAAGGAACAGGATGGGGGGGGTACTGTCAGTCACAGGTAACAGATGTATTTGATTTTTCCATCTCAGATTGCTCTATCTGCCTGGTCACCTGAGGGTGGACACACAGGATCTGAAAACATCACTTGCAAGAGAACTTCCAGCCTTCACTCTGTATTCTACCAAACCACATTCAGTCATGGCAGACACTTAAGCCATTGCTCTTACTGACACCACCTCTCTCATGAGTTCACTGCAACTGAAACCTGCATTAAATCCAGATTTTGCATGTCATTACTCAAGTGGAAGCAGCCACAGCATACAGAATTCATTTCCCCCCAGACATAAGGAAATGTAGCTCTTCAACAATGATTGTTTTCTACATCTTGCTAGACTGATAACGCTCTGCAGTGCCTTTCACATATCTCCATATGGGACTGCAGACAAACACAGAGAGGCTGCCAGGATACAGCACTGCCTTTGTACATCTCCCTCCTACCTTCCCATCACCCAAAGGCACATGCTTCTTGAAGCCCAGTGTGAAAAGAAGGAACACAAGCAAAGCTATGCAAGCATCAGTCCCTGAGGCTTTCGTGAGCTCTAGGTGACTTGATGCAAGATGCATCCAAAGCAAAAGCACCCACTGCAATTCTAATTTCTTAACAATAGTTTTCTGTTTATATGTATATATACAAACCCAAAACCAATATTGACTGCCATTTCCAGGGTGACTGCAGCCCCTGCTGGGAGGGGAGCTGGCCAGGCTGAACTCCAGCCTATGCACTGTCTGCAAGGGCACAGGGTCTAAAAACACCTGTCCAAATGCTCGCAGGCCTGACGTGACCTTTGTGTCAGCCCTATAGGCAGCGTTGCAAATGATGTGGGTATGTGACGACAGCAGCACGTGGAGATCTACACCAAAGCACCTTGTGTCCCAGCAGCATCCCCAGGCTCCTGGCAGAGAGAGGACAGCAGATTCTCCCAGTTGAACACTTTGTACCCAGTTTCAGTGCTGAGTTGTACAACGCTGGTTTTTCTACCATACCAAATTCTCAGGAGAGAAAAAGCTCCTCCTGGGTGCAACACAGTCATAGTCTAAGACAAGGTATTAAGGGTTCTTTACCCTTTCCACAGACTACAGAGAAAAGCCTTGGGGATGAGCCTACTGACTCGGCCAGGTAATTCAAGTGGCAGAACCCCTTCCCATCCCCTTCCCATTTCTTTCCTCAGGGAGGTTAAATTTTCAGCTACATCCTTAGCAGAAGTACAATATGTCACAGGGATGCTTGAGACATCATACTAAAACCCCCAAACTGAATGCATGATTCACAGCAAACACTGCCAGCAAATTATTGTCTAGCTGGAGTACCCACATGAAAAATACAAAACTGGCAAAGCCTTTTTCAAAGCATAATAGGAGTGTGATTATAAAAGCCCCTTCATTATAGCCTTAACTCTGCTGCTGTCTCTATAATAATAAGAAAAAAATACCCACAAAGCACAACTCCCACTTAGTAGCACAGCAGCATTGTTCTGCTGTCACATGTGACAAAGTAAACCCAGGGTAACTTCACTGACGTGAACAGGGTCATTCTTCAGTCCCTCTGGTAAAAGAGAGAGAGGAGAATTTGGCCCAAACCCTGCATCAAGCGGAGGAGGATAAAAGACTTTGTTAGTCAAGACATCTAAAGACGGGGCCTGAGGAGGCCAGGCAGGGAGGAACCTTTCATTCCAATAACTGCAGCAGTAACGATCTGTACTCACGTTATGAGAAACTACTTTCACCTTCCGAGAAATCAAACGCTCGCGCCTTCTCTGATCTTCAAGCAGATCAAGAAATACCACAGCTTGTCACAGTTCCCCATGGACTGCTCTACCAGAAAAGCAGCATAGGCAAGCGCTGGACTGTCTCCCTTGGACAAGAGGCAGTGATGCTCTGGCAAATGAACCTTATTTGCCAGATTTTGCTGTGAGACAAGGAACTCGGGGGCTACCAAATCAAGCTGGTGGCAACAGCAGGTAACTGCTGCAGTCCCATAAATCAATCTCAAAAACATAAATAATCCCTCTCTAGGTGATTTCCCGAACTACTTTGAGTGGCTAAGTCTAAGCCTCCTTTGGTCTCGTGCTTAAGAACCTCCTAGCTCCCTGCCTTGTTTTTTAATGGGCAATTTATTACTTCTTCAGCTGCAGTATTTCTCTCTCCTCCATTTTTAAACCCACCCCACAGATACACCCATCAATCTGATCTCCCTCACTGTGCCTGGCTGAACAAAGCCAGTGTGTTCCAGTTTCTCTGGATGTGATTGTGTGTCCCGGTCATTTCGGTTGTTGTTTACACCTCTCCCAATCTGAGCTCAACCCCTCTAAATATGGTGAGGCTCCTAACTATTTTCAGGGAGGACCAGCTGGACTACCTTCAGCTCTCACCTGTCTGAGAAGCATGGGCTAAGCAATAGTTCAGTGGGGAAAATTCAGTTCCTGTGTAATGACAACAGGATGAACTCCCAAACCCATTCAGCTAGCAAGCTGTTCCACCACCAGCATAACCTGACTGATAAAACATCCAGCTCAGAAGACAGAAACTATTTAAAGCTTACAGAGGACAAAAAGAAAAAACAACCCCAAAACAAAACAACCCCAAAACCCAGGAACTGTACAGACTGCCACACTTCTCATCAGCACTAGGGACCAGCTCAAGGCCTGGACAGGAACTACTGTGGCTCTATCTACAGTTACATTTCTGGCTTTATTATTGATTTGTCTGCATAACCCTAATGAAAGTGTCTTCATGTGTTTCAGTTCCCCATGCACAACATGGTGTGCAGCTCCCTGACTGCTGAGCTGTGCTGGGGATGGGGCTGAGGGGAAGGAACCTGAGTTCCTGCCTGCACCTCTTCTTCTGAGGCTATCAGCAAGGCAGGCAGGTGCTACCTCCTCAGAGAGGAGACCTACCTGCTAGGAAACAGTGCCAGAAGCTTTCTGGTTTTACATTAGAGACCTGCACAGCTACATGGGAAAAGGGCTGTTGATTACTGAGTTTCAAGCAACCATGAGGACACAGTCTATTTCTGGTTTCCCAGATCCTGAGCACCCAGCTTCAGCACAGCAACAATATACTGCAAGAATGCTTTCTTGAACAAGCCTACACTCCATGCAGTGCCTGCCAGCTCATTTCTCTCAGTCCAAATCCCTGAGACAGTTACTACTGAGAGGCACCTTGCTCATCCAAATCCGTACCACAACAAATCACAAAAATGCCACCATGGCTCTGCTGTATTCCCACTCCTTCCTTTGAAAAGTGAGGCTTTGTGCTTAGCTGAGGAGTAAGTCAGGCCTTGCATGGAGCCCTAGTTGCATTGAAGTCCTATTCATTTCTGTATGTGCAGGACTTTCCCTGAAGGTTGCCACATAGTTCCACAGTGAAGAGCTCAACCTCAATCCCACCTCAGCACCATCAGCTTC
This sequence comes from Gallinula chloropus, assembly GCF_964237585.1. Classification (NCBI taxonomy): domain Eukaryota; kingdom Metazoa; phylum Chordata; class Aves; order Gruiformes; family Rallidae; genus Gallinula; species Gallinula chloropus. The sequence continues at coordinate 20,589,545 of NC_140097.1, forward strand.
CAAGTCCTGCCTAGGACCCAGGCTTCTTATGGTGAGAACAGGCATGGCAAGAGGCAGCTAACCATCCCAGGGAAGACTCAGAATCAGCACTGCTGGGTACCAAGACCAGAGAGGGAGAGAAATGGAACACATTCCTCACTCTGGTCTTGGCCAAGTCATATAATCTTTCTGTGCTTCCCATTTACTGTCTATATAAGATTATGGAGTAACACCAGAACTATTAACGTGCTCTCAACCTGGGATGGAGGGATTGAGGATTAAACCATCTCTATTTGCAGACTAACACTACAAACCCTGGCAGGAGAGAACAGAACAAGGTGTTACTAGCAGACTGCACCAGCAGCCTCCCCCCATCATTGTGCTTGGGAGCACAAAGGACAGGCCCTCACAGTTGAAGAAATACAGCCCAGGATTAGCCACATCCTGCTGAGCAGCAAAACACACCCTCACCCTCTTCCCCCAGGAAGCTGAAAGCTGGTAGGACCCATTTGGCCCACAGCTGTAAGGTGGAGTTCCCTGCCCTGGGGACGCGGTGCGGCACAGCATTGGAGCATCAGGCTCCCCAGAGCTGCAGCATACTGCTTACCCTGCTACCAAAGAGGGTAGGGGGGACAGGCCCCCCCCAGCTCCTCTGTCTCTACCCAAGGAAACTCACATCCCTAACCTGGGAGCCCAAGTCTTAAGGCCACTGCCTGAGGTCTTAGACACCCTTCCAGCACCTCACCCAAAAGTATCAAGCGAGATGACTGACACAATGCCTCTCTGTGGGTTGCAGACCCTCAGCATTACACACTAAGAGCTTGGTAAGATTCTCCCCTTGGGAATTTGCCCAAAGACCTAATGTTTGCTAAAGAACTCTTTCTTGTCTTAAAGTCCCTGTCAAGACTGTTTCGCCAACAAGCAAGGTCCCCAAGCACTGCAGAGTGAAGCCAATGGAGCAAAAACACCCAACAGTATTTACAAGGAAATAGAAGGATAAGGAGAAAACTTTGGTTACTAAAGCAAAATTAAAAATCACAGTCACCTCTTAGTTCAGATAGCATCGAGCCTCCCTTCTCTGCGGAATCACTATCTCGTTCAGCCCAGCTACTGCCATCTGCACCACGCTGCCCACTCCCCCAAACCAGGAAACGGCCTCTGCGTTCCTGGGGTGGACACAGGCCCTGGCACCAGGACATAGGAGGCACCAAGTTCTGTTCCCCAGCCCGCTTCCAAACAGCCCCTCTCGATGCCTAAGCTGCAGTTCACAAAGCCGGGTGCCTGGCAGATGAGCTCTGCACACGCGCTCCAAGCCGAGCTTTGCTCAGGCGGTAAGAAAGGAACAAGGTTACCTGTTGAGAAGTTGGGCAGCGCCACTTGACCCCGGCCCCAGCAGACCTAGTGATGAAGGCAGGAGAGCAAAACACAGGCAGCCAGCAGCTGACACCCCTTCTGCACCGGAGAGCAGTGGCTAACCGAGGCCTCTGCACACACTCATTTCAGGAGCCTTACAGTGAGCCGAACGCTATTTATTGCGCTCCCAGTTAGTGATATGGAAAGCAGCACCAGCACTGCCAGCGATCTCCTTCTGATGGCAGTCCTGAGTACTGACAGCAAGTGAAACCAAGCTCACTGCAACCCTCCTGGAATCTCACGCTGAACTGGCAACAAACACCACCAAGAAAAATCCCCAGCCAGACCAGTTACACCAGGCAGCTCTTGCCACTGCCCTGCTTACTGAAAAGAAGGCTGGTTTCCAAATGTTAACTGAAAGATCTGAGTAAAGGGGACAGAGCATTTCATGGACTTCCCTCTTTACAAATGCTAAGCAAGAATCACGCTGACCCTGCTTTACGCAAGAAAACAAACCAAAACCCCCCGAATGGGTAGCCCCAGGAAGGCTTGTGATGACAAAGTAGTTATTAATCTGAGTGCAAAATGTGCTCGGGGCATTCACTATAAGCCACAAATAACCATGGGAAGCTGACTTCAGCTGAGCATAAACGTATTTAGAAGGGAGATGCTGCACGGCTCTAAGTTAGGTATTCTATATTCATTATGAGAAAAACCATCAGATCTGGAAAAAGTCCCTAGAAGCTTTCGGAAAGGAGAATGTGGACTGTTCATGTGACCAACTTGGTACATTTGAGACACCTATACTGGTTTTTTTAGCACACCACCATTAGCAGAACCTGAATTAAGGTATCTCAATCTGTACCTGTAGCCACTAAGGTATCTTGGAGACAAAGCCTATGCTCTCTGTGCAGTAATACACTGCTTTCAGTGTCAGCACAACTGAGTACACTGAAGACGTTTTTCTTTCCCTCAGAGCCATCCATATAAAAGATTCACAATCACTTGAGTTCCTCAGTAATTCCTGAAAGCATCAGGCAGGCACCTAAACCACTTACTGCCAGCTGAAAAAATATTTGCCATGATATTTTTAACATGGGATTGATGATGTCCTGGCTCAAGATGTACATGGGGTCTCTGGAAAGGTGTCCAGCTCTTGTGGCTGCCATGTGCTTTGCCTGTGGCCTCAGGGAAGTAGCCTGTTCTTTGTACTCAGTTTCCCTCATGTAAAGCAGGGATAACTCACAAAATGGGTAACATCTGGCTTATCTGAACAATAATTTCTTTAGGAAGAGATGCATTTCCCACCATGTAATTACACAGGTCTTCAGCAATGTGGCTCAAGATTTTATTTGGAACTCCTAATTGCTCAGAAAACAAAAGCAACATGAAATGTTAAGCCTTTGATCACCTCTGCAACAACATCTAATCAAAAAAAATGGTGTATGAATTTGCATACCTGAAAGCCATTATGTATTAATCTAAATGCTTAAATATATCTAGCTAATCTATCATAAATAGGTGCATAAACAATACTGTATCATATGGAAATGCACACACTGTCTTTACAATAGAGACAGAATAGTATGCATGTGGCACAAGCACAGTGTAATCATCATGACTGGGTCAGAACCTGAATTGATACACTTTGTATAAAGTGAAGAAATTCTGCATTTCATACAAATACTTCCTGGCAGGGAAGTATTAAATTTCATTCTAAAGTGCTAAACATCAGAGGTGTCTGAGTGGCCATAAGTGCTAAAGAGCATTATTAATATTGTAGAAATAAAACTTAGAGTTAAAAAATGACAGATACAAAATTGACACACAGAGTCCTATTTAGTCATTTTAGGCATATATTGGAGGATAATGTCTTTAATTTCATATCCACACTTCATAATTTTGTTAGCATTTAAGGCCAAGAGAAATGATTCAATCATTCTGTATATAAATGACTGGCATTTCATCCTTATCCTTGGACTGAGCCCAAAATTTTTGCACTTGACTGCAGCATCAATCTGAGGAAACGTTGTGTTCTTGATTTAAAAGTCATCATGGGATGGGGAATGTACCACTACCCTTGAACATCTGTTCCAGTGCTTAATCCCCTTTTTTGAAGGTGCCTAATTTACGATTTGATTCCTGTGCTTTCCTATTGCAGGTGCTGGTTCTTATTGCACTTTGCTCAGGTAAGTACCCAGTGTGTTTTTCCCTGCCTCCCCAGCTCAGCAATACTCCTGCACTGTCAGCAAGCCCACTCACCCTACTCTTCTAAAAATTTAAATAATGAGCTCCTTAAGTCTCACACTGTAAAGCTTTTTTTAAAAAAAATAATATCTGAAGGTGAGGCAATGGCCACAGAAACTATTTATTTTAACACCCCTTCAGAAGAAAGCTACCAAAGCAGCATGCCCTCAAAATATCCCCAGTGCCATGGGCAAGGACACACCAGCCCAGGGCGCCCAAAGCCCCATCCAACCTGGCCTTGAACCCTGCCAGGGCTCCAGGGGCAGCCACAGCTGCTCCAGAAAATTTCAGGAGCAGTTTAACAGCCACGGATCAGAGGAGCCCTTTAAGAGCAAACCTTTTTCTTCCCCCCAGTGTTCCCATCCATTTGTTCCCATTCATTGTCCCTTCACCCAATGAACACTGCTGCTTCTTTTTAGCCTTTTGGCCAGGTCTTTGCTGCTCCTTGCAACCCTTCTCTGGGAAGTAAAGTTATCTGTTCCCTTGACTTAACTCATGTATCCATCACCATGCTGTGGTGTGACAGCACTTGTGTATTTAGCCAGGAAGGGGAATTAAGATCAGTTTCTTGGATACTAAGATCTAGGTAAGATGTTGCCAGAAAACAGTTATACCACGTGCTGATCCCAACCAGCTAGGTATGTGAGGATACCACCAAAGCTTCCCTCAGGCAGTTTGGGATGTCTGGTCCCTGTTCCCTCTACCTCTGGATTCAAATCCCAGGATTTCTCCCCCAGGTGACAAGAGGTGAGTTCTGAAAGGCAAAGATTTGAGCTGTCATCAGCGTCCATCAAACCAGCAGGGTGCTGTGCTAAAGAGAGACCTGGATCCTGGTTGTCAGGTGTACAACAGGGCTGCCTTGACACTGTCCATCCTACTTCTGTCCCCAGGGCACCTTGCAGAAACCACTAAGGAGAAGAGTAGGTGCTGGCCAAGGGTTGAAGCCCGTTCATAATTGCACCTTTTGATGAAATTTCCCTTTTGGATGTCATATGAAGAAGGAACAAGCATAAGCTGGACCAATCAGCAGAAAAATCAGCAGCAGTCAAATCCAGAACTTCTTCAAATTCCCTTTCTTCAGAGATTTAAAAAAATAAAAAAAGGGAAAGGTTTCCACTCTTGAGTAACTTGCTAAGGTATTTATGTCCCAAGAGGGTTTGTGTTTGCAGCAAGACTTACCCTACAGAAGGGCTAGCTTGTGCCTGCAAGACATTTACTAGTTTTCTTTAGGAAACATCCAGATTTTACCACAGTGCAGTGCAATCCTCTGCCTGTGTTCCTATTCCTTATCTTCACTCTTCCAGAAACTAGGCTGGTCACTGTGGTATAGCGTGATATACACAGGCTAACACCAACTGTAGATTCATTGGTGTATAATCCCTTCCTGTTAGACAGGTGTATATAAAAAGCTTCATTTACCCTTATCCTGATCTTGTCAGAACCTCTCATGTGCACAAACCTGTACTGCATAAGTGCAATGAAAGCTGGTTTCATAGTAATTGTTCTATACATGCTTATTATTCAGGCTGTATTAATGAATATTTTAACTGGAGATTAGGCTGAGGTGTGATTGCCACAAGATAAGAAATAGATTTGCCATATGTTACTTCATCATTGTAATGGAAGTGGTGCCCCATAATAGTATATTTCTTAATTATTTCATATTATGCTCTATAGCAATTTGAACTCTCTGGATGATGCAGGGTTACAGAATCTCACTTTGAGAAAGTTGTGGCCTTGCTGGAAGGCCTCCAAAAATCAGCGGCTTAGAAAACATGCCCTGTGAGGAAAGAGTGTGGAACTGGGCTGTTAAACCTAGAGAGAACAAAAATGGACACAATAATGGCTTTCAAATACACAGAACAGTGATGCATCTAGGAAAGCAATAATGTGTGCATAGGATAAAACATCAGTTTAAACACAGAAGGGAAAGTTAAGCTGAACATTAAGGAAAGTTTAATGACCTAATGGTCAGGACAGCAAAGTGCTGGAATAAGTCAGGGAGACTGCAGGGCTTCTGCCCATGAAGAACCTAAAAACAGCTGACACAGACACAGTAGGACTGGCATGGGTGGTAATGGTGCCCCTAGAAATGAAGGGTGTTTGGCAACTTCTCGGGCTGCCTCCCAGCTCTCTCTCCTATGACATGGAGTCTCTAACTAGGCCGCAGTCAAATCTGTTTATGTAGAACGGTAACTATCAAAAGGCCAGAACAGCTGATTCATAGGAACTAGAATTAATTTTAACTTGTTCTCTGTGGCTGCAAAATCTCCTGAGCTGGCTGGGTATTGCTTTAGAGTCCTTGGAATCCAGCTGGTCCTACAGCTACAAAGCTTGGGATTCAGGTGGGGGAAGCTAAAGGATATTTCAGGCCTAAAGTGCTGTCAATTATTTAATTACCTGAGGTGGTAGAATTTGGCTTTTGCAACTGGACAGATGAATCCTGGTAAAGCAACTCCATAAACTCTATCCACTGGTAAGCAGGCTGACCCTTTTCTACCTCTATAACAGGAGACAGTTGCTGTTCCTGACAGGATGCAGACAAGGAAGGTCGGACAACTGAGAATGAGAAGCGAGAACAGCTTTGCTGCAGGCAAGAAAGGTGCAGCTAGAATTAGAAAGACCTCACACCTTGGAGACATTGTGAACAATGGCCTGGAGATGGCCTTGAAGGACCTTTGTAACACAAAATGAACCTTCTACCGGCATATAACTGAGTATGAATGAGGACTACATCCCAATGGGATGGATAAGTCTCATTTGAAGAATGAAGGCTGGGTGATTCTCATTTGTGACCAGAGGCAACCAAGGGCATCACCAGAGGGACCCATGGCAAGCAGCCCATACCAGAGGATCACCCCCTAAGACACAGAGCAGGAAGCCTATGGCTGGAGAGCACAAATTTGCAGGTGTAGCAAGCAGCATCCCAAATACTGGGGGCAGGTGTACATAAGAAAGAAGATGTACATTTCTGTGGGAGCCAGCTCAGACTCACAATTATCCCTAAGGTTGCCATCCAAAGGAGCAGCACAGCAGCACCACATGAAGGCATGTTCTAAGGATGTAGTTCCTCATGAAGCGATACTTACAGCTACACAAAGATGCTTTGCTGGCAAGAGAAGTTTAGTAGCATCCCATCTGGAAGGCCTGAATTTCTGCAAGAGAGATAGATACGCTGTAAGACCGACAAATCTGTCTCTCCTCCATGTCTGAATATGGCCATTCTGAAGATTACAACACACATCTCAGGGGGGCTCCTCTAACAATTGTGTTCCTGTAGAAAGTTATCAGGTGCACCAAAAGCTGGTGTGGTCCAGCAAGAGAATCAGAGGTACGTCCCAGACACTACATCAAGGAGAGTCATGCTAAAGGACCAACAATGGCAGTGCATACCATGCTCCCTTGCCTTATTTTCCAATGTGTATCTCACAGCTTCAAGATAAGATTGTTCCCCAGGGATTGGTGTTGGGTCTGGTCTTGTTTAACATCTTCATCAACGACCTTGATGACAGAGTAGTGTCTACTCTCAGCAAGTACCCAATGATACAAAGCTGGGAGGAGTGGCTGACATGCAGGACACTGTGCTGCCATCCAGAGAGACCTGGACAGGCTGGAGAGCTGGGCAGGGAGAGACCAGATGGGGTTCAACAAAAGCAAGTGGAGAGTCTGGCCCCTGGGAAGGAATAACCACTGGAATCAGTACAGACTGGGGGTGACCTGCTGGAGAGGAGCTCTGCGGAGAAGGACCTGGGGGTCCTGGCTGATGACAGGTTGGCCATGAGCCAGCAGTGTGCCCTGGGGGCTGAGAGAGCCAGTGGGATCCTGGGGGACATCAAGAGGAGTGTGGCCAGCAGGTCACAGGAGGGGATCCTCCCCCTCTGCTCTGCCCTGGTCAGGCCCCACCTGGAGTGTTGTGTCCAGTTCTGGGCTCCCTGGGATAACAAAGACAGGGATCTCCTGGAGAGAGTCCAGAGGAGGCTACAGAGGTGATGAAGGGCCTGGAGCATCTCCCCTGTGAGGAAAGGCTGAGTGAGCTGGGGCTGTTCAGCCTGGAGAAAAGGAGACTGAGAGGGGATCTGATGAATGGTTATTAATATCTGAAGTGTGGGATGCAGGGGGAAATAGCCAGCCTCTTCTCAGTGCTCTGTGGGGACAGGACAAGTTAGAGCATAGAAAGTTCCACAGCTCTCAACTTTTCCCCAGTGAGGGTGAGGGAGCCCTGGGACAGGCTGCCCAGGGGGTGTGGAGTCTCCATCTCTGGAGAGATTCCAGCCCCATCTGGACGCCGCCCTGTGCAATATGAGCTGGGGAGCTGCTTTGGCCGGGGCTTGGACCCCATGGGCTCTGGGGGTCCCTTCCAACCCCTGTGATTCTGTGATACCACTTCTTGACTACTTCTTGGTCTTTAAGAGTGAAAGGGGGAATCACAGAATCACAGAATCTCACATCTACTTCTAAATGCTACCAGATTTCCTAGGATGGGTCTGAAGAGCTCATGAAGTCAGGCTCTTTCTGAAAGATGCCAGCCAAGAACCAGTAAGCATGCTGATGGCTTAGTGGCAGAGCCCTGCCAAGCTCACAGCACAGGTACTGCCTGCAGGCTATGCCCCGGCCAGGTGGCTGCTGCTCACTGTTCTCTTTCCCAGTCAATCTTAGAACAAAGAACTGAGCTTTGAAGGAAGTGTTCCCTTCCCCAGAGCAGCACCAAAGCAGATTGGCCTCAGATCCAGTATGTAAGGACCTGGAGCTAGAAGGCATTGCAAAGCATGACATGTGACACCTGCTTAGTAAAGCCAAACAGCCTGATTACTCAGATGCTAGCACAGGGGACTAAGAGGACTTCAGTCTCAGTATTAGCACTGTGGGTGCAGAATGCTCTTGCTAAGAGCAGTGATGACAGTACAGCCCTGGTGTCTCTGGCACAGGTACAGGCAAGCACAGCCTTAACTCCCTGAACAGAGGAAAATGTGCTGTCCAGGCCTGAGACAAATGGCACCAGATCAAAGTATGTATGTGTAACATATTATCTGGAGGTGTCCTGTCCTTAGCCTTTTGTGTCACTGTCCCTCGAGGAAAGATGTGACCTTAACACACATCCTGCCTTACTTTTGTCAAAAGGCCATTGGGAGACAGAAGGGAAGGGAACAGAATACATAACCAAATATAAGCACCTGAAACGTTGCCCCTGCTGCTTTACCAGGCAGAACCCAGATCCTGTGGAGATGCCCAGTAACTTCAAAGGGATGCTGTCCAAGCTTCCGTGAAGAAGCTGGCATTTTCTGTGTCACCACACAGTGGCACTCTCCCCACACATTTCCCAGAGGTAAAGCTGCGGGGTTCCATCATCCCCCCCAATCATTACCAAGATACCGATGGGCACAAATGCCACCGAGCAGACAGGGTTTTCAGAAACCACTAGTACCTGAAGCGCATGCAACGTGGAACCAGCAGAGATGGTCAAGGGCCAGACACCTGTATTGCCAGCACAAGTACTAGCTGATTACAAGTCGTTAGAAACCAAACAGTAGGAAAACTTGATTTAAAAATTGCTGGTAAATCTATTTTTAGGATTTGTTCTTTTGTCTCCTCCCACCCTCTTCTCAGCATACTTCACTTGCACTTCACTCCCTTGCACTTCACATTCTGACTTCACCACTTTGAGATCTCAGGTACTTCATGCCACTTCTGTTTTCCAGAGCTCTGGGAGTGGGAGCCCCACTCTGAACCCTGGAAAATAATTGATTTGCCATAGCTTCTGCAGAGAAGAAGCCCCCAGAACTCCCAAGAAAATACATGCCCACCACAACACCCTTCTGTCTGGACACACTTCACAGGTGGATTTATGAGGATGAGAACAATGGTGTGTTAATAGGACCATTGCAAACAAATAGGACTCAGTAAGGGGAAGCAAAGGAGAAGTAGGAATCAGTTGGAAAAGAGCCATTCACACAAGCTTTCCTGACAAGTGTCTCTCTAAGTGCTAAATGTCCAGGGACAAACCCAAACCGTTATCTTTATGACCTAAACATTACACACACCTTACACAGAGACAAGGTATCAGAGCTGATGTCTGTAATGATGCACATAAAAGAGAGGAAACCTACATGATTTGAAGAGTCTTGCTCAGCCCTCCTAACTGACCTCTGGATGGGGCCATGTGCTGGTGATAAAATACCCATCCACTCCAGGTTCTTTAAACCAGAGGCTGACTGTCTGGGATTTGCAGATAGCAACTCGGGCATCCTTGGGCTGCAGTAAGACAGCCTATGGCTGAATACACAGGCACTCTGAAGTACACCTCCAGCCCTGCCTCTCCTTTCACCTTCTCACCTTCCCACTCACCCAGCTCTGAGAAATGCTTGTGCTGTGGTAACAGAAGGACAAAGGTGAGTCTACAAGTAGTGCTGAAAACATGGCAATAAAGCATGCAGTACCTTCAAAATACAAAGGGAAGAGGGGTCTCCAGAAAGGGTCCTATCAATTTCCAGCTATTTCTGATCAGTCTCCACCTTTGCAGCTGCCAGTTCAGATGAGCTAGGCTAGCTGCCAGTTACCCAAGCAGAAGAATCCCAGATGCCTACAGAGATCAAAACGATTATTACGCATGTATGGCATAAATACCAGTGATAGTGATTCATCTGGGTGAGGAAACTCCTTCCACAGCCAAACCTCTAGTTGGAGGCTGGGCCAGAACAGTGAATCTATCTACTATCACACGAGATTTTACCTAGGGGGACTTTGCCTTCCCTCTTCAGGAAAGAGATTCAGGAGAGCAGTCTTCCCTAGGACACATGATTCCACTGTGCATGGAAAAAAACCAGAGTAGAACATAAGAAGTGAGAACATTCAGGCTGAGACTTTTGTGTTTTAATAAAACTTTGGTTCTTGCACAAGGGAAGACAACAAACAAACAGTCCCTATCCATGCCCTTCCAGTTTTACTGCACTTCTCAGTCACGTTGGTGTTGGCTTCCAAGTTGAAGCCAACTTCTCATTCAATTCTAGAGAGAAATCATTCTTGGCACTTTCCCATGTCTAGTGCACTCCTTGAGCATGATGAAAACAGAACCACATGTTCAAGGTGAAAGCACACCAGACTTTTTAATTAAACCCCCCCCAAACATCACTTACTAGATACACAACCAACCACACACCACCCAGAGCAGCGCAATAGCGTTTCCTGTCTTGGTCTCTAGTCCTTCATGATTATTTTGATTTGTCTTTCTGCTTTAGCTTGAGCTGGTGTTTTCATGGGAGCTATCTAACAGAACCCCAAGACTTGCTTCAGAGTGGGGTATGCTCAACTCAAGCCTGTGTTTTCACTGCATGCCTCACTTCATCGATTCACCTGAACTTTCAGTCTCAGTTTCAACTGCCAACTTCAACTGCCAACTTCAACTGCCATCAAGCTCTCAAGTCTTACAGTTTTCCCTATTCTCAGTGGTCATCAGTAACTAGTTTCAGCGTTACAGATCTCCAGACCTTCTCTCCCAGACAATGCCTGATCAGGTTCCCAAAGGTATTCTCTAGAATAACATTGCCAAAAGTCTTAGAGAGATTTTGTATCAGCTGGTTCACTGTCATCTACATACTTTTCAAAGAGGTCCAAGAGGTTTGCAAGACCAACCTCTTGCTTTTATAGAAATTGAATTGAATTTCCCAAAACTGATTGTATTTATCTTATTGACAAATATATATTTGATTCTATGATAGTTTTTACTAGTTTACATACTCCAGATGCCAGGCTTACCAGCCTGTAGTTTCCTGGATCCTCCCAAAACATGTTTTTTACAGATTGATGTTATACTTACCAACCCTCCATGCTTCAGGTGCCAAAAAAATGTTAAGAGAAATGTTACGCGCTGCCTTTGGCAACGCAGCTATTTCATCCTTGAGTTCCTCAGACCTCAGGTGAAACCCTCCAGTCCTGGCAATTTGTTAGCATTCAAGGCTGCTCAAATGTTGGATTCTGGACCAAAATCACAAATCTGTTTTGCCAACATTTTTTGTCCTGTGACAGAGCAGGGGAGCAATAAGTGCTATTAAAACCCTCCCTGAACAGCCAGGGGAAAGGGCTCAGAATGAGAGGAGGTCAAGAGAGCTGGGTGTAAAGCCCATGCATGTCCTCCTAGACACCCCCTCTGGCATACCTTACCCAGGAGGATGAGCCTCATCACAAATCTATACTCAAGAAGTAACAGTGAAACTAAATGACAGTCCCAAGCCACACGAAGGCCTTCTGCTCACACCCTCTCAGAGCAGCAGCAGCACAGAAGGGGTATCTTTTCAAGCAGTTTAATTGTCCAACCATTTGGCCAAATGAAGCATTTCACAAAGTGGGTGGTTATCTTGGCACAGATGCATTGGGTTAACCCTTCCAGCCTGATTAAAATCATGTTAGACAGCGGAGCCCTGGTGTGGCCTTTACCAAACCCCAGCCACCCTGGAGAAACAAATGCACAAAAGGAGAACATCTGAAAAAGGAAGGTGACAGAGGTTGTGTTCATGAAACCTTCATGTTACACAGGGCTGGAAGAGGAAGCTTCACTGCAGAAATGTTGGATGGGAAGACTTATACTTGCATACCAGGATGGTTGGGGCAGAAGTTGTGATGACAGAGCTTTACTTGCCTTCCTTATCCCTCTATCACCCCCAGATAGAGCCACTATCAGCACAGCCAGCACCAAGGCAAATGGTACAAGATAAACTGCTGCATTTAAGCAGGCATTTCATAAACGTGATGTGATTAAAACAGAAGTAGTCTCTCTGTACTGCACTCCACGTCTGCAAGTGGGATTTCCTGCTGGTACACCAACAATTAAAAAAAAGGCACTTCTAGCTCTACTGATCCCCCAGAGGCATACAGCTGGTAGAGGTCCACGTTCATGTTTCACACCCCAAGAGCTCCAGGGAGTCTTCTGGGTTGTGGGGAAGAAGCATGGGAAAGGCATGCACCAACTGCTGTACATCCCTTTGCAGGGATGTACAATGGCATTAACTCACACCTCAAAACAGATGTTGCTTTTTGGTTGTACTCACGAGTGTTGCAGTTTGGGTGCCAAAAGATGGCTACAGTTAGAGTATTTACAGTTTGACTGAAAACCCAATTACATCTCTAGATTGCACAAGATGGTTTTTCTCCATCTCTGATTCTAAGCTAGAGAACTCCAGCAACACACCTGGAGGCTCGAAAAGATGGGTAAGATAGTCCAGAGCCTTGTGCCCAAGGGTTTACTCTACCATCTGCCTGTGGTATTCACATAGGCTCCTGGCTTTGCCCGGTCATTGGTCTCCAGTGTTTGGTGTGGTGCCTCTCCCCTGAGGGAAGAGGATCTTTCCTGCTGCAGGAGGTCTCTGCATCCAGCTTCTCTTCTTCTACACACCTGTGAGTTTCCTCCAACTCCCGTTCCTATCCCCATTCCTGGTATATTTTAGGGATTCTCTGACAACCTTTCCCTTTTTTCACACCAGGGGCACTGGGAATTCTTTATTCTTCCAAAAGAGTCTATTTGCCCCATTTCTCTTCTCAGACACACGTAGCCCCTTACTCCTTTGTCTAACCACACCGTGTTCTCCCCATGTTTCATTACCAAGGCTTTCATTTTCTGCCTTGCCAAGAACTTCAGGTGCCCTGCATTTCACTTATTTTTCTATCTCACTGCCAGGATCACAATTGCTTCCTATGCTGAGAACACCAGACCTCTTTTCCCTCTTCTAATCTTAAACAAAATCAGCGGCTTTCCATCCGCTGATCCTGAGTGTTTCAGCTGATCAGGTGCATCATCCACCCATAGCTCGTCACAGACAGATAATGCAGAGACAGGTACCTTCCTACTCTTTCACCTTGGTGCTGTAATGGCCAGATCAAAACCCCTAACAGTGTTACAGAAACAAAAACAAAGCATCTGGGTTCCCCTAGATGTACTCATTAACCAAGTGCCAGGTTTGTCAGGGATCTCAATGACTGGGGTTTGAGATACGGGCTTTGAACTCAAAAGCAGTGGTGACATTTCAATCAAGACAGAAGTCAGATCCCACAGATACAAAATATGTTCATTAAGAAGAAAAGGGAAGGGAACCAAAAGAACAAGTCTGCAGAAAAATCAACCTATTTTGAAACATATCCCTATTTTGAAACATCCTAGCCAAAGCAGCAAGTGGAGCCTCCAGTCTGTTACCCAGCTTTGGATCCTGCCATCTCTGGAGAAAAGGAAAGGCCAAGGTGTGAAGCACAAGGACACATGTGAGCTGGAAGTGCCGATGGATCGGTTGCCACACAGCACTGAAATGAAGAAGTTCTGCTTTTGGAAAGTCCTGTGCTGGCAACAAGACTGAATAAAAGAAACTTGTCTTGCAGACTTCGCGGCCTGTTTTGCAGACTGCTTCAGAGTTGAGCAAAGCAGGCAAACATGTCCCTCAAAGCAATCTGTTTTTCTTATAATTATCTTCTGTTCAGAGTTTCCTCTGGGTTTATTAGAAAGCTGGTAGCATCTGGCTCTTTGGAATCGAGTTCATCCCTCACTCCTGTAGTGTTCACTTGGCTCATCACTGCAGCCTGGGAAGCCTGATGCCTCGTATTCTGCAGGCCTCCAGGAGACAGGAATGGCTGGCTTCAAGTACTCCAGCCAGAGAGGTGATGGAAGCAGGAAGGGGCAGAGCAGACCTGACAGGCAGCAGGCGTGCATGTGGGAGCCTATCTAAAATTTCAAACTCTCTTCTAAAGGAAATGAGATGGAGATCAGGCTTGGGATTCATTTGCAGGGGAACAATTGGCTTTTCTTATCTGGCACTCTGTTCCTATAGCACACCTGTGACGCGATACCCTCCTCCTCATCTGTCTCTCCTCTAGATCCAAGGCATCCTCCCTCCTGCACAATGCCACACCATCCCACCGTCTCTCAGTGCTCCTACCTGTGCCCATCAGAGCGCCGCAGCACAGGCACTCGCTGCGACTCCTCATTACAGCTCAGAATTTTCCATTGCCCTCTGCAGCCCTCATGGTTATTATACTCTCATCGCCTGGGCAAGTGAACTCAATCTTGGCTTTTCTGATTTTCTATTGTCTGTTTATTAGATGGACCCTTTGTGAACTCAGCAGTTCACACTCTCCTGTGGCGCCAAGTGTAAAATTAATATTGACTAAAAAATCTGGGCACTTCTTTCTGGCCAGAGAGGAGACATTTCGAATTAATGGGAATGTTACAGTGTTTCACACCCACTGTCGTCTTTCTGAAACCTTCAACTCTTGCAGCTCATTTCTAATTGCAGGCATTAACTCTTAATGGGCCTTGTCTGTTCCGGGTGGGTGGGTGCCTCCCTCTGCCAGCCCAGTGCCCACGTGTGCTGGGCTGGCCGAGCACATCTGGGACTTACTGGGTCTCCTTGCAGGCAGGCAGCAGAGGTGATGGTGTATCCTGGGTCCTCCAATTCCTTCCCTCAGGCAGGCAAAGCCATAGGCTCTTCCTCTGTAAAGATGTACCTAAGGCAGGTGAAGGGTGTTTGGCTAAGAGCTGTGCTGGCACCAGAAGACACACAGCCCAAGCATTGCTTCTATCATGCTGCCAGTGAGCTCCTAGGTTGAGCTGGCAGAAAGGTCTCTGAGCAATCTGATCTGCCTCCATGGCCTCAATTCAGCTCTCTGGCTGAGAGGCAACTAGCAGTGACTGAGGGACAATTACTACCAACTGTGGTAGCTACTACTGTGAGCAGGGAAACGGGCCTCTGGTTTACAGCTGAGACCATAAACCTTTTTGCTAAATATCACCAAATAGCCCCTGGAGAGGCAGTACTCACTTCTGTGAGCTCAGAAATACTGACAGGAGAAGTCTTGTACCTGCAGCTCTTGGTGGGGACGCTCATGTCACAAAGTCCAGTTCCTGGGTCTCTCTTCAGACATTGCTCTGTTTCCAGAAAGAAGTGCCAGTATTTTCTACCTGGTATCACCAACCCAGCACAGCAGCAGAGCTCAGGAGACAAGACTGCTGAAGCTCAGCATCTCACCACACTTGTACATTTTGAGTGCTCGTAACCCTGCCAGTTCCATCAAGCACATCCACACACAGAGCACAATGCCAGAGAGCTGAGTCTTTCAGGGGTCTTCCCTGCAGCATGCACACACACTCCTGTCAGATTTCTTCTGGAGCAGCCCATGGCCTTACACCAGAGTGGCTCAGCTGCTGGGACAGAGCCTGAGAAACAGGCACCATGTCCTGTTCCTGCAAACAGTCGAGCTCTGCACACTGAGAGGCTGCAGCCAGGTCAGAGGAGCAATGGGGAAACTGAGGCAATGTATTAACCCACCAGAGATGGAGATCTTTCACTCAGACTGACTTAAGATTTCAGACATATCGGCAATCAGGTTTTCATTCAGTGTATTTCCACAGGCAATTACGGCTGAGTAATAGACTGGGGTTTTTTTTCCTACTAGTGGATCAAAACCCCCCAAGGAGGTCAAGAAACAGTCCAGGGAAGAAAAGAGGATTAGAGAGATGCTGAACATACAGCTATGATCCCAGGCAAAGGAAATCTTGCTCTTGCATTCCTTGCACACCCTAACCCTTTATAGCCAAGAGCTCTTTGCCAGCCTCTTAAAACACAGACATAAAGCAATTACACTGGCATAACACCGTTACCACTAGTACCTCTGTGCACTTGCACAGCAAGTGTAAGAGGGGAGAGTTTAGACTTTATTATTATCAGTTTGAATTGTGCTGCCAACATGAAACATTCGAGGCACACTGAGCTAACACACACAAGCGTTTTTCCTGTTTTCCTCACTTCCATTAACTGACCCAGCCCATCCCATCCCAGCCACAGAAGACTCCAGGATCGCTGCTTTTACCTTCTAAAGAAGATAACACTGAACAAACTTTTGTTCTCCAATGAAGCTGAATAGAAAAAATTAACTAGGCCAGATGTACAAGTCTCTCCTGGTGACATTAAGCACATCGTAGACTTCCATCCATGCTGCAGATGGAGGAGTGGCACAGTATTACTGCACGTATGAGAGAACCGAGGCACAGAGAAGCGTTTGTCACAGCACATCACATGCCAGTGGACGGCCAGGAACTGAGCTGCCACCTCCAGCCATGGCAAAAATCAGAGTTCCCTTTTATAAAAGGAAAGGACACATGGACTGTAATGCTTCACCTGTGGATACTTAAAATAATTGGATCTGGACAGATTAAAAGGCCAATGGCAGCTGCTCAGATGAATATAGTGTACTGTATGGAGCTACAAAACAACTGCCAGAAACACTTGATTTTCAGATTATACCAGCCATAAAAATATATGGATCACAGAATGCTGTCAGGAGAGGACAGGGAGAGCTTTCCAGGTGCAGTGCCAGGTTACCACAGCTCAGAAGCTTTCCAGGTGCAGTGCCAGGTTACCACAGCTCAGGCACTACCAAACCCGTGCACCTGAGCGGCAGTGGGCAATGCCCCCACTGCCCAGCACAGCCCAGCTGCAGGGGCACAGCTGGACGTGGAGCACAGCCAGCAGAAGGGGTTGCAGCAGCACTTATCCCTGGGGAATTCTGTCTTTCCCTTCCCACAAAGGTGGAAAATTTCCAAGTAGGGGACTGGTTCGACTTCCCTCGCACCACAGCCAACAGCCAAGACCAATGGTGACACCTTTTGAAACCCTCATCCTGCAGCTCACTGGGAGATACACAGCAGTGGAGGCACAGAGATAAAAGGCTCCACGCAGCATGAAGAGTTTTGCTTTGCTCAACCAAAAATTAAAAGCCTTGTCCTTTGAGGAAGACAGCAGGTTCTTCTTTGTCTTGAAAGATCTTTAAAAAATTGAAAATCACGTACTCCAAGCTCTCCCTCTGGTCACAACAAATCACCTTAAGGGGCAGATCCTTCTCTTGTGGGGTCCTGTAGAACCTACTGAGTGGAAGATCAGGTGAGGGGAGGCTGGCAGCAGTTACCCTGAGTGCAGGCCTGTGCAGGCCAAGCACATCACTCCCATGGCACACCTCACAACCACCTTTCCTTAGCCCTCCATCCCTGTGCTTCCCAACGTAAAGAAAGCGACTCTGAGAAGCCAGATCCAGCCCTCGCACTAGAGACACATGTATGTCAGTCTTCACATTAACCTGTGAGTTGTCCCCAGGAGTGTCAAGCTAAGCACACCAGTGGGGGGGTTGCAGAGCTAGACTGGAACGTACAGTTCCTATGGAAATGCAGCTTATGAGACACTGATGTTCCTTCCTCAGACAAAGCCAAAAAAGGTAAGGAGCATCCACCTGCGCTCGGTGTGACTGTCACTACCTAACAGTGTCATCTCAGACTTGACATGGTTTCATTTGCTAACTGATACTTGGCTCAGCCTTTCACAAAATGGCCACAATGACCATTATTATTGTGCTTTTTGTCTACTAAAAATGTAAAAATGCATTTTACTTAGCAGTTGTTTATGGCTGAGGAAGGTAAACTTCTACAATAACCATTCAGTAATGATTAAGGCATGTTAGAGTTTAAAGCTCTAGATTACAATAACCTTTAAAAACAAATTGTTTTCCTTTGCATTGCTGCAGGGCAAAATAAAAGCAGTTAAGGTACCTTAATTGCATTTCCACTCGTAGCATGTTTTTAAATCATGCTTGGACTACAATTCTGAAGTTGGAGGGATGTAGTCTGAACTGGAAATAAGGCAGGGAGAACAACCAGGAAAATACAGATGCTTCCTGAAATTAAATCTCCAAGAGTTATGGTACGTCTGACACTCAGCGTTGATACACTGCAAAGACAAAGGGGTTAACATCTACACAGCACAGCAGAACCCAGAGTATCTTGGTCTGATCCAGAAAACTATGCCAGAGCATCCTACATCTGAGTGGTCCTGCCACAAAAATATTTCATCTTGGCAACCCTGCTTCCAGCTCTAAATGGTTCTTCGCTGGCTCAGGCACTTCTGCACCACAATGTGCAGCGTTGACACTCCTCACTATACACCTTCTCACACTTTTTTCCCCTCAGAATCACCTACCAGCCAAAATTAAAACCCAAATGTCACAGGCAATGCAGGCAGGGAGAAGAGACAGAGCAAAGTGCTCCTCTGATTCACCACAGAGTTCTTGACACAGCAGGCTCGTTTCAGATCTGTCAAGCGCAGCCCCGAGTGACTCATTACAAAGTAGTGGCGTGTTAATTCAGAGGGCAGAAGCTAATCTGGATTCTACTGGCCAGAGGTAGCACACAGGAGTGGTTGCTTCAAACCCAGGGACCCTGTTTCTCACCACAGCTTTGATATGATGTATGAGAGTGCAGCACTCACTCTCAATTTGTGGGAAGTGGTTTGAAAGCTCTTCTCTCCCTCCCGGGCTCACGTGTGATGCGGGCTGGGATTTACAACCTCGGTTAACTCACGTAGGTTTTCCAATTTGCATCTATTTCTTGAAAGATTCAAGCCTAAGGAAAGTGGATGCTAATGTAGGAGCCTGTATTTGGATTGGTGAAGCAGATAATCCAAGATTAATTTCATCTGACAAAAGAAATCTATTATTACGGTGTCAAACTCCAGTGTGCAGCTAGTAGCTCTCAGCAAGATGGGAGATGCAACTCAGCACCTGCGTTCTTGCACACAGGTGCTAGTTGAAAATGTCTAGGGAGATTGGAGTGATTCTGACAGGGGCACAAGGCTCTCTGAAAGCAAGGCCAAGAGCATCTTACCTTATCACCTGGCTTTTGGCGGGATGGGGCACTGAGCCTGCGTGTGATACTGTGGCAACTATCAAACGTAAGACTATCCTGGCCACTGATAGGAGGTTTGCTATAATCACAAAGGAGGAAAAAATCCATCTCTAGCCTGGGTTTGAGGACCTTCACTGAACCACACACAAGTATCTGACAGGGAGGTGCTCTGCATCTCATATACTGCCCTACCATGATGGAAAGCATGGCTTAATTTTAAGACTTTGATATTCATATAAACTACATGCCACACAGGGCAATGCCAGCTGGGGACACCAGTGCTTAAAAAAGACATGAAGCAGATCCAATTCCTCACCAAACACACAGAGGTCCACTCAACAAATCAGCCATCCCCAGTGATTTTGGTCCATTGCCTCTGCTGCCCAACACATCTCCCATTACATCTTCACCTTGAGAAGAGATGTGACTGTGACTTGAGCAGTCATGACAGTACTAGCTGCTCCTCTCGCACCCAGAAGCGGTTGATAGCGTGATCTCTGCTTCACAAGATGTCTTTCATTCATGCAAAGCCTAGAGCCATACTCCCCCAGCCCTCAGGCCCGTTCCTGTGTACAACAGCAACACTGACCTCAAAGCTTCTGCATGAGAGAAACATGTGTCTGTGCTATCTCAGCTGGAGAAGGAGAGGAGGAGATGAAAGACCACCTGCACTTCCTGCACACTAACATAGGCTTCTGGTGAATTTGTACAGAAAAATACAGCTGCAAAGTCAGGGGAACGAAATAAGTAATAGTCCTGGCTGTCACACCCACACTAAGTCTCACTCCTGAGGGCTCTCTTCCCCACTTTAGTCCTTCAGTTGAGACTGTGATGTCTTCTAAGGTTCCCAAGAGCACCAGATAGTGTTCAGACTATGCTCTTGCTGCACCACACTGTATCTCACGTGCTGTAAATCACCTGGACTGTACTGACCTAAGAGCTTGGTCCATCTGCACAAGCTGAGCCTCTGGCTATATTTCTTTCTACCATGTAAGCCACATCCCAACAGAACTGCCATGCTGCACCCACCCTACTCCTGGCTCCCCAAGGCTTCAGCTTCTTCCCAGCTCCTGCCTACAATGGTGCCAGTTTCCCTCAGCACGGTTTGCACTGACCCCTTGGCTGCTGCACACACTCTGCTACTCATTTCTGTCTCTTGCTCAATACAAGCACATGGACAGGCACAGGCAAAACCCAAACAGCTGGTTGGTCTAGCACCATGTTATAAAACTTATTAATAATTTCTCTTGCATATTAAGAGACTTCTCTTTCCTTTATTTACCTGCCAGGACCAGGTTCACAGCTGGTGACAGCTGTTGACATCCCCACAGGCAAGGCAGTGAGACAAGTGTTGCGTTTCTTGGCTCTGTCCTGCACACAGGAGGTCAGCAGGAGCTTTGCAGCAGTCTTCAGGGAGTGCAGAAAGAGGCTGGGAAATATGAAGGTCAAGAGTTTTCTAAGTTCTTCTAATAAACCCCACCAGTAGGATCCCCCAGTACAGGTGGAAAAGCATTAATGCTACTTATCACTAACTCTTAGGGACCATTAGCCTTCAGCACCCTGAGCCTTGTTATCCTCAAATATTTCAGTCTTCAGAGTAACACAAAGCCTTCATGGAACACTGCAGAGGGTGGAGAATAGGACCTTTCCAACCTCTGCTATGCAAACAGCTCACACACGGGCTTTCTTCATACCCATCTCAGCACAAATAAGTGCCAGACCTAAAGCAATCCATCTTACAGACTGTGGCAGAACGAGCTGGTTCAATGACCTGTTGGGGTAGCAGTTGCCCTTTGATGGTTACAGTAAAAGAAAGTCCTGTCCAATCCATGCCCTGGAGATGATTTGGATTCCCCATGCTTGCCTGAGAGAAGATGTAGAGTGATTACAGTCTTAAGCCATCTGTGTTGGGGTCCTAACTCCTCATATATGCCCCATGGTGCAGAAGAAACATGTCTGAGATGTGACGCTGTCTTCCTACTGTCAAACTGCATCAGTCTCCTTGGAAGCAACAACTTACAGTGACACACAACAACCACATAAAGATGCAACACTACCAATATTGTAATGATCCTTAAGTCTCAAAATAAATCCTGAGCCTCAAAGCAACAAAGACCAACATAAAAAAAAACAACCCAAGGAATCTCTTTCACACTGTGGAGAAGGTGACAGCTCAGAAAATAAACCCTGGGAACCTAGGAGAGTGCCAGGGAAAGGCTTTTAAAAATGACCCACAAAAGAAAAAAATCACCAGGGTCTGATAGAGATCCTCATCTTTCCTGCATTTAGCTTTTGTGTCATGTTAGCTCAACTCCTTGTCAAAACAAGCTCCGTTTTGCTGCTGTCAGCACACTGGGCTTAACGTAGCTTAAGAAAAACATCTCACTATTCTTCATACTTCATATATCATCTCCAACAAGCCAGATAGCAGAAAACAAGCTGCTACTGTGCAGCTGATTATTGGTGATCATGTAGGCAGGCAGGCCCAACGACAGAACAACACTGCTAAATGTTTCTCAGATCTGGTTTTAGCTATGCAGAGGCAACAAGCAAGAACACAGGAGGGGCCTTTGACTCAAGGGAACATCCAGACAACCTATTAACCTGTTTTCAGCATCAGCAGCTGCACCCAAAAGCATCAGTGTGACAAGTTCCCTTTACACAGTACCTGTTGATAAAGAGCAGCAAAGCTGTTGACCACATGAGGTCTTTCTACATGTAAAGGTTGTCCATGGTTAATTGAAAGGAAGAGTTGAGATGGAACAGATTCTGAGAAAAAGCATTGCTGAAGAAGCAAAACCTGCTATTTGGTCTTCTCCTTTCTCAAACAGCTCGGCTGCTAATCTAGCAGAGGCAGTAAGTCACTCCATTCCTCTCCATTGCCCTGTTTCGACCAACTCCATTCCTGTGGATGGTATCTGCCTCTGCACACACAGTAATTGAATACAGCCTCTGGCTTCAGCCACAGAATGTTAAACACTTACCTATCTTTGTTTAATTGCACAAAATCAGGACACTCTCCTAACAGCATGGTAATAAGAACTTGGGGGGATACATCCCTGAAATAACTCCTGTCAATTTTCTAAAACATGGGGCATTTAATTCCAGAGAATCCCAGAAGACACAATTTCCACATACCAAGGCACTCCTGCCAGGGTTTCACTGTGAACCATGGAACTATTTTGTTTTGCATATCCACCCTGTGAAAATATCATAATTTTCCACTGATACTCAAGAGGGATCTTGTTCTGCTCTCAGCAGCCAGCATTACAGCCTTCATCCTCTCCGCTGAGACTTGATGGTTCATTTCCTCTGCCCAGACTAGCTTCAGATTGTCAACACCATCCTGAAGTACCATAAAAAACCCCCCAAACCGAACAAAGATGGAAAATATACTTATTTGTACTTAGAGGAGATAGTTCCTCATCCTGTAATTTCCTTATGAAGCAAGCTAGTGGTGATAAAACAGATTTAAGCCACAGCTTAACATTAAACACCTCCTCCCTCTTCAAAATTTCCGTGCTAAATTCTTGGTCATTCCCAAAGACATGATCAAAGTGCTCTCTCCCCTCTCCTTGGTGAGAACCTGAGTGTAGAAGCAAAGATCATTTCTCACCACTTACCACGAGGCTGGGAGCTTAGTGTGGAAAATGAAAGAGCAGGATGTGGCTCCTAAGGGATCCTCTGTGTTTCGGAGCCCAGCCCCAGCTATTAGTGGTACTGATGCCCAGTAATTCATCAGCAACACCTTAGACAAGTGGGGTTTTTCTCCATTGTTCCTATGGGAAGGATCTTTCACAACTTCACTCTGATGGTTCAAAGCTTGTTCTCATTTGCTGCCTCAAATTGCTGAGGACGATTATAGAGTCTCTGGCTGGCGTTTCCCTGCAGCTTAAAACACACACCTCCTTCCCCAGTACCTTTTCCTAGGATATGTTAGTAGACAGCTTCCACCAACCCATCAGCGTTTTACTGCTAGTTACACTGAGACAAATGTTAATGCTCTCTTACCAGATAAGGTCTCTCTTCCCTGATCATTTCAGCTGCCCTCACTTCCCAAGACAAATTCAGAATGTGAGATGAGTAAGTGTTTGAACAGGGCTCAAACGTGAACCTCAATCCTGTCTGTCATGACCAACACTGGCCTGGCTCCAGCCAGCTCACACTGGTCCTTCAAAGCAACTCCAGCAGATTTGGTTGTCTTGCCCACATCTTTGATCCATCCCAGGATCCCACTGAGAAAATAAAGTTGGCACAATCAAGTTAAGCTAGTTCTTAACTTGTGTTAAGCATTCTGAGTGCTACAAGGGCCT
Source organism: Gallinula chloropus (assembly GCF_964237585.1). Taxonomy (NCBI): domain Eukaryota; kingdom Metazoa; phylum Chordata; class Aves; order Gruiformes; family Rallidae; genus Gallinula; species Gallinula chloropus. The sequence goes on from NC_140097.1 coordinate 20,613,137, forward strand.
CTTGCAGTAGGAACCAAGGTACACAGGAAAGCTGGTTCACTGCAGCTTGTGTGGACGCAGCAAGAGGAAACCAACTTGAGGTAAGGTACTCTGAATGCAGGTGGCCCACACCAAGTGATACACTGAGCTCAAGTATGCCCAGTTATGTATGGCTGTGTAGACCTTCCAAGACAGATAAGGATTTCTTAAACCCAGAAACACTCTTCCTTGCCCCTAAAGAGTCTGTATTTGGGGGAGGGGGGTGGGGATGCAGAGCCATACATCAGTCACCCTCTGGCTTCTCATTTCCATCTCTGTGCAGAAGTTCAGAACCACCTCAGGTGTACCAAGACAAAAACCTTATTTCTGGATGTTAGAGACCACTGAGAACAACTCTTCCATTTACCCCCCCCCCATGAAGAACAAGCTCACTTTAAGACCATTCCACTGTCCCAGTACTGTGTGGCAACAAGCAGCCACAAAGGCTGAAATATGCAACACAAGGGGGTGTGTTGAGCTCCTCAGAGATGGGACCTATTAAGACATACAAACTCTGAGCAGCTGACTCCTGAGAGCACTGATCTGCCTGCAGAGACAGCACAGGTAGTCTGCTGTCAGGGTATCCTCATCAAACTCCTTGTCACTTCACCGGGCAGAGGTGATGGAGGCCGCCTGTCCTTCATGCATGCTTGCTTCACCTCCTCCTACCCCAGCATTTATTAGGCCACAGAGTGGAGAACCCTTCTCTTGCAGGATTGAGCACATACACCTCCCCTTCCTGTTTCAGCTTTCTCACCTCGTGTCACGTCACAGAGAAGCTGGCCATGAAACTGTTAAACACAGCATGCTGAACGCTGTCAACCTGCACAGTCCCACTGGGCAGCGGCTGCACACACTTATCTCTGCACAGCCAGGCGCTGCCACAGCACTGGCTTAAAAGAAATGTTAATTTTCCCCTGCAGAATATGGAGCTGGATGCAATCCCTACTCTTGCCCCCTTGCCTCTCACTCTATCACAGCTTTATTCCCTGTTCCTTTGTAGCCACATGCCTGTGGCTACAGCAACATCCTCACAGACCCTTGGGGCCAGCCAGTACAAAGTTCTCCTGAAGTCACAGCAAATTTCACCACTGGACTAGGGCAGGGAATCAGGATTCCTGCTGCTGATTATGGTGCCTCCTTTTCCCTTAAAACAAGCTGTCCCACCTCTAAAGCTCGTTTGACGTGGAGATCAGCCCAACCTTGCTATGGTGCTCCAGATTAGAAACACGGAGAGATCCTGAGCAGCCAGCAAGGACAGACAGCAGTAGGGCACCCAGATTTAGGAGTCCTGTGCTCCAAGACATCTTGTATTAGCAAGGAGCCTGTGTCCTGCTTTCTGCCCATCAGAAAAGCTGTCCCACTGCACAATGTGAAGTGTAGAGCTAGTGAGGAACAGAAAAAAAACCCACTTTTGGATCCTGCAGCATTTGCAACTGAAGCATTTCCTAGGCATAGTGACTGCTGTTCTTTGCATCACTCCTGTTTTCTTGGCAAGCATAAAGCAGCAAACATCTCCAGAGTGACTGCTCCCATTAGGCACTGGTGTAACTGCACAGACCTCGCAGCACAGCACTCTAAGAGCAGGTTTTTTCCTTCCCCACTACCTCACCTCCTGAAGCTCCCCATATTCTCAATGAAATATATCTGCTTCCTAGTCCTCCCTGCCCTTCCATCAGCGAGGAACAGAGTCAGCAAGCTGAGCTGTACTGCAAACTTTAACCCACATTGCAATCCTTCTCTCCACCTGGGGGGAGAGAGGGAAAGGGGATCTGATCTCCTGTGTCCTTAAAAAAACCTCACAGCATTGCAGGGGTGTCAGGAGGCCAGAGCAACAGCCACACCTGCCTAAAGCCACCCATTCTGCTCACAACATCAGGTCATGCACACACCTCTGGCTACACTGAGCTCCCAAGTCGAGCCCTGACACTTGCCATGCTCCGCAGGTGACACCACGATGGACCCATACAGAAGAGAACTTGGTACCAGGCAGCCTCAGAGCAATGTTTACATGCTCTTGCTGTAGCATAACACTGTTGCAATGCAGAATGTTACACCAAAGGGCGATTAAGAGCTGGATGACAGGAAGCAGAAAGTTCCCACCTGCCACCGAGCCTTTCAGACCAAACTGAAATAGCCCACTTGGATTTCATCTCTTCTTCCTAAAGACAAAGCCATGACTCATATGTTTCCAGTCTGCTGATGACAGACGGGTGATCTTGTCAGAAAGCCAAAGACTTACACACAAAATTCCTGATTCCTCTTCCTAATGCTGTCTCACATTGTCTCAGTCAAGCCACCTCACCGTTGTTGCTCTGTCCTCCCCCGCCCCTGCAGAGAGGAAGGTTACACTCCACCAGCCTCTACTAAGCTTCATTCACACGCTCTGGGATCCATCACTGCTACCAGAGAGAAACAACTTCTATTTTTCCTGAAACACTGGAAGAGAGAGATTGCATTTATACACATACACACAGAGATAAAGCTCCTGTCTAGGAAACCACCTGAGTATTTCATCCTACTGGCGGAGGCAGAAAAGAGCAGATGTACAGCATGAAAAGAAACCAGCAGTGTTCTGGATGTTTTCATCCAGATGAGAGAGTTTCACCTCTCCCAGTCTTTAGTTCCCTTCTCTCTCGCTGTCAGGAGTGGAGTTCATACCCACAACTGGACCAATCTACATTAAGGGTCTTTCATTTCCACCCTTGTCTTTGCTGCTTCACCTGGCTGTCCCCGCAGAGCTGTTCTGAGCACACATACTGCACACTTTTTGCCTCTATTCAGGCCATATTGAACATAAATATCCTTCTGGTCAGTACAAAAGAATGGTGACATGCCCAGTTCTTCTGAACACAGCCCTACAAAGACAGTCACAGCAAAGCCTGTGCTGCTAAACAAGGAGACTCAAGTTTTCTTGCTAACTAGGGATGGTGAGGGTGCACTGGTTCCTTTCACAACCACTTTGAGACAAAGGAGAAAAGTGAAGTGCATGATGGTAATAAGCCATCAGTTAAACTGCCTTACAATGAGCATCATCACCTCTTCTGGGAAGTCAGGCTGAAATTTTGAATTTCAAGTTAGTGAGGGGAAGGACAGATGGTGCACTGTCCCAAAAAACCCAAACCAAAACCCAAACCAAACCCACCAGTGTGTGTATTCTACAAGGAATAAGGGGATGTTGTCTCTGCAAGGAGTGGGAAGAGGAAAAAAGTGGTATTTTTAAAAAAAGTAGTGCACAGAAAGGCAGGACCCATAGTAGGGAGTGCCTCATGTCTCAGAGCCCTGAGAATGCCTGGGTTCTTGCTCATCTTGGGCACTATGAAACACTCAGATGGAGGGGAGTGATTCTGTCCCTGCATTTTTTGGTGGTGGTGGTTTTTGTTTTAATTGCACAGTTACCATCTCCTACCCACCTGCACACAGCTCCCTCCATTCCCATTGCTGACAGCCACAGAGAAGACTGTCCCCTGCCACGCTCTCTCCTAGCAAATGAGGTCAAAGAGCTTTCAGCATGGAGAATTCCATCAACACTTCCCAAACCCCTGCACGAGCCCAGCCCAATCCCTTACTGCACCGTGGTTTTGACAGCTGTATGTGGGATCACTTGCTGCAGGGGGTGTTTATTTGTTTTTCCTGCAAGCAAAACTGAGAACTGCTAAAGGAGGAGGAATCAGAACTGCTTCTGCTACAGCCCAGCAGCTGGACTGTGGCAGTTGCTGACCATGGCGCCCAGCAGGTTTGCTGAGGAGTTCTAACCTGACCCAGGAGTTGGATGATGGCAAACTCTGTTTTCTGGTGTCAAATGGGGTTTTTAAAGCCTAGTTTTCTGTTCTCAAGGCCAGCTCAGATCTGTGTTTCTGTCAAAGGTGGCAGCAATGTCAGTTGCTCAGTATCACTGCTCAAGAGCATTTTAGATCCAGACTGCTTTCAGATGGCACTAGACATAAAACAGTGCCCAGACACACACCAAACAGGCACTGCCAAAGCTGCACCTTGCAGCAGGCAGGCTCTACCAGGCTGTTTCCCCTCCTAGCTGTGCCACTGCCTCTGTGCCATCCTTTCCCCTCCCAGCTTTCACCCAACACGTCTACCTGCTGAGAGTTTGCATTTTGGTGTGAGACAGTGTATGCTGCACCACACTGCAAGGACAAATGGTCGATTGCTGCACAACGCCTCGCTGCCATGCTACAGAAACCCCAGCAATCCTGAAGTCATTATACTGCCCTTGGCAGACTGCAGTTCATTGCCTTAATGGGAAGGCAACGCCATTTGGGGTACCCACAGCAGAAAGGAAATGATAGTGAGATGCATCTGATGCTCTAACACACTTGTTAGACCTGGTTTTCTCATTCTAGGAGCAGAATAATACAATGATTTCCCCTGATTTGGAGTCTAACTGCATTTTGCAGATACCGGCCATCCCATAAGATGTCTGGCACTTCAACCACCAGATGCCCCTTTGCCGACCAGGGAACACCAGCAGAACCAAGTCAGGAGAGTTTGTTGTTGCCATTTCTAATAGGAAAACAATTAACTGCCAAGGAGTGGCTGCTGGTAGCTCAACTATTCACATTCACTTCCAAACATGGATGGAACTTCAGACCTTTCATTGCAGTCAGGGCTACAAGGTTGTCTCAGCTCTCCACAAGCTTTTGGATGATGACCACAAGGACAGCCGTGCCAATTGTAACGGGAAGAGTACAGCACAGAGAACACTTGATTACAGTTGTAACACAGAAGGCTCTGGATCTTACAAACCCTGCAAAACTGTAATACCACATGGTGCTCTCTGGATTTTGAGTGGTCTCAACACTGGACCTAGAAGGCATTGGATGACAGGATGGAACAGGTAGGTACATAACATTTCTTAAAGGAAAAGGGATTCTTGTTGGCAGTGTTATGATGGTGACAATTAGCAGTATCAGACAGGAACAAATGCCAGGAATTCCTGGCCTAGGATCATACTCCTGCTGCAGAAACCTATCAATGAAGAGCACACACCCAAGGCACCCTCCTGGTACAGACATGGCATTGGAATGGGCACAGGCTGTTCTGTGGATGCGCAGCCCGTGTGTCTGCACATGCACTTCCTGCATTTGGGTGTCGAGGTCTGAGATGTGCAGACAAATACAGCACACACATTTTAAAAGCCTTTTTAAGCTCAAGTGTTTCTGCAGCTGTGATCAAGTCACTTTAATTCGACTAGAAGAGACACATGGCATGGCCATGTGATTGTAAACTGAAGTTTCTGTGGCTTAGCAAATCACCGCGTCTCTGCTGGGCTGTGGCAACACATTACACACCCCCTTTTAATTCCCTTTTAATTCAGCTTTAATGCAGAACAGAACATTTTGGTTTAAATCACTGGGAAGGTAGTAGCTCTTCATTCTGGTGGTTTAAACAGAGGCACTTCACCGTGCAGTGAGGATAACAGTGCAAGTGGGCGTTGGCTGCCTGAGCTGAGCTTTGGTATCTTGACCACTTGCAATTACCCAGCCTTAGAGTATAAAATAATCTCTCTAAGGCTAGAGAGAAATACTACCTATGTATGAAGATGGTGGGTTTTGGTTTTCTGCCTCAGTACAGCTCTGTTGCAAACAGCTACTCCTGAATCTGTTTCAAACCATAAAACTGCTGGGGTCTATCAAAGCATTATTCCAGTGCTTCCTTGTCCAAGAGGTAGGTGCAGAGAAGGGGCCCTGTAACAGTGGCAGGCAAAGTGACAGGCTCATCCAGCTGATAAGCTTGGATGTCTGAGTGTCAGCACCAGAGCCCAGCTATACAGTCAGCTATACAGTCCTACAGTGCACCAGGACTTTGGCTCGCTCTAGGCTTTTGCAGAGACAAAGATCACCAACTGGAACAGTTTTGCCCAATTGAAAGGAAAAAAACCCACATTTAACTCAGTGGTGAACATGAGTGCCTGGGGGCAATGCCAAATTAAACCACCAGCCTGGCTGAAGGGTAACTCAGCTGTGTACATTCATGTCAGGGAGAGCACCCTGACACAACAACCAGCCAGCCTGGGAGCATTCCACAGGCTCACTCAGATGCTATGTCATTTGTGTCAATTATTAGACACATGTAAGAGGTTTGAATCACACTAACTTGTGAACTGATCTGCTTGTCCATACCTGGCAGGCCAACCTAGCCAGGAGAGGATCAGACAATACACATACCACTAAAGCTGGTTATCGCTGTGCCAGGAGGTTTTGTTAGCAATGGGTGGGAGTATCACCACAATAACAGATCTAAAGGAGGAGAAGCTGAGACAGGAGGAGTTAAGTCTCCACCTCAACTTCCTCCATAAGCAAAGCCACACTTAAAACACACTGACAGCCTGGCTGTGCTAGTTTTAAAAACAGCACTGCAGAATGAGAAAGAGTAGGGGGTGGCTTTACACTTCAGCAAAGCAGCAGCTGTACTGATGGGCAGGAAGGCAGAATGGCTGTGGATGCTCTGCATTCTCCTGGAGTCCTGCACACCCAGAGCGGCTGCCGCTGAAGCAAGGACAGGATGCACACGCCAATGACTTCTGCTGAGGAGGAGCACATGGAGGGAAGGCTTTTCCCAGAAGCTCATTTTTTGACTTTCATACTTCTTGCAGCTGATCTGTCACTTGGCTGAATCTGATGAGCTGCCTCACTTCACCTAGCTCAGCTTTTTTTGTTTTTTTTTCTCCCACCACCCATTGCAAGAACTACCCTGCATTACCCTTCTCCTTGGGACAGCCAAATGCAGTGTTGTCTGTACTGCCAAATAATCCTGAACCAACTGCCAAAACGGCTGGATGTGCTGTCCAGACTGCTCAGTCCCAAGGAAGAAAGGCAATTTGGTTTAATTCTGTTCCATGAATGCGGCCTTTACCAGTGGCTCCAGATAGCTGAATCACTACAGTTAGGACATGACTGAGCCAGAAGGGATGGGAACACTCTTATTTCCACATCCTACTGGTGTTATGTAGCTGGGAGCGAGCTACCTACACCCAGCTGTGCAGATACAGAGCTACAGCCTCTTCAGCACCCTGGTCAACTCATTCAAAAGTTCCAGAAAAATTACAATTGCAGTTAAAAATGAGCAAGTACACCAGCTGTCAATTTTTCTTCTACTAGAACTGCTTTCAGCACAGGCTGAAACCAACAACAGACATGTGGGTCAGTGCCTGCCTAACAAGGGCAAAATCTCCCCTGAGAACTTTCAGAGCTAAAGCAAAACCAGCAACCCATTACCTTGGCTCTAGCCTATGCTGTTGACCCTGTATATTCCCTGACACCACTTCACAATTTAAAGAGGAAAAAAAAAAGGGGGAGGGGATTAAAAATATATATATATCTATCTTTGAACCTCTAAATCCCAGAGGCCCAGTTCTTCCTTCTAGTCCTCCCAGAAAACCAAGCCACTTGCTCAGGAACATCTCACCAACAATGGTCACGGTGAGAAAGCAAAAGGCCCTGACCATGATATCAGTCTCACTTTACAACCCAGCGCTGTCCCCGCAGGAACCAATTGCTACAGCAGGGAGGCTGGAGGCAGGAGATAAGCCGTAGCTGGGTGATAGAGATCAGCTGCCCGGTTATCAAGGGAGTACAAAAATCAAATAGATTTTGATTTGGTAGTTACAGCTTTTCATATATCCTGGGAAAAGAAAAGAGAAGGACCAGGGAGGGGGAAGCAGGGAGAGGAGTCTTTTCCAGGGTGTTATGATGTCAGATCGTTTTAGCAATGGATTTCTAGGTTAAGCAGCTACTGAGCCGTGCGGCTGCAGAGAACTGCAGTCAGCGCAGGCGTTGGTAGGAGGAAACCGAAAGCTGTGGAAGAAGGCAAAGCAAAGCACATCTGAGGGCTGCACACCCTGCCCCAGGTAAGCAAGATGCGGTATAGCAATGCCAGGCACTCCCAGCAGGCACAGAGACAAAGAACAGCAGCACCCTACCCCGACAGAACCACTCCTCACCCGTCTGATCCGGGGTGAGAAGTTAACCCAGTCCTCCTCTCAGAGCCCAGCTCTGGGCTGCAATGCCAACTCTAATGTCCACTGGCCTCCATGCAATGTGTCCAGCTTCCTAACTCTTTGGCAGCAGCAGGCCACAGCCAGTGGATCAACAACCCCCAGCTGTGTTGCTGTTTCAGCCCCAGGCAGCAGATGAAGGTAACAGACTGGATTTCAGCAACAGAATAGGCAATGGGTGGCAACAGACATCAGGAGACAGTGGAGCAGGAAGAAGAGATGATCCTTCAATTACACTGAATTTGACCCGGTAAGCTTGGAATTCAGGTAAAATTGAGCTATCAGCAATGACAAAGGCTGCATTTGTAAATCTCCATACATTCATCTAAACATTAGCACTGCCAGTATAAGCTTCTAGGCAGAAGTATTGAAAGCTGCAGCCACTTTAGTCATGAGGAATCCTACACACACCATATAAAAATACAGTATTCTTTACCACCAAATAGCCTGCAATTAGGCTTACACCCAAACCCCACAGGAAGTTAATTCAGAATTTGCCCAGGAATCATGGGATCAAGTGCATAAGCAAGGCCAGGCCTCTGGGTCCCTCTCATAGTTCCTTGGCAGGTGCCAGCAGACTGCTCAGCCTGCACAGTGCCCAGGGACAGCGCCCAGCCCCGTGCAGCCTGCACCAAGCACCAGTGGCACCTGGCTCTGACACGACCCAGTTAGGCACAAGCAGGGAGACAGCATCTCCACTGCGCTGCGAGGGGGACTCACAGAGGGACATGAACCATTCTCCACCTTCAGTGAGCTACACGCTGTGTTTTTACTCCAGTAATCTGCTTCCCAGCTCCATCTCCATCCCTGTTAATTACTGTCACAGCAGGACAGTTTCTGGCATTTCAAAGAATGGCCCTTTCCTCAAGAACAGGAGGGGATAGCAGGCCTCACCACAGGCACAGAAACTGCCAGAGATGCTCTCTTCCTGCACGGCACTGCTGGTGGGTTTTCCTTGGTCAAAGCAAGGGAGAAGGTGGAAATGCTGCAGTAACTGGCAGGAAGCTGCCAGCCTTCAGGTCTCCTGCCAGCTCCCTAGGACAGGCTGAGGGCCTGAGGCAGGGATGCTGGCTGTGCTAGGAGCATCAGGCATCTCATCTGACCCTTCCTGGCAGGGAACCCAACTGGAATTAGTCTGGATTGATCCTGACCCACCTTTTCCCCAGAGGGGCACAACATAGGGCAGAAGGGCTGGGTCTGTCAGGAGCTCCAAATTATTCTAGGCTCTCATGCATCTAGTTGTTTCCAAGGACATCTCCAGTCCAATTTCAGATATATCTGCTATTGAAGCAAACCTTAACTCTGGTGTTGGCTGGTATCTTATATAAATCTGGCTTTTGAAATAACCAGTCCTCCCTGAATCAGCTGAGCAAGACCATGACATCCTTATGCAGATAAATCTGCTCTTTTCAGTTAGGACCTGCTTCCTGGCAGCCTTTCCAGACTCAGCTTTTAAGCACTTCTTATTGAACAAAACAGGTTATTTAAATGGGCAAAAAAATGTAAAAGCAGAGCTCGCTCGCTCTAACTGATTGTCTTTGGGAACACAGGACTGAAGCTGCTGTCCCAGAAGACTGAGCTGCCCTTATCTGAGGCACTCTGTTAAAAGACTTGGAATCACTTATTAATTTAGTGAAAGCTCCTTAATTTTGATCCTTTGTCTGCATTAATTGATTTGCTATCAATAACCTGCATTGATTAGGCCTCCAGACCTGGCAGCTGCTGGAGATGAAGAGACAGAGACTCTCTTTCAGAGCAGGAGTTCAAAGCCTGAGATGATTAAAAAAGACAGCACCAAAACGGCTGATAAAGAAAAAGGTGTCATTCTTTTTCCACACGGGTATGAAACCGTGCACTGTTAACCCTTCTGTACCTAAAATGTGCTCAGGTCTAAGGTATTCATATAACCTGGGGAGAGCTATTAGATTTACTCCCCTTTGCCATTCTAATTAAAATATTACTGATGTACTGAAATACCTGGCAGGAGGAGAGCTGAGGGAAGATCTTATCTGCTTCAGCTGTGGAGAGAGCTTGGGAAAGCTGCCTGGTCCTGAGACTGGCTAAGGCAGTACCCTGGGATCCCTTCCAGTAGATGGCATTGGAAAGACCAGTTGAGGAACTCACATTTCATTTGCAGCAGAACCAAACCAAATGCAACAGTAAAATTTAACAGTCATCAGGTTAAAGTTTTGACACTAGAGTTTTGAGGGCTGAGAATGGCTTGCTAGTCCAAAATGCCAGGAAGCACACTGGCAAAGCCAGCTACCTGTCAGAGAGGATGCCATCACACCAAGCTGCTCAGACTCTATACCTACCTTGTTGAGCTACAGGAAGGGCAGAAGGTTTGGATGCTCACATACACCAAGAAAGGCCTATCTAAGGATGGATTTTCTAAGGAAAGGATCTGCCTAAAAAAGGATGTTTTGGGATATACACTAGATACAGCAGAGCACCTCAGGTACCCTGTGGATCTAGAAAAAATAAAACTCACAGCCACTGCAGACAGACGGAGTCTCAGGTGGCTCTGTCTGCTTGGGATTCCAAACCTCCAGTAACAGCTTGATAAATAACACAAGCCCAGGTATTTGCTCTAGCCCAGGCTCTGAATAAATCCAGGTGGCCACTGGCCAAAGACACTTCACTGATCTTTGAGACATCTGGCTATCAGAAGAGCAAGGCAGCGTGGCTGGCACTTCTTTCATCCAAGCTATGCCGGGAAGGCTGAGCATCACTCAGCAGCAATGGTGACAGTGCAGCCCTTAACAGCACACCTTCCTAGGACTGCAGATTTTCCTCTTGGAGTCCATTTTACCAGGAAAAAAAACCAAACCAAACTTGTCATTCCTCTTAGAGCTTGTTTGGTGGCAGCACAGAGTGTGAATGAGGCATGGCACACAGTAAGAGACAGTTCCTGCCCCGCAGAACAAGCCATCAGCTGCTGGTCCAGAAGCCGCATGTTGGACCACTTCTCGAGGGTCCTACCCAAGTGTAACATGAAGTATAATTCAGGGTGACACATGCCCCGCGTGACAGCTTACCTCATCAGCACCTCCAGCTCACACAGCAGTGCTTCTGCAGAGGGGAACTGCCAGAAACACACACTGCACCCAGCTTCTGCATTCCCACTCTGACAACGGCACACAGCTACCACTGCTCTGGATCTCTTCCTGTGCATCTCTGCCTTTCTAACCATCTAGCACACTACTGTAATCCTTCCTCTCTTTCTCCCTTCCTTCCCTGAATACAACACTGGTGGGTGCTAAATAACCCTGCAGCTGTTCTTCACATGCTGCTGCCCCGCTCTCCCGTAGGCATTTTGTGTTTAGTTACTGCACATGTCCAGAAATCCCAGAAAAGTGGACAAAATTCTTAAGTTTTAGCCATGGAAAATTTCTAGGAGAACAGGGAGTGCGTTGGCCCCCATGCTCTGGTCCCACACCACAGGAAGGGCTCAGTTCCTGAGTGCTTAGGCTCAGAATCAGCTCTGGAAATTGTGATTTAGCAGCTGCTTTCTTCCAGATGTCCAACCTACGTCACAAAGCACTGTGTGCTGGGAAGGAACCATCTCTCACATCACAGGAGAACCAGGCCACTAAAATTCAAGGTCCTGTATGTTCTGAAAGTCCCTTCCCTTTAGTATGGAAGCTATGTCAGCCTTTGTGTCCTCCACAAATTAAATGTGAGTAATGGTTAGGACAGTTGAGCACTGGAATAGATTGCCTTGGGAAGTTGTGGAGTCTCCATCATTTGATTTTTTCTGAGCAGGCTAAACAGTCATCTGTCAAAAGTGGTTTAGGTATTAAAAATCCTGCCTTGGGGAGCAGAGGGAAAGGAAGAAATGACCTCATAAGCTGTATTTTTCTATTTCTGGAATTTAAATATCACCTGTGTGGACTTGAAATTCTGTTTGCCCTCTCAGCTGACCACAGCACACCTTCTGAGCCCACACGTTGTGTGTCCATGCGTTACACAGCAAAGGCAGCCGCCTTCCCTCAGCATTCCGAGTGATCCCTTCACATCAGCTCCCTGCATTTACAGAATGCTGAGGGACAGAAAGCACAAATGCTGCAAATACCTCAACATCTCTGTATTTTAAAGAGGAACTTTTCTTCCAACACATGGCTGGTAGATCAAAGAAACTGAAGGCTTTATCTGGCATCTCCCAGATACTAACACTGGGTGTACATATATCACGGCGACGTGCACAATATGAGAACTGAGGGAGGTAAGTTTTTTCCACCCACTAGGAACAAAAATAGACCTTTATTCAGAATTACTTATTTTAGACGAAACCCAAGAAAGAACAAAAGCTCAGCTCCAGGAAGTGCAGTCTGCACTCCTGGTTTTAAGATGCTGCCTTGACTTTTTAGAAATTTAAAGCTGCAGAAAGCAAAATTAGATCAGTGATGTTATATAGCCCACTATTTCTAAACATCAATCCAGGATCTTATAAGCAATAAGGATTCAATAACACTCCACAGTCTCTAGTTCTGAAAAATCAAAGGGGAAAACTGTAACAATTAAGGACAGATACAGATATGCAATATACATTGCACAGATGTTTTATTTCCCTGCAATTATATATATGTCCTCCACCAAAAAAAACCCAACCTTCATTAACTCAACATTACAGTTGTTGTTGTATATTCTGCATGAAAAATAATCAGTAAAAGCAAAGGAAAGCACTCATCAAGATAGCACCAGCATCCAGACTAATCACATACACATTCCAGCAAATTAATTTCTGCCGTGTTCAGATACTGGCCTTCCATAAGTAATTACTGCACAAATATTTTCAGTGTTGCCTCTTCTGTCTCACAAGGTGTACCTGAAGTAAATATTTTGGTGTGAAATTGGCAGCACAGTTTTACACACCTACCAGTAAACAATACACACACAGCCCTTGGGGACGCACGCACAATAGGATTGCTTACGGAGAATCCACACTAGCGTGTGTGTACAGCTTCATCACCAGGGAATGAGAACACCTCTGCTGAGGACAGAGCTTGGTTGCAGGCTCTTAACTCCATCCCAGCACCTTAAGACTGCTCACTAAGACCCACAGGCAAAATCCCTTGACAAAGAAGCTGGCAGCACCTCAGAGGCATGCAGCTGAGCATGACCAGGAGCAGAAGGGATGTATATTGCTCTGGACTTGTATCCCTACTATCCAACCCTACTGACTCACTGGTAGACAGCAATAACCATGTCCGCAGCAAGCAAACCCGAGCCACTGCCCGTTTCCATTTCCAAATGGCCAGACAAAAAGCACTCCATTTCATCTTCAATCCTTTTGCTTATCGATCGCCTCTGCTTCAGAGGCAAAACAGTCCAAATACCCTTATTCCTGGAAGATTTTTCCTACCCAAGGGGGACATTGGAGGGCAAGAATTTCACTTGATACCAGCCAGTTTCCCGCTCTTGGTATCCCACCTGGTGCTCGGAGAATCACTCACTCAGAACCAGTCCAACCCTTTGCAGTATTCAGCAATTTAGCTGCAAGACCTCTGACTGCTCAAAGACTCCCAGGCAAAGCAGCAACACACACTGTGTTTATTTTTCCTTTCCAGAAGTTGTTTAAGACAGCACACAAAGATATTTAGGTCCCTCAGTTTACCCAAGCTCCAAAGGGATGGGAGTCAGCAGCTAATACCATCACAGCTCTGAGACTGAACTTAAAAACAAGTATGGGGTTTTTTTCCAGTTTTGGCAAGTGACAGACAAACAATTAATGCAGTCCTGATGAATAAGCTGCTCTGAGCTAAAACCTGCTGCTGAACCACAGCTTTCCCCAGCTTTAACACTGAGGAGTAGACCAGCTGAGACTACGTTTCAATGCACGCATTAGTAAGGGCAAGCACCAGGTGTGCAGCTGATGTGTTGCTGTTCCATCACCTTTTGATTGACTAGCCATTAGAAATTATTTGCATCCATGCCCAAGAATTGAAACCCAGCAGAGTCCTTCCAAAATAAAGGCAGCATTTACATATATACTCCTCTAAAATCCTTCAGTCTCCAAGCAGTGTAGTCCTCATAGACTTTGCATATGGTGTGATACTATCCCTGTGCACAGCTTGCTAGCACTGAATTCATTGAAATTAGGAACCCCTTTTCTGTCATCCATACAAGAACCTAACCCAGGTGTCCCCACTTTGGTGGGGAATGCTACTGCACTAAGAGGTAACCAAGGAACTTGATTGGGTTAATGGAGTCTCATACAGTGATGGTGGTGTGGTCCTTGAGACCATTCCCCCTCTCTCAGTCCTCTCCAGGGACTGGAGGCATGGTGGCATGGAAGGGGAGAAATTCAGGTTCGTAAGCAGAGCTGACATTTTGGGATGAAAATGCTATTAATCACTGTCACTGAGACAAGATCAATGAAAACTTATACAGATCACATTTTCTAATGTGTACAAATTCCAAGACACACTGACAGCCACACCGGCATCGTGATCCTAAAATAAACCCAACGCTTCTCCTCCCTTGAGTTTTTATTTTTGTCTCTTCATCCAGTGTAACAGAGCTTGGGATGGAGATGTTGCTGAGTGTCTCCTGTGACTGTGTGCTCTGATGCTTTTCACTGACTCCAGCAGGGTGCTGCTTTCTGCACACACACAGGGGTTGGGAGAGGGAAGGTTTGACAGCGTAAGCAAAGGAGGAAGGGGAAAAAAAAAAAAAAAAAGTACTTTGCTGTGATCAGTGCTCAGACTCAAGGGAAGGGGGAGGAAGAAGTGAGAAGCCTACAGATTGGGCAGTACTATACATTTCTGTATTTGCTCTATTTCTTGACCGCTGTGCAATTAACTCATGTTCCCAAGTGCTGTACATCTCACATGTGGGATGAAAAACCTGTTTTCTCACTTGGGTGCTCGTGCCTATTCTTGTTGTAGGCCCTTAGCATCCAGACTCATCGGTAACAAGGCAAGGGGAGTTTCCTCTGATTGTTGAAAAAGGCACTGCTTCCTGAACAGGAACCCATCCCTCTGGAGTGCAGGAGAGAGGATACTGCTTTATGACAGTGGCCTCTAGACTCTTCCTGCAGAGCCTTAGCAAAAAGCAACCCCATTAAAATAACACAGCTCATCTCTTGTCCCCAAAAGTCTTCTCCCTTCATCAGGTCAAACAGCCAGCCACCCTGAATAGTATGTTTCTGCAGGTGCTTATTTTTAGGGTACAGCTAAGCCAGAACAGACTGTGCACCCATTTGCACTAGTTCTTAACTACAGTAGGTTCACAAGAGAGGAAAGGAGCCCAAGGAAAAAAAAACCATCCAGGTGAATTCCCTAAAATGGCACTGCAAATCTCATCTATTTTATCAAGGACCTGACCAAATCTGAGCTTTTCACTAAACCTCTGGTTTCTGGATCAAGTAAAAAATAAGTTAATTTTAAAATAAAATTTCTAGAACAGGTCATAGAAAAGTAAAGTACAGAAGACACCCAGAGTGCGTATGTCTGTTATGCTAAAAAAGCTTTTGTGGTTTCCTTAAATGTGAATGTATATAACTATCAGAGATTTCAGGAGACCTAGATTATGCAGACACCTGCTCCAGGTTAATACTGCTATCAAACACTCAATAAATCTCTTCCTGTTCTCAGGGCACATTGCTACCTGAAGTACAGCTTAACCTCTCTTGAGAAAATACTCCAAAGCAGAGCAAAGGAAGTCTGTTCACAGGTAAATTAAATAGTGAGTGTTTCCAGAGTGACAGCCAAAGGGTTACTCTGAGGAAGTGAAGGCTGGAGATGGGGCTTGAACAAACAGCTTTGCTGGGTACTGACAGTGCTAACTATGCACATGCTTATTATTTACATCCACACTGGCTGGCAGGCCTCATATTTCAGGAGCCACATTTTGCAGTGGTGGTACAACAGGAGGAATACCCTATATTTCACCATTACAAGGGGCTGTGATAGCTGTGCAATACAGCTCTTTCTATACATCACATTCCAAGCTGGGAAATACTTTTCTGTTGTTTGCCACCAACATGCTTTTTCCTGTCTATAAAGACAGCCATCCTAGAATCATAGAATCCCAGACTGGTCTGGGTTGGGAGGGACCCCAAGGATCACAGAGCTCCAACCCCCCTGCCACAGGCAGGGACACCAACCTCCAGGCCTGGAGCTACACAAGGTTGCCCAGGGCCCCATCCAACCTGGCCTTGAACACCCCCAGGGATGGGGCACCCACCCCCTCTCTGGGCAGCCTGTTCCAGCCCCTCACTACTCTCTCTGGAAAGAACTTCCCCCTAATATCCAATTTAAACCTTCCTTCCTTCAGCTTTATTCCATTCCCCCTTGTCCTGCTATTGTCTACTCTTTTAAAAAGTTGATTCCCCTCCTGTTTGTAATAATGATGCTACACACAGCTCTAGAACCTCATGGCCCTTTGAAGATCCTCAGCTCCTCTATCTTGGAGCTGAAGCAGCACTGGCATCTCCACAATGCAGACAGTGAGTAGAAAAGATCAAATGCATTTGTGAAAGAGGTAAGACTACAACTGCAGAGCTTTTGGCTATGGGGGTGCTTGACCCCAAAATGTGGTTATTTTACTCTCATTTCAGAGGTGCCAGCTATCACAAAGAAAAAAACTCAGTGATAGGAGAGAAACATCTACAAAGAACATTCTTAACTAATAAAGAACATCACATGTGGCAAGCACAGAAAGTTTTTTCATTTTAGCCTGGGTAAGGGGGAGGTACATTACCAGAATAACACTTTTAATAGTAATTAGACCTCAGTAGTTCCAAGACAGATGCTAGTTGAAGCAGACACACACATACACACTTCTCGGGAGACTATACATCACCACAAGGCAGGAACCTATAGGCTGAGGAGCTTGGAACTTCCCTCCCTGCATTGTTTTCTGTTGTACATTGTTTCTGACACAAGATAAAACCAAACCAAACCAAAAAACCCACCAGAGAATTAAAAGCACCATCTCTTCCAGAACAAGTAGAGTTTCAAAGCAGCTGAAATTGCTTACCAGCAGAAGAGAGCCACAATGCAAACAAGAGCTGGGTGCCAAATGGCTACTTAAGGCCTCGGCTGCTTTGCCCTGCCACTTTTAAAGGGCCAGCACAGAAGGGCATGAGGGCAGTGCAGGGTATCCTCCCTCGGGACTGCTTTGTGTCTGAAGGCAGCCTCTTAGGAGACATTTCTTTTGTTTGGTGTGTCCAAGCAGAGCATCACTCAGATGCAGCACATGCTAAGTCTTACAGCTTGGTCTTGGCACATGAGCTTCCCAAAGTGATGTTCACCCATGGCATTAATTCTCTGAATCCACAGTCGTTGAATTTGATGGGCTGCAGCAGCACAATGACTCTGGGATGAGATTGCTTTTTCTAAGCATTAACTGACACCATAAGGACATGTACTAGAGATGTATATATACTATTAATAATTAAATCACATACACCTCCTTTGGATACTAAACCAGAGTCCCAGGCCTTCTAAGCCAAAGGGGGAATCACCTGTAGTTAGTTAGCTAGAGGCACTTTTCTGACACCTGGTGTAACAACCTCTCACATATGCATTGATTGCATCTCTAGGCAGTGGTTAGATCTGAGTCCAGGGTCACCAAGTTGCTTTAAAACAGTCAGCAATGAAACCTGCCAGGAAGGCAAAAGTGAAACCCTATCGCTTGTTCAGCAGCTTGGCCCAGACTCAGCCAGCACCTGGCAAGCCCAAAGGGTGATGCTCTTTCCATAGGAGTGTTCTGGCCTGTGGGTTATGCTGCCTAAACCTTTGCTCTCTGAAAGGCAAATCGCTACATCAAAGCCATTGTGTGCATCACATCTGAGAAGATGGGTGCTTACAGTAACCACAGGACGTGGAGTTTGTGCTCTAAGCTGTAAATGAAGCACCTGGATGCAGCAGTGTGTTATTCCTTCCAGACAAGAAACTTCCATGCATGAAGTGCTTTTGTTCTTTCACCTTCCTAGGCAAGCAACCTGATGAGCAACCTGAAACCAGATGGGCAGTTGGATGGTTAGCAGACAGAACAGACAGTGAGAAAGCAAGGAGGCAAGATAAATGCCTGTGCATTTGGTAGGGACAGTCAGAGGGACATCCAACAGCAGCTTTCTCTTGCCACCACACAGGCAGCTTCTCTGCAACATGATTCCCAGCAAGCATGTGCAATCAGGGATCTTCTAGTTCATGAAAAGTTGTGTGACAACTGTTGCCAGTGCTTTATCGTTGGAGGATGTGGAGTTACTACCTCAATGATAGCATGGCAGCTTTCTGCTGATGGCCTCCAGCCAACCCCAGAAGTCTCAGTAGAGCCAGCACTAACACAGAAGCTCATGTGGGTCTTGCAGAAGTTTGTAAAGACCACACAGCACTCATGCATGGGAGAGCATGGTGAGGTGCAAGAGCTGACCCCACTTCAGGCAGAGGCCATTTGATGGATTCAGCACAGCTGGCACATTTCAGACCCAAAGAGAATGAAAGTGTTGCTGCAGCATCCCTGGGGTTACCCTTTGCTGTTTGCCTCCATACCTCCCTTCCCCTCCAACTATACCATGGTTACACTGCTGTGCGTGCAGGGCTCCTCTGTGAGTGTTTGGAAAGGTCAGCTGCCCATTTCACTGGCTTATCTTCAGTCGAGTACCTCTGGCCAATGTGAACCTCTAAGAGTCCTCCTCTGTCTTCTTTAGGTATTTCAGACCCTTGCATGTTCTTCCTTTGCCTTAGCAGATGAACCCTTCACAGTCCCTAACATGTTGCTCCTTATCTCACCTCCCTGAGATGGGAAGTTCTATTCCTCTCTTTAGAACCTGGAAGTTGGGACACAGACACTAAAGGTTTTTAAAGGTCCTTAAGAAACCTAGGGAAGCAGAATTGACTGATACACTTTTCAACCATGAAATGCATAACTGCAATTCAGATTGCTGCACTGAAAAGCCCCGAGGAGTCTATTTCTTTTGATAGATTTCAATGCGAATTAGACACTGTTTCTTTGTGAAAATCAGCATCTTTAAGTATCTAAAAGCCTCATTCTCAGCACCTTGTCTACAGCATAGCAGGAAATGCAGTCAGAGTTTTCCAAGCATGAGGCTACCACTCTAGCCACAGGTCCCCTTCTTAAACCTTCCTTCCTTCTTTCTTTTTTTTTTTAAATGAAGGTCACTAGCCAGCCTGCAATGGGGGGATGTGGTAGCACCAGGTTCAAAAGTTACTAGACAAATTCAAGAACAGATCCACATGTGGATACTGAAGACTGGGGAGGGATGCATCCTCTAGCAACCCTGAAACAACGTTTCTGGATGCTGCAGGAAAGCAGCATAAAGTGCCAAGGTTCACAGGCTCTCCTTGAAGAGTGTGTCCTTTCGCTGTGTGGGAGACAAGAGTGGACCAGGTGGACCTCAGGTCTGCTCCTGGAAGGCATTTCTCATGCTCTGATGTTCTTATGTCTTAAGCAGTCTGTAGTAAGTGGCAGTATAAATGCACCAACAGCCTGGACTTCTGTCACTGCTTCTGCTGCCCCTCTCCTAGTTGGATAGGAACATGTGGACCTTGAATGGTGCAGTTGCCATTTTGCTGGGTAAACTGCTCTTTGTCCTGAGCCCATACATTTTTAAATTGGAGCCTGAGCTGGTTATCTCCTTTTGTGCTCTTTGCTGTAGTTCCAACCCCGTGAATACGCTTTGCTTTCTCTCTTTTCTTCAAATTCTTTTGCATTCAATCTTTTTTTCCCTTCACAGCACTGTTATTGTGGCAGTGGCTGGCATGATTATTGCCTCTTGCTCCCAATCCCCCAATGGCAGTGTAATACCTCTTTAATTGGGTATTTCTCCCTCCCGACACTAATCTCCTAACAAATGCCGATGCCGTGTGAGATGCTGTGTGGGGATCTCTCATCACTATCTCTTTAAGCAGGCAGTTGTGTGTGGAAGGGATGCAGAGTCACTCAGCATGGATGGATTTGTCTGAGTCCCTGTCAGCTCCCTGGTTTTGTCACTGAAATCTTCCGTTGCGGATCCGGATTTCTATGGCTTTCCCTTTCTGAGGCAGAATTATCTCGGTCCCTGTCAAATCAATGGGCTTTGTCATAGAAATCTGGGTGACTTTGTCCCCTGTGGAGATCTGGCGAGTCAAGTTTGTGTGGGCTGATTTGGAAAACTGAACCCCAGGCCTTGTTTGGCTGTGTGGGGGGTGGGGAGGGACAATAAGAACTGAAAAGAGCACAGGCCTAACAACCAGGAAGACAAGTAGAAAATACAGCAGCACAAGGAAGTTCATGAGAGACAAGGCAGCACACACTCCAAGAGAGCACATTCCTTCCAAAAGAGGTAGGTTCAGGGCTCTCCATCTGCCAGCATCATCAACAGCTGCTCCCTCTGCTCAGGGGCTGCAGCCATATGACAGTGACTGCAGCCTTAGAAGGTGTAGATCTGGGGCAGATCAGCCTTTGCAAGGCAGTGCTCCAGGCATGGTTGCTCAAAAAGCCCCTAAGCCGTGGAGGTGGGAAGTCCTTAGGAGGAACTCTTCCTTTAATGCCTCAAAAACGTATTAGGAAGCTGTGTGCTATCAGAGATGATCTTTCTCAAGGGATACAAGCCCAATTTTAGCTTTTCTTTTTTTTTTTGCCTGTAGCCATCAGACTGCGTGGTGTCTGACACTGCAGTAATGTCAACAACAGTCTTCCAGATAAAGCTCAGCTTTAGTGTATTGCTATGTGACCATCTTGTCTCCTTGACTGAGTCAAAAATTTCTAGGAACAGCTTCAGTAAATGGAAGGTTCCTGATGAAAAGTACATTTCTCACATGACATTTTGGTTGGACTGATGAATAACATTATTTCCTTTGCTTATTACTATTTGAAAAAAATTTTACAATGATTATCACAGTTGAATTTGACCATGAGCACGGTCTGAATGAAAATGTAGAACAAAGTGGTAGTAGTAATAATAACAGCAGCAACAATAATAGGAAAGCAGGTAACATACATTAAAGGAAGAGCCTGGTGTCGTCTGATAAAAACTCAGTCTTGACTGGAACAGCCAACTCAACCCAAAAGCTCAACACAGTAGGGAAGTCACCCCACTGGTGAAACTGCCTCAGTTTTGTATTGAAGCAGAACATTTCAAAAAGAAAGGGTACCCCAGGAAAGAGGTTTGGGGAAGGCAGCCATTAGCATTTCAGCATTAAGGAGAAACGGTGCAAATTGTTGGCCATGGGTCACCTCATTGTTCTCTTTGCAGTTTTCCAGTCATGGCCTTTCTTTACAGCAGATGCTCATTTCTGTGACTGCCTTATAATAATTCCCTTCTTTCTTTTTAATGAAACTCTCCTTTTGTTGTGTGCTTTTCTATTTAAGTTTTACCTCTGGAAATTCTTCATTCCCACTTTCACCTTCTAATCCTTCTTCATCCATCCTTCTCTCCCTGGCTCACTTAAACATTCATGCTTCTGTTTTGCTTCTTCCTCTATGTGATTATCTATTCTCTTTTAACTGGTACCCCTCCTTAGTTTTTCCCCTCTCCCATCCTTTCATCTCTCTCTCTCCCTTTTGCTCTCTCAATCTCTCAGCTTGCTGCTTAGGAAGCGGCAGTCCTTAGATATTGAAATGATGTGTTTAGTTTCTGCTTGTGATTCTGTTCTAGATAACTGTGTGTCTGTGCCATTTCAGATGGCCTTGGTAAGTGCAGGCAGCTACCACGGGAGGAAGGCTGAGTGAAAGGTTGCTTCCTGGTGCCTGTGATTTGTAGCTGTTTAATAACGGCCTGATTAACACAGACTGCAATTCCAGAAATGCCACAGTGATAGATACTCAATACATACCTAACTAGAGATGCACAATTCCCTCACCATTTAAAGCCACTACTAAGGGTACAACTATTATCTTGTAAGTTGTTCCTGCCACTGCCTGTGTGCGTATCGCCTGGTGAAACACAGCGTTCGCTCTGCTCGGGTCTCTGAGGACTAACAAGCTGTTAAGTGATCATTACTACATGCAGCTGTCACCACGCCTGCAGTTTTGTCAAACCAAAAGAATTATGTTGTAGCTTTCATGTTTTCCCTTCAGAACAATGCAAAAAGGTTTGTCTTTGATAACACTGCTGAAACTGTCCTCCTATAAGTCATCTTGTCTGCTACAGTAACTGCTTTTCACAGAGATCCTTGTATTTTAACTGGTTATAGGTAGTTAACATAGAAGAATTTGCCTAGACAAAGAACAATGAGGTATTGTTTTAGTCCATCTCTTTTGGTACATCTTAATGTGCAGCAAGGTCACTCCAATAAGGACCTTTGAAATACTTGCTATTGCTGCTTTTAGACTCACCTCCAGAAGCACACAAGACTACTTTAGTCAGATTGCCTCTCTGTGGTCTCCTTCTGTAGGTGAAGTGTCCATGGGATGACTTCCCAAGTGGGCAGAAAGGACCAAAGGACAACAGCAGGTCAGTCCTTAGTAAGACAGTCTGAGAGCAAAGACTGCCTGTTCCCTCCTAAGCTACTTGTCTCTCCTGCCTTCAACACAAGTATAAACCAGCTGATTAGTTCAATCTGACTCTCCAAACTGGGAGTTGCTGTTACACACTCTGCTAGGGTTACGATCTTTTAGCAAGGATCCAGCTCTAGGAAGGAGGAGTAGCAGAGGTGTATTCCCAGAGATGGATACTAACCTGGACTGCTGGAGTATTAGCTGAGAGTGCCTGTGAGAGCACCTCTCAGGTACTCTTACATGTCGGAACCTAGAAGGAGATGTTTGAAAACTGGTTTGGAAAGGGGGCTTTAGTGCAAAGTGTGGGACCCCACATTTGGAAAAAAAACCCAAACTAGCCTGTGTTGCACCAGCACAGCCGTGGGAGAAAAAATTGCACAATGCCTTGAATGCAGCTATGACTGGTTTTCCTCACGTTCACAGGCTCTAATTCTACATAAAATAAGAAAAAGGAGTGAGAGACAACACTGCATCATCTTGACAGCCCTTTCTAAGTATATAAAAGATAAGCTGTAAGTCCCCCAGCGTCTTGCTACCATATAAGCAGGCAACAGCAAATTGCCATCTCTAGAGCCATGCAGGACAATGACAAATTGGTGAACACCAGCCTAATTCTGCCAATAGCAGTGTCCAGCCATGTTTTCCAATAGTTGGCTAATTAGTAGAAATACAGATTTCCAGGACAGCAAAGATGATTAGGGAGCTCTGTAAAGCCTCAAGGCTGGCTATGAGACAAGTGTCAGAGGACTGTGATACAGAGTCTTTGCATGTTTGCCCCCTGGTTTTAAGTTGACAGAGATCAGTGTTGGACTAAAGGTCTGATGGGTGTTTATTACCTGAAACTGGCTCTTGGTGTCAGGCCTCTTTCTACTGGATAGCCACCTACAGCACTAAAGAAACAGGCAGTCAGCTCATATTTCCAAATTTGTGGGCATTCAGGCCAGCACTTTAACTTGACCATGAGGGCTGAGGTGTCTCGCCCCTCTCCATAAAGATCCACCTAGTTCAAGACCAAGGCAAAGGGAGTTAAATCCTTTCTGGTTTGGTGCAAAACAACCAGTTGCTGCCTCATGTGAACTACTTGCATAAATAACCTGGTTACTTGTCCAGAATCTCTTAAATCAGGAAACTGAGTCAGAAATGAGGTTCTTTTGCCAGATCATAAATTTTCTGGTGACAGTGAAAATGTATGGATGGCTGTGGAGGCTGTAAACAGTATCTATGACTGCATGCAGCTTCTTTCTAGCCCAAACCTCCATTAGCCAATCCCACTGTACCTTCTCTCATTCAGATTCTTCTCTAAGACAAAGCCTAGAGTTGAGTGAATGTTGCATTGGTTAAAACTCATGAGATGGTGGTAAAAGTGAGAAGCAGAATCATAAGGGCTCCAGTGAGATGCTTGGGTAGCAGCCAAGCCGCAGGGAATCACGCTGCATGAAAGAGAGCTTCCAGCAAAACCTGGGCTCAGGTCAGGTGCTGCTGTCTGCACCAAATCTGTTGCTTTGAAATGCACTCTAAAGGAAACCAGCAGCTAATACTAGCTACAGAGAACTGTGGTTTCTGAAACTGTTGAGTGGTCTTTTAAAGGCAGTCCCATATAGAGCCTCCATTACAACAGATAATCAGAGTAAGAGCTTCTTCAGAAAGAAAAGGGGTGACTTCCTTGGAAAGTACTTGGGAAAGAGCATTTCAAGCTATCTGTGCAGGAAAAGATCAAAAAGAAACATTTTTTTCCCCTTGTTAATAAGCAACTCAGTGATGGAAACAATGCTGCATCTTCTAGCTACTTCTCAAAGAAAGCAGCATTAGCTACCTTGTCTCCAAGCTTCAACCCACTTGCACCCTGGAGCTTCTGTGGGGAGAAAAGAGACAGCAGCTCACAAAGCAACGTGGTACAGCAGCAGAGCTGAGGCGGCTACATCACTTTAGGCCTCTTTGAAAAATCTTCCCTTAGTCCCTCTAAGGACTTTGGCCTTAGACACAAAATGAAGAGCAACACAACCCACATTCTCAGCCACTGTGACATTCCTGTTAAAAGAGGAGGGCTGTTCAGCACTGAGCCAAAATGTGAGAGAAAGCATCCTTGCAAATGCTCTGCCAAATCTGATGCTTTATAGAAGAACAGCTAAGGGCAGTGGCACACAAGTCCTCCAAATCAGCTAGGCTAATCCTCAGAGGAAGTGTAAATTACCCAGCAGAATCATTATGGGGCATGCAAAATTGTAGAGTCCATCTAAGAAGGACTGCTACTGCTTTTTAGTTTGGAAAACTCTTACATTTAATTAATCAGGCCACCTTCATGTACAATTACTAACTGTATCTCCCAGTGATACTTCTGCTTTGAGAACCACATGACCTTCATGAAAACAGAGCACAGTAAATTATTGCATCTAAATTTTACATGTTGAGGGTTTGGTGGGTCACCCACAGGCATGACTTTGGGTCTGTTGAATTGGAAACACAACCAAAGGAAATATTGCCCCCCTCCCCCCCTCTGTGCAGTGTTACACATAGATCTTCAGTTGTTTGGGAGCTGACAGCATGGGAACAGCTCTCATCCTTGGTAAAACATCCCTCCCTCACTGTAAAAGCAAGTTTATAACAGACAGATTCCCTGAAGGTTACACATGATCAGTCAGGGCCAGCTGCTCTTACAGCCCCCTTTTAGTTTACCCTAAAATTTGTGAGATCACCTGTAAGCTACCAGAAAAAATCAGGGAACGCAGCAGTGCTGGAAGCAGTTCACCCTGAACGTCAGACTAAGTGCACACCACTGCAGTCAGAGTCTCAGGTGGGAACTCTGATAAAATGACAGTGTAAAATGACAGCTTAAGAGGAACCTGTGGGCGGGTAGGCATTAAACCTGTCCCAGACACACAGACTCATCACCTAAGTCACACAAGAAGAGGTTGGTGAAACAGCACAAAATTATCTAATTGTATTAGGAAGAAGAACAAGTTATCTAATTCATGTGTTGTGCTGTCAGAAATCCAAATCAGAGCTCACAACACTGGGATTTTGGATATCTTAAGATACAGAAAAAAGTGGCAGATAAACTCTTCTCATCTTTATTCAGTATCAGAACCCACTGGATACTTTTGTGGCCATCACAAATCCAAATGAAGGAGAATGTGAAGTTTGATGGTACCTGTCTCCTAAAGCTTCCACCCCATAAACACCAGGACAGCAGCATTTGGTGCTGAGTCTCCTGGTCAGCCTCAGAACACCATGACTAATCCAAAGTGATGATGAGCTTGCCTTGGGCCAGGTTTAGATCTCTATTTTGCACAGCACAGTGAAGAAATCACTGATGGTGTTTGAATCCTTCATTCCTTCCTGTACCTTACCAATGCTCAGCAGAGAAAGAACATTGGGAATACATAGCACCACTGCTTACTGAAACAGCTACTGGTCCTTTCAAAAGGCAGCTCTTGCCCTAAACTTCAGTTCTTTTAGTGGTGAAACAGTGCTAAGCAGACCACTAATTGATTCCTGGAGCATCTCCCCTATGAGGAAAGGCTGAGTGAGCTGGGGCTGTTCAGCCTGGAGAAAAGAAGACTAAGGGGGGACTTTATGAATGTTTATCAATATCTGAAGGATGGGATGCAGGGGGAATGGGCAGCCCCTTTTCAGTGTCTGTGGGGACAGGACAAGGGGCAGTGGCTGCAAGTTGGAGCAGAGGAAGTTCCACAGCAAGATGGGGAAGAACTTTTCCCCAGTGAGGGTGAGGGAGCCCTGGGACAGGCTGCCCAGGGGGTGTGGAGTCTCCATCTCTGGAGAGATTCCAGCCCCGTCTGGACGCCGCCCTGTGCAATATGAGCTGGGGAGCTGCTTTGGCAGGGGCTTGGACCCCATGGGCTCTGGGGGTCCCTTCCAACCCTTGGGATTCTATGATTCATGAGCCCTTGCAAACAGCCACCTTCCTGTTGCGAACCTTCTTTCTGCAAGACAACACAGTCAGTGCTCTGCCTCCATGAGGAGCCAGGCACAGGAGAGCACAATAAAACACTCCAGGTGGCTCTGGCCCCTCCTCCTGCACAGTGCCCATTGCAGCTGTTCCCATAACGGCTCCTGGGCACCCAGAGGGATGGGTTTTGCCTGAGCCACAGCAGGAAAAGGCAGATCTTCCCATCTGGGGTCAGACAGAAAGGTTGCATCCTTTGCTGCTCTCCACCATGCCTGTATCCTCTCTGCTGATTACAACCAGGGAGACACCTGCAGCAGAAGAGGCTTGCTTGGCATGCAGTGGAGCAAGGGATTTACAGTTGGATTAAATACCTTTTAAGTACCTCACAGGAGAGATTTTCTGGAAAGGGCAGGCATTGCAATGAGACTGGCAGAGCTCCCCAGCTCATGTACACCAGGTTCTGAATGCACTAGAGCAGTAGGAAGGACCAAGGAATATTGTACTTGCACAGGGATTTACTAAACCAGACTCCAAGAAAAGCTGTAATATTGGAATGTACTCCCATAGCGAATTTGTTTATGTTGTTCAGTTTTTCTTGTGACCTCTCACTCTGAAGGCTTTTCTGTGTCCTGCTACTCTTTGTGCAACAGCAGAACTTCTCTGGGCCTACTCCACAGACCTCATTCTCAGTAGAGCAAAGGGTTCCCTGGTAGCCAGTAATCCTTATTTTGCAGACTTTGGTCCAACGTGAATAACACACTTTCTAGTAGCTCAACATGCATCCCCGTGCCAAACTGGTGTCCTCAGCACACAGAAGTCCAACCTCTGAGAGGATAGACTCTGTGTGGTGAGAGGTGAGCTGCATGCAGATGCACAGAAGGATTCCTGCTCTCCA
The DNA here is from genome assembly GCF_964237585.1 of Gallinula chloropus. Lineage (NCBI taxonomy): Eukaryota > Metazoa > Chordata > Aves > Gruiformes > Rallidae > Gallinula > Gallinula chloropus. The sequence continues at coordinate 20,640,416 of NC_140097.1, forward strand.
GGGAGCCAGCATGAAGTGCAGCTGCCAAAGGAAACCATCCTAACTTACTGCCAGGGGGTGGAAAGGAATGACACCATGACAGACAGAGTGACAAACAAGGAGTGACAAGTGTGGAGTGACAAGTGTGAACTGGCTCACAACAGGGAGCAATCTGTTAGTAATGCTTAAAGAAATCCTAGTTCCCACAAGGCAGAGGAAGGACAACAGCCTCCACCAAAGCCATCACCTCCAGAGTGTCCAATATCTTTCCCACATAACCATGTCCCAGGCAGGCAGGCAGGCCGGCCCGTAACTCTGGGGTAGTGGTGTACACATTGGCACAATTTGGGCTCCCTGCAGGATGTCTGCTCTGCAGCTGGGGCTCCCATTCAGCAGTTCTCAGTGATAAACCAATTCCCTTAATCATGAGACTGTACCGCTCCTCTCCAGAAAACACAGAGAATAGTCTGCTCACCAACTGAAGGGGTCCTGAACCTTCCTGACAGGTTTCTGTGGAATCTTCCTTGAAACTCCAGTAGGAGTGACTCATACCTTTCACATCTACGTGACAACAATTTGCATCTGGAGATTTCTCATTCTCTGCCTGGGTGTCTCATTTTGTAGGATGGCCATCACTGCTTAGCTCAACGCCAGCACTGAGTTCATGCCACCTCCAGCAGTCAATGTATGCCTGTGGAGACAGAACAAATAGTTATTAAACCTGCTCTGGATTTGCTGTCATATTGTAACTAGGCACTGGAAATCAAATAAAAATATCATATAAGACAAGCAGTTAAAACGTCTACTGAAAAAACAGATTCAGGGAAAATGGCTTAATCCGCAGCATTAATGAGGAACAGATTGTTCCATCAATAGTATATAAGGAGCAGCATGCAAGAAAGCAAAGCTCGTACAGGTTCCCAGGGACTTAAACCCTCATAAAAGGCCAGGTTCAGCAGAATACTCCAGAACATGGTTAAGGTTAAGCATGTATTTAAATCCCATTGATTTCAGTGAGGCTGAGGTAGAAGCGTAAATGCTTTTTTGAATCAAGGTGCTGTACTAAGGTGAACAATATTCTGTGCATAAAGCTCAAAGACAGAAGCAAGAAGGGCTGGGAGGACAGGGCTGACCAGCTCTACATTGATGGACATACACAGTCATCCTGCTATCCCAGCCTCTAGGAAGAGGGACTCATAACTCCATGTTTCACCTGCAGCCCAAGAATCTTCCCTAAGATGCATCACCTAAGCTAGCCTGTAATGCTCAGTGTAAGAAGAAAGATGAAAAGGGATCCTCAGGCTTTGCCCAGCACCAAGCATGCTTCCTGACGTGTTGCCTGCACGGGCACAGCTCACAAAGCATCACTGCACAGCCATCTTGTGCTCCCTGCACATACACAGTTCCAGATGATTGGTTCTGGGATTCAAACAGGACCAGGAACACCCTTCCCATGCAGCATGAAAAACTAGCTTCTTTCTGAAAGAGCTTGCTGACTGAATGAATGCTGAGAGAAAGAGAACAGAGGAATAAACCAGAGAAAGCTCAAGGCCTTCACAGAAAGAAAGGGAGGCTGAGAAAGTGAGATAGTGAAAACCAGGCAGATAGCATTTCTTCTGTTTGAATGCACACACCAAAACCCCAGCAGAAACAATACAGGGATATGAATTTGTGTGTGCAGCCCTGCCCACCAGAAGGGCCCATACCCAGATTAATTGAGTGCATCTGCGAGGCCATTAGCTAGATGCTGCAGAGAAAATAATGACAACGCTTCGCAAAAGCAATGAAGACAACTGGCCAGCTCTTCCTGGGGCTAATTCGGATTGGCTCTGTGTTTCTTACATATTATTACCCAATTTTAACATATTCCTTTATTTCTTGTGTCTGATCTGCGAGGCAGACATAACATTCTCTTACACACACACACACTGTAATCTGTTTCTATTGCCCTACCAACAACTGAGCTAGCAGGAAGGGTCAGCATGGGCAGTGGTTAGGAAGGCGGCAGAAATCGGGGTGACTGGTGCAGTGGCCTCCTCTTCCCATGAATGCTTTGCTGCCTAAAGCTTAAAGAGTCACACGGGGTGTTTAAAGAGAGGAGAAAATGTCTATTAATTGGCAAAGCCTTCGGAGCCTAGAGCTTTCATCCAGCTGTTACACGGAGGTGAAGTGAAACCTTCAGGGTGTTTGTAGAGGGATGGAGCTCACAAACAAGTTAGGTAAATGTGCACAAATGTGCAGAAAGGGAAGGTCATCTCCATGCTCAGTGCAAAAAAATCCTCAGTTATGCCTCGCTGGCAAGACCAATTGTCTTGATGTTTAATCTTTTCGTATTTGTTAATCAACTCTGTGGTGTTAAATCCAAACCAGCTCAATTCATAGGCAGGATTTCTGCACAGACATCCCTTAAATTGGGCTGCTACTATTCATACCATAGTCCTTCTTTAAATCCCTTTGGGAAAAGAAGACTGAGCTTGCAGTCTAGGTGAAGACACGGATTTCATCTTAACTAGAAACCATTGCAATGACCTTGGGTGAGTCAGTGACTTTCTGGTGCCTGTTAGATAGGGAGGAGGGAGCCTCTCTGGCCTGCACAGGAGACCACAAGAGTGGGAGCCAGGTATCCAGATCAAGCCCTTTGACATTCTGAAGTGAAAGGTTTTAGAATAAGTTAAAGTCATGGTGGTCCCTTGCCCAAACCTCCATGCTACCCACTTCCTGGGGAAACGCAATGCACAGCCGTTGGAGCAGGAGCTGCTGGGCTGAAAGGAGGGCTCACAGCATGCCCCTATCCTTAATTACAGAGGTGTGTGCCTCTTGGCTTGCATTTCTCCACTTGAATGTAGTGTAAGTGGTAGTTAGAAGCTTTCACACGTGCCAGAAAGCTGCCTTGGTTTGATGCCATGGAATAGACACGTTCATTCTCTGAATGTTGGGGCCCGACCAAGGATGGCAGCAAACATTTACGAGCACAGGTGTTACTGGCAGGTGTTTTGTTTCCGAGGAAGCTGCCTTCTGGCTGAGCTGCTGCCAGCCCATCTATCCACCTCCCCCATCGCCACACAACCTTGCCTCCCCCTGGGACTTTCAGGCAGGCCTATTTGCAAACAGCAAGCACAGGCAATGAACACATCAGGTAATTAAATGGCAGATCAATTCGACTTAGCTTCTCTTGGGAAAGCAGCCCTTGGGAGACAGAAGAATGAGCCAGCAGGAGACAAAGGCAGAGAGAAAAATTGAGAGGTGCAGGAGAGAAGGAGTAGAGCAGAAAAGCAAAGATGGAAGCACAGCAGGCAGAAATGCACAATGCAGTGTGAAGCCACGGCTGCAGGGGAGGAGGCGTTTGGGGGGAAAGGGCATGGGTAGTATAAGCAACATGGGAAAGACAATGTTGCAGGGAAGAGATAAGAAAGAGAGAGTGTGTCTAAGGGAAGGCAAGAGCAAGATAGAGAAGGGACTGGAAAGAGTGGGATAATGAATATAGTCACTGTAGAGAACGCCCCCAACTGGCTACCTGGATATTAAGCACAATGGCTCTCCTGTGTATGTTTATATACCTGGAAAAATGGAAGCTTTATAGAGCTGGAACCATCAGCAAAAAAATCACTTTATTTAAACTAAGATGGAGAATCACTGGATATTGGCAGAGGACTTCCCTCCCTGAAATATGTCATGAACCTAGGAGGTTTCTGCTACCAATTGAAAAACAGCCAGTGGAACTGACAAGCAGGAGGAAAGGAAATTAAGCAGGCTGGTATCACTCTGACCAGCTGAGTGGAACATTAGAGAAAAAACCAACATGAACTCCTAATTAGGTTTCAATTTTTATCTTTAACAATCTGAGATACTGGTGGTACTAACCCATTTAGCAATGCTGGTCTCAGGCCTTCAAGGCTAATGAGTAAGGTACCAAATATCAGAGAGCCTTTGCTTTTAAAAAGTGACTTGATTTGTATTTTCCCCTTCCTCTTAAATACTTCTTTCAAAATTTTGTCTGCAACAGAGGTACTAGAAATGTTCTTTTTTAAAAGAAAGATGAACTTCACAATTGTAACCTGGCTTTGGGAGAGGGAGAACACTATAATTTGGGGACCCAGAGAAAGTTTGAGAGTCACAAAGGGACCTTTCATTGTCTGACCTTCATCCTGTCAGTTTTCCCTTCAATAGCAGTGGCCTCTAGCAGTGTGTCTCTGCAGTGCCCCCTCAGTCGGCAACAGTGCAAGTCTCTCTCTCTGCTTCCAAACCTCCTTCTGCTTGCTCTGCAGGACTCTGCCCCATCCTTGGGGTGCGCTTCTTACATCCCTTTCACAGCACTGTAGGAGCCAGCCATGGGAGGGACATCCAAATGTCAGGGCTTGAAGCTGCTGTGCCAAAGGACAAATGAAAATATCTCACAGTGACTCTAGGGAAGCCATGTCTTCCCAGTTTTTTTGGCTACAGCTCTTTAGTATCATGCTATGCTCTTACAAATTCCTTTCTTGCATGGCTTCCATCCAAGCATATCAAGGCTATTTACATACACCCACCATATTTACAAGAGTGCTGTGAAGAAGCAAAAGAAAAACCATACCAAACCATGCAATGAGTCAGTGGCAGGAATGCTAATAAACCCAGACTCCTTGCTGCCTTTTTCTTATTATTAGGTAGACAATACTGCCTTTCTTCTGCTCTCTTCAACTGTCCTGTGAAAGATTTTGAAGAATAAATCTATGAAGAGTTAATGTTCCACTTTCTGCTTGAGCAGAGGAGCCAAGAACATTAAATCCAACAGCAGGGCACTAGGTAATCAGTTGAGAAATCCTAGGCCTGACTGCTTCACACATCAAGGCCAGCACATTAGAAAGGCTTTTTTTCTACCACCCTTGAGTTCTGTCTTGTCAGAAAAAGAACAAAGTTTCTGAGTCTGAGAGTGCCTAGTGCCAGTTTGTCCTACAAGGTGGAATGTGACCATGCTGTTCAGTTAGTTTTCTTTTTCCTCAGCCTTTTTCCTTCTTACAGCCCCCCTCCACAACTTGCACTGTCCCATCCCTGGTAACAAATTATTTTAGTCCAACACATTCCTGAAAGATGTTGCTCCTTGGACCATGAAGTCCACACTCTGCACCTTGAAGCTGAGCACCAATGACTGGCACTGTCAGGGTCCATGGGTAGCTGCCACAGAGGGACTGAGGTTGAGATTACCATCCAGCAGTCACTTCACTCTCTAACCTTCAGCCAGTGGTCTCCACTGCCAAAGCTCTGAATGGAATTACCTAGGAGGGTGGAAAAGGAACAAAGCAGAAAAATTTAAACAGGAGGGTGGTAGAAGATGGAATACCTGCTCAGCTGGCTTGTTCTGCAAGCACACACAGAGGCAGATGTGGACATGCACACACACTCCTCCTGTCTGCTAAATCTGGTCATCTGGACTTCTGTCAGCTTGTATGGCTAACTCTACATCCCTCCTTAGTATGTTCTTTGGCTACCAGATGCTGCAAACAAATTGAGTCCTTATGTGGATGACTGAAAGCAGCTTCTTCCCAAGGTTTGACTCAACAATTTCACCTCACTTGTCTGTCCTTCTACATTTTCCACAGTAGTTACACTATAAATGGGAAAGGGCACATTGGCAGAAGAAGCTGCAACCTCAGCTGCCTTTCTCCACAGACAGAAGCCATACATGGACTAGATGCTGAACGCTCTATACAGACCAGTTTGCACAGTGGTTTCGCTGCCACACAGCCCTGTCCCTAGCACAGCCCTGAAGGGAGCAGTACTGTGGATTCAGCAGGTGTGGCTGCAGGTTGCAGGGCTGGAGTGGAGAGTGTGCAGGAGTGCCTGGAGGAGCCCTAGCATGCCAAATACTCCCATCTCTTCTGCCCTGCTGTGGCACGGGTGTGATTTGTATTCCTTGTGCACAGCAGGACAAGCACTGGAGAATCAAGCAGCAAGTTCCTGCAGCAAGGCAGAAATACAGGAGCTGGAGGTAACTAGAAAGGGATGATTAAGTCCCTCTAACTCTCAGTGAATCCTCACTGCCACTGTTCTTTGTCATGAGACAACAGGGCTGCCCAGTACCTATGGAGAGGATAGCTAATGGAGGAATCCCAGTTATGCTATGGCCTTGTTCAAAGCAATCAGCTCTTTCTTATACAGGTTCTCATTTTTTTAAAAAAATCATATATTTTACTATGTCTACACTGTCATCAGGGGTGGCTGCAGCACTGGGAACATACCAGAAAGGGCTTTAAACTGTCTTACCACTCTTTTTCATGTACAACCCAGGCGCCTGCATTCCCTCTTTCTGACCTACTGAATTGCTGCTCCTTCTTTGATTTACAACATTACACGAATTCTTGAATGGAACCCCAATCTGGCTCTGTCAGTCCAGAATCTTTGGTTCTTCCTAGCACTACAGAGCTGCATCCAGTTTTGACAGGATTTAATGGATGCCTGCCCCCAGAAATCTGCCACATTAAATAAAAGAGCTAATAACTGTGATAAATATTAAATATAAGGAATGTATCTTAATGTAATAAAAGGTGGCTAAGCTTTGAGGACTTAAACTGTATTAGCTCACTTCTATGAAGAACGTGCTACAAATTAAATGTTGGTCAAGACTGTACAACTCACATTGTTACCTACAGGTTTTTTAGAATACAATTCACTGGGACACCAGATCTCTAAACCAGAGGAACGTGGTAAGAACTTCACATCTGCCTTGGTGCTGGCTGGAAGAAAGCCATTGTGCCTATTGTCTGTATTCTGGAAATTCAAAATCAAGAATCCCAGCATCAAACAGACATTAAAAAAAAAAAAAAAAAAGAATCAACAATTACTTGGCTTTCAGTCTGTAGATGTTTGTGTTTCCAAGTCTTTCTCCACAGGTAGACAGGTTAGAAACTGACGTTTTAAAAAATGAAAGCAGAGACTCCCATAATTGCACGACCCCAGAGTTTAGGCTTTAACATCAGATTTTACAAGGCTTACAATAAAAATGTGGTGGCTGGTAGCATGGGGGATTCACATTCCTTTCTTTGTGGAACAAAAAGAGAGAAGAACACGCACATTCCAAATACATTCTGTCACCTGTGTTCTTCTTGATCTTTTTGAATTTATTGAGCCTGTCAACTGCAGTGGAGGCCAGTTCAACATGTGATCCCCCAGTGGTAACATTCACAAAATAGGTTTGCAGTCTGTGACACCACCCCTATAATAAATGCTGTGGTTTATGAACTATTCCTAGGGCAGATGAAAAGGAGCACTAAAAATTGATATAAAGGACACTGACCACGCTGCCTGGCTTTATGTCCTGCCTTTTTATCCCCCCCAACCCCCGCCTTTTTTTCTTCAATATTTGTTTCTTCCTAAAATCTTCACCTTCCAAAAGTTTTTCTCTATCTTCACTCTACCTTCAATCCCTTTTCTCTGTGGTGATTCTGATTTATTTTTGTTTCTGTATCCCCTCTCCTGACTCCTTCCCTTTAGCTGTCTTTTAGCATTTTGTAATGTATAATTTTTCTTCTATGTCAGGCTGGCACCAACTGAGATGTGATCAAATCTTTTATCCTGAGGGATGCAATGTCTCTGTAAGACGACTTTGTGCCCTGCCAAAGCAAAAAGATTCTCTCTGCACCATAATTTCCAGGCGTGCCACCGTCCTGAGCCCAATTTAGTTTCTGTGTTATCGCCTTTCCCATGATTGTTGCCCTTGGTCACGATACCTACATGTCCCTGTCCTAGTTACTGTGGCTTGCTCATCTGCAGGGGCTGGGGAGAAGCATGCTGTTACCTACTTCAGCATGAGGACCATCCTGCTGGATCAGGGTTCTTCTGGTCTGCCACCTGGCCCAGGTGTGTCATTTACAGGTCTGTCAGTCTGTGTGGACAGAGCTGAGCAGTGCACAGGGTCCAGGAACAGCCCCAATTGCCACATACTCATTCCTACCTGCAATGAGCTTTCCCTGACCCTTTTGCAGTTTTCTAGCAAAATAATTCTTTTTTTTAGAATTATTTTTCTTGCTGAAAACTCCTGATCTCCCAACAGAAATTTTCCTCCTATTTCTAACCAATTCTGGAGTAGCAAGCCCTTTTACAAGTCTGCCTAGGCCTGGGATGCTACCTCACTGAATCTTGATCAGTCAGATTTTGCAGAGGAGACCTGGACACAAAAGACAGCCCTGGGCTCTGAAATAGGCTCACTGGACTAGGCTGCCCAGGTGGTGTGGAGTCTCCATCTCTGGAGAGATTCCAGCCCCGTCTGGACACCGCCCTGTGCAATATGAGCTGGGGAGCTGCTTTGGCAGGGGGTTGGACCCCATGAGCTCTCCAGGTCCCCTCCAACCCCTGTGATTCTGAGATTCTATGAATAAGGCAACTGACAGCTATACAGACATTCCACCTCCTGGGGGCTAGTGCAATGGGGTCTGCAGTAATGCAGTAACTCTCTAGAAAACCAGAATCATGGTGATCTGGAGTAAAAAATTCCAAATGAGTAACATATTTGTCCTCCCTGAGCCTTCCTGATGTGTAAGCGGATCCAGCACTCCTTTCCCTCACCGGTCAGTCCGGGCTGTGTGGTACTGCTACCAAGGGTTTCCTACAAGGTGTGGAGCATTCTCACCTCCCAGCTGCAGCAAATGGCACATCTCGGGGCCAGGCCTTGGCTGCCTGTCGCATTCTGTGCTTCAGCAGGGGCGGGCGCTCTGGAACAGGCTTTCCAGCTGATGCATTGTATTTGCATAGGCCATTGTCATTCTCTGCGCGGCTCCTTGCAGCTGGCATCCTGAACTGGAGAAATATCTTCTTTAAGGAGAAGCATGAACGGCACAGCTAAAGATAAAAATAACAATAATTTTACTAGATGAAACTTCATGTTAAGCACTTAAAAAGCAATAAAAAGTCAAATTTTCTTTCTTGCAATTATTTTGCTTATTCCCTTTTTGGGGAAAAAAAAAAAGGAGAAAACTTTCCTAGTTCTAAAGATGTCTGGTTTTCTCAACAGCACCCCAGTGTCTTCATAATTTTTCACCTCTCCCTCCTCATTGCCCCCCAGACCTACTCTGGTCCCACTGCCCTCCAACATGAAGAAGAAGGCCCACAAAGATGATTAGAGGGCTCCCCTACAAAGAGAGGCTGGGGGAGCTGGGCTGGTTCAGCCTGGAGAAGAGAAGGCTGTGGGGGGACCTCATTGCAGCCTTCCAGTCCCTGAAGGGAGCAGAGTAACAGGAGGGGAATCAGCTTGTTAAAAGGGTAGAGACTGGCAGGACAAGGGGGATGGATTAAAGCTAAAGGAAGGAAGGTTTAAATTGGGCATTAGGGGGAAGTTCTTTCCAGAGAGAGTGGTGAGGGGCTGGAACAGGCTGCCCAGAGAGGGGGTGGGTGCCCCATCCCTGGGGGTGTTCAAGGCCAGGTTGGATGGGGCCCTGGGCAACCTTGTGTAGTTCCAGGCCTGGAGGTTGGTGTCCCTGCCTGTGGCAGGGGGTTGGAGCTCTGTGATCCTTGGGGTCCCTTCCAACCCAGACTATTCTATGATTCTATGAAGATAGCCATTATCAGGCAGGGCTGAGGCTTCCTGGCATATATGAAGGAAGGGCAGAAGCGTACTGATAACTCCTGAGGACTCGCTGCTGCTTTCAGCACACAAGCACCTTTTCAGAGAAAGCACAAAAATACAGGCAGAAATTACTGCTCTTGCACAATATATGCCAAGTTCATAAGAGCAGCATTTAACACTTAATCAAAATGGTTTGACAATAGAAAAATTAGGTTTTCGAATGTCATTAGTGCCTTATAATAGCTTCAATTTATATCATTCCCATCCCTGTTTTTTCATCTCTGCTAATTGTTTTTATTAGTTTCTTTCATTTTTTACACTGTTGTCGGTTTTAATTTTTAATTATCATAGGACTTTTCCTTTTACCTTGCTAATTGGTCTAGGTTTGAAAAGACTGGTTCTGTCATTCTTTTTCTCCTAGGGCAGCTACATGGGATTTTTTAGGCACGTTCTTTTCCACTGGTAGGCAAGCTCTCTTCTGGGCTAATGTGGCCAAAAAAGCACTTGCTTTTAGGTCAGTATGAGCACCTTTTTTTTTGTAGTGTGATTCACAGAAAAGCTCTCTTGTATTGACCTGTAAATTTCCTTCTGTGCTGGCACGCAGGCTTCCTTTGGTATTGGCATGGAAATTGAACCTCTGTTCTACAGTTGATATGCAAACTTCTTTCTATTTGGAACAAGATGAAAGGTCTCTTCAGCTCTGGCTTGCAAGGTCTTTTCTGTATGGGCTCTCCTTTCCCTCACCCACCTAATGCAAACACAAACACCATTTCTTTTCCCTTTCCATGTACAAGAATGTTCCAAGTCTTGTTTATCACAGGGCCGCAAGATGTCATTTGCATGGAGATGTATATTGGCATCTTGTGGGGTTTTTTTCTGCCAGTATAAATGGAACTGGTTAAAATAATTCAACTGACATTTTTGGGGGCAGAAAACCATTTTGGGAATGGCTGTTTTTTAGGAAAATGCTGACACTTGCTTAGTTGTACTTGGCAAAGGAATGTAGTTTGGGTCTTACAGGGAAAAATCTGAAAAAATAAAACAAAAAGTCTAGGCAAAAATAGAAATCGTGGGGAAAGAGTAATTCCCCAACCACCTGCACTTGTAGGCAGATGAAGAAACATTTGTGGGAACTCACTCCCAGGTGACTTCTTGCTGGTGGAGGAAACCAAAGAGAGATTGTAAACATGGAAACTTTGTAATCTCTTTCCCATTGGCACCAAGAGTGGGCTGTGGCTTCACACCAGTAAAGCTGCATTACTTTGGCAGGGACACTTGGGAGGTTTATTCCTACTCTCCCTCCCATCACTCAGTTCAGTCCTACTGACTGCAGGATCTTGCCTTCACCTCCTGCTGCTGGCACTGGTGCCTGCTGGCTGCCCAGTAAGCCCTCTGAGTGTGCTAATTAGGCAGGAAACCCTTCACTTTCAGAAAGAGACTGTCTTAGTAAATTAGAGAGTCCTGGTTGTCTTCATAGAAGTAGCGCAGGCAGAAGGCCTTCTTGTTCTCCCCCATTTGAGAGGGGGGGTGTCACTATGATCACGAGTTACAATTGCTGAAAGGATTTTTCCATCAGCATCTCTTCTATGGCAATTAAAGGCCTCATAGCCAAGCTCTCAGGTATGAATTAAACAATAGTTTTATTCATATGGCCTTTAACGACCCTCCTTCCTTCTGGGGAGGCTTCTACTCCTGTGTCCTGTCTTGAGGCCTACACTGTCTCCATTTCTTCTCCTCTGCCCGCTGTGCACGTGTGTGCATTTTACCCCTCATCTTGTGTGCACAAACCCAAGTGCTTCTTTGTTCTTCCTCACGTGGCCTGAAGATCCCCTGTGAGTATCACAGCAGATCTCAACTGAAGCCTTCAGTGGCAGTGCTCGTCAGCAGAGTCCTGCCTGACAAACAGCCAGTGTGTGGCCTGGCCCTTGGAGGCCTCTCGCTTTCTTTAATGGACTCCTGGTTCCAGGCAGCTTTCTGCTCTATGACGGACAGGCATAGCTTCATCAAAGGTTCTCCACAGCCTTCACTCAGGAATGATACAACCTCTATCTGTGAGCCACCAAGAGCGTACACTGATGCCTGATAAGAGGAAGGCCTTTTACTCACCCCTCTCTATATTTAGCAGCATTCCCAGGCAGTGTTTCTAAAATTACCAGCTGCAGTAATGTGATTCATACCCCCATCACCACCAGCAATGGATAAGAAGAGTGTAAATGACATGCAGGAGAAAATCATGAGCAGTATAGCCCAAATCAGGACTGTAATGGTATATTCTTTAGTGCTTGTATTGACGTCTATACCAAGCTTTCAGAGAAAAGCAGTTATCTGATCTCAGGGTCTGTTCTCTCTCACAGCAGTAGGTGGGAATGTCCCAAGCTGCAAGAAACTCACCTGCGGAGAAAGGGCTCGAGACCTTTTTCAAGCCATGTTTTTGGGTGAATCTGGGTACCATCAGTAAGGACAAATTATGTCCACAAAGTGTTTTTGCAAGGACATTGTGCTGCTGGGGATGTGAATACTGCCACTAGGTTCTCTGCTGTCTAAGAAGGCTCTCCATAGGCATGAAATTAATGGCAAGCAGGCAAGAGCATCTGTATCAACTGTGGGAAGTCATTTCTGAGACAGAAAGAATGAGTGTTGTGATGGTTGTCATAGTCTGCCCTCAACCAGTCTGGAAAGAGGCATTGCTGTGGACTAAGTCCAAGTGCTGGAGCTGTTATAGGTAAATGCCATAAACATCTAAATCTTTTAGGAGGTTCAGTCTGCATATCTGGGCCATTATGGGATATTAGCTAAAATGCTCATTTGAAAAATTATCCTCCCAACCACTACAATGTAGGAGAGGAGCTGTTTTGCTCAGATAAATAATAATTGAAAACTGAGGCAGAAACCCGCAGCCATATCCGTTTGTGTTGTGATCTTGTCAAATCTCATTACCTAATTACTAACAGGCCTTGCTGGTCCATGGAAGAGACACCTGCAGAAGAGGCAGAGAGCCTCAGAAAATAGTATTTATTATTCTGAGGGAGAGCTCTGTTCCCAGAGTTGGTGCTGAACCAGTCCCTCAACAGAATTAAAGTGAGCCGTGCTCCTAGCAACGCTTAAAAAGAAATTTAAAATGCTGATATCCTTAATTACTGTTGTCACTAAAGACCTTTGTGCCACGATGGGATATTTATCCTGTTTGCCCTGATCATATTTATATGAGAATTACTTCCCACCACTATGAAATACCCTTCCTTCATCTCATCTATCTCACAGCTCTTTCGAAGGAACGGCGTGCTGCTTCTCTCTTCGTACCTCCACATACTTTTCCCAGTGCTTTCAAATAGCTTTCCCACAAGCCAGGGGCTTGCCACACATATTGGCAAAGCACCCTTGGACCCTTTAGGATAAAGGATGTACATTGACTACAAGAAATTATGTAATCACATCATGGTTATCGTCTACCATTGTGAGACATTGTTAAAGACCAGAAATGAGGGCAGTAATGAAGTTAGATAGAGGAAAAGGATCTCAAAGATACCTAAAACTCTCATATGTGCTGTGGACTATTTTGCCATCTGTATTGCTCTTTGGTAGTTGGTTGTGGTGACCAGAATAAGTCTATATTCATCCACTGTTGCAATGCCCACAGGCACGATAGAGAAGGAAGGAAATCCTCACTGTTTGGACCTAGATACATATCCATACCAGTGCTGCATAAACCATGAACTCAGAAAAGCATCAACGGGTAGCAGCAGAGCCAGGCAACATTTTACATTTCCCTAACATTTTGACAAAGCCTAAATAATAGAGGACCCAAACAATGATGAAGATCTCCATGCCCTTTAACACAGGTGAAGAATATGGGTCTGATGGAAAAGGGTTCTTAAGATGAAGGGTTGAATACAGCAACCCAGTAATCCCAGTACACTCTCTCTCAGTAACATTCACAATGTATGTATAGTTTCCTTCATGATATTTCTATTCAGATAATTTCTACTGTCTTCACAAAAATTCCACGTATTTACTTAAGGGATTTTAATTTCTACCCAACCTCTCCAGCCCCAAACTGGGCAGCAACTAGTGAAGGCAATGGTAACCACATCAGGAATGGTACAATGAAAGGGTTAACAACTCCTCTCCAGAGAGGGGGATAGGGGACATAATTTTACAATCAAAGTGAAATACAGTTACCAGGCAATTTTATTCTCTATTAACCCAATCAATGGAAGGTTCCCATAAGCCATTAGCAGGCAGTTCAGATGCAGAAGATGTCGTGAGGGGTTAGATAAAGATATTTCTCTGTTCGTTAATACTGACAGCTTGGGGAAAGAGAAGGAAGGAGGGAAGGGTGGGAAAGAGGAAAAGGAAATTCAGGATTGGGACCCAGGGAGAAAAGAAAGTACCTATCAACGTGTAAACTGTATAAAATTCCTGTGCAGATGTGACAAGATATAGCAAGCCAGTGTATTAAGTCATGCAATAGGGATGGGGAATTATGTGAGCCAGTATCCCAGGCTTCATCCTGCTCAGTGGTGAGTTTGGGGGTGACCTTGCTGCATCAAATCCAGATTTACACAGTGCAAACAATGGTGATGAAGGGATGACTTCACCCCTGCTTGTGACCCACAAAACAGTTGAGAGGCCTCCAGCAAACATCAGTGCACACAGCAGAGCGATCTGTACTGGAACTTACCTTCCTTGATAGGAGAGGGGCAGAGCTGACGCAGGGAAGAGACCTCTCCCAGGGAGTGCCAGTGACCTTTCTCACTACCATAGGTAGGTCTAACCAATGTTATCTAGTGGTTTGTAAGTCTGAAGATTCACACACAAAGGCAGCAGCAGTTAACAAAAAATAACTCATTTATAAAAGGAAGTTCAATTGCATCATCCATTTTAAGTAAAAATTCGGTATTTCCCACTACAAGTGGTTTTGATTTAATGAATGGGGAACCATCCCTCCCCTACTTCCTAGCACACTTATTTCTTCAAATGGATCTGGCATCGTTGGAAAGCAGACAGAGAAATGTTAACAGAAATGCTGGGAACTGCTGCTAACACCCCCTGGAAAGCATCCTCACCGGAGGAAGGAAGGAAGCATGAGCAGCCCCTGTTCTTCCACGGGGTGTGGGGTGCTCTGCTTGCAATCTGAGTCTCCCATCAGCTCCAAATGGGAAACATGGATCACATTTTATATTGCCACCAAAGGGAGAGACTCGGCACAGAGGCACGAGGCAAGTAAGGGCTTCATACCTGGGAGAGGAGCTGTGAGGAAGCATGGAGTGATACTGGTGGTGAATCTGCTGTGACTAGCTCTTGGAGAGCCCGCTCCCTGCTCTTCTTCCAGAGTTGTTGATGACACAGTGCAGCTCTCCGTAAGGAGACAAGGCCTCTCCTTCGTCATCTGGGGGCGTTTAACTTTCCTGGAAACCTCCCTTTCCCCTCCTGAATCCTTTAATTTCATACTAATGTGGTCTCCCTGTGCTGTTTACTCACCACATGCAGGCAGCTATTCCCCGTTGCTTGCTCAGGACATTAGTAAAATGCCTGCCCACCCATGCAGGCAAACACAAAGGGGGCTGCTAATGGCATCTTTCTTTTGAAGTGAAATCCCAAAGCTTTCATTTGGTTCATGTTCCTCCCTGATAAAACTCTCCTGTCTCTGTCTCAATATGGGGCACTCTTATCTGGTCTCACTTGGGGGCAGCAGAAGCTCTGAGGCTGATCTGGGGGAGTCTTCTACCTCCCCTCTCATGAGGAGGAAAAGCCAGCAACCAGAGCACATAGGAACCAGATGTCTCAAAGGGAACACATGACCATTCCTGAAGCAATGGGGAAAGCGCATTATATATCAGAAAGGCAGGGAAACAGCCAGCCTACAGATGTAGGGAAATGTTTGAATATCCCTAGGATCAGCCTGCAAGATGAATTTTGGGGACAGGGATCCACAGCCAAATCCCAGGCATTGCAATGCAGCTTTGGGACATGGGAGCAGTACAGCAAATACGAAGGGACTGTGTTCATTTCAGAGATTATGTGTTTACACAGACAGACAGATATACTTTAGGAGACAGACACAACCCAGAGAATCATATCCATACATTTTCACCTCCGAGTCTGATGCAGTAGACAGTTCTGCAACTAGAAGGCATTTGTGTTTCTCCCTATTGCATCTAAACCTATAAATCTCTTGTCCATAGGGAAAGGCAGCTGCTGCAGAGGGCCTACATGCTGTGCTGTCTCTGACCCAGAGAGTTTGATTTTGTACTTTATTTTCTTTCCTTCTTTCAATTTTGTGAAATCCTTCCTGACCTTCTTTGGCAAATGGGGAAACAGAAGACTGGCATCAAGGTACAACCAGGCTGGACCCACTTTTTTGTAAGAGAGTGTTGCAGAACACAATATGTTGTTTGGTAGCATGTTCCCCTGGGGATCCACTGGGAGAGAACCAAACATGGGGGGAAAAGTCCTGCTGATTGAATTTTCTTGGTACTCCACCATGGTCTCATTTGAGTTCACGGATGAAGCCAAGTAGACAGGGATCTGTAAATGATCCACACTGGAAAAACTTCAGTTCTCCATCATGAACACAAGCAATGCCATTGTGAGAGGAACCATGGAAAACATATTCTGTGAATAAGGTGAACATTTGAGACATGCCTAACTGCCAGTGAAAAATTATGACTCATTTTAAGACATCTTAATATTAAAAATTATTAATATACTAGTTGCTGGTAGATTACAAACAGGGATTATCAGCCTTACTCCCAATCATTCCCACTCCAAAGATGCCCACGCTTTACTAAGAGGAACTGAGAACCTGTGTGCAGCATCCTGGCCTGTGAACTTGGACCTGCCTGCATCCATTCCCACCTCCTTCTGCACCTCAGAAAGCCTCCTTGAGCACAGGGGATGTGGTCTCTAACAGGATGGGAATGGGTTCTCCTTCCCTACCACACTACTGTGGTTTCATTCTTCCCCTGCTGAGGCTGGGTGACATGTTTCCAATGAGTTCACTGATTCAGCAAGATCGAGCCCTTGGTCTTAAATAACTAAAGACTGCAAGCTGAATATTGTAGTCATGGCAACAGGCAGCTCAACTTTAAACTCTCTGATATATAAAAAGGCAATTTTCTTTATTTTTTCTCTCTGCATTTTTATATTTCTAGAAGTTACAATGGTAATAATGGCCTCAGGCCCTAACCTTCACCAGCCAGCCATTAGCTTCATGGAAATGCCTTCTCCATCAGCCCCTATTGTCAACAGTCAGCACCATTCCACAGAAACCATAGGGTCTCACCACACTAACACGACTGGATGTCTCAGCTGTGCCACAGCCCTTTGCAATCCAGCTCCGGACTTATTCCCTGGTCCTGACAAGTGAACCAGGACCCCATTTAGAGAGGCTGTGTGACTCTGCAGTACTTGTAACTTCCTCCTGGAAACGGGGAACAAAATGTCTCTCATCAGACTGATTGTCATTGTGTCCTGCACACATAAGCTCATGGGTAGATGCACATGCCTCTGCTTTCCCCCTCTGCCTTCCTGGATCATCCCAGTTGAGTCTCTACCCATTTTTCTCTGAATGGAGCAGGAATACTTTTCATGTCTTGATATTTTTTGCTTTCCTGTTTGTGCCTCAGAAGCATTGTCAATGCCATTGGGAAAACACTGGAAATACTGGAAATTGTTCTTTGCTAAGTGCTGCTAAAGCACAGCCAACACAGGCAGCTTTTGCATTTTAGGAAATTCTTTTATTATTCCTTCTCAAAGTCTTTCAGAAACTTTCCTTCAAGAGCTAAGGCAGGATTAATGATACTAATGAACTGTTTAGCATGTGTAAGACATTGCTTGCCTATTCATAATGGGAACAGAAGACCTCAATCCTACATGTAATTTTGTCCTTGACTCTGTATGGGGTGACTGGTTTAACCTTTTGTGCCTCAGTTTCTCCTTTTATTAAAAGCAAAAATGATACTTCCATCTCTTCAAATGGTCATGAAATTCATTTTACTAGTAATGTGTGTGTAGTATATAGAGACAGGAGGATGAATGGCAACGGTTGCAGGTATTATTATATATCACTCTCAGCAGATAGCAATTTCTACAGTAGGTTAAATTCTGGCCCAAAAAGTACTTGACTGTGTCCCTTTAAGGTCACAAGCTATTATGATGTTGAAGACTAAAATCCTTTGTATATGATCATGAATAAATGAATTGAGTATCGCTGCCTGGCCATGTGGGATATGGAAACGATACTGAATATCATCAGCCTGAACTATCAACATCCATCAGCTTTCCCCTTGCTCATCTCTCAGCTGTCGCAATATGAAACCCACTTTCCCCCGAGATTTCAAACGACTGGGGCTAAACAGCAAAAACATTCAGTGACTAAATTTGCCAGAGAAGGTCTCAGTCACGAATGACTAAAAACAAAATTATAGAGCAATCTCGGCTGACTGAGAGCAGAATGAAATGTGATTCATTTTCATCCACCCGGCAGGGACTGCAGGGGGAAGAAAAAAAAGAGAAGAAAAAAAAAAAGCCTGGATTAACCCCTTCCCTGCTCACAATGCCCATGCTCCCTGGGCTGATGTGCATGTGGTTTGTCTTCCTCAAATATCAGGTCTTCTGCCTGTTTTGTAAAGCAACTCACAGCTCTTATCACTCCGGTGGACCAGGCCAGTAGGTAGGCTGTGCTGTGCTATACATTTAGTGGGGGGACCTCTTTGCAGCCTTCCAGTTCCTCAAGGGAGCAGAGGAACAGGAGGGGAATCAACTTTTAAAAAGGGTAGAGAATGGCAGGACAAGGGGGATGGATTAAAGCTAAAGGAGGGAAGGTTTAAGTTGGATATTAGGGGGAAGTTTTTTTACAGAGAGAGTGGTGAGGGGCTGGAACAGGCTGCCCAGAGAGGGGGTTGGTGCCCCATCCCTGGGGGTGTTCAAGGCCAGGTTGGATGGGGCCCTGGGCAACCTTGTGTAGCTCCAGGCCTGGAGGTTGGTGGCCCTGCCTGTGGCAGGGGGTTGGAGCTCTGTGATCCTTGGGGTCCCTTCCAACCCAGATCAGTCTATGATTCTATGATTCTATATCATACACAGTATACAGGAACGTTAACTATAGACCCCGCTGTCCTCCAGCAAGTGAGACACCACTCCCTGCCCCAAATAACTTCTAGACTAAAGCTGAAAGACAAAAGCTGAGCAGTGACATAGGGT
The DNA here is from genome assembly GCF_964237585.1 of Gallinula chloropus. NCBI lineage: Eukaryota > Metazoa > Chordata > Aves > Gruiformes > Rallidae > Gallinula > Gallinula chloropus. The sequence continues at coordinate 20,659,131 of NC_140097.1, forward strand.
GATGGGATAAAACATTTGTCAGTAGGGCAGGCAAAGGTGTCAGCACTGCATGTCCCTGCAGGCAATAAGGGAGAGTTGTAAGGCAGGGAACAATGGAGACTAATGACACGACTGGCTGGATGCTTACAGGAAGAACCTCTCACATGTGACCTGCAGCAGTGCAGGAAACACAGAGACATAGTCTGAAAGTTTGGTTAGGAGATGATGGGAGTCCAGTCTCATGGGGATACAGCTGGATGCTCAGGGCAGAATCCACCATTGCAGGCTGCCTCTCTCAGCCACGTTGCACTCAGGAGTCCCTACTGGACTCTGCTGGAGGCCTGTGAGGGCAAATGAGACTTCCAGTGGTGCTGAGTCCTCGTCCTTGTGCAGGACTCTGGGGCAAATCTCCCCATCGATTTCTGCCCATTACAGGAAGAGGGGAGGTGAGACACTACTGGAGTTTAGTTCTGGTCAGGACAAACCCCATCACCTGAAGGCTGGGGGGGTTAGCCATAGGCACCAGGTGGCACTGCATTCTGCCTGGCCACCAGCTGGAAAAAAACAGATTAAAAGCTTGTCTGTTCTCCCTGCCCCAGAACAGCTGTTTAAAGAAAGAAATCAAAGTAAGAAAGAGTCTCAACAGTAAAATCACAGATGATCTTTTCTTCAGCATTTTCTAAAATTCTGAAAACTTCCTAAAAGTTAAGTAGCTATAGACTGCCAATTAGTGCTTTATTAACAAATCAAAAGCCATATAATGATCTTTCCAGAAACAGACATCAAGGACCTGTCAATAAGTTGACCTTCCTGAGGTCAGAACTCACTAGGATGTGACAATTTGTGCAAGGGTTGCCCCTTGGGTGTCTGATACCCTCCATGTCAGCGCTGCACTGCAGATCTCTAGTTTAACCACAGCAGCGGAGTCATGGTACAAGTCAAGCTAATGGATGATATGTGTGATACTCAGAGCAAAGTGGTAGCACAGGTGAAGTGCTGGAGCAGGAGCAATTTACTCAGAGCTGCACAAATGCTGGATAGAAGGCAGGCTTCCCCTGCCATGTTTTGAGAATGCTAGATAGAAAGCTCCTAAACAATTCCCAGATTAAATCAAGAGGTCAAGCCAGGGGCAAGATGACAAAGACCAAAGCCGCAACTTCACAAATCAATAGCTCATACACAGTAAAGCAATGGCCCAACGTAGTCTTGGCTGTTGCCAAGCAGTTCATGCTCTATGCAGGCTCTGGTACAACTTAAAAGCTTGATTTGGTTTCCTTCCATAAATAAAGTTCTCATAAACATTTAAAAAACTGTTTTTAAATTATCCAGATTTACTGCTTCTTTAATACATACATAGTGGGTTAGTTTAGTCATTTGATCGTTCTTTTCTGATATCAGAAAAACTCTTAATAATTTTACTATTAGCAAACAGCAGGAGGAGGGCAATAAGATGAAAATCCCAGAATTGTAAGTATTTGTGGTTGCTGGGATGTAACAACGGGCAGAAATCTCTGACAACTTGAGAAAGTGACAGTCTGCCTGGGCCAAACACAGCGTCTGGGCAGGGCTGCGAGTCTCGGTGGAGCTGTCCCAGCTGCACTGCTCTGCTCTGTTAGATGGCTCATACAGAACTAGCTCAGGGTTCATGGCTTGGCATGGGAGAGCTGGAGAAAGAAATATCCAAAGGTTCCAGCTTGAAATGGGTTCTCTTCTCACCACTAGTTTAAACTGGCTTGTGGGGTTGATTTGATCTAGTGAAAAAGATTTGCTTTCCTTTATGGTTAGCAAAACACCAACATGCCTGTAACGAAATAATAGTAATTGGGCAAATCCTTATGCTGATAAAATGCCTCCTGAACACCACAATGGTTATCTTATTCCCTTAGACCCAAACAAATCCATTCGCTTCAATGGAGCAGCACTTGTATAATGGAGAAGGAAAAAGGAATTTGGCCTAACAAGACTCCTTCAAGAGAAGTGACTGAGTAAAAGGGCTGTGAATTTTGCTGATTACTAGTTATTTTAGGAACTGTACGCACAGGCTTTTTCTGACTCATGTTGCTGTCAGTGAAGGGCAGCTGTTCAACAGCAGACCGGGTCCAGGAGTCTAGTTCTGAGGCTGATTCACAGCATGATCTTCCGCAAACACACCTCTAGGGTCAAGACACTAAGTGTGAAATCAGGTTGGCAGTATTGCCCCTTGCTATCCAGTACTGCCAGATCCTCAGCAAAGATTGCTATGCTAGTGCAAAACCAGGAGTCCAAACTGCCCCCACGGAGTCTGAAGGGGTAGGATGAGGCAGGCTGGATGGGGATGGATGGGAAAGTGGGAGATCCAACATGGAATCCTCTGTGTAGTATGAGACACGGTAATAAAAGATAAACAAGCACTTCCCAGTGTCTGGTTTCAAATGGAAAGGTATTTGCAATTTCTAAATATGTATATAGCATTTGCTTTGGTTGCAATTTGCTTCGCTTGCTTAAAGTAAAGCCAAAGGATGCAATTAGGATTTCATGCAGATGAAGTTCTGTTTTGTAAAATGAAATCCATTTCTTTGACCTGGAACCACATGCCACAGCCTGTTCACTGCATGAAGTTGTGATAGAAAGTATTATCAGAATAACACCCAGAATCAGCATCAGTTCCCTTCTCTAATCTGCACAGGATGGATACATGCTGAGTAGCATTAGTTGAGTAAGAATTTGCCATCCAGAGAAAGAGGAAACAAGCAGAGAAGTGCAGTGACCTTCTAGGACCACACAAAATGCCACCAGCAGATGGGAGAAGGGGCCATGGTGTCCAAAGTCCTTGCTAATAGTTCTAATTTCTGCCTGCCCAGAAGAAACATGTCACTGTTTTTCCTGTCAGTAAATTTGCACAAAATAGTATTTTAGCAGAAGATGAAGAGAATTATGCTATTGATGAGACTGCACTGAATTTGCTGAGTAGTATTTGCAGAAAATCAGTGGAGAGTTTTGAAAATGTCAAAACAGTTCATTTTTATATCTTTTTGCACAAAATGTTTCCTTATTGCTATAAAATATTTTTTGCTTAAGAAACTGATTTGAAATAAAAAAAGAAAGGGAAAAAACCAAATCAGGAAAAATAGACAAATAATCTGAAAACTAAAGAAAAATGTAGGTTGGCTCCCACAAATCCAGAATTTCAGTTTTAGGGTTTTTTTTTTTGTTGAGCCACAGAACCAATAAATTAATCATTTTCCCAACTCAGCTCCTGACATTTTAAGCCACATGCCCTTCATTGGCGAGACCAGTGCTCTCAGCTCCACATCGTTACATGTCCTGTAACCTAGTGACCACACCTTGATGTTCTGCATGGGAGCTCCTGTGAGCACCATTCTGCCACCAGTCCTTCCATGGGCTGGTGGGAAATTAATATTTCCCAATATTAAACAATTCATTATTCTTCACCTGCAGCTCACCTGTTGAATAAACACGTGAGAAGATGGAGAGCAGCTCCTTCTGATGTCCAAAAACATTTGTGTGCCAGGTAAACTCTTCTCATGTAATTAACCCTGGTTTCTTATGGCAAACTTTGTGAGAACCAACACCAAAAGCATTCCTGTGCACAACAACCACTTGCAAAATAAATGGAAACTTGAAATCCAAAGGCAAAAAAACCCAAAAGATAATGAAAGACATAAAAGAAATAAGCTCTCTTTGCATTCAACCTGCAGTCCCAGGGGAAGCCCAGTTATTTAATTACAGAAAAAACCTGCAGTGAAAGCTGAATAAAGGCACCCAGATCCACTTAAAGGAACAGGTAAGTGCTCCTGTGACTGAGGACAGGCCAGAAAGTTAAGGGAAGTTTTCAGGAAAGCTGCAATCCCTTCCTTTTTGTGTTTTTTTTTCCCAATGTCAAGGCAAATTGGTTTTAAGTAAAGCACAACTTTGTGCCCTGGTTAAGAGTAAGCCAGGTGAAGAAGTGATGGCATGGACTGCACACACCCATTGTACATGTCCTAAATAGAAACTTTGGCAGCTGCCCTGCTTTATACCCTGCCCTGCTGGTGTACCAGTGAGCTTGCATATGTTTGCATATGCTGCAATTGTATCTTACTGGGGATGTTGCAGATCCCTGCTACAAGTGAGGCCTTAACCGTACAACACCAATTGCACCATCTGATGAACATGCAGAAGCAGGACTGCCCCCAGGGAGACAAAGGTAGCTGTGGGTTCACTGTCAGCACCACTCGATGCAGCCCACACACGGGACGCTGCAGTTCTCCCTTCCCTCTGTGTCAGGCGACTGGTGCCTTTGTCATTCGGCCCGTCCCCTGCATCCCCTGGAGTGGAGCAGGCAGCGCGCTTGGTCCCATCTGGTTTTTGAAAGGACTGATCACACACAAGCTCCAACCAGGGAAAACCCCCAGTACTTGGGGTGCAGTGGGACTCTGCCCCCATTACACGTGTGATCCCACACGTGGGGCCCAGGAGTTTAAGAGCAAAGGATATTGCAGGTGGTGAGGAGAGAACTGGGCCATTGCAGAAAAGCAGCCTGCTGGTCTGCACTGGTCACAGCCTCCTCTCACTGCGTACTGCACGGAAATATGTATTTAATTAAGAGACGTGTATCATCCACAACCCTCCTGAGAGGCAGGCTGGGCCTCCCTCAGAGCCACAGAGCATTTAAGGAGCAGAGGGCCTCAGGAGAAGGATGGGGCTTGTTTACTTTTCCTCCTTACCTGCAGCATTTCCATCTCAGACTGCCTCATTTAAAGTGCTCCCAATCCTGTGCTCTCTGAAGGCCTGGCTCCATTCAGCTCAGGGACAATGGGAAACAATTTAGGTCTTGCAGCTACAGAAGGGTGATGCAGTTGATAAGAGAGAACCTCAAGGTTAAACAAACTGTTCTGTGGGCACAGTAGTGGGGATGGGTCTCCACAGAGCCGAGGAGCAAGGTGGGAAAACACAGGCAGTGGGGAATGGGCAGGATGCAAGTATTTCCCTGAACCCAGAGAGGCTTCCCCAGGACACTGAAAAAGAAGGCTTGGAGACCAGATCCACAAATAACATGCTATTTTTGTCACTGCTGTTGTGCTTTGTTTAAGGGAAAACAGAATACAGTTTTTGGCTGGGCAGCACTATAATAAAGGAAAGGTAAAGATTTGTTTATACTTTCATAACATCTTCCAGTCAAAAAACTTGCTGTGCTCTAGTCCTATCATCTCAGCAATCTGCTTGTAAATTAAGGGAGGTGCCAAAAAAGGAGTAAGAGTGCAATTTCTGTATGAGAGGATGTCTTCTCTGTAACATACTGCACAAGCTTTGTCACATGAAATGACATTCACCCTGCAGGCAGGCAAACAAGCCCTTTTAATCAAGCAGCCCAAATGCAATAGCATTACATGTTTTACCTATCTGCATGCCACATTTACTAGCACTTTTTATTATCCAGTACTGTGTCATCACACTACTGTCCACAGGAAGGAGAACTTATCATCACACATAAGAAATTCCTGAGGAAATAACCATATTGTCCATGGTCTGCTAGAAAAAGTCTTGGAAAGGACCTTAATGCCCATATCTCCCCTCTGACTGTCAGATATTTTTCCATCATAAACGGTGTACTTATCTCTGCTTAACAGCCCCAGATCTCAGAGGAAGGCAAAGCCCAATTTTACCTGGGCTGTCAGTCGTGGAACTTGGGCTGGGCAGTACAGAGGAAAGGGGCACTGTGTAGCTGGTGCTTTGATGCTGTTGTTTTAAGGCATCAGTAGGGATTGAGTGAGCCTGTCTTTTCACACAGCCTGTAATCATGCCACTGCTAGTTCTCATTTGATAATTGCTCTTGCAATGTAGGCCTCTCTCTGGCAGAAAGATGTCAGTGATGAGGAGTCTGGGCCTGCTGGTACATCACTGCTCAGGTGACCCTTGAGACAGCTTCCTGTTTCCTTTAATTTCCCCACACCATTATTTTTTTCTTACAGAGACTGGCATGTAAGAATTTAGTCCTTGAGACTGTCAATTTGCTAGGTTACTCTGGCATTACCTTCCCCAACAAAATTGCCAGTACATTACATGAAGTGACTAACAATAACTCCTGCAGTAAATGAGTCAGGATGGGCACTGGCACTGGCCTCACAAGACGATGGGACAACTGGGAGATTGTAGCCTACCCACGGGGGATCTTGTAAATTGCCGTAATTGTGTATAAATAGAAAGAAACACAGAGGCCTCTGCCAGCCAAGGTCCTGCTGACTCAGTGCCACCTTGTGTTTTTACCAGGAAGCACAGAAGCACAAGGAGGATCTTCAGTGAGGGGTACAGAGGGTTTCTGAGTAAGAACTCAGCCTACTTTACTCTGGGATAGTCTGGATACGCTCTGAGCTGCCTTTCTCCTGCAGGAATGCTATGGCTCTCAGCCATCCAAGGCTTCCTGGAGAAGAGCTGACATCACTGGGGCAGAGTGAGACACAGAAGGGTGAAGGGTTTTTTTCCCAGTGTCACAGTCAGTCAGCAGAGAGCTTTGAAGCAGGGCTTCAGTTTTTTAATGGTGACCTACAAAGTCTAACCTCTATTCCAGACTCCTTTGAGACAGCAAGATGTGGGCAGCATTAGTAACTGTCATCATACACACTTGCAGGATGCTAGACAGAGGAGCGGAAACTTGTCCACGTTCTTTCCTTTCTTCTTTTTTCTTCGTGGTTGGCTTTGCAAAGAAGCAGCCCCGTGAGGACCATAAGGCTCTCACTCCTCAGGAGCCCTGGTGCGAGTGACTGAATCCCTTGTTTGTCTACTGTGCTTCCACAGAGGTAGGAACACGCTACCTCCAATGAGACAGAACCACATCCATCTTTGTTCTTGTCTCCCCTGAGGAGAGGATGGCTTGTGCAGGCTTACAGCTGCTCTGAGAGGATGCACACTGGTGCTGGTGATGGGACACCTACGCAACTCATACCCCATGGGGTAAACTCTGCTCTAGGTAGCACTGACAGGAGGCAGCTGGCCCCAGTACTGTCCCCCTCTACTCTTTACGTCTTCCTAAGTCACAAATAAAGAAAAAAAAGCTGTGTGTCAGCTTTCATTTCAGTTCCCCATCAGTTCTTTTAAAACACATTAATAGTTTCACTTCAGCAGTGAAATTGCTCCCCTAGGTTAACTTCACTGCTTCTGAAAAGAAGGATCTGATGACTTTTCCTGGAACTGTTCAGTCCTGGCCTGCCTTGATCTCCCAGCAGCTCTGCCAAGGTCCTGCACACAACATCCTAACCCAGAACTGCTCCTGCTCTTCCAGTCCTGCAAATGTCCACCCAGCTTTGCCCATGCTTCTCCCTCATAATATGAATGCAAGCCTGCATACTACTTATCTGAGGTCCTAAGATCACTCTCATTATCTAATATTTTAATTTTAGAAATCAACAGATCTAGGGACAGCTGTAGAGATACAGATACGTAGATTTGTATTCTTGTTTCATTGGCAAACCAGTGCTACAGCATCTTTTCTAGCCTAACCACAGCAGAGAGCATTAACAGAAAAACCCACCTTTCCACTTAGTACACATCAAGTACATGGGACCAAATGTCTCCCTAGAGTAAGCTTCTTGAAGTCACACAGAGTTTACATCAGGGATTAATTTGGTGCTCTGTTTTTACTGAGCTTTACAGCAGAAATTCAGACATATTCTCTAGCATGTTTCCACTGAACAGGCTGAAAGTGTGAGGCCTGATCAGGATAGGAGTGAAGTTAAAACTCTGTCATCATTTCATGACTATGTCTTTTGGATCAGCCTGTCTGTCTGATGTGGCCTTGCCATGTCCTCTTCTCAAGAGAATTGAGAACATTAGGAATTGTCTGCAGGGGAGGATGAGGACACATCTTCCTCAATCTGAGGCAAGGCATCTATGTTTCCACAAGAAATTTGAGAAGACACAGGGATGAAACAGTCTGCATGAGAAAGACACAATCAGATTACTGTTTTCCACAGGCAGAGGCCGAGTTGCCACAAGTCAGAGCCTGGCTTCCTGAAACTGAGCCCATTGTGAAGACTTACCCAGGCCCTGTCACCAGTGGGATGAACTCTTTTACTCCACTAATTTGCTAATACACATTGTCTTAAGATAAACTCCCAGAGAGAAATCTTGTCTCTACTGAAGCCAGTGGAAGCTTTGGTATTAGTTCCAGTCACACCAGACTTTCACGTCTCCCACCTGGTTTCTGTTCTTCACTGTTACTTGCTGTCAAGGCACAGGATGAAGAGATTTTCACTGAATAATAAATTGCTGGAGATAAGTTGAGCCCACAGGAGCAGTCCTGTCAAACTACAAAAGGAGCATGGGGACACCAATAAAACCCTTTCTGATCCTGTTCTTCTCATATTAATCCGAATTCAACAAACTTGAAAATGGTGAAATAGATCTGAACACCCTGGATTTTCTTATGTACCTTCTTTTGTACACTGTTTTCTTATTGCAGATGCTAAAAGTGAAACCTTCTGCTATGAAACAGTGATTTCACATAGAACTTTCTGTCCATGGGAAGAGAGAAGCTCATTATAATCACCTGAAAAAATTTCTCTTCTGAGTTTTGATTGCTCTTGATAATTTCATTTAGTCAGTGCTAGCTCATTAATTTACCAAATACATATATTTCAAAATTGCATTTCATCAAGCTTTATATTTTGTCAAGCTGCAAAACAAATTCCTAAGGGAATCAATCTGCCAAAAGGCTGGAGATGGGGTATAATCCCATTTCATCCAGGATCTATGTGTCAACGTGATCTCTGCTCAACTTTATCCATTACAATGGTGTCAGAACGGTCTCTGTGCAATATGCCAGCAATCCCCATCTGCCTCTTCCTAGGAAAGGATCTATATCAGAGAAAGCCACCATCAAAACCAGGGAGTAGAGAGACTGGATGGACCTTTAAAATAAGCCTATCAATTCACCCCTCCAGCAGATACTTGTAGTTCAGGAGCGAGTCACGTTGGAAGGAGCGATGGTGATCAGGAAGTATCTCCTGTCCCTGTCCATGATGCACAAGTTCTGTCACTAAATAAAGAACCTCATTCCCCAGAACCCTTCAAGCCAGGACCTTTCACCCAAAGTTAATCAATTTTTAAAGTTGAAAGCCCAACTTTGAGATGGAAAGGAGAGTTTAAAACAGTATTTCATTCTTTCAAGCTGTGCTACAAATGGCCAAGACCTGGGGGGAAACATTAACTCCCAGGACCAGTGAAAAGACATATAAATCACATGGGGAAACATCTTAGCCCAGCGGCTACTTACCCATTGGAGATAAATTTAGGAAAAATCTTCCTGGAGTTTTGCAGATTTTATTTTAAGAGAGAAGAAATAGAGCAATGTAGTTTATTTACTGTTTTTTCTTCAAATTCAGCAGCAAATATCAGTCAGTGTTATACTATCTACAGAATGCTCATTTCACTACATCAACAAACCACCAAAAATAATCACATCCCTTATGCCAAAGCTGTAAAGCTGCCACAGAATTGTGATGTTTCAGTAGCAACTTTGCATTGTCCAGGTGCATTCACACCTCCTAAAGGTATGAGTTCAGCAAAGTTAGAGGAGATATAGTATGCAGATAAACTGTAGAGAAGAGGGCACCTAGGACCACTTTGGGGAGAAAAGGCAGAAAGGCCTGTGACCAGTAGCATAAATTCCCTTTCAGAGCCAGAATATAATCCAGGATTCAAGAGTCTCACTATCTCTTGTTGTTAGCAGGCATCTGTAAAACCCAGATGCAAAATGTTCGCCTCATTCCCCTCTGTATGCTGACCTACAAGGAAGATAACTATGTACTTCTGCTATCAGTTACTCCCACAACCCAGGTAGTAGAGGTCTATACAGCGTGTATCAACGTTCCCACGTTCCCGATGAATCACCTGGGAATGAATCTGAATTCACATGACAGAATCTCTCAAGTTTCCATTTGCTTTTTTTTTAAACACATGCACAGACACACAGAAGAGCAGCAAGGCACTGAAAAAATTGCTGATACTGATAAGTCATGTATTTAGAAGATAGGAAATAGCAGTTGCAAATTTAACATGAAGACCTAGTAAATCCAGTTCCTTTGAACATATTCCTGGTGATCTGGTCCTTTCTTATCCTATCACATACTATTTGCTGACAGGAGACTGACTTACATATTGCAAAAGGCAGACGTATTCTTTGGCAGAACAGGAGGTTATACTGAAAGAGGAAGTTGTCTTTAGGATCTCTACTCATTTATTGCCAAGATGGGAAGGTGTACAGTAAATGAGGCAAGGAACCACGAGGAAAGAAGAGGTGGGTCTCAAGATTAATGTAGCTGAATGCCCAGAGAGATGGATTTTCTCCTGCCTGCTAATACAAATGTCATTTGTACAAATGCCTTGGTTTAAGCAAGACACGTAAACCAAGTACCATGAAAGGTCACTCACTAACTGAGTATACCCTGTTTGCTTGATTCCTGACTTGTGTCCTGGGCTGTGATTTACAGACATCCTGAACATACCAATTTACGACAAACAAAAAGATGGAAGTTGTTGTTTAAACGTGTGAAGTGCTTCAAAACTCCCTAGTGCAATGTCACTGCCTCAGTTTCCCACACAGGGACCCCATACAATAGCTTGCACTCATCAGCCAGAGAGGTGGTACCCACGTCAGTTAATGCTCATACAGCAGCTAGCCATTGTAGTGCTGTGTGCCACAGAAAAGTCTGTGAGAACGTTAATAATTTTCTCTCCGGAGTAGGGTTTGAATTGTGTCCAGCAAATAAAGTCTGGGGCCATATGCCAAACAATGAGAAGGAAATAAAATATTGACTAGCTGTTTATTCATAAAGCTCCATCCATTCTGTGCACTATCCTGAGACAGAGCTGCTGGGTAAAAAAATTGTATGGGGAGATGCTTTTAAAGATTTTCTTGTCCACACAAGAGAAGAATCAAGCTAACATTTGACATTGTCTGAGCTTTGAAGAAGGTTCCTTTGAGTTTTTAAGATGTTCATGGAAGAGTAGGTACCTGTGTGCAGGAGTGTTTCTGTGTTACCCTAAGCAGAATTATATTCAGAACTGGGTCTCTAATTCCTTTAGATTTCAGCTGTATTGAAAATAGTAAACTATTAAAACACTGGTGAGAGGCAGACTGATTACTCACTTTAAAATCACAGGTGGCATCTGTAGTCAGGGAAAAATACCCTTTCTCCCTCTGAATTTGTAGCTAGATCTGCTGACAAGGCAGATAAATGCCTCTGAGGTTATCATGCCTCTTCGCCTCCTTCCTCTCCCCAGCAGAGATACATGTGTTTTCCATGGGAATGCTGCCTCTGCCAGAGAATTAGAAATCCAAGAGCAAAGGTTTCAGCTAACCAACTGTGTAATGTGAAGGACAAGGGGTCAGAGTCTCAGAAGGGAATACAGAGAAACCCTGAGCATCTCTAGGGAGAGCAATGGCAAGACCTGCTCTCCATTTCTGTGCTACTGACTTTAATGGGCTTTGCCAGCCTTTGTGCTTCCACTCTGCTGCCCCTTGGACACAGACAAAAGAGTACAGTTGAAGGAATTTACCTGCTGCCTCTATCAGAGAAGTAGGCAAACAAAAACTACAACCTCAAAAAACCAGAAAGGAAGAAACAATTGGTTGTCAGCTTCTAATGAATAAATTCTCCTTGGACTCTTTCTAGTTCATCTAAGCCTGATCAATATCCATTGGGGAACCTTCCATTGGGACCAACTTTTAATTTATCTCCCAATTTCCTCTCCAGGGCCTAGGCATCAGATCTAATTACTGTGCCTGTTTACTGGTTTTGCTTTTCTTCCTGAACGAAAGGAGGACATTGTGCTTCTTCATGGGGAAACAAAGATGTTACAGTGCAGAGGAGGTGCTCAGTACAAGAACCCTGGATGCCACATGCAGATAAACATTTCTGGCCTTTCTAAGTAAAGGTGAGGGTGCAGGAGGAGAGCCAGAGAAAATTATTCACTGGAGACACAACACCAAGCATGAAGAGACAAATGTGATCAGACACTAGGAAGGCATGGACAGGTATATGGAAGGACACAGAGAACTAGGAGAGAGACTCCAATTCCCAGGACATTCCAAGACAAGAACATGAATGAGAAAGAATCATATTTAATATGATTATATCATGAATCTACCCGTTGTTACTCAATAGCTTTCTCTTGAGTTGTCAAAAGTGCCTAAGCCACTGAAATTCTAGGGTATATGAGTACCTAATCCACTCAGTTCCCTTTGAAAATCCTGGCTACAAATCTTTACTTCCCCCTGTAACTTATGACTGGGACACTTCCCTGTAAATGCCACAGGGGAGGACTAACCCACTGAAATGTCATGAAGAAATGAATAACTAACCAGGTTCTGTTGTCCTGGCAGTGAATATGAATGTCATACTCACTGGTGCTTTAGAAATACACACAGCTACTGGTTATGGGACTTGGATAAATCTAAGACACACCATTGCATAGCAGAGATAACTTCTTTTTTTCTTCTTTTTTTGTGTGTGGCTACATTGCAGCCCTTACCAGAAGGCTGAAGGTGTCCAAACATCAGGTTTACAGGAATGTTGCACCTTTCCCTTCTTACCTGGGGATTCACCAACCAGGAAATCAGAAAAGATGTATTACTAAGTGGCAAGAAGATGGTGAAACAAAGCAGGACTTTCACAGGAGTCCTCAGATACGTTAGTGCATTAGCCTTAGTAATGCCAAGGACCTGCTATTTTCAGTGCCATAGCCCTTCACTCACACTGTGGAGGCAATGCTTTTCCAGAGTGGCAGTGGCAATATTTTCCCTATATTGTTCCCATCTGCTATTCACCTCCCTTTGTTGTTCTCATGTTGTTACTGTTGCACTGTTGCTCTCATGGTCTTGCACCTGCTATGAGAATCTGGAACCCCATCACCGCCCATCCTGGCTGGCCCCTGGAGTGAGTTTCCCCCTTCCCTCTCTCTATTTTTTTATTCACTCCTGAAGTAGATCTGTTAGAACTGATGTGTGCCATCAGCTACAGACCCTGCTAAAAACATTGTGCATGTCAGCCTGTCTCATCATACTTTTTGCAACAACAGCCATGACTAAAGTGCCACTACCATCAAAGCTGGTTACAGTGTCAACCAAATCATCAGGAAAGCAACTAGCAGCTACCAATAACAGCAAAGGCCCTAGTTAGGTGGGGACAATAAGAGTACAAACACAAACTGCAGGTATACTCTCTCTTAACTCGTGATACCATAGAATCCCAGAATCCCAGGGGTTGGAAGGGACCCCCAGAGCCCATGGGGTCCAACCCCCTGCCAAAGCAGCTCCCCAGCTCATATTGCACAGGGCGGCGTCCAGACGGGGCTGGAATCTCTCCAGAGATGGAGACTCCACACCCCCTGGGCAGCCTGTCCCAGGGCTCCCTCACCCTCACTGGGGAAAAGTTCTTCCCCATCTTGCTGTGGAACTTCCTGTGCTCCAACTTGCAGCCATTGCCCCTTGTCCTGTCCCCACAGACACTGAAAAGGGGCTGCCCATTCCCCCTGCATCCCATCCTTCAGATATTGATAAACATTCATAAGGTCCCCCCTTAGTCTTCTTCTCTCCAGGCTGAACAGCCCCAGCTCACTCAGCCTTTCTTCACAGGGGAGATGCTCCAGGCCCTTCATCATCTCTGTAGCCTCCTCTGGACTCTCTCCAGGAGATCCCTGTCTTTTTTATCCCAGGGAGCCCAGAACTGGACACAACACTCCAGGTGGGGCCTGACCAGGGCAGAGCAGAGGGGGAGGATCCCCTCCTGTGACCTGCTGGCCACACTCCTCCTGATGCCCCCAGGATCCCACTGGCTCTCTCAGCCCCCAGGGCACACTGCTGGCTCATGGCCACCCTGTCATCAACATATCACCCTGCTAGAGAGGCAGCTGCCAGATACCCACTTAAATCAGACATTGCTGGCATCTAGGCAAAAAACAGTAAATAATACCTGTTAGGAAGTAGTGTGATTTTTGTCTATTAGCCTAAGCCTGTTTATAGAAGTCATTACACTAGCAAGAAAGGAAATACAGTGAAACAAAAAGATAAACAAAGACATGTGCCTTCTTTCATATTAATTTCATTTGGTAAAGAGTTAAAAGGCCTCTTGGGAAAAGCACTCTTTTACCCATGTCAACATAATCATGGGTATGCTGGCACAATTGCTCTTGCATGATGTTTTCCAACAGTTGCTACAGCTCAAGGTGCAAGAAAAAACATGCTGCTGCCCTTCTGAACCTGGCTGTGAAGAAGCTTGAGGTCTCAGGAGAATATGGAGAATAAAGATGCAGCTGGTGAGGATCAGACAGAGCAATAGACACATTAAACAGCAGGCAGCCAGAAGCTTACCAGACAAAAAGCAGCCTGAAAGAGCTGGAGGTAGGAAAGACATGAGGTTCATGCTCAGCTGGGAGAGGCAGGGATGTGTGAAGAGGGGGTGATATTTGGTGGTACGGCTAAATGGCAGGTGCTGCAGAACAGGGAGTGCTTGTCCCATGAATGATGGAATCCAGATGAAAACTCAGAAAGGGGGAGAGATGCTGAGGGAGGCAGAAAGGGGGGAAAAAAGGGGGGATTATTGAAAAACAAAAGGCTTCATCCAAATCTCGCTGCATTTCTTAGGAGTGGTGTTCTTTCTTTCATCTGAGTGCAAACATAGGTGGGGGTATCAGTGTTCTTGATGCTGGAGTCTTAAGGCTGGTCTCAGTGCAAACTACTAGTATGAAGAGCCTTGAATTGGAGAGAACAAGAACCTACAGTACAATGGAATGAAGAATCCTGGCCCATCTTCTTCCTCTTGAACTGCTACAGTCTGCATTTTAATTCTTTGTGGAAAAGAATTTCACATGTCTGAATGTCAAGCAGAGCAGGACAGAGCCTTGCCTAAAGGAGCCCTGGATGAAAGCTCCACTTTGGTTTGCAGCATTTTCTATTCTCCTGATCCCCCAACTTTAACCATTCTGCCTCTATGTGCAGGAGTTAGAGATGATGTCAACAGTAGTAAAAACAAAGGAAAGGGACAGAGGCATCATTATAAGGCTGGAAGTGAAATACAGTATGGAAACTTCTTGTGGATCCCTGCATTGCTCCAGCTGAAGAAGCTGTCCTTGTAATTAGCACTTCTGTTTCGTTTACTGGAATGTGCTACTTTACATTTACCCATAATAAAACATAAAAATGCCAAGTGAGGAAAAGAATCCAAGGAAGAGAGTTCAGAACCTGGTAGTGAGGATTAGAGGTACTGTTCAAAACAAATAATTCATACTTGTTAAAATAACAGCTGGATTTGCTCAGCTCTTGTATCTAAGTCACCTGAATAACTCATTGCAGTAAATACAATTTTAGATTTCTACAGCATCTTTCAAGAATCTGAGAGAATTTTGTAAGCACCAATTAATTAAGACTCACAACCCTCTCATGTAAGACAGGCAAGTAGTGTTATTCCTAATTTACAAACTGGATTTGAGGATTTTCTGAAGCATTGCTGGGGCTGTACAGGAGCATTCTGCATCTCCACAATCCACCCAACTCATCAGGGGTCTTAAGAAGTTAAATAAGAAGTTGGTATAAGCAGTTATACCAAACATATGCAGCCAAGCTGTGCCATACACACCAAGATGTAAGTCTGAGGGTGCCCAGCTCTCCTACCTGCTCCTTCAGTTTCAGAACAGTCTCATCTCCTAATGTCAGGGCAGAGGAGGAAATGGAATTTTCCTCCCACAGGGAATTTCAAAATAATTCTTCATTTCAAACTTGAACAGAAAGTAAAAAATCTGGGGGAAAGTATAAATGTTAAGATCTAGACATTTTATATCAAAACAGAATGATCCAACATGCCATTCTGTTACGGCATTTTTAATTTTGAATCAACATTTTGAAACAACAACAACAAAAAATTCATTTTGTGCTGAAATGTCAACCCCAAACAAAATATTTCGTTATGTTTCTCCCAGCTGGAAAACCATTTTTTTCTGTCAGAACTGACATTTTCTCATTGCAAATTTCAGTTTAGGTGAAACCACATTGTCTGATGGGAAAACATTGCTGTGAAAAAATGTTAATCAGCTCTGAAGTGACTATGTTTTCTGTCAAGAAAAGGAAGACATAAAATGTTGACTTTAAACTCTGAGGAACTGAAGTGTTCTGAACAAAAAAGATCTGGGAGGCCTCTGAGCTGGGCTGAAGTGCTGATTGGGAAGAATAAGTAAATTGTCCTAAAATGGAAGTTCTGGATGGAGCAGAATCACACAACCAAATAACTGAATAAAGAAACTAAGTGTTGGTTTTGTAGCTGTATAGAAGGTACTTTTCTTCTGACCTGGAAACCCAAATGGGTTATATAACTGGGAGACAAACGCACTGGTAGGGCTACCAAAATTGTGTCTTGGCTCTGAGAAAATGCAATAGGCCTTTATGACAAAACATGTATGAAGTAAATCTGCTAGTTCCTCTTGATCCTCTTGATCCTGAACCAGTAGGTATACTTCATGTTTTGAAGCCTACAGGTTTTACCTGGTTTGTATGTAACCTATTGGTTATATAAAACATAGTTCCTACTCAGTGGAACTTGAATTTGTAATAATACAGGTTCAACAGTAATATGCAGTAGTAGCCTTAATCATTCCCTGCCCTGGAACGTCTCTTCAGCCTGGAGAAGAGAAGGCTGTGGGGGGACCTCACTGCAGCCTTCCAGTCCCTGAAGGGAGCAGAGGAACAGGAGGGGAATCAACTTTTAAAAAGGGTAGAGAATGGCAGGACAAGGGGGATGGATTAAAGCTAAAGGAGGGAAGGGTTAAATTGGATATTAGGGGGAAGTTTTTTTACAGAGAGAGTGATGAGGGGCTGGAACAGGCTGCCCAGAGAGGGGGTGGGTGCCCCATCCCTGGGGGTGTTCAAGGTCAGGTTGGATGGGGCCCTGGGCAACCTTGTGTAGCTCCAGGCCTGGAGGTTGGTGTCCCTGCCTGTGGCAGGGGGGTTGGAGCTCTGTGATCCTTGGGGTCCCTTCCAACCCAGATCAGTCTATGATTCTATGATTCTTCAGCTGCTGTTGGGTTGCTTATTTATTTGTTTGGCCACACAACTTTAACATTCATCTTTATTACCTGTGGTCTTCTCAACTCTGCATTGCTTGCTACAAATTCAGAGTTGCTGTTGATTACCTGGGCTGCAGCTCGCTAAGAAACACAGAATAACACTGTTTACATCACACAGCCCCACAGCCTCCTGCTTCTAGAAACCTTTTTAAGGCAAAAAATAGCAACACATTTTATGTTGACCTCTCCATTTTCTATGCCTTATTTTTTTGAATATAGGAGTTAAATTACATTACTTGGTTTTCACTTGCTTCATTTTTGCAGACAGGAAAACAAACATGTGGTTGATTAGTGAAGCACAGCTTTTCTTTGCATGATGAAGTTGCTTTGTCTCTGTCAAACTGCTCTCCCCTACAAAATGTATAATCATGCTTTTATTTGTGGCTTCAGTCAATCTACTTGGTTCTTGACTGAGGCAGAATGCAGTAAGACAGTAAAAAAAAGAATTCTGGATGCTCTTATCATGCAGGTTGCTGACTTTATGTCCTTTCCCTGTGTACATTGGCTGTGAGACCACAGGCCAGCAATTCACTGGCCACAGAGGACAGTTCCCCTTATTGCCCACAACCAAAACAAAACTCCCTGTCACAAATTTCTGTAAATAAATAATACCTTAAATGTAGTTAGATTGTTTGCCCCTGTTAGCTGTTCCCTAACTCTTAAAATCTTTAAAGTATTCATAATGAGGTTACCCTGTTTCTTCTGGTGTTTCCATAGCGTTTCTCTTACAAGCATATGGCACCATCCATCTAAAGTGGGCTTTCTGTCTCTTGACTGTTGTTACCACAGAAGCATCTAGAGATTCAAACAATACCACAGATCCTCTGGGCTAGGAGTAACCCTTTTTCTGAAAGGTTTACAGTCTAAGTAGGTAAGGCAATGACTGACTCTGCTGGGAAGCCTAAGGTCAAGTAGACCATGTGGCAGGCCAATAGCTGTGCCAGGAATCCCTAAGCTCCTAGCAGGTCCCCAGCACCCACTGCAGTTCCACTACTCCCAAAGGCAAACAAAAGTGTCTCAACTTACCCACCACAACCCACACCAACATGTATGGATACACGTGTCCATCACACCCACAGTCCTGTCCACACAGACAAAACCTATGCTTTGGCTTCAACACACACCAGTTGCCCTACAATTTTCAAGGACTCCCTGGGTTTGATACAGAGTTAGGGCTGGCTCTGCATCTCATTGCCAGTACTTGTGGTTATCAGTATCACCACTGAGGCTAATGAGGCTCCAGTGGTTTCACTGATAAGCAGCCATCTCAGCTACTGAAACATCCTTCATGGGGAGACGTTCCTCCTATGAAAAGAATGTAATTTTACTGTCATAAAGTGAATCACAAACTTTTTACATGGGTTTTTTTGGAAAAAAAAAAGAAAAGCTGGGTTACTTAGATGTCCTGAAAATTTCAGCACTTCCATACTTTTGCATTCTTCCACTGGAGACATGTAAATATAAAACCCATCAAGTGGAAATGCATGCAGTCAGGTAGAGAGACAAGCAATTTGGGATTGTCACACAATATCCAGATCCAGGCGGCGGCTGTAAAACCCTGTCAAGAATTCACAGCTGCTTTCTGCCCTCAAGGACTGGGCCAGGGGTGCTTTCTGCCTGACATGCATCCACCACTCCTTGCATCTGCACGACAGAAGATTCCCCTCTCTATCTCTTTATCACTCACACAAATCATTCCATCAAGCCTGGCAAAGCAGGTCTGAGTGTGGGCTTGCTCCTTCAGGACTGCAAAACTGTAACTAAGGGTGGACACATAGGCACATGGTATCAGAGACTGAACATACCCCCTGTTTGGGGTCTGTCTTGGCTGTGAGCATCACGGAAACGTGCATCTCTTCACCTTCTCCTTCATATATCCTCTGCTCTTTGTTATATATATCCTTTCTACTCTTTGTTTCCTCTCCTGTCCCTTTTAATTGAAAAAAAAAACAAACCCCAGTGTGTAATGTTTTGCCTCTCCACTGGCAAAGCAGTCAGATCAACAGAGAGGATATATCCCTCTGCAGAGGTCTGGATCTTGTCTCCTGGTATAGACCCCAACAGGTAACCCTGCAGCAGGTTTTTCATTTCAAGCCTCTATTTTGTTTGCTTAACAATTTAATTTTTTCTTTTTTGCTTACTGAGTGCTTGTCTCCAAGTGTCAAAAGATTAAAAAAATACATAGTTAATTGTTTTATAACTTTGTCTATGTCTTCTGAGTGATAACAAGATTCTACTGGTTTGATAAGAAAAAAAACATGTAAAACACCCCATATAAAAATACTTTCTTTCAAAATTCTGAGTTTTCATTTAACAGCTATGCTAAAATGAGAACACAGAGCTGAGCCACCTCTGAGGAAGCCAAGGTTCAAGCTCCAAACAACTGAGTAGGTAGGAAGCGTCTCTATCAGACACACATTAGAAAATTATTAAGAACCCACAGCTGAACACCTGAAATTTTCAGATGAAGTTCAAATTTTGTGTGTCAACTCTGGCTCAAGGGTATAAATCGTGGTATGGCCATACTACTATTTTTACAGTCCACACAATACCAGGTCGTTTTTCTCTAGAAGCCTTGGGTGTGCATGTAGAATCTGGTGCTGTATCACCTAGTCCAGTCCAGTGGAGTAATTGATGTGAAAAGTATGAAAAGTATTTGAAATCCTTACTCAGATCACATACTATACTATTCTGTGAGAAACCCCAAGAGGAATTTATAGGATTATTCAATGAGTAAGGTACTATTCATGGTGAGTAAAGGTGGCAGAATCAACTTGCTACTGATTACGAGCTGCTTTTCCTCACTTATACTGCTGTAAATTTAAATTAACTCCACTCAATCAATGGCGAATAATTGATATAAAATCAGAGTAAGAGGAGAATTAGTCTATAAGTATGTCTAGAATGAATAAACAGTGAAAATTTGCCAGCATATATAACTCCCCCTTGAAGCTTTGCTGCAAGGTTACTTTTATAACTGATTGTTTCATTCTCAGAAGTGCTGTGCTGCTGCTTGAAAAGAAAATATATACTGAGCTTCTGCATGCTAAAATACCCTACAGTTTCCAAGGTCTCATGTTTTCCTGGGTGGTATGAAAATCCCACAAATCCCAGTGACTTTACTTCAGACCATGGGCACATCCTAGCCAGCAAGGACAAACAGGTCTCCTAGTACCCTTTGAGGTATCCTGGTGTGCCCCACGGTCTCGTGGCTGGGTCTTGGATTTCCACTGGAGAAAACTGGACTAGCAAAGGAGTGGGGTGATTGGAACATCTCATCTCTTTTTTCCCCTCAACCTAGTCAGCAAACAGAAGCAAATGAAAGCAAACAAAAGAGCAATCCCTGTCTGCACCATGCATGTTCTGAAATAATGCTGTTAGGGTCCCACTGCCTCTGCCTTCAGCTGGGAGGCTTCTGCTCCTTCCTCTCTCCCCTCTGCTTTATAGGGTTTTTTTGAGCAAGAACTATCCTTACCTGTATTTGTAGAGCAATTCCCACAACAGGGTTTAGATCTGGTCATAGTCTCTAATTGCTACTGCAACACTGTTATTACTTAATCTGCAGAGACCTTATGATCCCTTTTGGGTGGCACTTTTTTAACACCCATGATTATTACCTGGATATTATTTAATTTTAGCTTCCCACATCAGATTTAGAGAATGCTTACCATTTCCTTCCCCCCTCTGTGATGTTGACCCATCCCCTGTCCTGCCCTTAACTCCTGCCACTGCTTTCTCTGTCCCATTTTCCTCTCCCCTCCCATCCCCAGGCAGCGGGTCGAGGAGAGTGCCATCACCTCTGGAACTTGCAGATTAAAAGGCAAAAAATTGACAGTAAACTGCCAATGGCTCATTTACTGTTGACGGTGAGTCAATCAAAATCCTGCTTTCCCACTGCTTCCTGGCTTTCCCATCTGTGTGAATTCATGACCCGATTTCTGATGTGTTCCACACTGTTACTTTTTTCCCCTCAGAGTTTAATTGCTTCTGTTTCACATTTGGGTGCTGAAAAATTGACAGAAGCTGCACAATTCCCTGAAGCAATGGATCCTATTTATATTGCTGTAAACTACGTTTTGCAGTGATATGATTAGTAATAAAATGGAGAAAATTAAATGGGAATTAGCATCTCTTTGTATGAAATCTGGTTATCAACCAAGTTTTACTCTAAGGGTCACAAGAAATGTTAACGTTGTTAAAGGCCCACCACACCATAAGGAAGACATCAAGTCCTCCCATACAGGGCATTCTGAGAGCAGAAAGACAGCACCTTGCCTTGCACCAGACACAGCATCTATCCAAACGTCTGTCTCAGGGCTGAGCATCCTCAGCCACTGCACACAAAGAGGAGGGGGAGCAGGAGGAGGAAAGTCTATTCCCAGAGAAGTCAGCCTGTCCTTTTCTTACTTTCTCACAGAGGACATCTGGCCCTTTCCCTACAGCCTAAGTGTGAAGGGAAGGGCCTGTGTGAGGCAGCTCTCAGGGACCGAGAGAGCTGTGAGTCCGCAGTGCTCAGGGAGAGCTGCCCCTGGACCGCTCCGGCACAAGCAGGGCCGGGCTCCAGATCTCCAGCAGGCACCCCCAGGACATGGCACTGATGCAGACACTCCAGCCAAACCCACTCAGAACAGGCTGCTGCAAATGGAGAGGAAAGATTGTGGCAGGGAAGTTGTTGTGCTGTGAATTTCTAAGCATGTCAATAAAGCCGTATCTTTTAAAAGGCCAATCAGTACAGCTGGAGAAAAAATTAAAATGAAAGCTTTTGGGCACAGAAGCCCACCTGGAATGACATGTCAACACTCTTTTCTTCTTTCATAGGGTTGAAATAGACTCGTTTCTTCTTTTTCTGGAGAGCACCCATGACAATTTTGTCAATATTTTCTACCTTTTTTTTTGTCTGAAAACACATCTGAGCTTTTATTTGCTGAATACTATCTATTCAGTAAATAAAAACTGCTACATAAAATTATCTAATGTTTCATTTGCTAAAAAATATTCATAGTGCATGGAATGCTTGATAAACATCTTGATGTTATTTTCATAAATATTTAATTTTTTTAAAAAGTTAACTGGATTGACATAGAAAGGAAGCTCCATAACCCTTGATGGACACATGTAAACAAACTCCTTTGTTTTGGATCATTTTGCCTGGGAAATGTTTGCACAAGGTGCTCTTGACCCACTCTGCTGACATCAACTCATGGTGAGAGCCATTGTCAGAGCTTGGCTCAGCCTTATCCACAGCCAGCATTCACGGGTTGATGCTGAGTCTCTCCCACTCTTCTCTGCTTCAGCCCTACAATGCAGCATTTGTAGGGCTGAAGCAGAGGAGAGTAAGAGATGCTGAGTAAGAGACACTCAGTCCTCCAACCTCTCCAATGCCACTAGACTTTCGCTATGCAAGTCTGGAATTTTATGAGCAGAGCTTTTTATTTTTTATTATTATTATTCCAAAGTTGATATTGTCATGTAGTAGACCATCATGTACAGGTACAGCTGGATTACAGACAGCATGGCAAGACCCGCTAGCAAGACCTGCTGCTCAGTCAACGTGGTCCTGGACTTAGCTTGAGTGAGGATGTCCTTATTACAGCCAAGCCAGAAGGAAGCTCTCTGAAGTGGTAACAGCAGGGGTTGGGCTGTGGTGAACACTGGGCAGATGAGGTTCAACTGGGCACACAGTCCAGGTAACTGCCAGCTATAGCCTAAGTATACCTTAGGGTGCTATCAATTTCTGTGTAACAAGCACAGGCTTGGAGACACCTTGGTAAGTGAGCAGCTGAATGGTCCTTCCCATCTTCCCAGCAGCTACAACAAAGTCAAATTAAATAATGAAGGATTGTTTTCCAGAAAACATTCCCTATACCTGTGAGCAATCAATGTTCCTCACAACCACCCAGTGCACAACTCCCTGCCCTTTTTCTTCTCATTTCTTAGCTGCTCCTCTACCAAATCTCCATGAACAAGGCAGCTGTTCAGCAAGTCCTCTGCTTCCAGCACAGGAAGAGCTCTTTTACTGCTCTGAGCAGTTTATTGAGAAACATCCTTGTCCAGAGTCCCTCTGCTAATGAACTGCAAGGCAACGCTAACACACTCCCTACTTCTCTCCAGCAGGCAGCTGCTCCCAGAGGGGAAGAAGAAGTAGATTTTTTTTCTACCACCCACGGCACATCCCAGCAGGAAGTTTGGATACTGTTATCACTCTATCAGCCTTTTTTTAGCTCTCTTTGCAGCCAGTGTTTGCTGTGTCATGATGTTTGTGTACGGCTGTATGACTGCGCACATGTCTGTACCAGGCAGACACAATGATATGCCTGGGAGCTGCTGTGTGTCACGATGGTGACATGTGAAAGCATATTTGCTCTGCCTAGAGCAGTTTTATTCCTCCCAGCTCCAGCCACAAGGATCTCAATACATGGAGGTAAAAGGCAGTCTCCTCACTTCACTGCCCAGTAACATAACACGTCTATCCACTGTCCTGAATATGACTTTGCTCACCAGTGTAGAGATGGACATTCCCATTTCCCTTCAACAGACAGCACCTGAGCTGTCCCCTCCAGAAAAGAAGCAGTATTTCCCATATTGACCCAGTTAGAGATGGATGAGATAGGAATGGGGTGAAGATTCTTGTACTGTTTGGTAGAAAATCCACACAGACCAGCATGACTCTGCAGATATTAATACCTGGCTTATGATTCCAAGGCATGTAAGGAAAGAACTGAGAGCATCATTCCAGTTACTGACAGACAAATCTTTCCATTGAACTTACATTAGAAGTTCTGTGAAAGACAGTGAAGTCAGGTTCTGTACAGGTAAATGAGTCCGTTAGTAAATGATCCGGTCTTTGGATCAACTGAAATCTTTTGGGTTTAAATCAGAGGTTCTGGGTTCATTCTCCTCAGATGATGACCTGGTCAGGGAATGTCACTACAGATGGACAACATACATGAATCCTCAGGACACTGAGGCAATGTGATGCAGTAAAGTTTGGAAAGCTTGCAGTGACATTACCCAAGGAACAACAGCTCAAAGCATACAGGGAAGGACTTCAGGCTCCGGTGTTTTCAACCTGGTGCCAACTGTACTAAGAAAAGGGTATTTTGTCTATCAGATTTTGTGACAGGACTGGATTGAAAACCAGCAATTCGACGGCTTATAGTTATAGCCCAGGAAATAAAAAATCAGAGGTTCACAGGATTTAGAAATGAAGGGTAAGAAGGAAGATCTAATGCTGTCTTTCAAGAGCCACAGATTTCCCCCCACTCCCTTTTTAAAGGCAAACCCCTGCAGCTAAGCCAAAGGCAATTGAATGGTTGCACATCCTGTTCCACAGAACTTTTTGCCCTTCTACAAGAGCCAATATTACGTTTTCCAGAAGCACCTCTCTAATCTCTTGAGCTTCTCTTGAAACATTGGTGTGTTGGTGCAACTTTTCCATTACCCTATTGCCTCTCCTTCCTGCTACATTCTGATGTACAGGTACATGGACAGCACTGACTTTCCAAGGGCTGCAGTGCATAGAGCTGCCACTGAGTTGTGAAGACGTAAAGTCACCTTCTCAAAAGAATAGTGTCAGATTGGCAGCTTCTCTCATTTGTAAATTCGTGCTACTGTTTTAGAAACTTGATTATTTATGGTTTTTTAATTCAAGGCTGAGATGCTGGAAGCTACTCCTTTACCTGTCCAGAAACTCTGGTCTGTAATGCCCTGCCAGGGATGCATATTCTGACCTCTGGAAATGTTGCAGTCTAACAGACAAAAGACTTTTCTGAGGAAGAAAGCAATCTGCCAGCAAAATTCACAGGGCTCTCCAACATCCCCTCTGTCAATTTGGGCGAGTAACTTCATCTACTCCATGCTTTTATTTCCCTGTTTTTGAAATGAAGGTGATACTCCACCAGGCTGTTTTAAAGGTAACATTTTCAAGGTACCATTCACAAATGACTGATGTGCTCAATAAACCATGACTGAGTTGCAGAAAACTGACTGAAGACCCAGCATAAGTCTGCTAATTAACCTGGTGCAGCTCTGCTGATGCAAGATTGTCCTGTACACTACACAGACCTTTTCCAGTCCTGTACAAAAAAGAGATAGTCTTGAAACACCTGATAACCCAGTGGGTAGTGGAAGTACTTCTTAGAGGCAAAGAGTAGAAAGAAACTAGGACTCTTGGGTTCTATTTTCAGTTCTGCCACTTACTCACTATTTGACTACGGACAAAGCACCAACCCTCCCCACACTTCATTTCATTAAAAACAGATCAAGAGGGTATTGCAAGGTTATTATTTTTCTAATTACTCCAGAGTCCTTGCATGAAAGGCCTTTCAGGAAAGAGATTTATACAGAAAATAGTAATCCATCACTTAGTTGCCAAGAAATTACAGAACTCTGCAGACTGATCCATGAACAAGCTGTGTCACTGAAGCTTATTTCTACTTCTACGTGACAAACACCTGAACAAATCAGCTGTGGGAGTAAACATAATCAAAGGTTATTAGTTAATAAGTACTAATCTCCCACAAATACTTGTATACTAAAGCAGGTACCTTCAAAACACAGCTCCATTGCAAAGGGAACTTTGCTAAACCAAAGTTTGTTTTTTCTTGCCTGTTGCCCAGTACTTCCAGTTGGTATTGGGATAAACAATCTGTTAGAAAATGCACTCCAGGTTTTTCTGCCAGATCAAAATTTCTTTTATGTCAAATGTTCCAGTTGAGAAGTGATGGTGGGTTTTGATCTGCTTAGATGACATCACTCAAATGGTTAGTACTGCTCAGGCTACTGTCACCCACCCATGAGAGGCTGAGTGCAGCTTCCCTGTCCCACAGGCCTTGGCAGAGCATGGCTTAGGTAGTTCTTGTACTGGAATGCCACGTGCTGTGAGTCACTCGTGCCTGTCTCATGCACCACACTTCACTGTGTCCTCATTTGTGGAACCATGTTGTTCCACAAGGACGTGACTAACCTGAATCTTTTCAGTGAAACAGTTTACACTACAGACCTCTGAACACACTGGCAAAGCAGAGAGGATTGCTTACTGCTCAGTGCAGCATGCAGTAATCCTAGGCATGAATGGCATTTACCAACACTGAGTAGAACCTGAGTAGAAAACGCTCCCCACTATGGACACCTGTCACCACAGGTGACAGCTTTCCTGCCAGGTATGTCCTTGCATTCCCTGGTGCCCAGAAGCAATGACCCAAAGAGCTAACCCTGCACGCTGTCCCTGCTGCCTGTGCAGGACGTTGTCAGTACATGAAGTGGTCTGTGTGAGTAGTTGCTTTTAAGTTGGTTGCTACATCCTGTTAAACAACTATTGCACTCTACTTTGTATCAGGTATGGCAGCTGCGCTGAGACCTTTAGGGTGCACAGTACTGCACAGGAAAATGCTACAACCATTAGCCAGCACACTTTCATTTACTTCTAAAAAGCTACAGTATCAAAGACATCTACTATCATCCCAAGAAGAGCAAAGGGGCAGTTAAGTGCCAGAGGTCTACGAGGGCTCAGGGTAGATGTTATGAAATCCGGTTCAAAATTTATAAGTAATTTGAGGAACTGTAATACACACTGAGATCTCATTCTTGAGCATCATGTCCCAGCCTGCTGCTGATGCTGTGTGCTTCTGGGATATACAATGTCTAAAGAGAGAATATTTGCTCACCTTTGTCTGCTACTTTGAGAACTATTTGGACAAATAGGATTTTACAAATTACTACTGGAGTGGCAGGTTCAAGAAGCACTGAAACACCTGCCTTTGCTGCAGAGCCTGTAGATTCCCTGAAGCTGACAGGAATGCTCACATGCTTCAAGTCAAACATGGGCTTAAGTAGCTGTTACGTGAAGTCCCACCACAACTGAAGCTTGTGTAAGTGATGAAGTCACCCCTGACCTCTGTGTCTCAGGCTGAAACACTCGCTTGCCAACAAATGTGGGTATTTGGGAATTAACTCATCTGGCATCAAATGGATTTCATTATCTTTCTAGAAAATGAGCTGATAGCAGTGGGCAGTGATTCTAATGCTGTTTACCAGCATTAGGTTATGCTCACATGGAAATATCCTTTCTTGTGGATTACAGTAAAGCAGAATTTGTCAGAATGGCAGAGAAGCTGGGAACTTCTGATTTTGATTTCTGATCACAGCTCTACCTTCCTCCACCAAGAAAATAGAAAATGATTAGTCATGTAGTGCCTATTGATTTAGTAGTCTTCATTTTAAAAATTATGTTTCCCAGTATTGTTCTTTTTTTATTATTATTACTGAAGCAAATTGTAACACACTGAATTGGAAATTGGTTAACTCCTTCCTATCTTTGCTTTTATAGCTCATTTTCTCTCTGATTGAACAAAAGCCATAAACTGAGAACTGTTTTCTCTAAGCATAGGAGATAAAAGACAAGCTTCATAAGAATGTGTCATGCTGAGGTTACTTGTGCCTTTTTCATTCGCTCCACCCACTGTAATTCCTTCCCGTCCTTCCCAACTCTTTTATCATAACCTTTCTATGAAAATATCTATTAACAGAAGCTAGAGTAGGTAACTGCTGATAGTGAGGTGAAAATGTTTTCTATTCCTGTGACAAGGAGTGGAGTAACAGCCTGGTTTGTTCCCTGGATCAGAGAGGCACAAGCTAATCTCACAATGTTGCTCACCCTCCTCTACAGAGACCCTCTTGGTTTTCAAGGAGTATTGGGATTAAGTGCAAAAAGAAGTCTCAGACGGCCTTCTATGGATGGATGTGTAAATGATTTCCAGTGAGGCTGGCTCTGGAAAAGGAGAGAACATCACTGAGGAGAAGAGAGGAAGTCTGTAAGGGTCCCTGGCTTACTTTTCCCCACCAAACCCAAAACCAAAACAATGACCAAAAAAAAAAAAAAAGGTACAACAAATGGATGTCCTAGGGCATGAAAATCATTCCCTTGAATTACAACTAGTATGTCATTTAAATCTTAAAATCTTTTGACTACCACCCCAGAAACCACTGCATTTTCCCCCTTGAATGGCCTCTGTAGCATCTGTTTCCTGAAATATCAACAACAATCAGGTGGCTGAGAAGATTTTAATGAGAAAAATTCAGGACAATAGAATGGCCACTCTGGGCATTGTACTGGTACAATAGAACTCAGAAAGGCAAAATGAAAATAAACTTTGTGGAACTAATATGTGCTTGGGGCACAAAAAGTAGTGGGACATAGAGATTTACTGATGGGTTCTTGACACAAGAGGATGCAAGTGCCAATTCATCTTGGACTGAAGTGGTGGCAGATGTTGCCCAGAAGAAAGGAGTGGTCTCCTGCTAGAACCCCACATAAAAATCCTGAGTAATTACTGCAGAGTCCAAGCAAGTTGGTAGGGATGGAAAAAGGCTTCCAACCAACTTTGTAAGACTGAAAAGATGGTTGTTTCGGTCAGAGATGTGGGATGGTGGGGGGACCTTAGAGGTGAACTCTGAGAATAGCAAAGCATGGTGTAAAAATAGTAAGATGAGAGGTTTGGTTGTGCTTGTTTGCTGAGCTTCAAATAAAAGCAGACTCCATGAAGGATGAAGGAGCAGAAACCTGCATAATGAATACTGTGCTCACACAGTGCACGTTGCAGGAGCTGAAACAGTTCCCCAACAGATATTAAATTGCACTAATTGTGCTGGGTATTCATTCAAAGTTTCCCTAAGCTGTTTTTCTTCTTTTCTGTCTTTGCCCAGTGACCTTCATTTAGCCTTTTTAACAGACAAGACTGGGAGAGCCAGGCATGCATCTCCTAACTGGTAAAGATAAATAGATTCATAGAATTGTTAGGTCTGAATTGCACCCACAGCATGTGTGCTCTAAAGACATACACTTTAGCTCAGTCAGAAGTTATGGGCTTGAAACAGGAATTTCTGGGTGAAATTCTCTGGCCTATGCCATGCAACAAGCCATACTCAATGATCTAATAGACACTTCTGGCTCTGAAATCTATGAATCTATGAAAAAAAGCCATCTTTTCTATGCTTTGCTTTTTCTGCAAGCCCATTATCCCTCCAGGCTGTCTATATTCGGCTTTCAGCAGCCTGAGACTTGAAGACTTTTAGTGATTATAATTCTACCACCATTTTGCACCTCCAAAGTTTTTGCAAGGAGGCCCCCAGGGACTGGGGAGAGACAAAGTCCAGTTGCAATTCCAGTTTTCCAGTTAAATTGTAGGCTGACTGATTGCAATGGGATCTGTCATCAGTGCAGATCAAAAGGCAGAGCTGGCTCCTCGGACCCAGTTGACATGGGAACTTGTGTCATTAATAGCCAGAAATGGCACCAGAAATCTGAGAGGTCTTAACAGCAGTCTCAGGCTGGAGCTTCTCCCATTTTTATTTATGCATTGTGCTTTTAATTAAATAGGCTTCCAGTTCACCAGCATGTCAACAACAACCCTGCTATCTGTGCCCTGTCCCTCCTCCTGAACACCTTTAGCCAGGTTCTTACTTAAACTACAGACATTTCATTGCCTGCAATGGGGCTACTTGAAATTTGCATACACCCAAGGGAAGAATCACGGCCCTCTTCTCCCAGTCCCTCTTTCAGCCTCACAAATGCTCATTTGTTATTATTTTTTAAGGTTCTAATTTAACCAAGCCATAGTTTCCTCTCCCTCTGGAATCAATATTTTCTCTGTCTTTTGACAATTTTTTTTATTTTATTTTTACATGCGGTCTCCAAAAGGGTATAATTTACAGTTAATACCATGCAATCAAAGACAATGGCAGGATTCCTGTGAGCAGAGCAATCCTGGCTTCCTAATCATGGCTCTCATGCTCTACAGAAGAATTACAATCTTGCTCAAGGAACAGCGGATACCTGTTCCCAAAAACACATGCAGCTTACTATTTTAAAGTTGCATTGAATGAAGAAAATCTGTGCCTGTCTTGCTTTGAAGGACTACTTACAGTCTAACCACCCCTTGGGAAAGGGACCACAAGAAAAGAAGATTTTTCAGCTGGGCACAGCCCATACTGCACTTCCATGTGTCATTTGTGTTCAGAAAACCTTTAGGTGTGCAAGGGCATGTTCATCACTACTTTGTGATAAAGACCAGCCATGTACTGCCTTTAGCCCAGCCCTGCCTTGCTAGAAACTGATGGAAGATGGTTAAATCCACATCTCAGTCTGTTGAGTAATCACTGTACCCAGGAGAGTAGTAATACCTTGTGTACTTCCACACTCAGCAGATGAGCCCCATGTAATATTTCTGACGTAAAGAAAACAAAAGCAGGGAAATAAGGGAAGAGCTACTTTGGTTTGAGGTGACTCTGCAGGACTCAAATAAAGGGTAAGCTCAGTGACCTTTGGTGGAAGTGACCAGTACCCAGAGAAATGTGGCCTAAGAACTAGATAAACAGAACACACAACTTCAAACTCATCCCTAAAACACAGGTGTGTGTGCGAGGGGTTAGTGTCTCTACTGCTGGAGAGGATGAGAGGGTTGAGCTTTCAGTTTTGATGAATCTGGCTACATGATGGCACTGATGCATTTTGTTCTGCATTATTCCCTCTTAAACACTGACTTTCCCTACCCATTATGGCTTTGTTGGAGGACAATTACCTTCACTAAATGAAAACAACCAGAATGTATGAAGGGGTCAAGTGAAAAAGCAGTATACAAAGCAGCCAGAAACAAAGGAGTGTACTGTAGGGAGCAGCCCAGTTCTTCAATTTCTGTGAGGACAAAGACATTTAGCTGCTGCAACAGCTATTCCACTAGTTGTGAAGAGGACTGGTGACCTCTCGCTTTGCAGGATGTGACCAAAAGGAACAACATCAGGGCAGAGCATCAGGGTGGTGTGCTCAACATGTGAAGGTTTACATACATCCACCTGGCAAATGGCTGGAGTAGTGTGAGAGGCTTCTACTCTCAAGCTGCTGGTCATCCCCTCTCTGCCAAAGGAGACAAGGTTTGTAGCAGAGGTGGTGAGAGCTGCTTAGCCTGCCCCAGAGAAAAGGCACTGGCTTTGTACATGTTGGGCAAAACTGCTGGACTGTTTTGCTGGTAGCTGGTAGCTGCAGAGGCAGTGATCCTTGGAAAAGGAATCACAAAAACAAGCTGGAACAACTTTAATATCTTAATTTGCTCCACTTGCTTACTAAGGCAACGTGTGTCAAAATGAGGGCTTAGCACGTGGGGAGTTTCTGTTCACC
This sequence comes from Gallinula chloropus, assembly GCF_964237585.1. Lineage (NCBI taxonomy): Eukaryota > Metazoa > Chordata > Aves > Gruiformes > Rallidae > Gallinula > Gallinula chloropus. Next base: position 20,690,371 of record NC_140097.1, read on the forward strand.
CTTCCTAAACTCTTTTGCTGCTACCAGACTTTTTTCAATTAAACCAAAGGTTTTGCATCTTCATTTGCAATTCCCCCAAAGCAGAATATGCCCCATGAAGAAGAGGAAGTCTATTTGTTTGTCTCCCAATTTTAACTGAATATAATATGACCTAAAATCAAGTGGTTCCTTGGATTTTACTTTTTATTTTCTCATAGGAATTTCTAGAGAAAACAGAGTTCTGCACATCAGAACAGACTGTTCTCCCACAGCATCTTATCAAATGACTGTCAGGAAAAACAATCTCTGCCCCACCTTGGAAGAGGCTGTCAAGCAGTGAAAATGCACTAGCTATTTCCCCTAGTTTTAATGTTCCTGTCCCAAAGTCTGTCTAAAGAAGTGTTTACATCGCAAATTGGTGAGAATTGGGAGAATATGCCAAGAGAAAGATCACTCAGTACATGCCCTGTTTCCTGTATTATTCTCTGGCAATTTGCTACATACTGTCAGAGAAGAACCAGTATCAAACCCACAAAGGTAACACAAGGGAGGTGTAAATAAATTGCAGAGCATCAAGAAAAGGTGCAGCAGAGTTGATGCAAAAATTCAGAGCCTCTGGCTTTGATATAAGTTTCAGGGAATGGAAGAGTGTATCTCTGAGAAGGGCAACCCAGGGAGAGAGGATAATGCTTAGTACAGAGTGCATTCAAGAGGAACTGAAGGGGAACAAAGACATGGCCAACAGTGTATCCATGTGCTGCAGACAGGCAATTACTCTATAAATCACAGTTAAAGGAGACCTCTACTAGCCCGTGCTAATCACAGTCCCTTACCTTCTCGGAGGGTCAGTCATTGTGGCCACACTCCAAACCAGAGATTTGGTGGGGTAAAAACTGGTATGCTGAGACAGGCCAACATCACCAGTAACCCCCAAGACACAGGTTCCTAAAAAAGTAGGGGCATCTCCTCTGACTGAAGGTGCCTTGAGGGGACAAGTTCTAAAACTGGTGCAGATTAGCTGATGGGATGCCTGACCTGAAGGGAGATGGCCACAAGGGCACAGTGAACCGTTCTTCAGAAGCCGGGACTAAACCACCCATCATGATGGTTTCATTGCAGGGAACAGTCATGCACTATTAGTGCTGAAAGATTTCCCAGCCCTAACGGCTAGGATTTTAAGAATCTATTTAACTTTGATAGTCTACAGCCCATCACTGGGAGTCTGCTTAAAGGTGTGATTGCTCTTCTTTGTATTGGAATTGCTGACAGATCCTTAACTATTATGGCGCTTACCAGCAGTAACCCATTTAAATAGAAAGAAAGAGGAGAGCATAAATGGCTGTGCTGTTTGAATTTGATTTACCCAGCAGCAGAAAAAAGTTCCATGTATAGATCCTTGCTACACTATCCAGACCATGAGTCTGCTCTGCTCTTTTTATACCGATACACTATAAAGTTAGGAAATGCATTATCCTGGAGGAAGGATGCTACGCTGATGGGAATTTTGGTGCTGGTTGTTTTTGAACTGCAATATGTGGCATTGTAATTCTGTGTCAGTGATTTAAATGCACTGATAGAGTTGGTGACAGCTTAAATGGCTCCAGCCCCCAGCCTTCCCTCACCCCTCCTCCCTGCCTGCGGTTCGTCTCTCTTACGGATGGAAGGCTGACAAGTTCTGTGCAGGAACAATGGAGAGTGGGAGAGTAGGTGGAGAGACCGGTAATTGTTTAGGGTGGGGTTTTTCTAGTGTTGTTTTAAAATATGAGCAAATAAAGAGACATTCCACCTTCTTTTTTTGGTGCTGAAGTGCAACTTGCTGTGAATGCTGAGAGAGGCTGACTGCACGGCCATGCACCCTATTGCCCCTGCCCTGCAAGTGGGAGGAATGAAGAGAAAGAGAGAGTGAAGGTGACTGAATGGCCTTACAGGCTGCTTCCATCACCCTGTACCTGCTCTGCAGTGACAGGCTTCTGACAGCAGACAGCCATCTCTCTAAATCAATCGTCTGCTTTCTTGTTCCTTATTCCCCTCCCACCTCCTGCTAGTACACAGCAGTGCCACGCACGCTGTGTGACAAAAGGAGCCCTTCAGGTGCTGGCTTCCCCCCCCTGTGTTACTGAAGGTGAGCCAGGTGTGCTGCTCCTTCTGCTTGTTTGGAGACGCTCAAAGGGATGTGATGGGTCACTATCTGGATCCTTAGGAAGGCTGAAAGACAAAGTGAGTAACTGCAAGTGGAAGTGATGGAAATAATCATCGCTTCTCTTCAGATGCTTGCTATGAAGACTGTCACTCAAACACCAGAGGGGCAAGAACACAAGTCAAGGCTGGAAAAATACAGATTCAGAACACACACAGAGACTGTGCAGGACTGAACCCCACTGGGAAATAAAGGTATCAAAGCATCTTGTTATCACTGCCACCCCTATTAATAACATCAGCAACTTCAGGTACAACCTCAGCAACTCTGCAATGGTCTAAAAATACTGAGTGATGGATGGTGTAGTACCACACTCCTGATTTACATTTGTTAGAAGCAAACATCCACAACTCACTGAGAGTAAATATGTGATGCTGTCATCCCTAACTGTTAGGAATAAAAACTGTAGTACCCTGCTCTTTATCATGTGCCCTGACTCTATTTACACTTCCTCTGGCTTATGCATGCTGATATAGATATCATGGAAATGGCAAGGGTATGGGAAGGATATCCATCAGATGAAAAGCCAGTGACTTGGGCTAATCTTGTATCTTGAAAAAGTCAGTGATAGGTGTGTTTACTTTGGACATCTAGACCTCAGCACTTCATGAGGTCACTCCTAGCACAAGTTACATGCTCAACTTCTTTGTACTAGACAGGTAACTACACAGGCAATGGCACCTTCCGTAAGACAGATGTAGGAGACTTGTAAGTCTGTCACTGTATGAAGCAGAACATTTCCAAAGCCCAGATTCATTGCATCCAACCTCAGCTATGTCAGTTCAGCAGCTGAGATGGAAGCCTTATCGTGCTCGGCTCCCTCTGCAGCAAGGGGAGAAAGAAACACCTCCAGAGTGTAAGGCAGATCTTTAATAGCCTCTTGCTTTCCATGGACCACATAAAGAACCTAGGAAACTGTGTTTCTAGTTGAAGAATCTCAGGTAAGTGCCTAAAGTTAGGTAGGGTGAACTCCCTGATTTCACCTTCATCACTTCTGAGTGGTAGATTCTCCCCTCTGGTTAGCCCACAGTGCCAAAGCCCACTTTCATTCTCATTTCATTTACCAGCAAGCTCCTTCATATTCTTTAAACTTAGAAGTAATTCTCCATAAAAATCTAAAAAGAAATGTAAGCACATTCCATCAAATTCCTTCCTTTTCAAACTCTAGGTTGTCAGGCAGGTTAGGCTGCTGGGATGGGGTCACTGCTGTTGTCTAACTCTGTATGAGCAGGAGTGGGTTAGGAAAGGGGTATGTACCCTTAGTGGAGAGACAACAATGACTGCCAGTGGGGGGAGGAAGGACTCAGAAGCTTGAAGCTCAGCGGAATGGTTGGGGCCAGTTCTCAGTAGAGGATAATGTGAAGAGGCTGGAAGCAAGGGAGCACACAGCTGACGAGGGATGATTCTGCAGCGTGGATAGGTTAGGGTTACAAACTGCTGCTGACTGGGGCTTTGGCACATGGAGCAGGGTTGTGCTCAGGCTAACCCCTGCCCAGCCACAGCTCTGGGGCAAGAAAAGCTGTAGGAAAAAAGCTCTGCCAAACCACCTTAATGAAAAGACTGAAATTAGTGACACTCCCAGCTGCTTGTTTAAAATGACAATGTTTTTATTAGTGCTAAAATAGAATGGGAAAGAGAAGGAGTGTTGTGTAAAGTGTGTGCTGGCCTTTGTGCCTGCTGCTGGGGGTGTGATCAACAACACCAGCTGGCAGCTCTTTGGTTAAGAAAAAAAAATAATACAGTCCTGGAGAATGCAATGTGAACAAGAGCAAGCAGAGCACTCAGCGCAGGAAAAACAGCTGGCGAGGGACCCAGGCTGTCAAGGCACAAATTGCAGTCAAAGCCAATAAGAATTTCCTCCTAATGCACAGGAAGTTCTCTCCATCACTCCAGCTTCCCCTCACACTCCTCCCTGGCCTCCCACCACTCTGATTTCATTTGTGGAAAACCTGATCCCTTTGGCATTGAAAACTCTTGGGAGACACGCTGCCCATATGCACCTTGACCTGGAATACAGCCATGGGGTGAGAAGGGTGGGCTCTGGCGCACTGCAGGCTTGGGACTTGGAAACTTGAATCCTAGGAAAACAGCTGTAGATCAGAAAAATGTACATGGTCCTGTCCTGCAGACCTCCACTGCCACGGCAGCATCAGGCTGCCATCCAGCTCTGCAAACAGTTTGCACACTCAGAGCTCCACCTGCCATTGCTGCCCTGCGATCCCACGCAGCTCAGCTGGTTTCACTCAGCTCTGCCCTCAAGCTTCTCCTGTTTTTCAGTTCTGCACCACTTAGATGATGTAAATCCAGTTCTTCCCTGTAACACCCTCAAGTATTCTGGAAGTCATTTTATTTTGATGAAAGTCAGTCAACTATGGCCAAACTACGTGGTGTGTTGTTTGCAGTGCACCTGTACTAATGCATTCACAGCATATTTATCACCAGAGAAGATGAGCAATTTTTTACCCTTTGATTTGAGATACTAATTAAACCTATTTTTATAGAGATTGAGGGCATTCAAAGTCTAAGACCATCTTTATTTCCTAAAGCCAACAACGTGAGACAGAAGTAGGCTGTAGAAAGAGTTCATTAGCTCGGGAATGAACCCCTTCTCTGACACTGACCTACTCTATGACTTTGAGCATCTTACTTTACCATGCGTGACAAATACCAATTAACTTGCTGCATTTGCCACTAAGAAACTGTTAGCATATCCTGCCATGAGAAATGAAATGCAACTACTTTGAAAAAATAAGCAGGGAGGTCAGATCTGGGCTAGAGTGCTTACATGTATCTTTAACTAAGTGATAACTCAGACTTTGAAAGGAAAAAAAAAAAAGGAGAGTTAAAAAAATTAAATCAAGAAATAATTGTGCAGCCTTTAGCTCTAGATAATGGCAGCATGAGGAGTGGGATAATTAAATGATTGATATGATTTCAGAAAGAAAACACGCTTTTCCTGGGCATGCACAAGGTTATCTGTGTCATTTAATTAACCTGCATGCAGGAGAGGAATTCTCTGCTGTTATCTCTTGATCCCAGTCCTGTGATGTCTGCAGGGGGGTTATTTTTTGTTTTTGTTTTCAGAGTTAGGTTGTGGGGGGTTTTGGCTTTGTTTATGGTCTGGGTTTTTTTTTTTTTTTCCCTGGGGATTGGGAAGAGCTGAAGAGATTGCTACAAAACAGAAGCAAAATATCTTTTAAAGATTCTTTAGAATGGTACTGACTGGGAATGCTTTACATCAGTTGTCTTATGTGTTATACTGATGAGGCTGCTGCCTCAGTTCCTCTCCTGTTGTGGGGAAGCAATGTCAGATTGCTAGTTCAGCACTGCAGCTAAGGGGAAATTGCCATCAGTGCATTACCTTCTGATCTCCATGATGTAAGCAAGCACAGTCCCTCCCACTGTGGGAGTCCTCTCATCACCAGCAATCTGCTTCACCCATTGCTATGCTCCTTGGTTTCAGCCCTTCCTTATCTAACTCCTCACAGCTCTCCTTTTCTCCAGCTCCATCCCTGAACAGGCGCCTGTGCTTCTGTCTGGAAACAAGCTCCACTCTTCCTTGCAGGCTGCACCTCTCTTTTCCAGCTGTCCTTCTATCAGGCTGCAGTTTTAGTTGTTCTTGACTCCAAACATATAGACAGAACCGTGCCTATTTAGAGAGATTAATATGTGAGTCTCTGGGGAGAGAACCAGACAAGCTGGGAACTGAGGAAAGGACTCCAACATGCAGGTCTGAGACACTGGCCAAGGCATCAGTCTTCCAGTGAAGTACCAGTCCCAGCCAAACCAGCACAGCTTCCCTGCTGTCATCCCTGGCAAAGATGCTAATGAACACCTCAACCATGAAGGCTCAGCTTCCTTCTATCTCCCTCATGCATGATGGAAGCTCAGCTGAAAAGCTGCACTGGGTGACAGAAACATACCCCTGTACTATTTGTTCTGTCCAAAACTCTGATCAGCCCAGTATCCACGCAGAAGAGAGACAGGGAGGTCAGAGACTGCTGCAAGAGTGGAAGGCTCTGCTCAAGCTTTGCTTTTAAACTTGGCCTTTCTAAAACACATCCCAAACCACACATGCTACAAGCCAGCACTTCTACTGAAGATGTCAAGTAGCAATATAAATCATGAGAGCAATGAATCTATATATAGTAGACAGGCATGTATAGGGGGAAAGGGAGTAAAAGAAAAAGGGAAGATAGACAGATAGTTGTGTGCTGTAGAAATGTTTCTTAGAAGCTTTTGACGGTGCTCTTCTATCCTTGTCAGGAAAAACAGGAGTATGTCTGAAAGCTCATATATAAAAGACTCCCTCCTCAGCTTAAAATTCATCTCTGTGTCTTCCTGTTAGGTGTCTACATACGAACTCAGTGGCATTGTGTATTTTTATACCACCTGACATTGGTGCATCAGCCCTCTAAGCAAGCCACAGAAATCAAAGGTTGCTCCAGCAAAGCCTCGTTCGCAGTAAAAGGAGCTGGAGATGTGATTCCTCCAACCTGATCTGAATAGCAAGGCAGTTCTGGGCTGAGAAGTGACAGGGCACAGGGCTGCTCAGCTCATGTTTCTGAGCTTCTGTTCTTCTTTAGAGATTTTTGTGATGTGTAAGCTTGCTAATACTTGCTTTGTGCCAGTACAGCAACAATGATGCGATCCTATTGAACATGGTTATCCAGGCTTTGAAGGATGGCACTACTAGAAGCAGTTTCCAATGTTAAAAATAAAAATTTTGTGCTATATAGTGCACCTTCATTCTGGGAACAATTCCCTCCATCAATTGACTGCTTTTGGGGGCAAATTAAAATGAGATTACTGAAATAGTTATCATCCCCACTGAACTGCAATTCCTTAATGAACCAGACTGAAAACTGATGGCTCAGGAGCTGATTCACAAGCAGAGGAGACGCCTGTGCCTTGCGGGCAGTGGGGTCTGTCAGAGAAGGGAAGAAAGACAGGTGAGGTAACCACTTCAAGTCTGATCTTAATCTAGAACAACTCTGTCACATCCTTCAAGAAAACCTGTGTTCACCCTCTTGGAGTCTGAGACCATGTCCCAGAGGCCAGAAGGAAGTCGGGATATCTCAGCAGAACAGATGTTGGGCGATTGCTGAACAGTTGCTGTGGTGAGTGAGGCAGCCCACTGGATTGGATTTTGTATCTTGGAGAAAGGAGGGCTTTTCTCTAGAAAGGCTGATAAACTGAACAGCTGAATAACAGAAGGGAAACAGCCATGCAGTGATTTTTGCAAGGGTATGTAGCAAACCAGTAGCAGAGATGGAGTTAAAATTCAAGCTTCCTAAGTCCCAGTCCCATCCATTAGAACACATTGCCTGTAATCTAAGTGTAGTGCAAACATCCAATTGATAAGCTTTTTACAACAGAGATGACAAAGTGGAAGCTATAATCTCTTGGATATGCTGCTTGTGGCCAGGAGAGGATTCTGTTGTAATTTTTTTTTTTAAAGTAGAAAGATTAGGCTGCCTCCCCTGGAATAATAAAGCAGAAAAAGAGGACAAACTATTATTTGTCAGTTCTGCCCACAAACTACACACAGTATTTGACCTCCCTGCCCCCCTCCTGGGTTTGTGAGAACCACAGAACTTGTGTGGGCACCATGGTGACAGGCAAACACAGAAGTGCTGCCAACAGTGAACAGTGTATGTCATGATGGGGACTCATCACAACTGTGAGCAGTGACTTAGTCCCACTGGGTCAGGCTCCTGACGGAGAATGGAGTGATCTTGAGCAGTGGTGACTTTGCTGTAGCATGTTCAGTGTAAATATGATTATGTGACGATGTAAGGAAGGTCCTTATGGAGCTTCCCCCCATCCTTACAATCCTGCATAGAGACCAGTGGCTACCCTTTCCCTTTCCACTTTAAGAAAGGGGAAGAAGGACGGTCCTAAGGCATGAAATGACACATCAAGGTCAAGTACTTTTCAGAGCCAAATGAGGCAATGGGATTATTTTGAAAATTCATTCAAGAATACAACCTGTGGATATTCTAGGGGTGACATCTACAGATAAAATCATTATTTGCCCTGGAGAACAGCAGTCAGGAAAAGGATTATCAAGCAAGTATATATGAGCTACACAGGCACATTTTGCTGCCATGAGATCTTGGTTTCCAGTTCACATGTTCCCAAGGGCTATTTATTCTTTTTAAAAGGTTAGTCAAAACTGGGAGCCTGCAGAAGGGAAGAAAAATTACAGATACAATCAGCTATCTCTTCTGCAGTTGCTTGTATTTACAAGAATAAACAGTCTTGAATGTTAAAGGATAGGAGGATCCAGGAAAAAAAGAGCTGGGGAAAAGTTTTCACCTGACCCTCAGCTGAGATGGGGGGGGTTCAGCAAAATTCCTGGAACAGGGGTGCCCTGTTAGACTGCACACCCCAAAAGCAATGCAACACCTTGTCCTCTCTTCTCTGAGACCTCACTGAAGAATTTCAACTGTTTGGCAAGTCACAAACCTGCCACAGAACAGGAGACACACAAAGGTGGTGTGCTGCGAATGCAAGAGATGCAGATTCGATGGCAGCAGCACATAAGGAGGCCAAAGGAGTGACACATGCAGCATGTGTGACCTGGCATTTGTGCAGCGCAGTGTTCTAGAGAAGCAAAAGGCAGATGTGCTTAGCCAACAGAGCCCCAGACAAGGCTCCTTGAGGAGCCTGGTTCAGGCTGAGAGACTCCCTGTTGAGTGCTTCTGATAGAAAAGGCCAGAGGCTTGCTGCACAGCATATTTCTGAGTCACTGAAATGCTAAAGAAAGAAACAGCAGCATATTTTGCACAAATTTGGAGATGGAGAAGTAATAAACATGTCTGAGTTTTATCCCTGTTTCCCTCTGTGGCATGCCCCTGACACATGTTCCAGTGCCATCGGCCCGCTCCAGGAGCCTGCCAGCACCCCCTCCCAACCACTAGCACGCACTCTCTCAAGCTTAGAGTCAGCAATGGTAAGAAAGCAGCCACAGAAGAGCATGTGACAACAAAATAAAGTTAATTTGCTGCAATGTGATATTTAAGCAGGAGAAAATAACAGAGCAAGGCCCTCGCGTTGGGACTATTACCCACAATCCCCCGCACATGACAGCGGTGACAAAGTGTCAGGCTCCATATGCTGTATCACAGTGACACTTGCCATGCTAAATGCTGATTAGAATTAAAATGGAAATGACATCTATGTGCATTACTCTGCCATTAATCTTGATGGCCTCCGCTTTCTGTTGACAGTGGGCTTTTGCAGGGGGAGCCTGAAAAGACACAGGGTTGTGGGTGCATTTTTTTGCAGTTGTTACAGAAGCAAACGTGGTTCTGAGCAAGAGCAGACAGTGAATTTCAGGCCTCCTGGTATCTCAGAAAGAGGACACAATCTTTGCACTGACAGTTGTTGAACAGAGAGCCCGTTTTCTGACAAATGTGTATGACTGTGCAGTAAATTTTTGGTACTGAAATGGAAATTTCATGTGACATTGTCATGTGTTTATTCAAATATTTGATGCAGGTGTCTGCAAACCACCTAAACACTGTTACTGACTACACTGTAACTGTTTACACAAGTGAGGTTCACAAATGGAGCATGGGTGATTAGAAAATGAAACCTATGAGATGAGATTCTTCCTAACTGCAGTGGAGTGGCTGAATGGAGAAGTTCACCTTCAGGAAAAGGTGCGCATTGAACAGGCTGCTTCCAACCCTGTTAACTCCTATCAAACATCCTGGAGTCATACAGGAATGCTACAGCAATGACACAAGCTGTTTCTACCCCTTGTGACAGTGCCCACCCACTGGTTTAAAGCTAAGCCTCAAAGACAAGCCATGCCAGATCCTCTCTCAGTATCCTAGAATCTCCTTAGTTGGAAGGGACCCATAGGCATCATCAAGTCCAACTCATGGTTCCACACTGAGCCAGCCAAATCAGAGCGTGGGGCTGAGTTCATTGTCCAGACGCTTCTTGACCTCAGTCAAGCTGGGTGCTGAGACCACTGCCCTGGGGAGCCTGTGCCAGTGCCTGATCCCCTCCCCCCAGTACAAAATCACTGCCTGACATGCAACCAGTTGCAGCTCCAACCAGTCGGATCTTCAACCAGTCACAGGTTCAAGCTGTTCCCTTTGCCTGTTCCTGTGCATGCAGTATGATGATTTAGATGCTCAGGTATAAGGACAAACATTTGCTGCTTGCCAAATCATGGCTGAAGTCCAGAAAAAAGTCTATAAAAATCATCAGGAAATGTTCTATCCAAATTTCCAAGACCCACCTAAACCCTGCCCCAAGCCCCTGGTCTCTCTTCCTTCTACAGAAGAATTCCCACCCAGGCTTCAGGCATGGTGGATAGCTTTTCTCTCCCTTATCTCATCCCTACAACACTAAGGTAAATGAGGGGCTTGGAGGGGAGGGAAGAAGATGCCTGTAGTGCCTGTAGAGTTGAAGATAACGTTTAAGCTTTGTTACACCACGAGGCTGCGTTAAGCTCCCACGACCTTGAGCGAGAACTGCAGCTTGGGTTCCTCTCCTAAAGACTTTTAATAAAGTGAAAAATTGTTTCAATACAAAATGTGATATTGGGACATTGTTCGTGCATATATTGAGCTTAAGTCAAATATTCTGTGTCCTCAAATCCGACTGATTAATAATTAGAACCAGAAATTCTGTCTTTACTCTAATGTGTTTAGGAAAACTGATGGATTTAATTTTTTTTATCAGCCAAAAGTAAGAAAATGTAATCTTTCTTAAAGTATCTAATACAACAATGCAGAATAATTAGTTTCTATGAAAACAGGCATAATGGGACAGAATAATAAATCACTTTCTGTTTTGTATCTGTCCGTCTGATGGAGGAGAGATTTACTATACAGTATAGTGCATGATGCTGTAGGAAATATCAGGCAACAGAAGAAATCTATAAGGGGATAAAGTATTTCCAGCTGTGCATTATAAAGGAACATTTCATCTTGTGACAAAGCCTCAGGGATAGGTCCAAGTAATTATCAGGCAAAACCCAGCCTCTCTCAGGATTACAACCTGCCAAAAAATGTTGCCCCCTAAAGCCCCGATTCTGCATCCTCCATGGCCATTCACTTCACTAGACCTATGTGCCTATGGAGAGTTTTACTCCACCCTTTTCTTGCAACTCTTTTGGTGCCTTAGACACACTGAAGGGCTGTTCCATGCCCTTCTCATTTGGGCAGTGTCATCCACATTTTGTTTTTGGACAAGCCACAGAACAGGCAGATACACTGGCATGGCCAAGATCACATGAAGGTAGATAGCTGCCTTAGCCTGGATAGGAATCAAGTTCACCTCCAACAGACTTAATTGAAAGCCTTCTTAATTGAATTGCAAGGAATAACTCATGACTTTCAGTGGAAAGAGGGATTCTCCAGCTCTGTTTCACTTGTGCTAAGTTTGTCTTACCTTTCTTCTGCTTTCTTCTAGGAAAGGAATGTGAATGAAAGCAAGGAGGTTGATATCATGACTCTTCTCCAGGTGTCCAGAACAGGCTTGTTACTGGTCATTATTATCCTGCTTTCACTGGCTGCTGCTAGAACATCATCTCTGTGATGGTTCCATTGGCACTTGACACCAAAGGCATGATTTAGTCTGTCTCCTTTTACTGCAGATGAGTTTGTTCTGATTTACCTTGCCAAACCAAAACAGATTCTGTTCCTGTGAATTTAGTCAATATTTACACAAGGTGCAATATAATTTTGATCCTGTCTTCTTCTGAGCCCAGGAAGATGGTGGGAAAGACAAGAAATTGGACAAAGAAAAGTATATTTGATTAGGTCATGTTTGGGGGCATTTGCACAGAGCTAGTGACCTGAAATTCAGTCACATGGAGGAAGCTGTGCTGTTAGATTCAAACATACAACTTTCCTTAGTCAATTTGACTCAATTCATATGGAAGATCCAAGGGTCTATGTAATTCTTGCTGACTTCTCTGGAGCACAAGTCATGGTACATTTATCTTTTGCTTGGTAATGGTAAATGGTCTTCAGTTCTTCCTCTTTATAGTAGGGTATCTGAGAGCCTTTACTTTTCATGAGTTTTCAAGCTACTATAGAGAGTTAGTAGTGATCCTCAGGAATAACAACATTTACACCTTTGCTTTCAGACTGCAATACTTCCACAGATTTTAAGAAAGAAATTTTTTAGAAACAAATGCATGCCAGAAGGACTTTACCTAGAACGGATAGAAACTTGCTCTGTTGTGAAGTGTGACATCCATTTAGGAGTCAGCAACAATATACAAGTTTAGGACCAGAAAGAAGAAATGAGCCACCTGACCAAAACCTAAGTACACAAACAGAAATATTCACAGCATTCTCAGGTATTCACAGCTATAAGAATGAATACAGAAACCTTATTTCTTAGCTATAAGACATCTCTCCAATAATAGATTGCCCTCTACAGATCTGGTTTGGTTTCTATTCCATGTGGGATCACACAGGTCTATGCCTAATCCTGCATTATTCCCCCCAGTTCAACCATAACATACTGCCCTCTTGGTATGCCACAGCCATTTGCAAGGCCATCTTGGATACAGCACCAGAAACAGCACCAGTTAAAACATCGACATGTTTCCTTTGGAAATCATGAGCAGAGTAACCTGATGATGAGACCTCTGTCGAAAAGCTATCAAGTGCTTTTAAAAGCCACAAAAAGCAAGGAGAATGGAGAATGGGAACCGTGCAATGATCACACCACTGAGAGATAAATACCATCTCCAGGTCAGTATACAACACTCCCCTCTACTGGATAAAACCCAGACAGATAAACTGTGTGTCAAAGGTGCAGTACCTTCTGCAACAAGTGGCCAGTTTCATCTGGTTTCCCCTCTACCACTCCTGGTAAGGAGTGGCTTCATGGCTCTGAAGTGCCAAAGGAAGTAGAGATTTACTTCTAACCCATGTTATGATGTTACAGATGTCCAGTATGGAATACAGTGGTTGGGACAGCCTTTTCAGAATGTCTCCTTCACTTTGAAGGTCTCCTTGCTCAGTTCTTCTTTCTCCCTCCCAGTGGGGGATACTTCTGGCCCAGACTTGGACTTGCTTACCCTTTAAGCAGCTCCCAAATCTTGGTAGGTATTCCTAGGCTGTCACACTCAGTGTCACAGGAAAATTACCACATAACATATGTGACAAGTCACACCTACAGTGCACAAAAGGCAAAATTATGCAGTGATGTGTCAAATGGATCATATTCCTGTGTCACCCAACATATACAGTTCATAAAAACTGTCATCTCTTTGGCAGCCAAAGGAAAGGATAAATCACAGGGCATGCAGGCTGAGGAACCAACTGGCTACAGCAGTGGCTAGCCCACTCTCAGGGCACAAACCTAATGCCCACCTTCCTCCACAAAATCTATATACTCATATATATAGGTGGACTCTCTAACTTTAAGTTGTGCCAGGTTATAAGCACCCCAGAAAACAGATCCAAACATCCACATCTGTATGTTGTGAGTTCCTCCATCTCTGGGTAACCACCAGCTCTGAGCAATTTCCCCAGTGAAGAGGAACTGCTAGGCAAGGAAGAGAAGTAGGCTAGAGGCTCAACAGCTGCTGAAGATACAAGCCTGGGACTTCAGAGTACCAGATCCAACCCTCTGCTCTGGCACTGACTTCGTGTGCACTTTGGTACAAGTTATCTAGTCTCTCTCCTCCTGTTCAATGAAACAGCAAAGCTGTTCTGCCAAACAAAGGATCATGAGAACAAGTATGTTAAACAATGCAAGTGCTTACATATCCTAATCTACACTGATGTGCTCTAGCTTAAGCACCTCAGGCAGCCCAATAAAGGCTCTACCAAGCACCTGATGAAATCACCAGATGTCCATGGATTTCAGCAGGTGGTGGTTAACCCTCTGTGAGAGAATGGGTGGCGTCTTCACCACTTGTATGGCCAAGAAATGTGTCCTGTTAAACTTCCACCTTGCACTTTGCCCTTTCTAAATTACATCTTAAAATGTGGGAAGGATCTCAATCACTGACAGCTTTGAAGCTAGAACTAGGTAACTATATCAAGAAAGCAAAGTGACAAACTGCAAGCAGCAAATAGACAATACTAAACTGGGACAATGGAGGTCTGAGTTGGGTTTTCAGCTCATTCACAGATTTCCTGCATAATCTTAGACAAGACATTCAGTTTCAGCATGCACCAGCTACTCATCTGCAAATTGAGGATGAATAATCATTCCTTTGCCCTTGCTTTCTATTTAAAGTGTAAGCTGTTGGGCACTCAGGTTTCCACTTATTGTTGACAAATCTACGTGAGCCATGAAATGTTTCTTTGAATTGCAGAGAAACTGTATTATAGATGCAGAATATCTCTACTGTTTGTAAACTGTCTAGCCTGGGTCCAGAATAGCCACATGCACTGAGCACAGCCAATATGCTCTCCTGGAACCTGTCACAGGTGCAGTAGTTGAAGCATAGCATTGTATTACAGAAGCAGGATCACTTCAGCAGCAGATTGTCCCTGTATATTTGTGTAGAGCTGTGCCCTGCTAAAGGAGATCCCCTTGATGAAGATGTACTTGAGAGGGCAGTGCAGCAATGCTGCAGCCAGCTCTGTGAAAGTCAGCTCATATAGGGAAGGAAGGGCATTATCTAGGAATTTCAAATGTCTTGTGCATTCTGGCCCTCACTTGCTGCTGCTGAGGGGAGATGTGATTACATCTGTGCAGAGCATGAGCCCTGAGCCCAACCAGGATGTTCAGGAAGTGTTCAAGTCAAGCTATCAGTGACTACAGAGAAAGTCCCTCTATGTGGTTAATCCAAGTCCGATAACAGTACGGAGCCAGGCATCACCCAAATATTCTATTCTCACTCCTTTTCTGTTTCCCAGAGACTCTCCTCCAGACTCCTCTCCTCTGACAGGAAGAGGTGGCAGAGCTCAAGTAAGATGTATTTGTTGAAGACTATACAGAACCAAGGAGCCACGTCTGCACAGAGGATTCAAGGAGATTAGGCCCACCTACTTCCTAAAGATGAGCTGCATAAGGAGAAAGGCAAAGCTTGGAACACATCCTGTGCAAACGCTGATCATGAGCATCAAGCCATTTCTATTCCTCTACCACAGGAGATGCAAGAACAAAGAAAAGGTTCCTGTGAGTGGGTTTAATTTTTTAACAAGTTACCATGTGGCTCTTGTTCCAAATTTTGGGTGTTTATCTTTGTAATGTCTATTGCAAACACTGTAATTTTCCAGCAGCCAGGTACATTGAAGGCAAAAGTACTAATAATGTGACATCATTATTTTTGTTCCATAGCAACATCCCCCCACACCCCTTACACAACAGGTTATAAGTCTGTAAAACTCTGCATTTTACAGCGCTATAAAACTCCTCCAGCTGTTATAAATATATCGTTTTAAGCGCTTGCATTTAAAAAAAATGAAACAGAAAAATACCACTGAAAAGTTCAATGCTTTTTCTTCTCTGCATTCAATTGCATTAACTTTTTCCCTGCTGGTCTCCCAGACCCACTGCTGGGCTGGCAGATTTCCACAGAGGAACGTTCAGGATGCATGCAGGCTCTTTGTTGGTAGAAAAAGTATCTATTTTACCATGGGAGATGTCCAGTGGGGGGTGAATGTTTTAGTAGAAGGATGCACCTTGCTTGTTTGCCAACATGGCAGGTGCACGTTATCTGGATGGTCCAGGGCCATTGGCAGTGGATTTGTAGATTTGGAATCCATCTCGGTGCTGGGAGATGGGATGATATAGTCACTGGTGTAACTGCTTTCTGGTTGCAGGCAAAGGGACTGGTGCTGTGAATATTGGTTATAACTCCACCTCGTGGCCCATTACACTTCTGGGACTGGGGAAAGCATGCCTTGGGACAGCATCATGACTTGGCCATGCCCTTGTTTTCAGTGATGTTTCTATTAAAAAAGCTCTTTCATTTCTGTTTTGGGTGTGTTTGTTCAAGCAGTGTCTATAAAATGATGAATTACATGTGCTCTATTTGAAACCAGTAAAAGTTTTGCCACCAATTTAAAGTTGGGAAAGACACTTCAAGTCCAATAAGCATAAATGGAGTCTCTTTCCTGAGCCCAAAGAGAGGAAAATCTCAGCCTGAGCTTGTGCATCGTTGGAAGCAGAAGCTAACTGTAGTCCTCAATCACCAGGGCCTCCCATAGTGAAGAATATTGGCTGTTGTTGCTTCTGCTTAAGTTGAAAAATTCCATAGCAGGGATTGACTCTCACTCTGTACAGTAATGAGGGTACCTGGAGCCCTGGTCTCAGCTACATATCTAAAGATGTTGCTAGAACCTAAGTAAAACTAGTATTAAATAATTGCAGTGGGTCCTGTCTGGCACCTCAGATGTGCTCTAAGATGGGAGCCCCATTTTACAGGGCTGGGAATTTTACCATCACCAGTGATGCTTCTGATTTTTTTCCTTTTTATGCATATTATTATTTATATTTTCCTTGCCAGTGCTTGAAGCCATCATGGCAGTGTATTGGGTAATGACAGGATAATTGTTTGGTTTATTGATCATTATAAACCATTCTGCATCTCTGTGTGATTTATAGCATTTAAAATACTCTCTCCTTTCCTCTCTATTCCCCTGCTATGGGGGCAGCTAAGTAGATCAAAAGCCCACTGGCTGTGAGCAATCCAATTAACAATATCAAAAAAGAAAAGACTTTGTAAATGAGTGAGTCCTTACACCACTTCTTTGATGATTTCCTATTGATCCTTCCAAGCCACAAAGAAAGTAAAATATATGCAGCAGTTAGACTTGTGAAGAAATGAAAATGCAGGAATAGGAAGGGAAGGAAGGGAAGGAAGGGAAGGAAGGGAAGGAAGGGAAGGAAGGGAAGGAAGGGAAGGAAGGGAAGGAAGGGAAGGAAGGGAAGGAAGGGAAGGAAGGGAAGGAAGGGAAGGAAGGGAAGGAAGGGAAGGAAGGGAAGGAAGGGAAGGAAGGGAAGGAAGGGAAGGAAGGGAAGGAAGGGAAGGAAGGGAAGGAAGGGAAGGAAGGGAAGGAAGGGAAGGAAGGGAAGGAAGGGAAGGAAGGGAAGGAAGGGAAGGAAGGGAAGGAAGGGAGGCAGGCCAGGTTGCTGAAGGGCTTTTTTATTCAAGACTTTGCTGTCAAGATGTGTTAACATGCCAATGTCACATTGCTGGGTCAGGACAACGGGCAAATGCAACTTACTGGTGCTCAGGCATCAGTCTAACAGCAGGCTGATGCCCTGCTGTGGGCAGTGTCCTCCAGTGGATTCATCAGAGCAGCTGATGGAGGCATAGCTCATCATTACAGCAGCCAGCCCATTGTCACCCTGTCTCCATGTCCCAGGCCAGAGAAGATGCTGAGGCTATCCATTACATCTGCAGTTTTATCTAACCATTTTCTGCCAGCTAGACTGAGATACTTTTATTTGTGCATGCAGCTAATGTTCTAGATGCTTAATCTTGTGGTGTGCACTTACTCAACCACCAGATAACCCCTCCAACTTCCTACTTAACACAGTTTTACCCACTTCTCCAGAAAAAGTATGTGGCACCATTTTAAAGTCAGTACAGTACCGATGCCAGGAATTTTCATGCATTTGTACCTGAAATTACAACAATTTCCTCTGCAGAACCAGGATTTTCAGCTGCAAGGTGTAAGTAGATGTCAGCATGTCACAAGCACCCTGCTATTCACACACTGCTAAACAGTATGAGGTGTCCCAGTGGAAAGAGAAGGGGATCACAGTACAAAATAAGCATATAATCATTGGAATAGGTGGTACTTGCCTGAATCCCACTTGGAAATACTTGAAGAGACAGGAATTGGCTCATTTACATCTTGAAAAATTACAAGAACGTTCTGGGGCTTGAGGAAACCACTAAGAAATGAACAGGGAGCCAGAAGAGGTTCCTTATCCACTTTAATCTTTATCTATGTGTTTATAAGGAGATCCTCACTGGAATTTCTATCTGTCCTTTCAGCAAATTGTTAGGAGACAATAGGAAAAGAGAAGGGAGGTAAGTTGCCCCTTGGCCATCTTTTTGCAGGTTACTGATCCACTAGATAGAGATCCAGTAATGTAGAAAAGTGAGGCAGGGGAGAGCTCCTTGGAAGAGCCCTTTCTCCACCTGATGTTGCCATGTGAATGATGGGGTTGGGACTCTCCTGAGCTAGTTCCTCTCTGCAGGTATGTCTACAGTGCAATCAGGAATGTGATTGCAGCACAAAGCGACATCCTTCAGCTATAGACATATGTAGACAGCATACATAGCAAAAGCAGTGCAGGCACAGAAGCACAGTGTGGCTTTATCCTATCCATCTCTTTATTAAAGATGGGAGCCTCCTGTGAAAAGCTTCCATTGTGCCCCCATTCTGACTGCCATCTGGTTGAAGATGGCTTGGTTACACCTGTATACCACTGTCAAAAAGCTGGGAAAAGATTCTGGATGGAGCCTATTTATTTCTTCACAAAATATAAAAATAAAACATCATCATCATGTTCATTTAACCTTCCAGGATGGACCACCATGGCATGCCAATATATACATATATGGGTCAATTTGAATATAGCTTATAGTTCCCAATCACTCTTAGATTCTGCATTAATATCTCCTCACATGAGTTTATTTGACAGCTCTTAACGAAGCCTTTATTCCCCTGCAGTACTCATGATCAAGATCAGTCCTGATTTTTCATGTCCCTTCACATTCAAAAGCAACTTTTCTCTTTTTCAAGGTTTACTTTTCCTACCATGAGACACAGGCATGACATAATCAAGAAATCCAAACCATGAGCACCTGACAGAAGATTTTCTCTGAAATACAGAACTACTTTGTAGCAATCAATAAAGCACTAGAGTAAACCCAAGCCTGCAGTGGAAATTCCTCCAGCTAAAATTGAGCTTACCATCAGCTCAGATGCCATCAATGGAGAACTTAGAAGTATGCATCAGAGAAGAAAGTATTCAGTTATCATTATACCAACTGCATCAGTCTCTGGTTGCCTTTGAAAATTCCAATCTGCTAAATATTCCCAATCCATTGTTGGTTTCCCCCCTCCTTGCCTAGGATTTAAAGGAAAAGAAGTGGCAACAGATGTGTTTGAAGTTCTACAGAACAGACATATCTGCAAAATCTGCCTGTTATGTAGATGTAACACTTCCCAGCAAAGTGAGACTGTGCCATCAAATGGGAAGAAGCTTTGGATGGAAAGGTCCCAAGCATAGAGGACTGCTCCAGTTTATTCCACTGGGCTACTTAGAACAATATTGGAGTCATAAAGAAGTCTCCAGAAACAGCACGAATCAAACCCTGTTGGTTTGAACTCAGTGGAAGGGAAATTTCAGTCCCTTGAATGGTTTCATAATGCATCAGGGCACATCAGAAGCGAAGGAAACAGTCTGGCAGAATTGCATTAATTTTCATGAACCCAGCAGCCCTGGAAAATCATGAAAACTGCAACATAATGAAAGCCTGGAAGGGAAAAACCTGCCCTCTTCTTCACTGCTGGAGAATCTGAATGCGGATTCCATCAAAGGAGAAAGTCTGAGAAACCACAGCAGGCATAAAAATTAACCCTTTGGCTCATGAGACAGCAGGGTTGAGGAGTCACCATTCTCCTAGTTACTAGTCTGCCAAAAGAGATAAACTCCTGTGTGAGGGCTGGCCATCTCTATGCAATTAGACCTTAGCACTCTGCATGACACAATGAACTGCTGCCAGCAGGAATTAAGGAAGACATTTTCTTCTATCTTCACAGTGTTCATCTCCTGCCCTCATTTCAGGGTCTGTCTCACCGATTTTAGTGGGAACAGGATGCATGTGTTAGATTGATAATGTCCTAGATGGATGAATGATGCTTGCAACAAAGCAAACAAAAATACACTTCCTTGCTCCTATGTGAAGTGACAAAAATGAGCCTCATGTGCAAACTCCTGCCAGATTGTGTCAATGGGCTTATCCTTTCAGATACATCAATCTCATGTATTTTATTCAAAAGCTGCACCCCTGAGCACAAAAAGCAGGAATTCTACATGTAACTTCTATTGCCACAGCACAGAAGAATAACTTACATTCTGAAGGCTAACAAATGAGGGTTATCAACTACTTCACGCCTGCCTCGTGTGATGAAGGAAGTTACACCCCTGAATGTAAGCACACATTGCAATCTGCAGGGCCTACAAATGCACCTTCGTTTCATTCCTGCCTTTGCCGGTTGTGAAGCAGCCAGCAATTAGCTAACAGCAGTTGCTCTTCCGGGAGCTTTGCTGACATCATCTCCAATGCCAGGGAACAAACAAAGCTCTTTTTGCAGGATAAAAAGCACAACATGCATTGAGGTTGTTGTTGTTAAACAAAAATAACCAAGCTAATTTCAGCTTCATTTAAAAGCATGGGAAATAATCATTGCTCAGTGAATGGGAAAAGGACAAAATCAGTACAGAGAGAAATCATTTGCAGGGTCGTGAGAGACTTCTACAAGGGAAGAGCACTGAAACTATTTTTAATATTACTCAACAGTGCCCTTTAAATATCTACTGCTCCCTAGAACAAGGTTTTGGGAATCTTTCAATTTAAAGAATTTCTCCATATGAATATTTTTTCCATTTTTCTGCCCTTACATAATAGACATTTACAGTTAAATAACATCATTATTTATAAAGCCTTGTTTGATCGAGTTACTTATTCTCCTCAAAAATTTTTATCCCTCTTGGAAACCCACTCAGAATGGCAGACCATCAGCACACTAGATGCTGTCCATTCACACACGAAGAGACATCCCTGATTTAACTGGCATGGTAAAACTTTGGCAGATAGGCAAGTAAGACACAGAGAAATTATCAGGCTTGCTCCAGTTTGTCTGGAGTACCAATCAGGGAGAAGGGATTGCAGCCTCAGCTGCTGAACCACTGTCCAGTGCCTTAACCACAAAACCAACATTTTCACAAGACTTTGACCCTAATCACACTTGAACAAGCCCAGAACTACTTCACTGTCTCAGTGCAGCATCCCCAAGAGATGCTACTGTAACCCTAAAGATCATTGTGCTCATAATGATCAGCGTCCTGCTGACCACAGCCTACCTCATTCACTTTCCTCCTGGTCATAGCATTTCCCATCTGCTGGCCTCCAGACAGCTTTCTCAGGAGCAGAGCGCTGGGACTTTTCACTGCCCTGCATTGCAAACACAAGCACTGATCATAAACAGGTATCGGCCCTCAGCTCCTGTTTATGACAAGGCCTCCCTTGACCTCCCACCTGCTGTACAAAGACAGGGTTGGAGTCAAATCCTCCAGCAGTACAAAACTGAGCAGGGCCTTGGCCATTAAGCTACAGGAACACCCTCGGGCAGGGTGTTCACAGGGCAATTGACCTCTCCAATGGCCAGTGCAATGTGATTATTCTCCCATTTCCAGAGGAGGTGCTGCTAACCCTCCTGAGGGGTGGGCTGGGATAGTTTCTTCCCTCAGGGAAACTACTGCCCTTTGTCCCTTCAAGGGCCCTGACGCCGACCTCCCAGCCAGGGCCCTACTCCCTCTCCACATGCCCCGCCCATAGAAGAACCAGGACTCTCCCGCTCAAGCCCACCTCTGGCTGTGCTTCCCGCGCTTCCCCACTCCCTCTGCCCGGGCCGGGCTGCCTCCCAGCACTGCCTCAAAACTCACGCAGGCCTGACCAGCTCCTCTTCTATGACAGGTACCTCCATGCTCCTCTGTCCTCTTCTCGGGTGTAGCTGCTCTCCTGAAAGTGCTGCACATACAGCCTCGGGCCTCTCCCTCTTTCCAGGGCCTTTCCTTTCATGGCTGACCCCTTTTAAGGGACTGTTCCTCTCAGGGCTCTCTGACTCTGAGCAGCCATTCCCTTCAGAGTCCTGGGACTTTCTTGTCATGTTTGAGAATCTGTTCCCCTCCGGGTGCTGGGCCTCTCTTCCCCTCATGGTTCCGGGGCTGTCTCCCCCTCTCTGGAGAGCCGTTCCCCTCATGGTTCTGGGGCTGTCTCCCCCTCTCTGGAGAGCCGTTCCCCTCATGGTTCTGGGGCTGTCTCCCCCTCTCTGGAGAGCCGTTCCCCTCATGGGTCCGGGGCTGTCTCCCCCTCTCTGAAGAGCTGTTCCCCTCATGGTTCCGGGGCTGTCTCCCCCTCTCTGGAGAGCCGTTCCCCTCATGGTTCCGGGGCTGTCTCCCCCTCTCTGAAGAGCCGTTCCCTCACGGTGTGAGGGCTCTCACCTAAGCCGTCCCTCAACTGAGGCGGGAGGAGGGGCCCGCTTGGCCACTAGGCCCTCACAGAGCTGGGCCAAGGGCCTGGAGCGACCCCGCAGCTCAGGAACAGGGTCTGTGAGTACATTTGCACAGCTGAGTAACCGTGACGTGCCCTGGCACAGGTGAAGCAGGAGCAGCGTTAGGGATGGATGGGTGGGTGGGCGGACAGACAGCCGAGGAGGGAGAAGTCCCTCTGGAGGTACGGGGTGTGCAGCGTAAGCACTGAAGTGTGGAGTGGGTGTCAGGGAGAAAATGACCGTGTGTTTATGTAATGTTATGCAAATGGATGTATATTTATGCAAATTTGTGTTAAGTGGATTCTACTGATGCTCTGGTTTCAACTATTGGTAGCTATGTGCTAATACATATAATACATACTTATATATACTCCTGCAAGCCGCTGTGATCCAACCAGGATGTTATTACACATGCAGACATAGTGCTGTCTTTTAGGCAAGACAGAAAACTAAAGGATCCCCAACTGTTTACAGTTTTAACATGGCTGTTAGGTGTACTTGATCTGGTGTTCTGGCCATATTCCAGTGAGTATAATTATACCTCATCTACCTACTCCAGCTCTCCTGCCAGCTTTACCTGGTAAAATGTTTTTCTGTTTTCTTCTGGTACGTGGTATTAAATATCTACTGTTACCCCAGAGACTAATACATGGGTTAGCTGTTCCCCATGTCTAGAATGTGAGCTTGGAAGGTTCCAGGGATTGTGTGTTTCCCCTTTCTGTGACCCAAAGGGACATGGAAGGGTCACTGAGATGCCAGCAATTTTAATTCATGTGATGAGTATTCTCCTGCTTCAGTGCTGTCTTATCAAGGTACCCAAAGTTGTTTCTAATTTGCAGGGAAGTTTATGTTCTAAGCCTAGAAATGTGAAATTGATTTGTAGCTCATCCTTCCAACTCAGGATGCTCTGGGATTCTGTGATTCTCTCTATATAATATATATTGAATAATATATGAATGTATGGAAAGCAACTCTGTAACCAAAGAATCAATGGCTGTTGTTAAGATATTGAATTAAGGATGTGACAGAATTAAGGTGGTAAAGAAAATCTCTGGAATTATTGTTGTGATAAATATAGGTCTTGAAACATGCAGAGAGACTGATTGAGGCTTCCCTTCAGTGTTGAGGCTGCTGGGTACCAGTGTTCAGACAGTATCAGGAGTGTGATGTGGCAGAGGACTACAAAAGGCCTGATCAAGTGTTGTTGAAAGTGACATCAGCAGAGCGCAGCCACTTGTAAACTGAAGAGAACCAAAAACCTCTCCCTTGTCTCATCAATTGAAGTTGAAATAAATTGTAAACAATACTGAGTTGAGGGATTTGATTTGATTCAGAGTTTCAGAGCAAATATTAAATAGCCTAGAAAGTGGAGTGCATGCCATGTTTTATATTCATAAGAGTGGTTTTCTATGTGCATTAATTTAGTTGCATAATGAGTGTCTAAAATCTTCCTTTTCCCCAAAAGCACTTTTAAAAATTGCTACTAAATTTCCAGATATTCCTATGTGCTCTCTAAAAGGAAATAAAAATGCAATTACAGGGAACTGCTAATTTCCTCAGGACTAGAACACACAGGAGGATGGGTCATAACTGTAGCTGCTCCCAGTCTGCTTGGTAGGTCTGGACAAGTCGACTCTGTGTGCTTCTTTCCCTTTTTGTAAAAAGAAAATGCTATCTCTAACCTTTGAAAGGCATTCCAAGGCTTAATGGTAAAAAGTGTTGCAGAAGTGTCAGATACTATAAAAGATGTACAGGATTTTAATTTTAAATAAGTAAGAGTTGAGACATTAGAAATTAAAGCTGTACTGACTTCCTCAGATCGTGTGTCAAGCACTTTTTTATTTTTTGAAATGGCTTACAAAGCAAATTGTTTTGTGGGAATGGGAGTGATGTTTTCCAACAAAAAAAAATAGGATATTAGTCTTTGTTTCCATTAATTTATTTACTGCTTTAAGGAGATAGGCTTTGGGTTATTTTCCTAGGGGAAAAATCTTAAATTACTTTTTTGTTCATTATAGATTTATTTTGCATCTTTCTGTCGTGTAAGACATTCTTTTAATTCAGAAATTTTTACAATCAGCATCTTATTTAGTATTTTCTTAAAACTTTTATATTTATTTTTTAGCTTTTGAACTCTTATATACTGAAAATGTCTTTAAAGGCACTACAATTCACCTATTCCAGCTGAACAGTTTTAATCACAGAATCCCAGAATCCCAGGGGTTGGAAGGGACCTGGAGAGCCCATGGGGTCCAACCCCCTGCCAAAGCAGCTCCCCAGCTCATATTGCACAGGGCGGCATCCAGACGGGGCTGGAATCTCTCCAGAGATGGAGACTCCACACCCCCTGGGCAGCCTGTCCCAGGGCTCCCTCACCCTCACTGGGGAAAAGTTCTTCCCCATCTTGCTGTGGAACTTCTTATGCTCCAACTTGCAGCCATTGCCCCTTGTCCTGTCTCCACAGACACTGAAAAGGGGCTTCCCATTCCCCCTGCATCCCATCCTTCAGATATTGATAAACATTCATAAGGTCCCCCCTTAGTCTTCTTTTCTGGCAATAGAGATACCCTGACAACAGTGTGGATTACCAGAGGCTGATTACCAGAGCCTTAGCTACATAAATGGAAATTCCTGATTAGATTTATAGCACTTCCTTGGAAACTAAGGCAGGATTTGGGGTAAGCTATTTAACAAATTGTCATTGATATTGACACCTCTCATAATTTTATTATGTCTGGGAGTCCTTAATGTTTTCCTTAAAGTGATGTAATTGGGAGTCTCCTGAACCTCAGCTTTTGCTTTTTAAGAGAGTGTATTGCTAAAGCTGATGCCAGCTTGCAGCCGTGGTTGGCGTGTGCCACGAGCCTTGGGAAGTCAGAAAGGATTATAAAGCAGCTGTGGTATATGCACACAGGCAGCAATTCTGTGGCAAATGGGAGCTGGTCCCCTGGAACAGAAAAGTAAACTCTGTGTCGGTGCTGTGCTGCATAGCTGTGTCCTCTGCCTTGCCCTGTGCAGCCGTATTTGGCTTGGTGCTGAGCAGTCAGCAGGAGCTGGAGCCTTCCTTGGCATGCTGCTGGGTGCTGCGGCTGCCTCAGCCTGCTGCCCGGGGGGTGCTGGTTCGAAGGCTGACAGGCAGCTTGAATGCTGCTAAGATCCCTTTTGCCTATTTCTTCACTGGAATGATTTTCACAGCGGCTGAAATACTTCCTCAAAAGTCATATTCTTTGCTGAGATTTGTCTTGGATTACTGCGATGATATGCAATATATTAAAAGGATTTGCCTCGTGTTGTGATTGGCCTCCATCCTGGCCAACACAGCAGGGCTTGAGCTTGGTTCTCTAGAATTAACAACTGTGAGCTGCTGTTGTGTGAGCTTCAGGCTCTAGCAAGCCCATATTCTCTGTGGTTGGGCACAGAGGGGTCTTGGAACAAATGCTCACCCTTAGGTTACACCGTGACATTTTGGTTCCTCCTCCCCAGGGGTTTGTTTCTTAGACATTCCCAGGTATTTACGTACAGAAGGGTCTTGCCCTGGGGTGTCACCTGTGACATTTGGATTTGCTGGAATAGGGAAATGGCTCATTTCACAGGTTTGTCCTTTTTAAGAGTTTAAGGACGTACATGTATTAAATGTGAACCTGTCATCAGTGTAGAAGAGAATACCACTGAGACAGCAATGCTGTGCTGAATTGCACTGGAAGCTGAGAGCCAGGTTCTCTGGGATTCCAATTCTTTGGCCCGTTCTGTTGCATTACCCTGTGCAAATCACTACAGCTACAAGCAGGCGTGGGTTCTCTGCACATTTCAGCTGCAATTAGGCACATGCTGATTTCGCTGGGCCATATTCTTCCTTGTCCTAGCAGAGTTCACCTCTTCATTTCCCAGCCTCATTTTGTCTGTTTGGAAAGTCTGACACGGCCCTACTCTGCTGCAGAAGGCACTGGAAAGACCTAGATAGAGAGGCTATTAACGCTCTTTATTTTACTCACCTCCCAGGGGTCTAGGAGAGTTAATGTCTGCACAGTGCCTTGGCAAGTGTAAAAGTGCATAGCTTCATTATATATTGATTTATGTGCAAGAAAACTACACAAAATAATAAAACATGCAATGTACTCAAACTGGGCTGTAGGCAGAGGGGAGAAACATCTTAAATCTAATCTTAAAACATGGTCATGTGAATGAAGTAGAGTAAGGTGGGCTTCCCACCAAAGCCAGCACAAATGGGAAAAGGTCCTATATTTGGAAATAGCACAGGGCCCAAAGGGGGCTGCCTCTAGATGAGAATTCCCATGTGGAGACAGCAACACGAATTAAATTAGAACAGATATTAGAGCTCTGGGCCAGATTCATATCCTCACTGCAGCAAAGTAAACCGGAGAAACACTGGCACAT
Organism: Gallinula chloropus; assembly: GCF_964237585.1. Lineage (NCBI taxonomy): Eukaryota > Metazoa > Chordata > Aves > Gruiformes > Rallidae > Gallinula > Gallinula chloropus. The sequence continues at coordinate 20,717,185 of NC_140097.1, forward strand.
CGCTGATGTAACGCCAGCCTGAGTGAGAGGAGAATCAATCCACAGGTAATAAGGTCAGTGTCAGTGCTGCCTAGGGTTTCATCCTGTGCTTTGTCCTAATTATGAGTAGATTAATGGCATGCTAAAATACAAAACAGATTTATGAGCCATTGCCATCTTCCTCTGCATTGTTGTACAGCTGACTCAACAGTGCTCTTACTCCTTGGATAGAAGGTCAACTTAGGTTTTAGTGAGCTAGGGTTGGGGCTCAGGCTCTGACATGCTGCCTAACTGAATGCTGCTAATGGGATAAATGCTAAACTGAAGTAACTCTGTTCTCCCTGTGTCCTCTCCAGTGAGATATTTGAGATCCCACAGCACATCTTGAATAAAGGATAACTCTATGTGTGTAGCCAGCATTCTTTCTTCATTGCAAAAGACTCAGACCAGCTTATAGGTGAAGTCAGCAGAATTGCTTCCATGTTCTCTTGCAAAAAAGTATCTTTCCAGACCAAAACCTCTGATGGGAAAGGAGCAATGTGTACAAGAGGCAATGTTACGTGTTGATCATTGATGAAAATAAGGAAAGACACTGTGGTGAGATTACCATGTACTATTGCTTGAGGAGTATTTACTGAATGTAGTATACCACTAACAGTGCCTTGCCTTTTGGGGAAAGAAAATAGGATGATGCACAAACCAGATGACCAGCTGGGAGATTTCATGGATTCTCTTCTCTGTGTTGCTACTAATGGGCTGTAGGAAAGTCCTTTCATCTCTCTGTCTCTGTTTCATGACCAGTAAAGAGCAATAATAATAATCTGCTGTTTTTCAGCCTGGCTGTGAAACTTGACCTGCCACTGTTAACAAAATGCTTTGACATTCTCAAGTGGGAGGTGAGATGGGTTCAGCTGCCTCTTCACTCTGAGTTGTCGATTGCCAGAAAGTAGGATGTCTCAAAAGAAAGATCACCTAATACTTCTCTTGTTTATTAGATATATTTCCTTACCCCCAACCCAAGGAAGACGTTCTGTTCTAGACTTTTCATTCTACATTTGGCAAAAATCACAATCACTTTCTAGCAAAACTTTATTGTCCAATTTTTTTCATCAACCTATACAGCTTTTACCTCAGTGGACATCTGTCTTTTAAAGAAGTGCTGCAGATTTGCTTTGCTCTCTGTCTTCATTGTAGCAGCCTCTTTTGGGGTAAAATTCTCACAAGCAGGAATTTACCTGAAGACCTAAGTCCAGACTCTGGTGCTAACCCTTTCAAGAGGAGCTTGCACACCTCTGAGAAGAGGGAGCATGCCACTGGTCACTGCATTAGGTCCTGGTACCTCTGGGCTTGGATCCATTTGTTTCTTAGCAAATTTCTCATCCTCCACCAGAGAAGATGCTGGTTGGATAGGATTGACAGAGTAACTTTTGCTCCATGTATATAATCCATATATTGTGACAGAGAAACACCAGGGTGATGACAGTAAAACAGCTTTGTGATAAGATTTTCTCAGTTCCTCTGTGCTGCTGGGATGCAGCTATAAAATCAGCGGGCAGGTAGAAGAACTTTTTTCTCATGGGACATCAGATGTGCATCACAGTGTTTGAGATACTCCAGAGAGTTATATCCCAATAACTTTTCTTCTGGGCTCAAGGCTAACTCAAAATCTGCTGTTACTTTAGGGACAGTGTGGGAAAAGTAGATGGGCATGGCACCCACAGCCCTCTGGATGCAACACCTGAAATCTCACGTGTCTGCTGGCCCCTGATCCGCCTGATAGACTGCAGCAAGACTGCTCCTCTTGGCATCAGCATCTCCCTGCTCATTGCCAAAGCTGGAGTTCTGTAAACAGATCTCATCCTGGCATATGTTATACTGCCATACAGGCAACACTGTTCTAACTGATTAATAACAAGCAGCTTGATAGGATTTGGGGAGGCACTGGAGTAATTAGTAAGATAAGGGCAGGTTTCTTTGTGCTGCACTTTCACGGATGACAAAAGCTTTCCCCCTGAAGAGTTTCACTGATAAATCTGTATATAATAATAATATTAATAATAAAACCTTTTTGGTAAAGTGCAAGTTAAATATTCCTTTTGGGAATAAGAGGAAAGGAAGTGTTCAAGCTGTGGTACTGATGGGAGGCCAGGAGAATGGAAGAGGAGAGTAAGATATGTCAAAGCTGTGCTGCTGCTAGGGAAGCACCTTCTATTCTGCCTCTGCTGAGAGCAAGGTTTGGGGTTTAACCTCCAAACAGCTCACCTTGGTAGGCACACTGGCAGGGCTGACCATTCAGTGCTTACAGCCCGGGCAGTTCATGTGTCACCAGGGCACAGCCTGCTGATGAGGGGGATTGCTGTCCTGCCCTTCCACAGAGCCGCTCCCACTCCCACTCATCCAGAGATCAATAACATCCAGACTGTATGGGGCAAGTTCCAGCTTCCACATAACGGGCTGTTTAGCTGCTGGTGGCAGTGGGATCATAAATACTGAATATTCCTTATTTATCTTCTCAGCAGGCACAGCTTCTGTTAGCTGTAGCGAGACATGATGAGTGTGGGTCTGACTCGTACAGAGTAAGTGACCAGGTATCAAAATTGGGGAAAAAATAGGCTACAAGTGTTGCCAAAGTGACAGCTGCTCATTTACTAAAAATATCTCTTAATATTGCTGGAACTTTTAAAATAATCTCATTTATATGGAGTATTCCTCAGTAATTGAAGCTGTCTCTTTTTTTATTAAATAGAAAGGTTACAAAAAAGTTTATTGATGTTTTGAGAGCGATTCCTCTCCAGAGCACCTTGACTGTTCTGAATAGGAGTTTACATGATGCAAACCCCTAAATGCCAACAGTGAGATGAGGAAACCTGCAGATTCTTGTAATTGTAAATGCAATAGGCAAGCCTTTGGGCTATTGCATCCCCTTTCTGGAGATCATTGTTGTAAAGCTCAAAGTGTTGTTTAGCCCTTGGTGTTCTCATTTATTTCCACAGCTTTTTCTGAAAGCAGAAGTTTGAAAAATGAAAGTCTTTCAAGAATAATCACTCTCTAAACACTTAATGCTGCTGTGACAGCACTGTCTATCACTCAAGATTTAACTTTGGAAATCCACATAACATAGAGGAAAAAAAAAAACCCTTTTCCAATTAGCCAGGACTGGAGGCAGATTAGTTCTTCAATGCAGCATTGAGAGATGCCAGGGTGTGTATTAATGGGCCACAGGAGCTGACTTCTGACCATAATTCTGACTGCATTGGGTGGCGCATAAAATGGAGACCGCAGCTCTCCTGCCTAGAGATGCAGAACTAGCTAGTTAATACGAGCTCCCCTCGGGTGTATCTCACAGGTATTAGTGATCTACAAACCTGTCAAGTACGAAATATGTCATCCTCATTCTTTTATATAGATGGGGAAGTTGAGGTGTGGAGAGGTTAATAGTTTGCCCAAGGTCACACCGTTCCTTTGGCAGCCCTGAAAAAAGCACCCATGCCTTCTGGCTCTGGTTTTATGGGCACGTGCACACATTCAAGTCCCAGCTGCAAAGTCCCTTGAACAAACTTTCTCCCTTTTTGTTTCATTTTTGGGGCCTGATTGGCATGCACCTTCATGATCAGTGGAGTTGCAAAATTACCAGTCTTTAAAATCCTTTCTGGTGTAGTGCTCTTCATTAGAACAAAGAGATGGTTTTCTCCAGTCAGCAAGATTTTGGTGTTCAGATCCACGGTGGAGCAAGGCTTGGAGCAGTTCTTGCATCAAGAGTTTAACATTGCTTTTTTCCAGATATGTAGCACAGACTTCTATCACTTGAGCTAACAGGGTACCTTGTTATACTGCTATATGTCATATGTTCCTGACATTAAAGGATGCAGAATAAAGAGATAATCAGATGCACACTGCCAGGAAATTTCACAATCCTGGCTGACAATGGATGATGCAGGAGGGATGAGTTCAGCTTTAGGTCTGTGTTATAGTTCACTCTCAGTCAGTTCTCTCTCTCTTGAACTCTCCACTATATCCCAGCTTTTCTCCTGATCTCCTTTTTCACTCATTCCATCAACAAGAAAAATCCCATCAGTTCCAACTCACCTTCCAAATTTCCATCTCCCTTTTAGTTTGTAGTCAGCCTGGGCTTTCTTTTTCTCTGAGCCTTCTTTTGACCTCACACACCTCATCTTCTGCCATCTACTTATCCCATAATCTGACTTCTTCCCTCTGCACTTCCAGACAGTCCTGGTGTTCTTTCTCCCACCCTTTAGCTCCCCACTTTAGCTCTGGTCCCTCCTATTACTGGACTACATTTTTTTCCTGGAGATAGCAAAAGACACATTCCCATCCCTGGTGTGCTATGTGAGAAAGAGTTGAGCAACCCTAACTGTAGGCATTGCTACCAGTAATACATGTTTGTATTTTATTTAGGCACACTATATTCTTTCAGAAGAACTGGATCTAAGGATTACAGGACATCACAGGCTGGTTTGTGTTGGAAGGGATCTCAAAGCCCACCCAGTCCCATCCCCTGCCATCCCTCAACTAGCCCAGGTTGTCCAAATTCCTGTCCAACCTGACCTTGAACCCTTCCAGGGATCCAGGAGCAGCCACAGCTTCTCTGGGCAACTTGTGCCAGTGCCCCATCACCCTCACAAGGAATATGATTCTTTCTAATATCTAATCTAAATCTGCTCTCCTTCAGTTTAAAGCCCTTCCCCCTTGTCCTGTCATTCCCTGCCCTTGTAACTTGTAACCAACCTCTCTCCAGGTTTCCTGTAGCCCCTTCAGGTACTGGAAGGCTGCTATAAGATCTCCCCAGATCCTTCTCTTCTCCAGGCTGAATAATCCCCATCTCTTTCAGCCTGTCTCTAGAGCAGAGGTGCTCCTCTGATCATCTTCATGGCCTCCTCTGGACTCCCTCCAACAGGTCCATGTCTGTCTTGTACTGGAGAGCCCCAAGCAGGATGCAGTACTGCCGGGAAGGGGGTGTCTCACCAGAGCAGAGGGGCACAATCCCCTCTCTTGACCTGCTGGTCATGCTTTTTGTGAATCAGTCCAAGACACAGTTGGCTTTCTGGGCTGCAACCACACATTGCTGGCTCATGTTGAGCTTCTCCTCCACCAACACCCCCAAGACCTTCTCCTTAGGGCTGCTCTCCATCCGTTCTCCACTCAGCCTGTAGTTGTACTGGGGATTTCTGCAACTCATGTGCAGGACCTTGCACTTGGCCTTGTTGAACTTCATCTGGTTTGCACAGGCTCACCTCTCCAGCCTGGTGAGGTCCCTCTGGGTGTCTGATGCCTTCAGCTTCTTCAGTTTTCTGAGACAGAGATAGCAGTACTGATCAAGCTACTGCAGAACTGTATTGCACCAGGACTCATTCGCGTTCAGTAGGGTGACACTATAGCTTTGGCTTCTCCTGCTGGTTTTGATAGGAAAGGTAGTTAGTTATATTTTGCACCTCTGCTTGCTTCCAAGAAGCTATTGCACTGCTGAGCAAAGATGAGCCTGCAGTTCCTGTACCTACTGTGTTGCTTTTATTAGGACTACTACATTAGAGCCTTGGTGACCAGACAAAAAATAGGACACAGCTGAAATGCTTCCAGGGAAAGGGAGCGTCACAGAAGAGGATAGCAAAGCAGAGCATGGATTCTACCTTTCATATGTCTCAAGCTACTGTTGGAACTACAGGGCCAGATTCCCTGTGGCAGGGTGGTTGGAGCTCTGTGATCCTTGGGGTCCCTTCTAACCCAGACCATTCTATGGTTCTATGATTCCCAAGCTTGCTGAAGCCTCTTTTTCTTCAGAATGCAGGAACAGGGGTTGAATTAAAATCTGGCTGTCAGTGGGAGAACATAAGCCACCAAGACAGTGATACTTTCTTTGTTTTGGTTTGGTTTTTTCTCCCTGAAGTCCTAACTAATTTTATACTGATTAAAGATGTGGGTTTTACACTTTGGATAGTCCCTTGAATTGGTTAAATAGCATAAATTGTGTAAGTGTTGCTTCTATAAAATTGGTGAGACCAACTTAAAGAGCACAAGGGCCAGTTTGGTCTGTGTGCATTCCCTAATTTCCTGCAAGAAATGCCAGTAAGGATACCAGATCAAAGAGAATTTTGGATGTGAATTCTGATTACTGCAGACCAAACTACGATATAGAGGGCACATAAAACTTCCATACAAAACCATCCAAACATTAAACTGTTTGTAGGTGGGTTTGGTGAGAGTGGTCAGAAACATTGGGGTGTTTTTCTTCATCTCTCAGATGGGGTAACCCACTTTTAAACCCCTTTATGTAGTTAGTGATAGGTACACTGACTGTTAGTATTGCAGTTTCTCACACACCACCTGGCCAACATTTGCCTATTTGCTTTTGCTTCAAGTTACTACCAGAGATTTAATTGCAGCAGACAGTCCATGGACAGAGTAGAGGGACAGGCATTGAGGTACACTGAGGCTGGTTCTCATGGGGAAAAGGAGTAGTCTTCTCCCCAGTGCCGGGAATTGACACAGAAGTCGCAAACTAATGCTCCTACATCACTGAGGAGAATAAACAAAGACCACATTGGCTAAGAAGAGAAACTCTGATAAATACCAAAGGGGTAGAATTATAGTCTAGGGTTAGGTCATTAGTTGCTGGGCAATGTGGATCCTCTTAACCACTGATCATTTTATAGCAGATACACATCAAAACTGCCAGCTAATTGTAAATATTAGCTTATTTTATGTAAGAAAACTGCTGTCCAAAGCTAATATGTTTGTCATCACTAAATAGGTGCCAGTTAGAGCTACTGACTGTAGAAGTTAGGGCTTAGATAGAAGTACTCTTCTTTGGGGCCAGGGGGTGTGCTAGATGCTCTTCCAAGGTCTCTTCCAGTCTTACTTGCCAAGACTCCGTGATGTCTAATGTAATATCATAAAGCCTTGCTATTCAAAAACTGTTAGAGCTCTGAATTTCACCCACTTGGGTTAAAAATGAAAAATTGCTTATTCTTCAGGTTTGCATCCTGGGTTCCAACACCGTGAACTTGATGTGGCTGCATGAGAACCCTGAAAACAAGGAAATGCCCTTTTTTTCCTAACAGAAGCTCCAGCTACTACACAAAGTACCATAAAAATTGCTGCCACTGTTTGAGCATAAAACAAATCTCTTGAGGTCTCTTTAGGAGGGGTAGTATAAGAGGTATAAGTTCCTGTATCCAAGAACTACCAAGGGAGTGTGAGAGTTCTGGCACATCAGGCTTTCCTTTGCAGCTAATCAAATGGTCTGAACATAGTGCTGTGATGGTCTGAGCAGAGTGAACCCCAAGGCTGAAGTGCACTCCTCACTACTGCAGTTTTTATCCCTGCCCAGAGAGGTGGTCCAAAAGTGGAAGATGAGAAAGCAGCACTCCAGCTGAGATCGTTCTCAAGTCGTTCTTCCATGCACATGTGTTTTCTCCAGACTTCCAAGCCCCTGGCTGCAGCCCGTACCCCACCCTCCTGCAGCACCACTGCTTCCTGCCAGGCCTTGTCCCAGAGCCAGCTCCCAGGGGGCTGCCTCCGTGCAGGCCGCGTTCTTGTAAGGAAGCCCTTGACAAACAAACACAACACTTGCCAAAGAGCAGGTCATTTTCCAACAGCTCAGGAGAGAGCAAGCAGTGATGGGAAGACCTGTTAATTACTGTTTGAATGGAATTTGGTCAGGGAAGTAGGAGAGAAGGAAACTGAGCTAATTTGCAGACACAGACCAACTGTTGTCGATGGGCTACGTACAGCTCACAGAGCTCTGGAGTGAGGTGTCTTTGTGCCTTGAAGACAACACCAATGTGAACTTTGTACCTTAACTTCAGCTTGCCAACTCCCATCCAGATAGACAGTGCAGAGATGGGCAATGGGCAACACGCAATTCAAGATGAATTGTAGGTGAAGCCATTTCTTGGGTGGAATCACACAGATTATAGACATTTGTTACTGCAGATGTGGCAAGGTAAAAAACTGCTAATTGGTTACACACACTGTTCACACCAAACTGATTGGTTAGTGAATATAATGGGTTCTGATAAGCATCTCATATAGCCAAACATTGATAGTTTACCTGTGATGTCTAAAGGCATCCACACACCGGCTGTTTTGACCATCTATTCTGGCTGGTTCTTAACATGTTCCATTACTCCCAAATACCTTCCCATAACTACTTCTTGGTGTAGGGCAGTCTGTACCCCTGTCATCAAGGCCACTGTGTTTTGAGGTGGTGATTATCAGCATGAGGAACTTTCCTGCCTCATGGGAACTCGAGGGTATTGTCAGGGGCTGTGTCTTTGGTGAAAGGCTGCTGGCAGGCCTGCTGCCTTCCCCGACAAGATGATGCATACTGGGAGGAGTTGGGCACATTTCAGAATGAGCAACCCTACCCAGCTTTCAGCAACTCTCTTCCATCTCCAGCTTTGCTCATTAGACAGCTGGAGTGGATCAGTGTGTAGCCTCCTCTTGTCAGCCATTCAGACGTGTAGAATTGTGTAACTCTGCTTAACTGATAAAAACACCATAACTGAGAATATGCAGGAAGATGTCATAACCCTGTTGGAGGGAATCTTTATGAAGTTTACTGGTGCAAGAAATACCAATTTGTGAGAGACAGGAACTGAGTACATTTGTCTTAAGAAGGATGGTGATGATGACTAAATAAACAGGCTACAAGCATGCACAATGGATGAAGCATTGTCCAGTGTCACTGGCTTTTCATTATTGCTGTTCTGTAACACCAGTTGGGATCAGGATCCCCTGAACTCAGCTCTGCAGGCTGTCCTTGCCCTGATGAGTTTACAAGCTGAGAAATCAGGTTCATGCTGACTATGTTTAAAAAATGTGGACCTAATAAATTACCAGGTTCAAATAATTTGCATGCCAATGGGGTAAGGGAGCTCCCAACTTGCTGGAAGCTGACACCAAATTCTTCCTTGCTGTAGTATCCATAATGGGCATAAGCCCAGTCTGTTTATGCCATCTACAATATCATATTTGCATTTCTTGAGTGGCAACAGACTTTTTTTTTTATCATCATCGGGCCTTTTAACAGCACTTCTGCTAGTTCTCCCTAATGGCTCCTAACTGTGCTAATAAGCATATTGTGTGCAATGTGGCATATCTGCCTTGGGATATTTTAGGGACATAGTAGACGAGGGGCAGTAGACCAGCCAATGTGAGTGTAATGTTTCGTGTTGCCAGCAATTTGTTCGTGTTAGAAGATAGCTCATGTTAACCCAGCTTAAAAAAATAATAAATAAAGTTATCAGGCATATAAGCATCACTCATTTAGTTTAGCTTCAATATTTGACAAGATTACGAGGCCTGAGTCTAATCATTAGGACTATGGTTTCAAACTGGGGTGGGCAGCATTCACTGAATACAAACAGTCCTGACTTACCCTCCTGTGAGAGGAGAGCTGAGCCCTGTGGAGCCTATTATAAAAGACAGTTTGATGGAATAGGCTGAAATAGCAAGATTTATAAATAAAGGAAGATCAAGAGAACTGTACATAAAACAGCCCATACCAGACTAACCTAATTACTCTCTGTGGTGAGGTCAGTTAGGGACCTGATAAAATCAATGTGTATGACATTTCTATCTGTTTAGACCTTGGAAAGCCATTGATAAAAATCTCCTATCAAAGGGTTTGACTCTTCAGCTGCTCGAGGTGCATAAGAAGGTCCCATGCATTGAAACAGATGAGCGGTGAGCAGGTAATTCATGGGGTCACCAGATTCTTACAGGGGCAGGTCACTTGCAAAGACCCTCGGCGTAGTTTCTCAGCTCCCCAGTGACTAAGAGCAAGGCTGCATGCAGAGTAACAGTGGGTTTTATGACACTTACATCAGAAATGCTGTTAACTTCAAAGAATCTGCTAGGCAATTCCTTCGAAAAGCACAAAATATGTCAGGGGAACGGGCGAGAAAGTGGTTGATGGGAGGTAACGTGGGAAAATGTGAAATGAAGCACTTGAAAATCCCAAGATTGCACAGCTGGCAGTGTTTAGAGAAGACATGGAGTGTTCTAGCACTCTCTGGGGTTTTGGGATCCTTGCTGGCAGGAACTGGAGCAGAGCAAGGAAAGAAGAAAACATATTTCTATAAATGTTCAGCCATGATGTTGTGGCGCCTGATCTCAGCCCTTTGTGCAACCTTTCGTGCTCCATTTGGTTGAGTCTCCAGGCAAACCTGGCACAGGCACCAAAAGGGGCGATTCACCCTTGGTAAGAGGCCATGGGCAAACACCCCTGTGCCGCTCCAGCCCCTGGCACCAGCTTTCCTCTCGCTGGTGGTTTATGCTGGTGTATTTTACCTTGCAGCTGAGGGCCGAGGATAGAGATGTGCACACAGCTCAGCTGACATGCAGGGATTTGTTCAGTCTCCATAACCTTTAATTTGGAGTAATAGTGTGCATGCATATAGCATTGCACAGGAACGCCTGCCTCCACACTTACCCAAGCCACAAACCTTTAGGAACAGATCAGTCTCCCTGATATATCAGCATCTCTGTAGAGCTGCCAGCTGAGACTGGGACATAGTAGACCTCCATTTCATTTCCAGCAGGCTAAAATATCCTCTCAGATGGAAATGACTTTCATACCAAAATTAACCTGGGCTGGTTTCAGACCAATATCTTAAAGCCGTACAGATTTTCTACTACCCTTTGAATCATCCAGTCCCCCAACAGGGAACTTTAATGCCAGTGCAGCATCTGCTGTAGAATATTTATATTCAGGGCTTCCTGTGTGAAGCTCTGGATGGATGTGATTACTGAATATGTTGGAAAAAGGACAGTTTACTGCCTGGCTTTTATTTCCTGCTATTTTGTATTTCTATGCAAGGAGCTTATATGCCATGTTGTAAACGGCTGGTTTTCTTGTATGATGTCTCTTTTTTTCTCATTCTCTTAATGGGCTTCTCGCTAAAACTGACGTTTCAGCAGCATTCCCATTATTAGTTATGATGCCAGTAAATGGAGGTCTCAGTAGTGGGTGAAATTTAAATTGGGTTTGAAGAGCATTCAAATAATTCAGCGCTTTACTTTCATTTGGTAGTTCAGTTTGCACAGTGTATGATTTAGTTATTCACATTCTAGTTACTGTGTTGATGTTGTTTAGCAAAACCTTGTTTTGCTTGGGCCCCGACTACAGCCCTCAGCCAGTCTAATGTTGTTTACTGTAGCTAGCTAGCATGAAACTAATGTTTTGTTCTCTGGGTTCCCGTTTGATGTTATAAGCAGAGTCACACTAGCTAGTGCAGGAATCATTTCCATTTTGCTTTATACTGCTCACATGAAAAACAGCTAGCAGTGGAAAAGGACCTACTTCTGAGCATAAACGTTAGGTCTGCTTTGCTCTGTTGGGAGTTTGTAGTAGTACAGTGTCTTGGACAGGGCTTTACTTTTCATTCCAAAGAGCTATCCTAAACTGCAGTGATTGATTTGAAACAGGATTCAAGAGACTAAGCAACCCAACTCTGTGTTGTGAAAGGAGTCTGCAAAGTTTGCACCTTTCCCTTGGACATCTTCAATCATCCTATGAAAAATCCTCACTAGGAAGAATTTTTCATAACTGAGGCTTATGTGAGTCTTGGTAAATATCTCCTAGTAAAGAATAAGCTTAGCAGTAAATATTAGTCAGCATTGTCTAGAGGCACCAGAATTCTTAGTTTGTATTTCTGGATGCTGACAATAACCCTGTGCATTTATTTAATCAGCTGTAAAATGAAGACATATATTATCATTATCCCAGGCCAACCTGGGAGACGTTCCACTTGTATGCTGGCTTTGTCAGACCGAGTCGAGTCCCAGCGCTTCCACATCTGCCTGCGATGTGTGCCGGGGGGTTGAGCCCGGTCCCTGCGTGGCTAAGCCAGCCAGCACTGCCGTGGTGTCACCATGAAGCTGTGGGAGGCTCCGTTCCTCTGCCTGGTTACCCGACCACACGAGGAGGGGAGCTTTTCCCCATAAGGAGATGCCATCACAGCACAATGTCATGTCATCACATCTCTTGGTGCTGTTAAGGGTGATGACGTTAATACAGGTTACTGTGGAGCAGTGCCTGTTTGTCATGCTGAGACAGTATCTCAGGAGAGTGTCCAGTCACCTCCATACATACACTGCATCTTCTCATCAGGTCAGAGAGTCACCTGAACATGGAATTATAGAATGGTCTGGGCTGGAAGGGACCCCAAGGATCACAGAGCTCCAACCCCCTGCCACAGGCAGGGACACCAACCTCCAGGCCTGGAGCTACACAAGGTTGCCCAGGGCCCCGTCCAACCTGGCCTTGAACACCCCCAGGGATGGGGCACCCACCCCCTCTCTGGGCAGCCTGTTCCAGCCCCTCACCACTCTCTCTGGAAAGAACTTCCCCCTAATATCTAATCTAAACCTTCCTTCCTTTAGCTTTAATCCATCCCCCTTGTCCTGCCATTCTCTACCTTTGAACAAGCTGATTCCCCTCCCCTACCCTTTTAAAAAGTTGATTCCCCTAACATGTCAGATTGTACCTTGCCATGTACACAGGGGAAGCACAGAATGAAAATAGCTGAGCCTGAATGCTCAGGTCACTCACCTTGACATTTAGCCCCATGTATCCACTCCTCTTATCTGAACAGAAGCTGGAAATAGAAAAATTAAATACTGTGGGCCTGATTAGTCTTTCTTTTATGTGCACGTAAATCAGAATGAATTCCAGTGAATTCAGCAGTAGGTAAAGCGTCTGTCTGTGAGAGCAGAGTTGCACTCCTGAAATGCTGAAAAGATAGTTTGTAACCTTTACATTAACACAAAGGATATCCCAAGCTATTAATAGGATGCATTTCATTTTTGCCCAATAGCCTAATTAAGAGCTAACTCATACTAGAAGAGAAAAGGAAGCAATTTGATTTACAGTATCTTACGTGATTAAATCACCAGAAAGAAGGATTTGAGATGGAAGGGGAGGGGGAGGGAAGTTTAAAAACGTATCAGTTGTGAAGAATGGAGCCTCTTTCTTCTGACAACCCTTTTGCCCCCATGTTCACAGCTTAAAGAGGATTCACTGACTTTTATTTATTTGCCTAAACTACTGATTTTTCATCTTGCAGGGTGGCTTCAAAATCCAATGTGAACTTTTTAAGGCACCTAATGATCCATTCTATTATCCCCCAGGACAACGCTAGTTCCAGTGATTTCATGGGGAACTGATTCGGAAAATACCCTTTTTCTCCCTCGCCGTCTCCCGGGCCCCTGAATCATGTGGATATCTGGATACCTCTTTTCTTTGCAACACTGTGGTGGTAGCCAGAGTCAGCAAACAGCCCTGGAGTGAGGGTTGATTGGGGAAACGGCTTCACACTGTATGTAGCCCAAACAATGTGCCTACGGAACAGCTCAATTTCTATGCCAAAGATGAGAACTTATTGTCAGGTAGTTTGAAAAGCAGTGCAGATGCACAGGATTCCTTGCCCTTCTATCTAAGTATACAATACTGCCATTTTTAAAAAAAAGTCCACCTTATTGATTTTCATTTTGGGATAAACATACTTAGAAACTTAGATAGACTTGAGAAACTGTAAGCCAATACCAGCAGAAAGTATCATGGAGCTTATGAAATAGAGTGTTCACAGATATTGTTGTTGAACTAATAAAGTGGCAATTCAGGATGTAATAAAGCATTGCAGACTTTGGCCATCAGCTTTGGTCAGAAGTTTGCATGCATGAATCTTGTGAGTGAACCCTGCCACGTGATGACAACGGTGGTTTTCATCCGTGCTGCTCAGAGCTTTAGAGGCATCTAAACATCTTCCTGACTGGAAATCTGTGGCAGTCTGTAACCTAGGGATTTGCCTAAGGATGCACAGATTATTTCTGATATAATTAGAGCTAGAAGGAAGGTCTCCTGATACTCCTAGCTTAACCATTAGACCTATTATTTCTCATAGCCTAGTGTAGCGAAAGTATCACGGGCAGAGCTGGTGGAGCCTTTGTTCCTAAAACAACACTGCCAGACCCTAATCCCATTCTGCACCTATCAGAAGTGTCTCTTTCAGTTCTTTCTCTTCAGGATTGAGGACAGAAAGAAACTGCGATCCTTACTCTTTTTCAAATCCTGCTTTTCTCCCCTCCTTTGCACTACAAGCCAAAGGGAGCTCAGGCCAGTTTGAAGGCCAAACCATGTCAATCACACTGAAAATTCCACTCCACTTTCCTGAACCCCAGGTAAGAAAGGACAGTGCTGCCCCGTTGCAGGAACGATTTGGCACATGGTACAAAAAGAAGGTCTGGATTCTGCAGAAAACATTGCCACTAGAAAAGAAAACCCTACAGCCTTTGCTAAACTATGAACCTGGCAAACTTCAGGAACCATCCAGAACAAAAGGTTGCCTCTGCTAGGACGTGGCAGGAGCCATTTAGGCAAAGTGGGAGAGAGCAAGGAAGATGATAATTAGCAGTCTACAGGAAAGCAGTTACTATATTCTCACTTGAATGTTTATTGGTTATTCCCATTTTTTTCACGTCTGTGACCTTTACATTGCCAGCACCATGACTTCATTTGCTGGTGTCCAGCATGCAGGCACACGCAGTGATTTGATGCATAGACCTTGTCATGGCATGGCTGTGGGTGCTGTGAGCACTGTGGAGGGAAGGTGTGACTGGGCTGTGTGCCTTCCTCAGCGCCTATCACTTCTGGAGTCCTTTGCTTGCAGCAGCAGGATGATACCCAGTGAAAGGCAGGATGTGTTTAGGGGGTGAGAGAAGTGGCTGCAATGGCTAAACACAGACTGCATTCACTGGTGTGTGGAGATAACCTGCCCATTTTATGCCCCACTGACATGGAAGGGCACGACCTGATGCTGTTCTTCCTGGTCTTTTTGCCACACTTGACACTTAGCCCTGCCAAGCACTTGCTGCATTAAGCCTGTGGGCATGCATGAATCATGAGCTACCTTGGCCATAATTCAGGGAACAGTGGCAGATGTCTGTCTTCTGGAAAAATGCCACAGCCACCCACGGCTCATAGAAGAATTAACCTTGGGACATGCATGCAATTGCACTAGAGACATGTGTCCAGCTGTAATAACATCCAGTGTCTCCTTGGGAGGACCCACCTTCTGGGAAACACCTCTCTGTGGGCTCCTTGTTTAATCCACATTATAAGGGGTTCTTTAGAGGTGGTGTGGCCAGTTTTTGGTGTTCACCAAGGAATATTAACATGCAGCATCATGACAGTATCTTGTTGCTGCCCAGCGAGCTAGCTGCACACACTGTGATTCACCATCCTTTAGCTTGGAAGTGGGGTGCTCCTTGAACATACCCTTCTCTTTTTGATTTGTTCAGTGTTTGCTGCAGCTGCCTGCTTTTTGCTGTAACACTAACTGGGATGAACAGGCCAGAGATGTTTTTCTGTCGTTTTGCAATAGCCTGATCGGTAGCACTGAGAAGATCAAAATGACACAAGAAGACAGAGACTCTCGCTTTAAAGGAGTATTTCAGATGTGGGAACAGAGAACTGGAGAGATGTAACGCTGGGGAGGAGAGAGGAAAAAAAAAAGAAGAGAAAATTTGGCTTGGTAGAGTGAGGAAAACTGAGGGAAAGGTGGGGGATTTGAGGGAAGACAGCACTTTCACCTCATCTTCTGACTAAAGAACTCAATAGGGTAAGAAAAGGGAAGGAAGGATAATGGGAGGATGCAGAGGGGTAGGACACAGATGCAGAGAAAAAAAGAAGAGGAAGAAAAGTCTCTTAAAATTGCAAGGAATTCACAAAGTTTAGTTTATATCACAAACTCAGGAGGATTATAAAGTTTTCACTTCTCTGGGATATGGAGCATGGTAGGTTTGGATCCTTCAAGCACTCAGTGTTTAGGGGCCACCTGGTACGTGGCCAGAAAACAAAGCAGTGGTCATCCCAGAATATGTCAGTGGCACTAAAATATGCATGGTGAGGAGGAGAGCAAGCTGGCTCCTGTACAGGGAACAGCTGTGCAGGAACTGTCTTTGTACCACTGGAGAGAACCACCAAGACCGCTATTTGGGAATGCAGAGAGTCTGCTTTGTAAACCCAGAAAGAGAGGCATGTTCTGATTTAGGGCTACTGCAGTTCTGCCTTGATGCTTACCACTTCCACCTCGAGGGGAAAAAAACAAGTGCCAGAATGATTTAAAGACAGAATATCAACCCACACTGCTGCAGGCCTGCTTTCCACATTTTCTTGCTTTTATAGTTTTAGCTCTTGTTCCAAGAGAAGGACTTTCTGTGTGCATGTGTGCCTCTGTGTGTGTGTGTGTGTTTCCTTCCAAAATTCACCCCCAAAATGGATGACTGCAATTCTTAAGGGCAGTGGTAGAAATTTTCAGAAGCTTGTGAAAGAGAATGTCCCTCTGACCTCCCTCCCACCCCCCCACCAGAAAGGCAGCATTTGGGAGGGAAAATTTGCTTGTGTAACTTGATTTTTTGGTAGCACTTTTCTGTCTGTCATTTTGCATTCCAGCCAAATGCCAAAGGTGAAGAATCATGGAATCATAGACTGGTCTGGGTTGGAAGGGACCCCAAGGATCACAGAGCTCCAACCCCCCTGCCACAGGCAGGGACACCAACCTCCAGGCCTGGAGCTACCTGGATCTGGAATATGAGGCACACCTATTCAGGATCACAAGACCTTTGTTCAGCCCCCTCCTGTACTGCAAATGTCTTGTTTGATGTTAGGAAAATCGCTTCATGTGCCCCATATCTCAGTTTCCCAACTGTAATGTGGGAATTGACACTTCTTGTTGTCTCGGAAGTGGTGGGAAGACAAATGTGCTAAAGACTGTGAGATGCTCAAACGTTATGATGTGGAGATGAAACGTTAGGCAACTATGCAAACAGAAGGCCTAACATATCCCTTCCCATGAATTTTATTCAGACCCCTGTATCTGACAAGCAAGTACCACATTTGCAACCCCAAGGGAGGACATGCAAGTCCTGGTTTCTGGGTGGGTCTCCAGGCTGATGTGGAAGTCGAGGATCAAGGCTGTAGCATGACAGTAGCAGAATTTTGCTTTATAGGCTAAGAAGCACCAAGCAGTGCTGATGTCTTTATTTGAAAAACTCCCTGAGACATTTCTAAAACAGATTTTCTGTAAAATCTGTTGCATTCACAACCACAGAATGTTATGATCTAGCACAAAATTTTTTATAGCTACTCAAATGTAATAGAGGAATCCCGGGCTCAAGCCTATAAAACCTTTTATAGGAGAGCCCTCCTTTACAGGTTTCCTATATACCATTCCTTCACATCAGCAGCTGTTTCTGGATCAATTGTGCATTTAAACATGATGCAGGAGTGTTGGTAATGCTCTTATGGATGTGGTAGCACCTATTTGATTAATGGATTATGATTTTTTTTTGCCCTATAATTGAAACCTAATTAAAATATTGTTGGGGGGGGGGGGATTTTGAAACACATGGATGAAGTTTAAATAATTACCACTCACAGGTTTAGTTTCCAGAGGAAAGTGCTTTCTTTTTTTAATAATGTGCTGCTTTATTCTGTCCCCCAGCTATGTTGCAGCTCTTCCCTGGTTTACAAACTGGAACGTACAACGATGGTCATTGCTATTCATGGATTCATAGAATTTAAGACTGTAAAAGATGATTAGATTGATCTAATCCGACCTCCTGCTTAGCAAAGACCAGACACTTCATCCAGTTACCCCCTATATTGATACCCCCATCATGTGTTTGATGAAATTGGATCTTCCGGAGAGACATCTACTCTTGATGTGAGGAATTCAAAAGGCAAATAATTCCTGGATAGTTCTTCCAGTATTTAATCATCCTTACAGCTAGAAAACCCTCAATTCTGCACCTTGTTTCTAATTTGAATTTTCTGGCTTTAAATTCTAGCCATTGGTTCTTGTAATATGTCTTTTTCCACTAGATTAAGAAGCCCTTTAAAAACGCCTGTGTTCTTATGATAAAGGTACTTATATGATCTAATCAAATCACCTTTAGGCCTTCTTCTGCATTTAATAATAAGAAGAAATCTATTTATTTTCTGGAAGCACCCACAAGCCCAAATCACAGAGCAAGGCCCTGAGGAGCTGCTGGTTTTTAGGGCTTGGGTTTTTAGGAAACTGGTGTTGACTTCTCTGTCACAGATCCTGGTGTGTCACTCGGCTCCTCTGGCTCTTGGCTGCTCACCTATGGGATGGGAACACCACAAGTCTATATACCACGAGTATATATATTCCTTCTCAGTGTATATACATTAACGACTGTAAAGTGCCTGGAGAACAATATTAGTCGCTGTGTTGAGCACAGCAGCAGCACTTAACAAGGCGACAATCTTAAATCATTGTCCAACTAAATGAAAAAGCCACCGTCTCCATGTCAGATATGGGTCAAGGTTGAGTATCTCCTGTACTGAACTCTGAAACAAGGGCTGATTACTGTTGTGAAGTAACTGTCTTTTAAATTAAAGCAATAGTGAGGCATGACTACATTAGGTAACTGAGTGCAATGCTCTGTGACTTGATATGATGCTGACCTCAGCTGTTCCACTCTCACATCGTGCAGAAATATCGTTTGGATCCCAAAGATAAATGATTTGATGGCAGATGACTGGGACTTGAGCTAAACTGACTGTCCGTTTCCTTTTTATTTTCTTCCCCATTCCAGATCTGTACTTTGAGGATGGGTACAGGTAAAAGCTGGAGAATGATAGACAGGGCTTTATGTGCCTGTACTGAAAGCTAAAAACCCCCCAAACAACTATTAAATCAACAGGCAAACCCCAATTACACTTCCAGAGAAAGCTCCCAACCATGGCCAAGGCCTTGGTAAAAGTGAGCTTCACCCAGAAAGATCTTGAGACTCACCACTTTGAGATGGAGTGTGTACAGCATAGACTGCCTAGTGACAACATACCTAGTACGAATTGTAGCATCAGAGGAATCAATTCTAGTTGTGGACTCAGACCAGCCCTTTGCCTTGCCATAACGTTAGTTTGGGGAAAGAACCTGTCTGTTCCTCTAAATGTACATGCTATGGGCTCTGGCTCTGTAATGTCAGGTCAGCATATGCCTCAAAGCATGCAGGTAAGTGCCCCTCAGAGACAGATGGCAAAGAACTTTGCAGTAGCTTTTATCCTGCCCCCGTGCTTTTTCTGTTTCCTGACCGTGGTGGTATCCTCAGGACACCTCTGTGCTCTTCCTTGCAGGTTCTGATCTGTGCTGGCCCAGAAAATCTGCAAACACCCAGGATGCTGTTTCCTTTCTCTTTGAGCTCTTAAATAATGCAGCTTTCCATGACTCCTGGTAAGTGCAACAGTTACTTATTTTGTTTTTACCAATGTTAAGTGTATTCTTTACTCCTCCTCCTGAAAAACTTAACATCTGGCACCAAGCAACCCTATACATCACCAGCTGAGGAGCTCGGGTTTAAGAACCTTGAGTAAGAATAAACCTCTGAAGTTAGGATGTGTATTAGCTATTATCATTTGCTCACTCTTAATTACCTCTTTTCCTTATTTGTCTCTCTTTAATGGTATGTCAACAACATTTTCTAACCTCTTGCTCAGCAACTGATTTGTCAAGAGTGTAGGTACACTTTTGCTCCAGTTACAGGCACGAGTTTAGCCATGGGGGCAAAACTGCTCTGGCCATTATGCAAGTGTGCACCTGGACTAGTTCCATGGAAGTGATTCTGGTTTGAACCAATGTCTTTGTTCTGCTGAGCTACCTCTCATGTACAGGTGGTTGTGCCAGTCCATCCAGAGTTGTTCTGCATCAGATTTGCCTTCATGGGGGGGATCCTGAGCAGGAATTAAACATGCTGGAAAATCAGCCATCAGAAACCATCAGAAATACATAAGCAGCAGCGTTTCACTGTAAACTGCTAAGAGAGGGAAAGGAGTAACCTTGCTAAGTCCTCAGTCCACCGTTCTGCATGAAGGGCAGAGGAGGCTACAGAGATGCTGAAGGGCCTGGAGCATCTCCCCTGTGAGGAAAGGTTGAGTGAGCTGGGGCTGTTCAGCCTGGAGAGAAGAAGACTAAGGGGGGACCTTATGAATGTTTATCAATATCTGAAGTGTGGGATGCAGGGGAAATGGGCAGCCCCTTTTCAGTGTCTGTGGGGACAGGACAAGGGGCAATGGCTGCAAGTTGGAGCATAGGAAGTTGCACAGCAACATGGGGAAGAACTTTTCCCCAGTGAGGGTGAGGGAGCCCTGGGACAGGCTGCCCAGGGGGTGTGGAGTCTCCATCTCTGGAGAGATTCCAGCCCCGTCTGGACGCCGCCCTGTGCAATATGAGCTGGGGAGCTGCTTTGGCAGGGGTTTGGACCCCATGGGCTCTTGAGATCCATTCCAACACCTATGATTTGATGTGATTCTATTCTATTCTATTCTATTCTATTCTATTCTATTCTATTCTATTCTATTCTATTCTATTCTATTCTATTCTATTCTATTCTATTCTATTCTATTCTAAAGGGGATGTGTTTTCCAAGGACAGCACAGATGACTCTTCCCTTCTCACTTCAGGGCAAGGTTCAACTTGGTTTACCTGAAGGAGTAAGGAAAGAAACACATCCCTGCAGCAGTTACTGACTGTAAAGGCTCTCATTTTCCCTGTGAAGTGATCAGTCAGGGGAAGAGTTAAACTCACACCTTCTCTAGCATTCACCTGCATTTGCAAATAAATCAGCCATAAGAACAACTTAGACAGCCTCCTCCTACATGGCTTCTCCACCAAAAGACGTGGGAGAATGGCAGCGGTGCTGCCTGTTCTGCTGCAACCCTGTCAGCATTTCAGGTATGGTGCTGAATTTCACAGAGTCCTGTGTAGATTACGGTGCTTTCACTGCAACCTCAGGCTCATTCACACTTGCTCCCAGAACCCACACTGACACATTACAAGCTGCTCTGGAGGCTATGGCTTCAACTCCATGCTGAAGCCCCCATCTGTGTGCCTTGGTGGCGCTTGGTGCCACAGGGTTTCAGAGAGGCCACAGCGCAGTGCCTGCTGCAGGGAACGTGAAGGCTCTATGGAGCAAGGCTGTCTTTCCTGTCGTTCTCAACAGAATACCAGGTAGAAGATGACTCCACTGATTTGCTTCTCACTCTTTTAGGGCAGCACTGATTTGCAGAACTGTTAGCATACAGTCTTTTTAAGACATAGTTTTATGCAGGTCCTGAATGTTTCTCTCTTCTATGCACGGCTTGGAGAAGAAACATTGTATTTTAAAGTCCGGTAGTAAAAGGATATACATTTGTGCCCTGAGAAATAGGCTTTGGTAGTGAGGTGACAGGGTTAACCTAGCAGCCTGCAGGTGTGAATTAACACTTTTTCCCTGCCATGTTTCTTGGCTAATTCCACGATTTCACCCCTTTATAAGACTGTTTCCAAGCGGCTCACTACTAACCATATGGACTGCAGAGATCACAGCAATAAGTACAACATGGTCAAAAGCATTGGAAACAACAAAGGAAAACCACCGTGACAAAACTAAAACAAAATGTCCATCTCAGCAGTGCAGGACTGTGCTCTAAAAACAGGGACGTGTCAGGCACGGCTCGACCGTTAACAAACCCAAACAGCCACATGGGAACGTAATTACTTGACATCTAGAGGGCCGCCCGTACTGCGAGACTACAAGGTCACATTGTGCTCTGAAGGATGTTGATACCTGGATTCAAACAAAGCAACTGTAAGGATTTGGGAGAGCCACGTCTTAGAGAAATAAATCACCCCCCTCCATGCGGAATGTGCCGGGTTGCTGCGCCTGCGACGGAGCCTCGCTCTGCACACACGCACGGTTCAAGCACCACAGGCTGGAGCAGCCGGGGCTGCCGCATACACACCAGGCATTTGCAGTCGTGGAGCAGCCAGCTGCTGGGCGCCAGGCCTTTGGGGAGGCAGTTGATGGCTGTGGCAATGCACAATGTGGCGTCCCTGAGCTTTTCTTACAGGGCAGGGGAGCAGGCTGCGTAATGCAGAAACCCCCCCAATTCTAAAGGATATCGAGGCAGAGGTCTGTTGCCTCACAGACCCTGGGCATCCAGTTCGAACAGGAACCTGAAATCTGGACCCTGTTGGCCTGTATCCTGAGTTAAATTTTACCTGCTGACCCAGGTCCTCTGGGGAAAAAAAAAAAGTATGGTTCTAACAGACAACTGAATTTGTCTTTCAAGAGTTTGGAAAGCCAAATTCTACACAATGAAGAGTGTTTACTATCTGCTGCTGACTCTGCCAGCATTGGACAAGCTGTTTATCATATTGTTGCTCTGTTTCCCATGTATACACTAGAGATTACCCGCTCACCGCTGCTGAAACATGCTCAGAGGTTATAAATTGGAAACTTCTATACAACAGGTCAGTAACTGGGCTTTCAACTGCAACAGCCCATCCAAACCTGGCTTAACCTATGTGTAGTAGATGCAGTTGAAACACAGGACACAAACCCAGACCGTATCCAGCAGGCTGTGCAAAGAATAGTCACAGTCTACGCGTGGTACAGGAGCTGGGGAGGCAATATTGGAGTGTCAACATTTTGTTGAAGTATCCATCTTTGTGTCGAGCACATCAGGTCAGTGCCTGATGGTTCTGCAAGGCCGATGTTCTGGATTGGAGCGTAGGTTTTACTGCTGACTTCCAACCTGAGTTGGGCAAATGACAGTGTTTCTCTGCCTCATTAAAAAAGGGATTGTCTCTGTGAACCAGCTCAAGCTGGAGTCAGCGCATCAAATCCTTGTTGTTTCCATTTATAAACCAGTGCTCCTCACTACACGGAATTCGTGGTGTGTCTGGATGTGACCATGTGAATTTAGGCAGCACTCGATGCTCCTGGCATACCAGGAATCTGAGTCTGGGGCTATGTGACTCCAAAATGCTTCTTTTTCACATCAGAAACAAAGGATAGAGGTGATGCCATCATCAGAGGAAGAAAACCCCTCCTGCAAACCAGGGCATGGAGTCCTTCAGAGAAACAACCTCTCCCCAACAAAATCCTATCTTCTCCCAAGCTGGAACTCTTTGAAACCTCTGAGCTGGGATCCAAACTGCCAGGGGCTCCTGTCCTTGCAGCCTTGCTCTTCCAGTGGGCAGGACCAAGGAGCATTTCCATCTCTGAAGTGCTGATGGATGTATCGAGGCTCTTGCTGGAGGTCTGTTCAGATACTGGCAGCTTTGCATGTTTTCTGAAGTTAAAGAGGGCAAAGCAGTGTGAGCCATGAATGGCCCAGCCTGTGACCCTCCAAGTTTTGGCTGTCTGGGGAGGGAATCGGAGAGCACGTGGACAGCCACCCTGGCTCTGGCATTGCCAGCTGTCCTTGTGAGTTGCCAGCAGTCAGCTTCAAGGAAGGGTCTGGCTTTAGAGAAGATGAAATGACACTGCAGCTGCCATCAAGACGGCATTGCAAAATCCAGGCCTTCCAAAGCCTGGCTGGGAAACCCTGGTAGGTTTGGGCTGCGTTGGGATTTTCAGCCTGCCCCCAGCCCAGGGATGCTCCCCAGAGCCAGGGTGCGTTTCAAGGCAAGCAAATCCAAATCACAGCTGCTCTTATTATCGTTTAACGAAACCGGGGGGATTCCCCATCGCTGACCCGTCTGCGGGAGGTGGCCCCGAAGACAGTCACGGTCCCGGCAGGAACGGCAGTGGCGGCCCCGCGGGGGTCGCACCCGCCTGGGAGGTGGGAAGGAGCCCACGACACACACAGACCCGCCGCCGCGGCAGTGCCCGGGGAGGCGCCCGCGTTTGCCGCCCCCCCCGCACCCTCCGTCGGGGCACCGGGGACACACTCGGGGCAGGGGGGGTGTTGGCGGGGAGGCCGCGGCCGGGGAGCGCCCGCCCGGTGCGGGGCCGAGGGCGGCGGGACCGGCGGAGGCGGGAGGGGGGGGCGCGGGCGGCGCATGCGCGGCGGCGGCGGGGCGGCGGGGACCGGAGCGGCGCGGGGGGCCGGGGGGAGGGAGGCGGGCGGGCGGAGAGGAGGCTGGGCCGGGCCGGGGCGCCTGCCTGCCCGCCTATTTGAGGGAAAGTAGCGGTTCGCGGGCGCTCAGTGCCGGCCGCCGCGGAGAGGCAGCGGGCGGGCGAGCGGCCGCCGGTCGGTGCCTGCAGCCGGCGCGGCGCTGCCCCCCTGCCGAGGACTGCCGCGCTCGTCGCACGAGTGGCGGCGGGGGGAGCCGCCCCGCGGGGCCGCCGCCGCCTCTGCCCCTTCCCCGCCGCGCCGTTAATGGAAACATGGCGATGGCGGCTCCGACCGGCAGCGCGGCGCCCGTCGCCCCGGCCCTCTGCGGCCACCTGGCCCTGCTGCTGCTCCTCGCCGCCCCCGCCGCCCACGGCTACAGCTTCCCCCAGCAGCACACGTAAGTGCCGCCGCCCCGGCCGGGACCCCCCGCCACCGCGGCTCGGCCCGGCGCGGTGGCGCATCGCGGGGCCGCCCCGGGGCCTGCCGGCGCCGCGCGGGGGAGCGGCAGCGGCGGGTGCTGCCGGTGCCGGCGGCCGGCGCCGCGCCGTGCCGCGCCGCGCTGGATGCGGGCGGGCGCGGGGGTCTCCGCTCGCTGCCCGCCGGCGCGGCGGGGCGAGGAATGGACCCAAAGTTGCTGGAAAGCACAAACTTCCCGGCGGGTGCCGGTGTGCAGGGCGGCTGTTGGAGCGTTAACGTGGCCAGAGGGGGGACAGAAGAAAGAGGACTTACCCCCCCCCACCCTCCCTCCCCTCCCCGGTTTCAAGCACACAATATGGTACCCACAACTGGCCGTACCCATCGGAGTTTGAGCATCAACTAATAATAGATGGATAGTTCCACAGGCTATCCGAGCTGGCGGGTCTTCCTCTCCCTCCCTCTGGACCGACAGAAATTGGCTGGAATCTATTAAAGTCGGAAACCAGCTCGTTTGGGTGAGGGGGTGGGGGACTGAAGAGTCGCTGCAGGAAGGATATAAATAGATTTTTATTTCACTTTTCATTTTATTTTTTTTTCCTGGAAGAAAGCATGCGTTTTGGAAGTTAATGGCTGGGAATATTTGCTAACACATTCAGCTCTCTTGCATCCCCTGATAACCCCGGAGCCCTGTCCCCTTCCACGCATCCATGCGAAATCTTGCCGAGATGTATTTTAAGAGGCTGTCATCTCCGTTATGAAATGCTGAGGTTTGTTGACACTAAAACTGGGAAGGGGGGGTGGGGGGGGGGGAAAGGAAGAAATAAAAAATCCAGACGATTCAAAGTAAAGGCTGACGCCGTCTGTGTCCTTACAGCCTGCCTTTCTGAAGGTGGGGAAAGATTTCAATGACACAGAGTTAATAATAGCAGTGTTGCCCTTAACTTTGTGCTGCCCCAGTGGATGTGCACTGCTTTATGTCACAATTTTCTTGTCATTTTTGATTTGCTGTAGGACAGAAATACGGTTATATATATATATATATATATATATATATGTCATAGGAAGTCTTTTTGCAAGCCTTTTAGATAAACGTCTTTGATCTCAAAGAACATCTTTGGAGGGATGTAGCCAGGCCTCCTGAAAAGAAGGTTTCTCGGCAGAAGGAACGGCGTTGTTTGTTTGGGAGAGCTGTAGCCTGCCGCGTTCATAGCTGCCTTCACCCAAGGCAGGGCTGTTTGCACTCCTTGTTTATTTAGAAATACCTCCCCTTCAAACAGATCCCTCCTGCCTGCCTTTGGGTCTCGTACCTGTATTTCTAAATAGATTTGACCTTTGGGATCCAGCGGGTTCCCTTTGCTTGCTGTCAAGTAAATACAGAAATTCTTCAGGGTAGGACCTCGCAGAATGTCTGTCTACACGGGGAGGAAGGGGAAGGGAACATGCCCGTTCTCCCTCCTTCGATGCCTGATCCAGCATTGCCATCGTATGAATAATCTCTACTTCCATGAGATCCCTATAGAAGCAAAGGGGATTATGTGCGTGCTGAAGCACAGATAAAGTTTGTGGGATGTTTTTTGGATTTCAGCAGCTTTTCAGGGGTTGTGAGTTGTTGATTTCTCCTCTTAAATTCAGAAGGCAGAATCCTGTTAGCAAATAGAGCTTTTCTAGGGGCCAGTTTACAAGTCAGAATGCTGTTTTCTTTCGAAGTGCAGAAAGTTTTATAGGAAGGCTCATGTACCTGGAGAGACGTACTTCAGGGAGGTATGGAATTTGTAAGTGCTGCATTGGCTTCTCCTCACCTGGCCTAATTATTATCTATATTGTTCTAATAACCTGTGCCAGCTTTTTAGCCAAGGCAGTTTTACTCGGGGTGATGTGGTGGGGGTCACCCGAGTAGATTTCATTAGCTCTGTGCTCCCTTATCAGTGGTCTTACCAGAGTGGGCCTGATCCTGTACTGGGAGGGGCAAGATGTGTAAAAACTGAACCCGGTGGCAAATATTAATAATTTCTTGCAAATATGAAGGAATGGTCCTGAAAAGACCCCTAATTCTGTGTGGGCCTCTGGTAGGAGGGAATGCTGTCTGGCTGCATCCGGAGAAGAGACATAGAAGGGACACAAGACCTCAGCCTGACCTGGTATCTTCTTGTTCGTTTTCTTCCCTCTGTGACCTGTTTTGTGAACGCAGAGAAAAGAAGAGTCAAGACTGGATATTTGATGATGATGCACAATTGCTGGGCAGTAGGTTAATGCTGTGACAGGTGGGCTGAAACGCCTTGTGAGCCCTGCCCTAGGGCTGCAGCGATTCCTTCTTGGGAGGGGGAAATATTTAATGGGAGTAAGGAGCGCAATGGTAGCCAGCACCAAGGCTCCAACAACACTCTTGAACTGACTGTTCCCCTCTCAGTAGTCCCCCATCTGTACGCTGCTTCTTTTTAAAGACTCTGGAAAGAAGGTGCATCTTTTTGTAAGGTTTGATAGTCAGAAGCTGAGTTGACCTGATGAGATGGGCTGCTAAATTCTTCCCTGTGCCGAGCCGATTTTCTCCTACTTTGGACAATGCACCCTCGTAACAACAGCGAATGATTGGGAGTATTGATTAGAAGCCTTGTTTGTCTTTGGAGGTTTTCTCTGTAAATCACTTAAGTCATCTTTCACTACAGGACTTTCAAAAATGAGGCTGCTGGGTTTTTTTTTTTTAAGCAGCCCCAGAATTGGTTCGTCCTGCCAGGCAGCAGGGTGAATGATTAGGATATTTTCCCTAATGGGGAGGGGGGAGAATAAATAACAATTTTTAAATTTTATTTTTTAAATTTTTTTGGTTAAAATTTTGTATTAATTATCATCAGTGATTCTGAGTGGTGATTCTTGGTTCCGTCCCTGACAAATTGCTGGTGTTCCACATTCTCTCTCTCTCTCCTCCCGGGTAGCATGGTTTTAATCATCTTACGCTGAGCTAAGGAAGGCTCGGCTCAGCCGCTTGTCCAAAGGGGAATTTCTCATTGAGATTTAAAAAAGCAAAATCCCAGATTGGAAGAAACCCATTGGGGCGGGCGTGTTAGGTGATGTCTGCTGACTGACAAGCCTCCCTTTAGGAATGGTCACGTACTAGAACATGCATCTGTGTGGTCAACGGGATTAATGGCTGTGGAGAGAAAGGCTGTTGGCTGCAGTTAATTTTTCTTTTCAGTAGTATGCAGAAGGATTCCTTTGGCAGCACGGTAACAACCTCTGCTTGAATTTCTGGGGGGGGGGATTTGGTAGGAGGCGGTTGAAAGCCTGGTCAGTCCTGTTGCCTGTATTGCCCTCTCATTCCGTCGGTGGGGATTTTGTGCAGGTGAGTGCTGGAGAGTGCCTGGGAGCAGAACAACCCCTTCCAAAAGGGAAAAAAAAAAATAAAACCCAACCCAAAACAGCCAGAAAGGCTTTTTGTCACTTGGACTTGAAAGAAAATTGCCATCTGCTAGAGGGTGGTGAGCCATTTGCTTCTTGTGAGGAAGCAGGTGTGCGCAGCATTGCTGCGCGTCCGCTGGGGAGGCTTTGGCTTCATCGCCGCTCTGCGGGGCATCTCTGACCAGCCAGCCAGAGGAGAAAGGGGTGTCTGCAGGGCAGAGCGCTGGCCTGGGGACCAGGGTCCTGCCCTGCCTCTCCGGCGGGAGGTTTAGCTCTTGTCAGGTGCAGATGGTAGTTTCGGGCAGCAAGCTGGAGGTGTTCCACGGTGTTCCTGTGGGACAGCGAAGGCTCCTGCTGAGAGCAATAAGGCGTAATAGGTGCCAGTCGCTGCTGGAAGGGGGGCTTGAGGCTGCCTCTGCCAAATTAATTGCTTCCTTTTAGCAGGCTTTGGTTTGTACTTATGTCATTTCACTCCAGATGAGGTTAATGATGCTGATAGTGGTGGCACATCTGGGTGAGCAGGGCTTGAAATAAATAACTCTATTAGGACTGGATGTTTTAGGGTTTGCGGGATGCCATGTAGAGGAAGCTCCTTCTCTTGTTCTACTGCCCACCTGCTGTGCAGTCAGGAAATCTCTTCCAATTACAGTTTTGATGCTTGGGAAGGGAACTTGTCTGGAAAGGCACGGAGGAGAAGTGGGGAGATGGCCCTGCTTGTCTCCTGCTACACCCGACTGAGCAGAGAGACAGCTCCCCGGGAGGGCAGTCTGTCCCAGTGAGTGACTGACAGATAACGTTGCTCCATCGCTGTGAGAGCTGAGCAGCCTCTTGAGAACTGGTACCCAGCAGAGCCACAAGCACCCAGCCTCCCTGTGCATCAGTGGCAGAATCCACTTTGGGGTGTGCAGAGGCACCCTGAGCTGCCCAGAGGTAAAGGAACAGCCCCAGGGAGAGGACTAAATATATATATTTTTTTTAAAAGGCATTTGCAATATTTCTTCGGCATTTAGTTTATTTTTTTCCTCCATTCCTGCCCCTGAATGCTTCCTGCTCAGGTACTACACAGAAAAGGGGTATTACCACTTTCTTGACTGTCCTTGTGACACCCCAGCACCGCACCCTGCCCGCAGCGATCCCCTTCAAGCCTGTGGCTTCGGGAGTTTGACTTTTTCAGCTGTATACATTGTAAAAGAGTTAATTTAAATCAAAATCAGTATGGCTCTTGCACGTAGACCTGAGGGGAGAGCTGGGCTTGTACAGGGTGATTGGCAGGCGTACTTCAGCAGCCGTGTTGTAAAGGAGCTTTATGTGTGTTGTACGCCTGTGTGCAGCAGCCCCTTCAAAGGTGGTTACAGAGGGTCTGAGTGGAAACCTGAAAACTTATCCTTGAACGAGCTTCCTGGTGTTTGGCTTCAAAAGCCATCAGAAAGGCTCTTGAGGGCTTAAGTGCTGGGGCATCTGCACACTGAACATTGTACGTGTGCACAGACCGTACCATACCAGACAATGCTTTTTCCAGCCTATGAAACACTCAAGTGGGGTGAAATAAAAGGAAAAGTCATTACCAAGCAAAATACTTGAGTGAAATACTCAGCAAGAAAAAACGGTATCTGAATGTTTCGTTACTTACTTTTCCAGGAGCCTCTTGAAAGCAGAATGTGTTTTGTTAGCGAAATGATGTTTTCCTCTCTGGGATGGTGGTAGTACTTTGTTTTAGAGCTGTTCCTGTAGTACAGCCTTCGTCCTCAAATTTATTATTGCTGGCTTGCGTGGGGAGTGGGGTTGTACAAACTGTTGTTACTAGAGAGCTGGTTTGTGTCAGCAAGCTATTGACATGGATGGTGGGGGCTTTTTTTCAGGCTGAATCATTTGATCTTTGAGAGAAGCAGGTGGGTTTTCTTTGTAACTGACAGTCATCCTACGACCCTTCCAATTCTGTCTGGGCCTGTTGTCTTTTGGTCAGAAGTATCATAAGAAATAAAAGGTGTTTACCCAGGGCAAAGGATCCGTTCTCCTACTGCAGAGCATAGCAGCCTTCCTTGCATCGACCAACGTGTGAGAGATCAGGATATTTAGCCAGAGCAGCTTGTGACGGGTGAAGGGGCTGCAGGCCTAGAGACGCGGGATCTGAAAGGCGCTCAGGCCAGACAAAGGCTGCACGCTCTGTGGTTTCCCTGTCTACTCGTTAACTCTGCACAAGGTCGTTGTTCTTGCCTGTGATGAGGCTCCTGTGCTGACTCCTCAGAAGCTGCTGCTCAGTTTGGTGGGGACAGCGTGGGAGCTGTTGTGCAGCACCCCTTCTCCCAAGGCCTCGTCAGGTTGCCTTTCCGGAGAGCCAGGATGAGGCCTCCTCCCCTAAGCTCTGGTTGAAGTAGAGAACTCCAGAGGAGGTAATTGCTGATAGTAATCAGATTGGGTGCTAAATAGGGATAGAAACCATTTAGTGCAATAGCTCTGATGATGATAAAGCCTTGGGCGCAGTTGCCAAAGCAGAAGTGGAGTTTGTGTCTCTCTGCTGAGCCGGGTGCCTTTGTGTGGTAACACCACTGGAGTGCAGAGAGTTAAGCCTGAAGAGTAGGGGATGGGGATGGGGATGAGACCTGATGGTTAGCTCTGCTGCACATCAAAAATCCCTGAAATCCTTGCAATGAAAAGGAAATCTTTAATATGAATGAGTGTCATGGATTCATTCCCAACCTTCATGGGCCTGTCCCCCCACACACCACAGGCCCGTGAAGGGTGGGAATGAATCTGGTCTTTCTGGGGACTAGGCTGGAGCTACTTTTGCACCAGTGAGGATCTGTTATGAATCTACTGAAGCCCTGGACAGACTTTGGGTCTCCTTGGGTTCTGCTGGTGACAAAACCGGTCTGCCACCCTGTTCCACACTGACACGTGGGGAATGGAGGAGTCAGTACAGGTTGTGCCTGCGTCCTACGTGTATGGCTGAAACCCGGGGTGATGGATTACAGAAGGCACGTTCATTTACCTGACAAAGGTTGTCTATATTGAATTATTTATGAGGCTTTACAGCGTGCTAGTAAATTTTGTGAAAGCAATGAAGTCCCTGTAATGTGAGCCTCTTCACTGCAGCTTCAGTAGTAGTTTTGCTGAGAAGGTACAGGAGGAGGGGAATGGAAGAGGAGGAGGAGGAAGAAACAGGCGCAGAGCAGAGGGGTAGAGAGTGGCTGCTGTTCTCACGTGCAAATGATGAGGTGTGCAGAGCAATGAAGTGTGAATTAGTTAGATCATGCTGTGCACTGGAGCAAATACCTGTGTAGTGTTAGAAAGCAACTTGTGCTTCAGTGGAGGGTGGGGAGAGAAAGGATGGGGTGTATGCATGCAAGGACAGAGAAGGGTGAAATGTCATGACCGAAATGCTGGTGGCTTTCTATCTGTAGGGATGCTCCTTGCAGGGGTAGTTTCTTTAAAGAATACCCTCCTTTCGTTGAGGTCTCCTAACCTGAGCTCCACCAAATGCAGCATCAAGCTAGGTGGACCGGGGGGTGTGCTCAGTGAGAACACTCCCACTGACCCTGCGTATCCCAGGTTAAGTCAGTGTTACCCAGCACAGGGGTCCTGGTGGCAGTGTGCTGGCTTGCCCCTGTCCCTGCTGAGACACCCCTTCAGAGCTAAAGTCCACCAGCACAGCAGGCACAGTGCAGGTTTGTGGTGTAAACAGGCCCTTCCCCATGCTTCCAGGCTTCTGAGCCTCCGTTAAATTGGTGGGAAGAATTGGGAGAGTGTTGTATCCATCTTGGTTGGAGTGAGAAATGAGGGTATGATTCTCCTTACAAATACCAGTGCCTTTCAGCTAGCAGAGCTGGGTCCTGAGACTTCTCTTCTTGCAAGTTGTTTGCTGTCAGTCTGTCTCTTCTCCAGTGGGCACTCAGTATTCCTCAGTCCAGAAGAAACCAGTAGCCAAAGTCTGAGTCTTTGTTTCCCCACCAAATAAGAAAACAAAAAGAGGTGTATTTTCTAAATATTGTTCAGAGTTGACCTCATATAAGCTGCTTATGCTTCAAAAATGTATCAAACTCTCACTGATTTAATTTCTGTTGAATCAGAGAGGTTCTTGTGTTTGAATTCTCATCTCTATTGAGTTTTCTGTAATAATATCTCTTGATTGTGGCCAGCAAACACAGTGTGACACAGTGAGGATCATGAATGCAGTGTCTTCCTAATGCATGGTGGGTTTCACAGTTGGGTTTTTGGCCCCTGTAGCAGGGATGCCAGAATAGAGACAGGCTTAAGCCAAGCAAAGCACCTAATATTCAGCACAATCAGGTGCTGGAGACTTAGTCAGACTCTGGGCTGAGTGTGCTTGAACATTTTACTGCTCCGTATTGTGTGGGCTCATGTGCTTTCTGGATCTCTGCAGAGGGAGGGATGCCCATTGCCCAGGTAAAAGTAAACCTTCTGCAGCAGTGTGCTGTGCAGACCAGGGGAAGAATGGGTGGAAGAATCACCCTTGAATTATTCAAGACCTGCAAGCTAAAAAGAGTTTCAGGACAGGGAGCTAGGCATGCATGGCAACTTGGTGGGTACTCTGCTTTCCCCTCCTCCCCTGCCTGCTCTGGGAAGGAGGGGAGGTTACATGAGTGTGGAAAAAAATTATGAAAATCAATATTTTTCTCTTCGTGCAGCTCTTGGTTTTTATTTATTCTGGTTTTGTTTGCTGGGAAATCTTAATTGCCCATCAGTGACTAAACTGATGACATTATTTTGCCTCCCACAGAATGACAGCACCGACCAAAAGAGCATCAGCCGAAGAGGGCCCCTCTGTGCATGGGCAGGGATGTTTCCCAGCCCCCCTCCCCAACCTTAGCTGGGTGCTGTGGGGCTGCTCCTGTCTGAGCCATTCTTCCTGGTGTTGGGCTTGTCATGATGCAGAAGGTTCTTCACTGGGAGAGGGGTCGAGCACTGGCACATGCTCCCCAGGGAAGTGGTCTCAGCCCTGAGCTTGACTGAGGTCAAGAAGCATCTGGACAATGCACTCAGTCCCATACTCTGATTTGGCTCATCCTATGTTGAGCCAGGGGTTGGACTCAATGGTCCTCACGGGTCCCTTCCACCTCAGGAGATCCCAGGATTCTAAGAATTTGCTGGTGTCAGTCTTGCCTGCTGTACTGTGCTGTGGCTGGGAGGTTTAACAGCTGAGGAACATCACAGAAATTTTTGATGTTGGGCCAAATTAATGCCTGATGTAACAATGCTGTGGGATTATGAGGACAACTTTCAGGCCCTTGGTCTTTTCCCTTGTAAATAGTGCAGTGGCTGTGGTTGTTTCTGATGTGATTTTTATTGTGAGACTGAGAAAAGAAACGCATCTAACACATCTACTATCTGCTCATGCTTTGGTCCCAGTTTCTAAATAACCCCATTTAGCACCTGCCTGCCTGTTTGACCCGCCAACAGAAATGTTGTGTTGGCATTTCTGACATCAATACCTCTTTTTTACCCATCATCTTAAGGCTAAATTGAAGCTTTCTGTGTCACTTGCTCCTCACGATGTTTATTTGTTTTGATCTAGTCTTTAGAGAAAAATCTAACCAGCTCTGTCTGTCCTACTGCCTGCCAGGGGCTGGGGCTTCTCTTCCCTCCCCCCAGTGAGAAGTGGATCTTTCCACAGATCAAGCTCATCCCCTCATCTTCCCTCTGCCTCATGTTCTCCCTGCCCAGATGAAAGGATGGAGCAGCCAGGTACGAAAGGTCTTGGCACGAGGTCTCGCTGCATCCTTGAGGGTGAAGCTGAGCTGGTTCCTACCATTTTTAACTTACTCCTTTTAGCTGCCCTGTCCTGACAGCCTGGGCAGCGTGGGGCTGGCTCAGGCAGGCACAAGGTTCCGTGGCTGGAGGTGAGGCTGTGTCCTGAGGCTCTGTGGGAAGCGTTGCCTGTGGCAAGGCTGATGCGTGGGAATTGTCTTTTCCTGCCTTTTTTTCTTTGGTTATTTTTTTTTTCCTCTTGAAACCACTCCAAGTAGAGCCTTGTGCTGGAAGCATTGCTGGGTTTGGCCAGTTATGAATGTGATTATGTGTGCTGAAAGCTGCCTTTTTTATATTATAAGGGCCACTTAATAAATGTCACTTATTTGGTGACTCTTGGACAACTGATTGTGTGGCCCTGTTCTCGTCAGGAAGTGGCTGCCAGAGCCGTCCTGTGCTCTGGAGTCACAGCTGGCTGGTGGAAGGGTGGGTTTGCCACTTGCCAGAAAAGAAAGATATGGTGTTTTTATGGTAGCTTGCATCACACTTGACTTTCATTCTTCGTTAAATCCGCTTCTCACTGTGTTTGTGCCATTCTGGATGTTGTGAGATCCCAGGGGAGAGCATGAGGGCTCTTTTGTGTGATGTTTCTTCCAGAGAAAAGCCAGGCAGCTGCAGGAATGAAAGGTCTAGTTCATGGTGCCTGTTCTTATGGATAGGTAGCAGAGTGATTGCAGGGTGGTGAGTGGAAACAGGCCCTGCTGTGGGTGAGACATTCTAGCAGTTGCATTACCTGAGGCCCATCTTGGGGCAACAAATGATGCTCATACCTGCAGTCTCTCTATTTAACAACACACATCCCTTGTTGGCTGAAGGATTCATGTGCCAAGCCTGGTGCTTCTGGGGCTGGGTGGAATTGGTGGTGAGAGCTCTGTTTCACCCTGCACCACAGCAGCCAACCTGCAGCACTGGCTGCACTGCACCTTGCTGAGGCATTTGGAAC
The DNA here is from genome assembly GCF_964237585.1 of Gallinula chloropus. NCBI lineage: Eukaryota > Metazoa > Chordata > Aves > Gruiformes > Rallidae > Gallinula > Gallinula chloropus. The sequence goes on from NC_140097.1 coordinate 20,751,615, forward strand.
TTTGTGAAGCTCACACCACAGGAGCCCAGATCCCCCAGGCAAAGCAGGAGCTATTCCAGGTACATGTAGTATTTTTTTCCTCACTTCCCCCATGAAATTAACCTTGCTTCCTCATTTGACGTGGCTGCAGGATTTATTGCCATGTCATTCCTTCTCCTCTCTTTATTTTTTCCCTACTGCTGTGATGTTCAGGTTTAGTATTTATCTTCTAATAGTTTCTGACTAGCAGAGTGCTTGCATTACTGGCAGTGATGTAGCGTTAATCCTGAGCACAGATAGCTGTGAGGAGTCCAGACACACTTCATCCCTTGGTCGCCTCCTTGTGAGCGAGGAAATCAGCTTGGAAACTTGTTTGTTGAAATGCCTCCTGTGTTAATCTTGCTGTGATACCCTGGCTTCTGGCTGTATGTGGGTTAGCAAGATGCTTGTGGCAGAGAATGAGGGCAGATTCTCGCTTTGGAAGAGCCTTCAGCAGAGACCTCATCTTACTCCTTTGCTCTGAGGTGATGTATGCTGAGGAACTTGGCCCATTTTTCCATGGCCAGCCCCACCTTCCAGGTGTTCTTTTATCCCTGACTGATCTCCTGGCCTACTTTCTGTCCACTACACGTTGAAAGGTGACCAACCTGTCAGTCTTGGCTGGCAGCAGGAGCAAAGCTTGTGTGCCTCAGGCTTGTTCCCTGGGGAGACAAGTAATTCTTTCACGGTGCCCTTGGGCATGTGTCTTCCCTTCCCATTGCCCTCTGAGCATCTTGTCCTGGTCACCATCTTCCACCACTTCCCAGGGTTTTCCACATGGCTTTGCAGTAGTGCTTGCACTTCCCTAGTGCTCATTTTGCTGATGCAGCCAAGGCTTTGGATAGTCCCCTCTGTCAGCAATGGACCCAGAGATGCAGCCCAGGTCGTGTAAACGTTCCTGCTGATGACTCCAAGCTCTTCATGTTGGGGTAGCTGTTTCCTTTGCTCTGTACAAAGAAGACATCAGATTCAACTGCAGGAATGGAAATGTGGCCAGGAGGATTCGGACTCCAGTATCCATCCCTCTCTTTCGTGTCAGGAGACTGGGATCTGTCCTTGTGGATTAAAAGCTTCTCTGAAGGACACTAGTCTCTGGCAAATGCCTGGGCATCAAAGCTTGGGCAGAGCTGTTTACTGTACAGTTAGGCAGAGGGGGAGAGGACTTGGTGCCGAGTCCTTAGCATGCTCAGTACTGGGCTTCCACAAATTAAATGGGTGCCCTCTGCTGCAGAAGCTGCATTGGCTGCTTGTGCTGTGTAAATTATGGTCAGGCACCTTTCCCAACAAATGCTCTCTTTAAAATTGCAATTTTTGTGCTGATAATGCACTCATTTAGAATTGGATGTCTTCTGCTCGTTGTGTCCTGGTGGCAATCACTCCCCAGTGGGACCAGTTCCTGGGTGAGCTGTTGGGCACTAGCTCCTGACCACCTCTTGGATGTTTATCCTCTCGGACGGTACCTGAGATACCATCTGAACATTTCCCACTCCCTGTGTGTGTCTTGGAGAGAAATTCTAGAGGCCATTAAGCTGGGTAATTTACATGCTTCTTGAGCCTGTGCCTAGGGAAATATATTTCACAGGTAATTTCAAATCTCTTGGCGTGTGGAAGAAGTCATTATTCTAAATAGAAAGGGGCTGGTGATGTCATGGGCCCTATTGAGAGGACCACATTAGAGACTGGGATTTTCTCTCTTACAGAGTCCAAGGCATTATGTTCGTGGGCTTTTTGGGTGTCAGCTGTTTTCTGGTTTAATGTGGATACTCATTTGGACTAGCAGAAGAGAGAATTCTCTCAGCATCTTAGATTGCAGTTCTGTGTGAGCGTATCGGGGGTGAGGGCTGGGGGGAGCCCTGTCCTGGGGTATCCATGGGTGAGGGCTGGGGGGAGCACTGCCCTGGGGTATCCACAGGGTGAGGGCTGGGGGGAGCCCTGTCCTGGGGTATCCACAGGGTGAGGGCTGGGAGGACCCCTGTCCTGGGGTATCCATGGGTGAGGGCTGGGGGGAGCACTGCCCTGGGGTATCCACAGGGTGAGGGCTGGGGGGAGCCCTGTCCTGGGGTATCCACAGGGTGAGGGCTGGGAGGACCCCTGTCCTGGGGTATCCATGGGTGAGGGCTGGGGGGAGCCCTGCCCTGGGGGTGTCCATGGGTGAGGGCTGGGGGGAGCCCTGTCCTGGGGTATCCATGGGTGAGGGCTGGGGGGAGCGCTGTCCTGGGGGTATCTGCAGGTGAGGGCTGGAGGGAGCCCTGTCCTGGGGGTGTCCATGGGTGAGGGCTGGGGGGAGCCCTGCCCCAGGGTATCCAGGGGGGTGTGAGTTTCCCCCCTTTCCTCTTTGAGCGCAGCCTTCCAAGGGCAAACGTCAGATTTAGTGACAGGAGGTTGAGCTGCAGTTCTGACTCCATCCTGAAAGTCTGTCTGGCTTGGAGACGATCACTTCCCCTTTGCAGCTCAGTTCTCCCCTCCTGAAAAGATGGGGGGAAAATGTTGTCAGATGTATTTAGGAGTATTTGACAGTTTAATGTTGATCAGTCCCTTGGGAATGGAGTCTGATGGGCTGCTGCATGATCAGTGCTTTAGTTGGGTGCTGCAGTGGTGAGGGAGCATGGGGGGTGACCATGGGAGTTGTGAGGCGAGGTTGCAGGTGTTTATCCTCCTTCCTAAAGATGCTCCAGCACAGAATCCTGGTAGATGACAGGTTGGCCATGAGCCAGCAGTGTGCTCTGGGGGCTGAGAGACACAGTGGGATCCTGGGGGCATCAAGAGGAGTGTGGCCAGCAGGTCACAGGAGGGGATCCTCCCCCTCTGCTCTGCCCTGGTCAGGCCCCACCTGGAGTGTTGTGTCCAGTTCTGGGCTCCCTGGGATAAAAAAGCCAGGGATCTCCTGGAGAGAGTCCAGAGGAGGCTATGGAGATGATGAAGGGCCTGGAGCATCTCCCCTGTGAGGAAAGGCTGAGTGAGCTGGGGCTGTTCAGCCTGGAGAGAAGAAGACTAAGGGGGGACCTTATGAATGTTTATCAATATCTGAAGGATGGGATGCAGGGGGAATGGGCAGCCCCTTTTCAGTGTCTGTGGGGACAGGACAAGGGGCAATGGCTGCAAGTTGGAGCACAGGGAGTTCCACAGCAAGATGGGGAAGAACTTTTCCCCAGTGAGGGTGAGGGAGCCCTGGGACAGGCTGCCCAGGGGGTGTGGAGTCTCCATCTCTGGAGAGATTCCAGCCCCGTCTGGACGCCGCCCTGTGCAATATGAGCTGGGGAGCTGCTTTGGCAGGGGGTTGGACCCCATGGGCTCTGGGGGTCCCTTCCAACCCCTGGGATTCTGTGATCCTCCATCTATGGGGTGCTCCAGGGCAGGAGGCACATCCTCTCTGGTGCTGAAAGCTGGAGTCTGGGAAACTGAGCCTGACTGACTGATGTCCTCAGCATGTACAGCAAACCCTGTAGTGTGGTTTGGTCACCTCCTTTTCAATACGCTGGCATCCTTTTGAAAGGAAAGGGAGCAGCGTGTGTCCCAGCTGGGTAGAGAGGAGGAGAGAGGAGGTGACCTGGGAAAGCTGGCAGTTTCACCCCTCCTGCTGTAGTGCTCATAGTGTCACAGTGGCACTGGGACAAAACCAAACTGGGCTTCGTGCTTCCCCTACCCCTGCCTCAGAGCGTGCCTGGATACCACCTTGCAACAGGAGAGGTCTTGCTGAGCTTTTAGGTGTGTGTCACAAAGTAGTGAGATAATGGCATAAAATGCAGTAAACTATTCTTTATTTTTTTTTTAATGCTCTCCACCCCCACCCCTCTTTTTCCCTTTCCTTGCTGAAAGGAGCTAATACAATGAAGAGCTGCAAAGGAAGGCGACTGCATATGAAATAACAGGGTTCTGGGTGTTTGGCTGGTGAGAGATGCAATGAGTGAGCATCGCTAAGTGCTTCATAATAACAATGATTACAACGCTCTCTGAGGAGCCTGGAATTTCTCAGGTAGGGGGATGGTGGGCACAGGGTTGGTTAAGATGGGGAATTTAACTAGGTAGGCATCTCATGACAGTGACACCCAGAAAGCCCCTGAGGAGTGTTGCATGTGATGCTGTGAGAGACTACTCCAGAAACCCTAGGAGGGTTGGCTTAACGTGGTTAAGAGCCTGAAGAATAATGGCAATGGATGCCCCTAAATAGCTCGTGTAGCAGGAGGTCTTTGTGGCAGAGGTTAATGATATCTTTTCTTGTTGAGAACAGAGGGTGTAGAGAGGAATTCAGCAGAGGTCTGACTAGTCAGTAGTTCTCTATCATGCCCCCTTAACAGGGCTTGTATTTTAAGGGTCAGGTTAATCTGCTGGTTGGGGTCAGTGGGGAGGGTGGGTGCTGAAAGCAGTCCTCTGGTGTCCTGTGGCTGCTGGGACTCGCCCAGCATGCTGCTCTTGGCTTGGGGGTGTGTGTGTTGCTGCAGCTCTCCAGAGCAGCATGATTCTCCTTGGTGATGGGAGTAGCCTTGAACAGAGAACCTTGTGTGACCAGGAGCGTGGTGGGAAGCTCTGTCTTGTCAGGGTCTCTAGTTGATCCTTTATTTCCTGGTTGCCACTGTGATAGGATGTGTCTCCCTCACCCTTTAAACAGCATGCTAGGGAGAAGAGAGGTGGCTGCAGTGTATGTATTCAACCCCCCATTCCAGCCATCAGGACATGACAGTCCTCTCTTGCATCTTGCCCACACTCTTCACACAAATGACCCCAGCAAGGGGAACTGTTTTAGTCTGCCCAGTGTCTTATTATTTGCACAGCCAGGAGGTGGTGGTTGTGAACTATCCAGAAGTCTTGCAGGAGCCTGTGTCAGCTTGGACAGCCCTGCTGTTGCCCAGCAGTGATCACAGGAGCATGGGGCAGCTCAGCATCTAATAGCAAAGCTGTTTGCATGTCTCTTAGATGACAGGGTACTGGTGGAATGACACAGAAACGCCACCCAGTCTGTCCTCTAGCCATCTAGCCTGATGTACTGGAGTGACAGCTACACTGTTTCTCCAGGCTGTGAAAAAAGTCCCTCTTCCTTCTCCAGCCTAAAGTGCAGATCCTACATGGTGTGGCTGTTTATCTGTTGGGGTGGTTCAGCTTTCCATCTGATGATGAGGATTTACTGGAATGAACAAGAAGATGCAACAAACTATCCTACTTCTGTCTACCTCCCAAGAGAGTCATGAATTATAGACAGAATAAACAAATAACCTGATATGTCTGTCATTATATCATAAAGGGCTTAAATAATTCATGCATCTTGAAAAATCCTTACTAAGACCTACGCTCCATAACCTTATCTTTGCTGGGGGGGATGGGATCTCTTCAGCCTCCACTCAGACTGCATCTGTTAAAGCAGGAGGAGTCAGTGAGGAGGAAGGCTTTATCCTCACACTTCATCTGTATAATGGGTGGCAAAGTGATGAGCAAGAGTTACCAGCCATTGGGGTCTCAGGGGGGTGGGGGGGAGAAATGACAAGTGGCTGCACGCGGTAAAATTTATGCAGGTCGTGTGCTTCATAAAGCTGACACCTATTCACTGCTTTATTAATTCATTATGCTTCCAGTCTGGATTTGTGACAGGCTTGGGGATCAGGAGCCCAGTTCTAATCCTGCGTGGCAGGAGTGCAAACATGGTGGAAGCCACGGGCCTCCCTGGCTCCTGGTGCACATCAGCCAGCGTGCTGTGGAAATGGAGCTCCAAGGGGGAAAGTAAGAGCATAGCTTTCAAAACAGCAGGGAGGCTACAGCTTTAGGTTAGCTGTGGCTCCTAACGAAGCAGTTACTCATTTTGGGTAGCACGTTGCTGGTGTCACCAGTACAGCTCCAGTAATGGCAGCCACTGTCACTCCAGTACATCAGCACCAGTCAAAGGCTTTTTTGCCTGTGGTGCAGTCTGGGAGTCGTTTGCTGGTGCTGCCACCATCCCATGAGAGGTCAAAGCTCATGAGCTACTTGTTGACATGCCCATGCTCAGGACTGTGGCAGCAGGAATGGTCAATCTGGACTGGAATAGGCTGCCCAGGGGGTGTGGAGTCTCCATCTCTGGAGAGATTCCAGCCCCGTCTGGACGCCGCCCTGTGCAATATGAGCTGGGGAGCTGCTTTGGCAGGGGGTTGGAGCCTATGGGCTCTGGGGTTCCCTTCCAACCCCTGTCATTCTGAGATTCTGTGATCTCTAGATGTACATCAACTAACGAATTTATTCCTGTTGTAAGGAAACCAAACTCAGTTTTCTTTATGCAGCTGATGACTTGATGAGTCCCTGCATGGCAGAGGACTTCTTGCTTGAACTCGTTCCATCTCCCACTTGAAAAACTAGAATACCATCTCAGGGTGCCTGTCCTGCTTCTGCAGAAGTTCGTGGCAGTTGTGCAGAGATCAGATTTACCCCTTAAGGCTGTGAGGATCAATTCTTGCACATACCACACCTCGAGTGCTGGGTCCAGTTCTGGGCTCCTCGCCATAGGAAGGATATTGAGTGCCTGGAGTGAGTCCAGAGAAGGACAACCAGGCTGGGGAAGGGGCTGGAGGGCAAATCCTCTGAGGAGCAGCTGAGGGAGCTGGGGGTGTTCAGCCTGGAGAAGAGGAGGCTGAGAGGAGAGACCATATCACCACCTACAACTACATGAAGGGAGTTTGTATAGTGGTGGGCAATGGTCTCTTCAGCCAGGGGACAGGAGATGGGACAAGGGGCAATGGGCTCAAGCTGTGCCAGGGCAGGGTCAGAGCAGATATTAGGGAAGAGTTCTTTGTTGATGTGGGGCTGTGGCACAGGCTGCCCAGGGAGTGGGTGAGTCAGCTTCCCTGGGTGTGTTTAACAGACGGGTAGATGAAGAGCTCAGGGATATGGTTCAGCTTAGGACAGGAATGGTTGGACTTGATGATCTTTAAAGGTCTTTTCCAACCTTGTGATTCTGTGATTTTCAGTACATTTGGGAATCTTCATATGGAGGTCCTGGCAAATAATGCTCTTAACATCTATGGCAGGATAGCTGTGTTGTTGAGTGGTGGCCTGACGATGATCTCTAGGCTGATAAGGATGGGAGGAATTCAGTGATGGGGCTCATGGATGGAAGTGCCTTTTGGGAGAATGCTCCCCTCTGCCATAGGGTCTGCAGAAGGTATTTCCTGTGGTTGCTTTGCCATTTGTTCTTCTCTGTATCAATGAGAGGTGCATGCACGTGTTTGAGGAGGAGAATGCAGTGCCTGGGTGGTGGCCTCCTGCAGCACTGCTGGGCAAATGTACCAGCTAACACATTCAGTGCCTTCTCCTTCCTCTTTCTGTTGGCAAATCATCCACCAACAGATTGTGATTTTCCTCAAACCTCCTCTTAGGCTTTAAATTATTCACTGAATTATCCCTTGGCCTCCAGCTCCTTTGCATATCAAATACCCCAAATCAGCTTTTTGTAAAGTTTGAAATTCAAGATATTTTGATTGGACACGTTGCTCTCAAAGAATAGTTATCATGGCTCTTTGTTGTACTGGGAGGGCATTTCAAGTGGGGTCCTGCAGGGATCTGCCCTGGACCTACTTTTATTCGATAGTTTCATTAATAACTTAGGCAATGGAAGGGGAAATGGGCTTATAAAATTTGCAGGTGACACTGAGCAAGGAGGGGTTGGGTGTACTCTGGGGAAGGCATTATCAGAACTCAGAGCCACCTGGAAAAACTGAAGGAAGCACCAGGTATCAGCAGAGTGAGATTCAGTGAAAACAAAGGCGAAGCGCTGGGCTTAAGAGGGGAAATGGGATGTACAGCTGCAGAATAAGGAGTGTCTGCTCTGCCCTGGCCAGGCCCCACCTGGAGTGTTGGGTCCAGTTCTGGGCTCCCTGGGATAAAAAAGCCAGGGATCTCCTGGAGAGAGTCCAGAGGAGGCTACAGAGATGCTGAAGGGCCTGGAGCATCTCCCCTGTGAGGAAAGGCTGAGTGAGCTGGGGCTGTTCAGCCTGGAGAAAAGAAGACTAAGGGGGGACCTTATGAATGTTTATCAATATCTGAAGGATGGGATGCAGGGGGAAATGGGCAGCCCCTTTTCAGTGTCTGTGGGGACAGGACAAGGGGCAACGGCTGCAAGTTGGAGCACAGGAAGTTCCACAGCAACATGGGGAAGAACTTTTCCCCAGTGAGGGTGAGGGAGCCCTGGGACAGGCTGCCCAGGGGGTGTGGAGTCTCCATCTCTGGAGAGATTCCAGCCCCGTCTGGACGCCGCCCTGTGCAATATGAGCTGGGGAGCTGCTCTGGCAGGGGGTTGGACCCCATGGGCTCTGGGGGTCCCTTCAACCCCTCTGATTCTGGGATCTGTCTGGGTAGCAGTGTGGCAGAAGAGGGCTTGACCCTAGGTCACAAAGAATCCAGAGCCAGGCAACAAGAAGGAGGAAATGTTTAGAAAACTGTGCAAAAGGGGAAAGCTGGGAAGAACTGAATTTGGAGTAGAAAAAATAAGGAATTGAAGGGCAAGAGATGTAATAGGGTCATGATCCTCCAGCTCTGAGGAGCAATTATCTTTCTGTGTCTGCTGTGGGTGGGATCAGAGGGAAGTGAGGTTTAGGGTGGGTGAGGAGGGAACTTTTCATCACGTGGTGTAAAATGGAAGTGTGAACAGGTACTGTGGGGATCCTGGGTTCACCCTCTGTGGAGGAGTTGGGTGAGGCAGTACTTCGTGCCGAGGGTTCGGGTGTTCATGTGACTAATGGTAGAAGAGGAATTCCCAAAGCCCTGGCCATGCTGTGTGTCTGAGTGAATGCCAACAGCCTCTTCTATTTCTGGGTGGAATTACACCTTAAACAGGTAATGCTTCTGCTCTCCAACATAGAAATTGTGTTTAAGGGACAGTTCTATTACCTTTGATGTCAGTGGTGGCAAGTTGGTGGCTACCATTGGTTTTCCCACAAGAATACTGGTGTCCAAGGACTGTTAACAAAACACCAATTTTCTGTATAATTATCTAGCTCCTTTCCCCTCACTTTTTGCCCAGCTTTATCCATCCTGTAGGTTCAGAACTCCCCAATTAGCCTCTTTATTGTATAGTAATACTTCTTGGGGTATCAGACTGGGATGGGGATGGATCTGAGGGGGTTTGGCACTTGCTTTTTTTTCTTTTTTTATTCTTTAAAACATACCCTGCCACAAAATAATAAGTTGTAAAGATGAAGCAGACAAAAGGCAGCACAGAGAAACAGCAAGTTAATGTTGGAAGTGAGGAGAACAAAGTCATCTGGTGATAGAGGGGAATGGAGAAGCTGCTATCCCACTATCATTCCCATTCGTATTTCTTAAAGATCTTCCTTGGGATACAGTTTTAATCTTCATTTGTCCCTCTCTTCCCTTCTATAATAACATCAAAGATCCTTTCTTATTATAGGAGAGAGCAGATGGTAGAGGTGAATAATGTCTGGACAAATATTAGGAAAAGACTAGTCCAGCAGGCAAATTTTTCCCACCCCCTTTATATATAAACACCTGTACACACACCTTACATTGCTGGAAAGGACTCCTGAAGTGGCAGGGTGGGAGACGTGGTGATGCCTGGAAGCACAGCCAGGAAGCAAGATGGTTATTTTGAAGGAAAAGGGTGCTCTCTGGAAGTTGTGTTTGCAGGGGGAGAAGCAAAAGGCAGCTTATTTTTCTTTTGCTGGGGGAACACTGGGATTTACAGCCCAGGTGTGTCAGAAATTGAGAAGTCAGGGGGGGCCAGGGCGTGCACACGTCCTCGTGCACTGACACTGGCTGTTACAGTTAAGGGATTAAGCATCTTGAAGGAATAAGCCAATTATAAGAAGCTCCTGCACAGCAAAAATTAGACAACACAGTAATTAATAACCTTATTAAATAGCAATATTTGGGCACTGAACCAGAGCGTATGAATCAGAGTGAAGCATTCTTGGCTGAACACACCACTTGAAGTGTTGACACTTGTAGGGAAGGCGGTCTGTGTGGAACCCAGGAAGCTTTGGGGCAGTATGTCTGCTGAGCAAGTAGTTCTTCCTCGTGTCCTTTCATGTTGGTGTGAAACTTTCTCTTAATTATTTGGGCCAGGAAAGGACAGTGTCTCTTATTTTTGGCGGGGTAGCATCCTCTTGTGCTGGCAGCCAAACAAGCACTCTCTTAGGGCTGTTTTATACAAAAAAAAGGCTCCTCAAGCAGAAAACTGAACTTTCTTCCCCCTTCTCCTTTGCCTTTTTTGAGAGGACACTTGCCAGGAGCTTGTGCTCATCAATAATCAGTGTCAGTACCTTGCCCACCCCTAGGTCAGATGTAAAGAGGTGAGATTGCAGCTGGTGAAGGGTCTGCATGCCCTGAGCTGCCAAGGGATGCAGTGACCCTGGGCTGTGTGGCTTGCACTGCTGGCTTCTCTGCAAATGCCTGCAGCTTCCAGGCAGCACAAGCATGGGAGGGCACGGGCCAAGGACAACCTGTCTCCTGAACCTTCCAGACAGTTCTTTCCTTCTGAAGCTGTGTGGCAGGAGCAATGGTGTGTCCTTACAACCCCATGTGCTTGTGCACAGAAGTAGCCTTAACCCTAAGTAAAGGTCACTGTGGCCATGGTGAGGCACATGTGTTTGCTGAGCACGCGTGGGACACGGTGGGACACTCTGCTTCCTGACCCTGACTGCAGCAGCAGGGATCTGTCTCATGTGCTGCTTGTCACAGTAAATATTCTTGAAGCTCTGCTGCTTTATTTTTTTTTTTCCCTAAGCCTACTTTATCTCATCTTTAAGGAAAATCAAATATGCAAATGATGAAATCAATTAACATTTTTGTAGTTTTCTTTGGAGAGGCGGTGATAAATGGTGGTGTGTTCTCACAACTCCTTTGTGTCCCTGGTTAAACGCTGCGCAGGAGGCTGAGAAATATACAGGGGAAGGAAACAAAATCATGGGGTTTTTCAGTGCAAGGCATGTATTTTTCTGAAGATAGACCCTGAACACGTGTGATTGTGCTTCTGTATACAGTCACACAGAGCAGTTGGGTTGGAAGAGCCTTGTGGAGGCTGCCTGGTGAAGGCAGAAGCAGCTGAGATGGTGGTAGGTCAGTGGGATGCCCAGTGCTTGGGAGGGGATGGGGCATGCAGGGTGCCTCACGTGTGGCTCCTGTGGGCACAGAGTCACCAAGGGCAACTCCAAGTACTTGAGCAGTGGGGTTTCCTCCTTGTTTCCTCCTTGCCCACATCAGCTCACTGCAGAGGACGTGGAAGTGGTACTTGGTTTAAGGGGGGGAGCGGTGCGTGTGGCTCATTAGGGGGACCCGGTGGCTTTCTGTGAGCAGTGCTGCATCCATGCCAGTGGCTCTGCAGTCTGTACATCAGCTCTTTCCTTGGTGCTTTATCTGGAAGTGCCATTTCAGGGCACTCCAGGCTGTGTGTTTCCAGGAGTTATCGCTCCTCAAGCCCTGGAATGGCACCTGAGGCGTGCAGTAATGGCCCAGGAATGCAATGACTGTCATGTCTTACTGTTTACAGCTTTCACAGGAGACACGCTTCAAAGAGAAATCTCCATGTTCATAATGGGCTATCAGTTTCTTTGCCCTCTTCATCCTTGCTATGGCTGTCTTACATAAACTCTGAAGTGCAGCGGCTGTGGGAGAGAAGCAAGAGACAGAAGGTCAATGGAGACAGAATAATAATGGGGTTTATGCATTTTATTTTTTTAAATGGCAGCTTTCAACCCAGCAAGTGAGAGGAAACCTCCCAGTTCTAGGATGTGGTCCACTCTGAAGACATCTGGTCATAGACATTAGCAGGGCCAGAGGGACATGGTAGAGAGTCAGATACCCAAAGGACTACCCAACCCCTTGTGTGTAAGGGGTGGAAAAAAGAGCTCTTACTACCAGAGGTAAAATTAGCCCTCATACACCAGAAAAAGAAGCAGCTTCTGCTATTACTTTCTTTTTTTATTTAGAAACCTGTTGTGAGTGATGCTGAAACCCTTCCCCCACGCTTTTGGTAGGGTATTGGGCTAGTTTTTGTTTCACAGTGGTAAATTCAGCTTGTACTACAAGGTGTAGCTGGGCTCTTTGGGAAACCACTGCTTTGTGAGGTTGAGCGCTGGGTATCGTAAGGGAACTGCAGTCTTGCTCATGAATGAAAACTCCAATGGCTTTTCCCTCAAACTGGAGTGCGTTGTGGGGTGGAGACAGGGGGTGGAATAAGTTTAAACCAATTTTTTTCTCTTTTATTTTTTTAAAACAAATCTACTGACTGAATTTAAATTAATTTAAAATCCCAGCCCAACTGAGGGCTCAGTGTCTCTTTTGCATATACCAACAGAGTGATACTGATGCCTCTTTCTCCCTGTATCACTGATCCTCTCGGAAGGCTTGGCCATACGTGACACTTGTGCAGATACCAGCAGTTAATGTTGATGGATTTGGCTGGGGATGGATGGCAGCACTCCCTTGCCTGGAGGTTTCAGTGTTCCTGGAGGGAGCCGACACAGGCAGGTGTCACTGAAACCCAGGATGTTACACAGGGGTGGAAGCTGAGGAAAGATGTCAGCTCTGTAAGACCTCAGCAGGGTTTCTGGGACCCATGGCTGAGGATGAATTTATATGCTCCCCCTAACCTTTACCCCCCTCCCCCCCAGGCCTGGGGGAGCAGGCTGGGTTTTGGTGCTTGGTCTTTTCCTTTTGAGAGGGGCACTTCCCAGAGTGTCCCCCTCACAATGCAGCCCAGGTGAAGGCTTTGCCTTCCCTCCTTTGCAGAAAGGGAGGTTTGCAGATGTCTCTGCCCATCACCTTCCCAGCCAGGCATCTGCAGGAGAAGGGGAAGCGTTATCTCTGCAGGAATATGGGAGACAGCCTGAGTTACTCTGGAAAAGACTTGGCATGTGCAGTTAAATCTTGTTTTCATCCACAGCCTTGTATGTCATTAACTGGCATGAATTTTGCCTCTGTGAGTAACGTGCGTCTGTCTGCCAGTCCCTCCCTCTGTCTCCTTTCATCTCCCCATCCCTCCCAAGTGATGCTTCAGCTCTGCTCTGCCTGTCACCTTGGGCATCATCCTGCCCAGCTCTTCCTGGTTTTGGGCCATGCCATAGAATTCTGAGCCCTCCATGACATTGCCTCTTAGCTGGGTTTCTTTGCTCCATGAACACTGGGAGAGCCTCTTCCAGGGCTTTGTGGGTGGTGGGGGAGTGTGCATGGGCTCTCTGGAGAGTGTCAGGATTTAAATCACTCCAGGAGCCTCAACCAAGTGCAGAACCTCCAAGGGTGGCCTGTCCCCTCCCACTATCGTTGTGCCATGATGCTGGCCTTACCATCTACTCCTTGTGCTCCATCCCACCTGCTGTAGCTTGGAGGGATGAGTGTTGCTGTGGGAAAAGCACTGATGGCAGTGCCAAGTGGCACAGAGGCACCCGAGCTTTTCCAGGTCAGATGGGAGATTGGACATTTGTGTGGCCAGCGGCTGGAGTCAGGAAATCTCATTAAAAGGAGAGTTATCAAGTTCTGGGGATTTAGAAGAGGATTTTTTGTTGTTGTTTTTGTTGTTGTTGTTTTAACTTTGTGTTATTGCTCTAAGGGGAAATCTGTGTGGCTGAATGTATCTGAGGGTGCTGTGTGTGTTGGAAGGGCTGGCAGCCTTGCTGTACAGGGACCAGGACGAAGGAGACAGCATGTGGCAGCTTTTGGTCCTTCCTTCTCCCCCAGAAGGCAGCTCTGCCTGAGGTGGACAGAATGGGTGCTGAGCTCCAGCTGGGATAAGCCAAGGGTGTGAAGCAGCTGAGCCTTTGGCCACTGCATGCCCTGTACCTGGCTCCAGGCTCTGCCCCGGTCGCTTGTGCTGTGCTGCAGCAACGCTCTGTAGCTGCAGTGGGGCTGCCACTGTGGGTCCTGCTGTGCCCCTGTGTGTGCTTTCTGCCACTGAGCCCTGCTGAAGCAGCAAGCTGGTTTCTGTATGCCACAGCTCTTCAACCTCGTTAATCACTCTGGGCTTAAATAATAATCTACTGCAACTGTCTAGAGGGGAAAAAGGTGGGTGGGGGGTGGGGGGGGAAATGACAGCAAGCATGCCTGGCAGTTTTGTACCTTCCCCACTTTTCTCTCTGTGCACCTTGTGTGTAAATTTTGAAGTCTTGAAGTTTACAACCTGCCCCAGCTGTAGCTCTCTCAGCCCCGTGTTCTTGGCACCGTGCTGCACCCAGTGCTGCTGGTTAACTCTGCTGAGGGCACCGATTCCTCCCTGTCCCTTCAATCCCCTTGCTGATCTACTAAGTGTCAGGGCTCTGACTCTTTCTCTCTTTCTTTCTCTCCCTTTCTTTCTCTCTTTCTCTCTGTCTTTTGCAGTATGCAGTACTGGGCCAGGAGGCTGGAGCAGGAGATTGATGGAGTGATGAGGATATTTGGTGGAGTCCAGCAGCTCAGAGGGGTAAGCTGTCTGTCTTGTACCTGTGCTGCCTTCCTCGTGGCAATGAATGTTCTGGTCTGTGGAGGTGACTGGTGTGCATACTTGCACTAAGTCACCTCCCTGCTCACTCCATGCAGGGGTTGTGGCTGCCTGTGCTTGTGGTTGATGGTCAATTGAATGGGGTTGTCAGGTGTGTGGGAGTGAGTGTGTCTTGTATCTGTCTGTCTCTCGGGCTGCATGTCACTACGATCAGAGCATGTACCTGTGGGTTGTGGTGGGGTTTTTCTTCTTCTATGACATGCTAAATGCATCTTAAAACCACCTAACCTGTCCTCCAGGGACTGAAGGTAGTTTAATTTGTGTTTCAATTTTAAACATCTGTTGACAAAGCAGGAAGCATTCAGGAGAGAGCTTGACTAGCCAGGGGAAGCTCTGTGGTTTTAAATACACATTGCAGGTAAAACTAATTCTTGTTTGGCTTCTGTTGCTGAGTGCCACAAAACCCTGTTCCTGATGCCAGCTTCTGCCTCCTGCTCCATGATGGAGCTCCGGGGCCCGGGCATGGCAGGCTGCAGAAGCCAGACCCCTTCCTTTCCTGGCAGCAGAGCTCTGAGTTGGGTTAAGGCAGTTACAGAACAGCTTTGTTGTGGTTTGTTAGGCTTGTGGGTCAAAGGGTCTTTAAGACCTTCCCTGTTTCCCATTCCCAACACTGCTTTGCTGCCTGGACATTTTGAAATAATTTGAGATTAGGGTTATGGTTATCATTTGAGATTAGGGTTATGGTTATCATTTGAGATTAGGCTTTAGTCCTAAAGAAAAATGAGCTTCTCTGGCATGGTGCATTTGTTGTCCCAGGGAAAAGCATGGGGGTGTATTTGTTTTCTTATGGCAGTGGCATGTTCTCCGATCCCAGCGGGTCTTGCACCAGTGCTGGCCAGTCTTCCACAGAGTTGTTCATGTGTTTCACTCTTGGTTGTAACCCATTTTCCAGGCACAGAACTCTGGCTATTTTCCTTTCAATGCTTTTTCAAATGAGGTTATCAGAAGGCTTGCAAACTCCCAGTGGTTGATCCCTTCCTTTGCGCTCGTGTTGGAGCTCTGGAACGGGGTGTCTGCGCTTTGCTCCCGATCATTTCCACTGAACTTCAGCTGAGACAGCCTTTGTGTGTGGCATGAGAAGTGTAGACACCACAGATGTGTTTTGTTGGATCCATGTATTTGTGCACCTCAGCTTTGCATGTCAGCAGGGGCTTAGAGCTGGGGACCCAAGTTTTCCAGGCAATACCTCGGCGCAAAGGCCAGCGTGCTCTTGAGCAGAGCACACTTCAGAAAAGAAAGAGACTGCTACTACATTTTGTACATGTCCTCTCTTACAATTTATTCTTATTAGCTTTGATTTTGCTCCTTTGCATGTTAAATAGGTATGTCATGTAATTTTTTTAATGCCATAATTAAATAGAAATTACACCTCCAATTTGCCAGCACTTGACTCCTATTGGCCAGTCAGTCAATTACAGGTAAGAGAGCTTCCCACTTCTTCTGTTTAATTCTTCTCCTAGAACATAGTGCATCACTTTAATGGATTAAAACCAGACAAACTGACTACAGGGGGACTGAAGGGGCTGTTTTTTGAAATCTGTTTTGGAACCTTCTCGTGAAGGGGAGGAGCTGTGCATGATTCTTGTATCTGGTGAATGCATAAACCACCTGAAGCCAAGAAACAAGGTGGTGAAAATTCCCACTTGCTGCTGTTAAAACCCTAGAAAGGACCAGAAGGAGCTGTCTGTGGATCTCCAGGGGGAAACCTGGGATGGGGAGTTCAGCTTTGTTTCCTAAGTGCAGTATCAAGGGAGCGACACTTAAAGACCACATCACTTGCTAGTGTAAACTAGAGTAGCTTCACTGATGTCAGATAGTACAGAGAGCTTCATCCTGAGCAGTACTTGCAGGGAGTCCTCTTACTCACTGGTTGCACACAGGTTCATATGGCTTGCAGTGTGGGGCTCTAATGCCATAAAGTGTGTAACTTACTCAGACATGGGAAAAAATAATGTGGAAATCCATATTTGCTGCAAGCACACTAGAAATGTAGAGGGTGGCAGCTAATTCCTAAGGTTGGAACTCGGTCCATGCTTCCCTTCTGGTAAGGGACACTCACTTGGTAGCTCAGCTTGCTGCATTGTTGTGCTGACTTGCAGCCGGGGTGCAGGGGTTGGAGGCTGCTGCCACCCTGCAGAGCTGTGGTGTGTCCCAACAGTGAGTGAGCAGGCTTGGGCACCCAGGGGAAGCCACTGAGGACCTCTGGGAGCTGAAATGCCCGTCTAGCTGGAAGGGAATCCCACCCACTCCAGCTCCCATGGGTCGGTGAAGCCTGTCAGCGCTGGGGGAGGTGCTGTGTGAGAAACACATCTTCCCTTTCCAGTTCAGGCCTGACTGATAGTGGCAGACCAGTAAATAATAATAAAAACACCTTCCTCTGAGGTTTGTCAGG
Source organism: Gallinula chloropus (assembly GCF_964237585.1). Taxonomy (NCBI): domain Eukaryota; kingdom Metazoa; phylum Chordata; class Aves; order Gruiformes; family Rallidae; genus Gallinula; species Gallinula chloropus. The sequence continues at coordinate 20,768,468 of NC_140097.1, forward strand.
TTTACTTAGAGGTACATTTTCTTTTCCTTGGGTTGTTGTGAAAGGATGTGGACCTGTTCTTTGGTTATTGACTGAAATCGTATAACTGTTGTAGCATATGAGGCATGAAATTTATTGTCAGAAATATGGCATCCAGGAACATAAGTGCTGAATATTTTATCTTGCTGGAGTGCTGCCTACCCAAGAATTACTTTTATTTTAACTTCTCAGCCATTTCCTAGGGTTGGGACACTACATGTGAGATGCCCCTGTCCTGCAGGGTGGACAGGCAGTCATCCCATGTGCTTCCCCAGGGAGATTACCCAAGCTCATGCCACTCAGATACTGCTTTGCTCATGTGGAACATCTTTCTCTGCAACAGTGACAGTGGGTAAGAAGCTCTGATAGGCAAGGGCGTGTTGTGCCAGGGGCTCACCTTTCAGCCCTGAGGTACCACCTCATTTCTCTGAGGTCCAAGCAGTCAGATGGGCTGCGTTGGGGCTGTGTGTCTGTCTGACCAGTGTGGGCTCAGAGCTATGGAGAGGACTGTCACCTCACTGAGTTGGTTCTCTGCCCGGTGAAGTTCAGCCCTGGGTGCCTGTGGTGCAGGAAAATTTGGCTGGCTGATTGCTCCAGACATGCCTCAAAACAAACCCAGCGCTCAGAGGTTACAGCGTGTTGCTTTGTCTCTCCATCCTCACCTCCCTTGTGGCTCACCAGAAATAATTGAGAGCACAAATCGTTCCTAATATAACTCTGGCTGGCACAGTGATATGTGGAACCCAAAATGCTAGCTGAATAGGCTGACATTCCTTAAATGATTTCATTTTAGGATGAGGAACACTACACTAAAAACCCAACTCCCTGACTTCTATTCTTTGCTGCTCGTGGCTTTCTTCATGGCTCTGGTGGACTCTTCATCACTTTGCAGGACAAGAAAATGTTTGGGTTTGACATTTCTGGCTACACTGCAGTAAATTCCTGTTTCTTCCAGTGTTTTGGCACAAGTAAAAGTTGTTAACTTCAGTCAAAAGTGGGCAGATTTGTGGTGTTGCCAGCTGTAGATGGTTGCTTCACGTTGCAAACCCTGCTCCAGGGTAGACTTTCTGGTTGAGATAGACTTCCCATGGTGGTGCAGCCCCATCCCAACCTGCCAGTGTCCTCCTGTGCTGGTGGGCCCACAGCAGCAGACCCATGTGTGCTGTTGGGTGCTCTGCCTCACTGAGCAGCTCTCCTGGAGGCTATGTTAAACCTTCCTTGTCAGATGGCCAGGCTGATGTTGCAAGCCTTCTCTGGCTTGGTACCTAAATTGTGCCTGATCCTGTGTCTCCTGAGGTGAGCAGCTACCTGGCCAGACCATCCCTTCCCCCTCTAGTACCTTTTACCTGTGGCTGCCTGGTGAGGGGCTTGTTTCTTTGCTGAAAATCACTGAGGAAGCCTAAGCCCTTGGAATGAGATGGAGAAAAACTAAGTGGTGTGAGTGCTGAGCCCCCTTTTCTGCTCCATCTTCCTTTCTACTCTTGTCTCTGGCTGTCCTTCCTGAGGACTGCTTCAGTGGCAGGGACCAGCACTGACCTGGAGGCATTGTGCAGCAGTGATGCAGCCTCTCCCTGTCTTGCAGACAGGTGTTAGTGGATCTGGTCCCTTCCTGAGCCTGTTCTCTTCTCCGTGGTGTGGATGAACAGGAGTTAGTCTGGCAAGCTGGTTTTGTGCCATCCTTCCCTTTCCCCTGGGAAGCCAAGAGATAGTGTCTGGGCCTGCCTCACCAGCTTGTGATGGGGGACAGGGATGCTGCTGAGCATCCACGCAGGTCTAGACAGGGCAGGGTGGCCCCAAACCTGAGCCCGGGCTGAAGTGTGGTGAGCAGCTTGGAGGCAGAGCTGGGCAGGCAGTGAGCCTCTGCAGGAGCTGTGCTTGGTCCTTAGCATGTGTGTGACATGGGAAGGCAGACGAGCCCAGGGGACATGAAGACTCCACTGTGCCCCCTGGGATGCAGCCCACTCCTCACTGGGGCTTTACTGAATGTGGCAGGGCAGAAGTGGCTGGACTTGGTCCTTGTAATCACCAACATCTTTGACTTCAGGGGATGTTTCATTGCTCTCTCTTTCATTACTGCTTGTTATCTTGTGCTGTTTTCTCAGCTTTGTTTTGCCAGTTTGGCATCTCTGCCTGGCAGAAGTGCTGCTCTTCGTTCATCTGGCCTTAGAGAGGAAGGACAAATCCTGCTGGCCAGGTCTTGAGCCAGAGTGACCAGCATCTGTGTGGATGTCCCCACCTTTGCCTGCCTCACAGCATCACCTGCAACCTGCCTGTCCCTTCTGCTCAGTGCTGATTCTTTGATATATCACCTCTTGTTCTTCTAAAGCATGGCCATCCTTGGGTGGGGGCAGCTGCAGGAGAGGACCTGGGGTTGAGTGGTGCACAAAACAGACCTTACCTTGAAAACCCAGTACACTGGCAGAGTTTTGGCTCAGAACTAAAAAAACCTTGTATATCATTCACCTTGTATATCACTGCAGACACTAGCACCCCTCTTGGGGTGGGGTCTATGCAGTGCCAAGTGTTTCACATGGTCCCTTCCAAGACAGCTGGTACAGAGTGGAAGAGTCTCTTCAGTCCCAGTAAGGCATGTTCTTATCAAAGGACAAGGTTTTCCTCTCAACTCTTCTGATCTTGGTTAACTACTGGCATAATAGTAACATAGCCTAAATCTTCCAAGTAGCTGTGGTAGTGTAGGATGTTTAATTTGCTCTTTTGGTTCTCTGGGTGTAGAAACAGTCACCTGGTCATTCAGTAGGACGGGAGGATTGGGAACTGTTGATGGGATTTTAAGTGAATGATGCTAGAGGACTGGAGTTCCCCTGCATGCAGGGTCTGAGAAGCACGTCTGCTTCTAAAGTGTTCAGTCAGATGCACTGGGTGTTCATAGGAGGACAGTGATGTGGTCCTTAGACATGGCAGAGTTGGGGAAAAAGATCCTTTTGATACTCAATCCAGCATCATAATCCACAGATTGGATTTCAGAACTGTGTGGCAGAGTGTATCCGACCTTTTCCTTCTGAATCAGCTCCAGGCTCTGGAGTGGGAGACAAGAGATGCTGAGTGGAGTTGAGAGAAGGAGTTTGAGCCTAAAGCTCCAACACACGTAGCCAGCTGCTTCTGCTGCTGCAGCACCAAATGCTTTCCTTCCAAACGCTGCAAGGGGAAAGGACCTACTGAGTTCCCCAGCACCCAGTGCCCGTCCGGGAGCTGACCAAGAGCATGGAATCTGTACCCCAGTGAGATGATGCCTAGCTCCAGCCTTATCTGTCTGATCCTTGCAGTCCTCCCCCTTCCCCCTCCCCCCAGCACACACAGCCTGCTTCCGCACGCCACTGCTGTGCCCTCCCCTGCTCCTCATGTTTGATAAGAGGAAGCGTGCGATGCCAGATAAACACATTCCTGTTCCAAACTGCTTGGGTTTATTTTAATCTGCCTGGGCCGTTCAGCAGTCTCAGCACTCTGCTCAGCACTGAGCACAAAGCCAACAATATATTACCAAGGAGGAGCATTTAAATGCTCTCAGCCTTGCACCACCTTGGTTGGAGAAGGGAGGTCCTGTGCCACCCTCTGCTCCAGCCAGCGTCCGCCGTTGCCAGCCCCCTTACACCCATCGTCTCACTTCTCACTCTTTTCCCCTCTACTAGAACCATATTGTATCCGTACTGGGAGATGTCAGGGAAACATATGCTCCAGCTTTTAGTACATTTGCATAATTAGAGTAATGTGTATGAATAATTTATAGCTGGATGTGGCTGCTCAGTGTGTGACGTTAGCACCCCTCGCTAAATCCTTTCCAGTGGGTGGTGTAGATCCTGCACCAGAGCCATTGTGCCGCTGCGGCTGCAGCCTGTTGGCAGGTGCAGGAGCCCAGCTTGGAGAGATCAGGGTGTGCATAGATATATATACATGTGTGTGTGTATATATTTGTGTGTATATATATAGTGGAGAAAGATGGGCAGTTACAGTTGTAGGGAAGAGCAGGCTAGAAGCCTCAGAGGCTGAAATGCCTCAGACTCAGGCTCAAAACTTGCTCCGTCTATGCAGCAGCTGTGAATGAAAATGTTCTGCAACATTTGAAAGCTGAGGCAGGGGGGTTTTGCAGCAGGGCTGAGGTAGGACCAGTTTGTGTGCCTGGTTTATGGGTGGTTTTTTTAAATGGCTTTTTCAGATCATAAAACTTAGCAGCTTTTGGGGGGATAAACTTGCCCATACTGTGTCACAGAGTCTGATCTCAATCAGTTGTTCAATAAATAGTAGCAAAGGATTGCCTGGGCACTGTCTCACTATTTACCAGCTCTTTAGTGTGTGAGTTCTCATGCTGGAAAGGCCAGAGTCCCAGGTATGGTTTTGAAAGGAGTGATCAGAGTGCTTGAATTCTGGTACTTATGCTCCAGTTAATTTTAACTTTAACTGTATTTGGTCCTTTCCTTGGTTTGAGGTCTTTGGCTGGAAAGCAGTAGGCAAACTGGAGTGAAGATCAGGCACGCACACTCATCAGCTCATTAGTGTTACCCTCTGGGAAACTGAGGCAGATGCCTAGGCTGAGCCAGCCTGCATGGTGAAGGGGTGGCACCACCCGGACCGGTCTCCATGGCTTACAGCCAGCAGGTCCTTGGAGGTACATGTCCAGAGGCGTACCCAGCACAGCCATAGACCTCGCAGCCCTCACTTGGACCCTTTTCACCTGACTTTTCTCTACTGTGTGAAGGAAAGATGCTTGCAGCTTGTTGGCAAGTTAGCAAAATTGGAGGGGATCGCCATGCAGTGGCTGCAAGTTGGAGCATGGGAAGTTCCACAGCAAGATGGGGAAGAACTTTTCCCCAGTGAGGGTGAGGGAGCCCTGGGACAGGCTGCCCAGGGGGTGTGGAGTCTCCATCTCTGGAGAGATTCCAGCCCCGTCTGGACGCCGCCCTGTGCAATATGAGCTGGGGAGCTGCTCTGGCAGGGGGTTGGACCCCATGGGCTCTGGGGGTCCCTTCCAACCCCTGGGATTCTATGATATGGAGTCGTTGCTGATCTAGATTGCTGTTAGCGACCAGTTCAGTGAGCCCAGCATCAGGAGGTGCCTGCATCTCTGCACGTCTGCCTGCGCAGCTCTGCACGCCGCGTCCGAAAGCGCAGCTTGTGTGCCAAGCCAGCCAGCCACCATGTTTGGAACATCCTCATGAATGTTCAGCAGAACTCTTCCAGTGATAGGTGTTGGCATTAAGCGAACCTGTGGGAGTGATGAGGCCTTGGTGGATGTTTCTGGAAACCTCCCTGAGCTGGGCTGTCCTGCCCCTGGCTGTGTGCTCCCCATGTCTGCTCCAGGCTAAGTGTTGCCTTCGCATCACATTTGAAACCCAAGTGAGATGAAATCCAAACCAGCCCTGCCAGAATGCAGGATGAATAATTAGCTGGAGATCATTAAAGTTTGCCCCTTTAAAAACATACATAGATTATTCTTTAATAGAAAGTTAATTGTTTTATTAATCTCTCCAGGTGGTTCTTTCCCTTTACATTCACAGGGGAATTGATCTAGCCTGGGATTCAGTCTCCTGTGAGCAGGGCTTGTAACCAAAAATGCAGCTCTGTTGCTGACCAAGCTACAAAACAATAACAAATCTGTATACCTATTTCATCATAGTCCCAGACTTGAAATATTATTTATAGGCTGTAAGAGCCCCCTCAGCATGAAATGCTGCAGGCTGTGGAGCTTGCGTTTCTCTTCCTAGTAGGTTTGTCAAGCGCATGCTTGGGAGTGGACAGTTGGGAATCCTGGTTTTCATGTGGCCAGTTAATCCCTTCCAAATACCAGGCTGTGGAGGAGCCTGCAACTGCCATTGCTGAAATCTGCAGCTGTACCAGAGCTTCAGATGAGTTGGCTGGGTGGCTGTATGGGTTGGAAGGGACCCCAAGGATCACAGAGCTCCAACCCCCCTGCCACAGGCAGGGACACCAACCTCCAGGTCTGGAGCTACACAAGGTTGCCCAGGGCCCCATCCAACCTGGCCTTGAACACTCCCAGGGATGGGGCACCCACCCCCTCTCTGGGCAGCCTGTTCCAGCCCCTCACCACTCTCTCTGTAAAAAAACTTCCCACTAATACCCAATTTAATCATTCCTTCCTTTAGCTTTAATCCCTGTCCTGCCATTCTCTACCCTTTTAACAAGCTGATTCCCCTCCTGTTTCTCTGCTCCCTTCAGGGACTGGAAGGCTGTAATGAGGTCCCCCCACAGCCTTGTCTTCTCCAGGCTGAACCAGCCCAGCTCCCTCAGCCTCTCTCGGTAGGGGAGCTGCTCTAGCCCTGTGATCATCCTTGTGGCTCCTCTGAACCCTCTCTGGTTTTATAGGTACTTATTTCCTCTGAATTATTCAGGGTTAAAATATTATGGTAGGAGAGGGAGAGAGAGAGAGTGGCATCTGCTATTAGAATAGCCTTGTCTTCCTCACTGAAGTCCAGGTGATGTGCTTGTATCAGAGAGCTTTGCTTGGAGACCTATGCTGTGATTAAAACTGTGGGTTTTGGTTGCTTTACGGAGAGACAGCTCTGCTTTCAGGAACAACCACCTCTTGAGGGACCCTGGATTTCAGTAACCTTTGAGGTTCTCTAGCTTTCCAGCACTTGTATCCTTTGCAGCTGATTTGACAATGCTGTGTACAACGAGCTTGGAAAAAAAAAAACCCACTCATGTGTCTTCAAGAGAAGCTTCTAGCTTGAGAGGTCATACCCAAATGAGGGGAGAAAGGAGGATGACCAGGCGAAGGAGGAAATGTAGCAGGAAGGTGATGCTAATGGTTATGGATTCTCCTCTCCTGTCTGCTGCCCTCAGGCTGTTCAGTGCCCACTGATGCAAGTGGAGCATCTCTTTTGTTTTGATATATTTTGGAGGATTCCAGTTTCATTTTTAGGGGATTTATTTATTTATTCACCAGAGTTCACATTTTGCTGACTTTCTCCCTTTTCTAACTGACTTTTCACACCTCTCAGAGTCCCAGGCAGGTTCAGTATATGTTTGTTCAGCACCTACCATAACCAATAGCGTCATGCTTTGTGGACACTGACCGTAGTATAAATATTAAATAGTAAGTAAGAGAAGCACTGAGAGAAGCCCTGTCTGAATGAAACATGAGCTCTGCCTGTAGGAAGCGATGCTGTGAGGTGCACAGCGGTTTCCATCGGGGCAGCTCCCTAAACATCCATGAGTAGATGTGCCTTGGACTCCGTAGCAGGGTCTAGATGTTTGTATGTGTCAGAGAAGCCGCTCCAGGGATTGTTTAAGCCGCAGCATTAGTTATTGTCTGTTGGATGCCCAAGTGAAGCCTTTTGCTTGTAGCTAGGAGGCAGGAAGCAGATTTTCAGTTCCCTGCTGTGACTGTAAGGCCAGGTAAATAGAGAAGGAGGAGGCAGCAGGGGGTTTGTGTGACTTGAGGAGCGAAGAAGATTGTAATGGTTAATGGTAAACGTTGGATTACTTTTAAAAACAAGTAGGTCATTGAAGATACCATGGCTGGTGAGTGGAAGAAGAAAGGTGGATTTATTCCTTGTTCTTCTAAAGATTGATATGCTGTAAAGCTCACTTTGCTGCTCAGCATGCTTTCATTTTTAATTTTGGAAGGTCTTTGTTTCTGGTTTTGTCAGTGATCCAGCAAGGATGACACTGGACCTGAGATGAGGGAGCTGGGCTCTTCAGAGGAGCATCGGTTCCCCATTCCCCAGGGCACTGTGAGTAGGCTGTGCCTTTACCATAGTGCCTCCTGGCAGCATCAGCCGGTGTTGCCCTTTCCTGATGTAGCAGGGGTTTGCCTGTGACCCTACGGTGCTCAAGAACAAATACTTAAGAACCAAACTGTCTTTTCTGGCCCTTTGGCAGGATGCTGGCATGCAAGACAAACATCCTTCTCCATCTCTACCTTTGATAGAAGGTAAAGGATGGCTGCTTTACATCTGGGGGTAATTATTTGATGTGAGATGTCTATATAAAGAGAGTATTCATAGTGTCTACGCAGTGTACATCGGATTCTGAGTATAAATGAGAGCTCCAATGTACTGTTAAACTCTCAGTGTCTCGGTGTTTATTGAAAAAGAAATCATTGCATGATAGGACCATGCTTACATCTAGTGCATTTCATGGCTGATTATTAAAATTACTTGGAAACAAGTTTGCTCTCTCATCTCAGTACAGAAGAGAAGGAAGATATTACAGTCTGTCTGCTGCAAGTGGGTGAACTGAGGCTCGGGCAAGGGAAGCCCTTACGCTGCACAGGGATGTGATGGAGGGCAGGGGAGGGAGCCTGAGAGGCTTATCTTCCAAATGTCTTCCTTAATAACAAGCATTTGCTTTGGCACTTCTGGCCCATGACTGCATCTGTTAGCGCTGAGCAGTGTGGGTCCTCAGAAACACAAGGGAGACGCAGGAACTCTCCGTGTCCAATTCTCCCCTAGGAAGCTTATTTCTGGCCACGTGTTTCACAAGCAGCAGCTTCTTGTTTATCTTTACAGTGTTTATAACACGTGGCATCTTTTCTCTGGCTCTGCCCTCAGCTCCCTCCGGTGACCAGGTGATTCACCTTCACTCCTGCCTGGCCTCTGCTGTGGCCGAGTGCGAGTTCGGAGGGCTGTGCTCCTGACACAGAGCCCGAGCAGCAGTTGATTGCTAGCTTTCCCTCCTCCTTAGATGTGTTCTAGCTCTCAAACGACATTTTGAGGTGCCTGAAGCATTCCATGGAAGAAAATTAATTGGTTTTGACAAACCACAGCAGTCCCTTGGGTGCCTGGGAGTGCAACACTTATTGAAACCAGGCAGGAAATCAAACCGCTCTGGTGTTCATTCACCTCCAGTGCAGCTGGATCAGGAAAATAGAATAATTAAATCCTTAACCTTCCTCTGGATTTTTCACTCTGACATTTGGATCGTCCAGTAACTTTCTAACAAAGCCTCCTTCTTTTCTTCTTTGAAAAGAGAGTTTAGTTTTAGGGGTTGTGTGAGATGCCAGGATGACAGCCCAGGGAGTAGCTGGTCTCTTTTTACCCGCAAAGCGAGCGCAGCATCAGGGCAGACTTACTTGCCATTGTGCTTCCACCTTGACCTGCAGCATCCCAAAGGAGGGAAGGGGATTTTTCAGCACTTCTAGACTGGGCCTCTCTGCTTGCACAACTCAGTGAGGAATCAGGCTTCTCCTGCTATTGCAAAACAGTATTAAGCAAGGATTTCTCATCACAGCTGTAGATATAACAACTTCAGTGCAAACCTCAAACTGAAAGCACTCTGCTAGCAGAAACCAGCTCCTAGCCCTGCTCTTCCAGGAGTCTGGCCTGTCTTCCTAACATATTGGTTACAATATGATTCACTTCTAAAACATATGCTGATACCCACTGCAAGTTGCAGCCGTTCTTGCTGGCAGAAGATACCTCCGTGTGGGAAAGGGGTGCTGTGGTGCACAGCCCCAGGGGTGACCATGCCCACCGTGGTGGGGATACCCTTCAGTGAGGTGCTGACTTGAGGTCGCAGGTCTGCTCTGTGTGGATTTGACAACGGGTGTCATTAAGTTACCATCAAGTTGGTTCTGCTGTAGAAGATAACCAGCAGTGTTCTTCATGTGACTCTGAAGGCAAGTCTGGGCAACAAGGGCAGTGTTTTTTTAAACAGGAGCTAGTTATTGCCTGGGAGCGCTCACAAAGTGGGGTTGGGTTTAGTTCTACATGGAGTGTCTGCCTCAGCCTGTACAGTGGCATGGCATCTCTGCACCATGCCCTGCATGGTAGGGCTGGGGAACCTTTTTGCAGGCCCTTTGCTGTCTGCAGGTGTCCCCAGGAGAGGTGTTAGTAGGGGGAAGCCAGATGCTCCTGGCCTGTTGGATTGCGGGTATCATGAGTCCTAGCTGCATGGACTGGAGAGAGTACTGAAGCCACTGGAGAGAACTGGGGCAAGGGTTCACAGATGGATGATCATGGAATCACAGAATGCTTTGGGTCAGAAAGGACCTTAAAGATCATCTAGTTCCAGCCCTCCTCCTGGCCCACTAAACCAGGTTGCCCAAAGCCTCATCCAGCTTGGCCTTGAACACCTCCAGGGATGGGACTTCCACACCCTCTCTGGGCACCCTGTGCCAGGGTGTCCCCCCGGTCAGAGTAAAGAATTCCTTCCTAATGTCTATCCTGAACCTGCCCTCTTTCAGCTTGAAGCCATTACCCCTTGTCCTATCCCTGCACTCCCTGGTGAACAATCCATCTCCCCCTTTCTTGTAGGACCCCTTTATATACTGGCAGGCTGCAATTAGATCCCCCCAGAGCCTTATTTTCTCCAGGCTGAACAAGCTCAACTCTCACAGCCTGACTTCATACGAGGGGATCTCCAACCCCTTGACCATCTTTGTGGCCCTTCTCTAGACTCTCTCCTTTCCTATACAGGGGACCCCAGAACTGGACACAGTACTCCAGGTGGGGTCTTATGAGAGCAGAAGGACAGAATTCCCTCCCTCAACCTGCTGCCCACGCTGGTCTTGATGCAGCCCAGGACACAGTTGGTCTTCTGAGCTGTTAGCACACGCTGCCGGCTCATGTTGAGCTTGTCATCAATCAGCATCCCTAAGTCCTTCCCTCAGTGCTGCTCTCCATCCATTCTCCACCCAGCCTGTCCTTGTGCTTGGGATTATGCCAACCCACATGCACGACCTTGCACTTGGCTTTGTTGAATTTCATGCATTTCATATGGGTCCATCTCCTCAGTCTGTTGAGGTCCCTCTGCATGGCATCCCTTCCCTCCAGCATGTCAACCTCACCGCACAGCTTGGTGTCATTGGCAAACTTCTTGAGGGTGCACTGGATCCCACTGTCCATGTCACTGACAAAGATCCTGAACAGTGCTGGTCCCAGTACTGACTCCTGAGGAACACCACTCATCACAGACCTCCATCTGGACACTGAGCCGTTGACCACAACTCTTTGGGTGTGACCATCCAGGCAGTTCCTTACCCACTGAGTGCTCCATCGTCAAATCCAGGTCTCTCCAATTTAGAAACCGGGACGTTGTGCTGAACAGGTTCGAAGGCCTTGCACAGGACCAGGAAGATGATGTCCATCATCCTTCCCTTGTCCACCATTTCTGTCATGCCATCATAAAAGTAATGGAGCTATTCAGCCCCTCTGGAGGCCTTACTGCAACAGATTTTGGGGAGCATAGCAGGTGTTTTCTGTTGTCTGTTACCACAAAGCTTAGCAGGTATGCTAGGGGTGAGCACACTGAATTTAGTAAATGAGCATCCGGGGGAAACTGTGTGTTAAACAAAAGGTCCTAAAGCCGTTGCATGTTTTTGTGGTAGCTGCAAGTGCTGGACAGAGGTGGGACACTAGGCTCTGAAACCAGCCTTGCCCCAGGATGGTTGGTGTGGTTAGAAACCTGCAGCAGAGGGAAGCTCCTGCCAGCTGCTGGGGAGGCAGGGATGGGGAAGTGATGAGGATGGAGGAAGCATCTGGAGTCTTGCTGCGAAAGGGCTCTTTACAGTTCCCACTGGCAGAGATGGAGCAGGGGCGCATGGTGCCTGTACAGGGACAGGATGGGGAGAGCAGCCTTAGCAGGTCCTTGAGACAGAGCGGGTGACGTGACTGCGGCAGCGAGCGGGGGAGCGTGAGAGGCTGCTCGCCCCGCGTCGCGGTGAGACGGGAGAACTCCTTCAGCAACTAATTAGCACGGCTGAGAGGCCGGGCTCAGTGCTCGGGGGGATCTGTGGTACCAACAGATGTGTGCACAGGCTTCGTTCTTCTGCCTTGGGACCAAGCTGGGCTTGTGGTGGTGGCTGTTTGTGTATAGCTTGTAGAAGCGTCCCAGGAACTTGTAGGATGGCTTGCAGAAGCGTTGCCTTAAGAGCTGGGTGTTGTGGGAGGGCAAAGGGGGGGTCATCGATGATCCTCGGTGTGGCTTTGGCAGGTCTGGGTCCTGTAGGAGAAACACTGCTGTATGTGGTGCATGGCAGAGTGGTGCTTCCACGCCATAGGACTGTGTCATCCCACCTGTCTGATGTGAGGCTGTGTGGCAGGAGACAAACAGGCACCAGCTCTTGGGAGGGGGGTCGGAGTGCAGCCGTTTCTACGGACAGGGGTGGTCAAAGGTTTGCATGAGGAGTGACTGTGACCCGAGTGCTGGCAGAGTCAATGCTCAGAGCAGCAGCAATGCTCCCTGGGGTTACTGCATGGGTTTCTTCTTTACCTTTTCCTCTTCTAATGATTCTGCTTTCTGGCATAGCAATTATCCACCTTGGATAGCAGCATCCATAGGAAACCAGCTCTAGCTAAAATTGTAAATGAACTGCTTTGAAGCAGTTCCTTCCCAGATGTCAGTAGCGATAGATACTCTTGAGTGATTTCTAGCTAGAAAAGACTTTGAGCAGTGTCATTTTTCATGGGAAAACTTCCTATGTGCTTCTCCAAGAGGCTTTTCTGGGCAATTAAGTGACATGCTGTACGCAGAGATAACGTGAATTCAGATAGCTTTCACGTTCCATCTTCTGTGACATGATGTGTGTAGAATGGAAGCGGTCACCATGGGCTTGGCCCTCAGTGTCTGTTAGTTCTCCAGGAGCAGGGTTTGCCACCCCAGCTATTGCCCACAAGCAACAGAACTCCTGTGGTGTTTGTGGTGGGAACAGTTGTGCGAGCATCCCACCGTGAAGCTGGGATGTGAGAGATTCTGGGGCAGAGGGAATTCTCAAGGGCAAGGGAGCTAAGTGGGAGAGCACAAGGACACTTCAGCTCCTGAGCCAGTGAGACATCTGGTAACAGAGGGACAATGCTTTGGACAAGGCTGAAGTGTCCCGGGAGTGAAGATCCCTTGATGCAACTGAATGGCACCTTCTTTCCTTCACTTATTTTGCAGACTAACAAAGTTCTTCTGGCAAGGAGCATCTGACTGTAGGGAAAGCCAGAGTGTGCTGCTGTGCATCTCTAGGGCAACAGCACAGAGAAACCTGAGGGAGAAATTAGCAGAATTCTAGGTGCACACAGGGGCTCTTGCAGCCCTTGGCAAAGGAAGGGTACAGCACGGACTGTGGGTTAGGGGGCTCTGAGTCCCCACAGAGAATACCTTCTGCTAGCAGTGGCACCTTTTGTCAGCTTGGGAACTGAGGTGGGGGCTGCCCATGTCCCTGTGCAGCACCGTGCCATCATCTGCCACTGGGGCTCCCAGGGTCCATCCCTCTGTCTGAAGTTTCCCTTGCTCCGCTCCTCCTTGCCAGCAGTCCTGAGGTTCCTGCTGCTTTGCATTACTGTCAAGAAAACCCAGCTTCTGGGGTCAAGTGCTAAGTGTTTGCTTCTTTATCAGATATTTACTTAGGAGGATTTCATTAGACTGAATCTACCAGCTATGAATAAATTCACACGCCGTAAGTTTATTCTCCTTTTCTTTTCTCTATGCTAGAGAAAACTTTGAAGAAGACCATTTATACCAAAAGCAATTACTTTCCTGGTAATTTTGTATGTATTTTACTGCAGATACTGTATTTCTGTTTGACTCTCAGCTTTCTCCCAAATGCCACTGCTGTGCTGGAGGTGGAGGATGCCTGAAATGGCCGTGCCCCAGCATTTTCATAGTTACCACTGAATGTGTTTGTGTTTGTGTGTGCACTTACCCAAACAAGCTGCACCTTTCTGAACAAAGCTACAGGTTGTCTTACCAGGTCCTGGCTGGGGTGGCTTCATGGGAAGTGTGTGTGAGGGGTTGTGTCACTTGGGTTTTTTTAGTTGATTGCTGTGGGTGGGAGTAGGGGTTTGGGGGTTTGGTTTGGTGTGGTTGGGTTTTTTGAGGAGATGTTTTTATTTGTAGGGTGTTTTGGTTTTTTGGGGGAGAGATATGTTGGTTTGGGGGTTGTTTATTTTCAAGACCAGTGTGTTGGCTTCTGGTTGTTGGGTTTCTTCAGCCAAGCAGTAGAGATGGTGTTATGTGACACTGCAGAAGGCATCTCCAAAGCCTTGTTATTGCAGGAGTATCCAAAGATGTACCCTGCAATGTGGATAAGCTGAAGTATCAGCACAAGCAGCTTACTGTATGATTTGGAATAATAAACCTGTACAAAAATCCATCTGCAAGTAACTTTCAAACATGGAGTAAGGGCAGTTCCTCCCTTCAGTAGCTTGTTTGCTCTGGCAGCATGGTGTTAACCCTGCGTTCTGGACTTACCCAAGTCCAAAACAAAGCAGGAGGAATAGCTCAAGTAAGAATTCAGGCAGTGGGGTCTGATAACCCATCAACTCTCCTTCCCACTGGTTTATTTTGCACACTGTGCTACAGAGGGAAGAAAAACCCCAGGTAAGTCATTCACACCTCTCTGTTGAGCAGGATAAAAATACTTTGTTCCCTGTGATTAAAAAGCAGTGTTTTGTGGCTGGAGGTTTGACTTACCAAAATTAGTGGCTGCACTGACATCAGTGGTGGTCATAACTGTCCATCCTCCTTTTAAATGTGCTCTTAGCATTTCCAGAGCTTGTGCATGGACCCTTTGAAAACAGGCAAAGGGAAAACCAAATCCAAAACCTTCAAAGAAACGTAGGTCCCTGTTAACTTGCAAATTTTGAGAGCTGGTGACACTACAGTGGACGTGTCTCTGTATCTCTTCAGCAAGCAAATGGAAAAAAAAATACATTATCATACAGAGAAACAAATAAAGTTCTGCTGTTGTGGTGCACAATGCTTGTGTTTACACTCAAATCTGAAGTGAACAGAAGACTTGTAATTTGACCATCCCAATCTAAAACCTTGTGTCTAGCTTTCAGCCTTGCAGCAGGCTGAACAGAAGGGTTGTGTAGTGACTTTCCTGTTACTGCTGAGAAAGGTTTCTGGTCTGAGCATTTCTGTGGAGGGAGCACGTGGTAGAGCTTTCTGGGCCACTCATTAGCCAAGTGTGCTGGTTTAGCCCTGGCTAGAGGCCAAATGCCCATCCAAACGCCTCACTCACTCCCCTTTTTTAGTCAAAAAGGGGAGAAAATATCTATGGGGAGGCTTAGGACTGGAGATAAGGACACTAATTGGATAAGGGCCGGGCCCCGTCATGGCGCAGGGAGGGGCAGGGAATGGGGAGTGGGGGTTTTCAGTCCCTTCCTCCCCAGTTGTCTTCCGCCTGAGCTGGGGGTGCATTCCACACACACACACTCTTCCCCTGTGGCACCGTGGGGTCCCACCCACGCCAGAGCCGTATCCACAAACTTCTGCAGCGTGAGGCCTCTCAATGGGGAGTCATCTCCTCACCACAGGCCTCTCAGCAGGGCTCCCTTCCATGGGTGCTGACATGCAGGCCCAGACTGCCCCGGCCTGGTCTCCTGCAAGGTGACAAGGCCCCTGGCAAGCCTGCTGAGGTGCGGATCAATCTCTTCATAGGCTGTAGATGCCTGTGCTCCCCATCCTTATCCATGGGCTGCGAGGGGACACCTGCTCCACCATGGTCTTCTCTCTTTCTGGTGCCTCATTCTTCCCCCCATCTCCGTCAGACCTGGCCTTGGTGTTCACACAGCTTATTACATTTTCTCACTCCCTTCTCTGGTGGCAAAATGCAGCTGCCTGCAGGTTTTTTTCTCTTATATGTGATTCCCAGAGGTGCTGTGACCATTGCTGATTGGCTTGGCCCTGGTCAGCAGCAACTTTGGCCTTGAATTGGCTGATGTTTACAGTCTGGGGCTTGCAGAGAGCCCGAGCTGCTGCTTGCAAAAGCCATCTCAGCAGCACAGCTACACAAAACTGCACCACCAAGTAAGCCACTTGCACCTGGAGTGTTTTGGACGCTGTCACAGAAAGACCTGGAGACAAATTGCAAGCTGTTGGTTATTTTTAAGAGGAAACAGAAAGAAAAAATAAGCAACACTTTGAGTGTTTTGTAATTCGTGTTTTGAAGGCGACACTCAATAGGTAGAAATTAGCCTGAACTGAAAGTAAAGAAAAACTTTGGGCACAATGGGCCTTTGTGCTACTTTGCTAGAATTCGTGGAAAAGTATGTTTTGGCAGCCTTCTGGTTTCAGCTTCTTTGTGTGCTGTTACAACCAGCTTCATCGAGGTCCAGCAAACCTTGGAAAAATCACACCCAAACTCAATTTTTATTATTTTTTTGTCCACCTCCAAAGCTTCTAAGTGGGGGTTTAAGGCTCAAGCTGCTTCTAGTTGTTGTGGTCTGCCTCCGTTTTAGCTGTTTTTCTCACGAAAGACTGAGCAGAAGTGAAATCAGTGCTGTAATAAAAGGCGTCCCTATTTCATAAGGACCTTAAGAGCAGCTGTTGAAGACAAACATTAGCCTAAGAAGGTCTCCAGGGGTTGGCTTTGATGGAGGTAATCTTTCTTGTAATACCATTCCTAACGTGGATCTCTGTTAGCTACATGTAGTAATTTCTTCCTCTGTATTTGTTCTGGTACACCTCTAGGGCTGCTGGTATGTGCTGGAGAGTATTTATTGTATTTCTTGCTTTTTGCCTACTTTGCCATGGTCTTACGATACGTATCTATTGCAGATCTGTGTAGTCTTCCTCCCTTACTCCTTCCAGCAGGTTTTTTGCTTGTCTTCTTCCTCTGCTGCCCTTCTCTCAGTGCCTGTGAGCTGAGGGTACTTCAGATTGCAGCTGCGGTTCCTGCGCATGGGATTTGCAGTGCTGGGAGCAGAAGGGAGAGGAGCAGCACAATGGTGGTTCCTCAGCAGCTTTGGATTCTTGCTTGTGGCCTCTGTAGAGATGTGCCAGTTGACTCACAGATACTTAGGAATTCAACTGCTGTAGCTACAGTCTCAAGCTTGTTGCATTTGCTCTGACGTACCTTCCCATCAAACCCTCCCCATTTGCTGTTCATTCCTCCTGCCCCGAGCACTAGCTGCTATCAAGTGGCATCTTGGTGCTTTGAGATGTCTGGAGGTGTCTTAGGAATCTTGTTCCTTCTGCTTTTTTTCCTTTGTATCTCTTGCTGAATGGATGATACCGTAATAGAATAACACCTCATGGAGGAGACTGTTGGATTTTGGTTTGATTGTGACCCCTTGGTCACATCTGTCATTGCTTGCTCCTGGTTATGTAGGATTTACCTGAAGATATTTTGTATGAAATATGAGGCACCGTAAACCATGGCAGAACAAGTCTTCTCTACAAATAATGCTAGAACTCTTGTTCAACTCCTCCCATATCTCCACCACCCAAACCCCCATCTTCATCCCTATGCCACCCACCCAGACGTGCAACTCTGATGTTTCTGGTGGCAGGTAATTTATTTCCCACCTAGAGCTCTCCTGCCTGTTGGCCATTTGTCTAGACAATCTAGATAGCTTTTAGACTGGTCAGAGGAATTCCATGCCACTGAGTTAACTGGGAGCAGGACAGAGGAACCTATCTTTCTCTCTGACCTTTTGTTTTCTCCAGCTCAACAGATGGGTGTAGCACTGAAGATGGGTCTGTGCCACATCCACGGTGTGCAGGGCAGTCATTCTCCCATCTCCTCTGCTGCCTATTCTGAAGAGCAGCTCATGGCTGTAATTTCTGCAGCCCAAGGGTCTCTGCAAGTGGTGGATGAGCAGGATTGTCCAAACTGCCCCAGGGAGAGCCCCAGGCATCTGCTGCTTTCCTGGGAGACCTGGGGCTGCATCCCCTATCTCTTGTCCCCTAGGAAGGGAAGAGATCCATCTGACCAAATTCAATTACTTCCTCAGTGAGGATAAATAAGGCCCATAATCCAATTGTTATGGCAGTTGCAGTGCCTTACACTGGAGGCACCTGTCCAAGGCTTCTGTATTTATACCTCACTAGTTTAAAGCAAAACCAGCTTTTTTTCCCTGTGTCCTGAGCAAAGCACACTGCCAGCTCAGACAAACCTGTGGTGGTTGATAGATGCCAGTAGGACCATCTCTCTTGCTTTGTCTCACCGGTACACTCTAGCACCCAGGGACTGAAGGCTGGCAGGGACTTACAAAAATAGCCCATAACAAATAAATAGAAGAGCCCTTGGTGCTCTGGTTCCCAGCTGCACCCTGCTGACCTCACCCCCTGTACAACTCTTTGACCAACAGCTGCAAGTGGCGATCCCTGGGACCAAAAATCTGGGGAATGAGAAGCAGATCATTTAAACCCAACCAATAATCTAATAGTCTTTTTAATGGGGAAATACAGCGAAGCACCCACATGCCAGTGAAGGAATTTTCTGAAATTCTGTGAGCAAACCTGAGCAAGATTGATTATTAATTATTGGGTCCTTTCAGGGATTTATCTTGGGGTTTCCTGTGTTCCAGTTGATAACAGCACTGAGAATAATGAAGACAAATTTTCCACAGACAGAATGGAAAGCTTGGTACAGGCTGTATTCAAGGCAACCGGGTTGTAGTCTGGTTAAATTATTAAAGGTTGTTGTATCTAATTACTTGGATACGATGAAGTGAAGGCACAGCACCTACAAACTGGGGTCTACAGTTACATCAGACCTCTTCTGCAGGGACCTTGGGCGCCGTGCGTTTGTTCTGCAGCCTCACAGGAGAATCACAGAATCACAAGGTTGGAAAAGACCTTTAAGATCATCAAGTCCAACCATTCCCATCCTAAGCTAAACCACATCCCTGAGCACCTCATCTACCCTTTTTTAAACACACCCAGGGAAGGTGACTCAGCCCCTCCCTGGGCAGCCTGTGCCACAGCCCCACAACTCTGCCAGGGAAGAACTTTTCCCTCCCATCTGCTCTGACCCTGCCCTGGGGCAGCTTGAGCCCATTGCCCCTTGTCCCATCTCCTGTCCCCTGGCTGAAGAGACCATCGCCCACCTCTCTGCACCCTCCTGGCAGGGCAGGGGAGGTGGGGAGAAGGTCTCTCCTCAGCCTCCTCTTCTCCAGGCTGAACACCCCCAGCTCCCTCAGCTGCTCCTCAGAGGATTTGCCCTCCAGCCCCTTCCCCAGCCTGGTTGCCCTTCTCTGGACTCGCTCCAGGACCTCCATGTCCTTCTTATGGTGAGGAGCCCAGAACTGGACCCAGCACTCGAGGTGCAGCCCAGCACAGGGGCACTATCACCTCCCCAGACCTACTGGCCACACTGTGTCTGACACAAGCCAGGATGCCATTGCTCTTCCTGAGCTGTGTGCCGTGGCCAGAGACCATGGACATGCGCTCTGCTGCCGTGTAAGTAAGGAGCTGCCGTGCCCTGCGGTGAGCTGTGGTGGTGGTGAAGGGCTCAAGGGCTGAGTGGGGAGCTGTGGCAACACAAAGGTGGTGAGTCTCCAGGACTGAGCTCTCTGAGTCTACAGAAAGCCTTGTGTTCCCAAAGTCATAAAATCAATTACAAATTAAAGGCCAGATTCAGGAGTTCACTTCAGCTGCACCAGTGGTACAAGCCAGCTGCAAATTCAGCTTTTATGCTGCTGCTACTTCCCCCCAGCTTTTATGAGGTAGCAGCTTTGCCTTTAAAAGCAGCTTTTTAAGTGGCTTGAGATTGATGCCCAACTTCAAAGTGCTAACAAATACTGCATTCCAAATTCCTCCTTAGGCTACTTGATGTCTTTCTTTTTCTAAAAAACTTTTTTTTTAAATAATTTTGAAAACAAAGGGTGTTCTTCAGAAAAATACTGTGAGTGATGTTTTGAGAGCACCCATCAGTTGAGTCTGAAGAGCAGTGAGGTGTCAGCGGTCAGAGCTGAACCCGGGACCTGCATGGTGAAGAATGCCCATTGCAATGGGTAATTCTGTTAGGCCTGGGTAGAAGCAGGAGGAATCCCATTCCTGCCCTCTCTCAAACCAGCACTGTTTGTGTACTCTTGTTAGAATTCATGGAATCATGTGAGAGTCCGAATTTTTAATTGATTTTTGTTTTAATTAACTGTGGTGATTTCATTGTTACTTTCATGCTGGAAGTTCCTCCTCTTACTTCTTGTAATAGCATTAAGCAAAACCATCAAGAGTTGTGATTAAGGTTTAAGAACCCAAATTAAGTAATGTACTTCAAAACATAATAGATTAAAAAAAAAAAGAAGAAAAAGAAAAAGCCTTGTATAACTGCCACACCATTTTAGGTGGGATCCTAGGGGGCATCAAGAGGAGTGTGGCCAGTAGGTCACAGGAGGGGATCCTTCCCCTCTGCTCTGCCCTGGTCAGGCCCCACCTGGAGTGTTGTGCGAGTTCTGGGCTCTCTGGGATAAAAAAGACAGGGATCTCCTGGAGAGAGTCCAGAGGAGGCTACAGAGATGAAGAAGGGCCTGGAGCATCTCCCCTGTGAGGAAAGGCTGAGTGAGCTGGGGCTGTTCAGCCTGGAGAGAAGAAGACTAAGGGGGGACCTTATGAATGTTTATCAATATCTGAAGTGTGGGATGCAGGGGGAATGGGCAGCCCCTTTTCAGTGTCTGTGGGGACAGGACAAGGGGCAATGGCTGCAGGTTGGAGCACAGGAGGTTCCACAGCACCATGGGGAAGAACTTTTCCCCAGTGAGGGTGAGGGAGCCCTGGGACAGGCTGCCCAGGGGGTGTGGAGTCTCCATCTCTGGAGAGATTCCAGCCCCGTCTGGATGCCGCCCTGTGCAATATGAGCTGGGGAGCTGCTTTGGCAGGGGGTTGGGCTCTGGGGGTCCCTCCCAACCCCTGTGATTCTGTTATTCTGTGGTTTCCCTGTGCATTTCAGGTCACAGATATTGCTGGCTTTTCTTTCCACTCTGCTGTTAAAACAGAGAACTTCTTGCTTTCATCATGCATGTTCTTGCACAGTTGTTTTTAACCGTTTCATCCAAAATTACTGATGTGCCTGCTCTGCTTTATACTGATTTTTGGGAGGACTAATGGCAGCTCCTTAGGATTTGTATGAGTATTCTCATCTTTAGATTAAGTACACTTCCCAGTTAGCTCTGTCTTGGGAGATGGTTTAGAGGTTATGGTGGTGTAGGGCTGATGGTTGGACTTGATAATCTTGAAGTCCTTTTCCAACTTTGATGATTCTATGGTGGATTTTCTGTAACTGGAAAGCTTCCACCAGGCAAAGTCGCCCCAGGCTTTATAACTTCTCTCTCAGGTCCTTACACCATTAACTTGCATTAACCAGCAATGCCTGAGTTGTGTGTCTGTAGGGTGGGTAGCTTGGTAATTCTTCAGCCTGCACAGTGACATAGAGAAGATGCAACCCTGCACTCACTAATGCACTGGTTTCCTGAATTTGAATGGCTTCTTTCTGGAAGCATCCAAGCCATGGTTTCCAGAAGTTTGCAAATGCTTGTCTCTATATGTCTCTAAATCAGGTATTAACCCATCCAAGCAGTTAAATCAAAGATGAGACAAAGAGAGAGGGGACAAAGGAGGAGAGATTGTATAATCTTCTGCTGGAACAAGTCAAAAATCCCACTGTTTTCCCCAAATAAGCAATATGCTCTGTCAGCACAACAATAAAGTGTGTGTGTGCATATTCATCACAACCTGTATAGCCATACATTTGTATAATTAATCAGGATTGGGGGAAAGTGCATTTGCATCTACGCAAATGGCCTTCCAGAAAAAAACCAAAGCAAGGAGACACCGTTCCAAGTCATCACCACAGCTCTCCTTGCGCCGTGCAGCGGGTCGGCTGACTGTGAACTTCCATGGAGTGGATTAGGGAAGGGGATTTGGCTACTAATTAAGTTCATCAGCCTCTGTGTACCCACCTGGGCGAGTGTGCCCACCCAGGGCAGTGGTGTGGTGTTGGGGGGGGGGGGCTGGAGGTACGTGTGTGCAGTCAGTGTGTTGTGCTGATAGTTGTTCCTTTCCTCTCGGGAAGATTAACCTATTTTTAGACCAAACTGTTGGTGTGAGGCCAGAAGAAACCTTCCATCTCTTAGATTTATGGAGGTTGCCAGGCAGATCTTAAACACTTTCTCTAAGCTGCATTTATTTGTGATTTGGCTTCTTTTTGAAGGCTGACTTCCCTGTATCTCCTTGGATAGGACGGGTCTGGAGTTTGTCAAGTAATCTAATTCCTTCAACATTTGGAATTACCTTGCTAAAAAAAAAAGTAATTTATTTTCTAATTATTCCCTGTCTTGCACAACCCTGCATCGCTGGAGTGTCCCTATTTAAAATATTTATCTCTCTCCGCTGCGTGATCGGCTCGAAGGCCGTGGAGGGGTGAGGAAATAAACACACTCCTTCTCCAGTGCAGGCACGTTACTTTGACTTGTCTTGGGCTGTTTTGACGTTTCCCTGTAAATACATTTATTTTTCATTAGGATGTTTCTGGGTTTGTGGCATCCAGGAAAGCCAAAAGCCATTATGCTGTTCATCTGTTTCAGGGAAAATGAAGATAAACAAGTGTAATGAACTCCTGCTGAAGCCATTTCTCTGTTGTCTTTCCCTTGCTGGAAGCACGTGTGTGTGTGTGTGTGTGTGTGTGTGTGTGGGTACAGCCCTGCTCGTGCTGGATGGGTGTGAGCTGTGCTTGGTGCTTGTGTTACTCATGTGCAAGGAGTCAAGCTCCAAACACTCCATAGCCCCGAGGTTTTGCTGCTGCATCTGGAGAGCTTGGGCATGGGGCATCACACGTGGCTTCCTTCTGGGAAGGAAGGTGAGGATGTGGTGTCTGTGAGGTCCAAGTAGGGCCTGGTGGGGGTGGGAGCAACCTGCAGAAGATGTGGAGGCTGGATGGCTTCATCCCAGTGACGGGCTTGAGAAACCTCTCTGGGAGCCTGTGGTGTGGTGGAGAACATCCAGTGGGATGGAGGTTGGTGGCTAGGGGGTTAAACAGAGCCAGGGACAGGAATGTTGTTTGGAGAACAGGGAAAGCTTGGAAAGCATAGAAAGTAACTGCAGAGAGGCATGAAGAGGAGAATAAAAATGAAAGCGAATATTGAGCTTTCTAGGGTGGCAGATATGCTCTTTCTTCTTCCTAGCCTTTCAATTATTTCTCATTTATTTGAGCCCTCCCTCCAGTGCCCATCCCCACCCTCCCAAGCTGACTTGCTCATTGAGTCCAAGCGAGTTTATGCTGAATTTTGAAATAACTTCTTTTTCTCCATCTCTAAACTGCTAATCTCCCAGGCTGAGGAATCCTGGGACAAAGAGGAGTCCGCAGAGTGGAACTCTGTAAAATTAGCTTTTGCAGCATTAGTGTTTGCACAGTTACAGGCTGAAGACTTGCACACCCCCCTGCCTGGCAGCCTGCCTCCCTCCCCTCCCCGGGGGCCTGTAAGGCAGCGCAGATGAGCTGCTCTCCTCCTCCTCCTCCCCCCCTTGCAGCCATCCCTCTGCTGTGAGAGGGGTGGAGGGGAGATGCTTTCATCCATTCGGACAAGGGTTTAATTAACCTGGGGCTCGTCTGCTGTTGCTGGAATGTGCTCCCTCTCCCATACAGCATGACATCAAAATTACAGTGCCAGTGTCAAAGTCACGGGGTGATTACCTGGGAAAAGAGGGCATCTGGGGGGCTGGTTTTGGGGTGAAGGTGTGGGGCTGAGCCTTGGCGCACGCTGTGGATTGCCACCTGGTGCTGTAAGTCCCCTGTCTGTTCTTGGGCAAGCATCCCTACCCTCCATATGAGGATAGGGATGGGTTTGGAGCTGAGGGAGGATGCTGAGGTGAGCGTGTTAATGACCATTTCGTGTGCTCTCTTACACCCAATTTGGGGTGTAAGAACACTTCTCTTAGGCAACTTCACCAGTTTCTGCTCTGCTGCTTGCTCTCTGCGAGTCACCCGTTCGCCCCCCATCCCCACTGCCTGCGCTTCTTTCTTCCTCACTGCTGCTGCTGCTGGTCATTAACGTGCTCTGCGTGGCAGCTGGGGAATTTCTTCATTGGAAAAGCAAACCCAGGTTGTGTTCCAGCCTCACACATGTCGCAAGGTACTCACAGCCTTGAGCAGGATCCAGCGCTAACGCTGCAAACCCTCCCCGCTTCCTCTCCCGGCCCCGCTCAGCTGATTGCCTTCTATTTTTCCTTGTGGTGTTGTTATTAATAATCATATACCAATCTCCTCTGACAATCACAATCATTTCCTGGGAGAGAGCGAATCCAAGTCAACCACATCCAGCTACCCAGCGGAGTGATGCTGTGCCTACCAGCCTGATGAACGCCTCTTCGGCCCGGGCCCTCTCCGTGCCTGGAGCACTTGATGATGCTGGAGGCTGCACCAGAGGCTTTTGGCTCCACATTTATCTCAAGGAAAGTGGCTGCAGGGAAGAGAGGTGGCTGCCAAGGAGTAAAGGGCATGGGGGGGTTGTTTTTTGGGGAATGATGGTGATGCCCTGGGTGCATCTGCCTGCAGAGGTCCAGTGGGATCACAGAATCATAGAGGTTGGAAGGGACCTGGAGAGCCCATGGGGTCCAACCCCCTGCCAAAGCAGCTCCCCAGCTCATATTGCACCGGGCGGCGTCCAGACAGGGCTGGAATCTCTCCAGAGATGGAGACTCCACACCCCCTGGGCAGCCTGTCCCAGGGCTCCCTCACCCTCAAAACGAAGGGTGAAAGGGCTGTGCAAGGAACTGGTGTTCTCAGTCCAGTTTTGTGTGGATAAGGTCTCTGCTCTCGTGGCATGGCTGGAACTGGCCTTGCAAAAGTTTTTTTAGGGACGGGCTGAGCCATGTACCCCATGCTTCCCCCACGTCTGTTCTCCCAGTTCCCATCCTCCAGTGAGCCAAGTCCCCAGGAGCTCTGGCTAACCAGTTTCCTGCTGGGATTCCCAGTGGCAAAATGGGGGTGAAAGCCTTTTCCCAGAGCTCCCCAGTTTCTCGATTAAGCTCCCTTTCGCTCTCAGCTCGGCTTTGTGGGCTCCCAGGCTACGTTTGCTGCCAGGTTTTTCTACCAGAGCAATTTCCCTTGTTGCAATTCTTGACAGCATCACTTTTTCTCCGAGAAACATTGGGCTGCTGAATGTCTGGCGAACTCAATTGGCCTGGATGGATGGGATGAGCCGGCTGGGTGTGCTCTGAGGCAGAAACCACCCTGCCTTTCTCAAAGGAGTTGCTACCAAAGAAAAGGGGGTGACTGGCTGGGGGGACAGATGGCGCTTGGGTGGGAAGGAGAGCACGGTGGGGAACTGCTTATGGGTGCAGGGCAGGGGGTACCCCCTGTTTCTGTGGCTCTTCTCCAGGCTTCCTCCCCACGTCTGCCTCTTACAGGGATCTAGGGTGTGATTTTGGCTGTGCAATCAGTGTAGCTGGCTGTGCAGTGCTGGGGGACGGGGTTGTCAGGCACGGTTTCACGTGCAGAGGGATTGCTGGGGGTCTGTTGGTGCCCAGGAAGGGCAGAGCTGTGGGTTGTGTCCTGGGAAATGAGGTCAAGAAGCCCTCAGGAGCTCAATTAACCACAGATAACCCGGATGAACTAGGACACCGGTCGCTTGGATGTTTGGGGAAGACAAGAGCCCGTGGCCTGCTTGGTTTGCTCCAGGTTTCTTAGAGTGTTTCCATTTATTTTGCCTGTATTTTTCTCTACCTCATTCATACCCAGAGCTTTCTATGTGTTGCCCTTGTGACCCAGCAGTGTTCTTGGGGGTCGGGGCAGCAAGTGAGCTGCAGTCCCAAAAGCATCTCTTGGGCCACCTGGCTCCTCTCCATCCCCTTGTTCTTTGCTCAAGCAGACTCTGGCATATATTTGTCTTTCTTCTATTTCCTCGTGGATCTTTCTATGAAATGCTGGGAAGTGGATCCAGTTGTAGGTTATGAGCTGTTCAGAGTGAAATTGGAGAGAGATACAGAGTCTGACTGCAGTGGCTGTTAATTTTAATACGCTGCAAGTCTCGAGGTAGCTTTTTATTTCTCCTACACTGAGCTTGCATGCTGCTGCTGCTCCACTCGTCATGGGGGACATGTCATGTGAAACAAAAGGGCTTGGTGAAGGACAGAGGGGGAAAACTCTGCCAGTGTTTTCTAAAACATGAGTTTTATTTTCTTTCAACACAAATCACAATGTCTTGGATGTTTAGGGGTTCGTGGTTTAGCAGTTCAAAGTTTGGCTGCAGTAAAAAGGGCCTTCAAAATGGACCTGGCTCTGCTGGGCAGAAGATGAGGGTGCAGTGGGAAATACCAGTCCTTGCTGGTCTGAGCAAAGTCCTTCACAGGTGAGGG
Organism: Gallinula chloropus; assembly: GCF_964237585.1. Taxonomy (NCBI): domain Eukaryota; kingdom Metazoa; phylum Chordata; class Aves; order Gruiformes; family Rallidae; genus Gallinula; species Gallinula chloropus. The sequence continues at coordinate 20,794,472 of NC_140097.1, forward strand.
ATGGAGGAGAGGTATCAGCAGTGAGAGGCTGTGGAAGGCAGGTTGGTGCTACAGAGTGTGTTCCTTAATGGCTGGATGAGTTGGGCAGTGACCAGTGAAACGGGAAAGGACAGGTCACAGTGGTACAGACCAGAGAAGGGAGGACTCAGGAACTCATTGTAAGATGCTTCAGATAGGCTCTTGCCCTTGTCCTGAACCGAAATACAGTAGAAAAGCTCACATGTTTAACAAGGGAAACCCCAGAAGGTTCACAGTGGGGTTGGAGCAAGCTGGCTGTGTTCACCCAGCACAGGGGCTGGCTTCTGAACTGAAGTTTACTGAGCTCTGCCAGTAACCATGGGATGGGTTTTTTTTTTAGTTTTGTTGGCTTTTTAAGTATTTCTTTCTTTTTATTACAGCTGTTGAGCTGAATGGCCGCTCCCGGGCTGCCTTTGAATTCAGAGAGGGAACGTTGCCATTTGTGTTGTGTCTGTCAGTCGCCTGTGAGCAGCAGGCTGTAGATGTGACCCCATTTGATCATTTGTCAACTTTTTCCCTTTTGTGCTGAATATCTGAGAGCCTGGGCTGAAAACTCCTACCGTTTACGCTCCTTTGACTAGCTGCTGCAACAATTGCAGGTGGTGAAAGAAGAGGCTGGGACGTGGCTACCACACATCTGCAATTGAATATTTGTCAACAATAAGGTACTCGCTCGGCTTGCTAATAACAGGCGTCGGGGAAGAGGTGGTTCCAGTCTTCAGGCACAATTACTGGTTCCCCCAGTCTCTGGGCAGGCTGAAAGCACATCGATCTCCTTTGCAGAGCTGCTCTGGGAGGTGTGTTTCCCATCAGCAGTCGCCTCGGAGGTGTCAGATCCAGAGCAGACCTACAGGTTCTCAGCGTGGTGGTGACACACGGTGCTGAAACCCTTGGGAGATGTGTGTGGGACCTCAGTGGCCATTGAGGAATGGCATGGAAGAGAGGTGGGAAACTGCAGGTCTTTTTGATATCCAACCCTTGTACTCTGGGGCATGTAAAATTCAGCTCTACCCTTGCAAAGGGTGAGCTCATGATTTGGAGGCCGGGGGAAATCTGTCCCCACGTGGAAGGAGAGGAGGATGCTCTTCCCCTGTCTCCTCCCCTCTGGTCAGTCTCCCTGGAGCCTGAGCAGAGCAGAGCTGTGCTTTGACCTGGCTCCTGCTGTCAACTGCTTCCATTTACTCTGCAAAAAAGCTTTTCTCACTGTCTCTAGGGACCAAACTCCCTGGCGGAGGCCATGACTGTGACCACTCTGTGCTCCACACAGGTTCTTGCCCAGACCAGGCTCTGTGAGCAGCAGTGAGACAGTTTTTAGTAGGGTGAGGCTTTTTTTCTCCCACTTCTGTTTCCCATCAGAGGCCGAGCAGCGCCTTTGCACATGGCATATCAGGCCTCTTGCAGCACACTTCATTTAAAAAGCTAATTTGTAATTGCAAAGCAATACACATGCTCCAACAACCCCCTCCTCTCCAAAGCAAACAGAGAAACGCCACAGAGAAATAAAATAAAATGGGATGAGAATTATCCATGCTTGCTCTACTCCACTGTTTGTCTGCTGGGGGAAAAATGGGGTGAAGAGAAGTTGCTAAAGTAAATACAATTAAAAAAAATGTAAGAATAGGAAAACAGCCTCTAATGTACTTAGTGTGGCAGGCTGTGAGATGGGGATTAGCCCAGCCTGTTCTCCCACTCAGCACAGTGGGCTCTGAGCTGGAGTGGGACTGAGGGTGCTGTTTTCCTGTCTCCCCTTCTGCATGGAAACGTGGGTGCTGGCAGCAAGGGGGTGATGCCAGATGTCCAGTGCCAGCTCAGGACCGCGGTCAAGCTCCTTGGTGTCCCCTGTGCCTTTGGGAGGAGGGGAGCAAGTGATTTATCTTGCTGTGTGGTTATGGATTCGACTGAACCTGCCCACCAGCAGGCTCTGCTTGCACCCCTGCCCTTCGTGAGTGCTTTTCCAGAGCCAGGTCCCCGCGTTAGCAACGCAGCTGCTGCCTGCCGCTGTCCCCTGCCTTCCCCTCCATCGCTCCCCGGCTGGCTGCGCCGTCCTCCTTGCCGAGCCCTCCCACTCGGGCTGGGTTGGAGAGGGGAAGGGGAACCTGCTGCTGCCGGGCTTTGCTCTGCAGAGCTGCCAGCTCCCATTCTTGTCATCCCTGCTCCGCTCTGCCTCTGCCAGTTCGGCGGGGGCATTTGCAAAGGCATTCACCGGGGATTGGAGGGGCAGGGAGCTGAGGAGGAACGAGCAGCCCTGGCTGAGGAGCGTCTCAGGGCTGGGATGTGCGGTGGGGGCCGGTGCATGCCAGGATCCTGTCGCTGCCGGTATCTTTTGCTGCAGCTTTTTTTGCAGCATCACAAAAGCCAGGGTGGAATTAGGCCACGTAGCCCGTGGCACGAGCGCTGCTTGTTGGCGTTGTTAATGGCTCTGCTCGGAATGTGCTGACTGTTTCTGAACAAAAGCTCCAAAGCAACCCTTACCAATTAATCATTATTAATCCTTGGGGCTCGTTTAGCTTTGCAGGCGGCTGGTCAGGGTGATAAATGCCGATTCCGTTGCGTGATCACTGTGGCCATGTGCTGCTCAGCTCAGCCTCTCTTGGATGGCAGCAGAGCCTTGTAGTGGGAGCTCCTGTGTTTTCATGGGCAGCCTGGCCATTGTGGGACAGCAGTTTACCCATCCCTCTCCCTGGTCATTCACCTCTCCTCTCCCATGAGCTCCTGTGAAACACCAGCACAGTGTTTGCAGCCTAAAGCAGGTACGTGGGTGGTACAACTACCTGGAGGGAGGTTGTGATGAGCTGGGGCTCAGCCTCTTCTCGCAGTTAAGTAGTAATAGGACGAGAGGGAATGGCTGGGAGTTCTTCCAGGGGAGGTTCAGGTTGGAAATGAGGAGAAATTTCTTCTCCAAAAGAGCAGTTGGGCATTGGAACGGGCTGCCCAGGGAGGTGGTGGAGTCACCATCCCTCAGGGTGCTCAAGGACAGGGTGGATGAGGTACTTAGGGACATGGTTTAGTGAGTAATATAGGTGGTAGGGGGGCAGTTGGACTAGATGATCTTGGAGGCCTTTTCTAACTTTACTGGTTCTGTGATAATGCTGGCATGACTAAGATGGACCTGGAGAGTTCATCTCACACCTGTTGCCATCGGTTCTGTGACTCCTCTCTTATTCCACCGCAGAGGCTGGCAAGGAGAGGTCCACTCAGGCCCTGAGCCTGTCTCAATCTAGTGAGGTCAGGGATTTCTTGGGGAAAAAACTTGGCCAGAACTTTATTCCTACTAAACTGGAAGGTAGCACAGAGTTCTTTGCACCTCCAGTCTCAAGATCCCCCAGCAGGGTGGAGATACTTTGCCCAGCCAGCGCATGGGGATGGGGTACTGGTACCACAGGAGGTTGTTGCAGGGCACAGTTAACTTGCCTCTCTGCAGCCTGTGGGAATCCAGCACCAGCAGTCCCAGGAGGAGAGCAGGATGGGTGTGCCCAGCACTGGAGTGGCAGAGCACAGCAGTGAGCAGGTCTGGCTGGCAGAGCACGTGGAGGGTTGTCTTCTCCTCGGGCTGCACCTTGTGTGCTGGTTGAAGTGCAGCGCTGCACCGCTGGCTCCTGCCAGGATCCAGCTGTGGCAGCCTGGTCCCCTGCTCTGCTGGCATCCACAGCTACGTAGGGCCATGAACTGGGGGCGAAATACCCTCCTCTGACCAGTGAATTGGGGCTCTCAGCCACCAGGTTCACTAAGAGTCTCAGAGATAAGTTCTCGGCCTTTCCATATCGTGACTTCTTCCACTCCAAGTGCTGCCCGTGTAATCTCCTGCACATTTCAAAGCTACTTGAAACAGCTTCTTGCTTTAGTGCTTGCCAGATTCCCCCCCAGCTGCCAGGAAGAGAGTAAGCAGCCGCTGCCTGTTCTACTTGAGAAATTCAGCTGCCAAGTGGTTATTTACAGCGGGCAGAGGAATGAAAATGTTAAATGAAATCAATTGCTGGCAATGTGAAAAAAGGAAGGGGGGGGGTGGGAGGAGGAACACTGAACCCTTACAAAATCAGGATTACACTGGCTGCAAGCTGCAGCCACCTCAGAACGATTGCAGGCAGCAGACAGCCCTATGGCAGCACCACAAAGCCATGGCCCACGTTAGCCCAGCCTCCGCTGACTCCGGCTTGCGTTTCCCTTTCATCTCCCTGCCCCCGTCCGGTTTGGTGCCTCTCTTGGCAGCAGAGGGGGAGATGGGAGAGCTTTGCAAAGGAAGCTGGATTGTGTTAAAACAGTTGTTTCAATTCATTTCAACATCAGGCTCCCTGCCTGGATTTAACCCGGAGGTAAATGAAAAATTAAAAGCTAAATGAGCCCCATCTCCCTGATGAACATTGAATTTTGCCTTAAAAGTGGGAGCATCTTTATTTCCCCTCACTTTTGCAGGGGGGGTGGGGGTGGGGGAAGGTTACTGAGAGAGGCAGCTGGGTAGTTGAGTTTTTGCTGGATCACAAGTCAACTTTTTTTTTTCCCTTTACACAGAAGCCTGGGGCTTCCCTGCTGCATCTCTACAGAGACAAGTGAATCACAGCCTTGCATTGGGCAGTGAGGCAATTAATCAGCCATTAAAAAGGAAGACCTGCTGTCTTCTAAACCAATTAGAAGGGAACTGGTCGCTTGTGTAACTAATGCAGTGGGGTTACTACTAAGATACAGACCCATCGTGGAGAGAGGAGCTGAAATAAGTCTCTATTACAGGGCTTGGAAGAGCATGTTGAAGCCATCAGGGCAGCAGATCTTCCTCTGAAAGGGGACTTTGAGTTTGCAGCCCTACCTTGCAGTAAACAAGGTCCCCTCTGCTTGCCTCACGGGTGGCTGAGTGTGGGAGTGTTAACTCTTGATGATGAAGTGCTTTTAAAATCCCTGTTTCTCTTAGATCTTCACTGGGTGGGTGGGTGGAGAAGAGGTGGAGGATATGTGATGGTCTAGCTGCTGGAGACCACCTCTGAAGCTGGGTGCAAGAGGTGAAGCAGCACTCTGGGGTGCTTCGCTGCCTGTCAGAGTGGGGAGAGCTCTGTGCTGTGCATGGGGAAGGGTGAAGGGATGATGCTGCCAAGGTGCTGCTATACCTGGAGCAGGGTTTGGTCCTCACTCTATTCACACAGCGCCTTGTCCTGCTTGTCTGCAGCGTGGGGCTGCTGGCAGGGGCCTGGGCTGATGTTTTGCATAGCTCTGGGCTTGTGTTTGGGTCGGTGGTGGTGTGGGGCAGGATCAGTGGTGGTGTGGGGCAGGATCAGTGCTGAGCCAGCACGCTGTGTCATCTGTGGCTTCTGCAGGGTTTCTCCAGCAGCCACTGGAGCAAATCTCAAGCACTGAGCTGGTTGCATTGGGCTTTCAGTCCTTGGCACTTCTGCTAATGTGCTAATTTGAGCTGCTCTCTCCTGACAGCACACTCAGTCTGCTGGGTCCTGAGTCAAATAGAGCAGGGGGGCAACCTCAGCCTTGCTACCTGGGAGCGGCCAGCCAGGGCTTCAGCCCCAAGAAGGGCAGCATGTGGATTTGGGGACCAGCCCCGTGCTCCATCCATTCTGCCAAGGACCTGTGGGATTGGGTGGTGCTGGCCAGGGTGGTGTCATGGCTGTAGAGAAGGAGATGCTGGGTGGGAGGATTCTCAAGCTGGCCTGTTCCTTGCCTGTTCAGTACATCCTGCTTTCCGGAGAGGTGTGATTGGTGCTGTTGGACTGTGAAAGCAGCAAGATGTATGTTTGACTTTACCTAATATACTGAGTGCAGCTACTTAGGAACAGTGCAAACGAGAGGGACAGATAAATCATGGCTTTGTGTCAGTCCTGGCAATGATTCCGCTTCTGCTCCATCACAACACGGGGCCTCTTCGTTTCACTGGGAACGTGGGACTTACACTGACATTCCCAGCATCCCAGACTGGTTTGGGTGGGGAGAGAGCTTAGAGCCCACCCAGTCCCACCCCCTGCCAGGGGCAGGGACATCCCCCACCAGCCCAGGGTGCCCGAAGCCCCATCTAGCCTGGCCTTGAATCCTGCCAGCTTCTCTGGGCACCTTGTGCCAGGGCCTCCCCACCCTCATCATAAAAAAATCCTTTCTAATATCTAATCAAACTCTCCCTTCTTTCAGTTTAAACACATTAGTCTGTGTCCTATCACTCCATGCCCTCAACAGCACTAATTTCAACAGATCTTTCTAGACCAACCACAGTAGGTGTTGCTAATCCTTTTATTTCTCTTTTTATTTTTTTTTAGGGGGGTTGTTTTGTTTTGTTTTTGTTTGGTTGGGTTTTTGTAACTCCAGTAAGTAGGAATAATTTCAGAGCAGATTCGTGGTAAGGGGACTTTCTAGCATAAAATTTTGGAGAGGCAGCATGGGGCTGTGAGAAGGGGGCTCTGAAAAGCACTTGGTGACTGTAGGAAAGACACTTTTAACTTCCCTGAGCCTCTGTTTCCCTGGCTCCCCTTGTTCCACCATGTGTTAATTCATGTTTTTTCTTGAGAGTGGTATTCTCATCACTGGTGCATCAGCCTGTCTTGCCCACTGACTCAATCTGGTACCAATGTGAGTATGTGGTGGCAGTGCAGGTCTGAGTGTCAGCCTGGGACAATAAGCTCCTTTTGCTTGCTGCTAGGGAAATTCTGCATTTTAGGGTGAGTTCAACAGGAGCTTGGGGCTGGTCCTGGCCCCACCACCACTGGACTGCGTGCTGTTGTGTGAAGTCTGGCTGAGCAGAGTGCCTGTTGCTCTCCAGATCCTTCATCATCACCTCCTGTTCCTGCCCAGCCCCAGTTCAACTAATTTTACCCTTAGAGGTGGGTGTGCAGGGGGTTTTTGCCATGTTTTGCTGAGTCAGGCCTTTCATTATGCCACACACTCGTGCCAGTTGTGCATCCCAAATGAAGGATGCCCTCATGATCCACCCAGCCCTTGGCTCATGAGCAGGGAAGGTGGATCACAAGGATCTGGGTGGATCATGAGCTGTAGTGGATCATGAGCTGTAGTGGATCATGAGCTGTGTAGCCTGCTGAGCTGATCCTCAAATTGAGTTTGAAGTCATTAAGTGGGAAAGAAAATCTTTTGTGACAAGTGATTTCCCTGAGCAGGTGACAAACTGTAATGAAGCAAGGTGGTTTGGCTGGAAGGGCTTAGGATAGCAGCTGTGTTCCCAGCCTCCTCTGCCAGCGATCTGGGCAGGAGAGGATTCGTGGGGAACTGTCCCCTGTAGCTGCAAGATGGATGTTGGCCTTGGAGTAACTTTCACAGGCTTTTCCACAAGATGTTGCTGGAGCTGCTTTGAGAGCAGAGGCAGGATGGGTGACTGTTCCACTGCTGTCTGAGTTGTGCTCGGTTGGTTGTGAAAAACTTGTGAGTAAACAGCACCCCTGGAAAATGGTGTTGTTGGAGGGCTCTGGGCTGTTTAGCTGTGGTATTGCTGGTTGTATCTACACAGTTTCTTTCTCTTGCTTTGGTTCTGTTCCTGTGGGACTGGATGTAACCCACGTGCATCTGCAACAGGACTAGTTGTAGTGGTGGGTACATGGCAGATGGCACAGCTTTAGCAAGTGGCTACAGAGACTGGCATCTCAGCCATATCCAGAGCTCTTTCCAACACAGCAAGACATTGCAGTGCTGCCCTCGGTCAGGAGAAGCATCACAGGATCACAGGGGTTGGAAGGGACCTGGAGAGCCCATGGGGTCCAACCCCCTGCCAAAGCAGCTCCCCAGCTCATATTGCACAGGGCGGCGTCCAGACGGGGCTGGAATCTCTCCAGAGATGGAGACTCCACACCCCCTGGGCAGCCTGTCCCAGGGCTCCCTCACCCTCACTGGGGAAAAGTTCTTCCCCATCTTGCTGTGGAACTTCCTGTGCTCCAACTTGCAGCCATTGCCCCTTGTCCTGTCCCCACAGACACTGAAAAGGGGCTGCCCATTCCCCCTGCATCCCACCCTTCAGATATTGATAAACATTCATAAGGTCCCCCCTTAGTCTTCTTTTCTCCAGGCTGAACAGCCCCAGCTCACTCAGCCTTTCCTCACAGGGGAGATGCTCCAGGCCCTTCATCATCTCCGTAGCCTCCTCTGGACTCTCTCCAGGAGATCCCTGGCTTTTATATCCCAGGGAGCCCAGAACTGGACACAACACTCCAGGTGGGGCCTGACCAGGGCAAGAAGTGCAAGCAAGAGCACAGGCACAGTGTTTGCAGTGAGGTTTGGGTAGAAGAGCACCAAAACAAGCTGAGGATGTGCAGCACGAGAGCTGCTGCTGACAGCAGGATGCTGGAACGGGCTGAGCAGTTGCTCGTACTAATGTGCAGGTAACCAAGTCAGACCAAGTGACAGTGTTTGGGGAGGTGCTGCAGTAGCCTGTCTTGGCTGAGCAGCTTGCAGGTATCCTGGCCCGGACAGCACCTGGCTGTCTCTAATTCCACTCCTGTACTGTGTAGGCAAGAGATTTCTCTTGTCTTGGCAAGCTAGGGATTAAAAATTAAGTCCCCAAAATAAAAGAGATGGGAGGAAGGAGATGGTCCTTAAAGCAGGTGATGCTCACCATACACTACTAGCCAAGAGGTTTCTGGGGTGTTCCTCTGAGGTGGGGGGTGCTTTGGCAGAGGAGACCCTTGGAGCACTGCAGGGCACCTGCTCCTGATTTCTTCCCCCCTCCCTTGATGGCCAGTTATGCAGTGTGGAGGTGGGTTGCTTTTTCTGAGCACAACATCAGCTGCTGGCTGAGCTGTGCTGTGGACTCAAGGGTTATGTCCTGTAGTGGGGGGTGCTGCTGGTTCTGCCAGGTTGTTCCTGGGGAGCAGTCGCCTTCTGTGGGTGCTCACTGGCTGCAGAGGAGCCTGAGCTCTGCGCTGCCTGCTTGGGGTGAGCTGATAACGACCACCCCCTTGCCCTCAGGGCTCACACTGCACCTGCTTAATGGCATTTCTCCCACAAAAGGATAGTGATGAATCACCCAGGCTAGACACTGCTGTCTGAGGCGACCAGCTGCTGACCTTCAGGAGGCTTGGATTTATACCTTGGAGCAGGCAGTGAATTCCTGATGCCCAGGGCTGTGCTGAGCTGGGAGCTGCTCTGCTGCTGTCCATCCTGCTCCAGATGAAGTGATCTAGCTGGAGCTGCTGCTGACACCGGCAGGGCTCTGGAGCAGCAGTGCACAGGGTGTGGAGCTGGTGGATGATGACCACCTGTGAGCTAATGGGGCCTCAGCTGCCTTAACTGGCCTCAGCTGGGACCCACACCCATTGCCCCCAGTAGCTCATTTGAGCTCAGGTCTCCGTGCTGGCCTGAGCTGTGTTGGAGGTGTGCTGTTGCTAGCTCTGGTGCCTGAGGTGCTGGCTCCCTGGATGGATCCCAGATCCACATCACAGGTCCTTGGGGCAGCACTGCTTCTTACTGGGCCTCCTGGATGGCTCTTGGAGTGATGTTGTGGATAGCTTGGCCTCTGACCCTGTCTCCTGGATGGACTTTGGGCTTCCGCTGCAGGTAGTGTCTGCAGTTCTGTCTCTCTCTCCTTTTGGCTGAGCTCAGAGGGTGGCCCTTGGCTCTGACTTGTCACCTCACCCAGGGCTGCCCATGGGACCTGTCACCACCCAGCTCTGCTCAGTCCTTGTGGAGCTGTGCTGGGTCAGTGAGGGCTGCCCTGTGGTCACCCATGGTTCCTGCCTTGTCCTTGGTGTAGCACAGCCACGCTTCCTGGCACTAGGCCTGGCCTTGGAGGTGTAACATGGGGCTAGGGCAGTGCTGCTAATGAGCTCTTGGTAATCAACTTTGACCATTTGCATTTTCTGAGCTCTCTATTGCTCTTGCCCAGGGTTTCTGGGCTGCTGGTGTTTGGGATGTGGAGTGGAAAGGCTGTGCTGTTCTGCTTGGGAGGTGTCTCCCAGGGGAAGAGAGGGGTGAGGATGTTACTTAAAAGGGGTACCAAAGATTTAATACATGTACTGGGAATGGAGCAGGGATCCTTTCTTGGAGGCACTAGGTGTGAGCAGTGCTGCTCTGCATGCAGGGCTTGAACGTGGACTGGGGGAGGGATCAACAGGAGCAATTGATGCCAGCTGGAGACACCAGGAACTTTATTTTTTTATTTAAGAAGAGCTTGAAAGCAGCACAAACCCCACCACACTTGCATATTCCAAGCAGTGCACGTAAGCAGGACTCACTTTTACATTTTTCAGAGCAGATTAGCGATTTTCTAATTAGGGAAAGAGCTGAATATTGAGCACTGAAATGGATAAGCGACTTAAAAAGAACACAGAAAATTGCAAAGTGAAATCACTTAAATCAGCCTTGTCTCCTCCCCCCTTCATGCTTGGTGTGCTGTTTATCTTGGCAAATGGAGGGAAAATAAATTCCCTGGAGGTGGCACATACACATTGGTACCTGAATGCATCAGATACATCTGTGCAGAGAGGGAAAAGCCCAAAACTGCAGGGTTTGGGAATTGTTTTTCTGGCCCTGCAGAAACAGGAGGAGGGCTGCAGCCATCCCTGGCTGGGGCTTGGTCTGTCCACCACACCCAGCAGCAGCTCTTCACCGACTTCTGCTCTGGATCTGGATGTGGATGAATGACAGGCCCGTTGTACAGGGTTGCTGGGCCCTTTTTGGGGGGGGTTCAGCCTCGTCCCCTCCTTGGCTGGGTGGAAGGATGCCTTGGCTGTGCCCCTCAGCGAGGTCCTGGGGCAGCTTCCTCCTGGGAAGATGCAACACATCCCTGGCCACATGCTTCTAGCATAAAGCATGCTTTGAAGGCTTAGGGCTCATCCTGCTTGGCAGGCATGGAGAGCCCTTTGCCTTTCCATGCCTTCTATTTGCCACCCACAAAACTGGGGCGTAGCAATTGCCAAAATTGGACTGACCCAGTCCAGGTTGCTGCCTGGGGCCAGCACAAGGCGCTCTGGGGAGGTGCAGGAGGCAATTTAATCTTTTTCTTCTGTAATCCCAAGGATAAAGGTAAAGGAAGTGTTATGACCCATGAGGATGCAGGGCAGGGAGTGTGTGTTGCTGTGCACGCAGGCAGCGCTTGGCACGCTGCAGCCACTGCTGGACCATAAATAAATGTTAGTGGGCACTCTCTCTCCCAAAGCACCTATCACCGCTGCCATCCATGTGGAAAGAGGAAAGTAAATAGATTCTTGGATTGTCTTAAAGGCAGAAGGGAATAGGATAGGATCAGTCTATTGGATTTGTTGAATAAACTAAAAAACAAGATATAATTCTCTGCAGATGCAGGGTAATGGACTATGCTGGATTTTGCATTTCAAGCACTGGAACGCTCAAACTGAGCTGTCAAAAAACTGGTGGGGTTGTTTGAATTAACCATGGCTTGAACTGGGCACAGTGTCTTTCTGACTCCCTTCTGCTGGGGCAGCGTTTCTGCCTGGCTGCAGCTCACACGGCGCGCTCAGCTTGCGTGCGAGGAGCTGCGTGCTCTGCCCCACAGCGCCTGCAGTGGGGATTGGGTGCTGGGGAGCCAAAAACCTGCTTCAGCCCTTGGCTGGAAAGCTGACAGTGCATCTGGGATCACATTGATGATCTCTCGAGGTCCCTTCCAACCCCTGTGATGAGCAGTGTCCCAGAGACAGGAAGGCAGGTTGCTGGGTGGAAGCTCCTGGTGTAAATCCAGCCAAAATCACTCCTGTGCCTCAATCAGAACTTGCATCCAGGGGTCCCTTCCCACCAAGGATCAGCATGACTTGTTTGGCTGGGAGCTCGGCAGAGGCTGAGGACAACCCCCTTGCCCCCCCACCCCTGGGCTCTTACCCCTTGTCTGTCTGAGATATTTGGGTGAGAAGATGTTACAGCCCAGCAAAAGACAGCATTGTGCTGCTGTCAGTGCTGCTTGTCCCCCTCCCTGCTCTGTGAATGCAGGAGCATGGTGCCAAAGAGGCAAAATGTGTTGGGGAAATACCTTCCTTTTAGAGGGGCCCTTTGTACTGGCCTTAAATATAGGGAAGAGGGATTTGTGCATTCCCCAACAGCTGTGGGAAGGGATGAAGATCAGAGGCTGTGAGATGAGAGAGGTCGGTGGGGAAACGACCCATCACGGTGTTGGCATTTGGGGGATCAGGCTTCAGTTCTGGGGTGTTTCTAAGTATTTGGCCTGAGGCAAACACATAAAGGGACTGAAGCACACAGATGCTGTGAGGAACGATCAGCCCTGCAGCAGGCCCTTGGTGTAGCTTTAAGCCATCTAGAGGAGCACTGCTACATCCTATGAGTCGTATCGAAGTTGGAAAACCTTTGCTGGGCACCAGCAGTCCCCTTCAGGCATGCAGAGCACGTTGCTTTTAGAACATGGGTGATACCTTCTGGCTGCCTGTACAGTAAAAGAATGTCAGGATGGTGTAAGTTCACTCTAGTGTGTGTGTTCCCATTTCTCTCCCCCAAAACAGCTTGGGAACCAGAGGTTTTGGCTGCATGGTTTGCTCCCTGGCGTAGGGTCGCAGTGGACACGAGTGTCACGGGGCAGCTGCTGTCACAGCACGTTCTGTGGCCAAGAAAGGATGTTTTAGTTACACTTGTGTTTTTCTTTAGGGAAAGCAGATAGACAGTCTTTGGTGTGTGGAGGTATTAGGTGGTACCTGTGGCTCGAGTCCCGTGTCTCAGGTGACCTCTGGAATCGCTCCCATCAGATTTATGTCCAGCAGTATGGTGTGTGTTGGGGGTGGCTTTGAGCAAAGGTGAAACTGTTCTGTCACCTTTGCTTTTCCTGCTGAGGAGATGTGGCAGGTGGGTGCATGTCCTTTGGGAGCCACAGATGGTTTCATCTGTGGTATCTTGTGTCCTTGGAGACCGTGGGTTTGGTGCCTTTCTGCAAACTACAGCTGCTGGAGCACACATCTGATGCAACCTCAGTCGTACAGACAGAGCCTGAAGAGTCCATGGACTAAGGGATGTGTTTTCTGTGTGCATGTGCATCCTCACTTCAGTGTGCAGTAGCCATGTCATGGGAGAGGGGTTGGCTTTGATCCCACCAGGTGCCAGCTAGAGGGATGCTGGTGGGGCAGCCTGAGTTTGCGGGTGGCCCTTGCAGATCATAGAATCCCAGACTGGTCTGGGTTGGAAGGGACCCCAAGGATCACAGAGCTCCAACCCTCTGCTACAGGCAGGGCCACCAACCTCCAGGCCTGGAGCTACACAAGGTTACCCAGGGCCCCATCCAACCTGGCCTTGGACACCCCCAGGGATGGGGCACCCACCCCCTCTCTGGGCAGCCTGTTCCAGCCCCTCACCACTCTCTCTGGAAAGAACTTCCCCCTAATATCCAATTTAACCCTTCCCTCCTTTAGCTTCACTCCATCCCCCTTGTCCTGCCACTCTCTACCCTTTTAACAAGCTGATTCCCCTCCTGTTCCTCTGCTCCCTTCAGGGACTGGAAGGCTGCAATGAGGTCCCCCCACAGCCTTCTCTTCTCCAGGCTGAACCAGCCCTGATGTGATGAAGTATTAGCCACAGCCCTTTGTGACATGTGCTGTGGTCCTCTGGCCCTCTGAGTGGAGCTCTGCTGAGTTGGCTTGGACAGAGTTCTTGGTGGCAGAGGAGGTTGGGCTGAGTTACACCCAGCCCGAGTTGCGGTTTAACTCTTTAGAGCCTCAGGGCCAGGTGCTGATGGAGGAGGGTCTGCCTGCTGTCTGCAGGCCCTTAAGCTGTGAGGGTGACTGATGTCCTTTCTCTGCAGTAGCTGAGATGCTGGCTTGCAGAAATCCAGCACAGAGTTGCTCAGTGAGGCCTCACCACCTCTCTCAAGCAGCAGCCAACTCGTCCCGCTCGGTGCCCAGGCAGGAAATAAACTTGCTAAATGAGTATATTTACTGCAAATGAATTTGTACCAAATCTTGTATGTGCAGCAAAATCCCCTTAGATGAGCATCTGATAAAGGATTAAAACTATTAAATGATTAAAAAATCCCCTCCACCAAATGGTGAAGCATGCAGATTATAGGGTGCTCTGTTGTTTTGTTTTTCCCCTTGGCTTTGCTTTTCCCACCCTCCTTGCCCTGTTTGAGGGGAGGGAAAGGAGGTGGCCCTGCTGCAGCCCTGAGGCACCAGGGGTGCCCAGGAAGCCGGTGGTGCTGGGCACGCTGCAGGGCTCCTGTGTGTTTGGAAGCCAGGGAACAAGATTAAACCCCTCTTATTCCAGTTCCTTTCGGCTTTAGGATGTGTCACCCTCCTTGGTAAGCCTGTTTGCAGAGGTGCCCTGGAGCTCAGCACCTTCCTGACACCCATGCTGTGGGGAGGTGCTGGCAGGTGACCTTGTCTGTGTTGTATGGTAGTGGGAAGGAAGTGTCAGGCCATCTCCCCTGTCACAGCATCATGTGGCTGGGACACTTCCATGTCACCCGTTGCCTTTGGGTACACATTGCCCAGCATTTGGGGCTTGCTGGGGGTATCTTAGCACATGGATTTAAAGTGATAATTGGGACAGCCATCAAAGACCTGATATCAGAGGAAAAGTGCCAGATACTCTACTGTGAAGGGTCTGGCTAAAGCTCCATCTGATGTTCATTGTGTGCACAAGGCTCACATGTGCTTTGTCCTCACCCTAACCTAGAAGGTGTGAGAAGACTGCCTTGTTAGGGTCCTGTGCAACTCCTCCCAGCTCTTGGGAAGGAAGGTTTGGTGCCAGTAGGGATGGGGAGGAGATACAGGCCACTGTTAGGACCCTGGAGGCTCACATGAGAATGAAACATCAGTCTCCCTGCTGTGAGAGGGTTTCTGCTGGGGGCTCCAGCAGAGCCAGGGCTGCCCCCAGGCTGCTGAGGGCCTGTTTCAGGTTCTAGAGTTGGACCCTTCTGCCCAAGGGCTGCTGCCCAAAGTACCTGTATTCGTGGGGTGCTGGGCATGGGTGCTGCTCTGCTGAGGATATTTTGGGGTCAGGCTGGATAACGGCTTGTTTAACATAACCCTGATTAGGCAGTCAGGGGACCGCATCGGAGTCCAAGTCATTAGGAGCTGTCAGCAGCCGAGCATTCAGGTGGAAGGATGGGAGAGGAGGAAGGAAGAGCCAAAGGGGCTGTTGCAGTGGTGGTGTCAGCTCAGTATTTATGAGGGGAATAAGCCTCTGGTGGTTTATGGCCCGTAAGATGCTGTTTTCTCTGGGTCTGTTTGATTAGATAGGATTATCTCAAGGGCTCGGATGGCACATCATTGATTTCTGCTCACTTCCACCGGGATATTCAGAAGCCCTAATCTATACCCCCTCCACTTCTGAAATGTGAAAAGGCAGCAGCCACTGCTGGGGACAGCCTGTCCCAGGAGGGGCTGTTGGGAAGTGGGTGCCCCTTAAACAGCCAGACTCCAGTTCACCCACTTTCCTCCTCTGTGCCCTCACTTGGATTGGTTTTGGGCCATCACTCACTGTGCCCCAAAATCAAGAGCTGATAGGATGATTCTGTCTCCCTGATGTTCTGTGGAGAGCTGGACAAGGCCAGGAAAGGAAGGAGATGGGAGAGGAATCAAGCAGCTCCAAGGGGTGACTGAGAAGGCCAAAAGGCCACCGTTTCTAGCTGGCATAGCACTGTGGGAATGAGGTGTGGTCAGGGGCTTGAAGTGCTATAGACCATGTTTAGGGGTATTGAGCAGGTCTTCCCATCTTCCTGTGCCCAAGCCCTTAGTGTCCATCATCCATCTGAAAACCACGCACAAATCCTATGCCAGGTATGAAGCCCTTGGAAACCAGTCCTTGTGGGTACCAGAGTGTTTTGGGTAAGGGCAGTGTGGTGCTGGCAGTGGGTGAATCATTGTATATATATTATATATTATGGCTGCAACAGAGACCAGCCTTCCTCACTTTTAAGTTGCAGCTGCTGGCAGAATCCTGAAATGAGATGCTAAATTGCTCTTGTAGCTCTTGTCCATATAGACTGTTGGCTGAGGGGTTACAGAGCACTTTTCCAAGGGGTTGCAGTCTGCTGGCTCCGAGCAGAGAGGAGTCTTGGTGCCCTGGAGGCAGAGAGCAGGGCAGGAGGAGGAGGAATGTAAGGACAGGCTTTGCTTTATCCTGCATCAGCAGATGTGCATCTTCAGCAGCATTGCTGTGAGGAGAACTGCAGAATATCTCGTGTTGCTTAGCACAGGAGGGTGTAGGCAAGGACAGCATGGGGGGGCTGGAAGGGACTGGAGAGGGTTTGGACTCTCATCTTGCTGGAAGAATCCTGGCTTGCCTTTTGGTTCCCACTTGCCTTAGGGCAGTCACGGGTGGGTGGGTTACTCCTCCTTGTTCCCTGCACGCAGGTAACTTGTGAGTAGGGGAGACCTAGTGGCTGCCAGCATCAACAGAGGGGCTGTCTGCAGGAGGGGCTGTCTGCAGGAGAGGCTGGCGTGAGCTGCCGGGGCTGGCAGCACCTCTGGGCATCTCCAGTAAAGCTCAGTGACTCTGTTCCACTTGGCATCACAGAGCTGATGAACTCTGCAAGCTCAGGGGGCTCTGAAAGCACTGTCCTTGTTAGCTGCTCTCTGGAAGTGGGGCCGAGGGAGAGCTGGGAAGGAGGAATAGAGTTCCCATGGCACGGCAGGAGGAGGGATGTGGGTGGCAGAGAGTTCCTGGGATGGGGCTGAGCTGGGCACCTCGGGCAGGGGAGCTGGGGTGGGCAGGTAGGTGTTAATTTGAGGACAGGGAGCAGGGCATGGAGGAGAGGCTGTCAGAATTGCTCAGACCCTGGGGTTAACTCTTCTTCCCCTGGAAACTGCATTCACTGCATTCCCTTTTACCTTTTTTTTAATTATTATTTAAATTTGAAGCCTTTTTCCCCCAGTTCCTCTGAAAAAGAGATGTGGGATTTTTTTTTTGTTGTTGTGTGGGTTGTGGGGTTTTTTTAGAGGTTGGGTTTTTGGGTTTGGGGTTGGTTTTTTATTTTAATTCAAGGGAAATGTTAGCACTCAGCTCCTGCTGGGAAGAAAGTGCTGGAGCCCAGTGCCTGCCGGTCCCTGCTCGTGCTGTGCCCTGATTAGCGACTTGTGCTGGAGCACATCAGCGCAGGAAGCAGGGCCCTCGGGGAGCGAGGGGGAGAGGCAGGGCACTGGGGAGCTCTCAGCCCTTGTTTGGAGGAGACTTGCTGCCTGCTTTACAGGTGCAAGCAGAGCATTGGATGTGTGTGCCCCTGCCTGTGCCCTGCTGGCGTGCCACAGTGTGCCCTGCCTTCCTCCCCACCCTGCTCTGCTGCTGGGTTTGGCCTGCTGGAGAGGAGCTCTGTGGAGAAGGACCTGGGGGTCCTGGTAGATGACAGGTTGGCCATGAGCCAGCAGTGTGCTCGGGGGCTGAGAGAGACAATGGGATGCTGGGGGCATCAAGAGGAGTGTGGCCAGCAGGTCACAGGAGGGGATCCTCCCCCTCTACTCTGCCCTGGTCAGGCCCCACCCGGAGTGTTGTGTCCAGTTCTGGGCTCCCTGGGATAAAAAAGCCAGGCATCTCCTGGAGAGAGTCCAGAGGAGGCTATGGAGATGATGAAGGGCCTGGAGCATCTCCCCTGTGAGGAAAGGCTGAGTGAGCTGGGGCTGTTCAGCCTGGAGAGAAGAAGACTAAGGGGGGACCTTATGAATGTTTATCAATATCTGAAGTGTGGGATGCAGGGGGAATGGGCAGCCCCTTTTCAGTGTCTGTGGGGACAGGACAAGGGGCAATGGCTGCAAGTTGGAGCACAGGAAGTTCCACAGCACCATGGGGAAGAACTTTTCCCCAGTGAGGGTGAGGGAGCCCTGGGACAGGCTGCCCAGGGGGTGTGGAGTCTCCATCTCTGGAGAGATTCCAGCCCCGTCTGGACGCCGCCCTGTGCAATATGAGCTGGGGAGCTGCTTTGGCAGGGGGTTGGACCCCATGGGCTCTGGGGGTCCCTTCCAACCCCTGGGATTCTGTGATTCTATGATTCCTGTCACGGAGGCAGGAGCTCCAGTGAGGCAAGTTCCCTCTTCCCTTTGTCTGTCTGCCCACGTGGGCTGAGAAGCTGGTTCCTTCTCTCTTGTGATGCTGCCACATGTATTTCTTCTGGTGGTGTTCAGAAGGTGGGGCTTGGATTAGACAGAGAGAAAAGAGTGGACAGATTGGGAGTTGGGCTGAGCCTTGCCAGACTCATTTCACAACAGCCCTCAAGGTGCTGTTGGCAGTGTCCAGCCTGCTGGAGCCCTTTGGCATTGGCTTGCTGCTGCAGGTAAAACCTCATCTTAGGCTCCCAGTCGACTCCTCAAACTCTGAGGCTGGATCTCTCTTCCCTAAGGTCTGCAGGCTGTAAAAGCAGTTGCCAGACTATTGCAGAGTGTGCAGCATCAGCCCTGAGCTGGGATGGGCAGCAGGAAGCCTGCAAGTTCCTGTGGAAAAAGTTCCTTCCCCAGGGAGTGAAATAACCTATAAAATCATTTTACTCCCATCCACTGGGACCATTTGCCACCATCAGTACTGAAAGTGGTTCTGTAGCAACTGCATGCCTCCAGTAATGAAAACTCCCTTCCCATCCATATCTCTCTATCCTGAAGAGTTTTAATCAAATAAACCTGGCACGCACACTCCTGAAAGGAGGATGCTCTTTGTCAGCCAGAATCTGTGCCTGTTCCGTTTTCTTCTGATTTAATTTTCCAGAGATTAAGATCCTGCTCATCTCCACTCTCAGAACTTGGCTGCCTTTGTTTTGTTTGTAGGTTTTACTCTAGTGGGTTTCTCCTCTCTGTGAGTGGCTTTGATTTGACAGTCCCAAGCCCCCGACAGCATCGATTCCCAGGGCTGCAGCCAGCTGTGAAATCGATAGGGAGCTGTGCCTCCCAGCACCTGGCACCATCTCCCCTGTGCCTGCTCTCTGCTCCTGACAAGGGGCTTGTTGTCTTCCTCCAAATGGCTTTGGTGCTACTGCTGAAGAACACTTACTCATGGTGATGTCCTGCTTGCTGAGCAGAGAGCAGCCTGACTTTGGTTCAGCTAAAGCTGGGGTCAGTCATATGGATTTGGGAAGATTGTAAGCTGGCAGGGACCTGAGGAGGTGGAACCCACCAAGCTGTATGGCCCAGAACAGGTTCCTCTGGACTGTGTCCACGTGATATCTGAGCATCTCCAAGGATGGAGACTCCATAACCTATCCAGGCAACCTGTGCCAGTGTCGGTCATCCTCACAGTAAGGAGAGGGTGGTTTGATGGACCCTCTTGTGTTTCAGTTTATGTCCACTGATTCTTGTCCTGTCACTGAGCACCACTGAAAAGGGCCTGGCTCCATCTTATCTCCACCTTCCTTTCAGGGATTTATAGACATTGCTGAGGTCCCCTGAGCCAGCTTTTCTTTCCTCCAGGCTGAGCAGTCACAGCTCTCCCAGCCTTTCCTTGTATGTGATGTGCTCCAGTCCCTTAATCCTTTTCATGGCCCTTTTCTGTACTTTCACCAGTAGTTCCATCCCAGTCATGTACTGGGGTCCCAGAACTGGACCCAGTGGTGGCCTCACCAGCACTGGGTGGAGGGGAAGGCCTGGTACACAGTGCCTTTCTTTGCTGCAAGAGCACACTGCTGCCTCATGGTCAGCTTAATGTCCATTAAGGCTCCAGGTTCTTTTCTGCAAAGGCAGGAATAAGGGTCACAGACTCCTAGAATCTCCTGAGCTGGAAGGGACCTGTAAGGACCATTGAGTGCAGCTCCTGGCTCTGCACAGGCCCAGCCAAGTCAGAGCCTGAGACTGAGCACATCGTCCAGACGCTTCTTGACCTCAGTCAATCTGGGTGTTGTGACCCCTTCCCTGGGGAGCCTGTGCCAGTGCCTGACCCCCTCTCAGTACAGAACCTCTTCCTGACATGCAACCTAAACCTTCCCTAGCCCAGCTTCACACCATTCCCTGAGGTTCTGTCTCTGGTCCCCAAAGAGAGGAGATGGGCACCTGCCCCTTCACTCCCCCTTGACAGGAAGCCACAGACTGCCATGAGGTCTCCCATCAGCCTCCTCTTCTCCAGGCTGAACAAATCTAGGGACTTCTTATAAGACTTCCCCTCCAGGCCCTTCCCCATCCTCCTTGTTCTCCTCTGGACGCTCTCCAATGGTTTTGTGTCTGTCTTGTGCTGCAGCACCTAAACCTGCTCCCAGTGCTCGAGGGGAGGCTGCACCAGCTCTGTGTAGAGCAGGACAGTCCCTCCCTGGCCCAGCTGGCCATGCCATGCTTGATGCACCCCAGGACATGATTGGTGGTATCTCTGGAAGCACGTGTTCAACAGCTGGTTGGTGTGTGTTTGTACCTCTTCCTGCTGAGCCTGCCAGCACTTGCTCGCATCCATTGGCTTGATGGACTGGTGGCCTTTAGCCCCTACAAAGCAGGGGGCTGTTGGTCTTCTGCCCTACGTTCCCCTTGTTTCCCCAAGGTATGGTTGATGCAGGCAAGACTCTGTATTTTGGGGAATGTTTGTGTCTTAGAATCCCAGACTGGCCTGGGTTGGAAGGGACCCCAAGGATCACAGAGCTCCAACCCCCCTGCCACAGGCAGGGACACCAACCTCCAGGCCTGGAGCTACACAAGGTTGCCCAGGGCCCCATCCAACCTGGCCCTGAACACCTCCAGGGATGGGGCACCCACCCCCTCTCTGGGCAGCCTGTTCCAGCCCCTCACCACTCTCTCTGCAAAGAACTTCCCCCTCATATCCAAGGCTGCAGTGTTGGTGCTGGTGGAGGGGAAGCATCCCTAGAGCTGACTCCCGTGCTGGCCTCTGAGGGCTCGTTTGGGGCAGAAACACCCAAATATTTCCCATGCTCTTTGCCGGCTGTGCAGAGTCTGGGGTCAGCGGTGACAAGCTATGCAGATTCCTTCCCCTTCCCTCTCTATCCTTTCTCATTTCCATTATCTGCCTTTTGTAGAGGCTGTAATTTATTGCATTTTGCAACCTTGTAATTTATGGCTTTTTTATAATTCTTTCCAAGCTTTCAGAAGTAACAGCTCCATGTACCCCAGTGCATTTCATTGTCACACTCGAGGCTTTCCCACCTCCCCCTGCACTTCCACTCTTTTCTTGTGTAACTTGCCTGTTTACTTGCTAAATTATTATTGTGCACTCAATAAAAATTGCATTTAAAAAGTGATAACTGAAATGACATTTAACATGGAAAGCACTTAAGCGTAATTACACTATATGCATTACATCATTTTGTGACAGTTAATAAAAAACCCATATCTGAACAGGGACTTCTGTTGGTGGGGGCTGCAGAGAGTCAGGACTGGAGAGTTCAGCACTCTGAGAAACACTCTTTATTTGCACTGGAGAGCTTTATCCTGGGGTGCTGGAGAAAAGAAGACTAAGGGGGGACCTTATGAATGTTTATCAATATCTGAAGGATGGGATGCAGGGGGAATGGGCAGCCCCTTTTCAGTGTCTGTGGGGACAGGACAAGGGGCAATGGCTGCAAGTTGGAGCAGAGGAAGTTCCACACCAACATGAGGAAGAACTTTTCCCCAGTGAGGGTGAGGGAGCCCTGGGACAGGCTGCCCAGGGGCTGTGGAGTCTCCATCTCTGGAGAGATTCCAGCCCCGTCTGGACGCCGCCCTGTGCAATATGAGCTGGGGAGCTGCTTTGGCAGGGGGTTGGACCCCATGGGCTCTCCAGGTCCCTTCCAACCCCTGTCATTCTGTGATTACGTCTCCCATGCCTGGCACAGGGTGCCAGAGAGTCAACCCCATTGTTCCCAGGGGTCATGCTGGCATGATGTGGTCAGGGTTTGGTGTGGGTTGTTCCTGGCTGGAGAGGCTGGTTTATTTGGATCAGTGATTTGTGTTGGCGCTGGGGGAAGGGGAGGAGGTGACAGCCCCTGTGGCTGTACCAGTTGTGTGTTGTCTTGGTCCAGTGGTGGAGACTGGGATAATGGGGAATGTCACTGTAGCTTCAGCTCCTGGTTGGGCCCTGCAGTGGCTTCTTTCTTTGCTGAGGGAAGTTGTGGCTGGCTCTGAGAGCTGGACAGTTGATGTCCTTGCTTTATACTGTCCGATGACTTCTGCAGAAACAAGGGGAAGTGTGCCAACCCTTACGACCCCGTGGCTCATATCCTCACTGATGTGACTACTTGATTATTAGATTACCTGCAAATCACAGCTCCTTGACCATCTGCCATGTGAAACTCTGCAGCTCAACCTCAGCATCTGTCCAGCCAGCCGTGCCGGCTGCGCTGAATTCCTGAGCAGATCAGCCCTGCTTCCCAGCCGTGGTTCCTTCTGCCCTACCTTGTCCTGTCCTTTCCCTACCTACATGTAGCAGAACTCCTGCATATTAAATGCTTTCAGGGGTAATCCTTGTTTTGTCCTTCTTCCCTTCTCCAAAAAGCAAGAGGCACCTTGTCCAGACAGTTGTATAGGCTTAAATCAGGTCCCTGTCTCATGTGGGGAACAGCAACTGGGGATGCAGCTTGGGGGTCCTGCATAACCTGGGTTGTCTTCCCAATGGGAACTGTGGTGGTTGTCTTCTGGGAAGCCCTGAGCTGCTTGGAAAAGGGATGAGGAACCTTTTTCTGCAGTATGAGCAAGGTGAAGAGACACAAAGGGAGTAGCAGGACACAGGAAGATCTGAAAAAGCATTTGAGATGGAGCAAACAGGTGATAGGAACCACAGCACTTGGCATTTCCTGGCTCTGTGTGAGGGCTTTCTGGAGCAAGTTGAGATGGAGAGCACGTGTTGTCTGCAGGTCAGAGCAGTGATCTTTAGGAAGCAATGTCTGTGGCAGGTTTGGGTCCTGGTCCATGAATTGGAAGGGTGAGTGGCTTGTGGGGAAGTGAGAGGAGCAGGGTAAAAGGGAAGTGTGCCTTTATTTAAAAGAGGGGAGAGGAACAAACCCAACCCAGCAGTGAGAATATTAGTGGCCATAAGCAAACTCCCCAGAGTGTCTAGAAATAGCGTGTGGCTTTTCCATGGTGGTGGTGTGATTTGCCCTTCAAGTTATTAAACTGTTAATCACTTTATGGGTCATTTCATTCTAAATGGCCACTGAAGCATCCTGAGGTTGAGATAAAGGAGTTTTGTGAACTCAGGCATTTTTTTTCCCACTTTTTCTTCAAATGCACACATAACTAGAAACCATGCAGAGGCAGTAATAACTAATATAGCTGGGGAAGGAGGCTCCTGGAGAGATTCCTCTATGCTTTTTCAATGAGGAAAAGGCATTTCTGGATGCTTGTATCTTTTTTTTTTTATTATGATTTTTCTGAGTTGAGCATTTAAAAAAAAAAGGGAGAGAAAGCCTATCAATAAAATCCTCATCTGCTTCACAATCAGTCTCATCTGGGAACTACTTGGTGTTATCTTGGCTTAATTCATTAGTAAGAATAAAAAAGGCATTAAAAATGGACATCTCTACTGAGAGCACTTAATTCTTTGCAACAAGAGTCAATTATGTCCTATTGAGTAAGCCCCATGCAAAACCACTTTCCTTGTGAAATTCCTCAGCCTGATAGAGGACCTGGAAGGATAAGGCAGAAGAAGGGCAGAGCCCTGTGCTAGCAGAGACCTGAGACCTGAGAAATTCCTGTCATGCCCATCTCCTGCTGTAGGAGACGGTGGGTTGCAGGGGCTGGTGATGTGGAGCTCTGTGGTCTGCAGCCTGAATGCTTCTCCCGTGACCTCAGTGAGTGGCAGGGAGCGTGCTTTGGCTCTCCTAATGGTTTTATGGCCAAGAGTCTGCTCCCCTGCCAGCTCCTCTTGTGCTTGTTTGACACCAGCTCTTCCATTTCTAAGGTAACAGGACTGAATGCTCCTGTGAGGCATGGTGGGGGATGCTCCTACACACTTCACTCTCCACTCTTGAAGGGGAGACAGCACTGGTTTTTGGTTGTTCTGGTATTTGTTTTTTGTCTCCTATGAAGCCAGGCTGAGAGAGTTGGGCTGGTTCAGCCTGGAGAAGAGGCAGCTCCAGGGAGACCTCAGAGCCCCTTCCAATCCCTGAAGGGACCTACAGGAAAGCTGGGAAGGACTGTTTGTAAGGGCATGGAGCAGTGGGATGAGGGATGATGGTTTTAAACTTGGTTTTAACTTAGGAAGAACTTCTTCACTCTGAGGGCAGTAGATCACTGGCACAGGTTGCCCAGAGCGGTGGTGAAGGCCACATCCCTGGAGATATCCAAGCTCAGGCTTGATGGAGCTCAGAGCAACCTCATCTAGTGAAGGTGTCCCTGCTCACTGCAAGGGGTTGGACTAGATGGCCTTTGAAGGTCCCTGCCAACCTAATCTAGTCTGTGGTTCTGTGATGATACGATTTGGGACCCCTTTGGGATGACAGTGTTGGTGTGGGTGCTCAGGATGAGCCCATCACTTCAAAGCCTGGGTGCCAAGCTCGAGCGTGGATCTGGGGTGGGTTTGGTGCTGAGAACTCCTGTCTGTGCGTGTAAGACTGATGGTTTCAGTCCATGGGATGTGTTGGCATTTCTCATTTCCAAAGGTATTAATTCCAGCAGCCCCAGTGCCTGTGTTATTCCAGGGATCGGGTCCAGGTTCCTTCTGTCTGCATAAGCCACGGTGATGCTGGGTGTGCTGGAAGCACAGCATCAGTCACTGGGGGCACAGCTTTTTTGTGTTGACTGCAGTAGTTTTGATAAGTTGGATGAGGAGACTTACAAATGGTAGGAAAGGGAGCAGCACTAAAAGGAGAAGTAAATTGTGAAGGATGTTTCCTGCTACAATTTTTGTGGCTAAAATTTGGTGATACTTCAAGATGTACATTAATCACCCAAATGCAGATACATGTATATATTTATGGTCTATATCATTATCTAAGCCTTATTTATGACACAAAATCAAGTCAGTACTATTATTTATGAATTTAATTGCAAACCTGCTTTGCTGTTATGTGATCAGCTAAGCTCCACTGCAAAGCAGCTTTCAGGGTTGCCCAGCCAGGAGCGTGGTGACGTGGGTCAGGACTGCAGGAGTGAGCAGGGTGCTGCTGTGGTGCTGTGGGGCTCAATCTGAGATGCACCAGGCTGGGGAGAAGGAGCTGGTACAGAATAAAACACCTGCTAATTGGAACATGAGGCAGAATCCTCATTAAAACATGTAGTTTTCTTTTTAGAAGTTGTTCCTTGGTTTTAGGGGGGAAGTTTTTAAGGTGGCATTAAAAAGCACCTGCTGCATCACCATCAGATGTCTCCCCATTTGTGTTTAAATGTCTCATCTGAAAGAATTCCCACCCAGGTTTCCTGTAAAGCAATTGGAGCCGATTGGGTTTCAGCTTTTGCTGAGTACTGCTAATTAACATTCTGGGCAAAGGAGCAGAGACTGGGGAAGGGAATGCTTATGATTTGTAAATGCCACTTTGCTCTTCTGGCACCGTCCCTCCAGGGAGAGAATTTCTTCCTTCTGGTTCTTGTTTTCCTCCCCTGCCTCCCACTGGCTTGGAGTAAAGCTGATGGCTGGGCATGTTTTGCCTTGAGCCCATGTGTGACTTTTCCCTGCATCTACCTGTGTAAGAGCAGTGACTGTACCCACTGTGAGGGTTCTGCTTGTGTGCAGAGCAGGGACGTGTTGCTTGGAGTGTCCACGAACCCGTGGCTGGTGCGTGCAAGCCCTTCCAAAGGAGAAGGCATGTGACAGGCTCATCCGTGCTACAAGTTTCCCATTCCCCTGTGATAAGCTACAAGCAAATGGGTATGAAATCAGAAATTGGCAACATGCTGTCAGGAGGGATTAATTTCTGTCCCTGATTAACTTTCTGCTGGAACAGCAGGAGACTAATGCTTTACCGTACCCGGAGCCTGATGCAATGTGTTCTTGCACCAAGCAGATCTGAATCCATCCCCAGTCTCCCCAGTTACATTCTCTCTGACCCCAGCAGCAGGACCATTGCTCTGGGTATGTAATGATGGGCCATGTACATGTTTCCTGATGCTGATGGAAAGTATCAGTACAGATTTGCCAGTGCTTTGGGTGTCCAGCTTGAGCCATACAAGAGTTTTGTTTCTGGTTGTAGTAGCTTTAATGCCCTGGTCAGTCCCTAGAGGATCCTGGTGGGATATTAAACCTTCCCATTCCTGTGCTGCCTTTCCTCTATGGCTTCTGCAACGCTTGGCAACAATTAGCTCTAAATTCATTCCAAGCAGGAGGTCCACCAGACCACTCAGGCACAGGAGGATGATTTGGCTGTGAGGTCAGTGCTGCATGGGTGGCCAAAGGGCCAATACAGGCCACATCCCCCTGCCTGGGCCCTGCGTGCCAGGCAGCTGCTCCCTGTACCTGTGCCTGAAGTGTCACCATGCTGGCACGGTGTCCACGTGTGGAGCTGAAGTACTGCTGTGTGTCAGCAGCAAAGCCATGTGTGTGGGGGGGGCTGTCCCTGTGAGAACAGCTGGGGCTGGAGCTGAGCCATGCATGCTTGGGAAGGGGCTGGGGGAGCAGGGACTGTGGCCCTCAGATGTTGGGAAGGAATGGAAGGAGAGAATGGGGCAAGTGGGGATGCAAGAGTACATGTGGAGTTGTGTGGTGGCCGTTGGGTAGGTCCGAGCAGGGGCTTCTGTGGGTGCTGCAGGTGCTTCCCTGCACCCTGTTATTCCCAGGGTGCAGCAGGGACCTGCAGGCTGAGCTCCTCCCCACCTGCCTGCAATCTCAGCAGCGAGGCAGAGCTGCTTGGCCTCAAGGAGTGATGCTGGGATCGCAGAGCATCCTCCTGTCTCCCCTTTGGCCAGTGGACAGCAGGGAGCCACAGCCCACATGGACTGGCACTGCAGAAGCTGGTGTGTGTCCCCCATCTGGGGAGCAAGTGCCTTACTCTCTGTTCCCTGCCCCAGACCTGTAACACATCTCCTAGAGAGTCATGGTTGTTGTGTGGCTCAGCTGCATCTAGCAAAGGGTGAGCGTTCTCTGCCTTGGACCCTCCACATTGAGGGACCTCCCTTCCAAGGGCAGAGCCTGACTTGTCCTGGCTGACACCAGGGAGAGGGCAGGAGAGCTGCTGAGTCCCCTCCTCACCACTTAGGGCTGATGGAAGAGAATTTGGTGTCATCAACCCCCTAAAATGCTGATCGAGCAGAGAGTGGCTGGGCTGGGAGGGAGGGTGGTCAGGGCAACTTCTGCCTGCAGCCCAGCAAGTGTGCTGGAACCTGGGGGGTCTGTGGAAGGGGGAGCTGTGGGATGCTGACCTTCCACTCCCAACCAAAGACAGGTCCCTGTCTGGCCCTTCCCACAGGGACACTGGACAGCCCCGTGCCTTGCTCACGTGTCAGCCAGGGCTAAACCAGCGGCTGATTGAGAAGGTGGCTGGGGCAGGGGGGAGGGCAATTTGCTGCTCTGCTAAGAGGTCCCTGCTGTATTTTCCCTGGCATTTGAAGGGCTCCTCAGCGGGCTGTCAGGGCTGGGATGTGACGGCTGCACCTGCACGGCACCGGGAGGCTGCCTGCTAGCAGATCCTGCACGGAAATAGCCTGGAGTGGGGGGCTGCAGCACCAAGCTGGGTGTAGCTGGTGCATTTGACTGATGACAGCGGTTTGTCATTGACAGAATCATGTATTTTGGAGGTTGTGAAGCTGAGGAAGGTGGAGGAACAGGAAAGGGTGGGACACAGCACAGATGGATGCCGTTGAAGCCCCCCATTGCTGCAGTTTTGATCTCTGCCTCCTGCTCTGTCGTTCCCCAGCAGGCAGAAGCCCCTGGCAGCCCCTCTCTCATCAGCAATCAAATCAGGACCAGGGATCACAGAATTTCTCAAATCTGATGTTGCCACCTGGTCTGAGCACTCTTGTTCTGCTTCCCTGCCCTCCCATCAAAAATGCGTGCCTTGGTACGCTCTCACGGCTTGGGCTCCCTTTTTGTTCTGAGTTTTTGGTGGGTTTTTCTTCTCCCCTTGCTCCTGGTTGTATTTCTGTTTCCCCCAAAGTTTTGGATTTGAGCATCTGATCATAAGTGCCCAGCTTTGAGGGATGCCTGGATATTTTGGGGACTATTTTGAATAGTGTTCTGGTGAAGGCTCTACTAACAGCACTTCATCATTGTCACCTTAATTGTAGTTTGAACCCAAGATACTTGGATATGAAAAGCATTGACCTGGGGGGAAAGAATAAATGAATATGAGGTTTTTTTAGCCCATAAGAGTAGAAACTAATGTAGGACAAATCTTGTGATATATAATAGGCACAGCAGCACGAGGCACAAGTGCCTGTTCTTCATTAATTCTGGGTCTTTCCACCAAGAAGGTGGTTTCAGGCTGCAGCAAGGGGGGTTTCAGTTTAGGCATTGTAAAAAGTTTTCAAGCAGGGCTCTCAAGTACCAGAGCATTTTGTCTTGCAAAGCACAGGAATCTCCATCACTGGATGTCTTTAAGAACAGGTCAGAGGGACGCAGTAGGGATGAGATAGCTGTGATAGCTAGACATGACACATCCACGGTACTACCTCTCCCGCTGGGGGTATCTGAGCAGGCTGCAACTGTGTGAGCTGATGAGATCCCTTCCAGCCCTTTTCTCCATGATGCTGCAGAGGTTTCTGAACCTTCTAGTGGAGTCTCAGCATTCGGGTGTTGGATCTCAGAAGGCAGCAGACTGCCTTTAGAAGAGACATCCCGGGTGGGATCCGTGGGTGAGCCCTGTCCCTGTGCTGAAAACAAACCCGGGCTGGGTTTCTCGGTGGAGGGTTTGTTGCTGCTGCTGCTCAAGCCTTGGGGTGAGGCTCTAGAGGTGGGACTGAGTTGAAAGCCTCAGCTGATAGGACTGTGCAGAGGGTGACTTCTTTATTAAAATCACAGAATCATAAAATTGTCTTGGTTGGAAGGGAACCTTTAGATCATCAAGTCCAACCACTGCCTTAACCTGGTGTCCACTACTAAAGCATGTCCTGCAGCAGCACATCTAGCCATCTTTTAAATACCTCCATGGACGGAGACTCCACCACTTGGTTCCAGTGCCTAACAACCCTCTCTGTGAAGCAGCTTTTCCTGATACCCAGTCTAAACCTGCCCCAGCATAACTTGATGCCAGGTATGTGGTGTATCAGTTGAAGTCTCAGTTTCTGGACCCTGCTGGCTCAAGGGGCGTGAGCAAGAGAAAGGATGAACCTGGAAGTGCATGGAAGAGAGCTGTCTACAAATCTGTTCTCCTCATCAGGTGGCTTCTGCATGAGCCAGAGGGATGGGGTCTCCTCCAGCCTTGCTTCCACTGAGGTTGGGCATGTACAGAAATGGTGGCAGGGTCTGAGAGGAGGGAGAGAAGCTCACAAACAGGAATCCCTGAAGGTCAGGGAAAGCCCCATAACCCCCATCACTAGCTAAGGGAAGAGAATGGTCACGTTGCTCTTTCTAAAAGTTGGGTTTCTTTAAAAGAGATCCTTACTCTGCATAAAGCAGTAGGGGTAACTGTTGACAGTGCTGACTTCTGCTGGCCTAGATTTCAATCTCTCTAGCTCTAATAAGAGATTTAGTTTAATTCCATGTCACTGGAGTTATCTCAAATTTGCATCGCTGCAGCCAAGAGCTGAATTTGGCCAGCGGTAGCCAGCCATGGGAATAAAAGGGAGCACCAGGGGATTGATACTCCTCTTCTTGTGGAGTTAGAAGGAAAGCCTGAAAAATGAGTCTGGGATCTCTGGCAGTAGAGGCTGCACAGCCTTTGTCTGCAACCCTCCCTACAAGCAGCAGCAGCAGCTTTTATAGCCCAGGAGATAAAGCTGGTTTGGAAAAGAGGGCTGGTTATTTAATGTCAGGGCTCTAAGGGTGTCACGTGGCTCAAACCAGAGCGAGGGGGCCGTGCACCACGGGGTACCAGGCAGGGGACGGGGAGCAGCCTTCGCCCGGCGGCCGCGGAGCTTTGGCGGGCGAGGCCGGGTGAAGTGCTGCCCGTCCGCAGTCACGGGCTCGTCCTCGTCCTCCTTCCTCAGTGCCAGGGACACTGAGCCCAGGGAGACCCTGTTTTGGGTCTGTATCACCCTCTGTGATTTTCGGTGTCCTAAATGTGTAGCCTGGGAAAAGAAGCAGCACGATAAAGGGCAGTAAAGTGTCAAATCATCTGGCAGCTGCGAGAAAGGCAGAACTGCAGCCACGTGGACTCTGGGGTCATCTAAGAAGCAGAGAAATTTCTTGCTGGATCTTTCCATAACCATCTTTGTCTTCTTCTCCCATTCATCTCATTCACGTGCTGTCTGAAGCCATCAGTCCCAGCATGAGCCCCCCTGGGCTTCCCATTCTCTTCGTGTTCTCTTCCTACCCCTCCTTTGATGTCCCCTCCTGAGCCCCGGGCCTGTCCTGGTGGGTCCAGCATGGTGTCTCTGCAGAGTTTGGGCCACTCCCAAAGAGCACTGTAACCTCTTTCAGTTAAACAGACAATCTGTTCCAAAATCCATTTTAATCCTTGCTTGTAGGTAAACCAGTGGGAAATTGAGTTCTGCTGAACTGATATAAATCAGGCATGTATGTCTGGAAGAGCTTCACGTGGAAGGGTTTGCACCACTGTAGCAAGGCAGCTTTTGATCTGACCTGTCCCTTGCTTCCATACAACCTAATTCCATCCTCTTAGGGACAGTAGGGTAAACCTGGTATGATCCACAGTGCCAAGGCACTGACTCTTAGAGTATTGGACTTGTCCATCATTATCTGGTCAACGTCCCTCCTCAGGTATTCTGGGTACCATTTTAATGGTGCTGATCTGACATACAGCTGTTGTCTGTGGGTGTGACTTAAACTGGCTAAACTCTTCTGCATGTATCGTGAAGGGAAGCAGTTGAGGTACTTGTAAAAACTACCATGTTCTCCTTCCTGAAGGTTTTGTTACATCCCATATAACCAAGAGAGCAGTCAAGGATCAGACTGGGTTTTTTTCTTCTGCCTGTTTTACTGCACAAGTGAATCTTTTCTGAGGAGATGTGACCTCTGAATGCATTTGGGTGTTTGTCCGATATGTGGGTGTGCAGAGGAGTTCCTGGGAAGACCTCCCACCCTAGCTGAGACCTTCTGTTTCCACCTCAGCAGTGGTTTATTCTTGTAGAAACTAACCTGAACAGAAGGGACCAAGTCAGAAGTTGTGTGGCACTGCATTACCTTGCAGAAGATTCATTCTCTGCAGGTGCCCAGGCAGGTCTGTTGCTGTGAGAACCCGAGGGTTTGGGTTGCTAAAGACTAAAAGCAGCTTTCCAGGCCAGGAGAGGTTTTCTATAATCCAGGCTAACTGTGCATAGCCCTTTATCCCTGTCTAGTTGCTAAATTATGCATGGCAGTCTCAGGTCT
Source organism: Gallinula chloropus (assembly GCF_964237585.1). Classification (NCBI taxonomy): domain Eukaryota; kingdom Metazoa; phylum Chordata; class Aves; order Gruiformes; family Rallidae; genus Gallinula; species Gallinula chloropus. The sequence continues at coordinate 20,825,609 of NC_140097.1, forward strand.
GCTTCGGGGCTGGCAGGCCTGATGTCTCAGCCGTAGAGGCTCGTGATCCTGGGTTGAACGAGCCAAAGTCCAGCTGGTGCTGCAGGGGATAGAAGATGTGGGTACCGATGCCGCACAGGGCGAGATGGGCTTCGCCAGACCTGCTGGCACCTCTCCATCCCCAGAAGAGCAGGCTGCCTTCCTTCTCCCTCCCCACCTCCTCTGCAGTAGGGCTGCTTTTTAGCAGGCTCTTCAGCGAAGGAAGGAGACCTCAGTTCTATGGTTTGTTTGCCTCAATTAGAGCTGACCAACCCCGAGGGGCAGCTAAACCGCGCGTTTCCCTGTCCTGCTGCTGCGGGAGAGCTGTGAAGAGCTGCTGGGAGAGTGCTTGCTTTTTATTAGGTGGGTGGAAGGAAGCAGCGCAGCAGGGAGACGGCACAGCACGAGGAGAGGGGAGATGGGGTTAGCAAATGTCAAGCTGTTTGCCTCCTGCGCGCGCTCGAGCACGTCCGCGGGCTGTGGGAGCCGTGGCTCTTGCGGAGGACACGGCAGGGGCTGCGGCAAGGGGCGAGTCAGGCTCTGTGGGAACACACCTTGGGGCAGCATGGCAGGTGCCCGGGCTGGGCGCTGTGCTCACAGTGCCCTGTCCTCAGAGCTGGTGGCATCCAAGGTACCAGCTGTGGGAGCTGACATGGGGTAGATTTGCAGAGCTCTCGCTGGGCTGCAGCACCAGGGCTCACGTGCCACCGCTTCCCTTTGCCTTCCCCTCTCCCTGGCTCCTCAACAGGGAGAACCGAGGTGTAGGACCTCCCTTGCTGATGGCCACTTCACCTAAGGCCATCCACACCCCCCTTGTCCCTGTGGGAGCGGGATCCACTCCGTGCAGCGTGGTACAGGCAGCACCGGCTGCCCTGGCGGGCTGTCAGCGGGGCCGCTATCACTCTCCTCGCTGCCTGCTTGATTATCCCTGACGCCGCGCCGAGCCTGACATCCTCCTAATGTAACACAGACACCACCAAGATTCCATCATTGCAAGAGCTATAAGCACCAGACGATGAAATTTAACAACAGTAGGTGCAGCCAGGACAAGGGGTGAGATGAAAATCATGCTGCTTCCACTCTCTGCCCGTGGCCCTGGGCAGTCTCCATCTTCCAGTGGAGCCTCTGGGGTTTCACACTCCTTTTCCTCCCTGCTACCCAGCCACGGTGCTCCTTGCCCAGTGTGACTGTCTCATGCTCCTGCCAGTCTGGTATGTGACTGGGTGATTCTTCAGGAAAGTTGGAGAGGGACAGGTCACCAAGGAGGGCAGGGACAGGACAAGGGGTAATGGCCTCAAGCTGGAAGCGGGCAGGGTTAGCTTAGACCTTAGGAATGAATTCTTCTCTCTGAGGGTGGGGAGGCCCTGGCACAGGGTGCCCAGAGAGGCTGTGGAATCCCCATCCCTGGCAGTGTTTTAGGCCAGGTTGGGCAAGCTTTGGGAAACCTGATCTAGTGAAGGGCATCCCTGCCCATGGCAGAGGGATTGGAACTAGATGGGCTTTGAGTTCCCTTCCAGCCCAAAGAATTCTGTGATACTATGATTCTCTAGGCTCCCTCTTGGTCAGAGGGGTCTGAGGCGCTGCTTCCCCCAGCTCAGGGATACCCTGAGCCCTGGGGGGATGGTAGCTGAGACGAGACTCAAAATGGGCCAGATGGCTGCTTGTGTGATGGAGACCAACAGGCCCCAAAATTCCAGGTTGCCTGAACAACCTTGAAGGGCAGGTGTCCTGCCACAGGACTTGTTCCAGTTTCCTTTGCAGAGACCATACCTGGGTCACTGCACGGAGCTGATTCATGTCAGGGTTCAGCTTCTTGGTTGTTGCTGTTGTTAAGTGGGGTGGAAGGGTGGGTCTTGGCATGGCAGTGCTGCTGCTGCTCTTCTGACAGCTTGGTTTTGGGGGGGCTGCTTCTTGGCTGGTGTGAAATGGAACTGAGGCAGAGGGAAGGAGAGGGGCCCTGTTTTGGCTCACACCTGTACCTCACCATCCCAACTCCCCCATCAATGTCCTTGCTCTTGTCCTGGTCAAGGAAGCTGGAAACTGGCCCAGCTGCTGCACAGGGGAGGGCAGTGACTGTGGGGAAAAAGCAAGGCTGGGGCTGAGGAGACAACTTTTACTTTCTAGTGGTGCCCAAAGCCACATGTGCTCCTGGTGTTATACAGGGAGCTCCCCTGGAGTCTGTTGTTACAGAGTCCCAGAAGGTAGGGCTTGAGAGGGACCGCTGGAGACCATCCAGTCCTACCCCTACTAGAGCAGGATCCCCCTGAGCAGGTTGCACAGCATCACATCCAGGTGGGGTTTGAATGTCTCCAGAGAAGGAGACTCCCCAGGCTCTCTGAGCAGCCTGTCCCAGTGCTCAGATACCCTCAGAGTGAAGGGTTTTTCCTCATACTGAGATGGACCTTCCCATGTACTGGTTTGTGCCCGTTGCCCCTTGTCCTGTCACTGGGCACCACTGAGGACTTTGACCCTGTCCTCCTGACACCCACCCTTTAGATACTTGTAAGAACTGATCAGATCCCCTCTCAGTCCTCTCTTCTCCAGGCCAAACAGCCACAGCCCTCTCAGCCTTTCCTCACACGAGAGGTTCTCCAGGCCCCTCGTTATCTTGTAGCTCTTAGCTGGACTCTCTCCAGTAGTTCCCCATCTGTCTTGAACTGGGGAGCCCAGCATGGGCCATGGCCCTCCAGCTGTGGCCTCACCAGAACAGAGCAGCAGGAGAGAGTTACTTCCCTTCATGTTTTATCATCAGCTACCTTGACCCATGGGAAGGTGCAGTGCTTTCTGCACTCATGGGAGGTTTGCTGCTGCCTTTCCTGTTCCTCCACGGGCTGCCTGTTCCATGGGATGCGCTCATGGGGAATGGCAAATGCTTCCTCTGAACCCTGACAGCTCCCTGGATCTCGAGGCCCAGAGGGAAATAGCTGCAGCGCTGGGAATTGTTTGCTGTCTGTTAGGAGCACAGTGAACAAGGGAACCCAGAGAATGGGTGTTCTGAAGGGGTGTCAGGCCTCCCTCTTGGGTCAGACGTGCTGCACACGTGTGCTGCAGCGGCTGCGTTACCGGCTCTGCGCGTGGAGTAGAAGGGCCCGGAGCCACCTCGCAGAGATGACTGCCCAGGCAGGCTCAGGGTCCAAGGCTGCTGGTGCCCATCTCCAGTGCTGGGTCAGCAGCCACAGGCTGGGGGATGAGCTGCTGGAGCTCTGTGGAGAAGGACCTGGAGGTCCTGGTGGGTGACAGGGTGGCCATGAGCCAGCAGTGTGCCCTGGGGGCTGAGAGACACAATGGGATCCTGAGGGCATCAGGAGGAGTGTGGCCAGCAGGTCACAGGAGGGGATCCTCCCCCTCTGCTCTGCCCTGGTCAGGCCCCACCTGGAGTGTTGTGTCCAGTTCTGGGCTCCCTGGGATAAAAAAACCCAGGGATCTCCTGGAGAGAGTCCAGAGGAGGCTACAGAGATGATGAAGGGCCTGGAGCATCTCCCCTGTGAGGAAAGGCTGAGTGAGCTGGGGCTGTTCAGCCTGGAGAGAAGAAGACTAAGGGGGGACCTTAGGAATGTTTGTCAGTATCTGAAGTGTGGGATGCAGGGGGAATGGGCAGCCCCTTTTCAGTGTCTGTGGGGACAGGACAAGGGGCAATGGCTGCAAGTTGGAGCAGAGGAAGTTCCACAGCAAGATGGGGAAGAACTTTTCCCCAGTGAGGGTGAGGGAGCCCTGGGACAGGCTGCCCAGGGGGTGTGGAGTCTCCATCTCTGGAGAGATTCCAGCCCCGTCTGGACGCCGCCCTGTGCAATATGAGCTGGGGAGCTGCTTTGGCAGGGGGTTGGACCCCATGGGCTCTCCAGGTCCCTTCCAGCCCCTGTCATTCTGTGTGATTCTGTTGCCCCCCACTCGCCCTGCCTGTTGGGGAGGACATGCAGATGGTGATGGGATGGGTCATGTTTGTGAATGGCTTTCAGAATGAACCCCCATCTACCAAGGGGGTGCAACCTGCAACCCCCCTTCTCCCCAGGGGTGCTGGCACAGTGGGTGTGAGTGTCCTGCGGGGCATCAGTAGCAGCAGTTTCTTGACTTTGAGGACACCAATGTTACAGATTCCAAACCCAGGTCCTAGAGAACCTGATCATGGGAGGATTTCAGTGAGAATGGCTTTCTGACCTGGACAAAACTGAGGGCTCTTGCTATTGCTGAGGAATGTTTGGTGAGCCTGTGGCCAGGAATCCTCCCTTCGATTTGGCTCAAGGAAGAACCCAATACGGGAAATGTCACCTTAGAGAAGTGAAACCTGGCCATGTCCTGAACAACCCAAAGCAAAACGCTGTGAGGGAGCTCAGGAGGCTCTGAATTGCCTGGAGCACTACGGTTCGTTCCCCTGCCTGTCTGGTACGCTCTTGTGCTCGTATGGTGACTGTTAATTGATGCTGGATTGTTCTAATTAACGCCGATGAACTGTTCAGCCAAGAAGACTGCAGAGCTCTGCAGCTGCAGAGAGGCTGGAGGAACATCTCCTGCCTTCTTTTTGGGTTTTTTCCTCCCCTGTGGACGGGCACTGTTTCTGCCCTTAACCAATAGGAGCCAATTTTCTGTTTCATAATAGGAAAATACTAATGTCAGGACGCCCTCCTTACCCAAAGCTTTCTCCTTGAAGATTGCTCCTCTTTGCTTTCCTAATTGCTGCTGCTCAGCTGGAGGTAGTGAGCGCCTTCCAAACACATTATTTTGTTATGCTGTTACTTACCAAAGGGGAAAAAACGAAAAGAGCATGAGAGAATATTGCTTTGTGTCGAGCTTGCCTTGCTTTGACCCTTGCTGTGCTGATGTGGGGTGGAGTTTTTTTTCCTAGCACAGGATCACAAGGTTGGAAAAGACCTTTAAAGATCATCCAGTCCAACCATTCCCATCCTAAGATAAACCATATCCCTGAGCACCTCATCTACACACCCAGGGAAGGTGACTCAGCCCCTCCCTCGGCAGCCTGTGCCACAGCCCCACAACTCTGCCAGGGAAGAACTTTTCCCTCCCATCTCCTCTGACCCTGCCCTGGGGCAGCTTGAGCCCATTGCCCCTTGTCCCATCTCCTGTCCCCTGGCTGAAGAGACCATCGCCCACCTCTCTGCACCCTCCTGGCAGGGCAGGGGAGGTGGGGAGAAGGTCTCCCCTCAGCCTTCTCTTCTCCAGGCTGAACACCCCCAGCTCCCTCAGCTGCTCCTCAGAGGATTTGCCCTCCAGCCCCTTCCCCAGCCTGGTTGCCCTTCTCTGGACTTGCTCCAGGACCTCCATGTCCTTCTTATGGTGAGGAGCCCAGAACTGGACCCAGCACTCGAGGTGCAGCCTCACCAATGCCCAGTACAGGGGCACAATCCCCTCCCCAGACCTACTGGCCACACTATTGTTGATACAAGCCAGGATGCCATTGGCCTTCCTGGATCTTTTTGTGTCAGCAATATGTGCTTTTGTGTCCAAAGCTTGCGGTGTGACAGAGCTGTGTGTGAAGAACACCTGGAAATCCTTTCTGCCTCTAAAATGTGGTCTCTTGCTAAAGCATCCTATTTGGAGTCCCTGTGCTCACATAACAATCACCTATAAAGCCAGGAGTTGCTGGGTTGATGTGAAGAATGGGTGGTTTGGGGACCAGAATGATTTGAGTGAAACCCTTGGAATCAGGTTGGTTGAAAACTTAATGCTTGGAGTTACCCTTCCTTGAAGAGTGTCAGGTCTGGAGCCTATGAAAGCAGAGCTGGAGCTGTGCTCCATGTGTTCCTGTAGCATGGAGGAGTCAGGCAAGGATCACAGATCCAGTTTGTCTTGCTGCAGCTCTGCTCTTGGCTCACAGGCTGTGCTCTTGCAGGTCACTAACCAGGTAAATCCTTAGAAAGGTTGTTTTTTCTCCAGAAACTTCAGAAATGAGGAGGTCTGAGCCTTTTGTGTGCCACCCACTGCCAGAGGCAGGGTGGGTCACCATGCTGCCAGCTGGGGCAGGTTACTGCATCCCTTGGGGCCCAGTTGCCTGGGCTAGAGCTACGATGGAGTAATGGTGTGTGTGGACATGTGGCTGTCAGGAGAGGCAGGTGGGCTGCCAGGAATTTCCCAGTTGGCATGAAAGAAAGGAGGGGCTCAGGCAGAGTTGGGACCCCAGCAAGAGCTGCAGAAAGCAGAGTCAAAGCCTGAAGATTAACCCCGTGGGTCTGGAGGGACCGTGTGAAGCCAGAAGAGCTGACTTTTGCTTACTCTCTGATTGTACTCCTGTGGGTTCAACCTCAGAAACCACTTGGTGTAACCACAAAAGGAGAAGAGGCTGTGTGTGTGTGTGTGTGTCTGTGTGTGTGAGTGTGTGTGTGCCTCAGCTCAGGCTCTTGAATTCCTCCCCAGCTGCCTTTCAGCAAATGGTGTTGCTTCCTGCTCCAGCTCATTAACATCTGGAAATGAAAAAGGGTGGAGTAAGTAGTTCCCCAACTTGTATCAGGAGGGTCTCATCCTGTTCTTGAGTTGTGTGATGTGCTGCTGTCTGGATCCTGCCTTGCCTGTACCTCTAGTTCTGCTGGCACCACCAAGAGAAGCGGATGTGGTGGTGTCAGCCTGCTGTGTCTCTCTGGCAAAGCCTCTCCTTAGTCCTGTCCTTGTGCTGCTGGTATGGGGCAAGGTGTGAGGGGTTCTGTGGTAGGTGTTTCTCTCATGGGAGCAGGAGGTTTGCTCTTCATGCTTGGGTGCTGCTCTGGAACCCGGGGCAGGGGCAGGCAGATGCTCTGTGAGAAATGCTTTCTGCACAACCTGGTCTCTTCCTTTGCTGTAGCAATCAGGTCTGCAAACAAACTGGCAGTTGCAGGCAGAGTGTTTCACCTCTGATGGAGCTCCAGCAAAAAAGGGGGGTTTTCCCCTGGGAAGCACTGGTTCAGCTCCTGAGGATCAGGAGAGCTCGGGTAGGTGCCAGACACGTTCAGCATGGAAATCGCCGTTAAGAGTGGAATCCGCTTCCTCCTTGGGGATGTCCAGCTTTGCTGGGAGGGATTTCTGCTGCCAGATGTCTTCATGTCTGGAATTGCAGGTGTTTGCGTGTAGCCTGAAGATTCAGAGAGCAGCAGACCCCTGTTTCTGGGCACTTTTCCTCCTGTATCTTACTTAAGAAAAGGTCAGACATGAGGATCGTGCACCTGAATCTGCAGCCAGGCCGAGTTAGCAAGTCAGGAAAGGGTCTGGGGAGGTGACTGAGGGGTTGGTGGTTGCAAAGTATTGTGGTGGGATTGAGCCTTTCTTGTTGGTGTGGTGCTGATGCTAACAGCACTTCCCTTGGGTCAGGCATTGTCCTCTGTGGTTGTGTGAGGTGGTTTGGAAGGGCAGGCCTGTGGGTCACAGCTGCACACTCTGGGTGCTGATGTTCAAAGCCAGGTAATAGTATCTGTCCTTTGGGATCACCCCCATGTAGATCAGTGCCTCTCTGCACCACAGCCTGGCCAAGTTTGGGACTGGCTGTAGAGGTCCTGATTTCCCAAGAGTGCCACTTTGCTGTGGCTTGCTTGGAGACAAGGTTTTATTCTAGTTCATGTGATCCCCTTGCTCACATCCCTGGTACCCACTGCTGCCCATGCCTGGGACTGCCCTGCCTGCCCCTGTGCTGCCAGGCTCTGCCCCTGTGAACCCTGCAGGCAGCATGCTAGGGACAGGCAGGCACTTGGTCTGGCACTTGCAAAGTGTGGCGAGTGTCTCTGGGGAGGGGAGGTGGTCTTTGTGGGCTTCAGGGGTGCATTTGGGTGAGGGAGGGCAAGGAGGAAGTGTAGTAGCTCTGCCTGTGCAGCTGGTTTGGCTCTGCAGATGTGGGGGGGATGCGGGCAGCGTGGTGGGCGGCTCAGCTTCTGAGCAAGAGGGAGGATGCTCACAGCCTGCCCGCAGGAAGGGAGGCAGGTGTGGAGTCAATGGTGGGGGCAGCAGGTCGAGTGCATTTATTTGTGTGTGGCTGCAAAGCCTTTCTTCCCTCCTTCCTCTCCTTTCCAGAGCTGACAGTGTTACCTGAGCCACGCTGCTCAAATGCTTCTGTGTTAGGGGGTCAGCCTTTCCTCGGGAAGGCGGCTGTATTTCTCCCTAATATTGACTGCCTGTCTTTCTCCTGGTTCCCTTCTCAGATCTACAATGAGAATAGAAACCTGTTTGAAGTCAAGGAGAACGTGCCCAGGAAGTTGGTGGAGAAGGTCGCGGGGGACATCGAGAGCCTCTTGGCTAAGAAAGTCCGTGCTTTAAAGGTAAGGTGATGGGCCTTTGTGCTGCTCCTTTGTCTGCTCTGTTTGGGTTAAAGAAGAGGGTTGATGCTGGTGTAGCATTCTGATCTCAGCTTCAAAGGGCTTTCTGTGGCTGACGTTGCACAGGTTCATGTGGAGTGTGTCCACGGTGTGAGGCGAGAACGTGTCGTGTGAGGATCTACTACAGGCATCTTCTTGTTTGTATCTCCTCCTCCTGTCATGTCAACCCCTGAAGGTGCTGCCACAAGAACACAAGTGACAGCAAAATTGGATGCAGTCATTTAAGTGGGGGTGTGGCGAGCGGGAGCAGCAGCAGCATCCCTGCAGGAACTCATGGAAGTGTTTCAGACAAGCAGGGCTTTTCCTGTTCGGGAGAGGATGCACCAGGGTGTTCATGCTGGTGCCTGGCCCTTGAATCCTGCGTGTGTGAGTTGCCCTTGTGGGTGTCACCGCACGTTTCCAAGCTGCATTTCTAGTTAGAAGCTCTCCTTTTAAAATGTAATTGATTTTATCTGTAGTGGGGTGAGGTAGCCAGCTTGTGGTGCTGGCTCAGTAAAACCTGGCAGTGGCTGTAACGGGGCAGCAGTGGGGCTGTGCTCTGCTACAGCCTTCTGTGCTGCCAGGGTGGAGGGAAGTCATTGGCTTCCTGAAGAGATGGAGGTGCCCTCTCCGCTGCAGAAGGGGTGTGGGAGCCCTGTAAGAGTTTCCCTCCCCAGAGCTGTAGTATCCTCTCAGATACTTTTCCCCAGTGAGGGTGAGGGAGCCCTGGGACAGGCTGCCCAGGGGGTGTGGAGTCTCCATCTCTGGAGAGATTCCAGCCCTGTCTGGACGCCGCCCTGTGCAATATGAGCTGGGGAGCTGCTTTGGCAGGGGGTTGGACCCCATGGGCTCTGGGGGTCCCATCCAACCCCTGTGATTCTGTGATCCTGTGATACCTGACTGTAGTAAGCAGGGTGAAGTTGTGCAATGGGCATCTGGCAGTACAGCCAACTGGGCATGCCTTGCAGAAGTGCTTTTGTGGGGCAGTAGACAAGGGGAAGGCTTAGAGCGGGCAGCGTAGCTCTTGTGTTTGCCTAAGGACTATAGCCAAAGAGACTTGGTCATCCTTCAACCTGATCGACAGGAATGGGAGCACAGAAAAAGCTCTCAAGGTGAGAGAAAAGGTGTTGTAATAAGTGAGGTGTAACTTAAGAGTTTGGAAGTGACTTATCTCCATAGTTGGGCAAGAAGTATCTCAGAAGTTATGCAGAAGGAATTGCAAGACACCCATGTAGGCCAAGGAAGTCTCAACACCTCATAAGATCCAAGTATGGCTGAAAGCCAGCTTGACTGATGGGATGGCATGGGGTGGTCCCTAGTGACTGTGGGGATTTGGGTGAAGAAGATTGTTGTGTATTCTGTTCTTGAGTTTGGGAGGTAAAGGTCGAGCCTCCTTGGGACTCACACCAAGTGTTTCAGCTTGAATGGGAGGAGCTGAAGTGGGACTGAACGGGTGGACGTTGCCACTGCTGCAGAAGTGAAGAACAGGCAGAGCTGTGAGCTTCCATCCCTGTGTGTGTACAGTCTGTGTGAGCACCTGTGATCTGTGAAACGTTCCAAGGGTGTGCACCACCCACAGAGGCAGGAGGAAGACGTGGGTGACAGCAGTCAGTCACAAACTTGATGTGAACCTGGGCAACATGTGGCTCCTGTGTGACAGGCAGAGTAACAGTGCTGGGGTACAGGGCAGGACTGTGCTGGGTGATTCCCCTGTTGCTGTGTTTTTTCCTGCCCTTTGCTCTGACTCCCACTGACTCACAGAGAGACTGTGCACCTTCTCACATGAGGCTGGGGAAGGACGGACTGCTGCCTGTGGGACAAATAATCTAGTTCATCTTCCAGTTGGACTTCCTTTTGGTTGGGCTTTTGGGCAGGAGAGGTTGGTGCACTGTTGGGGTATCACCTGGTGCTGGATCTGATGCAGAGGAGTGTCTGGCCACACCAGGTAGATACTGAGCACTTGTGCTGTTTTATTGTAGTGGGAACAGTGATCTGCTGGCCTGAACTGGTCCCTTTCAAGAGGACTCCTCCAGAACGCAGTCGGTGGATGGAGCAGTGTGTTACATCCAGCTTGCCTGTAAATTCTTGGCATCTTGGGTTGGTGCTACTGACAACAAAGTCTGGAAATGAGGAAGTTGATGGGAGGAGGAGAAATTGGATCTTCTGAGTATCTCCCATGTTGTGCTATGCTACTTCGAAGCAGTGGGGCTCCCACAGCTTCTTCCACTCTCCAGCCTGTGTTTTCTTCTGTCTCAACTCTCCCCTTAGTTGAATCATCTCTCCTGGAGTCATTTCCTCCCCTTCTCTCATGACTCACAAGACTGACAATGACTTTTTGAAATATATTTTTCAGTATCTGAGTCAGGTGGGACTTCATGTGTGAGTGAAGGCAGGTGAGGAGGGTGAAATGGATCCTCTCCTTGAAGGATGAGTTGCCACGTCACTCCTGTGCTCACTCTGCTGAAAGATACCCACCCATCTCCTTTGCTGCTGGAGAGAGAGGGGATACTGCCTGTGCTCTGGTGAGGCTTTGTAGGAAAGGGCTTGCTAGCCATTGGGCATGCATGATGGAAGTGTGCTTCAAGAGTGCTGTTCTGGTTAGGTGGTGATTCAGTCCAGCCAGCAAAGCCCCTGCTGTGATTTCACACATGCTTTTCGGAGGAGTGCCAGAGCCAGGGGTGTGTAGCAAAGAGGGTAATTGCTTCCTAAAATAACAGTCATCTACAAGGGGCTGGTTGTTTGGATGCTGTCCCTCCCTTTTTTGTTCCAGACCATCATATCTGATGACAGCCTCATCATGGGACAGAAAAATTCCTAGGATGATCTTTTGCAATCCCCACCTGTTCCAACTGGCACTAGAGAAGAGCATCTACAGCTGGCTCCTGGGGGAACTTTTACCTTGTATCCCACACAGTGGCCTCTATTTACACTGAATTTTATCCCCACTAACTGCCCTGTTCCCCAGCATCCTCCAGTGTCCTTTCTCCATGATGGTTTCATTGCTTTAAGCCTGTCCTCACGTTCTACTTCAGGCTTTGTAGTTCCTGCTGCCTTTTATTCCCAAGCTTTAGCAGGAAGGGAGGTAGAAGAGATGGTCTTCAATGTCAAGAGTACAGTGAATCACCTTTGAAACGGATGTAGAAGATACTTCTTAAGGTGGAGTAACTCCTGGAGGAGATGGCATTAAATGCAGTGTATTGCATTGTGGGGATGTGCCAGGGATCTTGCTACAGGTGAGGTGTAGGGAGACAGTAGTTCCTGGCTGGGTGGAAGCTTAAGGAGCTGCTCTTGTCCATGCTCATGACCTTGTCCTTGTTAGGGCCAAGACAGACATCTTCTTTCACATGTGGAAAGGAATGAGGTGGCAGAGTGACTGCAGTTTCCCACTGTCTTTTCCTTGTGCTGGGAAGTGCAGCTGTCTGGCTCCTGGATCGACATCATCTCGAATTCAACAGGTTGGTTATTTACCAGATAGATGCTTTTGCCACTTTTGTCTTTCTTTCTGAAATTTCCTCTCTCTTCTTAGGTCTCTTGGTGTGTTTGGACCCCTCCTTGTCTTTGTGTGTGCCCAGAGAGATGAGTATGGGCTAGGGTGCCTTTGAGCTTGTTCAGGAGCCTACCTGTAGGAGCTTGCTGCTGGTGGAGCACTGAGTGAGCTGGGGCAAAGCCATGACCTGGGTTGGGCATGGCTGGCTGCTGGCTCTGGATTCCCAGGGGTTTTTTATGTCTTCCCCATTCTTGCCTCCTCCTGGTGCAGTTTCCAGGTCCTGTCCTTCAGGTCTATGGACACCCCACTCTGCTCCTTTTATAACGCTGGGTGAAGTGCAGGATGGTGCCTCTGAGTCCGTCCTTTCCTCTGCAGACTGGGGGGGAAAAGAGCTGTGATTTCCTGGAGGAGGAGGCTGAGAGAGACATTTTACATCCCCACATCTGCTTTAGGCTTGTTTCAGCTTTTTGGGTGGTTCTCATGAAGGCTGCTTTTGGATGCTGCCTGCTTCATCCTTCACATATTTAACCACAGAGAATTTGCTTTGCCTCCTGTGAGCGGCACATCCCACAGTCTGCTGAGTGGGTTATGCCCTGAAGTGATCTATTTATACACTGTGACTGGCCTAAAGGCTGCTGTCTGTGCTGGTGGCCTTCCCCATCTCCAAAGAGAGACCTCTCCATCCATAAAACATGGCACAAATGTCTGCAGGCTCTGGCATTGCCCCCATGGGATGCTGGTGGCCAGGTTGGACAGGTATTTTTCTTCCCAATGAGATGTTTTAATTTTGCATATTGTGCATCACTGGTGGCTTATATTTTGAGTGGACCTCTGCTGTGTGCAGTATCAAGCACGGTGCCTTGAGTAGAAGTGCAGCAAAGTGATATTTCATGTCCCAGAGGATTTAGGATGAGTATTAGGTACATGCTCCTGTGGTTTAGATGCGTGTAAAGGCAGTAGGTTCGGTACGCCTTGGGTGATGACTCTGGTGATGAAAGAACTTACATCACATGCCTGTTATGAATGGAAATGTGTGTGGGGTTGGTTTATTTTGTTCTTGTGGGATTTTTCTGTGGGTTTTTACTGCTTTGTATTTAGCTCCAGTATGGGACGAGCATTTGGGGAAAGGGAAGGGGGTTCAAGAGGCTTCATAGCTCCAGTTCCTTCAGCTGTGGCGTAGGAGCTGACTGTTTTTCACTGGAGACATCAGTGTTTCCCTGTAACAAGAGTAGGAAAACCTGCACTTGGCATTAGACATTTTCCTTTGGTGGAAAAAATGACTACAACAGACAAGACTGAGGATTTGAAAGAATACAGCAGGGACGTCTGGCTGGGATTCCTGGGGCTACAAAGCCTGAGTGAACAGCACTCCAGGAGTTTGTGGCATTTCCATCTTCCTTTGCCTCAGATCCCAAGGGAAGGTGGCTGGAAGAGCTGGGCTTTGGTGCACAGAGAAGATGGTTGATGTGGAGATGCATAAGGCTTGGGCTTTTGTAGTGCCTTAAGCAAATGTCTCAGGTTTTGTCTCTGATTCCTATGCCCTGCTCTACATTTTGGGTTTTCCCAGTTAGTAGCAGGGTTTTTTTTCCCTTGCATATTCCTTCTGATGTGATGGTGCTTTAGGATCCTCTGATGGAAGGTGAGGTGGGAGATTGGAGCATTACCACAGAGTATTTACCAAGCCAGCTTCTCAGAGGAGAGAGCTGGTCAGCGGGGGCATCGTGGGAGGTGGGAGCTTGGGCTGGTTGTGCTTTTAGTCCTGGTTGAATGCTCAGTGCATTACTGTTCATCTGGGACCAGTTCCAAGCTCCATTTACGTCTGGCACAAGCATATATCAAGAGTGCAGAGGGGATTTAATTGGACAGGTTTATCCCTTTAACAATTCTGATAGCCCTGAGATTTCCCTTGCAGGTATGTGGTGAACAGAGTCTTTATCAGCTCTTCTGCTCCCTGATAGGGACAATAAAAGGTTTCACTTGTCTAAAGAGCTGCAAAAATTGGCATGCAACAAGGCATCTCTCAGCCCAGTTCAGAGCATCCCCCCCACTCCCTCCGCTCTCCGTGGCGGAGGCGCTGACCTCTGGCACGGCGTGGGCTGGGAGGGAATCAGCAGTGTAGACACTCCAGTGGCTTTCTCTTCCCTTTTTTGCTCTTGGGGGTGTCTTTGTCCTCTGGTCTTGGTGGCATGTGGTCTTCAGGGCAAGGCAGCGAAGGGCATCAGCATTCAGTAGGAGCAGCCCTGGGGTTGTGCTGGATTTCTCCTCTGCTGCCGCCAGCACAAGGTCCCATCGCTGTCTCTCTTCTCTGCCAAGTTCTTCCAGGCACTTGTTGGCCAAGTTGTTGGTGTGTTTCACTAGAGGGGTCCCAGGACAGGTGAGAGACCCCTCTGAGCTGCAGTGCATTGGGATTGGGGGCAGGGGGGGCAGCTGCATATGTGGCCCTGGTGGGTTTTCCTGCTGTGGTGCAATGGGGCTCTGGATTGTACCTGGTGGGGGACTTTGGGCATGCCAGAAGGCCACCAGTGACCACACCCTGGCCTCCTGGGTCCCAGACCAGTGGGACCCAGCTAAGGGACACGTTGCCTGTCATGCCAAGGCAGCAAAACAGGGGAGAAGGAGGGAATAAACACAGCTCAGCCTGTTTGGTGGGATGTGGGGTCTCGTTGCCCACATCGGTGACAGGCGCTTACCCAGCCATGGACAGGAGCTCTTCCACTTGCAGGGAAAGGACCACAGTCAACCCCAACTTTGCTCTTGCTGAGGTATGAAACATGTAAAGGTATGATCACTGTGCTCTCTTAATTCACAGTGACAAATCCATCCCTCTTCCCGCTTCTTTGCTAATTGCTGGTTGGTGCCTTTTGTTTTTAATTCTATTTTTAATTCACTCCTAATCAAATCCTGGCTGACTGTCCCCGTCTATTTATTTATTTATTTTATTCATTTGTGCCTGTGTGTCTTCTCCTGCCTCATGATTGTTCTTGAGCTGGACCAGCTCCAGTAATCCAATTTGAATCCAATCTCCCAGGTCTGGAATTCTAATTTACAGATTGCAGAGGGGAGCTGAACAATGCCCACACACCAGGATGGGGCTTTATTGTCTAATCTAATCAGGGACAATCAGATGTTTGTAACAAGTCTATCAAAACTGTATTGGGCCCATTCACGGAGCGATGTAACCAGCTTTCTTAATAGGCCTAACGAGATTTAGGGCTTCCTGCACTTCCATGCAGATTATGTTGAGCGTTTCCCTTTCTTCTCCCAGGAACGCTTGGCAGCAGCCCAGCCCAACAGGCTTCACAACTTCCTAAGCTGCTTGGTACACTCAGCCGAGGTTTGTGAGGGCACAAGGGGTCCCACTGCTCCCTCCCCCAGCTCTACCATGTGCTGGAGGGTGTTGCTCCTTGGACAAGCCTGTTTGGGGGCACCCCTTTGTGGGGTACAGGCTCAGTATGGCAAATACATCTGGAGTGAAATGCAACTGCTCTGACCTGTTAAAGTACTGAGGAAGTGCCCATAGCAGGCCCAGCCCTGTGCACGTGCTGTCAGCCTTCAGGCACCCTGGGCTTGCCTGGCTGTTGGCAAAGAACAAGTGAAGAAGCCTTTGTCCTCTCTTGCCCTTGGCTGATCACAGAATCACAGGGGTTGGGAGGGACCCCCAGAGCCCATGGGGTCCAACCCCCTGCCAAAGCAGCTCCCCAGCTCATACTGCACAGGGCAGCGTCCAGACGGGGCTGGAATCTCTCCAGAGATGGAGACTCCACACCCCCTGGGCAGCCTGTCCCAGGGCTCCCTCACCCCCCCTGGGGAAAAGTTCTTCCCCATGTTGCTGTGGAACTTCCTGTGCTCCAACTTGCAGCCATTGCCCCTTGTCCTGTCCCCACAGACACTGAAAAGGGGCTGGCCAATTCCCCCTGCATCCCAGACTTCAGATATTGATAAACATTCATAAGGTCCCCCCTTAGTCTTCTTCTCTCCAGGCTGAACAGCCCCAGCTCACTCAGCCTTTCCTCACAGGGGAGATGCTCCAGGCCCTTCATCATCTCCGTAGCCTCCTCTGGACTCTCTCCAGGAGATCCCTGTCTTTGTTATCCCAGGGAGCCCAGAACTGGACACAACACTCCAGGTGGAGCCCGACCAGGGCAGGGCAGAGGGGGAGGATCCCCTCCTGTGACCTGCTGGCCACACTCCTCTTGATGCCCCCAGGATCCCATTGTCTCTCTCAGCCCCCAGGGCACACTGCTGGCTCATGGCCACCCTGTCATCTACCAGGACCCCCAGGTCCTTCTCCACAGAGCTCCTCTCCAGCAGGTCACCCCCAGCCTGTACTGATTCCAGCAGTTATTCCTTCCCAGGTGCCAGACTCTCCACTTGCTTTTGTTAAACCTCATTTGAAGGCTGTTGTTTCTGGTGTGCACTGTAAGAACTTTGTGTGGTTAGAAATGATGCTCTGAAAAGCCAAAATCAAAACTCTGGAGCCTTGGCCACTACAAAGAAGGTATTTATTGTGCTGGGCAGCACAAGAGGCCACTCCTCCTGATGTGCACCTCTGAACAAGGTAGTTGCACAGGCTAGTTACACATACATATTCATGACCTTTATGAGAAACTATTACCATATTCATTACTTTTCTGGGAACTCATTATCATAGGTTTCCACCCTTTCCCACATGTGTACTGCAGTCTTTAGGTAGTATTCAAGGATCCTGGTCATTTACTTCATGGAGTTATAGAATCATAGAATGGTTTTGGTTGGAAAAGACCTTCAAGGTCATTGAGGCCAAACATCTATCCAGACCGACATCTATCCAGGTCCAACACTAGACCGTGTCACCAAGTACAACATACTCTTCTTCACCAAGTACAGGGTACTCTTCTTTTAACCACCTCCCTGGGCAGTCTGTTCTGATACCTGACTACCCTTTCAGTATAGAAATTTTTCCTAATATTCAACCTAAACTTACCCTGATGCAACTTCTGACCGTTTCCCCTTGTCCTGTCACTGGCTACCAGGGAGAAGAGACCGACCCCCACCTCGCTACAACCACCTTTTAGGCAGCTCTCCCCTCAGTCTCCTCTTCTCCAGACTAAACAATCCCAGCTCCCTCAGTTGCTCCTCATAAGATTTGTCTTCTAAATCCTTCACCAGCTTTGTAGCCCTTCTCTGGACAGGCTCCAGCATCTCAGTGTCCTTCTTGTAGTGAGGGGCCCAAAACTGAACACAGTGCTCCAGGTGCAGCCTCACCAGTGCTGAGTACAGGGGAAGGATCACTGCCCTACTCCTGCTGGCCACGCTGTTCCTGACACAGGCCAGGATGCCATTGGCCTCCTTGGCCACCTGGGCATCCTGCTGGCTCATGTTCAACCAGCTGTTCATCCACTCCTTTTCATCTCTGTGTTTTTGCTGTGAACTATAGCCCTTATCTTCCTCTTCTTGTTTGCCAGAGCCGCATGACTGGTCTTGGGGCCCCTTGCAGCCTTGGGTTTCCTTGTTCCCAAAGATAGTCCCGCTTGGAAGCTTACGACGTGCTGATAAACACCTTCCATGGTGCCAGCGCTGCAGAATACGTTGCTCATATTGACAAAATTCTAGACAGTAAATCTCCATTAGATTCATCCTTCTCTTCAGAGAAGAGACCTCTTTGGGGTTTGTTTGAGATGCCTCCCCAGGGCCTGGAGCAAAAGAGGAGGCAAAACCAGGTCTGCAAATGAGCTGATGTCTCTCAATGTTGCTCTCCAGCCTAGATGGGAGTTCCCTCACTTTTTCTGTGTGAATGAATAGTTTCCTGACTTTCACTTTCCCTTTCCCCAAAACTGAAATACTCCTCTGCTGCCTTACCCTGGCAGCCAGGAGGTGAGCTTACACTGGTTCCCACCCTCCAGCCCTGTACCACTCAGCTCTGCAACCAAGGCCTTTGCCCAGAGATTTATTCTAGGTTTGTGGATCCTTCCCTGCCCCAAGGCATCTTCCCTTTGGCAGGTGTTGCTCTGCTCTCATCCCCCAGCCAGCCATGCTGAAGGGAGCTGAAGCCTGAGGTTGGTGGTCTCTGGTCACGCAGCAGTGCTGGGAGGTTTAGCTACACTTGAGGACAGCCCATGTGCCCACTCTCTGAGCACTCCCTGGCTGGTTTGCACACACAGGGAGGAAGACTATGAATTGCCTGGAAGGGGAACTAACCTTTACTTGAGGAGGATTTATCTGCTCTGCCTGCCTTGTCTTTCTGCACTCTGCACCCCACGGCAGGAGAAACCCAGGGACCTCTGAGACCAAAAGAGAAGGATGAAATGGTGGTTTATTTCACCTCCTCAAGCCGTGTTGTGTGTTTGCCAGCAGTTTGCATGTTGGTTTTCAGCTTTTCCTGGTTTCTCCACCATCAGAGCAGTACTCTTAGCAGAGGTGGAGGTAACGAAAGCCATTAGTGGAGGCAGAGGGTTTGCAGCAGTTGTAGTTCTTGGCTGTCTCAAGCTTGGAGCTGTTTGTTTGGTCCTTACCCTGTCAAGCTCCTGCAGCCTGGCAGGGCTCCCTTACTCTGGGTAAAAAGAAGATGGGTAAGGCTTGCTGGTCTGTCTATATGGATAGATGCAGATATGAAAATGATGAGTGATGCAGTAGAGGGAGGGGGTCTCCAAGGGAATCGGTACTAGGGAAGAGAATTACCATTTAATTCTTGATAAAACCACCTTTAAACAGGGTTGGGAAGACGTGTTTGCAATGATAGCAAAATAAAAGAAACCATGTCACTGAAAAAGGGATTTATTTGAATTTCCTTGGTTAGTTTTGGCGTGAGAAAATGCATTTCCATGGCAGTTTGGTGGCTAGAACTGCTTCTGCACCCTGTCTGCTGGCTTTTTGTAATCTCTGCATGGTGGGAGAGGCCGAGGGGAGGGTCTTTATTTCCCTGGGCTTGTCTGAAGTTTGGCAGGGAGCGTGTACCTCTTTGCTTACAGATCTGCTCTCAGTCCCCAGGAGTCTGGTCCCTGCCCTCTGTGCTGCTGTACATCCTCAAAGAGCTCTCTGAAGTCCAATATCTTGGGTAGAAGAGGCTCCCACCAGTTTATTCTCGTTTCGTGTTTTTCCCTATGAATGTTTGAAATGCATCATCTGGGATGGAAGGCTCTTATGTTGAATGGGAATAATTGACCTGGGAATAAAAGATGAATCATTTTTAATTCAGTTCAGGTAGAATGAGGTTGTTGGCTTCTTTTTTTAAGGGTTTCATCCCCTAATTGAACTGAAAATCAATTATTTGTGTGGCTCTGTTTATGGACAAGTAGCGAAGTTAAAGACTAATGATTGAGTGGGTGGAGGCTCCGTCCTGCAGGTTAATGGACTTCTATGAAGCTTTTAGGTCTCAAAAGCACTTTCCAAATCCCACCTTCTTTTCCTAAAGAAAGTGGGTTGGGCAAGGCTCTCTTCTGCAGCCCACAAGCCACAGATCAGCTTTGGCACAGCTCATCTCGGTGGGTCTCTGCACGAGAGTCCTCTGACTTAAATTGCAGGGATGGCTGGTGGTGAAGAGCAGGAGGCTCCTGAGAAGGTGGCTTGCATGTTAAGTGTTGAATGTGGCTCTGGGTGAGCGGTGCTCTGCTGTTACACACAAGCCAGTGTGCTCTGTCTTGTGGTTTGGTGTCTGGCAGGGGCCATGCTCTGTGTAGCTTTGCTTCGCATCAGCCTCAGCTTTAATGGCATCAGCCTGAAACCTGTCAGCATCCATCCCTACCCCCTAGCCAGGAGCTATTATATATTCCCAGAGCAGCTGATGTCCATTAAATGTTTGAGTGACACTATAACAATGTGTAAAATATCTGTGATAAGGATCTGGCAAATCTTAATAAAAAAAAAAAAGGAGCGACAAGAATGTAAATTGCACATCCAATTGTGATAAAGAGCCAGAGATAACATTAAAGAGATTGTATCAATTTAATGCAAGTTTAGTGCCAAAGCCTGTGATCTGCTCTTTAAAGAAGAGTTGTGGGAGCCTGGTACTCCAAGCAGGCAGGGCTCACATCATCCCGGTCCTTGGGATGGGACGTCCCCACAGCCAGCGCAATACTTGGAAGCTGCCTGCTTGCAGGGTATTAATGAAAACCTTTCCTCCTGCTGTAATTAAAATAACTCTCCCTGGAAAAAATGAAGCTGCCCCTATGTCTGCTGGCCTTTGGGTCCCTCAAAATGCAATTAAAAAGCAGCTTTAATACAGCTGTGTGATGAGAAACCCATCAGCGTTCCCGGGCGCGCTCTGGAGTGAGAGCACCATGGAACAGATGCGAGTGGGAATGTGTAATAACCCTGCGTCTGCCTGCCTGTCTGGTGGTGCTCCTGGAGCAGCAGCCTGAACTGGGACGTGCTGGGCTGGAACTGGGTTAGCTGGGTGGGAGTGGAGCGGGAGCTGGGCGCGGAGCTGGGCTGTAGCAATGCCTTCGAGGGCATCGAGCTCATCGTAACCCGGTCTGGGCTTAGTCTGAGTCCTTCTGGGCTGGTGTTTCTGCTTTTCGTCTTGGCTTTGTGCCCCACTCCTGCTGTCTGAGATGCAGCGTGTCCCTGAAAGCAGCCACGGAGCGTGGGGGTGAAGGTTGGGAGCACCTTTGCGGGTTTGATGGAGGTGGCAGCTCTGGTTTTCTCAGCACAGCACAGGGCTGCTGGCAAAACACCTTCCCAAAACTTAGAACAATGGGAAGTAAAGCTGATTTTACAAATCTTGGCTGGCTGGGTGATTTGGTTGGGTTTCATTTTCTGCAGGAATGAAAATTAAAAAGGAAGTTTTTAAGTAAAGCTGGTGACTTCTGAGCAAGTGGGGGGATTATAAGGGCTGGGACCAAACACCCTCCCCATTCCACACTGGGATGCCCGTGCAGGGCTGCGTGTCTGTGGCTGATTGTCCGGCTTCAGCCCTGCACAGTCAGCTGGCATCTTCATCTGTAACGTTCTCCTGCTGTGTGCTGTGCCTGGTGAGAGGCACGAGTCGAAAGCCCACCTCAGGTCTGCACAAGGAGCTGTTGCAACCTCTTGGCAGGGGTTGTGCTGGGAGCCGTGGTTCGTGTTGCACGCCAGTAGGTGGCACAGCTTTTATATCGGCTAATTGCATAGGGAGGAAGCGCTGGTCCTTGCTGATCCCCCTGGAACTGGGGGGGGGGGGTCAGGTAAGATGATGGGAGAAGATGCTGAGCTTTGTAACGCTGGGGGGGGGGGGAGGGGGGGCACTGGGAAAGCGTGATGGGGAAGAGGAGGTGAGCAGCCCTGCTCTTGGGTCTGCATGGGAGCAGATGAGGAAACCTCAAGGTGGTGGTGGTTTGGCTTCCCAAGCGTGGTCAGGCAAGGGATGGATTCCCATAGGACAGATACATTTGGCTGCTTCAGCTTTATGGCTGGGGAAACTGAGGCCTGGAGAGATTGTACTTTGTTACGCTTGGGAACAAGAGCTGTGCATCCTAATTAAGGGCTGGGACTTCAGCTACAAGGTGTCCTTCATGGGTGGTTACTGCAGTACCATCTCCCAGAGCTCCAAGCTCCTTCTCCTCCGCTCTGGTTTGGCACTGGTGTTTCTTGGCTAATCCAGGCTTTGAAAGTGAAGTATTTGATTTTTTTTTTTTTAGCAGAAAATGAGAAATGAACCCTTCTGAAAGAGTCAGAGTCGAGCACATCCTCAAATCTTCCCTGAGTGATTCTGCCCTGATGATTTGCACCTCCCAGAAGCCAAACCAGTGCTCCAGCCCGTTCAGGCTGGGCATGGGGGCCTTGCTAGACAGTGGCCACTGGAGTTGGGCTGGCTGCTCAAGTGCAGAATGTGGTCATGGGCTGCTCACCCCTCCATGTCCCTCTCCTGGGAGATGTGCAGGGACCCCAGCATTAGAAGCAGTCTTTCTTCCTTCCTTTTGGCTGCTGAGGATCTTCTTTTCATGACTAAAATTGATTCTTGCAAGGGGATGGAAAGGATATATCCCAAATCTTAAGGGCCCAGAGTGAGTGTGGAATATAAAACAGAGTGTACGGATGTGCTGCTGTAAATAGAGTTGTCACTCTAAAAGAAATGGGGTTTCTAGTGCTTGTCAGATCACTTTAAAACCATTTTTATTACTAGATTACATTCTAAGATAAAGTTTATTGTAGCAAAAAGGAGGGAAGGTGTAGGATTTGACTGCAGATTTGGAAACACAGTTAAAAATTATGACTGCCTGCCTCAGGGTTTTCCTCCAGGGCATCTGCTGCCCAGCTGAGCTACAGGATGATTCTCTGATTTTGGTGCAGACTCTCCCCTAGCACGTCACCTTTTCTAACCAAGCAATGACATGCCATGTGGACATTGGCCCAGAGCCTCCAGCTCACGAGTCTGTGTCCTGCATACGGGGCAGAAACTCTTCCAGGGCATCCATCCCAGCTGGGAGTCTGGGGAGACCTGGGGAGACATGACTGCTCTCAGGATGTCGTGTCAAAACTGAGGACCAATCCTGGCACATGTTGACTGTCTTCTTTCCCTTCCTATCCCCTGTGAGCATTGCTGCTTAATCCTTTTGCTCTAGATATGTCCTTTGTCTGCTCTCCTACTTGTAGTGTGAAGTCTGCAGGCAAAA
Source organism: Gallinula chloropus (assembly GCF_964237585.1). NCBI lineage: Eukaryota > Metazoa > Chordata > Aves > Gruiformes > Rallidae > Gallinula > Gallinula chloropus. The sequence goes on from NC_140097.1 coordinate 20,847,946, forward strand.
GAAAACACTGGGTAGGTGCCAGCTCTTTCCTTGGCTCTTCCTTTCAGATACCAGTAGCATCCTTTTTGCTAACCCTGTCCCTTCCATCCTTTCCTCCTAGCTTTACCTTTTTGGTGATCTTTGTCTACCTTTGATATGTATCAGTGCAAAAGTTGTTCTCCATTGCCTCAGCCGTTCGTTTGATGCAGCAGAGAAAACAGCAGGTTCCTCCTCCCACCAGAGTTGGACTTGGGAGATGTGTAGTTACACATCTACCTGCTCCATCTACCATCCCAGTTTAGATAACCACAAAGCATGGCATGGACCAGATGCTGGAAGGAGCAGTCACTCTGCAAGTGCCATCTGAATGCTGCACAGCACAGAGATGGTGTGGAACAGAGATGCAAACAAGTGATCCAGGGCTGGGCAGGGGTGTTTGGATGCAGCAAGCCTCCTGCTTCTAAACCAGCTCCTGGGTTTGGTCAGACCTTGGCTGCTTTTGAATGTTGCACAACTATTTGAAAGTCAGCCTGTACCTGAAGTAGCAAGAAGAAAGTCAGCTGGATTTAACCCTGAGACTTGCACAGTCCTGTTACTGCCTGTAACCTCTGGCCTCTAAAGAACCAGGCTGATTTTGCACGCAGACTAGTGCAGGTAGTCCTGGCTGCCTTGATAGATGTGGTATGGTATGGGCCCTGGTCAGAACCCACCTGGAGTGTTGTGTCCAGTTCTGGGCTCCCTGGGATAAAAAAGACAGGGATCTCCTGGAGAGAGTCAAGAGGAGGCTACAGAGATGATGAAGGGCCTGGAGCATCTCCCCTGTGAGGAAAGGCTGAGTGAGCTGGGGCTGTTCAGCCTGGAGAGAAGAAAACTAAGGGGGGACCTTATGAATGTTTATCAATATCTGAAGGATGGGATGCAGGGGGAATGGGCAGCCCCTTTTCAATGTCTGTGGGGACAGGACAAGGGGCAATGGTTGCAAGTTGGAGCACAGGAAGTTCCACAGCAACATGGGGAAGAACTTTTCCCCAGTGAGGGTGGGGGAGCCCTGGGACAGGCTGCCCAGGGGGTGTGGAGTCTCCATCTCTGGAGAGATTCCAGCCCCGTCTGGACGCCGCCCTGTGCAATATGAGCTGGGGAGCTGCTTTGGCAGGGGGTTGGACCCCATGGGCTCTCCAGGTCCCTTCCAACCCCTGTGATTCTATGTAAGGCATGCAGGATGTAATCCTTTCTATGATTCTGTGATTTTCTGTCTCTTCCATCCCCAGCCCCTACTCAAACCCAGAACCTCTGCGAGGTCCCATGTCTGAGGAGCTGCTTTGCTCCCTCTGTGCTGAGCATCCCTAAAACCTGAGCTGTAATAGCATCCCTGCTAATTATATCGCTGCAGATTTATTTCATGGTAATATTACTGCTGGCCTCGGGCATCACCACCATCATTGGAAAACATCGAACGATCGCAGCTCCTTAGCTGCCTCCATTAAACCTGAGAGAGGCGTCTGGGCCTGTTTATAAGTTTGTCTTTTGATGAGAGCCAAGGATTGATGAGCTGGTGGATGTGAGGATCGCAGAACGTGCCCTGGAGGGAAGCAGCAGCCATAAGGTGCAGATGGCAGGATTGCTAGCTGAATGCATATGCAGCCTGGGAAGCGGGGAGGGAGGCGAGAGTGTCACCTTTTATCTCTTCAGGGCAGAGCTTGCCCCTCTCCCTCACAGCAGCATCTGGTGCCAAGGGCTGTGCAGGGCTCTGTGCAGGATGGCTCTCTGCTCCTGACCAGCGGTGCTGGGGGCTTGATCGGAGCTGCTCCCAGAAAGGGGTTGTTTCAGGTCTGTGAGTCATAGAATCCCAGGCTGGTCTGGGTTGGAAGGGACTCCAAGGATCACAGAGCTCCAACCCCCCTGCCACAGACAGGGCCACCAACCTCCAGCCTGGATCTACACAGGGTTGCCCAAGGCCCCATCCAACTTGGCCTTGAACACCCCCAGGGATGGGGCACCCACCCCCTCTCTGGGCAGCCTGTTCCAGCCCCTCACCACTCTCTCTGGAAAGAACTTCCCACTAATATCTAATTTAAACCTTCCCTCCTTTAGCTTTAATCCATCCCCCTTGTCCTGCCAGTCTCTACCTTTTTAACAAGCTGATTCCCCTCCTGTTCCTCTGCTCCCTTCAGGCACTGGGAGGCTGCAATGAGGTCCCCCCACAGCCTTCTCTTCTCCAGGCTGAACCAGCCCAGCTCCCTCAGCCTCTCTCCATAGGGGAGCTGCTCCAGCCCTCTGAGCATCTCTGTGGCCCTACATCCCCTCACCTTGCTTTCTGTAGTAGAGCAGCAGCAATAGCAAACACTCGTGCTGGTTAACAACAAAATATGGAGAAAAAGAAGAAAAGAGTTTTCTCTGTGTTTTCCTTGCTAGAAATAAAACACCAGGTCTGGCAGGCTGGGTACCAAGGCCTTCTGCTGAGAGTGGAGGTCAGTGCTGTATCCCCAGCACTCTTCCAGCTCTGCTTGGTGCTGCAGGCTTTGGACCTTCCAGAGCACAGTGGTGAGGTGGCAGGAGGGCTGCAGGGTGAAGCACTTGGTGCTGAAGATCTCAGATCCACACTCTAGTTCTCAGAGGATATATTAAAATATTTCAGGCTTGTTGTGAGGGAGTTTTGCTCTGTGCCTGAAGCTTAGTTTGACTGGCAGGGATGGGGTGACCATCACCCCCAGCCAGGGTGTTGCTCTTCCCCTGGCAGCCACGTAAGGGAACAGCAGGAGATCATCACAGATCTGAGATTCAGCTTGTGTGGGGAACGTGAGGAGGTAACTTATCACCATCCCTTTCAAGATCTATAAAAGTAGATCAGTTGTTACTGATTTTTACTGTGTCTGGCCATAAAATCCTTTCTGGTTCTGGTGTGAAGTGCTCCAGCACAGCAACGAGCGGGCCAAAATCTTGACTGAAATGGGGTCAATAAATTACATGCAGACAAAAGGCACTTACACTCAGACTGCATCCAGTCTCCTGGTAATTTCAGCAAAACAGTCAGAGCAGAAATATGCTGATAATTATTTAAATTAGACTCTGAGCATTGAATTTTTTTTCTCCAAGTAACAGCACTTCAGCACTTGTCCAGATGAGTGCTAATTTACCCAAATGGAAAGGTTTATTAAACATGCCAGCCAGTGCTTTAGTAATATTTAGGACAGCAATTTTGCTTTATTATATCTCTTAACAAAGAGGACACAGGCTTCTTCCAACACCAGAGCAGTTGGGGGATGTTGGGCAAGATCCATGTCAGCTCTGCCTGGTCTTGAGTTAAGGAGCATCATTTCTGCTTCAGATCTGCTGCTTTGCCAAGCATGGACCTGGATCCTGAAAAAAACCTTCCCTGACTGGACCAAATTGAGAGGCACTCAAAAAATGGCCATTGTCTAGGTGAGAGAGTCATGGCTATGATTTGGAAATGTTGAAAGGTGAACTTGAGTTTGCTCTAGTGAAATGGGCTGCATGCCATGTGCTGATGAAGATGAGCCTCAGCACCTCCTGTGACCCCTTGCTTGCTGACAAATGTGGTGCTTTGTGGAGAATCATAGAATCCCAGGCTGGTCTGAGTTGGAAGGGACCCCAAGGATCACAGAGCTCCAACCCCCTGCCACAGGCAGGGCCATCCAACCTGGCCTTGAACACCCCTAGGGATGGGGCATCCACCCCCTCTCTGGGCAGCCTGTTCCAGCTCCTCACCACTCTCTCTGCAAAGAGCTTCCCCCTAATATCTAATTTAAACCTTCCCTCCTTTAGCTTTAATCCATCCCCCTTATCCTGCCATTTTCTACCCTTTTAACAAGCTGATTCCCCTCCTGTTCCTCTGCTCCCTTCAGGGACTGGGAGGCTGCAATGAGGTACCCCCACAGCCTTCTCTTCTCCAGGCTGAACCAGCCCAGCTCCCTCAGCCTCTCTCCATAGGGGAGCTGCTCCAGCCCTCTGATCATCTCCGTGGCTCCTCTGACCCCTCTCCAACAGTCCCACATCTTTCTTGTGCTGGGGCCCCAGCTCTGGACACAGGACTCCAGCTGGGGCCTCCCGAGGGCAGAGCAGAGAGGGACAATACCCCCCCTGAAGTTCAGGTGCACAAAGATGTTCCTGGCCCATCATTTGCTGTCCCTCACTCATCAGTCACAAGGAACCTTCTGGTCTCTGTTGTTACCATGCGTGCTGTTCACTGCCAAGATTGTCTTCAGACCAGTCATGCTGTGGCTTGCTGGCTTTGCTGTATCCCTATGGACTGTCCATTTGTTTGGTTTATATATTTGAGAATATGCTTCATGAAGCCAAATGGATTGAGGTTCTGCTAAAATGTCCTGTAGAAGTCTTCTGCTACTTTGTTTCTGTGGGTGCAGATGGTTGGTTCCATGGCTTCTCCCACAGATGGGGAATTGGGACTACTTGTGTAGATTAGAGAGACTATGAAAATGTCTTAGTCTGAGAGTCTCCTCACAGAGAGGACGGTTGTGTGATTGCTTCTTGGACATCTATCCAGGGAAAACCTTAGGCTTTGATATTCCTCTGGGTACTCCAGAATAAAGGCCATCACATCCCTTACATGTGCATGCTCACCAAGGACATGAGGTTTAGAAATGCTGTGTAATGGATCGAAATGAGAGAGCTGGAGAGTGGGAAACTTCTGTCACGATGGTCTAATCATGGAATCTCCAACTTGCAGCTATTGCCCCTTGTCCTGTCCCCACAGACACTGAAAAGGGGCTGCCCATTCCCCCCTGCATCCCATACTTCAGATATTGATAAACATTCATAATGTCCCCCCTTAGTCTTCTTCTCTCCAGGCTGAACAGCCCCAGCTCACTCAGCCTTTCCTCACAGGGGAGATGCTCCAGGCCCTTCATCATCTCCGTAGCCCTTGGCATTGTAAGGGAAATGCCAGTGGTGATCCTGCTCTGGCAGGGAGGATGATCTTGTGAGGTCCCCTCCAACCCCTAACACTCTGTGTGTGATTCTGTGAAATCTGCATTGGGCTTTTCATATCTCTAAGCCCTTGTCTGGTGCAGAGAGGCAGGGACAGAGTTTTGAGAAGGACTTCAGTTTGTTGCTGTTACAGTTTTAATAGGAGTTGAAGGAACGGGGCACAGACAGAAGCTCACCAGCTTTCTGCTGCAGGACAGTGTAGTTTGCACACATCATTGATACTGGTATTTCTCCATCCTGTGCTTATCAGTGGGACTTGTCATCTTTGTCATTAGATAGATGGTGTCCATCTTTACTGCAAGTTTTTCCTCTTTGCTCCTTCCATAAATACTTTCTCCCTCTTTCCTCTTTCCCCTGCTCCCCCTGATTGCTGCATTAAACTATTGGACTATAAATCTTGGGAGTGTCTGGAGCTCTGGCTGGTTGCAGAAGATTTGGCAAGGGAGAACTATTGGAGTTCCAGGTTATAAATTCTGGCAGAGCTCAGATGCAGGGGCAGCCAACGGTGATGGGAACATTTTGGGTCAATTCCAGGCACTTGGTCTGTCTCTGTTACCGTCGGGTGAGCAAGTGGTGTCGGAGCAATGAGCAGAAAGGCTGTGGCTGCTCTCCTGTGCAGGTGTGGATGTTGAATGTCCCAGAGGACAAACAGGGAAGTGGATCTTCTCTAGAGTTAGCGTGGAGTCTCTCTGATCTCCACAGAGAGCTGGACTCACCCCAGATGGGTCAAATGCTATTGTGTCTGTCTGCTGGAAGTTCAGGATAGCTGCCAGGAAGAAGGATGCTTTCCTTGCTCCCCAGCATGGGTGGGCAGGAGGTTAGGCCTTCTAGGCACCACTGTTGATTCCCATCCTCCTTGAGCTCTGGAAAGAGCAGAGCATTGTGCTGTCACATCTCCTGAGAGGTGGGCTGTGTGTGTCTCAGGGAGGGACCTGGTGCACAACAGTAGCATAGCATGGAGACAGACATCTTGCTACTGGTATGTGCTTGGTCTTCAGCTCAGCCTTGGGCTTCCTGTGTGTCATTGTGGAGAAGATTATGCCAGTGGTGCATGTGATGGCATGACATCACAGGTGTTTGTAACACGCCCTCAAGTGTCTAGAGCAGCAGAGCTTCTTGTAGGGATAACTGTCCTTACTTGAATGTTTGGTGAGGAGAATTAAGCGAGCCCTGCTCTGCTTGCCAGATAGCTCTCTTCCAGGAAAGCAAGGTTTGCAAAATACAAGGTTCACCAAGGTTTGCCAAATACAGCTGCTGCAAAGTGTTGTGGGGCAGCGACCAAGCCAAAAGCCAGCCGTGGCTCTCTGGTTCCTCCTTGTGCAACATGGTGCAGTTTACAGTCCTGGCACTTGGCTGGAAGTAATGCCAAGGCAACTCTTGCTCTGCATTTTTGATGATACGTGTGTTTTAGCATTTGCTGTCCCATAGGGAAGCATGCTTTGGCACCTCCTTTGTGGTGGAGCCCCAGTATGCTGTGGACCATCGGCTGGTGTCATCCATCCACACTAACCAGGATGTGAAGAAGCAGTTCAGCACAGTCTTCCTGGCTTATCCACCTTTAAAACATGTAGATATGCAGCTTGGGATTCAATTTCACTCTTCTAGCACCTTTCTCACCACCCTGATTGGAAGTGCTTAACCTCCTCTTCATTAATCAGTTTGAATTTTATCTAAAATTCATCCTCGATGAAGGCAAATTAGATCGAGTCTCCTGCTTCAATCTTGGGCTGCAAATTATGGCAGTGCATGCAGGATTTAGCAGGTAAGTGCACTGCAGCTTGGATCAGAGTGCCACTGGTGGACCTGTACTGACAGGGCTAGAGGGGTCAGCCGTGTCCTCTGGGTTTAGTTGACAACAGTCACTACAGGTGGGCACATGACGTCGCACCAGCAGCTCTCAAGTGATACTTGGTTGGGGTACCATAAGCCAGAGCAGAAATTCAAGTCAGTCACCAAGTCACTGAGGTTGGCAGGGACTTCTGGAGGTTGTCTAGTTGAACCCCTGCTCAAAGCAGACTGCCCAGTTGTTCTCAGGGAGGGCCTGGGTACTGGCTCAGCTGTGGTGAGTGCAGGTGGTTGGGATGATGTGCCTGGTGTGATGGTGGGAAGGTGAAAAAGTCCTTGGGCCCTAAAGGCACGTGCATGTGTGCTTACCCATTGTGTCCTCAGCTCCTGGTTGCAATGGCACTGTCTTTCTGTTAAGGAAATTTTTTCAGGAATCACTCAGATGACTCCATAAATCAATCAAAGGGGTTTGTCACCTTCTCTGAACAGCTCCTTTACTTTTGGATGTTTCTGTACAGGGATGAGTGGGAAAACAAGGAATAAGGTGGATAAGAGGCAGCGAGCTCTCTAGTTCCTTGGTGCTATGGTCACTGGAGGAAGTCACCTTTCTACCCACATCCTCTGTGACAAGGGAAGTGGTCTTCCTCTACTGGTCAGCTGAAGTTGAACCTTTGGGGGCAGTTGCAGTCCCCAGTGAGTGTGTGTGGCCTTCTGGGCCATCCTAGCTTGCCCATCGAGCAGTTTTACAGCTCCCGCCATGGGGGTTCCTGGAAATACTAGTCAAACAGCTGGGCGGCCTGTTGGAGTCTGGCCGAGCCACGTTCTCCCGCCCAGGTGTGGAACAAACATCCCACTGGCACAGCTCTGTCCCAGCCAGCCAGAGAGTGTCTTAATTGCCTGATGACTCCTGTGACAGGATTTCAGCCATACCCTTTCCTTGGGAAGAGGTAATGACTGCAAGGTGCTTGCTTTTGAACTCTTTCCATCTATCTGAAACCTCTGGGCCTTCTCCTGGATGAGACTCTCTCCTGATGGCTGTGCTGACAAGGCAGGGAGCTGGGACTGATTGGCTGCTGTACTGTAGAAAGCTGCTGGCTAATTTACCTAATCTGTAGCGCTGAGTTGATATGCAAAAGTGCCAGCTCTCATCACGCTGCAGCTGCAATTTACATTGGGAGGGAAAGGGGGGAGCACGCCTGCAGAGAGACACGAGCTCTTGCGCTGTGTGGATCGCTGGTCTCCACTCCTACTTGACGTGTAGAAAAATGTCAATCTCACATTCACAGAATCATAGAATCCCAGACTGGTCTGGGTTGGAAGGGACCCCAAGGATCACACAGTTCCAACCCCCCTGCCATAGGCAGGGCCACCAACCTCCAGGCCTGGAGCTACACAAGGTTGCCCAGGGCCCCATCCAACCTGGCCTTGAACGCCTCCAGGGACAGGGCATCCACCCCCTCTCTGGGCAGCCTGTTCCAGCACCTATTCTGTTTGATTTTCAGTTTATTTCCTTCCTCTCTTCCTGGTGAGGGCAGATAGAGTAGGAATTAACCTCCAGGGCATTGGTGACGTCCTAGCACGAAAAAGATCCTGCAGGCTCCTAGGAAAATTAATTTCTCTGGTAGGAACCACACCTAGAGGAACCTCTCACATTTAGGGCATAGGCATTTTGGAAAGTGTCCCAAGTCCCCAGTGTGTTGTCTCCACTGCAGACTTGGAGGGCTTTTACAGCCTGAATCTGCCTCCCTCTTGCAAACCACCTCACTGTGCTTCTTGCGGGCGTTGGAGGCCTGGTGTGTGAGCCTGTGCTTTACGTGAGGTTGTTCAGTTGATCAGTATCAGGCTAACAGCTTCTCCTGCAGCTCATGGAGAAGAGAAACAAGGTGAAAACCAGAACAAACCAAATTTCACTGCACTGCTGGAAACAGCTTGTGAGCTGGGAGATTGTCCCTGCAGTCCTTTCCTCATGCCTTCTGCTTGCTTTGGTGGGGCGAGAGCAACGTGGTGTCTCATAGCAGCTCCTTGGGCAGAGCCTTGCAGTAGCCTGGACCTGAACCTCCTTTGTGCTGCTGCTGCACTGGTTTAGCTGCTCAGCTAACACTTCACGATGTTCACGAGTCGCCTCATTAGGAGGAGGAACTAATGGTGGAGCTAGTGATCCATTCCTCACTTCTGAGAGGCCCACCAAGGCCAGTTTTGCTGATATGACATCTTTGCTCGTAGTTGCATGAAGTTTTTGCTATAAAAAAGTGTTTGGAAAGCTGTTCTTAAAATCCTGGCCAGCAGAGCAGGATTCTAGTCTAATCCTGCAGGAAACAGGGGTGGTTAGATGTGTGTGTCAGGGCCTTGTCTGTTGGGGTTTGAGGGTCTCCCAGGGTGAAGCTCCTACACTCCGGTTCCAGTGTTCATAAACCTCATGGGATTTTATTTTATGTCTTAGAATTTGACATGTTGTGTTTGCTGCTTCTCATCCTACCCCTTGGCACCTCCAGAAAGGGTCTGGTTTCAGCATGCTCTAGAGACATTTTGAACTGCCCTATTGCCTAACCACAGCAGTGGGTAGATCCCCTGTGAGTACAAAAGCCTATCTGTTCTTCTGTCTAGAGACATCCCCTCAGGTGACTTTTTTTGCTTGGTGCCTCTTAGTTCCTTTGGCTCCTTTACCACACTGAACACATGCTTTTGAATCAACAGCCAGTATAACCCTCCACCCATGTAATTCCACACGTGGCATGCCCTCCATACAGAGCCTGTGTTTTAGGGGGTGCTGGATCTTACTTCAGTGTTCCTGCTGCAGGGAGATGACTACTCAGCCTCCTTTCACTCAGGAAAAAAATATGGAATAGCTTCAAGACCAACCTTTTGGCCCTGGATTGCGCCAGGAGCTGGATATCACCAAGCTGAGGATATTTTTTCTTGGTATTGACACTATGGAGAGACCCTCCTGCCTGCTCTGGTGTTCACTTGTCACCTGAGGAATGGTGTCACTGCCAGAGCACTCCCATTGCCTGGTGTTGGGTATCAGGTGGTTGAACACTGGAACAGTTGTCCACATAAGTAGTGGATAGTCCATCCTTGTGGGGACTCAGAACTCAACTGGATGCAGTCCAGTGCCGGTACTTGATGGTCCCATCTGAATGGGGACCAGGTCTTGGACATATGGTGGTCTACTTGATGGCCCCATCTGAATGGGGACCAGGTCTTGGACATGTGATGGTCTTTTTGTGCAGGAGAACTCAAGTGGGCTTTCACACTCTGAACTGAGGTCGACTGTGCTGCAGGAGTGATAGAAGACAGGCTGTGTGCAGTATGTAGGACACCTGGTTCTGACTTCCAGCCAAGTCGAGCTGGAGGAAGGAGTCTTACAGATGACTTTGTTGAAGTCATCAGGAGAACAGCACGTCTCCAACTTACTTTATCGGTCTTGTGCGGATTTCATGTGCCAGAGCTAAAATAATACATGATTTGTTAAACTGGCTTTTTTCACGGTTGTAGGAAATAACCCAGCCATTCAGCTGGAGCAGCAGAGAGCACTGATCAGCGCTGGCAGGGTGGGCTGTGCTCACTGCTGGCAGGATGCTTTTGTGAGAAGGCTGGTGGAAACAAGGGAGTCTGAGGGGTAAATCTGCACCGTGCTGGACCACACTCAGCACAGCCCCCAAATCCAGGAGCGCAGGGAAGTGAACCAGGAGCACGGGGACTGCCAAACCGGTGACAGACTTGTGCATAGGGCAACGTGTCAGAGTGGTGAAACAATCAATCTGGCTGTTCCTTGGGGGGGGGGGGTTTCTGGTAAATTAGACACGTGCCTCCAGGACATCAGAGTCCCACCAGTGTGGGGTTCACCTGGCCTTTCAGGTAAGACATTTGGTGGCTCCTCAGAGTGTTGTCCCCAGTGGGCTGTGGCAGTGAGCCTGCTCTTCACGCATGGAGGTTTATTTAAGATTTCTTTCACTGCTTGGCTAAATCCAGAGCTGTTGCTGTGGTGAAGAGGGGGACTTTAAAAAAAAAGGTGATGAATTTGAACTGTGCAGAATCTGGAATGTCCCAGGAGCTGCCATACCTGCTCCATGGCGAAGAGGAAATTTTCTGTTCCTTGGTGGGGTTCCTGTGGACGGTCAGAGTCTGCAGCTGAAGTGGGCTTTTTGCTGTCTTTCCTTATTGTAATCTCCTAATTGGTTTGCTACAATCACTGTAAAGTGCTGCAAGTCCCATTAGGTAGCCTTTTCCATCCGCATTACCTACTTCAGCAAGTATCAAATTAAGATTTTATCTTTTTTTTTTTTTTTTTTCCTACAACTTCACCCTTTCCAGTGTGCCAGGTAACAGCTGCGTGGGGAACGCTGGTCTCGTGGGCGGGTGGCTTCCCCACCTCCCTCTTCCTGGTCAAGCCTTGCATCCTGCCCCAGAATCACAGAGTCACAAGGTTGGAAAAGACCTTTAAGATCATCAAGTCCAACCATTCCCATCCTAAGCTAAACCATATTCCTGAGCACCTCATCTATCCTTTTTTAAACACATCCAGGGAAGGTGACTCAGCCCCTCCCTGGGCAGCCTGTGCCACAGCCCCACAACTCTGCCAGGGAAGAACTTTTCCCTCCCATCTGCTCTGACCCTGCCCTGGCACAGCTTGAGCCCATTGCCCCTTGTCCCATCTCCTGTCCCCTGGCTGAAGAGACCATCGCCCACCTCTCTGCACCCTCCCTTCAGGTAATTGTAGGTGGGGAGAAGGTCTCCCCTCAGCCTCCTCTTCTCCAGGCTGAACACCCCCGGCTCCCTCAGCTGCTCCTCAGAGGATTTGCCCTCCAGCCCCTTCCCCAGCCTGGTTGCCCTTCTCTGCACTCGCTCCAGGACCTCAATGTCCTTCTTATGGTGAGGAGCCCAGAACTGGACCCAGCACTTGAGGTGCAGCCTCACCAGTGCCCAGTACAGGGGCACAATCCCCTCCCCAGACCTACTGGCCACACTGTGTCTGACACAAGCCAGGATGCCATTGGCTTTCCTGGCCACTGGGCACACTGCTGGCTCATATTCAGCCTGCAGTCAACGGACACCCCCAGGTCCTTCTCTGCCTGACAGCTCTCTAGCCAGTCTCCCCCAGCCTGTAGTGCTGCAGGGGGTTGTTCTGTCCCATGTGCAGCACTCTGCACTTGGCCTTGTTAAACTTCAGCCCATGGGTCCAGCCTGTCCAGATCCCTCTGAAGAGCCTCCCTACCCTCAGGCAGATCAACACTTCCTCCCAGTTTAGTGTCATCTGCAAACTGACTGAGGGAGCATCCAGTCCCTTCATTGAGATCATTGAAGGACCCAATTCGGTCCTTAGCCTGGGTGCATTCTGTTTTGTGGTTTTGTTGCTGTAACAGGAGGATGAATGATTCATCGCTGTCTGGCGGTGAAGGGGTCAGCGGGTCGCCCACAGCCATATCTTATTATCATCTGGAACTTCGTCTGCTGAGGTATTGCAGACCATTGGTAACACACACCGCTCGTTTCTGTGGCCTGCTCATAACCTCTGCTAATTATTTGTAAAGGGTTAATTAATAGGATTCTGCTCTAAGCAGTGACCCAGTGTTCTTTGTTTCTGGTCCTTCAGTTAAAATAACAGCACTCCTCCTGAAAAACAACAGTAATTTATTCTTGAGAACAAGGGGTTTGAGATGCTGTATCAAAGCTCCATGAAAAAAAAGGAATGTGGCGTCTACCTCTTTCCTCTGATCACTGATTTTGTAATTTTACAAAAGAAAGCAATCAAGTTTGTCTCATTATATTGGTGCTCATTGTTCGATCCCATTATCCTTTTAGACTTTTCTCTTAATGTTTGTTCCACTGTTTTAGTAAGGCTTGAAATTAGACTAATTCCCCAGATCGCTCTTCTTCCAGGTTTAAAATTTAGATGAAACAGATTAAGGTTATTGAGTTCTGGAAATCAAAGAGACAATAAGGTAAAACCATTAATGTGCTGAAAGAGACCATTTGCCTGGTCCCGTTAGCCCCTGCTCCACAATCAAAAGCTGGGGGCACCTGGTGTAATTAAAAGGAAACAAGTCTACTACAAGTTAAAGGAAATGCTTTTTAATATGGCTTGTAGCTAACTGGTAGAGTTTGTTGGCTCGAAGATGCTGTCAGAGCAAGAAATGGAGCAGGGTGTGAGAAGGGAAGCTCGTTATGAGCAAGAAGAGCAGCTCGGGCTCCGGGGTGGTGGTGATAATCCCGGCGCGCGTGCGGCTGCCGTTGGGTTTGCTTGAATGATGGAGGCTCTCAGGATCGATAGGAATATCTGTAAATTGAGCTGAGGAGAAGATAGATGACTTGTGGCTGTTCTGGTTCTTGCTTTGGGAAGATCTAAGGCAATAATTAGTGAGGCCAGGAAAATGATTTCCCCTTTTTGCAGATGGATTGTGTGAGATCGGTAGTCACAGTCTTTTAGGGTGAGAACAGGGTTGGGTCTTTCTCTAGGTCATCTGCAGGATGTGGAAGTTGGCAGGACTCCAGGCCACTTCCAGTACAGCCATCTCTCTGCTCCTCCTGAAAGAGGCGTTACAACTTTCCCCTCCATGCTTTACAGGCATGCCATGGGCTGAGACCTCCTGGCAGTGACTCTGGAGAACCTCCCAAGCAGGTTATCTCTGACTTCCCTGAGCTCTGGAGTGCTTTATATCTACAAAGTATGATTGGTAGGGAGGAGGAGGATCTTTTATAACACCTGCCTTAGGAGCTGAGCCCAATAGCTATTCTGCCTTTTCAACTGCTATATATTCTGTATATCAACAGTTTGGATATAATGTATGTATCTTGCTAATGGGAAGATGAACGGGAGAGATGAGAACAAGCCCACTGCTCTAATGGGAATTTTAGGCATAGGAGATACGTGTGCACATCTTCAGCACTGCCTTTCTCCTTACACTTCATTAATGCCTTTTAAGCCTTTTCCTTTAAAAACAGAATCACAGAATCACAAGGTTGGAAAAGGCCTTTAAGATTATCGAGTCCAACCATTCCCATCCTAAGCTAAACCAGATCCCTGAGCACCTCATCTACCCTTTTTTAAACACACCCAGGGAAGGTGACCCAGCCCCTCCCTGGGCAGCCTGTGCCACAGCCCCACAACTCTGCCAGGGAAGAACTTTTCCCTCCCATCTGCTCTGACCCTGCCCTGGCACAGCTTGAGCCCATTGCCCCTTGTCCCATCTCCTGTCCCTGGCTGAAGAGACCATCGCCCACCTCTCTGCACCCCCTGGCAGGGCAGTGGAGGTGGGGAGAAGGTCTCCCCTGAGCCTCCTCTTCTCCAGGCTGAACACCCCCAGCTCCCTCAGCTGCTCCTCAGAGGATTTGCCCTCCATCCCCTTCCCCAGCCTGGTTGCCCTTCTCTGGGCTCGCTCCAGGACCTCCATGTCCTTCTTATGGTGGGGAGCCCAGAACTGGACCCAGCACTCGAAGTGCAGCCTCACCAGTGCCCAGCACAGGGAAACAATCACTTCCCTAGACCTATTGCCACACTAACGAAGCAGTTCCTTAAACAGGCAGTAGTTTTCAGTGCATTTTACCCATTCTGTCTACTAAAGGATCTTGACCTTTCAAAGATCTTTCTGTCTTTAGGGATAAAAGCAGTAAGTTGTGCCAATTTGGTAGTCAGTGTGTGGAGATCAGCGTGTCTGTGGGATGCATATTCTCTTTGATTGCCTGCATTTAAGACTGATTATGTTCAAATCACCCAAACATTGCAAAGTATAATAATCTGCCAGCAGACAGAGAGTAGGGGAAACAACCTTGTACATTTTGGTAGAACACAGAGAGTTGTACAAAGCAGCTCTTGAGGGCCAGCCTGTTGGGAACCTCTCAAAGCCAGGAACCATGTGCTACTCTTTTAGAAGCCAAATCTTAGGAGGAGTGGCTGAGGGAGCTGGGATTGTTTAGTCTGTAGGAGACTGAGGGGACACCTCATTATTCTCTACGGCTGTAGTGAGGTGGGGGTTGGTCTCTTCTCCCTGGTAGCCAGTGACAGGACAAGGGGAAACGGTCAGAAGTTGCATCAGGGGAAGTTTAGGTTGGATATGGGGAAAAATTTCTATACTGAAAGGGTTGTCAGGTATCAGAACAGGCTGCCCAGGGAGGTGATTGAGTCACCATCCCTGGAGGGGTTTAAAAGAAGAATAGATGTTGTACTTGATGATGCGGTCTAATGTTGGAGGTGGTAGGGCTGGTTTGGTGGTTGGCCTCAATAATCTTGAAGGTCTTTTCCAACCAAAACCATTCTATGATTCTGTGATTCTACTTTGCAAGCACCAGAGCTCAATATGTTTTGCATTTTGAGTAAATCAACCCCAAAAGTTGCTCATGTTGCACAATTTACTTGCACACTACCAGATTCCACTGACTCATAGAATACCAGACTGGTCTGGTTTGGAAGGGACCCCAAAGATCCAAGAGTTCCAAGCCCCCCTGCCACAGGCAGGGACACCAGCCTCCAGCCTGGATCTACACAAGGTTCCCCAGGGCCCCATCCAACCTGGCCTTGAATTGATTCCACCAATCTTTGCTGCTGTGACCAATCTGGCACTCCTGCTGGGTGTAATGGAGGTGGAGGCAGGTTTTTGCCAGCCTCCAGAGGGAATGAAGCAGTCTGCTAGCCTGGCTCCTGAGCTGCTGCTGAGCAGTGTGGCCTAGACACCCTGTGCTTGGCTTTTGCCAGACAGATTTCTTTATCCTCTTCCTCTCTAACAGTATGTGGTGTACTTTCATCCTGGTCAGGTGGGGTGAAAAGACTCCAGCTGCCTTGGGCTGTCTCAGAGGCAGCTGGCACACTTCTCTGCATCCCTCCACGTGGTTTTTTGGGTGTAGTACTCCTCACCTGTGAGGCACCCCTAAAACAATCACCTTAGCTCCTAGCCCAGCAGTCTGGTGCCTCAAAACTAGATGTCAGATCAAATAACCCTCTAGCTGTAATGCTGGCTGGCTGGCAGTGCCTGGCACCCATCAGGAGGGAGACGGGGGCACCCTGTTCTCCTTCCCACAGCCCTGCTGTGGTACAGGGGTGCTCCATGGGATCGCTGAGTGCTGGATCAGTGCATGGACAGAGGTGGCCAGCCTGGAACATCTTCATTGGAGCTGTGTTCACATGTCTGTGTGGGGATGGCCTTCACATCACTGACTTACAGTCATGAAAGTGGGGAGAGGGTCTGTTGTTTCTTTTCCATAGTGCCCAAGCGATCGTGTGTAGTCCTGCCTGGACCTGGGGTCCCCCAATGAGTGTGTGCTGCAGGAGAAGGAAGGGATGGAGCAGGAGCCCTAACTCTGAGTCCCCATCTTCCCTCTGCCTCTGCATGGCTGCTGGCACTTTAAATCATGGGCTTAACTCATTCATCCATTTAACTCACAAACAGGTTTGAAGGGGGTGGGAGGGGAGAGGGCAGACAGACCCTCTGCCTGAAGTGGGATGTGTGCCTTGCAGAATTCCAGCTTTGCTTCCCAATTAAGGCCAAATAACGTCTCCAATGGCAGAAATCACAGGCTTGCCTTTTGTCTGATGAAGTTGGAAGGGCTCTGGGTGGGGAATTCTCAGGTGAGTGTGGATGTGCAGGGATGCTGCCTGGTCTGGAGAGCCCTGGGTACCACCACAACACAAAACCACCGCAGTGCCAGTGCAGCGGGCGAGCAGAATGAAAGCTCTTTGCTTGTCTCCAGGCAGCTGTGCCCCGAGGTTTCCTTGTCCTCTAAGAAAGCACAGTTGTTGCAGTTTGAGGGCTGTGCTCTCAATCTCTTAAGTAAATTACCAAGAAAAATGGCTGGTGCTATTTTTTCCCTCCTTGTTCTCTGCTAGTTCTGTTTGGGGCTGTTGTGCCGGATTTTCTTCCTTTTATCCTCTTGTTTTTCAGCATGTCTGCCCTTTTCCATTCTCTTTGTATTGAGATTTGTCCTTTCTTTTCTAGAAATTAAAATGCTGCATCCCCACCAATCGGGAGAGTGGAGCAAAAACCCAGCCTAGAGAATGGCTTGTTTCTAATTGAGATGTGAAAAATACCCCTCAATAATGCTTTCAGCGATTATGCGTGGGAATATTTTGATTACACTTGTTCTGGCAAGCCCACATTCTGCCATTGCAGGGTAAGGGGATAAATGAGAGCAGAATTTGCCACCAAGAGGTGTCTGTCCTGCAGAGGAGATGGCTCGGGGTGGACACTGTGTTGCACGTGCACGTACAGCGCTGCGTACCCTGCGAGCGTGGTGCGAGGGGCACACCGTGGTGTGAAGCACTGAAGGGATTGGATGCTCCCTCAGTCAGTTTGCAGATGACACTAAACTGGGAGGAAGTGTTGATCTGCCTGAGGGTAGGGAGGCTCTTCAGAGGGATCTGGACGGGCTGGACCCATGGGCTGAGACCAACGGGATGAGGTTTAACAAGGCCAAGTGCAGAGTGCTGCACATGGGACAGAACAACCCCAGGCAGTGCTACAGGCTGGGGGAGACTGGCTGGAGAGCTGTCAGGCAGAGAAGGACCTGGGGGTGTTGGGTGGCTGCAGGCTGAGTATGAGCCAGCAGTGTGCCCAAGCAGCCAGGAAAGCCAATGGCATCCTGGCTTGTGTCAGGAATAGTGTGGCCAGTAGGTCTGGGGAGGGGATTGTGCCCCTGTACTGGGCACTGGTGAGGCTGCACCTCAAGTGCTGGGTCCAGTTCTGGGCTCCTCACCATAAGAAGGACATTGAGGTCCTTGAATGAGTGCAGAGAAGGGCAACCAGGCTGGGGAAGGGGCTGGAGGGCAAATCCTCTGAGGAGCAGCTGAGGGAGCTGGGGGTGTTCAGCCTGGAGAAGAGGAGGCTCAGGGGAGACCTTCTCCCCACCTCCACTGCCCTGCCAGGAGGGTGCAGAGAGGTGGGCGATGGTCTCTTCAGCCAGGGGACAGGAGATGGGACAAGGGGCAATGGGCTCAAGCTGTGCCAGGGCAGGGTCAGAGCAGATGTGAGGGAAAAGTTCTTCCCTGGCAGAGTTGTGGGGCTGTGGCACAGGCTGCCCAGGGAGGGGCTGAGTCACCTTCCCTGGTTGTGTTAAAAAAAAGGGCTGATGAGGTACTTAGGGATATGGTTTAGCACAGGATGGGAATGGTTGGACTGGATGATCTTCAAAGGTCCCTTCCAACCTTGTGATTCTGTTTGCTTGCCCCACACTGGGATTTTATTTTCCTTAGTGCTTCAGTGGCATTTGGGGTTTCCCTGGGCAAACATCACGGGTTGCGGTGAGAACACCCTGGAAGACGGACTGAAATCTTTCAGCGTGGGTCTGCAAAAATCAACTGGGAAAAGCCAGACTTGTGATGTCACACATAAACTCCCTGCCTGGAACACAGACCTCTGGAAAACTGGTAGGAGCCACCCAAAAAACAAACAGCTGGGAAAACGCTGCTGCATCGTGAGCGTCCAGCGTGGGCAAGGCAGGAGGGGAGAAGTGTCAGCAGGAATATTGTGGGAGCATTCATGGAGTTAAACATGCTTTGTAATGTCAAAACACAGACGGGTGTGGAAAGGCTGAGCAGCTAACAGCTCGCTCAGTACTCCTCAATCTGCAGTTGAGCTATAAACAAGCGAAGCCCGATGTCCATCAGCAGCTTGACATGGGAGTGCCTGGCGTCTGCGCATGGCTGAGCGCGGCAGTTAAGCGGCGGCGTACAGCTGGCTCCGGGAGCGGGGACTCGCTCCGTGACAGACAGTTAATGGTGAGGCAGCTCTGCCATTTGGGAAGGGCTCAGATGGATACCAACCCGTGAAAAGAACTAAATCTGGAGAGAGAAAAGAGAGTCTGGCTGCCCAGCTCCATCAGGTGTTCTGTGAAGGACAAGCAGAAGGTAGTGTGCTGAGGTTTGAGTGCCATGTGTGGCTGAGCTGTGGCACCCCGGCGTCGTGGCTGATGCAAGGGGGGTGGCAGTGAGGTGCC
Organism: Gallinula chloropus; assembly: GCF_964237585.1. Lineage (NCBI taxonomy): Eukaryota > Metazoa > Chordata > Aves > Gruiformes > Rallidae > Gallinula > Gallinula chloropus. The sequence continues at coordinate 20,866,597 of NC_140097.1, forward strand.
ATGCTGCCCACACATCACCCCATCCCCTTCTGCTCTGTGCAGCTGGAGAGCCATGAGTGAGCAGGTCGTAGGCTCTGACAGCTCCCCTGGCTGCTTGCGTGGGGTGGGTTTTCCTGAATGTCTGAGTCCGGAGTGTCACCCGGGGAGTTAATTAGTGTGTGGATGCAGAATAAGAGGCTGCCATAGGCAGCTCCTGGCAGACCTGATGTTGGAACCACCATGCCTGGAGTGAAGACCTGGTGTCCTCCAAGGCAGCTGCCTCCCAGGTGGCTGGACCAGACTGACAGACGTGTGTTGCGGCCAAAACCAGCCCCTCTGGAGCCCGCTGCTCCACCTGGCATTTGTCAGTGCTGCTGTCCTGTTTCTAATGCAAGTCCCTGAGCATGCCTGGGTGCTTCTGCCCTCCTGTCCAGGCTCTGCTTCATTCAGGTGCAGTGCTGGGAAGCTGAGGGCTTGTGAGCCTGAGGGCTGAGCAGTGCTGGAAGGGTTTTCCATGCCCTCTTTAAAAATATGTGCACTTGCATGTATGGATTGCATTCTCTTATGGAAGGAAGCATCCTTAATAAGTATCTCTCTTCTTAGTCTAACCACTCTGGTGCTGCAGACCTCCAGAATTCCCAGGATCAGCCCTTTGTTCCCCCTCCATCAACTTGCTTCCCATGCTGGGTTAGAAAGTGAAGACATGGAGTTGTTCAGCTGGAGCAAACACCAGCCCTGCAGCCAGGAGCACTAGAGTCTGCACCACCAGTGCAAGGTTCAGGACCCCCTCCTTCCCTTAAAGCCAGGCCTGCCAACACCCCCCAGCATCATGCAGCAGGCAGGCAAAACGCAGCACGGGCAGGTATGTTTGCCAGTTAAACATTTGCTCAGCTGGGCAGCTGATGGGGAGCCAATCCATGATTTTCGTCTCTTACTTTTGCTAAAAGGTCAAATTTACATTGAATAAATTTGTGTTCAGCATGGTAAAAACAAATGTAACTGCTGGAGTGTGTGCAGGGGGCATTGCCCGCTAACTAGGGCGCTCAGAAGAGCGCTCAGGTCTGTCTGGAGGCAGGAGATTACTCTCAAGTATTGTTCTTTTCAGAGCAAGCCTTTGCAGGGAGAGCGGAGGCGGGCGCTGCAGGGAGAGGGACGGTGGCTGCCGCTGTAGCTTTTGGCTGGTGATGGGGAGGCAGAGCTGAGCCCAGGCTGCTCAGGCAGCCTTCCCTGCTGCACTGGGGGGGGGCTGAAGGTCTGTAACCCTGAAATGCTGTGGTTTGTAGAGCGAATGGCTGAGCCTCACAGGAGTTTGGAAGAGCTGAGCATCGCTGGCTTCTCCAGATGAGGCCTGTGGGGCTTTTCATTCTGACCTGCAGGCGTTTGAGGAGGAGCTGCAGGAGAATGCTGGAAGAGAAAGAGATGTCATAGCTGTTGGGAGGAAGGCCAGAGTTGGGATGCAGAGCCAGAGGCAGCTTCATCTCAGGGCTCTCCACAGATCTTCGGTTCGGTCCTGCTTTGTCACTCCACAGCCTCCTCTTGTGTCCCAGCTGTTTGTCTGCACCTTTCTGTGTCAAATCATCCTCCAAGCATGGAAGCTCTTCCTGGGCAAGGAGCACAAAGCCACTGTGCCCTTGTCATTCACGTCACCCTGGAGAGCCCAGCTGGAGATGCAGAAGGGATGGCTTTTGCCTCTCCCCAGCCCCACAGGTGCTTGGTGCTTCCCTCCCAGCAGGCATCCCTCAGCATTGCCCCCTTCACACGGGGTTTTCCTTGCGCTGAGTCCACCCCTCTGCCCACGCAGCAGGACCTGAGCTGGGGCTCTGCGAACCCCTGCTGGGCAGTCGAGCTGTGGCAAGCTCCAGAAGGCTTCAGCTGGGAGCTGTGGGGCCACATTACTGCCCTGTGTGATTGCCTGAGCACAGAGGTCACCAGGCCAGGGGCTTTCCATGGCCATTTGGGTGGATCTTCAGCCTGCCGCCTGCCTCAGACACAGCAGCAGGCAGGGGCAGGTTGCACAGCTGGCGAGGAGGTGACTGGGGCTTTCATACACTGAGCACAGCCACACTAGCTGTGAGGCTGGGACCCTTCCCCAGCACTGGCAACCCTTCCATGACCTGCCTTGACTCCCCAGCTGAATGGAAATGCCCCTTGGTTTGTTTTGCTCTGGTGGTTTTCTTCCAGCCAAACATGCTGGGTCATGTCTTGGAGGAGGCAGCACATGGAGGAGGCAAGCAGGGGAGGAGGAAGAGAATGGCATCAGCCCTCCTCAGCAGCTTTTAAGCATCCCCATGTCTGTGGTCAGCCAGGGAGGGGGATGGAGAGAGTTTCAGTGTTGATTAAACAAATGAGTCAGTGGTGGCTGAAGGAGATGGCATCTGCTCCACCAAACAGGTTTGCATCTTCAAGCAAATGAGGTTGTGCAGGGCCACACTGTGTCCTGAGTTGGGAAGGAAGGGAAAACCCTTTTTGGGAAGAGAAAGTGAGACTGCAGGGCCCCTGAAGGACTCAGAGCTGGAGGCAAGTGCCAGGCAGCACAGTAGAGGCAGAGGCAGGTTTCAGTGCAGGAGCTGAGGCGCGGTTTTCCTTCATTCCTTCGCTAGTGCCTTTTATAAACCCTCATAAGGGGCTTTCTCTTTGGGGAATTCTGTCAGGTTTCTTCCTGTTCTAACTAAATTTCTCCAAGCTAAATGCTATTTCTAGGCCAATGAGTAAGAACAAATCATTCCCCGCCCAAAGTCGTGGCAAATCACTAAACCAGAGCTCTGTGGGCACACTAGGGGTGTGCCCTCAGAGTATCATAGAATCATAGAATGGCATGGGTTGGAAGGGACCCCAAGGATCACAGAGCTCCAACCCCCCTGCCACAGGCAGGGCCACCAACCTCCAGCCTGGATCTACAAGTCACCCAGCTGCAGTCCAGCTGCTGCTGCAGGGCCAAGGGAAATACAAGTGTCTTCTGGGGAGCTGCACCAGGAAGGTCCATGCTGCTAGATACTGGTGATGGCCTGCTGGAAACCCACTGGCTTTTGAGTTAGTGATTGTGCATCTGGTCCAGGCGTGGTGTCCAGAGACCTCAGCTATTCATTGGCTGTGATCAGGAGTGATGCAGCTGCCTCAGTCTTACTCCAGTGTTATGTCTGGCTGTGGAGTGCAGAGAGCAATGTGTGGTGTGCCATTGGGCTTCCTTTGCCTTGCACTTCCTTACTCTCACTTTCATACCTGTCTTGCACAACCTCTGACTGCTGAAAAGCTGCCAGTTGCCACCCTGGACTTCCTTGCTGGCACTGGGGCTAGGGCACTGCAGCGCTGGCAAAGGGGTCTGAGGGTGGGAGCTGCATCCTGTTGGGTGCTGTGAGCTCCCTGTGACCTGAAGGCAAAATGACTGACAGTGAATGTTCCTGGTGCATGTTCTGCATGGCACACCTCACTCCCATGGGGCAAGTCCAACCCCAGGGCAGCCTGCAAAGGGACAACCTCCCTGAGAGCAGCTCTCACCTGCTTAGTATTGAGTGATGTGGGTCCAGCCCCTCTTTCCCAGTTGTTACTCTGTGATTTATGATACCTGTGATGTCCTGGCCCATGGATAATGCCCTTTCTACGGTTCAGTGGGTTGTTTGTTGGGTTGATTGATTGTGTGACAGTGTCTGGGAGCTCTTTTGAACCAGAGGATGCTGCAGATCCTCCTCTGTTGCTGACCATTGAGAAGGGAAGTTGCTCGTGTGCCAGCGGTGGCAGTTTCACAGTGCTGGCAGCAGTTTGAGAATTGACACGTTGCTCAGAGCTGATGGAGGTAAAATCATGGCTGTGGGGACAGCAAAGGAGATAAACCCTTTAAGCAGGGAGTGGGGATAACCCCATTAAACAGGGACTGCCTGGCCCTCGGTCAGCGCTCTGTTGGGGAGCCACGGCTTGGGTCCTGGCACTGCTGCTGCCTCCCAGGCAGCCTTGAACATGTTTCTAAATATATGAAGGGGCCCTGGAGGATAAAGCTCTCCCCTGTCCTCTACTGTGAGGATAAATTCATAAGTGACTGTGAAAATTTCCAGCCCTGCTGCGAAGGGCCTTGGAAATACCTGGAAAGGACAATAAATTTCCAAGCTATGAGCATTGCTTAACCTAAGCTGCTTTCCATGGTCTCTGCACCGCAATACCAAGGGTTTGGAGCCACTGTGCCGTTCGTCCTTCAAAGAGCACAGCAAGGAAAACAGTTTCCTTTGCCCATCCCAGCATTTATTCTGCTAGGGCTGGTCTGTTCCTCTTGTTTTAGAGAGCGTTTCCCTGCTCCATCTCTCAGACCTCTGGGTGCCCTGGAATCAGTCAGGAATTCCAGCCTCGTGCCTGCTAATTGCGCAGCCGTTTTGGTGGCTGGGAGCTCTTCCAGCTGAAGGATGGATGGTGTGTGCTGAGGTGTTACTCCACCCCACTGATGCTCCGGGGGCAGCGCAGCGTTGTGCCCAGAAAGACCGTGCAAAGCATGGTCTGCATGGCCTGCAAGGCTGCCCACAGCAGTCCTCTGGTAATCCTGCACGGCTGGCTGGTGGTGACTGTCCCAGCACGCCCTGGAGAAGCCTTCTTGCATCTGTACACAAATTTGGATCAGAAGGGAGAGTGTGCTCAAGTGACAGGTTTACCCTGCTGAGGCACTTTGGTTTTGCAGGTTTGACTTGATGTGTCAGGCAGCTCCTTGGATTGTAACCTGAAAGGGTATTATAGGAGATGCTGTACTCTGGGTGACGTTTTTAATCTTCCATCTCTTCCAGCTAATGCGTTTTTGCTGATCAGTTTGCCAGGCGGAGCAGCCTGGCTGGCGGTGCCAGGTCTGAGCTCCTCTGCCTCTCGTTTCGCACGCGCTGCCACGCGGCTCAACACTTGTGTTTTTCATGAATAATTTGGTCTCTCCACATCAGGCAGCCTGTGTCACTCCACAGCCCGTCCTCTTTGCAGAGAGAAACAGCCAAGAGAACGCAACAGCCAGTGACGCTGGTCCTGGGCGAGTCTGCCCTGCGCCTCCTGCGCTCAGAACAGGGGCTCATAGAATCCCAGACTGGTCTGGGTTGGAAGGGACCCCAAGGATCACAGAGCTCCAACCCCCCTGCCACAGGCAGGACCATCAACCTTGAGGCCTGGAGCTACACAAGGTTGCCCAGGGCCCCATCCAACCTGGCCTCAAACACCCCCAGGGACAGGGCACCCACCCCCTCTCTGGGCAGCCTGTTCCTCATCTCTTTCTCCTTCACTGCAGTGTCCTTGCTGCATGCACGCACGCTCTGCGCGGCTCCCTGTCAACTGTGCTCTTCTGATCAGTGATGTTTCGTGTTAGCAAGCGAGCCAAACATCGTGCCCTTCCCCAGGAGAGTGCCCTGCCACCTCTGTTTGCTCCTTGTCCTGATGGATCTTTGTGGTGGTGCGTGGGAGCGCAGCGAGGGACTGAAATAGCCCTTGACCCTGTGGTGCTGGCCTGGGAGTTTGCTCAGCAGTTACTTCCCAGGTCCCATGGCTGACACAAGTTCTCTTTTAAGGGCAGCAGCATCCACCGTGACACCCTTAGGGGGTGCATTTTGGGTGGGTGCTCAGCAGGGCTCTCCCAGGCGCAACTATCCTTGGGGAGATTTCTCCCTGCTACAAGTGAGTCTGTTGCAGCCGTCCCACCAGCAGCTGGGTGTGTGGCTTTCCCAGGGACCAACCATGTCCCAGGGCAGCTGAAGGAGCTGGTGCAGCCCTGGTACTTCAGCAGAGCAGATAACAGCTTCATAAACTGTTCCTTGCCCTGGAAACTTCTTGCTAGGGCACCTCTGTTGGGGTGCAGGATTTGGATGCTGGATGTGCTCCTTGCAGTCCTTGCAGCAGCATCCCATTCACAGCAGAAATCAGTTCAGATTCCTGAGTTAGCTCAGGAAGGCCCCCCCAGCTGGAATAACGCAGGATGCAGGGGGGTGACAGGGCTGTGAGGGATGCCCAGGCACTGGGAGTACAGGTGTTGGGCACCACAGTGTCCCGAAGGAATGTGGTCCTTGCCAAGCCCTTCCTCAGGAGACTGGTGCAGAGTTGATTCTCACAGCGTCTTTTTTGACTTCTCTCCCATTTTGTTCCACCATTTCATTGCAGCTGACCTTTATAGATGTTCTTCCTTCCAGAAATACAGGAATTGGCCTATAAAAACTAACCCCCTTTAAATAAAAGGGGGTGGGAAATAGATGAGTATTTCCCTAGAGTACCAGCACCTGCCAGCAAGCTCCATCTGTGGGAGCCCTGTCTATCTTGGCACTGCTGCTGCACTTTAGCACCCAACCCAAAAGTCCATGAAAGTCAAGGTGAAGGTTTCCTGTGGGCCTTCTGGGCCTTCAGTTCAGCTCTAACTCCCTCGTGGAGCGCTTGGTACTTGCCAAATGGATATAACCGTGTCTTTACAGAAGGGAAACTGAGGTACAGGGTGTCAGAGTCAGGATATGGATCCAGCTCTGTGGGAGCTCAGTGCCAGGAGAGGGCCTGGGGAGGGACATCCCAGGGGAGGGACAGAGGGAGAGGTGCAGTGGCCCAGCTGTTTGATGGAATGGGTCATATTTTTGCAGTTGGGAGGGTTGATGCTCCCAGAGCCTCCAGAGCCCTGGGACAGGCTGCCCAGGGGGTGTGGAGTCTCCATCTCTGGAGAGATTCCAGCCCCGTCTGGACGCCACCCTGTGCAATATGAGCTGGGGAGCTGCTTTGGCAGGGGGTTGGACCCCATGGGCTCTCCAGGTCCCTTCCAACCCCTGTGATCCTGTGATTCTGCCGTACCAGAGCTTTTTTAAAGGCTTTGAACTGATGACTTGGACCCAAAAGCCTCACTCCTGTCTTTTGATGGCCCTTAGGTGCTGTGGTTGCACGGCCAGTTCAGAAGCTCAGAGGCTTTGGCGCTATCGGATGGTTCTTGGATAACAGCCCGTGGGGCCGTCATTTCTGTTGGCTTGTGATACTCAGTACATGTTTTCAAATACCAACTGGAGTTGTTTGCAAATGCCTAGTAAATCCCAAAATAGCCCCAATTTGCTGAATTTTGTGAATAGCATTCAGCCCACTCCCGTTACAATAGCAGGCAGCCTCCGTGCCTCGCCGGAGCGTTGCGGAGGTACAATAGTGAGAGGGGCGATGAGCGAGGCTGGGCGAGCAAATGTTGTTATTCCAGCTTGCTGCACAAACAATGGCTGCTATTTGTTTTGCTGGCTTCTAAAGCATCTTATTTGTATCGGCTCCTGACTCTTTCCCTGCATTCCTCATTTTTCTTTTGTGGCTTTCTGCTTTCTTTTTCCTTTTTTTTTTTTGAGGCTTTGCTGCCCTGCTGAATGGTGGTCCCTTTCCCTCTGTGCTTTGGAGGGCTGGTGCTGGGATGTGAATCGCCTCCCATCAACCTCTTCCTCGTGTGTGGGTTGGATGTGGGGGGGTGTCTGTCTATGAGCATCCGTTCTGCTAACCCACAGTGGCATGTCCTCAGTTCCCCAGGCTCCCTGGGAAGCCTGGCAGATCCGGGGCTGCCTTCCTCTCTTGCCCCAAGCTCCTTGTGCTCTGCTGTTTACATGCTGGAAAGTTTATCTGCCGCCCTTTCCTCCCAGAGTCCGGCAACGCGACACTGATGAGGAGTGACAGGAAGGTCACAGCGCAGAGGAGGAGAAGGGAGGGTGGGAAACGTGCCCTGAACCCGGCTCTGCCTCCCCAGCCCCGCTCTGCCCCTGCCTTGCACAGCCTTGCCAGGATGGTGGGGACATCCTCAGTGGCCCTTGGTGCTGCTGGAGGTGGCAGCCTCCCCTTTGCTGGTGGAGTCTGCTTCATGTGAGACTGCCCTTCGTGGCTCTGTAAGGTTCTTGAGTTATTCATTGTTTGTGTTTCATTTCTCATCCTCCTCCTGAGTCAATGGGGGTGTGTGATGAGCCTGAGCAAGCTGCTGGGGACAGGCAAGTGCCAATAACTTGGGCTCTTCTCCTTTGATGGGGGCATTTCCTTGTCCCACCACCTGACAGTAAGTCCTGTGCCCAGTGTAAGCATGGGATACAGGCTGGGTCTTGTGCTGGGTATCAGGTGGAGGTGGGACCTGTTGCAAAGCCCCAGGGCGCTCAGGCTTCATGTATTTATTAAAGGAGGGGAGTACTGGGTGCTGGGCTCCCTCTCTGCTGCAGGGTCTGAAGCCTCAAACCACGATTGGGATTGGAAAGGGTAAAATTCGTTAGCATCTTAAAAATAAAACCAAAAACCTGGCTGTCTCTCCGGATTTGCTGTAGGCTGATGGACTGCTGGACCGCACTGAGCCGTTGCTGCCCGGCAGAGACCTCTCTCTGGGGCTGGCTGTGGTAATTGCAGAGCACGGTGCTCAGCATTCGTATCCGAGCTTGGCATCTATATCTAATCTGAAAATAAGTCACTATATATTTCATTAAACCAGCTGCTGCTGCTTTTATTTGCTTATTTTGAATGATGCTCTGTTCCATCGAAAACCAATTTGTTTTAGAAAAATGGTCTGTTTGTGTTAGCAGCCCCTGAGGTGCTCAGCAGTGGGGGCTGAGCCACCATCCACCCATGCCACAGGGGACAGGACAGGAGGAGGTGGTCCCCTGGGTGCTGTCCAGTCTTGGGACGCACATCTGCACAACCCTGGCTGTGATGAACTACACACAAATGGTTCGGTCCCCCCATCGTCTGTGAGGGGGAGTTGGAGGTCCCCGGGTTGCCGTGAGTACCTGTGGGTAGGTGGGCTGTCAACATAAACCTGTCATTTGGCCAAGATGAGGTGAGTGGGCTGGCTTCACCAGTTCTCCTGCTGGAAAGATGCTGTAAGTAATTGCCTGGCCTGCCGTGCTCAGCTCAGCTAGGTCTCTTTGTGACACGGTCTCTTAACCAGCAGCAGGTGAAACCTCTTTAACTTCCTGGATAGGTCCCTGCCCCACCTCACTCGGCTCTGAAGTTGTGGGAATTGTATTTTTAAAGCTTCCTCCCAATATAAGTGAGTGGTAGCACCATACTTTCCATGGAAAGCTGAGATTCTCACATCATCTCACAGCCGAGGGGTCGTTGCTTTGCGGAGCAAAACCCGCAGCCCCTGTCCTGGGGAGACAGAAGTGATTCCACCAGCTGGGATGGGCCAGGAGGAAGCCTCCTTACAGCCAGAACCTCCCGCCCTGGTTGTGTGTGTATCTGTTAACATATGGCAATTAGGGAAGTTCTCTCTAGCCCGCTGTTTGCAGTGACAGCTTCCTGAAGCCCAGCCAGCGCCTCGCGGGAGGAGCTGTCGCGGAAGAGGAAATAATGGGAATCTCGGGCTTTTTATAGCGCTGCCCGCTCGCTCTCAGGTGCCTGCTGTCCCCAGCACTGGGTGTGATGGGAACCCACAGTGGGGTGGGCAGAGGGAGGGGGACCCAGCTCTGGGGGAAGGTGGGACCTGGATCTGGGGGAAGGTGGGAGCCAGCTGGACAGTGAGCAGTGAGGTCACCTACCCATGGAAACCTGTGTGTTACCGGGGCGCTGTGTGTTGGAGGGTGCTTCCCCATCCTCACAGCCAGCAGCTGCCTGACTGCTGCCTGTGAGGGGAGCAGGTGTTTTTAGGGAACTTTTAGGAGTTGGTGGTGATGTTAATGCCTTGGCTGTTTGGTAATTCAACTGGAGATGCTCCAAGTGTGCCTGGCGCTCAGACTGAAGCAGAGGTCTGCTGAGTGCAGGAATTCAGGTCCTGAAATGCTCAGTTGCCCAGAAATCTCTAGAAAAACCTCAGCTTTGCACCTGAGTGCTTTCATACTCCCCCAGCTGGCTGTGAACCCCACAACCAGTCGATGAAGAGAAATCCTCATCTTCTGTCCCAAACCGAGTCTCCATCTCTCCCCACTTTCACTGTCTTCTCCCTCTGGTCATTCATTTCTTGGATACCTCCATTTTTTACAAGCTAATCCTTTCTCTGGCCTTCACCTCCCCCCCAGCAGGGCTGGGATGGGAAAGGGCAGCAGGAGGGTGCTGGGAACGGGTCATTGGTGAGCTGGTTCTGGGACCTGCTGCTGCTGAGCTGAGCAGCTTGGACACAAATGTACAGCAAACAGGCAGCCTGGGCATTTATTTATTTATTTAAATGAGAATCTCTTTTTTTTAAATGAGAATGAAGACCATAGGCTGGGCAGCAAAAGGAAGGGAAGCAGATCTCAGGTTGATGCTGGGATGTGGTTTTGGGGGTGGTTTTTACCTGTGTGGCACGGCGCTGGCCGCTGAGGTGCTGTGGCTCTGGTCAAAAGTATCGTCAAGTTAACAGGGAGGATGGGAGGCTGTGGGTCATGGGTGTGGGAGCAAGGATTGGGTCTCCTGGGGCAGATCTAGAGCTCAGGGCTGCAGGAGGTACCTCAGACCAGACCTTCCCTGGCTTTAGATGCAGCCTCCTGGAGTGGTCTTGCTGCTGCTAATCTTCCCTTGGGGGACAGTTTTAGGAGAGAGCAACTCACGCTGATATCCCCGCGTTGTCCCTGCCTCCCCATGCACCCAAAGATATGGGTGCAAAGATTTGGGCAGGGGAAACAAAAGGTACGGTCAGAGCATGTGTCCTTGGCCCAGCTCTGTGTCTGCTGCTTCTCTCTGTACCTTTTCTGTGCTCCTCAAGGTCATCAGGCTGTTGCTTTCCACAAATTGCATTTCCCGTTCCCCATCTTGCTCTCGTGTTCAGCCAAGTCCAGCTGCTGCACAGTCACCGTGATGACAGTGCCCAGGCACTTGCTGTGATGGCAGGATACTTCCAAGTGATGGTTTCCTTAATGTGCTCAGCCTTGTTGCCTGGTGAGAAGCTGATTGACCCTCCAGGTGATGGTGGGCACCCGTTTGGCACCACTTTGTCCCAGACAGGCAGCTAACGAGTCCCTTCCCACAGGCATCTTCCCCCTTCCCCATGTACGGTTGCATTCTTGTGCTTTCCCTTCTCCCTGGAGTGAAGCCTCCGGAGCAGGAGCACACACCATGTGTCTGCCCTCAATCAGAGCACGTTTGCCTGTTGGTATTTCAGAGATGGAAATGACCACAATCGAGAGTGTTTAAATTAGGAGTGATGGGGTAGGAGCGTGCTGTCATGCTGCTTAGCAAGGGCTCTTTCAGTGGGATGCTGGGATTCAGGGATGCCTGCTAAAGAGCATCCCTCTTTTGTCCAGATGCTGTGTGGTGAGGGCACAGAGAAGAGCAAGCTTTTCCTTCGCAGAAGGACAAAGGGGAGGAAATTGGGGGGTGGAGGGAAGGGGGCTGTGGTTATTGCTGTACCCCACTGCAGCAGCCCTGCAGCACCCTGCTGGGGTCAGGGGGGTGGGGGTGCCAGCCCATGCAAAGCCCCAAACCCCACTGGCCTCTTCCTTTTGCATCCTCCTCAAGGGAAGAGCTCCCTGGCCATGGTTTGTAAAAGTGAAATGGAAACTGTCATTCATTGTTCTGGTGTCCATGACTCAAGTGTAAATGATGTGGTGACATCCATCTGAGCCAGCAGCCGGCTTTCAGGAGGAGGAGGAACGGCAGCAGTGTTTTGGGAGGGAGGATTTGGCTCATCTGTTTGGCTCACCCATTACAGGGGAAGCCAAACAGCACCCCGAATGGTCCTTGGGTGCCTCACAGGAGGAGGGCACTGTGCACCCCGTGGTGAGGCCGCTGCTCCAGAAGCTCCTTCACACTCCTCTCTGCAGCTCTGGCAAAGTGAATGAATAGTATCAGCAGTAACAAACACCAGCCCAGCCACACCACAGCGTATGGCACAAATCCCAGGGCTGAAACAGCCCGGGTGAAGGCTGTGAGCAGCCCCTCAACATGCTAATCAGCATTAGGGGGGTGGGAGTGGTGCAGTTGTAGCCTCTTATCCTTGTTGTCTCCACTTGTGTTGCCATCACAGGGCTGAGTCTCCCCCTCCCTACTCCAGGGGGGTCAGAGCTGAGCTGGGGCGGTTTTTACCACAGGTAGTGCATGTTGTTGATAGTGTCCCAGCAGCACAAATGGGCTGCACCCATGGGCAGGCTTTGTCCTTTTGCTCCTCAGCACTTTTCTACAAAGACTTCTTGGTCCCCACCCCAGCTTTTATTATTAAATGGGTGTTTTTCTATGAGGTGCTGTGTTTCTGTGGCCATGGCACACACGGTACTTGCTCCCTTAGGCGGCATTGGGGCTTGGTGCATGAGTGGTGAGGGGCTGGAACAGGCTGCCCAGAGAGGTGGCAGATGCCCCGGCCCTGGGGGTGTTCAAGGCCAGGTTGGCTGGGGCCCTGGGCAACCTTGTGTAGCTCCAGGCCTGGAGGTTGGTGACCCTGCCTGTGGCAGGGGAGTTGGAGCTCTGTGATCCTTGGGGTCCCTTCCAACCCAGACCAGCCTGGGATTCTATGATTCTTTTGGAGAGGGGCTGAGGGGTGGCAACGTGTCTTCATTCCCTTTTTATTTCCTTCCATACTAGTGAGACTCTGCCAAGGATCGTGCTGCAGGAGGGCGCTCCGAGGGCGGCTGTGCAGCCTTCACCTCCCACATGCAGCCATGTGGGCACACACGTGGTTGTGCACACACATGGTTGTGCACACACGTGGTTGTGCACACACGTGGTTGCACACGCCGCTTGCTGCGCGCTCGCAGCAGCTGAGCTTATCTCAGGAAGGCTCAGCTGCTTTCCAGCAGCTGTTCCCGAGGTCGGAGTGGTTCTTCACATGAGAACAAGCCTTGTTCCCCTGCCAGGGAAGTCATTTAGTGGCAACTGGGGTTTGCCCAAGTCCTTATTTGTGCTACCTATGCCCGGAGACACTGAGAGAGGGGGGCCATTGGTTTGCCCATCACTGAATGCCATGGGAGAGCATTTTTCAGAGGTAGTTCCCCAAGGGTTCTGCTAAGTGCTGTTCTTCCCAATAATTTTCCAAATGCCATTTGTACTCCGAGTAGGGCTTTATTGCAAGCATTAACAGCACAAAGAGTGTACTGTGGCTCTTTCTTGAGTTAACTACAAGCAGATGTTCTGGTTTGAAACTCAATTTCCCTCTTTTATGCTAAAGTTGACCGTGTTTCTTAAGGAAATTTGCTTTCATGAGGGAAAACGGTGTTGGGGGGGGGGACTGTGCTGTTCTGTGCTGAGTCTTTCCACAGCCTGTTTCTGTCCGTGCCACCCCGAGTAGCCGTGCCCCTTCAATGGGGCAAGAAAGATGAGTTGCATTGATGAGGGGGTTTGGAGGGAGAGGGGGTTGGCTACGAGCTGCTCTGAGTCTCCCCAGCTTCTCAGCCAGGCACACGAAGCATGGCAAGTGTCGCTGCCGTTGTCGTCGCTGACCTGAGCTGCACCCGTCCCATCCACGTACCAGCGGAAGACTCTGCAGCTGGCGGCTCTTCCCCCGGACCCTGGCTGCAGCGTGTTACAAGCCTTGGCTCTGATTACTATTGTACTATCTTATTTTTGTTAAAAGTAACAAAAATTGAAGCCCAGTCCTTGTTCCGCGATGTGAGTAGCATTTAAAGTTGATGATGATTGCAGTTCTTTTAGCCTCTTTTGTTGCACAGGGTGGTTTAGTATGTTTACCCACAGTATTTTTGGCATGTGGGTTTCACAATTTGTTTAGCAATGTCAATACCATCTGGAGCATCATCTATTTAAAGTACATTAGAGAGATGAGGAACAACCTATCATATTTTTCCATAGGGTGCATCAAGATTGGAAATGAGAGTCATTCAGAAAGGTTTAATGGGGAGGAGATGTTCGTTGTGCTGCACGCTCGTCTCTTAGCACAAGCGGTTATGGCTCTGGTGCTGTTCCTTCACTGCTTTTCCTAATTGTATTGTGCTGCTGGATAATATCTGCCTTGGAAAGCAAACAAAGCTGTCTTTAAAGGTAGGACAAGGGGATGGCACCTTGGACTTTGTCCCCTGGGTTGCCTAGGGCTGCTTGCAGGGGTGTATTGGTAGAGAGGGTATCGGTCTGTAATAAAGGTTGCGGGGGGCTTTGTTCCTCCTCTGCTTGTCGGGGTTGATGGATACAAGGCTGAGGGAGCTGGGCTGGTTCAGCCTGGAGAAGAGAAGGCTGTGGGGGGACCTCATTGCAGCCTTCCAGTCCCTGAAGGGAGCAGAAACTGGAGGGGAATCAGCTTTTTACAAGGGCAGACAGTGGCAGGACCCAGAGGGATGGATTAAAGCTAAAGGAGGGAAGGTTTTAAATGAGTTCTTAGGGGGAAGTTCTTTCCAGAGAGAGTGGTGAGGGGCTGGAACAGGCTGCCCAGAGAGGGGGTGGGTGCCCCATCCCTGGGGGTGTTCAAGGCCAGGTTGGATGGGACCCTGGGCAACCTTGTGTAGCTCCAGGCCTGGAGGTTGGTGTCCCTGCCTGTGGCAGGGGGGTTGGAGCTCTCCTTGGGGTCCCTTCCAACCCAGACCATTCTATGGTTCTATGAATGCAGAGATTTGATCCCAGTTACTACACTTTTGGGATGCCCTGAGTCGGACCTGCTACTCAACAGCCTTGTTGGTGGCTGTGGACCCAAGAGGGGAAGGGGTGGGCACCCACAACCTGCACCCACCCCCCAGCGCAGCATGAACACTGGCTCATGGCGAGCTCCAGCTGCTGAGGTGGAAAGCCACAGCCCTAGTCTGTTATGGACCTCCTTTGTGTTCCGTGGCAGCTCTTGGGGGTGCCTGCAGACTTGGGGTGGTGCAGCCTGTCTTTGCCAGCTGCACTGGGGATGCAGGGAAAGTCTCAGCAGTGCTGAGGTCCTAGAAATCATTGGAAATATATTCTCTGTCTGACACTGGGGTGCTGCCTTCAGTAGCGTCATCAGGTCCATGGGCTTTGCAAGTCTAGCTTGCTTCTCCTGGTGCTTTTCACTGTCCCTTTAGTTAGATCAGCTGTTAGGGTCTTCTCAGTAGCCTCTGTGGGACCTGTGGCCCCAGCTCCAGCCTGCTCAGGGAGGGGCAGCTCGAGAGGTGAGGTAGTGCGGTGCTTGCCTCAGCTCTGATGGGTGTTCAGCGTCACTGACAGTTTGGTGATGACTGTAATTTCACCCTGTGAACCCTCAGAGGGGTGCTGGGGGAGGCTTAACACACCCCCACTATTGCCAAGGGTGAATCATTCACAAGTATGAACCTTCCTCGCTGCACGTTCCTAGCTCCCATTAACCTGGGTGGGTACTGCAGGTGACAGTGGGGCTCCAAGCACAGGTCTCATCCTGAGGAGAAGCACAAAGCCTCCAAATGATTTGCAGACAGCGGTGCAAAATCACTCATAGGCTCATTGTCTTCAAAAGCTGGAGATGTCTATTGGACACCTATGGAATATTAAACCTGAGCACATCCTCACTGGATGGTCCCCACAGTACACTGATCCCCTGGGCACCTAGTCCCAGCTCAGCAAGATGCAGTCATAGAATCATAGAATGGTCTGGGTTGGAAGGGACCCCAAGGATCACAGAGCTCCAACCCCCCTGCCACAGGCAGGGACACCAACCTCCAGGCCTGGAGCTACACAAGGTTGCTCAGGGTCCCATCCAGCCTGGCCTTGAACACCTCCAGGGACGGGGCACCCACCCACTCTCTGGGCAGCCTGTTCCAGCCCCTCACCACTCTCTCTGTAAAAAACTTCCCCCTAATATCCAATTTAAACCTTCCTTCCTTTAGCTTTAATCCATCCCCCTTGTCCTGCCATTGTCTACCCTTTTAGTGGAGCAGTCCCTCTAGTGTCCCCATCACCTCTCCGCTGCTCACGGTTCATAAACCACTACACTGCTAAAGGGCACTCTCCTGCTCTGCATCAAGTGAGAGTAATTGAATTTCCCTTTCCCTTTGGTATTTAACATTATTTCCAGGTTGTGTTGGCATTAACGAGAGCCTGGCCAGGGTTTGCATGAGGATATTTATAGGCCCCTATGCAGATGAGAAGCGTTGCCTCCCTGCATCACGAGCCGGGCTCGGACGAATAAATTTCCCATTGTTCCTTTGAACTGGGTCACCAGCAACTTCAAAAACTGTATTCCTCTGATGGGTTTGATACAGGTTACTTAACGAGCGAGATAAACTGGTACTTCAACACAATCGGAGGGAGAAATGGATTTGCAGAGCCCGAGGCGGTGTCGGGGCGGCGGAAGCTGTTCTGATACACGCTCCTCTCTTCAAAGCTTCCTACGTTTTGCCAGCCTTAGCATTTTTAATCATTTTGCTGGCTGGCATTCGTCTGGTAAGAGTATTAAAGCATTCCTGCAAACAGGAGTGTGTTTTACCACAGCCATTAGTGGCATCCCCCCCCCCCGTCAACCTCATCCCCTTCAGAAGGCTGCAAGGAGAAATCCTGTTGTGGTTTAGGCTGCAGGGGTTTTGCTCTCTTGTAGCCAACGGGCTGTAATTAGTTCTTCCTGCTGGATGTGGGGATGTCAGGTTGTTTATTAGAGGCACTTGGGTTAAACCTTTACCTTGGACCTCGTGGCTCCAGGCTGAGGTGCGAGGTGAGAGAAGGAAAGTATGGGATGCAGGGGAAATGGGCAGCCCCTTTTCAGTGCCTGTGGAGACAGGACAAGGGGCAATGGCTGCAAGTTGGAGCACAGGAAGTTCCACAGCAAGATGGGGAAGAACTTTTCCCCAGTGAGGGTGAGGGAGCCCTGGGACAGGCTGCCCAGGGGGTGTGGAGTCTCCATCTCTGGAGAGATTCCAGCCCCGTCTGGACGCCGCCCTGTGCAATATGAGCTGGGGAGCTGCTTTGGCAGGGGGTTGGACCCCATGGGCTCCGGGGGTCCCTTCCAACCCCTGTGATTCTGTGATCCTGTGATTCTGTACTGGTGACCCAAGGGAACCCTCCCAGCTGCCCCTCCAGCCAAAGACGAGTGAACATCCCTGCTATGGGGAAAAGTAGCTGTTAGCTCTTGCCTGTGCCCCGAGAAACATTCTCCTGCATCACTGCGTGCGGATAAACACCCTCCCTGAGGCAGCCAGCTGAAATTGAGATCCAGGTAATAATTAAAATAATTGTGTTGAGCTTAAACAGAACAGTGACCCGCCCAAGTGTTGGCGTGCCAGCTGCACATTCATCACCCTGCAGCCCCAGGTCCTCGTTGTAGCACTGGTGGAGCATGACAAATCCCTGCGACTGGAGCTTGAACGCTTGCTGGAGCAGGGGGACCAGGAGCCAGCGCTGCCACACCTGCACTGGGCTGTGTCCATCTGTCCAGCCCTGCTGCTGGAGGAAGATGTCTGTCCTCCAGTCTCATTCACTCCTCTCCCACGGCTGAAAAAAGTAATGCCTGAGAGGAGCTCTCCAAAACCACTTGTTAAACCACTGCTCTGCCTTGGTTTGATTTTGGGTTTGGTTTTTGACAGCTTGCTAACATGTTTGGGTGAAACCATCCAAGTCCCAAATTTGAGCCCCTTCACACAGCTTAAAGGAACAAAAAGGTGAAATTTCGAAGTAGAGCTGTAAAGTTGTGATGAGGAATCAAACACAGAGCCCCATCAGAAATGAGTCATGCAGGGGCAGCTCCGGGAGCAGAGAGGGCACAGGGAGAGGGGAGGGTCAGGTTGCTTTCCCCTCATTGCTGACAGGGAACGACAATCTGGGGGATTATGAGAGTCACCCAAATCACCCAGGGGGACAAGAGCAGAGAGATGAATTAACTCTGGCACTTCCCAGTCCCATCACAGTAATTAGGAGACTGTCCTGCCACGATTCGGCCCTCAGTGATGGGCAGAGCTGGTGAAGGTGTGGTTGGATTTTGAAGGATGTTTCTCTCCCCAGCCTGGCTTTGGGCACAGTGGTGTTATCTAGGTTTGGTGCCTTTTGCCTGGAATGGAACAATAAATCGTAGTTAACTTTAGATTAATCATTTCTACGCATCTCCCTGTGAAGATGGCAGAGATTTCCCCACTGGGTCTCTCCTAAGTCGTACCGACTGTGTGAAGAGAATATTTTCTTATCAAGGAAGCTAAATAGTTCATCTGTGCTCCTGGCTGTCCTAATATGTTTGAGAAGTCTTTAAAAAGCCCAAGAGAAATAATTCTGGATTATTGAAAGCAATTTGTCTTGTAGAAGATGAACGTGCCTGCATTTAACTGTGGCTGCATTTTGGGTCTCTGATTTCTTGGGATGCAGTTGTAAGATCTTGTATTCATCCTGCCTGCTCGAGCTGCCTGCCTGCCAGAGTGACTGTCTGCTGCCAGTGGACGAGGTAGTGCCTGCACATGAAATGGGGCTGTGCCTGCACATGAAATGGGGCTGTCCCTGCCCTGGAGTAGAGGAAATGACTTTGGTATCATGGGCCAAATCTGCTTTCTGCAGCCACACACTGACCTGTCAGGTCATGTGGACCACAGAGCTGTCCAATTTCTGGCATCAGCTCTGGCTAAGCCATGTCCTCCTGGACAGCTGGGCCATGTCACTTGTGTCTGCTGCTCCAGAGGAGGGTTCGTCCCCTTTCCCCACGGACAAACGAGGCAGTAGCTGTCATGCTGTGCCCAGCTCTGGGACCTGCCCAGCTCAAGCCTCCCGGGGTCATGACAGGGAGCTGCACTCATCAGAGCCAGGGCTGGGAGCTGCGGGTCTTCCCCAGGGGTCCTGCCTGTGCTGCAGTGCTGAGGGCCAGCCCTGCCGCCTGTGCTCGCTGAAAGAAGTAGGGGGGGGACACCCACCCCTCACACTTGTGCCACACAAGTCAGTGCAGATGTTTTTGTATAAAGCACGTTGCAGTGGGTGTTTCTGTGGTGTCAACCCTGACGTTTTCCTGTGGTGGAGCTTGCTGAGGCAGCACTGGTGAGCAGTGGTGGTGCACAGGAGGGTTATTTCTGCTGGGTTGTAGGCAGCTACCAACCATCGATCTGTCTTTCATACCCAGGACAGCACAGTGTGGGCAGCATAAGCCTTGGTAGCTGCAAGCAAATAATGAGGTTTCACGCCTGGGGCCCCACAGCAGGGAATGGGATCAGCTGGCCTGAGTCCTGCAATTCAGTCTGAGGTTTAGCAGTTCGTTCCAGACTCTCGTCCTGGTCCCTGTGGCTCCAAGGTGGGGGGGTTGTGGTGCTGAACCCCGCTCCTCCGCAGGGCCTTACCCCCATCACAGCTGGGCAGCTGTGGCAAGCCAGGGGCTCAGAGCTTGAGAACAGCCAGAGGCTGGCAAAGGGTCTGAGATGTGCCTGCAGGGATGGTCCCTCTTTACAATGAATCTGGGAACATGCTTGGAGAGTTAATATCTGCTCTCTTATGGAAAAAAAAACCACAGAGGGCTCGCTGCTTCTCCCCAGCAGCCTTTAATGAAGGCTCCTACAGAGTGTGGCTTAATCGCTGTGAAATTATCACTTCATCTGTGTGATAGATCTGTGTGGCTGTATCAGATCCCTCGCAGCGGCTCGGCTGTCATGTCAGCTCTGCCGCGCTGCCGGGACCGACTCGTCCGGACCCCTCCCCGCTCCCCCCCTCGCACTTCAGATAACATGGAAGGAATTTTTCAACAGACCTGAGATGGTAATCCGTAAAGATGGATTTACATTAGTCTAACAAAGGCCAAGACGTTGACAAATGAAGGCCTTGCCTGCACAGGGCCTCCTCCACTGGCAGCAGAGCCTGTGTCCTCGAGGGGATGCTCTGGCCCAAGGCAGAAAGCAGGGTGTGCTGGCAGAGGTTGCTCAGGGCTGCCTGTGGGCACCAGCCCTCTTGTCATAGAATCATAGAACCATAGAATGGCATGGGTTGTAAGGGACCCCAAAGATCACAGAGCTCCAACCCCCTGCCACAGGCAGGGACACCAACCTCCAGGCCTGGAGCTACACAAGGCTGCCCAGGGCCCCATCCAACCTGGCCTTGAACACCTCCAGGGACGGGGCATCCACTACTTCTCTAGGCAGCCTGTTCCAGCCCCTCACCACTCTTTCTGTAAAGAACTTCCCCCTAATATCTAATCTAAACCTTCTCTCCTTTAGCTTTAGTCCATTCCCCCTTGTCCTGCCATTATCTGCTCTGTCCCACTGCTGCAAGGTATTGCACTGCTTAACCACTGGTGAACAGCACCTCAGTCCCAAGCCCCTGGCTGTTCCCATGGGACTTAGCATGGAAGTGGAGCACACAGATCTTACTGGGTGGGCTGGAAATGGGATCAAGTTCCTGCCCTGCACCTGAATTACTTTGCTGTAGTCACTGTAGTGTTATTTGTTAATTCTTCTGGCTGTGTGCAGTTATACATCTCCTGCTCAGAATAATCCTATTTGTGTTGCTGCAACAATAGAGTCACTGCAGCAAGCATCAAAGCCTGTGTAGGTCAGAAGTGTTTTGTTTCATAATCTCAACGTGGTGGTGATGATGATGATGACCTTTTGCTGTCTGCGTTGCCATGTACCTGTGTCTCGTTCTTATTAAATATCCTTGCATTGAAATCTCTTGCTAATCTAATCTCCCCATGTGGCTGCTATATAATTATCTCATTTTGTAAAATATTGCATCTGTCATTCCCCCCGCCCCCCCCCCCCCGACTTTTGGAGGAGAGGGAGGGTGAGGGAGAGGGGGGGAGTGAAGAAGCTGCTGGAGGAGGCAGCGGTAATCCCACTGAAGTGACAATTTGTCCATTATGGGTTTGTGACGGCTGCCGTGCGTGCCACCTCGAAAGCACCACGTTCCCGGCGCTGCGAGGGGCCAGGAAGGGTGGCTGCAAGCAGGAAACACACGTGCTGGGTTTTTTTTGCTTGTTTTGGGGGTTTCTAATAGATTTTCAGCTGGCTGTTTTGGTTCCTGCTGTGGCTGCTGCCTGTTTGAGCTCTGCTACTGTTTCCTTGTGCGGCTCTGCCCTGAGGATGGAGAGTAGAGTTGTTCTGTGCTGACCATCCTTCCAGCACAGGGGTCGGTGCCAGTCAGCTCTGTCTTTGCCCACTAGACCCCACTGGGTGATTCTTTTTCCTTGAATCGCTTTTCAAACCTCTCCTGCTCTGCAGGAGGCTCTCATGCTGGCTCTGCTCTCGTGCTCCTGTGCTGCTCTAAGCTGAAATCACAGAATCCCAGGGGCTGGAAGGGACCTGGAGAGCCCATGGGGTCCAACCCCCTGCCAGAGCAGCTCCCCAGCTCATATTGCGCAGGGCGGCATCCAGACGGGGCTGGAATCTCTCCAGAGATGGAGACTCCACACCCCCTGGGCAGCCTGTCCCAGGGCTCCCTCACCCTCACTGGGGAAAAGTTCTTCCCCATCTTGCTGTGGAACTTCCTCTGCTCCAACTTGCAGCCATTGCCCCTTGTCCTGTCCCCACAGACACTGAAAAGGGGCTGCCCATTCCCCCTGCATCCCATCCTTCAGATACTGATAAACATTCATAAGGTCCCCCCTTAGTCTTCTTGTCTCCAGTCTGAACAGCCCCAGCTCACTCAGCCTTTCATCACAGGGGAGATGCTCCAGGCCCTTCATCATCTCTGTAGCCTCCTCTGGACTCTCTCCAGGAGATCCCTGTCTTTTTTATCCCAGGGAGCCCAGAACTGGACACAACACTCTAGGTGGGGCCTGACCAGGGCAGAGCAGAGGGGTAGGATCCCCTCCTGTGACCTGCTGGCCACACTCCTCCTGATGCCCCCCAGGATCCCATTGTCTCTCTCAGCCCCCAGGGCACACTGCTGGCTCATGGCCAACCTGTCACCCACCAGGACCCTCAGGTCCTTCTCCACAGAGCTCCAGCAGGTCATCCCCCAGCCTGTGGCTGCTGACCCAGCACTGGAGATGGGCACCAGCAGCCCTGGACCCTGAGCCCGTCTGGGCAGTCATCTCTGTAAGGTGGCTCAGGGCCCTTCCACACGGAGCCACATGCTAATCAACAACTGAGGATTAAGTGAACATGCAGCCATCGTCTTAATGGGTAATAACACAGAGCTTTGGGGAAGGAAGAGCCACAGGGCTCCGTGTTTGTAAACCATCCCCAGGGAACGACCAGAACGCATCTGCTCTGGCAGGTCCTTTCTAGAAATAGCAAGTTTAATTAATCATCCTGTTTTCTTTTCTTAAACTATTTAAATTCTTTTTCCCCTCAAGGGATAATGCATTGCTGCCTTTTAAATAAGTACTGCAGTTGTAAACTCCTGCCATACTTCTGTCTGGGAACACATCTGTCTTCTGGCTTGGAGCACATCTGTCTGTGCCTCCCAACCCATCGCTCCTGCGTTCTGGTGCAGTAGGGAAAATCCATATTTCAGAAAGGAATCACATGGATACTTCCCAGCTGCAGAGGGTGTCAGATTCAGAGCCCTTTATCTCCTAAACCCCCTTATCTTCTAATTCTGAGACATTTTTGTCTGACAGTTCATAAATTAAAAATGTTTCTTAGGTGACTTCTTGCTCCTGTTTCATATGTATTTCATGTGAAGATTTTCTGGGCATTTGAGTTGTGGGAAAGGAGAATTATGCAAAATGAGCAGCTCTGGTTTTATGTTCTTAGGGGACACACTTAGCGTGCCTCAAACTGCAGCTCTCAACTCGGGGGCCCTGCACTTTAAATCTACCCAGCTCTTTAGGGAAGGTTGGGAAGTTTTCCTGCAGCCCGAGTGTTGCCCTGAAAACACATCAGATGTGTTGTTTTCTCACGCTGAGCTCTGAGCTTGGATGAAGTTCATGTCTTGACTCTGACCTCGTGCTGCACTTTGGCTAAGGGCAGTTTTGCCACGGCTGGAGCTCTCTCTAATGATGTGGTGTCGGGTAAAGGCTTGGGAGTGATGTGTGCCACACACATGCGTTTGGGGAGAGATGTCTTCACAGCACATCTTGATCATCATTGCAGTGATAAGCCTGTGGGACTTTGCTGAGGCAGTGGCTGGGAAGCAGCTGAGATCACAGAATCACAAGGTTGGAAAAGACCTTTAAGATCATCGAGTCCACTAAGTTAAACCATATCCCTGAGCACCTCATCTACCCTTTTTTAAACACATCCAGGGAAGGTGATTCAGCCCCCTCCCTGGGCAGCCTGTTCCAGGCTCCACCAACAATTTGAGTAAAAAGCTTTTTCCTCACATCTGCTCTGACTCTGCCCTGGCACAACTTGAGGCCGTTTCCCCTTGTCCCATCTCCTGTCCCCTGGCTGAAGAGACCATCGCCCACCTCTCTACACCCTCCCTTCAGGTAGTTGTAGGTGAAACACTTTGCATTGCCATGCTGCTGAGCCCTGGGGACGCTGAGCGCTGGATCCCCAAGTGCCATGGGCCACCACCTTCTCCCTGGGGCATGTGGGTGATGGGTACTGCTCCAGGCACATGAGGGTGAGTCTGTCACCAACTGACTGCCCCTCTGCATCTCCTGCAGCTTGCTGTGCCTTATGCAGTGCCCGTGCAGCCAGGGTGGTTGTGGTTGTTCTTGCTCTGCTCAGTATTTCTGTTGTTTCTGCCTCCTCCTTTCCTCTTTACAGCATGATAACCTCTGGTCGTAGGTGGTTTTCACCATCAGCTTCCCTTGCATGGCGGGCTGGTTGATGAACTGTTTCACTTGCCTGTTTTCCCCCCCCCATGCTCTTCCCAAGCTTCTCCCAGGTCTCCAAGCCATCACCCGCAGAGCCACTCTCCTGCTGGGCTGCTGCAGTGGCATTTTTTCTCTTTCTGTCTTTACAAATTGACTTCTTTGCTTCTAAATACCCCCTTGCCAAGGCCTTCTGCTGTTTGCCTTCGGCTTTCCGCCTGCTCCCTCTGTTCTTCCTGAAGTGCATTTCTCCATCTTGTCTCATGTGCCTGCAGCAGCCCTCAGAAATACAAGCAGCTCTCCTCCATGGCTCCTACCCAGGGTGGTTTGTTGGCTGCATTCTTTGCCTGGGCAGCATGCTGGGAGCAACATCCATCTCCCATAGGCAGCTCTTTACACCTCCATGAGGTTTCAGGGAAAATACAGTTGCGTCTCTATTGATGAGGTGTCCGGAGCAGAGGGGACAATTGAATTGCCACGAGTGGAGCATGCATCAGTGTCCCTGACAATCCAGTAATTAGCTGGCAGAGAAGAGGGAGCAGAGAAAGGAGCCCAGCAGCTTGTTCGCAGCCGTTAGGGACTGACTCCCACGGAGTACCTGCTTCCTGCCCTGACATTGGGGTCTGCCACAAGACCTGATGGCTGCTTTCACTTAAAGTCACTGTCACCTTGGAGATCACTGACAGCCAGCAAATGTGTGGACAGCAAATCCTCACACAGGCGCTGCCTGCCTGTGCAGAGCGGGGATGGGGTGGGCTGGGATGAGGGGCCCCCGCTTTGCCGCGGTCTCACCCTTCCCCTGTCTCTCAGCTGAGGTTTCTTGCAGGATTAGGGGGGGCTCACGCTTGTGGCACCCCCAAAACCTCACTATTGGAAGCTCTGCATTTCCCTCCCTCCCTCTCTGCTCTGAATTTCCTGCGGTCCTGGCAATGTGCATCTGTGGTGACAGTGTCTCTGCCTTGGACTGGAGCTGGGGACACCAGGGAAGCAATGTCACCACCCTCTGTGACAGGCACGTCAGCAGACACGTGTGCAGGCGGGATCAAGCAAGGAGTGGTTTCCACAGCATTTGTAGCCAGTAGTTTTTGGGGGGAGATAAATACTCTGGGTGAAATAGTCCTGCTTGGGGTGTCGAGAGCACTGCGCTACGGTCCCTCAGCATAGGCTTTGAAACCATTAACCTGCTTTGGAATAGGAGGGATGATGGATAATTGGCTAAAAGAGAGATTAAAGGGTATGGACTGAGTTTTCTTGGTGCTGTTGAATTCCCTGAAGGATCAGTGCTGTTCAGTCTTTGGATCTAGCCTGGGAACAGAGGCTGAGAACACCACAGCAAACCTTCCTACCAGTTTGGCAACCTACGTGATGCTGGAAAGCTGCAGAGGGGTGGCCAGGAGAGCGCAGGCAGGGATGGGCACTGTGAGGTCAGTAGGAAATGACTTTTCTTTGTTTCTGCTAATGAGCTGAAGGGGCATCAAATTAAATTAATGAATGGCAGGAGCAGAGCAAACGCACGGTGGATCCTCTATGGCAAGAGGAAGAACGGTGGAACTGGCTGCCAGATGAGTTCAGAAAGCTTCCAGAAGTAATTAGACAAATTTGTAAGAGGAAAATACCATTGAGAGTGTTGCTGGCACTGCCAGTGATGAGCTAAATCTCTGCACCACGGGATGCTGGAGGTCCAGAGGATGCAGGAGCATCAGTGGGTGCTCCCACAGCCGTATGACTTCCCCTGGACATCCCCAGTGGCAGCGCTTGGGGGAGTGGTACTGGACTGGTTGGGACTGGTTCACTGCTGCTCTGTTAGGGAATTTTGTGTACACTGCAGAAATGGAGCAGCGGGTTGGCAGCCTGCATGCAGCATAGAGGAGCCAAACACCAGAGAGCTGGGCGTGGGCAGCACAGGGCTGGGACAGCAGCATGCCATCCTGCTGGCATGGCTGAGTCCTGCTGGGGTGGGGATGGCTGGTGGCCCTAAAATCCCAGTACCGGGCGGGTGTGAGGGTTACAATCACAGGACAGTGGGAGTGTGGAGGGAGTCGAGCTCCCAAGAGGTATCTCTGGGCAGGAGTCCTCACTCAAGGACACAGAGGTGGAAATTGGAGCTCTGTGTGTCACTAGGGCAGCACCCAGCATCCCTGTAAGGCAGGAAGGCACGGGCTGCATCTCAGGGCAAAAAGGTCACTGGTGCTCCTGCCTTCCTGGCTTCATGATGGTGTGCTGGGCTGCTACCTTCATGGGAAGGAGCTGGGTGCTCAGTGGGAGGGGTGGGGAACGGTAAACGCTGCGTCAGCACCTTCCCTTAGTGGCTGTTGGTGCTCCTTGACCATGATGCCCGGCTCCGTGTTGGGCCAGGCTGCCACTGCTGCTCCATTCCAGGGAGCAGGGGAGCACCAAAGCTCTGTGGGAAGGGGGAAAGCAAAGCAAATAGATGAGCAGCACAACTCCAAATCTCCCCAAGTGTGCGTTGTTTTGTGACTAATACTAACGTAATTGCTGTCATGCTTTTAACATAATGCTTTTATCTCCCAGATAGACTCCTTCTTCTGGCCATTAATCTCCAGGGTTTCTAAGTGAGCAGGCATTAGGAGAGATGCAGTCCTCCTGCTGCAGCATGGTCAGAGGCGTGCAGAGCATCCCAGAGCAAACCTGGGATGGGGGCTGGGGGTTACCCCAGGGGTGTGCTCACAGCTTTGCTCTGAACCTTCGTGTCCTGGGTTTGGCAGGGATAGAGTTAATTTTCTTCCTGGTGCAGCTGTTTGGATTTAGGATGAGAATGATGTCCATAACACACTCAGGTGTTGGTTGTTCTCTTCCCCCATCCCGTTGAGGGGTGGAGCAAGCCAACAGCTCTCTTCTTGCTGTGGGGTTGAGCCACAACACCTTGGAGACCCTGGGGCTGGCCAGGGCTTTGTCTGTTCTTCATGGTTTCTTTTCCTCTCAGTAGCACTGGGCTCTGCTGGCCCATAAACCTACTGCAGGAGCTCTCTGAGAGCTCACTCAGTGTGCCCAGGTGGTGTCTGTCCCCTGCTCAGCACCCCTCCATCCCTCTTTAACCTTGAGGAGCAGCACTCAGCCAACAGCTTCTGTCTCTTTCCTCATCCTCAGAGGTTGCTAGACATGAAGGCCAGGAGGGACAGCTGCAGCCATCAGTTCTGACCTCCTGCCTAACGTGGGCCAGGGAATTTCACTCCATAATTCTTGCCTCAAGCCCCTACCTTCTCTTCCAGCTGGAGAGCACCACATAGATGGACCCACCGGCATTGTGTCTGGTTTGGAGGTGGTGGTTCCTTGCAGGGTTTTTGCTTTTGGTTATTTTCTGTTTGGCCTTTCTGGCCCCAGCTGTGAGCTGGGTCAGGTCAGAGGAGGTCTGGCTGTGCTGGACCTGCTCACAGAAGACTCCCTGGAAGCTCACCCTGGGTCAGAGTATCTGGGTTGGTGCTGCTGGAGGCTCCCAGCTCTGCAGAACAGCCACTTGGGTGGTGGCAGAGCTGAAGGGGGGAGAGATGAAGCAATCCAGGATAATTTCCAGGAGGTCAACTCACTGCCTCCTTTATTTACTGCAAAGGTCTCAAAATGTTACCTGGCTCCCAGAGACACCCAGCCACGCTGAGGCTCTGGGGTGTTTCTCACCATGGGGCAGTATCACATCCTGCATGCTGCTCCCAGCCTGTCTGCAGCCTGCTGTGGCTTGGCACTGCAGGAGTGCCAGACCTGGCCCAGGCTTGTGCCAGAGGGCAGGGACACATTGCAGAGCATTTCAGACCTTCCTGGCCTTGCTAGCCTACGTGTTTTGCCCTCCCTCTGCTCCAGAGAGTGGAAAAGGATTCCCCTTCTCATGTCCTTCCTCTGTCTGGAAACCAGGCATCCCTGCGGATGGCAGGGAGGGCGCCGGGATGCAGAGGGGTGCAGAGGGATGCAGAGGGATGCAGAGGGGTGCAGAGGGATGCAGAGGGATGCAGAGGGGTGCAGCAGGCGCCTCCCACCCGCTCTGCCCATCTCCACCCCGTGCTGCACAGCTGCAGGAGCAGGCCAGGCTGTGCTAGCCGCTGCTGTCCCGGGGCTGGCAGGCACTGGAGGCAGTTCTGCTGATGAAATGCTTCTGACCACACAGTCAGAATGATTCTGACGTTTTGAGGCAGGAGAGAGATCTCGCCCGGCATTGTGCATGGTTGGCAAAACTCTTAGTGACAACATGAATAAAGGTGGAGGGCTCTCAATCAGCCTCTCCTTGCTGTTGGTTTCTAATGTGGACATATTGTCAGCACACCATCTCTCAGATGGGTTTGGAGGATGCTGTTAGCTGGTGTTGTGCTGTGTTTGAGCTGTCGTGGTGTTTGGGTCACCTTGCTGTGGCTCTCGGTGTGCTGTGGCGCAGGAAGGTGAGATGGCCCCTTGGCATGTAGAGTCCTCCAGAGATTGTTGCTGGTGTCACCACTTGCTTTTTGGGTTTTGGCAACACTTCCTGTCCTGTGCTGCACATACAGCCCACGGCTGAGGGAGCAGAGCGCCCTGGGGGCTGCAGCAGCAGTGGGGATTTTGGGTGCTGCGCACCCTGATGTGCCACGAGCGTGATGTGAGTAGGTGGGAAGTAGTGTGAGAAGAACCTTTCCTGGATCTTGCCAGGCGTGGCAGAGCGAGCAGGTCTTTGCTTTGTCCCTGGAGCATTCAAATAGAACAACCTTTCCAAGCAAGTGTCGCTGATGAAGCACCCAGGTTTGGTTTTGCTCTTCTCAAAAGGCCAGGCTGATGCTGGCTGTTGGCAGCAGCTGGAGAAGGGACAGTCAGGATTTAGGTGGCTGCTGGCCCTTCCCATCCCACACATCCCTGTGTGGACCCTGTGGGACCACCGATGCTCAGGCGAGCTGCCTGCTTCATCCCTGGATGGGGTGACAGGACAGGGCAGGGACCATCCTGCAGCTCCTGTGCCAGTCCCTGCCAGAGCAGCACCTGCAGAGATGCTGAACCGCTTTCTTGATGCCTGAGCATGAGTTTTGGCTTTTCCATCTGTAAAATAATGCTCCTCCTCCCTGTTTTCCCCTGGTGCTGTGCTATATTAAGGTGTTTCCCCAGTGAGGGTGAGGGAGCCTTGGGACAGGCTGCCCAGGGGGTGTGGAGTCTCCATCTCTGGAGAGATTCCAGCCCCGTCTGGACGCCGCCCTGTGCAATATGAGCTGGGGAGCTGCTTTGGCAGGGGGTTGGACCCCATGGGCTCTGGGGGTCCCTTCCAACCCCTGTGATTCTGTGATTCTGTGATTCTATGATTCTCCCCTAGAGAACTGCAGCTCATCCTAGGCAATCCATGCTGCTTGGTCTGGGAGGGCAGGAGACCATCACCTTCCTCTGCACTTTGGGAACAGTTTTGGAGCCGGGGGAGGGGGGGGCAGATATCCACTGCCCACCCGCAGCCACTCCCCCCAGCTTGTCCCTCTCTGGGAGCTGCAACAAGTGCATGCTCCAAGGGGGTAATAGCACTGAGTATTTTACTACTTCTCCAGTGTATAGTGCCATATGGGAGCATACCATCAGTCAATTACAGCTTCTTTTCATATCTAAATAAAATGATTTGTTAATTTGAGTGAGTGATCGCTGCATGGCTGGGATGCTTCTCCTGCAGTGGCAAACAGCTTGCACGCTCGCAGAGATGGATGGGGAGCTGGTGCCACTGGATAGTTTCTGGGGTTGTTTTCAATTTAGCTGGGAATCGAATGAGAAGAAAAACATTTCTCTTGGCAATTTGGTAGGCACTAGCTCTTCTGACAGATGTTGGAGTTTATTATCCCACCGGGACAATGTTTTGTAGTTCAGAATTGCTAATTGCTGGGAAGGCTTGGTGCTGTGGGAGGAGCAGGATGCGGCTGTCAGCAGGTAGCGGGTGCCCCCAGGACCCAGGGTGATGGGCACCGTTGCCTTCCCACTAATGGCTTCTGACCACAGCCGCCAGCGCAGCCCCCGCGCTGCATCCTGGCAAGGGCAGTCATAGAGTATGGCATGGGTTGGAAGGGACCCCAAGGATCACAGAGCTCCAACCCCCCTGCCACAGGCAGGGCCACCAACTTCCAGGCCTGGAGCTACACAAGGTTGCCCAGGGCCTCATCCAACCTGGCCTTGAACACCCCCAGGGATGGGGCACCCACCCCCTCTCTGGGCAGCCTGTTCCAGCCCCTCACCACTCTCTCTGGAAAGAACTTCCCCCTAAGATCTAATTTAAACCTTCCTTCCTATAGCTTTAATCCATCCCCCTTGTCCTGCCATTGTCTACCCTTTTAACAAGCTGATTCCCCTCCTGTTCCTCTGCTCCCTTCAGGGACTGGAAGGCTGCAATGAGGTCCCCCCACAGCCTTCTCTTCTCCAGGCTGAACCAGCTCAGCTCCCTCAGCCTCTCTCTGTAGGGGAGCTGCTCCAGCCCTCTGAGCATCTCTGTGGCTCCTCTGACCCCTCTCCAACAGTCCCACATCTTTCTTGTATTGGAGCCCCAGCTCTGGACACAGGACTCCAGCTGGGGCCTCCTGAGGGCAGAGCAGAGAGGGACAATCCCACCTGTGCCAGTGCCCATCTCTGCCCCGCTCTCCCCATCCCCAGCAGGCACCAGCCGTAGGCAGAGCAGGCAGGGCTGGAACACACTGGTGTATGTGCTGCGGCAGTCGGGTGCTCCCGGCGTCTGGGGCAAAGCCTAGTGGAAAAGGTGCCTGGCAGCATTTCCTCCTGGGCAGGTGCTGGCTTCTGTGGCACTCAAAAAGGGCTTATGGCCCCCATGCTGGAGATACCTGGGGGATCTCTGGGCGCTGATGCGCAGGGTGCCCTCCCTGCTGGGACCTTGGTGCCAGCAGAAGTGCCCACCACCTGCATCCTGGCTGCCTGTCTCCAGGGCTGGGTGTGCTCTGGCCCTGCTGCACATCTGGATGTTCTTACAGGCAGCTGCCTTCGCCCTGTTCATCTCACAGCAGACAGCCCAGCACACACCTCTGGTGTAGCCATCATTCTCCAGGTCCTGACAGTAAGTCAGCCAGAGCACGTGGGGGGCTCAAGGGGAGCAGCTCCTCTTGAGCCCCCCACGTGCTCTGGCTGGCACCAGGAGGAAGGTGGAAGATGCACAAAAGCAGTTAACAGCAGCCCTGAGCCAGTGAGTGTCAGCTATTTGCTATCTTGTCCTCCCAGAGTGGAGTGGAGCTGCAGAGAGAGGTGAGCACTTGCCTCTGTAAACAGCACCTGGCAGACATCAGCAGGGTGGGCATGGGGCGAGGCTGCTCCAGGGCCCACCGCTCTCACCAGGGCTTGCTCTGCATGCTGGGGCTGCAGGTGCTGCCAGGGCTGCTCGGGGCTGGTTGAGGTGAAGGTTTGGTGGGGTATTGTGTGAGCAGCGCTGCTAACAGCAGTGCAGCTTGCTGGAGCACCTTCCCCTGGCAGCCGTCACCGCGCCGTGCTCCTCCCTGCGTCAGAGCTGTCTCTTTGCCCTTCGTTCAGGGGGTACCAGGTGCCACTGGGACTCTTGGTCGGTGCCCAGTGTGCACAGGGAAGCTGGGGTCTGAGGCTGCGTGGCCACTCCGGCTGGGGGCCTGGGCCCAGGGGTCTGATGGGTCAGTGTGGGCAGCAGTGGGGGTGTCACCTGGGAAGCACATGTGTTTTTTGCTTGTTCACCCACTCCTGGGGCCTCTCCCTGGGCAGCCCCTTTCTCTGTGAGTGCTGTGACACCCCGCGCACACTCCCTGCTGCAGCGAGAGCCTGGCAGCCCCTGTGTCCTTCCCGTGCCCTTGGAGCAGAGGAGCCTTTTGTGGAGTGGAGCACAGTGAGGGCAGAGCCAGGCAGCCACAGCCAGCTCAGGGCCACCCCGTGGGGGTGTTCCCTGCACTGCTGGGGGGACTCAGGTCCCCACAGAGATGGTGGGGTCCTGGGTGTGACGGTCAGCAGGCAGGAGCGCAGAGGGGGAGCAGCAGAGGCTGCGTAGGCAGCCAGAGGGTGGTGGGCTCTGGGATGTCCTGTGCCCAGCCTGGGGAGAGTGGGAAGCACCAAGTGCCAGCTCCAGCCCCAGGTGGAGTTTGTCTGTCAGCACAGCCAGGCAGGATGGGAATCCTGTATTGCTTCCCTGTCCTGGGGCTTTGGTGGAAGTGCCAGCGAGTAGCTGGGCTGCATCCATCCTTCAGACCTCACTTTGTCTTCCCATGGGGACGTCTCCTCCTGCCCCCTTGTCTTCCTCTCTAGTATTTTCATTGGTTTTAACCCTTAACCATGCAGTGCCTGCTCTGGCTGTGGGAGGACAAGGGGGAATGGATTAAAACTAAAGAAAGGAAGGTTTAGATTAGATATTAGGGGGAAGTTTTTTACAGAGAGAGTGGTGAGGGGCTGGAACAGGCTGCCCAGAGAGGGGGTGGATGCCACATCCCTGGGGGTGTTCAAGGGCAGGTTGGGTGGGGCCCTGGGCAACCTTGTGTAGCTCCAGGCCTGGAGGTTGGTGTCCCTGCCTGTGGCAGGGGGGTTGGAGCTCTGTGATCCTTGGGGTCCCTTCCAACCCAGACCAGCCTGGGATTCTATGATTCGAGTGTTGAGTGGTGTTGGGCTGTGGTCTCTTACTCTGCCTTCCGCGCTGCTGTCTGGGTTCAGGCAGGTAACTTCCCCCTCTACTTGGTGTCAAACGAAAGCTGATGGGACTGACAGGAAAAGCACAGAGCTCCCTTGCTGTGTGTGGCAGTGCCATCACCAGGGGCTCAGCTCTCCAGTGGGACTCACCCCCATGGCTCTGTGCAGGAAGAACAAGAGGCTCCTGGGAGAAGCCCGCTCCTCCACAGCCACCACCCTGACATCCCTGCTGCCAGCCCCAGCATCCAGAGCAGAACAGGGGATGTGGAGGTGTTTGACATTTGAAGGTCGGTTGTGCTCAAAGCCAGAGGTCTGTGTGTCCTCCCTGTTCGCAGCTAATTATGGCAGGGATTAGGCTGGGCTGGAGTAAAGTCCTTCCCCATGTTGTTAATGATGAGAATTAAATGGTTCTGACTCTGAAACCAAACCTCAGACCCCAGCACTCCCAAACCTCAGGGAAACCAGGATCTGAAACTTGGCTCCAAGCCTCCAGTGTGTGTCTAATTAAGGCTGAAATAATCAAAACAATGGGCATTCCCACTCCTTCCCAAGGCTGTTTGTGCCCAGCCTTCACTGGGCTGCATCCTGGCTGGGTACTGCTCTGTGCTGCTCACTGGAACTGGGCATGTGAACGCCTTGACTGCTGTGTGGGACAGGGCTGAAACACTGTGGGTTTCAGGAAAATTGAGAAGAAATGCAATCCTGTGTGTATTTTAGTCCATAGAAGGGGTTTTTGCCAATAAAAAAGTCCTAAAAATGGGACCTAAACAAGCTGACAGAGCTTGAAAGAAATTTGTCTCCCTGCCAATCCCCTCCTGCTCCTGTCCCAGACCCTGGGCTGTCACAGCTCTGTGGGGCACTGGTGCCTGTTCTTGCTGCAGGCAGCCAGTGCCCAGGTTGGGCTGCAGGTCCCCATGTGCTCCTGTCCCCAGCAGCTCCCCGTGGGGCGCTGGGATGTGCTGTGGGCTTCAGCATCTTCCTGCCTCCTGCCCTGTCACAGCAGCTCCCACCGGAGCAGCAGCGTTTCCCCACGTCCCTGGGTGTTGCCAGCACGTTCCCAAGGTGCTGCATGGCTCTGTGATTCCCCAGGAGAGGCTGTGCCTGGGGCACCAGTGTGGTCCAGGGAGGGGCTGTTGGGTCTGGGCACTTAGTGCTTTATTTTAACTTCTGTTAGGGCTGCAGAGAGGGGAGAGAGGAGAAGAAAGGCTAAGAGGAGAAGTGATGGAAATCTCAGCTGGCTGTAGGAGAGATGGAGAAGCAGATTGTAGTGTAGAAGTCTTTGATTGACCACAGTACCATTTTGTGGCTTTTTCTCCCTCTCTCTGGATAAAGCTGCACTGTGACATCCATGCCATTAAATAGGCCATGTTCAAAAGAGAAAATTGCTGCTATTTTCCCCCTTTACTTTGCTGCCATAAAAAATTGATCCCACATAGCATCCTTATTTCAAAGACTGCTTAAAAAAAAAAAAAATTCCCATTTTGGTTTCTGACAGCTGCATAAAGCATGTTTTAAATAAAAGGGACGTGAAATGTAAAAAATAAAAAATAAAAAAAACAAAAAAAAAGCCCAAAACAACTCAACCCTCCCTGTCCCCTCAAGTTTTTGCTCCAGAAAGATGCCCTTATTTTGAGAAGTGGGTGGGAAGAAAGAGCACCACTGTGCCACTGTGAGAAGGGATTTGTTTCTCTCTTTTCTTGCTGCTGGTGATGGAGAGGCTGAGGGAGCTGGGCTGGGTCAGCCTGGAGAAGAGAAGGCTGTGGGGGGACCTCATTGCAGCCTCCCAGTCCCTGAAGGGAGCAGAGGAACAGGAGGGGAATCAGCTTGTTAAAGGGTAGATAATGGCAGGACAAGGGGGATGGAATAAAGCTAAAGGAGGGAAGGTTTAAATTGAGTATTAGGGGGAAGTTCTTTCCAATGAGAGTGGTGAGGGGCTGGAACAGGCTGCCCAGAGAGGGGGTGGGTGCCCCATCCCTGGGGGTGTTCAAGGCCAGGTCGGATGGGGCCCTGGGCAACCTTGTGTAGCTCCAGGCCTGGAGGTTGGTGTCCCTGCCTGTGGCAGGGGGGTTGGAGCTCTGTGATCCTTGGGGTCCCTTCCAACCCAGACCAGCCTGGGATTCTATGATTCTGTGATTAAGCTGGTAGCTGGACAGCAGCTGGAGCAGTCAACCCTCTTGCTCAGCTGGACTCTCTTCAGGAGCAGAGTGCTTTTAAGGATTGATGGCCAAGAGCTTTGCCAGGAGGTGGGAAGGCAGCAGGCTGGGGAGATGGGGTCTGCTGGGGCACTTGGGGTCAACAGGCTGAGGTATGCAGGGGAGAAATGGGGTGTCTGAGCCACATCCTCCTGACTACACCACTGGTCCCCACGTCTTGTGCTTGCTCATCCTCTGTGGAGTAGGACCTCTCTCTGGCCCAGCAGGGTGGCACCCTGGGAAGGTGATGGGCAGGAGGAGGGCAAGAGAAAGGAGTAGGAAGCCCAAAAGGGGATTTTAATGATAGGAGGTCATAGCAGGTCCCTATGGAGGGAGGGGATGGAACAAGGTAAGGGGAGGACTTGGGCAGCTTTAAGTCAGAGGTGATGGAGCACGTGAGAGGGATGGAGTGGCATGGGATGAAGGCAGTGTGGACCTGGCAGAAGGGGGCTGCAGAGAGAAGGGTGACAGGCAGTCAGGCCCACTCTCACTGGAGGAGCTAATGGTTCTGATAAGAATCATCCCATTTAAACAAGATGCTCTTGAGAAAAGAAGATTAAGCAGAGGGGAGTGTTGACAAAGCGCCAAGCAGGGCTGCCAGGACTCCAGCCAGCAGCAAGCTGCTGCTCCCTCTCTCTTCACCTGCTCTGCAGCTCCTCCCTCCCTGCTCTCTGCCTGGTTAAGGACCAGTCTGCCACAGCCACGGGCACAGCCTGGCCACTGGTGCCTGTCCCACTGCAGAGGTGGGTGCCCTGCTGGTGGTGGGATGAGGCTTGGTAGAGCACTGGAGAGGGAAGGTGACAGCACGGGGAACTGTTTGAGCTGCACAGGTTGTAAATGGTACCACCAGAAGCAAAGCCCTGCCTGTTCCCTCTGAACGAGCAGGGCATCAGTGGGGCTATTGGACCTGCCACAGGGCATCAGTGGGGCTACTAGACATGCCACAGGGCATCAGTGGGGCTATTGGACCTGCTACGGGGCCATCAGTGGGGCTGTTGGCCGTGCCACCAGATCCTCCCCGTGTCTCCTCCCTACTCTCATTGACATCTGTTTGCCTTTTGTGTCCAGCAGGTCCCTGAGTTATGAGGCTCTTTCCTCCACCAGTATCTTAGGGAGGCAAGGAAGGAGTTAGATGAGGTCTCCATAAATAGCTCTGCCATTAAAAGCCCTCAGCTTCTGTTTTAATGGGAGCAGGATTAGCTGCCTGCAGAAGTGTAGGCTTAAGGCTCGGTGGTAGGCTTTGCCCTGGTAATATGTCTCTATTTTCTCAGTCTTGATTTCTCCAGCCTGGCTGGCTCTGAGCACAATAAATTTTGCTCTTCTTTACACCTCAGCTGATAACTTATTCTTTGGAGCCTGTGTCCTTGGCTGGCCAGAGACCCTTCAAAGCTAAATTTTGTGCTTGTCTACACTGAAACCAATGAGGTACTTACAGAAAGGACTGGGATGTGTGTAACTATTAGAGCTGAAGGATGTTACTGGTGCAGCTCTCCAGCCTCCAAATTAATCTTAGTTTTGATAAGATTAATCTTCGTTTTGATAATGGCCTGCCCACAGAATGGGGTGTGCTAGGCAAATCTCCACATGTGCTGTGGAGGTAGAGGAGGGTCAGGCTGTCACCAAGGAGCCCCACAACCTTGAAGACTGGGCAGAAGTGAAGCAGCTGGGGTGGCAGGATGGTGCAGCACTGAAGGGTGACACAGCACATGGGTGAGCACAAGAACTCCTTCAGTGAGCTGAAGATGGACCAGGGGGAAAGTCTGAGCTGTGACTGTTGGCTGTAGGGTGAACTGCTGACATGATGCTCCAGGGGAGCCCTGCACAGCCAGACAGGGAGTCAAAATGCCACTGCAAAGGGCTCTGGTGGACTGTGGCTTACAGTATAAATGTGCCATCAGCAGCACACTGGCCTGGGAGCCCTGGCAGCCTAGGAGCACCCACCTTCCTCTTCAGCCAACCCTGAGATGGGGTGACAGCCTCCAGGGATGGGAGAGGCAGGAGTTGAGGGAAGCAGAGGCCATCAGCCAGCCTGTATTCATGCAGCTTCATTAGTGCTTCCCACAGGGTTCCTGTGAAGTGGGTGCCTGTGGCTGGTGACCATGGGGCACCTCCCAGGCCACCACACCTCCAGCCACCACGAGCAGAGCCAGTGTCTGATGCTGCAACATGCCAATGTGGCCAGACCACCACTGCTTTGGGTTGGGTTTAATTTGTTGGGGGGGGTTCAGTGCCATATAAACCCAGCATGGCTTTAAGGCCAGGCATGTGTAGGGGGATTTGCTGATGGCTCATCTTTCTAGCAGGCTTTTTCAGCTGAATGTCAGTTTATTGCTTTTGCAAATTGTCTTGTGCCTACACAGAACCGGCTGCCTCAGCAGAGGGCTTTGCCAACAATGTGCTCTATAAAAGGGTTATTAGGATAACAAGAAAGAAAACAGAAACCTTTGCAGAATCATAACAGTAGAGCGTAGCCCTCCCCCTCCCCTCTCCCAGTTTATTACCCTCAAGTGCTTCGGAGTTGGACTTGAAACCATCGGGCTGCTGAATATAAACAGCAAGGTTAAAGTACCCTAGACAGGAGCTAACTCTCTGGCAATTATCTGGTCAATGGCAGAGCACCACTCTGCAGCTCAGCATAAACATCATCAGGAAAATATGCACAGTTTGCAAATTAAAATGCAATTGCTTTGGCTTGGCCCAAGCCAGGAGCCTTCTGGTGTGATGAGGGTCTCGCTGGGGGAGATGGGCAGAGCATCCTTGAGGCCTCTGACATCAATCCTTCGTCACAGGAGCCTGTTGCTGGGTGTTTCCCTTTTATCTGTAGTATTTTTGTACCCATCTGGGGTGTGTGTGTGTGTTTGTGTGTGTGTGTGCTTTATCAGGTGGTTTTGTTTTCCAAACAAGCACAGATTTCGCCACTAACAGGAGGGAGAGGAAAATAAGGCAAGAAAAAGCCAAGCTAGTCCTATGTGGTACTTCTGAAATGCTGCTGTGTGGTTTTGAAGCTTTATGGAGAAGGAGACCTGAAGTGCAGTGTACTGGTTGACAACGCTGTAGGTTTACCTTGTTTGTTGGTTTTCAAACTTTTGGGGTGAACTTCTAGGAAAAGGGCATCGTTCCTGGGGCTGCTCTTCTCCTCTCAGCATGTTCTGCTGTGCCTTACAGCGTGCACTGCAAGAGGGGACCTCTTGCCTCCTGCTGGAAGCCAGTGGGGACAGGTAGAGATGTAGAGACTTGAGGAAGGTCACAGAAAGCCCGAGCAGAGCTCATGTCTGTGAGTCCCAGAGTACCAAAGGACAAACCTCAGCTGCCTTTCTGTTGCCTGTGTTCCCTGGGGCTCGAGAGGCTTCACGGTTAATTCTGGGCTGTGTGCTTAAGTGCTGAGCTCAGGCTTGCAGAGGTGAGCTGAGGAGCTTTTCATGATCTGGAAGGGATTTGCATGAGCACAGGTTGTGCAGGTGGACCTAGAGACATGTGGGGTAGTTTGACCTGTGGAACACCACCATAACCAGTTGCCCTCAGGGTTCCCAGTGGTTATGTATGCTCTGCCAGTCTGCTTTCATTTAAAGCCAGGCCTGTTGGTGGAAAGACAGTGGGGTTGTCACCTCCTTGGCCATCACTTCCCCTCACTGTAGGGCAGCCTGAGCTGTCTGAAGCAGAAGTGCTCCCATCCTGGCAGAGACAGGGCACCATCTTATGCTAACTTCTGCTGGTTCCTGCTTTCCTGGCCCATTGCTTGGGCTCAGCTCAGCTCCATCTCTCACTGTCCCCATTCACTGAGCTGCTTCTCTTCTTCCTTTGCTCCTCCCCTGGCCTTTCTGCCAAGGCCAGGAGAAGCCCTGTCACACTCTGAGCGGGAGGCAGAGCCAGCGTGGGGCTCCTGTGCCAGGGACCCAGCGTCAGTGAGTGGAGGGGACGATGGGTCTGAGCAGGCAGGGTGCCTTGTCCTGGGTGCTGCTAGTGTCTGGCACGTGTCCCTGCTCCAGTGGTGCCTGTCATCCCCGGGGCTGGAGCTTAGTTCCCTTCCCAGCACATTTTCCTGGCACAGCTTGAACAACGGCCTCCTGAAATGGGAAGCAGCACCACGTCCCCGTCTTCTCAGGAGCCTGCAAAGGCCACCTCCTGTCATCTCTGATATCCTGTTCCCATAGCAATGACTTCTCTCTCCACTGCTCGTGGCCAGTGAAACGCATGATGAGGCTCTGGCGTTGTCCTTGATGCTGCTGGGCTGTGACAGGCAGGGCAGGGATGGCAGCGCCGGCCGCTCTCCGACATCCTTTGCAGGATCAGCCTCCAGGAGGGCTCTGGAGGTGGGAACATCCATGGGAGCATTTCTGTTTGAGATGACAAATAACCTGGCAGCCAGTACACGGGTAGGTGTCGGTGGGAAGAAGCCACGCTCGGTCCCCAGGGCTGAGCTGCCAGGAGCTCCTAGGGCTCCTTGCTCCAGACCTCTGCTCCAGCAGGCAGGACCACGCCTGTGGTGACAGTCCCTTGGGTGTTGGGACTGATGGCAGCACCTTCCCAGCACCTTCCCAGCAAGCTCAGCTGCAGAAGGGACTCCGCAGAGGTGTCTCCTCGGTGGGGGCAGAGCTTCCAGAGGGGGCACCTCCCCCAGGTGCATTTCTTGCTGCATAGTTTCTCTGTGCTGGTCAGTGTTCCTCCTTCTTCTGGTTAGTGTTTTGAAGTGGAGAAGATGACCTGGTGCCTTTGGGCCAGTACAGGGGGTGTTTCTTTAACTACAGGGGGTGTTTTTTTAACTGTCAGGTCCCTGACATCAGGCTGGGGTGAACTGCTCAGGAGTGGAGTTGCTGGGGGGGTGTCTGTCTCTGCCAGCAGCGAGCCCCCTGCTCCCCAGCTGCACATCCCCACCAATGACCCCTCTGTGCTGCCCCCTGTCACCTACACCGTGTTTCCCACACAAGGTGGCACCAGGCAGGGATAAGCAGCTTGGCTCTACTTAAGCTGGGAATCAATAGGGGGTTAATTTGTATTAAGAGGAACATGCACCACAAAGGCAGGGTTCACCCTTCCAGAGGTGGGGGAAGCCTCAGACAGGACACAGGCAGGAACCTGGCACATGCTCCATACATGTCACCCTTGAGGTCTTGGCTGCAAGTGGCCACCAGAAGCTAACAAGAGGGACCCAGGGTGTCTCAGGAGGGTGGTGGGGAGCCAGGAGCAGTGCCAGCATGGGGTTCCTGCTGCTCACTGGGGCACAGGGAGATGGCAGGTCTCCCCTTCCCGTTTTTGTCTGCAAGGGCTTTTAGAGTGATTCCTTCCATCTGCTATGGGTGTTCCCACAGACACCAGCACTCCTCCATCAAGTGCCGTTGTGGTGGCTCCTGCTCCTCTTCTGCCAAGGGAGATGGCTCCACCAAGCCTGGATGTTGTGCCTGGAGAGCAGGGTCACCACGCCAGCACCTGGTGGGACTTGGAGCTCTGACCTGCTCCTCTGCAGATGAGTTTGGAGATGGAGCTTTCTTGCTTTCCCTCTCCTAAAGCTGAAAAGTGACGCTGAGAGAGGCCGTCACCCATCAGGCCTGGCTCTGGCACCTGCACCTGTGACCTGGGGTAGCCAGCAGGGACAGGGAGGGGACTGTCCCTCTCTGCTCTGCCCTTGTGAGGCCCCAGCTGGAGTCCTGTGTCCAGAGCTGGGGCCCCAGTACAAGAAAGATGTGGGACTGTTGGAGAGGGGTCAGAGGAGCCACAAAGATGATCAGAGGGCTGGAGCAGCTCCCCTACGGAGAGAGGCTGAGGGAGCTGGGCTGGGTCAGCCTGGAGAAGAGAAGGCTGTGGGGGGACCTCATTGCAGCCTCCCAGTGCCTGAAGGGAGCAGAGGAACAGGAGGGGAATCAGCTTGTTAAAGGGTAGAGAATGGCAGGACAAGGGGGATGGATTAAAGCTAAAGGAAGGAAGGTTTAAATTGGGCATTAGGGGGAAGTTCTTTCCAGAGAGAGTGGTGAGGGGCTGGAACAGGCTGCCCAGAGAGGGGGTGGGTGCCCCATCCCTGGGGGTGTTCAAGGCCAGGTTGGTTTGGGCCCTGGGCAACCTTGTGTAGCTCCAGGCCTGGAGGTTGGTGTCCCTGCCTGTGGCAGGGGGTTGGAGCTCTGTGATCCTTGGGGTCCCTTCCAACCCAGACCAGCCTGGGATTCTATGATCCCACGGGGCCATGTGTGCCCTGAAGCTGTCCCAGCTCAGCAGGCAGCTGGGAGACAGGGACTCTGTGTGTCCAGCCTCCAGGATGGAGACAGGACCGAGGTGCTGAGGCGTTGCCTCCAGAGCAGCTGCTGGTGTAGGTGAGGCAGCGAGAGGTGCAGGAAAGCCTGGTATTTAGGGTTATTATACCCAAAGCTGTAGTGAATTTGGAAAAGACAATACCATGATGGGATTTTTTTCTTTCCAATGTGTTCTGTGCTGATTCTGCATGTGCCGAGCAGGGCCTGGAACCAGGCGGGTGCTGCTCCCCACTCCTGTTCCATCTTGGTTGACTTTCTGGGGAAAGAACAGGGAAGAAAAATGTTACTGACTTTTCTCTGAAAAACTGATACGTTTCCTGTAGCTCTAACCTCAGAGCTGACCTTTCACTCCATGTTTGTTGGAGGGAATTGGGTATGTTGGGTACCTTGGAGCAATAATTCTTCCCTCCCCTGGCTTCCTCCTTTTGCACGTGCTGGTTCTGCTCACTGTTGTTCCCATACCTTCTCTCCAGCAGTGTTCCCAACCACGATGCTTGGAGCTGCATTTTCAGATGTTAGAGAAAAATTTTTCCCTGAAAGAGTTGTCAGGGTCTGGAACAGGCTGCCCAGGGAGGGGCTGAGTCACCTTCCCTGGGTGTGTTTAAAAAAGGGTAGATGAGGTGCTCAGGGATGTGGTTTAGCTTAGGATGGGAATGGTTGGACTTGAGGATCTTCAAGGCCTTTTCCTACCTTGTGATTCTGTGGTTCTGTGATTTGGAAAGAAAGCAGAACAGGAGGGGCAAACGAGTGAGATCAGTGGTGAAGTTCAGGTTATCCAAGGTGTGAGCTCAGGTTATCCAAGGTTTGATGCTCAAACCACAGGCCTGGCACAGAACCTGCTCCTGCCTGAGCTCTCTCCCCCCCCCCCCCGCCATAGCGTCATACATACATTGTCTGCTGGGGAAATGCTCTGTTTTAGGAAGCAGCTAGAGATCTTTACAACAAATTACTTAAAAATTGATAGCCTTGCTGCTGAAGGGTCTGCCTGCCCAGAGGCAGTGAGCTCCAGGAGAAGGCACCTCAGCACTCTGCTCCTACAGCTTCCGCCTCGGCGCCGTCCTGCTTGACAACAGGTTACCCCAGGAGAAATGCTAACACCCTCCTGTTCCAGTTTATGAGGTAGCAATCAGATCAGGTCAGGTTTATGATCCACCTAGCTTATTACTGTCTCCATTAGTAGCTGCTAGCAGATGTTGGGGGAGAAGGATTATTGCTCTCGCAATGCATACTTAGCTGGCAGATTATTGAAATTTCTTTCTAATCCTAAGCAGTTACTTGGGAGGTATAAACCCTGGAGTGATAGCACTTCTATTCCTCCTGGCTTTGATCTTGACTACAGGACCGATGATGCTCTGATTAATCCGATTTTTGTTCCGTAAAGAAAACGATCCTGTCCCCACCGTCTTGAGGCATTGAGTTCCACAGGGAACTGTGCTCCTCAGCATCAAATCTGAATGTTTCAATAATCGAGCTCAGAGGTGCCTTCTCTCTTATTTAGGGGGTTATATAGAATCATAGAATCATAGAATCCCAGGGGTTGGTAGGGACCTCGAGAGCTCATCAGGTCCAACCCCCTGCAAAAGGAGCTCCCCACACAGAGAGGCATCCAGACAGGTCTCCAGAGATGGAGACTCCACACCCCCTGGGCAGCCTGTCCCAGGGCTCCCTCACACCCTCACTGGGGAAAAGTTCTTCCCCATGTTGCTGTGGAACTTCCTGTGCTCCAACTTGCAGCCATTGCCCCTTGTCCTGTCTCCACAGACACTGAAAATCTCTGTGTCCTTTGAAATTCATTCCTTTAAGTGAATCAGATCCCCTGAATGTTTTCAGTCTGTGGCTGCCCAGGTTCCTCCCGTGCTCACAGCAGCTGTGTGGCTCACCCCTGCCCCGCACCTGCCTCTTCCCACTGCTGGGCACGGCAGAACCACACACAGTGTCACAGCTGAGGGACCCACTGATTTATAGACCTGCTTGCTAATATGACAGTTTTATTTACCACTCGCTTCTGAGCACAAACTAGTGTCTTTGGACCATCACTTCTACTGAGATGTTTGTGCTCTGGGGTGCCTCCATCTCTTCCTTGAGCAGTTGGGGTTCATTTGGAGCCGCATCAGCACGTGTGATGGGTCCTACTTGTTGCCCAGAAGTGGTGCCTTGGATGTGCTTGCCCTGATTCTCATCTGTTGATGTGCTGTTTGATTCCTTGAATGAGTTGACACTTTCCAAAACTGCCCAAAACACCTGTGTGTCCAGCCTCATCTGATGGTTTTCCCCTCCACAGAGGGTCATCATCTTCTCACTCCGTACGTATTCCCACTTAGGATGCTCCACTATTCCCTCCTACAGCCAGGATTTGTGATGCCTTGGCATTGGAAGACATCCTTCTCCTTCATCCTGTGCTCTTTCCCACCCTCTTGCATCTCTCCTTCCCTGGTGTCACTGAGATGTGTTGCTTTGAGATTTCCTTGCTTTCCCAGAGGCAAGGAGGCCCCAGAGGCTGAGCAGTGAGGCACTTTCAGAAGTCCTTGGTAGCAAGGCTTGGCTGCAGGTTTTCTCAAGTCAAATCTCCATCCTCCCCTGCACTTGTTGTTTTTTCCCTTTCCTTCCACTTCAACAATAAAAAAATAGGATGTGATGGGTTGAAATGGATGGCAGTGGTTCTGCTAGACTGCAGCAAGGCATGGCCCAACGCTGCCAAGGTGCTTTAAGGGAAGACAGATGCTGATCTCATAGTGCCTTGTGACAGATGGGGTGGCCTGGCTCCCTCCCCAGCACTGGCCAGTGCTAGCTCGGGGTCTGGTGCCTGGCAGTGTGCTTAGAGGGGTGCAAAATGAAAGACAGACAGAAGAACAGAAAGCAGGGGTGGGAAGCAAGGACCTGTTTCTAGGTATTACAAGGAGAGGTTGGTATTTCTCTGGAGAGGATGGAGGTAAAACATGGTAACAGCTTTCCAACGCACAGAAAGTGGCTGATGCTGGGGAGGGAGGCAGTAACAAACCCCTCCTCCTGCCCCACCCCTGCAGAACTCTTAAACCCTTTGGTGTTTTCCCTTGCCTTCATCCCTTTGTGGCTGCTTCCCTCTGCTGCTGCGTAGCCCGAGCCAGGGGGTTGGGGGTGTTACCTCTGCCCTTGCCATTCCTCATTGCTCTGAAGCCCTCATCTGCAGGAGCCTGTGATGCACTTTGGATCTCTGCTCAGAGATCCTAAAGGTTTAGAGATTCACCCACAAGGTTGCCTTGTATTTATCCCATATCTCACGATTTTGAGGGTCATCTTCCAGCCTGATGAGAGGAGCACGAGGGGTGGGATCAGCAGGTGCCTGTACCGTGGCGCTGGCGGCAGCCTGGCATCGGCAGGGTTTGCTGCCTCTTGTGAGGCTCTGGGTTTCAGTGCTGGTCACACCAAGGTGCTGCCATCTAAAGCCAGAGAAGCCTCTGAGGCCCAACAGCCTGACAGCAGCAACCGCTCAATGGCAGGCTTCAGCCCTGAAGTGGGACACACACGTGTCCTTATGGAGAGTGTTGAATCAGCACCTCCACACCTCTCACCCCGCTGTATCAATTTGGGAAGCTGGTGATATCTCGAGCTAGAGATTTCTTCTGGCTCCAGCACTTCAGATGCTCGTGCCCTGAATGATAAACCACTGAGCAGCCCCTGCAGCCAGTTCAGCAGGGACAGCAGTAGGACACAGTATGTGTGATGGTCGGATAGGATCTGTACCCTTTCCTTTTGCTCCAGCACCTGCCCAGCTCAGCCTGCAGCAGGGACACATCTTCCCAGCACTTATTTATATATTTTTCCTCTGAGAAATCAATTCCATTCCCCAAACAATAGCCAAGGCCTTGAGGAGATATTGATCTGTGACAGAG
Source organism: Gallinula chloropus (assembly GCF_964237585.1). Classification (NCBI taxonomy): domain Eukaryota; kingdom Metazoa; phylum Chordata; class Aves; order Gruiformes; family Rallidae; genus Gallinula; species Gallinula chloropus. The sequence goes on from NC_140097.1 coordinate 20,910,812, forward strand.
CCGGAGAGGGGAGCATTTGTGACACAGAGATGCTCTTTTGTAAGGAAAAGATAATTGCCAGATCATGGGGACACTTGCTGAATAGGATGACATTAAATAGGCATCAGGGTGAAGGGCACTGGGGCTTCGGAGTGAAGCGTCAGAATCATGCTGTCCTCCCCCGCAGCTCCAGTCCCTCCTCCCTGCTTCCCTCCAGCCCCTCCTTTTGCTCAACCCACCCACCCCACTCAGCTCCTACCAGTTTCATCCTCAGTCCCCTCTGCATGCTTCCCAGTTGTCCTGTCTGCCCCCCAGTGATGCTGCCCCAGAGGCAGCCCCTCCTCGCCGGGAGAGGATCCATCCCTCACCAGGGACGTGCCCAGAGCTGGCCAGCTGCCCGCCCCAAAACTCGAACCTCGGCCCCCACCATGCAGCATCTCCCTCCAATTCTGCTTCTGGAAGGCCAGCAGGTCGAAGGAGGTGATCCTCCCTTCCCCTCTGCTCTGCCCTGGTAAGGCCCCACCTGGAGTGTTGGGTCCAGTTCTGGGCTCCCTGGGATAAAAAAGACAGGGATCTCCTGGAGAGAGTCCAGATGAGGCTACGGAGATGATGAAGGGCCTGGAGCATCTCCCCTGTGAGGAAAGGCTGAGGGAGCTGGGGCTGTTCAGCCTGGAGAGAAGAAGACTAAGGGGGGACCTTATGAATGTTTATCAATATCTGAAGGATGGGATGCAGGGGGAATGGGCAGCCCCTTTTCAGTGTCTGTGGAGACAGGACAAGGGGCAATGGCTGCAAGTTGGAGCACAGGAAGTTCCACAGCAAGATGGGGAAGAACTTTTCCCCAGTGAGGGTGAGGGAGCCCTGGGACAGGCTGCCCAGGGGGTGTGGAGTCTCCATCTCTGGAGAGATTCCAGCCCCGTCTGGACGCCGCCCTGTGCAATATGAGCTGGGGAGCTGCTATGGCAGGGGGTTGGACCCCATGGGCTCTCCAGGTCCCTTCCAACCCCTATGGTTCTGTGATTCTGTGATCTTGCTGGTACTCCTCACCATCACCGGGTGAGAGCCTGACAAACCATTCAAAAACCAACAGAATAGGGAACCTTGTGCCTTTAAAATAAAAAATAATAATAATATAAAAAAATCCCATTACCATTATTGAATAAAATACAATTTAGGAAAAAAAACCCTCTTTTAAATACTGTTGCTGCATTTCCAGCTGTTAAAATCTTCTGTATTTAGTTATCATAATAACAAAGTGCCGCGGCTGATTTGAGCAGCGGGGAGGCAGCACCATTCAGGAGGGTTTTAAACGGTTGGGTTTTCTTCCTCGCAGTGGTGCTCTCTCGCCAATTAAAAGTCCCTTTTGTTGCCTTGGACCCTCTAGCCTGGGTGGTGGAGGTGGCACCCGTGCTTTGGCTGAGGGCCCTGCCAGCGCTTAGCAACACGGCGGTGCCACAGGGCGGTGGCAGGATGCTGGGGAGGTGAGCAGGATGCTGGGGAGCTGAGCAGGATGCTGGGGAGGTGAGCGTCGTGGGTGTCTCAGAAAGCAGAGCAGAGAAGCTCTGCTGCTCCTCTGGGGAGGTGCCACGCCGCAGAGTTCAGAGGGAAAAGGAAGACAGGGTGAATGAGACCTGGGCTGCTGCTGCAGGGGGGGCATGGCCATCTGGGGAAGTCTTCTCAGGCTCAGCCCTTGGATCAAGCTGGAGGAGGTGGGCATGGCTGTGGCCGGGTCTGGCAAGGCAGGAGGGGTCGTGCTGCGTCGTTGCTTTCACCATGCAGGCCCACAGCCTGACTGCAGCCACCCCTGCACAGAGGCGTTAGAGCAAGGCAGAAGGTGGAGGGAGCAGGTGCACAGGGTGGGATCCCTGTGCTCGCTGTTGGAGCGGGATTAATCGTGTTACAAAGGGTGTGCAAAGCCACCTAGCTTACTCCTGCCCTGAGGAACAAAAGGTCCTTGTTGTGCATGGCCGTGGGGATGCTGCCAGGCTCCATCACACATGACTCAGCTTCACCCCAAGTCAAGGGCAGCTCGGTCAAGGAATCGGTGGTTCCTGTAGGTGAGGTGACAGCTGAGCACTCGGTGTCCTCACCCTGAGTTGCTGGGGGTAGAGGAGAGGGCAGAGACGCCGGGTGCGGGAGGCTGCTGCAGGGCTGGGGTTGCCAAAGAGGCAGGAGCAAGCTGAGGACAAGGCTGTGGCCAATCTCCTTCTGGTAGAAAAATGCTATTTTAGTACTGTCTGCCCAAGGTGGGGGCTGGCAGGGGTGTGAAGAAGAGTGCACAGACTCTGGAGAGCAGCTCCAGCGGCTGGGTGGGTGGAGGTAGCCTCCTGCTGAGCACTGAAGGAGCCCAGTGGGAAGCACCTGTGGCACACGAGTGCCCATGGGACAGCTGAGACAGGTAGGGCCCTGGGGTGAGAGGTGAGAAGATGCAGGGTCCAAGTGACACCAAGCTCACCACGCTGCCAGCTGAGCGGTGGGCAGGGCTGGCAGTCACCTGGCCTCTCAACCACAGCATTTTTGATGCCAGGCCCCAGGGAGAGGCCAGGTTGGATGGGGCCCTGGGCAACCTTGTGTAGCTCCAGGCCTGGAGGTTGGTGTCCCTGCCTGTGGCAGGGGGGTTGGAGCTCTGTGATCCTTGGGGTCCCTTCCAACCCAGACCAGTCTGGGATTCTATGATTCCATGAAAGCTGCTAAAGAGGAGTAGCCATGTTGTCCCCGGGCCCCTGACGCAGCAGCATGTTCCCCAAAAGGTTACCTCCAACCAGCGGCGCATTGTGGGTAATGAGATGCAAATTGATAGCGAGACAATAAGGCTGTCGTGTGAGCCCTTCCGACGGGGGCCAGTGTTTCAAAGTCAGCCTGATTGCCTCGCTGGCAATTTGCATAGCATTAACCAGAGAGATTTTCTTTTTAAACTTGAACTTAGTGGGGTTTTTTTTTATTCCAGAGGTCACCTCAAACTAATTACAGCTCCGGCACCGCTGTACAAAGAGGGCTCTGCTGCGGCGGCGGCGGCGGCGGGGTTGGGCTTCGCTGGCACGGGGAGGGAGCAGGGAGGCCTCGTCCACGTGAACTCGGGAGGGTTTTGGAGCACGCACGCGCCAACACAGCTTCCTGAGAGCCCCACTGGGTGCATGTGGGGGTTGAGCACTGCTCCTGCCTTGGGAGGCAACTGCAGCAGGACTCCAGGCCCAGCAGAGGGGAGGGCTCCATCCCCTCTTGTTAGCTCCAGCGCAGGCACAACCTTCTCCTGGGTCTCACCAGCTTTGCTGGGCTGGAAGGAGATGGGGTGACACTACTGCCTGCTTGGGGTGCCACATCAAAGAGAGCTGTAAAAGCCAGGCTTTGGGGTGTTCGTGCCTTTTCCTTCACCACAGTTTGGTTCAAGAAGGGATTTCAGGCCCCACCTGGAGTGTTGTGTCCAGTTCTGGGCTCCCTGGGATAAAAAAGACAGGGATCTCCTGGAGAGAGTCCAGAGGAGGCTACAGAGATGATGAAGGGCCTGGAGCATCTCCCCTGTGAGGAAAGACTGAGTGAGCTGGGGCTGTTCAGCCTGGAGAGAGGAAGACTAAGGGGGGACCTTATGAATGTTTATCAATATCTGAAGGATGGGATGCAGGGGGAATGGGCAGCCCCTTTTCAGTGTCTGTGGAGACAGGACAAGGGGCAATGGCTGCAAGTTGGAGCAGAGGAAGTTCCACAGCAAGATGGGGAAGAACTTTTCCCCAGTGAGGGTGAGGGAGCCCTGGGCCAGGCTGCCCAGGGGGTGTGGAGTCTCCATCTCTGGAGAGATTCCAGCCCCGTCTGGACGCCGCCCTGTGCAATATGAGCTGGGGAGCTGCTTTGGCAGGGGGTTGGACCCCATGGGCTCTCCAGGTCCCTTCCAACCCCTGGGATTCTGTGATTCAAGGTGTTTCCTTTGAATTTAGTGTAAAAGCATTGGCAGACTTCAGACAAGGAGGTCTGCAAAGAAGTGGCATCAGGATGCTGGGGAGTGTTGTTGTGGCTACCCTGCTCTAACCTGCACCGTTGACTTTTACAGTTGAAGTCTTCGGGTTCAAACTGGGTTGTTGTCCACTTGGTGTTGCAGTTGGACTGATGATCACTGTAGGTCTCTTCCACCCACCTTCTCTACAGCTATCTCAGAGGAGGTTGTAGTGAGGTGGAGGTTGGTCTCTTTTCCCAAGTAACAAGAAGAAATGGTCTCAAGTTTTTCCAGGGGAGGTTTAGATTGCATGTTAGGAAACATTTCTTCACTGAAAGAGTGGTCAGGCACTGGACCAGGCTGCCCGCAGAGGTGGTGGAGTCACCATCCCTGGAGATGTTAAAGAAATGTGTAGATGTGGCACTTAGGGACGTGGTGGTGTTGGGTTAATGGTTGGACTTGATGATCTCAGGGGTCTTTTCCAACCTTAGAGATTCTCTATTTATTCTGTTCTGGTTTCTGGCAAGTCTACAGCTGATACAAACCTCTTAGTGTAGATCTTTGTTAACCCAGTTCTGTTCATCTGGGATGAGGAACAGGGCTTTTGCCAAACAGCTCTGAGAAAGTGTGGAGGGAGCTGGAGCCCCCATCTCTTCTTCAGAAAAGCAGCTCCACCCTGGCTCAGCTAAGCCGATGGAAATGTGTGGCCAGCCAGGGCTGTGATGGAGCACCTCTCATTACCCAGGCTCTGCTGAAGCCATGAAGCCTGTAGTCCACCTCAGCAGCCCTGGGTGGAGGTGGGAAGGCCCTTGCAGATGGTGTCTGTCTGCTGTGGGGCCTGGTGGTAGTGTTTGCCACCCATTGTGCAAATAGTCCCTGTGAGGAGACAAGTCCCTGCCCTGGGAGGCAGCGAGTCAGAGCAGTGGCAGGTTTGAAGAGCCAGCTGGACAGTTTTATCACCATTAATATCCCTGGTAGTGATGCAGGCCATGGCTATGATACAAATAATTAAATCTCACGCTTCACAGCGTCAGCTGGTCGCCTGCTGCAGGCAGGAGTGAATCTCCTGTGTGGAGTGTGCACAACTGATTACCTCTGGTAGAGGCATCTCCTTACATCGCCTTCCTCTGGCTTCTTCCTCAGTTTCCTTCCTCCCAGCTGCAGCACCAGGGCAGCCCCTGCTCCTCCTTCATAGAAGCCCAGGAAGAGAGTTGTCTTCCCAGGTCCCTTGGCCTGGGTGGAGGCAAGGCCAAACATGAGCCTTCCCCAAGCTGCCATCGACTGTCTGCCAAGCCATGTCACAGGCACCCTGGCCAGGTGATGCTGGGGACCCCACACTCAAACCCCTCTTGGTGCTCCCCTCTGCTGCTGTTGGAGGCTGGAGGTGCTTGGAGGAGCAACCTGGTCTGAGATGGCATCCCAACTCCGTTGCCTGGTCTGCAGGTCAGTCTGCCTGCCAGGGACATCCTCTGCTCTTGCCCTAGGGTCTCCAGGCTGTTTGCCTCCCAGCTTCTGGCAGTCCTCAGACCCTGAATCCTCAAGATCTTTCCCTCTGGGCTTCCATAAAGCACTTGTCCCCTGCTGAGCTGGTGGCCTCATCTCACAGTGTTCTTCAGCCTCCTCCTCACACAGAGAGGCTCCTCCTTCCAGGCTGACAGCAGCCAGATGCTCACACGTTGTCTCCTTTCTCCATGGCATCCTTCCACCCTGAGTTTTAGCGTATTATCTGAGAAGTTAGGCCCACCCTTGCACGTTTGTCAGCAGCTCAGACACCCTTGAAATCTTCTCCATTCCCTGGGTATGGGAACACGTCCTTCCCAGCAGCCTGGAAGGATGAAGATCAGCAGCACGATGACACCAGGTTATTGAGCAGCGCTGGCTTAGCAGGTTAGCGTGGCACTGTCCTTAGCTGGGGACAACTGAGCTGCTGCTGCTGTGGTTCTGTGTCTTGTCAAGGGAATGGTGGTGGGAAAACTGAGCAAAGAATATTTTTCTATTTTTCCTTTTTCTTTTTCTTTCTCTTTTTTTCTTTTTCTTCTTCTTTTTTTTTTTTTTTTTTTTTGCATTCCTAAAGATTGGGTATAATCAGAGCTAATCAGAAAATTATGAGCTGTCTGATTGCTGATTAGATTCCTAATGTTAATATAGTCAAGAAGCCTCTCTTAGCGTTGTATTTTAAGGGAAGTGTAAAAATAACGTCTTAGAAGGAGCAAGCCAGAGCTGCTGGAGCAGCAGGGAACCCAGTGCTGGCTTCAGGGAAGGAGAGCAGGGTTTCACCACTGGCAATAAATCCAGGCCAGGAGAGAGGGAAGGGACAGGATTCACCCAGACTGGAACCAGGAGGGCTGCAGAGCCTGTGAGGGAGAGCATAAAACCAGCCCTTCCCCACGGGTTGGTCCTGGCCCAGAACCAGGCCGGGGGATTTCCTGCAGGTCGCTTCCCTTCCCCACAATTCCAGTCTTCCCAGAAAATCCAGTTCATGCATCTCCAGGCACCGTGGCCACACCTCACCTGCTGCTGATGGCAGAAGGGAGCCTGGGGGGTGCCTAAAGCTGGTGAGCAGGACTGGGCTGTCTGAACCCCTGAGCAGCGGCCTGAAAGCCAGCTCGAGGCCCCTTCCAACCCCTATGATTCTGTGACCATGGAGGGAGGGGATGTTCAGCCGGTGTGGCACGCTCGGCTGGAGTGGCAGAGGTGCCAGCGTGGGAGCTGGGCTGGGCTTTCTGCTCCTTTCCCCTCAGAGCCTTCCAAGACCCCTGCGTTTGGGACGTTGGCTGCATCCAGGGTTTAGGCCTCAGCTCGCCCAGTCACGCTGCAGGATGGTCCCAGTGCTGTCTCAGCCAGGCAGCCTGTGCTGGGAGGGTGGTGTTGGCTGCTGTCACCCACTGGGAGCCAGGCAGAGCACTGGGATGGGATCAGCTGCCCCTGCTGCCTGCACTATCACTGCCTGCCACAGCTTGCTTTCCAAGACCAGGGATGTGCTGAGTGTTGCTCAGCACCATCCCTACTGCTCTTCTGTTTCCTGGTTTCACAGACACACCAAGCCATTAGGCCTGGCCACGTTTTTCAAAACTTAAAAGCAGGAAACCCAAACATTACCCCTCAGTGGGTGGGAGAGCTGGCAGGGCAGGGGCTGCAGAGCTGCCATGGCTGCAGCAGGGCATCCTGTGCGTGAGCTGCTGTCCTGCAGCCTGGGAGCGGAAAGGCTTTGCTGCCATGGGACAGGCACTTCTTGGGCAGGAGGAAACTTCAAAATAAAAATTTAAAAACCCAAACCTGAAAAGCTTTGCTGATGCTGGTGGAGCTGTGGGTTTGAGTGTGGGCAGCCCTCGCCTGAAAGGCGGGAGTGAGATGCTCTCTGGGGTGCTGGTGAACACAGAGAGGATGCTCTCATGGGTGCTAGTGGGAGCTGGGGGAAACCCTTGGCCTGTTGTGCTTGGCTGAGCCGTTGCAACCGCCTTTATCCTAGAATCACAGAATCACAGAGGTTGGAAGGGACCTCAAGAGATCATCACACCCTACCAAAGCAGCTCCCCAGCTCACATTGCAAAGGGCGGCATCCAGACGGGGCTGGAATCTCTCCAGAGATGGAGACTCCACACCCCCTGGGCAGCCTGTCCCAGGGCTCCCTCACCCTCACTGGGGAAAAGTTCTTCCCCATCTTGCTGTGGAACTTCCTGTGCTCCAACTTGCAGCCATCGCCCCTTGTCCTGTCCCCACAGACACTGAAAAGGGGCTGCCCGTTTCCCCCTGCATCCCACACTTCAGATATTGATAAACATTCATAAGGTCCCCCCTTAGTCTTCTTTTCTCCAGGCTGAACAGCCCCAGCTCACTCAGCCTTTCCTCACAGGGGAGATGCTCCAGGCCCTTCATCATCTCCGTAGCCTCCTCTGGACTCTCTCCAGGAGATCCCTGGCTTTGTTATCCCAGGGAGCCCAGAACTGGACACAACACTCCAGGTGGGGCCTGGCCAGGGCAGAGCAGAGGGGAAGGGAGGATCACCTCCTTCGACCTGCTGGCCTTCCAGAAGCAGAACTGGAGGGAGATGCTGCATGGTGGGGGCTGAGGTTCGAGTTTTTGCCTTTATTTCCTATTCCAACACCGAGCATCAGCCCATGGTGTCCCCAGCATGGGGCTGGTGCCTCACACTGCACAGTGCAGCTGCCAGCTCTTTCCACAACTCCCCCCTTCCCAGTCCCCGCCGGCGCGGTGATAACTCCCCAGCTGAATGGCAGGTATTATGCTCTGGCACACTAATGTTCCCATTAATAAGCTCCTTGCCATTCAGTGTGTGTTTTACTTTGATTCATCCCGATGGCAGTGCTATATAATGGACTATATACTGTAATTGTCCCCCATTGTCACCACTTAATAACTTAGTATGATGTTATCGCAGTAATTCCCATACTTTTTTGCAAACTTTGATGAATTATTTTGTTCTTAGTGAATTAAAAAATAAAATAGATATCAGGAACTGGTGAAAAGAGGCAGAAGTTAGACCGAAGTCTTGTCTAATTGCAGAGCAGGCTTCATAATACGAATGTCCATAGCTGGCATCCGGGCTGCTTTTGTTTCTTACCCTCCTGGAACAGGCCCCTGGGCCAGCTGGGAAGGAGCTGCTATTAAATATCATCTCTTTTTTAAAACATCTCGATCAGCAGGAGTTGGCTTGGCGCTCAGGCTCTTGCTTTGCTCACTCCTGACAAGTCTGACATCAAACAGGGCAGATGGGACTTTTTGGGGTTTTTTTGGAGGGGATCCTCCCCCTCTGCTCTGACCTGGTCAGGCCCCACCTGGGGTGTTGTGTCAGCCTGGAGAGAAGACTAAGGGGGGACCTTATGAATGTTTATCAATATCTGAAGGATGGGATGCAGGGGGAATGGGCAGCCCCTTTTCAGTGTCTGTGGGGACAGGACAAGGGGCAATGGCTGCAAGTTGGAGCACAGGAAGTTCCACAGCAACATGGGGAAGAACTTTTCCCCAGTGAGGGTGAGGGAGCCCTGGGACAGGCTGCCCAGGGGGTGTGGAGTCTCCATCTCTGGAGAGATTCCAGCCCCGTCTGGACACCACCCTGTGCAATATGAGCTGGGGAGCTGCTTTGGCAGGGGGTTGGACCCCATGGGCTCTGGGGGTCCCTTCCCACCCCTGGGATCCTGGGATTCTGTGACTTAATGTTGGTGTCCACGGGTCAGGGTGATGTCCGTGGGGTGGGTGCAAGAGCCTGTAAGAAAGGTGAGCAAGAGATGGTGGTCATTGTGCGTGACCTGAGCATCTCAACGGCCCCAAAACCCACCTCTGTGTTTGAGGAGGAGTTTGGGCCCAAGGTGTGAGCAGCAACAGGGTGGTAGAGCTGTCCTGCAGCCTGGACAAGCACCTTCTCCACCTTTCATCTCACGGGTTGCCTCTCCAAGTTAGATGTGCAACATCCCACCAGGTATTCATGGCTCTCAAGCATTTGTCAGCGTCTCTAGAGCGTTTATGGTTCTATTTCTGGCAGGGAAAGGAAAAGTCCAGCAGAGATCAAACCCTAAATGCGATGAAAATCAAGGCAGGGAGATGGATACCGGGGCTGGAGTGCCCCGGGTGGGAGGTAGTGGAGGGCTCCTTCAGCATCCACGAGGCAGCGGGCAGGGACCTAAATGAGTTTTTCCCAGTAACACATGTCCTGACCTTTTTTTAGAAATGAAATCTCTTTTATTAATTTTTTCCTTTTTTATCAAATCTGTCCGGGCAACATTAAAGATCCGACTGTGGAAAAGGTCAGGAAACGTGTAGTTGTTGAAATCTTGTTCCAGTTGATGGCTTTTCCCTTAGGGGAGCTCTTCCACACCTTCTCCTCCCCCACCTTGGTCTTTAAAACACAAAGTGTCAGGTCGCCTTCAGCTCAGGGTTTAATGGTGCTGCTGAAGCAGGATGGGGGGCCCACCCCAAATGCAGTCCCTGGTGAGGGGGCTGTAGGGGCTCCAGCCATGAGGAAGCCAGAAATCCTGTGCCCCAGGGAAGGGAGAGGCTTCTCAGGGTGGGGGCTGGCCTGCAAGGAGGGCACCTTCAAATAAAGAAGCCCAAGGCATGAGCACAGTGGTGAGAATGTGTTTTGGGTCCCTCTCCTTGGCTCTGCTGGTGAGGGTGGAAGGCAATCATGCCTGTGGAAGGGAGAGAGGGGAAGGTGAGCTCTCAGCAGCTGGACAGGAGCTACGTGCCCCAGTTTGCAGTGGGAGGTGAGAGTGCTGTCCTAGCAAAGGGACCAAGAGAAGGGACAAGAAGGATGTGGGACTGTTGGAGAGGGGTCAGAGGAGCCACGGAGATGCTCAGAGGGCTGGAGCAGCTCCCCTGTGGAGAGAGGCTGAGGGAGCTGGGCTGGGTCAGCCTGGAGAAGAGAAGGCTGTGGGGGGACCTCATTGCAGCCTTCCAGTCCCTGAAGGGAGCAGAGAAACAGGAGGGGAATCAGCTTGTTAAAAGGGCAGATAATGGCAGGACAAGGGGGATGGATTAAAGCTAAAGGAGGGAAGGGTTAAATTAGATCTTAGGGGGAAGTTCTTTACAGAGAGAGTGGTGAGGGGCTGGAACAGGCTGCCCAGAGAGGGGGTGGATGCCCCATCCCTGGGGGTGTTCAAGGCCAGGTTGGATGTGGCCCTGGGCAACCTTGTGTAGCTCCAGGCCTGGAGGTTGGTGTCCCTGCCTGTGGCAGGGGGGTTGGAGCTCTGTGATCCTTGGGGTCCCTTCCAACCCAGACCAGTCTGGGATTCTATGAAGGGAAGAAAGAGCCAGGGAGACAGGAATACAGTGAGGGTGGATCTTTATTGAAGCTCACTGAAAAAATTATCTTACAGGAATGCCAGGAGTCTGTGTGAGTTGGAAAAAGGAGAGACAGAGGGTGAAGATGAGCAGATACATCTCACTGTTGGGCTGGGTGGGCATCAGACCCTCTTGCGTCCATGGTGGCTGGTTGCTGCTGTTGGTTCCTCGTTGTACTGAACAGAAAGGAAGCTGGGTCATGAGGTGGGCTTGCTGTGCTGTAAAACTGCAAAGTCAAACAATGCTTACATTGAAGGCTCCAAGCTAGAGAGACTAGGTGGACAGAGGGGAAAGCCAAGGCAACAACCACCCCACTCTATCAGCATGGCAGTTGTCCAGCAACCTGGACTTGTTATAGAGTCTGTAAGCATGAACACAGGGAAGGGAAACACTGCATGAGGGTTTGGAGCTTTGAACAAGGAGGCAGAGGAGGAGGAAAGCAGGTTGGGACGTCTTGCCAAAGAGCAGTGAAGCCTGAAGAGCCTGAGCTGTGAGCTTTGCCAAAGAGTAAGAAGCTGAGGGACCAAGAGAGGGTGAGTGAGCTTCTTGGTCTGAAAAAGGGGTGCACAATCCTTGCTTGATCCAGGACACTGGGGCAAAGCACCTGAATAATCCCATCAGCCCAAAGGGCCTCTCAGCTGACCCCTGCCTCACTCAGGAAAGGGGAATAACTGCTCTGGAAAAACAAAGCCAGGAGAGGAGAAGAGGCTGAGATGTACGTGTTGTGCCCCTGGACAGTGTATTGGTTTTCCCTCCTTGCTGGGTGTGAGTTTTCCTGGTGCTCAGGGTCCAAGTCAAACCCCAGAAGCCTCTGCTCACATTTCTGCTGTTGTGTGGTGTAAATTCCTAATAATGGACTTTCCAAGTGAAGCATATCATTTGCTTGAGAGACTGTCAGGCCATCTTTATGCATCATTTTTGTGAAACTTCAGTGATAGGCAAGCCCTGAGAGGCCTCCCAGCCCCTCCCAGGCACTGCTGTGTGTCCTGCTGCTCTGTCCACTCCTGTGTGCAGCATCCAAAGCCATGGGTCCTCCTTGGGAGGCTCCACTCATTGCAGTTTCCTCTCAGATTTTCAAGGGCACTCTTTCCCCACCCCTCAGAGAGGACCTTGTCTTTGCTCAATCTTGTCTTCTCCTTGCCATTCCCCCTTTGCTGTGTGTGTTGGTGGTGAAGCCCTGGACCCTACTGAGGGCTCTGCTGGGCACTGTCAGTGATGTCCCCATGGCAGAAGAGGATGGTGACAACACAGGAAGGGTGGAGGTGGATGGATCCCAAAAGGATGGAAATAAGTCCTGATGATCCACCCACTCCTGGCAGCCAGGAGGGTACCCCTTGCGCAGTGGAAACGCTGGAGGTAGATGTAGGAGCGTTGGTGTCACATTGGGAAGGGACAGTTGGTGACCAGCTGGGTGTGCTGGAGATGTGGGTGTGCTGGGGTGACAGCTGGCCAGTGGCACGGGTGGGGAAGGATGGTGTGACAGTGGCTGAGGATAACAACCTGTTGCTGGCTTGGCCATCCTGTTTTCAAGCTCAGGGCACACAGTGGTTCGTGGTTGGTGAAGAGACAAGGTCCAGGGTCTGGGTGTGAGCAAGTCCCAGAGCTGGGGGTGTATGTGATGGGCTCTTTTTGGCCCTTGCTTCTGCTTGCTCCCACCTTCCTGAAACTTCTTCTGGGTGCCAGCCAACCCACTGCCTGGAGCTGGGAGCAAGGCAGAACTTCTGAGAGCCTGAGGAAAGCTGGCTGCAATTACAGGACTTTTTTTTTAGAGCAAAACACCTCTAAAAAGTCCCTTCCAGGGTTTCTTACGTTGCTGTTGCTTTTCCTTGGTGTTTTAAACTGGCAACTTAAACTGCTTTGATCCCATTTATGTTGTGATGGAGCAGAGGTGGAACATGAGGTTACTGATCCTCATGCCTGACCCCTCTCGGGCCATGGGAGAGGTGCTGGGGGTGTTGGGGGGGCACGAGGAAGACATCACACTTGTCTCCAGAGGATTTCCATCCAGGAAATTTTGGGTGCTCCCCTCAGGGCTTGCTGGAAGCACAGGGTGGTGACATTGTGGTGTGTGCTGGGGTGTGTGTGGGGGGGATTTCTACACACTCAAAATATGCCTGATCACAAAAACTTAATAAGGGAGGAGCTCTTGCTGTGCTGCTCTGCATGGAGATCCCCAGGCAGCAGCAGATACCAGACGAGGGGCTTTTTAAAGCTCACACAGCAGAGCGCAGCGAGAGGTGGTGCCTTAAAATAAATCGATTGTAAGTGGTTTCCAGCTCAAACTTTCTCTCAGCCTCCACTCGAGTGAAAGGCAAAGAGAAAAAGGGGAGCATTTCAAAGGTGCTAAAAGCCTCACCCCCCACAGCACTGGGGAGCTGCAGACCTGCTGGGGTGCAGGCGGGATGGGCAGCTGTGCTTTGGGTTCCCAGGGATGCCCCTCCTGCATTCCATGGGAACTTCCTGGTTGTTTTGCACCCCTGCAGAGCACAGGCAGGGCAGGGGGAGCCACTCAGAGAATCCCAGAATCACAGGGGTTGGAAGGGTCCTCGAGAGCCCATGGGGTCCAACCCCCTGCCAAAGCAGCTCCCCAGCTCATATTGCACAGGGCGGCGTCCAGACGGGGCTGGAATCTCTCCAGAGATGGAGACTCCACACCCCCTGGGCAGCCTGTCCCAGGGCTCCCTCACCCTCACTGGGGAAAAGTTCTTCCCCATGTTGCTGTGGAACTTCCTATGCTCCAACTTGCAGCCATTGCCCCTTGTCCTGTCACTGAAAAGGGGCTGCCCATTCCCCCCTGCATCCCATACTTCAGATATGGGATACTTAAGGATGGGGTGGGCAAGCTGCTGGGCACAGCATGGCAAGTCTGCCCCAGAGGGAAGGGCTTGGGTACTTGCCCATTTGCCAGTGATAAGCAGTTTCCCTGCTGCACAATAAGGTTTCAGGTGACCAGAAGTAATTCAGGTCAAGATGTGCTGAGGTCCCAGGGCAGTCTCAGCTTCTGTGGTGTCAGGAGGATCAGCAAACACATTAGTTGGCATCTCCTCCCACTGCTGCAGCCCCATCTCCTCCCCAGATAAACTCCAATCACTCAATCCAACCAGCTCCCTTAACCATGCTCAAACAATCTGCAGAGCTCCAGCCAGGATGGCCAAGCAGGACTGGTCACAGTTCAGAACCCATTGCAATAACCACCAATTATAAGAGAGAGGTTCACTTAAAAATCAATTTTACTTAGAGCTTGGGGGAACTTTTGGGGGTTTTTAGTAAATAAAAAGGAAGGGATACAGCTTGCCACTTGGGCAGAGGGAGGAATTTGTCCATTCAGGTCTTTGCAGCCAGAGCCTCCAAAGCACAAAACATAAACCCGTCCTTATCCTGCCTTATTTTGGGGAGAAGAGGCCCACGGTCAGGATGCAAGATGTTGAAGGGAAGGAATAACCACTTGTATCAGTATAGGCTGGGGGTGACCTGCTGGAGAGGAGCTCTGTGGAGAAGGACCTGGGGATCCTGGTAGATGACAGGTTGGCCATGAGCCAGCAGTGTGCCCTGGGGGCTGAGAGACACAATGGGATCCTGGGGGCATCAGGAGGAGTGTGGCCAGCAGGTCACAGGAGGATCTGTGATCCTCCCCCTCTGCTCTGCTCTGGTCAGGCCCCACCTGGAGTGTTGTGTCCCATTCCAACCCCTATGATTCTGTGACCCCCACTGTGCCACTGCCACTGAGAACACAGCAGAGCCCTGGAGTTACCTGTCCCCAAAGCAGCTGACAACAAGAGCTCACCCAGCTTTTCACTTTGGGGTGTGTGGCTGGCAGCCCTCCAGTTAGCTGCTGTGCTGCAATTCCTGGGGGACTCAGCCTGGGATAGGACACATCTGTCCCACCCACAGCTGGCAGACCACACTTGTTGGGTGTTTGGTGTCCATCACCCCTCTGGGGTGCTGCTGACATGCCCCAGCTCTTCAACATCTCCCAGGAACCAAATACCAATATCCCAGCTTCTTCCCCAGAGAGAATTTCTTCCTTGCCAGCCAGGATTTTGTTAAAGTGATTTAAGACCAGTTAGTCCTTTACTGGTCTGACTGCTGTGGAAGTGGTGGACCTTCCATCAGGAATAGACTGAGCTTTCTCTGCCCCACTCATTTTGTGAGCTGATGCTCCAGAAGAGAGCAAGAGGTGTGAAATGAGCATGATCTAAAACTGCTGGGCTTGGATTTATCCCCTGGGACAGCCTTTGAAAAGCCATTTTACATCCTTAGTTTTCTTCTCACCATCAAAAGCTCCCTAAATTTTAGGCAAGAGGGACTGATGTGCAGTCCTGAGTTCTATTCCTCTTGAGGATGGTGATGAAATGGACATGAGGGTCCTGCTGGCAGCTAGCTGCAGCAGCTCCATCTCCTGCTGTCCCCAGGGATGGGTTCAGATCAGGCTGAGGTGGAGGAGGTGGCTCTTGTGGCTGAGGGACAGCAAGTGACAGCTGCCAGAGCACTGGCCTGCACAAGCACATCCTCCTCCTTAGTGTCTCTCCAATCTCAGAGGCTCGTGGTGCTGCTGGCTGAGGGGCAACCCAGGTGCCCTGGGACAGGGACAGCACAGAGCAGCTGAAGGCTCCTGCTGAGCCCCTCCTCTGGGATCTCAGAGCAGAGGGCCCTGCTTGCTTTTCCATTGGCTGTAGAAGATGGAGAAGGGTACTGTGGCTGCAAGGAGCAGGGCAAAGGGGAGAGAGCAAAGTACTCAGGTCCTGAGCAGAGAAGGGAAAGTAGGCCTGGTTTGGCATGCCAAGGGACCACCTGCATCCTGAAGCCAGGCAGAAGCTCTTTCCAGCTGGGCTGGAGCGTGGTGGCATTTAGCAGTACTGATCAGAGGCTCGACTGGGGGCTGGCAGATGGGACACCCATACACAAGAACAGCTGGAAGGGGGATCCAGGGAACTCCAGGCCTGTCAGTCTGACCTCAGTCCCGGGGAAGATCATGGAGAGGCTCATCTTGGGAGCTGTCATGCAGCACATGTGTGATGCCCAGGGGATCAGGCCCAGCCAACATGGGTTTACAAAAGGCAGATCCTGTCAGACTGACCTGATCACCTCCTGTGACAAGGTGACCCGCTGAATGGACAAGGGGAAGGCTGTGGATGTGTCTGCCTGGACTTCAGGAAAGCCTTTGACACGGTTTCTCACAGCATTCTGACTGAGAAACTGGCTGCCACTGGTCTGGACAGAGGGACCCTCAGCTGGGTTAAAAGCTGGCTGGATGGCCGGGCCCAAAGGGGGGTGGTGAATGGAGCCAAATCCAGCTGAGGCCGGTCACGAGTGGCACCCCCAGGGCTCAGTCCCCCAGGGCTGGAGGGCAAATCCTCTGAGGAGCAGCTGAGGGAGCTGGGGGTGTTCAGCCTGGAGAAGAGGAGACTGAGGGGAGACCTTCTCCCCACCTCCCCTGCCCTGCCAGGAGGGTGCAGAGAGGTGGGTGATGGTCTCTTCAGCCAGGGGACAGGAGATGGGACGAGGGGCAATGGGCTCAAGCTGTGCCAGGGCAGGGTCAGAGCAGATGTGAGGGAAAAGTTCTTCCCTGGCAGAGTTGTGGGGCTGTGGCACAGGCTGCCCAGGGAGGGGCTGAGTCACCTTCCCTGGTTGTGTTAAAAAAAAGGGTAGATGAGGTACTCAGGAATATGGTTTAGCTTAGGATGGGAATGGTTGGACTTGATGATCTTCAAAGGTCCCTTCCAACCTTGTGATTCTGTGATTCTGTGTTGTCTGACATGAGAGCAGGGTTTGCTGGTGAAGGGTAGGGGGATGTGGGAAGTGGTGATGCTGGTGTGGCCAAATTCCCTCTGCTGGCTCCATGCAGAGGAAGGGGACGCTGAGACAGGCCAAGCCTGCCTGTGCCTGTCCCCATCTTGTCCATCCTGCATCCCATGTCTCTGTCGCACTCCTGGTGGAGGTGGGAACAAAACCAGCACCCTCATGGGGGCACAGCACCCCCATCCCTCTCCTCCCTTCTCGGGAGCAGTCAGGGTGATGAGGTTTGTGGTTTTGGAAAGCAAATGTCAGCCCTCAGAGAAGGCATGAGTGCCAGGAGAAAGGTACTGTTGAGGAGCATCTCTCCCAGGGGAGAGGAGCTGGAGAGCACACTTGGCAGGGCTGGGCTGCTGCGGGATGCCTGGTTAGCTGGGCTGTCCTTCTGCCCTGGCTGCACTTCTCTTTGCAAGAAGCTGAGCTCTTGGGAAGGGCTGAGCAGTGCTCTCCCTCCTGCACTGCTGCAGGAGCACTGGTACCTCTCTGACTGGGGTGTCTCACTCCCCCCTCCCTGTCAGTGTTAAACCTGGTAATGGTCTTTCTTACTCGTAAAAAATCATGGCTCTGGAGGAGAAGGAGTAGAGAAGGATGCTGGCAGGGGAGCAAGAGCCACGTGCTGCTGCCTGCAGAGCTGTGAGTTACTGAGGGGGTCAGTAAAGCAGGGGAGGTTGTGGCTCTGCCAGGCTCTCAGGGCTGGGTGCTGGCTGTGCCACTGCCCCACCTGGGCTCTGCAGCAGCTCTGGCACTGGTTTTGCTCCAGGTTTGGGCTCAGGACCCTCGCTGGCTCTTTGGAGGTGTCCCCCCACTCACTGCCCTGCCAGATCCCAGCACAGAGCACCAACTGACCCAGCACCAAGCTCTGGAAGTCCTTGGGGGATTCACCACCTGCTCTTTACTGTTCAGCAGGGGCTTCATTTGCCCTCCCATGGGCAGGAGGGCGCTGGCAGCCAGCCGGCTCCATCCTTCCTCGGGGACGGGCTGGGTCCAGGTGCCAGAGGAGGAGAGATGGGCTCCAGCCACCCCTTTCCCTCTGTGCAGTGAAGGGAGTTATTGACAAACAGGTTAGTGCTCTGAAAGGAACACGCTGCAGCCTGTTTGAAGCTGCCTCCTTGGTCGATACTGAGCTGTGGCTGAGCCTGCTGCCGACTGGATTTCAGATGCCGGCTGCGAGGGTAATAAGAGCCCTGGGATCAACTGTCTCGGAGATTATTACAGGATGAGATGCTTCACTGCTTTACAGTGTTTACTCAGGATTTATATTCCCTATGTGTATATAAGGGGTTGTTGTCTTTTGTCACTGGTTGATCGTTGTGTGATGGCCGTGTGCGCACGCTGTGCTGGTCTGGCTTGCTCAGGGGTGCATGGGGATAGGGGAGGCTGGGGGGGAGAGGGACAGCTGGGGTGGTGGCAAGAGGTGGGACCATGGCACAGCGAGAAGCTGCCCTGTGCTCTGATGCACACAGGCGGACCCACACGGAAGTGTGTGAAGCATATGGAAGAGGCTTTCACCCCCCTGGATGCTCCATGGTGACAGGTGCGGTTTGAGGGAGCCCCATCCATGACGAGGGTGTTGATGCTGGAGGAGAGGGCTTGAGCCATCCTCATTCTTCTGTTGCGGAGGAGAAAGAGCTGCAAAACCAGCTCCCAAGGAGTGTTCCTGCCCAGGGCTGGGGTTGCTTGGCTTTGTCGAGTGGGTATTTGTTTTCCACCTTCTTATGTTAACCATGTTTTCTCACTCTGGGAGGTGGGCTGGGATGATGAGATGCTGCATGGACCTCTCTGGTAGTGCAGGGCTGCTGAAACCTCCAGCAAACATCCCTCCTTCCAGCTGCGTGCTGGGGTGTGCGAGGTTGACACACCACACGGCGCTTGGGAGGTGCCGAGGCGATGGGGACAGTAATGGCCACGTGGGTGGGAGGTAAATGAAGGTTTAGCAGGAGCAGCTGTCCCTTAGAGCACATCTCCCTGGGCACACCGCTGCTGCATGCTGGGCCACTGCTGGGCTCTTTCTTCCCAGCTGCTGGGAGAAGCTGGGAAAAATATTCCAGGCTCCCTTGGGAGCATTCCCCAGAATCAGCACAGGCATGGGGCACTTTGTGTCCCTGGGGAGGCTTGAGAGTGGCATCGCTGCTGTTCCGCAGGGCTGCTCAGCCTCCTCTTGCAGGGTGTTGCTGTAATCCTGCTTCATAAATCCAGCCTTGGCCTCTGACCTCGCTGTGCCGCTCCCGTCTCTGCTCTGCTGCCTGCCAAGTTAAAGCCCCCAATGTGATGGGAGTGGAGACAGCCAGGGCATACTTATTGAGCATGGGGGCTGGGAGGAGAGATGTAGCACAGCGTTGGACCAGTTTCCCTTGGAAGCCACTACACAAGAAATGGAAGCAGAGAGCCAGACACGATGGGGGAGAAGGGGTGATGAGGAGGGGTGAGCAGCGCCCTTAGGTGCTGCTGCTTTGAGGACAGTCCCACATGCACTGTCCCCTCAAGCAGCAGGGATGCTGATGGCAGGGACGGTCCCTCCACCTAGAGAGAAGGTTGCAGCCTCTGCCTGTGCCAGCTCCAATGCTCAGAGCATTCCCTGCTGCCTTGCTCCCAGCAGCTTCAGGGCATCAGACCGACTGTCCCCCCACACACCCTTCCCCACTGAGATGCTGCTGTGGGTGAACACAGGTGGTCAAGCCATGCTCGGCGTGGGGTGGGCTTATGGGTGATGGGGACTGAGAAGCAGGGTCCTGGGGCAAAGCAGGGTCAAACGAGCAGCTTTGCATTGGGCTGTGCCATCCCTAGGCAGGCCAAGTGTCACCCACCTTGCTCCCCTCCCCGGGAGGACACGCACCCGGCCCCGCAGCCTTTGCCACCGCCTGCCCTTCCCGTGTCTGTGCTGCCCTTGGAGAGCTGGTGTGAGGAGCTGGCAGCTCTCTGCGGGTCTGCCCGGCTGAGCAGTGAGGTGAGGAGCAGTGCCACGCAGAATACCAAAGAGGCCAGGGCATGACACAGCCCATGCAGTGCCTTCCCCCTCGCAGAGCCCCCGCCGCCAGGATCTCCAGACACCAATCCCCTGCAAATCCCCCCGCTGGCCTTTCATGACCTGCAGAGTCATTTCAATTCAGCGCTTTTCAGCCTCTAAATCTCCTGTCCTCAGCCTCTGGTGACTTTCTGGGGAGAGAACTGTGCTCCTTAAAGAGCCAGGGCCAGGGTGGTCCCTGCACCAGAGCCTGCTGGAACTCTGCAGTTATTTCTCACCCATGTTTTATTTTTGGAAGATTTTTCTTGCCACTGGGACCACCCAATTGACAACCCCAGGGCAGCCCCAGGGAGGTTGTAGTGGCTGCCCTGTACTGCAGTCCCCTGCTGTGTGTCCCCTGCCCAGCTCCCTGGTGCTCTGCCTGCAGGCTGGACATCTCGCAGTCCCTGCACGCAGCACACCTTGAGATGGACTGATTGATCTGTAACACTTGAAAAATAATGCTTTAATCATTATTAAGGATTAGAAATAATTCTGGAGCTGTATCGATCACAATAACATTATTCATGATGGACTCATTTGGCATTAATGGGGATGTCCTGCAGCAGCATGTGGCTCTGGGCAGAGCATCACCTTCCCTGGGGACACAGGGAGTGTTGCTGGAGGTGCTGTTCATGAGCAAAGCTGTCCCAAATAGCCCCCTCAGGAGCTTCATCCTTACAGAGGGTCCCAAACCCAGTGATCGCCCACCCTGTTCATGGCAGCAGCATATCTCAGGGCAGGGGCTGGCCAGGGCTCCCCTCTGTCACCAGCCAGGGACAGGACGGAGCTGCTCCCACAGGAATCCCCCAGCAGGGATGGAGGCATGTAGAGGATCCCCCTCTGTCCTCCCAGTCCTCATCCCAACCACAGCACCAGGATGTCTTCAGCAAGGAAGACACTGCAGAAGAAGCAGCTGGGAGTCTCTGGGGCAGTTGCTGCAGGGTGGCCATGCAGCAGAAGCCGGGAGTCGGAACCCTACCCGGCTGTGGCTGCGCTGTCCCCCTGCGGGCTCCCCATCCCTGCAACGTGCCATCTATCAGAAAGGAACATCTGGATTATCAGTGTAAAAAGAGAACAGCCCACAAGTCGTGTCCAGATTGACTTTGATGAATTGACATTTTCCAGAGGAAAAATCTCTCCCATCGAAGTGTTGTTCCTGGGTGTAGCCATCCCTCACTGCACCATTTGCAGCCCTCCAGGCTCTTCTCACGAGGCGATGAATAGCTAAAGATGTCCATAAATCTCACCCTGGCCCATAATAAACAAACAGGCTCTTATCAACTATAGAAAAATGCATATTTCATCACTGCTGCCTTAAACATGACTCGGAATAAATGCTCATCTTTAATAATCAGGCACAGAATCCCAGAATCGCAGGGGTTGGGAGGGACCTGGAGAGCCCATGGGGTCCAACCCCCTGCCAAAGCAGCTCCCCAGCTCATATTGCACAGGGCGGCGTCCAGACGGGGCTGGAATCTCTCCAGAGATGGAGACTCCACACCCCCTGGGCAGCCTGTCCCAGGGCTCCCTCACCCTCACTGGGGAAAAGTTCTTCCCCATGTTGCTGTGGAACTTTCTGTGCTCCAACTTGCAGCCATTGCCCCTTGTCCTGTCCCCACAGACACTGAAAAGGGGCTGCCCATTTCCCCCTCCATCCCATACTTAAGATATTGATAAACATTCATAAGGACCCCCTCTAGTCTTCTTCTCTCCAGGCTGAACAGCCCCAGCTCACTCAGCCTTTACTCACAGGGGAGATGCTCCAGGCCCTTCATCATGTTCATAGCCTCCTCTGGACTCTCTCCAGGAGATCCCTGTCTTTTTTATCCCAGGGAGCCCAGCACTGGACACAACACTCCAGGTGGGGCCTGACCAGGGCAGAGCAGAGGTGGAGGATCCCCTCCTGTGACCTGCTGGCCACACTCCTCTTGATGCCCCCAGGATCCCATTGTGTCTCTCAGCCCCCAGGGCACACTGCTGGCTCATGGCCACCTTGTCACCCACCAGGACCCCCAGGTCCTTCTCCACAGAGCTCCTCTCCAGCAGGTCACCCCCAGCCTGTACTGATTCCAGCTGTTATTTCTTCCCAGGTGCCAGACTCTACACTTGCTTTTATTGAACCTCATTTGGTTTCGATATATAAAGGGAGCACAAAAGCTTGGGGAGGGCAGTGAAGTGCAGGACATGGGTCACAGCTATTCTCAGCCCCTCTGGAGAGGTGAGTTCCCCAAAAACTGCCCTCAAAATTAACCTGAGTCGGCTGTCCTGCCCAGCCACACAAAGCTCTCCCTTTGTCTTGTCCCCGGGACCAGACCCATAGGTAATTCTGCTTCAGTGCTCAGCTGATAGCTGATCTTTCCCCTTGGCTGCTGGCTGTTGAAGGCAGGCACTCTGATTGTGTGAAAGGGAGAGTTTCCACCGGTGTGTGCTGAGATTGTGTGGTGATGGATACGTGTTTCCCTGCATCTGATAAGAACGAGCTGCATCCTAGGGAGGGACAGATTTATGATGCCTCTCACTGCTCATCACCTTATGTTTGGTTACCTGTGCTTTGCTGTGCTCCCAGAAGGCAGCAGCCCTGCTCCCACCACGCTGACAGGGCTGGGTGCTGCTGCTCTCACACAGGTAATGGGGACATGGAGAGGAGACACTGTGAAGCCTCGGGGCTTCCTTTGCCCTGAGCATCCTCTTGGAACTGCTGAGGGGTTTTGCATCCCTGTGTGCTTTACTTCACAGCCTGAGGTAGCACTGAGTGTCTGTGCTCCCCAGGAGGTGATTTAGGGTGTTGTAGGAGTGGACAGCCCTGGGATGGCTCTTGTTCCCTCTGTTAACGCCCTGTGCCTTCCTGTCACTGCTAGCCAAGCACAGTCCTGCCCAGTCCCCTTGTGTGCTGGCCACAGCAGTGCTGGGTGTTTGATAGGGACTGCACCAGCACAGTGATGCCAACCACATGCAGTCCCAGGACCTCCAGGTGCTGGGATGGGCTCCTGGATGCTCTCCTCAGCCTTTGGCCCTTCATCCTAGCCAACTCAGAATCTGGAGGTGGGCAGGGCTTCCCACATCACTTGCAGAGCATGGAGCAGAGCAGCAGGGAGGTTTTGACTGATATTAGGAAAAGTTTCTTTGCTGCAAAGGTTGTCAGGCACTGGAACAGGCTGCCCAGGGAAGAGGTTGAGTCCCCCTCCCTGGAGGTATTGAAAAGCTGTGTAGGTGTGGTGCTTAGGGATATGGTTCTGTGAATCTAATATCACATCCCACTGGGGGATGGAGTGAAACAAGGAACAGGTGATGCAGCCAGCACCTGCCACATCTTTGCTTGAGGCATCTCCCACCACCTCACCAGGGAGCCTTCCTGAGCTGCAGCAGCCTTGGGACCTTTGTCAGTAGTTAGCCCTGAGCAGGCTGAGCACTCAACCCTGGAGCTGACACCTCTGCAGCATGTGTTCCCTGAGAGCCTCCTAAAGCTGGCAGGGAGCAGGTGGGCTGTGCAGGCTGCAGAGATAAACCTCCTGTCCCTGTGAGAGGTGCCCATCACCCAGGGTCCTGGCAGCCCTCAGCTCAGCATGCTGTGCTACCTCCAGCTGGGCTTTGGCATGGGTCAGGTTGTACAGCCCTGGGAGCTGCCTTCACCCCTGGGGTCTGTCAGGAGATGGAGGGGAAGGGCTGGGTGGCTTGTTTTGTGCTCAGCCTGATGGTGCTGCCAGCTGCCTCCAGAGCCATTGGGGTGGAGGTGTCTCCTTCGGAGATTCATGCCCTTCGGTGGAAGAAGGTTGTGTGTGTCCCAGCCATGGGTGAGACCTGGCCAGGCTCAACCCCCAGAGCCTCCTGCAGCAGGCAGTGATTGCAGGCAGGGATGCTGTGTCCACACTGCAACTGGTGTCTTGCAGACAGGGCTGGTGCCGCTGAGCTGATGGCCCCTGAGCCTGCCACAGGAGTGAAGGAGGGCATGGGAAGGGGTTAATTTGGGTTGACAGAGCCGTGCACCTCTGGGCCCCAGTGCTGTGATGTTTCATGGGGTTTTTCAAAGCATTTTTGAAGGGTCTGCTCTGCCCTGCAGAGAACTGGGGGCCCTTGGCACAGGCACCTGTTTCAGCACCTGCCCTGTGCCGCAAATGCGAGCCTGCCCGGCTCCGGCTGCGAGCCAGCAGCCACCAAGCAGTGATGGCTCAGCCCTGCTGGAGTTCAAGTGGCAGCAATTCCCCTGGACACACCAACTTGCTCCAGGAAAGAGAGGGGACAGCAGCTTGCTCCAGCAAGCAGAGGAACACAGAAAGCACAGCAAGCTTTCTGTGCCTGGGCCATCCTTCTCCAGGCATCGCTGCCTGCATGCTTGCCTCCTACACCCCCACCCCCTGTGGAGTTAGGGTCCCCAAAACAGGGGGATGCTGGCTGCTAGGGCAGCATCCACAGTCCTGGGTTGGCATGGGTGATGCCCAGCTCCTCTGACTTTCCCTGGGCTGACTTCTCCTCTCCACTTGTTTTGCAGAGACTTGCCAACGCAGCAGAGAAGTTCCAGAAGGCTCACCACTGGCAGGACAATATCCGGGTAAGGCTCCACGTGCCCGACTGCTCCCACCTGCTTCCCTCCTGGGTGCTGAGCCCCACGGTGCAGAAGCACTGCCCATGGGATAACTTGGGACACAGGAATGTGTTCCTCAAACCATCCCTGCTCCCACCCCTCCTGGTCCTTCCCTCCATGCCCACACTCTCCACCCTGTGGCAGTGCCGCTGCTCCACACGCGGGCAGCCCCAGCGCTGCCGCAGCCCCAGCGCTGCCGCCTGGCAGCACTAACGAGGGCAAACGATGTGATTTTGGAGCTCCAGGAGAAAGCAGGAGGGGGAAGGTCAAGCTGGCAGCTCATCACTGAGAGTTTGGGGGCCAGGGAGATTCTTATCCCCCCCACACCCCCATCTTGGGTTTGGTGCCAAGCAGGGTCTCACACGGGGTGACTCACGTGCCGGCTCATCTGACAGCGGTTGCAGTGGGGGCTGTTTCTGGGGGAAGGAACAATCTGGGCTGGGAGAGGGAAGATGCAGGTTTAATGATTGCATTTGACTTTGTAATTCTGGCGGTGATAGCACTCAGCAGGAACCTGGAGGATTCTGCCTGGAAATGCTCTCAAATTATAACAATAATACAGAAGGAAGGGAAGATTGTTTTCCTTCTAGTGTAAATGGAGTCTACGAGAAAAAGTCCTCCTGAGCCACCCAGCTCCTTCCCCCCTGGGTTGGGCCAGATCCCCAGTTGCTGAGGGGAAAGTCCAGGGACAGCCCTGCTGGAGGGGGATTTCTCTGTCTGCAACCAGGATCTGCTCAGGGAGAGGGGAGATGAGGACCTGGGGCCACATCCTGCCGGTACAGACCCTCCTGCACTTGGTGGTGGGTTTGACATGGAGGGGAAGAGGCAGGAGGAGCGGAAGAGGTGTCAGGCTGCTCGGCTTTCGGTCGCCACGCGGCCAGTGTGGGGTGTGTGATCATGGCCAGTTCTCGTGCCCCCAGGAGCTGTGTCCCATAGGCACCCAGGGAGGCCAAGCTCATGGGGACCTTCCCTTCATGAGAGGACACGGCCTCACCAAGAAGGGGCGAGTGTCCCTGCTGGCCCTCCTGTCCAGCAGACAGTTGTCATTGTCACCAGCAGTCACTGAGACCTTCCTGCATGGGTGCACAGCTGAATGAGGGTCATCCCTTTCTGGTAAGGTTAGGAGGGTGACAAGGTTGTGGGCACAGGCTGGTGCTGAGGCTGGTGCCTCGCCAGCACCTGGAGTGAGCCCTGCCTCTGTGCCCAGCCCCAGGGGACACAGCAGTGGCTGAATCCTCCTCTCACCCCCTCCCACAGCAGCCCCAGGCTGCTGGGACGCCCTTGGCTGGTGGCTTGGGGCTCCCAGGGTATGCAGACTGCAGCGTGGGTGCAGCCATGGGCATCTCCCACAGGCTCTCGCCTCCATCCCTGGCCCATTCTGTGTGTCCTCTTGGGTCCAGAGCCCTGGAGTGTCTGATCCTTAAGCAGCACCCACAACTTGGCCACGGACACCCCAGGGACATCATGGTGGCCCCATGCACCCTACAATGGGTTGGCACCCAAGGGTGCATGCCCTGTGGGCAGGGCATGGGCAGGGCAAGGAAGCTGGAGCAATGTCCAGGTGTTTCCTTGGTGCTTCTGTTTGTCCCCTGGACCACAGGGACAAGCAGCCTCCACACTGTGGGGGCTTCCGTGTGCCAGGTCCCCCTCCACAGCCCCAGGGAGCTCTCTCTCCATGCAGACCTGGCTGCCTGGCGCCCTGAGGGGGATTACAAACCACGTTGAGAGAGGCTGTAGGGCCAGGGAGCTCTTGGCTCCTTTTGCCATTCACAGCACAAACCTTTCAGAAATCCACTTTCCCAGGGAAAAAAAAAAAACAAACCAGAAAGAGATGTTTTTAATCGCACTGTTTGCAACCACTTAATCAAGGTAATTAGGAGCGAGTCACCCAGAAACAATGTGCAGCCAGGCGGCACCGCAGAGCTCTCCGCAGCTTTATCAGGACAGCCCAGACCCGCCTGGGACACTTGATGGACTGGCCCAGTTGCTGGGTGTTTGCTCCCTGGCAGCTTTTCCCAGCTCTCTGCCTGCCTCAGCCCTGCTTCCCAGGCAGAGGGGCTGCACAAAGGGCTCTCAACACTCAAAGTCCTCTGTAGCAGGGTAGAGCACGGTCAGACCCCGCACGCCGGTACCGGTGACGATGGCTCTGCTGCGGTGCTGGCAGGGAAGGAGGCAGAGCAGCATCCCCAGCTCCTGCCTCTCTTTCCTTCCCAGTGAGAGGCTTGTTCCTTCTGGCAGCGACTCCCGGTGGGAGGCTGGGATGCGACGCATCCCAGCCTCCCACCGGAGTCGCTGCCATCGGAAGGTGCCCCTGCAGATGCTGAGTGTGTGTGCTGCATTAGTGCTAATGGCAACCCCATTAAACCTCCCTGCAGATGGGTTGCTATGGAAGTCCAAGGGAAAAGGAAAGAGGAGCAGAGCCTGGGAGGCTGCTGCCCACCCGTCGCTCACAACCCATCGCTGTGGGGAATGTTGTAGGGGAGGGGGGGGTCCCTTTTGGTTTTGCCTTTCCCAGCTACTCTGGCCTGCCCAAAGGGATTGAGATCAGTCTGCCACCTTGGGGGGGGGGGGGGGGGTGTAGAATGCTTCCCCCTTCTCAGCATGCTCACCCCACACTGTCCTGTCTCATCCCTGCTCCTCATCCTCACCCACCCTCAGGCCCCCTGCGTCTCCCAGCCAGGCCAGGCTGGGGCCACGTCCCTGCATGTCCCCCAAGCTCCCCTGCCAAGCACTTTCTTTATCCAAAAGCAGTCTTAGTCCCAAGGTTGCACGTGGGATGGCTCTGGGGCACCCCTCACATTGTCCCTTCATCTCATTTCACTCCAGGGATGGGTGGCAGCTGGAGGTGGCACAGTGGGCAGAGACAGGGGGACAGCTGGGCAGGCTGCTGCTTAGGACTGTTGTATGACCCTCCCTGAGTTGGAGAGGGGAGAGGCCGTGCCTTTCCCCTCCTGCACACTTAGGGTCTCCCAGGGGTGCACGTTCATCTGCCAGCAAAGGCTTGGTGGAGCCCCGGAAAGGTGGGACCTGTGTCCCCTCCCCACAGGGTGGGCTCCCACCACAGGGCACTGTGACCGCCTGGTACTGCTACCATAAGAGACCACTGAAAATTCCCAGTTTGCAGTTGCCTGGCTGACCAGTTTTCCCAGTGAGTAGCCCCTGGACTCGCATACAGGGCTCTGCAGGGGGTCCACCAGGACAGGCTGGCTCCACTTGCACAGAGCCACAGGCACCTGTCCCTCAAGGCACCTCACGGCTGTCCTCCCACTCTGGATGTCCCCAGCTGTGTCCCCGAGCCCTGGCAGCGGTGCTGAGCCCACACACAGACCATACCCAGGCGGCAGATGGAGGTGGTAGGGCTGCCATACTGTTTCCCAGCTTTCCATCCTCCCTTTCCCACCCTGCTCAGGTGAGGGACCTGCAGAATGTACCTATAAAACCACTAGAAGGTCCTGTTGAGTTTTCTGGTCCCACACTCCACATCAGTCCTCGCTGACAAGCTGCCACGCTGCTCATCAGGCATCCTGGCAGGCTCCATCTTCTCCCAGCTCCTCTCCACCCCTGTGCTCTGAGTTCCTCCAGGATTTCCTAGTGCCTCAGGTTGCTTTCCACACCTTCAGCCTCACCCCAGCACCAGCAGCAGGAGCTGGGACATCCCACAGCCCCATGGTGTGAGGGAGCAGGGACCGTGCTGGCCTGGGGGTGATGCCATCAAAGGTGCAGACCTGCACCCTGAGCCATGGAATGCATCCCAGGGCATCATCATGGCTGAGTTTTGGCCTGCTGGGGTGGCCAGAGCTGTTTGTCCCTTTAAGGGACCCTGTGACGCTGTGGAGAGCCAGCCCCACCTTTATGTGTGCTTGGCAGGATTATATAAATTGCCTTTAAAAGTTGACTTCTTTATAAGCCATTTTCTGCTTCATAAAATGTTTATTACTGTTGTTTTTCTCCCAGTTCTTCCTTGCTGCATTTTCCATTGCTACACTGGGAAACTCCCCTCTTCCTCCACCTGCTGCCCCCCTTCCTCTCCCCACCTTTTGGGCAGGAAAAGGGGTGTTTGAAAGGTCAGAGTCCATCAGGCTCTTTCTCCTTGGAAAAAAAAAAACAACATTTCAGTTAAAAAGAAGTAGCTCTGCACTGAGCTGTGGATGTCAGGGCTGCTGGGGACTGAGTTTAACCACTGTGCACAGCACAGGTGCTTTTGGGGTGCGGTGGCAGGCGCAGGGGTGGCAGAGGGAGCCCTGGCAGGCCCCCACTGCTGCCCCCATCCATAACCCCAGCCTGCAAACGTGCAGGCAAATGACAAAGCCCAGATAATTTCAAGCTCCATTAGAAACAAAACTCCGGGGAAAACGGGCTCGTCGTTTGCCAAATGGGAAGAGACAGGAGGAATAACAGAGATTTCGCTCCCAGCCACCCAGGGAAGGTGAGGGGTAGGGCATGGGAGGGGGATACACACACAGGTGGTGGCACAGCGGGGTGGGAGGATGTCTGGCTGGAGCCCCGGGTGCAGCATCCCTCTGGGCAGGGGGTCCCGCTCCGCGGCGCAGCGGGTGCGTGTGGGAGTGGTGGGTGCTCTGTGTTACACGTGGGTGCTGGTGGCTGCTCCTGTGGGTTTGCTGTGGCGGTGCAGGCAGGGCTTTGTGTTCAAAGCAGCGTTAGAAGGGCGAGCGCCAGCTCCTTATCCCCCTCTCTTTCTTCTCCTCCTTTAATTACAGATCCCACTTATCGGCCAGGCACAGAAAGATCGTCGCCGTAACCTTGCACTTGCCCTTGCAGAAGGTTTACCTAAAAAGTTAGAAAATAAAATCAAATACTCTAATTTGCAGTCGTCTTGCCATTTCAAACCCAGTTTTCATTACAGCCCAGAAAGTGCATTGAAGCTGTGTTTATAACCCCCTTTTAGATAACAAATCACATTTTCTTTTGGCTGGCGAGTGTGTAGAATTGATATTTTTTTTTTTCAGTTTAATGGGTTTGTGTGTTCAGGAATGATCTCCATCAACTGAGAGTCTTTATTGTGTTTGATATAATGTCAGCTTTCATTACGCTCCGAGAATTACTGTGTTAAAGCACCAACCTTGCTGTAGAGCTGTTCTGGCCGAAAAGCAGAACAAGAAAATCATTCACAAAAACCCCATGTCAGTGATGTTCCCTCCTAAAAGCCAAGGATGGGGCTCGAAGGGGCTTCCCTCCCCCCCTGCTCTGGAGGACCACCCATGGCGGCTACATGGGTGCAGTGGTTTGGTGTGGGGGCTGTTGACTTTCCTCTGGATGCTGCTGTCCCATCCCGTCACATCCCATCCTGTCACATCCCATCCCATCACATCCCACCCCATCCCATCTTGTCCCGTCCCATCCTGTCCCATCCCATCCCGTCCTGTTCCATCCCATACCGTCCCATCCCATCCCATACCATCCCATCCAATCCCATCCCATCCCATCCCATCCTGTCATGTTCCATCCCATCCCATACCATCCCGTCCCATCCCATACCATCCTATACCATCCCATCCTGTCCTGTCCCATCCTGTCCCATCCCGTCCTGTCCCATCCCATCCCCTCCCATCCCATCCCGTCCCATCCCATCCCGTCCCGTCCCATCCCATCCCGTCCCATCCCCTCCCATCCCATCCCGTCCCATCCCATCCCGTCCCATCCCATCCCATCCCCTCCCATCCCATCCCCTCCCATCCCATCCCGTCCCATCCCATCCCATCCCATCCCATCCCATCCCGTCCCATCCCATCCCATCCCATCCCATCCCATCCCGTCCCATCCCATCCCATCCCATCCCGTCCCATCCCATCCCATCCCCTCCCATCCCATCCCATCCCATCCCTAGCAGGGATGTGTGGTGCTGTGGTACCTGGGTGCAGCCCCGTCTCATTGGAGGCAGCCTGGAAGGACCGGGAGCAGACGGGAGATGCCGTGTAAAGAACAGCGGGCAAGGCCTGATCAGATAGAACATCTTCTTGTGGAGATGAAGAAACTGTTGACGGGTCACTTGAATATTTCCCCAGCTCTGTCAGAGAGGTAGAGGGAGGAAATTGCTTTTTTTAAAAAAAAAAAGATGCCAAGGGAGATTATGGGGACTGTTTCCACCTGTCCTGGGAAACGCGGACGGCCTCTGCTCAGGGATAGGATGCCAGGGGACTCACTTTATCAGCGGTCTGGGTGAGGGCACTGGGTGTGCCTCAGTAAGTTTGCAGGTGACACCAAATTGGGCAGGACTTGATGATCTTAGAGGTCTTTTCCAACCTTACAGATCCCCTAATTTTATGATTCACCATGATGTGTGTGGACAAGGACATCCCAGTAGAAACAAAGGGTTTCAGCCCCTACAGTTGCCACCAGTGTTCATCCTGATGCCCTGAGCCAGGCATCAGCATAGCCACGCTGTGACTGCAGCATGGAGTTTCACCCAGGAGCTCACCGGGTCCCTGTGGGAGCCTGTTCCTGCTTTGGTCCTCTCACCACCCCCTGGCAGCTGTTGCAGAAACACTTTCTTGGCCTCGGTGCACATCTGCAGCCAGCGAAGGCTGCTGCACCTCTGGCAGGGCTGGGAGACCTTGGGGTGAGCCCTCCCCTGACTTAGACCTCCCTGGCCATCACAGACTCATCCTTGGACATGGCCAGCAGCCAGTCCCATCCTGCTCCTCCCGACACAGACAGACTTGTTGGGGGTGATGCTGCTGTGGGGATGTGCCACGTCCCCCTGCTCATCCCCCGCTGCCACCCGGCCTTAGCGGGGCCAGGGGCTGCGGGTGCTGTAGGGGAGGGGGAGCTGCATGGGCTGCTTGGTGCGCTGCCAGCAGTTGACCATGCCAAAGGTGGGACTGTAAGCAGGATCTGTTGCTGTCTCTGTGTGCTTGGTGGTTTGGGGACATGAAGAGCTCCTGAAACACTCGCTGTGCGTGGCAGGCGCTGGCTGCAGGGCACAGAGCTGCTGGTGAGCAGAGCACTGAGGCTGGGTAGGCATGCACATGAGTGCCAGCCCAGCCACCGGCTCTGTCCTGCAGCTGGGAACCAGCTTTACTTCCCCACCACCCTCTGAGTTTCTCCTCCTCACCTGGAAGGCAAACTGCTGCAGGATTTGGCTCGTCCAAATGAAATCTTGGAAGAGATTTCCTGACCGCCGGGGTCACCCCCGTGCCCCTTGGGGAAATGAAACCCGCAGCCAGAAGGCTGACCTGGACCCAAATCCATGTGGTGCAGCTAAAACTGCCCCAGGAGCCACAGTGTCCCCAGGGATGTGATCAGAGGGGTGACCCTTAGGAGACACAGTGAGCAATGCTGCCAAGGACAACAGATGCACAGGAGAGGGGTTAT
Organism: Gallinula chloropus; assembly: GCF_964237585.1. Classification (NCBI taxonomy): domain Eukaryota; kingdom Metazoa; phylum Chordata; class Aves; order Gruiformes; family Rallidae; genus Gallinula; species Gallinula chloropus. The sequence goes on from NC_140097.1 coordinate 20,942,222, forward strand.
CCAGCTCCGGTGATCTTCCAGAAAACCTATGGAAAAGGGAATGGGGGGGTGAGCTGTGTCCTTGCTGGCTGTGTGCTCAGGCTGGGCAGGCTGGAGCAAGGAGCTGATGTGCCCCCCCAGCTTCTCCAGAGGGGTGTCAGGGCAGTAACAGCTGCGTGTGTGATGTGCTTTGATTGCTGCTACCTCATTAGACCAATGTCATGGAGGTTTGGGACAGCACCCCTCCATCCTGGCATCGCCAGGAGATAGCAGAGCACTGACCTTTTTAACGTGATTTTTAGTTGCTGTAATTGTTTTGGTTGAAAAAAAGAGCTCTGTGAATGCTCCTGGAAAAGGCTGTGCTGGGGAAGGGGGGGTGCCCCTTGCTGAGCACCCAGGGTTCCCTGTGCTGTTGGCTTTGGCTCAGACCTGGCTGCTGGGGCACGGCCAGGAAGCACCCATGGAGAAGCAGGGTCCTCACTGGTGCTGCTGGCAAGGCTCCAGCTTGCAGCACTCCAGAAGGTCACAGCCTGGTGTCACTGATTAGCTTTTTGCTTGGCATTTTGGTGTAGAATTGGCAAAAGAGTGTTCCACTCTTTTGAAGTGGAGCACAGGGCTGTGGGGGGTGGGCTCTGGGGGAACAAGCAAGCACGCCTGGGGAGGGGAGACTCAGGCACACAGCATCCCCAGAGCCCCCACCCACAAGGTCCCACGTAGACCTGGCCAGGGGCTCCCTGGTTGACACCAAACCAACCTGCAAAGGGTTTGCTGCAGGCACGGTGGCTTTGCCAAAGAAATCAGCCCTTGCACCAAACTCCCCAAGCTGGCTTTTGCCCCTGGCTTGCAGGGAGGGTTTTAAGAGGCAGAAACAACCCTGCAGGTACCGGTGAGCAGCACAGGCAGTCGCAGTGCTGCTGCACAGACACCGTGTGGCAATTACAGCGTGAGAAAATGGGCAGCAGTTGACACATCACAGCCTCCCCTTCCACAAGTGCTTTTTTTTTTTTTCCAGGCTCTTTTGCAAGATGCTGGGTAATGTTTTGCCCTGAAATCCCTCGACATCTTCACCCCCCTCCTTGTTTTCTTTATTGGTATTTACTCTGAAAGGCTCTAGAAATACCAGTGCTATTTACACAGGGCTGGTGCTGGGTTTAACGGGCTGTGAGGAGGGGGAAGAGAGGATTAGGAGAAGGCAGCAGGCATGGTTGGAAACACAAATGCTAGGGAGAGGAAATTGTAGGGTCCTGTGCTGACTGCTGGGAGACTCCCAGACTAGAGGGTTTCCAAGGACTCTGTCCTTCCTTTCTGGAATAAGTTGTCACTAGCTCCACCAGTTTCTGGTTGCCAGGGATGTGGATGCCCTGCTAGCTCTCATAGCATCAGCAGGATTGTGGCAAGGAGAGTGGAGCCTGGCCTCAGGGCATGTCCTGGGTCCAGGGTTGGGGTGGCACTGGCTGTCCCACATGTGTGCAAAGCTTGGCTGCAGCATGGAGCAGGACTGGGATCTCACTCAGCTGCTCCTGGGGTGGTCAGGGCTTGAAAAAGTGCAAGGTAAGGGCTCTGTGGTCCTGAGGGAAACAGGTGGCAGAGCTGGTCTTCCAGGAGGTCTGCTCCCTGTGCCATGGGGCCAGGGGACCGACCAGCCTCCCTGATCCTTCAGCACCCTCACCCCCACTGCAGGTGTGGGGCCACCACCACCACGTGTGGGGTGGGATTTAAGCTTTTGGGAGAAGCCAATGGAAGATAAAATGAATAACAAAGCACCTTCTGGATGGCTGTTGTTAGTCACACTCACTTCTGATTAAAGATCATTAAACATGAAATTAGCTCGTTTGTGTTACGGGTCTCCTGGGGGTTCCTTTAATTAGGAAGTGCAGATGGCCACAGACCCAGGGAGACCGCAGCACCAGCGAGGGGCAGGGGTGTGCACGGGGCCAGGAGCAGCGCAGGGTGGGTGTCCAGAGACAATGGGGGGGGATTCCCTTGTTATTGTAAACCCCTCAGCATTTCACAACAAATCACAGGTAATTAATAAGTACATTCCCTTAATGACTAGGCTTTTTAAGAGCAGAAATTGGAAGATGCTGAGTGGATTTATCTTTTTTCCCTTCTGCCTCTTGGTGCTGCCTTAGCGCCCTGATCCCGGCCACAGAGCCCATGGCACAGCCCCTCTGCCCAGGAGGATCCTGAAACCACCCTTTTCAGGCCCTATCCTGGGAGGACACTGGCCACGCAGCTTGGCAGAGGAACTCCCTGCCTCCAGTGCCCCTGAGAGAGCAGGGGCTTGTCCCCTTCTTGGGGTTAGTGGCTGCCAGCTCCTGGCGCGGCCGGCACAGTGGAGCAGATGATGCCAGCTGCCCAGCGAGCCACTTGGACCTGCCAGTCCCCTTTCCCAGCTCAAGGCTGGGCTGGGTGTCACAGTGCCATTGCCCTTGGCACAAGCCCTCCAGCTGGGCTGGGTGTCACAGTGCCATTGCCCTTGGTACCAGCCCCCCAGCTGGGCTGGGTGTCACAGTGCCATTGCCCTTGGTACAAGCCCCCCGGCTGGGCTGGGTGTCACAGTGCCATTGCCCTTGGCATGAGCCCCCCGGCTGGGCTGGGTGTCACAGTGCCATTGCCCTTGGTACGAGCCCCCCGGCTGGGCTGGGTGTCACAGTGCCATTGCCCTTGGTACGAGCCCCCCGGCTGGGCTGGGTGTCACAGTGCCATTGCCCTTGGTACGAGCCCCCCGGCTGGGCTGGGTGTCACAGTGCCATTGCCCTTGGTACCAGCCCCCCGGCTGGGCTGGGTGTCACAGTGCCATTGCCCTTGGTACGAGCCCCCTGGCTGGGCTGGGTGTCACAGGGGTGGCAGCAGAGCAGAGCGAGGAGGGCAAGGCTGCTGTCAGCACCGTCAGCGCTTTAGCTGGGGTTCTGTCCTGGGCCCGCATTGCTTCCTTCATGAACAAACAACGGCAATAAGCATCCCAGGGCGCTGGCTCTGCGTGCAGGGAGGGGAAGGCTGATCCGCAGGGTGACGGCTGATTGAGTGGCAGACAGGTTCGCGCCGCGACGGCTGCCGGGGCGCCTGCATCGTGCTCACGTCCCTGCACGCAGAGACGAGTCTCCGAGTGCCCTTTAATTACCCCTTCTGATGGCACACGAGGCGCTGTTGTGACAGCATTGCTGCTCTCCCAATTGCCTCTTCAGGAATTTTATCAGCTGCCTCGCATCCCGACACGGGGGGAAGAGGAATCTGAGCAGACCTTTCTGCCTAAGTAGGCTTTAAATACCCCAAATTAACGGCGTGCCTTTCCCTGCAGAAGCGAGGATGCTCTTTCCCCCCCCTCCTCTTCTCCCCCCCCCTCCCCCTGCCGTGTGGGGAGGGGAGCACTCAGGCTGCGGGTGCTGCCTGTGCCCGGCTCTCCTGCAGCTCCCAGCAGGACCAAAGCGTCCTGGGCGTGGGGACACAGTGCAGCCTCGTGTCCCGTGGCAGTGTAGAGACCATGGTCACACCGGTGGCGCCATGGTGGGGCTGGTTGGCCACAGGAGAGGCTGCCACCATTGCATGGCAGCTGTGAGTGGAGATAAGGAAGCACAGCAGGAGATGGCCAGTCCTTGGAGGGCAGAGGAGTGGATGCAGAGTGGGATTCAGGATCCTGGCCATGTCCCAGGGACAGCATGAGGTGGACAGGGTTTGGTCCCCAGCAATGTGGTGGAGGTGCAGAGGGGGAGAGAAAGGAGGGAGAGCAGTGGTGGGGACCCCTCTACCATCCCTGTCCCTGCCCAGCACTAACTCAAGTTTCCCTTCTCTCTGCAGGAGGAAGACATCGAGTACTATGACTCCAAGGCCGACACCGAATACGTGAGTAGCGTCCCCACTGCACTGCTGGCACGGTCATCACACTGTCCCAGTGCTGAGCCACTCGCCAGCGCTGTCACAGCAACGTGCTGGGGGAGACCTGGCACAGCATCTGTCACAGCTGCTGCACCAAGGCTCTGTGGTGGGCAGCAAGTGCCCGATGCCCAGCCGTCCCCCCAGTCCTCCCAGCCAAGCCACCGTGGCCAGCACCAGGCCCAGCAGCAGCAGGCAAGTGGGCAGGTTGCTCCACTGCCTGCAAAAGTTTCTAAAATTAAAGCTGGCATCTGAAATTCAAATGAAGAGCAAACCTTTAATTAGAGACTGAATCTAATTCTCCCTGCCTTGCCCCCCGGCACAGCCATCCTGTGATTTTTGGCAATCAGTGCTTTAAATACAGACCCAGCAGCTCTGCTCTCCTGGAGCTCCCAGTGGGAACTGGCATTTGCTGGCTCCTCTGCACGGTGGTGGTGATGGTGCTCAGGTGCCGTGCTGTTGGTGCTGGGCACTGCAATGGCTGCTGGCAGGTGATGGGTCACCCAGCTCCTGTCTTGTGCCGTGCCCTGGAATCATAAAATCATAGAATCCCAGACTGGTCTGGGTTGGAAGGGACCCCAAGGATCACAGAGCTCCAACCCCCCTGCCACAGGCAGGGCCACCAACCTCCAGGCCTGGAGCTACACAAGGTTGCCCAGAGCCCCATCCAACCTGGCCTTGAACACCCCCAGGGATGGGGCAATGTTCCAAAGCAGTGCTCACTAGGTTGGTGATGCACAGTGAGATTGGGGAGTGCGTGCATTGTGGTGTCCTCAGACCTGGCCAGGAGCCTGGAGCAGAGCAGAGTGGGGGCTTCAGGGCAGCCCCAGCCGGTGTCACTGCCCCAGTCCTGGTCTTTACCTGAAGCAGAGCTGGCAGCAGATGTGCCATCAGGGGACAGGTACTGCAGCAGGGCGGGAGGAAGGGCAGCACGTGGCACTGGCAGCCATATGCTTGCAAACCACATGGCCTCATCCAAAAGTAATGCTTGAGTGGAGTGACCTCATGAGCCTTCAGAAGTCCCTGTGCAGAGGGGACAGGATGATCCAGGCTTGATAGGGTCCCACCAGCTCAGGTGACATGTCCTGCACGAGCTTCAGCTCTCCTCCCATCCTGCCTTGGAAGTGATGCCCCAGAGTGGAGTTGGGGGCAAGCTGGCGTGGAGGATGGATCCTTCACAGCAGTTACTTACAGACTGCCAGTGCCATCATGGCCAGGCAGTGACAGCAGGAGGGCTTCTTAGCAGGGGAAGCTGGAGCCATGGAGAGTCGAGGAGGGGAGATGGAGAAGTCAGGCAGGTGCTGCGACCAAAGGGGAGGGTGCTTGCTTTCCCCAGTGGGTCTCCCTGCTCATTTGCAACAGGGGACATCCCCTGTCCCTCCCCAAACTAGAGGAAGCCACTGAAGGGTGGAGGGAAGGATCCTGCTCTCCATGGCCACTCTGGAGAGGGTGGTGCTAATGGGCTTAAAGTCCATTAAAGCGAGTTTTGGATAGAAACAGAGGCAGAACTGGCTGGAGGGGACAACCCAGGGGGCAAGGAGCAACACTGCTGCATCCATCAGGCTGGGCAGGGCTTTTGGTGTCACCACCATAGGACAGGGGACAGGGCAGCTGGGCGTCCCTTTGCCCGGTGTTACCCTGACCGGTTCCAGCTGCCCACACCCAGCTGGTGCCAGCTGATGTGAGCTGGCAGTTAGTGGGCACTGGCCATTGCTGGTGGGATTAGCCATGTCTGCAAGGGAGGGGAGCATCCCCAGACAGGATTACTCTGTAGGTAGGCATCTCAACCTCTGAGCCGTGCCCACTGAGCCCTCCTGGCACACAGGGCACTGGGGAGAAACCATGGACAGAGGCATGATGCAGTGTTCCTGGGGACCATGGGACTGAGCTGTCTGGTCCCTGGCCCTTCTCTGAGGGAGGTGACATCCTGCAGATTTGCCACACTGACCATTCCTTCTCTAGATCAAGGGTAATTGGAGTCATCCTCTTGCCAAGGTTTATGGGGTTGGCAGGGAAGATGCTTCCCTGTCAGGGATGTTGCTGCTTCCCAGTGAAATCCCAGCAAATTCAATTCCAGCAAAAATAATGGAGACAAAAGGTGATACTGAAATAACAAAGGATGGAGATGGTACCCAGAGGTTTGAATGGAACTAAAGAGCACTCTTTCCATCTTTTCTTTATTTAACTTCAATTTTATATTAAAATTGAGCAGGATCTAGTAAAATGTTCTAGCTGATCTACCTGAAAGAGTTCTGATGGACAATGCCTCTTCAGTGGGGCTGGGGCTTATTCACAAGCCTTACGTTGGCTTTAACTGCGGCGAGAAGGAAATGAGCTCCCCATTCATTTAGCTTGCACCTCAGCTCCACTGGCTTCCTAAACACATTCTAGATTTCCTGGTAGTTTCCCACAAATGGGAGCATCAGGAAATTTCCCTGGGGGGGGGGGTCCCCAAGGGGAAAGTTTTCACATTCCCTGCTAGCAAGGGCTGTGGGGTTTATCTGGGAAGAATAGCAGATGCTCCTGGTTGGGTATCACAGGGAGAACAGCGCAGAAATAAAGTGATTTTCCATCTCTAGTACTGTGTGGATGGCAGGGGACGATACTTAAGGCACAAAAATCCCCTGGGACGTGCCTGGCAGACAGCACCCACCTGCCTGCTTGAGGTCCCTGGGGAGGGGTGGGAGGGGAAGGGGCTGGTGGTGGGAGGCTGGGTGTCAGCAGTGCCAGTTGCAGGCTGCCCACTTGCTGCTTGAGAGATGCAGCAAGAAGAAAGGGGGGGTGGGGGAGTGGGGGGAAGCCCCTAAATGTCAGCAGCAGATGAAGGGTGTTGGAAAATTTAATCTTCCAACTTTCTCAACTAATGTGACATTTGGATCTCCTCCCGATAAGCTATCAGCCCCAGAAGTTTCTTTCTTTTGCCTTTTTTTTTTTTTCCCTTTTATTTTTTTTCCCCTCTCCCTCCTTCTCTCCTCTGGCTGGTAATTTAAAAATAAATGGTCTAGAAAGATCTCTAAACAGTACCTTTGGCAAAGATTAAAAAAGCGAAGGGGGATAGGGGAGCAGGCTGGCGGGAGAGCCTGATTGTTATTTATAACCTGGGCTGCTAGAAAAGCAGGAACGTGGCTGGAGAGCACACCATCTCCCTCCCTGGCATTAAATTGCTGCATTTCAGGAAAAGACGAGATATTTAAGAAGGAGAAAGGCCCTTTTGCACAGGCCTGGAGTTTCTCAGCCCTGGGCAGGGGGGTGGTATTTATATTCATTGTTAGTAGTAATGGCAGTGTGTTGATGTAAATATTTGGTTGGCTTTTTCCAGATTTAACATGGATTGGTGCCCCTGGGAAATGTAAAAGGATATGTTGGGGTTTTGGTATGATACAGTCTTGATCAGGCCTGTGAAAAGCAGGATGTGGGATACAGGGATGCTGTTGGGGGGTGCCGTGGCTTACAGGAGCTCTGCCGGTGCTGGGGGTACCAGGAGGAGCACAGTGCGGGGAGGCTGTGGTTACTGGCATCACGGAGTGGCTGCCTGCACCACCAGCCAGATCAGCCCTGCATTTGTCATCCAGGCTGCCATTTAAGCAGTCATCATTAGCCGTGATGGCTCGTTCCCATGGAGATGAGCAGTGAACGGGGGTGTCTGCATCCGCGGGAGCTGCCTGGCCAAGGCATCGCTGCTGTGCCAGGTCGCAGCCCCGGCTCGATCCGACCCACAGCTCCAAACCCTCTTGTTGGTAGAGGACAGTCCCCCCACTCCCTGCAACCCCCAGGGCAGTGCTTGTGCCCCGGGGCAGGGTGGTTTTCTCCAGCCAGCACCAGGGGACCGAGAACGCAGCAGCCTCCAGTAAAGTTGGTGGTGCCACTGGGGTTCACTGGGCATCGCTGGGGTTTGCCCCTGTCCTGGTTTCAGCTAGGATGGAGTTAATTTCGTTTCTAATAGTGGATGGAATGCCATGTTTGGGAGTTGGGATGAGAGCAGTGCTGATAGCACCCTGATCTTTCTAGTTGTTGCCAAACAATCAAGGACTTTTCAGTTCATATTCCCCTACTAACGAGAAGGGAGGGGACACAGCCAGGACAGGAGACCCAAACTGGCCAAAGGGGGGTAGTCCATACCAGTTACATCATGCTCAGCATAAAGGGGGGTGGTTGGAGGAGGAGCAGGCAGCTCCAGGACGGGTGGTTTTGGGGACGGTCTGGTTCTAGGATGGCTCTGGGCTGCATGGCCTGAGCTGTGTGGTTCGGTGAGAAACTGCATTGTGTAGCACCAGTTTCATGTATTTTTTGCTGTGAAGTCCTATTATCATTGTTATATCTATCTTTCCCCCCAAACTTCCCCCCCACTCCCTTCTAAAGAACAAACAACTGTGGTGCTCAGCTCTCAGCTGGGGCAAAAGCATGACAACCCCCTCTCTGTCTTTTTGGGAGACTGAAGTGAAAACGCATCATGGCTGGCAACCTGACCACTGAGGGTGCTGGCAAAAGCTCTCAGTGCATGGTGGCTTCTTGCTGAAGCAATAAATACATGTAATATTGATATATAGCCACAGAGTACATTTCTAATGGTGTGTGGCAAATAATGTATTCCAACCGTGGCGTCTGTTGATGTGACGTTGTACATACTGGAACAGATCAGACATCAGCTTGTTAAGAGGGCAGACAATGGCAGGACAAGGGGGATGGATTAAAGCTAAAGGAAGGAAGGTTTAAATTAGATATTAGGGGGAAGTTCTTTACAGAGAGAGTGGTGAGGGGCTGGAACAGGCTGCCCAGAGAGGGGGTGGGTGCCCCATCCCTGGGGGTGTTCAGGGCCAGGTTGGATGGGGGCCTGGGCAACTTTGTGTAGCTCCAGGCCTGGAAGTTGGTGTCCCTGCCTGTGGCAGGGAGTTGGAGCTCTGTGATCCTTGGGGTCCCTTCCAACCCATGCCATTCTATGATTCTATGGCATAAAATAGATGGTTCAAAGTCCTCTTGAAAGGTAGTGATGAGAAATGCTACAAAAATCTTCTCATGGGCCTACCCAGGCACTCACAGTTAAACTGGTGTAAATCCAGGAGAACCTGAATCGGCTTCTTGGCTCTAATAGAAATTTAATGCAGAATTTCTTCCTCTGGCCTTACTAAAGCGGCTTCTTGTAGGCCCAGCCTTCCACTGAGATGTTCCCATCCCTGCCTGGGCTGGTGACAGCTTTGCCTGCCTTCACCTGGGTGGTAATGACCCCATTTCAGGGGCCACATTCAGCCTGACTTAAACAGGAGTAACTCGGCTGAGGTGGGGAGATTTATGGATAAAGGATACACGTGGCTTGGATAACATCAGCTCTTTCCACAGGTCTGTTTGTCGTATAGGTGTCAGTGATGTATGGAGTGTCCTATGTATAGATAGCTGTGTATTTGTCTCCGAGATCTATACGTACTCCTCTTTACAGCTACATGAGTGAGAGCAGCCAGACAGCACCAAACCTGGCAGAATACAAATGAGCCCCTCAGAAGCGGGTGGTATAATGGCATAATGATAAACAGAGGAGTGGTAATTCTATACCTTAGTTCCAGCTCCAGTGAAGTGGGGAATGACCATGCCAGCATGGGGGAAATGGGGAGGGTTGGGTTTGCCCAGCTGCCAGCAGTGGGAGCGGATGGGCTGGACCTGGGCAGGGTGCCTGGCTGATCTGAGGTGGGGAGGGATAGGACTTCACTGGGCTCAGAAAAAATGGGGTTTAGTGTCAAAGCAGAGTTTTTGGTGCTGCTGGGACCATGGCTGTTTTCAGCAGGAGCCTCTAAATTACTGCTGGAGGTTGGCAGGGATGAACTATCAAGTGTGCAGCAGCGTTACCCTGGAGACCTGAGCCCCACGTTGATGGCAGGTTCGGGGCTGGATCCGCTCTCTGGCCTAGCACAGTCCCATGGCCTAGCACAGTCCCATGGCCCAGCACACAACCAGGGTTTGCAGGGCTCCAGCAGTCACTTTCGTGCCGTTTCTCTGGATTTAAGTTGAAATTGAGAGTGTAATCTGGATTTCAATCTTGGCACCATGGTTTCGGGGGAGGTGGGGACAGTCCCTGCCCACCTCCTGTGTGGCTAGTGGAGCTGTAATTGAGTTCAACATCTTTCTGGCCGGCTGGAGCCCCGGTGCCGGGATCAGCTTGGTGGCGTGTTTACACTCCCAATCTGTGGGCTGGAATTAAAGCCCAGACCTCACATATCAATCCTGTTATTCTCCCGAGCTGTGGCGAATGGTTTGGCCACCCCTTGCAATGTCAAGGGAATGTCACTGTCTGGGTGGCCGGCCAGAGCTGTCATCTGCGAAGGTGAAACGGAGAGGAGGCCAGGATGGGTGTGAAACAAGCTTCACAGTTTATTTCCCAAACACGTCATTCTCCTTTAAATATATGGCTTTTCCCCTGAGAAATGCACATCTCTTGTCCCCTGGGTTTTGTCAAGAGGAGCCTGGCCCGTGGCAGAGCTGCTCACCATGGAGGGCCATCGAGGACAGCAGGATGGGACCGTCCCCTACCCCTTGTCCCACTGGTGCCGGGTGCTTTGTCCCGGGACGGCCTGGGGCATCCCTGCAGGCAGCCGTTCCCGGCATGGCACCGCACGAAGCTGCTCACGCTTCCAGGCACGTCCGCTGCCGTTTCTCCGGGGCTGATCTCTGCTGCCGCAATCAGACGGCCTCACACGGGCGCCGAGACGGGGGCTTCGCGGGGGAGAGGCGCTGAGCCTCCTGGCTCCCTCGCCGGGCAGCTCCACACTGGGGACCGCTCCTGTGCCGCACTCACCCCGCCCCTTTTGCTCCGGCAGCAGGGCTGGGAGAAGGTGACTGGAGCCATCCTTGAGCTTGGCATATCCCTGCCCTGCGCTGCCTGTCCCTCTGCCCACCGATGGGGAGGGCAGCTCTGTGCTTCTGCCCCTCTGCAGCGGAGATGTAGCTCTGAGTGCACCAAGGGCAGGTGCTGCAGCATCCTCCTCCTGCCCGCCCCAAGCATCTCTCAGCTGCCTGCAGACAGCTTTCCTGGCTCATGGCAGGGACATGGCAGTAGGGAGCCAGCACTTTCTCCCATGTTTCTTAGCTCCAGGCAGGGTGGCAGGGGTGTTTTCCCCAGCTCTGTAGCGACGCCACCCCCTTTCTCCCATTCCCCCCATGGCCCAGGGCCTCATCTCCAGCCCTGTCCCAGCTGACTGCAGCCACTCTGCCTGCCCCGGCTCAGCCTGCCCTGCCTGGCCGAAGGGGCTTTACCCCAGTGCTGTACTGGCAGCAGGGCCCTGGGAAGGCGAGCGTGTTCCAGCGCCGGCAGTGGGGAATTCACCATCTCTCCACCATAATTAAATATTGTTTGCATTGCTTATTGACAGAGCACTAAGCTGCACTCCATTTTAATTTGTTCTTTGATAGTTGCCTTTTGCTGCTAATTGATTTTCAAGGCTTTTTTTCTTTTTAGTTTGGGGTTTGGGGTTTTTTTTGTCTGATTTAATACCTGCCATCCTACCAAAGCCAGAGAGACAAGGGTAACCAGCACTCACCTTCATGCCTGCCCACTTCCACCACCTGCCCCCAGTGTGCTGCTGGCACTGGTGGGCCAAATCCAGTGCAAGAGGCAGCATTGCTGCAGGGGGATGTTCAGTGATGGTCTTTGGGTAGCAGCATTCTCGGCGTGGGCCTGGGGCTGGCATCCCTGGGTGACCCCCTGTGCTCTGCTCCTTCCCCAGGACGATCCCGACGGGGAAGAGATCGAGAGGGAGAAGTCCAACTCCTTGAAGCTGGAGTTCACCGATGATGCCAACTTCAAGACCAAGGTTAACTATTCGTACGCTGCCGTGCAGATCCCCACGGACATCTACAAAGGCTGTGAGTGCCCCTCCTCATCTGCTCCCCTCTGCACAGCCTCTGCCCCCTCCTGCTCAGGGTGCTGTGGCCCAGGGTTCTGTCACCCCAAGGTGTCCCAGCCCGGTCTTGGTGCTGGGGCAGGCAGGCACCCAGGGTACTGAGCAGAGGCAGAGTCACCGTCTCAGGACAGAGGTGACAAGGTGTCCCTGCCCAGGAACCTTCAAGATCTTAGCGTGGGCCAGAGAGGCAAATTCACAGCTGAGGAGTTATTGGGAAGGGATGGAGAGCAAAGGAGAAATGGTAATTACAGCACCACTGGGTAAATCTCAGCTGCACCGCCCGGAGAGGAGCTCTGCAAAGCTCAGGGGGGTTTGAAGCAGGAACCACAGGCGATCAGGGGGACCGAACAGCTCTGTGCCAGAGCAACTCTCTGCTCATAAGAGGGAGCAGGATGGGGCTGAGTGGTGGGGGAGGGCGAAGGAGCAACGCTTCCTCACTGGCTTCAGGCTGTTGGGGGCCGAGGTTACAAAAAGGGGGGATAGAGGGGTGGGAATCCTGCAGCAAGGCCGGGGACGATGGGAGGATGTGAGGATGGTAGGATCCCGAGTGAGATGCTGATGGTAGGATCCCAGGCGTGATGGCAATGGTAGGATCCTGAGCACGATGCTGCTCTGGGGCAGAGTGGGGGGGGTACCAGCCCCACGGCTGTGCCAGGAAGGGAGCCGGGCAGGAAGGGATGGAAGAACAGACGGATGGACGCACGGACGGATGGGATAGGACGTGCCATACCAGCTCTCAGTCCCCGCCGGGAGGTGACACAGCCCCTGAGCTGTCAGAGCCGTCTCATACCTCCCCTGCCGCGGTGGCACACGGTGACAGTGGGTCTCCATTTCCCTCTAGTGGCTGCTCCGCACCGAGCTGGGCACCGCTCCGAGCTGGAGATATCTTCCAGCACCCCGGGATGCACCCGGTGCCCAGCCCCTGCTGCCGGAGGCACCACTTGTCTCCCCGCGCCACCCCTGTCCCCGCACCCCTTTGTCTTGGGGACACTCGCCAAGGGCTCCCAGGTGGTCACGGCAGTAACAGGGGCTGAGCTCACGCTCCTGCCCTCTGTGGTGCTTTCCTGGTACACTGGGCATGTTACTGGCAGGGCCATGCTCAGAGCTGCATCAGCACGATGATTTCACCGTGGTGGTAGCAGCAGATTAGAAATTTGCAATTAGTTTTATTACCCAGCTAGCACAGGGCAGGCAGCTAATGAAGCACATCGTGTGAGCGGGGGGCGGGCAGGGTGGGGTAAAAGATTCATTGCTCCTCAGCCCTCCTTACCGCCAGGCACCGTGGCTGATGTCCTGCCACTGCCACATCAATCACCCTCCGTGGCCCTGGGACGAGAGCAGATTGGAGAATGACATGCTCCAGGGACACACAGATGCTCGGAGTGGGATGGTGGCCGGTCCCAGGTGGGGAAAGGGGCTACAGCCATGGGCACAGTGGGGTGTGGGCACAGGGCTCACACCGTGCCCAGCTGCACTGGCACACTCCAGAAAGCCAGGGTGTAGGGTGGGGTGCTCAGCCACTGCACCCCAGAGCAGGTTTGGGGTGCGGGTATGTGTGCCCCCTCCTGCTGGGGATGCCAGTGAGCAGGGCCGGTCCCTGGGGAGCCGTGGGCAGGGAGCATCTCCCCAGTGGGACCGGGCAGAGAGGCGCTACCGCTGCCTTTCACGCTAATTAAACCCCTGCAGAGACGTCCTTCGCCGTCACCCCTCGCTACACACACAAATTACATCCTATATGTGTTTTATTTACTGTGCCATTTTTAATTAAATCTGCAATTGCTCGCTGGCAGGGCGGAGCTGGGCTCACACTGGTGGGGACGGGGACGAAACAGGGACAGGCAAGGATGTCACCGAGGGGGGCTGGTGGCTCTGGCCACATCCGAGAGGGACAGGAGCCATCCCAGCCATGGGCACAGCCTCCCATCCCGAGGGAGTGTCAGGCCGTGTCTGTGCACAGGGCTGTGCAGGGGCTGCACTCACATGGAAGGATGCTGTAGGAACTGCAGCCATGTGCAGGGGTGGTTGTAGGGACTACGTTAGTGTGCAGGGGTGGTGTAGGGGATGTATGTTCACAGGGAGGGTAGAGGTGTAGCTTTCATATGCAGCTGGGGGGCTGTAGGGGCTATGTTTGTGCACAGGGGGGAATGTAGGGGCTGTGGTCATTCACAGAGATGATCTGGGAGCTACACTAATGCACAGGGAGGATGTAGGGGCTCCATGCATGCCCAGGGATGAAACAGGGGCTGTGTGTACATGCAGGGGGTGGGTATGGCACAAGCCTGGTGTGGCTGCCAAGGCTGTTGGGGATGTGCCTGGTGCCCAGCACTGTGCCTGATGGGGCTGGTGGCACTGCCTGGGGCTGCTCCTGGTAGTCAGGAGCCTGTCAGCCTGTTCACAGTCCCTTCTCCCTGGAAAAACCACGTCCTGTGCAGAGCCAAACAAGAAATCATCCTAAGTGGCCAGATAACAGGTCTCTGTGTGGACATGGCGCTGAGAAATGGCTGGGGAGATACAGGCAGAGTTAGTTGCAGTTAGGCACAGCTACTTGAGGGAAGGAAGGAGAAATCTTCTTCAGCAGAAGTTTCTGGGTGAAACCTGCCCATGTCCTACCAGTACCTTGGGGCTGTGCTGAAGACGTTAACAGGGGATATGGGTGTTTGGAGGAGGGACAAGTGTGGGAGGAAGCCTCAGGAGAGCTAAATATACTCCTCAAAAGCCTGCTCTCCTGCAGCACCTCACTGGTTGTTCTGCCCAATGTCAAGGAGAGGGGCCTCTCCTGAGAGCTTTTGCACCCCAAAAGTGCATTGAGGGTGCCCCAGCAGGGAACAGCACCTGGCCTTCAGGCACTGCCAGGTGCCCAGTCCTGCCCACAGCAGCATGGCTGGCTCCTCCGTGCCATGGTCCCAGGGTGGCCCAGCATGGGATGGTGGGGGGCTCCTCACACTTCCCAGGGCTTTAGGGGACTCAGAGTGTTCGGGGTGCCCCAGAGGGCCCCATGAGGGAGTCCCACTGTCTCTGAGGTGGCTGCCCCAGTGCCTGGCCAGCCCCGTACCCGCCTCGCCTTGCCAGCCCCCCCCCACACCACCAGCCCCCCTTGATTAATCACAAGCTGGGGCTGCCGGCAGCTTATCTTTTGCTTTAATAGCTGAATAATTTAAAACTGCTGTTTGCCAGCATCTTAATTGCTTTTGCGTCAGGTGTGGAGGCCAGCAGGAATGCAGAGCGGGGCTGGGAGGCTCCCTGCAGTCCCACAGGGACACGGCCCCTCACTTTCCCAGCTGCTGGTTGTCTCCAGGGAACAGGACTGGCACAGTGGCAGGAGGAGTGGGGCGTTTTACTGGGAAGGGGGTGAGGTGGTAAGTCAGCTGTCCCCAGTGTGTCTCTTCCTGCCCCAGAGCCAGGGAACGGGGACAGTGAGTATTTGGGCCTGGAGGGTGGCTCTGGGGACAAAGTGCAGCAGGCTGATGCCAGAGCCCCATGGCACCGAGGGGGCCGTGGGGAAGGGCAGCGAGTCCCTTTGGGCTCCTTGGAGGGAGGGGACTGAGGGGACACACCACCTTCCCTTCCCTGCCACCACCATGGGGACACCATGGGACCTGCCACCCCCTGTCCCACCCTCAACTCTGCTGCTGTCCCACCCCAAACCACCCACCCTGGGCTCTGTCTCCTGCAGCCACCGTCATCCTCAACGAGCTGAACTGGACGCAGGCGCTGGAGGACGTCTTCATCGAGAACAGGAAGGAGGATCCCTCCCTGCTGTGGCAGGTGTTCGGCAGTGCCACCGGTGTCACCCGCTACTACCCCGGTGCGTGGGGAGGTGGGGCAGCATCTTCCCCCCGCGAGGTGTGGGCGAGTATCCCCCAGCACCAGCCCTGAGGGCGTGGGGCACATGTAACCATACTGTGCCAAAGCCTGGGGGGTGTGAGCTCCCGCTGGGACCTGGGCACCCCTCTGTCCTGTCCCCTGCATCCCCTTGTCCCTCGCTGCAGAACAGCCCTGCCTCACCCATCGCCTGCCTTCCCTCCACAGCCACCCCGTGGAGAGCCCCCAATAAGATCGACCTCTACGACGTGCGCAGGCGGCCCTGGTAAGGGGGTGGTGAGTGGGGAGAGAGGTGCCTTCGCTGGCCCTTCCTGGCTGGGAGCAGCCAGCTCTGTCCCCTCCACATTTCACACAGGGTTGGCATTGGCAGATGGGTGCAGTAGCACGGGCAGGGGCATCTGAGCTGCGGCGCTTAGCTCCTGGGAAGGCAGAGTGTGGGATGGAGAGAGAAATCCTTGGATACAGGTCAAATGTGGGGAGCTGCCCCTTGCCCTGCTCCCCCAACAGCCCCAGCCCAGCATCCCCATCCAAATGGGTAAACAACTGGCTCTAGGGAACGGTGAGCTGTGAGGATGGGGGGAGAAATGGGCAGGCAGTGCCTAGAAGTGATACCTGCAAGCGGCCATGTAGCACACACAGAGTGAGATGGGGTGGAATTGCTTCCCCTTAGCCCAGGCACAGGCGTCTGCTTGGAAGCACTAATTATCCTGCTGCCTGTGGGGCTGGGGGAGCTGCATCCCCATCATGCCTGTGGGTGCTGCCTAAAAATACAGGCATGGAGAGGAAAGAGGGCACAGGTCTCTGGCACGTGCTGGGGAGCCCCATATCCCTGGGGGAGTACCACCTGCCCATCCCCCTGCCTGTGCTGGGAGCTGCCCCCCTTCCTTGTCAGAAAATTAATGGCCCTGCTACTATGGTTAATTGTCTTTGATTGCTCCACATTAATTATTAACTGTTCTCTGCCAGGGCATCCATGCAGGTTATTGGCAGAGCAGGGGCTGGCAGCCACTTTAGGGGGCTGCTGATGTGTATGGGGGGCACCAAGCCCAGCTGGCCTGGTTACCTGCCCACTAGCCAGGCTGCCCATGCACTTCCCACCCAGCCATGGAGGAGCAGCAGCACCCATCGTGCTGGGGGGACAGCACACCCCTGGGGACACCCCTTCGGGGTCCTGTCTTGCCCTCATGGCTGGTTCTGGTGTGGCACACAGCCCTCACCGCTGTGTTGCTGGACCCAGTGGGGGCCAAGGTCCTGCCAGCAGCCTCGGTGGGGCCGCCAGTGCTGCCTGCCTGCCTTCCCCTCCCTTGATGAATGGTGCTATTAACCACAGCCGTCTCCTGTGGAGCCCGGGGTATCAATCTGAGCGGGGCAGCTGTAGATGGATGCACTGCCACAACCCATTGCAGGCAGCATCTTAGCTGGGATCCACACAGGCAGCCCAGCCCTGGGGAGTGGGACGGGCACCAAGCCCCCCCGGCACCTGACTGCCAGCAGGGAGCTTGTGGGCAGCTGCCTGCCCATCCTGAGACCCAGCATGAGGAGGGTGTTGGGGAGATGTGGCACCCGTGCCGGGAGGTCCCCCACACTCCAGCATCCCACATCCCACCCAGGTAGTCACTTGTGGTTAGGGAACATCAGAACCAGGGATTAGCAATCGGAGCCTGCTCTTCCCCAGTCCTCCTCAGCGATGGTAATTGATACTAATAACACACTAATTAATTTGTGTCAGGCCTGATCCTGATCAAGCCAATAATGCGCTGACTTGGACTTCAGCCATGGCAAGATCAGGCCCCACGCAGTGGGAAGGGGAGGCTGGGGGGTGCCTGGCCACTGCCAGGATGGGTGCTCAGCACCAGGCACAGTGGGGACAGGAGCAGGACCAGGTGTTTTGAGGGGAAGGAAGGATTCCTTAATTCTTTTCAGGGGGGGAGGATTTACATAGTAGTATTATTTTTCCTCCTCATAGCTAAAAATAACCTAATCAGCCTGGCCTTTGAAGCTACCAGGGGGGTAAATAGCATCTTAATATGGATGTGTGTGTCAGCATAATCAGCATGCAGAAATGGGCCTGCAATGATGGAAGAGTTTAGCATTTAGAGCTCATTAGGCTGATACAGTACCAGGCAGTGGGTCACTGGTGGTGTGCCGTGCCGTGACATGCTGCATCCCCACCTCTGCTCACATCCTGCGTCACCCCTCGCTGCGGGCTCACCACACCCGTGGGTGCGCAGGCACTCGACACAGCTCAGCGGCCACCTCTGCCCCAGCAGAGCTTTGTTCTTGGGCTGTACCTAGCAGGGTCAGGGTGTCCCCCTCCATACATTGAGTTGACCCCACTGACCACCCTCTGCACCCCACAGGTACATTCAAGGTGCCTCCTCCCCAAAGGACATGGTCATCATCGTGGATGTGTGAGTACACGGGTCAGGGTGAGCCAGGCCAGCTGCACAGCTCCCCGGGTGCTATTGTCCCACCGGTGGCTCTGGGGCAGCTGCGTGGGACAGCACTGGTGGGGAGCCCTGTGCCCCTTCTCTGCTGAGCCTCCAGTACCCCACTTTCTTGCTAGGAGTGGCAGCGTGAGCGGCCTCACCCTCAAGCTGATGAAGACCTCGGTCTATGAGATGCTGGACACGCTCTCGGATGATGACTATGTCAATGTGGCCTCGGTGAGTGCCCTGGGGCAGGTAGCAGGGTTGTGCCCCCTGCCAGCTCCCCACCATGGGGACCCTTTGCCCACAGACCCACCTGGCCAGGGGTTCTGCAGTCAGAATTTATTTATTACTTCATTTCTTCACCACCCACCTGCCCAGGAGTGGCTGCTGGGGGCTTGGTTGTGTGCGGTGGTGAACAAAAGCCCCCTCAATCCCAGGGCAAGTGGCAGAGATGCTCCGGGGGCGATCCCAACCAGCCACCTCCTGTCTGTCACCAGCCAGTGACATCATACCCCCTGTGGCGATGTCACCAGCCTGTGACCTCATGCAGCACAGAGTGGCTGTGCCACCGCATCTGTGCATCACTGGGCACCCAGCCCACGCCAGCCCTCCGCTGTCTGGCCGCGAGCACGCTGGCACTAATTAACGTGTCTGGCCAGGCTCTGTTAGCTGGATCGCTGCTCTCCTAATGAATGGCCCCTGTTGCCAGCAAATGAAGCCGTAAGCGAGAGGCAGCACCTGCTCCCGCTGCCGGCACGGCGCGGCACGGCACGCCTGCTTCCATGAGCCTGGGGGTTCCTGCAGAAGCAGAAGTGCAGGCGAGCCCTGCACTTGCATGCCAGGCAGCTCAGGGCTGTATTTGGCCCAAGCAAAGCCCCAGCCTCTGCTTTGCTCATCCCTTGGATGCCCATGGGAGCCGAGCACAGCAGGCGATGCCCACCAAGGGGGCTGCCTTTGGATCCACGTCCCCTTCCTGTGACCCGCTCCCTTCTCTTTCACCTCCCAGTTCAACGAGAAGGCGAAGCCAGTGTCGTGCTTCAAGCACCTCGTGCAGGCCAACATCCGGAACAAGAAGGTCTTCAAGGAGGACGTGCAGGGGATGGTGGCCAAGGGCACGACTGACTACAAGGCTGGCTTTGAGTACGCCTTCGACCAGCTGCAGAATGTGAGCTGGGGGCTGGGCTGGGGGTGAGCGATGGGCACCCATGGGTGCTGGGGCTGCTGGGAGAGTTCTGAGCAGCCCAGGTGCTGCCCAGCACCTGGGGCTTTGGTGTTCAGAGAGCTCCTTGTCGTCCCTTGCAGTGCTTGGGGGACATCCCACCCCAGCACAGAGTAGCTGAGGCTTTGGTGGAGCCGCTGCCCCTCTGGGTTATTAAGACTAAAAACAGGGCTGGGCATCCAGCCGGGTGCCACACTGCTGGCAAAATTAAGATGAATGGTGCTATTAGGTGCTGAGCAATTGTAGCCACAGCATCATTTCCAAGCAGACAGCATCCCTCCTCCTGCACGGTCAACTGGGCCACCCTCACCCTGGGATGAAGGAGATGGGCCAGGGCCAGCGCTCCTGGCTGCGTCCTGCCCGGTGCCGCTTGCTCCAGGTCTGGCCTCAGGCACCGTCTCTCTGCCCCACAGTCCAACATCACACGTGCCAACTGCAACAAGATGATCATGATGTTCACGGACGGCGGGGAGGACCGGGTGCAGGACGTCTTTGAGAAGTACAACTGGCCCAATAAGACGGTGAGGGGCTTTAGGGCTCTGTGTCGAGCTGGGGTTGCTCTCCGGGGAGGAATGTGGCTGCTCCAGCTCCATTGCCAACTTCTTCCTCATCTGCTTCCACCCAGCTCCCTGGGACCTGGAGAC
Source organism: Gallinula chloropus (assembly GCF_964237585.1). Classification (NCBI taxonomy): domain Eukaryota; kingdom Metazoa; phylum Chordata; class Aves; order Gruiformes; family Rallidae; genus Gallinula; species Gallinula chloropus. The sequence continues at coordinate 20,962,077 of NC_140097.1, forward strand.
CCGTGGGGTAGTGGGAACCCAGGCCATGCAGGACCCTCTAAGAGCACAGGCCCTTTGGGGTGCAGCAGTGCCCCAGCGCAAGGACCCCTAATCCCAGCAGGGCAGGCAGCTCGGGCCGATGCAGCAGTGGTGGGGGACAGGGCTGGGCACAGACAGAGAGTCTCCCTTGCTGCCCACTCAGCCAGCGTTCACAGGAGTCTTCCTCTGCCTGAGCTTGGCTGCGTGGCAGAGGGCGATGCCACACTGTCCCCAGGGTGGTTAGCAGGGGGTGCTGGGTCTCAAAGAGCAGGGTGCCCATCAGCTAGCCCTCACCACCACGCTCTGCCACAGGTGCGGGTCTTCACCTTCTCCGTTGGGCAGCACAACTACGATGTGACCCCGCTGCAGTGGATGGCCTGTGCCAACAAAGGTGAGTGGGGCTGGCACCCAGGCAGCTTGGGAGGCTGGGGAGGGGGCTGGGGTCACCCCTCACGTGGGGGCTGGCACCAGTGTGCCGGTGTGTGCCACCGCTGGCTGCAGCACTGGGGGGATGAACAGCAGGGTGGACTGAGGGGCAGCCAGACTGCTGGACAGGCAGACAGCTGGCTCTCCAGCTGCCTTTCTCTTTGTTTTCCAAGGTTACTACTTTGAAATCCCCTCCATTGGCGCCATCCGCATCAACACACAGGTATGGCGGGGGGCTGCAGGCAGGGAGGGGGCTGCAGGCAGAGAGGGGGCTGCAGGCAGGCAGGCACAGAGGAAGGGGGCTGCAGGCAGGCGAGGAGGAGGCTGCAGGCAGGCAGGGAAGGTGAAGCAGGCAGGGAGGGTGCTGCAGGCAGGGAGGGGGCTGCAGGCAGGTGAGGAGGGGGCCGCAGGCAGGGAGGGTGCTGCAAGCAGGCAACGCTCCCCTCTCAGGGGTGAGGGGTGCTCAGGCAGCCCCACTACAACGAGCCCAAAGGCTGGCAGCAAGCTGGGAGCTGAGACGAGCCCTCAGCCAGGCCTTGTGCTGTTGAGACATGTAATTCATCTTGTGCAGCTCCCCACGGACCTGCTGCCTTCGGAGTGACTAATTACGAAACATCAGGCGTTAATCAGCACCGAGCAGAGCCAAGTGCAGGCAGGGCCAGGTTTAGCAGAGCCACGTGTGCCTGCCCCACACCCTGTCCCCCTGCCCCTTTTCTGTCCCTTTTCTTTACTGGATGCACACAAGGTGCCATGGTGGGCAGGTGACAAGGGTCCCTGAGAGGGTCAGCCCCTCAGGGCAGGGTTGCCATCACGGCAGAGGAGTTCCCCCCCCATGCCCCTGCTCAAGGTCTGCCTTGGCAAGGTGAGCCAAGATAAGAGCAGCTGGCCCCAAAAGGCCCACAGCAGCAGCCAGCAACACAGGAGAGAGATGGTCCTGTAAGTAAGCTCAGCCTCAGGGATGGCTGGGAGCTATGGGGCTCTGGCTGGGGCTGCCTGGGGAGCCCCTGCCCTGCCCACAGGCTGCAGTGCAGACTTGAGCAGTGCCTTGTTTGTATCACAGCAGCCCAGTTCAGTCCCCAGCTGGAGCTACTACCCTCAGGTTTGGTAGCTGCCAGGCCCCCTCCCCAAGCTCAGCCTGCAGCTGGGGGCTGGCACCAAGCACCCTATTAATAATCCCTGGAGCCTGCATGGGGACAAGGATGTCACCAGCTTGGAGCAAGGGGACACCTGGCACCCACATGATGCTTCCCCCTGCCCTGTGTCCCTGCAGGAATACCTGGATGTGCTGGGCAGGCCCATGGTCCTGGCTGGGAACCGAGCCAAGCAGGTTCAGTGGACCAATGTCTACCAGGATGCCCTGGTAAGGACTTCTGGCCCCAGGGTGTGGGGGGAACACCAGCCCCAGGGTCCCACACAGCCCCAGGGTTCCATACAGTGTGCCCCACCACAACCTTACCGGGGACCAACCCCCTTCTGCTACCCATGCCCAGTGCTGGGTCCCCTGGGGCCAGCAAGGGGCCGTGGGACACCCTCCTGCCTTTGTACAGGGGCTGGGGCTGGTGGTGACAGGCACGCTGCCCGTGTTCAACCTGACAGAGGACAGCAGTGACAGGAAGGTAGGAGACTGGCTGCACCCCCCTGGCTGCACTGGGAGTCCGGGCTGTGGATGGGGAGTGTGCCCCAGCACTGGTGCCTGCCTGTGGGGTGGGTTGGGTGAGCACTGGCACCCCTGTGGTACTGCCTGTGCTGCACCCCGTCCCTGGGGTGAGACCAGGGGTGACTGGTCTTTGGTTAGCAGGGACAAATGCAGCCAAAATGGCCTTTGGGTAGCAGGGACAACTGGCAGCTGCAAGTCCCTGTGGGGTGTGGGTCCCATGGAGGGCTGCTGGGATTGGGCACGTCCCACCCTGCACCCCTGCGGTGTCTGGATCCAACCAGCACCTCCCCAGAGGGAGAAGATGTCCCTCCCCCTTTCCCTGTCCCCATGCTGGTGGTGGCAGGTGACACCCCTGCTCCATCCTGCCTCCCTCCCTGCACTTCCTTCCAGAACCAGCTCATCCTGGGCGTGATGGGGATCGACGTGGCTCTCAACGACATCAAGAGGCTGACGCCGCGATACAACGTGCGTGGGGCCCCTTCCCCTCCACCCCTGCCCTCTGCTGCCCCAGCCTCCTCCCAGCATCCCCACAGCACCTCTGCAGCTGCAGGGTGCAGAAACCATGGGTGCAGGCAGGGATCAGGGCAGGGGTCAGAGCTGGGCGATGCTCTGGGATGCAGAGCAGAGCCAAGACCCTTGCAGGATCAGCAGGGGACAAACCCTACCAGCCTGGGGAGGGGGCAGCAGGCAAAGGGCAGAGCCAGAGCGAGCTGCTGCTGGCCTGGGAATACAAAGAGGTGCATGGAAATGGCTGTGCCCTGGGGATGGCGTGAGGTGATGGCAGCAGCACAGCATGTCACACACAGCCTGCCTGGCCTCACCCCTCCTCCTGTCCTCCTGCAGCTGGGAGCCAACGGTTACGTCTTCGCCATCGACCTGAACGGCTACGTCTTGCTGCACCCCAACCTGCAGCCCCAGGTGAGGAGCAGCCCAGCAGGGGGGTAACCAGGTCCTGGGGCTTTCCAGGGTCATTAGGTGCTAATTGCAGGGACTGTGATGAGTTTGTCTGCACTCAGTGGCAGCTGCCAGAGCCCTGAGCCCACCCCCAGCTCTCCCATTCTGCCTGCAGATCATTAATTTCCGTGAGCCAGTGACACTGGACTTCCTGGATGCTGAACTGGAGGATGAAAACAAGGAGGAGGTGGGCAGACCTGGGGGGGCAGCTCTTGGTGTACAGGTTTGGCCTCCCCCCTGCCGCCCCCCCACCTCCCCAGTCTGCAGTTGCAAAGGGCACCCAGCTCCTCCAGACTGCCCTGGGGAGCACCTTGTTCTCAGGGCCCTGGCACAGCCCCCGTGGGACCACAGTGGGGCAGAAGCTGGGTCACTGTCCCCTGGGTGCCAGCTCAGCTCTGCCTGCCCTGCACTTCCCAGTCTCACTCCCTCCCTGCCCCAGAGCCCCCCACCCCAGACTGAAAACCCCCCACCCCTGCACCCCATGGGTCCCCAGTGCCACCCTGCTGAGTGGGTGGCTGTGTGGCTCTCAGATCTCTCTTCCATGTCCCCCAGATCCGGAGAAGCATGATTGATGGGAACGATGGGCAGAGGTTCATCAAGACCCTCATCAAGTCCCTGGATGAGGTAAGGCTGCAGGGGAAGGGTGCTGAGCACCCACCCAGCGCCGGCGGCGAGGAGTGAGGGACCATGTCTGGCACCAAGCTCGCAGCTGGGGTCCCGTGCCACTGCGCTGGCAGGGTCCTGGCACTGCAGAGGCCTGACTGGTGCCCTCTGGTCCACAGCAATACATCGACGAGGTGTTCAGGACCTACACGTGGGCCCCCATCAAAAGCACCAACTACAGGTGAGCGGCGCTCGGGCACACCCAGTTCTCCCAGCACCAGCCAGTCCCCCCAGCCCGGCGCAGGGCTGTGGTCTCGTGCCTGCAGCTCAGAAGGTCCCAGAGGCCACCAAGGAAGGTGTGGGATTTGAGACGTGCTGTCTGATCACTGCATGCAGCCAGGGATGCTCTAGAAGACCCTCCCAAAAGTGCTGCCTGCTGGTAGCTGGCGCTGGTGGCCATGGTCCTGTGGGGCTGCTGTGCAAGGTGCTGGACAGGGGACACTCTGCTGCTGCTGCTGCTTTGTGCAGCTGAGGGCTGGTGCAGGACTCTGCCTGCTGTGGGGTGGGTGACGGTGGCAGGTGCCTGCCCTGCAGCGCAGGCAGCTGCCACAGAAGGGAAGGACTGCACTTATTTCCCAGTTCGCACCAGTTTGGACCAGTAGATGTGTAAAAAAAGAGCCTGGCATCGTCATGTCTGTGCTGTCCAACTCGTGCTGCCTTCATCCTGCGAGGAGCTGTGTGGTCCCCTCGCTGTACCCTCCTCCTCCTCACCACCCAGCTCAGGAGGGGCCAGCAAGGGTGACAGCCACCTCCTGGAGCTGTGAGGTGTCCCCCACACAACTCTGGTCCTGTCCCTCATGGTTGCACCTCCTCTGAGCCAAGCAGCACTGTTGAGGAGGGGACACTGACACAGGGTGACGCAGCCATGGCTGCAGTTTGATGTGTAGGGTGAAAGGCGCTGCTGGAATCCCTGTGGCTCCGTGGCAGGGATCTCCCTTGGGGTTCCCTGGCACAAAGACCATCACCAAAGGCCACCAGCTGCTGCAGCAGGTACCTGGGAACCCATCTACCTGCAGAAGTGGCGCCCATGGGTTCAGCAACCCCAGCACCACCTCCTGCCACCCCAGAAAAGGCATCTGAAAATCCTGTGTGGCAGAGCCCTGGCTGAGGGATCCTTCTTCTTCCTGGCTCACCAGTAGCTGGTGCCTTGTCTTTTTGTCTCCTCGTTGGGAAGGTTTTGTCCCTTCTGTCAAGGGCTGCATCTCCCTGCCTCCCTCGCTTGCAGGGATGTCATATCACTCTTCCACGTGCATCTCCCTTGGTTCCCAGGCTGGTACATCCTGCCCAGCTCAGCCCTGGCCAGACAGGCTTGCCACCTCCTGTGCTCAGGGTGCCCTGTGGATGGCCCTGGGTGCCACCAGGATGGCCCTACACGGCCCCAGGTGCTTTGGGGATGTCCCTAGGACAATCCTGGGTGCTTTGGGGTCAACCCTGGGTGCTGTGGGGACAGCCCTGGGTACCATGAGGATGGCGCTAAGTACTCTGGGGACAACCCTGGGTGCTTTAGGGATGACCCTGGGTGCCACCAGGATGGATCAGGTGCTGCTAGCATGTCCCAGGCAGGGCCTGGGGTCCAGCCAAGGGTGCTGAGCAGGTGTAAAGCCTTACACTGCCTGTGTCTTCTCACCCTCCACAGCCTGGGGCTGGTTCTGCCTCCCTACAGCACCTACTACATCCAGGCCAACCTCAGCGACCAGATCCTGCAAGTGAAGTGTAAGTAGCCCCTGGCTTTCCCCGCTGCCCTCTCACGCTCCCGCTCGCCCCCCACACCAGCCCGTAGCTGTTCAGGGGGGGGAGAAACACGAAGCAAAGCACCTTGCAGAAAGAGACAGGGATTGCTGAGAGGCAAACCAGTAGAAGGAGAACATGAGAAACGAGAGAGATGTGAGCAGAGGTGAACGCACAGAGGGAAAGGAGCTGCCTGCCTGGGGTGCCCTGGGGTGCCAGGGTCTGGTCCTTAGGCTGCTGCCTGCTCACCTCCCGGGGACGAGCGAGGGGTGACACCAGCAGCCAGTTACTTTGCAAGCCTGGGAAAGTTTGCATGGATCTCCTTAGTTTCCTTTGGTTTCTTAAGATTCTTTGGTTTCAGTTTAAGCCATTTCTTCTTCTTTTTTATGAGTTTGGTTTTGGTTGGTTTGGCTTTTCGTTTGGAATTGACCTGTGTACGTGTGTGTTAGCCTGGCCACCTTCCCCCCCACCCCCACCCCCCTTCTCTCTCTTTCTCTCTCCCCTGACCCCCAAGCCTTTTTCCCACCGCAGGTCCACGCTGCTCCCGGGGACCCTCTCCTCGGTGTGAGAACCGGACCCTTCCCCTCTCCCCTCTGGTTCCCACCACCCCCACACTCCCATCTCTCTCCCTCAGCCGCCCAGGCGGCTCGTCCCCTGCCCTGCTCCGGATCCGGCCCCTGCTGCCCCCTCCATCCATCGGCAGGTACCCCGCGTCCCGGCGGGGCCCCTGCCGGGCTGTCCCTGTCTTTGGGAGGGGGGATCCCCCCGGCCTCCCGGGCTCTGCCCGCCGTGCCATGCATGACCCCCCAATCCAGTCAGGACATTTTGATATCAAGACTGTTGCAACTGTTTGCTACTGACGCTCATTTTCCTTTGGAGTATTGAATATATATATATATATTTCTCTAGTTATCTCTTTGCTTTTTCTATTATTATTATTATTATCATTATTACTATCATCATTATTATTATTATCATTATTATTTCACCGTGGCCTTTTCATTTCCTTTTGTTCCTGGGTTTTTTTTCTTGCTTTCTCTTGGTTCTTTATGTGGTTTTTTGCAAGAGGTTTCCTTTTGGTATGATTATGATACACAATATTTTTATTCAAACGGCGATTGAATAAAATATTGTTTGTGCCCCCTCCCCCCCCTTCCCCCTTTCCACCCAACCCCTTTTTTTTTTTGTTTGTTGTTTTTTTGTTTGTTGTTTTTCTTGCTTTCTCTCTATGGTGGATTCACACAGTACCAAACATCAAAATGAAGGGCAAGTATTTTCAGTCTCAGACCACTCACCTTCACCACCCCCCTGTCCCCTGCCCCGTGTCCAGTACCCACCCCCCCCAAGCCCCCCTGCTTGCCCATCTCCCTGCCCGTTTGCCACGCCGAACCTGCAAACCGCCACCAACTCGCCCTTCCTCCCTCCTCCTCCTCCTCCTCCTCCTCTCCTCCAGTTCCCCCTTTATTTGAAAGCAACATGTCTTGTTCTGTCCATGAGAGCTTTGTCACGATGATCCCCCACTCCCTTCCCACGCATCGCTCCCAAACCTGGTTTGATACTGTTCAAGAGCCGATCTTGTATGAAACTGCTGGTTTCGATCCACGAGGTTTTTCGTAGCTAGTTTGATATCCTGCTCTTCTCCCCCCACCCCTCTTCTTGCTCCTCTTCCCCCTGCTCGCCCTCCTCCAGCTCCTTCTCCCCCCTCTCCCCAGCTCCTCTGCTTCCTCCCTCCCCAAGACAACTCAACCTGAAAGGGATAGGGCTGTGCAGGGAGTGGGGGGCGGCGGGGTGGGTGCCAAAAGGTGACAGAGTCAGAGGCCAGGTGAAGGGCCTGGTCTGCTGCCTCCCTCTGTGACAGGTTTTTTTGGGGAAGCCACCCCCCCAAACACAACCCTGGTGGGGATGGGAACACCCTGGGGCGATGCTACCCCACTGCATGGGGGACAGTGACCCTGGCCCGGGCTGACATGGGCGGGCCAAGCCTTGGCACACTGTGCTGCCTGCCCCCATGGCTGCTCAGTGGCTGTCCCTGCTGCCCCAGGGCCCAGCCTGGCATGAAGCCCCAGGCAGCCCCAGCATCTCTGTGGCATCTGTACCCCTCTGGGAGCTGCTGAGCTTGAACCCAAAGTCCTGCAGAGGCGGGTGGGATGGGGAACGCTGGGGACAATAGCACCCCCCCACCCCCCACAGCAGAGCAGGACATCGCCCGTGCCACCCAGGGCAGAACTTGGCCACTGGCCACAGCAGGAGGATCCCCGTGGTGCTGGGCACACAGCTCCCACACAGCCCCACAGCGGGCAGTGGGACACACCAGCATGCACAGACCCTGGGGGACCTGCCACTGTGCTCCCTCCTGCGCGTGCCCCACGCAGCACCCTACACACAGCACCTGCTGGCAGTCTGCCTGGCAGCACCCACTCCCTGGCACGGGCAGGGGGACGGCTGCGGGGGGAATGGTGGGGGGGACGGGGCCAGGACAGCAGGGAGGTGGAAGTGTCACCCTCAGCCCTGTTCTATCAGCTTTGAGTTGCCTCCTCCCGGTGCCCCTGCGATGGCAATGCTGATGGACCAAGTACGAGTGTTTTGTACTCCTCTCCTCTTCCTCCTCCTCCTCCTTTTCCTCTCATCGGCTTGTACCCAGCCCTCTGCCTACAGCCCTCGGAGAGCAACAGTCCAACCTCTGGCTGTGCCGTGCAATGCACCGGGGGCTGGCGGGAGGGCGAGGGGCTGGCGGTGCCCGCTGCGGGGGCCGGTGGCCTGGGCATGGTCCCGTAGAACCCCCGCGTGCACCCCCTAACCCGACTCACCCCTGCAAGCTGCCCCTCTGCCAGGGGGGGTCCCCAAGAGGCACCCCAAACCCTGCTGGGCTGTGACACCCCCCACCCTTAAAGCAGAGCGAGGCGCCGGGCTGGCGGGCAAGTGTGGGCGCTACCCCCAGGGGGGTCCCACTGCCCCGGGGAGGGAGGGGGCCGGCGGCAGAGCCCAGCAGCGCATTGCACGGCACTTTGCTGGGCAGGGAGCCTCTGGTTGGACTGTCCTCAGCAAGGTTCCCTGGTTGGCCATGTCGATGCCTGAAAACTCCCTATTTTATCCCCCCCCCAACAACCGGTGTTCTGGTGATCCTCCTCCGGCCAGGAGCGCAGCATGTGGTTCCCTGCCCTTGCCCACCACCCCCAATCCCACCCACCCCCCCCGCCCCCGAGAGAGAGATGCCCCCACAGCCTCCCAAACATGCATATATATCCATGTGTGCGCATATATATGTGTGTGTCTCTGTGTGTCCCTGCGTACACGCCACCGGCCGTGCCTACGCAACCGCCTTCAGCCCGCGACCGAGCAAATTGAAGCCAAGATGGGCAAACCTCTCCTGATTTGGCTCTAACTTTCCTTCCCGTGCGGTGCCAGCGACAGCAGAACGGCCTTTTCCTTCCTCTCTTGTTACCAAGAGCAGCAAATACCTTTTATTTTGTTGTTCCCTCCCCTCTCTCTCCGTCCGTCTCCCTCCTCCTGGCCCCCCGGCATCCTCGTCCCCCCCTCCCCGCCGGATAACCTTCCCTTTCTGTTGCAGATTTTGAATACCTGCTGCCCAACAGCTTTGAGTCGGAGGGACATGTGTTCATTGCTCCCAGGTAGCTTTGCGTGTGCGCTTGCCGAGGTGTGCATCCACCCCGGCCCCGCTGCCAAACCTCCCCTCCCTCCCTCCCTCCCCATCGCCACCCCTCTCCCCCCCCTCCCCGCCCCGCCCCATCCTCGCCTCATCGTGCCTTGTCCCGCCCCCCCCGTCCTCCCCCCCCCCCCCCATCCCCTGTCGCTGTGTGTGTTGTGTGCCCGCTCGGTCAGGGGTGGCTGCCGCCGGGACCCTGGCCCCGCTCCACCACCCGGTTGCATCCAGCACGGTATATATGCACCCGGGACGGCCCGGGCTCTCGTGTGCATATATAGCTATAGTTTCTGAAAATCCCCTCCGCGCTCAGCGAGGGGCTGGCGGTGGCATCATACAGTCGTGCTGGCTGCGGGGGGGGGGGCAGGATTAGGAAGGGTGGGGTTTGGCTCACGTTGGGGATACCCAGGGGGTTGGAGGAGGCTGCTGGATGCAGGTTGCTGGCAGGGATGTGAGGACAGCGTAGCAGCCCCTGGATAGGTGGGTGTGTCCCCTCCCTTGCGCCGTGCCACCCGGCCTTGTCACCCAGCAACGAGCAAGGGGGGCCTTTGGTGGGCTCTTCAAGTTGCCCTGTGGCTCTGCCAGAGCTCTGCCCATCCTGCAGCTGGACCATAACTTCTCACCAGCCCTAATTAACGTGACCAGCCCTAGTTAACCTGACTGCCTAATGACCGATGTGCTTCCCTATCATCAAGACAGGTGAACCCCACACTGGGAGGTTCAGTCTGTCACTGCAGTTCTTGGCCAAGGCTGCAGCACAGCTGGCTGTGCCACCAGCAGGTATCCCCTACCCCCTGCCTACAGCAGACATACTGTAGACAGACTACCTTAATGACACTAATTCCAGAGAAACCAGCCCAAAATGGAGTTGTGATGCAGCCCTGGCTTTGCAGGGGGGCGGGCCTCGCTCCCCAGGCAGGGCAGGAGGCACCTAGGGGGGAGGTCAGGGAAATGAGGGAGCCAAAGTGAAGTATTGCTGAGGAACAGAGAACCCCTGTTAGTGAGGAATTGGGCCGTGGAAGCACAAAGGGAACAGATGTGGGGGTGATGATGTCTGAGTCCAAGGCCCAAGGAGTGGGTCTGCCCCCCACCCACCCCTCTCAGGCTGCCGTGGCGGGATCAGTGACCCGCGTGGGGCTCACAGCCGGAGGGAAGAGGGGGGGTTTGAACCCCAAGGTGAATCTTTTGGTGCCTCCCAAAGTGGTTCTGTGAGCACCCTGGGTGCAGTGGGTGCCGGGGAGGAGCTGCGTGCCCAGGGAGGGGGCCTGGCACCCAGGGCGACTGTATGATCTGCTGTGGGTGCGGCCGTGCCCACAGGCCACTGGAAATTTTCAGAAACCGTATGTTCCCCGTCCCGTGGGTGTGTGAGTACCTGTACCTGTGCGTGGCGGGGTAGACATTTAGGTCACTGCTCCCCCCGAGCTGGGGGCGGGGGGGCCGGGACAGGCTGTCCAGGGTGCCCCAGCTTTTTTGTCTGCCCCATGGGCACACTCCCTGCCACCCACTGCTCTGGCGTTTGTCCTCTTGAAGAGGGTTTTTTGGCAGAGGGGACATGAGCAGGGGGAGTCCCAAGCCCCCCTGGCACTGCCTGCAGCCGCACCGCCGATGCCAGGAGGCTCTCAGCATCATAGGCTGGCACTGACCTGCGCTGTCCAGCCAGAGCCTCACGCCGACCAATGGGACAGCACCTGTCCCTGGCCTCAGGAGGGAAGGGGTTCTTCCCTCGGGATGGTCCCAGCCCAGAGTGGGGACATGCCACCCCCTGACAGCGCCTGTCCCAGGATGGGCTTGGGGCCAGCGATGCCCGTGGGCAAGCGCCCGCCTCACCAGCCGGACCTCACCCCGCACCTACCTATCCGCGCACGGGGTACAGACATGGCTGCCCAGCACCCGCGCGGTGCCAGCGGCGCAGCCACCGAGGCTCCTCAGGCAATGCCGGCTCCCACCTACAGCGGAGCCCCCGCTCCCTGGGGCAGGGCAGGGTGGGCCCACCTGGCCCCACAGGTAAGTACGGCGGCAGAGGCACCAGTAGCCCTGCCGGTATGGGGAGAGCCAGGCTCAGCAGAGGCGCCCAGTCCCACCAGTAGCCTCGCCGGTATGGGGAGAGCCAGGCTCAGCATTGCACCACTCTGGACAAACTGGGACCCATGGAACCGGGCCCTGGCAGAGGTGACGGCACCTCGGTGCCCATGGCAGTGATGGGCCCAGCAGCACTGCCAGCAGTGGAGAGCTGGGGGCCGGGCAGCCTGCAGTCCTGGCAGAGCCATGCTCACAGGCCCGGCGGCACGTCACCGCCGCCATGTTCCCCGGCGCGCCCGCGTGCGGGCAGTAGGGCCGGTGCCTGGCCCGCCGTCCCCGGGGGAGAACTGACCTTGCCTTTTCCATCCTCACGAATGAAAAACCTTGTCCCTCAAACCCCAGAGAGTATTGCAAAGACCTCGACTTGTCGGATAACAACACCGAGTTCCTGGAAAACTTTATTGCCCTCATGGAAAAGGTGACCCCAGACTCCAAGCAGTGTGAGTAGCTGGGGGTGACTGGTTGGGGGCGGGGGCTGGCGGTGGGGGTGTGGAGGATATGGGGGCACAGTGGGGGTGAACCGGGCAGGGGTTGAACTGGGCAGGGGTTGAGGTCCTGGGAGAGGCCACAGAGCAGGTGCCAGTGCCAGTGCCAGGCAGGGGGGTGCAAGTGGCCCCCACAGGGCCAGCCCTCACCTCCTGCTTCTCTTCCTCCCAAGGTGACAACTTCCTCCTGCACAACCTGATCCTGGACACGGGCATCACGCAGCAGCTTGTGGAGCGGGTCTGGAAGGACCAGGACCTCAACACGTAGGTGGGGGCGAGGTGGGCTGAGGTGAGGCAAGGCTGGCTGGGGACAGAGGGGGATCAGGGGGCAGAAACAGGCAATGGGGACGGGATGGGAGCAGAGCAAAAGCTCACTGATGTGTGCCTGTCCCCTCTCCTTGCAGGTACAGCCTCCTGGCTGTCTTCGCAGCCACCGATGGCGGCATCACTCGTGTCTTCCCTAACAAGTGAGTGTTTGGAGAGGGGGTACACATCCTTGGCCCAAAGCAGAGACATGTCTGCTCCCATGGGGCCATCTCCAGTGGGGCTGGAGCTGAACAGCAGCTGTGGCCATGACTACTCTCCCACAGGGCTGCAGACGACTGGGAGGAAGAGCCAGAGCCCTTCAATGCCAGCTTCTACCGGAGGAGCCTGGATAACAAGGGCTACATCTTCAAGCCACCCTACCGGGACGGTGGGTACCAGTGGGAGTGGCAGGGGGTGGCTGTCCCCACGTGCCCCTCATGCCACCGCTGCCCTCTACAGCCACCTACCGGGGGCTGGACCTGGAGAACAACACCATCGGGATCCTGGTGAGCACCGCCGTGGAGCTCAGCATCGGGGGCAAGACTCTGAAGCCGGCAGGTAGGCAGGGGGTTGAGTGCCCTGCCACTAGGCTGGGGGTTCCCCGTCACACCCCACCCCCTGCCAGGTGCTGAGGCTCACCCTGTCTCCCCACTGCTGCAGTGGTGGGGGTGAAGCTGGACCTGGAGGCCTGGGCAGAGAAGTTCAAAGTGCTGGCAAGCAACCGGACAGACCGCGACCAGCTGGGCACCCGCCGGGTACGTCCCCTGGGACGGTGCAGGGGCAGCTGCAGGGCTGGGGCAGGGAGGGAGCTCTGCTCGCTGGGGACATGCCAGGACACAGTGCCTGCAGCCCCCCTGGGCTTGTACCTCCAGCACAGCCCTGCCCAGCACCCTGCTCAGGGCTGCCGTCCCATCCCCTGTGGATGCTGCCCCTCATGTCCCCTCCTGGGAGGACGGCACTGTGGGGGAAGATGGTCCTGCTAACTTGTCCCTGTACCCTGGTTTCGGTTGACAGTGTGACCCCTCGACCAGCTGTGAGATGGACTGTGAGGCCAACAACAAGGTGGGTGGTAGGCAGCGGTGGGGGCAGCAGGGAGCAGCAAGGAGGGTGGGCAGGGCATGGCTGGGAGAGCTCCCCTACTCCTGCCCATCCTGGTCGTGCCTGAGCTACCCACCCTGCCCCCCAGCCACTCCTGATGCTCAGGGAGCCCCTGACACCCCTCACAGGGGTGAAGCCCTGGGGGTTACCCCATGGAGGCTGGACCACTCCTTGAAGGGGCTGTTAAACACCCGAGGATGGGGGTGGTTCCTGCTTCCTGCACCCAGCACGGCTGCTCCTGGCATGGAGTTGCTCCCAAGCACTCCCCAGGCTTGGGGACACCGTGCTGGTCCCTCTGCCTGACTTCTATCACCACCCCCCCCAACCCTGCTGTGGGCAGGTGGGTGACACTGCTCTCCTTCCCCAGGACCTCATCTGTGTCCTCATCGATGACGGGGGCTTCCTGGTACTCTCCAACCAGGAGGAGCACTGGTACCAGGTGAGTGGTGCCCACATGGCAGCTCTTCCTGGGCACAGGACGCTGACAGGGAGCTGAGACCTCTGAGCTGGTGTGACACAGCCCCGCTCGAGTCCCCTCCGTGGTGAGGTGGCGTTTTGGGTGCAGACTTGGTGTCCCCCTCCCAGGTGGGCAAGTTCTTCAGTGAAGTGGACGCCAACCTGATGTCTGCCCTCTACAACAACTCCTTCTACGCTCGCAAGGAGTCCTACGACTTCCAGTCAGTCTGCGCCCCAGAGGCCCAGAGCAACACGGGTGCTGCGCCCCGTGGCGTCTTCGTGGTGAGCGCCCGCGGGGACGGTGGCTGCGGGGAGCACAGGGACATGCAGGGCTGTCCCTGGCACCCTGCACAGGAACCTGCTGGCTCACCACCCCCCCCTTCTCGCCCCCAGCCCACCGTGGCCGACCTCCTGAACCTCGCTTGGTGGACCTCGGCCGCAGCCTGGTGAGTCCCACTGATTCCCCTCCCCGGGGGCCACGTCCAGCGGGGTGGCACCGGTGTCTCCCTGGGGCTGGGACAGCAACACGGCCGCATGCTCCTTCCCCAGGTCCCTCTTCCAGCAGTTCCTGTATGGCCTCACCTACAGCAGCTGGTTCCAGACAGGTAAGATCCCGGTGAACCCCGGGCTTGGGGGTGGGCAGGGGATGTGTGGTGGGGGTCCGTGGCCCCTGGCCCACAGCGCTGTGCCGGCGCAGAGGAGGTGGCGGGGGACAGCATGGAGGCCAGGGAGACGAGCTGCATCATGAAGCAGACCCAGTACTACTTCAGCACTGTCAACGCCACCTACAACGCCATCATCGACTGCGGGAACTGCTCCAGGTGGGTCTGTCCCTGCCCTCCCACCCCCTGGGGACGCCTGGGGACTCTCCCTGCATGGGGACAATGGGAGATGCCATGCAGTGCTTGGGGAGAGGGGCTGTGGTCCTTGGACAGAGGGGACAGAGAGCACTGGTAGCGTCCCCGTGGGCTGTAGGGTGATGATGGTAATGTCCCCAAGGGCTCTGCCAAGCAGGACCAAACCCTGAAAGCCCATCAGTACCAGTTCCCTGGGCATGGGGACGGGGGGGAGATGGGGTACAGGGATGAGGTTGGGGATGGGGAAAAGGATGGGACAAGAATAGAATGAGGTTGGGGACAGTGACACCTGGTGTGGCTCAGCCTGCCCAGAGCCATCCAGCAGGGCTGGCAGTGGGGGCTGGGAGGGTATCGTGGCACAAGGTAACTGGGATCCCCGTGGCCGTCACACCCCCAGGCTCTTCCATGCGCAGAGGCTGGCCAACACCAACCTGCTCTTTGTGGTGGCCGACAAGCCCCTCTGCAGCCAGTGTGAGTCTGTCAAGCTGCTGCAGGCGGAGGTCAGAGGTATCCTTTGGTGGCCCAGCTGTGTCCCGCTGGGACGGCTGGCAGAGGGCTGGGGGGACAGGCAGGGCCTGCAGGGCTGGGCAGGGAGCACACCAGGAGCTGCGGGGTTTGGAAGGGGTAGAGGGAGAGCCATCCAACGGGCAGAGGGGCTGGGGGTGGCCATGGGGTGCCCCACAGGCCCCTGCCGCCCTGTCCCTGGTGGTTTCCTTGACCTGTGAAGCCCCCCCGAGGGACCCCAACCAGTGTGAGCTGGTGGACAGACCCCGCTACCGGAAAGGCCCCCACATCTGCTTCGACTACAATGCAACAGTACGTGGGGTGCAGGGGGGGTGGAGTTGGGGGGAGAGCCCTGGGGAGTGATGGGGGCAGTGGGTGCATCCTGGGGGGTGGGGGGCAGACCCATGGGGGGTTCCCAGGGGAGCAGAGCTGTGCAGGGTCACCCTGGGGCAACAAGGGGAGTGGGTTCCACTGAGAGGGGAGTGGAGCCACAGGGTAGCCACCCTGGGGGGAATGGAGGGGTGAGTGGCCCCACCCCGTGGGGAAGCAGAGCCATGGGGTGTCCCACTGTGGGGAACAGAGTCACTGGGGATCCCGGGGCTTCAGTGCCATGGGGGGAACCACCTCATGGGGGTTTGGAGCCCTTGAAGGACCCAGGGGAGGGGTCATGAGCTTTGGGGGTTCCTGAGCTTTGGGGGGTGTCCCTGGGAGAGCGATGCCATGGAGCACCACGGGGTCACAGGGAGAGTGGCATTGAGGGGTGTCCCCTGGGGGGGGGCAGTACCACAGGCATCCTAGGGCAGGAGGTTTGGCAGGGCTTCAGGGGGACAGGGCAGGAGGCCCTGTCAGAGCAGTGGGTGCATTACCAGGGGTGCCCCATGGTCTCTCTCCCTTTGCCCCCTCCAGGAAGATACCTCAGACTGCGGCCGAGGGGCTTCCTTCGCCCCCTCCCTGGGGGTCCTGCTCTCCCTGCAGCTGCTGCTCCTCTACTCCAGCACCAGCCGGCACCCGCTGCCCCCGGCCACCTGCCTTTAGCCCCCTCCTCGGCCGCCCCCGCCAGCTCTCTTTTCTTTCAAGCTCCATCTCCATCCCTCTCCCTGGCCCAGCGGAGCGGGAGCCACGTCCCCTCCACCGCCTTGGGAGCCGCCGTGCCGCCCTGCGCTCCCCACCGGCCGCAGCCAAAGAAGAGGCGGGGTGTGGGCAGGGGCTCCCCAGCAGCGCGGGGACCGGGCGGGTGCCCCGGCATCACCCCCTCCCACAGCCGCTGGGACTCGGAAAGTGGCGTTGGCACCCTCCACCTGTGACCCTTCCCCAACCCATCCACCTCACCTATTTTTTTAGCCTGAAGATTTTAAACCAAATCTTTCTACATCGAAGTCCCCGACGTTCTCGCCTGGAGAAAGGGCGGCGTGTGTTTGTCAGCAACGAGGACTCATGGGGGGGAAAAAACCCAAGGGGGGTGGTGGAAAAAGGATAAACTAAAGGAAAAAAGGACTTGACTTGACTGTGCGGGTCAGTGTTATTTATTCCAGCAGGTACCAGCCCCCCCGTGCGGCTCCAGCATCCCTGCGGGCTCGGACCGGCCGTGGACAGGGTGTGATGGAGCCCTGGTCCCTGCTCTGTGCTCAGTCGCTCTGCTGTGTTCTTGGGCACAGATACTGGGGGTGGAAAGGAGGGGGTGGTGGGGGGGGGAAAAAGTGTGTTTTGTTTCTTTTCTGTTCTGCAGATCACTGTGAAATCCTGCCCGCCCCAGCCCTGCCTGCCCTCCCGGCCACCCTCACACCGGCAGCCCTGCCAAAGAAACCGTGCCAGCCAGCGGGACATGCCACCTGTCCCCAGGGGGACATGCTGTGTGTCCCCAGATGGGGTGTGCTGCGCACCCCAGGCGGGTCAGGCCACACACCCTGCGGTGGGACATGTGGCACATGCCCGAGCAGGAGGTGCCACGTGTTCCCCAGAGGGATGTGCCAGCCCTCCATGCCCATCCCTCGGGGCACTGGTGTAGGGTTAGGGGCTTCCAGCTGGCTGCAGCGGGGAGGCTGCTGCCCAGGTGCTGCCGAGATCCCGGATGGGGGCACCCAGAGTTGGGGGGGAGCAGGAGGTGCCCCTGCAGCAGGGTGCCTCGAAGTGCCAGGGCTCATGTCGTCACGCTCGGTTGGGGGTGTCCCCCTCCCCAGCCAAAATGCTGGGTGCCAATAAGGTGGACAGAGCAGCTGCACCCTGCTGGGCCCTACCACCCCAGCCAGCAGCGGTGCCGTGGGGCTGGGGGGTCCCAGCGACGACACCCCGGGGTGCTGTGGCGCAGAGGGTGCTGTACCCACCTCCTGCACCCCCCATTGCTCCCGGCAGTGCCGGGGGCCCCTACCCAGACAGGTGACCCCGAGGACCCTCACCCCCCCGGGGACACCCTGCTCAGAGCCACCCCATCAGCCAGGGCCAGGGGAGCCCCCTCGGCACGGCCACCCCGGGGGGGGGGCTGGGGAGGGCACCAAGCACTAATGAGTGCTGGGGTTAATTAATGGTCATTCCGCTTGTAGCTTTTTCAGTGTGTGTTTGGTTACTGTCTCTGGGAACCGTGTTTGAACAGATGGCTCTGTGTTACCGGGAGTGTGTGTACTTCTGTAGTCTAGTTAGGTGCTCTGCCAGAAAACCACCACTATACATACCTATAAATATATACATATATAGTCTATTTTAAGTTAAAAACCAATGAGACAAAGGGGCGGCATGGCCCTGGGCCCCCCCTGTCCTGCCGGGGTCGCCTCCTGCCCTGTCCCCAACCTGAAAGCTTCTCTCTGCTCATTCAAAGGCATTGGGTTTTTAATTGATTTCCTTTAACTTATTTTTTAATTTCTTTGGGTTCTGATTTATTAATTTTTTTGGTTTTTTGGTTTTTTTTGTACAGAAGAGTTGGAAAACTTCACAAACCAACAAAAAGACAATTTGTAAGATATCGTGCGTGTGACTCCTTGTAAAATATTTTCAAATGGTTTATTACAGAGACTCAGTTATTAAATAATGTTCATATTTTCACTTCACAGGCGGCGGCTGTGTCATTGCCCGGGTATGTGGGCAGGGTGGGGTGGGAGGAGGGGGCAGGGCACAGCGCTGGGGGTGCAGGCAGGACATTGGGGTGCTCCTGACATTGGGGTGCTCCTGCCAGCCAGGCTGCTGCCTTCACCCCTGCCTGCACCCTGTGGTGGGGTACAGGCAGGATGTGGGCAGGGACATGGGCACTAGCGTAGGCAGGGGGACACAGGCAGGGGCAAGGGTTCAGGCATGGATACAGGCAGGATGCAGGCAGGGATAAAGGCAGGGTGCAGGCAGGAATGCAGGCAGATGTAGGCAGGGGTGCAGACAGGGATACAGGCAGATACAGGCAGGGGTGCAAGCAGGGATGCAGGCAGGGTGCAGGCAGGGATCCAGGCAGATACAGGCAGGGGTGCAAGCAGGGATGCAAGCAGGGTGCAGGCAGGAATCCAGGCAGATACAGGCAGGGTGTAGGGAGGGATACAGGCAGGGGTGCAGGCAGGGATACAGGTTCACAGCCACCCACGCCCGGGCAGCAGGGGCTCAGCCCCCCCCACGCGCTCCCCGGGCTCCCCCACCTCCCTGCGTCCACTCGTGGCCCTGCCCCCCTTCCCTAGGTCCCCACGTCCCCGTGGCCCCTCTGCCGCGCCCGTGGCCCCACACCCGTGCGCCCCCGTCCTGTGGGGCCCCGCCAGCCCGTGCCCACCGGCGTCCGTGCCACCCGCAGCGGGTCTGCGCCCTCACGCCCGCGTCCCCGTGTATGTTCCGCACCCCGGCTCCCCGCGCCCTCCCCCATAGCCCCGGGGCCGCCCCGCCGGCTGCCGCACTACATGTCCCAGCCTGCCCCGCGGCGGGACCCCACCACGCCCCCGAGGGGCCGGCCGCGCCCGCCTCAGCCCGCGCCGCGCATGCGCAGAGCCACTGTTTGTCCGCGCCCGGCCTGGCCCAGCAGCGGGCCGAGCGCGGCCTGGCCTGCGGCGGCGGCCGGAGAGGCCCGGACCTGGTCGGGGCTCGGCGCGGGACGGGGGGAGGCCGGCGGCCCCGGCGGGCGGGGGGGTGGAGGAGGAGGAGGCCGGGCGCTGTAGCCCCCGCGGGGCAGCCCCGTCCCGCCGGTGGGGGCCGAAGATGCGGCGGTACCTGCCCGTGGCCCGGCAGCACTTCTTGGCGGCGCTGGCCGGTACCAGCGTGGTGGTGAAGTCGCTGAGCGCCGCCGTCCTCCTCCTCTACCTGCTCTCCTTCGGCCTGGACACGGCCTACGCCCTGGGGGTGACCCCCGGCTACCTCCTGCCCCCCAGCTTCTGGGTCTGGACGCTGCTGACACACGGGCTGGTGGAGGAGCGGGCCTGGGGCCTGGCGGCCAGCCTGGCCACGCTGGGGGCGGCCGGCCGGCTGTTGGAGCCCCTCTGGGGCGCCCTGGAGCTGCTGGTCTTCTTCGCGGTGGTGAACGTCTCGGTGGGGCTCTTGGGTGCCCTCGCCTACTTCCTCACCTACGTGGCCTCCTTCCACCTCGACTACCTGTTCACCATCCGCATCCACGGCGGGCTGGGCTTTCTGGGGGGAGTCTTGGTGGCCCTCAAGCAGACGATGGGGGACAGCACCGTCCTGAAGGTGCCCCAGGTCAGAATGAAGGCCGCCCCCATGCTTGTGCTCCTTCTCCTGGCTCTGCTGCGTCTCACCACCCTCGTCGAGAGCAATGTACTGGCCTCGTACGGCTTCGGGCTCCTCTCCAGCTGGGTCTATCTCCGTTTCTACCAGCGGCACAGTAGAGGCCGCGGAGACATGTCCGACCACTTCGCCTTTGCCACTTTTTTCCCCGAGCTCCTGCAGCCTGTGGTGGGTCTGGTGGCTAACCTGGTGCATGGCATCCTGGTGAAGGTGAAGGTCTGCCGCAAGACAGTCAAGCGCTACGACGTGGGTGCCCCGTCGTCCATCACCATAAGCCTGCCCGGGACGGACCCCCAGGATGCTGAGAGGAGAAGGTACCGCTCACTGTGCTTCCACAAGGGTTGCGTTTGCGGGCAGAGAGGCTCATAAAGTGTAAATGAGGAGGAGTGGGGAGGGTGCTGTGGGGTGGGGAGCCTTCTCCAGGAGGGCTGCAGGGGCTGCCGTCCTGGAGCCGTGGTGCTGGGGGTGCATGCTGGCAGGGGAGTGGGATGTTCCCATGCTCTTCCAAGTGCAGAGCAGGAGTGGAAGTGCAGGGGAGGAGCAGGGAGATCCTCGGGAGGGGGCAGGCGGGGTTTGCTGTCGGGGTCCCTATAGAAGGGGGAGAGCGGCTGCCTGGGGAGGTGCCAGTGCCCTGCTGGAGGCAGCCCCACACTGTCACCGTGGCGCGGGGAAGGGCTGAGTCAGCCCCGCACATTAGCCCTCCCACGCACCTGGCTCTGGCCTTCCCAGGACCTGGCAGGAAGGTTGGGACAAGGCGTTGGCACTCTGCTTACCTCTGCCCTGTTCCACACCTTTCCTCCCCGGTTCCTGGAGTGGCTCCTGTGCCATCTGACAACCTCTGAGCATACCACGTGGCACGAAAACTCCGCGGGTGGAGGCCAGAGTGCCAGTGGGTGTCTGCATAGCAGTCCCAGGCACTCGGGTCATCCCCAGCCCTTCCAAACCTCCTCTCTCCTGCCCTGCACGGTTGCCCCAGTGGCAGAGCCATTAACCCCTGCCCTGCCTGTCAGACCCGGGGGTTAACCCGCCCGTCTGCCCTTGCCCCGCAGGCAGCTGGCACTGAAGGCCCTGAACGAGCGGCTGAAGCGTGTGGAGGACCAGTCGGCCTGGCCTAGCCTGGAGGATGACGAGGAGGAGGCGGCGGCGGCGAAGGCCGACAGCCCGCTGCTGCCCGACCCCGGCGCAGCTGGGAAGGGCGCTGGCCAGGAGTCCAGCCTCATCACCTTCCAGGATGCCCCGTCTCAGCTGTGACCAGCTGAAGTGCCGCCCCCCTTCCCTGCCCCGTCTCCGTCAGAGAGCTGCTAACCCCCCCCTCACGTCTCCCCCCACGCAGCCGAGACGCTCGGCGGGGAGAAGGGACTCCTCCCGCGGCAGAGGCAAAGGGGCTACCTCATCCCAACGCTTTGTTGCCGCTCACGGCCAGCACCGGGCACCCAGGATGCCGCCGCTGCTGCTGCCGTCACCGCAAGGACGGGGGCTCGTCGAGCCGCTTCCCGTGGCACAGAGCATGCCGTGGATGCGAGCGCCGGCAGCGGGAGCCCTTCCAGGAGAGGAGCGCGGGGCTGATCCCTCGCCCTGAGGCCACTGCGCTTGCCCACGTGGGAGCAAAACTCAGCAGCGCTTCCTTGCTTCTCCTCTCCGCTGGGGGCTGGCCAGAGCGCTCAACACTTAATCTCCTCCTTTCTGAAGGTAGTTTTGTTTCTAACTAAGGGAACGGGGAGGCTGGTGGGTTTCTTTTCCGAATCCCTTTTTCCCACGGGGAGCCTTCCCCCACCAACCCTGGCAGGAGCTTGCGGTCAGTGCTGAGGGGTTTGCCAGCTGGGCGACCGGCTGTGGGGCAGGAGAGGGCTGCCCAGCCCCTCAGGGTGGTGGTCCTGCATCGCGGCTCTGGGCTTTGTGCAGCTGGGGGGTGGGGTGTGTGTCTCCTCCTCCCTCTCCCGCCCCCAAAGCCAGTTCTGTGCAGAACCAGTGCCCTTGCTGCTCCCTGGCTAATCCGTTTGTCAGATGACACTAGAAGCTGGAATTAATTTTTCTGGTGGAGCTCTGGCTGCTTCCTCTGGCAGTGAGTTTTCTTTCCTACAGTTAAGACTATGGGTTCCCTCTTCTCTTTCACTCTCTCTGTGTTGATGGGCTTCTGTTGTTCTGTTTTTCCTGGAGAGGATGCTCCCTGCCACAGCCTCCTCGCAGCTCCCCATCCCCAGGCAGTCCCCCAGGCAGTCCCCAGCCTGGGATGTGGGTCGATGGTGTCGTGATTATTTTTTTAAAGGACCACACGTGAAGGTTTTTTGTCAACTGAGAAAAAACACAGACATTTGGGTATCAATAAAGAATTCTTTGAAAGAGTCTGCTCCCACAACAGAGCACAGGCCGGGCTGGGTGGGGCGGAGGGGTGGAGGGGCACAGAGCAGGAGCCTGAGGAGGGGGGTGTCTTCTGAAGTACTCCCATCAGGAGGTGGGAAAGCTGCCTACACCCCAAAAGCTGTCACCACACCTTCCCAGTAAACAGGGCTTGTCACGCTGTAGCTGCCTGAAAATTTTATTGAATAAAAGCTCTGGATACAGAGGAAGTTCCCAGCCCAGGAGCAGGTCTGGCTCTCCAGTCCCACCAAGAGCAGGATGTGTGCCGAGGAGGAGCCGTGGGGCTGCTCTATGGTGGGCAGGCTGGGAGGAAGGCTGCTGCACTGGCAAGGGCTCGTCCCCAGCCCTGCTGCCCCTGTGCTTGTGTTGTTCCCCATGCCCCTTGGAGGGACAAAACACTGTCACAGGCTGCCAGTCTGCCCCTCAGTCGTTTGCTCTGTGAAATGTCCCTCTCCTTCCACCAGACTGAAGCTTCACCGGTCCAGCCTGTGGGAAGGGTTGGGTTTGTGCGTGATGGGGGTCCGGATCCGTGGCTGTTGGGCAGGGCTGACTGTTCCTGTCCTGGAGAGTCCCTGGGTCCCTGCAGGGTGTTGTGCTGTGGGATGGACACCTTGGGTACAGCTGCTCCCCACTCTCCACCTCCCCTTCAGCCCTTCCGTGGCTGAAGCCATAACCGTCCCCTGTGCTTTTTACTGGCCAAGCTGCATTTGCAGCCTGAGAGGCAGCGTGGTGCCCCCTGGGTGTGTGGGGACTCCCTGTCCTCACTGGGAATGTAACAGCTCCTGAGGCAGAGTGGTGCCTCCTGGGTGTGTGGGGACTCCCTGTCCTCACTGGGAATGTAACAGCTCCTGTCCTGCCTGCTCCAAAGTAGTCCTGGGTGGGAAGGGAAAAGGAGCGGGAATCCTGAGCGAGCCCTCTGGTTTCCAGCACTGAGCACCAAGCTGCCACAGGAACCAGCAGCATTAACTGTGCTGGGAAGTTTCACCACTGAGAGAGGCATGATGAGGTGGGCAGCTCCTGCCTGCTCGGTGTCACACGTGCTGTAGCTGCTCCCTGGGGACAAAGACACTACAGACAATCCATGACAAATGAGAGACGAGTAGGTAGAAATCAGGTTCCGGGGTGAGGAAAGGACCCCTCTGGTCTCGCTGGCTCACGCAGGGGAGGTTCAGATCTGCTCCAGGCCCTCAGTGCTGGCTTCGCTTGCGGTACAGGTAAGCGTTGCTCACCTGGTTCATGATAACCAGGCTGGTGAGCAGCGGACAGAGCATAGCGAGGTACCAGGAGACGCTGGTCACCGAGGTGGTGAACCACAGGGAGCACATGCCCAGCATCAGGCTGGCACAGCCCAGGAGGTAGCCCACCAGCCCCGAGGTGGCGTGGTACAGCTTGAGCTTGGCCAGCGTCCAGTTCTTCATCAGCTTGGGGTAGAGCAGGAGCACCCCCCCCGCGCACTGCCCGCCGGCGTACAGCACGGCCAGCAGCCCCGTCAGGCCGTGCCAGGTCACAAAGTGGGCTTTGCCATTCAGGTGCTTGTTGTAGGTGATGATGCCCAGCCCCAGGAGGGCGCAGAGGAGGGCGAGCAGCTGGAGGGCCCAGTGCACCCGCACCTTGACTTTGCGGGAGAAGGAGCGGAGCAGCGAGATCTCCGGGGAGAATACCAGCAGGGCTTCCGTCATCAGGAACGAGAACTGGGAGACAAGAGGGCGGGGAGGGGGGGGGGGGGTCGGCACCGGCTGCCCCGGCCCCTCCACCGTGGCCGGGGGGGGGGCAGAACCGGCCGCGTGTCCGCGTCTCCCGGGACTCAGCCTCCCACCACCCACGGGACAGCTGCGGGGCCTCGTCCTCTGGGGCCGGCCGCTCTCCACCGGCAGCTCCCCTTCCTGCCCCCGAGGGAGGCGCCGCCGGCAGGGATGCGGCGGCCGGTAAGCGGGGCGGCGGGACTTACCGCGAGGGCCATGAGCAGCGGGTGCCAGGAGAAGAGGCCTGCAAGGGAAGGGAGGGGAAGGGCAGGTACCGAGGTGAGCCCGGGAGAGGCCGGGCCCGCCACCCCCCCCCCGCCCCGCCCCGCCCCGCCCCGCCGCGGCACTCACTGGATCCGGGCCGCGCCAGCACGGCCACGGCGGTGGGGAAGCCCAGAGCCACGAGGTGTGCGGCGGCGCCGGCGGCGGCGCGCAGGGAGCGGTACAGCCGGGACTCCGTCTCGGCCGTCAGGGCCATGGCGGCCGGACCGTGCTGGGGGGGGGTGGGGGGAGGATGGGAGGGCGGAACCGCCGCCGAGACGCGCCGGCGAGACCGCGGCCTTCGATTGGGCCGGGCGGGCTGTCCGTCAGCGCCGCGCCGCCGCTGATTGGGTGGGCGGAGCTGTCGCTCAGAGCAAGAGCCGCCTCCGCCGGCGCGGCCGGGTGACGCTCGGTCCGTTAGCACCGGCGCTATGGCGGCGGGTCGGGCATGCGCGGTGTGGGGCCGGTAGCCTGCCGGGGCCGGTAGCCTGCCGGGGCCGGGGCCCAGCCGGGGCCTTGCTCGGGCCGCCATGGGCGGCAGGATTGAGTGCGTCTTCTTCAGCGAGTTCCACCCCACGCTGGGGCCCAAGATCACCTACCAGGTGGGGCGGGGGAGCGGGGCGAGGGGCCTGGCAGCGCCCGCCGGCGGGGCGGGGCGGGCATCTCGGCTGTGGAGGAGAGTGGGGGGCACGGGGGGGGGGGGCACGGGGCGCCCCGGGGCTCGGCAGCCGGGGGAGGCCTGAGCGGGGCCTTCTGTGCCGCTGCAGGTGCCGGAGGACTTCATCTCTCGGGAGCTCTTCGACACCATCCAGGTGTACGTCATCACCAAGCCCGAGCTCCAGAACAAGCTGATCACTGTGTGAGTGTCGGTGACACCCCCCCCCACGCCATGACCTGTGCTCCCCCTCAGCGGGCAGGGCCCCACCAGCCGTGTGGCAGTGCCAGCTGGCAGCACGGGGCTCACAGGGGCCTCTGTCCCTCTGGTTACCCGGGTGGGGGGAGAGGGTACCCGATTCTGGGGGTGACTGGTGCTGCCTGTGCTTCTGTCAGCCAGGAAAATCAACTGAGCTCTGACAGCTTTCAAAAGCAAACTGGCTGCTTCTCTGGTGGTTGGCTCTCTGCCTCCTTCAGACGGTGTTTTGCACCCTGAGCGGGGGGGGGGGGGGGTGGTACCCAGCTCATTCTGCAAGGCAGAGAAGCCCTCAGCTCCAGAGCTGCCTGGCACCTTGCGCGTGGCTCCGGCCTCCCTGAGGGCGTGGGTGCAGGTTCTGCTTCTCTTCCCGCAGTACGGCCATGGAGAAGAAGCTGATCGGCTGCCCCGTCTGTATCGAGCACAAGAAGTACAGTCGAAATGCTCTGCTCTTCAACCTGGGCTTCGTGTGCGATGCCAGAGCCAAGGCCTGTGCCCTGGAGCCCATCGTGAAGAAGCTGGCTGGGTACCTCACCACCCTCGAGGTGAGGCCCGAGCCAGTGTGGGCAGCGTCTGGCTGCCTGGGGATCCACACCAGGGAGTCAGCGCTGTCCTGCCGCGGGCTGTGGGTCACTGGGCGTTGCTGGGATGGGGGGCCAGGTTTGCAGTGAGGAGGGGATTGTGCTGGTTTCACTTGAAGTTTAAGGGAGGACAGGGGCAGAGACTTGCAGTTTCTTTAGCTGGTGAGCCTGTGGGGAGCAGCTGGCTCAATTTTCTTCTCTCTTTAGCTGGAAAGCGGCTTCATCTCCAATGAGGAGAGTAAACAGAAGCTGGTTCCCATCATGACCATCCTGCTGGAGGAGCTGAACGCCAAAGGGAAGTGCACCCTGCCCATAGGTATGGGAGCTGCACTGTGCCTGTCCTGGCAGCAAGGGCAGGAACCAGGCAGGGAGGCAGCTGGGCCATCCCCTGCCCTGGGTTGGCTCTGCCTGTGCTCCTCCTGGCAGCTCCCTGCCTGTCTGTGCTTGGAGCTGGGGACATCTGAGCCTGCTTTGCCCTGGGTGGCTGGAAGGGCCGGGGGGATGGGGTTGTGGGTCACAAATGCCTTCCCTCCACACGGTGTGTTGGTGTCCTGGGGTTGACAGTCATGAGCTCCTGAGGGAACAGGGGTTTCTGTGGAACCTGAGCACTGCCCCTTCCCTGGCCAGATGAGTCAAACACTATCCACCTGAAAGTGATCGAGCAGCGCCCGGACCCCCCCATTGTGCAGGAGTATGATGTTCCTGTCTTCACCCAAGACAAGGATGACTTCTTCAACTCCCAGTGGGATCTCACCACACAGCAGGTCAGTGTGTGTGACTGGGGGCAGAATGCTTTGACCAGGATCTGTTTTCAGCCTGCCCTGGGGGCAGAGGGGAGTCAGGCTGTCCCAGAGATCACCACTTCACAAGCTCAGTTCAGTGCTCCCCTTGTCTTTGTTCTCAGACCTGCAAGTGACCCAGTGACCCGAATCGTGGGTTAACTGCTGCTGGGAATGGAGCCTGCCTATCCCACCATGCTCCCAGACAAGAGCCAGTTTGTTCTTGGGGTGATGCCTTGGACCTCTCTGCTTTCTCCCCTCCTAGATCCTGCCCTACATCGACGGCTTTCGGCACGTCCAGAAGATCTCTGCAGAAGCTGACGTGGAGCTGAACTTGGTGCGCATTGCTGTGCAGAACCTGCTGTGAGTATGTGGCAGGGGGCCTGACCAGCTGGCAGCTGGGGGTGCTGGAGGAGAGGGGTCTCACGTTTCCCTGTCCATCTGCAGGTACTACGGGGTTGTCACGCTCGTCTCCATACTCCAGGTGGGTCAGGCCACAGAGTGTGGGGCTGTGAGCGGGATTCGGGCAGCAGCTGTGCCCTCAGGGTGGCCATGCAGGGGGACAGCAGGGTTCCAAGTGGGACGGGTCTGTCCCGGAGCCCTGGCTGAGCAGAGCTGCTTTTCATGCCCTCCAGTACTCCAACGT
Source organism: Gallinula chloropus (assembly GCF_964237585.1). Lineage (NCBI taxonomy): Eukaryota > Metazoa > Chordata > Aves > Gruiformes > Rallidae > Gallinula > Gallinula chloropus. The sequence goes on from NC_140097.1 coordinate 20,988,941, forward strand.
CTACTGCACCACGCCGAAGGTCCAGGACCTGGTGGATGACAAGTGTCTCCAGGAGGAGTGTCTGTCCTACGTCACCAAACCAGGTACAGTGACCCTGAGCTGAGCTGCTGGCGGAGCCAAAGGGACAGGGCGGGTGACAGATGATTTGTCCCCGCAGGGCACAAGCGAGCCAGCCTCAGGGACGTCTTCCAGCTGTACTGTGGGCTGAGCCCCGGCACGACGGTGCGAGACCTCATCTCCCGCTACACCCTGCAGCTCCAGAGGGTGGACGAGAGGTCAGAGCCAGCACCCCCCTGCTCAGTCCCCAAGGGGTGATGCTGGGGTGGGGGGAGTGGCAGGGCAAGCATGGGTGTGGCAAGGAGAAAGTACCCACCCCCCACATCTGTGGGTGGGGAAACTGAGGCTGTGGTGTGGTGAAACCAGAAGGGAGCCGCTGAGAGGTTTGGGTCCCATCTCCTCCTTCTTCATCCCCAGGAGGCTTATCCAGTTTGGTTTGATGAAGGGCCTGATCCGTCGGCTCCAGAAATACCCCGTCAAGGTAGCCCGGGACGAGCGGAGCCACCCAGCCCGGCTCTACACCGGCTGCCACAGCTACGATGAGATCTGCTGCAAGACCGGTGAGGGCCTGGGCTCCTCCCAGCAGCCCTGACAGCTGCAGGAGGCCTGGGCTGGCCTCAGGGTCTCCCTCGCCCCCCTGGCAGCCTCCAGGCTGCCGGGAGATGGGGCTCGGTCCTGGGCTCTGGGCTGCCGAGCCCCGGCTGCGGTGGAGGAGGGGGGCGACTGGGGGGACTCAGCCAGCCCCCTGGCACCCCGCTAACACCCCACTGCCTTCCCACCGCCAGGCATGAGTTACAAGGAGCTGGACGAGCGCCTGGAGAATGACCCCAACATCATCGTGTGCTGGAAGTGACGGCGGGGATGGCGAACGGGGCAGCCGGGCTCCGGGCCCCCTCCCCGGGACCCCCTCCCCGGGACCCCCTCCCCGGGACCCCCTCCCCGGGACCCCTCCCTGGGACCCCCCACGTGTCTCCGCGCCGCCAGGGGGCGGCAGAGGCTCCGTCTGCGCCGCCTCCCGCGCCGCCTCCTTTCCCCCCCGCCCCGTTGCCGTGGCGACGCGTCGCCGCTATGGCTGCCGCCGGGCCGGCTCCGCTAACGCCCGCCGAGGCCGCGGCGCTGGTGCGGGCGCTGCAGGGCACCGAGCTGCGGGATGTCGGCGGGCAGCGGTGCGGGGGAGCGCTGGCTTGGTTGGGGGCGGGGCCTGGAGGGGAGGGGCCCCGGTTCTGGGGAGGCCCGGGGGCTCTGAGGGGGGCGGTGTGAAGATGGGGCTGATCCCGCTGAGGCTGCGTGAGGTGAGAGGAGGGGAAACAGGTTTTGGGGCCTCCCCAGAGGCTCTGGGTGGGGGTGAGGAGGGGGAGGACATCCACAGAAGGTCTAGGGGAGAGAGGAGGGGCCCCGGTTCTGAGGTGAACCCAGAAGGTCAGAGGGGGGTAGGGTAGGGGGACAGGAGGATCCCCAAATCTGGAGCCTCCCTGGGAGCGCTGGGAAAGAGAGGAGGGTCTGCGAGGGGGCAGGGAAGGGTCCAGACCTGGGGTGTCCCCGGAGGGCCTCTGTGGGTAGGGGCAACTGAGAGGAGGACCTCGGTTTTGGTGGGTGTTGCTGGGGGCAGCAGGATGGCAGCAGGGTTGGAGCTGCCACAGCTGCAGCTGCTGCTCCAGGGACCACAGGTTCAGGGGACAGCATGGGCTTTGGGTGTTCCTGGCAAACCTGGGGTGTTTCCCTGAACGAGGGACCCTCCAGGAGCACAGCCAGGGGCGAGAGGTCTCTGGCACTGATGTCCTTGCTGGCTGGCTGCCCTGCAGATGGCATCAGCAGCATGAGTGTGTGGAGAAGCTCAATATGTACGCCATCCTGAACGCTGCCACGGGCCAGGAGCAGCTCCTCACCGAGCTGCTGGTCACCTATGCCAAGGTGAGCCTCCCTGAGCGCGGTACTGAGCCTTGTGCCAGGCCTTCAGCCTTGAGCTGGGGTTGTCTCCCAGACAGTGGGCAATTTTGGAATAAAATGGTGAAAATCCTGCTGTATCTCCAGCTAAAATGTTTGGCTGGTGGCTTGCCAGTGCTGCTTTTTTTAAAAAAAATTAAAGCTCAAGCTGTGGTCTTTCTATTTGCTCCTCTGTTTCCTCTCTCAGGTTGTTTTGTTCCCTTCCACAAGTGGAGAGGCCAGTGCTTGAGTCTCTGCCCTGGAACAGGCTGGGCTGCACTGGTGTGGTGCCCTGCTCCTGCCCAGCTCCTTGGGGCCACCTTTCCCCTGTGCAACCCCAGGATCTCTCTCTGCCCTCTGGTCTCTCAGTGAAAAGCTGTTAATTGCTGAGCTGGGTGAATGTAAAGACAGCGTCCCCCAGGGCCACCTTCCTCCCTAGGGGGTCACCCCAAAGTCTCCATGGCTGAGTATTAGCAATAAAACTGCTCTGGCACTGGTCTGAAGGGCCTTGCTCCCCCATCCCTTCCCTGTCTAGGTTCCTGTTCTCATTGGGGAGCTCATCACTGTAGAGATCTGGAAGCACAAGGTCTTCCCCGTGCTGTGCCGGCTGGAGGACTTCAAGCCCAGAAGCACCTTCCCCATCTACGTGGTGGTGAGTCGAGGGGGGGGTGGGAATGAGCTGGGGAATTGGGTGCAAACACATCTCACCCCCAAAAGGTCTCTGAGGGGGGGTTTTACACCTCACCAGCTCAAGGAGCTGCGGGGTGTGACACAGTGGGAAGCAGCTGCTTTCCCAAAGCCTTGAGTGACGTGCTGGTGTCCTTAGCCCCAGGAGGGACAGGGACCTGCTCCTGGGGGTGTTGAACCCCTGTCTAATCCCACTCAGGGGCTTGCAGGAGCTGCTGGCTGCAGCAAAAGCCACTCCTGGAGGCAGCTGTGCTCCTGGCTTGCAGTGCTCAGTGACTCAAGCAGCACCCCTAGGGTATTTGCTCCCCCTTTGAGCACTGTTTTTTCTCTGGAACCTCCAGCCAGAGGGCTCTCTCAGGTTACATCCCTTTGGGTAAGAAAAACAACTCTTTTCCTTACTGAGCTTCTGGGAGCAGCAGCCCCTGGGACTGTTCTTGGCAAGGGAGTGATCCCAGCAGCTTCCCTGCAGAGGAATGCAGCCCATGACCGAAGGGAAATCTGCCAAAGCTGGGAAGTTTTAGCCCATTTTCAGTCCAGAGGAGCCCCTCATCTGGGAAAGGTGATGTCTTCCCTGGTGGCTCATAGCAGCATTGCCTCGGGGCACTTACTGGGGGTTCCCAGTCCCAGGGAGTTGTGACCAGCACAGCTGTGCAGGGGGCTGGCCCATCTCTGGCAGTGGCTGTGTGCCTGGGGCTGCTGGTTGCCCAAAGGCTTCTATCACTGGTGCTGTCCCTGTGCTCCAAAGAGCCCTGCCCCTGGGCAGCACAGTGCTCTTACCAGCGTGGTGTAGCCTTGTGGGCTTGTTAACATAACTATGACCTGTGTGAACTGAAGTTATTCTAAAAACTACATCCCTTGTTTGTGGCTCTTGGGCTCGGATTTGGCCACAACTACGTAAGCAGCTTCTCACAAGAGGGGTCAGAGCAGCCACACAGATGCTCAGAGGGCTGGAGCAGCTCCCCTATGGAGAGAGGCTGAGGGAGCTGGGCTGGTTCAGCCTGGAGAAGAGAAGGCTGTGGGGGGACCTCACTGCAGCCTTCCAGTCCCTGAAGGGAGCAGAGGAACAGGAGGGGAATCAGCTTGTTAAAAGGGTAGAGAATGGCAGGACAAGGGGGATGGATTAAAGCTGAAGGAGGGAAGGTTTAAATTGGATATTGGGGGAAGTTTTTTACAGAGAGAGTGGTGAGGGGCTGGAACAGGCTGCCCAGAGAGGGGGTGGGTGCCCCATCCCTGGGGGTGTTCAGGGCCAGGTTGGCTGGGGCCCTGGGCAACCTTGTGTAGCTCCAGGCCTGGAGGTTGGTGTCCCTGCCTGTGGCAGGGGGTTTGAGCTCTGTGATCCTTGGGGTCCCTTCCAACCCAGACCAGTCTGGGATTCTGTGATTCAGAAGAGCCCTTTTCCCAGTCCCATTGGCTGTGTCCTTGGTGCTGGTGACCTCTCTGATGTGAGTGACTTCACTCTTGCCTGTTTCCTCCCACAGCTGCACCATGAAGCCTCCATCATCAACCTCTTGGAGACCGTGTTTTTTTACAAGGTAAGAGGCAGGTTCAGCTCTCCTTAGCATAAAGCCCCTGAAGGTGGAAATCCTCAGCTGTGGGGGGATGGCCCTCTGAACCTCTTGTCATGGTGAAGGAGATCTGCATGTCAGCAGAGGACAGCATCCTGGATTTAATTGATTACTGCCACCGAAAGCTGACCCTTCTCGCAGCAAAGGGACCAGCAGTGATCCCACTGGAGCTTCGTCCTGAGGAGCTGGCTAACCCCTCGTCTATGCAGGTGGGGAAAAACTCCTATAGCTCCATGGGAACACATGACAGAGGAGGTGGGCAGCCTGAGGAGGTGCAGGGGTGCCATGAGCCAGCAGTGTGCCCTGGGGGCTGAGAGACACAATGGGATCCTGGGGGCATCAGGAGGAGTGTGGCCAGCAGGTCACAGGAGGGGATCCTCCCCCTCTGCTCTGCCCTGGTCAGGCCCCACCTGGAGTGTTGTGTCCAGTTCTGGGCTCCCTGGGATAAAAAAGACAGGGATCTCCTGAAGAGAGTCCAGAGGAGGCTACAGAGATGCTGAAGGGCCTGGAGCATCTCCCCTGTGAGGAAAGGCTGAGTGAGCTGGGGCTGTTCAGCCTGGAGAGAAGAAGACTAAGGGGGGACCTTATGAATGTTTATCAATATCTGAAGGATGGGATGCAGGGGAAATGGGCAGCCCCTTTTCAGTGTCTGTGGGGACAGGACAAGGGGCAATGGCTGCAAGTTGGAGCAGAGGAAGTTCCACAGCAAGATGGGGAAGAACTTTTCCCCAGGGAGGGTGAGGGAGCCCTGGGACAGGCTGCCCAGGGGGTGTGGAGTCTCCATCTCTGGAGAGATTCCAGCCCCGTCTGGACGCCGCCCTGTGCAATATGAGCTGGGGAGCTGCTTTGGCAGGGGGTTGGACCCCATGGGCTCTGGGGGTCCCTTCTAGCCCCTGTGATTCTGGGATTCCCACGGAGAACCCCTTGGCTGCCACCCAGGCACCTCCTGACCATCTTGGAGGGTGTCTGATGCTGGTGCTCATCCACACCAGCAGCTCAGCTGGGCTGGCAGCAGCACCCACCCCCTTCCACCCTGCAGCCACACTTCTGCCCTCTCTGGTGACACTGTCTGCAGGACACAGGCTGAGCTGGCACTCTGAGTGACACAGTGCTGGGGAGTTGACAGTCACCCAAAACACTCTGTGCAGGGGTTTGGCCATTTGCTGTTGCTCTTGACAGCTGTGTGGGTCTGTTTCCCCAGCACTTCTGGCACTGCCTTAGCTCAGACTAATGCTGGAGCCAGCCCCAGTTAACCCAGAGCTGCTCTGTCACCTGACCAGGAGCTGCCCTGCTGTGTTTCCCCTCAGCTCTCTGAGAAACCTCCTCTCCAGGCTGGTCTGAGCCAGCAGCCAGCCCAAGGCTGTTCCTGGGCTGCCACGGGCCCTTTCCCAGTGCAGGGAGCGCTCTCTGCTCCTGGGACTCTGCTTCTCAGCACCTCAGGCTTCCTCCTTCAGCTGCACCCATCAGGAGGAGCATCTGGAGGAGCAGAGTTAAGGTGATAAGCCTGCAAGCTGGGCTGTACCTCCCCACATTGCCTCCATCCTTTGGCTGGTTGCCCAAGCACATGCTTGTCTCCCAGCAAAGGGAAGGAAGTGGAGGGCTTCAGAGCACAATAGGGGTGTTTCCAGGATATGTTTTCCCAGCTGGGGAAGGGAAGGGAAGGGGGTGTCTCTGTTAATGCTTTGGCATGGCTGAAGTTAAAAAACCTGACCTTTTCTAGGCCAAAGGGCTGTAAAAAGTGCTTGTCTCCCAAGAAGCCTGGTTTCCTCTGATTCATTCCAGCCCCTCATGAGAAAGCTGTTCCTGCCTGCTCCCCTGTTGTGGAGCCTGTTGTCCTTTGTAACCCCTGGAGCAGAACCTGTCCTGCTTCCCCCAGCAGCAGAAGATAGTCCCAGCCTGAGGGCAGCAGAGATGAGGTCTGGATACCAGCAGGAGCTGTAGGAAATGGCTTCACTGGGGAGTTTGGAGAGGGAGGCTGGAGAGAAGAGCCCATAAGGGTTTTTTTAGCAGCATGTGGGGCATCAGCACAGGGAGTGCAGGGCTTCTTACCACAGGAATTTGGAAGGGGACTGTTGCAGTGGTGTCTCAGAGGAATGGGGAGTTGCTGAGGCCAGTGCTCTGAATAGGGAGGTGTGAGCTGCTGAGTGCCTGGGGCTGGGGAGGAACAGCCCTGCCTGGGCTGGGGAGAAGGACTCAGCACCTCTCAGCCCAGCCATCCTGCTGGGCTCAGAAGGGGCTGGCTCAGAGGGTGGTCAGGCTGAGCATGTGGGGCAGGCTGTGCATGCAGGCTGGGAAGGGGGGGGGCTGGGCAGCATGGCACAGCTGTGGGCTGGGATAACCACAGCCAGATTTCCCAGCTGGCTGTGCAGGAGAGGCAGGGCCAGGAGTGGTGGGGGGGTAGGACTGCAGGGCCAAGCGTTTCCCTTCCCCTCCTCCAGTTCCTCTGCTGATCCTGCAGCTCCCCCCTCCCTCAGCCTCCCACCTCTCAGGGGCCACAGGATGATCTCAGAAGGGGAGAGAGGAGCGGTCTGGGACTGGCCTCTTTCAGGGGGTGTCCCTGGTAGCCACCCACGATGTGTTAGAGGGGTGAGGAATGAGCAGCAGTGGGCTGCAAGCAGGACTCCTGTGGCTGCCCTGGCAAGCAGGCAGCGCTGGCACAGTGGAGATGAGAAGCAGTTTGTTTTGTAGGGCTCTGGTTTCCTCCCCAGCCTGTGGTTACTGACACACAGCCAGTGCTGTGTCCCTGCAGCTCCTGGAAAATGGGGCCCAACATCCCAAGCCTGTGCTTGTCCCTCCACAGGAGCTACAGAAGCAGGCAGAGACCATGGAGTTTGAGATTTCCCTGAAAGCCCTGTCTGTGCTGCGCTTCGTCACCGACCAGGTGGAGAGGTGGGTGTCCAGGAGCAGCAGAGGACCTGCACTGAGCTCTCTCCACTTGAGTGTGCTGTGGGGTGATGGTGGTTGCCTGCACCCCTTTCAGCAGCTGGCAGTGCTGTGGTGGCAGTGGCACTGTGCCTGGGGTAGGGGGCACACACAGCAGCGCTCACCCTGCTCAGTGCAACCCAGATCACTGGGATATTTCTTGCCTCTCCTGTTCGTCTCAGGGAGCACTGGTGTCTGTTTTGGCAGTTTGAGCCTTTCTGTTGTATGGGGAAGGGGCTGGAGGGCAAATCCTCTGAGGGAGCTGGGGGTGTTCAGCCTGGAGAAGAGGAGGCTGAGGGGAGACCTTCTCCCCACCTCCCCTGCCCTGCCAGGAGGGTGCACAGAGGTGGGCGATGGTCTCTTCAGCCAGGGGACAGGAGATGGGACAAGGGGCAATGGGCTCAAGCTGTGCCAGGGCAGGGGCAGAGCAGATGGGAGGGAAAAGTTCTTCCCTGGCAGAGTTTGTGGGGCTGTGGCACAGGCTGCCCAGGGAGGGGCTGAGTCACCTTCCCTGGGTGTGTTTAAAAAAGGGTCGATGAGGTGCTCAGGGATGTGGTTTAGCTTAGGATGGGAATGGTTGGTCTTGATGGTCTTAAAGGTCTTTCCCAACCTGGTGATTCTGTGATCCCCAGCCTGTCCCTGAGCGCACTGACACGGATGCTGGAGACCCACAACCTGCCCTGTCTCCTTGTGGAGCTGGTGGAGCACTGTCCCTGGAGCTGCCAGGAAGCAGGTATGGCTCCTGGCCCTGGGGTGCTGCAGCTGCTGGTGGATCTGCTGCAGGAGCACTTACAGAAAGCTGCTCCCCCTCTACTGTCCCATCCTCCTCCCATGGCTCCTTGCCAGCAGCCCCTACCCAAAACTGCTCAGCTTGGAAGCAGCTGCAGCCCAGCCGGGCTGGGGACCTGGCAGTGCTTCCAAACGCTGATCCTCACACAGGACTGTGACTTTTCTGAGCTGGTGGAGGCCAGGGTGGGAGCATAGCACCTCTGCCAGCTCCACCTGAGAGCCCCTCAGCCGCTGCCTGTGTGCGCCGTTCAGGGGCAGCACTGAGCCTCTCCCGGGCAGCAAACCCATTGCCCTGAGGCTGCTTGTCCTTGAGCTCCTCTTTTGCCAAAGGCCTCTGACCAGCTTGTGCCCATCAGCCGTTGTCTGCGCTGTCAGCCCTGCCTCCTGCACCTTTGCAGCCAGGGGCACCCCCACATGCTGCCCCCCAGCTGCCTGCCTCTGAGCAGTGGTGGGGTGTGGGAAGCTGCATTCCCAGCCCCAGCCCGGCACTGGGGGGTCACAGTGCGGGCAGGGAAGGAAGAGATGCTGGGAAGCACGTGGCTCTGCCCCTGCCGTGGGGAGCCCAGCTGTATATGGAGCTTTTCCTCCTTCCTCAGGCCAGGAAACGCATCCCTTCTCCCTGCCTGTGTGCTGGGGCTGTCAGGGAGCTTTGATCTAGGGCCCTGAGGGAGGGACTGGAAAGGAACAAGAGTGCAAAGTCATTTCCAGACTGTGCAGATGCTGGTTACATCCCCCCTCCACCCCTGAGAGCAGCACAGCTCCTGGAGCTGCTTTTGTCACTTCTGTTGCCTTTGTGCTACCTCTGGCTTTTCCCTGGCAGAAGAACCTCCAGCAGAGCAGGAGTTGGCATCCCAAATCACCCTCTCTCACTGCAGCATGGGTTGCCCCTTCATCTACCAGTGTCCTACCCTCCTGGCAAAGTACAGAGAAAGATGCCCCATCCCTGGGGGTGTTCAAGGCCAGGTTGGATGAGGCCCTGGGCAACCTTGTGTAGCTCCAGGCCTGGAGGTTGGTGTACCTGCCTGTGGCAGGGGGGTTGGAGCTCTGTGATCCTTGGGGTCCCTTCCACCCCAGACCAGTCTGGGACTGTATGATTCTGTGTCTCAGGGATCTTTCTCTTCCTGCCACAGGCCTGTTGCTTTCATGCCTGTTCCTTATGCTTTTTGTGCTCACTAATATATTGTCTCTGTACCAGGAAGGCTTCTATGTTGAGCAAAGGGGTGGGGAAACTGAGGCAGGCAGAAGCAGAGGGGCTGGCCTGTGGTGGAGTGAGAAGCACCCCCAGACCAGCATCCCCACCTCCGAGCTGTCTGTCCTCGGGAGCGATGCCTCTCCCTAGAGCTGCACATCTTCCTGTCCCTCAGGCAAGCTGAGGAAGTTTGAGAACGGTAGATGGCACGTGGTGGCCCCTGAAGACCAGGAGAAGATGACCAAACTGGATGGGCAGGTGTGGCTTGCCCTGCTCAACCTCCTGCTCAGCCCCGAGTGCCAGCGCAAGTACCGCTTTGATGGCTTCAACAAGAGCCAGCTGCTCAAGGTGAGGGGGCTCCTCAAGGGGAGGGGAGGGGAGGGGGCTCCTCAAGGTAAGGGGAGGGGGCTCCTCAAGGTGAGGGGAGGGGGCTCCCCAAGGTGAGGGGAGGGGGCTCCCCAAGGTGAGGGGAGGGGCTGCTCAAGGGGAGGGGAGGGGGCTCCTCAAGGTGAGGGGAGGGAGCTCCTCAAGGTGAGGGGGCTCCCCAAGGTGAGGGGAGGGGGCTCCCCAAGGTGAGGGGAGGGGGCTCCTCAAGGGGAGGGGAGGGAGGTCCTCAAGGGGAGGGAGGTCCTCAAGGGGAGGGGGCTCCTCAAGGTGAGGGGAGGGAGCTCCCCAAGGTAGGGAGCTCCTGTGCTACGAAGGCCATGTGCAGAGCAGAGTAGGGCCTGGCCAGCACTGGGCACCTCCACACATCTCCCCACCCTTGCTGTGTGCTCCCAGGAGCCAGGGCTGGGGTCTGTCTCTGTGCCAGCCTGTGTGTGTGAGCACACCTCGCGGGACCCCCAGGAGGCGCTGCTGGGGCCCCACAGGTCCCTGCTCTTGCCATGCTGCTTCCCCAGCTCTGCCTCCCTTGTCTTCACCTCCGTCCTTTCGCTCTTCTCTCCCCTCTGTGGCCGCAGCTCCGCAGGTTCCTTACAGACGTCCTCATTGACCAGCTGCCCAACCTGGCAGAGATGCAGAGATTTCTGAGCCATCTTGCAGTGACAGAGCCAGTTCCCCCCAAAAAGGACCTCGTCCTGGAGCAGGTATCCAGTGGTTCTTCTTCCACCTGCTCTGCTTTAAGCCCAAAAAGCTCCCTCCCCCCTTTTCCTCCCCACCAAGCTCAGCTCTGGAGAGGTAGGTCCCTGCTGAAGCAGCTGGGTACCCATTTTGCTGTTACATCCTTACTGTCAGCAGCAGTGTCTGTGGGTGTTGAGAGCTTTGTCCCACTGCAGCAGTGGCCAAGCTGTCACAGCTGAAGGTATAAAAGCTGGGTTACAAACAGCTCTTCAGATTGCATGGAGTCCTCAGGGTGGTGGCTGCACAGGACAGGGACAACCTCTGGCTTGTTTTGACAATGAACTCTTCATTTAACAATTATCAGTGTTTTCCTGCTGAATTCTGGACTCCCCAGTGCCAAGTCCTGTTTGCAGCCCTGGCCTGAGGCTGCGTGGCACACTGTGTAGGGAGGGATGCCAAGGTCTGATGGCAGAGGCTGGAGTCAGACTGGTCCCAGCTGATGTCTGGGGCTCAGGAGTAGGATCCTGAGGGTCTTCAAGCATCTTGGGCTCCTTGGTGCTTTTAATCCATGCACTGCTGGAAATAAGTGTTTCTCCTGCCTTCTCCTGAGCTGGAGGGGGACAATGCTGGACAGATGGGTGAGGGGGGGATCTGTGGGAAGGCAGAGGGGAAGAGCTGGCAGAGCAGAGGCTCTGGAGCTGCAGGGAGGCTCTACACCACTACCCAGAGCAGATGGGTCAGACAGCAGTCACTTGGGCTGTGCAGAGGAGGAGCAGGCTGTGCCCAGTGCTGCTGCCTGCACGTCTGGGAAGGGGGTGGTGGACCCCAGCTGGGGCTGGGGAAGGCTGAGACCAGCACACCAGGCACTTGGGGCAGACGTGGCTGTGGATTCACTCCCTGTGCCTTGAGTCTCTGGGGCAGGGACCTTGTCCAGCCTTTACCCAGCTGTTGGCCTTCTCTGGAGTTCTGCTGCCTCCACCAAAGGAGGTGGGATGGGGGAGCCAGCTAGAAGCACACACGTGGGCTCCCTGCTCTGCCCAGAAAGCGGTGAGCTCACTCCCTGTCGCCCAGCCAAGCTCTGAAAAGGCCTTTTTCCATCCGGCTGCTCCCAGAGCAGCCTCCTCCCCTTCCAGCCCTGGCTATTTTTATGCTGCTGGAGGAGGCATCGTCCTCTCCAGAGCCTTAACTTCCAGTGCTGGCCTTGGCTTTTGCACTTTCCCTTTTGCATCCCCCCAGCCTTCCCTGGAGTGCCCATCTCTGGGGAAGGAAGGAGTGGAAAAGGGGAGCACGGGGCTCATGCCGCTGCTGGCACACAGTGGGCTGAGATCCCACTGTCTGTGCAGGAACCCAGACCCTGGGGCTGGACTCTCACTCCACCCATCCCCTCTGCGTACCCAAAAGCACACCCTCAGTCCCTGTGTGTTAGTCTCTGGTGTGCTGCCTCCACTCCCCCTCCCTGGGGCATGGGGGAGGGCACATTCCTCATGCCTGGGGCCAGCTATCCTCCTGTCCCTCAAACACCCCTGTGCCACAGCACCTTTGGTTGGGCTGTGAGCCAACACCCCTGTGCCACAGCATTCTTTCTTCCAGCTCTGCTTCTCCCACCAGGTTCCAGTCATCTGGGACCACATCCTGAAGAAAAACATGGGGAAGTGGGAAGCCATTGCCAAGCACCAGGTGAAGCACATCTTCAGCCCCACAGAGGAGGAGCTGAAGCTCCAAGCACACAGGTAAGGTGTGCAGAGCCTGCCCAGTGGAACCAGTACCCCCATTACCAGGGGCTGGAGCTCAGCACTGGGAGGAAAGATGTCCCCTTGGTGGCAGGGGGCTGCCAGCAGCTCCCCCTGAGCAGCTTTGCCCCCTCCCCACCCCCTCTGCCCATCGCAGGTGGGCACAGACCTACAGCCTGGAGATGCTGGAGGCTCTGGCTCCTGAGCAGCCCCGCTGCAGGGTGTGTGGGGCAGAGGCTGCCAAGCGCTGCTCTCGCTGCAGGAACGAGTGGTACTGCACAAGGTAAGGGAGCCCAGCCCCCCTCTGTGCCCTGCAGCCCCCTCCCCATGCCCCCAGCTCCCCCAGGGGATGCTGTGAAAGGGCCATGGGAAGCCAGGGCTCCCACTGCCCCTCAGCACCCCTGGATCTCCACTTGCCATGTGTCTCTCCGAATCTTACGGTGGGGCTGAGGACCTGGGACGCTGGTGGGGATGGTGGTGGGTGTTGTGTGGCTGCTGGGAGGTGCTGAGCTGCCTGCCCTGCTGTCTGCCAGCCCCCAGCACCCTCTCTTGTTTCCCATGGTGCTGCTGTTTCCCTTCCTTGCAACTCTGGGGGCAGAAGGGGGAAGAAAAGTGCCTGTGGCTCTGGGGGTGCAGGTGACAGGCTCAGATCTGGCAGCTGGGATGGGGGCAGCAAACTAAATCTGAACCATATGGCAAGGTCTGGTTATCGCTGTTTCGTTAAACCCTCTTAACCCCCCTCCCCCAGTGCCCAGAGGAGTGCAGTAGTGGGGTTTGTCCACATTCCTGGGGATAAACGTGGCCCCCACTGTGTTCCTGCTCGGGCTGGGGGCACCCCGCTTCCAGAAGGGTCCCTGAGCCACAGCTTCCCTTTGGCAGGGCATGCCAGGTCCAGCACTGGCAGAAGCACAAGGCTGCCTGCAACCTGATGGCTGGGGCCATGGGGAGAGCTGCTGCCCTGTAAGAGAAGTACCACCTAGGTTCAAGGAGGCAGAGTCCTTCCCCCTGCTTGCAAAGTCCCCTTCTGCTTCCTCCCAGCCCCAGGCACCCCTGCTTGGGTTCAGTGTCTTCTCCCCACCCCGTAGCCTTCTCCAATAAACCTTGTAATTGCAGCCTGGTGCTGCTTGGCTTCTCCTTTTTTTCCTCTCCTACCTGAAGATGCTCTAACTACTTCCTCCCCTACCTTGCATGCAGGGAGAGGAGGGGTATGTCTCTGTTTTTCCCTAGTGAACCCCAAAAAAAGAGCTGATACTTGTGGGTAGCAGAAGGGCTGGGCCCTCTGTGATCAACGTGTGAGCTGGGGGTGGGAGAGGGGCAAGGATGCTGCTGAGCTGCCTCTAACCTTTGGCTGCTGCTCTCCGAGCAGCACGGTGTAGGAAGTGGTTAGAAAGCATCGCTGTGGTGAGAAAGCAGCCTTGTTTCTCAGGTGTTCACTGCCTGCCCTCTTTCAGGGACAACCCCCTCCTCCCAGGGGGGGCAGCAGCAGCTTGGCCCCCTGCCCACCATCCCCTCACTAGGGTTAACTGGTGGCCTGCTGGGCCTTGTGCTGCATCCTCCCCTCTCCCTGGGCAGCGGCCGCTGCTGAAGGGCTGGAGCCTTGGCCTGAGCAGGGCTGTTAAAGGTTGATGGTGCTTGCACAGCCGTGCAGCTCATGCTGTGAGGGTGTGTGTGCGTGTCCCGAACCAGGCAGTCACCTGTGCTGCTGCTGCAGGAGCCACGCTGAGGGGCAGGAAACCATCTCAGTCTGGCCACAGCCCGGGCCGAGCAGCTCAGGCTGCGGCTGGACTGAGTGTGGAGCTTTGCTGGGGACGCTTTGGCTGCTTCTAACCCGCTGCCAGAGGCTCCCCCAGCTCCCTTCCCCGCTGGGAAACTGAGGCAGCGGGCGAGACTTGCCCGGGTGCTGGGAGCACTGGCGGAGGGAAGGCTGCTGCCGGAGCGGGGCCCCCTCTTTCCCGGCAGCGGCTCTGGGCGCCTCATCCCCGCCTCCAGCCCGCCCCGCCGGGCTTCACGGACTCGGCGGTAGCCGTCGGGATCCCGGGACGCTGCGCTGTTCTCCCCCCTTCCCCCGCCGCCCCCCTTCTGCCTCAGTTTCCCCCGCGTTGCCCCTCCCGCTCCCCGCCCCGGGCCCATCCCCGGCGCCAGCCCCCGTCCCGCCGCCGCGCAGCGCCCCCGGGGCCATGGAGCTCATCGAGCTGCGGGAGCTGCAGCCGGAACCGCGGACGGGCCGGGGCCGCCTGGAGCGGACCAACGCGGTGCGCATCAGCCCGGCCCGCCGGCCCGGCCCCAGAGCGCACCCCGACCCGCGGCTGACGGCGGCACCGGGCGCCGGGCATCGCTTCGAGCCGCAGCGCCGCAGGGTCCACACCTGGTGCGACCAGTGCGGGAACTTCGTCTGGGGCGGCGGCAGGAAGACCCTCCAGTGCCGCTGTGAGTACCGCGCCGCGCCCCGGGCTTCCCGGCATCCCCACGGGGCATCCCCACGGGGCATCCCGCCACCGGCAACCCCCACCGCTGGGCCCCGGGCATCCTGGTAGCAGGCACTGCTACTGGGCAGCCGGTGTCCCGGCACTGGGCACGGGCAGCCTGGCACCGGGCACACAGGCCGGGCACCGAGCATCCCGGTGCTGGGCACAGATACTGGGCACAGGCAGTTATCCCGAGTCAGGACTGGGCATCCCTGCACTGGGCATGTGTGCCAGGCCCCTGGGCACCAGACATCCCTGCACTGGGCACCTCCACCAGGCACTGGGCAGCCCCCTACCAAATACTAGTCACTGCACTTCCCTATGCTGAGCACCCCTGCCAGGCACTGGGTATCCCTGTAGCAAGTACCTCCTGCAGGTGCTGGGCATCCTGATACCAGCTGTTGGGCATTGGGCATCCCTGTACTGGGCACTGCCCATCCCAGCCACCAGGTACCAGCGCTGGCCAGCCCAGGCAGGGAGCACAGGCACCACGGTATTGGCCAACAGCGTGGCACAGCACCGTGTCCCACGTGGGTGCCTCCACCCCTCCCACCTCCCTCCCTTTCTGGCACCAGCACAGCATGGGCAAGCAGCCAGCTCTGGGCACTGGTACTACACACCAGCCCTTGCAGCACCAGGCACAGGTATTGTCCCCAGCACAGGTACTGACCCCCACACTCAGGGCCATGGTGGTGACACTGGTTCTGTCCCTGTCCCCAGACTGCAGCTTCATCTGCCACTACCGGTGCCGGGCCCTGGTGCAACTGGACTGCAGCGGCCCCCTGGGTGCCAGCGATGAGGATGATGACGCAGAGCAGGCGCTGGAGAAGGACACCAATGTGGTAGGGCATGGTCTGCGTCCGCAGGGAAGGGGCGTGAGGGGCAGCCAGCACGGGGGCTGCCCAGCTGGGGGTGGGTGTGCTGGGCTGCCCAGCTGTGCCATGTGAGGCCATGTCATGTCACACTAATCTACGCAGTGCTACGCTGTACCACGCTGGGCTGGGCTGGGCTGAGCCACGCAGGGCTAGGCTGAGCCTTGCAGGGCTGGGTTGGGCTGAGCCTTGCAGGGCTAGGCTGGGCTGTGCTGTGCAGGGCTAGGTTGGGCTGTGCTGTGCAGGGCTAGGTTGGGCTGTGCTGTGCAGGGTTAGGTTGGGCTATGCCGTGCCGTGATGAGCTATGCCGCACTGGGCTGTGCTAAGCCATGCTAGGCTGGGCTGTGCCGTGCCGTGATGACCTATGCCACACTGGGCTGGGCTGTGCTGTGCAGGGCTAGGCTGGGCTGTGCTGTGCAGGGTTAGGTTGGGCTGTGCCGTGCCATGATGACCTATGCCACACTGGGCTGTGCCAAGCCATGCTGGGCTGAGCCTTGCAGGGCTAAGTTGGGCTGTGCCGTGCTGTGATGAGCTATGCCGCACTGGGCTGTGCCAAACCATGCTGGGCTGGGCTGTGCTGTGCTGTGCAGGGCTAGGCTGGGCTGAGCCTTGCAGGGCTAGGCTGTGCTGTGCTGTGAAGGGCTAGGCTGGGCTGTGCTGTGAAGGGCTAGGCTGGGCTGTGCTGTGCAGGGTTAGGTTGGGCTGTGCTGTGCAGGGCTAGGCTGGGCTGTGCTGTGCAGGGTTAGGTTGGGCTGTGCCGTGCCATGATGGGCTATGCCGCACTGGGCTGTGCCAAGCCATGCTGGGCTGGGCTGTGCTGTGCTGTGCAGGGCTAGGCTGTGCTGTGAAGGGCTAGGCTGGGCTGAGCCTTGCAGGGCTAGGCTGTGCTGTGCTGTGAAGGGCTAGGCTGGGCTGTGCTGTGCAGGGCTAGGCTGGGCTGTGCAGGGCTGGGCTGGGCTGGGCTGGGCTGTGCCGTGATGAGCTATGCCGCACTGGGCTGTGCCAAGCCATGCTGGGCTGGGCTGTGTTTGGCCATACCAGGCTGGCCCGAGCTGTGCCATGCCACATGCCATATGTGCCACGCATGCCGTGCCACGCCGGACAGTGCCGAGCCGGGCTGTGCCCACACCGTGCTGCCCCGGCCGTGCCGTGCCCAGGCCGGGGTCCCGCCGTCGCTGGGCGGGTGTGTCCGGTGCCGGGTGAAATCACCGCCGGAAGCGGGGCCCCGCCGCACCGCCCCCGGCCCGCGTCAGCCGAGACGCGCTGGGGCGGAGGCGGGGCCGGGGGCCGGTAGGGTAGCGGCGGGAGCGCGCTACCGAACTGAGCCGAGGCGCCAGCGGGCTGAGCTGAACCGAGCCGAACCGAACCGAGCCGAACCGAGCCGAGCCGAGCTGAGCCGGAACGGGACCGCGGCTGGGGCCAGGCTGAGCCGCGCCGGGAGAGGAATCGAGACCGGGCGAAGCCGCGCCGGGACCGGGAGCGGGCTGAGCCGAGCCGGGAGCGGGCTGAGCCGGGCCCCAGCCCGGGGGCCGGCCGGGCTGGCGCGGGGCCGGGTGTGCCCGTGTGCCCGCGGGGCCGCGGGGCGGGCGGGTCGGGCCGTGGCCGCCGCCGCCGCGCCCGTGGCCGGGGGCTGCGGGGCGGCGCTGGCTCTGCGGCGGGGCGGCGCGGGGGGCACGGGGGGCAGCACGGCCAGCAGCGGCTACTGCAGCCAGGAGGACTCCGACTCCGAGCCCGAGCTCTTCTACACCGCCCGCACCTCCTTCGGCCGCCGCCCGCGCCGCCGCCAGGTCGGTTCCCGGGCCGCCGGCCGTGACATCATGGGGGGGACGCGGTGACGTAAGCCGGGGGAGTGCTCTCCCCGGGGCTGGGTGCCGGGGGGAGCGGGAGGCGAGGGGACGGGGACGGTTGTGGCCCCGCCATGGGGAAAGCCGGGCGTGGGGGCGGCCCTGCCGGGGGGCCGGTGTGGGGTGAGCGTGGTCCTGCGGTGGGGCAGGAGTGAGACTGAGCAGGGCCGTGCTGCGGGGGATGGGGGGGTAGGGGGTGGTCGTGCGTGGCCGTGCCGTGGGGCAGGGTGGTCCTGTGCTGTTGGACACGCTGCTATGGAGGGAGTGGGGCTTTGCCGCCTAGCACAGCAGCCCCATGGCCTCCCAGGGCTGGAGCTGGTCCCAAAGGGGGTGAAGGACAGTGCTTGGGGGGCTCCTGGGCTGAGCTACCCGGGGCAGCCTCAGAGCTGTGTCTTCCCGTCCCTGTCCCCGCTCCATGGGGGCCCTGGCTGAGTCTGGCAGTGCCTGTGAGCCGTGGTGTGGCCATCGGGGCTTGGAGCCCCGGGTGCTGTGAGGATACATGCAGCTCTGCACGGCAGCTCCGCGGCCCCACTTAAGTACTCATTAGGGGGTGCCGGTGGTGGGGACGCTGAGCCAGAACTTCCCGGGTCACCCTTGTGCAGGGCCGGCACTTTGAAGCAGGGTGCCGGCGGCATGGGCGGGCTGCTCCCCCAGTCTGGCCCTGCCCTCCTGCTCTGAATCCCAGGGTGTCTCGCCGGGTGCCCAGCCTGTCCTGCCACCCCAGTACTGGGCTGACAGCACTCTGCCTTGGGGACACCTCTCTGATCTGGGGTGCTTGGAGGGAACGCCCGGCCCTGGGGTGTCTACACAGCGGGTTCACTCATCCCTGTGGCCCTGGGAATGGAGCTGGGGCTGAGGGAGGGGTGGCCGGTGGGGGTGGTATCCCCGGAGCGGGGCTGGGACTGCCGTGAGCTCAGCTGTGCTTCCCCGGCACAGCCCAGCTGGGCTGATGCAACCCCGCGCAACGGTCGGTGTGTGTGTCAGCCGGCATTTCGGGGAGGGCTGGGAAGCAGCAGGATGCCGAGGCGGACGGAGGGCTCCCTCCAGCTGAGGTGCTGCTCAGCCCAGCCACTGTCACGCAGGATGAGCCCAGTGAATGGGAGAAGGCAGAGCTGGACCAGGCGCAGGTGGAGCAGCGGATCAAGGAGTACAACAACCAGATCAACAGCAACCTCTTCATGAGCCTGGTATGGAGCCAGTGTCGGGCTGGGAAGGGGGGGATGTCCTGCCCTGGCTCTACTTACCCCTCCATGGGTGTTTTCCAGAACAAGGATGGCTCCTACACGGGTTTCATCAAGGTGCAGCTGAAGCTGGTGCGCCCCGTCTCAGTGCCAGCCACCAAGAGAGTCCCCTCCCTGCAGGCGGGGCGGTCGGGGCCGCGCACACAGGGGGTGAAGCGCCGCACGTCCTTCTACCTACCCAAGGGCACCGTCAAGCACCTGCACATATTCTCCTACACCCGTGCCAGCGAGGTCATCGACGCCCTCCTCCGCAAGTTCACGGTGATTGACAACCCCCGCAAGTTTGCCCTCTTTGAGAGGTCCGAGAAGGATGAGCAAGGTAGGAGCCTGGGGTGGCCCTGTCTCTGCAGTGGTGGCCGTGTCCCTGTGGTGGCAGGGTAGGGGGTAGCCCCACGGTGGCAGTGTCCCTGGGATGGTGGGAGTGTCCCCTGTGATGGCTGCATCCCCACAGCAGTGGTGTTCCCTGTGGCAGTGGTGTCCCCCGAGGTGGCAGCATCCCTGTTACAGTGGGGGGGATACCCCCTTGGTGGCAGTGTCCCCAGTGGCTGCGGGGTGTGAGTGATGTCCCCAAAGCAGTAGTATCTCCATGGTGGCAGTATCTTTGTAGTAGCAGGCTGCCCTGTGGCAGGGGTGCCCCTGTCGTGGCAATACCCCTGCGGTGGCGGTGGTGGCCCTGTGGCAGTGTCCCCCATGTGACACTTGGCTGCTGTTGCAGTGTACCTACGGAAGCTGGCCGATGAGGAGCAGCCCCTGCGGCTGCGGCTGCTGGCCGGGCCCAGCGAGAAGGTGCTCAGCTTCGTCATGAAGGAGAACGAGACTGGGGAGGTGAATGTGAGTATGGGGACGGGGAGAGGACTGGCACCCACAGCTCCCGGGGGCCGTGGCTGTGGGGGAGGATGCCTCATCCCCGTTCCCATAGCATCCCCTGTTCCCACAGTGGGATGCCTTCACGCTGCCGGAGCTGCACAACTTCCTGCGCATCCTGCAGCGGGAGGAGGAGGAGCACGTGCGCCAGCTGCGGCACCGCTACGCCTGCTGCCGCCAGAAGATGCAGGAGGCACTGGCCACGCACACGCCGGGATGACCACGCACTGCCTGCACCAGTGGCCAGCCAGTGCACTGGGACCCTCGCCTGCCGGCGGGTTGGGGCACCCAGGAAGGGGGGGGTGGTGGCGGCATGGGGCACCCCGGGACACACCGGGCCGTTGCAGCCCCCGTGGGGCTGGCCCAGGGAGAGGGTGTCCCTTGGGAGAGAGCTGGTACCCCTGGGAGGAAGCGGGGCGTCGAACACCAATAAAGGCAGCTTGGTGACGAGGCCTGGCCTGCGGCGTGTCCTTGGCGGGGAGGCGCCTGGCACCGCAGCGGGATGCGGCGGGAAGGGGCGGCGGGACCTGGGTGGCGGCGGCGGCGGCGCTCGAACCCGCGGCCTCGGGGATCCCAACGGGCTCCGGGCGGGGAGGGGAGGGGGGGGGGGGCCGCCACGCGCCGCTCTCACGTGACGCAGGCGGCCCCTCCCTGCGCAGGTCAAGTGCGGGGGGGGCACCGGAAGTGGCGCAGCAGCGGCGGCGTACGCAAGGAGGCGCTCGGTCGGTGTGGCCGGGCGGCTCCGGGCCGCTTCCCGCCCCCCCGCCGCCGCCGCCGCTATGGGCGCCAGCGGCTCCAAGTCGCGGGGGCTGTGGCCCTTCAACTCGCCGGCGGCGGGCGGCGGCGGCGGCGCCGAGGGCCCCGGCGGGCAGCAGGCCCTGGCCCGGGCGCGGGCCGCGCGCGCCGCCACCCCCTTCGTCTTCACGCGGCGCGGGTGAGAGGGCGGCGGGGGGCGGGGGGGTGTGTGGGGGGGGCGGTTGCCATGGCAGCAGCTCCGCTGCGGGGTCAGTTCCGGCCTGTCCGGCTACCGGCACCGCCGGGGTCGCGGCCCGGCCTTCCGCGGGGTGCCCGGGGACGGGAGGGCATCCCTGAGCCGGCCCCGGATGGTCGCTGCGGCCCCTCGCAGGGCTGGTGCCGCCGGCCCGGGCCGGCTCCCTGCCCTGCTCGGGGCGCGGGCCGGCGGCAGCAGCGGTCGGCGGGCACTCACCTGCCCCTCCCCTCCCGGCAGCTCCATGTATTACGATGAGGACGGGGATCTCGCCCACGAGTTCTACGAAGAGACAATCGTTACCAAGAACGGGAGGAAGCGTGCCAAGCTGAAGAGGATCCACAAGAACCTGATACCTCAGGTAGCGGGTGCAGGAGGGTGGGGGAGTCTGACTGCCAGGGTGCCACCCGACGTCCTGGCTTTGCAGGAGCAAATGGGCCTTCTTCCTCAGGGAATCTTCTTTCTTTGACATGTTCACGTTCCAGTTGTCTGCCCGGTAGTGACAGTAGCGTTGGCAGCAATCTCTTTTGCACCTCACTGGTGCTCAGGATTTAGTTTCCCCTTAAAATAAGCAATTGGGGTGGAGCCAGACAGAGGTTGGGACACTGGTCAAGTGTCTTGGTGAAGGAGGAAGAGTGTCCAGGGGCAGAAATAGAGAAAAGACTGAACCAGGGCTGGAGAGAGACCTTGCAGGAACCTTTGCTGAGTAACCAAAAAGGTGTGACTCTAGTGAGCACCTGAGGCAAGCTGCTGGCATGCTCCAAGGGGCAAGCAGCCCGCCGTTGGGATGGGAGCCCTCTGAGTGCTGCGCAGGCAGTTATGGGGCCGGGGAAGGATTCAGTCCTGCTTCCTGTTCCCACAGAGGCAGGCTTGGGCCGTGGGACTGACTCCTCGTCAATGTGGGTTGAAATACACCCAGTTGGAAAGCTTGCCTGATCCAGAGGGAGCGTGTCTGGAGCCCCTACTTCCTACCCCCCCACACACCCCCACCACTACTCCCCCACCTGTCAGTGGCTCCTCCCGGTGCTGTAACAGGAGAAGGCTTGGACTGAGCATGGGAAAGGGCCTGTGGCTGGCTCGGAGGGGGTGTGCATTCACCAGCCTCCCCTCTGGACAGAAAGCTGCTTTTCTTGTGCGCCAGCTGCCCTGGCTGCTTTCTCTCAGGCA
Organism: Gallinula chloropus; assembly: GCF_964237585.1. Lineage (NCBI taxonomy): Eukaryota > Metazoa > Chordata > Aves > Gruiformes > Rallidae > Gallinula > Gallinula chloropus. Next base: position 21,010,303 of record NC_140097.1, read on the forward strand.
GCTCTTTTCATTCCTTTAAATCCCTGTGAATGAAAGGTGCCGGATGAAAAGCCCTGACAGCCAATATCTGCCAGTCATGCAGCAGCTGCTCCACAGGCAGTGCCTGGCAGAGCAGCTCCCTCCTTTCTCACCCTGCTGAGCTCTGGACCCGCCATGTGTGGCAGCTGGCTGCAGCTCCCTTGGCTCTCCAGGGAGGAGTTTGAAGGGCAAAGTGCTTTCCCTTTGTGTGCTGCTGTTCCAGGGGTACCTGGTGTCACGGCAGCTTTAGGAACTCCTTGAGGGCATGGTGTCCTTGCAGCTCTTGGGGCTGTTGTCCCCTGGTCCCCTCTGTTCACTGCTGACTCTCCTTACAGGGCATAGTGAAACTAGAGCACCCTCGCATTCACGTGGACTTCCCGGTGATCATCTGCGAGGTGTGAGGCCCCAGACTGCTGCTGCCTGTGGGTGGGAGGCCCTGCCCCACCGCCCCCAGCTTCACCAGTCCAGGCTGCATCTCTTCCTGCCCGAGGAGGACTCTGGACATGCGGCGAGGACGGTGGCTCTCCCCTCTCCTGGAGGTGAGGCAGGGCAGAGCAGGCTGGGCTGGGCTTGGCTAGCAACTCCTCGCAGGAGATGGGTGACCTGGTGCAACGACTGCTTGCAAACATCCTCGCTTGAGACAGAAGGCTAGAATACCTTTGGATGGGTAACTGGAACTGCAGACGAGCTGGTGGGTTTGAGCTGTTAAAGGGAGATCGAGCCTGCACTTCTCACCAGAGAAAACCCCCTGCTTCTCAGGTATGCGGCCCAGGGAGAGCCAGGGCAAGGTAACGCACTGCCCCCAGCACCAGCAGCCCTCTGCGTCCCTCTGGCCCCGTGGTGAGGCGGCTGGTGTTGCAGCGTGTTGCTGGGCACGGGCGTTCCGTGGTGCTCCCCTGGATGGGGCTGGCAGTGCAGGACAGACCAGGCAGGCTGAGGGGGGCCCGTCTCGAAGCGTATCCGGCTGTCTGCTGCGTTCTTGGCACAGGGATGGAGATCAGATGCTGCTCTTTCAGACCTTGGCCTCTTCCCCCCTGTGTTTCCCCGCTTACACGAGCACTGAGGAGGTGGGCTTTGCTGCTGCTCGCAGTTCTCTGCCCAGAGGAGATCTCTGCAGTCCGTGCTGGTGGCAGCGAGGCCTCTGGCTCTGCAGCAGCCGCACCCTCCGCCAGCTGGCTCCTGCTGGTCACCATCCCTCGCTGGCTGCTGGGAGAGGCATCTCCACCTACCCTCCTCACCTCCCACTGTGTCTTGAACCCCAGTGGGGTGGGCCCTGACAGATCCCAGCAGGAAGGAAATCCTCTCTTCCCTCCTTGTCCACCAGAACCAGTCGATCAGCGTGCCTGCCCTGGCTTGGAAATCTCCCTGGCGATGTGAACTGTGGCTCCTCCCGCATCCCAGCTGGCAGCAGGAGGAGGAACGTGATGCACTTTAAAGGGAGGCTTTCTGGTCCGTTTTGGAAGGTCCTGCTCTTTTCCTCCTCTTTCCCCCTGCTCTAGAAGGTCAGGGTCACCTTGGCAGCACCAGAAAACCTCTCACCCCTGTGTGTTGGCCCCAGGGCACTGAGCCAGCCGCTGTGGGGCCGGGGAAAGGCCTGACCCCTCTCCAGCACTGGGAGCTGCTGCCTTCCTGCTCGGGTGCCCCTGGACAGGGTGGGGGGAGGAGGACTGTCCGTGGGGCAGCCTGGCACAGCTTTAAACTGGGTCAGAGCCTGCTCCCCACAGCAGCCAGCTCGGCTTTCCTCCTCTTTCGTTATAGAACTTATTTACTTTCTAAGCACTTCAGATGTTTGCTACCTCGATTTTTAATTTAAGCTGCTGGCACTTGGCTGCCAGCCCTGTCGGCGTCTAGGTTGGATGTATCCATCCCCACGCCCACCCAGAGCCACCTGGGCGTGGGGCCACATTCCCAGCTTCAGGGAGATACCAGCAGCGAGGTTGTTGCCATCTTCCTGTCACCACCTCTTCCCTCCACGTCCCTCTCTACCTGCTGTTCCCGCTGACAGGAGCCAGCATGGAGGGTGAAGTGAACGGGCTGCCTGCTGCCAGGCAGGGAAGCAGGGGCAGGGCTGGGCAGGTCTCCGTCAGGGAGCTTGTCTACACTGTGATGCTGGGCGCTTCTTTTGACATCTTTTGTTCTGCTTGCTTGAAAGAGTCTTGTCTTAAAACAATCCCCCACTGAAGTGTTTCTTATTTGCACCACCTGCTCTCGAGTTTCTCCCGGGCTGGCTGGCTGGATCTCCCTGGGAAGGGCGGCCCTGGGGTCCCGCAGGAGAGCAAGAGCTGCTGTCCCTAGGAAGAGGAGAGAAAGCTGTGGCTGGGCTGCCTGTGCTGCCTTGCCCGGTGCTGTCCCAGGGTGTGGGATGCTGCACACCCCGCCTGGGGTGCGGGAAGAAGGCGGAGGAGTGGGGAGAGGGCTGGTGCTGTTTGCCTGTCCACACTGGGAGCCCCTTGCCTGGCTGCTGGCCAAAAACCTGCTGAGGCGGCCTGGGGAAGGAGGGGAGGGGGAGGCAGAGACTGGCTTAGTGAGGATGCTTTTGTCCTCCCTGACAGCCTGCCCACCCTTCCCCCCAGGGTATCAAGCATGTTTCCCCTAAAAAAACACCCCTCCACACACTACCACACACCACACAATCCCCTCCCAACCCCCGTGTCACCTCCATAGGCTGCCAACAAGCTGCATCCTGCCCTGCTTCTTCCCAGGCCGGTCCCCCAAGCGATCAGCCTTCCCCCATCCCGAGCCCCCTCCTTCTCCAGCCCTCCTGCGGCACCGGCGCCTTGGGAGCACCTGGAGGGATCATAAAAATGTGAAGGTCACTGTAAATAGTTTCTGTGTCCACTGTGGTGTTGGAGCAAGCAAAAAAAAAAAGGAAAGTTTTTCTTTTTCTTTCTGTTCTGTTTTTTAATCCTGTCTGTGTGGTGTTGTGCTTTCCTGTGTGGATGTGTAGCCGAATCGTCCTCACTGACACTAGGCTCCTTGCTCCTCTAGAGTCAGGGCAGGACCCCTGGGTTTGGGAAATGTACACTATTTATGGTCCTTCCTGCCAGTGCATCTGTCCACTTTTGTTAAATTTCAATAAAATTATTTGTAGATCCCACAGGTCCAACAGCTGTTTGACTGGAGGGGGGGGGTGTAGGTGGGCGAGCACCCAATCCCATGGGCAGAGGAAGATGATGGGAGAGACAGGAGGAGGTGGGGGTCTGGTTGCTGCCAGTGCTCTGAGCCCCCTGGTATTTTTTTTTTTGGGGGGGGGGGGGGTGCACACATGTCTGAACTGGTTGGTGAATGAGCTGTGAGTCTCTGCAGTTCCCAGGCGGCTGGAGTAGCCGGGGCTGAGGGCTGCGTCAGACTCCACTCACAGCCACAGTGACACCCTTTAAATACATAACTGAAATGGATTTCATAGAATCCCAGACTGGTCTGGGTTGGGAGGGACCCCAAGGAGCACAGAGCTCCAACCCCCCTGCCACAGGCAGGGACACCAACCTCCAGGCCTGGAGCTACACAAGGTTGCCCAGGGCCCCATCCAACCTGGCCTTGAACACCCCCAGGGATGGGGTACCCACCCCCTCTCTGGGCAGCCTGTTCCAGCCCCTCACCACTCTCACTGTAAAGAACTTCCCCCTAATATCTGATTTAAACCTTCCCTCCTTTAGCTTTAATCCACCCCCCTTGTCCTGCCATTCTCTACCCTTTTAACAAGCTGATTCCCCTCCTGTTCCTCTGCTCCCTTCAGGGACTGGAAGGCTGCAATGAGGTCCCCCCACAGCCTTCTCTTCTCCAGGCTGAACCAGCCCAGCTCCCCCAGCCTCTCTCCATAGGATTCCTATAGACACACGTAAATATAAGTTCCTTGTGCAGCTCGACAGGGTTGGAGCCCAGGCCCCTCTCCCCCTCACATGGGCAGGGAGGTGGGGGGATCTGCCTGTCCACTCCTTTGTCTCCCGTCCTGCTGAATCAATGTCTCGTTAATCACCGTCTCTCCGGAACCCAGCGTGACCCCGTGGTGTTGGGATGCCGCCTGTTCCCTGAGCAGTGCCGGATTATCCGGGGGGTGGGAGGGGAGCGTGATCTCACTTTGTGCCCCACGTCCTGCCCCCAGCCGCCCTGAAGATGTTTCCCTGCAGCCCCGTCACCTCTCATCATTTCCTCCACGCAAGCCGGCTCGGAAACGAGCCGCTGACGAAAGCTGTGAGGGAGTGTGTGGGGTGGGGTGTCCTGCCAGAGCTCTGCCTGCAGGGGATGAGGCTCCGGGCCTTGTGCCTGCTGATACATAAGGGCCACAAGACCCGTGGGGGACGGATGGCGGTGGCCTCGAAGGGGACTGGGTGGCTTCTTCGGGTGTTAGAGCTTTGCAAGGCTAAACGTGGCAGCGGCCATGGGGCCACCCCAGTGCCCCCACTCTGCTGCCTGCGAGGCAGGGCCGTGCCAGCCTGGGGCAGAGGCGGGTGCCCACCTCCCCTCCCAGCCCCTCCGCTCCGTTCCCAAGCTGAGCTTCTCTCTCACCTTGCTCGGACCTGCCTGGTGTGGGAGGATGTGATCCAACCCCCTGTTATCCCATGTGTCCAGGAGGGATCCTGTGAGGCAGCTCCCTTGGCTCTGCTTGCCGAGGGCACTGTCCACCTCTGCTGCCTGTGCCCCTCTGCTCCTGTGCACCATCTGGGAATGGCTTAACATCACCTTGAGGGGCAAGACAGGAGAGGGGAGGATGGATGTATCTGGTCGCCCCCTCCCTGCAACCCCAGGGTCTTCCCTGTGGGAAGGGAGGAGGGAAACCGAGGCAGGCGATGCAGAGGGTGGAAAATTTTAAGCAGTTCTGCTGCCAGCAAAGGGAGTGTGTTTACTGCCTGCAGGGGAAGGGCAGTGCCCACCAGCACTGACATTTCTTGGCTCCCTGCAATCTTCCCCGAGGGTTTTGGCAGCCAATCCCCAGCCCGTGGCTGATGGTCCCTGCCCTGCGTTGCCCATGGGGTGCAGCCTCCCCTTCAAGCATCCAGCCTGGACAATGTGCCTGTCCCTGGTGGTCCTGTCACCTCGCAGCGGGAGCTTTACATTGACACCCCAGCAGGTCCCACTAACCGGGCTCATCTGTGGGTGCTTGTGGCTCTGGGCTGGGCACCGCCGCCACTGAGGCCCCCCCCCCACCCCCGGTGAACAATGCGGGGCTGGGCGCTCCCACCCGCTCCCTGGGGAGCTGGCGGGTGGCTGGGGAGCGCTTCCGCAGATTGAGCCTGCTTCCTTCCCCCGGCACACCCTCGCTCTCCGGCCCTGGTGCTTCCTCTGCAGGGGCACCCGAATGGCCCCAGCCCAACAGGGTCAGCCCTGGCTGGAGGAGGCAGGGGACAAGCACGACAGCTGCCAGTGCCTGAGCCCTGCCTGTCCCGCTGCCTGCCTGGGGCACGCACTGGAGCATCAGCCCGAGGAAGGAAGCCCCCCAGGTCCTGCTGTGCCTGCAGCCCCTCTTGTCACCACCCCCTGACCCCGTGTGTGTCCCCCCTCCTCCCAGGGCAGGAAACCCATGGAGCTGCTGCTGAGTCAACAGCACCGACTGCCTGGGCCAGCACAGGACATCCTGCCGGGAACAGCACCGCCCTGGGGTCACCATCGGCCTGGGGACACCGCCAGTGTGGGGACAGGGGGGACACTGCTGCTCCTGGGACACCCCTTCCCTGGCACATCGCTGCTCTGGGGTCACCCCCACCCTGGCGGGGCTGTTTCCCTGGCGTCACCACCCCTCTTGGGTCATCACCGCCGTCCCGAGGTCACCACAGGCCTGGGGTCACCACCGTTTCGGGGTCACCCCTGCCCTGGGGGGGGGGTCACCGCTGCCCTGGGGACACCGACCCGGGGCCACCGCCGCTCCGGCCCCCCCGCCCCGCACAGCGCCGCAGCCCCCTGCGCGCCGCGACGCCCCCTGCCGGCGCCCCCCCAGGCCCCGGCCCGCCTCCTTCCGCCGCGCGGAGGGGGGGGCGGGGCCTCCCGGGCCGTACCAAGCGCGGCGCGACTCGGGGGGGCGACACGCTTTCCCCGGTGCCGCGGCCCCACGGAGGTGTGTACGTCGCGGGGGGGTCCGCCGACGGTGCGCGCCCCCCGGGGCCCCGCGATGGTCCGCGCCGCCACCCCGTCGCGCCGCGGTCGGGGCGAGGCCGGTCGGGGCGGGGGGGTGGCGCCCCGCGGGTGGTGCGCGCCGGGGAGGTTTAAAGCGGGCGGCGGGGCAGAGGCGGCGTTGCTGGTGGTGCGCGGCGGGGGGATGGCGTGAGAGCGGCGGCGAGACCCGGGGCGGGGGAGCGAAGCCGGAGAGGTGGGGAGCGGGGCCGCGCCCCGGCGCTTTGTGTGCCGGTCTCGGACAAAGGCGGCGCCGCGCCGGCACCCGCGGGAGAGGCGGGGAAAGGGAGGCGAAGGGGGATTGGGGAGCCGCTTGGGAGCCCGAGCTTCCCGGGGGCGCGGGCAGAGCCGTCCCGGCACCGCTCTGCCCCGGGCGGGGGTGGCGGTGAGGGCGCTTGGGGCTGCCTCGGGGGGGTGGGGGGTGTGAGTGGGCAGCGCCGCTCCCCGCCCGCGTTCCCCCTCTGACCCGCGCTGCCCCACCCCCCCCCCAGGCCCCCCGCTGGGCAGGATGCGCGGGGGCTGCGCGGCGGCGGCCGTAGCCGTAGCCGTGCCCTGGCTGGCCCTGCTGGCGCTGGCCCGGCAGCCCCCCGAGAAACCGGCCGCCGCCCCCCTGCTGACCCGACGGCCGTTCCTGGTGGCCTGGAATGTGCCCACCCAGGACTGCAAGCCCCGCTTCCAGGTGTCCTTCGACTTCAGCCTCTTCGACCTGCAGGCCTCCCCCAACGAGGGCTTTGTGGGGCAGAACCTCACCATCTTCTACAAGGAGCGCCTGGGGCTCTACCCCTACTACAACAGCCAGCGCGTGGCCATCAATGGCGGCGTCCCCCAAAACAGCAGCCTGTCCGAGCACCTCGCCCGCCTCCGGGAGGGCATCAGCAAGTACATCCGCTCGCCCACCAAGGAGGGGCTGGCTGTCATCGACTGGGAGGAATGGCGGCCAATCTGGGCTCGCAACTGGAAGCCCAAGGATGTCTACCGGGAGGTGTCGCAGCAGCTGGTGTACCAGCAGCAGCCCACCTGGACCCGCGAGCAGGTGAACAAGCAGGCGGTGTTTGAGTTCGAGTCGGCTGCCCGGCAGTTCATCGTCAGCACCCTGCGTGTGGCCAAGAGCTTCCGACCCAAGCACCTCTGGGGGTTCTACCTCTTCCCCGACTGCTACAACCACGACTACAGCAAGAACAAGGAGAGCTACACTGGGCAGTGCCCAGACGTGGAGAAGACGCGCAATGACCAGCTGGCATGGCTCTGGAGGGAGAGTATGGCCCTCTACCCCTCCATCTACCTTGACCTGCTCCTGGCCTCCACCCCCAACAGCCGCAAGTTCGTGCGTGCGCGGGTGATGGAGGCCATGCGCATCTCGCAGCAGCACCACGATGGCTACTCCCTGCCTGTCTTCATCTACACCCGTCCCACCTACATCCGCAAGCTGTATGTGCTCAGCCAGGTAGGGCTGCTCCACTGCTTGTCCCAAGCCCTGGGCGCCTGGCCTCTGGAGTCAGTTGAGGTGGTCCCTGTGCCGATCCCTGTCCACAGAGTGGGATGGCTCTGGAGGCTGGTGGTTGCTCTTGTGGTGTAACCAGCACCCCTGCGGTTTGGCTCTCCCTGCATGGGGTGGGGAGAGGCATCCTTTGGCAGGGGGCTGGCCCTGCCTCCCCCAGGGGAGGGTGGGGGTCATGGTGTTGGGTTCCCCAGTTCATGTCCTCGGTGGGTGGATGATGGGCTACCACAGACTGAACAAGATGGGCAGCAGCAGGAGTGGTACCAATAGTCACCATCGCAGGGGAAGTGCTTGGGAGGTGCTGCAGCCAGTACCTTGGGGTACATGAGCCCACAAGCCCTGTGCTGTGTTGGCTTAGCCCCTGAGGAAGTGGTGATGGTAAGCCTTGTCCCCCAAGGAACTGGGACAGTCCCTTCTCCCCATAGCCTGGAGCAGGGTCTTGCCTCCCCAGTGCCACAGCAGGTACTTTTGGGCAGGCTGTACTGAGATGGGGGTGGTGTGTGGGAGCTACATGCAATCTGTGGGCACTAACCAGTCTCTCTCCCTGCAGTCAGACCTGATCTCTACCATTGGAGAGAGTGCAGCACTGGGAGCAGCTGGGGCCATTTTCTGGGGTGATGCAGACGACACTAAAAACCGGGTACGTTTGGGATCAGTGTGCCAGGAAGGCCAGTGGGATCCTGGGGTGCATTAAAAGGAGTGTGGCCAGCAGGTCAAAGGAGGTGTTCCTCCCCCTCTACTCTGCCCTGGTCAGGCCCCACCTGGAGTGTTGTGCCCAGTTCTGGGCTCCCTGGGATAAAAAAAAGACAGGGATCTCCTGGAGAGAGTCCAGAGGAGGCTACAGAGATGATGAAGGGCCTGGAGCATCTCCCCTGTGAGGAAAGGCTGAGGGAGCTGGGGCTGTTCAGCCTGGAGAAGACTAAGGGAGGACCTTATTAATGTTTATCACTATCTCAAATGTGTGAGACACAGGGGGAAATGGCCACCCTCTTTTCAGTGGTCTGTGGGGATGGGACAACGGGCAGTGGTTTCAAGTTGGAGCACAGGAAGTTCCACATCAATATGCAGAATAACTTCTTCATAGTGAGCGTAACAGAGCCCTGGGACAGGCTGCCCAAGGAGGGTGTGGAGTCTCCTCTGGAGATATTCCAGATCCATCTGGACGCCGACCTGTGCAACCTGTCCTAGGGACCCTGCTTTGGCAGAGGGGTTGGACTTGATGATCTCTGGACGTCACTTCCAACCCCAACAATTCTGTGATTCTGTGCCCCTGGGGCTCCCAGGGAGATGGGGGAAGAGTTACTTCTCCCCAGAGGGAGACCAGCAGTTTGAGTCTGGGGTGATCTCTCCATCTGGGGTGCTTCTCTTTGGTTACCCCAACATGTCCTGATGTCTTCCTTCCCCCCCAGGACTCATGCCAGATCATCAAGAACTACCTGGAGGGAGACCTGGGCCGCTATATCGTGAATGTCACGACGGCAGCACAGCTCTGCAGCACGGCGCTGTGCCAGGGCCGGGGCCGCTGCCTGCGCCAGGACAGCACCGCCGATGTCTTCCTCCACCTCAACTCCACCAACTTCCAGCTGCGGCACCGTGATGCAGAGCACCCCCAGCACCCCCTCTTCTGGGCCGAGGGCCAGCTGTCTTCAGCTGACATCCTCTTCCTACGGACCCACTTCCGCTGCCACTGCTACCAGGGCTGGCAGGGCAGCGGCTGCCAGGTGCCTGCTGGCCCCAGCAGTGATGCTCCTGCCCACCTGGCATCGCTGGCACTTGGGCTGCTGTTGCTGCTTGTAAGCTGGTGCTAAAACTCCCCATGGACTGAGCTTCTCCCCCCTGCCCCAGGACCCTGTTTCTGTGGCAGTGTAGGGGACCTACTTCTGACATCCCTATCCTGCCTGTAAGGTAGCTGGTTTGTGGGGGCTGCCCCTCTCTGGGTGGGTTGGGGTGGGGGAGAGCTGTGTGGGTGCCCTCCCTGCTGCAGGGTGGGTGTCCCTGCCCCGGGGATGAAGTGGGGGGTGGGGTGGGGTGGGGGTGTGTGGGGGTGCCTCTCCTGTTGTAAGGAGAGGGATGGGGGCAAGGGGTCATGGGGGCAGGGAGTGGGTGCTGTGTGGTGCTGAGCCCCTGTGTGCTGCCCCACACCGAAGTGCTTTACCTCGAATAAAGCTGGGCGGAGTGTAAATCGGGTGTGGGGTGATTTTCGGGGAGGGGGGGTGTAGGGGTCGTACAGGTCACCCTACTGTTGCCTATCCCCGCTGCCTAGCGGCATGGCTTCCCGGGGCAGCGGGGCAGGTAGGCCAAGGCGCTGCAGCGCTCACAGGGAGCCGCGTGGGACCGAGGGGATACGGCCGCGTCCCGGCCACCCACGTGGAGGCCGCGGCGGGACCGGCGCGGCTCCCCGCGCCCCGCCCCCGGGCTGGCCCCGCCCCCGGGCTGGCCGCGCCCCCGCGGAGGCACGCGCGCCACCCTCCCACCCGCCCAGCCGCGGGCTTCGAGCGCCGCCTCCCGCCGGCTCCCCCGTACCGGGGCCGCCGTCCTGTCCGCACCGTCCGGGGGCGGCTGCAGCGGGACAGCCCGGCCGTGAGTGGCCCTGGCCGCCCTGTCCTGCGAGCGGCCCCGCGCTGAGCTCTCGCCTGGGTCCTGTCCCCGCTCCCCGGCCCGGCTCTGCCTCTGCCCGGGCACGGCTCGGCCCGGCCTCCCTGCAGCGCCCCTCCGGCGCGGTGCGCGGCCCCGCGCGGGTGCCCCCTGTGCCTGCTCTGCCCAGGCCTCAGTGTCCTGTGCCACGCGTGCCTTCCCGTGGCTCCTGTCCTGTGCCACGCCTGTCCCCAGGCGGTGCCTTCCTGTGCCGCCGCCGTTCCCCGCGTCCTGCCCCATCCTGCGAGCTGCCTCCCGGCAGCCCTGTCCTTCCCCCCGCCCGCCATTTCATGGCTGATGCTCGGCGCCTCCTCAGCGGTGCCTGCCCGGCGCAGCCCACGGCCGTCATCGTGACCTTGACACCCCCCCGCCCCGTCTGTGTCTGTTTGTCTTTCCAGGCCAGCTCATTGCCGGCCCGTCACCGGGTGTTGACTCTCTGCATTCCTCTCCGCCGGGCCCGCCGCCGCCAGTCACTACTTGGGGCTGGCAGGCTGCTGTCCCCACGCTGGGGCTGCCGTGCTGGGCTCCGACTGCTGATAACTTCGGGGACTTCAGATGAGGAGGTGGAGAGGTGACCCCGGGTGACTGGCACTGCCCGGGGACGGGGTGTGGGCAGCCCAGCCCAAGGTCAGGCTGGGGATAAAAGTGGCGAAGTCCAGGTCTCAGCCAGTCTTGGACCTTCCAAGACAGCTGTAGGACCTGTCCTGCATCTGCTGGCACCATGGACTCAGGGTGGTCTTGCTGGGTCTTTCTGCTGCTCCTGCCCATCACAGCCTGGGCCACGGGGCCCGGCCCTGTCCTTGTCAACCGCCCCTTCATCACCATCTGGAACATCCCCACCGAGCGCTGTGCCAAGAAGTACAATGTCACCCTCAACCTGGAGGTCTTCGATGTTTTGGTGAACAATCAGCAGTCCTTCATGGGGGAGGATGTCACCCTCTTCTACAGTGAGAAGCTGGGGCTCCTCCCCTACTACACACCCACGGGGGTGCCAGTAAACGGGGGGCTCCCCCAGAATGCCAGCCTGCAGGCCCACCTCCAACAAGCCATCCAGGACATCAAGGTCACCCTGCCCAGCCCTGCCTATGGTGGGCTGGCTGTCATTGACTGGGAGAAGTGGCGCCCGCTGTGGGTCCGCAACTGGGCCTCCATGGACATCTACCGGCAGAAGTCGGAGGAGCTGGTGCAGCAGCAGCACCCACAGTGGCCCCCCAAGGAGGTTGAGGAGACGGCCAAGAAGCAGTTTGAGCAGAGTGCCCACAACTTCATGGAGAAGACCCTGCAGCTGGGTGAGACCCTGCGTCCTCACGGCTACTGGGGTTTCTATGGCTTCCCCAACTGCTACAACAATGACTTTGACAGCCTTCCCTACACTGGGATGTGCCCGGTGGTGGAGCAGCAGAGGAATAAGGAGCTGAAGTGGCTCTGGGAGAGCAGCCGGGCACTCTACCCAAGCATCTACCTGCCCACCTGTCTCAAAGGCACCAACAAGGCTCTCGCCTACGTCCGTCACCGTGTTGCTGAAGCCTTTGCTGTCCAGCGCGGCATCAACATAAGCGGCCTCCCAGTCCTGCCCTACTCCCAGATTGCTTTGGCCAACACTGTCGACTTCCTCTCCCAGGTGATGGGGATGTGGGAACCTCTCAGGCTGATGGCTTGGTGCAGGGAGCCTTTAGCTCTGCTGGGGGGTGGCACAGGGAGCTTTGAACACCCTTGACTTCTTCTCTCTCCTTGGGTACAGGAGGACCTGATGAACACCATCGGGGAGAGTGCAGCTCAGGGCGCTGCTGGTATTGTCCTCTGGGGCAGCCTCAACTACAGCACCTCCAAGGTGAGTGCAAGTGGGTGGCACCACACCACTCACCCCCAGGAACCCCCCCTTTCCTGGCCACATGGGCTCTGACACGCTTGTGCTGTTGCAGGAGATGTGCCTGAGGCTGAAGGACTATGTGGAGGGGCCCCTGGGCCACTACATCGTCAACGTGACAGCCAGCGCTGATATGTGCAGCCGGAGCCTGTGCTCTGGCCAGGGCCGCTGCGTGCGCCAGGAGAACAAGCAGGGCTTCCTCCACCTCGACCCCTTCCGCTTTGCCATTGACCTGCACATTGGCAAGCCCTGGCTGGTGGCCCAGAGCCTAGAGCCTGCTGATGACGTCTCCCGGCTGGCTGAAGAGTTCGTCTGCCAGTGCTATGACAAGTGGGAGGGACCCCACTGTGACACCCAGGGCTTCGCCGAGTAAGCTTCTGCACCCTGCTGGGGACACAGGGGTGGGCAGGATGACAGTACCCCACGCCATGGGCTTGGGAACCCGACCGTGGGGCTGCTAATAAAACAGTCAGGCACACATGTGAGTCTCCTTGTGTTCACCTGTGGCACATTCTGGAGCACCATCGGTGCCTCGCAGTGCTGCTGAGGGCTGTGCATTAGGTTGGGGGTCAGAGAAGCCAGAGAAAGCCAGAGAAAAAGAGGAAACAATGGGAAAAAACATAGGAAAGGGGATAATGGGGAAGAGGATGAGGAAAGGGGGAGTGATGGGGACTGGCTGGTGAGTGGAGGTGATAGGGTGAGAATACATGTCTGTGGCCAGCCGTGTGCAGGGCTCGCACCCTCTAATCCCTAGACATGCAAGGAGCGGTACATAGAACCAGTGGTTTATTAACAACAGAACTGAACTCTGTGTCTCCCTCTGGAAGAAGCATCCGTCTTCAGGGCTGGGGCAGCAGGTGTAGGTGGGGGACTCTGAGGCTTTGGCCATGGTGAGGCCTAGGGCCCAGCAGAGAGGAGGCTGCTGCCAGGAGGGGCATTGCCACCCGCGGGGAAGGACAAGCAGGGTGCTGGAGGCCACCCGGGGTTTGGCTGCTGGGTGCTGGCAGGAGGAAGAGGGTCAGAGGGCTGAGGATCTCACTTACTGCTGCTCTCTACTGCTTTGGAAGGGTGTGGGTGGCTACTGGTGCAGAGGGGTGGGCTATGTCAAGGAGGCCAAGTGCTGCTTCAGCCTGTTGTCGCTTCAGCTCTTCCCCAGCTGCCCCAGCGTGGGTCACTGCTATGGGTGCAGTCATCAATCACAGAATGTCTCTCAGTCTCTCAGGCCCAGACTGCTCCAGCCTGGTCCTCCATGGGGTCACCAGCCTCCCCCCACAACAAACCTGCTCCAGCGTGGAGATCTCTCTCTCTTTCACTCATCTCTGTGTTTCTGTCTCTCTCCATGGGCTGCAAGTGCTGGCAGCACTTGCTCCAACGTGGGTCACAGCATCCCCTGTCTGTCTCCCCCTGCCCCAGCGTGGGGCCTCTCCACAGGCTGCAGGTGGGGTCTCCCCTTTCCCATGGGCTGTGGAGGGTCACTGCTCCACCATGGGTTTCTCCAGGGGCTGCAGGGGCATCTTTCTCTCTGGCACCTGGGGCACCTCTTTCCCTCGCTTCACTGGTGTTGGTGCCTGCACAGCTCCTCACACTTTCTCACTCCCTTCTCTGGGGGCAAAAAGTGGCTGCTGGCAGGTTTTTTCTCTCCTAAATGTGATTCCCAGAGGTGCTGTGACCATTGCTGATGGCCCAGCCAATGCCTCCGGCCTTGAGTTGGCTGGTGTTTGCTGACTTGGGCCTGCAGAAAGCTTCTGGCTGCTTCTTGCAGAAGCCACCCCTGCCCCTCCCCCCCCCCCCGCCCCCCCCCCACCTTCTCCACCAGAACCCAGCCATGCAAAACTACAACCCTAGCCTAGGAACACTCTGAGCCCCAAGGTCACTGCAACTGCTAGTGGGCTACCTGGGGAGGTTTCTGGGCAGGAACATCTTTCAATCCTCGCACCTTTGGCTTGGGAGTTACTGCTGGATGTTTATCATTTTTGAAGGTGGACGCTGGTAGAGATATAAAATTATGTATGGCATTCTTAGGACTGTTCCCTTGACTGTTACAGTCCCTCAAACCAGGATGAAGGGACCGATGAAGATTTCTACAGGTGGAAGTCGCCCAATCACCAGGACTTGTTCTCATAGGGGGCTTCATCTTCCTAGACCTTTGTTGGAAATATAATATAGCCTAGTGGAAGCAGTCTAGGAGGTTTTTGGAATGTGTGGGATAACTTCCTGACTCAGCTGGTTAGTGAGACTACAAGGGCAGGTGCCCTGCTAGACGTTCTGTTTGCAAACAGAGAAGGAATGATAGGAGATGTGGTGGTCAGGGTCTGTCTTGGGCAGAGTGACCATGAAATGGTAGAGTTCTATACTCTTGGTGAAGTCAGGAATGGGTTGGTAAAACTGCTACCTTGGACTTCCAGAGGGCAGACTTCAAATTGTTCTGGACACTGGTAGGGAGGGTCCCTTGAGGGGCAGTCCTGAAGGACAAAGGGGTTCATGATGGCTGGACACATCTCAAGAGGGAAGTCTTAAAGGTGCTGCCTAGGCCTTGGGGAAGATGTGAGACCTTAATGAGCAAACTGTGGGAATAATGACTGCAGGAGTAGCAAACAGGACAGCTGATGAAAGCCCACGAGAAAGTACAAAGAGGAGTTGTGGAAATCCCCAAGGGGACTAGGGTGTGTGCTTGTGTGTGTGTGTAACATACATATATATATATATATATACACACATACAGTCACACACACACACAAGCACACACTTGTGTGTGTGTGTGTATATATATACTGTGTATATATATATAAATATATATATATATCCATCCTGCTCTGAGTCCATGTATCACAGAATCACAGAATTACAGGGGTTGGAAGGGACGTCAAGAGATCATCGAGCCAACCCCAAATTTGCCACAAATGGTGCCCAACATGGGGCCCAAGAAGACAAGAAGATTAAGCACTGTACTGGTGGGTAGCTTGGCTGACTGAGGGGCTGCAAGGAAAACCAGGAGCACTGATAACTGCTGCACTGCTCTATGGGAGGTAAGCAGCTGAGAATGTGATGGGGAATTCCATCACAATAGAGCAAAAAATTATCATTGAAGTACTGAAACATATTTTGGATAAAGAGAGATGGGCCCTGGATGAGGCTGGTTTGAAAAGCATGTTAACATGGGCTCGGGTGCATGAGCCCTGACTGAAAACCCACACTGTCTATAACCCAAAGCTGTGGGATGAAATAGGAGTCCTACCATGGGACAAGACCACCAGGAGTGATAAGGCTGCAGCCAGTCTTTATGACAAACTCTTTATGAAGCTTGAAAAGCGTTGTGTTGGCTCTGAAGGGTCTGCTCACTAGCGCGTGGAGATGCTGATGCTGCCACCTACAGCACTGAGGGAGAGACAGGCGGGAAACTTCCTGACGGGCCTCTAGATGATCTTCCACAGATCCCCCTGAACCAGGAGCCGGGAAACCTGAGGAAAAGCCGGGCTTGTTTCCGCCTGAACCCCCCCTAGATCGTTGGAGTGAAGTCTTTCGGAGGGCGGGGAGGGGAACGTTGAGATCCTGACTGCATTCCCAGCTGTCAGCATGGCCCCCGATGGAGGCCTTTGAACTACGGCTTCGGAAGCCCGTGACAAGCCATGGCCTGGCCGCCCCCTTTACAACAGCTCTGTCAGAAGGCATTGCTGACATGCACTGCGTTACACCCCCATGACTTTTGGGAACTAATCACTCGCGTGTTGTTAACGCCGATGCAATACACGATCTTTAGCGCTGGGTGGCGGGGGCCGGCCACCGTGCAGGCCCCTGACAGCCCGGGGCAGCCGCAAGGCGCCGCGCTGAGGCGGGCGGGCGGGCACGGCTGCACTCCTGGGAGAGCCCGGGTTCAGCGCCAGTCAGGCAGACACGCCGGTAGAAGGGCTTCTGCAGCTCCCCTGCCCCTTGTCCCATCTCCTGTCCCCTGGCTGAAGAGACCATCGCCCACCTCTCTGCACCCTCCTGGCAGGGCAGTGGAGGTGGGGAGAAGGTCTCCCCTCAGCCTCCTCTTCTCCAGGCTGAACACCCCCAGGTCCCTCAGCTGCTCCTCAGAGGATTTGCCCTCCAGCCCCTTCCCCAGCCTGGCTGCCCTTCTCTGCACTCGCTCCAGGACCTCAATGTCCTTCTGATGGTGAGGAGCCCAGAACTAGACCCAGCACTCGAGAAGCTACAACAGGATTTTCGTAGCAGAACAGCTACATGCTGGTTGGATTGTTCCATCCAACAGCTCATGGAATAATCAAGTTGTCATCCTGAAAAGGAGCAGGAAGAGGCATTTGCTGCAGGATCTCAGACAAATCAACGCTGTCATCAAGCCCATGGGAGCCTTGCAGCCTGGGCTACCTTCCCCTCCCATGTTTCCTCAACGATGGCAGATGACAGGAATCACAGAATCACAAGGTTGGAAAAGGCCTTTAAGATCACCCAGTCCAACCATTCCCATCCTAAGCTAAACCATATCCCTGAGCTCCTCTTCTACCCTTTTTTAAAGACATCCAGGGTCAGTGACTCAGGCTCTCCCTGGGCAGCCTGTTCCAGGCCCTGACAACTCTTTCAGTAAAAAAATGTTTTCTAATATCTAATCAACTTAAAGGGCTGGTTTTTTACCATACTTTTAAACGCCTTGGATGCACCATGGTTTGAGTTTTCTGTTCCATTGGAAAATGAAGCGGAATCACATCAAAGACATCATTAGACTTTCTTGCCATGTGGAACGTGCCTTACCATCTATTAATGGTTTGCTGCTCAAGCATTGGTCCCTGTGCGCTGAAATTATCCAGAAGTCCTGATTTATGGACGATATTTTGGTTCCATCCTGGATGTAAGAAGAAAACACAGAAACTGCACATGCAAGAAGCAGCCAGAAGCTTTCTGCAGGCCCAAGTCAGCAAACACCAGCCGACTCAAGGCCGGAGCCATTGGCTGGACCATCAGCAATGGTCACAGCACCTCTGGGAATCACATTTAGGAGAGAAAAAACCTGCCAGCAGCCACCCCTGCAGCCCCTCCTGCTCACCCACCCGCCCCCCCAACTTCTCCACCAGAACCCAGCCATGCAAAACTACACCACTTGGCTAGGAACACTCTGAGCCCCAAGGTCACTGCAACTGCTAGTGGGCTACCTGGGGAGGTTGTATTTTGCCTGTTTAATCTGGTCTTAGATGGATCCCTGTCTCTATTTTGTTAGGGAGATGGAAGAGTTTATTTTGTTACTTTCTCTTAGAAAGTTACGTATATGCCCTTATCAGTAGTCTGATAATGTTGTCTTGCAACACCTTGTAAATTGAGTTCAACATGGGCATGGGAGCATTTTGTCAGCAAAGAATGAATTTGGATCTCTGAACACAAGTCTTTCTTTCTCCTATCTTGTCAATATAAATAAAGTGTAACTTGACAGTTTTTTTCTAGCCAGGTCTTTATTCCAGCTGATCTTGTGTTCACAGGATACTGTATGGCAGCTCAGCTGCAGATAATACGTTCTTAGTATACTGTAGAGTATGAAATACACAGTGACATGAAAGGAGAAAATAACTTGTTCTGCTCTAGCAAGTTTGTGCTGGTCCAGAAAGAGATAACTCGTGGAAACCAAGGATCTGCAGCTTCTAAGCACAATTCAAGGAGGATTTATGTGAAGTGCTTCTGCTTCTCCATCAGATGTTAGGGATTTCCTTTCCAAGCTGTTCTCTTTAACTTGAGTATTAGCATGACCAACAAGTTCTAGCCTCCCCTCCTGACAGCAGAATCCCTACTCATTATTCTGAAATCAAATACTGAGATGTGGAAAAAACCGTTGTGTGTCCACAGGGATTGAGGGACAGTTCTTACATGCACACACCACCTGATGGCGCTTAAAAATTATGCTTCCTGAACAGAAAAAATTGCAATTGGAGGAGACTGCTGGAGGTCTAATAGTCAGGCTCAAAATAGGGCAAGCTGCAAACAATGGCACTGGTAATCTGGTATTTTTCCATGCTGATGGCCGTACCCCTCAGCTCCAGAGTCCAGGAGTGTTGCAGTCAGTGCAAGGATGGCAGACGCAGGCAGCCAAAGTGAAATAACATTGCTCTGGAGTTCCCTAAGCCACCAGAGGTAAGGGGTATTACTTGTGTGCTGCACTGTTTACAGTTCAATAGAGGAAACCTAGCTCCTCTTGAGCTTAGACTGAGCTGAACAATTCAGGTAGGACCTGTGTACTCTTGAGGAAAATGAAATCTTCCTGTACTTGAGAAATAGTCTGTTACCTGAAATCTCATGGATCACAGAATCATGGAGTGCTTAACACCTTTAACTGCTTCCAACCCTTGTTCAACTTTTAAACAGTATGTGAATAGCTAAAGTTATGACCAGATACATGTGTAGGAAGATGGGGAGACCTTTTTCAGGAAAGTATCTACTAAACCATCTTAGACTTCCACAGTATGGCTTTGCAGTGGTTGCAGATAGGAAGACCCATGTAATCATATTTAGTGTCATCTGCTGAGGACCTGGCCAATGTTTTTAAAACTTCTCTTGTAAGACAATTGAAAAATTGTAAATTAATCTCAGTAGGAAGGAAAAATAAGTGAGATGCTGACCTGAGCTAAACTGTTTTCTTTGCAAGACGAGATGACAGCTTGACCTGCATCCTGTCTGTCCTGTGCCCCTTCTTATGCTGCTTTTACAGCACTCCGTGATCTGCCTGGCTGTAGATGTATTGAAGAGTGATGGATTGACATCTGGCCCTTTGACCTGTCTTCCTGTTCTTGTCAGCTTAGATAAGGAGTTTCTCTTTAAAAAAACAAACAAACAGACAAACAAACAAAATAAGTAACACACAATACTGCTGCTTTGTGTTTGAATGTGTCTGATCAAAAAGTGTACTTCTGCAGTATTAATCATCAGACATACCAAGTCTTAGGCAGAGGAGCAGCAACCGGAGGAAAAGCACGAAGATGTGTTTCAGAGCAGACAGACTACAAACTTCTGTTTCCTCCTGTCTACCCAGTAACTAAGGGAAGTTGGAAAAACTGCAAATTGATGTGGAAAATGGGGGGGGATATTAAACTTTCTAGACCAAGGAGGTGCTAAGGAAAGGCTGTGGCCAACCCTGGAAAAAAAAACCCAACTGAATAGATACCTAAAATGTAATAGCCCAAGTCAGTAAGCTGGGCACTGAGCCCCCCATGCTTTAGGCCTGGAAGTCTCTGAGAGGGGATGACAAAAAGTCCCAGCACCTCTACCCTTTGCTGAAAATGCTGAGGTGGTGGGATCCCAACCCTCATCTCTGTCCTGCTGTTCTCAGGCAGGTCCATCAGTGCAATCCTTCACAAACTCCCTGCTATAGCTTTAGTCAAGTATGTTACGGGCCCTTTTTATCCCTTATCCATCCCTGCTGTCCCTGAAGGATAAGCAGCACCACTGTGGCAAAACACATTGCCTCTTTGGTCATCCTTACACGAGCAGGGCCTGAGCTTCAATTTCTCAGTCTCTTTTTTTTCCCACAGTTTTACTCAGACTTGTAATGCATCTTGAGTGTCTGTGGGGCATTTAGTGCCTGGCTCTCCAGTACAATCCCGGGGCACTATTTAATAGATGGGAGGGTGTGGCACTCTTGCATAGCTGTGCTGCTGGCACCGTGGGGTCCCACCCACGCCAGAGCCGTATCCACAAACTTCTGCAGCATGAGGCCTCTCAATGGGGAGTCATCTCCTCACCACAGGCCTCTCAGCAGGGCTCCCTTCCATGGGTGCTGACGTGCAGGCCCAGACTCCCCCAGTCTGGTCCCCCCAAGAGTCACAAGGCCCTTGGCAAGCCTGCTGAGGTGCGGATCAATCTCTTCACAGGCTGTAGATGTCTCTGCTCCCCATCCTTATCCATGGGCTGCGAGGGGACACCCGCTCCACCATGGACTTCTCTGCGAGCTGCAGGGGAATCTCTTTCTGGCACTCAAAGGGCCTTATTCTTCCCCCCTGCTCCTTCTTCCCTGGCCTTGGTCTCTGTGCAGCTTATTACATCTTCTCACTCCCTTCTCTGGTGGCGAAATGCAGCTGCCTGCAGGGTTTTTTCTCCTATATGTGATTCCCAGAGGTGCTGTGACCATTGCTGATTGGCTTGGCCTTGGTCAGCAGCAACCTTGGCCTTGAATTGGCTGATGTTTACTGACTGGGGCCTGCAGAGAGCTTCTGGCTGCTGCTTGCAGAATCTCTCGGCAGCACAGCAAAGCAAAACTGTGACAGAGAGGTACAGAACTAAACCCAACTAATAGGAATATGTAGCTGGCTCCTGGCTCTTACTGCAGGGATATGTGTAAAGGAACCAGCAGTCAATAACAATACAAAGGCCATGACTTACAGCATTTATGCACTGACATTTGTATTGCTGCCCTTTGAGGTTTTGCACTAACAGGATGTGAGCAGCCGTGGTAGTTTCTTTCTGAACCACGTGACAACATTGTGCTCAGGCAGCTCTACCTGTCTGTTTGGACTTGGACCATTGCACATGTGTGAGAGAGATAAATGGTCTTCCACTTGTTATGTGACCTTTCAGTATTTTTTTGCTTTTATCAGCAAACTTTACAATTCCTGTTCCTTCCCACTTGCCAAGAGAGAATAAAAAAACAACCCAAAACCCAACAAAGAACTCGGATTGTGACCTAGTCTTACAACCAACAGCCTCAGGCTTGTGTTCAGCAAATATGGTACAGCAGGGCCTCATCCTACGCATGAGCACTCTGGCTCATTCTGTTGAACCCCTTGCTAGGCCCACACCCTCTAATACACTTAGGATCCAGAACAAAAAGACTTTATGGTCTTTCCCAGAAGAGAGGAACAAGAGCCTGTTTCTCACTGTGGATGTAAGTGGTCAGCTCCCACAGAAGCTGTGTGGCATGGTGGACTGGATTGGAAATACTTTTTCTTAGTTCTGTAATTTCTGCAGTGATTGCTTAAACAAAAGATTTCAATCACAGGAAATTGGCCAAGCTGGCCAGGGCTGCGTGCACTTCACAGAGGAGGGATGATCACCCAGCACTATAAAATGCAGTGTGTGACACAGGCAGGGAGGCTGGAAGGGTCTGTAGCTGCATCCTTTGCCTTTACTTAGGAGGCCAGGTGCCCCTCAGATCTGCTCTCTCACTACCTTCCTCAGCTGGGCAGGGGAGAGAAAATACAATGAAGGGCTCAGGGGTCAAGATAAGGGTAGGGAGAGATCATTCAGCAATTGCCATCATGGGCAAAACTGACCCAACTTAGAGAAATTAATGTAGTTTATTACCAAGCAAAACAGTAATGGGAAATAAACCCAGACCTTAACACACCTCCCCTTATCTCTCCCTTCTTTCCAGGTTCAACTCCACCCCTGATTTCTCTCTCACCTCCTCCCCCAGCAGCACAGGAGGATGGGAAATGGAGGTTGGGGTCAGTCCATCACACCCTGTCTCTGTTGTTGTGACTCCTCACACTCCTCCCTTGTTCCAGCATGGAGTCCCTCCAGCAGGAGACAGCCCTTCACAGACTTCTCCAATGTGGATCCTTCCCATGGGCTACAGTTCTTCACAAACTGCCCCCAGGTGAGTCCTCCCCACAGGGTGCCAATCTTCATGACCAGACTGCTCCAGCATGGTTCCTCACAGGGTTGCAAGTCCCCCCAGCAAACCTGCTCCAGTGTGGGCTCTTCTGTCCACAGGTCCTGCCAGGAGCTTGTTTGCTCTAGCACGGGCTTCCCAAAGGGTCAAAGGGTCACAGCCTCCTTTGCATGTCTCCACCTGCTTTGGTGTGGGGTCTTCCACAAGCTGCAGGTGGATATCATCATCCTTCATGGGCTGGGTGTACTGCCTATTTCACCATGGTCCTCTCCACAGGCTGCTGGGGAATCTCTGCTCTGACAGTCAGAGCACCTCTTCCCCTTCCTTCTGCATGATCTTGATGTCTGCAGAGTTGTTTCTCATATCATCTCACTATCTCTGGCTGCAAAAACTGCTCATAAGGTTGGTTTATTTTTTCCCCTCCTTAAATCTGGTATCCTAGAAGTGCTACCATGGTTGCTGATGAGCTCAGCCTTGGCCAGCAACAGGTCCATCTTGGAGCCAGCTGTCATTGGCTTTGTTGGACATGGGGGAAGACTCTTGCAGTTTCTTACAGAAGCCACCTGCATTGCCCCTCCTGCTACCAAAACCTTGCCATGCAAAATCAATATACACCAGCAGTTTCTCAACTCTGAATATTAATGTGTTCACAGAAGAAGTCCTATATCTTAGATACATTACAGGACCAAAACTTCCATCAATGCACAAAGCAAAGAGACTGGTGGAGGAAAAAATCCTGAGCACTGATGCCTGCCAACAATCTGCTGATGATTTGGGAAACTCAGACCACAATATGAATTATTAGTGTTGCCTGCATCATGGCTAGAATTTGAAGATGATGCCTAGGGGGATCCATCGACCAGAAGAGAACAGGAGCAGTGTAAGTGGAGCAGTACTTTGTGCCTATTTTGCCTGGTTTTGCTCCTTGTCCTGTTTACATGCCAGTATTGCTGTCTTTGGTGATACTGCCAACTGGAGTGCCACTGGGAGCACACTGAGCATCTTTTCACTGTGCATTATTAATGCCTCTTGGCCACCTGTTCATTTGGAGGCAGTTGGTGATTCACTTTCTTACTCGTTCCCAGAACCATGCAGATCCAAAGTTGATGCAGATTTTGGTATTCCAGCTCCAGCAGCAGGGATTAGCAATTCTCCCAGAGCAGCTCACACACAGTGGCTGAAGCACTGCCTGTGCTGCTTGATGAAGACAGCAGCATCTGAGGACAGATGACCTTTAGCTTTTTCAGTTTATCCTCTTCTGCTGTACAATGGCACTACTCTCTTTGCATTTTTAGCCTGTATGTTGCTGTTGCATTGCTTGTGTTTAAATGAAGTATGGTCAGATAGGAAGCTGGCTGTGAACCTCCTGATGTTGCTGTGACTCTGATTTATTTAATTCACAAGTGAATTTCATTAAGCCTTTCACTCCCTTCCCTTTCTAGTTTCCTTGCAGTGTCAGATACAGAGATGATAAGCAATGGTGGAAAGCCTTGGCATCAGTCTGTATGTCCTTTTTTTCCTGTACCATTTTCAGTGTGGAGCCATTTAGAAAATGGTCTGAAGATGGATTAAAAGATGTCTGTGCCCCTTCAAGTGCCTGAGGGTAAGATATTTTCACCTTAGAAACTTATCAGCTATCTATGGATGCTGAGTACTGGCTACTTAATCCCTATGTCATCTAGGCAGATTTGGTCTGATCTATGTTGTCTCTGCCTCATTTCACAGATCTGCAGGGTACCAAATGGCTTCTAGAGCTGTGCAAACCCTGTGTCTGACCTTGACAAAGTGGCCGTTGGCTGGGCACTGGTGTTCCCAGTGCCACTGATGTCCTGTGATGGGACAAACGGGCTGAGTTGTCAGATTGAGTTGTGGGCTGTTACATCTCACATGGGTCACAGTGGATGGTTGTGTGCCTTATCTGCTTCCTGTTAGTGCAGGGTATATAACAGTGCTGGCTGCTCATCATGCTGACTCTCTGTAGGATGGAGGAGGAGGGAAAGCACAGTTCACATCACTAGTAAGTACAGCGGTTCTTACATACATACTCTGTATGTTAGCATGTGTATCTGCCTGTGTGCAGGAGGCAAAATTATATGAATGCTCTCAACTCTTTATGTACACACAAGAGTGGCTTTCTATTGTTTCATTTAGGTGATTCCATGTACTATTAATGGCTCAAAAATTAAATGATACCTCACTGCTTAGTAGGGTTTGTTACTAACAGAAGCAGTCTTTAGAGTTCTCAGTACTATGGGTCTTCCTGGCAGTGTAGGGAGACTTGATAATCAAATCTCTTGATAAAAAATTATTGGTTATTTGTACTGTTCAAAAGGAGAAATTCAATTGCAAACCATAGTTCAGGCTAGCAGGCATTTTCTTTTTTAATCCCATTTTGGGACTTTCCTATTCTGAGTGCTGTGGAAGTGGTCCTTGGGTTCATCAAGCTGTCAGCAGACTGTAGGAAGTTTGTGTGTTTTGTCACTGCTGCCATAGCACTGGAAAAAAAATGCGATGCTTTACTTGCTGAGAAACTCAAATACTTAAAATAAATATCAAATCCTACCCAAAGTGCTTGATTTATTGGTGGGATGTGCTTGCATTATTGCTCTGAAGTGCAGCACGTCACTCTCATTGCTTTTAGGGATAGGCAACGGTCAGGTCTGCCTTCTGTTTGAGGTCTTGTGGACATATTAACATCAGTGGTAAAAGGAAATTAACTTTACCTTCATGAATTCATGGTATTTACGTTTTGCTATTGGATTTGCCTTCAGTTAAGCATACAGTTAACCTCTTTTCATTACAATTAGTTGAAAACTAAGGATTTCCTTCCTTCTGTTTTGAACTGATATGTAAGAGGAAATCCGTAGACGTTCCTGTTTTGAGTAAGCCTCTTACTAAGGAGTTCTGCTTCTGCATTTAAAAAAAAAAGAATAGAAAGAAAGAAAAAAGGTAGCATTGATTCAGATGTGATGAGAGAAGTAGGAGATCCACTTCTGAAGACTTTGGAGCTAAAGAGCACAGTGCGAAAATGCTCTCTCCCCGCTTACGTTTAACCTCTGGTTTGTCTTGGATCTGATTTGGAATAGGTGGTCTTATCTTACAGAAATTGCAGCCTCTGTCGCCACTCCTTTTTGTGGAAAGGGTCCTGCCTGGAAAAGCATGAAAATGCATCCTCCTGGATTGCTGGTTTTCTTCTTAGCAACATTTTTCACTCCCACAGCTGTCTGCCAGAGTCCGAAGGTAAGTCTTTGTTTAAGTGTTCATTGAATGGTTCTTCCTATTTGGATGGTTGCATGTTATGTAATAGTCCTCCCTCAAACTTCTTTTTTCATTGACATTTAGTTAAGTGCAGAATAGCATCAATAAATAAACTTGAAGACAGTAAGGTATCTTCTCTGCTTATGTGCGGGTGTGTGTGTAGTCGAAACTGAAGGACTAAAAATAAGGTGAAGGGACCTGCTCGAGTGTTAGATCTGATGAAAGCTCCTTTTTTGTTCAGCACTGAAAACAAGAGTACCAATATGAAAGGAATATCCTCAGCATCTTTGTGTTCAGCTATTTTCAGTATGGGTAGTGGGAGCTCAGCCTCTGGTGGGACCGGTCTGTAAGTTTCCCAGAGGAAATCTGTAAAAAAAAAATCAAAGTCTCATCTAATTCTTGCTTTGCAACAGGGTAAATACCTTTGTACATTTACCAGCAGCTCCTCACTAAGGATTGTGGAATACTTTCCAATATATTTCAACTTTGTTTCAATTTTGTTGATTTGAAAGGATATAGTGGGAGATAAGACAAAACAAGGGTCTAAAGAATTTTAATCATAGAATGTCTTGGGTTGGAAGGGATCTTTAAAGGTCAGCTAGTCCAACTTCCCCCTGCAGTCTTCTCTGATAGTTTAGGATTGTCATTGGATTTGACTGCAGTGGAGTGCTGTGATTCCACAGAGGCCTTTGCTGGATGGGGCCATCAATAGAGAAAAGAAAGACTGTGTGCTAGCTTTCTTTCAGTGGTGTTACCTCAGGACTCTGATTTGATGACTCAAACATGGCAGCAAATCTGTTACCCTGATTTTAGGTTTTGTGTACCTCTTTTTATGGGCTGGGGAAGATGCAGCAGATGTGAGAGCCGTGCAAGTTCTTCTGCTGGGAGGAATGGCAGCAAGTGGGAAATAAGGGGAGTGCTCTCTGCTTCCCAGTGCTTCCTGTGTTCTGCAACTGAGATGGCAAGAAGCACCCTGGGCAATAGATCTTGTGTTATATCTCTGAGCTTGATCATTCTTACGCTGAGAACTGTCTTCCTTGGACAAATGTGAAGGGTTTGCAGGTCCAGGAGCCGCTGATCTGTTCAGCTAAAGGGTTAGTGAGAACTGCTTGGGGAGGTACATGTCTATAATGACTCAAGCCTGTGTCTACAGCTCTGTTTTGTAAAAGGCACTGGAAACTTGGTGATTCATTAGATAATGTCTGTTTCCAGAACTAGCTCCTAGGATTGTTGGAGCCAAACACTGACGTTCCAATGTGTTTTCCTTTCTTCCTTGAGGTTTTGCTGTGTGGAAGCCTTTGTGTTAGGTTTGGGGAGGAAATGATAAAGGGTGAAAATGAGGGGAATGAAACCAGCCCTCAACTTGCTTGAGGTGGAATAAGAGGAGCATGAGCCACACAGAGGTAAGAGCCATCTGTGTTGGAGTGAGAGAAGGGCAGGAAACACTGCAGCATCCAGAAGCTCTGGTATGTCTCTACTAAGCATGGGGGGCAGTGGCTGCTCATGCACTTGCATATGGTGGAGTGCAGGGGGAGAGCACACTCTAGCCCTGGCAAGGCAGAGCTCAGTGTGGACACAGACACCCTGGCTTTTATCTTCTTTCAACTACAGCTAGAAGTCTTCTGCTTAAAAAGCTTCCTTTAATTTCAGAGCTGTTTGAGAGCAGCAGTCTTCCATTTCTGTGGCTTTGTACCCAAGGTGTGATACAGTCCAGGCTCACAGCTCTGGCTGGGCAGAGTGATGACCGTTTTTACCCCCTGGCCCTTGCATGACTGCTGTGTTCTTTGCTGGCTCTCAATGATGAGGCAGCATTGCTGCATCACAGGGGCAGACATATCCTCTCCCTGCTTTCTCTGCAGCGTCTTTGAACGTAGAAAGAGCAGTCACAGATGATCCCAAGGGAGCAGTGCAACACTGTTTTCCATGAGGCTGTGCCCCAGGAGCCACCTGTGATTCAAACTCCTGTCTATCTTTCATCCTCTCCAAAATCTGAGTACCCAAACTGTCACATTTACGCCCCTTGATTCTCTCTTCTGCTTTCCTAAGAAACAAAACACTGCAGAAAATGACTGCTTCATCAGTTCTGTCACTCAAATGAGAAGGGAAACATTTTTTTGTATTATTTTCCACACAGCTGTTTTCTTCCTCTTTCCTCCTGCCTGTTGCTGCTGACACAAGCATATTTTCTTATAAAAAGGGGAAGATCTTACTGGAAAGATGCCTAAAGCTCATGAAGTGTCCTAGAAAGGTAGGGTAGGATTCCACAATAACTGCCCTGTCTTAGAGCCCTGCAAGTAATTCAAGATGCCAACAGGGAGCAGTCTTTCTATTCTCCATTTAGAAATGGAGCCACATCGATGAAGGCAAGAGAAGCAAAATGAAATAATGTGTGAATAGTGGTGTCTTTCTCCACTTCCATGACAGAGAACACACTTCGTTGCCCAACTCCTGATGCCTGGAAGTAAAGATGAAATGGAAGATTGGAGAGTTTTGAAAAATCTAGTGTTTTGTGGTCTATTGTTTGTGTGGTCTTTTTCATAAAGATAGGATGGCTCAAGCACCCAATAAAAGTTTGGGGGATAATTCTGACATTACCATAATAACTCATGGGAAGACATCCCACTCCATGTTTCTTCCTTGGGTGCCTTCCCATTCTTCTTTCTGAGGCATTATCTCAGTGAAGGTTGGAGCTGGGGTTTGATGCAATGAGCAAGGCAGAACTGGTGCCTGGCTTCAACTGGCTCCTTTCAAAAGCCCAGTTTTAATCTGGAGTCCTAATGTGTACTTGAATCAGATGGTTGGCTGGGCTTCATCCCTTCCCCATCAATGGCACTGCTGATCTTTTGAGGCAGAGTACTCAGATGTAGCATCTCACTTACCCAAACAGACTGACTCTTTTCTCTTTTGCTCCATGAAAAATGGGAAATCTCTGACTGTGCTGTGTGCTGGTGGGGTGGGAACAAAGAACAGTAAAGCTGATCTCTGTCCTGATGGATAAAATTCACAAAGCTGCTGCTCACAGAACATGGGTAGGGGGATTTGGTGGATCTCATATTGGCTTTGAGCTTTTTCTACTGCAAGGAGGGGAGTTCTTGACATAACAGGTTCCTTGAGGATTCTGCCACCAAAGGAAGTGGAGGTTACTGTAGAATAAGGAAAGCTCTAGGTGCACAACTGAAAATTACTGTCTATGTGAGGAGCCACCACACACAGAGGAATCACTTTATTGCATTCTGGCATGGCTGGCTGCAGAAGGTGGATTCACGGAGATGAGAAAATGCTCAACAACTCCAGGCAGAGGGAACATGGGTGTGACTCAGGAAACTTTTCCAGTGAGATATCCCTGTGGACCTGGGACTTGAGGGTTATCTCTCAGAGATTTTCCTGACAGAATCTGCTGGCTATCACCTGGGAGGGCCTTCCTGAGGTTTTGATAACTGTTGGGAAGCCATGGGCTTGAGGCAAATGTATGCATTTGGGCCTAAGTTCAGAGGCAGCAAACCTGAGACTGCTGATGGGAATCCAAAACAGGGAGTTCTGGGCACAGGAGAGTTGCTGCATTAACAGCATTGTTTGGGATTGTCTTTAAAAATCCCAGACCAAGGCCTCCTCCCAAAATTGAATCTAATGTTTCTATTTTTAGAAAACACAGTGGCTGTTGTAGAGGCACAGTTGAGGTGAGCTGTGGTGTGCTTGGTTTCCTTCCAGCTGGTGGCCTTTTGGGGCAAACACAGCTCATGCCTGCCAGCTGCTCTCTGCCATCGTCAGGGGCAAACGCTGTCTCTCTTTAAACTGAGCAATGAGGTTTCCATGCTGGGACTTGAGGCTTGGAGTTTAGGAATACAAGGAAACTGCAGATGACACCAAACTAGGAGGAAGTGTTGATCTGCCTGAGGGTAGGGAGGCTCTGGACAGGCTGGACCGATGGGCTGAGACCAATGGGATGAGGTTTAACAAGGCCAAGTGCAGAGTGCTGCACATGGGACAGAACAACCCCTGCAGCGCTACAGGCTGGGGGAGACTGGCTGGAGAGCTGTCAGGCAGAGAAGGACCTAGGGGTGTTGGGTGGCTGCAGGCTGAATATGAGCCAGCAGTGTGCCCAGGTGGCCAGCAAGGCCAATGGCATCCTGGCTTGTGTCAGACACAGTGTGGCCAGTAAGTCTGGGAAGGTGATTGTGCCCCTGTACAGGGCACTGGTGAGGCTGCACCTCGAGTGCTGGGTCCAGTTCTGGGCTCCTCACATTAAGAAGGACACTGAGGTCCTGGAGTGAGTCCAGAGAAGGGCAACCAGGCTGGGGAAGGGGCTGGAGGGCAAATCCTCTGAGGAGCAGCTAAGGGAGCTGGGGGTGTTGAGCCTGGAGAAGAGGAGGCTGAGGGGAGACCTTCTCCCCACCTCCCCTGCCCTGCCAGCAGGGTGCAGAGAGGTGGGCGATGGTCTCTTCAGCCAGGGGACAGGAGCTGGGACAAGGGGCAATGGGCTCAAGCTGTGCCAGGCCAGGGTCAGATTGGATATTAGAAAAAATTTTTTTACTGAAAGAGTTGTCAGGGCTGGAACAGGCTGCCCAGGGAGGGGCTGAGTCACCTTCCCTGGATGTGTTTATAAAGAGGGTAGATGAGGTGCTCAGGGATATGGTTTAGCACAGGATGGGAATGGTTGGACTCGATGATCTTCAACGGTCTCTTCCAACCTTGTGACTCTGTGATTCTGTGATTCTTATGGGGTAAAATCATAAACTTTAGTGACAAGCTGGCATATGATGATGATTTTTTGCTGAGGGGCTGTACATTTTTTATCTGTTCTGTTTGTGTTTCACTTGGAGAAGCAGTGTTGATGAGTGCAGGGGTACAGAAAAACTCTGTGAGGAAGCCTGAACCCCTAGAGTTGTTCTGGTCAGGTAGAAGGACTCATGCTGAATTTATGACCAGCAGTGTGAATTATCTGTCTCTTACCTGATCTTCTTGCCAGTGTTTACAGGGTCCTTCTCACTTAGGGTCAAAGCATCAGGGGCCATCCGGGTGGACAGAGAGGTGCAGAGCACCCAGCACCCACCCTTCTAATCCACCCTCCTGTCCCCTGCAGCTTCTCATGGACAATTGCCAGAGAAATATTTGAACAAGCAGGTCCTGGGCTCTGGAAATAGACTGAACTAATGCGTTCAGTTCTTCAGACCTGTGAAACAGCAAGGAAACCATCAGTGGGCTGGATTGTATCAGTGACATAGGAAAAAAGAAATGCTATTTTGCATTTTAAGTCAGTGCCTTCTACTCAAAGTTATTCCTTTGGGGCATCTCCTCACACAATTTCATTTTGGGCTTATTTCCCTTCTGTTTTTTTCTTTTGAAGTTAAAATCCATGCGATGCAATGTCAAGACTATGTTTACCATGAACACAGCATGTACTGCTTGTGCTGCAGCACCTAAAATGTTATGTCCAAGAGGCTGGTCAAAGACAACCCAAGGATTAGGAGTGAGGAACTGCAGGTAAGGACTGTTTCTTAACCACGTTAACATTTCGGTGCAGCCCTGCCGTGCACGAGCAGTGTCTGTGCCTTCAGGTGAGCACACAGGTGTTTTCTGAGCTCTGCAGATCCAAGGAGTTTTGTTTTCAGATGCATAAAAATGGATTTATGGCCCCTATTAGCTGTTGTGTTTGTCTCCTTGAAAATCCTGTGGACTTTTGGCTGAGTGTAAGTTTCTGCATACAAAGGACAAATTACATGACCTTTAACTTGCCCTAAACAGCTAATACTGCTGCAGCAATGTAACAGAGGTTTATCAAGTGTAGAAGCCTGTTTCAGACCCAGAATCTAATAGCTGATTATGAAAAAAAATAATATCATTATAGTTCCCCATTTACATCCTCCCAGCTTCCAGCAATAATCCTCTGAACTTTTTACCTTCCTACTTTGCTTTATGACAATTGCTTGGTCAGTGTTCCTTGCTCTCACTCTGTTGAGCTTGGCTCTAATAGGAAAAGGGTGAAGGAAATCTGAATTTACCAGGAAGTTTTTGAAAAATTAAACACTATAGATTATTGTTTGCATATCTGTTTGGTAGTGAATGTTAACAGTTAATATATAGCTCCATTGTCTACTGTCTTCTGTGACTCAATGTTGTGTGGAAATACTTTAAAAATAGCTGTAGCAGTTTTGCAGTTTATAGCAGATTTTGCACAGAGGAGTCAGATTGAAGTCAAAGCAGCAGCATTACTGAGACAATTTCCAAGTTCCTTTTGGGAAGGATGTTGTGCCAAAAATAAAATGAATTGTCAGAACAATGTGAGTGTATGCAGCTTTTCTGAGGGTTATCTGCTCTTGTGGTGGCTGTTGGACAGACCCAAGTATAGCTCTCTACTGCATATGGTGGCCCTGCCTGTGGCAGGGGGTTGGAGCTCTGTGATCCTTGGGGTCCCTTCCAGCCCAGCCCAGTCTGGGATTCTATGATTCTATGATATGTGCAGTGCAAGAGATGCTGCCATCAAGGGCTTACCCTGTGTGTAGAGATCTAGAATCTTTAGTGCAAAGCAGAAAGGGACAAGTCCTGGAAGTAGACTTTGTTCTTTAAAGATTACTTTAGGTGTGAAGTCAAATGTTGAGTCACCCTAGAGATCCTAACTTTGTTTCCATGCTGTCTAACCCTCCAGCATCCAAGGTTTCTGTCCTGATGTCCTCAGAGTGCCTCAGGGTCCTGTCTCATATCTAGTCCCTGACAGATGTCTTCTAACCAATCTCTGAGGCTCAAGTCAATGAACATCCTTAGAGAAGACAAAACCTGAGTGCAAATGAAGGGAATGAGTGTCCTGCCTTCCACTCAGAGTTCAGTGTGCTGCAGTGTGACTGCTTAGAACCCCCCAACGGGCGCGTGGTATGTCTGTGTTGAAATCCTGAATCTTGGACTATTCTTTTTAAGATACACTGTCAAGTTAGGAGAAAATACCCTTTCCCTGCCAGGGTGCCATCACATATGTAAGAAAGAAATTGAGGAGAAAAGGTGCTGTCCAGGATTCTGGGGCACGGAGTGCTATGGTAAGTTTTTTGTCTTTTCCAACACCCTTTAGCTACTGAATAAGTTGAACCAGTTTTAATAGGAGGCATTAGGTATCCTTTGAGGTGATTCATTTTCCTTATTCCTCGAATTCCAGACTCCCAAGGTCTGTAGCTTCTGTCTGGGAGGTTCAGCAAATAACGGGAAAGGAATCTCTGCTTCAAATCAGTTGAATCCTCTTACATTTAACACAACCTCCTTTGCTAGAACTTCCTTTTATGTCTTCTTTAAAAATAAGCTTTTGAAAGGGTTGGTTTTGTTCCTCTTTAACAAAGTTTCCAAAGGAAGAGGAAGATCTTTCTTTCTCGTGTCCCTCTAGCCTGCAGCACGTGTGCCATGTGTGCTCCTGTATAGTCTGGGGTTAGTCAGAAGACACTTAGTAATTCCAAGGTGAAAATAACCATCTCAAGGCTCCTGTTCAGGTTTATGGCAAGTAATGAGAAGCTAAGCTAAACACTTCTCATGGGATTGACTGATTGGTGGAATGTGGAAATTCATGATCCAGCCCTGCAGAACACAGAAGGTCATTTGAGAGCTTGAGCCTGTTCTCACACAGAAGTGGTTTGAATAAGCAATTGGCTTTGTCAGAAGAGTCACCAATCTACAACTTTCAGGAAAGGTACCCAGAATTTGGAGGTACCCCACTCCAGAGATGTTTGGACCACAGTTTCCTGAGCACATTCCCAGCTCTTTGTTGAAAATGCTCGGTATCTTTGCAGAGCAGACTCCCACCTGTCCTGAATTTCAGAGCTGCGTCAGACATTCAGTATGGCCTCTTGCCTCAGCAGTGGCTCAACCTCAAAACATATTTCAGTGCCTTTTCTATAAAGTAGTTAGTTATGGCCCATTGGGACTTCTCCTTAGGCTTTTACTGAAAGGCTTTGCTTAGCTAGCAGCCAAATTGCTGTTTGGTGCCACTCCTGGCCATGTGTACTGGCTCTGGGCCAGCGTTAGGTGTGCTGGATAAGCAGGGAGGGACTTTGCAGGTGAAGAGGCCACTGGAATGCTTGGGGGAAGAGGAGGTGCAAAGAGGGATGCAGTGGTGGTTGTTCTGTCTAATCTTTTCCTGCCCATCTCTTGCCTGCTAGAGTGTCCAGGTGGCTCTCAGAATCCCTGCAGTGGCCACGGGACGTGCTTGGATGGTATACAGCAAAATGGGACCTGCATCTGCAAGGTCAGTGCATGATTTATTCTGTTGGTGGTGGGAGCTGTGTGGTGTCTCTGGAGGTACCTTGGATGAAGGGTGACCTTCAGTCTGGAAAGTCATTAGCAGCTTTTGTATTCCAGCATCAATGTCTCTGGGTTTCCTGGTGAACTGGTGTGAGTGGCAATAGCACTAAGACACTGTTGGTGAAGGTATGGAGTTGTGAAGGATCTCTAGGGAGAAATAAAGACAGAATTGCATGGATTTAACCCTCCAACCTGTTGAAATAATCAGTGTCTATGGCTGCAAGAAGCTGTGAGATACTTGGGTCTCAGTGAGCTGCACCTTTTGCAGACTTGGACGATACACTTCCCAAGTGCAATGGTTCTGCACCTGGGCCAGCAGACCCTCCCTCTCTGAGGAAAAACAAGAGAGACCAAAAAGAGAATCTAGGGCAGATGGTTTTTTTTTTCTTTTTTCTTCACTGCTCTAAATGTAGTACAACAAAAGCCTAAACAATTCCTGTGCATTTGAATTGTATACAGTTTTATTTCTAAAATTTTTAGTTTAACAGATCAGTGCCAGGCTAGAAACTTTCTGTTGTGAACTGTATGTTTTTGCAACATCTTTAATTCATAGCATTGTGAAGGGATAAGCTAAAATCCTACCTCTTGGTTCCTTCTTTGAGGAAGTTGCCTTTGGACTTAACTCAAAGACACCTTTTATCCATTAGACTATATGCTAAAGTTCCCCAAGCCCTGTAAAATCAGCGTCAAAAGTCCCACTGGCATTAGTATACTCCAAGTTCCTTTTTCAGAGAGATACCAGAAAACAGCTGGTGTATATTCCTGTTTGTTTGTGATCAGAACATCATTTCCTCAGTGACCACCAGAGTTTTGCTGGTGTTTTGCATGCCTTCTTTGTGTTGGCTGACACTGTGACCTGGGCCATGGGGGCTGATTGGTACTACTAGAGTACTGAACAGGTCAGTTCTCTTCAATGTATTGCTTCAGCTGCAACTGAAAATCAGAAATGGGGAGAGATTTTGAACTGTAACAATGTGTGGAACGATGCAATGATACAGAAAAATAACATCTGGGACATTTTTGGGCTCTTCTAGGAGCAATACGGTGGGTTTGTCTGCCAGGATTGTCGAGATGAAAATCATTTTGGCCCAGACTGTCAGTCAGGTAAGGATGAGTAATTCAGGTGAAACCTCCACAAAAATACCTGAGAGCAAGGAAAGAGGAGGGGGAGGTTGAGTGAAAAGGGTGTTGAAGAGGATGAAGGGACGCCAGCTGGCAGGTGTCTTGGCATTTTGTCTTTGTGCCCTTCGTCACTGTCCCTTTAGACAAAAGATTCTTAGTCTTTCACTCAAATCAATCCATTTTTCCTATTGTAAATCTCCCCTTACCAGGGCTACTCCAATTTCCCCTCTCATTTTAGGCAGGCTTTTACTTGCATCCCTGAAGCAACCCAAACTCACTGCCCAACTGTTTTCCAGACTGTTCGAGTAACTGCCCCATTTGTTTCCCATCTCCTTCCCACAAAACTGACACACACAGTGCTGCTACTCATGTATGGCATTTTTGGAAGTGGCTGTTAAAGGAGTCCTTTTCATCCAGCCCCCAATTCCTTCTCACACAGGTGAGATAGGTGTGATCTTGGTGGTTGTGCTCACACAGTGACACCAATGCTGGGATCACAGACATAGCAGACTCAGGACAAGAGGCAGTGGGCACAAACTTGAATATAGGAAGTTCCACCTAAACATGAGGAGAAACTTCTTTACTGGGAGGGTGGTAGAGCACTGGGACAGGCTGCCTAGAGAGGTTGTGAAGTTCCCAGCTCTGGAGATACTGAAAGCCCACTTGGAAGCTGTCCTGTGCAGCCTGCTCAAGCCTTCTCTGGCAGGGGGGCGGGACTAGATGATCTCCAGAGGTCCCTTCCAACCCCGATCAGTCTGGGATACTTTGACTCTCATAACACATTGGCTGCAGGAGACTTAAAGGAGTGGGAAGTTAAAACACATACCTGAAAAGCTGCTCTAGGTCTTGCATTCAAGGCACCTCCTGCAGAGCAGTACTTTGCTTGAGCCCAGGACATGCAGCTTGCCCTCTGTAAGCTCTGACTGGCGTGCCCTTCTTTTTAAAAGGAGCTATATTGGCTGTGGATTATTGGTGGGAAATCAGGGTGCCAAGTCCCAGGGCAGTTGGCCAGTGTGGCCTGGAGCCCTGTGGACAGCCTTGTAGCTGAAGGTCAGGTTTGACTGGACTTGCCTTGCAGTGTGTGACTGCGTGCACGGGGAGTGCAACAGTGGCGTCGCTGGGGATGGAAGCTGCACATGCTATGGAGGCTACACTGGCCCCAGGTGTGACCAAGGTAAGTAGCTTCAGAGGGATTTTTAGAGCTAAACTATGATACAGGCTTGAATGCATGTGTCCCAAATGGAGCTGGGCAGGTAATGGGTAGCTTAGGAATGTAGAGGGAAGATGATCTGAGCACTGCAGAGCTAGACAGAGGGAAAAGCTGGGGTCTTCTTCCTACTCCATGACAGTGGCCGAGATACACCATCTGTTTGTGCCTCTGTTCTTCCTCTGGAAACCAGATAGATGCTTTCTTCTCTCTAAGCCTTGCAAAACCTGACTACCTAGTGGCCAGTGATTTAGAGCTGTCTGCACTGCTTATATCCCCTGTCTTTTGTGCCACCTTGGGGCCTCTGGAAACAACATTTGCCTTCATTTCTAGCTATTTTGTAAAGTTGTATCTTCCAGCAGTGCCCTGCATGCTCATAGGAAAACTCTCTCTGCTGTGTGATTCCAGAGATTCCCCTTTGCAAAGACATGACATGTGAGGCCAACAGTGAGTGTGTGGTAAGGGATGGGACAGCAATGTGTGACTGCAAGCGGGGCTACAAAAAAAGTGGAGCCACTTGCCAAGGTGAGAAACTTCTCTGTGACTCAGTTTGTCCCTTGTTTGGAAAAGTTTTATTGCATTGGTGTCTCTGGATGAATTTAATCACTGGGAATACAATGCTTACTTCACTGTAGAGGCTTAGGAACCTATTATTTAGGAGTCCCTTTAGCATTCAGGGCTGTTTGTCTCTGTTCTCGCTTGCCCTGAAAACAAGAAATTAATTAGTTGAGGGTTCCATACAGCACTGGCTTATAAGTATGTACCTAATAACCCTCACAATGGTTTATTGGTGAGTCTGTACCAGTTTGAAAAATAGGGCATGTGATTGGAGGGTTTCTTCACTGATTTCAAATTTATATTTGTGAATTGATTTTGTTAAAAGAAAGTCAGTAATAAGCAGGTGATTAGCTAGCTATGCATACTTCTATTTTCACTGGCTTTTTACACTGCAGTTCCATACATCTTCAGATATGATGTAAATTCAGAAGTCAATCCAGTCACCCTCTGTCACTTGCACTTCTGTTACTTAAGGTAACATGAAGAATGTGTCATCCATTTAGTTACTCTCATCTCTTATCTCTTCTATTGCAGCTCAGGATCCTTGTGCTTCTTCTCCATGCTCCCCCTTGGCTACATGTAAGGTCCTTGGACCACAAAAGTATCAGTGTACCTGCATAGAAGGATATCAAGGAGATGGGAAGATTTGCCAGCCCATAAACCCTTGTGTTAACAACAATGGAGGCTGCCCAGAAAACTCTACAATTTGTATCTACCGACGTGCAGGAGAGGTAAGGGCAGTAACAGCACATCAGCAACCTGTAAGGGTCAGAAAAATGACCAAGTGAGAAGCTGTTCAACTGAGCTCACCACTGTGGTGGTCATATATGCTCTCCTCCCCTTAGGCTTTGCAAAGGGAAACCAGACAGCTCTTTTGTAGGGTAATTGGGAAAAGGGGGGTTGTGGGGTTGGAGTGGGTGGTCAAAGACAATGAATGCAGC
Organism: Gallinula chloropus; assembly: GCF_964237585.1. Taxonomy (NCBI): domain Eukaryota; kingdom Metazoa; phylum Chordata; class Aves; order Gruiformes; family Rallidae; genus Gallinula; species Gallinula chloropus. The sequence goes on from NC_140097.1 coordinate 21,047,368, forward strand.
TCTATAATAACTGTGTTGAATCCCCTTAGGCAACTTGTGTTTGCAAGCCTGGGATGAGTAGGAGAACTCCTTCATCTGAGTGTTCTGTATTTCCCAACAATTGCCAGCATTTCTGTGACGTGAATTCCAGGTGTGAGATTAATGCCCAGGGGACTCCTAGGTAAGCCAGTTTAAAGATTGCTATTGAGCAAGCTTATTCTGCAGCTACAATGGAAACTGAGTTTGGATGAGCTGAATCTTGAAGAAACTGAGAGTTAATGAAGGAGAATGGGACAGAGTCACCTTTTGAGAAGAGCCTGTAACCAGCCCATTGAGTTTTACATCAGTCACTGTAAATTTTGGCTTGTGAGTCACAAGATGCTTTATATCTGGGACAGATGAGTCTTCTATAATGTCAACTGGAGATGTAGGTCCCCTAGTTGATGGTAGGGTATTATCAGTTAATAATCAGTCATTAAAAGGGAGATATGTAACTCTTGTTTGCTCACATTTGCCCACATTTGATTCTGTGGGTGTCATGGATTAACCCCAGCTCGTAACTAAGCACCACGCAGCTGCTTGCTCATCCCTTGCTCCACAAGGGGATGGGGAGGAGAATGGAAAAGAACCACTGAGGGTTGAGAGAAAGACAAACAAAGGATGAGAACAGCAATAATCACGATAACAAGCACAAGAAGTTAGAATAGAATACATTATACACAAATGCATGTGCTCAGACATGAGGAGAGAAAAACCCAAAAGTCTCATTGCCCAGTCTGTTTCAGAGCAGCAATCCTGCCTCCCAACTCGCTTCCCCAGTTATATCCAGAGCATGATGCTGTATTGTGGGGAATATATCTCTGAGCAGTCAGGGCCAGCTGTCCTGGCTCTGCTCTTCTAGCTTCCTCTGCACCTGGCAGCATTTGGGAAGCTGAAAAGTCCTTGACTTAGTGCAGGCACTACAGCTACCTAGCAACACCTAAACCATCAGCGTGTTATCAACGATATTCTCAAAAGAAATCCAAAATGTCAGCAGCTACTAGAAAGAGCACTGACTCTATCTCAGCCAGGATAGAAGGCTAAATCTTTGGCTCTCCACCTGACAATGGCATCCTGGCTTGTATCCTGGCCAGTAGGTCTGGGGAGGGGATTGTGCCCCTGTACTGGGCACTGGTGAGGCTGCACCTCGAGTGCTGGGTCCGGTTCTGGGCTCCTCACCATAAGAAGGACATTGAGGTCCTGGAGCGAGTGCAGAGAAGGGCAACCAGGCTGGGGAAGGGGCTGGAGGGCAAATTCTATGAGGAGCAGCTGAGGGAGCTGGGGGTGTTCAGCCTGGAGAAGAGGAGGCTGAGGGGAGACCTTCTCCCCACCTCCACTGCCCTGCCAGGAGGGTGCAGAGAGGTGGGCGATGGTCTCTTCAGCCAGGGGACAGGAGATGGGACAAGGGGCAATGGGCTCAAGCTGTGCCAGGGCAGGGTCAGAGCAGATGGGAGGGAAAAGTTCTTCCCTGGCAGAGTTGTGGGGCTGTGGCACAGGCTGCCCAGGGAGGGGCTGAGTCACCTTCCCTGGATGTGTTTATAAAGAGGGTGGATGAGGTGCTCAGGGATCTGGTTTAGCTTAGGATGGGAATGTTTGGACTTGATGATCTTAAAGGTCTTTTCCAACCCTGTGATTCTGTGAATTAGAGGTGCAGATTGATGGGAAAAAGAAAGTTGATGGAAGAAATACTAGACTCCATTTAGTTCCCTGGAGCAAAACACTTAGTTGATAGCCCTTAGATGGGGAATACTGCCAGATCTCGGATCACTTTTGCATGACATCTTCCCAAACATCAGAGAAAGCTTCACCAAGGATTTTGTGCGTTACCAAGCAAAGGTGGAGCTTCTCTGAGAGACAGAAGAGGGAAAAAGCAGACTGGCCTCCTTGACCCTTCCTTCTCCAGTGCTGCTAAATCTGTTAGCATCCACCTGTTCATTGTGTGCTCCAGGCCAGAACTGAAACGCGGTGCCTTCCCGTTCTGAGATATGCTAGCAAAGTGCAGGACGCGGTGTTCAGCACAGTCCCTGCCTTCCTATATCTGTTCTCCAGCAGCTGGCACTCAGCCCTGTGAGGCTGGAGCAATGTCAAATTCCTCCCATGTCGCATGTCTTTGCAGCCCTGAAACAGAAAGGAGCGGAGCCGATACTTGGACACAACCCAAACGGGAAAAAACACGGTTATCGGCCAGTGATCTTAAGTAGCCTCTGAGTAATGACTAAAAACCCGTGTGAATCAGGACAGAGATTTTCACATGTAGATAAGCTTTTCTGGGAATGTCATTAGCCTGTCTGGGACCCTCATTAACTCCAAGCCGTAGTGAACTGCTGTGCTGGAATGCTTGAGCTGGCACTTCACGCGGAAGCTGAGGGATCACATAGGAACTGTGTGCTAGGTTTTCACTTAACCTGTGTTCCTTGTGGATTGCCTCAAGTTTTCAGATGCTGGAATGACTGAATATCTGGTAAGAAAGATGTTTATAAATATATGGTGGCTACCACTTGAATCAGTACAGGCTGGGAGTGACCTGCTGGAGAGGAGCTCTGTGGAGAAGGACCTGAGGGTCCTGGTAGATGATAGGTTGGCCATGAGCCAGCAGTGTGCCCTGGGGGCTGAGAGAGCCAATGGGATCCTGGGGGCATCAAGAGGAGTGTGGCCAGCAGGTCACAGGAGGGGATCCTCCCCCCCTGCTCTGCCCTGGACAGGCCCCACCTGGAGTGTTGTGTCCAGTTCTGGGCTCCCTGGGATAAAAAAGACAGGGATCTCCTGGAGAGAGTCCAGAGGAGGCTACGGAGATGATGAAGGGCCTGGAGCATCTCCCCTGTGAGGAAAGGCTGAGTGAGCTGGGGCTGTTCAGCCTGGAGACAAGAAGACTAAGGGGGGACCTTATGAATGTTTATCAATATCTGAAGTGTGGGATGCAGGGGGGAATGGGCAGCCCCTTTTCAGTGCCTGTGGGGACAGGACAAGGGGCAATGGCTGCAAGTTGGAGCATGGGAAGTTCCACAGCAAGATGGGGAAGAACTTTTCCCCAGTGAGGGTGAGGGAGCCCTGGGACAGGCTGCCCAGGGGGTGTGGAGTCTCCATCTCTGGAGAGATTCCAGCCCCGTCTGGACGCCGCCCTGTGCAATATGAGCTGGGGAGCTGCTTTGGCAGGGGGTTGGACCCCATGGGCTCTGGGGGTCCCTTCCAACCCTTGTGATTCTGGGATTCTGTGATACTCTGAAGTGTAGAGCAGACAATCCTTGTGTTAATTGCATCTGAGAAAGCATCTTAATTCCCTTTGGGTGGGTCCAAATTTGCTTGCACTCCAGAAGTGTGCATCTCTTCTCCTGTCCCCAGCTTAAAGCTGGGATTTGTCTTTCAAGTGTAAGTACTGACATACTGTTCTGTTTACATCTGTTGAATGCAAGATGGTTTATAATGGTTTGTTGTGTTTTTTCCTTGTCTCCTAGCTGTGTGTGTAAAGAAGGAGAGATTGGAGATGGGAGACGTTGCTATAAAGATCTCTTGAGTGAGCTAAACCAGCATAACTCACGAGGAATGTTTACTAGGAAATTAAACGTCGCCAGGAAGATGTTTGGTAAAAGGTCTTTTGAATTGATTTGGGGAATGGAGCAAACGTGGGGACAAGAGTGTGTCAGAAAAAGCTAAAAGCCTTCCAGTGTAATGCATCTGTTCCACAGCACATGACCTGAGGCTGCAGAAATTAAACACATCACATCTTCAAACTCCTATTACCAGTTCTGGGTTGTGCATTGAGCAGGCTGTTGCAGAGAGCACTGTGGATGAGGATTGGGTATTTGACAGCCCTGGTAAAGGACGTACCATATCTGCAGAAGGAGGAAAGTGTGTGATTCAATCCCAATCATATCAAGCCACCAGTGTGCCTCCACTTGCAGTATCTATGTTGAAGACTCAGAGGTCTTTGAGTTCTCTACCAGTGATGCTTGAGGCTGGTGTGCCATGGGTCCTTTACTTAGTAGAATATCTGCTAAGCCCTTAAACAGCCTCCTTGCCAGCACACGTGTGAGTGGCTATTACAGAGACTCAAAGGCTTTATCCTATTCACCATGGTACTTTCTGAGTGAGGAGCTTCTTTGCAAAGCCCAGATTGCTTTAGAACCCATGTACTGCAAGTGTGGAAGTGATATTCAGAAAGGTTATTTTTTGCCTTATTGCAATCCAAGGAAAGAATGACATCCTTGTAGCACACATCAAAGAATATTTCTGTTAGATGCCTTCTCCAGCTCATCCTCTGCACAGTCTTCTCTGTCTCCACTAACTTGACAGCAGCTGAGACAGGGCCCAAAACTCAGCTTAGCTTTTATGAATACCCCATCCTGCTACATGTCAGTGTTTCCAAACCTTTTTTGCATATGCTTTGCATAATGTTTTGTGCTGTAGACAACTGTGTGAAGATATCTGGGTTTCTAACTTCTCTTCAGTGGGACTTAATACCTAATGACCTTTTGTTGATGTGGATTTTGTTGATGTGCCATTGACAACTGAGTGAAGACGGACAGCTGTGATTGACTGGTCACAGCATTAACTCATGATAACACCCAAAAGGGGGAGACAGAGGACATTTGGCCCAAGAATAAGGCAGCAAGGGTGTGGGAATGGGATTATTATGAATATTCTGCAATTTCAGCTGAGATTCAAGGTGGACTAAAGTCAACATCAGTCCTTCAAAACTCTTGTCAGCAAGTGCTTAAATCTAATAGCAACCAAGCTAGGGTGTGATAGCAATACCAAACTGCCTCTGGTTCCTTGTTAGGAACAAAAACATGGAGATTGAATCGTGCTGTTAACAAGGGGAATAATAATTGCTGGAGTTAAAATGTATGCCAAGTAACTGCTGCATGTTGCCACTCTTTTTACAGCTTCTGGCTGCTCAGATTTGCTGACTAAATATGGGCCTTTCACAGTCTTTGCACCATCACCTCTGAGTGATAACAAAGTGGAATTTAATGTAAGTTTTCTTGGGTTTAACACTTTTTTCCTGTTTTAGGATTCTTTCCTGCCTGAGTATTGCAGCCTGTAAAAACTGACTGACACTTGAGAGGAACTTAAGAAGGCAGTATTTGTATTTGCTATTATAGAAGCAATCTCATTGTCTGGTTACACTGCAGTCTCATAGAGGATGTTACATCTCTGTCTCTTCAACGTGGACAGAGTTTGCTTGTTCTTAATGGCAGGAAGTGTAAAGTTTTTCTGGCCATTCTTCATTTAAAGCTCAAACCTCCTGTGTGTGACTGTTCTAAAAACTGTAGGTGGCTTTTCAGCACCCAAAAGTAGAGTATTTGAAGGGGACTGAGATTTGCATCAAAATACTGGATAGGTGCAGTATGATGTCAACTTCTTGAGAAGAGGTGGTCATTTTATTAATGGGGACAGCACGAATGGCAGGGCTGGAGAAAACTGCTGAGGGAGCCAGGACAACAGTTTGAGTATTCTAAGCTTCAGCAAGTAGTTCCCACATGTAATTTTAAAAATTATTCTATTTTTTAATGAAATCATGCAGTAGTTTTTGCACATTTAAGCTACCCATCATTAGAAGGAGAAGGTATATAGGCTATTTTTCCCAGGACAGAACTAAAAATCAGTGTATGAGCTACAGATGCCACTCAGGAAGCAGGGGGTTTAATTGCATGCTGAGCAAGGTGGATTTCATGTGGCAGCTTGCTTGCAGCCAGCACTCAGAGAAGGGAAATGTATCCAAAATAACTTAGACCAACCCCATTTGAACACTGCATTTCCAACTGGCTTAGAAGTATCATTGCTTGACAGCATTGCTACCAACGCAGCAGTGGTAACTCACGTGGAGTCTAAGGAGCAACTCTGAACCTACAAATGACAGGGACATCAGCTGGCTCCAACTGCCTTGTTGAGCAGAGGTTTCCTCTAACACAAGTCAGACTGTGTGCCTAGGTCATTGTGGTAACTGCTGGATTCATAGAAAATCTATCACAAAAGGCCCCTGAGTTTTCTAGTCCCTCTGTTCCCACGGGGCATCAGTTCCACCTAAATCAGTATTGCCCAATTGCTTTTTATTGCATTAAAAGCACCAGTGACAGAAAGCCCAGAAAAGAAAGGAAGAAACTAAATGTAAATTCAGTAACTTACACCACCTACATGGTCCAACACAAACAAAGTTTGTTTGGGGAGCTTCAGCAAGTTTCAAAATCTGGAGTATGCAAGGATTGCTTTGAAATTGTCCAAGTCCAAAAGGTTTCTGTTTAGGGGGCTCCTCTACAATAACCTGCAGGTTAATCAGTCTCCTTGTGTTTGAATGTGTACACAAACAGAGCTAAAAGATCTGCCACTCCAGTGAACTGAAATAAAGAGGAGAGCTCAACTTAGATGCTAAAAATTTCTGTGTGTCTGTTAGCTCAGAGAAAGAGCTTCTGGCTCTTGCAGTAAAAGAGGTTATTGAAAGACCATGTCATTTATATTCTTTCTGTGGTCTTTATTCCCCAAAGGTTACCACTGCTGAGCAACTGTGCCGAATGCACATTGTTCCTGGTATGCATTTGGTAGAAGATATGATAAAAGCCAAGACTGTATGGACTTTGTCAGGACATCAGCTAACATTCCTTAGCCAGGTAAAGGATCTCCTGGACTCCTGCTTTCATGTAGGACAAGCCTGGAGCTTGACCATAGTTTCCTTGGTGCATTTTCTTAACCTGGACGTTTTTTCTGTAATTAGCCTGCCTGCAATCAGTACAACAGGCTCCTTTGTGGAGCCCAAAGCAAGGTGATCAGAACCCCCTAAGAACCACTTCTATCTTTTAGACAGCCAGTTAACCAGAATCTGACTCCTAAGCTTGTGAATGGTCTTTTCTTAGTCTGTGTATGTATTCTGGAGAAGACACCTCTTCCCTACACAGCTAGCAGCTACAATATACATTGATGACATGGAAGGAGCAGCAAAATCTCTCCTCAGATGGAATACTTCTTGCATGTTGTGTGCTTGGATGCAGTTACATGCTGAATATTTTCTCTCACAATTTCCATTTCCCGTTCCATTTTATTTTTCTTAGTCATCTTGGCAAGGTCTTTTTCATCATTATGTTCTGGTATGGAAGGCTTCTTTGCCCTTTTTCCTTTTTTCAATTGACTCATATTTTCCAGCATTCACTGTTCTCTCTCCATCCTGCACTTTTCCTGCATGCATGCTCACAGCTGGCCAAGGGAGAGCTGTATGCTTCCTCTCTGAGGATTCAGCCTTGGCCTTTAGGTCTGGGTCATAATGCATGCACCCTGCAAGCATCAAAAACACAAAGCCCTGCTTGGAGCTGGGGAATCTGAACTGAGCTTGTCGATGCTCCTTTTAAATTTCTTTCCTGTTTCTTCACCTAAGAGTCTTTTGAACTGGGAAGTCTGCCCTCCTCTTCCTTTGTTTCAGCCAGAATCCTCAGTGACGTGAACTGAAGTTCAGGGCAGGGAGGAGGAGTTCAAGAAATGCAAGTGGTAAAAAGCATGAGGACGTTGTGCTTGCCTGAACTTGGATTATGGCTGCAGCATAATCCAAGCTGATGCTTAGCTTGCAGGTTACCCTTGGAATATCTCCATATGCTCAGCTTCAGTGCAAGGTTCTGTGAAGTATGGAAGGGCCTGATATGTGCCTAATCGTGGTGGTTTAGGCCTGGCTGGAGGCCAGATGCCCACCAAAGTCAGTCTATTACTCCCCTTTTCAGTCGGACAGGGGAGAAAGTATCTATTGAGAGGCTTAGGAGTCAAGATAAGGACAGGGAGAGATCATCCCACAATTAGTGTCATGGGCAAAATGGACTAAACACAGAGTGAAGGAAAGAAAGCATGTTGTTGGCATTACAAGCCAATAAAAGTTGCAGTCAAAGCTGTAGTTCCAGGATTGCTCCCAAATTCTCTGCATTGTGCCTCTCTCCTTGCAGCTGGCAAACTGATGCAGCAGCTGCTTGATGGTCAGTGCCACCTTTTGTGATTAAGAACTGGGGCCAAGATTCAGACAAACAACGAAAGAGCTGACTGTCCAGATTGGGTTTTCTTTCTATAGTAAGACTTAAAAGTACCACCCAGGATCGAAATATCACCCAAAGTCGAGTAGAGATGGGGTATTTTTTTTACACTCAGGCAACCCCTTATATTTACTGATTCCAGAGTATCTTTGGTTGTGCATTCATCTTGCTGACGCATAGGGGCAGAGCACCAAAGGGAACAATGATACATAGACCTATGTATCATAGAGCTATCATGATACCATAGATATATCACAAGTAAATAACCTTTTATTATTATCCAGACATACATGAAAGGGTTTCGATATCAAGACCTGCCAGGGGAACTCTACGGTGTTTTGCAGTCCAACCTACCCGCAGCTAATGGCATCATACATGTCATTAACACCCTAAGGACCAAAACCAGCACTGACAACCTCAGCAACCCACAGGTACACACTTAGTCATATTTCTTCTGGTTTATGGGACAGAGAATAAGCATGTAAAAAAGATAAAATCTATTTTCATCTTTAAGCTTCCAAATCAGTGAGGCTTTTTTTTTCTTTTAAATGGGAAAAGGCTATTTATTTTATTTTCAGCTGCTGCTATGAGCAATAGCCAATCCATATCATGTATTGCACTCACTCCCATGCTCTGACTTGGCTGGCCCTGTGTGGATCCAGGAGCTTGATTTGATCATCTTTACAGGGCCTTTCCAACTCAGGAGATTCTAGGATTCTGTGACTTGTTAGGCACTGTTAGGTCAGCATGCCATTAAAAATAGGTAAAGGCCAGATACAGACCTTGCAATGATGCTTTTACAGTGCTTGGATGAGTAGAGTGTACTACTTTCATGAGTAAATCATTCTGTTTGTAGCAAATGTGCTTTTTCAGTGTATCTTCTGTATCTTACAGGATAAATAATGAAAAAGCAATTTGCATTTAAAAATTGAAGTGAGATTTTCCATAATCAGTCTATACTGTATTTTGAAATGATCATCAAAAAGTTGTCTTTGCATTAACAGGATGTAAAATGAGGGCAAACAATCATTGCACTTTTGCATTTTGATGTTATGTCTTGAATTTAAGACCCTGGTCAGGGGGTTCAGGTTCAAGATCTGCTAAGCACTTTTCCCTGTTAGCTGGGAGAAGTTTTGGCTATAGCTACTACATTCCTTGTGATTTGGGCTTTGCAATGAAGGCTAGTGATCACATCACCCATTTTTGGAAAATCTGGTTTGTTGTGCCTGGGAAGGAGTTCATGCCTAAGTTACTGCAGGCTCAGTCCTTGCTAGGTCAGTTGGCCAATACAGAAGGTTTGAATATGTTGAGGATAATGGACTACTATAGACTGTTATTTGCAAACCACAAACATAAACTGGCCAAGGGCATTTCAGTATGGGCTCAGGCCTTGCTTCAGCCCCTGACATTTTTTTCATATTTGTATCTTCTTGCAGAAAACCATTGGTGAGATCCTTGCTTCAATGGAGATCTTTAGTAGATTTGAAACAATACTGGAGGTAAGCACCTTTGTGTCAGCCCCAGGAAGGTGTGGCATGCTGCTGTTGCAAAGTCTGCTGCTTTTGTGGGGGTTCTGAGTAAAATTTAAATACATTTCAGTGGTATGGCTTTCCTTCTGAAGTAATTATGTATTTTGTGTATTTCACATAAGCAAATGTAATGGAAAAGATCAGAGTTCTCATATCTGTAGGGGATCTGGCACAAGCAGCAAGCGTACATGCCTACTTCTCACCTCCCCCTGCTCTCTCCCCCAGAGAGTTTGTTCTCCAAAGTGTGTTTAGTCTTGACCACTGTCAGAACAAATAGTGAAGGTTTCAAGACACATGACAACCTAGATTGTAGCTACCTGGTTTTGGGGTGTAGATCTCTAAATAAAGTAGTCCTCAAGTTATAAATCCTTGAAGCTGCTGCCCAGGTTTCATTTAGTTTGTCCTTTCACTAGGGACAGTCTGATTTTCCTTTTGCCTTCATCAGAGTCATGGGGATCTGCTCTAGCATTGCTCACAGCAGTCTTGGCCTGCCTGTTCTCAGCTCTGTGGCTGTTAGTTGTTTACAAATCACTAACTGCAATTGTGATTATAGACTTCACTCCCATTTTATTCAGGCAAAAGATACAGTTTTAGTCTCTGTATATGTGCTTGTGTGTTTAAAGCACGCAGGTAGCATTAGTCCAGTACTCCCTTCCTCACACCAGCTGCATTGACACCAGTAGCTTTATTGTCCAAACTGTGTTTTTGTGGATTCCTGTTATTATGTGCCAATCCTTGGTGTCCAGTTGCCTCTTGTATAAGTTTGCTTTTCAATACCTCTGCCTCTAGTGGGGTGCTTAGAGTTTCCTTACCCTCCCTCCCCGATAAACCCTCCTTGTGAATTCATGCTAGATCTACAAGGAAATCTGTTCTTGTTTTTGCAGAACTGTGGCCTGCCTGCAATACTGGATGGACCAGGCCCCTTCACTGTGTTTGTACCCAGCAACGATGGCGTGGATAAGTTGAGAGATGGAAGGCTCATTTACCTTTTCACAGAGGTTAGAGCAAAGAGTACTTTAAGAAATCACCAGCTCTGTTGGAAAGGCTTGCACAATGTATCTGATCATTGTGGCAAGGTGTTCTTCCTGGAGATGGCTGACCCATCTCTGTTTCTGTGAGGTTTTGGCAGAAAAGTGAGTGCTGATGGAATCTGAAATGAGAAATGTGGTAGCCAGATTGATTAAATCTGATGTTGGGCTTTCTTTCCTCACCCTGGCTTTGGGTAGGAGAAAATAAAGCAACTTACCAAGTGAATTCACTGCTATAGTACATTGGCATTGTCAGTCATTGGTTTAAAAGAGACTGTAGTTGTCTCTTACTCCTGAGCATAGAAGTGGTGTCTAAATTTATGTTTTCTTCTTTCCTTAGGGCATAAATAAGCTACAGGAACTTGTGAAACATCATATCTACACTTCAGCAGCGGTAAGGCAGGCAGCTCTGACTACAGATAGTACAGGTTCTTTGGGCTGACCTGTCAACCGTGGTGTTTGGCATAAAGATCTGAGCTACTGCTTGGACTTCCCCAGGAGGAGCAGAGATGTGATTCAGGAGCTGATGAGGCAAAATGTTTCCCGGGACAGTGGCTGCCAAAATGGACAGCTTGTGCTCTTCCAGGGTTTGCTGGGAGGGATGGTACTCCTTAGCTGGGTGACCTTTACAGTGAAAATACTGTGCAGCAGAGTTTGCTGCAGGCAAATTCTCTTGCTATCCCTTTATTAAATTATTAATTAGGAGTGCACCTTAATTATGAACTCTCCAGCCCAGTTTCCTTAAAACACAAAAGTTAGAGCCAAGCAAAGAATTGGTCCAGACTCCCTGATCCTTTTCCTCTCTCCCTGGGCTTCACCAGTGGCTGAAGTTAGAGATTGTGAACTGGTGCAAGTGAGCCTGGGACTTGGTGCCAGTGCTTGCATCAACACTGCTGTGTACTACAGCAGCAGGGTAAATAAAATCAATACAGTGCATCAACCAGATATTATCCCTTATACAATAAGCAAGAGAAATGTTTAAAGTTAGACTAAAACCTGTGGAGGAAGTGAATACTCAAGCATTATGGTACAACATCATGTTTTTAATTAAGAAATATCAGTATTATTCCCTTCCTTTGCTGAGAAGCAAATATCAGTCCTTGTGATCTTCCTAATTTCAACAGAGAAAATGAGCAGCACTTTGACAAAACCTAGTTTTGCTTGCAGTTGAAGAATAATGACACAAGCTACTTTTTAATAACATTGGACACAAAAGTACCAATTGTCTTAATGCTCAGGACTTCTCAAATTATTAAATTGCTCAGTACAGTACCTGCAGTTTACATTTTTTCTGCTTTCAGAAATAAGCTTATCAAGCCAAATATGTTCTCTGTTATGCTTCTGGCTGAGCTTTCATTGTTTATTGGATATGTTCTGGAAAATTCCCCTATTAGTCTGCCCCAACTAGCAGCTGTATTGGTAAGAGCAATTCTTGGTGAGACTTGGTTTCAGCTGCACTGGACTGTTACTTACACAAGGGATGAAAACCAAAGCTGCTGCTGGTACCTCTGTGTTTGTGCTATTGCAAACAATTCCCTCTGACCCACTGTTTGTGTTTAAGTTATTTCATGACATGTCAATGCTAAAGTCCAGTCTCTTTTAGAACTTTTAAGTTGCTGGTATCATGGAAGGATTCTGTGAGCTGTACTGAAATGACCCTGCTTTTTTCACAGTACATTTGTATTTCAATGTGTGTTTTTACTTCAGGTGAGTGTAGAGAAGCTGATAATGATGCCACACATTGTTACTATGGCTAACCAGATACTTACCATCAACATCAGTGCAGATGTAAGTATGAATCAAAACCCTTTTGGGCAAACTCTCCTGTGCTATGGGAAAGTCTGGATGTGGTTCTGAACAATGTGGTTTCAGCCCATCTCTGCTTCCTCCTCTGCTTATAAAACCAAACTTAAGTGAGGTCATTGGATTAGTTTGCTTCTTACCCAACCTGTGACTCCACTAAGAGGCTTGACCATTTGTGTGGTTGCACTTGATGATGTGTGCCATCTGTTTCCTGCATTGGCTCCATACTGTCTAATGGGCTAAAATGCAGAGAAGTAATTTGTGTTTCTGCATCAGGGAAGAATTCTGATGGATGAATCTGGGATCCCCTTAAACATGCGAGACATCGTGGCGTCAAATGGTATTATTCATACCTTGGATGGCATCTTCATCCCTCCTTCAATAACTCCCATTCTGCCTCACAGATGCAATGAAGAGCAATATAAAATTGTGACAGTAAGTCAGCTTCTCCCATTCTCATGCTGGCAGTTGCTGTAAACCCCACGCTCACCCAGAGGGACAAAAGCAGGCTGTGTGAACTGCATTTGGGAAATGTGTTCTCTCTGAGAGCTCCCTGGATGTGAACTTACACAGTATCAACACCAACAGTGTTTCTCCTGTCAGCACTTGGCACTGCTTTGCTGGCAATCAGCATATGTTCCTTGTAGGTGGATGCTCTTTTCCTTGCACCTGCCCTGCCTTTGATTCAGAGGTATAGTTGCCTTTTCATAAGGCCTTTATGTGATCTTCTTCACCCCATAATTGCTAACTCAGCTGACATTGCTTTGTTCTCATTGCTGTCAGCACTGGTGTGCTGCAGTCTGGACAGGAAGCAGTCATGCAGTAGCAGGAGCTACAAATGCTGTGCAATTTGTACATCTGGAGAGTTTTGTGTGCCTTACTTTAGATGCTTGCTCCTCGGTTTGATCATTGATAGATTACTGAAAGAAGAAGAGGAGGCTCTGAATAGGCAAGAGATGCCCAATTTGGAGAGTCACAGTGAATCCCAAGTGGCCAGAGGATCCACAAAACCTGCTGATTTAGTGAGGCCTGCTGGATGGATGCCCAGAGTGTTTTCCAGCATATCTATGTGTCTAGTGGCTGGTAGACTCACAGGGTGGAGACAGACCCCATCTTGCAATCAGGTTCAAAGGAGTCATTTTATTTAAGTGATAAACTTATGCCATTTTAGAGTGTAGAAACTCCCTCCTGGGAATGTTTCTAATATATCATAGAATCATAGATATATATGATGTGATGTTTTGGGTATATATTGGGAGCAGAAGCTTTGTAGTGTTCTTGGCATGGGGAATAGGTTCCTTTGAAAAGATTATGTTTTCCCTTGTTTTCTTAACAGGGCTCTTGTGTGGATTGTGAGGCCCTTAACAGCAGCGTTTGCCCACCTGGCAGCAGAGAAATGGTAAATATTTGTGGTTACTTCTGCAGTTTCTTCTTTGCATGATGACATACAGACACACTGATGGACAGTTTCTAACACTAGCCACTTTCAAAAAATAGAGAGCAAGAAAGGCAACAAGTATAGAGGCAACCAGTTAGAGGATAAGCACTCCCCAGAGACCAATGCTCTGTGAGCCCAGACCGTCATCCACTAACTGCTCTGTACTGTTTCTTACTCTGATGTCTGTTTGCTGAATCTGTGGAGAGAGTTGTCAGACAGTCTGGGCTAAGAGCAGGTGTAGGCTTGCAGCTTCTAGTGCTCCTGCTGTGCCTCAGGCAGAGGTTTCCTGCTTACGCACTGAGTCTGCGAGCTCCTTCAGACTGCTACAGCCAAGCATGGTCCCAGTACTACCACTGCCTGTATGGCAGCCAGAGAATCACAAGCTTTCTGCACTGTGGAGGATGAGAAACAATTTGTTCTTAGCCTGTTCTCCCTGTTGATTGGGAGATTAGCAGAACTAGCTGAAGGTGGGGTAAGGAGGAAGAGACAAAGTGCTGGTGTTTGGGTTATCCCATGCTGAATTTAGTGGAGCAGCAAGTTCCAGGAAATCACCATGTGAAAGCCAGACCCAAGATGCTGCTTGTGGAAGCCAGAGAGATGTTCACCACTGTTAACTGTTGGGTGTCTTCTGAGAGATCTGATTTTCAGGAGAACTTGCGTGGTCTCAGCAGGAATGTCTGAAGTAGAGCTCTACAGAATTACGAGTCTCTGATTTTCTTCTCTGATTAAGGCAGGTGAAGCCAGAATCTGCCTGTGTCCCAGGCCCAATTCTGCCTGTGTCTAACCCTATGACAGGTCATTGAGCATTGTTCCAAAATTATTTGCAGTCCTTTCCCCTCTCCCTCACCCTGTCCATGTTCCCTCCCTCTGTCATTCTCTCTCCTCCTCTCTGCCCCACTCTCCCTCCCTCCTGCCTTTCCCCACTCCCTCTCTTCCCCCCCGCCCCTTGCTTACTGCCCCTCTGCCCTTTCCTCCACTCTCTCCCTCCCTTACCCTCTCCCCCTACTGTCACTCTCTCCCTTATCATGGACACTATTACTAGAACAAAAGGGCAGCACCTTGGCTCAGACTTGGGGCCTGCTGGGAGCAAGAGGAAACCACCATGTCCCTTCTCTCATGATAGGCATGCCGTAACAGTATCTTGTTCACCTTGACTCCTCTATGAACTTCCTCAACTCAGAGATGGATGTAGTTGCTCTCTGCAGCAAAAAGAGCAAAGGGGAAGGTGACAGTGCTGATGACTTGTTTTGTTTCTACAGGAACCAACCCTCTTTCCAAAAGAATGTGTCTACATCCACGATCCACGAGGCCTTAATGTCCTGAAGAGGGGGTGCGCCAAGTACTGCAATCAAACCGTGACAGTGAGTGTGATGGGCACATCCCTTTTGAAAGGAGCTCAGCTTTGCTCTCCCTAATTCATCAGGAAGAGTTCTGGCGCCTTGAAGTGAGAGATGGCTGGATGGGAGGAAAAGGAAAGATGTCCCATGCAAAGGGCTGTCCCCAGGACGTGGCTACCTGTTTTTCTTTGGCAAACAGAGAGAACGCAGGGTACCAAGATGCTACAAATGTTTGACAGCAGCTCAATTAAACATGCTTGCAATAAATAAATAAAACAAAGTATGCCAGTTGCAAGCAGCCAAGCTGGAGGAAGTTGGAGATGGGGTGCAGTGTTAGCTGTGGCACATTTTCTCTGAGAGTGCCCTGGTTTCAGCACTTCTTCTAAAGGAAAGTGCTCTTAAGATGTGAAATGATTGCATCCTGTTTATGAAACATGGCCAGATGGTTTGGAGAGGTCACTGTCAGTGAATGTGTGGGTCTGCAGCTCCTGAGCTCTCACAGTGAAAGCTGTATGGAATGATTTGTGGGTATCTCATTAAATACTGCTGCTTGTTTGTCTTGTGATTGCTCTTCTGTTGGTCAGTGGTGACAAGGCCTGCGATCCAGGACTGCTCCATGCTCCAAAGGAGCACAGTCCTCAGCAAGGATATAATAGGATTCAGTAAGAAATAAAAACTCATAGAAAACGTGGACCCTATTCACTGAAATCAGAGATAAAGTAGAAAATAGGGTTTTATTCTGAGAAGCTGGGAGCAGAAAGAGGGCTATTGTTGAAAAGTTATTTAAGTAGAGGAGCTCCTAGAAACACAGATGCCAAATGAGACAGTCCATTTCAGTCCCTGACAGGGAGAAGGACCAGAATTTCAGAACTGTGAGGACAAGATGACTCCAGGCAATTCTTGTTAATCACATAATACTTCACTGATTTTGCTTTTGTTTCAGAAACCTGGATGCTGCAAAGGATTCTTTGGTCCAGACTGTATTCCGTGCCCAGGGGGATTTTCCAGTCCGTGTTATGGCCGGGGAAATGTAAGAATGAAATACCCTGCTGTGTTGTGACGAGCGGCAGAGACAGGCTGGTTGGAGAGTGTAGATGTGCAATTCAGAGTTTGTGCTCCAGGGATGAGCCTTCAATGGTGGCAGCAGAAGATCCAGGGAGAATGGCATGTACTTGTCAGTGGGTTTTCTGTTTTGAGCTCCTGTGAATCATCTTGTCTGGCTATGTGGAGTTTTGCATTACTACCACCACACTTTGAAGTCCTGTTTTTTACTGTCAAAGTGCCTTTGCTAGATATCAACACCTTGGCTTTGCCCAGGTTCCTCAAGGCTCAATCACTTTGGTTTTCTTTTTCTTTTCCTTCCAGTGCAGCGATGGCATACAGGGGAATGGCAACTGTCACTGTTTTGAAGGTTTCAAAGGAATAGCCTGCCACATCTGTTCAGACCCAAATAAGCATGGCGAGAACTGCGACCAAGGTTGGTAACTCTGATGAAGACACATGGGGAACAAGTAGGTCAAGGATATAGTGTGGGTTCAGGTGTCCTGGATTCCCTTCTGGCACGGTCAGCATCATAAAGATGTGATGGAAATGTCATCATGGGTGTCCCTTCAGACAACAGTGGAGAAAACATGGCAGGTATAACAGTGGTGATGGTGGTCTTGGAAACATGAGCGAAATTTAGGTGTGGGACTTCGACTTAGGTCTCTTCTGCTTGAAAAGAAAAGATGGTTGACAAGGACCTTAAGCTTGATAGCTTAAATTTCAACCTGTCCTTACAACCCATAAAAACCACAGACCCTGTGAAGGAAAGTTGGTAATCTACAAATCCTCTGTGGTGGATTCTGCACGTTTTGTAGTGACTGGTCTTTTTCCACATCCATGACAGATTGTGGCTGTGTCCATGGCATCTGTGACAACAGGCCTGGCAGTGGCGGTGTGTGTCAGTCCTGGTCCTGTAAGGAAGGCTATGTTGGGAAATTCTGTGACAAGACATCCAAGAACTGTGGCCCGAGTGGGCTGTCCCAGTACTGCCACCAGAACGCTGTCTGCAGCCTCAATGACACAGCAAGGTCAGTCTTTTTGGCACACACATTCAGGGCACATTGTCACTGTACAGGCACACAGCAGCTGTGAGGCTGCCAGCCCTGGGATTGTGTGTATATGTGTATATACTTCTTGCACAGGATTGTTTGAGTAATGCAACCAAACTGATAGAAGTTAAAGTCAGGTTCTTGCTTCCTTGAGAAGCTCGAATTGCCTTTTGGTCTCTGATGGCTTTCAGCAGGAGCTGCTCCATCTGTGTCCCTTTTGTGCTTATCCATTTAAGGTGCATCTGCATGGATGGATATGAAGGGGATGGGTTTTCCTGCCAGCCCATCGACCTGTGTAGTCAGCCAGAACGAGGAGGCTGTTCACAGAATGTAAGTGGGGTCAGACCATCGAAGCATGGAGAAGCAGCTCCTATCAATAGAGCAGGGATCCAGGACCCTTGGGACTGGTACAGATTTTTGTGTGCTAACTTCCTCTGGCTGTAAGATGGGATGAAATAGCAGGTACATTGACACAGTTGTGATAAGGATGTCAATCGTTTAGTGCCAAACTGTGACACCCCAGGGGGAGTTTGATTGGTCTGCACAGATATTTTGGCAGCCACAGAGTTTAACTGCATAGAGAAGTTGCTTTTGTATTGATTTTCCCCTCGAGCTTTTCTAATGTCTCTTAGCTTCTCTGTTGCATGTTGAGACTGTAGCTTACTCGTGCACTCCAACTCACATCATTATCCTTAGTAAAAAACTTTGGTGCTTTACGATGGAAATGACTACCAAATGGCCTGACCTCATCATAGTTTAGACCCCTCAGTGAAAGGAACATGTTGGGCCATGTAGAAAGAAATAGGATAGCACTGAGTACAAAGTAGGTCTTTCATGAGAGAGATCTGCCCTCCATCATTGATTCCATCGTGATGTCCAGGCAGGATATTGTGCTTCTCCTCTTCAGGCAGTATTTCTTCTTTAATACAAGAGCTTTAAAGGATGGTAAGGAATGCCCTGCGACCTCTGAGCCACCCTAGACACAAGTTCCTGCCTGTCTGAAAACACAGAATGCTTCCAGAACCACTTGGTTGTGAAGCTGTCTAGGACTTTTCTGGTGAAGATGCTTCCAGCCCTCAGTGCTGGCATCAGAGTTGGTCATTCAGAAACTCTCCTCAGTCTGACCAAGGAGCTTTGTTGCTGTATTTCCATTCACACTCCCTCTCTTCTGCTGAGTGTAAATCCTGTTCTCTCCTTTCTCCTGGAGGCCCTGTGCACCAGTACAGGCCCTGGCACTGCCACCTGCCAGTGCAACACAGGCTGGACCGGGGACGGGAAGGCCTGTGTGGCTATAGACAACTGCGTGCTGGAGAGCAGAGGCAACTGTCACGTCAACGCTGACTGCGTTTACATCGGCCCTGGGCAGGTATGGTCAGTGGTGGGCTCAGCATTTCCAAAGCTGCTCTGAGGTGGCCAGGATGGCCAGGAATGGGGCTGGTCTGCAGCAAAGCCTGCTAGTTTGCTGACAGATACACTGGCTGCAGCTAAAACCACACAGCATGCTTGCATGGGGTGAGATGCACTGATCTGTTTAATGCTGCTGATCTACTCCCAGACTTTATGCAGCAAAGGGAAGAGACTCTAATCTATAATATGGATCAGTATAAGGCATCAGTTACTATGACAGCCTTTCCCCCATCCTGTTCCCAGATCACAGCATTGTCTCTGGGCAATGCTGAAATATACAGAGAAGCATATGCAGCTGTTCAGATAGTCCGTGGAGGGAGCTGGACTGGCAGTTGGGCATGCTGAGATAGGAGGAAGGCATGCAGGAAAGGTGGCTTTTTCAGGGTGCTGCTTATTAAAGTGCTTCTCTCCACTGAGCCAGGGGAACTTTGGACAATGTGTTGAGAAAAGATGCCAAACTATTAGCAGGTTCTCATGAGGTGAGATGTATGAGTGCTTCCCTAGCTATCTTAAAAGCAGGAAACTTTTAAATGAACCCGTATTCTGACATTCACTAACTGTGTGTCATTCCCTGAAAAGCTGGAAATAAAGATGGAAAACATCCTGTTCAAGTGACCATCCCACAGCTAAACAGTGCAAAGGGTCAGCACACTTCAGTAATCAGGCACCGTGTGTACTGTGCTTGAGGATGATGTTCTGCTAAGGAAATACCTCCACATTTCCAGGTCACAGAATCACAGAATATCTCCCCATTTCCAAGTCTTGAGGGACTGGGAAGAAAATTTGGAAAAAGAAATCAATAGGGTTTGCTGCTTAGGCCTTTCTTGGGTAGCAAATGAGGGTGCTCTGATAGGTCTATAAAACTGCACTGTCTTTCTTGCAGAGCACGTGTGTGTGCAAGAGGGGTTATGCTGGTGATGGCCACAACTGCGATGCAATCAACCCATGCTTGATGGACAACGGTGGCTGCCATGACCTGGTGAGTAGCTAAAGAGCTGACCCAAGGCTGGTATGGCAGTGGAGGTTCTTCTGCTCACTGACAGAGTTTTTTCAGACATGGCATAGAGAGAGTTGCAAGGACTGATGTCCATCATCTTATTGGCATGGCACTGAGGTGTTATAAATGCTTGGTCTGTGATTTACATAGGCAGATTCTCTGATTTTTGTGAGTTCACACAACCAAAGCCTTCATCAAGGCTTTGCTGCCTGAGGTATAAATTCAGGGTAGCAATAAAGACAACAGGAGGAAGATGCTTCTGTGTACTCCTCTAGCCCAGGCCATGGAAGGCCAGAATTTGATTTCTTGATAGGTGTAACCCTGCTTACCCTGCGTTTGCTCTCTTATTTCTTTTTAACTTGTATTTGCAGGCTACATGTGTACATATTGGAGGAGGAGAGAGATCCTGCACTTGTCCTCAAGGCTACATGGGGGATGGCATGACATGCTATGGGGACATTGAAAAAGTGAGTGAAAAACAAATGTCTGAGGTTTTCTTGATGTTGGGGAGAAATGGCTCTGCTCTTACTTGCCTTTTCGGTCACCCAAGTTGAGTCTGCCTGCCAGCACCAGCCTGACAGTGCAGCACATGTCCCCAAGGACATGGGGACAGAACTAGTGTGTTAGTGAAACCATTGGCAATGCTTTCTAAACTGCTTCCCCTCTGTCTGTCCTGAGCAATGTCATCTGTTTGGGGGTTTTTTGTTGTTTGGAAAGTTTTTCAGGTCAGAGCTTCTAGGCCCATTTTCTGGCCTTATAAATATCAAAGACCATTGTGGATTTGTCCCTGTCCCTAGCAAACATGAGCGACTGCAGATGAGTTGAAAAGAGTTTGTACATTTGGGCATATATTTATTTTAATGTCTGGAGTGTGGGTTTAGGAGTGCCCAGATTTGACATTGCAAAGGGCTCCTTTCCCCCACCCTGGGTCTCTCAGCCTTGCAGCCCCAATGCTCAGCAGGGGTAACTCTTCTCTTGTTTCTCTTTGGAAGGAGCTGGCCAGCAATCCCCACTTTGCAGGCTTCTATGACTGGATTAAGGTAAGAACAGCCATGGGATGACCACATGGGTAAGTTTGGTAGGAGCAAATCTCTTGTGAACACTGCTAGAGAAAGAGCAACTCCAGTTATCTGTTTTCATTAGAGAAGAACAAGACAACAGCAAAGGAGAAATCATTACAGGGCAGATGTGCAGAAAAGCTGTGGAGTTTGTGATAGAATGAGGTTCATGGGTGTGTTTTGGGGACCTTGTTTCTAGCACCAGAGAGTGCTGGGGCTGTGTGACACTTATTTGTCATGGTTGTATCACCTGTAACTCCTGGCCATCATAAAATAGCACAGAAGGGAAAGAAAAAGAGGCAGCATTATAATAGCTGTTTTTCAGAAAAGCATGTTTGTCTTTTTCTTGTTACTGCTTTCCTGTCTCTAGTGGGGCAATAAGAGGCACTCTGCAGCATCTGTGGAAGCAGGCTATGATGTACAACATGTAATTGAGCTTTAGCTCACCTGTCCTGCTGCATACATTGCTTTTGCCAGGAGTAATCATGGTTGTGTCCTCCCCCCCAAACTGATGGTGAGGCTTCAGAAAGGATTTATGGATAGGATTTAATGTGTTTGAAACTTAACTGAAGTACAAAAGTAGGGCTTAAAGCAGCAGATTTTCTTCTGGCAAACAGGTGTCAACTGTTTTGGCTAAACCATCTGTGGCAGTCATTGACTGCCAGCAGCATTGACCTGCTGTGTGGCTGGAGGGTGTGCATGGGATGACTGTAATTAATGTAATTAATACATTCTGTGGTAGACTGGCATGTCTTATTTCTTCATTTTTGTGCTTTCGACAACAGAAATCTCTCTTCAGCATCCCAGCAGGAACCAATGTCACTGTGCTGGTGCCATCAGAGACAGCTATCAAAAACTTGAGGGAGACAGAGAAAGACTTCTGGTTGACCCCCTACGTGCTGCCATTTTTAGTTAGGTATGAAGAGACTCCTGCCTTTGCTTTCTACTGCCACTCAACTGTAACAAAGGCATGAGCTAGATTCCTGCCTCTACAAGACCAATAGAAAGTTATCTGGAGATAAATATAAAAGCAAGATTAAATATCTAACAGGCAAAGAATTTACCAGGCATTTAAAATATAACAGACCACAGGCTATGGAAAGTGGGTTTATTCTTCATTTATTTGCTGAGAGAGGTTTTCCCCATCATGTAGATGCAGATGGCATCAGGACAAGTAATTCCCTCCATCGTTGTCTCCATATGCTGAACTACTGCATGTGAGAGATCTGAATGTTGGGTGGCATGGTCTTGTCTCCCTGTAATTACAAACAGTGCCCTAATATTCCCTTTACCTGCCTTTTTTCCCTTCAGAGCCCACTTTCTTGAAGGCATCTTCACTGGTGAACACCTCAAAAAGTACAATGGGCTAGAGATACCCACCCTCAACCCGCAGACCAGATGGCAGATAAATTCCAGCAGCAGTGTAAGGCTTCTTCTTTACATAATGCACATGTACCAGGATCAAACTGAGAGCTTTTATATCCAGTGCAGACCCTGGGTGGGACACCTGTGCCCTCACGCTCAGACACCTTTTAAAAACTGTACCCAGATCAATCCTGTGCAACCTTGAACAAGATACATATTTGTTTTGAACTTACTTGGCAATTTATAATCCTTTTGCTTCTCCCTCTGATACATTTGCAGGTATTAAGCATCCAGAATGTGAGTGTAGTCATCAGTGACATCCCTGCCAGCAACGGCATCATTCACGTCCTCAGTAAGGTACGTTGGTACATGTGATGCTGTGAAGTGCTGCAGTTGCAGCAGCAGGCTTGTGTGGGGGCATCTGTGATGGGGCCATGGAGTTACATGTCTGGATGGTTAGGAAGGAATATAATGGCAAAAATATATTCAGATATCACGAGGTCCTGACAGATGTTTCCTGTGCAGCAGTGTTTAATGCTTAAAATATTTGTGTCCAGGAAAAGCGTGAGGGAAGTTCCTCTTCTCTTGCCTGACAGAAGAGTTAAGGCTATTGCAGAATTGTGCAAAATGAGTCTGTTACTAATTGCCTTTCTTGTGAGCAAGGCAGGAGTCTAGTGTGATTTTCCCCAGAGCCCTTTGCACAACCTTACTATGGACTCACTTTTTCTGCAGGTTTTGTTGCCACCCCCAGGAGATATCCCACCAGCTCCTCCTGGTCTACAGGAGCAGCTGGAGACAGTGGCCTCGTTCAGCACATTCAAAGACTTGCTACAGGTAAGCAGTTCACTTGAACACTGTTGTGGTTGTCAGAACTGTCTTTTGAGCAAATGCACAACTTACTCCCCACTGGTGGTCCTAAATTTGTACTGCCTGGTGAGAAAAGAGAGACCACTTGTTTCCTACCATTCCGGAGTGTTCTTCTAGGAAAGCTCTTTGGAGTAGCCAAACGATTCTATGCCTGCAGTTAGATCTCTCTGTCATTGGCACGTTACTACAGTGGAAGATGACCTATCTGCTGTGGGTGCTGTCATGCTCGTGCAGGGCAGAGAAACCTAGAGGAAGGATGTTTCATAATCAAGAAGCTGTACTTCCATCAGTCCGGGATGAGGAGCAAGCAATTAGATGTGTGTGACTGAGCAGAAGTTGTATATCCCATTTTTGAGCATTTCCTCTGGAGCTCTTGCCTTTGTAATAGATTTCATGTGTGGTTTTGTTTTTAGTGAGTACAAATACAATTGCCAATGATACTGTTTTGACATTTTTAGCAATACCAGCTCATTGGGAAAATTGAATCTTCTGAAAAATACACAGTTTTTGTTCCTGGAAACAATTCCATTGAGGAGTACTGCCATGGTGCCAATGTGACACAGTTGGTAAGCTCACTGCTTGCTTACAGTTTGAATATGTATTGTGGCAAGTGCAGGGATACATGCACTACCAGATCTTAAACTTGCTCTCAGCGGACTTAGGCATGGAGAGGATAAACATATCTGATACTGAATCTAGGAGAAATGGGGCAGAGAGAAATGAGAGGGTTTCCTGAGGTGTTGCAGTAGGATCTGAAAAGTATATTTGGATTCCAAGTGCAAATTTCTGAGTAGATTTGAATGTGGATAGTTGCCACAACATGCTCCCCTTTCTTGCTGGCTGTGTCATATCTATGGAAATTTTGAACCTTTTGAAAGGTTCCCAAAAATATTTACAACCTCATCCACTAGGAGTCATCAGGTGTGATCAGTCATCTGTGATTGAAAGGGCATTACTAAGCATTGTGGGCTTAATTAGCTGTTACAGATTGAACTCTTCTCATGCCATACCTGTGACTGTGTTGTAGTCTAGGAAGTCAAAAAGAGTCCTAACATTTGTTTTTTTGTGGATTTAGGACAATGAGACAGTGCAGTACCACGTCATACTGGGAGAGAAGCTCTCACCCCTGGACTTGAGAAGTGGAATCCATAAGAACAGCATGTTAGGGCTCTCCTATTGGCTAATGTTTTATCAAAACAGCACCCAGGTAAGGAGGGAAGACTGTTCTGCCACTGGAGGATCTGGCTAGATCAATCACTTTCTAAGGCTGGTGGCTGAATGTACTCATGTCTGTTTTGGACATCCTTACAGCTTGCCTACTGTAGCTGTCTGACAGCTGTCAGGCAATCCATGCAAAAGGAGTTGAAGATTATCACCTCAGCTGTTTCCTTCTCCTTTGCAGAAGTTTGTCAATAATATTCCTTTGGATGGAAAATTTCTTGAGACAAAGAATGGCATGTTGATTGGGGTTTCAGAGGTCCTCCAGATACAGAAGAATCGTTGCACTGCCAATACCACCACCATACAAAAGGTAATGATGACTGCCAACAAGTGAACCACCATTTCACAGGGTTTCTCCACCTGCTAAACCACACATCAATAGCAGAAGACCTACCTTGTCTCTTCCATATGGATGTAACAGTAGCTTGTGATCTGACCCCCAGATGAGCCTCATGTGAAATGGGACATCAGGGAGACTTGGTACCTCAGACTCCATAACTCCAATGCAGCAGCTCTGCAGCTGTGCATAGCTCCTGCACCAGTCATGTTCACGTTGGGGCTCTCTCACAGTGCCAACCATGGGGCAGGCTGGTGCAGGGAGTGCAGGATGCTGAGCTGTTCCAGGAGAGTCCAGCCCAGTCTTTGCATGGCATCACCAGAAGCTCCCCTAGGAAATGCTATGGTCTGTCTGGAAGTCATGGCCAAGTCCAGGCCACATGTATCCTGTGGTTCTTGGCCATCTGAAGATAGCAGGGCCAGAGTGGGCAGGGCAGAGTGTTTGAAACCTTGCATGAAGGAACTCCAGGCCTGCAGAATGCCCTGTCCTAGTTCAGGGAGTCAGAAGAGGTGTTACATGGGATCTCTTCTAGTTTGTTTTCTGGCACAGCCTCTGGCGTGCAGAAATAAGGCCTTATGTGAAGTCTGATAGCAGCCAGGACCTGAGGGCCATGCATCATAATTATTATTCTGCTGGTGTTTTGAGCCACAGAGATAAATCCATCTTTGTCTTTGCCCCAGCTAGCAGCCTGTGCAGCACCATTTGTAACTCAAGATTAGTGTCTCGGGGGGGCACGGGCAGAGGACACACATGTGACTTGTCCTGTTCTCTGTGCCCTAGTCAAGATGCGGCAAGTGTGAGAAGGGGATCAAGTGCCCTCCTGGATCAGTTCTTGTGGTGAGTCTCTTGATTCATGCAACATCTCACAGACTGCAGATAGTGCTTTGATGTCCTTCTATTGCTCTGCAGATGTCACCTTGATGCCTGAAAAAATGGGTTCTTGACTCTTCTGTGGCTCATTCATTAGCAGGGATTGCAAGTGAAAGCAGACATCAAGGGAGGTTTATGCAGGAAAAGCAAAAACATGACCATGAGGAAGAGCTGGCACCATGCTTTGCCTGAATTTCAGGAGCCCTTTAGAGCATGCAGTGTGAGGAGTTTCCCCCCTTAGGGAGGAAAAAGAGACTTCTTTTTTGATCTTTTGACGTTATCTTCAAGGAAAGACAATTTCAGGGTGCCAATAGCAATTTCCCAGGCCAGACCATTGATTTATGCACGCAGATGGGCTGGTTGTGCCTGCTATTTGTTTGTGAGTGAGTGACAAATGTTTCTAGAGAGGAAAACAACTAAACATTTCATCTCATGAATTGCTCAGCAGACACATCTGGTTTCTTAGGCTTAGTTACTCTATGTCGAAATTTTTTCCATTGCTTCTTCTCAGTAGTCATGTATCATGGATTTGGCAGGTAACTAAGTACACTAGGTGTAGTGACCTCCCATCTGGAGATGCCTCATTGGTCTCAGCTCTGGAAAGTCCAAATTTGTAGGGCCTTTCCTGTAGCATAAAAAACATTATGTCTCTGTTAGATAAAACCACCACCATGCACACCAGAATGTACAATCTGTCTAAATAGTGGAATATATTCTGTCTGTTTCTATGTTAATTGTATCTGTAGGAATCACCAGGCAGCAAGAACCTCGCTCGCTGCGAGCTACGCTCTGGGGATGCAGGAATACTTGGCTGCCATTTCACCTGTGCAAAAGTTTCTCTGGTAAGAAAAACAGTTGCCTCAGATTCATTTTGAGAAAAGCAAGATGGGTATTAGAAGTAGAGCCATGAAAATCCAGCCTGTGCTGATGCCCTGGCTGCATCTGTGCCATCGTGTACCTGTGGCTGGGCTCATCTGGGAGTCACACTCCATCCTGGAGACAGAGGGCCTGCAGAAATGTCTTTACAGTGATGGATCGTGCCTTCTGCTTTGGTGGTGTTGCTTTGGGTTTTGTCCTGCAGAGGAAGAGAAGGACTTGAATGTTTGCAGTCTGGTTTCCTAAGGAAATGAGGCATGCACGATGGCATTTTGCTTGTGCACGTGCCTTCCTGAATCACTGATGGCTGATTGGAGCCAAACCAAAGTGGGGAGCAGAAGGTCTCACAACTATTATGCCCCCCAACAGTTTTATGAAAATATGTAGCTGGGAGAAAACATTTGAAGAGGAAATAATTAAAGAAAGACTTGTGTGAATTTGACCCCTTACAGGTTTTGTAAGCATGTCCCTGGAAAGTTTAGTGGGAATGGGAGATTGAGGAGAAGGGAGAGAGGCAGTTGGACATAGAGTACTCATACGCAGAGCTTCAGTCTGCACTTGCACCTCACTAGGCACTTTTGCATCCCTGTGCTAGGTCACAGAGTCACAGGGTTGGAAAAGACCTTTAAGATCATCAAGTGCAACCATTCCCATCCTAAGATAAACCAGATCCCTGAGCACCTCATCTACCCTTTTTTAAACACACCCAGAGAAGGTGACTCAGCCCCTCTGGGCAGCCTGTTCCAGACCCTGACAACTCTTTCAGTGAAAGATTTTTTTCTAATATGTAATCTGGACCTTTCCTGGAACAGCTTCTTGTCATTTCCCCTTGTCCTATCTCCTGGATGATGTTTTTCTTCATCTGTACTGTCCAACTTGGTCCCATCATGGTTGCAAATCACCCTCTGGCAGGGTCTCCTTCTGCCCAACAGATCTTCCCATGAGTGGGACACAGGCAGGGGATAGGCTGGATGAGCAGAGGACCGAACATTTACTGTGTTACCAAATGGCTGTAAAGCTCTTCACAGCCACTTGAAAGGAGGCTCTGGGCCACAGAGCACCCTCTTTTGGGGGCTCACGCCACCCTAGCTGTGCACATCTGGTCCTTCAGTGCATTGTCAGAAGCGGTGGCTGTCGCATCATTAGAGGAATAGAGCTGTACCTTGTCTGTGCTGCACAAGATAGCTCACCCCAACCTCTTCTTGTTGGTTCCCCAGAGGTCTGTCTGCTGCCCTGGCTATTATGGACACATGTGTGAGATGTGCCCGGGGAAGCCAGGCCAGTGGTGCTCCGGGAATGGGGAATGCCAGGACGGCATCGAGGGCAGCGGAGAGTGCCGGTGCCTGGAGGGCTTCCACGGCACTGCCTGTGAAATGTGTGAAGTGGGCCGGTACGGAGCTGACTGCAAATCAGGTGACTACTGCAGCTTGGGTCCATGCCTACTGTCCTGCTGGCAAGGGGAGAAAAGTGGCCACATCTCAGCTTAGCTGGAGGGGTGGTGGGAGGGAAGAAATGTCCCAAGACCCCTGAAGCAGGCAAGCAACGGAGAGAGGGGGCAGGAATGAGTGCTTGTGGTAACCTAGAGTGGCCCAGTCTTTCATCCTCAAGCCAAGGATGACCGTGTGATGCTGCTCATCCTGCTGCCACTCAGACTGCAGACAGTAGAGGCAGGTAATCTGTTCCTGGGCTTTTTGGCCTGGTAGCAAGGGAACAAGAACTGTGACATTTTCTTTCTGGCAGCTTCATGCTTTGGGTTAGGAGCAGAGCAGCCAGTGAAATGGCAGAGAGACTCGGCTTGTGAGACCTGGTTGGTCTGACACTGATGAGTGTTTACACTTTCCCTGCAGAATGCACCTGCGACAATGGCATATGTAATGATGGCCTGCAAGGGGATGGGAGCTGCGAGTGTTTCCCAGGATGGAGGGGCCCTACCTGCCAAGAAAGTACGTGAGCATGAAGGAATCCATGGTGCTATATTGCCT
The DNA here is from genome assembly GCF_964237585.1 of Gallinula chloropus. Classification (NCBI taxonomy): domain Eukaryota; kingdom Metazoa; phylum Chordata; class Aves; order Gruiformes; family Rallidae; genus Gallinula; species Gallinula chloropus. The sequence continues at coordinate 21,075,594 of NC_140097.1, forward strand.
CTTTGGCAGAGAAATCTGTTAGTTGAGCAAGATGACCACAGTTGCATGTGCTTTGCATCTCCTGAAAAGCCTGTCGGACTGTGCTTGCTCATTACTGCACACAAGCTGAATTTGTGGTGTGACTTTCCCAACAGCACATGAGCCCCCTGGAGTTAGTTGGGTGAAATTCACATAGGTAAAAGCATCTTGCCTGTTTCTGTCCCTGCTGAGATTTGAGGCACCTCAAGAAGAGCCCATTGCCCTGGGAGAGAGATGGAAGCTCAAGGCCTGATTGGGTTGACCAGGACTCCTGTTACTAGCCTAAGGTGGTGGCAGGGCTTGGTTTGAAGCCTCCAAAGAGCCCTAGTGTGTCTGCTGAGTTGTTTTATTCTGGTCCCAGGTTGATTTAGGTGAGCTGAGGCCATGGCCTGCAGTTCTCAATGAATCTCTTACTGTGTGTCAAGGTAGTATGTCAAAGACGGTTGTTCCTGGGATTTGGGACTATGGTTATCATTGGGATGGACAAGAACCTGAGCTCCTAAATACTTTGGGATTTCACAGGTTAGCACACAAAGGTTGATTTGTGAGGTCAGATGTTTTGAGGGCATTTAGAAGAAGAACCTGAGTGAAGCTGTCCTAGCTAGCATGAACATAAAGCATGAAACAAGGTCATCTTTTTGCTTCAAATGGGCCAAAGGCAAATGATCCTGTGTGTCTGGATTAGCAAGGTTTTGGTCCTTGCTTCATTCCTAGCAAAGTGGAGGCCATACTGATAGGATCAACTCAGCCTGTTAGGCAGACAGAAAACATTGAATTCACTCCACTGCAAAGTGCCCAAACATGAATCCAATGTGGTTTTCCTGCTGCCATCCTATGAGAGCTAACATAACTGCTGGGGTGTCCCATCATCAGTCAGGGCACCACAGGTGTGTCAGTGAGCTGTCCTTGACTCTAGATGGAAGAAACGGCCCCAGCAAGTGCTAAATCCAAAATTTTAAGTCGTTTGGGTTTTTTTTTTTTTGCAGGAATCAAGATTGACTTATGTAATAACACGTGTCACCAAATGGCCAAGTAAGTACAGACAAGGGGCTGGGTCACTCTGAGAAAGCCATGTGTGTTTATATGTGTTTGCATAGAGGTGATTTTGTGTTTTGGGCTTTGCAGTGGGCTGGGAGAAGGTGCCTGCTCATTATAGGTGCACAAATGTCAGTTCCATCTTGGGAACTCTCTTCGGTGCTAAACTGCATCCACTTTCCACGAGGACTTTGTCTGTCTGAGCATAAATTCTTTTCAGTTTCCTTCTGCATGTGTGGATGGGAGAAAGTAGAGGCTCCAAGGTACTTCAGGTCTGGAGAAAGTCAAACACTCATTTACACTCCTTCTCCACCTTGCCAGCCTCTACCAGGGAATTAAACAGGCTGACAGGCTCTTGCTGCCTTCTCCATCCATTCTCTGGTCTCTTATTTTGCAGTACCAGGACCCAGCCACCTCCGTTGCCCTGTGCAGGAGCACATGGGTGTGGGAGATGTGCACTGGGCAAGGTGGGAAGCCTGTGCCTGCATGCCAGCTCCCTGGCAGGCATGGCTGAACTATTTGCTGCCATAAAGAAATCCAGAGCACCTTCAGGCGTGTTCTTCCTGTGGTCATTGTGGTCTCTCACTTGCTGGACTTGTATAGTGTTTCTAACAGACCAGATGGCATCATCAGTGATTGTTTGTCTCTTTCTTGCTTCAGCTGCCTCAACAGTTCTGCAGATTCCCCACCAACATGCTCTTGCTCTGCTGGATACACAGGGAATGGGACCCATTGCACAGGTATGTCCAGCAAGTATGGGCAAGACTCAAGGCTTGCAGACATCATTTCAGGCTACACAAAGACAAGGGGTTTGTTTGTGAAATAAATGGCATGATGTTGCCAGGGAAAGATCATTCAAGTGCTTTTCCTCTAAGCCATCCACAGTGAGCTCTTGGATGCATCATGGGATGCTCTTGATTTCACAGGCTAGAGCCTATGAAAGAGGGATAAAAAGTAATTTGGGGGTTACTTAAGCTCAGCATGACTTCAAAGGGCCCTGTGCCTTTAAAGGACATACAGTTTCATCAAGAAATGAAAGGATTTTAGTAAGATTATGTGATTTCTGTTAAGATAGATGACCATTCTGGCACAGTTGATCTTTCCTAGATGCTCTGAACTGATTCTGCTACTCTTGTATGTGGTCACAGAAATAGATCCATGCGTTATTGATCACGGCGGCTGCTCCGTACACGCTGTGTGTACCAAAGTGTCCCCAGGAGAGAGGACCTGTGTTTGTAAGGAAGGCTATGCTGGAGATGGGACACTTTGTATGGGTGAGTGCTGAGCATGTGCTTTGGTGATGGTGGTGAAGTGTTATCTTTGCAAAGGGAATTCCAGGCTATTTCATGTGGAAGTGCTGAATAACTCAATTGTTCTTTCACTGTTCGTGTAGTGATTATTTCACAGCCCATAATCGCTGGCTGATCTTGGTTCAGCTGTTTCAGCTTTTTGTCAAGGTGTATGCCCACATACCCTGTACATGTGTACATTGCATGCCTGCAGATATGTGCTCAGCATTCTCCCAGGTCATGGTTAGCAAAGGGGGTGTTGCTGTCCCAGTGCAGTGCCACGCACAACTCAGTAGAGAGCCCACTCTGCCTTTGGCACCTGTCTCACTGGATGGTGTCAGACCAGGGGGTTGGTCTCAAACTGAGAGAGCCCTGAGAGGTTTCCTACCCTGCTGCATGTTGTGGGGAGGTCCAGAGCCAGAGGGTGAGGGCATTCTCCCACAGTGGTGCACTGAGATGAAGGTGTAGCTGTGGAAATCCAGTCCTCTAATATCCTTTAAAGCACACCCAGGCAGATGTGGGATTTTCAGTGGGCAGATTTATCACAACTCCGAGACCGTTGTGTGCCAAGAACAGAACTTGCAGTCGCACCCTATCCCTTTGCTATCGCAAGGAATTTTTCCACCAGAATGTTTCCTGAGCTGAGAATGTCCTCCCTGTTGCTTTCACAAGGCTTCTTTGGGTCACCAATTCCCTGCTGCCTTGAACAGCCCTGAGCAGTAACATGGCCTTGTTGTTTTGCTGCAGAAATCAATCTCTGTCTGGAAAGCAATGGAGGCTGCCACATCAATGCAGAGTGTGTTAAAACAGGCCCAAGGAAGGTGAGTATGTAAGATGGATGTGAAGGCAACGTTACTGTGGAGGTTGTCACAGCTGTGTGATTCTCCTCAAGACAGTCCTTTCCACAGCAGCACACTGCCTTAAGCCTTCCACATGGAAAAGCTGCCTGGAAAGGGCATGAAAGGCTTGCTGTTTCCTTAGAAGCAGATGCCTTCTGTTGGCCAGAGGTTGGAGGCAATCTCCAGTCCTACCTGTTGTGGCACAGACATGGTTTTCATGAATGCAGCAATGGGTGCTGCGCCACACACTTTCCATCCAGTTCAGCCATTGCCTGCTGTTCTTTGCTGGGTTCAGATTTCAGACTAAGCATCTCTTTTCCCTCCAGGTTGCCTGCAACTGTCTTCCTGGTTACAGTGGGGATGGTGTGAGCCAGTGTAACCCCATCAACTTGTGTGAACAGGTATGTCTGCATTTTGCTATTACCAGGGTGAAGGCCACAGCCTCGAAGTGTCCCTTTCTTGGGGGGCACTTGGACAGTTGACAGCAAGAACAGGGTTAACCTGCTTCTTCAGAGCTGACTATCTTGCCTTTTCGTATACCTAAGGGATTTCCTGGTGTGTTCCGTTTCCATTGACTCTTGATATGATGATAGAGGCCAGCTGGCACCCTCTCTTGTGAGAGAAGCAGAGTGGGAACAGTGGTGTAGGGTTGGAGGCACTTGGGCTTGCTTCTCTGCATTTGTTTTGTGTGGAATATGCTCAGAAAAGCTTGAAAGTAATCTGTGCTCACAGCATCACTGCCAGGTCAAAATCTCCTTCTGAATCAGTGTGATTTTGTTGGAACTCACAGTGGCAATGTAAGGCACCACAGTCTTGTTTTGTGGGAGGCTTTGGTGCTGATGAGCCCTTGAGGATTGGGGTGAGGTTTACTAGGCACTAGACAGGGGGGAAGGAATGGTTTCCTTTCCACTGGGCTGGATGTAGTTAGTAGCTCTGTTAGAATTGCTGGTGGTGCCCCTCCATGCAAGCCTCTCTTTTCTTGCTAGAACAATGGGGGCTGTAGCCCCTTTGGGCTCTGCAAGTACACGGGCCCTGGCACTCGGGACTGCTCCTGCTCTCGGTACAGCGTTGGAGACGGCTTCACCTGCCGCGGCAAAGTCTATCAGGTGAGAACCAGCTCTTCTGTGCTTGGGGCCCCTGCCCTGCAGCAAATTGTCCCTCCCCTCCAAGTGTAAGCTGTAGGTGAGCAGACCTGTAGTGTCATGTTAGCACGTGTGTGGTGTAGGACTGAGGTGTAAATCACAGGTGTGTTCTGGGTGCCAACTGGGGAGGACCATTGCAGTAAAGCGACCTTGCTCCAAAGGCAGCTGCAGTATGAACACCCTGCTGCTCTGTCAGCCCCACTGGCTGTACTCCCAGGATGCTCATTTCTTAATGTCACAAGCAAAAGGAAGTAATTTTTATTTTTTTTTCCCCCAAGGGAACCCATTTCACCCAGTCTGTGGGATCAGGGCAGGTGTTCCCTGTGGTCATGCCAGGACTTGGGATCCAGGCTGGAAGGCAGCAATCTGGCTCTGGCTCTATTGCCAATTCAATACTGAAAAGTAGTGTGGTAAGGAGAGGTAGCTTGCTCTGCCAAGGTTGTGTCTGCCCCTCTGGTCAGCATCACAGAACTAGTATCAGCAGTACAATGAGGTTAAAGCAGATGTTCTGTGATGCACTCAAGGTGTCCCATGAGCACAGGGGCAGTTAAACCTCTGAGATAGCTGCTGAAGAGGCAAACAGCTTTGATCTCTCTACCCTCTCCATCCTGCAGCATATGTGATGTGAATGGTCCAGGCAGAGGTGACTGCCTGCTTTGTAACCTCCTCGTCATCTGAGCCCACAGTGCTGGTGAGGGAGGGAGTAAGAGATCAATATGGTGTGTCAAGAGAATCACTGTCTTACTGGGGTGGGAGAGTGACCTGGGGTGGAAGGAGCAGGTCCCTGTGCTGGCTGTTGAGGAGCAAAGGAAGGGACTCTACTAACACCAGCTGTTTCTCTTTGTTTAAGGAGCTTGGGAGGACTGAAGATGCATCCGTGTTCTTCACGATGATACATGTTGGTGACAAACAGCTCTGTCCTTGTCTCTGTGTAGTAAATTCCACTTAGGGTTTTCTGCAGAGGGTCTTGCTAACTGGAGCCATGTTTTCTGTTTCTCTTCCTATAAATGCTCTTCTACCACAGGCAGAAAACATCAAGGAGCTCAGTGGGGCAGGGCCCTTCACTGTCTTCGTCCCACGGGCAGATTTCATAGGAAACACCACAACGGTGAGTATGCAAGGTGGTTGGCAAGTCCCAGGCATGGCAGTGTATCCTCTGAGGATGCTCTGCCCAGGGAACTGAAGTGAAGGGGCTGTGCTGCAGTGGGTTCAAGGCATCTCCCTGTCTCCATGAGTGTAAGAACAGAGTTTTGGATGCCAGCTCACTACAGAAACAATCTGGGCAGGGGTGAGCATGGCTCCTGTTGTAAGGAGACCCTTACTGGAGCCCCTGCCTCACTGTCCTCAGAGGAACCATGCCAAATTAGTGATGCATGGTGACTTTCAATGCCTGTGGCTGTTAGGGGCTGCACACAGCAAGGCCTCACAGCATCTGTGATAAAGACCTCTTATTCTTGCTCTGTGCCCCAGGCCCTGCCATTGGTCCCTTCCCTCTAGTTCCCTTTAGGTGGGATGTCTGGAGCAAGGGGAGACCTGAGGAAAGAGGGATCCTTATTCGTGACCCTGTGAACCACTCAGATTCTTGACCAACAGCTTTCTGGTGCCTTTGTATTGGGAGATCCTAATACCCTCACTCCCAAGTCCCATTGTGCAGTTCCACATCAGTAGTCCCAACCTTTTCTACCCAGTAAAGGAACGATTCTTAACCAGTAGGTATCCCAGGTGCCACTTCCTTAAGGCCACTGTGGTTGTTTGTACTCCACCAAGAGATCTGAAAGCTGTTTTTGTCAAGCTGATCAAAATTTCCCAAAGGTCTCAAATGGGTTTGTAATTTGCTGCATTTTGGGGGGGTATGGCTTTTCTGCAGGGATGGGGCAGATGGGTCTTGGGCAAAAGAGGTGTTCCTCATTGGGTCTGCCCACCCCCATTATGGCAAAGTTTGCCCAGTGTGATCTCATTCTCATTTTCTCTCTGCAGTTTGAAGAGTGGAGGAGCAGAGGTCTCCTCCGACACCTGCTTCACTACCACATGGTGGGTTGCCAGAAGCTGCTGTCCAGTGACCTGGAAGCCCAGGAGTCCCTGACATCTTTATCTGGCCACAAGATAAAAATCACAGTGAGAGAGGTAGTTCTCTGCAATGGTTTCCTCCCTGTCCCACTTAGCAGGATGTCACATTTGCTGTTATTTGAAGGCCACTGGTGTTGTGACAAGTGACTTGCCCAGGGCCTGTGGGTGGCTGTGAGTGGGAATACCTCATTGCATCCCTTCTCTCTCAGAATAGCATCTATCTCAATGAGGAAGCCAAAGTGGTCATGAGTGACATCATTGGTGTGAATGGAGTCATTCATTTCATCAACAAGATCCTCATTCCAAGTGACCTGGTGAATCATAACATGTCTTCAAAGATCTCACAGGTGAGCCTGAAGCAGGGACTATGCCCTGATAACTGTCAGGGCTCAGATCTTTTTCCCAGGTGCTCTGGTCTTGCTGCCCCAAAAGCTCTTCCACCCACACCCTCAGCTCAAGGCCATGTGGCATGTTCTTCCTCACAGTTCCTATCTATGTAGGGAATGTCTGAGGGTGTGGATTTGGCCTGTGAAGGTCACAGCATTTGTGGCATGGCAATATTTGGGACAGCAGGAGCTGGGACTCATCACTAGGGAGGCAGGGGCATTACATCCCATGCCAACCATCATGCTCCTGTTCCAGGTCAGAGCAGATGGCAGTGGTCCTCAAACAGGTCCCAGAAGCTTAGAGATCCTGCAGCTTACAGTAAACACCAGAGTGCTGAATTCATCCCAGCTCCTGCCACAGCAGCACCTACCCAAGACAAAGCAGAAAAGTGGTGGCTGCTGAGTGCCAGCACTCACCAGGCCACATCCATCAGCATGATGATGGCAGAGATAAACCTGCCATGTTTGGCCACTGCAGTTGTTAGCTGTCTGGCTTCTGCCTCACATTGCCACTCAGGGTCCTGGAGGGGAACGTTTTGGTGACAACAGTTTGCTTCCTTCCCTCTGCAGCAAAATATCACGGAGGTGGCAGAGGCCTTTGGGTACACCATCTATAGCAAGCTGCTGCAGGTGAGCAAGCTGACTCCTGCTGCTCTGGGGTACATGTGGGGCACCTGTGTGTGTTGAGTTTCCACCTGTGGCTTTTTCTTTGTGTCCCTTCTTCTCTCGGGCAGGAGGCGGAGCTGCTGCCGCTGGTCGGTGACCCCCTGCATAGACCATTCACCATGCTGTGGCCCACAGATGCTGCATTTAACGCCCTCTCGGAGAACAGGCAGGAGTGGCTGTACAGCAGGGAGCACCGGGACGTGCTGGCCTCCTACCTCAAAGCACACATGATCAGGAGCACAAAGGTAAATGTGACAGGGTGACAACAGGTTCATACCTCCTGAGCCCACCACCACCTGCCTATGGTTGCACCAGACTGACCATGCCAGGTATTTTGCTGCTGTAGAAGATGTAGCACATTAGTTGTCTTGAGAAGACCCAAAGCTGCTTGAGCATTTGAGGCAGCCACTGCTTCACCATGAACCTGTGGTGCAGAGTGACCTGTTGCCAGCTTCTTGGGGTGGCCACATCACTGCCAGAGAATCAGAAACTGTCTCTTGTCTATGGGGGTGATGTGTGAGGGACACCCCAAAGAGCAGAACTGGGGTCTGCTTACACACACCAGTCCCTCACGGTTCAGGAATCTGGGACAAACCCAGTATAGTTATGCTGCTCCACCCACACCAAGCTTCACGTTGTGCCACATCACACCCTCTCTCAGTGTGGCTGCTGAACCCTGTCCTCACCAGGCAGCACCCCAGTAGAAGCATGAACTGCTAGTTTTGCCTGTCTCTCCCTTCACATTCTTCTTCTTCCCTCTTAGATTGTTGCTGGTAACATGCCCCAAGTCAAATCCATACGGACCATGCACGGCTCCACTGTCTCATTCAGCTGCAGCAAAACACATGTGGTAAGTGATGGCAATGTTTGGCTCTGCTTTCCACTGAGCAAGTTTCCTTGGGCAGAGCCGTGAGCATCACTGGCAGGCAGTGCACTGGGATGTGGGATGAGATACCCTTTTCCATGGCTACAGCTGAGCCTGTGGCTCAAAGCTTTGTGGCCAGCTGAGAGAAGGTGTGGAGGTGTGTGATACATGCACTTAGCAATGACCAGGTTGGAAAGCCAACCACACAGTGCCATGAGCTTTACAGAGCACATTGCATTGATGGAGCCATTTCTTAGGAGAGGTGGCCATGAGAAGTGGCAATCAGGAAGGGTGGTCAAGGATGGGAGGGGTGATGGAGAAGTCATGAGAGCCAAAAAGGACAACCTTTGTGTGGTGCAGCTGGGATGTAGGATGTGCCAAGATCACAGGTTACTTTCTTCCTCTGGTAGGGGGAGCTTCTGGTGGGGAACGATGATGCCATCATTATCGAGAGGCACATGGAATTCAATGGGGGCATTGCTTATGGCATCGACAGGCTGTTGGAGCCACCTGATCTGGGATCTCGGTGTGATGAGTTCGCCTTCGTTGAGCTGCAGGTGAGCACTTGCCATGAGGCCAGTGAAGATGTATGCCATCTGTTGAGCCCCATGCCTTGGAGGAGGGATGGTGGGCCGGCTTGCTGCTTGTCCTGGCAAAGCTCCAAGCAGCCAGGAGAGGCAGAAGCACATACTGAGTTGCTGTGGGGTCTCTTTCTGCCCTCCACAGGGATCTACGGAGAGCTGCGGACTCTGTGGCTTTGAGCCACCCTGCCCTCCTGGCTCCGTTCAGCAGGTAAAGCTCGCAGCTTTGTCATTAAGGAGGCCTGTTGCAGGGCTGCTGACAATACTCACACACCCCTCATGCTGTAGCAGCAAAATGAAGGCACACCTATACACAGCAAGCCCCTGGGCTCGGCTGCATTGTCTGTGCCTTGCCCCAAGTCCCCTGGCCACCTAAGGCAGGGGCTGGGCTGAGCACGAGTGGGTCATGGGCTCCAATGGGCTTTGGTCAATCCTGATACAGGAGACGGAGGCTGCACCAGGGACTTCTTTGGGGGTTTTATAGCCAAAGAACCCAGAAATAGGATAGTGAGCAGTCTTGGGGAGCAGTGGTTGTACCCCACTCTGACTGCACCATGGCCTGCCGGGCTTCTAGCACATCCCTGAGGTTCATCTGTGGCTCCTCTGTCACCACCCCCATTGCATGTTAGGAATCCTCTGTTACCGAATCAGTGGCAGAAGAAAACTTGAGGTGAGATGTCAGTGACCAATGTGGCAAACTCTGTGTTTTGCCTGTTTCCTCGCAGGGGGAAACCAGGCGCTGCTACTATTACGGAAGCCAGCTGTTGAGAAACACTTTCCTCTTTCACCGCAACTCCCTGTTGCGGCCGTCCTGGCCGCCCGCCCCGTGGGACTCCCTCAGAAGACAATTCTCTTCCAGGGGGCCTCTCAAACGAGGCTGCAGGAGGAGCTGTGTGTCTGCCCAGTGGGTCCCACAGTGCTGCTTGAACCACTACGGCCGTGACTGTCAGGGTAAGGAACCGTGCAACCCTCCCCACCCCCCTGGCCCTTTCTCTCTTGGAGAGGTGGCATGTCTGGTGTCCATGTGTGTCCTTCCCCAAGGAAGGATGAGCAAATCCCCAGTCCACAGTCCCAGCCCATAGAAGGTGCAGGGAACAATCCCCTGGGAGTGTGCAGGGATGGTGTAACAGGTATGATGGTCAACCGACCTGGGGGTGTTGGTTGACTGCCGACTGAACATGAGCCAGCAGTGTGCTCAGGTGGCCAGGAAAGCCAATGGCATCCTGGCTTGTGTCAGACACAGTGTGGCCAGTAGGGCTGGGGAGGGGATTGTGCCCCTGTACTGGGCACTGGTGAGGCTGCACCTCAAGTGCTGGGTCCAGTTCTGGGCTCCTCACCATAAGAAGGACATTGAGGTCCTGGAGCGAGTGCAGAGAAGGGCAACCAGGCTGGGGAAGGGGCTGGAGGGCAAATCCTCTGAGAAGCAGCTGAGGGAGCTGGGGGTGTTCAGCCTGGAGAAGAGGAGGCTGAGGGGAGACCTTCTCCCCACCTCCCCTGCCCTGCCAGGAGGGTGCAGAGAGGTGGGCGATGGTCTCTTCAGGCAGGGGACAGGAGATGGGACAAGGGGCAATGGGCTCAAGCTGCCCCAGGGCAGGGTCAGAGCAGATGGGAGGGAAAAGTTCTTCCCTGGCAGAGTTGTGGGGCTGTGGCACAGGCTGCCCAGGGAGGGGCTGAGTCACCCTCCCTGGGTGTGTTTAAAAAAGGGTAGATGAGGTGCTCAGGGATATGGTTTAGCTTAGGTTGGTATTGATGGGACTTGATGATCTTAAAGGCCTTTTCCAACCTGGTGATTCTGTGAATTCCCTTTACTTGGTGAAACCTGTGTCCCCATGGAAAGAGAGCCCAGGGCACAGGGCTATGGAAGGCAGCTGTTAGACATGTCATCATCCCTCCAGTGTTGCCAATGCTCAACCATTCCCTGGCATCTACCCTCCATGTTTTGTGCATGGGCAGCTCTCATGTCCTTACCCCTGTGGTGGTCAATATGTGCAGCCAGGACAAGGCAGGGTCTGCTGCCAGGTTGGCATGGGATGGGCCAGCATGCCCAGCACATTGTAGCAGAAGGTCTTCCCAGGCTGGAAGCTCTCCCAGATGTGTCCCTCTTCCTCTGTTCCCAAGGTTTATTGTCATGGGTTGTCCCCAGCACCCAGTCCCCAGTCAGCTGAGCAGGCTCTGTCACCTGAACAGCCCTCAAGTAGCAGCTCCCATCGCGCCTGGTGCGCAGGCTCCGCACTGGGAGGGGTGGGCAGGGCGCAGCAGGTGGCTCCCCTCTGGCCCAGGGCCGCTTTGTCACCCCAGCCTCACTAAGCTGCCCCCTTTGCAGCTTGCCCAGGTGGGCTGGAGGCGCCGTGTGGCAACCGTGGTACCTGTGACGACAAAATCAGTGGCTCGGGGAGGTGCAACTGCAGCCAGGCCTTCCTCGGGACCAGCTGCGAGCTGTGCGCGCCAGGCAGATACGGCCCGGACTGCCGAGGTAAGGGCCTGCCAGCCAGGGGTGGCTGTGGCACAGGGTGCTGGTTGGGGGGTGGGGGAGGGTGTGCTGGGCTCGCAGCATGGGAATCGGTGCTGCCATCCGTGCGCCAGTCCCGGCAGCACTCGGGACCGCTGGCACTAGGGACTCGGCGCCGCGGGCTGTCAGCGGGGCAGCGCCAGCACAGCCTGTCATCTCAGACTACTGCGGCTGTAGCTGCGGGGTGGCACCTGCCAGTGTCCCCACTTGGTGCCAAAGGCCCGGGGACAAAAACTCCTCCTTGAGTGTCACACAGAGACGAGAGCCCCAGCCTGGAAGAAAGAGTTGTGATGTGTTTTGGGCTGGGGGACAGTGATGAACCCTGTACAGAAAGAGCATCTCCTGGGACATGTTCGGCAGAGACCTGTACCCCTGTGAGGCCAAGGGGAGGAGAAGGGAGTTCCCCATTCTCCCCCTCTCCAGGACCGTTTTTAATGGCTGTGCAGTGCAGGGACTCAGGGTGAAAGCCATCTCTAGAAATGCCCAGGGGAGGGGAACAGCAGGGGTTTGCAGGGGCACAGAGACTCTTCTCTGAGAAGGGGGCATGTTGCGGGGGGAGGGGAGGTGCCCAGGCCCAACACCAGCAGGAAGGGATGGATGTGTGCATCCTGCCACGCCTGCTGTCAGGCTCTGCTCACACACACTGCTGTCCCATGGCCTCAGCACGGCCCTTCAGCGCCACCACAGCAGGTGACAAGTGTTTTCACCCGTTCCCCACAGAGTGTAACTGCACAGAGCATGGCGTGTGCAACGGAGGGCTGCATGGTGATGGCTTCTGCTTCTGTGCCGAGGGCTGGACTGGAGACCACTGCGAAATCAGACTAGGTGAGGGATGCCAAACCCCCCCACCTGCTCGCTGTTCTCTGCCATGTGGCCACTTTCCCAGCAGCAACGTTGTTCAAGCAGCTGCTCAGAAGTATCTCCAGAAAAGGAGCTCCTGGTTGCAGGGATCACCTGGAGATCTGGCCTGTGCTGTTGAATTTTACAAGGGCTGGGGTGATGAGGAGGAGGAAAGCAGCACTTGATCATGAACGAGTCCTTGAACTCAGAGCTGCTCTGGGAAGAGCTTGAGGGTGAGGCTGGGAAGGCTGGAGGTTTGGGCGAGGCACCTGCAGAAAATCTGCATGGGGGAAAGAGAGGAGAGCACTGAGCCTGTGGCCTGGGGCAGAGGCTGGTGCTGGCAGCCGTGCCCACGTTGCAGCCCTTAGCCCAGTCTGACCTGTGTGTGTGTGTTCTGGTTTCAGACACAAGGCCCACCTGCTCTCCGCCGTGCCACCCCCAGGCCACCTGCCGCTCCAGCAACCTCTGTGAATGCAACCTCCACTACGAAGGAGATGGGAGAACATGCTCAGGTAGGGGTGAGCAATGAGGGGCTGGGGCGGATGGGTGGTGAGCGACGGGGAAGGCAAGACAGCAGGTGACCATCTCCTGAGCAGCTCCTTGGGGACAGCCATCTCCGTGGGATGTCTGGCAGGACAGACAGACCGCCAGGACACCTAGCAAGGTGTTTTAGTTAACCTAACACTCTTACCCTGCAGTGATTGACATGTGCAGCCAGGACAACGGGGGCTGTGCCAGCCACGCACGCTGCACGCAGGTTGGCGTGAACGTCTCCTGTGCCTGTGCTGCTGGGTACAGAGGGGACGGCCACGCCTGCGAGCCCATCGACAGGTGCGCGGATGGCAGGAACGGGGACTGCAGCGAGCACGCCAACTGCATCAGCACAGGGCCGGTGAGTACAGCCCCTCGCTCTGGGGACACCTGTACGGCTGGGAAAACAGTGTGGGTGGCTGCCATGGGATGCTGGGGGACATCAATGTGACAGTGTCCCCTGTTGTTGTGATGCCCAGGCCTGCCCACCCCTCAGGTACCCACCACTATTGAGCACATCCCACAGGTCCTTACTGCCTGGCAGGGGACGTGCCCTCAGACTGCTGCCAGGTTGTGGTGATGGTCCTCCTGATATGATGCTGAGCCCATTTCTCCCCGTTCCTCTGTCCAAGGGGCATAAGCTGTGTCAGTCATGGCATTCTTGGAATGTTTGGGGGGCTCTGGGGTGGTACTTTGAAGATGGCACCGGCTGTTTTTGCAGAGGAACCAGAGCTGCTCGCTGCAGGCCAGAAGAGGGGAGTGGGAATGTGTTGCAGTGTAGTCACAAGCCACATATATCAAAGCTCAGCTGTCCTTGCAACAGGACGTGACAAGCTTTCAATGTGACATCTTTCACATTGTGGGCAGTTGGACGTGGGGGGCAGGCCCTGTGGCCTTTTGCAGCTGTGGTGCTTCAGCCCTGGCTGGAGGCCAGACACCCACCCAAGTGGCTCTATCACTCCCCTTCTCAGCTGGAGAGGGTAAAAAATACCTAATGAGAGGCTCAGGAGTCAAGATAAGGACAGGGAGAGATCATTCTGCAATCAGTGTCATGGGCAGAACAGACTCAACACAGAGTGAAGGAAAGAAACTCTGATTTATGACACTGCCCTGTACACCCAGTGATACCAGAGTTGGGTGATGAGAAGTGTGACCAGATCTTAAAGCACCTTCCCCCCACCCCTCCCTTCTCAGCAGACTGCACTTTAGTCAGGATTTCGCTTCCTTCTTCCCCCCCATTTGGACACAGGGGGGTAGAGGGGGGCAGGGACTGGGGTTTTTAGTCAGTTTCTTGCAAGTTGTTTTCCTTCTTGGCTGGGGGGGCCATTCCACACCCCCTTCCCCTGCTGCACTGTGGGGTCCCACCCATGGCAGACAGTGCTCCATGAACTTCTCCAACGTGATTCCCAGAGGCGCTGTGACCATGGCTGATGGGCTCGGCCTTGGTCAGTGGCAGGTCGTGCCTTGAGCCAGCTGGTGTTTGCTCTGTGGGGCCTGGGGGAAGCTTCTGGCTGCTTCTTGCAGAAACCACCCCTGCAGCCCCTCCTCCTCCACCAGAACCCAGACATGCAAAACTACAACAGCAGCTCTGTCACAGTCCTGGGGTGACCTGTGGAGGGGTTCTGAAGGCTCCTCCCATCTCCAGCCCAACCCCCAGCTGTCCCCTGCCCTCATACAAACGCTGTCCTTCCTTGGCGCTGCAGAACGAGCGGCGCTGCGAGTGCAAGCGGGGGTATGTTGGTGACGGGATCCAGTGCCTGGAAGAGGCCGTGCCCCCCACGGACCGGTGCCTGGACTACAACGGGCGGTGCCATCGGGAGGCCATCTGCACTGACCTGCACTTTCACGGTGAGTGTGCTCAACCCTGCTGTGCCAGGGATGACATTCCATGGCCAGGGCACACTCCCTCGTCCTTTACCTTCTGGTTGAGGCACCTCTCTGGACAGCAGGAGGGAGGGATGGCCCGGGGGGGTCAGGAACTCACCTCTGTGACTTGCTCTGATTTGTCACATTCCCATTTTCCCACACGTGTCCAGGGAGGACGAGCCATCCTGGTCCACTCCTGTGCGACGTGTGAGATGGGTGCTGGTGGGATTACACTGCCAGTGAGCGCCAGCTCCCTCATGAAAGGGAGAAGCTCAGAGAAAGCCATGCTTCACTCCACCTTGCCCTCACTTGAGTGTTGTCCACCTCCATCCACTCCCATGAGGCACTGAGCACCTTCCATTGGTGGTGCTGTCTGTGCTTACCCAAGGACCTGTAGGACTACTCAGGATCCTGCTTGCTCTCCATACTGTGCTGACACTCCTTGGCCTCGGTGTTTTGCAGATAAGACTATGGGTGTATTTCATCTGCAGTCACCCCGAAGGAAGTACGACTTCACTTACAAGCAGGCTCAGGAAGCCTGTGCCGCAGAAGGGGCTTCCCTGGCCACATTCCAGCAGCTCTCAGCAGCACAGCAGGTCAGAACAGGGGTGCAGGGGTCAGGCAGGGCTGGCTCTATCACCTCATGGGGTGCACAACACTGCTTCCTGGGGCTGTGGCAGACAGTGGTGCATGGAGGGGGTTTTGCTCTAGCAACACCCACGACACCAGGAGGGCTGGTGGGTCTTGCCAGTCGCACAGGGACGAGACCCCTGATAGCACCCAACCCTTTAGGTGTTGGGGGGATGTTGGCCAAGGGACTGTGCACCAGGACAGAAAGTCTGAGCCAGAGGTATTATTTTTAATCTAATCATTCATTTTCCTCTACTAGATGGGATTCCATCTGTGCTTGGTGGGTTGGCTGGATAACGGCACAGCTGGATACCCCACAGCCTACCCCAACCCCAGCTGTGGGGCTAACCGAGTGGGCATTGTGGACTACGGCTCCCGGAGCAACCTGAGTGAGACCTGGGATGCCTTCTGCTACCGGGAGAAGGGTGAGTAGTGAGTGTGAGCCCTGGGAACAGCCCCGTCCTGTCAGGCACAAGGTGTGCCAGGGCGGCAGGCAGAGCGTGAGACACGGCCAGGCGGGCACATCCCCCTCTTCCCATGCCTGTGTCGGCAAAGAACTCCCAGAAATCAAGGGAGAGGTGGTCAGGTGGCCACCAGGGGTGAGTCGTGTCACATCTGGGCGTTCCTTTGCAGATGTGATTTGCACCTGTCGCGATGGGTTCCTGGGAGATGGGTACTGGTGCAGTGGCAAACTGCCCGACGTGCTCGCAGGCGACGCGCGCTTCTCCACCTTCTATTCCGTAAGTGGTGCTCTCCTGCATCTTGGGTGCATCAGCAGCCAGCAACAAGGTGCAGGGAGGGATGGGCTGTAACAGGGAGAAGCGGTGGCTTGTTCTGTGTGCAGGCTGGAGTGTACAAACAGGGAGGGGTTCAGGTTTGTTTCCTCCAGCGCTGGGGGACTGTCCTGGGCTGGGGAATGTAACAGTTGCTGATGGGGATGATGTCCTTTCCTATCTTTTCCAGATGTTGCTGGATTTTGCCAATGATACAGAAGAAGGGCTGGATTTCTTCATCAATTTATCTGATGACTCCACTCCCAAAACTCTTTTTGTCCCTCTGAATTCTGGCTTCGCAGACAATGAAGTAAGTGAGGAGGGATGAGCAGCCACAGGAGGCTGCACAAAATGAGCTGTCAGAGCCCCAGGGGGGAGCAGGAGCCTGCCAGAACTGGTGTGATGATGATGTGAACTAGAGACTGGGGAAGGAGGAAGAATTCAGGCCTGAGGGCAGCGTTGGGGGTCCCTAGTCCCAACCCTCACTCCAAGGAGAGCTGTTTAGCTCAGGTTGCTCAGAGGGAAGGGCTGTGAGCTCTGCACCCTGTTGCTTTTTCAGACGCTGACAGGGGAGGAGCTGAAGCTCCACGTGTCGTCCAGCAACGTTGTGCTGTTCAGCTTCAACCTCACCACGGGCACCGTCATCCCCTCGCAGTCGGGATATGACCTCTGCGTGTCAGATCTGGGCAACGGCACCGAGCAGGTCAAAACCCCGCCGGTTCTCACCGCCCCTCTTGCGACAGGGAACAAGGCCCTGCCCGCAGGTGACACCCTCTCTGCCCTGTGCTGCAGGCGGCCAAGGGGATCAACGACACGCTGGTTGTGGAGTGGGACATCTTGGCTTTCAACGGCATCATCCACGCGCTCGCGGAGCCGCTGCGCATCCCGCCGCCTGTCGTGCCCCTCGTTCAGGTGAGCGCCCCAGGGCACGGAGGGGAAGGAGGCCGCCCCCAGGCCCGGCCTCGGCCCTGGTGTGCTCCCGCTGACGAGCCCTAACCGGGGCCTTGGCTTCGGCCGCAGGTGAACGGCGCGGCGCAGGCCTCGGGCTCCGCGGCCACAGGGACGCTGTCGGCGCTGTGCTTCGCGCTGGCGCTGGCTGCCGGCGCCGGCGCCGCCTACTACTGTGTGAAGAGGCGGCGGCGGGAGCAGCAGTTCGGGTACTTCCAGGTAGGCGCAGCCGCTCGGGGCCGGGAGCGCGGAGCAGCCCCGAGGGGGTTGGAAGGGGGGGGCGGGGCGCGGAGGCACCGCCCGGCCGGCAGGGACCAGCCGGGGACGGGCCACCCGCGAGGGGGCGGGGCCGCCCCCGCTCAGCCCGCCCCCCCTCTCCGTGCCTCCCCCTCCAGGCGGATCTCCGCGCGGACGAAGAGGAGGAGGAGGCGGCGGCGGTGACGCCGCGGGACCGCCCCGCCAGGCCCCGCCCCCAGCGGCCGCTCGTGGCCATCCCCAACCCGCTCTTCGGAGGCCACGCCCCCGACTACGAGCCGCTGCACGTGAGCGCCGCCCCCGCCCCGCGCCCCCCCCCCTCCGCTCCCCCCCCCCGCCCGCCGGCCCGCGCTGACGCCGCTCTCCCCGCAGGACGCGCCGCTGGCGGACGCCGACCCCGAGACCCGCGCCGGGACCCCGCACTGAGGCGCCCGGACCCCCGCAGCGAGGCCCCGCCGGCCCCCGGCGCACCACGCAGGGCGCCGATAAATAAAGAGCTCCGCGCCGCCGGCACGGCCCCGCGCCCGCCCTCCGCTCAGCGCCGCGCCGCCCCCGGGAGCGGGGGCTGCTCCTTCCCCGCCGCGCCGCCCCCAGCTCCGCACCCGCGGCTCGGTTAACCCCGCCCCTGCTGGTGGGATGTGAGGGGTCCCCCCCCTCCTCTCCCAGCTACAAGCACCCCCAGGCAGTCGCACTCTCCCCCCCCGCCGCGCTCTGCCCCGCTGCCCCCGAGGGCACCCTCAGCCCGGCTGTACCCTCGGCCCGGCTGCACCCTCAGCCCGGCCGCATTCCCCCCACCCCGCCCCCGGCAAGCTGGGACAGACGGCCGCCCCGGTAGCGAGCGGGTCGGCCGGTTACAGCGCGGAGCCTGCGGCCCTGAGCTGAGAGCAGCTGCCAGCGGGCAGGGGAGCAGCCCGGGTGCAGGAGGCCCCAGCCGAGGCGGTGGAAGCTCCGTGCCAGGCTGGCACACACCACAGGGGCACCGGCCCGGCACCCTGCTGGGGAGGAGGGTGCGGAAAGGGGGGGAGGGGGGGGTGTGGCACCGAGGGCTGCTGACGCTTACACCTTCTACTTCCCTGCCTGTCTCTAAAGTGCCCTGGCAGAGGGATCCCCACACCCACCTGGTTCCTGTCCCTCACCTGCCCCACCACTGCCAACACCCAGCCCAGACAGCAATGGGTGGGCAGAAGCGCCCTGTCCCTGCCCCATGCTGATGCCTCGGCCACCCCCCTAAGCAGACAGCCCTTCATTGCCTGCCCCAGCCCCAGAAGCCCACCCTACATGCTTTGTGGTCCTTCACCCCTTTCCCTGCCAGCTCACCCCACACAGGAAGCACACCCAGCCCCTGTTCCCTCGCTCCTGTCATGTCAACACCTCTGTGAACAAGCTGGGAAGGAGGAGGTGGACCAAGGCAACTGCCATCTCCAGAGCCTCATCAACAGCTCTGCCTTCCAAAGGCTCCTGCCTGCCTCTGCACGTTTCTCTCCAGTGAGAGAAGCCACGTTACTCACTTGCACATTCTGGGGCCTTCGCTGCCCACCCGCTGCTTTGCCTCTGCCCCGTTACCCCTTCAGCCCGTCAGCTTCCCCCACACCCAGGCTGGGGCTGGTGCAGTGGTCCAGGGGTGGAACACACTCTCACCATCCCTGCTCATCTAACTTCCCCTTCACCCCCAGCACCGTGCCTGTCCCACAGGGCAAGCTGAAGTCTGGCCAAAACCAGTGCAGCCCCATGGGAAGAACCCACCTCCTGCCCCTCCCACCCCGAAGTTGCTCTATGCCTGGCACTCCAGCCCATCACTTGTTCCCTGCTGTCACCTGTGCACGTCTGCACTCCCCTTTCTGACCCACCACCCCCAGCCACCCTTCCTGCCTGTACGCTCCCTGGACAGCCCCTCAGCCCCTCTCAACACCTGAGACCACCTCTCAGTGACCACCACTGCTGATGACAGCCCTGTGCCTTCCTGGAGGGGCTGGACACATCCCCTCTACAAGTCACCACAGGTTGTACTACATCAATGGCCAAAATGCTGATGTCACTTGCACCAGCCCCCCCATAACACTGCCGTATGGCATTAAGATCGAAGAACTGGCCTGTCACCACCCACTTGTTTTCAGATTTTCTGACCTACTCCCACCCAGCTCTCCAACAGGATTTGCACACCCTGCACATCTAACTACTGGTAACCTACTGGAGGCACCAGCTGGGTGGACCAGTCTAGTGGGGAGCGGGGTGGGGGCTGAGTGCTGCTTGTACCAGGTAACCCCTTTCTGATGCGTTCCCTGATCACTTCACTGCTTGCCCAGTCAGCAACCCTGTCCCTTCCCTGTCCCCCTGCAACACTCCTCATGCTGCAGAGCCCAAGGACATCGGGGCAGCCACAGCCCTGGCAGACCCTGTTGTACCTCCCCAGGAGCCCGCTTGGCGCTCCCTGAGCACCAGAGACTCGCACCTCCATTCCTGAGCCACTTCTCTGGCCACAGTACAGGGAGTAGCAGCTCCCCACCACCCCCACTGCCTCTCCATCCCACCTGCTCCTACCGCAGGCTCCCTGCAGCTCACAAACCTCCTCCCCCCTCTCCATGAGCACCCTCTTCTGGCCATCCTGCGAAGCGCCTCAGGGAAAGAGATGGAGCCAGTGAAAGGGAAGCAGCAGAACAAAACACACCATCGCCACACCGAGGTAAGTGTCAAACGCCCTTTAGTGGTAGACAGAGGTGCTGCTGTCCCAGCAGCCTGGCCCCACGCACCGACTGCTGCCCGGGGTACCTGGCCCTTCAGCGGATGTGCACCATCTCCTCGAGGAAGGGGGTTTTCATGCAGCCGGTGCAGAGCTGATCCATCCAGAGCGGAGCCTCGTGCTGCAGGGGTGTGCGCCGGGGGTAGAAGGTGAAATTCACGTCGTAGTTCAGCAGGCAGCTGATGGAGGCCATGTAGATGTCAGAGAACCGCACCAGCCGCCGGGAGAAGTACGTGGGGTTGTGGAAGGTGCGGAAGATGCTTCCAAACTGGGGGTTGAACAGGTTCTTCGTCAGCGACCTGAGAGGAAAGAGATGGGGCTTTAGATGAAAGGCCAGAGGCCCAGGTCCCTCCTCCAACCCCTCAGCCCTGGGCCACCCCACTCCCAGAAGAGGTGCTGGGACCACACCGAGTACCTTCCCACACAGGCTGCGATGCGCAACAGCCCCCGTGCAGTGAGACTGGGAAAAACACTCACCACACTTTTACTCGTCCCTGCAAGGAGGGAGGGACAAGGGTCCTTGCCCCCTCCTTGTAAGGGGCAAGGACCCACCTCCAGTGCCAGGAGTAGCAGTAGCCCCCCAGCACAGGGTGACACCACCTCCCCTTTCCTCCTTGCCTTCAAACCATCTGGCCTCCCCTGCCACAGGGCTGCACCTCCCCCCAGACACAGGGCACCAGGGAGGGCCACAGGCCAACAGCTGCAGCACCACCATCCCCAAAACAGGTTACAAAACCAACCCAGTGCAGGCCTGGGAGCCCCCAGGAGACCTCATGAGCGAAGGGGGCAATGTTCACCTGATCTCCTGGCGTTCCTTCATCCACTCCAGCAACACTTGCTTCGACTCTGCATCCTGATACATCTGCATAGACAACAGCAGAAAGCACCACATTTTGTCAGCCCATCCTCAGATCCCCACCAGTTTCTCCTGTAACTCACAAATCCATGACTGAGTCCACCACAGCAGGAAAATGAGGTATTTTTGAGAATGCAGGCAAGATGGTACATCCCCCAATTCCCACGCTAAGCCCAACACAGAAGGCAGCACATTAATTACCCTTCCCACTCAGACAGGAGCTGTTTACCTGCATTCTCTCAAGCAGTCCTGTCAGAGCCTGCTGCCAGGTCAGGGAGTGCATGTACTGCTCTGTGTTTATGATCCTGATCTCCGTCTCCAGCTCAGGAACGATGGCTCCGGTCCTCCAGCCGTGACGCAGCATGAGGTCCTAGAGGTCGGGGTGAAAGAAACACCAAGAACTCAAAATCAAGACTGAAAACCAAACACAACCCTGTTTTGTGGAAGAGTGGTCTGTTCCCATTATAGACTCTCAGGGCACAGGGAGCTGTGGCCCACACTGGCCATGCCCACAACACCCATCTCCTGGCCACCAGCTGTGTGAAAGCACAGAGAAGCGTTGGGTTTGCACTGACTGCTCTCAACTCCACAGCCCAGCAGGTGTTCTTTACCCACAGAAAGTACTTCAGGAGCCCTTTCTCCACTGCTTGATTCTGCCTGACAGCTGAGTGGGAATGCCCCAAAGGCCCAGGCAGGCAGGCCTGCTCCCACCTCACCAGAGAGCAGAGAGCTTTCCCCTTACCGCAAGGTCGCTGTACAGATGGTCTCCAAAGTAGAGCACCTTGGAGCCACGCCAGCCTGTCAGCCTCAGGAAATCGAAGAGATTACCCTGCAAGTAAAAAGAGCAGAGGAAGAAAGGTCTCTGAATGTCTCCATCCTCACTGCATGGCACTGGGCAGCTGCCCCAGCAGCGCTGTCAGCACACCTGGACATGCCCCCTTTCTCCATACAGACATGAGCACCCCCATGAGCTGTTGACCTGCTCACTTCCCCCACCATCCAAACCCAGGTTTCTTTCCTTCTCCATCTTACTTCACTTTCTTCCCACGTGACACCCCCCTCCCTGTACACCCCTCAGCTTTCCTTAGGCTACAGAAAGAGAGAAAAACTCTTCCAAGCTCAAGAGGCAATTCAGGAGAAGTTCTGTGCTCTAGAGCACAGCAGGTCAAGGGGACTACATGGACTAAAAAGGTAAGGAGGCAGTTTAAAGGCCAAAAGTGAAAGATGCTTGAATTAGAAAAGCCTGAGCAAAGGACAGAAAGAACCCCAGGTGTTCTGGGGTTAGAAGTCATGGGGCTCAGGTGATAATGGCTTTGCCTCACGGGGCTGCATCAGAGGTGAGGTGAGCACCATCGTGCAAGGCTGTGGAGTCAGGAGCACTTGGAGCTGTTCTCACAGCACTGACCACCATCCCAACCCAAAAGATTAACACCACCCACACATTCACAGTGTGAACCAAGCCAAAAAGTCAGGCTGCTTGGGCACATTCACAACTAAGTCAACCAAACCAAAGCCAGAAGCACCAGCTACAGCACAGCACAGAGCTGCTCTCAAGTCTTTCCAAACATCTGTCTGCACACAGAGGAGACTTCAGGGACCCCCCCTGCCATCTCCACACAAGTTTCCCACATGAGTCACAATGGAAACAAAACCCACTAGGAAAGGAAAAGGTCCCATCAACGCCAGCAGATCAGACTGTGGCAGCACCAGCAATCAGCACAATCCCTCCAGCCAGTCTCTGGTGCCAGGAAAGAGCTCACATGCCTACCCAACACCACAACCCCAGGCAGAAAACCAGGGCCAAATACAAGCCAGCTCCCACAAAAGCCTTCAGCTCTGCACATGGCCACTGGTGACAAGTTGTAGGCACTGCAAAGGATGCCCAGAATCAGGGTATCAGGCCTCCCACTGCTACAGCATCACTGAAGCTGTGCAGACTTCCCTTAACTGCATGGAAACGTGGCAAGGCAGACCTCTGCATTTCTGGGACATGACATTGCTGCTGCTGGCTTGAGGGTTGTTCAGGAAGCCACTGGCAGAGCAGGGAAATCTTGGGAGGAGTGTGGGCCTTTTGCTGTGCTCCAGTCACCTCCAACAGCAGCAGAGCCAACAAGCAGTAAACTTGCACTTGGACCTGCAGTGAGTCCCAGACCTGCTACGTGGCCTTCAGGAGGCAGCTGTCCTCCTCCTCACCCCCTGAGGTGGCAGACCAGAGGAGGGATGGCAGTACACACGTGCCACAACCAGAAACCACCACAGCTGTCAGGAAGGAGGGACCAGAGGGCCATCACTTGAACATCCCAGTCCCCAGTACAAAACACCGTTCCCCAAGGTCCCGTTCATAGAAGCTGCCCACAGCACAACCCCCACAGAGCTGGGCTTCAGACAGCAACCAGTCCACTCAGAGGCCTCCAGCAACATCACCAGTACAGCCATACACCATGGCCAGTGCCACCCACCAGAAAGGAGCACAGTGTGATAGTCCAAGAAACAAAACATGATGGGGACTACAACCAGGATACACGCTGTCACATCCCAAGATCCACAGTTAGGCAACAACCTTGATGTAGTCAGATGAATATCCTGGAGGGGCAGAACTGGAAAGGACCCCAAAATCCCACCCATCCCTCCTCCCTCCCTCATCTGTTCCTTTCCCCAGTGCATCTGAGTGAGCGACCTGTGGCCACAGGAGGTGGGTGGTCAAGAGCAGGGTTTAATTCAGCACTAAACCCCGTGGCTGAGGCACACCTTCTCTTCTGAGCTGCTAACCCACTGGGAGAGAGAGAGACTTTGTAAGAGTTCTGCTTGCATGTTCCCAACTTCCAGCTCTTGGCAGAGGACAGGACGCTTTGACAGACCCACTGGCCAGGCCAGAGGCTTCCCAACAGCACTGCTCAAGGATGTGACCTCCTTTTCTACCACAGGTCAGGTCCCAGCTACTTGACCTCAATCTCTCTAACAGTTTCTTCCCGTGGGATTGGACAGCTCACATAACCAAGAACAAACTGTCCTCAAGTCAGAGGGAACTTGTTCTCAAGGAACAGACCAGCTGCAAGGAGAACACCCCAAGGCAGCAAGTTCTCCAGAGGAACAGCCTGGTTAGATGTGGCTGTCCTGAAAGGGGAGAGAGCTGGAAGCCAGGCTTTGTACCCCATTTGATCACTCTTGTTTCTCTATTCCCTTCTCCTCAAGCCTACCTTTTCCAACCTTACAGAGGATGATTTGGAGGAAGGTGTAGAAGATCTTGGCACATACATCAGATTGCAGAGCTCTGCCTTCTTACCCTGAACCACCACAGTACTGGGAGCCCCTCCAGGACATCAGAAGAGGTATAAATTGTGTGATGTTCAACAAGGCTCAGCACCAAGTCTTGCCCTTGGATCACAACAACCCCAAGCAGTGCTACAGCCTTGGGGAAGGGTAGCCAAAAGGCTGCCTGGTGGAAAAGGACCTGGGGGGTGTTGGCTGACTGCTGGCTGAACATGAGCCAGCAGTGTGCTCAGGTGGCCAGTGGCATCCTGGCTCGTGTCAGGAATAGTGTGGCCAGCAGGACCAGGGCAGTGACAGCCCCCCTGTACTCAGCACTTGGGTGAGTGCCCAAGCAACAGGGAAAAACTCGGCCCAGCAGAGATAACCCAGCACAGGGCCTGCTGGGCCGAAAGGCAAACACCCAACAGCCTTAGTTTACTGGCCTTGCTCTGGTTTCTTCCGTTTTGGAAACTGGGGGGAATCCATCCCTCCAGTTACACTCCCTTCTGCAGGACAACCAGTGTGGAGCTGGGCAGGGAGCTGTTCCAGAGCTGCAGACAAAGATTTCCTACCAGGCAGCTCTCTAGGACCTTGTTTCAGCTCTGCCTCCTGCCACGTTAACAGTACCAGCAGAGCAGCCTCTCCTACACCTGGCATGAAGCATCTCTCACCATTCTCAGAGGTCAGGTTCTCACATGATGACAGGTGACACAGGCAGAGCTTTTGACAGAGAAGACCTTTGCTTACATCCCAGCAGAAGCTGAGAGACTTTTCAGAGACATGCAGATCACAAGGCTACTGCTCCACAGGATGCCAAGAGACATGCTGAAAGCATGCAGGGGAGAGGGCATCTCCTGCTGCCACCAGCCAGCACAGCACACAGAGCCTAGAGGGTATCTTCCCACAAATGCCCTCTCACTATCACAGGCACTCTCTTGAAGGGCATCCATTGTCTACTTTCCAGACACCCACAAGTGACAGAAGAGAACCCATCATTTCCCCCACCTCGACTGAACAGATTTTCCCTTGACTTCCAAAACTGCAACTGTCTTACAGTCCCTGCCATTTCAGACTCTAGCTTCATACCCCTCATGCAACTGTTCACTTTACCTCTTTGTAGATCTTCCCTTTCTCCAGCTGGTTTATTTTGTCCCACTGCAGTGAGCCTTTATCATCCAGTTTCCGAAAAGGTCTGGGAAAAAAAAAGGGGGGAAACATGAACTTCTTTTGATTTTTGGTGATTGTTACCCAGCAACCACAACATTTGAATCTCAAAACCTGTTTACCTATGTGGCAACTCATAATAAAAGCTGTACATGAGAAGTAACCTTCTGTGCCTCCTGCACTATTTATTCAGGGGAAGAGAAAGTTCAAGGCTGAATATGAGCCAGCAGTGTGCCCAGGTGGCCAGGAAGGCCAATGGCATCCTGGCTTGTGTCAGACACAGTGTGGCCAGTAGGTCTGGGGAGGGGATTGTGCCCCTGTACTGGGCACTGGTGAGGCGGCACCTTGAGTGCTGGGTCCAGTTCTGGGCTCCTCACCATCAGAAGGACATTGAGGTCCTGGAGCGAGTGCAGAGAAGGGCAACCAGGCTGGGGAAGGGGCTGGAGGGCAAATCCTCTGAGGAGCAGCTGAGGGAGCTGGGGGTGTTCAGCCTGGAGAAGAGGAGGCTCAGGGGAGACCTTCTCCCCACCTCCACTGCCCTGCCAGG
Source organism: Gallinula chloropus (assembly GCF_964237585.1). Classification (NCBI taxonomy): domain Eukaryota; kingdom Metazoa; phylum Chordata; class Aves; order Gruiformes; family Rallidae; genus Gallinula; species Gallinula chloropus. The sequence continues at coordinate 21,101,387 of NC_140097.1, forward strand.
AGGGTGCAGAGAGGTGGGCGATGGTCTCTTCAGCCAGGGGACAGGAGATGGGACAAGGGGCAATGGGCTCAAGCTGCACCAGGACAGGGTCAGAGCAGATTTTTCCCCGGCAGAGTTGTGGGGCTGTGGCACAGGCTGCCCAGGGAGGGGCTGAGTCACCTTCCCTGGGTGTGTTTAAAAAAGGGTAGATGAGGTGCTCAGGGACATGGTTTAGCTTAGGATGGGAATGGTTGGACTTGCTGATCTTAAAGGTCTTTTCCAATCTGGTGATTCTGTGAAATGTCTTTCCTGAATGCTCCTGCTGACTGGAGCCATCTCCACAGTAATATCCCTCACAACTCCTTGTGCTTCTCAGATAAAGAGAAAATGGGAAAAAAATATAATAAAGGCTCCCTCTGTAATGCTATGGCCAAGGATGCTTTTCCATGAAACACTGTGTGTCCTGTTCCAGTCTGCCTATGCCCCAGCCCAACAGAGATGTGGAATGTCTTAATAGGATGAACCAGTCTCTGGAGTGGATGGAAAGCCATCTCTGTGCTGATCTTGGCAGCTGATCTGAGCTGGCTCCTGTTGCTCCTGAGGGACTGCCTGGTTACCTTCCACTTGGACAGCAGGAGCAAAACAAGGCTGAAGTTACTTGACCCCCCAGGAACATTCATGGTCGATGGGAACTTTGCTCTTTCTTGGGACAGGAGTTCCAACCTGGGAACTCCAGGATCCAAAGCCTTGGTGCCAGCAGAGCACAACCTCACCCAGAAGTACTGCACGATCCTGAGCTGCCACAGGGCAGAAGGAATCCAGGCTCCCACCATGAACTCTGCTGCCTACCTGGGCAAGGGGCTCCCCAACTATGAGTGGGCTCAAGTGCACACCTGCATTTTCCCTTAGAGAAAACACTCTGCAGCTCACTACAGCTCACTCTCAGGAGGTTCCCCTTAATAAAGCCATTTCATAGGCTCACTCCTATTTATGTTAGTGGCCTGGGAACGGGAGAAGAAAATACATAGAGAGGAAAGAATAGACCTCTCCCTCAAGGGCAGTAATTCCTGGCCAGTCTTAAATTGAGGCAACAAAGCAGACACAAGTTTCCAAAGCAAATAATCCAAAGTGCAAAGTGAGGACAGCAGCTTGCCAATCACCCAGTCCCTTGGCAGCTGAAGGACCTAAAGGACCAGAACACCCAGCCACAAAGGCTTCCTGAACTGCCAGTTACCAAACAGCATGTATCCAGTCACTAAAGGGAAAAAACACCCACAAAAAAAGAAAGCCAGCAAACACCCAGACAAAAAAAAAAACCTCCCCCCAAACCCAAACCACAGATATTTGCTGTGGAGAACAGGAAAAGGAAAGGTTTTGGCACACTCTCAAGACCTGGAGCCAAGAAACAGCCAGTCCTCATACACATCATCCCCTTCCTCTTTTCTTTCTAAAGATTTAAGTACATCATTACCCCTGAAAATCTAAGTGCAGCTCAGACCATGACAGAACGGTGAGGCTTAAGACAGCAAGTTTTAGAAGGATGCTTTCTGCCTGGCACTACCCATTCTACCCACTTATTCCCAGACCAGTTGGTTTTCATCTCCTCAGAGAATATTTGAGAAGGCAGTGACAGGCTGGATGCCTGCTGAACCTAGAGTATGCTTAGAAAAATCACTAGGCCTGTGGCAGGTGAAGGAGGTGTTCACTCCAGGGCAGGGAGCCCACAGCCTGAGGCCCACAGCCTGAGTGAGGCCTGCAGCGCGGTGCTCCCCAGGACACGCACTTCCGCCGATCGGTGAAGAAGTTGGGCTTCCCAGCTTGCACTATGACCAGGTCGAACAAGTCCCGCCAGTTCTTGCCAACCATGTGTTTCATTCCTTTGTCCCTAAGGGTAAAGGGACAGAAGAGTTAACAGATCCATCACTCTTTGTTTCACCCAACCGGGCGTCTTTACCACAGCCCGGCCTAACTTGACTTTCACTTCGGTAACAGAAGAAAGAAGAGAGACTTGTGACTTGCCCCAGGCTGTGTCACTGCATGGAGCACTGATGTAACATTTAGCCTCTCACACCCTTTCTCCTGGACCCTGGGAAGCCCAGAGAGGTCTGTGATGCAGCAAAAAGCTGCTAGAGTTAATCCAAATGGCAGCTCTGTAAGACTGTGGCCAGTCACAGCCTTCTCTTCTTCAAAAAGCCAGAGTCAATTATGTAGCGAGCCACAGGGTGTAACACTTCACCACAAGGGGCTCCAGGAAAGCACCCTCAGGCCTGCTGCCACCTCTAGCACACAGCTTTCAGCTAGTCACAGGAGAGACCACAGCGCTCTGGCAGTGCCAGGGTGACCCATCAATGTGTAATGACAGTACTCACACAAAGCTAAAGGGGCTGTTTGTAATGAGGAAGAGTTTCTTCCCGTGGTTCACCAGTCGGTTCAGCACAGCATAGATTTCATCCCCATGCAGAATATACTGCTCTGTAATGGAATGCAACAGAGATCATCAATCAAAACATTCTGGCATAAGTCATGGTTGCATTTCTTTAAGAACAAACCCAAACTGAGCCCCTCTACCAGCTGGGTTGCAAAAGGCTGGAGTTAGATCCACCTCAAGCAGGCAGGCAGTGAACCTTCCTCAAGTGAAGTGAAATGTCCTTCCTCATGAATCCCATCTAGAGGGAAATGAGGGACTGAGAAACTGAAAAGGCTGGCAAAAAAAAAAAAAAAGAGGGTTGATACCAAACTGTCACAAGGGACAGGCACAGCCACTCCAGGCAGTGTTGCTACCAGGAGCTGCCTTTCCCCAGAATGACCAGGAAGCCTTCCCAGGTGGTGCTGCCTTTCCACGTCGATATCATACTAAAGGCTGTCACTGCTCATTTACAGGCCAAGGGAAAACAGAAACCCAAGCAATGAGGGAGCCATTTCCTTCACCAGACCCTGAAGACTACCTGTCTCTCACTGCCACTCCCCCTCGCTGCCTTTAGGCATGACACACTCACGTATGTCACCACGTCCAGTGTCCCCCGACTCCCAGGACTGCACGTAGGGCCAACACACTCATCTGACACAGAATGCCACACAGCAAAATGGGTTTGGCACCAGAGCTGTATTTAACTCACCCAGGTCTTTTTCAATCCACTGGTACATCACTCCTTTCACATGTACATCTCTAATAGCATCCTAAAGAAAAGGGCAAGGAAAAAAGGTTCAGTTTAAGCTCTGGTGTTCCCATTTCCCAGCATGCAAACCTACTGCCACCACTGAGGACCAACACTGTGATCACACATCCCCTCTTGTTGCTGGATGAGCAAAAGCTAGACTCATGCTAAGCAGATGACCTTGTACAGAGAGGCTCACCTACAGGCCAGGAAGAAGAGCACAGTGGCTACCTCAGTTGATGCAGCACAAGGGGAAAAGCCTCAAAACCCACCCATGAAAGCACAACTTCCTTCCTGCTCCTGGAAGCCAGCACATCTTAACACACTGCTGCCATGGCAGTCAGAACCATTTACTGCCCCAAAACTGGTTAGACACCAGCTGGCTTTTCTTCCTCCCTGTGCCTGTGGAAGCTCTGCCAAGGGATGGGAGCGTGGCCGAGGTGAACAGCAGCAGAGCTGCAGAGGGGTGAGCATCCGTGACTCCAAAACACTCCCCACAAAGCCAAGAAGGGTTCCAGCCCCCAGCCCCAGATGGCCAGTGGGCATGGGCAGAGCAGAAGGTGAGGGTTTTTCTCCAAAACAGAGCTGCCCATTTTTCAGGAGGGAGGCAAGTTGAGCCAGTTATTGTCAAGGACATCCAACTGGCCTCTGTTTTCCAGGCCAGAGGCCAAGATACAACACATTTTTGGACACACCCAACTGTGATTCTTCCCATCTCCCTCCAGTGAGACATGAGACACACAAACTCATTTCCAGAGCAGCAGCACATGTTGCAGTGTTTGCACATGCACATGCTTGGTTTTAAGAGAACCTTTTTCAACCTTGACAATTTAGAATGGTAAACAAATGCTGCCTTTCCCCAGGACCCTGTTACACCCTGTTACATCCCTGTTCACTCCTTCAGGAACACACTGGATCACCACTCTCACTGCTGACCCTGCTCCAGTGACACCTGCACAGGACACCACACAGTTGCCTGGTCTCACAGCAGTGTGGTGAAACCTGCTTGTCACCCCAGACATCATTTAATTCAACGTGGTGAGAGAACCAGAATTTACAATTTAGATGCAAGGTGTTACCTCTTCAGACCAGAGTTCCAGGAGTGTCTTTCTCCCGTGGGGATTTGAATGGTAAAAGGGCAGAGGTCACATCTCATTCACCAAGACACTGCCTTATTGGAGAGAAACTAAACACAAAGCAAGGGTGCTAACAGGAAAACAGCTGTATCTTGAGCAGCACTGGCACTAAAAGCTGACAACACTTCACATTTGTGTCAAAATTACCTTTGGGGAGCAGAAAGAGCTGCTAGTGTGGTCCCTCCCTAAAGCCCTGCCCCCAAAAAAGAAATAAATTGGGGAAAAAAAGAAGAGTTACAAGGTTCCTGCAGGTAAATCCTGGTAGCCTGGGAAGGTGTGTCAGACAGGGCTCTCAAACTCCTCCAAAGGAAAGTGGGGTAAACTGTAGTTTTTACTCCCAAGCAGAGAGTCACCAAACTGATGTGCTGGGATTACTCGATTTACAAGTCAGCTTCGACCTCAGGATCTGCCCTTCTGACTCTGCAGTGTCTTCAGTGCTCAACCTGCTCCCAAACACACAGCACTGCAGCCAGGATTGCTGCTGAGAACTACAGGAGAGTGGTATCAGGCCTAGGCATGTCATCACTGACTATGAGCCTGTGTTGTAGTAACAGCTGGGGCTATGCAAGTCCTCTTGGACACCCATTTGTGAGGCACAGAAAGATCTCTGTGCTCATGCTCACAAACCATTGCTCTGCACTGGCACTGCAGTACTGCAACAGGGGAAGTTCTGCAAAGATGCCTGGCTATCCTCACTGCACAGCAGAAAGCAAGAACTCTTCTGGTGGAAGCACAGGACAGTCCCCAACTCTGCAAACACACATGCCTGGGGAGAGCACTCAGGAGTTTCAGGATGAGCACTCAGGAGTTGCAGGCATTGAGCAGTTTGCCCTGTACTGAGTATGTAGGAGGTTGTGGCAACCATCCACCTCCTCTCAAAAGCTCAACTAGGAACATGTCCATTTTAACTCTTGACAACAGACCTCAGGAGTCAGCTGCATCCCCTTTTACAACCCCCCCCAAGAGCAAAACCAACTACAACATCAGAGAAATATTTCAGGTCTTGTGGGAAACTGGCTGGCTTGCTGTTATCAAGCACAAACAGAAGGTCAGAACGTGAGCTGTAATCCTGGGCTGCAGCAAAGGTGGCAGGGTGGCTCCTTATCACAACAGCAGCAGCACAGATGCAGAGCTCCATTTCCTTCACAGGAAGGCTGAACAGCATATGTCTGGGTTGCTGATCAGTGGGTGAGGAGAAGATTTCCAGAAGATACAAATCAAACACCTCTCTCCTTGGAAAAAGGCATGGATAAGTCTTGGCTACTGAGAAGGATGGATGTCTCTCTTAACAGAAGTCCCTTAGGGCACCAATCTCAAGCACTTGCATTTTGCCTACAACATTAACTAAGAAGTCAAACACTACCCCCCTCACAATGCTGATGATCTCATGTCCCATGTCAGCAGCAAAGTTGGAGGGTACAGTTAGCACCTTGGAGTAACTGGCTCTTGAAAGCTACAGTCACCCACTGGAAAACACTCCAAAAGGATCAGACTGCTCTGTAGCTGCAAATGGAAAGGGTGGACTCTCAGAGGTGGTGAGGGCAGGTGTTTCACAACAATTGCTGTATAAAGCAAAGGGTTTGGTCAGACCAAGCCTCTTTGAAAAATAAAATATTAACAAGAAAACATAGACTTGAAAAGTCTACAGAACCAGAAAACATTTACACAAGCTTTGTGACATACTGCCCATGGAAGGGCCTTCAACCTCACCAGCCTAGGCACTCCTGCAAGAAATAATGTCCAGCAACACCAGCTCTGTAGTACAGACAGAAACCCAACATGTTCTGAAAACAGAGCTTTGGTTATTTCCTGGTGATGCTTTAATCAAAAGGGGTGACAACTTTGTCATATTAGGCTGCACCCTGATGGCCCCTTAGGATTGAGAACTGCAGATCTCACCAGTGCTCACAAGCCAAAGTTCTGAGGTGGTGTGAGCTATGGGGCAGCTGACATTTTACTTACAGATATATCCTTGTAAAGATGGACCTGGTCAAACTCAATGCCATGAGTTATGAAGTAGTCAATGACTGAAGAGAGCAGGGTCATTTCAGGAAGAGAAAAAATGTCCATAAATTGCTTAAGTGATGGACCCTGGAAAGCAAAAAATTCAGGAGACACGTTAAACAAAAAATACTTTTGAGAGAAAAAAACCCAAACAGTAAAGCCAACAAAGTCCTATCACCCAGTACTGGTTGGAAGACGTTCCAGGCTAACAGAAAGAAAACCACTAACCTGGAAAGTCCCAGCCAGGCCCCCAGTGGCTCTCTCTTTTCCACCAAAACACTAACCTAACCTATTAACACTTGACAAGAGAGATTTCTCCTTCACAAAAATGACTAAACAAAGCCAGCATCATTAACACCCTGCTGTCAAGGTGGAGGAAGCAGTCTTAGACCCTAAATTCTATTTCAACCCCATGCCCTTCACTTCCCACCCGGCCTCCTGGCATTGTCACCAGTGCCAAGAGATGACACACTGCTACAGAAGTGGCTGTGGCCCTCAGTGAAGGCATCCCATTACTCATCTCAACCAGGCTGTGACACTGGACACAAGGGCACCACAGCTGCTCTAACCACATTCCAGAGAGGTTTGAGAGGCAAGTGCAAGAAGAATCACTCCTGGGAGCAGCCTGTCACTGCCTGCCTGTTGTTGAGCCATTATGGAAAACCAGAGTGGCAGAAGGAAGAGACCCAGCAGCCAAGTGGAAATAGACAATTAAATTCTGCCCAAGAAATAACTTGCCTCACATGAAGCAAGGCTGCAAGTCTACCTTAGGTTTGCCATTTTTGGTGCCTGCCAATCACAAACCTATCAGCAGGTTGACAGCCAGCTTTGGCTCCAGAGAGGCCTTCTGATCAAAAGCAGCTTGTTTGTACAGTATGTTCCACCTATGCAGAGGGCTACAGCGAGTCTCATTAGCAACGTGGAATCAGAGTTTTCACCTGTCATTGCTGAAATGCCAGATCAGCCAAGGGAACCATTGGTGAGGTCTTAAACATGAGAAGTAGTTTGGAAATGCACAGACTTCTCAGTGAACCCAGGCACCAGAGATGTCCTGGCAAACCAGATGCACTGTGCCTGTGTATGTGGGCTTTGAGCAATTCATGACTGACCACCACAAAGCTGGAACTCCCTAGGACAGTACTGGTCCATATCACAAGGTGTTTATTAGAGCTATGGGAAAGACAGACATGAAAGCAGCAACTTGAAGATCACAGAAGATGCACATGGTGAAAGCTGGCAGAGAGAATGTGCCACTTAACGACAAACATGGGCCATGTCACGTCAGGATGTAACAACAGTAATACCTCCACTAGCACTCTGCAACACTCTCTGAAGGCAATATTGGAATAATGCAAAGTGGAGTCAGGAAAGAAGATGCAGAATGGCAAAAGAACAGGAAACAACCATTTTCCCAAGGTCTGTTATCAAAAAAATGTTGTCATCAAATGCTATGTTGGTGGGCTGAGGGTTACACATTTTTTATCCATCCATCCATCCATCCATCCATCCATCCATCCATCCATCCATCCATCCATCCATCCATCCATCCATCCATCCATCCATCCATCCCCCGACCTACAGCAGAAGAGAACACAAAGAACAGCCCCTGTTTTGGGTCATGTAAGACATGTGTTGGTCCTGCTTAGCAATACTTGCTGAATTTTGATGTGTGGCTGCTAAGGAAACCTTTCTCCCACTAGCAAACCCAAAACTTCCCGACAACCACCCCTACCTTTTCTTCCTGTCCAGGGATTCCACGAAAGAAGCAAGAGGGGCACAGACAGGCAGTTTCTACTCACTAGGTATAGGATTTAGTGGAGAACAGCAAGGTAATGACTTGTGCCACCAAGACCTCAAACATGGAGGAGAGAGTTAAATGTTCAGTGTTAAACAGGAGAGACTTGCCTTGTAGGTAGTCAACTCTGATTTTGGTTTCGTGTCATCATCTTACAAGGCAAATCCAGCCTCACTTCCTCCTTTAGTGGCCTCAACCTCCTTATAGTAGACATGCTGACACAAGTCAGGATGAACACTGGACTGCAGTTTTAGAAAGTGCTACATATGCAGTTTCCATAACATCTGTAAGTTCCCTGCCTTCATTACAAGCCAACACTACTCCTGCCAGCAAAAGCCACACTAGTTGTGCTAACCCTGGGCAACATCTGTGCCTACCTACTGCAGGTGTTGGGATGCCAATAGCTGTCCACACTCTCTTGCCAACAGAGCATCAGGAAAACCCTTAAGAGAGGATATTTACACATATCACTTACACCAGTGTCACTTGTCCTGTGTGTTTTTGCCTGGAATCACTGACCTGGCAGACTTCCCTGTCACTCATGCCCATAACATCAGCAGGGCAGACTAAGGAGGACAAGATCAAAGATCCCTGCTAAAGCCTCACCCCACACCAGCTGCACTGCCCCATCTCACACTGGCAGTCATCTTAACCCAGATGCTTTCCCACCAGTGTGTTAGTGACACAGGTTGAGCAGACACTGCTGGATATTAATGTAATTAGTTGAATATACTTTTGCTCTTTGTGGTTTATCTAGAAGGTTTTAGATTTCATTACGTTATGAAGAGAGGACATTCACCTCTTCAGAAAGAATAAGCTGCTGTCCCTACCTGGTACGTACAAACCAGCACAGAAAGGCACCTTGGCACGAACACCTGGTCCTACAAAAGGCCACAACTTGATAGAGACTCCATGTCTACAATTATTTGAGGAGAAAGGTGAAATCATCTCAGGTGTGCTAGGAGTGAGGAGAGCTGCACAGCGGGAGCCTATAATCAAGTGTAGTTTACAGACAGATATCAATTCTAAACAGAAATATCCCATTGCAAAGCTGGAAACAACACTGACCTATAAACAGAATATAGACTTACCCAAAAAGCAACCACTCAGAATAATTGTTCCCAAGAGAGAGAAAATCAGAAAGGGACCTTGCTGGAGCCTTCCCACAGCAGACTCAGAGAGGTATTACCAGAGGCAGCCTGCCCTTCTCCTTCCAGCTTCCCATATGGGACAAACTAACAAAGGGCAAGAAAAAAAGCAGTTCTGGGGGGAAAGAGATGTGAACAGCCCTGCCTGCCCACTGCACCACTCTAGACACTTGAGGAAGAGAAATGGCTTTCTGGTTCAGGCACCCAGAAGATTTCTACAGCTCCTATGGACAGAGGCTCAGTACTTCACTGCACAGTAAACTTTTCTGCCTAAAACCCCACCCCAACATTCACAGATGACATCCCTACAAGTAATATCCACTGAGTGAGTAGATCTGAAGAGGTGTGGAGGGGGGATCCCTTTCATGAAGAAAAAAAAAACCCTACCCAAAAGCAAAGAGAAAGGCATTGCAAGCACATCACTGCTACACACACATACCCCCTCCCACACAGCTCTCTACAGGCTGCCCTGGTAGCTGGGGAGCTGGATTTGGCCAAGGAACAAACAGGAAACATCTCCCTATCGGTCTCCAGAGCCGTTCAGCTCTAGGCCAATACCCTGGTGCTTAGGAATGCTTTGCAGATGGCTTTCACATGCTAAACTGCTAAATAACCTCTGGGGCAAATTCCCACTGAAAAAAAAAACACAGTGCAGCTCACTGGCGAGTGAGCCTTTGGAGTCCCAGAGAGGCAGGAGTCATTCACATGCTCACACCATTCCCTCTGTTTTCCTAGCCCTTAGAAGAGCTGCTGCATCAGAGCAGTAACTTAACCATACCTTGCCATAGAAATCACTCATCTGGTAGAGGGGGATGTGCTGTGTACCACCGTAGAGTTCGATTACCTCTTCGTCAGGCACTGGTTTCAGCCCTCTAGACACAGAGCAACAGAAACAGTGTGTCAGTGATCACCAGTCTGCACAGAGCTGCAAAAGGCACAGAGAAAGAAGATGGGATAGGCAGGCTCCTTTCTAAAACTCCCAAATTTCTCTTGCACAAAGGAGCTAGACAGAGAGCCTGACAGCTCCATGGCTTCTTAAGACTCACATAAAATCTTTCAGCAGACATTCCTCAGATACCTTGTTTGCTCCTTGGAGTTAATTGAGGGGCTTTATCCACATTCCAGCAGAGTTCAGGCAGAGGCTTCTCTCCCTCTGCCATCAATCTGCTGGTCAGACTGCCAGACTAAGGCAGCCCCTCCGACATGACTCTGGCAGCAATGGGTAACTGGGGGTTAGGAGAGGTTGGTTCCATGAGGTGTAGCACCGTTAAAGGCAAAGGTGTGGAAAAGAGCTTGCTGGAAACGGGAGGCTCCTTCCTATTTGTTTTCCCCAAGCAAAACAGGTAAGTGCATTCAACAGAGAGCACTGCTTTCCCCCAGGCACCATAACCACAGGTGGGCTGTGTACCATTAGTGACAATCCTTATCTGACTGCTGCAGGGTTTGCCTCTTGCACAAGTTTTGATGGCTGTTAAGTTACAAAGGCAGCAACTTTCCCTTTCTCCTTTCCTGTTCAGTCAGGGTACAGCCTCTGAGAAGTTAAATTGCCTGGGATGTGCTCAAAAGCTAAGGACAGGTTAGGAAAAGGACATTTCAAGAAGGGCAGTTACAGACAGGTAACAGGGAAAGATGTTGAAATGCATTTTAGCTAAAAATCTATTGATGAAGATGAAGAGAAATATGGGGCAGTACCAACCACTCTTCCTCACTCCCCCCAAAGCTACCACTCAAAGAAGCCAATTCTCTCTGATTATGAAACCCCCTTCTTAATATTCCTTGAGTGTTTACTGTAACTGCAGCTTAACAGCAAAAGGACAGAGTTCAAGAAAAAAGCCAAACACTGGCTTCCATGCTCAAGAAATACAACACACATTTACAGTAGCTTTGCTACCAATACCTATGGATCACTGCTTTTTACACACCAAGGTCGTTCCACTCTGGGGCAAGGCTTTCTCCCAGCCTCTAGTCTCACAACTTTCTGGAGAAAAGTTTGCTCTCCACTGTTTCAGCCACTTACTCCAAAGCACACCCAGCTCTCCTTTGAAAACGACAGAAGAGGAGGAAAAATAGAACACCCTTGGCCTTGAGGCCCTGATTCGGATGCATCATAACTTCATAGACAGGTCCATACTGCTTTAAGATTTTATTTACACACCCAGAGTGCTCTCCCCTTAGCTTTGTGACCAGGCACAGTAGACACTGCTGGGACACAGAATCACAGGGGTTGGAAGGGACCTGGAGAGCCCATGGGGTCCAACCCCCTGCCAAAGCAGCTCCCCAGCTCATATTGCACAGGGCGGCGTCCAGACGGGGCTGGAATCTCTCCAGAGATGGAGACTCCACACCCCCTGGGCAGCCTGTCCCAGGGCTCCCTCACCCTCACTGGGGAAAAGTTCTTCCCCATCTTGCTGTGGAACTTCTGTGCTCCAACTTGCAGCCATTGCTCCTTGTCCTGTCTCCACAGACACTGAAAAGGGGCTGCCCATTCCCCCTCCATCCCATCCTTCAGATATTGATAAACATTCATAAGGTCCCCCCTTAGTCTTCTTTTCTCCAGGCTGAACAGCCCCAGCTCACTCAGCCTTTCCTCACAGGGGAGATGCTCCAGGCCCTTCTTCATCTCCATAGCCTCCTCTGGACTCTCTCCAGGAGATCCCTGTCTTTGTTATCCCAGGGAGCCCAGAACTGGACACAACGCTCCAGGTGGGGCCTGACCAGGGCAGAGTCTCACTCCTGTATCTGGAGAAGACAGGCCTCTGTGTGGACCACACAGAGAGGAGCCCGTTCCCAGCTGCACTGTTTGTTCATGGATATCAACCCAGATATGCTGTAGCTACAACTCAGGCATCGTGCAGGGTACGTGACCAGATGTGTCATTACCCATTCCACAAAGCTCCAGGTCTTTCCACCCACACTTGGCTTGAAACGCTTAAGAAAAATAACTCCCTGCAATTATATGCCAGGTGAGCCCTTGAAGCAAGTGCAGACAGGATAAGCCAGACGTGATTGTGCTCTGCTCAGAAAAACAAAACAAACCACCCAACCAAAAATCCCCCCCGTATGCAATGAACACACAGAGTCAGGAATCCACCTTTGCATAGACAGGCATTTAGAAAATTGTTTTCAGAACTGACAGACCTGTATGCTGTCCCCAGCTGGACATAGTGGAAAGCATCAATCTTCATCAGAAGACTCTGTGATAAAGGGTATTTACTGTTAGAATTGGGTAGTTTTGCACTGAATCCTTGTTTAACTTTCAAGTTCCACACAAATGACATTTAGGAAACAAAATTTGATATAAACAACACACATCCATGGACTTTAAGTTGCACTTACTTCCCAGCCACTTGTAAATACATTCCTACAGCAGCTTTTTATTTGCCTATCTGGCAAAAAGAGCATCTTTCTATGATCTAAAACACCCCTGTCTGTTACACTCTAAACTTTGTGGACATGGATGCAGTTGAAAAGCAGAGAAAACAATGTGTCGGTGCCTCAAACAGTCTTTTCTTACCTCCCTTCCAAAAGCACACACACATTCCAAAGGAGCTTTGTGTGCACAAGAGATCTATTTCTCCTCACATTTATCTTAAGCAGAACTAAGTGGGCAAGTTTTGGTTTAGAGTACAGCTGTGCCTGGTTGTTTTCTCTACACAAGAGCCCTCCCCTCCACCACTTGTGCCTCTCCCCAACAGACACTCAAGCAAAGATGTTCACAAACACACCAGGCTGCTATCAGAGCTGTCTTTGCAATTTTTAATCAGACTCCCCTATTCTTGAGTCATCCTTTCTCCTCCATCCATCATTCTGAAGCCTTAATACAAGTTCTCAGGGCATGGAAAGCAGCCTGATGCTAAATCTGCAGTGCTCTGCAACTCCAGTAAGGACACAGCCTCAAATTATTTGTGCTGCTTCCACCACAGTGCAAGGTAATTGATTCCATGGAGCACTGACAACCTTCAGGTACCTCCTTTTATCACAATACTACATCAGTGCAGCTTGTTACACTGTGGGCAGACCTCCAACTAGTCTGTGAGGGGTGCAGGCAAATACGCTGAAAGATTCACTTAGACAGACACTACCCAGCTTTTCATGTGTTTTGCAAACTCTGCTCCTGAGAAAAGAGGGTTCTCACCTTCTGCTCCCTCAAAGGATGCCTTGCTTGGCTAAGCTAGTTGCCTCTTGTGTTCCCTGAGGCTTCAGCCAGAGATTTGAACAGGAGAAGAAACTTCAATTTCTCACAGATCTTTTTTGTTTCTGTGTAAAGTCAGAGAGGCTAGCTGTGCACTGCCACGCTGTCACGGCAGTCAGCACAAAAGACACAGGAAAACTTCACTCTCTTTTGTTGACACTGCTGGAGAACAGCACACACACACTCCAGCCTTGCACTGCCTGCTGCCCTGAATTTGCTCCAAGCTCAATATAAGAGAAGCTACTGCAGTGAAGCAACTTGCTCTGCGCTACTCCCGCCTGCCTGCCTGGATGCATCACAGCAACACTGCATCACTGAGCACCAGGCTTTCAGGGAATCCCCCCAGGACACCCAAGAGGGTTAAAGCTAAGGCTTGTGCCTTGCTTGCTTGTGCTTCTAAGCAGCATGCATCTTAAGTAGCTTGGATCTTTTTCCAAGCAGTCCTATTATTCAGGGTGGGGGGTGGGGAAGGCTTCCTAAAGCATTCTCCTGACAAGTCATTTCTATTATTAGAGTAAAACATAATGCCTCTGCTCCTGGCAAGTACAGCATTGAGGCTTGTGGTTCAAATTTCCTGAAAGACAGAAACGATCACACAAACAAGCTGAGTTTTCTGTTAATTACCCTGTGGAATTAATTGACTTCTAAATTGACAAGGCTGTTTACCAGAGGTCTTTGCCAAACTTTCTCTTGGAAGGTTAGAAGCAAGAACAACCCAGGCAATGCACAGCCACCCAGACTATGTATTTTACTAATAGTTTTGTGACTGATGTTATTGTAAGCAATGACAAACTATTCCCACTAAAAGCAGGACACAAGAGAAGACAAAGCCCAGGAGACTGACCTTTGTACGGCTTACCTTTTGAACATCATAGTGCAGTCCACGTATGGCAAACCCTGGAATGTAGTCATACTTCCCAAGCCCTTCAGGATACTGGGAAGACAGAGGGCAACACTGTTAGAGGCACAGGCATTGGGTTATCAACAGAACTATCTCCCCTGCTGAGCTGGCTTAGCTCTGTTAGCTGTCTCATGCTGGGCATAACCTGACGGAGGAACGGCTAATGCTTCATTTTTCCTCTTTCCAAAGAAAGCAGGTGAAGGGACAAAGACATAAAGGAGCAGGATTCTCTCATGTAAAGGACACTAGTGAAAACATAAGATTTGCTCAGGCAGTGAGGACACTGCTAGTAAGCTGAAATTCAGCCCCATGTATTTGGCAAAGCAATGAGCCTCTCTAAAAAGAAAGACACAGGCATGTCACTGATTGTAAACACGATATCCATTACTGGACACGCCATACAGCCTTGTCCACACTGACTTGCACATGTCAGGTCTTGGACAGCTTAAGTGCTGGCCCACAGTTTACGTTTATCTGCCATATGTACCTCAAACCAACAATTCAGAAGGCATTATTTCCATAGCCAGGTAAAACAGACCAGACCTTTCTAGATTAAGGTTCCTGCTCCATATTTATAAAACTTGAGAAACGTAGAGCACGGTAAACTGTCTCAAAAGAAATTAATTCCACATAGAGACAAAACTTCCTGCAATCAATGGTGGCAAAATATGAAATTTGTCTCAATAAAACAAGTAATTGCCACACACACGCACTGCGGCGTTTTGCAAGCACACCTGGGCAGAGGCAGCAGTAAGCTTAACTGAGTGGAAATTCTTAGCACATCATTACCTTGAATTGTTCTATTAGGATGTCTCTGGCAGTGTTGAAAATCATAGAGTGTAGTAAATTAGAATACTGTGCTAATGTGTAATCGTAGTCAAAGCCATAGATCTCGACATCTCCCAGGCTGATCTCATTGTTAGCGTAGATAGCGGCTGGGTTGAGGAGATTGCAGACTCCTGGTGGGAGGAGATCTAAGGGACAGAAAGGAGGAGATGTGAGAATCACTGAGAGGATGGCTGAAATGTCAGCTCTCCCTTCTGGATCTGATGGCAGCTGGAAGTGCCACACAGCAGCAGCCAAGGAGCCGCAGTGCTGCTGTCAAAGGCCGCTGCCGCTAACCCACTCAGATAATCCTCCCTGTGGAAAAAACACATGGCAAAACTGCTGGCTGCATCTGGCAGCGGTGCTAACCACAGCACTGCTAACCACAGGTCTGCTAACCTCTTCCACAGCACGACTAACCTTTTGTGTCAGGAAGCTGCCAACAACGTCCTCAGGTCTCCGGCCTACACGAAGCAGAGCAGGCCAGAGATTTTGAAGTGTCATATTTCTAGCTTGCAGCAGCGACATTTTCAGCAGGCTCACCAGCTTGAGATACAGCTGGGATACATCAACAGAGAAACAGGCACCCCTTGCTTAAAAATCAAGCAAGACAAGTAGGCTAACCCCCCCTCTTTGAGAATTGCTAGATTACTTGAAATCAGAAATTTTGAGGTGTGCTTTCTGGTGGGTTTTATTTCTCACAGAAGCAGTCAGGCTTCACAGAGCAATCCTGGAGGTACCAATAGGGCATTTTTTAAAAAGTATTATTAATCAGCAGGATAAACCAAGGTTTTGTAAAAACACCAACAAAATGTAAAAGAAAAAACCCAAACCCAACACATGAAGCTCTGCTCTTGGAGCATGTAATGTAGATAGCAGCAAGTTATCTGCTCTCCTCTGATAAACAGCTGTGGAAACAGCTCCGTCCTTGCCTGTGGGCTGTCACTTCAAAACAAGGTTACTGCTCGAGATGCTTGTGAGCAACCCTTGGCTCCCCAGAGCACTGGGAAAATGGGGGATAAATGACATAGCAGCTGAACTACCTGTATGTCCTTTTTCAGAGCTTCACTACAGTGGGAGAGGCAGAAACAGACTTCCCAGCCCAGGGAGCTGTCTGTTGCTAGCTGAGTTGGGCTTGTTCAGCATAGAGAAGGGGAGCCTCCAAGGAGACATTGCGATGGCCTACGAGTATTTAAAGGGGCCCCACAGGGAAGTAGGAGAGAGACTGTTCAGCAGGGAGTGAAGTGATAGGACAAGAGGCAATGGCTTCAAGCTGGAAGAGGGCAGGGTTAGATTAGACATCAAGAAGAAATTCTTTACTATGAGGGTGAGGAGGCCCTGGCACAGGGTGCTCAGAGAGGTTGTGGCTGCCCCATGATCCCTGGCAGTGTTCAAGGGCAGGTTGGATGGGACTTTGGGCAACCTGGGCTAGTGAAAGAGTCCCTGCTCACAGCAGGGGGTTGGAAATAGATGATCTCTTGAGGTCACTTCCAACCCAGAGCGTTTGGTGATTCTATGAGAAAGAGCAATAAAAATAATTCCCTGCAGAAGGTTGCCTGGTCACATCCACACTAGGGGACAGAGAGAGGAGGAGACATTTCCCCCTGCCTCAAAGACAGCTAATTTTCTCTTTAAATAATAGGAAAAATGCAGACATTTTCCAGATCCTACACAGCATCGGTGTGTAGGATGCATTTTTTCCCTTCCTACCTTAACTTTTCACTTTTAGCAAGAACCCCAGTGGCAGTTCTTTAGTGCTTCCTTGCTATAAAACCAAGTTTCATCTGAATCTAGAACAAAAAAAAGTATTATTAGAAAGAGATACCAGCCATTCTCAACACAGACTTTATCTGGAATGATGACAGAATTTAGGTAAAAGTCCAAAGCACATTTGCGAGCACCCATCCAAAGAGGTGACCAAAGAAACTGAGGAACCAGATATATCACAGTGCTTATTTTTCAGGGGAGAGAAGCATTACAAAGCATGCCAATGCTCTCTCCCAGCTCACTTTCCTTCAGCCTTAAAATGCAATTCCCCAGATCGACTAGAAAAGAAAGCAGTATTTTACAGCAGGAGGGCTGACTTACTGGCTACTCAGGGAGAACAAGAGGCCTCTTTCAGTGACTCTGAGAGTGGCAAAGCTCCTGGAGGAGGGCTGAGGAGAGCATATGCAACCAGAGCACTTCCACTAGGATTTTAAAAGATGGGCAATGTAAATGATTCAGATCATCACAACTTTCATCGTCTCATCGTAAATGTTCTTTGCACCATAAACAAACGGAGCTTCGCTTCCTGTCCTCACCCCCAGAGAGTTTGTGGGAAGACTGAAGTACACACTGAGATTTGCAGGGTGTTATGTTTCTTCCTCACAAGGAAGATGACACAACTCGGATCCCATCACAGTGTAAATCACAGAATCCCAGACTGGTCTGGGTTGGAAGGGACCCCAGGGATCACAGAGCTCCAACCCCCTGCCACAGGCAGGGACACCAACCTCCAGGTCCCCATCCAACCTGGCCTTGAACACCCCCAGGGATGGGGCACCCACCACCTCTCTGGGCAGCCTGTTCCAGCCCCTCACCACTCTCTCTGGAAAGAACTTCCCCCTAATATCTAATTTAACCCTTCCCTCCTTTTGCTTTAATCCATCCCCCTTGTCCTGCCATTCTCTACCCTTTGAACAAGCTGATTCCCCTCCTGTTTCTCTGCTCCCTTCAGGGACTGGAAGGCTGCAATGAGGTCCCCCCACAGCCTTCTCTTCTCCAGGCTGAACCAGCCCAGCTCCCTCAGCCTCTCTCCGTAGGGGAGCTGCTCCAGCCCTCTGATCATCTCCGTGGCTCCTCTGACCCTCTCCAACAGTCCCACATCTTTCTTGTATTGGGGCCCCAGCTCTGGACACAGAACTCCAGCTGGGTCCTCTGCAGTGCTTTCCTCTCCTACTGACAGCACCTCTTTAAGGACAAATGCACCCCACTTGCTACTCCCATACCCTACAGAGAGGCCAGGCTCTTCCAACATTCACCATAACACATTTCGACAGGCTGGGAGCAGTGCACAACACCATTACCCAAACTCCATCTCTCCTTGCACAGAAGGCATGACACCCATCTAGATTCAACAGCACAATCAGGAAAAACTAAGGGAGTGGTGTAAAGGTCTGAGAGTTGCCAAGCACATGAGGCAAGTCTTATATATGTGTCCAGAAGTACAAGGAGTAACTGTGCCATGGTATGATTTAGGAAGTATTTTTATACCCACTGGATGAAGTCATACTCCTCCCTGCCAACCTCAGCTGTTTAGAGCCTCTCTGCTGTCCTCCAACAGCCTCCTGCCCAACTCATTTTACCCCCACTCAGACACTCTGTCGCTAACACACCACGTCCTCCTAGCTCACAGGGCATGAAGAAAGCTGCATATGCCAGCCAAAACGCTTTATCACCGTTGCCTTCCACACCACGTGTTCCCTACGCACACGTTTTGGAGCACCACGCACCTACTTGCTGTGTTTCCTACCACACGTCATCCTCACCAAACCAAACTTGCAGCAGCTTGTCAACAGCTTGCTTTTCCCATGGTGTTATCCCCCCCCCCCCCCCTTCATCTTAAATGTGCAGTGCTTGTAAAGTCACTGATCTCCTGGAGAGAAGGAAAAAAGCTCTGAGGTTCAGTCATTTTTTTAATCATGACCTGGCTGGTTACAAATCGTGAGAGCTTAATGAAATCCTGGGCTGTGGAGGACTTGGGCAAAACAAAACTGCTGACACCCTCTGGAGATGCAGTCAAGATGCCAGCTTTGAAGAATGACAGCTTTTGCTTTTCCTCTGTCCAGGCACCAAAACAGATTGCTGGACAGACAGGATAAATTACAGCCAGGAAAACACAACCCAAACCAAAGCCCCCTCAAAGGAAAACAAGTTTTGGTTGTTGTAAAAGAACAACCAGCCCAAGTACTCTTTTCATCTGGGTCTTAACTGGAAAGGGAGACGGTGTAAAAGTTAGTCACCATCCACTCAGCACTTCACCCAGGAAGTGTGATCAAAGGGAGATCGGGTGTGTGGACATCTGGGGACAGTGGGGACAAAAAGCAGCTCTTGCAATAGACACAACCCCTGGAATCTGCACACTTGCACAATCTGCTCCGCTCTGCAACCCCGGCAGTTCTGAGGGAAGTGTCTGCCTATCCATGGGGCATGATGAAACTCAGCCACCGAGGCAGACCACAAGGAAACCTGTTTGATCTCACACGTTTTTTACACCTGGGTGTAAGTGCAAGGGAAACTCGCCTTATCTTAACTTTACTACTGTGAGGCCCTGAACAGCTGCTTAAAACAAGAGCATCTTCCTGACAGCGTAAGTGCCTCTTCCCAGGCAATAGCCCACGTTGTTAGAAAGCAAGAGCACTCAGGCCCCAGCCTGATGGCAACAAAAGCAGGTAATTAACTGTGAGCAGCGGTTAGAGACGCCAAGACACCATATGGCCCCTCGTGATGTGAAAAAGGCTCTGGTCAGGAGGTGCCAAGTACATCCCTTGCATCCCTGAGGCTCCCTCTGCTCCTGAGGCACCAGCGGCATCACTCCAGACAGGCTCCTTTCCCCTCAGCCTGGGATCCAGCATGTTGGTGAAGAATGACACATAAAAGGGTGAGTCATGCCCACCTCTCACACCCTTTGTATTCCCAGAGGTCCAACACAGCAGCCTTCAGTGCTCAGTTCTCTGTAACACCAGCGAGGGTAAGAGCAAGGATACACCAATACAACCATCGCAGAGGCACGTTGCCTTTTCTCCCGTTTCCAAATGCAAGGGGTAAACACTGCTGACTGCAGCGGGCATCACGTAGATGCAAAGGGATCTCCCAATCCACACAAACTAAAATGAGCAAGGACTATCCCTGAGCTCCACCCACAATGCCACCAGTGCCTAACCAAGTTCTTGCTATCTGCAAACTCATCTCTATTCTCAGCAGTTCTCAAATTTAACCACACTCAAGCTGGTTATGCGGAGGCAAGAAGTTAACAAATGTTTTATTGGCAGCCACGATCACACATTGCAACGATCTAGGGAAAACACACCCTCTTGCTTACAGCCAAACCTCTCACTTGCCAGGCCCACTGAGCTTCGGGACTGGATGTTTCCAGGAGCACCAGACTTCAGACACTGCTTACTGAGAGACCGTATCAGCCTTTCCGACACTTCAGATGCCATCAAACCAGAACACAGCAAACCTTGGTCAATGCCACCCCTCTGACAAATGGGATTACACTTTTCCTTTTGGCAGAGAGAAAAACCAACACAGAAAATGGAAGCAGGATTCTTAAAGGTCATGAAATTTGTTCCTAAGCATCCAAGTTCCAAAAGGTAGGAGGGAATAGTGAAGAGAACAGCTTCTCTGGAGCCAGAGATTTCTAGCTCAGCAGCAGCTTTTGTGTAGCTGCTATGTGGTGCTGTTGTATGCATCACCTCACTCAAGCCTGGCAGAATACAGGTGTGCACTGCTTGTTTCTGCAAAGCTGAGAACCTCCAATGCCTGGGCTCTGGCCACCGATCCCAAACCACCACTGAGCTTTGCTGTGCGGCAGCTCCCATCCTACACCTCCTGCCCTGTTCAACTCGGTCAGGACTCATCATGGGAATCCCCCCTCTACAGAAACATGATGTTGCTCTATAAATCAGGTCCCAAGCAAAAGCTGGTTTGAAAACATGTAATTCTTCTGGCAGAGACCTGTCTTCAAAACCAACAGCACTAAACAGAGAATACAAAACAAAGTACTGGTGGAGTTGCAGAGAAGGAAGGAGAAGGTGGCATGGCAGGAGTCTTCTCAAACTCAATGCTGATGAGGGATGTGAAAGTGTTTTCAAACCCATAACACAACCAGAAACTTTCATTTCGACACAAGAGTTACAAATCACAAGCAAAGGAACAGGCTGATTCCACCTTTTGCACAGCTCTGTGTAGTCATCACAGCAACAGTTAAACCCAACTTGGACCAACTCCATTTACGGCTCTTCTTGACAAGACTGGAGTAACACCATGGTCTGAAATTTTGGTCTGGGGAGCTACTCTTTAAACAAATGTATTTCTTATCTAGCATGTCTAAGAGTTACCTAAAGCTTTGTGAAGTCTGCTCTGTAACGTGTGGCTGCTTCACCCAACTTCAGCTTGCATGTAGACCTGCTGACCACCTCAAGTGATAACTACATCTCTTACACATCCCAACACAGAGTAACAACGTGGATACAAGCATTGCAAGCTGTCACACAGCAAAGTGAGCCTTTTCTCAAGAGCTCATGACACAACCTATTAACAAATCTGCACCTGAAGTTTCAATACCATTACGGAAAAGGGATATTAAAGACCAAATGCCATTAGAAGTCTTCTGAGCTGAAATTTCTTTGAAGCTGTGGGTCTAAAAACCACAACTCAGAGCGGGGACTTAACACAGAGCCACCGTCCATCCTCTCTCAGCAGCCTGTACTGCCTTCAGCAGCTCAGGCAGAGAAGCTCTCATCCTGCAAAAGTTGGAAGGCATCAGGCTGAGCACCCAACAGATCAGCAGCCAATTCCTTTACATTGGCATATCATGAAAAGCTTATGTCAAATCTCACTCACTGGAAGGTGGAGGAAGAAGGAATGACAGGGCTGGCCAGTCTCAGAGCAGCGAGACAGTTCTTCCAGGCTGCCTTCCTTCCCCAAGCCCCTAGTTAAACAAAAGGAAACTGAGCACTATACAACAGCAGGCAGAGGCACAGTTCCTAGTGCAGCCACTCATTCCAAGAATCAAGAAACCACAAGGAAAAAGATACGCGCTCTTATGCCACAAAAGCTGTTTTTCATGTTTTTAGGGGTCTTTAATACAGCAGAGATCTGCTGCTGACAACAAGACCACAGTCTTGTTTTTACGTATGGACACATCTGGTGAGTGGTGTGAGTCTTCTCCTCCCTCAGTAAGATGTCAGTGCACCTGAGGGAGCCATGCACACACACAAGTAAAAGGTGTTTCACACCTGTAACACAGACTAAGCTCAGCATCCGAGCAGCTTTCACATCAGTCTCCTCCACGCCCACCCTTACACCGAGGGTGAGTTTTGAGTTGGACCCGGGGCTCTCCACCGCTTCAGTCCACACTGCTGTCCATTTGTCCTCACCCACCCGCACCCCTGTACGGCACCCCACGGCAAAGCAGAGGGGAAAGACAACAACCTGGGCATTTCGACCCTTCGCCACAGCGATCCCCACGCTCCGCAGGCAGCTGTGAAGAGCCCCACATGCTCCATGTGCTCCCAAGCGCGGAGAGCAGCCAAGGGATGCGCATAGAGGGGAAGACCACGATGCGGGGAGGAAGATCAAGGGCCGGCTTCCAGTAGGAATAAAAGCGCTCCGGAGAGCCCCGGGCGATGGAGACGTGCAGATGGCACCGTCGGGGGGGAAAAGCTCCCACCCGCGGCAGCTGCGGAGCGACGGGCACATCTCAGCCCCGCACCGCGATGCGGTGGAGGGGGCTGGGGGGAGGGAGACAGAAAGACAAGGCGCAGCCCCAGCCCGGCGGGACGTGGCAGCCCCGGCGCCGGCAGAGGTTCCTTACCGTAGACCAGCTTCTTCATCTCGTGGTACCTGGCCCACAAGTAGGTCTTGGTGTCGGCGCCCTCGGCCGGGAGGGGCTGGCTGCCCGCGGCGGGGCCGGGCTCGGCGCCGCGCCGGGCTCTGCCGGGGGCCGCCGGGTGGTGGTGGTCCTTGGGCTGCCCGTGGCCGCCGTCCCCGGGGCACTGGCTGGCTTTGGGGCGGCAGCTCTGGCAGGAGACGGCCACGGCGAGGAGCCGGGGGGCCGCGCTGCACCCCTTCCTCAGCGCCGACGTGCCCAGCGCCGCCATCGTCCCGCCGGACGCCTCAGCCTCGGGGCAGCCCGCGCACGGCCGAGGCTGGCTGCGCTCCCCGTCGCCCCGGCCCGCGGCGGCACCCGCCGGGCGGCCAATCCGCGGTGCGAGGGGGCGGGGCCGGGCCGCCGCCGCGCCTCGCCACGCCTCGGCCTGAGGGGACCGGCGCTCAGCGGCCGCCCGCGAAGAAGGGATGAGGGCGGCGGGGGCCGGGCCAGGCTCCGCCCGCCGCGCTCCGGCCCCTCCGGCTGGGCGGGGCGGCACCGTCCCTCGCTACAGCCCCGCCTCCGCTCCCGCCCCCCGCCCCGCCCGATCAGGCGAGGCGAACGGCCCCGGCGAGGTCACGTGGGTGCGGACCACGTCCTTCCGCTCGGCGGCTCCCAGGGCCCGGCGCCTGTGCTGAAGGCGCGGGGCAGGCGGCGCGGGGTCGTGAGGCAGGCGCCGCGCTGATTGGCTGCGAGAGGGTCGCGGGCGGGAGGCGGACCCGGGCCCGGCCGCTCCCCGCTCCTCCGGCGAGCCGGGGCGCTGCGGCCCCGCGCCCGGGCCTCTCCTGGCGGCGGCCGCTGCGCGCCCCGCCCCGCCCCGCTCTGTCCTCGGTGAGCCAGGGGGGTGAAGCTCTCGGCCCGGCCCGGCGATGCTGGTGAGCCAGAGGGTGAAGCGCCTCCTGCGGCTGGTGCCGGGGAAGCGGCGCTTCGGCGTTTACAGGTTCCTGCCCTTCTTCTTCGTGCTGGGGGGAGCGATGGAGTGGTTCATGATTCACGTCCGCCTCGGCAAGGAGACCTTCTGTAAGTGAGGGCCGGGCCCGGCGGGGGGCGGCAGGAGGAGGAAGCCCGGTTCCCGCTG
The DNA here is from genome assembly GCF_964237585.1 of Gallinula chloropus. NCBI lineage: Eukaryota > Metazoa > Chordata > Aves > Gruiformes > Rallidae > Gallinula > Gallinula chloropus. Next base: position 21,125,236 of record NC_140097.1, read on the forward strand.
GGTCCCGGAGCGGCCCCCGGCCTGGCCCGGCGCCCTGGGCCGCAGCACCCGCCGCCCGTGACTCCCCCAGCGCGGCGAGCGGGCGGCGGCGGCTGGTGCCGGGGCCTCCCCCGCCGGACGGACACATGACGGGCGAGTCGGGTCTGGGAGCGTCAGAGAACCGGCTTGGCTGGCAGGGACACCCCAGACCACCAACCTCCACCCTGACCTGCCAGCCACCCCCAGCCCCGTCCCTCCAGCACCGCAGCCGGCTCTCCGGAGCTTCCTCCTCAGCGGAAGGCAGGACACCCCTCCCTCCCCACCCCCCCAAACAAACCAACACCAGCCCCACACGCCCGAATTGCCTTTAGAATATTAATTATAGCTTTTTTTGACATTGAGAAAGACTCACCAGTTGTCAGAGTTTAAGCGTGCCCGTGAGTTCACCTGAAATGGGACTCGTACGGAAATGAGCCGTGAGAACTTAGCTGATGGCACCTTGGTTCTGGGAGCTTCATGTGCCACAGAAACCTTGCTAGAAACGTTGGTGAACTTAAGAACCAGCGTGGGGATATTCTCCCCTTGGTGGGAACTCTGGCCAAGGCTCCTGCAGTATAAACCAGCTGGATACAATTTCCATAGCAGACAAGCTCCCCACAGGGGGATCGCTGGCTCCTGCAGGCTGGGCTTTGCTGTGGGTTTTCAGCTCAACATTTCTGAGGCGTACCTATATAGTAAAAAAGTCAGGTGAGGAACTGAAGCACAGTGTCTGTAAAGCAGCCGTTACGTTTCACCTTACCTTCCTGGAAAAAAAAAACCCAAAACCCTACGTGCCCATAGTTTAATTTCCCTGTAGCTGGTTTGGGGCATTTGTACTTTTAATTACACCCATGGGAAGACAGGCAAGAAATGGCTGTATCACACTGGGAATTTAGTTTTCCTGTAAAAGCACTTAGTCGGGGCTGGCAGGGGGAACTTTACCCTGGGTGGGAGGGAGAACGTGAGCTATTTTTAAGTGGCAAGAATGATTTGTGTTGGCTTCAATTTTCAGTTGCCTGTCAGTCAGTGTCTGCGAGAAAGAAACTAGCATGACAGGCTTCATGTACCTAATGCTCTCCTGCACGTGGGAGACACTAACATAAAGATCCTTCTCTGCAGATGATGTTTACCGCAGGAAACGATCTGAGAGACAGTACAAGGAGAGGATGGAAAAGAACGAGTTGTAGCTGAAGCCTTTCAAGGGGAAGGTCTGGAATGCTTCAACTAATGCCAAAGCAGCATTGCTGCCACCTTGATGGCAGGGGAAGGTTTTTGTCTCTTAAGATGAACTGTAACCCACCAGTTTGTGCAGTAGCTCTTGGGTGGCTTTGACAGTTTGATTCTTTTTCTGTCTACTTTGTATCTTTAGTATTTTGTATTGAAGCCAAATCCAACAGTGAAAAGTTCCTTGTGTTTGGCCTCTGCCACTTAATGTTTGTTTAGTACTTTTAAATAAACTAAACAGACTGAAGAGTTTGGCTACTGCTTTGCTTTGCTTGATGAGGCATCACTCTTGTGAGAGACCAACAAAAGAAAGGATACACACCACATACACAGTGTCTCAGCACAACTGAACGAGATCCTGCTGCACTGTGGTGCCTGTCAGTTTGTTCCTTTGCACAACGGCCAAATGGAAGTTGCTAGAAAGCGCAGGCAGAGAAAAGGAATTACGGGGTTTATTTTATTCATCAGAAAAGTCACACGTCTCCAGGAGTCAGATCCCAGTTCCTGATGTTCCCAGCACCCAGCCATTCTGAAGCACTGCTCCGAATCAGCACAGTTCAGCTGAGCCTAGGGATGATCTTCAGCGTCCCCAGCTGAGCAAGGAAGAACCAGACTCCTCTGGCAGCCTGTGCGAGCGTCCCCTGGCTCAAAGGCAAGAAGGGGTGTTAAACAGGACGCGCTCTGTTCAGGTGGTTTAAGTAGCTCTCCATGAGGTGTACCTCAGAGGCACCCTGGGAGCTGCCAGCACTTCTGCTGCAACTTGTGGTATCACAGGAACTGTCTGTTCTGGTTTCTAACGTTGCTGTGGAAAGGATGCTCCTTCCACGTTACTGCTCTCATCTCCGTTATTGCACAGCTACACAAAAGCCCCTCCTGAGCCAGGTTAGCTGCCAGTGTGGAGTTCAGCCTTGCTGGTTATTCCCAAAGCACTTGATGCTGGGGTGCTGGGGCCTGACTGAACCTCACCACCCCCACTGGGCTTGCTCCAAACACGTCCTGTGTTTTTCAAGGTTCGCTGTTCGTGCTCCTTACAGCTCCATTTTCAACCATGTTTTTCTGGCATCACCATTCTTACCCCCTACCAAGCACACCTTGCAATACACACAGCAACATAAAAAGGATTCTTTATCCCCCAAAAAGCACACACATACCCCAGACTTGATAAAATCCAGATTGGCAACAGCCAGAATCACCTGAAACAAAACCCTAACAGGATTCTAGATGGGACACTCAAACCTGGTTAATCCAAAACACTTTGCAAACTATTTTTATTCAAATTAAAAAGACTCAGGTAAACAAAGTGATGGTACATACATGTTATAAACCTGGTTAGCAGCTTAACCTTCAGGAGCACAAGATCTAATGAAAAGCCAAGCATGGGTTAGCCAGGTCCCAAAACATAACGCTGGGGAAAAAAAATAAAGCCACCAACAGCAACGTTTGGAATTCTTACACAAACAGTGAATTTTCTCATGGAAGGGAAAGACTGAATAAGAGAACAAATAATTATTAGTCATCTCCAAGTGGTTTATGAAAATACCGGCCCTAGATTCAGCTATTTTCCACTCTCACAAAAGCCAACCATTTCCCAGACATACTTGTGTTTTAATAGGAAAGTTTGGATTACGCCAGTACAATGAGAGTCAGTGGGAAACAAGTGAGGGGTTCAAACACCCACAGACAGATAGACAGACAGACAGGTCTTTTTTTTTTTTTTTTTTTCCTTTTTTTTGTGTTTTTAAACCAGAGCCAGACCAGAGTTTCTTTTGCTGGTTTGGAATTCTAGACTGTAGCCATTACATCCTAAATCTTACTGCGCTTGACTGAAATGCCTCCCATCCACAGAGACATGATTCTGCAATAAATAAACAAAGCTTAAAAGAATTGATCAGGGCCAGCCCAGCGGCTCAGCGGGAGTGCTCTGCACTGCCCCGCGGGAGGACCCGGGCTCCCTTCCACCTTCCCATCTCTCGCCCCGGGGCCGGAAAGAGCAGTTAAAGGAGGGATTCCACTGCCCAGGCAGGAGAGAGCCAGTGCTGCAAATTGCTCCTCTCTGACCTTCAGATAAATTAAACTTCTGAGTTATACGGGCTCCAAAGGGAGTCCCATCCAGTCCTCAAACAAAAATAAATAAAACAATAACTTAACTAAAATCCATCCCAGGTTCTTTGGTGTCATTTTCCTTAATGCTGAGTAGGAGAATCCGGTGGTGTATTAGTACAATTCATGAGAGTTCCAAATACTTAAAAACTAGAATTTCCTGCCTGATTTGCTTCAACATCCCATCTTTGTGGCTAAAAATTGCCAAGCCTACGGTAATTTAAACACACTGTAAGATGATATTGTATATATGCAGGTGCAAAACTATTCAGTTCCTACTTTATTAAATTACCTTGGTCATTTACGCAGGCCAGTAGAGAATTGCTGTACCATGGGTGTGCTACTTGTGGAGTTCAAAACTGCCATTTCCCTGTATGTTGCTTAGCTCCATATCCTCCACATGCACTGCACATCTGACCTAAATTGTCCTTAAGTGCCTCTTTGTTAAGTAGGTGGTTTTCTGTGCAATGACTAGAGAGCTGCCATAGAAGACAGAGGGGAATCAGCCAGTAAAATTAAGTTAACAGTTTGTACTTGCACATGTCACTTTCCCTCACCAGTATTAACTGCATCAGCAAAACAGAACCCAAGATATCCAGTACTTGAAGAGAAGTATTTAACCTTCTGCCAAAAGTACTCAAATAAAAATGTTCTGTACTACTAGGCTTTAAAGAAGCATTTCCACATGATGCACGTCTCTGGGAGTAGATGAGAGTGTATCTTTTGGGCTGAGTTGCACTGACCGTGTTCCTGCCAACATGTTTTGTTTTTTTTCAAATTCATGTTGTTTTCCCAGTTGCTTAATGTGATCCAAAAGTATTAATTCTTTTTCTAAAACTAAGTACTTGGATATAGTTGCCTTTAAACAAACAGCTCTGCAGTCCAAAAGGTGAGTTAGGAGGACAGGTAAGTCTTTAGCAGAAAGCAGTCACAATCTTGAAATTTGGCAAGAGTCTACACCTACCTTACTTAGCTTAAAAAAACCCCACACTCACAAAAAAAACCCCAAACCCCAAACCAAACCACCCCCAAACCCTCTGAAGACTGCAATGCAAGCACTCTATTTCTCCAGCATACTAGGTCTGATGAACTTACGTACACCATACAGCAGGATTTAAAAGTGTCAAATGTCTCAACTTTTGCATTGCAGAGCTCTCACTACAGTGAATCAATACACAAAAGCAAGCAGAGCAGAATGTCTTACAGTGCCCCAATCGTTGACAGAATGAGTGAGAGTTTAAAAACATCACAGTACTTCTCTACCAAACAACCTCAACTTTCCTTCTCCTAACTTACCTCTTGAGACCTGAACTGGCTCAAAGCTCTATGTGCCTCTCCCACACACAGACAGAGCTGCAGAGGGAGGAGGCTTCCCCTTTCCACTCCTTAGTGTTAGGGATGCCACAGAGCCCCTAGAGCAGGTCATGGCAGAGGAAACATTTCACCTTCTAAGGGCATGCCAGACATGCATTCTGTTACTGACCTAGGATCACAATGGCCTTGGCTACGCGATTAGGTGACTGGACAGGACTGGACAACACCAGCAGTCGAGACGCCCCTGTCCAGCCCACACCAGCACTCCCACCATGGCTGTGGCCCACTCAGCTGCCTCTGTATTGACTTGAAATGCTATTTTTCCCTAACATCAATGCACTTCTTACCTTGAGCTTCTGTTTAGAGATCCTCCCTGTTCACATCCGAGCGAGGTTTCTGCTGGAAGTGGCTAGCACACACAAGCACATGTACACACATTCTTCTAAGATGTAAACTATGACTAATTTCACATTCCATTGTACCAATCTGTAAATAACTTTGTTTTCTTTTTTCTTCTTTTATATAAAAACAATGGCATCAGATTCTCAGCAATAAAGTATAAGAAAGATGAATCCTTGACTACACTTAACCAATTATGAAATTGCCTTTCAAACAAAGGAAACATATGCAAAAATCTGTGTATTTGATAAAGTCAACTTAATATAACAAAAAGTGAAATATGCTTATTAAAAGTGTCCTTATATAAAAATGGTCTTGCAATGTACAGTAAAATGCAATACAAATTATTGTTGGTTATCTCTCCCCACCCAGTAACTAAAACAGCTATTGTTCCACAAAACTCCTCATATGCCCGTATCAAAGAAGCAATGGTGTGACTACACGTGTTCTATGTTGTATGCCTGGCGGATGTTCAGGGTGTCTCGCAGCATCAGGTCTCGCAGGCGCCACAGCGCGTCGGCCATGGTGGTGTGGGCCCCTTTGCTCTTCAGCCAGTGAGAAGGCAGGCGGCTCTCCTGCTCCTTCGATAGGTGGACATCCCGTCTTCGTGCTGGAAGGTCAAGAAATTGACCAGTTATCTCCTGGCTTTGACATTCCCCCTCATTTTTCTAAACCAAGGTGAACATAATTCTACAGTGTAACTTCTACCCCAGGTGTGCAAACCCAGGTAACTGATCCTTGGATCCTCCCCCTCTGCTCTGCCCTGGTCAGGCCCCACCTGGAGTGTTGTGTCCAGTTCTGGGCTCCCTGGGATAACAAAGACAGCGATCTCCTGGAGAGAGTCCAGAGGAGGCTACAAAGACCATTAAGGGCCTGGAGCATCTCCCCTGTGAGGAAAGGCTGAGTGAGCTGGGGCTGTTCAGCCTGGAGAAAAGAAGACTAAGGGGGGACCTTAGGAATGTTTATCAATATCTGAAGGATGGGATGCAGGGGGAAATGGGCAGCCCCTTTTCAGTGTCTGTGGAGACAGGACAAGGGGCAATGGCTGCAAGTTGGAGTATAGGAAGTTCCACAGCAAGATGGGGAAGAACTTTTCCCCAGGGAGGGTGAGGGAGCCCTGGGACAGGCTGCCCAGGGGGTGTGGAGTCTCCATCTCTGGAGAGATTCCAGCCCCGTCTGGACGCCGCCCTGTGCAATATGAGCTGGGGAGCTGCTTTGGCAGGGGGTTGGACCCCATGGGCTCTCCAGGTCCCTTCCAACCCCTGTGATTCTGGGATTCTATGATGGGATCAGCCTGCTAACAAGACGTCTATTCCCAGCCTGTTGATTTCACAACTGCACTTCATTAAGTAAGTATCAGGTTTATTTAGTGTTTTCCATAAAGCAAAAGACACGAATGGTTACAAAGAACTGTGTTCTGTCCAGAAAGAGCCCAGCCCCTCTCACAAGCCTTACCTGCAAGCGTCTGGTCCCACTTGCTGATACTGTTGGACTCGGCACTAAGCCCCTCGATGTACTTCAGATAGGCCTCAGAATGGAGAAGCCTCTGTGTCTTTGGTGGAGGGGAGACAAACATGGGAGTTGTGGGCTGCTGCATGACTGGCTGGCTCGCTGGGCTCTGGCCGGGGTACGGAGGGGGTGCCTGCTGCCCTGGTGGGCCAAGGATTCCTATCTGTAAGGAGGAAGCGATAGAGAGGTCACCTCTGGGGGAGCCGCAGGACACCGCTCCACATCTGTGCAGCAGGTCACCCTCATGCACAGGCTACCAGCAAGGACACAAGGACACTGCCCAGGGGTCACCCTCATGCACAGGCTACCAGCAAGGACACAAGGACACTGCCCAGGGGTCACCCTCATGCACAGGCTACCAGCAAGGACACAAGGACACTGCCCAGGGAGGGACCTGCCTCAGCCCAGGCCACTGCTGGGGTCACCAGGGTGCATGGAGAGAGGAAGTGCCAACAACCAGAGTCACGTTTAACGGGCAGCACTGCTCATATTTCTCATCTAGCTGGATCATTATCACCATTTCTCCTCTCTCCTGTTACTCTTAATTATTCCTTTGGCCTCTTATTTATTTCATGTTTTCTCTAATTTGATCATAAACTCTGTGGTTTGTGCAGTGTGGGGTCCGTCTCTAAAAAAGACACCTAATCCAAACTGACCCTAATCCTTGGGTGACTGAGGTACTTCCAGGCAATAAAGGCTAATTGCTGTCAGGCAGTAATAAACAAACAAACAAACAAACAAACAAACAAACAAATAAATAAATAGAAATAATCACAGTCACACAGAAGAATTCCCACCACTGTGAGTAAGTAGGAGTACTGAGTAAACTCCTTGCACAGATAGTCCGTGGTCTAGAATAACTCAATGCCATGACACAGACACTTTACTACTTCCTCATTCAACTGCTGGTTTTCTTTACACCCTTCTAGCCAAAAGCACATTTCTCTTCATGATGGAAAAATTTAGAAAATAAAATTGGAAGTATGCTGAACACTTCATCTGTAATTAATCCCTGAGAAGGAACCTCTGGTCAACACTGTTACCCAAACCCAGAGATTGAGAGCTGCCCATGAACAGCTGCTTCATCAGTTTATGAAATATGTGAGCAAACCAAAGAGTTTTTGTCCACTCATCAATGGCTGGGAATGCAGATGGCATCCTCACTGCATCGTCAGAACATGAAAAACCTTAATTATCAGCAGTTTAACGCTGTGGTGAAATGACTTGTCTTAGTTTAGGTGAAGGAAAACCAAACACTGTCTTGCTTATTCTGCAGAATTCACCCCACTGGGCAGAATCTAATCAGTCTAGTAACAACTCAACCCCGAAATACAGACTCACACTCCCAGCGGAAGATACTAACTGGTTCCAAATGTATCACTGAGCTTATGTTCTTATGTTCTCCTTGGGAAAGGCAAAGTGCATCCCTAACTTAATGCATGTCTTAACTGAGATGTTCTACAATGATAATTTAAATACTAATTCAGAGCTTTAGAGACTCATAAATAATGCAAAACCAACTCACCTGCTGTCCAAAAGGACTCGCTCCGGGTGCTGGAGTGCCTACCATGGGGGAAACATTTTGGCCCATAACACCTATATTCCAAAACAGAAAATAATTAGTCTTATTTCAGAGCAGTGACAAATACCTCTTTGGTCTTCTACAGCAAAACAAATTCTACTTTGATCTCATTGCTCACAGTTATTTTAAGGAGATGTATGACATTGAAATATCCCCCTCTCCCCCGGTTAAAAAACCCAAACACCTTAGAAGTTTCTGAATAAGTAAATTAAAAAAAAAAGCCAACATGACAACTACCAAACATCAATATGTGGCCTGCTGAATTAATTTAAAGACATGCAGAGTCTAATTTTTGGTTTCCAGGTTTTTCTCATGTCACTTAGTGACAGCCTGACTAAATATTTTCATTCACAATATGCACCTTTGGCTTGACAGGATCTTCTTGGACTCCTTTAAGAAGGGGAATGCTGATGTGCTTTAGCAACACTGCATACTTCCTTGTGTTCAATTTTATAAAATAGATTCCCAGCAGGAGAATATCCAAGCCATTGCACAATTCTGTTAGATCTCACTAACATAAAATGCAGCCTGCAGGTTAAGCTTCAATGGCCCTTCTTGTATATGTATGTAATGGCCTTCTTGCATATGGGACTCAGGAAAACAATTTAAAGGAAATAAAAGATCAAAACTTCGTGTCTCTCCATCATGTTCAGGAGCTTTTCCCTGTAACGCCTGTGCCAGGCTCCCCTACACCACTTTACCCATCTGAGAGAGCCACACAGCTGCTGCTAGAGAGCCCTGGGTGCTGCTGCTCCTCTCTCTGCTTACGCCACTCCTGGTGTGCCAAGAGCTGCAGGCTGAGGAGGCTGCTCCCCAGGGTGCAGTCTGCAGGCCCCCTCTGCTCTGGTGATGACCCAACGCGTCTCTGTGTTCCGCACACCCAGGCGCAGCTTAGAGGCGTTTCCCATGTGCTGACAGCCCCACTAGAAATGCAGCTGTGCTGACAAGAAGCCAGGAGCTGGGAAACCCACTGGTAATCCCAGCTGTGGGACACGGCACCGGCTGGTTAGTTTGGTACAGAGGGAGAAGGGGGCTGGAGGAGGGCACCCTCAGCCCACCCAGCCCGATTTAGCACCACTTCATGTGTCCCCTCCACTCCCAGGCGTTATTTGTGTCCCTGATCCACACCCTCACACTTTTTAACGCCACACACAGAGCTCACTTCTCCAGTAGGAAAAACTCTTCAGAGAGATGCCTTGTCCTGGATTCCTTTCCCCAACATCTGCATGTGTCTGACGTGTGCTGGGTGTCACTGCCTTTGTGAGGCAGGGACAGGCTCACGCAGGCAAAGCTGTTTTCCTACTCCCTCTATGTGCCATGATGGTGAATTTCACACACCAGTGAAGCTGCATGCCTGATACTGATGCATTTTTTTAAAAAAAAAAAAAGCAAAAAAGAAAGCAGCAAACTACAACAACAACAACAAAATCCCAACCCAAACCCATGTGGATACAGATAAAAGTGCTTCTGATAAACACGGCTGCAAGTGGGGCAGGGGGAGGCAAACAAGACCACTTTTGTCCACAGCTTGTTTAACTGCTGAACATATGGGATGCACTTGTTTTACATAGGCATGAGTCATCTGAGGTAAAAACTGAAAGAATCAGCAGAAAATGGGATGAGTGGGCAGATGAACACTGTTCCCCAGAGCAGGAATTACTGGCATTAGCATTGGAAAAGTACTTGTGATTCATTCAGTCTCACTCTTCATCAAGTGTGGCAAAAAAATAGCAAACATGCAGAACATATGGTCTCAGAAAGCAATTCAAAGTTTGGCCACAGTATAGACAATGCTTCCAGTTACTGCTCTATCAAAAAGGTTCAATCTGGAGAGTGTTTTATAAGGACAGGCATCAGAGCCCCAGCAGCCAAGGGGTCTTATATGACCAGGTGCATTTCAGTGCAGCCTGCCTACTGACAAACATTGATGTACCCAAAAACAGCTGGGGAAGGAATGAGAGCAAGACATTGTATTTATAAGCCCACTCTGCATAAGAAAAGGAGGAGAGGAAGGGTCTGTTGAAAGAATACAGATAAGCCAGTTTCAGCTTTTCAGACCTCTGATAAACTCAAATTGTCAGTTTTTTTGGCTAGAACAAAACTCCTGCTGGAGCAGCATCACGTTCCTCCTATAACCCTTCCCAGCTGGTGTGCTGGACATGCTGTTCTCTCACCGTTGTGCATCTACCTTGTACATTCAGCAGTGCATCATGTGTGCTGCAGCTAAACAAACCCACGACGTTCAGAAACAAAAGCCATGACCAAAACAAGCTGCAGGTAATTCCTGTAACAACTGGTTAAATGGCAAGTACATGAAAATGAAATAAAGGAGCGAATGAGGATGACATTCTTACCGGGTGGTGGGATGCCTGGGATGCCTGGCATACCTGGCGGGAGTTGGTGGGGTGGAGGCACCCCTGGGTGAAGTGGCTGCATGCTGCCCATGCTAACAATGCCATCAACTGGGCCCTGCAAAGGTGGCAGCACCGGTGGATAGCCACTTATCATGCCTTGAAGGACACAACAAATTTCAAACATGCATCAATAACATGCAATATGATCTACACAGTAAGACATGCACTATCCACACAAAAACAATTAAAAAAAACCCAAAATAAAACAAACAAAAAAATAAACAGCACCTTTAGTACAGCAAGACGATACTACCATTAGTATCTTGCAACAACCAAATAAAACTTTAAAAAGTTACAAGTCTGAATCACTATCCCTTTTAAGAATTAGTATTTAGTGCATTTGTATGTTTCTCAGGGGCCAATAAATGCTGACTATTCAGATATGTTAACACAGGGAATAAATTCAGCCACAATTAAATGTTACTAACACAAGCAATTTTATCCCAGCTGAAAGCTCTGCCATCTGCATACAGGTTACAAACACAACACTAACTACACAAGCTCCATGTACAGCCCTGCTGTGTGGGCTAGCTCAGCCACCCAACCCAACTGGAGCAAAACCAAACACCTGGATGGGTTTTCTGCAGTTCTTATGCAGAATTAACCCCCAAAAGCCCTGCAACATCCACATACTCTTGACAGCAGAGACGGGGTGTGTGTGTATGTGTGTGTGTTACTAGTGAAGCCTGGCCACACTGACGCGCTGAGCTGCAGCGACTCACGGCACGAGGCTGAGGTGAAAGGACTCACAGGGAGCACCCACAGCCCCTCACCAAATTTCACCTGCCAAGGTTTCAAGGTTCCTTTACGGGAAGATCAGTGGTACCACGCCGCTGGTACTGTGCTGCTGCTCACACCTCCTGTTTTCTGCATGCCGGGAGACAATGTGGAGCCTTCTCTGCTTGTGGCTCAGGTTTGTTGAGGTGAACCTACACCATGTGACTCCCTGTGTTTATTAGGCCCTGGAATGGAGCTTGCTTGGCTCTCACCTGATTTCTAGGTTTATTTTAATTGATGCATCGTCAGGTAACCAAGGAAAGGTGTTGGGAAAACAATGAAAAGATGAGAGAGGACAGAAGCAGGTCTGCAGAGATGAGGCAAATTCAGAAATGCAAAACTGCAGGCATTTCTATAGTCTGCTCCAAGAAACCACCTACCAAGTCTTTGCCCCCTCCCAGCAACTCACAGAAGAAACTTTTAGGACAGGTATTTCTGGAATAAGAAAGGTCAAAGCCTCACACCAACTCGGACTGAAAACAAAGCTGTCAGGAGCTCAGGATCGAGTAGCTCCAAAATACAAGCTACATTTGTCACCTCCTCAGGAAGAGTTACAAAGGTGAGAAACATGTCATTCCAAAGGCTCTAAGCTTTCCATAGGGAAATGAGAAAATAAAAGAACCGATCTTCAAACCTTCTCTTTCCACAGGATACCTAGACTGACAGTTATTAAGCAGGTCTTAAGATACGTATTTCAAATATCTGGAAGCTCACCTGCACCTCTTTATTAATACAGGGAAATCTGTATTTCTAATGGAAAAAGTAAAAGAAGGAAAGCAACAGAAGCATCCCTTTCAATGCAGAGACTGCTTGGTACTTCCAGCACAGCCCAAGCTGCAGTCACATCTTCAATTTACATACACCACTGAAGCCTGAAAACCAACCAACCAACACAAACCAAAAAGCCTCCAATGAAACAAACCCATACTTCTCAATCATGAAAGCTCATTTCTACATTTCCAACACTTCAAGTTATTGTCAAATCTCCATAAGAAATCAGTTCTTTTAGCTCATCACAAGGTTCTAAGAGTCGCCACTTCCAGACCCTATGTATGAGTCAGCACTTTGATTTTAAACTCGTAAACATGGGCAAACTATTTCCAGCTCCCACACTTGGGATTTATGAGGCCTTCCAAATGACTCCCTCTCCCCTTTTTTACTGTAACAACACAAGACTAAATAAACTGTTGTAATGCCTAAATTTACAAGAAACTTGAGTGCTGTGCACGAAGAGAAACACATCTGGGAAGGTACCTGGGTTTCTTGGACCCATGGGCCATAAAGAAGTTCTCTGACCTAGAGAAAAGCAATCAAAGCATGGAGGGGGATGGGAAAGAGGTCTGAACAGAATACGATACTTCTCAGCAAGACTTGTGGAAACTAAAAGATGAAAGAGCGTGTTTTTCAAGTGGGCCACAAAATTAGGAAGATTTTTAAAAGATACACTTTAAGGAAGCACTTCACAATGTCAAGGTGAAGAGGTCTGAGTGTCTAAGCGATCGAGCAGGACAATGGTCTTAACCAGAGCTTTGCTTTTGGAGCTGCTGCTGCAGGAAGCACGCCAGCGAGTGCAGCTTGCAGAACGCCTGTTTCTGGAGAAGCCCTGAGATGAAAGTGTCAGCACTCAGCACTTCTGCCCACCAACACCTACCTCTGGAAACTGGGCAAGCAACTCAGTGCCAAAAAACCAAGAACCCACCCAGGAAAACACAACCACAAGAGGATGGTGTTTCTCCACTTCTAAGCTAAAGCAGGTTAACTCATAAAACCAAAGATCAGTGCTGGAGAGCTCCAGGGTTTGCTGTCTGTTCTCACTACAGGCACAGACAGACAGACACAGAAACACACACCGACTGCACACAGTTCAGAGAAAGATTATCAAGAACAAAGTAGGGGGGAAAAATGAAATAAAAATGCAGCTCAGTGTAAACAAATGGTTTTCATCCAGAGATCATGAAGCAAATAAGGGACGTGCCTTCAGTTTAAACATCCATGCAGCCTATTTACTGAAAAGGGATTTTGAGTCTGTGATGAAAAACACTTCAGGCTGTCAGCTCACAGCCTGTGAGACAGGAAACAAAAAGAGAAATGACAAAAGAATAAATGGAATAACTGGAATGCCTGAAGGAGAAGGGTTTTTTAAAAAGAACCAAAACAAAACCCCTGGAAATACTGATTTTTAACTACTCGACACTATTTTGACCTGATTATTTTATTAGAAATGGGAAAAGCAAAACAACCCATCAGGTCATACCTAATGGATTTTCTCACCGATGTCTGGCTGATTCCGACACAAGAATCTCCAGTGGACTACGCTGTCTTCAGATCTGATCCTGAAAATACCTACTTCAAGCATACTCCCTATGAGCTCACATTGGATTACAACTGGAACGTAACGAGCACACCACCTAGTAACAGGGACCTTGTGGAAGAGTATTCCAAGCTCAGTTCTAGTCTGAAAATCACCTGATAAAACTGGCAACGTTGGCATTTCCTTGTTGTTTCTGCAATGGCTCTAGGTCCTACTTTGCTCTGCTTACCAGTGCCTGACCAGCAATTCTGTCAAGCTTTTGGTTGGATTTACAATCTGGTTTGGATTCTGTTTGCCTCTCACCTTCCTGACACACACCAAGAATAAATAATTTGCCTCCTCCTTTACCACTTCCATGCACTAGGGAGTATTCAGCTCACTCCCCTCCTGCCATAGCAGGGCTAAATGTGAATTCTGCACAGTGGAGCGATTTAACATGACTGCACACAAACAGAACAGGACCACCACACAGGGAGCACCCTTTTCCCCTGCATTTTCAACAGGCTACTCACTACCAGAGCAAGTAACACTGGGGCTACAGGCTTCCTGCTGCAGTTACGTATACTCAGTATGAAGGAAGACTGAAGAGGTTGAGCTTGTTCTTCCGTAAGAACAAAGTGACCCAAGAGAGTGTTCAGAGTTATGAAGGGGGTTGATATAGTGGATGAGTAAAAAATGGTCATAGCTCCTACGTTTTACCTGCAACGGGTGTCAACTGCTGATTGAGCATTCCCATTGGTGTTGGTGGCGGCACCACCCCCATAAGAGCCCCGACAGGAGTGCCTGCCCGGGGGGAGGAATTCTGCTGCTGTGCTGCTCGCTCTCTCTCCTGCTGCTCAGCAACTTTAGCTGCCCGCTCTGTAAAAGTATTTTAGATTTTCAGTTCTGTTTTGTAACCCAGAATTTCAAAATATTATCTGTTCATTAAAAAGGACTAGTCAAAACACTGGCATAGTTTAGTCAAATATAAAGTAGAACAGATGAATCTTTTTTTATACAGCATATGATTTGATTTCATGTGGCTGCAGCTAAGACTTTTAGAAAACCTTTCATGAAAAATATTCCACAGAGTTTTATGTTTTTCTTTAAAAAAAATAAAATAATAAAAATAAATAATAAAATAAAATTTTTTTAAAAGTCAAAGAACAAATTTGATAATAACACCAGTGTTACCAACATGAAGCAGCAGTCCAGCACTAGGCTTGGTCCACACTAGGGAAACATGGCAAAACGTTCCCTCTTTTGCCACCACTGTCTCAGCTAAACCAGTCCCAGCCCAGGCTGGAGCTCTCATGCCCACATGGGGCCATTTCTAAGCACTGAGTCTGTTGGACATGCTGTAAGGCACCATGCAAACAGCACACAGCACTGCAGCCAGAGCCTCAGCTCCCCATCTATCTTACCACTGATGCAGCTGAAGTGTGGTGGCAAAGTCGGGAAGCATTTGCAAAGTTCCCCTAGTGTAGATGGGTCCTTAGTGTTTGGAACATAACAAGCAGCAGTTTGAGGAACCAAAAATATTTTTCTCTGCCTTTTTCTGTCATTTTCCCCATTTTGGTCCCCTTTGAACTTTTGTTTTTGGTCTGAAGATGTCTAACTCACATTGTGCTGCTCACTGGAGGTCATGTGTGTCCTTTCTACGGTGAATCTGGTCATTATCTCAATCAAGTGTCTCACTGTGACTGCAAGAACAAAAGATCTACTGCAGGGGAATCTGACCAGAGGACAGTTTTGTATTAAGGGAAGGGCAAAGGGTCATGGGAAGAAGAAAGAAAGAAAACAAACCAAACCCCAAACAAAATCCAAACCCCAAGCAAAGGAAGAAGGAGGTATATACCGAACGGCACTCAGGGTGCTGGGGGGGCATGCAAGGTGCCGATCTGTTTACTCTGAGCGCTGTATCTGACTGACGCAACGAGGAACAACAAAGAACAAATGGATGCAGCATACATCTCCAGCACACTTTAGGAACTGAGTGCAGGGCCAGAAGTTCTCTTGCATGGTGGAAGATGAAAACTGCTGCTAAAACGACGATCAAGGTCCTCTGTCAAACAAAGGCTAAGAAGTTGTTCATCAAGGAGATTGTTAGGCATCCTGCCAACGTTATTCATTTTGGCTGGCATATGACTTCCAACACCTATCCTACACCTCCTGTAGGACCTGTTGAGCTTCTAGCACTACTTCCATACACTGAAAGACTAGTTCCACTTCCAGAGGCACGTCTGTCCTTCTTTTCACTTCTGTCAGTTCAGGAAGCGATGACGACGCACAAACCCACCTACATTTGCTACAGGCAACTGGTATGTGATTGAGCACAAAATACACAAGACATTTAAAGGTAGATCTTGAAACAGAAAAATGAGAATCCTCTTCAGAGCAGAGCAAGCATTTGGGGAAAAGATGAAGCAGCTGTTCTGACTCTCAACTACTTTAGGCCAACTAAAAAAACAAAAGGTCAGACAAAAGTAAAACTTCTGGAGACACTCTGATGAATGAGGAATCACTGTTAAGTGTTCTGTCTTATCAGACTTTGGAGTGCTGAACTTTGAAAAAGGACCTGACTTAGGACAGCACTGGAATTTTCCCTAGTCTCTCTCCGTGCCATGACTGCCATGGAACAGATGGAACAACAGCACCAGAGGGAACCGTAGCGGGTGCCTAAAAGTTCAGCCTTGAGCATTCACCTTAATACTCAATACTAAACCCAAATCGGTTAGGCCAGGACTTGAGATCATTCAGACAACACCTCAAAAGCCAGGAAAGAAACCTCCTGCTTTGAACAGAGCTTTTCCTTAACCCAGGCCTCTGCCTCCATCCCATGTGTTACCTTACTGTATTTTGAGGACTGTTCCCAGTGCAGTTCACCACGCCGGCGTGTCCAACACAGCCTGTTCTTTCCTCAATTATTGCTAAAAACCCCCAGTATTACCCTGCACATACATCAAATCACATTTTCAGAGGGTCAAAATGGATCTAAAATGCCAAGTAATTTTCACCAGGACAGGCACTGTTTCACTGGGGTGTCAAACCACACCTGTTCCCAGGTGCACATCCGCTCTAGAGAGCATGTACAGGTCGCAGTGGCATGCAAGGAGCTTCTCTCCCTCCACACGTGGTAAACAAACACAATGTGGATGCTTTGTAACCCCATCCCAACCCCTCAAAACCAAATACAAAGTAAGTCTAATTCTGGGCAGACACCAAGCCAGTGAGACTGTAACCCAAAGCACAAAAACATTGGGAAATGTTAAGTGAGAAAGAGGATTAAAGTGGGAGCACTGAGGCAATGGCTACCACAGGGGCCAGGCACTGCTGCGACCGGCCCGCCGCAGCTACGCTTCCCTGCGGAAGGGCAAGGCATCAAGCTGCTCTAAGAGGGGAAGCGATGACATGCTAACCATCCTGCTGCTTAAGAACTAGGCTCTAAGGGGGAGACCCATCAGTAGAAAGACACCACGTGCACCTAGAAGGGTGTAAAAAGAAACTGCAACAGAACAAAGTAAGGCCACAGTACTCGCAGGAAGGAAGAGCATTACCATTTCCCCTCGCAGCACAGCCAAGTGGGGCTCTGTTACTCTCCAGAGTTGCAAAGAGGTACTACTGCAAATTTGGAAAAGACTGAGAGAGCTGAGGGCAGAAAGTAACAGCATGCAGGCTTCTGGTTTGAAGAATAAAGCTGCATTTAAGTTATGAGTATGCAGAAAACTTCTCAAATCTCATTTTAAAAAAAGCAAAGTTGTAACTTAATTGGACAACGACTTTTGAGGGTGCTGAAGCTTTCCTACCCAGAGTGGTATTTGCTCCCAATAAAACTGCAACAGTTGATTAAAAATGGGTTTTATATTGGAAGTGTCGGCACATTATTAGCAAGAGTAGTAACTATGGGTGTTAAGCCTTATTTGGCCTGGGTAAGGGCCTGCTGTTAAGGATCAACTGTGTTTCATTTTAATC
This sequence comes from Gallinula chloropus, assembly GCF_964237585.1. Classification (NCBI taxonomy): domain Eukaryota; kingdom Metazoa; phylum Chordata; class Aves; order Gruiformes; family Rallidae; genus Gallinula; species Gallinula chloropus. Next base: position 21,142,835 of record NC_140097.1, read on the forward strand.
AAATAAAGTTGAAACACAATGACCAGTATCAGTAGGAAAGGAAGAAAGAAAGAGAGAAAGGTCTAAAGTATCTCATGCCTGTGAAATATTCCTGGGCTTACTTCAGGGCATGAATCTCTCAACAAAATCATTTGCAGCAGTTGATAAATACACAGACTGAACAACAGGTCATGTTTACAGCCTAACAGATTCTGTAGCCTTAATGTTATTCTACCAAAGCTTTTTAGGAAGTAAGCTGATGTACTAAGCACTGCTGATGGAAGAACCTTTTACCGGTCCCCTGTAAACCTTCTTACCTGGTGCTACAGCTCTGAAGGGCTTCTCATCCAAAATTCCCCCAGTCCTCTTTTAAGGAAACTTTGACAAACCATTTTTCCAACTGACTTCCAGCCCGGGGACTTCATGCCCCTTTACTTCTAAGCTCTCCCCATTCTTTTGGCCTTTGTTCATTTGGTTATTTCTGGCACAGACACTTAAATTATCAGTTGTGCATTACATAACTTAAACATACTTTCTGCTCCTCTTCAGTCATCTCTCAATATGAACTTCTCTTTAAGGTACACCCAGAACACAAACACAAATATCTTCTTTTATTAAACCTGTCATCTGAATAACAGTAACAAAGGCATTGAGAAAGAAAAGGAGGCAGAAAAGAGTTTAGCATCTTAGGTTTTATTTACCTTCATATTCTGCTTTCTTTGTTGCTTCCAAGTTTCTCCATTCAGTTCCTACAAGCCTGCTGAGCTCTCCAAAGGAGTAGTCTGGGTGCTGAGCTTTAATCACAGCTCTCATCTCGCTGCTAAATAAGATGTACCCACTCATGTTTATCTTCCTTTTTGATCCCTCCTTCTTGGTGCTGCCCTTAACAGACTTGGGAGTGGACTGTGTACAAAAGAGAAGCTTTCTTGACATACAAAATTCAGAGCTGTAAGAAACAGTACTTAGCATTTTAAAACAGCCTTGTATTTCCTGAACATATTTGCACAAGGACCAACAGATCTTACAACCCCTAAAGAGAGACTTCATCTACTGAAGCACAACGAGAGCATATGTACAACTGGTGAGAGTACAGAGGCAAAAGAAAAACCCAAACCACAATGTTCTGTTGCTTTTTGAGCCTTCCACACCTTTATAAGACAGTAAGACAACACAGAATGCTCGCTATCAGCTAAACTCACTGAATGAAAGGACTAAGAAAGACTGAGTAGCAACTCCTGGAAGGCCAGAAGAGCATACAAGGAGTTGGATTCCATTTGGAATTCCCCCATGAAGCTGGTCAGAAACTTTCCCAATACAAGTGGAATAAAACATTTTATTTGCCATTGTGGATTTTAGGGCAATGCTTCCCCATTTCCCCCTGAGCCTCTGCACCCCCACAGCTGGCCTCCTGCACAGCAATAGCTACAGGTTATCAGCTGCTTTTACCTTTAGAGCACTTGGAACAGTTTCGGTAACCCATCTACCCATCAGCTTGGAAGGGCAAACAGGACTTTGGAGAAGCTGAGAGTTCTGAATTTGGTTTTTAACATCCCAAACCAACCGTTTTTAAAAGAACAGAATCTTTTCTATTTGAGTCAGGTAACTGCACATTCAGTTGTAGAGAATGTTTGAGAGAACATGAACATGTCTCTTGCCCTCAGTTTAAAGGTGGATGTGTCCCCTGAGCCTGACTTTCCACCAGTTATCCTGGAAACTCTGGGACATTGTCCCATTAGAAACAAAAAGAAATATGCAACTATCAACCTGGCTTTTGAAAGAGGTATCATATATTAGTATTGAAAGAAAACTTCTCAAGGGGATCTGAGCATAACACAGGGTTGTAGAAAGACAGAAAACGAGATTAAAAGACAGTGAATGCTGCAGAAAGCAGTCTGAAGACATCTCTACTCTCCAATGACCCCTATTTAAATTGCTACCAGCAGCTACCAGGCTTATCAATGGCAATATTCTGATTTATAAAAAGTTGCCTTCCCCTTCCTAAAATGTTGAATTTGATGGTTAAAGCTGGTAACAGGCTTCCTACCTGTAATGTTCTGAAAGAGTTTTTCATGATGCTTATTAAATTCAGCATGTTAAAACCAGAGCAGTGAGCCAACCTTGCACATGGTGGTCTGCCCACATGGCAAAAATCACAAGCACACCAAGCTAAAGCTTTCTTTTCATTGACTCTTTCACCCCACAGCCAAAGACAGTTGCTTCTATCCAGGGGTCACATCCATCCTTCAACTACCAATGAGGCTGACACGTCACAGTCAGTGCAGTGCCACAGAAATGCATATGACAGGTTACAAAAGGGTTCCCAGCAGGTCATTCCCATTGCCTCTTTAACGCTGGCCTTGGATGCAGCGATGTGATGAGACAGTGAGATGGTGCCAGGTGGAGTTCCCCAAGGGTCTGTACTGGGCCCAGTGCTGTTTCATGTCTTTATTAATGATATTGACAGTGGCATTGAGTGCACCCTCAGCAAGTTTACTGATGACACCAGCTGAGTGGTGAGGTTAATGTGCCAGAGGGATGGGATGCCATCCAGGGGGACCTAGACAGGCTGGAGAAGGGGACCCAGGTGAACTTCATGAGGTTCAACAAAGCCAAGTGCAGGGTCCTGCACCTGGGTCGTGACAACCCCTGTTACCCACACACGCCAGGAGATGATGTGCTGGAAAGCAGCCCTGAGGAAAAGGACTTGGGGGGATTCACGGATGAGAAGTGGGACGTGAGCCACCCATGTGCATCTGCAGCCCAGAAGGCCAACCCCATCCTGGCTGCATCAAAAGAAGAGTGGCCAGCAGATGAGAGAGGGGGTTCTGCCCCTCTGCTCTGCTCTGGGGGACCTCACCTGCAGTGCTGTGTCCAGCTCTGGAGCCCTCAGCACAAGAAGGACATGGACCTGTTGGAGTGTGTCCAGAGGAGGCCACAAAAATGATGAGAGGTGCTGGAGCACCTTTCCTATGAAGGCAGGCTGAGAGAGCTGGGCTGGTTCAGCCTGGAGAAGAGAAGGCTCCAGGACAACCTTACAGCTGCCTTCCAGTCCCTGACAGGCGCCTGTAGGGAAGCTTTAGAAGAACTGTTCCCATGGGCATGGAGCAATAGGATGAAGGGTGATTGTTGTAAACTTGAAAAGGGGAGATGTAGGTTGGGTATTAGGAAAAAGCTTTTCAATATGAGGGTGTCAGATCACTGGCCCAGGTTGCCCAGAGAGGCAGCAGAGGCCCCATCCCTGGAGATATCCAAGGTCAGGCTTGCTGGGGCTCTGAGTGACCTGATGTAGTGAAGATGTCCCTGCTACTGCATGGGGGTTGGACTTGATGGCCTTTGAAGGTCCTTTCCAACCCCACACATTCTATGATTTTACAAAGGGTTCAATCCACTTGCAACAAAGTTTTTTGGTTGGGTTAATTTCCAGTTAAAGCAGCTCCTCATCCTGCTTCAATCCCAAGCTACAGAACTACAACTTCTGTAAGACAGGCAGCAAGAGGGGCAGGGGATCAGCAGTGCCCCATTCCAGCAGCAGCAATGCCCCAGGCTGCACTGGAGTGGTGTATAACCACACACAATTCCTCATTTACATCCCATCCATCTATCAGGGAACTAATATTAAAACTTCTAGGCCGTCTAGTGCTTCTAACTTTTTAACAAGTTCATAATTCCAAGTAAGAATGGGAACTCAGCATTAAAGAAGATTTTTTGGTCCCTTTTAGGCTGATACACAGAATTTTCTAAGCATGTAGCAAAACCATAGCAAGGAGATGGTGGAGTTTGTTTAAAATTTAAGAAAACCTTGAAAATGGGCATTGGGCAAATTGAGAATTACAACTAAATCCTTACACTCCAACTTTATATTTAGTGTAAGGTCCTGAAATTTCTAAACAAAACCTACTAATTAGAGAGTAATATTAACATACACAAAAAGGAACCCTAGACTGTCCTTAATTGAATTAATTCCTTTGACAGTATCTTCATGGATTTAAATATCACCACCTGGTTATCACACTGGATATGCCAAAACCACTCCACATCATTCATTCCATAGGCTGGTAAACTGATGTGTAAATCTCTTCCATGTCTATGATGAAATGTCACTGCTGGTGTGTGTATTGTGGTTGAGGAGAGCACATGGAATCTGAAGGTTTAAAGGTTTCTGAAGGAAGATCCTTACCTGTTGTGGAGTATAAGGCATTATATCCAATTCACTAGCTAACGGGGTCTGAAGCTGAGGCATAGAAGGTGTTTCAGTCATGTCCCCTTCCTCTTCACCCATCTCTTCCATGTCCTCATCGCCTCCTTCCAACTCAGCAAATTTTGCTTCTAGCTGCTGAATCTTCTTTTCCAGTAGTGGAGACGGTTCCTTCTGAGGAACTATAGGTTTTCTGAAAGGTGGGGGAGAGAGACAACAAGTAGGTAAGAATACACTTGGAGCACACCACTACTTTTCTTCCATTATCAATGAACAACATGGGAACATCTGAGGATGTTCCTTCCTTTCAGAACACTGAGCAGAAATCATCAGCATCTATGGCCAGTGTTCCATTTCAGTCACCTGAAGGATTTTTGGTTTACTTATTTTTTGAGTTAGAAGGGGATGTCAATGCAGCAAATACTACATTTCTGCAACAGAAGGCAGTTAACACAATGTCTTCCTTAGATATTACGTTTTACTTTAGCTAGAACTTACTATTTTTATTAATACCAATGTTCACCAATCAGAAAGCTAATTGTTACCCATAATGAGGGCTAAGTATTTTAACAATATCTACAAGAATTTGTAAGTCTGATAATTTAATGACTTTTAGTGTCAGAAGGAAAAAAAAACCCATCCACCATATAAAGGACTGATGTTCTCCTGACTTCTTTCCAAAAGCATCATTAGTCAAAATTCATCTTCTCCTACAACTATGACTTTTATGTCTGTGCCAAGTGTGGGAGGGATGGAGTTGGTTTTTCTGCACAGCAGCCCTTATGGTGCCATAGTTTGGATTTGTGACCCCAGCAGTGCTGACAGCACATTGGTGTTGTAGCTATTGCTGACCAGTGCTGGTACACGGCCAAGGCCTTTTCTTCTTCCCACTTTGCTCCCCAGCAAGGAAGGTGGGCAAGAAGCTGTGCAGGGAGGGAACCAGGAGAGCTGACCCCACTGACCAAAGGGATATTTCATACCATCTGTCACTGTGCACAGTGTAACTGCTGGGACAGCAGGGGGAGGAGGGGACACTGGTGGTTACAGCACTTGCCTGTCTGAGGAACTATCGCGCACGCAGAGGTCCTGTTTCCAGGAAACACCCAAACACCTTCCTGTCCATCAAGTAGTGATTCCTGCTTTTGCTTTGCTTGCATGTGCAGCTTTGTTTCACTTCCTAAACTGTGGCTGTCTTGATCCAGGAGTTTTTCTGGCTTTTGCCCTTTCAATTCTCTCCCCCACCCCACTGTGTGGAACAAGTGAGTGGCTGGGTGGGCACGTAGCTGCCAGACAGGCTCAGCCCACCACAATACAGAAGAGCGTACAGAACACATTCTCATCATGCTTTTACCTGAAATAATATATTTCATCATCTACAACTTTTGCAGAGAGTGAAAACCTCTTGAGTCCTTTGAATTTCTTCATCTGTTTATCACTCTCATTGTAGCGGCTCTCACAAAGGAACACATCGTTCTCAGAGATTTCTGTTGGTCTGCAGGAGAGGAAGTCTTTGAAGGACAGAACTGCACACTTGCCTGTGGAGATGAAAGAGCTGCATAAGCAGGGAGACATGCTTGCAGATGTTTTACAAAAAAGTGTGGAAACTCAAGTTTTTGCCCGTCCTGTAAGTCTGGAAGATTCACAGTATTAGGCCCAACTATGGGAAATACACAGATTGAAAACCCTATTAAATAATGCCACTCAGGAGAAACCTACACTAACTAAAAAGAATCCAAAAAGCTGCCTTAAAAGTACAAGAAAACCTGCAAATTAACACCCCCTCCCCGGTGACTAGTCAGTTAACTATCTTTAGAACAGCATCATAACTACAAAACCAAGTACACAGTCATCATCTTATGCAACAAACCAGATCTCAGTCTCCCTCTGGACCGATTTGCCAGCTAGCACACACTGGAATAATGCTATTAACAAGTGAGAGTAAAGGAGTCTTCTGTTCTCTGGCTGCAGACAATGTTCACTTTGACATCATACATGTAATTCTCATGCTGCATAAAAGCTTCCTTATAGTGAAAACTGTCACTACAGGTCCCAAAGACCTGTAGTTCACCCAATGTGAAGAAAACACATTTGGAGTCAATCCTACAGCTATAAGTCACTCCAGGTTGTATAGATAAAGAAAGAGGGTGTCCACTGGATTTAAAGTTGTTAATAGTTACCCAAAATGCAAGTCATTGGACAGGTCTCCTCCAAGTTACTCAAAAACACTTCCTTCTTGTAGAACATTTTAGTTGGCTCATGTTCAGTTTCTTCAGGATGTATAAAGATTGGGCCAAAGAAATATGCAGCTCCATCTCGCACCCACATCTTCTCAATCCTGGAAAGAAATCCACACCATTGAGATGAACAAAAGGCCATCCCTCCTAAATGAGGCAGCTGGATACACCAGGCAGTTCAGGAAGACTGTCAGTAAAAAATGAGTACAGAAGAACAGACTGTTCCAACTGTACAACAGATTAATCTCGTTATCAGGCAGCTAAACTTCTACCTCAATCTATTAAGAGCTTGAAACATTTCACTTAATTCAGAAGATTTGTTTCCCATCTTCTTTTATACTTTTTCCAATGAGCCTGTGTTTTCATAGATTCATAGCATCCCAGCATCTCCTGAGTGGGAAGGGACCCATAAGGACCATGGAGTCCCAACTCCTGGCTCCACACAGACCCAGCCAGGTCAGAGCATGGGACTGAGTCCATCGTCCAGATGCTTCTTGCCCTCAGCCCAGCTCAGAGCTGTGACCCCTTCCCTGGGGAGCCTGTGTTAGCACCTGACCCCCCTCTCAGCACAGAACCTCTTCCTAACATCCAGCCTAAACCTCCTCTGGCATAGCTTCACACCATTCCCTCTATCTTTGGGGACCTCTATCCCTGGTCCCCAAAGAGAGATCAGTGCTGCCCTTTCATTCCCCCTCATCAGGAAGCCACAGACCCCATGAGGTCTCCCCTCAGCCTCCTCTTCTCCAGGCTGGACAAACCCAGGGACTTCAGCCTCTTCTCCTAACACTTCCCCCTCCAGACCCTTCCCCACCCTCGTTCTCCTCCTCTGGACACCCTCCGATTGTTTTGTGTCCCTCTTGTCCTGTGGTGCCCAAAACTGCCCCCAGTGCTCAAGGGGAGGCTGCACCAGTGCAGAGCAGAGTGGGACAAGTGGGTATGGTTTTCCAAGTTATTCTTATAGACACAAAGTGCAAATGAAGAAGTCACCCCTACCTTCCTACCCGAGGTCGCACCAGCCCATGGGATTTTATGAAGACACAGTCCCCAACCTTAAGCCACATATCATTGTAGCAGAGCTGTTCAAAGTAATGGCAACCAGGTTCTCCATTGGACATTTCTACTGGAACATCTTCTTTGTCCTGCAGAAGATGATGCACGTAGAAAGTTGTGGAAGAGGGAAAACCAGACACATAAACACAAAGATGCCAGGTGCAAGTAAAAGGCTTTATCTTTCTGTTAGCAATAAGAGGTGAACACTAAACAGAGCTGTATATGCTAAAGTGAGGGGCCTTGAAATTGAACAATTAAATAGCAAACCCAGAGATACCATCCATGCATGTCACAGGCTTTCTTAGTTCCCAAAGCTGTCATTTTGCCAGAATTGCTTCACAGTTAACTGGCCAAACCAAGCCTTGTCAGCTTATTTTGATGGTTTGTTTTAAAGCACAAGGTTCTGAAGAAGCAAGAATGGAGTCTATGGCCAAGTTAACACAGCCAGGAATTTAATCATTCCGCTGTCAAATACAGTAACACAAACACTCCATCTATTACTTGCAAATTTACACCATTTGCCCTATTTAATTTCCTACTTTTTAGTCAAAATTCACATTGCACCTCAAGCTGACCATTTAGTGTAGGATTTCAGAAAGCCAATGAAAACACAGGCTATCTCCCCATGGTGTGGATGGAAAAGTCCCTCTAAGTTTTCATTCTCTTGGTAGAAGCAATTTCTTCTTTTGTAAAGATGCAAATAAATACCATAATAAATACTATACAGTGTGTGTCAGATAAAAGCTGACACGGTGAGTGTGGTGGCTATTCTGTCCTGAGGTTGTCTTAGAGAACTCGGTGTGAAGTGGATTTATTTTATGACTCTCAGTTTATTTTTTCATGGCTCTAAGTTTATATTAGATAGATGTACTTTGATTTAATACATTTATTCAAATATCTTTTATGATCCTTACTAAAAATGAACCATTTTACCCAGTAGGTTGGGCAGAAATGTTCTTAGGCATTTCAAGGACAAACCCCTCAGTTATTCACCATAAACAGGTCACAAACAACAGAATATTGTGTATGTACTGCTGCCTAGCTGCTAGTACACTGCAATCACAGGATCACAGAATCACAGGGGTTGGAAGGGACCTGGAGAGCCCATGGGGTCCAACCCCCAGCCAAAGCAGCTCCCCAGCTCATATTGCACAGGGCGGCGTCCAGACGGGGCTGGAATCTCTCCAGAGATGGAGACTCCACACCCCCTGGGCAGCCTGTCCCAGGGCTCCCTCACCCTCACTGGGGAAAAGTTCTTCCCCATGTTGCTGTGGAACTTCCTATGCTCCAACTTGCAGCCATTGCCCTTGTCCTGTCTCCACAGACACTGAAAAGGGGCTGCCCATTTCCCCTGCATCCCATACTTCAGATATTGCTAAACATTCATAAGGTCCCCCCTTAGTCTTCTTTTCTCCAGGCTGAACAGCCCCAGCTCACTCAGCCTTTCCTCACAGGGGAGATGCTCCAGGCCCTTCATCATCTCCGTAGCCTCCTCTGGACTCTTTCCAGGAGATCCCTGTCTTTTTTATACCAGGAAGCCCAGAACTGGACAGATGCTATCTAATAAGGCATTTCAGCATTGCCATGAACTAAAATCAGGCTTTTAGTTCTCCTGATTCTTTAGGCAAGCTTTACAGTAACAGTGGCATTTTCTTTTCTGAAGTGATAAAAAAAATATCAACCAAACCCCTTCACATGATCACAAAAACTATACCTAGAATCTAGGAAACATGTACACAGTTTATTTTCTGTTTAGCCTATTTCTATTTTGTTTGTATTTAATTGCAAATACATCTAATAATTGAATACAGTCCTTGTACTTGCTTATATTTTATTGTGTTTGGATGCTACAAAACTGAAGCTCTAAGGGCTCACATTGGGAAGTCTTTATCTGTCCAACATAATCAATGATCCACTTGTTATCTTACATACCTTTTCAAGATGAAGGATGCTATCTCCCACTTTGCTGTCCTCCAATGCTTCAGCATGTTTATCCTCATCTACTTTGTCTGTATTAGCAAATACTGAAGCAACACGGACCACAGGCAGGGGAACATCTCGTGGGACAAATCTCACAGAGCTGACAGGCATAGTCCACAGCTTAATCTTTTTAAAAGATTTCGTCTTCGCTGAGTAACGTGACTCACAGACATAGACATCCTCATCTCTGAAGTTCTCTGGACACAATTTAAAGTATTCCTGCAGATTGAAGAAAAAAAAAAATAAATTACACATTTCAGGAACACACACACATCCCCCACAGACACACAACCATAGAGTCACAGAATCACAGACTGGTCTGGGTTGGACAGGACCCCAAGGATCACAGAGCTCCAACCCCCCTGCCACAGGGGGGGACACCAACCTCCAGGCCTGGAGCTACACAAGGTTGCCCAGGGCCCCATCCAACCTGGCCTTGAACACTCCCAGGGATGGGACACCCACCACCTCTCTGGGCAGCCTGTTCCAGCCCCTCACTACTCTCTCTGGAAAGAACTTCCCCCTAATATCTAATTTAAACCTTCTCTCCTTTAGCTTTAATCCATCCCCCTTGTCCTGCCATTATCTACCCTTTTAACAAGCTGATTCCCCTCCTGTTCCTCTGCTCCCTTCAGGGACTGGGAGGCTGCAATGAGGTCCCCCCACAGCCTTCTCTTCTCCAGGCTGACCCAGCCCAGCTCCCTCAGCCTCTCTTCGTAGGGGAGCTGCTCCAGCCCTCTGATCATCTCTGTGGCTCCTCTGACCCCTCTCCAACAGTCCCACATCTTTCTTGTACTGGGGCCCCAGATCTGGACACAGGACTCCAGCTGGGGCCTCCCGAGGGCAGAGCAGAGAGGGACAATCCCCTCCCTGTCCCAGCTGCCACCCCTCTGCTGATGGAGCCCAATGAACTCCTTCTCGTGCTTCCTGTTAATTTGTTTCTATCAAAACCACTATAGACTAATAAAGAGTTTCTGCTGAGTTCTTCCATTTATATTAAACATTAAATGCAAATACGTGTAAGATCCACACTCATTGACAGGTGCCTGTGATACCTATTCATGCTGTCAGCAGCTGCAGCACTTTGTTCCAAACACACTGCCTTCAAAAAACTGGCTGAGAGGATATGCTGCAAATGAGACAAAAATCCTCAGCACAAGGATGGTGTGGAATCAAACACAAGAGGATGAAAGTTTTCCTCTCTGTCTCAGGAAGCCCCTCGAGTTTTCCTCTCGAGTTTTCCTCTTTACCAAACCTAAACCAACATGGAATCTTTAAGGAGTTATTGGCAGTTTCTCTACCACATGCTCTGAAAAAAACCAGTTAATTATCTAATAAGCACCAGGAAACACCATCACTCTGATGAACTAAGTATCTCATCGAGCAAATGAAGAATACAAACCATACCCTGGAACAAGTCCTGGTTTATTTAAGCATTAGTAAAATGCCTCTATGTTAAAATGCCTACAGCTCTTTAAGAAAATAGGAGAGAACTTACTATTTGCTTAACAAATTAGTCCAAAGAATCCCTCACCTTGACAAACATGACCACACATTTGCCTAAAATTTTGCTAACTGGAACTTTGTTGTAATAGTCACTTTTGAAAACTTCTTTCTCCAAGAATTTCCGTGTTGCAAGGTGAAAGGTTTCATTTGGTCGATAAAACCAGCAGCCGTAGAGCCATTTCTCTCCTTTAAGGAAAAAAGAGGAGGGAAAGGAGAAAGAAAAAGATGTAAACCAGCAAATTATAAGTGAGCAAGGAAAACCAACTATAGATTGATGAATCAAACAGCTATGTAGTCATTAATGTTGAGAGTAAACTCTTTTAAAACAGGACAAGGCTCCTTAAGGGTCTCAGGTCAGGAAAGCTGTGCTGCTTCACAAGCCTGCCAATTGGTTTTTCCTCAGTAAACCCCAACTCAGCCAAACAAAACTTGCTTATTCAGAAATCTTGACTTTCAGGCTTTGAATGGCTTCAAAGTCTACACAACAACCACCTGGTTATTTGAAGAACCTGGAATAAATGGTTTCAAGTTCTTGAGGAACTGTTTCTCCCATGTTACACTGTGGCAAGTTCAAACTAACATCAATGTATAAAGAAGTCACAAAAGGATACTATTTTTCTGAATCAAACATAAACTGTAACCTGCAGACTGAGCCAAAATAAAAAGCACTATCCACTTCCTTCATCACAGACAAAAGCTAAGAAACATCCCCCTGGCCAATGGCCACGTACCCAGACACACGGCATCCAGTGAGTGAACAGGACAGGCGAACACAGGTAGCCTTGGCCAGGCATTCCACCCCTCCTACAGCCACTGCATTAGGGGTGTAGGAGCTGTTCTCTTCACCTGACTATTATTTGCTGCTTATTTTCTTTATTATTTACTTTACACTGTTGTATGTGGATGTGCCTCAGCCATTTTTGAGCCTGTTGATATATCCTGCCTCCACAAGCACAAAGAAGGCAAACACTTTCTCATGCTTTATCTAAATTATTCCTGTCAATTCAGTGTCCTCTAACTCTTAGTATTGCTGCATTTCTGGAACAGTATTTCTGCATTCACCTAACCTACCCACTCTGTGATTTTGCAAACCTTAATTATATCCTGCCTTACATTTCTCCACTCCAAATTTAAGAGCCACAGTCTTTTTAATCTGGTCTTGTAATACATCTGTTCCACCCCTTTAAAAAAAAAACACAACCAAGAAGGCTAACTCCTCTATATCCCACTGGAGTTGGCAGCAACTGGAGTTTGCAGGGTTGCTTAGGGTGCAGCAGGCTTATCCCATACTCTTGCTGTATCTCCAGCCCTCCTTATACTTAGGAGAAGTGCCTGCTGCCACCAATGAGAAAAAACAAAGTACTGTTATGGCTTGATTTGGCCTAGGAAATGCACAATTCAGGTCAACTCTCACAAATGCAAGCTCTGAAACTGAGTTGTTGTGTGGAAGACTTGCAATTCATTTGCAATTTAATGTGTCTGATTTTGGTTTGGATTTCTCAGCACACAAAAATCTCATGTGTTCTTCTGCACCCAAATTACAAGGAGCCCATCCCATTTAGCCTGTTCTCTGTGATTCTTACAATTTGAGGGTGTGTAGGTAGACAAACAACCAAAAAAAAAGTGTGTGTTGATCAGAGAAGTTGATGTTTGTAATTTTCTTTGGAACAAAGCAACTTTGAAACAAGAGAAGTACTCAGATACTTCTGCAAATAGTTTCTACACAGAACAAGCCCAAATTTGAAATGGCAAAGAATAGTAAGAAACTTCACCATACTGTTTTCCTACAGCAAAGGCATCCTTACCAGCTGAATCTTCCCACAGTCTCTCAATACAGACTATGTGAGGCTGCAAGTTGGCTTCAGCAGGCTCCACATACACATAGTCTCCTACGTGGTACATGCTGTTCTTGAAGCTGCAATCCTGGCTGTAGGTCCGATGCAAGCTGGACAGCCCAGCTGATCCAGAGGAATCTTCACTCTTTTCAGCTTCTTATTTCAAGAAGGGAAAAGCAGATGTTAGTAATTCCACATTTCCACCTTAGCCAAGACTGCCAAATGAATGAATGCCTTCACCCTTCACTGAGAGCAGAGGCACCACATGATCCCTGCTGCACCCCTGCCTCTGACTCCCAGGGTGAAGGGATGGTTTCAGTGCATTTTATGCTCATTTAAAACTCATGAAAAATATTTAAATTAATGAAAGGAAAAAAGCCCACATCATAGCTACCTCTCTTCTCCTCCTCTCTTTTGAGCTTATCCTCCTCAATTTCTTTGGGCAGCTTTTCCTTCTTTTCCTTCTCTACATCGTTGTGCAGATGCTTGGTGGTATAGCTGAGGGCAGGTGACAGAAGGATCTCTCCGTTCTTACACAGCTCGTCTCGGATTTTAATGAAGAACTGCTGAAGCTCAACTGCATCCTCATAGATCTCTGAGTCAGTCCTATGCAAAGACACACACAGCAGGCCAGAAGCACAGTTTGCACAAACAGGGGCCTCAATACATACCTATCAAAAACTAAAGCTTTGCTCTACCAACAGGTTTCTGTGCTTACTCCTATCAAGCAGCAGCAGACACTGGCAAGTTATGTTCCACCTGCTACTCTACTGTCTGTACTACAGTTTATCTAGAAGTTTATTTTTGTAAACACCAGTCCTGATCTACCAGAAAAATCAAAGGTAACTGGTTGCAACAATAACTACACACCACTGAACCTCTACAAGCTGTCAACTTCTGAAAACTCAAGTAGTAACATTAACAAAACCAACTGATTTTAATGGCCCATACTCCTGTTAGTAGGTGCTTTAATACCATTTTTACCTCCTCCCCTTCACAGTAAGGATCTCACTTGTACATCCCACACACTCTACCTAACTCAAGTCACACTGCTAGAAGTTGCAAGTTTTCATGGCTTTTGCATGGTATTACCATAACTCATACAACTGATTGCTCAAAAAAAGCAATCCACTTGTTGAACAGCTAGTGAACAGCTCCTCCTCTTTGTTTTTTCAATTTGAAAGCACAAACCTGGTTTCACTCACCTGTTCATTCTCCTTGCCCTCTCCAGTACCTCAAACATATTCTCCTGGAACAAGTCCAATCTTCTGTAACGATTATTTTCAACATTTTTTCGGATAATATCAAAAGTCAGAGGAGGTTTATTTGGGAAATTGGGATCAACAGCAGGAATCTCAGCTAAAGAGTCACTGTAGCATCTTCCCTCATCATCCTGGTGGCTCATAACAGATACAAAAAGGTTATGGATAAGTTCCTGAATTAGCAAAGTGACATTGGGCACATGAGAATCCTCATCTCCTTCTATTTCTCTCCGAGTTTCAAGCAAAACTTTATGCAGGACCAGAGCATCTTTATAAATCAAAGACTCTGGCTCATTATATGTACAAGCGTTATTGAACATCATGACGAAGTCCTCTACCATGGAATCGATATCCTGGTATTTATTTGCCATCATATGACTTCTGATCTTCTCCATGTCAACGGGCTTCTTAATGGTCACGTAGTAGTCGGGAAGCTCCGACCGCGACGGCAGCCGCAAGAAGATGGCGCTCAGGCGCCTGCCTCGCTTGTCCGTGTAGTTCTTCACTGCTTCATACACCTCATTCAATTTCTGCTGCATTGGAGTCATGTATTTCGATTTTTTAGGAGAAATGCCACTTTTTCTACCTAAACAGACAAAAATGAACAAGGAAAAGTCATCCCAAGAACAGAGCTTGCACACTTCTTTGTCCCTCTCCTTCCCCCTGAAGAACTGCTTATCGAAGAGACACTTTCTGGTGCCTTCTGGCCAGAAGACTCCCAACTGGGAGCCCACTCAAAGTTGCAGCTTTTCATTTTTCATACTTGTATGAATTCTTCTTTCAGTGTTATTTTTGGCAAACCCAGAATCCCATGTTTCTATGTGGTCCAGCTGGCAAAGGTCTCTTCAGACTGAAGTATGGGAAACATCTTTTCCTACCTCATGTCATTAAAACCTCCTTCCTAATGCTGCATGAATGTCCCTCTACAGCCATTAAAAATCCAGTTATGGCAGGGTTTTTGCTCTCACTACCATTCAGCATACTACACATTATTAGATTCCTTTATGCCAGGTTTATGCTAAATCAGAAAGGATTATTACAGGTAAAATGTAAAATAAAGCCTCCCATGGGATTATCAAGCAGATTAGCTTTGATTAATTCAGAATCTCTGTTACTGTACTGCATAGTCTCTGCCTGTGAATTCTGTACCTTACCTAAGAGCTGCACATTTCTGTTCTCAAAGAGGACTGTGTGTAGTTATTGTCTTCAAGACTTTTCTGTGCCATGTTATCCTTCTCAGCTAAATTCTGAACACATATTAAGGGGCCATAAAATCTGAGTAGCAGCAAATATAGTTTGTATGGGCAACAGCCCTAGGCACAGACACTGATAGAAATTTCCCTTCTGTGCATTTCATGGCCTTCAATAATTTTCCTAGTAGAACTCACATTTCTTTTATCATTCTGGGGAAATCCAAGACATCTAAGCAGGGAAATTAAGAGCTTTACTCAGTTTGAGAAGCACTGCTCAAGTGTGTTAGTGAAGTGTTACTGCACAGAGAATGCAGCAGCCGACATTTGGGAAACATCAAGACTAAACACAAGTCATTCCAACCATTCACAAGTTTCTCTTCTTCATTCTACATTACTTTTCTTAGAAAACACTCTATGGAACAACTCCATTTTATTATATGCACATATAAACACATCCCTGCTGTCATAATTTTGAAAATATAATTCTCCTTTGCATGTCAGTGAAAACTTGCAGATCATGTCTTCTGAAAGGAAGGTCTGTTAATCTCTATTGTGGGGTTTTCCTAAGTGTCAAAACCAGGTGTAGCAGCATACAAGGTTGCCTTACTTAGCTTTAGTTTAGGGGATGCAACATCATCATCTTCAGCTAGAGGTCCAAGTTCTTTCCTTTTTTCTTTCAGGATCTTTTCCAGCATGTGAGCATCATTGTATACCTGTTAATCAGTAAAGTAACAAAAAAAAAAAAACCAAAACAGAACAAGGTTTACTGTGTTTAGACTAGTTCAGAACTAGTCCCCAAGAAACATTCAAATGTTAGTTTGAAAAAGCTGACTACAAAACCAACTAATTGATTAAAAATTAGTTGGGCTGATTTCTCAAATGTACACCTTCAATAGACAGCAGGTAAGCAGAACTGATGAACACCATCTAAACTGGGGAGAAATGAATTTATTCAGTTAAGCTGCATTTCTGTTCCAAAGACTAAAAAATGGCAAGGTGCAGTTGTTTCTTCACCTTCCTAAAACCTCACCTGCTATGCTTGAACTACTGAGATTCTATCAAGGCACACAGGACTAGTGCTGTCCTCCTGGCCCTTCAAATCCAACCCCCATGAACCTCATCAGAAAGGCCTGCAGAGTAGCTGATCAAGTTCCTCATTCAAAATAGCTGTCGGTTTCTTACCACCACTCTTTCACAACATCATGCTTGTTGGCTGAGAAATACCACAATAGAGCACCACCCAACAATATATTTGTAAGTGAAAATTATAATCCTTTCAGGCTCTTTTTGCTAGACTAAACAGATCACATCTTCTAGTCTGATCTCCCACGCTCTCTGCTTCCATGAAAACAAAGCTGGTTTCTCTCCCAACTAAGACATCACTTCTTAGAGGTTCTGTGCTTCAATTCACTTGCTGATGACTGTTCACTGCAAATACCTTCACAGGATTAACCGAAGATGAACAATGAGAATTTAGTAACCAGCTTATTTTTAAAAAACTTACTAGGAAACATTCAGCTGACGTTTTTTGTAGTGGAGTGACAGGTTTAGCTAACAAGAAATAGGCCTCACCTTTGCCAAGGAGTGTGTTGTGCTCCACATTTATACAACTATAGATGAAAACAGAATTTAAACCGCCATCAGAAAGCCAGAGTTCAATAAACATTTACCATAAATCAGTAACAGTCAAAGCTAAGCCATCCTGACATAACTCCTACATCTGCAAAAGAACAGAGGGGAAGGTGTGACTGCAGAATCAAAGGGTACCTGGGAGCCTTCCTCGTTGTAGTGCCTTGCGTTGCGGAACATGAGCTTCATGTCGTCGATCATCGCTTCCTCCCCTGCGTACTTATCATTGCGGATGTTGTGCTCTATCATTTTCAAGTCCATTGGCTCCAAGATGATTTTATAATAGTCTGGATAGTCCTTCTTGGATGGCTTAACCATGAACAGGTCACAGAGCCGCCTGCCTGTGCCAGGTTCTCGAGCCTCCAGAACTGCATTGTACAAGATCTTCATTCTCTGCTTCCGGATGTTCTTTTTGCTGTTAGTTTAAGAAAAGAAGAACAAAAAGGAAAATAATACATGTGCTTGTCCTCACTTCCAATGTTCCAATGACATAGCAGGCAAAAAAAAAAACCCAAACCAAATAAAAATCCATAAATAACTGAAAAAAATACCTAATTGAGGGCAACTACAGTGTTCATGCCACTTTCTGAACTGAAGTTATGCTGACAACTGCCAACCAACAGTCACAAAAAGGAAAATTAGTCAGCAAGCAGTTCTGAATCAACTGCAGCCAGCACTTGGTGAGGTTAAGCCTCAGAAATACCCACCCTTACACAAATGCTAAAACCCTGTGGTGCCATTTTCTCTTTAACAAAGAAAGATGTAGCCATGTGGTGATCTGCAGGACCCCCTGAAGTGCATACCTTTTCCTTTTGGAGCTGCCAGTATCAGATGTAGCAGAAGAAATCATACTGTCCCCATCCTCAATGTCATCTCTCCTAGCCAGCTCCTTCTTCTTTGCCTGAAAAAAAGAATGAATCCCTGAAGCCAAACTCACCTCTGGACATTTCCAGAGCAATATTAAACATCAGAACAGATCAGATGTATGAAAAAAGATGCAACTCTAGTTTTGAGACCAAACCACCATTCTTTAATGTAAGTTGGCTGCCACAAAGTAGTAGTATAATTCTTTTTAACTGTCAGACACATTTTTGAGGAACCCATTTCAGCCCACACCACTCAGCTGGCACACTGAATGAAATCTTTAGTGTTTAAGCATCCTCCAATTACCCACAAACCCTAAAAATACACCACATCAGCAGTTTGCTCATAACTTAATTGGGTTAAGAGTCACAGCAAGGAACAAAAGTGACCAAAAGAAATCACAGAAGGCAGCAGGTGGGCTGAAGAAGAAAAATCAAACTACAGTGCTCTTCATTGCTGTACTTCCCCATAGGCAAGAAAATCAGGTCTGGTTAAACATTAGTTTGGAAAAAATATAAATTGAGGTGTAAAGTTGTAGCCTTTTGGTTGTTCTACTCCACTTACCTGCATAACCTGCTGCATTTTCAATACCCTTTTATAGATGGCAGAATTGGGAACGTTGTAGCGCTTGGCATTTTCAAACATCAGGTTCAGATCAGCCTCCAACTGATCCAGAGTTTCATATTCATGGTTCTTCAGTTTGGTTCTGCAAAAGAGTGGGATATCCAATTGGTGTTTCTCAAGGGACATGTTGTAAAACAGTTCTCTAACCTTCATTTCACAATAAATCAATAGAACCATAGAATGTGTGGGGTTGAAAAGGACCTTCAAAGGCCATCTAGTCCAACCCCCATGCAGTAGCAGGGACATCTTCACTACATCATGTCACTCAGAGCCCCAGCAAGCCTGACCTTGGATATCTCCAGGGATGGGGCCTCCGCTGCCTCTCTGGGCAACCTGGGCCAGTGATCTGACACCCTCATATTGAAGAGCTTTTTCCTAATACCCAACCTACATCTCCCCTTTTCAAGTTTACAACCATCACCCTTCATCCTATTGCTCCATGCCCATGGGAACAGTTCTTCCCCAGCTTCCCTACAGGCGCCTGTCAGGGACTGGAAGGTGGCTGTAAGGTTGTCCTGGAGCCTTCTCTTCTCCAGGCTGAACCAGCCCAGCTCTCTCAGCCTGCCTTCATAGGAAAGGTGCTCCAGCCCCTCTCATCATTTTTGTGGCCTCCTCTGGACACATTCCAACAGGTTCATGTCCTTTTTGTGCTGAGGGCTCCAGAGCTGGACACAGCACTGCAGGTGAGGTCCCCCAGAGCAGAGCAGAGGGGCAGAACCCCCTCTCTCATCTGCTGGCCACTCTTCTTTTGATGCAGCCAGGATGAGGTTGGCCTTCTGGGCTGCAGATGCACATGGGTGGCTCACGTCCCACTTCTCATCCATGAATCCCCCCAAGTCCTTTTCCTCAGGGCTGCTTTCCAGCACATCATCTCCTGGCCTGTGTGGGTAACAGGGGTTGTCCCGACCCAGGTGCTGGACCCTGCACTTGGCTTTGTTGAACCTCATGAGGTTCACCTGGGTCCCCTTCTCCAGCCTGTCTAGGTCCCCCTGGATGGCATCCCATCCCTCTGGCACATTAACCTCACCACTCAGCTGGTGTCATCAGTAAACTTGCTGAGGGTGCACTCAATGCCACTGTCAATATCATTAATAAAGACATGAAACAGCACTGGTCCCAGCACAGACCCCTTGAGCCACCATCTTCCATGTGGACTTGGAGCCATTCACCATTCCCCTCTGCATGCAACCATCCAGCCAATTTTGTATCCACTGAACAGTCCACCCATCAAATCCCTAACTCTCTAATTTAGAGAGAAGGATGTTGTGGGGGACCGTTCCAAAGGCCTTACAGAAATTCAGGAGATGACATTTGTATCTCCTCTCTTGTCTCCTGATCCAGTTTCTCCATTGGAGAAAGCAACAATATCCAGTAATTACTGGAACCTGTTTTCTTTTTCTGATGCTGTGGTAGCATCTAATTGTAACTCTATTAGGCCAACATGTGCTCTTACAGCTTGCTTTTAATAACCAGGAGAGCTGCCCTCTGGAGAGCTGTTCAGACTGATGAAGCACAGCCTGGTGAGACTACTCCAGCGTGCCTCAGCTGTGACCTGTATGGCTTGGATGTGATGTCAGCATGATGGGTTAGCTCTGCTCAGCCCTGAGTGCTGCCTTCCCTACACAACATCAACTCCTCACCCTCAGGGAGGACCAAAATGCCCAAAACCTCTCATACCAACACCCTTCTCTTAAAACCACCTGGTATTTCATTGGTGTTACCTGTAAAAGGGTGTTTCACATGAAAACAGTTAGAAAAGGACTGACAGCAGAAAAAGTCCTTTTTCATATGCTGAACAGACAAATCAGTGCCCTCAGCTTGCCAGTAACTTCTCTTGTTTCCTTGCATTTCCTCTCACCAGTGAAGTTCAGGCCAACTTGTGTAAACCTCTAACACCTTGTTAACCACAAGAGAAAACAGTAACCTGCAACAACCCCCCCACAACCCTATCACAACTGAAAATGTGGTCATCCTTCACACCTCCTTCTTGACTTGTCTGTCACCCCCAACAGCTACACAGCACCTTTTAACCTGCTCCCCACTTTAAAGCCTTGTCTGGTTTCCACAGCACCTCGCTGAACACGAACTTGCAAAGGAGCATAAGGGTCACCACAATACACCTCTCTGGGGACTGGTGACAGAACCCGAGGGAACAGCATGAAGCTGTGCCACAGGAGGTTTAGGCTGGGTGTGAGGAAAAGGTTCTGTGCTGAGAGGGGGGTCAGGTGCTGGCACAGGCTCCCCAGGGAAGGGGTCACAGCTCCGAGCTGGGCTGAGGGCAAGAAGCGTCTGGACGATGGACTCAGTGCCAGCTCTGACCTGGCTGGGCCTGTGTGGAGCCAGGAGTGGGACTCCATGATCCTTATGGGTCCCTTCCCACCCAGGAGATGCTGGGATGCTATGAACATAACATAACGTAATATAACTTTTATGCCCAAACTTTACCTGCCAATGTGACTTTACAGTTGACCCAGCAGAGTAACAATGTGCAGCTTGCAGTAAGCAGGACTCCCACAGTCCAGCCAAGAACGATGAGCTCATGGCTGGATTAAACCTGCCACTGCTATAAAAACTACTGGAAAGCATGCATGTCTAGAAAGCTGCTGTGATGGCAATCACTCTGCAGAAAGCTGCTGCTAAGTGTGTGCTGCCAGGAGGGTGGCTGTAGGTGCCTTCCTGGAGTGGGGCGTGTTTCTGTCTCATCCCTTTCAGACCTGAAGAATTAGTGTGTCCTCAGTGCCTGTGAGGAAAGCCAGCTATTTTGGACAAATACCCTAACTGTAAGATGGGGAGAAAATTACTTGTCCCAGATCTCAATTAAAACAAACTCTTTTAGGGTCATGTATCCTTTTAAAGATACCAGTATCTTCAAACCTTTCTGCATTGTTCTTTGGATTAATTTAATGTTTCCAAACAAAGCAAGGGATAATTGAAAAACTTTCCCATCAGCTTCACTGGCTCTGCCATCCCAAAGAAAGGTGAGATACCAACATAATTTTCATTAGATTAGTAAACAATACATGTAATAATAATAATAGTAAAAAGCCAAGCAAACACACACCTCCCAAAAGCAAAAGAGTCTGGGTACCAATTAAACTGCCATGAAAAAAGGCAGAGTCAGCCTCCATTCCCACCTTGTCAAAACTCCAGCAACAATTGCTTGCATGTGTTCAAGAAAACTTGGCTTGTATTAACAATGTAAAAACCAAAATTAAAAGCCCAAATTCAGGATGATTTTATCCTAAACCACCAGCATATGATGTACAGGGTCATAAATACCCAGTCTGTCCACATAAACACTGAGTCTATTTGATACTCTTGCCACTGTCTGGTAGCAAACACCCCAAGCCACCTTACATCTTCACCAGCTCATCTGGCCCCTCTGGTACAGAAATCAAAATCTATGTCATTAATTCTTGTAGTTCAACAAACACACTGCCAAGCCATTACAGGACTTGAGCACACACACACTTGTTGGCCTTACAAAATCCATCAGACATTAAGAGAATAACACAGGAACCAAGAGGCTTAAAAAACCTGCACAAAAAAAATAAGCCCACATTTATCAAAACCATCAACTATTAGTTTTAATGTCTTCAAAACAGAATTATTTGAGAACATTTGAATTTGTCAAGGCACATGGGGTCATTAAGTGTGTAAACCAGCAGTAATTTCCTTGTTTACTGATGGGCCTCGAGGTTGGTGTCCCTGCCTGTGGCAGGGGGGTTGGAGCTCTGTGATCCTTGGGGTCCCTTCCAACCCAGACCAGTCTGGGATTCTGATACTGTCTAAAGGCAATTCTGCATCTAAGAAAAGCTCACCCAAGCCAGCTAAACTACTTTACAGATTAAGAACATTAAAGCAATTAAAAAATAAATCAATTAAGGAGCAGTCCTGCAGAGAAATGCTGACCAACAGACTTTCTTCTCCCTTTGGATGTAGGCAGCATCAGCATCATCTGTTTCCCAGTGACAACTCATACTGATGGATCTTCAGAATTAGGCTCTAGCTCAAGATCTAATACAGTGAATACTGCCACAGCTGCCTTGCATGTGAATAGGAAATACTTAAGACAAACATCTAACACCTCTCCATGTTTTTCCCTGATAAAGACAACTGCTAGAGGACATGGTATCATCACCACCAAACCCCTCTCAAGATCTGCTCTGCAGTTCACCCTCTCACAAGCCAGCCAGCCTGCACACAGCACTGCTGCTCTCCAGCTCCTGGCTCCCACTTTGCTGGCCATTAGGAGCATGCAGGTATAAACACCCCTGTGCAGCTCAGGTCTGTTTGCTTTCTTCCAGAGAAGTGAAACAAGCTTGGAGGGGCTGCACAGCAGGAAGAATAACATCTAGACAAGTTTCCAGCCTTCCAGTTAATAAATAATTACAGAATCCCAAGTTTGTGTTTTGATCACTGTTGCCTAAGGTCTGGGTTCAGCCTTCTGGAAGAGAAATCCAAAAGACAACACCTAAACTGCAGTACCATTTCTTCAAGGCAATTGCTTCTCCTTACTATCACTCTGTACTACTCCTTTTTCCTTGGAGTTACTCTGTACCCAACTTACAGCTCCATTGATGGCAGCAGATAAGGGGCCAAAAAAGAAAAAAAAAAAACCACAAAAACCACCAAGAAAAAACCCAGTGCCCTGAAAGAGTTCCCAAAGATCAGGGTTACACTGACTAAACCCCTCCACATTAACCACCACCCTCCAGAGACATTAAAGCCAGCAGACAACTCAATGTCCTTCTCACATGTTCAGTATCTCTGAAGTAACGCTGCTGGCACGATGCTATACATCAAATTTGCTTATTGGCACCAGATCTTGACCCTGCTCTGCATGTTTAGGTGCCAGTTTTATCCCAGGGAAAGGGAGAGCATGTCATGTGCCCTGAAGCAGGACAAACTCCAAGCAAGCTGCAGGCAGAACCAGCAAGGCACCAGCATTCCCTGGGGAATGGCTCGTGCCTGCAACAATTTCCTTTTTAGAGAGAACTGACTTGGTCCTGTGAGACTTCATGGTCTGGTAAAGAAACTGGGCACTCTCTGGGTCACAGAATCACTGAATGTCAGGGGTTGGAAGTGACCTCAAAAAGTCATCTAGTCCAACACCCTCCTGAGCGCAGGATCACCTAGGTTAGGTCACAAAAGAACATGTACAGGTGGGTTTTGAATGTCTCCAGAGGTGGAGACTCCAGGGCCTTGTTCTGTCACCCTCAGAGTGCCAAAACCTTTCCTTGTGTTCCATGGAACCTCCTATGCTGCAGCTTGCATGCACTGTCCCTTGTCCTGTCATTGACATCACCAAGAAGAGCCTGGCTCCATCCTCCTGACACTCATCATTTACATAGTTATGGACAATGATGAGGTCACCCCTCAGCCTCCTCTTTTCCAGGATGAAGAGACCCTCAGCCTGTCCTCATAAGGAAGATGTTCCATTCCATTACCTCAGTGGCCCTGCACTGGACTCTTTCAAGTAGTTCCCTGTCCTTCTTGAAGTGAGGGGCCCAGAACAGAATCACAGAATCACAAGGTTGGAAAAGACCTTTAAGATCATCAAGTCCAACCATTCCCATCTTAAGCTAAACCACATCCCTGAGCACCTCATCTACCCTTTTTTAAACACACCCAGGGAAGGTGACTCAGCCCCTCCCTGGGCAGCCTGTGCCACAGCCCCACAACTCTGCCAGGGAAGAACTTTTCCCTCACATCTGCTCTGACCCTGCCCTGGCACAGCTTGAGCCCATTGCCCCTTGTCCCATCTCCTGTCCCCTGGCTGAAGAGGCCATCGCCCACCTCTCTGCACCCTCCTGGCAGGGCAGTGGAGGTGGGGAGAAGGTCTCCCCTCAGCCTCCTCTTCTCCAGGCTGAACACCCCCAGCTCCCTCAGCTGCTCCTCACAGGATTTGCCCTCCAGCCCCTTCCCCAGCCTGGTTGCCCTTCTCTGCACTCGCTCCAGGACCTCAATGTCCTTCTGATGGTGAGGAGCCCAAAACTGGACCCAGCACTCGAGGTGCAGCCTCACCAGTGCCCAGTACAGGGGCACAATCCCCTCCCCAGCCCTACTGGCCACACTGTGTCTGACACAAGCCAGGATGCCATTGGCTTTCCTGGCTGCCTGGGCACACTGCTGGCTCGTATTCAGCCTGCAGCCACCCAACACCCCCAGGTCCTTCTCTGCCTGACAGCTCTCCAGCCAGTCTCCCCCAGCCTGTAGCGCTGCCTGGGGTTGTTCTGTCCCATGTGCAGCACTCTGCACTTGGCCTTGTTAAACCTCATCCCGTTGGTCTCAGCCCATGGGTCCAGCCTGTCCAGCTCCCTCTGAAGAGCCTCCCTGCCCTCAGACAGATCAACACTTCCTCCCAGTTTAGTGTCATCTGCAAACTGACTGAGGGAGCATCCAATCCCTTCATCCAGGTCACTGATAAAGATGTTGAACAGAACTGGACCCAGGACTGAGCCCAGGGGGACGCCACTCGTGACCGGCCTCAGCTGGATTTGGCTCCATTCACCACCACCCTTTGGGCCCGTCCATCCAGACAGTTTTTAACCCAGCTGAGGGTCCCTCTGTCCAGACCAGTGTCAGCCAGTTTCTCAGTCAGAATGCTGTGAGAAACCGTGTCAAAGGCTTTCCTGAAGTCCAGGCAGACACATCCACAGCCTTCCCCTTGTCCATTCAGCGGCTCACCTTGTCACAGGAGGTGATCAGGTCAGTTTGACAGGATCTGCCTTTTGTAAACCCATGTTGACTGGGCCTGATCCCCTGGCCATCACACATGTGCTGCATGACAGCTCCTAAGATGACCCTCTCAATTATCTTCCCTGGGACTGAGGTCAGACTGACCTGCCTGGAGTCTCCTTCTGACCCTTCTTGTGTATGGGTGTAACTGGACATGATATTCGAGATGCAGTCACACCAGGGCCAAGCAGAGGGGGAAGAGACCCTCCCCTGACCTACTAACCACTCCCCTTCTAAGCATCCTGGGGTGTATATCAGCCTTCTTGCCCATGAGGGCACAGTGCTGGTCATGGGCATCCTGCTGTCCCCCAGGTCCTTTTCCCCTGTGCTGCTCTCCAACAGGTCCACCCCCAACCTTTACTGGTCCCTGGGGTTGTTCTTCCCCAGATGCCAGACTCTACAATTGCCCTTGTTATATTTCATTAAATTTCTCCCCACCCAACTCTCCATCCTGCCCAGATCTCACTGGATGGCAGCACAGTCTTTTGGTGTGTCAGCCCCTCATCCCAGCTTTGTGTGGTCAGCAAGTTGCTGTCGATACACTCCACTCCCTCAGCCAAGTCTTTGATAAAGATACTGAATAGTACTGGTCCCAGTACCGACCCCTGAGGGACTCCACTAGATACAGGCCTCCAGCCAGACTCTGTCCCATTGACCACAACTCTCTGACTTCTTTCCTTCACTCAGCTCACAATCCACCTCACTACCCAATCCTCCTGACCACACTTCCTCAGTTCAGCCATGAGGATGCCATGGGAGACGGTGTCAAATGCTTTACTGAAATCAAGGTAAAGCACATCCACTGCCCTATCATCATCTATCCACCTGATCATGTCTTCATAGAAGGCTATCAGGCTGGTCAAATATGCTTTCCCCTTGGTGAAACCATGCTGGCTGCTCCAAATGATCCCAGATGTACCTAGAGACTGCACCATGGGTAAGTGATTCCATCACCTTTCCAGGGATGGAGGTGAGGCTGACTGGTATCAGCAGATCCCAAACCATAGACACCAACACACCTGAGATTTACTTTCCCTGTCCTCCCAGAGACAGAGAGGTAGCTCCTGCAAAACCCAGAAGACCACTGTCACATGCTTCATCCAAAAATATTCTCCACAGCCTTGGTATCCCCCATTAGCTTTGTCTGTGTGTATCCAGGCAGTGAGCTATGCACATTACAGTGCAGTGCTCTAACTCTGAAGCACCAAGAAGCAGAAAACACATCTGAAACTGCCACAAATCTTAAATCCACCATCCCACACACTGACTCTGCTCTCCTGTGACTCTGTAGAAAACAAATCTTTCAGCTGATGGAAAAGGTGAGGACCCCAGCAGCTCACAAGTGAAGAAAAGCAGCTTAATTATGTCTTACTCCTTTAAATCCTAATCTAGAGCCAGAAGACCAAAGGAAACGTTGTTCCTTTTCTGTATCCATTACCTGGATGAGCTACCAGCCAAACTGTCTTACCAGAAAATAAAATCTTGCTCCTATCAGCATTTGTTTGTCCCCAACTAAGCAAGCAAGGTGCAGGTCATCTGATTTGAAGCAAACAACCTCCATGCATCTGTGAATCCCTGCAAGGCCGGAGGACAACAATGACAGTAAAGACTTAGCCCATATGGTTCAGAAAGATGGGCAGCTCCAACCACACATGTGAAGAGCAACAAATGCATGGGCATAAAAGGAAATCCTGTTCTTGTCTGCAAATAAACTCCTACTTCTACAATGCACTGGTCAGGAAACATGAGGATGATGAAGATGGTTATTCACAGAAGTACTCTGAACAGATTTAATTACACTCAAACTCAGCAGAACTCATGCCTTTTCTAGAGTAACAGCAAGAAATACAGTTTCACAATAAACTTTTAAAAAACCCATATCACCAGTCTTGGAAGGACAGAATTTTATAAGTATCAATGATGGGTGGTGATACAGCTGTACCCAGAGTCATGAGTAAAACTTGCAATAATATCCTTTTAAACAAAATGACCTCTGAGGAAAAAATAGTTTACAAGGTAGGTTACAGTTTCATAAGGCCACTAAGTCCAAAACAACACTGGCATGACATTTAATTTGGTCAAAATCAGAATAGCAATTTAAAAAAAACACCACAGAGGGGACACTCAGCACCCTAAAAGGTCTTCTGGTAACTCCTCAGCCCTTCTGAAATAACTGAAGGACATCTGGATGTGGCACCTTTGGGAAAAGGTTTAGGAGATATGGTGGAGTTGGGTTGACAGTTGGACTTAATGATCTCAGAGGTTTCTTCCAACCTTAAAGAATCTGTGACTCTGTAACAGTGAGATACCCTCTCCATAGAATCAAATGGTCCATGTTATTCCTAAAAAATTCCAAGGGAAAAAAATCATTTGAACAGGTGGCTAGAACAGTTACTAGGTAACTTCATTTCTCTTATTCTGAGACTGCCAAGTCCATGGGCTGGATTAGCCTGGGGGGAAAAAACACTGTACCCCAAAGAATGCAATCAGAGCATTTGACAAACACCCAATTCAGGAACTGAATAATCTTTTTATAAAGTACACCCAGAACCTTGTTTCCTTGAGGCTACATGTACCACATGCACTGAACACTGGCTGAGGCAGGAAAACTGGTTATACCTACAGAGGATGTTCAGTCTGTACAACAATCAACAGATTTAAATTATGGTAAGTGAAAAAAGGGAACGAAAGAACTGCAAAATCTCAAATAAAGTGCAAATTTACAAGGTACTCTAAATATCAGAGAGACATAATGAGAATACTTTCCCAATTAGCTCATGCATAAATGAAGCAAACTGTAACAGTGATGTATTATTATTCCAAACTCAATGTAACAATAAAAAATGAATGTAAATTTTATTACTTTGATTAATGAAGAACTTAAATTTGTATTGGGTTTAAGCTGGTATTTAAAAAAAACCCCAAACCCCTATAAAGTATTCAGGGATCAACCCTTTAACCCAGGCAGTCTCCATTATTTCAAGGTAAGTTCCACTCCTTTATTTGCCATATTACCAGAAATAGTTAAATTATAAGGGAAAATACTCTTGAACAGATTTAATGTCACATTCAACTCAATTAATAATGAATGCAAAAGCAGCCAGAACCACCACACATGTCATGGTTCCAGGAGAACCTCAACGCATCACAGTGCAGTGAAATGCAACACAGAGTCCTGTGTGGCAGAGGATTGTTCAACAGGATGGATGTTCATGACAAAACCACGGTTCAAACCCTCAAGTAGCAGCCCTCACACAAACCCAACCATGTCTCACACGTGATCCATGCACCTTTTCAAACCTCAACTACAACCTCAGCTTCCTGGAGTGCAAGACACTGGGTTGTGTCAATGAAAACGCCTGTTTCAGTGCCTGTGCACCCCTTCCCTGCTCATGTGTATCAGGGGAGAACTGCTGCCAGGGAATTCCCAGGAGCACTTGGCAGCAGAGGCTGACACACTCGCCTTAGGGATCAAATCCTTTCCCTCAGCAAGTGCTGCTGATCCAGAGCTGGGAGGAGTGGCTGACACACAGGACACTGCGCTGCCATCCAGAGAGACCTGGACAGGCTGGAGAGTTGGGCAGGGAGAGACCAGATGGGGTTCAACAAAAGCAAGTGGAGAGTCTGGTCCCTGGGAAGGAATAACCACTGGAATCAGAACAGGATGGGGTGACCTGCTGGAGAGGAGCTCTGTGGAGAAGGACCTGGGGGTCCTGGTGGGTGACAGGGTGGCCATGAGCCAGCAGTGTGCCCTGGGGGCTGAGAGAGACAATGGGATCCTGGGGGCATCAGGAGGAGTGTGGCCAGCAGGTCACAGGAGGGGATCCTCCCCCTCTGCTCTGCCCTGGTCAGGCCCCACCTGGAGTGTCGGGTCCAGTTCTGGGCTCCCTGGGCTAAAAAAGCCAGGGATCTCCTGGAGAGAGTCCAGAGGAGGCTACAGAGATGATGAAGGGCCTGGAGCATCTCCCCTGTGAGGAAAGGCTGAGTGAGCTGGGGCTGTTCAGCCTGGAGAAAAGAAGACTAAGGGGGGACCTTATGAATGTTTATAAATATCTGAAGTGTGGGATGCAGGGGGAATGGGCAGCCCCTTTTCAGTGTCTGTGGAGACAGGACAAGGGGCAATGGCTGCAAGTTGGAGCACAGGAAGTTCCACAGCAACATGGGGAAGAACTTTTCCCCAGTGAGGGTGAGGGAGCCCTGGGACAGGCTGCCCAGGGGGTGTGGAGTCTCCATCTCTGGAGAGATTCCAGCCCCGTCTGGACGCCGCCCTGTGCAATATGAGCTGGGGAGCTGCTTTGGCAGGGGGTTGGACCCCATGAGCTCTCCAGGTCCCTTCCAGCCTGCTTATCACACCAGGATCTCACACTCAGGTGCTGGGTCACTAAACACACTCATTCCAATTGCTTTCCAGCTGTTCCCATTAAGTTTGCAAAATAAATGCAAATGGTAAGTTTGCCAAATAACCTCCCCAGCAGCATTTCCACACACTTGAAAGTCACAGTCTTCACAGTGTCATGAATTTCTTTTTAAACAGGATATTCTTGGTCTACAGCTCTGAGTTTTGTCCTGTCTGAGGTCCTGTCTCAAGGTATGAATGCCAGGCAGGAGAGGTGAGGGAGCCAGACTCCTCTCAGCTGTCCCTCAGACAGGCAAGTGGTAATGGGAACAAACTGAAACACATGAAATTTCATCTGAAACCAAGAAAAAGAAGAAGAAAAATTTTTCTTTACTTTTGTATTTTTTTGTTTTTCACTATGAGGGTGATGAAACACTGGCACTGGTGGCACTGGTGGCACTGGTTACCCAGGGAGGTTGTGGAGTCTCCATCTGTGCAGATATTCAAAACACAACTGGCTCTGGGTGACCCTGGTACAACCAAGTGTTGGACTGGATGCTCTCCTGACCTCAGATATTCTGTGATTCTGGACAGAGTAAGCTGGGAGGAAATGAGCAGAAAACTAAAGCTGTCAGAAGGTTTGCTTCTCCCATCCAGGAACAGACTGGGGTCAGCACTCAGCTCAAATGACTGAGGTTCATAACACTCCTTAAAGCGACTGAGACACTGGGATAAGTGCAACATACATCTCTAAGACAAGACATACCCCTATTCTCCCTCTAGAAATCCTATAGTGTTTTTTTAATGCATTTTACTCCATTTAACACAAACTCCTAAACCATAGAACTGGTAACAGCCACACATTTCACAGCTTGCCCTGGCAGGACAGCCCAGGTACTCAGACATCAAAGTAAACCAGACAAGACTGGAATGCCAGGCTTTACTCCAACACCTTCAGCTTTTCACTAGGACAATTACCTTTTCTGTCCCTGTCTGTGAACAGAAGATCTGCTCTTTATATGTAAATCTCAAAAAAATGCAAACAAAACTGCACAAACCCCAGAAACAAACAGAAAACCCAACACTCAAACCACAAACACCCCTTCACCTTTAAGGAGAGGCAATCTGGAATACCTAAGGGCTTATTTGCAGCATCAGTACAAGCATGCTCATGCAGGGATTAAGCCCACATATACCAGACTTGTGTGTGGATCAGCTGAATTTCAGAATTTGCTAAAACAAATAAGCCTATTATCAATACTGCCCTTTGACTACTGTGCCACAAACACTAGTTTGAGAAAAGACTGCCTGTCCCTTTTTATTTCTGAGCTCTCCAGCAATAAGCAACTGCTCTTCATACCCATGGCAGATGCCTATGCTGTAAGGAAAGGAGCCCAGCTGCTTCTCTGTCAAGTTATTTGTCCTTCTTGTAGTTTTGTGTGGCTGGGTTCTGGTGGAGAAAGGGGGTATGCAGGGGGGCTGCTGCAAGAAGCAGCCAGCAGCTCTCTGCAGGCCCCAGAGAATAAATATCGGCCCATTCAAGGCCAGAGTCATTGCTGACCAAGGCTGAGCCAATTGTTGATGGTCAAGAGCCTCTGGGAGTCACAGTGAGGAGAAAAAACCACAAGTAGCCGCTTTGTGCCCCCAGAGAAGGGAGTGAGAAGGTGTGAGGAGCTGTGCAGGCACCAAGGGCAGGGAAGGGGGGAGGAGGCACCCCAGGTGCCGGAAAGAAAGATGCCCCATAGCCCCTGGAGAAACCCATGGTGGAGCGGTGACCCCCCACAGCCCATGGGAAAGGGGAGACCCCACCTGCAGCCTGTGGAGAGGCCCCACGCTGGGGCAGGGGGAGACAGACAGGAGATGCTGTGACCCATGTTGGAACAAGCCCCTGCCAGCACTTGCAGCCCATGGAGAGAGACAGAGACGAGGAAGGGAGAGATCTGTGCTGGAGTAGGTTTGCTGGGGGGAGGCTGGTGACCCCGTGGAGGACCAGGCTGGAGCAGTCTGGGCCTGAGACTGAGAGACATTCTGTGATTGATGACTGCACCCATAGCAGTGACCCACGCTGGGGCAGCTGGGGAAGAGCTGAAGCCCTGTGGGAAAGGACTCATGTTGGAGAAGTTCATGGAGCACTCTCTGCAGTGGGTGGGACCCCACAGTGCAGCAGGGGAAGGGGGTGAGGAATGCCCTCCCCAGCCAAGAAGGAAAACAACTCGTGAGGAACTGACTGAAACCCCCATTTCCCCAGTCCCTGCCCCCTTCCCCCCTCCCTGTGTCAAAATGGGGGGGAAGAAGGGAGCGAAATCCTGACTAAAGTGCAGTCTGCTGAGCAGGGAGGGGTGGGGGAAGGTGCTTTAAGATCTGGTCACACTTCTCATCACCCAACTCTGGTGTCACTGGGGGTGCAGGGCAGGGTCATAAATCAGAGTTTCTTTCCTTTATTCTGTGTTGAGTCTGTTCTGCCCGTGATGTTGATGACAGGATGATCTCTCCTTGTCCTTATCTTGACTCCTGAGCCTCTCAATAGATATTTTCTCCCCTGTCCAACTAAGGAGGGGAGTACTAGACTGACTTCGGTGGGTGTCTGGCCTCCAGCCAGGGCTAAACTAAACCACTACAAAAATAAAAGAGGTGAAATTGAAAAAAATCATTCACAGTTGCCAGGGAATTTTTTTTTTGTCTGAATGTACCAAAGTATTGGCTCAAATTAAGTATATACAATGCATTTGGGAGAGACCTTCCAGTGGCCTTGGCTGGAGGCCAGACACCCACCAAAGTTGGCCTATCACTCCAAAGAAAGAAAACTCTCTAACTTATTACCCTACACTACAAAGAACAGCCAAGAAACTGGAGTTGAAAGCATGACCAGATCTTAAAACACTTTCCCCCCACCACTCCCTTCATAGCAGACTTTAGTCAGGATTTTGCTCCCTTCTTTCCCCTGTTCGCAGTACAGGGGGGCAGGGACTGGGGAAGAGGGGGTTCTCAGTTATCACCTTCCCCCCACCCCTCCATTCTAAGCAGACTTCCCTTTAGCCATGATCTTGCTCCCTTCTTCCCCCTGCTGGCAGTACAGGGGGCAGGGACTGGGAAAAGATGGGGTTCTCGGTTACTTCTTCATGAGCTGTTTTCCAGATCTTAAGACACCTCTGACCTCCTTCTCCACTCCCTTCTTAGCAGACTTCACTCTAGTCATGATTTCTCTCCCTTCTTCCCCCCAGTCGCAGCACAGGGGGGGAGGGACTGGGAGATGGGGCCTTCGCTCAGTCCCTTGCAAGTTGGTTTCCTTCTTGGCCTCGGGGAGGGGGGGCATTCATTCCACACCCTCCCCCTGCTGCACCGTGGGGTCTGACCCACAGGAGACAGTCCTCCCCGAACTTCTCCAATGTGAATCCTTTCCCACAGGGCTTTATCTCTTTATCACAGTGTCTCTCAGTCCCAGTCCTCCACAGGATTCCAAGCCTCCCCCCAGCAAACCTGTTCCGACACAAATATTTCTCTCATCTCTGTGTCTCTGTTTCTCCTCTTGGATGTAAGTGCTGGCAGGGGCTTGTTCCAGCGTAGGGTCACAGCATCTCCTCTATGTCTCCACCTGCTCCATGCAGTGTGGAGCCCCTCCACAGGCTGCAGGTGGGGTCTGGGCCTTTCCCATGGGTTTCTCCAGGGGCTGCAGGTGCATCTTTCTCTCCGGCACCTGGGGCGCCTCCTCCCCTGCCTGTTCCCGGCCTTGGTGTCTGCACAGCTCGTTACATCTTCTCACTCCCTTCCCTGGTGGCAACATGCAGCTGCTGCCGGGTTGTTTTCTCCTCTGTGTGATTCTCAGAGGCACTTGACCATCTCTCAGGCCGCTTCTTTGGCCTTGAATTGCTCGTTGTTTATAGTTCAGGCTGGCAGAAAACTAACTGCTGCTTACAGAAGCTGGCTCAGCAGCTCAGCCTCACAAACCTGCAACAATTTTTTACCTCCATCAAGCACTTTTTGTGTTTTATTCAAGGCAAGATGGTTTCATTTCCAAGCCAATAGCTGTACTAAGATGTAAGAAAAGACGTTTTAAAGCCACTAATGGATAGATAAGCAGGGTGGCAGTCCATACTTGCTCCTCAACACAAGCAAAATACCTTGATAGGCTCAAGAAAAGAAAAAAGCAGCTTTGTTACTGTGGTTGTTCAGCCCCAACCAGTAGCTGAGCACCACACGCTGCTTGCTCACTTCTGGAGGTGAAAGAGGCAGAGCCTCTGTGGGCTGGGATAAGGACAGTTTGCTGACAAAATAACCTTGAACAATAACAGCCCATGGTACATTACACTCACACCTGATGATAACAGAGAGTACTGCACCCTGGAGACACCCTGGAGGCACCCAGGCATGCCCCTCCCCAACCAGTCCCTCTTATGGGGCAGTGATGTCAGGTGGTGTGGAAACAGCCCAGGCTAAGTGGGCTCACCTGGGCTAACTCAGCTCACCAGTGCTGGCTGCCTGGGGAGGCTGACTCTGGCCTGGCCAGAACCAGGACAGTTACTTTCTGGTTTAACAAAGACACTGCTTATTCAATGAGGGTACCAAGTCTAGCAGATTGTATCAGGGTAAAACAAAAGTTTACAGACCTATGTATCAGAGTGAATTACAAATACACAGTGTTCAGGTCCAGTCCCCACACACTCAAGCTGGAAGACCAGCCAGCACTTGGTTGAATATTTATGGGTTAGAATCAGAGGCAAGGCCAACAAGATGGACATCCTGGTGGGAGTCTGTTATAGGCCACTCAACCAGGACAAAGAGTTAGATGAAATATTCTTCAGGCAGCTGGGAGTAGCATAATCATCGCTGGCTTTTGGTCTTGCAGGTGACTTCAACCTACCAGATATCTCCTGGGTAGACAACATGGCAGAGAGGGGTCAGTGTAGGAGGTTCTTGGAGTGTGTGGGAGATAACTTCCTGACACAGCTGGTGAGCGAGCCAACAAGGAAAAATGTCCTGCTGGACCTGTTGTTCGTGACCAGAGGAGGACTTGGGGGTGAGGTGAGGGTTGGAGGCTGCCTTGGGCACAGCGACTGTGAGATGATGAGAGTTCTCAATTCTTGGGAAAGGAAGGAGTGTTGGCAAAACTATCACCCTGGACTTCAGGAGGGCAGATTTTGGCCTGCTGAGGAGTCTGGTGGATAGAGTCCCCTGGGAGGAAGTATTAGAAGATAAAGGAGCTCAGGAAGGCTGGACACTCCTCAAGAATGAGGTCCTGAAGGTGCAGGAGCGAGCCATCCCAATGGGCCAGAAGTTGAGTAGGTGGGGAAGATGACCTGCCTGGCTGAACAGAGAGCTGTGGCTGCAACTCAGGACAAAAGGGAGAATATATGATTGTTGGAAGAAGGGGCAGGTAACCCAGGAGGAGTACAGGGCTGAGGTAAGATTATGCAGGGAGAAATTAAGGAGGGGCAAAGCCCAAAGGGAGCTCAATCCAGCCACTGCTGAGAGTGATAACAGGAAGAACTTCTATACATACATTAATAACAAAAGGAGGGATGGGGAGAACCTCCCACCTCTACTGGATGTGGGGAAACCACTGTGACTGAGGATGAAGAAAAGGCTGAGGTACTTAATGCCTTTTTTGCCTGAGTCTCTAGTAGTAAGACCAGTTGGTCTCCTGATGCCTGGACCCCTGAGTGGAAAGCTGGGAATGGGAAGCGGACTGAAGCCCCCATGGTCCCAGGGGAATTTGTTAGTGACCTGTTCAGCTCCTTAGATCCACACAAGTTGATGGGTCTGGGTGGGATTGACCTGAGGGTACTGAGGGAGTTGGCACAAGTGCTTGGCAAGCCACTTCCCCTTATTTACCAGCTCTCCTGGCTGACCAGGGTGGTTTCACTTGGCTGGAAGCTGGCAAATGTGACACCCATCTACAAGAAGGGCTGGAAGGAGGTTCCCAGGGAACTACAGGCTTGTTAGCTTGACCTCAGTGCTGGGGAAGTTGATGGAACAAATCATCTTGAGTACCATCATGCAACACATGCAGGATCACCCAGTCAGCATGGCTTTATGAAAGTCAGACCGTGCTTGACCAACCTGATTTCCTCTTATGATAAGGTGACCTGCTCAGTGGATGACGGGAAGGCTGTAGATGTCTACCTGGACTTCACTAAAGCCTTCCACACTGTCTCCCACAGCATCCTCCTAGAGAAACTAGCTGCTTCTAATCATGGATTAAATGGGTTAAAACCGGGTTAAAAACTGGCTGGACATTGGGGCCCAGAGAGTTGTGTTGAATGGAGCTAAATCCAGCTGGTGGCAGGTCACAAGTGGTGTTCCCCAGGGCTCGGTCCTGGAGCTGGTCCTGTTTAACATCTTCATTAATGATCTGAATGAGGGGCTTGAATGTAACCTCAGTAAGTCTGCAGAAGACACCAAATTGTGTGGGAGTGTGGATGTGCTGGAAGGCAGGAAGGTTCTGCAGAGGGACCTGGGCAGGCTGGAGCAATGGGCAGACACCAGCTCTAGGGGGTTCAACAAGGCCAAGTGCTGGGTACTGCTCTTTAGTCACAATAACCCCAGGCAATGCTACAGGCCTGGGTCAGAGTGGCTGGAGAGCTCCCTGGAGGAGAAAGACCTGTGGGTGTCTGTTGACAGTTGCACATGACCTGGCAGTGTTCCCAGTTGGCCAAGAAGGCCAACAGCATCCTGGCCTGTGAGTAGGGAAGTGATAGTTCCGTTGTACTCAGCTCTGGTGAGGCTGCACCTCAAGTGCTGTGTTCAGCTTTGGGCCCTGCACTACGTGAAAGATGTTGAGATGCTGCAGCACATCCAGAGGAGACGAATGAAGCTGGTGAAGGGTCTGGAACACAAGTCCTATGAGGAACATCTGAGGGAGCTATTCCTGTTTAGTCTTGAGAAAAGGAGGCTGAGGGGAGACCTTATGGCTCTCTATAACCACCTGCAAGGCAGGACTGCAGAGATGTTGGGGTCAGTCTCTTCTCTTGGGTGATAAACAATAGTATGAGAGGAAATGGCTTAAAATTGCCCCAGGTGAGATTTACATTAGATATCAGGGAGAATTTCTTTACTGAAAGGGTTATCAAGCATTGGGACAGGCTGCCTAGAGAGGTGGTGGAGTCACCATCCCTGGAGGTATTTAAAAGTTGTGTAGATAAAGTGCTTAAGGATATGATCTAAACGTGGACTAGGCAGGGTTAGCCTGTGTTTGGAATTGATGATCTAAAGGGTCTCTTCCAACCCAGGTGATTCTATGGTTCTAGGATTCCTGCAGTGTAGCTCAGACAGGGTTGGAGCTCCAGAGGCAGGAAGTCAGGAGCCACCTATGGCTCATCATTGACACTGAGGTCTACGGGTCACTCAGGACCCTGACACAAATCCATCACATGAACTTATCCTGCACCCTTCCAAAAGCCATTGCTCTCTTGGTTTTGCTAAGATTTGTAACCCAACAGCTGCACTGTGTCAGCTGATGAACCTGCCTGGCTCACAGGTTTACAAATACCATACCATGTTGGTACTTCAGTCCAGACTAGCTACATCACCAATGAAAATAATCATTCCCCACAGTTATACTGAGACCTACACAAAAGGAGTGGAAATCACAAGCTTGCTACAATTCCCATTGCTGAAGACTGTTGATTTAAAAAACATGGCAGCAAAGAGGTCACCAAGCCATCAGGGAGAAGAAAAAAGAATAATGGGGAGTTCTGGAAAAGCTTTCATCTCTGCTGCCCACCTGGCCTTCAGTATCATTAATGCAGCAACCTTTCATGCACATTACAAATGAAACTCCATGGAAAATAAACCAAACAACAGACTTCTATGAAAGATGATCAAAAGATAGATGCTGACTTGGAACAAGAAGCAACCAAATACAGAGGAAAGATGTATCAACAACTTGACCCCAAGAGAGGATTCTGGAAATACAAGAAACTCTTGAATAGTTTCCCATCAGATGTAGCTTAAATTCTGTTTTCTTACCTGATCTGCTGCAATGAAATAGGTGTTTTAATTTGCTGATAGTAATCAGGATACTTTTTCTTGGATGGCAAGTGGAAAAAGGGTTCAGATATGAGCTGGCCCTGATTATTTCGGCAACTTCTAACGGTGTCATAAAGCTGATAAAAGGGATTAGAAGTGTCCATGAAGGAAGTAATGCTCTCAGCTTCAGATTCCCCTTCTTCATACCGAGCAGCAGCTGCACAGAGAGAAAGGAAAAAGGGAAAACTCAGCAGGAGACTCTGAGTGGGGTTTTTGATTGATTTTTCAAATGGATAAAGATCTAAACCAGGAGAAAAGGCAGTCCCTCAACTGAGGGTGTTCAGCCACTTGCTGCCAGTCAGATTCATACCTCCAAAAAGGCCATTACAAACATATCTAATGAGCCTCAAGCTGAGAAAATAAACCACCACTTTACCTATGGTACCACAATCTATTATCAGATGCGACTTCAGTTCTGTCTCAGGTCATACACCCTTGTCACCTACTAGTGCCAACAAGTGTCCCTAAGTCTACACAACAGGATGGTTCAACCACACACTACATATAAAACATCCACATCCTTATTCACCCATCAAGCTGTTACTACTTGTATTTGTGATCCAAAAGGTGACTTCAAAACTTTTATAATCCTTTAGACTATATTAACCACATCTCAACTCAGAAATGGCAGATAAAACCTGGCACCACAGCCTGAAGGTGCACCTCTAATACAGGCAGCAAAATGAAGGAGAAACAAATATTTCAGAATTATTATACAATTAGCAGAAACATTTCATAATCAGTCTACATAGATTTTATAACAAATATACTCAGTTATCTACATGAAGCACGTATTGTGCTTCAGGATGAGAATGAATGAAATAAATGTTATGAAGAACTACCATTTACTGCAGATAAAGTTGGCAGAAACATGACATGGGCAACAGAAACACAAAAGGAATGGGAAAAATGCTCCAAGTGGAAATACAGGCCAAGAAGCAGTAAATGGCCAATCCTTCCATGCTTCTCAGCCACACTGCTGGTGTAACTTCTGCCTTGCAGACAGGCATAACATAAAATCAACGTGGCTTTGCACAGGAGAGTCAGCCTATTCACCCTCTCCCCCACCTGTGAGTTACAGTGTGAAGGAACACCTGGCAGATGACACACTGGGTAATCCAGCCACACACAAGACAGTTCTCTAACACTCACACCAAACTCCCAGCTGGCATTTTCATTACTGCTCAGGAGAGGCTGGCAGCATTTCAGGCTTTCTATCCAAGCTGGGTAAAGACTTCCTGAACTGCTGAGGAAGCTGGGGGACACTGAGTGCATACCAGCACCTCCCCTCTGCAGCCTGAGGTGGGGGAGCTGTGCCACTGTGTGCTGTATGAGAACTACCAGCCAAGCTACATGGGAGCTGACCTCGGCAGATGTGCAAACACATTATGGGGACGTTCATCACTGTCTGTGGAAAGATACTCAAAATCATTCTAATTACCAATTATCTCTATGCAAATCAGCATCACTTAACAGTCTAGCATCTCCTACACAGTAGACTTCACAGCCAGAGGTGGACAGAATAATTCAGGTAGAAACAA
This sequence comes from Gallinula chloropus, assembly GCF_964237585.1. Classification (NCBI taxonomy): domain Eukaryota; kingdom Metazoa; phylum Chordata; class Aves; order Gruiformes; family Rallidae; genus Gallinula; species Gallinula chloropus. The sequence continues at coordinate 21,181,829 of NC_140097.1, forward strand.
GGGATTGGAGGTAGCACTGACTATCAACCTGAACAGGGAGACAAATGCTAACAGCCAGGTAACAGCAGTTCTCTGACACATGGCAGTCAGCAACAAGTGATTTAAAAAAACTACAGCATATCCATCCACTGGAAACCAGTGGTGAATATAATTCAGTTATCAAGTGTGAAATCAATGTCTGAAAAATATACATTAAAAGAGATGCCTCATTTCACAGCAAGGCAGAAACAAGGGAAACAAAACCCAAAACAACAGTGTGTCCCCAAAAACCTTTCAGAAACCTGCTCTGAGATGAATGCAAGGAAGTTACTGAGAATGTAACTATCAAGACAAGCTAATATAAAAGAAAACCTATAACACTTTATGAGAATACTGAAATATCCAACATAATCCATATATTACAGCATATATGCTTATAGTATACTATATTGCTAAAGCACACTGTGAAACTCAGCATGCTGAATGAAGGCATACCTTTCTATGTGTGTTTTAACATACACCTTCATACAAGATTTCATGCCTGCTAGGCTAGACTAGATGCTTCTAAAGGAAGTTACAACATTTATGCATCCTTACACCTCATAGATATTACCTTCACCTTAAAAAGTAAGTCCTAACAGGTACTTAGAAGACCCAATAGCCCAAGGTAGTAAGAGAGAACAAGCCAGCATTAACAACTGAGAGATTTCTCTCAAACAACTGCAGCCCTATAAATCTCTTTTACTGCCAGGAGCACCCAATGTCCTCTGCACCATCTCCTCTTCTGTATTAGAATGAATAGAAACAAGTTTAGATACTTGTGTTATGGTTTAACCTGGCAGGAAGCTAGTGCAACCACACAGCCTATTTGGTCCGCTCACTAACCCCCCCTCCAGTGGGAGGGGGGAGAGAATCCTACAGAAAAGGGTTGAGATAGAGATAGTTTAGTAGGATAGAAGAGAACAATAACAATGATAAAAGAATATACAAAGCACATGGTGCAGAGTACAAGGGCTCACCACGCAGAGCCCATGCTCAGCTAGTTTCTGAGCTGTGCTGCCTCCTGGCCAACTCCCCCCATTCCATATACAGCAGGATGCCACCCAGTACAGAACGTCCCTTTGGCCAGCCAGGGTCTGCTGTCCTGGCCGTGTCCCCTCCCAGCATCTTGGAACACCCCCCCCCCCCACCTTCTCACTGGTGGGGCAGTGCAAGAAGCTGAAAAGTCCTTGGCAGCAACTAAAACATCAGTGTGTTACTAACACTGTTCTGCTAACTCCCAAACACCAGCTGCTAGGAAGAAAATTAACTGTATCCCATAAAACCCCAGAACAACTAGGAAATGCACACGATAAATTCAAAACCTGCAGACAAATTTGGCCAACCCTGTCTCATCAGCTGTGCATCTATAAACCTGTACTCAGAGGAAACAGAGATTTGATTTAACAGAACCACATACTGAGTTTGGAAACACTGCAAAATAGTTTTGAAATAAAGATATTGGAATCTATCAGGAGCTCTACAGTTCTGCTTATTCTAAACATTTGCATTAAAGAAAATAGAGACACTGCAATTCAGTTCCTACCAGCCAAAGCTGCATCCTCATCACTTTCTGATCCATATTGCAATGCCATGGTTATTGCTGATAAACGATCCCCTTGGGCTGATCTTTTGTTGCTAGAAAAGAAAAAAAAAGGTGAAAAAAAATTTTAAAAAGTGTTATGATCTTAGGCATTAACAGTCACCCAGAGTATGCATGTAACCAAGTGAAGCCAAGGAAAGTCGCCTCCTTTATCAGGAATACAGACACGACCATGCAAGAAAGTCTTCCTTAACTAGAGGAACTGTGAGTGACCCACAAGCCTGCCTCTATTTTAAGAGGTGAGCCATCAACCTGAAAAACTGGGCCCATAATATGAAAGCTAGAGGTCAAGCTATCTATCTTCTGTCCTATTCTGAATAATCAAGTACCTGAATTAGCAGGGAAGAAGGGTGATGGTAACAAGTCCTGCCCAACTCACAATTCTGTTATTTAATCCTGTTTTATAAGGATTTGTCTTTGAGCAGGAATTCAGCACACTGGAAGCTGTATATACTATCTTTGCTCATGCCCCCATTCCCACCTTCAGCATTTTCATCACACAGAGTGCCTGGATGTGAAGCAGCTTCCTCTGCTTGCAAGGTCCAATACATCAGTGTCCGTGCCAGCTGTGCTCGCACAAAGACTTCTTCAGCATCCCCCCCTTTCCCCCTTTTGTCCCAAAGCTTGGACACAGCATTTCACACCTACACTGTAGGCTACACCCAACAATCTCTTTTTTTTCCTTCCCAGAATAACTTTTTAAGCATGTGCAGCTCATGCTGAGCTCAGCCTTGCCCTGCAGGAGCAAAGGGAAGACTAGGAGGAAGCCTATGAGTTGCTGAACTGGACACTGACTGTACGGATGCTCAATCCCTTGCCGCCCCTTGCAGCTGCCTGTCAAACCAGGGCCTCAGAGAGTGGTCCAGAGCACTGCTGCTTCACGACTCTGCTTGGCACCACAATTCTCAACTGACAACAGGAAGAACAAACCAGAAAGACTCCAATAATCCAGTCTACTCTGCACATTTGCTGTACCTGGGTCCCAAACACAGTACTTGCTGTTTACAGGCTTCACTGGTTTCCACCATCCATCCATTTAGCCTGGAGAAGGCTGAGGGCACACCTCATCACTGCCTACAACTACTTGACAGGAGGGTGCAGGGGGGTGGGTGATGGTCTCTTCAGCCAGGGGACAGGAGATGGGACAAGGGGCAATGGGCTCAAGCTGGGCCAGGGCAGGGTCAGAGCAGATGGGAGGGCAAAGTTCTTCCCCGGCAGAGTTGTGGGGCTGTGGCACAGGCTGCCCAGGGAGGGGCTGAGTCACCTTCCCTGGGTGTGTTTAAAAAAAGGGTAGATGAGGTGCTCAGGGATGTGGTTTATCTTAGGATGGGAATAGTTGGACTTAATGATCTTAAAGATCTTTTCCAACCTTGTGATACTGTGATCTCTTAATTATTTAGTCCTGTTTATTATTTCTTTTTAGTCCCCAAATATAGTTTGTCTAGGTGTACAACACATTTTCACGTTACTTTGCACCTGCTTTATTTTGTACTGAGGCTTAACATACTGTTCTTCTGAACATTTCTAAGGAAATAATTACACACAGAGTATTTCACATATTTGAATCTCAAAAGTATTTGAGTCAATGTTGAAGAGTACTCTCAACCAAAAAAAGAAAAAAAAGAAAAGAACACTAAAATCTTAAATTTTGTATTTCCATCTGATGATGACCCAGCTTTTCCTCCAAGTCCACAACTTACTTACCGATAGTATTTGTTAGAAGAATTTCTCTCATCACCGACACTGCCTTTACCCTGTGAGGAAGGACCTGTCAGCTTGGAAGCAGTCAAATTTGATGGAGTCCTTAAGGCAGAAGAGACAAGCCAAGAAAAAGGGAAAAAAAGAAGCCCACCTTAGACCCAAAAGCAGACACAGCAAAGATAAAGCTTTTTACAGAATTACTTTGAGAGATCAGCCAAAAGGTTCAGAGACAGATATAAAATATTTTAAAGCTAGAAGTTATACTAAGATTCATTTAGTGCCCCAGCAATGCTTTTTTTTTTTTTACAAAGTCAGAGGAAAGTAACATTTAGCTTGAGGATTAATAGCTATACACACAGCTCAGCCTGCAACAGCGGTGACAGCAGCCAACAAAATTTTCATTAGCATCCAGATCAAGCTAATCATACAGATCCAATCCTGTTTTATCAATACTCAACAGAATTAACAGTGCACATTGTCAAGCAACTTTATTTTGTTACTTTAAGGGAGGACAGTTAAATGCACCAACAAAGAGCAATTTAATATGACAAAGGATACAGTGAACTCTGGGATAGCAAAGCATGACACAGAGGCAACATGTCTGCAGAGCTTAGGTGAGCAGCAGTGTGATGGATTTGAGCCTGATCCATCAATGACAAAGAAAACCAGGCGTAAATGCAGACATACAGTGCTTCACATGAACTTACAGGGGGGTATTTTATCAAACTCAGCAACAGGTAAAGACCACCCTCTTTTGAGACAATCAGTTAGGAACTGAACTAAACCTCATGATTCTGTGGTGCAGATTCAGCAAAAAGAAACCAAAACGTGATAAAAAAGCAGCCAGTGGAACGCAGAGAAGCATGTGAAGGGTTTGGCTGATGGGATGCTTTTCTCTCACCCCAATTGTTTTTGCATTCAGCCCAATGTCATTGTAGCCTGCTTCAGGCTTTGTAATCATTCTTGTTCCCAAGTTAGAGAACAAAGAAGGAAGCTGTTTTATTCTGACATTTAGCTTGCTTCAGGATTTGCAGGTCTATTGAGAACACAGCACATAAGAGAGCACGTAGAGTAACGTGGCTGAGAAGCAGTAATGGGTTGGCAGTGTAAGAGAGGAATTCAACTAACAACTATCGGTGTGATTTATCTGTCATCCTTTCTTGGGTAAACAGCTTTATTTTGAAGAAAAACAGTTAAGCCTCAAAGTTCAATGTGACACACACTTGTGACAATCCTGGGCTTCAGCAATAGCCGAGATGGAGAGAAAAAGAGAGTAAAAATCACCATAGAAAACCTCTCTGCCTACATGTAACTCTGGCTTCTGCAAAGGAAACACAGATGTACATTCACTGCCTGCAGAACGAAGGTCTCCTGGCACTACACATACATATTTTAATAACTTTCCTTCTCCAAGGTATCAGGAATTACTCCCTAGGGGTATTACTGCTTTTGTACATGCTCCAAGGATTCCTGCAAACATGGAAGCATGGTAATGCTGAACAAATGAAGGGCAAAAAACCACTAGAGAGGCTGAATGTCTCAAAGCACCAAATAGTAAAAACCAAACAGGAAACTCTGATTTTGTACACATACAATATTCCTAGGCAAAGCTTTTGATACTGACACGACTTACACATTTCTCAAACAACAAGAAAATGTAAAACTCCCTTTCAGTAAAGAGACTGCTTGTATTCTCAGTTGCACCACACAAACCTTTCCAGAGGAGGACAGAAGTTATTTTCCAGCATCAAATACCAGTGAACAGCTCAAATACATAAAGTCCACCTTGCAAGGAGTCTGCCAACTCCTTAGATGACTTGCAAGTCATTGCTTTATTTTTTTAGATGACACAGCTCGTACTGGCAAATGGTGTCTAAAACTACTTTTTAATGTTACTAACACTCCAAAGTTTATAGAAGATTAAATCTAATTGCATTTCAGGTAAGAAAATCTAAAATGACTGCATCACTTCTCTGTACACCATAGATTTCCAGAGGAAGAGAACACTTTTTCCTAAATAAAATAATTTCATGAAACAGACAGAGCTGTCGACAGCATTTTATACCTTCCTGTTCAAAACCCAATCTGTGCTTCACTAATTAGCAGGTCCAGATCTTCAGCATCTTGCACCTCTTTTCAGAACTAGAGACTGATTTTCAAACAGGAGTTTATATAATGTGTACCTCTCTCTAAGTATCTGCTGCCTGATGCCTTGTTCTTGTTTCCGCCCCTAGCTGATTAACCATGAGCTCTTATGTTTTAGCTCCTGGCAAGGTTCAACAATATTCAGCATTTCCATAAAGCAAAGCACAACACAGCACCTTGCTCTTCACTATTCGTTTTCTGTTATTAACTTAAAAATACCTATGGTGGCAGTTGGGCATAGCTTAAGTTAGAGAACATCCACTGAGGCTATTTTTCACCATCAAGTACAGAACAGAAAGATTTTATCACAGAAGTATACCTAAAGAAAAAGTTTCATTCACAAAATCTACTTTACAATTCATAACTTTCAAACCAACAATAAACTATGTTCTCAAGCAATTGTTTCCCACTATATTCTCCACAGCTAAATTAAGGGAATGTGTATAGAGATTTTTATGAGAGATTACACAGAGAACTCTCTTTGCAGTACCTGATTCGGAGACTTGACTTGGCCAACTCACTGTGCTCGATTTCAGCTTTTTTCATATTAAATATTTTTTTAATTGCATTTGCATCCTGTCAAGTAAAAGAAGGTTTTTGTTTAATGTTGAAAGCAAAGAAATGCTACAGTCAGGTATATCCATCTATCTAAAAATCTAAAGCAAAACTGAAGGGGTTTTTACATACATTCAGATATAAAACAAGCTTGCATCAGAAATGAAGCACAGAGCAAAGTTTCCCTGAGCTACACCCACAGTGGCCTGCAAAACCCAATTAGCTGAGTGGCCACAAGCTCATATCCTTTAAAAGAAAAATAAATCTACAATTAGCAAACATAAGTACCACTTTGAACTCAACTAAACAACTGAAACTAACCTTGAATACTTGTGATCCAGGCTCATTGTAGGTTTTGGCATTCTTTGCCAGGAGATCTATATCCTTGGCCATTGCATGAATGCTTTTGTAAGTACCATTCTATACAAGAAAAACCAGAACTGGTTAAAGTGGCAATCTTCAAACAGCATGAGAACTAAGTCAATAGTGAAAAGCAAATGGAATTCATATGCAATAAATGGAACATTTGTAGAAAAACAAGAAGGTAAAGAGAACAGATAAGCATCTGGGAAAGCCATCAAAAAAGAAAGTAACAAGCATGCAACATCCTTAGAGTGCTTACAAATGCTAAAAGGTTGCAAAACACTTAACACATTAAATTATCCTATTGTTGAAGGGTTCTGACAAAATGTTATTTTGCCTTTATTCTCTAGTTCATTTAGTCTAGGTGCTCAAAATGCTAAAGTAACAAAACAGCATTTCAAATTACTGGAGAAGGAAGATGAAAAATGCACCTGTACAAAACATCTATCTATAGCACTAGAACAGAAATAGGTGATGATAATGCACATCCAAGCTTCAATACCTCAGTATTTTACATCAGCAGGACTTGCCAAGGAAGTACTTTAACCCATTAAACATCAAGGAACCCAAGATACTCAGGCTCGATGCCAGCACGCTACAGTTTATAATGCTCCAGCTTCAACACAGCTACTTGTGCAGCATGAACCCAGGACAGAACATTACACCAGCAGCCTGTTCAGACTTTAAAGCAGCAGGGGGAAAACACATTGCCTTTGCTACTCCCATAAAACTGGGCTTCTAAAAAGTTTAGAGTGCTTACTGTTACACAAGCCTACCCTTGACACACTGATATGCTTATATCGTACCTGTATCCTTTGGGCAATAGTTTTAAGATCTATGGGCTCCTTTATTATTGCATAATAATCTGGATATTGCTGGGAAACAAAAATAAGTTATATATTACTATAAACAGTCACAAAACTATTGTTCTAACAGCTCATAAGTGAGCTATTAGATGAACTGCAGATGAGAACAGTATAAAGCAGATACATGGAGTTAGTTCATCGATGTAACTAACATAAAGGAACCGTTCTGCCTGAAAGCAAAATATATGGCAATGGCCTTATGGAGTATTTATTTTGCTTGTTAAACTTATTACCCCACCCCCTGAAACAGAGCAGTGAAACCAGATATATTTTAAAAGATTGACAACTCTGCAGCAAAAAAATCTCAAACACTAAACTGGCAGAACAGGGCAAGCCCTGATCTGCAATGAAGGACTGGGAATGGGGGAATGGGGGCAAAAAGGGGACACATGCTCTAAGTGCAGCTGGACTTTGCCACTGATGAGACAGTAACAAAGACCTGCATCCTGAGCATGTCCATCATGGCATGTAACATCAGTTACATCAATGTCCAGTTCTCCAACTTGGAACACAACCACTATTAATAAAATACCCACCACTTTAGAAGGAAGTTTCTGAAACAATTCACTTATGAGGTGTCCTGATGGGTTTGTGGCAACAACTACAGCTTCAAGAAGCTGTTCAAGAATTTCCTTCAGGTATCCTGGAGATGACTAATAAAAGAAATTAAATCAGTAGTTTTATTAGCAGCCATAGTGGGAGTGCTTTGAATTGCACTGAAATGTATTCATTTATTTGTTAAAGACAAAAAATCAACTATAAAACATGAGTGCAACTTTTGATAACCAGACTGTTGATGCATTTAGGCAAAGCACATGAGAAAACTTCAATTGCACATTGACACTGTAGACTGTCAGACATACATCACATACTGTTAGAACAGACTTGATTGTCACGATTAATGAAAACATGCATCCCCACACCACAAAAAACAGACAAGCCCAAATTTCCTATGGTAGTATCTGGCTTATCAAACACTCCAGGAACAGCTGCACTAACTGAATGGGACACATGCTGGGAAATGATGTCATCAGACATGATGCTTGCTTGCAGCAAACCTCAATGTTGGTGTGATATTAAGCACACGTTATATTGGTTTCAACTAAACCACTAAACCAGAACCAGCTGTTACTCCTATCAGAAAACCTCCTTTTTTGGTAGGAAGCAGTGAAGCACACACACACACAATGCCATGAAAATATCAACTAATAAACTTGTGTAAGATACACCTTCAGGGGCATAATTTTACTATAAAAAGACAGAAAAAGCTCTTTCACATCCAGAGGCCAATCTCACTTGCAACTAATATACACAGCCATGGCCTCTGCCAGCTGCAGCTGCCATGCCCACACTTACTAATTCAGAATTTGTGCCTTGATTGTCATGTCCTTCCTCATCTTCATCGTCCTCCTCAGCATCACCTTTTTGAACAAATTCATTTTTCGTGCGCAAATACAACTCCCACAGTTTGCAGGCAGCTTTGTACTCAGGAGAATCGGGCTGCAAAAGCAAATTAAACATTCTACTCAAAATTCAGACCCTTATCTGTAGGGGATTTATAAATCATTAGTTCAAAGATATTAAATGCGTTAGATAAGTAAGAGAAAACCTGGGAAATTCCTGCTTCGGTCTTTCTTCAATAGAGCTGGAAAAACGTAACCTCTGTCACTTCAAAGCATCAAAGTCTTTTGGAAAAGTCAACACAAAATTACTTGGGTTGAGGCTGGGACAAGACTAGTAGATGAATCTGGAGAAATCATTAGGTTTTGTTGCAGGATAACACCACTGACATTTAACATAGGCTAAATATCAGAACGCCAGGAAAGGGCTTTAAGCAAACACTGCTGCCACTGCAGGGCACTTGGAAATTCATTTCTACTGAAGAAGAACACCAATAAACCAGCCAGTAGCTCTGAAAGCACTGCAAGGATCACACTCTTCCACAACTCAGCATTAACTGAACTCCCAAGTAACATGGCAACATGCAACCCCCTGGGCACACATCTAGGGAAGTCTTTTGGAAGAGACAGAGGCATCGGTCAGCAAATGAAGTTTGGAAGTTCAGAGTTGGTAGCATCAGGCCAGCATGTGCTTACTGACATCACTAGCTAACAGCATCACCCAGACAAAACAGACTGCTTTTCCACTCTGGGATATTTTTTCTCATTCCTCTGTCCTTTAACCTCTGTCCTTTAACCCTGCAGAGATGCCACCTTACTGCTGCTGATTATGCTCTCAACCTCTGATAGCTTATAACACAAACTAGAGACCCAAGAACTGTTCTCAAGCTTAACTTATTAGACTTAAATATTCCCAAGACATGATACCAGGTGTTAATTATGAGGAACTGATATAGAGGGTGTTTTGCTTCACCAGTCTGCTTCCTTCTGTATTAATGCAAGATGCTCAAAAATGTAAGACTTGAACAGAAATACCAAAACTGAACAGGTTTCCATTCTAATATCAAACACCTCCTGCAGCAACACCCGTGCCGGTGAAACACCCGCCACTGGTTAGGGTTGTGTCACTGGGGCTGTGTGGGTACAGTACAGGATGAATGAAGAGGAGGTGATGGTTGCATGCTGTACCTCCAGCCCTCAGCTCTGGGTTTCTCTGGAAATGTCACCATCCATTCAGCCTGAGGGCTGCCTATCTCTACTGAGAATGTAGGATATGATATTTGGGCAGAATTTGGGTCTGTAGGTCTATTCTGTAGGCAAATGCAGCACACATTTTATAAAACTCTACTTATTCTCTCCTGTTATCAAGTCCTCCTCCCTCATGTAGAAACCTTTAGAATGCCAACATGAATGGATGAGTGCCTCATGGAGCTTCAGGAATACACAACATGTGGAAATCTTGCACTTTCCCTGCTGTAACCATGGTTTATGTATTTAACACAACGTTCAATTAACAAGATTAATCCAGTTTCACCCCCTTATGGCAACTGCAATAAAAACCATTAAGATGTAAAATAAAGCACACACCTAATTTGCACAAATGGGCACAGGGATACATCACCACTTACACTCACAACCTGTCATCAATAACCAATATGCCTTTTTCCATATTATTAAGTGGTCAGTTGAAAAGAAAGACTCAACAACCCTACTGTATGCTTCCTGTGATTTATAAATCCTTCCTTCTGGGGGAAAAAAACACATCCTTTTCTATTTCAAAAGGTCACACAGAATGTGTTATAAAAGGGGAAGGCTTTGATAGAAGAGTATTTTTCTCAGTTAACATCTCTATTTTGCTTCTTCTCTCTTTTGGAAAACTAGATGAAGACCCTCCCTCTGCACATCATCTCCTGGCCTGTGTGGGTAACAGGGGTTGTCCCGACCCAGGTGCAGGACCCTGCACTTGGCTTTGTTGAACCTCATGAGGTTCACCTGGGCCCCCTTCTCCAGCCTGTCTAGGTCCCCCTGGATGTCATCCCATCCCTCTGGCAAATTAATTTTACCATTCTTACGAATTTGCAAGTAACTGCAACACATGCTGTTTTCTCACCAATAATAAAGGCTAAACTGACTAGTTTTATTGGCCAAAGTGAGGAAGAATTTGTGTATATTTATATATATACACATATATAAAACTTTTACAATTAAATGAGCCTTTCTATGTAATTTCTTCACCTTATAGTAAGCCTTTGCGTTGTTAAAGAGAAGCTGAAAGTCAGCAGTCAGCACGTTCACATCATCATACTCCTCCATCTTCAGCTTTTGTTGGATCTTCATTAAATCAATTGGCTGAGAAACCACTTCATAATAATCTGGCTGATTTCTGTTGCAAAGACAAAACCAGGCATTGTATTCCAAGCAGTAAAACCAAAACCACAGCACTAAAGTTTGCACATGTCTAGGACTAAATAAAACACATTTCCACCATGCTTCTGGTACAGCTGAAGGATCTGGATGGTGGTCTGTTAGTAAGCTCACTCCATTACACCATCTGTTACCGTCCTCAATTTTCTGAGGTTAAGATAAAGTTCAGTCTCTTGCTTTATGTACTGCATTTTCAAGGGTCACTTCTATTCATCTTCCCAAGACATGTCCCTTAGTAGTACATTCTGCCACTTAGATGGATTATCTTCTAGTCAGAGATGTTTTATGCAGGTGGCACAAGAAACATTTTAACTTAATTCAGCGTGTCCTTTTTTGACCAACTGTTAGCATGTCCCATGGAATAATCACAGCAAATACTCAGATCAAACACTGCTGTGAAAGCACAACAGATTCAGATTCCTTTTCACAGCTATCAGTGCTCAAGTATTCCTCAATACCCCCTTACTCCCTGATTAAATCCCAGGCTCCAGGCTTAACGAGAACCACGGTCTTACCTTCGCTTTGGTGCCCTAATGAAAAGCTCACAGAGGAGCCTGCCCTGCTCATCTTTGTAATCTCTGATGGTGTTGTAAAGCTCATGGCACACCGCGATCTAAAATGCAAGGAGAATAAAGCAGTGAAAAAGGAGAGCATTTTAAGAAGGTAACAGATAAAAGCATGCTGCCAGGGGGACAGGCAAGCGCCACACACAGCGTGCTCTGAAGCAAAGCATGGAAGAACTGGTTCATCTCGTGCTTTAGGGTGGTACCTCCCAAGTGGGCCAGGTACTGCAGGATTCCCAATTTCAGGGATGGTTTGGCTTTTGGTTTTTATACAGGGAGCTCTCTTTCCATGCTAATTCTAAGTAAAACACCCAAAATGTAAATTAATTCAGTAGAACTCTCTCTGAACTACAGACATCTAAAACAGGGGTTCTTCTGCCCTGTAATTAATTAAAATTAGACTGCTAACTCAAAGGCATAACAAAGACATTGTCCACTTCAGCAGTCACTGCATGTGCTGCTCCCCACTTGTCTCTCTCTGCATTTGATATTCAGGCACAGCTCTCAACTTCTTCCCATTACAATTTCAGCTCCTTCTCCAACATCCTTCCATCTGCTAAAATTGTCACCAAAAAAAAAAAGAACAGCAGCAAAAGGAAAACAGGAAAGAAGATGGTGGATCTGGGGAGGCAAGAACAAGCCAAAGCTGAACGAGATCCTAAACAAAGCTTAGCCAGGGCAGGAACAGATTCAGGGCCAGCAAACACGCGCTACATATGATCATCCATTTTACAATACAGTATCCCTAAGGAAAAATGTTGTGCATAAGAAGGTACTAACAGGATCTACAGTTGGGAGATTGGAAAGTCTCCTCCTCTTTCTGCTTGGGCCTGGTATATTTGTGGAGTGATGGCCATCATCAAAGTCTCCTCCGCTGACGCTGCTGGATGGCGAGGTAGCTCTTCGCCTTTTGGAACCCATGGAATCCAACTTCTTCTATAATGAAGAGACATGTTCTTAAACTCATGGCAAAGCATCTAAACTCTCTGGTGAGAGCTCACTGTGAAGCTAGCAGTGCTCTAGGGTAAGTCACATAAGTTTGTTCTACAGTACAGTTCATTTAGGCCACAGATCAAAGCATCAAGGTTTTTTTTTTTACAATTAGCAGGAATAAAGGCAAATCAAAGTGTTTCTATCAGCTTGATAGTCACTGATAACAGCAATGTCAGAAAGAGCTCACACTGATGAAGATGAATGAAGCAGGTCTTACTATGATAGGTTTTGATATATCACCCCATGCATGACAGCTAAGCCAGAACTGCTTTTTTTCTAAGGAGCAGAGCTGTACAGAGACAAAGTGTTCAATTCTGGTGTGAAAGTATGTCATTCCAGGTCAAACTAAAAAAAAACCCAACCAACCAAACTAATGAATAAAACACAAATAAACAAAAACCCATAAAGAAAACAAACTGTAAAATAAAATTCAAATAGCTTCTTAAACACCTTATCTTCAATTCAACTCAAGAAAGTGTCTAGACCATCAGGTGAGCTACCACTCTCATCTGCTGGGTAGGATGAATGGCTCATCATTAGCAAGTAGAAAAAGCCACCTTCTTTTTCAGCCACAGTTATCACCACAAAAAGTGACAAATGAATAACCACCATCCAACAACTATGATGATTTACGGAACAAGTTGTTGGCTCTTTCCCAACTTCCAGGGACAGCATCATAAAAATATCTTCATTTGTAACTGTCTCAAAGGCTGAAGAGAGAGTATCTGGACACTTATCCCACCCTATACCTATCTTTCAAGCAAATCAAGAAATTTTTTCTAGGAAGCACTCAGCTGATTTACAAGGTACAGTAGCACAACGGTACAGACAGGATGAATTTCAAGCACACAAATTATATGAATAAGGAGAATAAGATGGGAATAATTTAGGATCAGGAAAAGCAAAAGCTTAAGACAGAGGGATGGAGAGTGGTGCACATACAATCAATAATTTGCCAGATTTACCAGAGTACAACCAGCACCTCGAAAAGCCAGTCTCCTCATAGTGTCTGATGGCCAAGGACAGATACTGGGAGAAGGTAACACTCTAAGAGTAGCAAATCAGCAATGGTGTTAGTACAGTCAAAACTGGAAAACAAGAAAAAAGGAGAGAGAGAAGAAAGTTGAGGATAGATAATTAAAGAATAAAAGAATAAATTTAATAATTACAGTGACGGGGGGGTGAGGGGGAAGCAAGAAACAGAAGGCAACTCCTTTTAGCCTGGCAGAAACTCTACAGAGTAATTCTGGACACAGAATGCTAGACACTTCTGCAGTCTTTTACAGTAAAAACACATTTCCCTGCATTCCTGAATATATATTACAGACTTCACAGCCACTTGCAAGAGAATGATTCAGTGCTTATAACAATAAGGAAAATAATTTTTAAGGTCAGGAAGTATTTAACAGACTTGCCAGTGATGATGCACCTCCTGTCAGCCTCCAGCCTGTCACTTTGGCACTAACTCCAACTTTTACTTGAGAGCTATGGGATCAACTGGCTAATGCCAGGCACGTGCTGATGTGGAGACTGCTAGAAAACACATGAAAGACAGACAGGAGGGACTACTGGCACCAGTAATTCTGGTTCACCCAGGAACACAAAAGCACACTCAGTCCAATCCTATGCCGAAACAAAGGTTTGGGAGCCCCTAACCAGCACCCACTTGCAAACTACACACAGGTTTCTCCACATCAGCTATCTGATGTATGCTAAGACACGTGGGCCATTCTGTACGCAGCCTCCAAACCCATTTTCCTCCTCCAATAACCAAGGAAGGTGCAAAACACGTTATCAGTCTGCTCAACATAACAGTCGGCGATAGAGCTGCTTACATGAAACTCCTGCTGAACGCTGGGCTCCAGAGCTTCTCTCTCTGGGTCCCCATGCTCACCAACACAGCAAATCCCACCACACACACAAACACATCCTGGTTTGCTTCCAAACACACCGCCTAAACTTCCCTCTGCCAGCTCACAAGCCTCTTAACAGTGGAGAGAAGAATCTCCACCGCTACAAACAAGTCACCTCCGGCGCAACCGGAGCTTGGGCGTCTTCTCAACCCGTAGCAGTGTCACGTAACCACAGGCACCTCTCCAAGGCACACTCTGGCCACTGCTCGTACACATCCCTGCTGAGAGATGCACAGCGTGTGGAAGGTGGGCTCTCCCACAAGCTGCACTAGAGCCATCACCGCAAGCACTCCTCAGTTCTACCTCATCAAGGGAGCCGTTGAGACAACACACTTAAGTCGGTGAAGTTCTAGCACATGCTTCACTTTCTGCCTCCAAACAGAAGGGAAAAAACAAGCTTCCAGGCGACAGATCACACAGGGAGGGTTTTATCCTTACGGGATCTCCCACCTCCCAGCAGAAACACTCCCTGACTCGCGGTAAGTTTGGCAAAGGGAACACGGGCGGGAAACGCCGCCCGAAGTTCCCCCGGTTGCGATCACTGAAACCCAGCTACAGCACAGGGAAAGGGGACAGCAGCACCCAGGCGCTCTAACAGGATAAAGTCAGGGAAGGAGCTAGAGGCACAACAGCACATCGGGCGTGTTATCAGCACCGGGGCAACAAAGAAAGAGGCAAAACCCCGTCACACCCACCCCAACCCCCCCCGCCCGCCCCGAGGGCGAGCCCCTGCCCGCACCCCCCCCGTGACGGGGGCAGGAGGAGACAAAGAAAAACCCCTTCGCGGGCACCGGGCCTGACAGGACCGCGTCCCCTCCCCGGCCCGCGCTGCCACCCACACCGGGCAGGACACTCTCACGGGCCCCGGGCCTCGCTTCCGAGGCCCCGGGAGCAACCGCGCCTCCGCCGCCGGCCCTGGGCCACCCGCCCCGCTGCTGTCACCGCCGCGATCTCGGCCCGGTGACGGGACGGGCAGCCGGGGGCGGCGGGTGGGGACGGTACAGCGGGGCGGGCGCCGCGGAACACCGAGGGAGACGCCGGGGCCAGCGACACCGAGGGGGCCGCGGCAGGGCGGCCCAGGCCCGGGGCCGCCGCGGGAGGCGGGGACGGGGGGAGGCGACAGGGGAAGGCAGAGGGGTTCGGCGCCCCCGGGCCCGGCCCGCCGCGGCGGAACGGCTGCGCGGCCGAGGCGGCGCTGCCTCCCCGCGGCGGCCACACAAAGGGAGACGGCGGCCTCCTGGCTCCGGCCCGCCGCCCCGCCTGCGCGACCCCGGCCGCGCGCCGCTCACCCAGCCGGCTCCGCTCCGCCTCCGACAGCCGCGGCCGCGCTCGCCCTCCGCCTCCCGCCCCGCCACCGCTGCCGCCGCCGGTACCGCCGCCGCTCCGTACCGCCGAGCCCGCCGCTGCCGCAAAACCCGCCCGGCCGCCAAACGCGCCGAGCCCGCGCGACACCTCCGGCGGGGAAGGGCCGCTTCGCTTTACGGCAGCGCCCGCCGGCGGGAGGAGGAAGGAAGGAGCGAGCGCGGCCATCCGCCGTCCACGTGGGGCCGCGGCCGGGCGCGGCGCGGCGGCGCCATGAAGCGGCCCAGTGAGCGGCGGGGGCTGCGGGCTGGGGCGGGACGCGCCGCGGGCAGGATGGCCGGCGAGGGCTCTGAGGCGAGGGGACGGCGCGGGCGGGCGGCGGCCTGGGGAATGGCGGCAGCGGGCCGAGGCTGGGGGGGGGGGCGGGGACGCGGGGGAGGGGGTAGCGGCCGCCCGTGGCCGAGCGAACGGCGGCGGCCCGGGGCGAGGGACCCGGCCAGCTGGACTCGAGAGAAGGGCGGGCGGGCGGAGGTGGGAGTTCGGCCGCTTCCCGGGGCGGGGGGCGCTGAACGCGGTGTCTTGCAGAGCTGAAGAAAGCCAGCAAGAGGCTGACCTGCCACAAGCGCTACAAGATCCAGAAGAAGGTGAGTGCCAGCCCGGGCTGCCCCTACCCCGGGGGGGGAGGGGGGGGGGCTTTAATTAAAGCTCCGTGCTAATTAGCTTTGATACAGCGTGAGGGCCACGTGCCGTAGGTACACCCGTACCCGGTGAGGGTGTGGGTCTGGTCTGTAGCGAGCCCTTGGCGTTCCTGTTGCCAGGGATGGGGGAGAGCAGAGTGCAGGCGTTTCACACCCCTGCATTGTGCTTTGCTTTGGGTTGTATGTTCGAGTGTCACCTTCTGGTAAGGCAGCATAAGCAAAACGCTGCGATCCGGACAGAAATTACCAGTTTTTAGTCTGTAGTTGGAGGGATAAGTCCCCCTCCTCTTCCCTTTTGGCTTTTTCTCCCCCTCAATCTAAAGAAAACTTTATTGCTTTTGCCTTCAGATCAGAGAACACCACCGAAAGGTCAGGAAGGAGGCCAAGAAACGTGGGCACAAGAAGCCCAGGAAAGATCCCGGTGTTCCCAGTGCTGCACCGTTTAAGGAAGAGCTTCTGCGGGAAGCAGAGCAGAGAAAGCAGAGGGTAAAGTACAGTTTGGGGTAAAGAGGACAAGGACTGAGAGAATCCCTGTCTTCAGGGAAGTTACATGTGCACACCCAGATGTGCAGTCGTGGCAGAGTGCTGAAAGTTAAGGATTACTTGAGCATTATAGGATTATACAGAAAATAAGGACCTGCTGCCTGATGCAGCAGGAGAGCAACACCTTTAGTGGGTGTAATGGGGATGCTGACCAGCTGTTATTCTGGGGGCTAGCTGGTAGAGGTATTGCCTCTGGGGCTGAGGTGATTGGAGGCAAAAAAATGTTCCCTGTGTCACTTGAACAGCCATGACTTCTGACTAATCTGTCTTGGGAGCTTTGGTCAGAAATAAGTAAATGGGGTGAAAGAGCAGTTTTCCTTACCACCTTCATATGTAATTTGGTTTTGTTTGCTATCAGCTTGAAGAACTAAAACAAAAGCAGAAGCTCAACAGACAGAAAGAACATGAAAAGAGGAGGAAGCTAGAAGCTAAAAAGAATGCAGCCACAATCAAGGAAGAAGCAGGGGGAAAGGTAGGTGTTTAGGACTCTTTGAAGCCTGCAGAAGCAATAAAAGTCATCCTGAAACTACATCTTAAGCAGTGTGTTAAATGTTACATTTTCATGCTGGTTTTGTCCACAAGTGTCATTCTGAGTTGAATTATTACTTCTCATTTTTATTTGCATTCAGGAATCTGCTGGCAAATCTAAAGCAAAGACTAAGAAATTGCTGGATAAAAATTCAAAGAAACCATTCTGCAGTGAGCTCAAGAAGGTGAGCTTGGCTATTTTTACATCATTTCCTGAGGGTCAGCAATGAGACCACGTGTTATTCTCCTTTTTGCATTACTGTGCAGCTGCCAGAGACCGTAAAGGTCGCTTGTGGTAAACTTCCCACACCAAAGGAAGGGATTTTATGACCAGAACTGAGGGTGTGTCTTGTCTCACTGAAGCACTAGCCTTTTTGAGCCAGTGTCAGTATGTACAGAGTGAAGAAGCTCCAGTAGCATCTAAGGATTTCTTACCTTTAAAGGAAAAAGATGAGCAGTGCTTCAGCTTCCTGCACTGCAGCTGAGCAGAAACAAGCTCAGACAAGAACAGTCATCTGAAACCTCACCAGTCATTCCAGCACTAATGGTTGTCAGCCACAGCAACTCCAGAGTTGTCAAACAGTCTGTCACATCTGTTGGAGAGTCTTCTCCCTTTTTTTTTCTAACCTAGGTGATTGAGAGCTCAGATGTGGTGCTAGAGGTGTTGGATGCAAGAGATCCAATGGGCTGCCGCTGTCCCCAGCTGGAACAAGCTGTAACTGACTCTGGAGGAGACAAAAAGCTGCTGTTGGTTCTGAACAAAATTGGTAAGAAGTACAGGTTTTATTGAAATGGGACTTGGTGGCCGTGTGGGGCTGTGGTAGGTGAGCCATGAAGAGGATTTTAAAGGAATCTGAAATTCTGTTGAAGACATGAGATCCAACTCTGAGCTCGCTGTCCTACCAAAGGGATCAGGTTTCCTCCACTTTGCAGCCTGGTTTGCTAAGAAAACAGCAGGGACAGGTAAATGCACAGCAGCCCCCTCTGCAGTAAGTTCTGAAGGCATTGGCCAGGGGGTCAAGTTTAACAGAAGGAAAAATCTGTCAATTTTTCACAGTTTTGTGAATGTAGGTGAGTGGGCAGGGGTCACAATGCCAGTCCCCACTGAGGCAAGGGAGTCAAGGATCAGCAAGTCAATGCAGTAGTTGCATTTGAAATTTGGCTTCTGGAAATACTTTCCCTGTTTGTTGCTGTAGGAAAGAATCCACACAAAAGTAGGTAAAAAGGCTGAAATTATTGAGTTACCAGCAACAACAACAAAAAAAGAGAAAATACTAAAAGCAAAGGGAACCTTGTTTTAAAGTAACCTTTGCTGGGATGGGGCAATAATCCTTCACAGTACCACCATACCTACAAAGCCTTCTAGCAAGACCCCAGAATTAAAACCTGATTCAGGGGCCAAAACTGTAGCTCTGGTATGTTCTGCTTGAGGCAAAAAAGAAAGAGTAAAGCTTTCAGTGCTGGGGGAACTGAGCTGCTGGAGTTTGTAGCCAGGACAGAACACAGCCTGGTCCCTGGTCCTGCAGAAGGTTCTCCCACAGGGTGACATGTAACATTCACAGGAGTGAAAGGATTGTGTGCTTCTCTTCCAGATCTGGTGCCAAAGGAGAACTTGGAGAAGTGGTTGAGTTACTTGAAGAAGGAGTTTCCAACGGTTGCTTTCAAATCAGCAACACTGATGAAGGACAAGACCATGGTAAGAGCCCCGCCGGCCGGCCCGTGACGGAGCCGTGTGCGTGGCAGGCAGAGGTGCTAAAACGTGTGGAGAAACAGGCACTGTGTTCTCTGGAATTCCTGGGGGATGAGCTGCTGGAGAGGAGCTCTGTGGAGAAGATCTGGGGGTCCTGGTGGGTCACAAGGTGGCCATGAGCCAGCAGTGTGCCCTGGGGGCTGAGAGAGACAACGGGATCCTGGGGGCATCAAGAGGAGTGTGGCCAGCAGGTCACAGGAGGGGATCCTCCCCCTCTGCTCTGCCCTGGTCAGGCCCCACCTGGAGTGTTGTGTCCAGTTCTGGGCTCCCTGGGATAACAAAGCCAGGCATCTCCTGGAGAGAGTCCAGAGGAGGCTACGGAGATGATGAAGGGCCTGGAGCATCTCCCCTGTGAGGAAAGGCTGAGTGAGCTGGGGCTGTTCAGCCTGGAGAGAAGAAGACTAAGGGGGGACCTTATGAATGTTTATCAATATCTGAAGGGTGGGATGCAGGGGGAAATGGGCAGCCCCTTTTCAGTGTCTGTGGAGACAGGACAAGGGCCAATGGCTGCAAGTTGGAGCACAGGAAGTTCCACAGCAAGATGGGGAAGAACTTTTCCCCAGTGAGGGTGAGGGAGCCCTGGGACAGGCTGCCCAGGGGGTGTGGAGTCTCCATCTCTGGAGAGATTCCAGCCCTGTCTGGACGCCGCCCTGTGCAATATGAGCTGGGGAGCTGCTTTGGCAGGGGGTTGGACCCCATGGGCTCTCCAGGTCCCTTCCAACCCCTGTGATTCTGGGATTTTCCCCCTGTTCAGTCAGGCTGCTGTGACTGGTGGGTGTGCCTCTGTGTTTTGCCTAAGCTTTGCAGTACAGGGGCTGTTGAAACACGTGTTGCTACTCATGCCCAGGATGGACTAGAGTACAAACAAGCCTTTCCTTCACGGCAGGAAGGGCAGTGAGGGGAGGAAGATGCAGAATTTTCCTTCTTCTACATAGGATAGTCACACCAGTTACATGGACATACCTGCAAAATGGTGCAGAAACTGCAGCACAGAGAGCACTTCTTGAAATTCTGCAAAGAAGTCAAAGGTTCTGGAGTGAATTTGAAGATTTAACAATTCTGCCATGTGAACCTACATGGTTATTTTATGGTTGCACACCAAATCAGCTCCTTTACATCTCAGTAGTTGATGGCTACCATTTTTACTGTCACTTGACTGATTACTCCTCCTGCACAGAACACCACAGTGACATCATATAATAGAGGCCAGGAGTTCCAGACATTACAGTAGATAAATAGATTTAAGGATACATATTTATATTCCTGACCTTGGGGTTTCTTTGCCTTTGAATCCCACAGCCTGAACAGCTCACCAAAAGACGTGCACGGCTTGATCTATCAAGAACCACTGCCTGTTATGGAAGAAAATGCCTTCTGAAACTTCTTCAGGAGTATGGCAAGACTCAAAACAAAGCCATTCAGGTTGGTGTAGTAGGTAAGTGTTTAGGGAGACCAGAGGAGTTTCCTGTTCCATGCCATAAAGCTTTGGTATCCTGTATTAGGATTTGGGTAACGTGTGACTTGCTAATAGGCTTCTTGGTCATTGTCCTTACTCTCATTGCTGTTGCAGTGGAATTCTGCTTCAGTTGGCAACCATCTGTGTTGCACTTACATGCATGTAGCATTTGTGGTCTGTGGAAGGCAGGTTGTGTGAGGCCTGAGCTGATTCACCAGCTTAGGGCAACAAGAAGCCTGCTCTGCCTTCCCTCCAGCCTGGATTAATCACTGTGGCATTACAGTCCCCAGCTCAACTGTCAGTGTGAGAAATGAGGATACAAACTTTGTCTTACTTCTGTAGTGAAGACTTCAGATCCAACTCTGATCTCACACTGAAGTGTACTTGCCTGGAAGAAGCAGTTTTGATCAGTATTACATAGGCTGAGGTTTATTATTTTGCTTACAAGGATTTATTGTGGCTTTCTGCAGGTTTCCCTAATGTGGGAAAGAGCAGCATAATCAACAGCCTGAAAGGAGCTCGTGCTTGCAATGTTGGCCTAACAAGAGGTGTTACCAAGTAAGCTGAGTCCAACAAAAGCTGTTCATGTCCCTGTCTGTTGTTGTAGTCTGATTGTACTCATTTTTGTGTACAGTTTCCATTCATTAGGGGCACAGTTTTAAATTCACATTTCAATTTACCAGGATGAAAGATTAGTGATGTTTTGGATACAAGCTGCAATAAGGGAATACAGTGTATAAACTCTCTCATTTTGTACTTACAAACATCTGATGCAAAGCATATGATCAACAAGCACTGAGCCTGACTCACATGAAGTGCTTTCAGTCTGAGCTGAGCTTTGTGTCTGTCACCCCTCCCCACCACCAGCCCTCTGCAGGCTGATGGATCTTCACTTCCATTTCTCCCTGAACAGGTCCATGCAAATTGTGCACATTGATAAACAGACAAAGATGCTGGACAGCCCAAGTATAGTTGCAGGTCCTTCCAATGATGCCCTGGCTGTGGCCTTGAGAAGCATCATAGGCAATGAAGAATTGGGTTCAGCACGTGTGTTTGAAGGAGCAGATGCCATTCTAAACCACTGCAATAAACAGCAGGTGAGCTGCATCTTCCCCACTTCTCTGCAGGCTTCTTAGGCCAATACCTAACACTGTTGTGCTATTTCACTGCAGCTAGTTCTGGCAGCTGTTGTGCTGCTTTCTCCATGCCATACAGAGTGGCAAACTGGCTGGTGTGTCCAGTGCCAAGTGTGACCTCTCATACTGATAAACCGAAGGCAGAAGCAGCACACCAGGATCCAGTCAGCCAAGCTGTTTTCCCAGTAACTTCTGATTTAACCCCCCCCAAGATGTCATCACAGAGTGAAAAATGAAGATACTCTGACTGCTTCCTATTATTCCTATGAAGACTTCAGATCCAACTCTGATTTCACTCTGGTTTCAAGTGATTACCCTAATTCCTATTCAGTTTTGTGATAAGTAATAGTTTTTTTCCACAAACCAGTGCACTGTCTCTATACCCACTGGGATGGGTGAGTGGCAGATCAGTTTGTTGATGTAGTAGGCATTTTGCTTTGTAACGTTTACTCCCACATGGAAGAGCAAACCAGCTCTTTGCATACGTGTTCATCCTCATTGTAACCCCACTTCATTTGCATTTTTTTTTAATATTCCTAAAGCTAAGAGACCAGAACTCAGCACCCTTTTCTCTTGCACTAGGTAACGATGCGCTACAGCATCCCAGGTTTTGAGAACACTGAGGAATTTTTGACTTTACTTGCTCAGAAAAGGGGAATGTTGAAGAAGGGAGGTGTTCCTGATGTGGAGAGTGCAGCTAAATTACTGCTTTGTGACTGGACAGGGTAGGTAAATTGTGAACTTTGCCTTATGCTGCTCACCTCTTTCACACTGTTAATCCAGCAGAGCCCAAGCTCTCCTAAGAAGCACTTAGAGAGGAGAGGCTGCTGCCCCCTGCACACAGGTTGTACTGTGGCAGAGCGAGCTGGGTGGGCTGGCACACGTGAGGGATGCCAAAGCACGCTGCACGCTACCCCACCGCCAGTTTGCCAATGTCTGCTCTGTATCTGTTGTGGGAATTTGCCTTCCTCTTGGATCCTGAGGCAGTGGAGTCCTCTTCTCCAGCCAGGAGAGGACAGGGCAAGCTTTTTGTGGGAATATATAGCAGCTTCTATAATCTGATTAGGAATAAATGTAACTCAATCAGGAATTGAGTGAGACTGTTTCCCTTGCTCAGGTGATTCGGCTGCTTCTGCAGCTCCTAATTTTACAGGCAGATGATTTGTGCTGACAAAGTTTGCTGTTTCTCTGTCCCCTCAGGCATAGGCTAGCCACTGAATACTGTTACTGACAACCTGAGTCAAATTTAAGTAGGTAAACAGCGGAAAAGGAGTACTTAGGTTGAGGAGTTTAAAGCCTTGTTCTCTGGATTTTAGTTTTAGTACAGTGATTTAACTGTTATATTTGGGTTTTTAATGCTGATTGTTTTTTCCTCAGAGCTAAAATAAGCTATTACTCACAACCTCCAGACTGTCAGAGACTCCCACCATATCTTACAGAAGCCAAAATAGCTGAAATGCACAAGTCCTTTAATTTAAAGAACCTAGAAGAAGAAAACAACATCACCATTCAAGGTAGGACTGTTGCTGTAAGGCACTGCTGCCATTGTTAAGGGTGGTGGTAGTAGCTCTAGTGGAAGGTTTTGAAAGGAAGTCCTCTTGGGGTTTATGGGATAGCTTTGCCAACATGCAGTGAATATGAACCTTCTAAGTGGATGGTGATGCAACAGAACGGCTCATCTGTGTGCTGCCTTGATGCAAATCACCCCACTAGTTGTTTTGCTTATACGACCTAACCCTCCTCAATAGGGAAAGGGAAAAGAACAGGAACACTTAAGCACAGGCTAACAAGGCCAGCAGAACACACTTCTCTCAGTACAATCTATACTTAAATCCTAGCAGCCTTCTGTATATGCCTCAGCTGTTCTCAGACACTGGTCCTTTGCTGCCTGCAGAGGTGGGAGTGCTGCCTCGCAGAAGGAGGGGGCAGGACTCTCTTTCTGGCCCCGACCCAAAGTGGCTGTGGTCTCAGGGAGTAGGCATTGCATCTGGTACTGTCTAACAGCAACTTACCAGCCACTTCCTATGTTTTTTCTTCCCAGGTTTAAAATACCCCAGTCCATCAAGCAGCATCATTTTCCAGTCAGCTGGTATGGCAAATGGGGCAATAGAGGAAAACAAAGTGATAGAGGAAGCATCAGAGTGGGAGAACATGGAAACAAGCAAGGAGGGGGAAGAAGAGGATTTCACAGAAAGTGATGATGATCAAGATGATTTAGAAGAAGAAATGGATGTCAAAGAGGTAACTCAGGGTTTCATTAGGTTTCTTCTACCTGTTTGGATCCCAACACCAAGTACCCAGTCAGTAGGCGGACAGCATGGGCACTCTGGAGCCACTGGGAGTAATCAAAAGGTCTTTCTCCTGGAGAGAAGGGTTGGGATTTCTGCTTAATTAAGGAAACAAAATTGTTCTGATGCAGTGTGTTCCTGACCACCTATACACAGGGCTACTCACACCATCACCAGTCTTTGTTAGGTTTTGTTTGCGTGGGAGACTTCACTGGTGGTGTCTGAATAAACATGTGTCTGTCTCTCTGACTCTTAGGAAAGCAAAGCTCAGCTCACCAGGAAAGCAAAGCTTGGAGAACAACAGCCAGAAGAGCAGGTAGCAGGTCTGTATTGAAACCCCTGGTGCAGAGGTGGGCTGGAGTGCTCCAACACTTACCTTGGTTTCAGTAACACCTGGTTCTCTTTCCTCAGGAAGTGAACCTTCCACCTCACTGTCATTGAGCTTGGACAAGACAGCAGAGGAAGATGATGCCTATGATTTTAATACAGACTATGTGTAATGAATTATGTCTGAAGACAACAGTGTAGAGGCTCATTATTGGCTTTCAGGACAGTCACCAAGACTTGTGTTGCAGCAGAAGTTGGGGGAGTTTGCGTACCAGAGCTGCTGCAAAGATTCACAAATACCCTGTGTCACCTCTGATCATTCCAGACTTCACACAACCCTAGGAACCTGACTGTGCTCAGCTTTGAGTCCTCAACTCTTATTTCCTATTTAATTAAATGTCCTAGTAGACTGAGATACTGTTCACTGCCTTATAAAAAGAGGTTTCAGAAGAACAAACCCTTTGTGTTTTTCTTTGAAAAATAATGGAAAATGTTTACTTCTAGTCATGTTCAAACAAATCTCAAGGTAAGCTTTTGCCCTCCCTTCATAAAACACACTTGATTTTCCTAGAGGATTACAGAGACAGGGTCAGTAAGTTTTCATTAGACCTTTGCAAAACTTGTGGAACTTTTGTACCTAAAGGTTGGCTACAAAATGCTACTTATTTCAGCTGGACATCAGGTGTTTTATCTGAGCACTGCTTCAGAAGCCTCATTGGGAAAGGTAACAGGTTACGGTACTCTGACTTCACTGGGGAACAAGCTTGTGGTTATTAATGGTGCTCTCAAACAAAAGATGTGTTTCCTGGTGACCTGTTACACTTGCCAACAGCTGGTCATTGTAAAGCAAACATGGCCCTGTTCTGTGCTCAGCCTACAGCAGAACTGGGGTAACAAAAGGAATTCCTGAGAGGTCCTGCAGCTGCTCAACAAATTCAGCATTTAGAATACAGACACCAAGCATCTTCCTCTGCACCCCTTTTCCTCCTATTAACTTAAAGAACACAGACATCAGACCCATAATACCTATTTTCCCCTGGATGTAGGGTGAGCTGCAGTCCTTCACAGCTTAAAAGGGTACCAAGTGCAGACATAAACGTGTGGTTTATTTAGGCCTGCTAAACCACACTCAGGTCATCAGAATGAGGGTGCTGTCAGCTGATATCACCTGAACTCACTTCACTACTCCAAGCCACTTCAGGGACACAAAAAACATGAAGCCACAGATCAGCATCCATGACAGAACCAGAACTAGAGGCAGAGAGAGCACTCAGTCAGACAAGTGGAAGTCCCTTTAAGTGACAGCGGTACAAAAGGATACAGTCAAGGAGAAGCCTTTAGCTCTCTGCTGCCCTGTATCAGCCCACACTGATACTGAGCCCACCACTGCAATAATACAGCTTTTTAGCTAATTACCTCACGCTGAGGACTGTCCACATGCAGGATTATTGAATAACAAAGACAACTTAAGGGCACAGGAATCTTGATCCCAGACTAGGAAAGGCACAGCAGGAAAAGCTCTGCAGCAGAGCCATGCTCACTTGAGAGAATTATGAGGAACTTGGTAACAAGAAAACTAATCTGCAATTAATGCAGCCTGGTCCTCAAAAGAAACATTTCACACAATAATGAGGTTGCTTTCACACAGATCACATTAACTGACGTGCGTTCCAATCTCTTGCTGTTGTATGGAAGTAGAAAGGAAACACCTCAGCAGATCAAGCCTGGAATCAAACTGTCATTAGATCTGAGGTTGAAGTCAATGTGTTAAAACTAGCTTTTATTTTTGAACAGTTTTCTCCACCACTTTACAGAAACTGTTGTAGTGTTCCCTGGCAGTTAAAGGCATTTTGCATAGTGAAATAATAGGGGAAAAAAATCTTTCCAAAAAATTGCAATTTTGCAGAATTCTGCAAGAGACTTAGAAAGAAACATCTGGGAGGAGGTTTCATACAAGGGCTGCTGATGAAATCATTTTCCAGGCTAGCAAAACAAAAGACCAGAACACAACCCAAGCAGCTCTTCATTACAGTACAGGGCTGTGCAAGATCCACGTGGTGCAAGCACCAGCTGAATCTGTATCTTGTTCTTAGAAACCATTTCTTCCTGCAGCTGACAAAATGATCCTCCTCCAGAAGACTTGTAGGAAAGAGCAGAACACACAACAGACAGAAATGAACTAATCAAAGTGCTACTCCTTTGTGCAGACCCTCCCTGGCTTTCTGCAGCACTGCTGGAGTAGCATCTTCCCTCACACAAGTGATGTGCCTTCCAGAATCGCACCTGAAGAAGCGCTTCACCTTGTGCTCCAGAAGGCAAGGACTGCTCTCTAGTACAACCTGGCTAAGAAATTGTCCTGCTTGGCTCCAGAAGTTTCCTGAGAGAATGCCATCAGTTAGTAAAATGGCCTCTACTTTGCTTCATAGGCTTCTGAATGCCTGCGGATGAGGCTGAACTTGCCCGTGGGGTCAGGGACGTACCACTTCTCCCACACTTCAGCATATGAAGCTGTTCTTCCCCACGGTTTGAAATGCCCGTTCCAATGGAGCAGCTTGGCAGCTTTCACAAACTGAGGAGAGTACCTTTTTCCAGCACTGGAACCTTTTATTGGAAAAAAAGAAGCATTAGTGCCTGAAATAAAGACAGCAGAACCACCAACATGCTGGATTTTATCTTCAAAGGATTTTAACAAAGGAAATTTTTATGGAGAAGGAAGGTGATACACAAGGCAGAAAATGAGCAAAGGGAAAACCATCATCAGCTCCAACCAGATGCCACTTTGATCTGTCTCAGTATTTATTTCAGTGTACTTACCTCCCAAGTTCTTTAAAACCCCCTTAACACCCAGATGTATTCAGCAGCCTACATATTGTTCATTGGAAATACAATCTAAGGCAGCACTGGCATTTCACCAGTAGCAGAACAGGTATGAATGTCTGTTCCTCTCAACTATCTTGGAGGAAACAGCTAGGATCACTTCAGATGTAATATATATGTGGGAAAAGAAAAGGAAAATAAGGAGCAATTTGAAAGTAGAGTCAATTCAAGAACAATCCCCCTTGCAGTTCATAAAAGAACATGAAGGATCAGGCCCACAAGCCCCAAGATGGTATTGCTAAGAAGGGTTTATTAGAGAACAAGGTATAAAATAGGAGAAGAGAAGATCCATTTGTGGCATCATCAACTTAGTATTCAGCTACAGCCCTGGAAAACACACCAGGGGAGCAGTGGCACTAATGTTTGGTACCTACCGAGATGCCGGACATTCCACATGGGATCAATACTGGAATGTTGCTTGTAAAATACAATGAGCAGTGGAGGTGTTGTGATGCTGCCAGACAGAGTCCTGCTGTAGAGTTCCTCTCTGGGAGAGAAAACAAAAAGAAGCTGGGAAAGGATGCTTGTGCAGCCCTACATCAGTGTGTTTTCACTTGCACATACACAGCTCCCCAGCAGTTCAATGCCATCATCACAAGCCAAGCCCTGCCGTGCTGAGGCCCCCTCTTCCCCAGCACGGGGATACTCACACTACATTAAGTGCCATCCACTTCTCCAGTTGCTTAGTAATGTTCTGTAACTTCCATTCTGTCAAATTGGCAACAAAAACTCCTGGATTGAAAGAGCAGGTGTTGGCTTTCATGGCAAGCTTTCGGATGGTTTCTTTTTTATAATCTAGAAACCCCATGTAATTATACTGGGAGGGGGGAAAAAAGAGGGAGCAGAAATTAGCTTAGCTCATGGTCAAATTACTATTCAAAGAAAAAACTGCACAACTCCAAGCTCTGCTTGTTCATTGGAAGTAGTAAAAGCAAAGAACCCTTTCTTTTCCCATGCCTGAGCAGAACCACGGGCATCATTTCTAACACAAATGAGTAGATTGATTTGGGTCTGGACAGTACCACCTTTAGGTTTGCTGCATTTGGAAGTCAGCCTGCAACAATATGAAAAGTGAATGGCTGTTTCCCAAGCCTGGGATCTACAGCTGAATCAAACCAACCTGATTGCCCGCTCCACGGACAGCCACTTTATTAGTGGTTGAGTCACAGTCTTCTGAAAAGGCAGCTGCATGTCCAGGTTTCAGTGGAGTGTTGTAAAGTTCAAGAATGTCATCTGGAAAATGGAAATAAGCACAGAAAAATTAAAAGTGAACCTGATTCAGCACTCAGTGACTTTTTCTTCAGTCAGTCTGCTGCTCCAGCAGATAAACCATTCTGTTTAATCAACTCATTTCTCTTCAGAAAGATTTTACATCTTTCCTTGAAGTAGAAGGGTTTGGTCACTGTCACCTGCTGGTCTCAGCATGAGGCCAATGGCAAAAGGCTAAGAATAGGTCCCCTACCTTGCACTATTATATCATCATCCACATAGATGGCCTTTTCTGCATGGGGTACCAAACTGGGCAAGTAGAATCTTGCAAAGGTTAACTGTGAAAACAAGAAAGTAAGAGAAGGGAAGGATTAAATGAAAAATTGTCCAAAGAAACGCAAAACTAAGTGCTGCTCCTGGCTCTTGTCTGTGGCATTAATGTCCAAGACAACTTCTATCAAGGAAGTAAATCAGGCAGCAATATCCTAGAAGTTTATTTAAATAAATTCTGTCAATTCCTCATTCCTCAAGACTTTGTGCATTGATAAACTTGAACTTGAAACTGGTCTATATTAGAATTTCTTACTTCTCCACATATCTCTTTAGTATCTCCAAGGTGCTGTCATGCTTGCCATGCAAACTGCTGTGTTTCACTGTAGCCAATGGCAAAAAAAAATTATACTAGAGATTCAAATCCATCTCTGTCTAGAAAGTTGTTCTTACTGCAGGTTAGGAATTTGATTATAAAAGGCTGCTGCTATGGTAACACATTTAGTTTTGATCTCTAGTCACGTTCAAAAGCCAGTATCAAGTTATATTGTTACTAACTGCAAAAAGTACTCAACATCATCCTCACTGGTTTTAAGGTGTCTGCCTTCTGAGGGTCCACTTGTACCTTCCCTTCTAGAACACCAGGGTCGAAATCCAGAATGCGGTACCGCAGGTTTTTCAGCCCGGTGTGACTGAGCCACAGCCTGCAGACAGGAGAGAGGCACAGGCCTTGTGAAACCAGACCAAGCCAGTCCAAAGCAAGACATCCAGCTGGCAGTGACACACACCTGGCTCCAGCCACTCACTGACCTACCCAACAAGCCTGTAACCTACGCTGCCACCAGTGGTGCCCTGTGTGACAGCAGAGGCCTGCCCGCTGCCAGCATCCTGCGCAGCTGTGACGCAGGACAGGCAGGAGGTTTCTTCTTCTATCACAGGTCCCTCACAGAAAGTATCAGTGTAAAGGGATGTGGGTAAAAATAAAAGGATCACAGAATCCCAGACTGGTCTGGGTTGGAAGGGACCCCAAGGGTCACAGAGCTCCAACCCCCCTGCCACAGGCAGGGACACCAACCGCCAGGCCTGGAGCTACACAAGGTTGCCCAGGGCCCCATCCAACCTGGCCTTGAACACCCCCAGGGATGGGGCACCCACCCCCTCTCTGGGCAGCCTGTTCCAGCCCCTCACCACTCTCTCTGCAAAGAACTTCCCCCCAATATCTAATTTAAACCTTCCCTCCTTTAGCTTTAATCCATCCCCCTTGTCCTGCCAGTCTCTGTCCTTCAACAAACTGATTCCTCTCCTGTTTCTCTGCTCCCTTCAGGGACTGGAAGGCTGCAATGAGGTCCCCCCACAGCCTTCTCTTCTCCAGGCTGAACCAGCCCAGCTCCCTCAGCCTCTCTTTGTAGGGCATCTCTAAACACAAATATGGGCGCATGATCCTAAGGTCCCAATTTTAAACATGACCCATTCCTTTCGTTTCTAGCACTCCAACTCCTTAGGTGAAATGTCAGAAGCAGGTTTTACAATCCCTCCAGCAACAAGCTCCAATCCCACTGGCTGGATGTTACCTCACAGAAAAAGATGGCTCCTTTCACTCCTGAAACATCACCAGAAAGAATGACAAGGACTCCCTACAGTAGCCTTGTCAACAAGCTGCAACAAGCAGCAGCAGATGGGACTGACCACAGTTCCAGAAAAAGTCAGCTCGTCCTCTTCTCACAGATCACCCACATTTTACAGTATTGTGGGCAGCTAATGAAAAATCCTTACCTCAAGTGATCCACAGTATCATTCAAAGTAACAATGTGGAAAACCACGTTTGATCTGGTGTGATGGTAAATGCTGTTCATGGCTGCGATTGCCCCTCCAAGCCTCTCATCTGATGCAGCAATGACCACGGAAATCTCCTTATCATTCCTTCCTTCCTCCAGCCTCTGGGGAGCTGCAGGTATGAAATCTATAGGCTGAAGTCCTAATGGACTGGAATCTGTGGAGTAGAAATGGCATCACACAGTTGTTTTATGCAAACACAACACAGGCATTATCACCACACTGAAACTGCCAGCACCTTCAATAATTTCTACTCAGCTCTGGCGTGGATTACAGCCTGCCAGGGCCAAACTCTTGAGATACAGCCGTGCTCTTGAGAATCTGAGCTGTTGATGCAGAGGAAAACATCACACTTGGAAATAAACAACATACATTTCACCATACATATTCACACATAGCACAACAAGGTGTTAAAACAAGGCTTAAACTACAATAGGCCAAACTTACCTTTGGCCCCCTCTGCCACCATCTATAATCTCCCCGATTTCACCCTCCTGTTTGCCCTAAGCACTTTCTAAGCCTCCTCCACATCACCCTTCCCTCTGCTACTTTCATTTCCTCCTAGGTAAGAGCCAATGAAGAAAACAGGAACACTAAATTAAAGTCAGTGTTGCAGCTTTTTGCAATGATTGAGGCATTAAACCCAGCCTATGTTTATGCCAGGGATTCCAGAGCATGCAACATTATCTAAGCTGCAACAAGAGTTTATACACATAGTGTGCAGACAGGAAAATAGAGAGAGGTATTGAAATTTATTGCCAGACCACATCACCTGGAAAAGCTGGCCAATCTCCCCAGCCCACCCTTTTTATGGCACTAGAACTTCCCATATGATCTAAATTATTACATATTGGGTCAATTTAGGTAAGTTGAGGCACAAAGCAAAGAGGGACTTGGCCATTTGTGGGCAGTTGTCTGCTGGTGACAAAGCTGAGTTTCTGCTTCTGTTTCCCCAACAGCTCTGTCTTCACCTGACTCCCCAGTAAGGCCTCTCAGGCTCCTACTGAACTGCTGCTGGAAAGCACCTGTACAACCACTACCCAGAAGCCAGAGCTGCCAGGAGTGGGAAACTGGGCCTTGGCAGTTAATGGAGACTTGGAGAGGCTCTGTAGGACCACGTGCAGTCCTTAAAAGTGCACTGCTGAAAATGAAAAGGCTTTGCTAAGCAAACTGAAATCCAGAAGGAAACCTTACTGCTCTCTCCCCTGCCTTCCTGACCGAGGAAGGTCACAGGCCAGCAAGGACCACACAAACAGATGAGCCCACCCAGCTGAAGCTTCTTGGGTATGAGAGCAGGAAAAGATCTACTCATAAGAAAGTACAAAAACTCTATCTCCTTATGCAAATTATTGATCATTATTACACACACACTATTTCAGCACCTTGGTGGTTTATCTGACCAGAGCATTTGCTTTCCCACCAATGTGAAACCCAAAACCAAACAAGCCCAACATACCTGACAACTCCCGTTTCAAGAAGTCACTGAGGCCTAGGAAGTTATGATGAAGAACTAGCAAAAATATGACAACTGCCACTATAAGGATGGAAATGTTCACTGAAAATTTAGAAGAAAAAGAGTTGATCAATATAATGACAGAACGACTGGGAGACTCAGAAAACTACAAACTAGGTTTTTAAAAACTCAGCCACACACATATACACACACCTTTCCTTAGTGTCATTTTCCCCTTGTTCTTTTATGTGTCAGCACAGGATTCTTGCAAACCTGCCAGAGAGAAAACACAGTGGTCACTGCCTACCTCCAGTACTCGCCCACACGAGGCACAGGACACACATTGCCAAATGCAGTGGATGTTTCCTTCTCTTTGAGGGATAAAACCACGTGCCAGGTTGTAATTCCTGGGAGTGGTATCTCTGTCAGTAAGGCACTACAGCAATGGAGCTGAAGAAGAACTCAGTTAAACGGGGAGACATACAGATCTCAGCACTTGTTCCACTGACAGAGAGAGGAATAACAAAAAAAAACTCCTCCTGCCAGTCAAAAGGCATCTGAAAAGGGTCTGGGAAATGACTTAAGGTTTCTTTCCTGTTGAACCAATTTATTTATCACCTGAACTGGAAGCATCCCATCAATAACGGGAAGCAAACAATCATAGAATCATAACTGGTCTAGGTTGGAAGGGACCCCAAGGATCACAGAGCTCCAACCCCCTGCCACAGGCAGGGACACCAACCTCCGGGCCTGGAGCTACACAAGGTTGCCCAGGGCCCCATCCAGCCTGGTCTTAAACACCCCCAGGGACGGGGCATCCACCCCCTCTCTGGGCAGCCTGTTCCAGCCCCTCACCACTCTCTCTGGAAAGAACTTCCCCCTAATATCTAATCTAAACCTTCCTTCCTTCAGCTTTAATCCATCCCCCACACAGTTCTCTCCAGGCTGGACTAACTCTGGCAGGACCCAGCGCGTGTGGGAGTTCAGCAACCAGCGCCACACGCTTTGTAAGCCGTGACGTTCTCTGCACAGGACAGAGCAGCCGAAGCATCACCACACCGAGGAGCTCACAGAGGTGTGACAGAAGGCGCGGCCACCCTGCTACACAGGGGTAAAACCAGAATGCCGTGCGGCGGTTTCCTACGCAGCTCAGGGGTACCGGTTACCTCACGGTAAACGTGGCCTCAGAGCAAGAGCTGCGCATCCCGGAGCGGGAAGGGACCCTCAGGGAGCCCCCGGGAACCTCCCCGCCCCAGCCCTAACAGCGTGCACGACCCGAGCGCCAGCGGCACCCGCAAAACCCCCGCAGGACAGCGCTGCCGACTGCGCGGCGCCCGTCGCGCCTGTCAGAGCGTTTCTCCCACGGGGAAGAGCCATTTATCGAGCCCGGCAAACGCACGCCCTGAGCCACGGCTGCGGGCTCGCCGCGGGCGGGCCAGGACACGCAGCCACCGGCCGCACAGTGCGTACCGTGCGTACCGGGCATACAGCGCGTACAGGGCATACAGTGCGTACACTGCGTACAGTGCGTACAGGGCATACAGTGTGTACCATGCATACAGTGCGTACACTGCGTACAGGGCATGCAGTGCGTACACTGCGTACAGGGCATACAGTGCAGTGCGTGGCGACGCTCCCAGACCCTGGGGCTGCCTCAAGGGCAGCAGTTGTGTGTGCAGTGACTCCGTCAGCGTGACGCCACACCCCACGCTGCGACACCTGCTCACCGTCACAAGTTCAGCTCCTCCGCTGGCGCCGTGCCTCCCCCATCCCCCCCACCCCCCCGCCCCCCAGGAGCCGGGCTACCGGCTGCTCCCCCCCCACCCCCATCTCACAAACCGCGTTCCCTCCGGCCGCCGCCTCGGCGAGGGTCCCGCGTGGCTCCTCCTCCCGCGGGTGGCGCGGCACAGCGGGGTTCCCGGGACGCGCTCCGAGCGCGGCAGGCCGGGACCGGGTCTTCCCGAGCGACAGCCCCTCTTCCCTCACCAGCGCGCCGCGCCAACTGCCACCTCGACGGCGCGCCACCACCCACCGGCAGCCCAACGGGCCGCGGGTGTCCATCGCGACGCCCGACGGCCGCGCCGGGCAAAGGCTGCACCGCGCCCGCTCTGCCGCACTAGCGAGGCTGCTGCGGCTCCCAACTTAGTGGCGAGGAGAGCTTAACCT
Organism: Gallinula chloropus; assembly: GCF_964237585.1. Classification (NCBI taxonomy): domain Eukaryota; kingdom Metazoa; phylum Chordata; class Aves; order Gruiformes; family Rallidae; genus Gallinula; species Gallinula chloropus. The sequence goes on from NC_140097.1 coordinate 21,216,209, forward strand.
TTGGGAGAGAAGAGGAGCCCGCGCGCTGCCGAGTCAGTGCCAATTCCGGGCAGGCGAAAGTGAGGACGCCTCACACCTGCCCGCTGAAGGCCCCTCGGTCAGGGGTCCTGAGGCTCAGCGCCGCCGTTGCCGGGGCGACAATGCCTCGCGCCGCCTGGTGCCGGCCGTTGCCGATGGCGGCGGAGGGCTGGGAGGCTCCGCGGGAGGCCGGGGCCGGGGCCGGGGCCGGCAGCAGCAGCAGCAACAACAACAACGGCGGCGGCGACGCGGAGACCGAGGCCGAGGCCGAGGCTGCAGGCCGCTGCCTCGGGCTGCCGGAGGATGGGGCGGAGCCAAAGGGACGCGCTTCCGGCCAGCTCAGCCGCCCCTTCACGCCCAGGCCGCGGTGCCGTGGCCGCTGTCGCGCCGAGCGGCGGGACCCGCCGAGCTGCCCCGACACGCCCGCGTCGCAGGGTGCCGCGGGCGCCCGGCAGCCGCTGCAGGCCGAGTCCGAGGAGGAGGAAGAAGAGGAGGAAGGAGACGACTGCGAGGAGGAGCGGGAGGAGGGCCGCGAGGCGCCGCGCTCCGCCGCCATGCTGAACATCTTCCGCTCCATCCCCACGCAGATGGTAGGGCGGCCGCCGCGGGCCCCGCGCCCTCCGCCCCCCGGGTGGGCTCGGCCCTCCCCCGTGCAGCCGCGGTGTTTCGGGCTGGAAGGCCGCGGGGCGGGACCGCGCAGCGCGGCGGAGCCCGGCCGTGTGCTTTGCCACCCGCGCGGTGCCCAGGCGGGAGGACGCGCGTCCCCGGGGGGGGTTCTCTCAAGCCCTGGTGACACACGCATGGTGTCCTCTCGGGCGTAGCGCTCCTGCGGTGCTGCAGCCGCTGCGGGGTGACGTTAAGCCGGCTGCAGCGAGGTTTTGTACTTGGCGTTGCTTACCCGGAACAGGCCGACCGGCAGCGGCTGTGAAAGTGAATGAAGGACTTGGAGTGTCTGGGTGTTAACATTTAAGGGCAATAATGCCAGTCTGGTTTGAAAGTTGAACAAAGAAGCCGAGAAGCTGTCCTCTGGGCAACTTGAGGCTCTAACCTGAGCCTTTAACTGACAAAAATCTCTTTCTACAGGACTACAAGGGACAAAAATTAGCAGAACAGATTTTCCAGGGAATCATTCTTGTGTCTGCAGTAAGTATACCAGAACGGCACGGGATAATTGAACGACTTTATTTCGTTTTCTGAGCTTAGAAACAAGGTGTGGCATTGGTTTAGGGTTTTTTTTTTTTTTCATAACTGGGTGTCGTGGTTTCACCCCAGCCAGGAGCTGAGCACTACACAGCTGCTGGCTCTGGGGGGAGGGGGGGACAGGAAGGAAGGGAGGGAAAAGAAAAACCAAAGGCAAACCTTGCTGGTTGGCACAAGGACAGTTTACTGGGACAGCAGAGAGAGAGGAATAACAATAATAGGACAAAATACCCAAAACTGATGATACAGGAATGCAGTGTCTCACCAAAGCATACAGCTCAGAGCCATTCCAGAAATGGACCATCCCCAAACCACACTTCCTGGAGCAGTGTGCTCCTCCCCTCACCAGTCACCCCCCCTCCAACATGACATTATTGGCATGGGTAACCCTCTTTGGCCAGTTTGGGTCATGTGTCCTGGGTGTGTCCCCTCCCAGATCCCTGGGATGCCCCCCACCTTCTCATTAGCAGGGAAATATGACCAACTGAAAAGTCCCTGACTGCTTGGCAACAACTAAACTGTCAGGGTGTTATCAGCACTGCTCCCATCACAACCCCAAACACGGCATCACACCGGCTGCTGGAAAGAAAATTAACTCTATCCCAGCTGAAACCAGGACATGATCCACCCCTTATTCTGTACCATTCATGTTATGCACAGATCCAACAACTCCCTCAGACACCACCACTTTCCCATCCTTGACACATCTATATACACACAGAAACACAGACACCATTCCCTCAGTCAATGGGCCATCCCTCTAAAACATCTGTTGAGTTCATTGAGTGGGTGACTAGGCTCCAGCTGTCACAAGAGTCCCTGAGGGACAGGGGTGATGATGTGTGCCATTGGGTTGGTGCATCGCACCTGATGCACCTGGCATAGTGCATGTTTGTGGTCTGCAGGCTGAAGGTGTGGATTTTCAGAGAAGTTTCTGGGCACCAGTTGCTAAGGGCAGTTCTAGTCCCACCATGGTGGAACTCCCCCTGCATTCATTTGTGTGATTCTTGCTGTAATACTGGTAGTACAACATACAGGGGCTCAGGGGTATCTTTCTCTCCGGCACCTGGGGCGCCTCCTCCCCCCTTCCCTGCCCTTGGTGCCTGCACAGCTCCTCACACCTTCTCTAGGGGCACAAAGTGGCTGCTTGTGGTTTTTTCCTCCTCACTGTGACTCCCAGAGGGGCTGTGACCATCACTGATGGGCTGGGCCTGGGTCAGCAGTGATTCAAGCCCTGAGTCAGCTGGTGTTTGCTCAGTGGGGCCTGCAGAGAGCTGCTGGCTGCTTCTTACAGCAGCCACCCCTGCAGCCCCCCCCCTTCTCCACCAGAACCCAGCCACACAAAACTACAGGGCAACAGACACTGATGTGGGCTGGTTTTCTGGCTCATCTGCAGTGCCTGTCTCAGGGCTTCCTCCTGACAGTGCTGCATCCCATCAAGCAGCACCCTGCTAACAAGTGGCCAGGGCCCAGCACAGGGCAGTACAATTTGCTTCTTTGGCATGAGTACAGCATTTTCCTTGCAGATACACTGTCACTGCATCAGGGTCTTGTAGCTGTTGGGCTGTGAAGTTCCAAACCATTTGGGAGTGAGAAGGGCCCTAGGTCCCTGCCCATGCCCTGCCACTCCTGACTATCCAGACTCAGGGCAATGCCTGAGTGGTGTTCTTAAACAGAACCTGGACACAGTGAGGAGACCTCACGATAGCACAGTGCTGGTTTGAACATCCCAGGGACACTGGAAATTCTCAAAACCTGTTCCAAATGTTGTATTTAACCCAAAGGAGAAAAAGAGGGTGGTGTAGTTACTCCCTTCTTTGCCCCTGCCCCTAGTCTGGGTGCCATTACTAATTCCTGCCTGTCTGAGGAATGGCACAGCAAAACCTCATGCAAATACCAGCTTAGGCTCATGATCACTGATGTTATCATAGGCTGGTGTCACAGAGTCCAGTAAAATGAAGAACCAGAGCCCACACCCAGAGATGGCAAAGAACTCTCCAAAGAGCACATACAGCACGTACCAAGTACCACAGCCATAGGATCAAATACAACAGTGTTGTGACCAGTGACTGCCTAAATAATAATGCTTATCACAGCTCTGGTTTTAATACCATTATCCCAACCCTTTGAGCCCCACGTTGGGTGCCAAAAAGGCTGACCCCAGGACACAGCTCATTAAAAGCTTTGGACAAAACCAGAGGGGCTGTCATGGACTAAGGCTTCTCTCTGTTCACACTTGTACTTTGGTATTAGCCTTGAAGACAGGATTAGAAACGTGCCAGAACTGTGCTTGTGAAAAACCTGGATTTTTCTACTTCACAACTCATGGCATGGCAAATGTTTGAAGCTTTTTTTTCCTTTCTTTTTTTCCCCCTTCCAGATAATTGGCTTCATCTATGGGTACATCACTGAGCAGTTTGGATGGACTGTCTACATAGTTATGGCTGGATTTGCTTTATCCTGTTTGGTAAGAATGGTTTATTTCCCCAGCCCAGAAAACACATGTAATATTTAACCTGAAATAATGCTTATATGAAGGGGCTGTGAGCACAGCAATGTTTGCTCCATGGTTCAGAACGTTAACACATAACACTCACCTTGTGCATGAGCTTTATGTTCCACCTTTGTTCCTTCTCTCTCAGCTAACGCTCCCTCCATGGCCGATGTACCGCCGCAACCCTCTGAAGTGGCTGCCTGTCCAGGAGCTGGGAACAGAAGACAAGAAGCCAGCAGACAGAAAGCCAAAGAGACATGCTAAAAGCTAAAAAAATACAGATTTTCATGCTGTTACTTTGTTCAGTTTTCTTAAAGGCATTTCCACTGGAAGATACTTGTTGGCACAGTGTTTGGGTTTTTTCTTACAACGTTGTGTATCACCATGCATGCACCAAGATCTGCTGAGACCAGGAAGGCTGGAGTTCCAGTGAAGCTGCTGGGGGGGGGGGTTACATTTTAGAAGGCTCAGGTAGTGCAGTAAAAAGGATCACTGCAAATCAAGTCCAGTTAGGCAGTTGCCATAGCCTAAAAAAGGTAATATAAAGCTGTACTTGCACTGAAATATTTCTAACCCCGTGTGAAACAAGTGATCAGCAGCATCAGGTTGTAACAAATGCAGAATCCCAGAGCGGTGGGGGGTGGCAGGGACCTCTGGAGATCACCCAGTCCAACCCCCTGCCAGAGCAGGATCACCTTGAGTGGGCTGCAAAGGACAGTGCCCAGGTGGGATTTGAATCAGAGCTGGAGACTCCCCAACCCTTCTGGGCAGCCTCTCCCAGTGCTCTGCCACCCTCCCAGTAAAGAAGTTCCCCCTGTTTCAGTGGAACATACACTGAAGTTTGTGCCCATTTACTCTTGTCCTGTCCCTGGGCAACACTGACAAAAGATTGACCCATCGTCCAGACACCCACCCCTCAAGAATGTCTAAGTACTGATGAGATCCCCACTCAGCCTCCTCTAGGTTAATAAGTCCCATGTCCCACAGCCTCTCCTCTTAAGAGGGATGTTCTGGTCCCCTCAGCATCATAGCCCCTTTTTTACCCTCTCCAGTAGCTTCCTGTCCTTGAACCCAGGAGCCCAGCACCACACACAAGATACCAGATGAGGCCTCATCAGGGCAGAGCAGAGGGGAAGAACCCCCCCCTTGACATGCTGGCCACTCTTTTCATTGAGCCCAGGATGCCACTGGCTTTCTTGGGCAGGAAGGACATTGCTGACTCACCACCAACCTGTTGCCTACCAGCGCTCCCAAGGCTTTTTCCCCCATTCACCTGTCCTGGTGCATAGAAAACATACCTAATCCACAGTGCTGAAAAACACCAAGTGTTCCCAGGAGAGGAGAGTGGCATTTTTTGCTTAAAATCAATTTGCCTGGGTAGAGAAGGTACCATCTTGACTCTGCATAGCAACAGGGTAGGTCTTGACACCTTGTAAGGTGACTGCACCGTATGGGAGAGGCAGGAAGATCCACACGTGTTGTGTTTTAGTACTAACTGTCCTGAGAGTCTCCCTCAGAGGTGCTGGAGGTCACAGCAGTTGGGCTGGAGGCAGTGAAAGAGGTTTTTTCATTTAAAATTTTGTTTTACAAGTTCTAGTCCCCTTTGACTTCTTTGTCCTTTAGAAAGAACATGTGCTTTTTCTGTGGTGATGGGACATGACAATGCCTGGACATGTGTAGCAATACACTCCAGGTGCAAAGGGAAGAGCTGAGGTGCTTGTTTCTTGAAGTGACCCTGGTGTTGGGCACTCTGCTTCCTAACAGGAATTAGTATTTGTAAAGCAAAGGGATTGCTCCAGCTGAGACCATGGTAACCAGGAATGTGTTCCTTCCAAGCATTTTCAGACTTACTTTACACAGTTACTAAATACTTTCCACCCCCTTGGCGACTGCCTTAGCAATAGGACACAAAAGCAAAGGCTCTGCTTAAAAGCAGTACAGCCACCCCCTTTAGCACTCCAACATGGCAACTTACAGAACCTGGAGGGCTTTTTGTGCTACAAATTTTAATAATTGTTTCTACTTGCTAAGTTTTTACAGCTATTGGATAGAAGAGTTTCCAACCTATCCCTAGCTTTGTTGTGGAATTTGTTACCATAGTGTATGACTACACAAAAAAAACTTTAGCCATGACCAAAATCAAAAGAGCATTTTATTTTTATGTTTTTTTACAGTCCTTTGTATATAAAACTTGGTCTCAATCCCTCTTGGCATCTACAAAAAAGCAGCTTTAAAAAATTTCTTTAAGAAAATAAAAATTAAACTGAAGAGTTTCTCTTCTGAGAAAGTGATAGCCTGGGCCACACTTTAACATGAAAAATATCACTACGAACTATTAACTTAGTTTTTTGCAAGTTCGTATCCTTATTCCAGCAAAGGAGGTGAAGGGATAAACATGCTTTGTAAGCCAGTCCAAATCTACCATGTGAGCTGTATACCAGTTTCCTTTTCTCTAAGGAGACTGTTCCAGTCAGAGCTTCACGTTCTCCTCCAGGAACTTCAGGTGCCGTGCCTTCGCACAGTAGCTCCCGTACTTGTCTCCCATGTGCTCCCGCAGCTCCAGCTGTTCAGAACATAGAAAAAAACCCATAAAACTTATTGATATTAAAAAAAAAAAACCAGCAGGAATTACCAATATATTAGCCAAAAACCCAACCAACACACCAAAGAACTCAACTGAATGCAGCCTATGAAGTTAGATGGGAGGGAATAAAAATGAAGTGTCTTTGTTGTCTGAGAGCAAAAGAGTTCCAACCCCCAGACACAGTTTAAACTATAAATCAGATCTTCACAGATTATCCTTACACAGGCAGCGTTTTATTTGTGAGCTGGAGGTATTGCTCACTCACCTCTATCAGAAACAGACATTCAATTGTTTCTCACATTGGACATAAGGGGCATCGGGCAAAGTCCCAAAACCATTATTATTGGAGAAATTATTACTGGAGAAGAAAATCATTCACATCCCTGGCATCTTCCACAAACTTGGGGACCATGGTACAGCTCTAAGCTCCTGTGTTTTCTGAAGCATTTGTGGTTGAATGTAGTCCACCATCAGAACCCAACTTTTTAAGACTGAACACAGCGACGTACTCCGGCCCTTGCCTGCCAATGGCTACAGAAACACTTCTTGGACTCAATGTTTCCACTGCCATATGGTTAGCTGAAAAGGAGGGGAAGTAAAGACCTTGCTGATTTATCTAGGCTTATAAAGAAATTCATTTCATTATGAAAGACATTCACCTCTCTCTTCACTTCATCCTCATCTTCCATGATGCTGTAGACCTTCTCAAGAAGTTTCACTCCCAGTCCTTGCACCACATCAAACCTCAGGATTTCAACCATCCTCCTGACCTTGTCAGCAACTGACAACGTGTCTAGAAAAAACCACAAAAGGCATCCATGCAGCAATAATTACTTTGCAATTCTCATACTCTATGCAGGAGAGGAATATGGGATGATACTGTGAGTACTGCCAAGAATTCCAGCCCATCATTTACATGAAGTAACAGTTCATCTGAACTGGCTGGCTGGAACAGCCAGCAAGGAGGGGGACCAGCAGCACTCAGATGCCAACACTCTCAACACTGGACACTACAAAGCCAGTACAGACACAGTCTGCACAAAGAGGTCCCTGTGACTTTGTTTCCAGTGGTTCCTGTACACTGCATGACAAATGTTATTTGAATGAAAAGTATTGTTTTCTAATATTCCACCAACACCCAAATATTTTAATAATTCAATCACTTCTCCTTACAGAGAAGTTTAATCACTGTAAAACTCTAGAGGCATCATTTCTGCCATCTCTCCACCTTTGAACCTTTCACTTTTCAGCTGAAGCTGCCAACAAGACAGTCATTTACAGTCCGAGGCTTCAGAATCCTACCCACAGCTTTTTCACTTATTCTTGTTGCATAGCAAATGCAGTCACAGCAAATACAATTTTCCTTGCTTTTCAGAATAAATATACACAGTTAAGGTCTAAACCAGAACTTACATATGAAAACTGATTCCATTCCTGCACCCAAGCTTGCCCAAATCCTGCAGTGAGGATGAAGCCCTGTACCTGTACAAACCTCCACTGCATTTAAAGCTCTGTGCACAATTTCACCTTTCACCTTAATTCACAAAGCTTTACCACTATAAAATCTTACTTCAAACCACTCAACTCCAACCATTCATTGCAGGAGCTTCCAATGGGGGAAAAAATAAACCTTACTGCAAACTAACTCTCTCCACTAGTAATCATGCAGATTGATCATACATTCCTTTCATTGGCAAGTAAACCACAACCAGAGCAGTTTTGCACACAAAATTATTCAGAGAGATGTTTACTTTCATAAGCATTGTTGAGACTTGAGAAGAACTAAGAGTGGGTTGTCTTCTGTTGCCCACTACCAGGTTTTCTTTTGTTATAAGTACCTGCCAACCATTCACTCAAAGCAATAACAGAGCGACAGACCAGAAGGAATCTCTTCAAGTTTTAACTTCTCTGATTCAGCAGGTGATTTCCCATGCAAAATCAGCGTGTCCTGGTATTTTCTGTGAAGTTTAAACTCTGGGGCTGGAGTCGAGGTTACACAGGATTCAGAGTTCTCCTGAGAGTCCATTTTCAGTGTCCATGTCATTAGCTGCACCAAGTCATTCACCTCATTCATACTGCTTTTTCTAGTAGAGGAGAAATAAGACTCAGTCACCACTCCACGATAAACCTGTTTGGTAGAGCCCTGCCAAGTATTCCCTGTTCAACTACTTCTCCTGGTGGAGTTTTATCAGTAACAACATTCACCTTATTTCATCTAAGAGAGGCTCAGAGCCTGTTCACCTACCAACAGCTCACAGTCCTGCTGGCTGCCTGTGTAGCTGTACTGGTAGTAATGCAACTAGTACTCCTTTTTGTAAAGCTGCTTACACTGACAAGAATCAGAACTAAATACGTCCTCAGCCATGGTGGAAAAGCAGCATCCTGGCACCTTCAAACTCATGCTTTTCCTGGGATGCTGGAAGGCTGCTTTCCTGTGAGGCTACAAGTGACAAAACACAGATGTACACAACCACATGCCCCAAAATATTCTGCATTGGAAGTTTATAGTCACAGAGAGACAACAATTAAATGGAGTTTGTTTTCCTTATGCATCACATCCTTCACTATGGAGAGAGAAAATGTGAATGCAATTCCTGCCTCTTTTTTCCCCCAAGTCCAGGCCCAATATAGCAGTGAAAAGTCTGGCACAGTATTAAACAAAATACTTACTTCTCCTTGGAATCTCCATCAGACTTATCTGTGGAGCTTGTGGAAGAGCTTAACTCGTCATCAGACAGGCAAGGGGTTTCTCTCTTTCTCTAAGTGAAGAGGGAATAAATGACGAAAGCTCCAATAGCCAAAAGTCATTTGCAATATGTCATGAGTTATTTTTATTATATGGAAAAAACCACTGTCAACAAGCCTATTTTTACAGGCTCAGCTTGATAGTATTTAAAAAGCTACAACCTTTGGTTTTAGAAACAAGCTAATACAAAGGATATCACATCACCAACACCTGTCATGCCGTTTCAAACCTTATGAATGCCTCACCAAGTGCCTCTTAAAACAATCACATCATGTAGATTTGTCAGTGTTTGTCATGGCTACTTGTATATTGTTTTTTATCTTCGCGGTGGAGCTTGAGCGACCTTTGTTATGATCAGTGTCAAACGATATACTGGTGTCACAATGGGCAAAGTTCATCAAAAGGACAGCATTATCAACGCAAAATCAGATGTACCAGGCCAGAGATAGTGTGTTCTTAGTAGAGATTTAAAGCAGACTCTAGATTGGGACCTAAAGTCCTCTTTTTCCCTTCCAAAATAAACTAAAACACCACAACACAGAGAGCCCATACCAGCCAGCAAGAGATGCTGAGCTCTCACCTCCGACAGGTGGAGAGAAAGGAGGACAGTGAGCCTGGAATTCTAAACTGACCTAGTCAAACAAAAAGCTGGATGAGGAATACAAGTACTGTACTCTACCCCAGCACTTATAAAACAATATTTAGAGAGAATTGTGCACTCTTATTGACTGAGAGCTTCTTCCACACACAGAATTTTTTAAAATGCCACTTTCTTCCCAAATTGTGCCCACATGTAAAGATTCCAAAAAGCAGATGACCCCAGCTTACCTGAGAAATACTGGGATCTGATGAGGACTGAGCACCTTTATCATGATTTTCCAGTTGTGATTTTGCTTCAACTGGTGTACTATTTGATGTTGGTCTTGATGGAACCACTGGAAGGATGACATTTTTACAATATTTATAACTTGGCTGCGTGTGCTTTGAACTAGTTTCATGCTCATGCAAGAAAACATCTATCACCTGGTAGAAGACAGGCAGGTAGGTATTCTGCTAAGAGAAAACACTCAAGTTTCTATCTGAAAAGTGTACATTCTGTGCTTCATGTACATTTCAAAGATAAGTTGTCAACACTAAACACAACTGAACTGAATAAGAAGTAGGAAAACATGTTAACAGAAATTTCTGTTTAACACAGAACTAGACCCTTGGTTCATCTTTCCCAAAAGGCTGGTGAAGAACAGACAGCAGGTCAGAATCTCTTCCCAAAGACACCTGCTCACTTAGACACAGAATGTGACTGTGCAAAGGTAAAAATTACCAGAGGGAAACATCTCCTGACACTGCCTCAGCCTCCTTCGTTCTCTTGCTGACAAGGGCCGCTCCTTCAAAAGAAATTAATGTGATATTAATTAGCAATCATCACAATGGCCTTTCTTATCTAATCACCTATAAAGCAAAAAAGTCCTTTTCAAGCGACATGGGAGACAGAGCTATTAGAGCAGACTGACTGATCAACGAGACTAAAATGCACTCTAGAAAAGGAGATTCTGACTGCCCTGGTTTGGCAAGGCAGCTTCTCAACCCAACTAACCAGGAGCTTGACAGGTCTTCCACCAGGTAGGAAGCTACTACACATTTCTGTGCTGTGCATGCACTCACAGAATAGACTGCCAGGAGACAGAGACATGAACATGGTGACACTGTGTTCAGCACTGACCTTTGAAATGGCCACTTGACTTGTTCTGGGGCTGTTTACCGAGTCAGAGGCTTCAGCACCAAGCTGCTCTGCACACCTCTGTGTTGGCTTTGTGCTCACATCAGAAAGAAAAGGCAGAGGCCGAGGAGCAACTGCTCTGGACTTGAAAGAGAAGCGAGCACAAGTTTATAATGTTTTCATTGATAGCACTCCACAATCTAGAAGACATCCTTGCACAGTAAGGCTGGATGACAGAGGTTTTGGGTCATACTGGAACCTCCTCACATCTCCCAATTTCATCCCTCCCTCTCTACACCTCTGTTGCATCCGTGACCTCTCCCTCCATCCTGCCTAGAGTTGGGACTCAAGCTCAGGGCAGCCATTGCACGTGTCTAGTGCAGAGCTTGTAATCTCTTACCCCTATGAGGGGCCTTATCCACAGCAGGCAGGAAAAGCACTGCTATGTATTCTGTAGTCACAAACAGGGAGAAATCAGATGGAAACTGCCAGGAAAGAGTGTGGCATGGCAAAGGCAAACCCCACAGTTCACACTGTTCCCTTGGCACACCCTCCTCACACCTGTGAGGGTTAATGATGCTTTCAAAGACTTGTGCAGGCTGTTTCTAAAGGGTATCTTGAGTGGTCTGTCTTTTGTTACCAAGGAAGTTATACAGAGGCACATGATATGAGAACAGAATTAAAAAAAACCCTCCACCCTTAATCAAAACAGTCCCATTTTTTAAGAGTAAAAAATACAGGAGCCTGAAAGAGAATGATGAGTATCTGCACCTTCTCTGCAGAGACCTCAGCTAGTTCTCTCTTCTTCTGCCGCCGCTGCCGGGAGAGAGAGGGCTCACTGGCAGAACTATGAGGCTGCAAGTGGGAGGTAATTTTTTCCTGAGCATCTCCTGAAGCTCTGTGACAGGCATCATCCTAGTAAGTAAAAGTATTTTTAAAGAAGGTGTAGGCTGTAGATTTTTTAAATCTACACATACACACTGATTTTTTAAAAAATCCACACAGGCCACTTTACTGTTTGGGCTGCATCCACCTTAACATCTCCCAGTTACAACCACAATAAACTCCTACTTTAGACAGAAAAAAATCCCTGCTGCACCAGCATTTTAAAGGAGGTCACTTACTTGAATTACAACAGGAACAAAGGGAGCTAGCAGCTTTTCAGTTGAATCCAAGCTCTACAATAGATAATGATTTCTCATCAGAAAAGCCTCACAGTAGATCAAAATACAATGAAGAGACAATCATTGTCTATTACACCCTTATCCAAATCAGGACCAAATCTACATCAGCCAGGCCTATTATGAACATAGAACAAAGTTCTAAAACTATTCTTACCAACTCTCTTAGCTGGATAAGAAAGTTGTTGTTCCCCAAAAAAGCCAGAATACCCACCATCTTAGATGCAAGCCTAAAACTACTTCACCAAGTCACCTTTGCAAATCTGAAGCTAAGGCTCCCACCTACTTAAGCATCTCAGTAAGTGCATCAGTAGCATCCTACTTTGACAGAAAAACATGTGCAGCAGCTCTCTAAATTTTAAAAGCTGACCCTTAGTTAAATCTATTTCAAAGTCAGTTTTAAGTAAGCATAAATGCATTACCAGGTCAGTTTGCTTCTGGTCTCTTGATACGGGCTGCAGGAGTTTCAAAGTATCACCATCTTCTCTTGATGCTATAGAAGAAGATTGCTTAAACTCAGTATTTTCAGCTTTAAAAACTTGCTTTGCTCTTTGCTGTAGTCTGTCTTCTTTAACTGGTGGGCTGCTGGATGTTATTTTGGAATTTTTTGGTATATTTAAATACTTTGCTTTATCATTCTCCGGAATACACTCACTGATACACTTCTCACTTCCATACTTGATCACTTCAGATGGTAAGATATCAATATTGACTTGACTAACTGTAGTTAAGGAATCCCCCAGGTTGTTCAAATCATTGTTGTTTGGTTTTCTTTCCAACTCAACAGCCAGTTTCTCCGAGGGACAAAGTTCGGTGCCTTTATGCTTAGAGATGGAATCCTCTTCAGTCTAGAATCAAAAGGAACATGAGAAAACTAATTACCTTTTGGGCATTACACACATATGAAAGATTACTCTAAGCACCTAAGAAAAATCATTAACATACCAGAGTGATCATAATTTCATTGCAATTTATGTAATTGAGAGCCTCAAAAAAAGCCACAGACGACTTGCAAATGACATGTTTCAGGCACTGGTTTGTGCACGTGCAGTACACCTACTTTTCACCAGGACCATGAAAGGTAAGATGTATTCCCTTGGCTCTTCCTTAAGGGAGGAGGCAACAAGTGCCAGCAGTTTATAAGCTGTACTACACCATGTGCATTCAGTATCTCAGCACTGAAAGCTTAACCCCACAACAACAGATTAATTACAGAAAATTAAAACCAACATTCCAAAACTAAACAATTTTGGTTGGAACTACAATTAGTTTTTCCAGTCAAAATCGTAGTTCATAATGATTACCACTTGTCATCAAATATTTGATAAAGTATTTCACCTCAAATACTTCAAGAGTAATTGACCTGGCAACCCACAAATGAAAACCTGGCTGCTGTTCACACCTTACATTTAAGACATTGCAATTAGTTGGTCAATACACAGCTATTGATTTAGTTCCACCCTTGCTTAAACACAATTCCTTCCTTAATATGAATTTTACATATTGCTAAGAGTTAGATCTATGTTGTCAGCAATGCTCAAGGCCCTTCTTATAAAACACATTCTGTTCTCCAGGAAAAGTGCTTTCTTTATAAATATATATATATGTATATCTCACAACTTTGTATTTCCTGGCTTGCTCTAAGGGGTGATTTTGGTGAGTAACATCCCTGCTACGAGATTCATTCTTCATTGGGACCACAGAGGAAGAATCTTTAGTTTTAGAATTCACTGTTTTCCTGTTACTTCTGGCTGCTTTCCTGTAAAAAAAAAATGTAAGTTGCTCATTCAATTACCAGCAAGAAGATCTTAAGATACTACCAGATTACACTAACCAAAAAAATCCACTCCACTAGACAGCTTATAGAGAATGAGGTACTTTTTCCACAGGCTGTGCACAACATACTTATTTTCATCTCAATACAAGGAGACACCTTGTATAAAAACACCCTTCAGACTCTGTTGGCAACATACACCTGTTCTGCAGGGCAGTAAGATGGGTCCTGGCTGGAAGCAGTACAATAACTAACTAAACCTGACAAAGAAAAATAGTTATGTCAGTGTATATCAAAATAACCTTGGTATTATAACTCTCAGCTGCCACAAGACCGTGCAGAACCATATGGAAAGATATATATTTTCTATCACTTCCCTGGCAATACTGGCACTTCTTTTTTTAAAAAACTCTCTGGATAAGCTGTGCAATCTCACCACTGTCCCACTTTAGTCTGCATTTGCAGAAAAAAAATTAGTCCTATTATTTCTCTCAAAGAATCTAAAGAAACTCACATGTCCATATGATTTGCAACCGCATGTAACAGAACTCATTTTATCCTGCTCTAAAACACAGGGAAAGCTGTAAACCAAACATTAATATTTTGCTTAGAAACACTGAAATGAAAGTATCTTACGCTTTTGTGGCTTCCAAAAACAAAGAGATCTGGTGCTTGATATATGGCTGTCGCAGTATGCTCTTCACACTAGGTCTTTCCTCAGGTTTTTTACTGAGCATAGTTCGTATTATTTCTACCAACTGGGGGCTGTAATCCTTTGGCATGGGTGGCAGCTGTCAAAGGAAAGGGAAGTCTGATATTATTGAAGATATTTGTTAGCAGGGGCTACTGTGAGATTATTCATGCCCCAGAGTTATATTCAGTCAGGTACTCTGCATTAAAAACAGCCCCATCATTCACACCCTGGAAGTTACTCAGGTGTTTAACTGCCCATCAAATAGCAATACATAAATTCAAAGTGCTTTGTGTAAGAACTTCTCATATGGGCTTAAGTATTTATATAAAATAAATCAATATTAACTCCATTGTATGCCAAAACAATTAAAACACTTATTTAAGCCAGTCTGACCTAACAGGAAAGCAGCATCACATGAATACCCATTTATTTCTTTGCACAATCTTTAAACCAGAAGCAAACTAATCTTTAAACCAGAAACGAGTCTCAGAACTCTGAAAATTAATCAGTCCACTAATTATACAAAAAAGGTAACAAGGAGCTTTAGCAATATCTAAAATTTAGTAACTTCCCAAGTCTGATACTACACCATGTACTGCCATGAAATACCAGCCTTACAACATAGATGATGATGCACGTAACATGCAAAATATTTTTAACTCCATGCAGTAGTTCTGATTGGAAAAAAAATATCTCCAGTTCTAGACAGAAAATCCAAGTACAGATTAAAAAGAAATTTAGGAAGTTTTTACCTTTCCTTCTATAATTCTGTACACCAAAGAGTTCATGTCTTTAGCATTAAAGGCATGTTTCAGCGTAGCCATTTCGTAAACACAACAGCCTAATGCCCAGATATCTGACTGAAAGAAGGAAAAAAACCATAGTAGTTTGGGGAAGTTTGCGTTAACTGTAGAAGTTTTATCCCCAGACTTAGTCACTTTTTTTTCCAAAGATGCCTTTAATGACAGTAAACTAATTAATTAGACCACATGCAAACTTCCAGCTTCAGCCCCACTCTTATTATTAACTATATTCTTTTCTTCAAATACCACCACCACTTCATTTTCCAAATGAAGTGCAGAGAGTTGCCATCTGTAGGGCTTGTCATTTCTTTTCTTTTGAAGTACAACACTGGGTGGAACTGGCAAATGCAAACCTTTTCATTACAAGAGCAGCTTCCCCTCAGCTCCTGCTCATGGCAGCAGTTCACATTTACAGTGCACAGGTATGCAAGAGCACATCTGCTTTATTTTACTTTAACTTCACAGCCACACTGCTTATTTATCTTCTTTTTTTTTTTTCCCTAAATGCTGCTGTTACATATAATACTGACTTTTGAGTACAAAACTTCCTGTCTTGCATGTAATAGATTTAGAAAATGCAGCCATCTAGCACAGACTGATCCCCTTGTTTACACTGGTTGGCTGCCACAGGCACAGGCAGCCAGCGGAACACCTGGGCTGTGATAAGTTATCACACCTCCTGCAGCAAACACAGCCCCACAAACAAAGGCCACTGCCAATCTCTCCTCAATCTATTATTTGTTCTTAGGTCTTTGGGGACATTAAAAAAAGCTGGAAGCATAAGAAATGAAAACTAGACACAACTGTAAAGTTTTCAGGCACAGCAAGCTGCCTTATGGAGCAGAAACAAGGTTTACATTAACATACTCTACCTTGTAGTTGTAGGGTTTGTTTGAGAAGAGTTCAGGGCTCATGTAGTACGGCGTGCCGATCAGAGTGCAAGCCATGTCATACTGGTTTTCCAGCACTCTGGCTATACCCAGGTCACCCACTTTGATTATATTTGTTCGTGTCAGAAAAACATTTTGAGTTTTAAGATCTCTGTGCAGAATGTGCTTTTCATGTAAATACTGGGGAGGGGAAAAAAACAAAACCAAACACACAAATGTAAGTAATTTCTAAGTGTTTTTTCTACGCTGAGAAATGAAAATCCCATTACACAATTCAAAGAGGGGAAATACAAACACTGAAAAGACACATGCATCACTATAAAAGGCAGGAGGGCCCCTGCTAGAGACAGTCTTAGTGAATTAAAAATGGCTAAAATAGGCACAAACTCAAAGCTTGGTTCTGCTTTACTGAAATTCCCTTGTGTGTCTCTGACAATGCAGCAGAAAAGAGAAAATAAAAATGTCAAGTTAAAGACTCAGACTTTAACTCACTTTCTGCCCTCTCCATTTCTTGACAGTCATTTCTTAGTTTTAAGTATAAAACTTCGGTGGAAAACACAGTGTAACTTTGTGCAAACAGGGAAGAAAATCAGTCTTATAATAAACAAGAACAGGCAGTACTGTAGACTTGCCAACACCTGATCACAACAGGCAACTTTAAGGTGGAATTTTCTGCCCAACTTCTTATTTCTTAGTCTTAACATGCACATCTGGTCTTTGTCTTATTTCTTAGTCTTAACATGCACATCTGGTCTTTGTTCCTGTAAGAATTGTCTTTATAGTTTGATAACCTCCGATTACTAAATTTCAAGAGTAAGATTTAATAGAAATGATGAATTAATAGTCTAAATTTACCATTAAAAACGGTTAAAAAACTTAATCTAAACTTTCAAACCAGAGAAGTGTTTCAGACTAGAACTGCAAACACCATGGAGGTTACCACTGCCTACCATGATAGAGAGGTACAGACATAAAACACGACAGTGATTTCTTACCTTAAATCTGACTGCAATGAAAGCTTTTAATGTACAAACAGCCACTGGGATAATGAAAGTCTGTGGCCCAGCTGTGGAAGTTTTTAGATGCAGAAAAAGCCAAAATTAAATGTATACCTGAAGGGGACTTCATTTTACCTGCAGTGCCATGGCAATCTGGACAAACCACTCCACCACCTGATTCTCAGGCAGAAGTTTGCCCTTCTGCTCTTTCAGCTTGTGATACAGATCTCCTCCCTCGCAGAAGCCCATAACAATATACAAGAGCCCATCTTCCCCCTGCCAGGATTCTCTGTAGGTGACGATGTTGGGGTGTTTCAGCTGGGATAACAGCTGTGCCTCTTGCTCTGCAGCTTTCCTCTCCCGGTTGGAAGCCTTTTTAAGGTTCAA
This sequence comes from Gallinula chloropus, assembly GCF_964237585.1. Classification (NCBI taxonomy): domain Eukaryota; kingdom Metazoa; phylum Chordata; class Aves; order Gruiformes; family Rallidae; genus Gallinula; species Gallinula chloropus. The sequence goes on from NC_140097.1 coordinate 21,233,695, forward strand.
TGTTTTGATGACATACTGTAAAAGAAATGACAAGATACATTGTAAGATGTGAAAGGAACCACACAGCAGCCCTGGAGATCTCCCTGAATCTAAAAGAAATACAGTATTTGAAATCTCCACACATTATTCTATATGGAAAGTGCAATCTGCCCAGCAGTTATACATCATTTCTACCATAAAAATGGAACAGGGGTGGCTATTCTATCCATCTGCCTGAATAAACACTGCCCAGGAATTTTGTGGTGCACTGCTGTTTTTGGATAATGTTTAGATTCATTTTTCCCCCCATTCTCAGTTTAAATGTGTCTATTATTCAGCTCTAAAGCCTGAAATACCAGTTTGTGAATCACAGTGACTCTTGAAATGGGCCATTTCAATATTAACTTTAAAAAGGTAACAACATGAAGGAAAGTACAGAGATCAAAAAAAAAGACAATGGATGATTAGGATAAACATGATCTGGCTAGAATTACTTTGTTCTCCTCTGCTAAAAAACCCAAACCAAATACCTTTCACTTCTCTAGAAATGAAACATATGGTTTTTGTAAAAAAAATTTACAAAAAAAATATAATCTTTCCCAACTCTCCCAACTTCAGTGACCACAGATCCTACACTTGATGACCAGAAAGTTAAAATCTCAGTTTCAAGGTTCAGATTACAAGTCCCCCACTGTCACATTCACAAGAAATACCTAACAGAGCTGAACTTCTGAATGGACAAAACAACACTGCTGAGCTTTTCATGAGCTTTTCAGGTCTGCTCATGGTTTTCTTAAACTTGAACCTTGCAAAAGATCCCCAAGGCATAACTGACTTGGGATTTAATTGCTCTGTACCAAAACCTGAAGCATGGCAGAATAGGAAAGAAAGAAAAAATAATTCTATGAAATCTAGCAAGTAGAGTTGCAGTTAGGGGCACAATGCAAAAAATACTTTCTTAAAAACCTGAAAGCAGACATAATTTACTTAAATCTTGCCTTAAAACCATCTGTTGAATTTCTGAGTTTCTGCAGACAGCAGGTTTAAACTTACTTAAGAAGAAATGAACTATTATAAGGAGTAGAGAATCTGGGTCATACTGAAAGAACTGAAGATTCCTAAATTTCTTCTATTCCATATTAAGATACGTTTTTAAAACCACACATGAAAGCAGTTGTTTACTTCTCTAGTATGTACTACATCAAATATACTTCTCAGGAATTTTAAAGTTTTAGCAAAAATTAACTGACTATAACAAGCTGCAGACGAGGCAATAAAATCCATAACACATCCATCATCCCCAGCACCCATATTTAGGTCTGACCTGGCTCCCTTTCTGATGTAAATGTTGTGGTAAACAGTGTTAGGGCATCAGCTTTCCACAAAACAATCATCCCTTTTACCCACTCTTATCCAGGGAGATTTTAAATCCAAACATCTAAACACAGTAAAATTCACTTACTCAATTTCAGTGCTTTACAGCTTTCAGGTGTTTACCTCCCAGGCTGTCCCCTTTAATTTAGTCCAGCATATTTAATTTTGGTAAGGAAGTCCACCCCCTATATACCAAGGGAAACAACTACACAGAAATGAACAGTGATTCTTGTGTTTCAGAAGTGTGATAGATATTACTCAACCCTTGTGACCTGTGATGATGCACAGATCATCATTCCCAAGACAAATGTAAACTCCTTATTCCATACAGCATCGCCTAAGTTTAAAACAAAGCAGATATGCTGTAACTGCTCTGTTCTGCGTGACAAGCCAACTGCAACCATGTCTTTGGGTGTAAAAACCAAAGCTTTTAGCCTTCTATCAGCATCAGGTTTTAGATGATGCCCTACCACCACAAAAAAAGAATGCACACAGCCCAATCTTAAACCTGGCACCAGTTATATCTGGTTTAACAAGCATGTTACCCTGGCAAGATTCCCCTGAAGTCTCCCACAATGGTCTTCCATCTTATCTGATAACACATTGTGTACAAACTGGATTATATTTTGTTTTAAATGTTGGAAGCCACCTCCTCCACAAAAAACCCCCCAAACCCAGCATTCAGTTACCAGCAAATATGTTTAGATAAAATACAATTTCTCTCACAGAGCATGGAGCACTATGCCAAATGGCAATGAAAAACCCAATCACCCTGCTGCACAGGAATGTTTATAAAAGCTGGTAAGAGAGACAGTAAAATGCATCAAATATAACATAACAACAACAATGAAGCAAAGCTATTGCCAATGTTAACCATAGAATCATACAGTCATAGAATGGCATGGGTTGGAAGGGACCCCAAGGATCACAGAGTTCCAACCCCCCTGCCACAGGCAGGGCCACCAACCTCCAGGCCTGGAGCTACACAAGGTTGCCCAGGGCCCCAGCCAACCTGGCCTTGAACACCCCCCCCTTGAACACAAGCTGATTCCCCTCCTATTTCTCTGCTCCCTTCAGGGACTGGAAGGCTGCAATGAGGTCCCCCCACAGCCTTCTCTTCTCCAGGCTGAACCAGCCCATCTCCCTCAGCCTCTCTCCGTAGGGGAGCTGCTCCAGCCCTCTGATCATCTCCGTGGCTCCTCTGACCCCTCTCCAACAGCCCCACATCTTTCTTGTCCTGAGGCCCCAGCTCTGGACACAGGACTCCAGCTGGGGCCTCCTGAGGGCAGAGCAGAGAGGGACAATCCCCTCCCTGTCCCTGCTGGCCACAGCAAAACAAAGAGCTGAAATCCAAGGACCTGTGTGAGACTGGAAGTCACCTCAATGTACTGTTTACTTTTAGGACCATGCAGTTACCAACTTTTTGCAGACATTGGACTGTGCCTGGCCTGCAGGGAACAAGGGCTGCCATTGCAGGGATTTGCCTCTTCCCTGCCTTCATCTGGAAAGGACACATCCTCAGATCACCACAGGACACAAATACTTCTCCCATTCATCTCTGGTTGAATCCTGGGCACAAAGCTCACCCCCAAGGTTTCTGCAGCACTACTCTGTGACGGTTCTCCATCCCCACTGCTTTACCCTCCTGCATTTTCTATCAAATCATCTGTCTTGCCTCACCAAAGCAGATCTATTTCAATTTTCCAACAAAAAGGCAAAGAGCAAACTGCTTGCACTTCAACCATACCAAAACTTTGCCAGGCTCTGCCACAGACAGCACAGTGAACACAAAGCCTGTCACCACTGAAAGCAAACACACAAAGCCATTCTTTCCATCCTTGCTACCATTGTCATCTCTGCCACACAAACATGCCTTGTTCTACACAAGCAGGAACAAGCCAGGAGCAGCCTTTTCTGCTTCACATGAGGAACTGCAGGCTGTGTTCTGCGATCATCCGAAAGGCTACCAAAGCTGGGGTTTCCTCCCCAAAACACGGCATTATACAGGTATTTTTATTTAAATAGTGAAATAAAAAAAGGAAAAAAAAAGATTACTTGGGGGGCGTTGGGCTTGGCAGGGGTTTTGCTGAGATTTAGGCAGGGGAAAAAAGAGTCCTCTCCAGAGCTTTCACAGAACTCTCGGGGGTCGCAGGAGGACAACAGGAACACCCTGAGGGGCCAGCCCAGCTCCTGTGGCTGCACCCCCTCAGCGCCAGGGCCGTGCTTAGGGCCGCACCCCAAGCAAGCCCCAGCCCCGGCCCCGGCAGCGCACCCCGGCAGGCCCCGGCCGCTCCCCTGACACCGGCCCCGGCCGTCCCGCCCACGCCAGGCCCCGGCCGCGGCCCCGCGCACCCCCTGCGCTACCTGTTTGCTGTCCTGCTGGTGCCGCACCAGGCTCACCTCCCCGTAACTGCCCTTCCCCACGGCTCGGATGAAGCGATAGGCAGCCAAGGGCATCCTTCCGCAGCCCGGGCCCGGTCAGTGCCTGACTATCAAGACCTCCTCGCCCAGCAGCGCGGCCGCCGCTGCCATAGAGATCCCCGGAGGCGCCCTACTGCCATAGAGAGGACAGCCTCACATCTCTATGGTGCGAGGGCTTCGCGGCCATTTTGGAAGCGGGTGGGGCGGCCATATTAAGAGCGGGCAGGGAGCCTGAGGCAGGTGTGAGGCGAGCGGCAATCCGTCGCGGTGGCGCGATTTTTGCCTCTCGTAACAGCCCGGGAAGCAAAGTCATCCCATCAGAAACAGTGCCTGGGGAAAGTCTTTGGTGTGACGCTGCTTTGCAGCGTGTCAGGAGCCCAGAGCGCCCCTAGGGGCCCCACCAGGCGGGGTGTGCCCTGGGGTGGGAGGTAGCAGGGAGCACAGGTCTCCGCAGAGCCAGCCCTCACCTTGGGATGGGGCAGGGAGTGGGTTTAAAAGCGCCAGGCGGGCTATAAAGGAGGTCCTGGACCTACCCCGTGTCTCTCTGACGGCTACACACCTCAGAGAGCTGACTGATGGAAAGCCAGACAGTAACATCAATTCTGCCGACTTGGATATTTCATTAACACTGAGCACTTAACTTCCTGTGCTCAGAATTTGTTCCACGCACCAGAGGAGATCATAGAATCGTAGAATCTTAGAATTGTAGGGGTTGGAAGGGACCTCAAGAGATCATTGGGTCCAACCCCCCTGCCAAAGCAGCTCCCTAGGACGTATCACTCAGATAGGTGTCCAGACAGGTCTTGAATCTCTCCAGAGATGGAGACTCCACACCCCCTGGGCAGCCTGTCCCAGGGCTCCCTCACCCTCACTGGGGAAAAGTTCTTCCCCATCTTGCTGTGGAACTTCCTGTGCTCCAACTTGCAGCCATTGCCCCTTGTCCTGTCCCCACAGGCACTGAAAAGGGGCTGCCCATTTCCCCCTGCATCCCCTGCTTCAGATAATTATAAACTTTAATTAGGTCCCCCCTTAGTCTTCTCAAGGCTGAACAGCCCCAGCTCACTCAGCCTTTCCTCACAGGGGAGATGCTCCAGGCCCTTCATCATCTTTGTAGCCTCCTCTGGACTCTCTCCAGGAGATTCCTGTCCTTTTTATACCAAGGACCCCAGAACTGGACACAACACTCCAGGTGGGGCCTGACCAGCGCAGAGGAGAGGGGGAGGATCATCTCCTGTGACCTGCTGGCCACACTCCTTTGGATGCACCCCAGGATCCCATTGGCACTAAAAAAGGTGAAGAGAGAATTCATGCTGTCAGGATAACAAAGGGTATTGCAGCGGCCGGCTGAATGGATGTTGATGGTGCGAGATGCAAGACCCTGGGAGCTTGGACCTGGGTTCCAGAAGTGAAGATGGCCAGGTAAACATGTAATACAAAGTGTCTGGGCTAGTCAGGACGCACATCAAAAAGTGATACCTAAATCCGGTACCTGAGTGATAGGCAGGATTACAGGAGGTAGTTTGAAGAGGAGCATGAATGGGTTTAAGGGTCTGCAAACTCTGGTACAGCTGCAATAAATCTCAGCTGGGGACAGCCCTGAGAAGGTATCAGAAAGATGACAGGTTTAGTTTGGAAAAGAGGTGAGTCTGGAGCTGAGATCAATCTCAGTTGTCTGCATAGAAATGACTGCTGAACTTTTGTTCTGAGGTGTCACATAGAAGAGACATTGCTAAAATACCCTAAATTCTGTAACAGGGTTTTGTAACAGTGTTCTGCAGATTATGTACATTCAAAATTCAGTATTTGATTTTTCCCAAAGGCCTAATGTTTAACCCCACTTTTCACACTGGGTTATTTATTAACGCTCAGTAAACAAAGCTTTATATATTTATGCATATCGTTCAGAGTGGAACCTTACTCTTCTTTTTTTTTTCAAAATGGAAAACCATCTATTGCTTTGTATTTTATTATTGATTCCTGCCTTTGCATCGTCAGATTTTTTGGTAACACATGTCAGAAACGTCAAGGTAAGTAATCAACTATGTATGGGGCTCCCATTCTTTATAGATTTGACTTCCTGCCATTTATCAGCATTTATTGGTGAGGTCATACAGCGCTGAGACTAGGAGCTGTGTGTGCTCTGTCACCAGTGAACACAAGATCACACCTGGGACTCTGACTATTTAACATCTAATCAGCCTCAGATTAGAATCAGTTCTGAGGAAGCTCCCCTATCTCTCATTTTTAAAAGCATCTCTTTCCTCTATTTTCCCTGCCGTCACCCCATAATTGTAAAATAGTTTAGTGGTCTTATATTAAATGTATGGAATGGAACTGACTAGCAGGGGTAAAGCAATGCAAAGTATCAGTGAAAAGGTGCCTTCAGGAAGCAGAAGAGAGCTGTACAACGTGGCATCCAGAGAAATCCATCCACTATCCCAGTAACATGGTAGGATTTTTCTCAAAAGATGTGCATGTTAGTACAGCATGAGACACATCTCTGAACCTCAGACAGGCCCTTCTGGTTTCTAGTAAATCTCTGAATAAGGCAGTTCTAAGGTTCTGCACGATTTTCTTGAGTTGCCAGGCATAATTCTTTGCCTCAGTGCGTTACTGTCCTGTCTCTCAGTAGTTCTGTTCTATGAGCAGTCACAGAGCACAGATCTCTTTAGGGAGCGTTGGAGGTTGGTGGGCAGAACAGGACAAAGTGACTTACAGGCAGTTTCTGCTGATGAGGTTATGGTCTTTGCCAAGCCTTTTTCTTTGAAAGTCTGGATAATACCAAATCTAACTTTTACAAATCACCTGGAGATTTCTTGCTACAAGTTTGAGATGTTATGGATTATTATTATTATTATTATTTAACCATTACGTAGCCCAGAGACAATGGAGCTTTTTCCTCCTGATTACCATATTACCTGTTGTTCTCTGCATGTCTTGCAATGCTAAAGCCTTCCTAAACACTACAGAAAAGTCAGTTGATTCTCCCAGGTTTGTTATATGCTCTCCACAAATGTATTTTTATTGAAATGGAGGAGATTGTAGTGTGAAGGGCATGGTCCCCATGCCCGCCTTAGCTCCTTTGAGCAGGTAGTATGCCAGTAAATAGTGATGAAGCCTGGCTGGAAGTCTGTATGGCTGATGACCTTCAAGCTGTTAAAGCTGCTTTTAAAGCCATAGTCAGGTAAGCACAGCCAAATTCTCCTGAAAATTGAACAAAAATCCAAATCTGAGATCCTTTGAGCACTTGCACACTGTGTTCCTGCGCATGCAGCTACTAACAGAGTGAAGGGTTTTCCTGGATTAAACACTTCCCATGGGATGATGAAATCTTTAATGTTGCTGTAAATTTGGAGACAACTTTCATGCCTTCTTTTCCCTATGAGGTATTTGGGGATATATGCAAATTCCTCCTTCAGTATTGTAAATTCCCAGAGGTCCCTTCAAGTTAACTGTACAGTCTTTGCTGAATGCTTTAGTCACGCTGTGCTTTAGTTTCCCAAGCTGTAAAATCAGGGCTTCTTTCAGCAGCTATTGGAATGGGAGCCCTCTTTTCCCTCCCTGTTTTCTTGGGAGTTCAAATTCCTTTTTTCATTTGCTCTTCCTCTCCAATTTCTATAGATTTTTGCCCCTATATTTTTTGCTGTTGCTACAGCCAAACAGCCTTAAACAGGAGCAGGATTTGTTACTATTATACAAATGAGAAAAAAATTGGTGCAACTGGCAAATATGTTGAAATTTTACGGACACTTTCTGTCGAGTAACTGTAATTACACAAGGCAGAGGGATGATATTAACATCTCCATTTGCTTTAGAGTTGCATCACATATTTTTCAATGGGACACTACCACTTTCTGCCCACGCAACTTAAAGTGACCTTGATGTCTCTAGCTGCATCTGAGTGAATCATTAAGAATGAAAAGGAAAAAAAAAATATCACAGAACACAGAGTTACTCAATGCACTTCCCTGTGCAAATCTGGGAGGGGTAGAGCAGGTACCCCAGGACAAGGTCCAGCTGGGTTTGAGTATCCCCACTGACGGTCAGCCCAAGTGCAAAGTGACTTGTCCCTTTCATGGAAAGGTTTTCCTGTGTTTGCTTTTTCAATGAGAATGGCAGAGCACTCCCCAAAATAGGGACAGAAGCAGAACACAGCTCTTTCAAAACTACTGTAGAACCCATAGTTCTAGTAAAGGACGTGCACAACAGCAATTCTATAGAAAATAAATGCAGGTGAAGTATATTTTCATTGAGGAGGCAGTAGACAGAATTGCAGAATTTGTAACTAAAAAATGTTGGGGTGGGTTGGATTTGTTTTTTGGTTTTTTTTTAACTGGTTGGTAATTCCACTTCAGGGAAAAGTTTGTACCAAACTGAGATTTCAATGACCTCTAGCTTTCATTTCCCAAGGTCTTCACCTCAGTTTGTGTTTTGGAAGGGGACATGATTAGCCATAATGGCAGTATAGATATAGCAAAGCTAATTTCAGCTTTGGAAAGGACAGATTTGAATTGGTGCATACTCTACACACACACTAAAAAAGCCCACAGAGGTTTGTGAAGCAGGAGAGGCGTGCACACAGAAATCACCCCTACAATGCCAGTTTGAAAGATGAACCTGGAGAAACATGCAAAGAGATTTTGTCCAGACTCTTAAGAGAAGTTGAAAAGCCTCTTCCTCCCCTCCTCCCCACTCAGAAAAAAAGAAAAAGAAATAAAACCCCAAAACCAACCCAAATCTTCCTTGTCTTGAAAAAAAACCAAACTCCAAATAAACAAAGAATAACCCTCTATGCCTCAATTTCCAAGCTGTAAATCACCTAAGTGTGGAAGGTAATAAAGGTCTTTGGCTACACCCGAGATGTGTATCTGAGCAGATTCTCTGTAGTGTTGTTACATTTCTGCTGGGGCAGCGGGTGAATGTGCCTGCACAGCCTGTGCCCCGGGGGCTCCTGTGGCCAGCAGAGATAAGCTGTTTGCAGCCCAGCTTACGGGAATGGAGTTGCACAAGCTGTAGGTTAACACGATTCAGTTCTCTGGGTCATGGTATTTTTGTACAGCTGTAGATATGCCAAAAAAGAGTTCAGATGGCTTTTTTTAAAAGTTATTCTTTCCATGCAGCCCTTAACAGTGAGCATCTCTTCTCTCTGTCAGCCTGCTGAGTTACTGTCCTAGCTATTCATGTGAGAGTGAGAGGCTCTTGGGGTGAAACAGGAAAAGGGCAGGAATAAATCTGAAAGAGGGTAAGCCTGATAGTTTCTATGCCTGTACAAGTGGACAAAATAGATAAACTGGTTTTTCATACTTTGATATAAACTCCTGCTTTCTTCCAAAAGAGAGTAAGTTTGAAAAGACAAAATACAAACCAGGAATTCTCTCAGGTGATCCATTACTGCTTTTCAGCTAAAAGAAGATAACACCTTCTTCTGTCACTTGAGCAAAATATAAAATCAGCAACACTCAAAGTTCAGTTCATCTTTCATACCCACGGTAGCCAAGGTGCACTAACATCAAATGAAAGATCCACCAAAACTGGGAATGCTGTGAACAAAACAATTACACCTGCCTCAGATGCCTTACTTTGCCCTCAAATTTACTTCAGTTTCCCAGTGACACTTTTCTCAAATCTTCCTCCTTCTGCACAACTTCTTTTGACTTGGAAGCAGAAGAGAGCTGTGTAGGTGCCAAGTGCTGTATTTCTAAGTGCAGCTGCTTTCCTACCTTAGGAGTGACTTTTCCCCTGTTTTTCTCTTTACAGAAGCGAAATGCTGATGACGACTTGGTGAGTAAGGCTTGGTTTTGTCCAGGCTACTGAGAAAGATTTATAGAGACAAGAGTATTCTTACTGTGTTCACAAAGTGTTTCTGTGAGCCCAGGCTGAGGAAATGGCTGTTTCTCAATGTGCACAACATGGGGAGCGGCCCAGAGTTGCTTGGTTTAGGCAGTAAGACGAACAGTTCTTTTCCAGGCTCTGATGGAAACTCCTAGACAAGGCAAGAGAATGGATTATTAACCTTGTATTTGAATAAATAGCAAAGTTGTTTGAAGTCTTCTCTGTACCTCTAACAGACATCTCTGTAGCTCTAACAGACATCCATTCTATGTGTGGTTGATTTTCACTTTTATGTTCTAGTTATTCCTAAGGAAGGAAAGAGACCTCATCTCCAAGGCTGATGGGCACCTGGCCTCTACTTCAGCAATGCTTAAATGCTTTCATTGCTTGGGGACCTTCTTAATGAACCAGCCAGAGATCAGGCACACCATAAAACCCCTGAGGTTCTCTGCAGTGCTGGACCTTGTTGCGGGGTTGCCTCAGGAGTCCCACCTATGCTTTGGTATAGTCTCCAGGAACCTTCTGCCAGAGCACTCTAAGAAAATTAGTATTGCCAAGTTGTGAGGAAATTGAGAATAAGCTAAAATGGAATTTTGAGCCACCTGGAATTCTTTAGGTCTATTTTAAACAAGATGTGTATTATATCCCTGTGTACTTATATCCACTCAGCTGATAACTAGAGTCATAAGTACAGTAAGGCAGCAGTAAGTGGTTGTGCTCTTTGACTAACCACGAGCAAAAGTCACAGTCTAAGCAGTGAAAAAAGCCCTATTCTTACAACAGCAGGAGCTTTGCAGTGGTGGTGGTAGGTTGTTAAAGAGGCTAGGCTGCAGTTATGGTGTGTGGAATAGCATGGTGATGGCAGCAAGACAGCTGTGCTCCAGTTCTTAGAGGCAGATCATTCCTGGTTTGTTTGGAGTGATAGAATGTCCAGCTGTGATTTCTTTTAAAAAATATGATTATGGCTGATTAAGACAGACATTAGTGTAACAGCAGGCTTCTTTTTTGGGGGTTTGTTTCTTTTTTTCAATCTACAGGTTGTCAATGGGATAGAAATCTATGGCATGAAAATTGATAGTAAAATAACTTCCCGATTTGCCCACAATGTCATCACCAGCCGAGCTGTGAATCGTGGAAATGTGCACAAAGAAGTCGTCTTTGATGTTGAACTCCCTAAGACAGCCTTCATTACCAACTTCAGCATGTGTGTAATCATTACAGTGGTGTTAGAGAAGAATACAAATCTCTACAGATGCAACTGGGAGAAACAAAACCCAAATGTTCATTTTTACTTTGCCATTTGATAGATTTATAAAAGCCTCCTGGGCTAATGCTTCTGGTACTATTAACTTAACATGCAAGATACTTGGAGAAAGGCAAACACCTGTAGAAAATATTTCTGATTTTCAATTATTTCTATCATCATCATGGAGCTTAGGGAACAGGGGAAGATCTCTGGAGATCCACTCACCTTTTCAGAAATATTACTTACTCTGGTGTTACCAATCAGAAAAGTTCCATTTACCTAATTCCCCTGATAGCATTATGGCTTAATTTATCTCTTCATTTAAAAATTATATTTGAATGGAAGGCAGGAAAAAGAATTACTCCTTTACATTCCTACTTTTAGTTGCAATAATATGCAATTCGCACACCATTATGAGGTTTCATTGAGTTTCAGCACGTCCATCTCTGCTAATCACACTGTTCCTGCTTTATTTTCAGTTAAAAGAAACAGTAGCTTTTAGAGCAAAACTGCTCTTAATGCTTGCTAGGACTTTTATTACAGGATGAGGTGAATCCCCTGTTAGAAATGTCTGTTTAATGGTGTAAGGTGTCCAAGGATGGAATGTTGAGCCATAGACTGCTACATTTAGACACGAGTCTCATCTAGAGTTGGCTTGTCATGAGATGAGATGATGAGATGAGATGAGATGAGATGAGATGAGATATGAGATGAGATGAGATGATCAAGCTGCTGAAGTGTAAGAATATCGCAGGCATAAGTAGTGTTGCCATCAGACCAGTTTTGACCAAATTTATTTTCAAAGTAAGAATTGGTTTAGATTCTCTTAAGATACTGAGCAGAGAGGTCTTCATTCCAGCTAAATTTACTGAGAAGACTAGCTTCAGTGAAAGTGCTGCTTAGCAAACCAATCAATAAGTTTAGAATTGCCTGTAGTAACTTCTCCTGTATAGGTGCAAACTATTCAGCTAAACCAGGGCTTTCTCATCTGCAGGACAATTGATGGTGTCACTTATCCTGGAACTATAAAGGAAAAAGAAGTTGCAAAAAAGCAATATGAGAAGGCTGTTTCAAAGGGGCAGACTGCTGGTCTTGTCAAGTAAGAATGCTGTCTTGTGTGGCTTCCACACCATCATCCTGTAGCAAATTGGGAGATTGGAAACACCTTGTTGTGGCATATTTCTGAAGTTTGTTTTTTACAGGACCAAAGAACAATCATTAAGTTAAAATTATTCTAGTGTAAATTATAAAAAGGAAACACAACTTCTGACTACACAGACAGTATCTGCAATTATGGAAAGTTCTGCAGCTTTTACTGACATGGGATTAAGCTCACTGGAAACGTGAATAAATTCTACAGCCTGAGTATGATTTTAGCAATAGATCAAAATTCCCATCTTTGTTTTACTCCTTTTTGAAAATCCTACTCCACCAACCCAAACAACAATTTTTTTTTGTAAAAGAGGATAAAGATACTGTTTTTCTTACCCACTTACATGTAGAGCTTCAGGAAGAAAAACAGAAAAATTCACTGTCTCGGTCAACATTGAAGCAGCCAGTAAAGTCACTTTTGAACTCACATATGAGGAACTGCTGAAGCGACAGTTTGGAAAATATGAGATGTTCATCAAAGTGAAACCAAAGCAGCTTGTCAAAGATTTTGAGGTAAATGGCAAACTGTATCAAACTGGATACTGTAACTTAAATGATGATGAAATGCTGGGCATCTGTTGAACGTGGAGTACCATGGTCATTCCCAGGGGTTGGCAGTTGAGCTAAAGCCCCATGGTAATATTTCTAATGAACCATGTGGTAATGCAGTGTGCTTCAGAGCAGGGTTTTATTTGGAAGCCTGACAAATTGCATTGGCTACTGACTGTCCAAAATAAATGGACAATATAAGGAAACCTTGAGAAGCCATTATGATGCCTTGGTGTAAAATAGAAGGCTAAGGAGCACTTGTGAATGCCTTTATAGCATAAATTATATCTTTCTCCCACCACCATGAAACTATGTCATCTTAAATTGCAATTATACATATATTGCATTCTAGAATAGAATAGCTTTTGTCTGCCAAAACTTGTCTTTGATCATTCTTATCATCTGCCTCCTAATACCCATTTCTAAGGCAAATTTGTTTACTCCTTTGGATGCCCAGAAAATGATGAGTAAAAATCATTACTAAACTGGGCATCTACAAGAGTTTGCAGAGCATGATTTTAAACACACTGTGATAGAAGGCATCCTGAAATACAGGTCAAACTTGGGCACAACTCAACTGCTGATGGCTGCATTATGTTTTTGAAGGACTTGTATTAACATTTTCCAAAGTACTAGTATCTAGCTTTCAAACAAGTTAGAATGAAGGTTTATTTGTTCCTAGCTTTATTTTTAATTTCTGTGTGTAGAAAGGCCTGTTTCCCTTACCGTGTGTTCACAGGAGTGTGGGTTTGTACATCTGTAGTTCTCAGCTGATTGTCCTGTAAATGGCTGAATTGATATATTGCAGGGTGATCAATGACAATGAATTTTCAATTCATATTTCAGATTGAAGTAAATATCTTTGAGCCCCAGGGCATCACTGAGCTGGAAGCAGAAGGAACATTCATCACCAATGATCTGCAAAATATTGTTAAAAAAACTTTTACAGAGAAAAAGGTACAATGACTACTGCATGCCATAATTTATTGATTGCATTTCTAATTCTGAAATAATAATGTCAGTGCTAGCAATGGAGGTGAGAGGGAAGAAAAGAGAGAAGATGCAGTAAAAGCTTGTCTGTGCAAATGAACTCTGCATCCCGAGCTATCTCCATGCAGTTCAGAAGCCACGCAGATGTTAGCAGGATACTGCACCCAAACTAGTACACCTTGTCCCACAGCAGCAGTTGGAAACCTGGGTGCTGAAAGGACTGTTTCTTATGGAAGAACTGAATCAGTAACAAGGAGCTTTCTCAGGAAACCTGCCACCTCTGTATGTAAGATGTAGACTGCCAATAGCCTTATATAAGGTGTCATTCAGAGCGCTGGGCTGAGCGCCTTGGATCGGCCGGTGTTTACTCTCTTGGGGCCTGCAGAGAGCTTCTAGCTGCTTCTTGCAGAAGCCATCCCTTCAGACCACCCCTTCTCCATTAAAACCCAGCCATGCAAAACTGCAACAACATTATCTGTTATCCATCAATCAATATATAAATACATATGGATACAAGCTAATACCTAACCTGATCAAACATGTTATTCTCTTGTTTGTGAATATAAATTACTGGGTTTACAAAAATGCTAATTTCTTAGTGTTCTGTAGAAATTTTTCAGCTATTAAGGTTCAGATCTAATGAAGGCTTTTCTTTTCAGGGGCATATCTCTTTCAAGCCAACTCTTGATCAGCAGCGAACCTGTGCAAATTGCTCACAGTCTGTTTTGGATGGGGATTTTACTGTGAGATACGATGTGAAGAGAACAACTCCAGATAATCTGCAGGTAAATACTGCAGCTGGAAATTTTAAACTGTTGAACTGCTTAGCTTGTATGGTAAAGAAGAGGGAGCAGCAAGGGCCAGGGGTTCCCTAAAGACCCAGGCTTGCATTTAGCTGAAACTCCAAAGAGACCTGAAATCAGTCAGGGTCATTAAAGCCTCTTAGACCACCCAGGGGCTAGACAGTAAATGAAATTAATATCTTCTTTATCCATTTAATATATTTAATATATATACATATATATATAGATATATATACGATATAGAGAATTGTTTGGTTTGGGTTTTTTACCTTTTCTTTTTCAGATTGTCAATGGCTACTTTGTACACTTCTTTGCACCAACAAATCTTCCAAAGTTGCCCAAGAATGTTATTTTTGTAATAGATATTAGTGGCTCGATGTCTGGAAGAGAAATAGAACAGGTAAGTTATTACATGACTATAGAGTCCCCATGGAGAAACCTCTGTTACAATGGAAGGGACGTGATGGCTCAGAGTCCAGTGTGCTGCTTTAGCTATACCAAGTGGTTTTGAGACCTCTCTAATGCTCAGTACCATAAGTACTAGCTTAAAACATTATTGCAGAACAAAATTCTATACATTTAGGCTATGTTTGCTACTTTAAAGTGTTACTTACTGTTTTTCCTCTTGGCTACAAAGATTTACTAGATGTGATTGCAACTGGCTGGCTTCCCTAGTTACTCTGAAATAGGCACAGGGACTGGCAAGGACAGAACAAGCTCAGAGTTTTTGCATGATGTACTGTGTAAAAGTTGAAATGTCCAAATGCTCAGTGATTAATCCTGTAAAATCTCTAAGTACCTATTGTGTTAAATGTTGAACCATGCATTTAAATCTCTTTGTCTTATAGACAAGAGAAGCCCTTCTAAAAATCTTAGATGACATTAAAGAAGACGATTTCTTCAATTTTATCCTGTTTGGTAGTGAAGTACATACCTGGAAAGAAAAATTAATCAAGGCCACTCCAGAGAATTTGGATGAAGCAAGAAAGTTTGTTCGGGGCATTGACACTGAAGGCAGTAAGTACTTTACTGTACTTGCCAGTAGGTTGTCATGTAAGTTAGTTTATCAATTTGATCTGTGAACACAATGCTTATTATTATTATTATTATTATTATTATTATTATTATTATTATTACTGATGAGAGACTCCTAAAGTTGAAATTTAATCAGAACATGGCATCTATTTTTCCTTATGTTTCCAACATCCAGGTACTTTTCTGTTTAAACATCCCCCTGCTTGCCAACCCAAATCTTTTCTTTTCATAATGTAATGAGGTCTCAGTGAAACATGGGCCTTTAGTTTGACTGTGCTGAAACCTAATGTCTGTGTCTGCCTTTCAGTGACAAATTTATATGGTGGTATAATGAGGGGAATTGACATACTGAATGCTGCTCATGAAGGAAACTTCATCCCCAAGAGAAGTGCTTCTATAATTATCATGTTAACAGATGGCCAACCAAATGTAGGTAAGTTTGTGTTGGATAGAATAATCGAGTGAATTAACTAACAAAAAAAAAGAGCTCATTTAAAAGCAGCCTCCATCTGTGACTTCTCAATGTTTTCATGATTTAAAGCACTACTATACCAGCATCATACTACAAAAGCCAGTTTTTGATAATGCCTCCTAAGAAATCCAACCATGACTAATCACATTTCATTTTGTGATACTTGTACTGATTTATGAAGAAAACATAACCTTTTTCTGGTGTGATGCAGGCATATCAAATACTCAGGAGATTCAGGAGCATGTAAAAAAAGCCACTGAAGGGAAATATCCCTTATACAATCTTGGTTTTGGCTATGGTGTTGACTACAGTTTCTTGGAGAAGATGGCACTGGAGAATAAAGGATTGGCTCGTCGGATTTATCCTGACTCTGATGCAGCTTTACAGCTTCAGGTACAGTAATCACCACTTAAATGATACATTCATTCAGGAAACTATGCAGATCTTCTTATTTTGAAGTAATCAAAATCCCAGAGTGTAACCTGGTACCATCAAAAATCTGCTGTAATCAGAGTCTTGGTTGCATTGAATTTCCAGAAATTGGAAGGACAGTACAAAGGAGATACAAAGGAGGGTTCAAAACTTGGCATAATGTGATGCCAGTCATGGTTCTGAAGTGTGTTCTTGGGTGTGCAGCAAAACTGCTGCAGTCACATCTCCCATACCTCACAGATCGTGTAGTTAAGGGAAGAGAAGGATCATAGAATCATAGAATATCCAGAGTTGGAAGGGACCCATAGGGATCATCAAGTCCAACTCCTGGATGACAGAGCATAATGGCTCTAGCTATTCTGTCTTCAGGAATTTACTGCAAGCAGGTGTATCTTACCATACTTAGGAAGTGCACTGTAGTCATAAAAGGCCTGAGAACCAGTACAGGCAGTACAGAGCTGAACTTTTTTACTTGTTACATTGCAGTAGCAGCCATTCAGAAAATTCACTGGACGATTTAGGTGCCAGATTTCATTGCAAGCTCTGCCAAAATCAGATACCTAGCCTCCTTTGGCTTATGTTGTCATTTCAGTCTCATTCAGTTTCATTCAGAAACTTCTTTCTATCAAATGGGGGGAAGCTTGGGATCCTTCTTGATTAGCATTGATGGAATTCATCATCCACAGCATGTTGTTCACAGATATTTTTCCACTCCCTTAGTGGGACTGAAGAGTTTGTACGTCCCTTCTAATTTTATTTCTTAGCCTTTATACTCTGAGATTTAACTGAATATTTAAATATTTTTTGTAAAATACACGTCTAGTTTTAATTGCTGAAATAGCAGGATGAAATAGCAGGATGTTTCTGGGTACAGATCACCCTTTGAATTAAAGAAACAATAACAGTTACATGTTTTGCTTTGTTGTTTGTTTGGTTCTTTTTTAATCCTGTAGGGGTTTTATGATGAGGTGTCAAATCCCATGCTTATGGATGTGGAGCTAAACTATCCAGAAAATGAAATATCAGACCTCACTAAAAACAATTTTAAGCATTTCTATGATGGGTCAGAGATTGTGGTGGCTGGGCGCTTTATAGACAACAACCAAAACAGTTTGACTGTAGATGTGAGAGGTGAAGGTGTAAGTATGGCTTTCTTTCACTAAGTAAGCTATGCAAAGTGTCTGAGTGTTCAAAGCTGGCAACACTTCAAATATTTACTGCTATTTCTTTATCTCTGTGATAGGATGTGTTATTGTGTATGTAAGAAAGTGAATGTGACAGAGTCATTGCTTTTAAAACTGCAAGTTACTTGTGTACTCAGTCACTAGGCTCAACAATTTTGTGCAGCATGACTGGGTTAGCTCTGCTAACAGGTTTTAGTTCTGGTTGACTGGGTATTTCTACTCTCTAAAGACCCTACCTGGTTCTTTCAGGAGCCAGGTGTTCACTGTGCATAGACACTATAGTCTTCACTGGGTAAAGAAAACTGATGGATAAGCCAGTTGAATATTTGAAATGCCTTTCTCTTAAAAAAGAGGTCTGCTTCTAATACAAACCAAGAGATCTAAATACTTCTCCAGAGCTGGATTCTGTAAAAGTGTTTGCCCCTAGGATTGAATAAATACAATGGAAACACATCCTAGATCACATTGCCATAAATACTGTGAACTGCATATGTGCCCCATGCACTGTGGTGTATGAAGTGCATGTAATTAGGTATTTTTGATATACATATATTGTATTATCAGTAAGTTACCCAGCAGATCTATTTGAACATGTTCTGTTATGAAATCGGTGTCATAATCAGAATTCTTTAAATCCTGAGTAGCCAAATTCTAAAGAACAGAAATGCCAAATGAATTTGGAAACTGTGTTATGTCCTGTAGCATACACTGCTGACCTTCACAGAAGCAGTGGAACAAAGATCCCAGTACCTCCCTTACAATTCCCTGGGCAAGGGCTGTATAGGACCAGACTGTGTTTCAGTGTAATGAGGTTGTTGGGTGTGGAGGTCTTGATTTTGGGAGGTTCTGCCAGTCCCTGGCTACCTACAATATGGAGAGGTTTCCTTGTTCCTAACAGGCTAACGATGCTCTATCATATACTACACAACAAGATGCTGAGCAAACAGCAAAAGCTTTCCAAGAACAAGAATATATATTTGGAGATTACATTGAAAGGCTCTGGGCTTATCTCACCATTGAACAGCTCCTGGAAAAACGGTAATTATGTCTAGAATAACAACTTCCATGAACCCAGTGAGCCATCAGACTCATGCTAAGAGTCACAACACAGTGAGGTGGCAATGGGAAGGCACTAAAAACAGTAAGGAAAAGCCCCCAGACTATTCTCCTCCTCAACCTCAGTCTTCCTGTATCAGGCTGAAAGTTAAACAGTTTTGAATTATTGCAAATAGAAAGCAGAGTTTTGCCTTTGGGATATCCAGTGGAGTCGGAAGTGCTCTTAGACTGTAACAACTATTCCAGATTGATAAACTGGCTGCAGCCAAATGACTTCTAAGAAAAATATTTAATCCTGAGTTTGGTGAGTAATTTTTGTTCAGTGAGCAATCATTGATGCCAGGAGTCTCTTACCTGTGTTCAGCATTGCAGCTACAGGAGAAGAAAAGGAGAATCTTACAGCTGAAGCTCTGGATCTCTCACTAAAATACAAGTTTGTAACGCCACTGACATCCATGGTTGTAACAAAGCCAGAAGACCATGACAATCAAGATGGGATTGCTGATAAACCTGTTGAAGGTATTGACATTTTCCACAATTTTCCTCTGTTTGAGAAGCCAAGTGTTACACCCATGTTCCCTTAAAGAAAGGCTTTTGTGTGAGCACAGATTTAATCATGTATCTGAAAAATCTACTTTCCAAACCTGGCATGTTATGCAAAATTATTTTTCTTTGTACAGTTCATTTCCATCAAACTATCCTCCATTATGAAATCATACAAGCCAAATGCACTCAAAATGAGTGTATTTTAAGTGAATCATATAAAATACTACATTAAAAACCCAAACAAACCAAGAAGCAGTTCTAATCTAATAATCAAGCTATATCCATTTCACTCACATTGCTCTCTCCTTTATTTTTCTACATACATCAGCTTAAGGTGGATGTGGTAGCATCTGTCTACATGGAAGGGGAAAATTCCTCATGAAGGATATATCAGGCTGTAAAAAGGGGGAGATGCTATCTGTAAAACACAGTATTCATATATATTGCAGAAAGAGAAGCAATTATATTGGAAGTGCCCAATTTGTTCTCAATTCCTCTGATTCTTTGGCTAATTATTAACTCCTTTTTCACATTAACACACTGTGATTCCACAGAGTTCAGCCTCCTTGTTTAGCCTGTGTGAAACAAACTCTGACTCTGCTCCTCTTCAGCAGAGTAAGGCAGATGCTACCCACTCAGTGTGCCCCAAACCCACCCTTCCCTCATTGATGCATCTGCGCCATCCTCATCTGACAGAATCATCTGACACCCTCATCCCCAACATCTGACAGAAGCAACTTCCACTCAGATTGATCTTCAGCTCTTTGCTTTGCCTTTCCAGATACACAGGCCCTCTCCTGAACCTCTTCCCAAGCAAATCTCTTTGTGTATAGAAAGTATAGAGCAGCAATAGGAGAAAATACTGGAAATGCTACTGTTGCATAAGGAAATTGTTAGCACCACCCTAGAACTGTGCTTCACAAACAGGATTACTGGTCCCAGCAGTATCAACAGAATGGTGCAGGTACCTTGAAAATGGCAAAAGTGTAAAACCAATAGGGAACATTTTGAAATAAGGAAGTTGTGTAACAATAATAAGAATTCCTAACAGTGCTCTTGTCATATGCATAATTAACTGCAGTTTTGCTGCCCCATATAGGTTTTTTTTTACTTTCAGTGTGTTTCTGTTTGATCTACAGATACTGAGTTATATAATGGGGAAGAAATGGAATTGTAAAACATTGAAGATACCTGGTTGAATTGTCAAATGGTTTTCATTTTTCTTTTCTTAGAATATGTTTTAACAGGGTCAGAATCCTTCCTGTTCAATCATACAACTGAAACTGTACATTTCTTTTTTTTCCCCCCACTCTTACTTCTTACCTGCCCCTGGTAACAGCTGAAGGTATGTTCATTTCTTATTAAATTTACTTAACATTTTTAATTGTTTTAATAGCTTCAGATGCAAAAAAGAGTAGAAGTCAAGAAAAATGGGGGAGCAGGTGGGTATATCTTACCAACCTCCCAGTAGTACAGTTTAGAGTGAGATGGCACAGAGGAACTGGGTGAGAACAGGTTGTCCCACCCCCTTACAGAGCAAACCCCATGCCTTTGGAGAAGTGACATTTTTGCTGAAAAGTAGTGTCTGCTTTCTACCTGTTTATGCCCTGTTTGGTTGCAGTACTGAATAAACTGTTTTGACTCAGTTTTTCTTTTGTAAATAGAAATGCATACATAAATAATTATAAATTTTGGAGTTGGTTTTGGTGGATGGAAGGAAGTGGGAGAGGTTTTTCTGGGGTTTTTTTTTTAATTCTTTCTAGCCTCTAAAATAACATTTTGTTTTATTCACAGCACAGGCTGTCACAGGTTTTATAGGTAAGTCATGAGTTTCAGTTTCAGAATGAAACAGCATCTGTCAAAGGAAATTGATTCACACAACCAAAACTGACAGAGACAGAAACTGCCTTTTCTTCATTTGCAACTGTATTGTAACAATACTGCCAAATTCTCACTGCTAAAATGCTGCTGACTGCTAAAAGCACACTTAAAAGCTCATCAAACCACCAGATTTTTCCTGAAAGCTGTAAAGCTGTTTTCCAAATGCAGAGGATGTTCTTCATTTGCACCTCCTTTAGAATTATATAAAGCAAGGCACTATGATGTCAGCATCTTGGGCTAAATTAATATCTTCAGATACTTACACAGAAGTAAACTTATTTCAGCAAGACAGCAACTGACCCTTCAGTTTGCTGGCTGGGCAGTCTTGGAGATGGGAGAGTTACATTGAAGTTTGTGCTCTGGAGGTTGGTTTCAGTCTCTCTCAATCTCTGCCCCTCTATAGTTTTAAGTCTTTGTCAGAAAGAGTTACAAACGTTTTTTAATAAAAACAAAGCCAAAACCTCTGAAGCTTTCAAGGGATGATGTTGCATTTACTTGGTGACAGGCAGCTTAATCCTTATCTCTGAAGCATTTATGTCCTACAGATACATTACTTTGGCCTTGTGGAAACCCTCAAAGCAATTTAGACCACAAAAGAAATCTGTCTTTATCCTGAAGCTCTGCTTTGATTCAGAAGGGGCACACACTGCCATTCCATGGCCTATATGCTTTAAAAACTAGGATGGAATTAGCAATTTACCTGGCATATTAAATTCCTGATGTGTCACATCTGCTGTGCAGATGGTGTGTAAACATTCTGTTTTAATGTGAGTTGTTTTTTTTTTCTCTTTCGTCTCTGAAGCTCCACAACTATACCACCTACATGCAGCACAGCCCACGTGGCATACTTATGGTGAGTAGTTTGAGTAAGGTCTGCTTAGAAGGAGAACAGAAGGGGATGTTTGAGACTGAATTACACAATTCTTATGAGTCTTTTAGACAATTCCCTTCCATAAAAGTGGTCATTGTTTATTTCCAAGGGGCAGGTATTTTATTTACTTTAAACGATTCTAAATGTATTTAAAGATCAAGTCACTGAGATTATATATGGTTCTTTTCTTAGTCATTCTTCCCATTGCTAGACTGTGTTGGTAAGTGCCTGGTCTCTGTTCAAGGGAACTTCCTGCCATTAGTAACACTTCTGTGGCACACAGAGATAAGCACTTAAGAGGCAGCCAACCTGAACCTACAATCCACATGCCAAATTTTGCAGTCCTCAGGAGATGCAGGATATATGCCCTGTACCTGGGGCAGATGAGGTGAAAAAGGACATAGTTCACCTTGGGGAGATGGTAGTAGCTTCCTTGGGATCCCACCACGCCTTTGGAGGAAGGGTGGGACTCAGCTGTACGTGAAGCAGGGGAGGGACTGGTTCCTGCTGGTCCCCAGCATCAGCAGTTGCATTGCCAGAACTCTGAACCTGTGCAGCATCATGCAAACACCAGTGGTTTGTCTTTGCAGTGGATGGAGACCCACACTTCATTATATCAGTGCCACAAAAAGAAGATGCCCTTTGTTTCAATATCAATGAAAAGCCAGGTGCTGTGTTAAATTTAATAAGTGACCCAATTACAGGTATGTTTTTAATTTTTTTAATACAGTAAATTGGGATATTTAAAATGTCTCATGTCTAAAGGCTATTTCTCTCTTTTATACCATGGAAGCTTTTTGTCCATGAGGTAGTAGGATTTCCTATAGCTGTGATAGGTACCATTACCATGCACTGTCTTCACTTCTTGGAGCAAAATGACCTTTTAAACTTTGTTTGAAAACCACTGTGAGAGTCAAGAGACAAAATGTCTCATTAAATAGTAGTGCAGCAATAAAATAATCCTTAGGCTGCCATTTCCTGGAGTACCTGGTAAAGAGAGATTGATGTCCTTCAGGCTACTTGTGCCCAGGAAATATTAAACTTTTCTCAAGAAAGTGATGTGGAAATCCACACAACACCCCCTAGAACTTTATTCTGCTGTGGCACAAACATGCACAAGTAATTCTGATGTATTTTTTCAACTTGTCTTTATGCCCTGGAGTAGTTGTTAGATTTCTGCAGCACTCCTTGACATCAATTGATCGGGTCCCATCTATAACCCAATACTTGATGCTTCCTTTTTTCTATTAGGCATCACTGTCAATGGAGAACTCATTGGTGATAAGAGAGCAAATAGTGATGCAAAGATCCAAAACACATATTTTGGAAAATTTGGCATTGCAAATAAGCACATGGACTTAAAAATGATGGTAACTCCTGAGAAGATCACAGTTTGGAATGGCAATGAAAAAACAGGTTTCACCTGGCTTGACACAGTGACCTTGGAGCAGGAAGGGTAAGGCTCACAGAAAGTGTATGAGGCTCCTGTATTCATTGCTACACTTTTGTGTGGATTAATAATATACTTCTAAGAACTGTGGTCTGAATATACAAAATGAACTGATTCAGGTTGTGTTGTATTCTGCTGTCTACAAATATTCAAACAATTGTGCTGTTTGAGGACAAGGTTTGGTAGAAACGTTTTGCTGAAAAGCTTGGGGGCCTTTTATTGTGTGATTCAGCAAGGCTCAGACTGCCTGTGAACACAGAGATTCACACAGACCAAACTAGGCAGCAAAACTTCTGTTTTAAAAAACACTGAGTGATTTATAAAGCCAAGTTTGTTCCTTGAACCTTTTTCTTCCTCTCAGGTTTCTTCCTGTAGCTGTTAACCATGGGAAGCACAATGTCCTAAGGCAAAGTTTTCTTTTTCCCCTCAGTTTAACTTTGATAATTACCAGGAAGAAAAATCTGGTGCTCAAAATGGGCAGTGGTGCCTCATTCGTTATTGTTTTACACCAAGTATGGAAGAAACATCCTCTCCACCAAGATTTCCTAGGACTGTACACACTGGAAAGTGATGAACTGTCTGAGCAGACCCATGGACTCTTAGGTATGACTTCATGTTGTGGGTTTATGCTTGTCTTTCCTTATGAGGCTAGGTAGCATGTAGATTCAATCTTTTATTTGGCCTTTCTGGACTGAGATAGTGGAGGAATCTGAGATGACATTGGACATTTTAAGATTACTGACAAAATACTCTGGGCTCAGACTTTATGTGTAAACTTTTCTCAAATTCTGCTGCTGCTGAAGTCACTACCATCCATTGCCCTTACTGGCATCTTTAAACCTCTTCATCCTCTTCCTAAATCCCTCCTATGGATTATTTGTTTTTCTCACTATACTATTTCTCCATCCTACTGGAGGGTTTGAGCTCTCCTTTCATCCTCATTACCTTTCTCTTAAGTATCACAGAATCACAAGGTTGGAAAAGACCTTTGAAGATCATCAAGTCCAACTGTTCCCGTCCTGTGCTAAACCAGATCCCTGAGCACCTCATCTACCCTTTTTAAACACACCCAGGGAAGGTGACTCAGCCCCTCCCTGGGCAGCCTGTGCCACAGCCCCACAACTCTGCCAGGGAAGAACTTTGCCCTCCCATCTGCTCTGACCCTGCCCTGGCACAGCTTGAGCCCATTGCCCCTTGTCCCATCTCCTGTCCCCTGGCTGAAGAGACCATCACCCACCTCTCTGCACCCTCCTGGCAGGGCAGGGGAGGTGGGGAGAAGGTCTCCCCTCAGCCTCCTCTTCTCCAGGCTCAACACCCCCAGCTCCCTCAGCTGCTCCTCAGAGGATTTGCCCTCCAGCCCCTTCCCCAGCCTGGTTGCTCTTCTCTGCACTCGCTCCAGGACCTCAATGTCCTTCTTATGGTGAGGATCCCAGAACTGGACCCAGCACTCGAGGTGCAGCCTCACCAGTGCCCAGTACAGGGGCACAATCCCCTCCCCAGCCCTACTGGCCACACTGTGTCTGACACAAGCCAGGATGCCATTGGCCTTGCTGGCCACCTGGGCACACTGCTGGCTCGTATTCAGCCTGCAGCCACCCAACACCCTCAGGTCCTCTGCCTGACAGCTCTGTAGCACAGGCACTCTAGGAAAATACATGTGCTTGCTTAGTCAAAGTTTGCCAAACCACAGCTAGGGCATCCTTGTTAGAAAAGAAGTTTTCAAGGTATATGTTGATTACTAGCATATATTAAAATCACACAATGCCTTGTGTTGTCTAAGATTTCCTTCATGTTAGCTAACACTTGTTACTCCAGTAGAAGGTGAAGTTGGTAACTCAGGGATCAAAATTTTGACCCCATTGAATCCTGTTTCCTGCACGTGTCGTGGGTTTGGAGATGGGAATTCTCAGTTGGAGGAAATAGGTTGCAGCTGTTTTCCTTTGTCTTCCAATTTGCATTTACAAAATGAGATAAAGGCAGCACACTTTCCTTTGGAGTCAGCAAGTTTACTCACTGTGGAAAATAACAAACTGCTGTGAACTTACTCCTCTCTCTCTCTCTTGGTGTGCACTTCAAGGCCTGAGGAGAGTGAGGCAGAATAAAGATGCTCCAGTCTCCTCAGGCTAGAGGACTTCTCCAATCACAAGTTATTCTGCAATGGTATAAATTGCAAAGCAGGAAGAATGTTGCTAAAGCCCAGGTGACCTGTGGATACACCACTTCACAGTTCACTGACTTACACATCTCCTTGCTGTTTTCATTGGGTTTGACTTTGCCTCTGTATTAATCTAAAATCAGTGCTCATTGGAGCACTCAAAGCACCAGCAGCATCCTGCACCAGCCCAAACAGGGAAAAAGTGTGTGAAAGCTAATCCTGGAAAATTCCTTAGCTGTCAGCCTTGTTCTGAGCATACTCACAAACATTTCAGAGATCCACACGTGCATTGTCTGATAAAAAAAGCTAAAGACCCAGTGACAATCTGATAAATACAACTGGATAGACAAGACACAAAGCAAGGCTGTCTTGAAGGACATCCAGGACATCATTTTACTGTGCACCCAGCAGCTGAAATTCACATCCAGATGATGTGCATAGGATTCTGGTTTATAAAAAGTAGACAATACCATAGGCTTATGTTCAACCTCACACAAAACCTGGTGTTTGCTTATCTGTTGAAAACCCTGAGGGGACGTGGAAAACAGCATAGGAGTGCAGAAGTTCTGGTTTTTCAGATTGGTTTGTTTCTGGTTTAATATGTGCAACATGCCTGAAATGGTAATTTTTGGCTTCTCTTTTTTAGGACAGTTTTTCCACCCCATTGACTTCACCATACTTGAAATTCACCCTGGGTCTGATCCCAAGAAACCAGATGCCACAATGATTGTTAAAAACAGTGAGCTGACAGTAACAAGGTACCAAATAACAAAGTCCTTAGCACTTAGGAAGGATAACCTCATCAAAGGGCAGTTTCTGCTTTGCTTACTCACATGCCTGTATTTTCACTTCCAGGGGCTGGCAGAAGGATTACAGGAGAGATCCCCAACACGGCGTTGATACTCCTTGCTGGTTTGTTCATAACAATGGAGCTGGGCTGATAGATGGTCTTCACACAGACTATATAGTTTCCAGTCTGCTTTAAACAACTACATCTTCCTCCAAAGTCCTGGATATACACAGTGTTTGTCTGAAAGAACAGCATTTTTCAATGTTTAAGAAGTGTTAAAAATACAGAAGCTCACTGTGTTTGGCAATGCCAAGGTATGACAGATTCTCACAGAGAGTTTTACTAACTGTTTGATCAAATCCTAAGTCCTAAACAGCACAGGTAGCCCTCATCCCCTGAAACACCTGCATTTTGCTGAGTTAATTTACTAGTTTTAAAATTCTGACTTACAAATGTTACTTTGTAAAACACAACAGAAACATTCTGTCCAAGTTAAATCAATAAAAGCATCAGTACTTCACTTGCTCTGTTACTCCAACAGCCATCCCAGCTTTCATTGTGGTCTCACAAAACCCAGGATACAAGAAGCATTTTGAAACTCAGAACAGGAGCCACCTGACCATGCCCAAGTATTTCAGGACAACTGAGTAGCCCTTCAAACCACCTGAGCTCTTGTCTGTAGAGCACTGAGGGCTGGTGTAGTGCCATCGCTCCAGGGGACTGTCAGCATCCAGCATGTGTGCATTTTGTATTGTCATCTGAACTTTTGAACACTCCTAACTTTCCAAGTTACTGAAACACCACAGTTCCAAACAGTAGTCAGGTTTCAGCAATAGGAGCTATCTTTTGGACAGTATCTTACCATCTTCTGGTGAAATTCCTCTCTCTGTTCCCATAACAGAGTTTTCTTTTAATCAGGTCAGCCATAGCAAGGTAACTGTGGTCTCACATGGCAAAGTAGATAATCTCTGTACTGCTATATGAGGAGAGCAAGTCAGCCTGTGGGGAGCTAGAATGCACACACAGCTGGGGAAAGAGGAGCTGACATAAGATGTGATGGGTTAAATTGAAAGAACAATGGTAGATGGGAACTAAAAATGCAACAGAAAAATCAGAGGAAAAAAGTAGAGGAAAAATACACTTACTGTTATACTTATGGGAGAGGCAGGCCTTCTCCAGAAACAATATCCCTTATTAAAAGCAGGAGTTTTGTAGAAGATGGAAGTAAAAAAGCAATTCTGTGTGTGTCACAGTAGTGAGTTATCCCTGCTGTGTAACTTCAGACACAGCCTGTGAAGGACAACAGCCACTGTAGAGGAGAGAGTGAGTCACTGCAAACACGGGGGTGGCACAGAGACAGAGGCAGGACTGAGAGGAGGGCAGGAAATTGGAACTAAGGTTAAGTTTACATGAGTTTTTGTAAATTTACATGAATTTTTGTTCTAAGTACCAAGTGAGGTGGGGAGGAGTAAAGCCAGGACCCATTCTGGATGCTGCAGTGGGAGCTGTGAGAGTGCCTGTCTGGGCTGGGCTCCGGTCACTCCACAGCAGCGCCCAGCAGCCCTTGGCCTTACCTGGCTGCAGCTTGTGGGCAGAAGTCAGCGCTGGTCAGAGCCTCAGCCACGTGGTCCTGGGCATTGCTGCCACCTGTGTGAGGTGTGAGCAAGTGGGAGATCTGCTCAGCATGGGGGCAGAGCTGGAGGAAGAGGTGGAGAGGCTGAGAAGCATTAGGGAGCCTGAGAGGGAGATTGACTGGTGGAGTGACTCCCTGGCATGCCAGAGGGAAAGTCACCATGGAGATTTTCCCCAAAAAATGATGGACCCCCAGCCCTGTCAGGCAGAACAGGGAGAAGTCAGTGACCAGAAAGATGGAGAGGGTTGGAAGATAGTCCCGACTTGGTGCCATGGGAAAACCTCCTCCCTGCCTACTGTGGTTCCCCAGGTCCCCCTAAGCAATAGGTTTGGGGTGCTGGGAGTTGAAGAGGAGGCAAATGGGAAGGTGGGGGACAATCCCCCTAATAGGAGACCAAGGGTGAGGAAGCCAACTCCACGCCTCAGGACTGCCCCCACCAGCAAAGACAGAAAGGTGGTTTTGGTTGGGGATTCCCTTCTGAAGGGAGCAGAGGGCCCCATGTGCAGGGCAGGGTGCTGCCTCCCTGGGGCACGGGTCAAGGGCACGACTAGAAAACTCCCGGATCTGGTTCCCCTCTCTGATCACTGCCCATTACTCACTGTGCAGACAGGCAGTGATGGGAGCTCTCAGAGAAGCCTGAGAAGTATCAAAAGAGACTTCAGGGGTTTAGGGAAGCTGATTGAGGGAGGGGGAGTGCAAGTGGTGTTTTCTTCTATCTCATTTGGGGTAGTGAAGAACACCAAGTGGGCTAAGAAAGCAGAGGTGTTGAATGGGTGGCTGAGGGGCTGGTGCTGCCTCAGGAACTCTGGGTTTTTCAATCACAGGGCAGTTTACTCAGCACCTGGCCTGATGGCTGTGGATGGGTGTGACCTGTCTCCAAGAAGGAAAACAATCCTAGCTGAAGAGCTGGCAGGCCTAATGGACAGGGTTTTAAACTAGGTAGGAAAGGGGAAGGGGATGTAGTGAGGATTGCTAGGGTAGAGCAAGTAGCCTTTAGCTTTGTACTAGATCAAATGGGGGAAGAGGGTAGAGTTCAACCAGTTAGAGAAGGGCTTGGGGGGGGCTGTCATTCTACAAGATTGTGTGGAAATACCTCTAAAAAATCCCATAGGAACTTCTGGGGACTCCTCAGAGGTGGTAGTATTGCTGACCCCCCCCTTCTGGAACCTTCTAATGTCCCTTCAGGAAGCAGCGGGGGAAAACTTCAGATTCCTCCCAGAGGGTTGAGGGAGGGCTCCTCAAAAAAGGTATTGAGTCAGAAAGCCCAGCTGAAGTGCCCTAATACCCACACACAGCACAGGGAATAAGCAGCAGGACTTGGAAACCGTGGTGTCACTGGAAAATTCCAAGCCAGTTGCTCTCAGGGAAACACGGTGGGATGATTCCCACAGCTGGAACACCCCTGTGGAATGGAATCGCCTTTTTAGAAGGGACAGGCTGGGTAGGAAGGGTGGGGGAGTTGCCCTCTGTGTTAAAAAGTGGCTGGACTGTGAGGAGCTCCCTCTGAGAAGTGGTCAGGAGCAGGTTGAGAGCCTGTGGGTCAGAATTTAGGATGGGACTAATAAAGGACAGCTGGTGATAGGGGTCTACTACAGCCCCCTGGTCAAGGGGAGTCTGCTGATGAGGCCTTCCTGCTCCAGCTGCAGGAGGCATCGAGCTCCCAGGCACTCATCCTGATGGGGACTTGAACCACCCGGTATCTGCTGGGAAAACCACCCGTCGAGCTGCAAGAGACCCAGGAGACTCCTGGAGTCCATGGATGACAATTCCTGGTTCAGTTATTGGACAGACCGACCAGAGGTGACGTGTATCTGGACCTGGTGCTCACCAACGTGGGGGAGATCATTAGAGGTGTTAAGACTGGGGACAGCCTGGGCTGCAGTGACCATGCCCTGGCTGAGTTTGTGATCTCGAGGAATGTGGGCCTGGCAAAGAGTGGGATCAGGACCCTGAACTTCAGGAGAGCAAACTTTGATCTCTTCTGTGACCTAACAGGAGCTATCGGAGAGCTGGGTAACATTCAATCAGCGCTTCTTCCAAGCCCAGGACTGGTGCATCCCTTTGAGCAAGAATTCAGGAAAGGTGGCAGAAGACCTGGATGGATGAGGAGGGAGCTAATGAGTAAACTCAAAGGGAAGCAGAAGGTCTATGAATTGTGGAAAGAGGGTCAGAGCACCTGGGAAGAGTATAGGAATGCTGTCGGGGCCTGCAGGGACCTGACTAGGAAGGCTACAGCCCACCTGGAAATGAAGCTGGCAAGGGACATAAAGGATAATAAAAGGGTTTTTTTTTTTAGGTATGTGAACAGTAAGAGGATGACCAGGGATAATGTGGGTTCCCTGCTGAATGAGGTGGGTGTGCTGGTAACTGGGGATGCTGAGAAGGTGGAGATACTGAATGTCTTCTTTGCTTCAGTCTTCACTTCAGAGACCCCTTGGGACTCCTGGACTCCGGAAGAAAGAGAGAGAGTTTGGGAAATGAAGAGCTTCCCTCTGGTCGAGGTGGGGGTGGTCCAAGAGCGTCTCAAAGGGATCAATGCACATAAATCCATGGGCCCTGATGACATGCATCCAAGTGTGCTGAAGTGGTGTATTTATGGGTTCAAAGACACACAGGAGGTGATATTCTAAAACACAAAATCAGTTTGAAATTGAAATGTATGAAAAAAGCCCCGAAGGCTAAACCTCCAGCTGGCACTCCAGGGGCAGAGGTCTCTGTGTGTACGACTCCCCCGGAACGTCACTGCTGCGTACTCCGGGCTGCTTTGAGTTCTTCGTTATTTGTACAACATCTTCCAATGTTTGCCAAAATTGCTAAATTTCAGGGTTGTGACACTGACTTTTGGAACAAGCCCATGTCTGTTTTGCAGTGAGGTTTTTAGAGCAGAGCCTCAGAAACTTTGCAAGGAGGAACTCATGGTCCTACTGCCACTGTCATCAGCTTTGAGTGTTGTTACAGAACGACCTCCAAAGAGCCCTAATTCAGCAAGGTTGCTCTCTCCAAATAAAACCCAAAAATGAGAGAAATGGTAAACAAATATGGCTTTCAACTTCCTGCTCTTTTCACAAAGCACACAGTTCAAGAACACTGCCATTGGTAGAGTCTGGACATCTGTTACTGCGTGCATGAGACGGCTGCTGGATTGGGCGATGCCCCTACTTGTTTCTATTCAGAGACCTAAATCCATGTGTCTGTATCAAACTGTGAGCTGGTAAGATCAATTTTATTGAGTTCTTTCACATAAATCTTTGACAATAGAACCAAACTCAGCATTGGAAACCATTTTAAAATAGCAAACAGCAAGAGAGCACATTCTCATCTTGAAAGTAGAATTATTTTGAGGTTAAATGCTTGTGACATTTAGATATAGTAGCAGGTAAGGCTTTAACTGGGATTATCTTGGTGAGAGTATCAAAACTCTTTGGAAGAGCATCATTTGCATAATTTTCTTTCCCAGAAAACTCTTTTTCTAGGGAGTTACATCTATGGCCCAGCAGGAAATGGGATCATTGGTTGACTCAAGCCTGTAATCCTTCTTGTATTGCCTGAAACAAAATCAAAACAAGAAAAACGTGTGATAAAAGCATCAAAGCAGGCCCAGGAGTGGCCTTACGTTTGGCACCAGGAGTTGGAAGGACTGAGCCCGGGCAGTGCTCGAGGCAGCAGTGATGGGGATGGACACACAGGTGATGGGGACACACTGGGACAGTGAGCAGAAGCTGCGTGCTCACGGCCTTCCTGCCACAACACAAACACTGACAGCAGCTGAAGTGCAACATTTGTTTCTCATGGTAACTCCAACAGAGGCAAACCCCTCCCTTATGCATGCAAATGAGGCAGCAGAACCTTAATTTATTTGATATTTTTATCCAAACCATAGAGCCATGGTGTGATGTACACACACACACACACACACACACACACACACACACCCACACACACACCCCCCTTACAAAACAGGAGCCTTGAGCCCTGCATCCTCACTTGACAAGAACAAATTCAGCCTTTCAGGGAAAAAATCAAGCACAAGTTCCTATTATTCACTACAAAGAGGCACGTTCTTACAGACTCCTTTAGTGTAATTTCTTCTGACATCTGGCATTAGCTGATAAATACCTCTCAAAGTACATACATCACACCCCCTTCTGCCACACGTCTTACCTGGTGGCTTTGTGGTCAGATCCAGACACATGCAGAAGTCTTTCGTTGGCTCTCTGATTGATGCTGGAATTATTCTCAAACTGTGCTTTTGAATAAAATTGACCTAAACAACAGACCCACAAATTACTCAACATTACAAACCATCTCTGAGCTCGCTGTTTCTTTAACCCAAGCAGCAGCTCTAATACCAGGAAAGCAGCCTCAGAAAGCAGACAGACAGAGTTCAGTTTTTGAAATTACTTCAATTTTAGTCCCATCAAGATCTTTGGAGTTGAGAACTCCAGGACTGGCTGCCCTTCATTCTGTAACCCTGACTGTTTACAAAGTTACCTCCATTATTTAGAGTCCATTATTTAACACTGAATGAATTTGCTGAAAATTCCCATTGTCCCATGGCACTGTTGAGGTTAAGGCCAACTGGTATTTCAGTTTTATTTTAATTCTTTCTAAACTTAAATAATATACCCTAAATAGGCTATTTTAGGGTTGTGCTGCTGCTGAGTGGAAGAGCATTATGCCACATTTCCAGGAGAAGGTCTGCTTTCTTTGCAGGACTGGACTGCTGTGCAGTGAAAGGGGCTGTTGGGTGGCTGGAAATGGTAAATTAGCAGTAAAGTTTCTCCAGAACCCCCTGAAGCACAGCACTGCTGCCTTGCCTGCCCACTGCTTCTCACGAAAGCTTGGCAGGGCCAGTGGAAATAAAACCTGAGTGAGTAGTTAGGATGTGGCTGAACCCTGCCCCCTCCCCATATTCTCATACGTACCCAGAACTCCACTGACGTGGTCAGAAAAATGGTTGGTGTTCAAGAAGTACAGCCCAAGGAAATAGTCTGGAACCTTCACCAAGGAAACCTTCACCGTGACTGTATCGGACACCGAGACGGTGACACCCCTTCCCTTTTCAACAGAGACTCTCAGCCTAGGAAGTAAATGATGATGTTATTTCCAAGAAGAATATGAAGACAGAATTAGTATTTAACTAGCTAGCAATTAATTAATGAAAGGGTTTAACTTTTGCCTTTTATGTCCTTGCAATTCCATTTTTCATGATCTGTTGGTGGTTATTTTTAAGGTAGAAAATATTACACAGCCCCTCTGCTACACAACAGAGCTCTCCTGCATGCAAATACCCCAGCAGAAAAGAAAGGTTTGCTGATGGAAACACCTTATTGTCTATAGTGACAAGAAATGATTGGGAAAAAAACAACTGTTCAACATTGTAATGAGCAAAAAAGGGAGATAAGAAAATAATTCAGTCTGTTTTATGAAGGAAACCGATACTTTTTTCTGGGATACCTCACGAGTTTTTGTTAGTCCCTGCCTTTCTTCCAACCCATGGAGTTTCCTGTGGCCCCTGGACTGGGCCAGCAGAAGACAAACACCCACTGTCACCTCGCTCCCTTGCAGACCAGGTCAGACACAGTTGCACCCATGTGTGAGCCGGTGTGCAAAGCACTGCGGCGGCAGGGGCTCGGGGGCTGGTTTGAAGCAGGAGGATCATTCCCTGGGGCAGATGATAAATTATAGAGGGGCATAAATCCAGCATGGTCTCAGCTCCATTAGGATTACAGGCTTAACTGAAATCAGCTGCTTTAGAACTGCTGTCACTGTGCAGGGCTGTGTCCTGGTTTCGGCCGGGATAGAGTTAATTTTCTGTCTAGCAGCCGGTGTGATGCTGTGTTTGGGGTTGGGATGGGAGCAGTGCTGGTAACACCCTGACAGTTTAGTTGTTGCCAAGTAGGCAAGGACTTTTCAGTTGTTCATATTTCTCTGCTGATGAGAAGGCAGGAGAGGGGGAGCAGGGAGCAGGGCACAGACAGAGGAAGATGTGACACAGCCAGGACCAGTAACCCAAACCAGCCAAAGATCCCTACCAATGATATCATGCTGAGCATTAAGGGGGACTGGTGGGGGGGGAGCACACAGCTCCAGGATGCAGTTTTTTGGGGACAGTCCAGCTTCAGAACGACTCTGAGCTGTACGGCCTGAGTTGTGCAGTTTGATGAGACACTGCACTGTGTATTTTGCTATAAAGTCCTATTATTGTTATTCCTCTCTCTCTGCTGTCCCAGTAAACTGTCCTTACCCCAACCCATGAGGTTTGCCTTTGGTTTTTCTTTTCCCCTCTCCCTCTTCCCCCTGCTCCAGCGAGAGCGGCTGCGTGGTGCTCAGCTCCCAGCCAGGGGCAAAGCCAGGCCAGGCTGCCTGTCATGGAGAGCATGCTGCGTGTCCTCTGCCCCAGACCAGCATCAGAGCCAGTCTGAGGGTTATTCTGGCACTGCAAATAAAGCTGGTGGAGCCAGCTACATTTGGCTTTCCCGTGGTAATGAGGCACCCTGCTCTACTTAGCCTGACAAATCAAGTCCCCATTTAAAGTATTCTTCCTCCAACAGCTGGTGTCTAGTTACAGGCAGCTATTCAAACACTTTATGCCTTCCCATAAGGAACAGTCAGATGCAAGTTCTTGCTAAAACTTCAGCCTGTGCAGAGCCAACTGGTGTCTAAGTGGGACAGTAAATGTCAAAGCCATCACTTCGTAGTACTGGCTGTGTGGCTAGTGAGCACAAAGTGCCCGGTTGGAGCAGGCACGCTGGTGGCACAGGGGTTGACATGCACTGCAATGGGTTCTTTTCTGTGGGACATAGATGTTCTGCCTCTGATGCTGAAGCAGAAAGGCAGGCTGGTGGCCCAGCTGCTGTGATTCTCTTACACAGGCACGGAGAATGAAAACAAAACACCTTGTTTCCTCCCCACATGGTAAGGTACCCTGCTTCTGCTCACACAGAGTTACTCCTTCGGTGGCAGTTACTTCAAGCAGAAGCAGAGACCTGGGTGACAGATCAGACTCACGTTTACAAGTTTGGGACAGGACAGGGTGGTGTTTCTTACCCCTGGACTGTGGAGGTGGCCGACTCCATCCATGGCAAGCGAGTGCTCTGGTTGTTGTGGCTTAGGACAATCTCAGCCGTGGAGACGTGAATTCGCGCCGGGGGGTTCACATAGGTCATTTCAAACCACACAAAGCGGTTGGTCCTGCCCCCGAGCTTCCCTGTCACAGTGAGCCCTTGGACAACATTGACACAGACTTGTCACATGGCAGTGCCTTTGAGGGCTGAGCAATCTCAGTACAACTGCTCCAGCCTTGCTGCTGAAACAATTTAAAGGTCTCAAATCTAGCTTCAGGAGGCACAGCACCCCTGGATTTCAGATCCATGTGCCCCCAAGGCTGCAGTGGGGTCACCAGAGTCTCCTTACCCCCCATGATGCCACCTCTTCTCACAGAGGTGCTCCATGATCAAAGCAGCTGACAAATGGTTCCTGGGGCCACGGCTCCTCTGGGTCCAGGCCCACGGAGAACCTGCAGCATGCTAAGAGCGTACATCCCTGTTAGCATGTGGGGACCATGGGGTTTAGGGTCTTTGCATCCTCAGAAGCCCTCAGGGGCTGGGTGGGGGAAAAGCCTCAAGGTTGGAGGCAGGAGGAGGAAGCAGCAGCCCCCCCACAACCTGACCTATAAGAAGTGCCCTCAGCCGTTGCACAGAGGGAGGTAATTTTGTCTAATAGGGAGGAAAAATTAACCACAGCCTCTCAGGTCACCACAAGGCAGCAGGTATCTCATGGGCCTGCGCAAAAGGGGGTTATTCCCAAACACTCCAACTGCTCCTGTAGCCCCAGGTGACTCTCCTTGGCATCAGGGGTAACCTGGCTCACTCACCTTGCTCCAGATCTGACAGCAGGTGGACAGAGGGCTGTGCGTTGCCATTGATATTCAAGCAGATGATTTCATTATGTTGGGGTAATTCCAAGAGAAGCTGTGGATACTCGTTGGCTGCAAAGCCAGGAGAGCAACGTTAGAATGCAAAGAAAAAACAACTAGCATGCGCCCTAAGTACAATTAATTCATACCTAAAGTATTAATTATAGCTCTTCTAGATTAGAATGATTAAAATCAACTCGGTAATAATTACTGAAACGTGCACCCAGACACAGCATCTTGATACAATTGAAGGCAACGTGGTTTTAAATTTGGAGTCTTCTAAGGACAAGTCCTTAAAAAGCCATCGTACCACTTCTCTGTTGGGGGTTATATCCTCGTGCCAGAGAGGCTTTCTCATGGGATACAGGGATATGTTTCACTTATATGTGGAAAGAACCAGCCAAGGTTGGCAAGGAGAGGTGAAGAAGGGTTTCCTTAGGGTGACTGATGCAGTTGGAACAAACATTATTGTCTGAAACCCTGAGCATTGCAGCTACAGCAATTATTAAATGGGACTAGTATAATACTTACCAAGAGGTTGTACTCTCACTTCCTCTCTTAGCCTAGCACCTGAAATAATTCAAATGAAGTGTTTAAGGAAACATTTCTCTGGCAGTTGGCTGATCCCTGGGAAGCTTGCTGGGGCAGGAGCCTTTCAGCCAAGCGCTTCGCTGACTCCTGCTAGGGGTTTGCTCCAGCAAGATGTGCCAGTGGGGAACGAAGCACAGGGCTCAGTGTCTGTAACTCTTCAGATCAGCCGTGCCACACTCAGCCTGCGCTGCAGGAGGGCTTCCAGCTGCACTTTTGGTGGCTGCCACGCAGCGCCAAGCCCAGCAGCCCTCCCCCCCCCCCCCCCCCCCAACCCTGCTCGCTCGCGGCTCAATAACTACCTACTGACAGCTTCTTGTTGCTGCCGGGCTGGGACTCAGCGTGCCATCGACCTGAAATAAAAGGTTTTCCCAGGATTGTGTTGGTTTGAGGGCTCCTGCCTTGCATCTTCCTCCCCAGCCTTTCCAAATGGGGAATCCCTCCCGCTTGCTGACTGCTGACTTCATGTACTGCCACCACTGCATGTGTGGAGATCCTTCTCTGCCCTGTGGGAGCTCCTTGGGATGCCTCTGCAGAGAGACTTCCTCCTAGGAGGACAGGCATCGTCAGCATGCCTGTGCCCCACACAGGCTTCCCACAGCAAGCCCCAGGACTGTTTCTTTCTTTACACCCAATTCCCTCAGCTGGCTACTACAGGCTTTCCCAGAACCTTCACATTTATTTTCAGGGGGTATTTCTGAAAAGAGACCAAGATTATATTCAAAAGTTTATACTTCATTATAAAATATCTGCAGTCTGAGATAGAGGTAATAAAACCTGAATTGTATATGGAGCAGGCATCCACAATCAAAAGGTTGTTATTAAAGTCACATGGCTACAACCCTACTCATGAAGGGAACGTTCAGAAATTATTCTGAATAAAAAAAAGGAGAGGCACTTACTAGCAAGTGATCCACTCCTCAGTCTATAAGCACCTGGAGAAAGAAAAGAGGATATCTGTTTTATATACTGCATGGGAGCATTTCTAACATCACATCTGAAACTCTCCAGCTGCAGCTGTCTTCCTTGCCTGACACAACCTGTCTGTGGGGGTGAAGTCCAGAGAACATGAGCACCAAACCCTGGGAAGTATGTCCAGCCAAAGAATGGACGTGGTCAACAACCACCAAGAGCTTTGTGAGGAAGGGATTTGTCAAATGAGGTTTTACTCTCTGCTAGATGTCTGGGGCCTCCCCTGCCTTGTGCTTGGGGACAGAGGGGGGGATGGTGCCGTGGGTGCAGTGGAGCTGGGTGTCCCCAGCGTGAGGGCAGGAGCTGCTGGTGCAATGGCAAGACCAACCGAAGTGTAGGGCAAATCCCCTGGGTTCCAGTAGCCAGCATACTGCCTGCCCCTTCTCCTCCCCAGCTGCTCCAGCTGGGCTGGTCCATCACGATGGAGAACAATGGTGCTCAGTGATGCTCTGGAGGGCACCAACCCCAAATCCACCGGGGACATCCCTGTGCCCTTGACCAGCCATGTCTGCCCAACCATCACAGGGCAGGCAGGGCTTGGCACCAAACTCTGCTGAAGCTGCCTTTGGCTGCAAATGAGATGAGCTGTGCTGAGCCCTCTGTGCCCCCCAAGCAGGGCAGGATGGTGGAGCTTTGGGTCAGGGAGATTTCTGCTATTGAAGTCTCCAGTGAAGCTTGAATCAGGAAACCTTCAGAGAACAGGGCAGTGCTGGAACTCCCTCAATACATTGCTGCAGAAGAACTAGAGCAAAACCAGGGCACTGCTACCATAGCTGAGATGATCAGATTAATAATGCTGAAAGTTTAAAATTAGTATTCAAGCAGATCTATTATTTCCAGAAAGAGAGGAATAAGTACCTAAATCATCCTCAGAAGTCACTCCAAAATATCTTTCAGTTAATAATTTGGCAGGTACTTTGCATGTGGTGGGATGAAGCAGAAAACATCATTAGCACCATTCACTTCAACGACTTTTCCTCATGAGTGAAGACAATTTTGGCCTTCAAGACTTTCTGAATGGAGGATTTTCTCCATGTTAGCCACTCAAACCCCTCGCAGACCTTGGCAATCATTGCTTACATGTTGCTCCACCTATGTTCCCAAATCTCAGATATTTCCCTCTATAGGACAACCACAAGCTCTTTATTTTTTCTTTATCCCATTAGAAATTATTATAGAAATACACATCTGGACAAGAAGAAAACATTTACCTCCTCCTACTGGATACATTCTTAGCTTCTCATTATCTAACACAAAGAAGAAGGACAGGTTAGTGTCACACTGTCATCACCCATGACTTTACCCATGTGCAAACCAGATAAATGGGACAAATGGGTGCTGGCCTCCAGGTGATGAGCTTTATCCTGTTAAAGGATAGGTAGACAGAGCATGTGCAAGAAGACTCCCAGTGATGATGTACTTTACTCCCCTACATTAATGTTCCCAATTTAATGCTATAGAGAGAAGTGTGGAATCTGGGGATCTGACTGATGTTTATCAATATCTGAAGGATGGGATGGAGGGGGAATGGGCAGCCCCTTTTCAGTGTCTGTGGGGACAGAACAAGGGCCAATGGCTGCAAGTTGGAGCATAGGAAGTTCCACAGCAACATGGGGAAGAACTTTTCCCCAGTGAGGGTGAGGGAGCCCTGGGACAGGCTGCCCAGGGGGTGTGGAGTCTCCATCTCTGGAGAGATTCCAGCCCCGTCTGGACGCCGCCCTGTGCAATATGAGCTGGGGAGCTGCTTTGGCAGGGGGTTGGACCCCATGGGCTCTCCAGGTCCCTTCCAAACCCTACAGCTCTGTGAATCCCTGTGCAGGAGCGATAAGTTGCAATTGTTAAATTGCTTCTAATTACCATGTAAACAAATTCTTCTCCATTTGAATAGCAGTGCCCATTGCACCACTTCACCTTTGAAAACAATCCTGCCTGATTTCCTTTGGAAGGAAGCTCATCCTTGAACTCCTGCCTGCAGTGCGGTGTGTTACCACCTTACCTTACTATAGAACCCACATATACTGGAGGGCTACACCAAGTTATCATTAACAGCAGCACATTTCAGGGGGGATCTTCAATGCCCCTTTTACCAGCTTCGGTAGGTTTGTTGGCCAGCTCTGCCTGCTGCTGGCCGGCGGGTTTGGTGACCACCATGGAAGTGAGGGGTGTGACGAAGCTGAACCGCAGAGACAGGTCTAAGGCTTGGGCTTCCAGGCTTCTCTGGTCCTCTTCTTGTGCTGAAACACTAAAGTCTCAGTTAATGATGAGGAAATAAGGCACAGAGACCACGAGCAAGCAGGCTTCAGATTGTTCCTCATACTGGCTATGTCTTAACAGGTTTATATTTTTTTTCTTGCTGAGGGGTGAGTAGTTTTACTGGGAGAAGCTTCATTATTATTTGCAGCACTGGAGCCTATGTATGGTTCAAATGCATAAAAATAATAGACACATCATCTAGGAAATGTGTTATGGACATACTGTTCCCTTTACTAGCTTTTGCCATTCACTTACCTACAGACTGTATTTCTAGATGTGTAACAACAGTTAATTAAAATGTATTTAAATCAATTTCATAGTCATGGCATGAAGAATATACCATATTTTCATATATATATGTACATATATACACACACATTTAATGACACAGTACTATCATATACTGAAAGGCACCTCATGTTCCTCACAGAGTAAAACAGTATTTTTCCAGTATGTTTTTAATATGCTCCAGTATATTATGTTTTTTAATACTCCATGAAGAATCTCTCTGTTTCTCTGTGGTTTTGCGAATGAGGAACTTGTGTTTTAAGAAGTTAGAAACGTGTAATGCAAAACATTAAAGTAGCTTACGCTCTTTCCAGCAGCTGCTGAATGGTTAAGTAAGCCCACAGTCTCTCCATGAAATTTCCAAAGATGTAACTTTGATTTTGAAACACCAGCTCCTTCTCTTTGACATTTGCTTCTTCTTTAAGGGTCAGGTTACTAGCACGCTGAAGTGAGAGACAACTGATCATCAGAATAACAGGCTTCTTTTATAGTCACACTATTAAGAGCATGTTTCAGTACCAAAGTGCCTTTTTGTGCTTCAATTTTTGTCCTTTCCCATTGGAAGATGCAATTCCAAACTACCAAAGCAAGTATCTATTTTGGATTTGGATTTCTGGACTTGAAACAAAGTGGAAAAAAGGGGGTAATGAAATCATTGTTTCATCATTTTTTGAGATATTTCAGATTTCCTTTTTCATTCTAAAAATACAAACCAGTTTCCTAAAAATGCTTGGAAGACCAAAATATGACAGTTTTGAAAGGATTAAAGCTGCTGTTTCTTTATTTGTGGACCTACTCCAAGGTTTTTCTTTTGTAGCAAATTCAGGAGAGGAAAATTCTCAAATGGGAAAAGAGATAAATGCCCAGATGTAGAAAATGCATCTTGCACACAAAAGGCTTCTTGAAGTCTCTGATTGCAATGTAAAAGGCAGGAAGGGGATGTATTTTTCACAGTAGAAAACTAAACACTTACTGACTGAGCTTTAATTTCTACTGGGAAGACATCAAGCTCGTTGCTGAGTTTTCCAGATACGATAATTTCAGATCCTTCAAAAAACAGCTTGAAATTGTTCTTGGTTAATCCCTCAACGACATTTTCTGGATACTGCATTTCAATTCTCATTAATATTGGAGTAGCCACCTCTTGATAAAAGCCCTAAAGAGAAGCAGAGAGAGAGCCTGCACAAATGACTTCAATATGATGTGAAGCAATATGTTGAATGTCTAATCACTTAAAAAAAGGGAAATAAAGCTTTTTTTCTTCAGCAGTGTAAAAAATTATACTAAAAGTTCCTTCCCAGGGTTCACCAGACCTCCTCCAGCCAGGCTGCCCATGCCAGATAATCAATTTCCCAATGTGACTCGTTTACCCAAGCAGCATCCCCATCCTCACCATCCCACCGATGGGGGTGTTTTGCCTTCTCAGAATCACAGAATCACCAGGTTGGAACAGACTTTTAAGATCATCAAGTCCAACCATTCCCATCCTAAGCTAAACCATGTCCCTGAGCACCTCATCTACCCTTTTTAAACACACCCAGGGAAGGTGACTCAGACCCTCCCTGGGCAGCCTGTTCCAGGCACCAACAACTCTTTCAGGGAAGAACTTTTCCCTCCCATCTGCTCTGACCCTGCCCTGGGGCAGCTTGAGCCCATTCCCCCTTGTCCCATCTCCTGTCCCCTGCCTGAAGAGACCATCGCCCACCTCTCTGCACCCTCCTGGCAGGGCAGTGATGAGGTGGGGAGAAGGTCTCCCCTCAGCCTCCTCTTCTCCAGGCTGAACACCCCCAGCTCCCTCATCTGCTCCTCAGAGGATTTGCCCTCCAGCCCCTTCCCCAGCCTGGTTGCTCTTCTCTGGACTCGCTCCAGGACCTCAACGTCCTTCTTATGGTGAGGAGCCCAGAACTAGACCCAGCACTCGAGGTGCAGCCTCACCATTGCCCAGTACAGGGCACTCCTTTTCAGATCTGTCTTTTTAAACTCAACTAGCCCTGAGGATTAAAGTTCTCTGTCTGAACTGGGGCTGGCATTAAACAAATCCAGTCTCTGCACAGCATCAAAACAGGTAGAAGTTGCTTCCCAAAACCAAGAATGTCCCAAAAGTCAGAACTCTCCAGATGGGCAGGAAAGACCCAGGCTGGTGGTACTGCTGAGCCAGTTTGCCTGTATGTGCCTCAGACTGCTCACTGGGAAGCCGTAACAAACAGCTTCCACTGGTGCTACAACAATCGTTTTGAAATCTGGCCCAAGAACTGAAGTTTTTCCATTGCCTCTCATGGACAATTTGTCTTTCTGCAGAGGTTACAGAAATGTGTGATTCCAGGTTTGTCCAAATGCAGCCAATTTGAGGGGAACTTCAACTTTGAGCCATGATTAGGGTACAGCCCCTCAGACACTCCAAAAATTGCCTTCCTCCCTCCCCAGCATTATCTGATAAATGCAAACCCAACTCTTCATCTCAGAAAGGTTGTGACATTTCAGCTAAGACTAGACATAAACTGCAGCTGATAGATAGATTTTCTGGGGCCTTCCTTAGTCCTGACCTGGAGCTGCAAGGCTGCATCAGCATTTTCATATATACGTCGTGCTATTCCCCCATTGTTTAGGGCCATTTTCTCCAGGAACTTATAACTGACATCAAACCCGAAGCCAAGGCAGAAAAGAGCATATTTGCCATTGACAGCTTTCTGAATGTTTTCTTGAATTACTTCCACATTATTCTCACCTGTAATCGAAACAAAAACATACCCTGGTTTGTTTGTTTTTCTTAAAGTACAAAAGGACAGCAGCAGGTTTCATGGAAAATTCTGTGTGAAGCATTTTAAAAATAATTCAAAGGAAAACACTAAAAATACCTGGGACTGAATTCTAACTGAGTGGCAGGTAGAAGCACCACTCTGCTTATGGAGTGTCAGAACCTGGTTCTCCCCACTAATGACTTTCACTAGCTTCTACTCGTGTCATCATGGCTAATTGCAAAAGATTTTACAAGATTATGGGGGCCAGAAGAGGTTTTCT
The DNA here is from genome assembly GCF_964237585.1 of Gallinula chloropus. Classification (NCBI taxonomy): domain Eukaryota; kingdom Metazoa; phylum Chordata; class Aves; order Gruiformes; family Rallidae; genus Gallinula; species Gallinula chloropus. Next base: position 21,276,583 of record NC_140097.1, read on the forward strand.
GGACAGAAAGGACAGAGCTACAAGCTAGCAGTGCTAGGGATGGAAACACTTGCTCAAGGTTGGGAAGAGAAGTACCACTAACAACCACGTATGTGAATTCAAAGAATGGATTGGTTAACAGTGTAATTCAAACAAGCTGCAAGTTATCTCAGCTCCTGCAGAAAAGATTTTCACACCTTCATCCTATTCCCTTTGAAGATCTGCTGATGACTTGCTATGGAGAGGTTCTCTAGGGGCATTTCCAGGCAGGAACTGGCATTACGTGTAGCAGCATCATGGGAGCAGCTCCAGTCTTTGCCTTTCAGCCTGCTTTAGCAGGCAGTGTACAAATAATGTATGTATTTGCCTGGTGCTACCTGCCCCCTGCCTCCCTGGGCCTGGTTTCCAGCCAGCAGATGCACAATGTGCTCAAGGGTATTTGAGACTCACCATGGCTGGGCTGAGTGGGCAGGACGGGAGCTGAACTTTATTAATTAACCCCAGCCCTGAAGCAGCATGGCTGGCATGATCTGGATGGCCAGGAGGCTGACCTTACTAGAGGGTGCACATCTGAAATAATGCTGCTGGCCTCAGAGAGATGCTGGTGCCACACAGAACTTAGATGATAAACTCCTGTTTGGAACCAGAGATGTTTGTGCCACTGCATCTGGTGTTACTGCTCATCTGAACCCATATTTCTGTCTCAACTCTCTGGTTTGGGAAATCACAGCTGATCACTAGTTAAGAGCTTGACATGGAAAAGAATGCAAAACAAGAGGCTCCTTGGAAACATCTCAAGTTTGGGGCAAGGAGGGTGAAGAAATCCAGTCGCTCTCAAACAGGACTGTGCAGGAAATATAGAAAATACCCGTGCTCCAGCTCTAAGTATTTTACTTTCACATTTCAGCTGTGCCTGGATTATGTCCAGCAAATCCCTTGAGTTTATAAACAGAGAAGCCAGTGATACTTAGCAAAGCAGTTCCTAGCTAAAGGACGTGCAGTCATAGGCAGGCAGGCTCTGCCACGGCTTCTCATGGCCCTTGCCAAAACAGTCTCAGCATCGACCTCTCTCCGCCGCGGCGCTGGACCCAGCAATACCTCACTCTGCTTATACCAAAGCTCTTCTGAAACACAGACTATGTCTATCAACATCTGGGGTGTACCTGTCAAAGGTAAAAATAATGAAGGACCACTGAGGCTCCTCTATTTACTCACCAGACGTGGGCTGCCCGTCCGTCAGCAAAATAATCATGGAGACGCTCCGTTCTGGCAGCCCCTCAGCTTCATCCAGCACGCTCACAGCAGTGAGCAGGGCACGGTTGATGTCTGTGCCTGTAAGGAGAGAGCAGGCATCGCTCACCTAAAAAGGATAATCATCTGAAGAAGTCAGGGTGCTTCATCTGCAGAGGCACTGCAGAGATGTAGGGACGTAATCCTTCGGAGAGATGAGGATTTAAGGGCTTAGCCTACTGGGCTTTATTACCATGTGTTATACTGCAAGGGCAGCGCTGGAGTGTTCTTTTGGAAGCATTTTCCACACATGTCATGGGAAACACAAACATGTCTAAAGCCATTAACAACGGTTTAAATAAACACACTGTCATCCCTTAACCTACAGTTAGAGAAATACCTCCCAGCCTTATTTGAGAAGCCAAAGGAAAGAGCTGGGCACAGATGGGTTTTATTGGTGTTAAATAAAGCCTTGGGTAAGAAAAAACGTTAGTATTAACAGCATAATGTTAATGGGTGTTACAGGCTTTTGGACATGATTAAAGCTAAAATAATACAGTGTGCTGAGCAATGCAGTGGAAATGCTTCATGCCTATTTTGACTGGTTTGTTTCTGTAGCCTGGAGTATACACAGGAGCATAACTTTGGATGCATTTTATTTTACAAGGGGACCCTTGACATTTAGAAAAAAAAAGAGAGAGAGAGAGAGAAAATCAGCAAATTGCTGTCAAATGTTGTGTGAATTACCTTCTATCTTAAATAAAAAGAAGAAAGTACTACCAGGAAATCTTCCAACCACCTCTGTTAGAAAAACCTGAAACACAACTTTGTGACTTCGACAGGTGATAGGTGTGACGTAACTGACTATATATCCGTATCATAATGTAGTTGCCAATCCTCCCACTCCGATAACCAGCCTTTCGATGCCCCCATCATCTATACTTGTTAAGAACTGAATGTTTTGTGAGCACTGATTTTGGCAAGAGTACAGGACTAACAAAACCAGTGATTTTCTTTTTCCCCTGAGCAGTGTGTTACATCAGTGCATGTTTGTGGTTACAAGCATCTCACTTGTGCCTTTTACCTCCGCTGGCCAAAAGAGTTTGCACAAACCCTGCAGCACTCGCCACGTTCTCTGGGGTCGCTTGCAGCAAAGAGCTCCTCCACGTTGCCACTTTGCTGTTGAAGGTGATAAAGCTGAAATGATCTTCGGGTCGGAGGTCTCGCAAAACCTTCAACAGGGCATCCCTGGTCTGCTCAAAGGAGAAAACAATTGTGCTGAGTATTTCTGCTCCTCTGCCAGAATCACCATCACCGTGTGCCAAGCAGGTATCCCTACAGCACTGCTCAGGGTGCAGCCCTGTCGGGGAAGGCAGCAGGCCTGCCAGCGGCCTGGCTCTCCTCACCAAAGACACAGGCCCTGACAATACCCTTGTGTTCCTGTGAGGCAGGAAAGTTCCTCATGCTGAGAGGATTTTGATAATCACCTTCTCAAAACACAGCGGCCTTGATGACAGGGGTACAGACTGCCCTACACCAAGGAGGAGTTATGGGAAGGTATTTGGGAGTAACGGAACATGTTAAGAACCAGCCAGAATAGATGGGCGAAACAGCCAGTGTGCGGATGCCTTTAGACATCACAGGTAAAGTAACGATGTTTGGCTGTAAGAGATGCTCATCAGAACCCGTTACAATCACTAACCAATCAGTGGGGTGTAAACAGTGTATAAGCAATTAGCAGTTTCTCAGCTTGCCACGTCTGCAGTAACAAATGTCTCTAATCTGTGTGATTTCACCCAAGAAATGGCTTCACCTAAAATTCCTATTGAATTGCGTGTTGCCCATCGCTGATCTCCACACAGCCTGATGTCCTCGTTAAGTCCTAGTGGTATTTTTCAGGTTGGGGCCATCAGAAATGGCCGATTCGCTTATCTTACAGACCTGTGAGGGCTGTCACAGCCATGGCCACTTGCTGCCAAAGCCACGGGCACACAGTCATTAACGAAATCAAACGAGACAAGTTACTTCATTACAGAAAAAAATAGAAGCAAAATATTCTACAAAGACACAGACAGCAAAAATGTTCAATGCCTTCATGTTTGATAGCTGTCAGGATAGCTGTATCCCAAAAATGTTGCTCTTCCATAGCTTAAATCCACACATATGTACTGCCAAGCATTTCCCCAAGTCTGGAAAGAGTGCTGCCAACAAAACAGCCTGTGTTTTGGGAGCGAATGTCAGTGACTTCCCTGGCAGACTGGGGTGGTGTTGTGTGTGCCTGACGCAGGCAGGGGTCAGTGCTTTGGGGTAAATTACCTGCTCGATTTTCCTGCCTGCCATGGAGCCGCTTCGATCGATAACGAAGATGACGTTTTTGGGAAACGCCGGCATTTCACGGGGTGCAAAGTAATGCACAAAGTACCCGTTGACAATCTGAAAACACAGGACGTGGAACCACCTGTAAAGCTACTTCTAAATAAATAAATACCATGTCTCAACACAGTGGCATGGGAAGAGGGGAGGGTGCATGCTCAGCATTCTGCTCTTCTAGATAAGCACAAATCAAAGCACTATTAAAATGCATTTCCTAGCTGGAAGTGAGACTATCTGTAGAGAGCAAGTTACAAAAGAACAGTGCATCTACACACATGTATGTATTTATATGTATTTTAAAATACTTTAAAATAAATACATAAATAATGCACTTCAGTGCCATATGGATGGTATATCTGTCTTATCACTGTATATTACCTGCTTATTATTGCCTACAAACACATTTCTGCTCATTACCTGTGACTACTGTCTTTTAGCACACCTATGGAGCCTTCATTAGTGAAATGAGATCGAAAATAACATACTTTATTCTCTAGAATAAGCATAGGTCCATAAATACTTGTAACTTCCTGCTCTCTTTAGTCATGTCTCAGTTGTCACAAAACATAAACCCCCCAAGCAGTCATTCCAATAGTTATATAAATCATGTTCCTCCCAACTTCATTTACAAGAAGCCACAAATACACCTTAGACCAGCCAAAATAATAATAAAAAGATTATAAAGCGGTGATACAGATTTGCTATTGAAACAAAACTGGAAAGATTGGTTGTTTTCCATGAATGATCCACGCTTGCAACGTGTCTGGTGTCTCTGGGGATCTACCGAGCATTGCCACCAGTTCCTGTGGCCTTGGACTGATGGAAATAGCTTTCCCCGTCACTCTTGGTGTTTCAAAGGGAATGCCACTGTTTTGCCAGTTGCATGTCACATTCACACGTGCCTGTGCTCTAAAAGCATTTTTATTTCTATTTTTTTTTTACCTGTATGTCCCCTGCAGTGGCCTCTCTCTTAACGTCGTAGCGCACCACAAAATCCCCATTGAGGAGGGTTTCATCAAGTTCAGGATTTACCTTCTGTTGATCTATGGTCGGCTTAAATGAAATATGAGCCTGCCAAGCGATCAGAAGCAAAGATTTAAAGCCACATAATGTAGAGCTGCCACCGGCAGTAACATCTGGCAGCTGCTGCTTTACCTTGGTTTCGTTCTGCACTTTGGTGAGCGCCTCAGTTAACTCGTTTGTCATGAAGGTGCTGTCTGTCTCCAAGAAGCGTATGCCCTGGGGCTCAAAGATGTGCACATCAATCTGAGCACGGAGAAGAAGCCAGTGTCAGTGTCTGGAGGAAACGCAGCCGTGCCCGGAGCTCGCGGTGGGGCAGCTCACCTGGAAGTGTTTCACAAGCTGCTTTGGTTGCACCTTGATCAGGAGCTCCAATTTGCCCAACTGACGCTTCAGCAGCTCCTCATACCTTAGCTCAAAAGTGACTTTGCTGGCAGCTGCAATGTTGATGGAGACGTGAAACTGCTCCAGCTTTCTGCCTGTGCTCCTTGGAGAGGGGAGAACAGAGATTTACCTCCTGTGGGGAAGGTCTGTGTGCAGTGGCCAAAGTTGTGCTGAACAGCAGCCAAGGAGCCACATGGAATAAATAATAAACAGACAGTGGTAGTAAATCTTAGTAAAGAGAAGATTGTTTGAACATGGTGGGGAACATTCTATTTCACATGCATGCCACGGGTGCTGTGCATGCGGGCTGAGAATCGGAGCAGGACCCTTGGCATGCTTCAGGCTGGGATCAAGCAGAGCAAGGACCAAATAGACAGGAAGCACAGATTAAACACAGCCTGGTGCCACGGTCCTGTGGGCCTGCAGGAAAGCAGATCCAATGACTGAGCGTCATCACAGCCTGGCACGGAGCTCCCCCACACCAGCAAGTCCCACACAACACTGAACAGTGCTACCTCCCACTGAAACCCACTGCAGGACCAGATAGAAGTCATGCATATATGTGAACACACACCCCCCCTGTCCCTCTCATCAGAACCCAAGGCTGCTTTCCACATTTATCCCCACTGAGAGGGGGCTGGCCCTGGGGTTTAACCCAGCCCAGCCAAGAGAGGAGCAGAGGAAAAGTGTTGGAGCAGCTTTACTCAGGGTGATAACCTACTTGATGAGGCCGGCGCTCTGCCCGTGTGAGACAGCAGTGTCATACTCCTTCTGAGCTGCAGCTTTCTCCTTTATTATTCCTGGGTATACTTTACCATCGATGGACCTGTTTGATTCCCATAGAAACTAATTAGTTTGTGGAAAGTGTTTTGGAGAGAGACAAGGGGAACACAGCACTTGTAGCCCTTGGGGCATGACGAGGGGACGCTGTTTGCCTCCCACATCCCTCCCCATCCAGGAGGATGCCAGGACCCAGCACACCACACAGCCCTCCTCCCTGTGGGGTCTCAGTGAGGCTGGGCCTGGAGAAAGACCACCAGTTTGCCCCCCATCCTATGCAGCAGGCAGCCTTGCCCTGGCCACCTTCTTTCTCTTTGGCTGCGTACTACTTTGCTTCACGGAGCATTTTGCACAGGACCCTCCTTGTGCTTTCTGCTCAGCACCCCCTGAGAAGAAAGATGAACTGGCCCCAGAGCTGCCTCCTTCACACCACAGGTAAGGGCTGGTCCTACATGGAGAAGTTGGTGATGAAGGCGGTCTTTGGTAGCTCCACTTCAAAGGTGGCCTCTCTGGACTCATTGGCTCGGTTGACAACTTTGCTGGTGATGACGGTGTGAGCGAATCGGGACGTGACCTTGCAGTCCACGTGGAGGCTGTAGATTTCAATAGCATGCTGGGGGAAAAAAAAAATCAACAGGCTGAAGAAGAAACACTCAGTTGCTAGTTCTCAGCAGTCCTAATGTCACCGAAAGAATCTGGTGAAGGAACGGACTGTTAGAAGGTCCATCTGGGCCTGGGGAGGTGGCCTGCCTGCTCCTTCACACCTCTGCAGCTGTGACCACAGCCCCACCAAAACCCACAGCTACATCTGGGTGCTGGCCTTTCCCAGAAGGTTTCTGCTGAGCTTTTTTTCTGTGGTCTTCACTCCTTGTGGGACTCTGAGGCAGCTGCTGTGTCACCCCAGCACACCACCTGAGGTTAACCTCAGAACAAACAGGTGCCTCTAAGCACTCAACCCCTGGCAAGAGGTTTAGCTTTTCCCATGACTATTTGTTCTCTCAGCTGTTGATTTTTCTGCCTGTTTTTCAGCTCGGTGTCTTGTGTCACACACGATGTTCAGCAGGTTGGGCCCCCAGCCCCTTGCTGGTTGCACAAGCAGTGATGCCCTTTGAGCACTTCTTGTGTTTTCCCTGGTCTGGTGCTTTGAGGGGTCCCAGCACTTGAGGGAGGAGGGCACCATCCCAGAGCTGCCCAGAAACACCCCCGGGGTAGCTGGACTGGAGAATCTGCCTCTGCAAACCCCCTCCCTTGGTGTATGGGATATCTGCTTTAAAGGCTTTACCTGCATTTCAGCAGCTGCCTAATAAGGGTTGATCTGGACACAAGCAGCCTACACATTAGTCCTACAGCTTATTAGAATTAAAAAAGATCACCATACATCTATTTTTACTTTTCCAGCCTCATTTTTCTTTTGAATGTCTAATGGATCTTTAGTTATTCTGATTATTCAGCTCCCGTACTTTGCTCACCAGTTAAGAGCATCCTCTGGCCTTATCTTAGTCAGGGCACTGGCTGAAATTCAGAATTTTAATCCCATTAAACCTGGCTGTTTGATACAAAGCTACAACCAGGGCTTTGTGCTGGAGCATCAGTGTGAGGTGTTGCAGCCAACACAGTGTAACACGTGGCTGTTCCTTCTCTCATTGTGCATTGCCAGAGTGTGCTCCAGCTCCTGATGCCTAGTGGCAACCCTGGACAATGGGATAAAACCTCTAAACATTAATTGAGAGAAAGATTTCCTGACCCTGGCAGTCTTGGTGCCTCTCCCTGCCCATACCTCCCTGCTGCTCTCCCTGCTCAGGCTGGGATCTTCCCTCCTCCCAAAGGCTTTCCTTTTTACCTCTTCCCAAATGGTTTCTTGGTATCCCTGAGCACCTCTGTCCCATCCACCACCCTGCCACGCTCAAACCTGCCTGCAGCACATTCAGAGGGGAGGTTTTGCCATGACCAAGCAGCCCCAAGCCATGGCTTATTGGGGCAGCACAGGCATGTGGTGCCCATTGCTGCCCATGGAGCATTCTTCTGGTGCAGGAGGAGCTTGACCTGTGCAATGCCAACCCTGTGCCAAATCCCCCCTGCTGCTGAAGGGCTGCGGTGGGGACGGATGGGGACCTGCATCTCCTGCCCTTGCCCAGCCCTGGCAGCATTTTAGGCTGTGAGCAGCACAAATGAGTGTGCAGCAGGGTGCAGCACAGCGAGGGGCATTGTTGTACATATAGTTCAGGGAACAGAAAAGGACCAGCCCCAAGCATGTACCCCAGAGCAGTGCACCACGGGCCCATACACCATGCCCACAGCTTCTGGCAGAGCCCTCGGCCACCCCTGAGGCAGCCCCAGGACCCAGCCCTGCCTCCCAGAAACCCACCTACATTTCAGTACATTTCACATCTTTCTGAACAGGTTTGATGGCAATAACCTTCCAACACGAGGCTTTCTCCATCTCTCTAATACTGACATTTTACAAACAAGACTTGTTGCAGGCACCCTGATGACACAAAACACAGTTGTCTCCCCCAGGTGGTACAAATAACCATCTATTCCCCTCTTTTCTGTTCCATATGAATTATCAAACACCTGTCAGAAACCTCCTGGCACTGCAAAGGTCCTTGTTTGGTCCTGCTGTAACGGCCAAGATCCAAACCTCATGTGGTGGCCGAAGGTGACCCACTGATCCCTCACATTTGATGTTTTACATCTCTAGGGAACAGTGCAGTCACATCTTTACACATGTTCTGCCACATTTATACCTTAACAGCCCAACCAACCAACCAAAAGGGCCTAAAATGACCCAGACCTTGGAAATCACGGCATAACACACCTGAGGCTCCGCATGCAGTGGGTACCGGAGGAGGTGCTGTGATACCACCAGATGACCAAATGAGTAAACAAGTCATTAAAAAAAATAGAGCAAATAATAAATACCTTTTGAGCAACAGTTTCTGCTAATATTACAAGTGAGGAGAAGACCACCAAGGCGAGAAATGTTCTCTCCTCCATTTTGGAAAGACCAGATTTTCGAATGAAAACTGGGTTTGTCTTAATCAGTTAATGAGTAACTCATGTGTGGGGATATTATGTAGACTTTGAAGAGACCCAGAAACTTAGTATTTACACATTAAACATAGATAAAACTCAGTTAAAGTTTATTTTTCCAACAGATTTTTTGAATTGAAATTAAGTTAAGAAATTATTAGGTTTTCTTTTTAAGCTTAGCTCTTGTTGCATTTTTGGGTGCCTGAATCTCTACCATATCCAGCAGTAATAACTTGCAAGGGCACATCCTTACTGTTATTGCAGGCACTTCAAGGATTTGGAGATTGCAGACACATGCAATATCCACGTGAGCTATTATGGATGGTGACTACTTCAAAGCTGGTGCCTCCCTGCCCAAGTAGCCCACAAGAGGTGTGGCGTGGGGCTCTTTAAATGTCCCTTCTTGCTTCCTCTGACACACCACAACCCCGTTTTGCCAAACAACAAAGTCAGTTGTGGCTTGTCCTTAGCTAAACCACAAACCCAAAGTACTCAGACCTTGCCAGGAGCCCCCAGGGACAGAGTCCAGGCACTGATGTATGCAGATGTAACTGCACGAGGACGACACAATCCCCCGCCCCAACCCCACAACCCAGCACAACAACAGCTGTGCACGGGAGCACATCTGGCCTCATCCAGCGCTGTCACCAGGGTGATGCAGCCAGCCAGGGACTCTATAAAGCTGCCAGCCACCCAAGTGCTCAGCGGGGCTGTTTGCACCCAGGGTTAGCACCAGCAGAGCTCTGAGCCTGACGGTACCTGGGAACTGAGCACGGAGACGCTTTCACTCCTCTTTTGTCATAAAAATGGACCTCATGTGAAGGTTTTGTTGGCCAGGCATTGGCCCTGGAAAGAAGAAATTCTCTTACAAGTCCAGCTTTATACACAAATGACGATGGCCAGTGCTACGTGAACATAACTCCTAAAACACACGCTTACTCACGGCTTTACGCAGCCTCCAGCACAACCATTCAGAAGAGATTTTTCCATCTAAGTACTTGTTAACTCCTGCTTCCTCAACAAAGCATGTTAAATGCCCTGTGGGCAAATAATTGGGGTTTGGGATCTGAAGTAAACAGACCTTGGGCAGGACCCACTGCAAAAGTTTGTCTTCTGAGCTCTACATCTGGAGAAATCAGGTGAGAAATGGGGATTGGGGAGCATCCCTGTCGTGAGCTGCTGCTGTGCAGCTTGTCTGGGCTGCTCCTCCTGTGGCTTCCTGCAAAGCTTTCCCAGGGTTTCATTTGTTCATTCATTCCCACTGCAAGAAAAGAAAATGTTTGTAATCTTGAAACCATCAAGAGAACAGGAAAAAAACCCACCATCTGGGGCTGCAGTTCAAAGGATCTCTTTGGCATGTGCAGCTGCTGTGTCAGCCCCCTGTGCCTATTTTTATGACTGTACATATGTTAATATGTATGTTAATGTGAAGCCTACCCACGTCTGTGAAGATGTGTGATGGAAAGACCCCCTCTCTTGCCAGCCCTGAGCAGGTGGAGGCTGATTCCTGCCCCCTCTGCTCTGATTTCCCTGCAGTGCCAGCTCCAGGGTAGCAGACTGCCCCTTTGCAACTGAACCCTCTGCCTCTCCGTGCAAACCCACTTTTGCATGTTGCTTTTTAACAGCATTCCCCACCTTCCCCTCCCCTTTATAACTCTGTGGTAGGTGATGCCACTAAGTTTGCTAAATTAATGCAAAGAACCTGTGGGAATACTCACAGCTCTCCTTCCTTTGCTGCTGTTTTGATGGACAGTGTCCAGGAGAACATGCTTCCAGGGGCCTGGAGTTTGCACGGAGACTCTAAGGCAGGGCTCAGGAATTTACTGCATCCACAGACATTTACAAGTTCACTGTGCAGGTTCCTGGCCAGGTTTGTGCTTTAAGCAGCTTCTTAAAACAATAAACACTGCTTCCAGGCAGATTGCTTATATTACTTGCAAACCTTGTAGCAGGACATATAAATATATATATTTTAAGAGAGAAAAGTTACAAATTCCATGCATTTGATCAACTCCTACAGCTCATGTAATGCTTTAATCCCTCAAAAGACGCAGGATTGTACCCTTAGTGGCCTAAGATCCCCAAGAGCCAAAGTCTGAGCTTTAATTAAGTGGATCTGTCATCAGTTTTTTAATACTGATGTGTGAAATCCCATGGATGGGAAATGGCTGCTTTAACCACACAGATTTAGGCTGTGCAGTTGACTCTGCCCCACTCCTGGGTGCATGGAGCAGGCCAGCACCCAGGGAAGCTGTGAAATCCCTTTGCAGCTTGGAAGATCAGCTCAGCCTCGTCCCCCCCGGACATGAGCACCCTGCCCTGTTCCTGTACAAACCACAACGAGAGTCATGCCTGACCATACCCCGTCCCCACCAATGCCCCATCCCTGCTGCTGCTGGGGCCCTGTCCTGCAGCACCCTGGAGCTTCTCATCTGAGGATCGAATGTGCTGTGAAATGACTGCAGATCACCTTGGAGGAAGCCTCTAAATCCACCATCTCCAACAGGAGATACTTTTGAGTGCAAAAGGACCTAAGACCTCAAAGCCTGGGGCTCTTCAGACACTGTCGTACAGATCGGGGCGGGGGAACCACACACGGAGTGGGGATGGGGATGGGGGGGGAAACACATTTTCCATGACTGAACTTGCTAGATTCACAGGAATGAAGAAAAACGTGGCAAAATTTCTCCAGGCAGCTTTGTGTTTGTTCTCCTCACCCACAGATGTCTCCTGCCCTGCATGGGCAGCAGTGACTTTTCCAGCACAGTCACGGGGCTGGGGCTGGGAAAGGATTCCCACAGCTCATACAGGAGGGCACAGACCCCACTGACACAAACGGGGAGCAACTTCATCCTAGGGATACACTTTTACTTCTCCAATGTGGATTTTCTTAGTTGAGGTCCATCTTAAAGGTGGTACTGAGCACTTACTGTCACACTGGGAAGCATCACACAGGGAATGATGAGGATAACCTGGAGATAAAGCCATCAGCAAAACCCCAGGTTTCTGGCAGACAACTTACCTTGCTTCCCTGTCACATCCGTGCCACAAGCCCACGGGACACAGAGGGTTCTGTGCTTTGCTCCATTGGCACCCACACACCTGAGACACAGCACCCTTCCCCTCCTGTGGCCCACCCTGCCAGAAATGTGCTTGTCACTCACTCGTGTCACCCAAAAGAGAGCAGTGATGTCACTTTGCCCCACATTCCCTCTCCACAATCTTTCTAATTTATAAGCCACCTCCTGCCAGTTTATCATGGACGAAGGAGGGTCTGTTGAACCTGAAGCAGGGGTGGCTGTTCCCAGGGTGCTTGGGTTTGCCACTGTGTTTTGTTTTATCTTTGAAGTGCTGCAAGGCAGTTTCTCAGAGGAAAAGGCCGTGCCGGGTTATTGTGAGGAGCTGGGGCCCTGCTGAGGCGCAGCAGCCAGGGGACTGAGCCAGCAACATCCTGGCTGCAAATGATAATCTTCAAAAGTAAAACATCAATAGGGCAGGCCAATGCACCAGTGATATAATTCATTTTCTAAGGAAACCCAAATGATTTGCTGTTGCCTTACACACAACAGCATCTCTGGGAGCGTCATGGGTGTCAGTGTGTTTTATCTGTCAGGGCTTTGGGACACAAAAGGCCAAGATGATATTCTTCACAGGTCACCGAGACCTTCGATACCACTTTTACCTCTTAACCAGGTCTAACCTGTGCAAAGCAAAAGTAAATCCTCAAATTCAAATGGCTCCTACCTTACCATGCCCAGAGGTGCTACCAGGGATTCAGGGCTGCGAGCAGGGCAGCAGCTGCCAGCAGAGCAGAGGGTCAGCCACAGCTGAGTGCAAAGATCCTGCTGGGAGGCAATACCCCCATTTACAGTGGTGGGGGAAAACAGATTTGTTGCTTAATGCATCAAATGAAGATGTAAACAGAGCTGCAAACAAAACCCCTTCTGCTGAGAGCAGGTTTGCTGTGGCCCAGAGATGCTCAGCTGTTCAGTTCTTCGGTCGGGGACATGGTGCCTGTGCTGTCACCCCGCTGTCACTGCATCCCACAGTGCCTCAAGGACCCAAGAAAAAAAGCTCTTGGGGAACGGGCAGAAAGTCTTCCCACAACACTGGACCTCCCTACAGAGCTGCTTGTGGGCAGAGCATGGCCCTGGTGCCCTGGGGGGCTTGTGGGAGGGTAGGGTGCCCACCCAGGGGGTCTTGCCAGGGCACAGCCACGGCCAGCACAGATTTGGGTGAGAGCTCCAGCTTGCTGTGATGCCCCTTCAACCAGCTCCTCCTCAGCTCTCTCTGGGCCAGGGCACACTAATGCTTCTTTGTAGTTGACAGCTAGATCATAGCTTGTAACGCCAACGTCTCCACAAAATTAATCAAAGTGTAAACCAAAATCAGTCACCACAGTGTGTCAAGCTGCATCCAACCACCTTTTTTTTATTAAACCATTATAGCAAACACCGACCCCCACATAGAAAGGAAGCACGTAATACAAATCAACACGGATGTTGCACCCTCTGACGTGAGCTTATTCCCCACCTAGTGACTTACAGGAGAAATTCGCTATTTAAGTCTACAGTGAGTAAGGGGCAGCAATCTGGGGAAAACATTACAACAGCCATCCAGGCGAGGTGCACCCAGCTCCACCGTCAGCCAAAGACGCTCTTGGCTGGCTGCTCTTTAGGTTTCTCAAAGACGGTTTCACCCCCTGTCCGATCCCGGCTGAATATGGAGGGTGCTGCAGAGCCCATTTGTTCTTGGAAAAGAAAAACAGGAGAGGTGATCAGTGAAGGAGCAGACTAAGCCCAGGGAGTAAAAGTAGCGCTGCTGAAATAGATATATAGGCATATTTGAGGAATATTTCACCTGTCCATCAACTTGCCAACCCTTAAAGCACAGCACTCCCATCCCAAGCTCAGGGCAGTTGCCAGCACATGTGGGTGGTCACCACCATCGTCTGGCCCCTAATCTGTGCAGACACTTCGGAAGCTGCTGTGGTTCAGGCTATCATGGTGAAACAGGGTTAAAAACGGAAAAGCAACACAAACCCAGAGCAGAGCTCAGTGCAAGCAGCCATGTTCCCCTCTCTCATGTTCTGCCCTTTATCCCCACTCCCTCCTCTTCCGTTTCATCTCAAACACATCAAACTCATCCACTTGATGAATCTGGGGCCAGAAATCTATGACCAAGCCTCTGATCTTCAACTTGGGCAGTTGTTGGCACTGACTGTGGGCTCAGGGCTCGGCTCAAACCCTGGCTCAGGAGGCAAGGTTGGGGCTCTCCCTTCTGCCTTGCCCAGGCAGGAACAGTGATCGCTCCAAGCTCAGCTCCGTTGGCACCTCCTGGTGCCATCGATGAGCAATGAAGTTGATGTTTTACTCTGGAAGTGTGCTTGCTTAATTGTTCCCATCAAGATGACTTACCACACTGCTTCATCACTTGGTAGGTTTTGGATTTAATCTCCTGGTTTTTGGAAAGGTTTCCTCTGGCTCCTTTGAGGTCTTCTTCCTTCACTGGAGGTCGCTTCTTTTTCACAGGAGCTGGCTAGGAAACAGGTATTGCTCACACACCAGCATCTCACGTTCTAAAGCACCAGCAACAGAGCTGCCCACACCCAAAGGCTACACCACCCAGAGCTGCTGATGCAACACTGCCCCTCTGCTTCTGACTCTGCTCTCAGCTACACCAGGCACAACCAGGATTTCACTGCCCTTCCCAAAATCTGTTGCCCGTTACTGTTCCAAAACGGGCTTTTGACCGTGCAGACTTGGAAATGGACAGTAGATGGCTTCATTTTTAAATTCTTTTAAATTTATTTTAAAATTTTCTCTGTCCAGAAGAAAATCAGAACATTGGTTCCTCTCAGCCTACCCCTACCTTTAAATCAGCACTCCTGTCTTAGACAGCCTCAGTCAGCAGCAGCCAGCACCATTAAACAACTAATTCCCTCTTCAGCTTATTATCTAAAGGACAGATTCCTGAGGTTCCACAGGGCATCCCCAGCCACGGGGCTCAGGAGATGCGATTAAAAAGAACCCAAGACCCCCCACACTCCAGCTTTAACACATTTGCACCCCAAAGCATCAGTGAGAAACTTCTCTGACTGTCCCTACATACGTAGGGCTTCTGATATTTGGGTTCTGGCAACACTGGATCCATTCCCACGTTTCTGGGCATCACCCATAAAGCTAAGATGGGTTGTGGGAACAAATTCCTCAAGGCCTGCGAGCGGCTGGAGCCGCGAGTCCCAGGAGCTCACAGACAGGGCCTGCGTGCCGGGCCTGGGCCGGGCCGTGCTGCCTGTACTGGGCCCTTCGGGGCGTTTCTTGCCAGCTGCCAATTCCTGAGAAGGCTCAGAATAGCTCACACTGGATCCCAGCAGCCTGTGCTGTGGGGAACAAAGTGTTCATGAGACCTCTGGGGAAAACACGCCTAGAGGGGTGGCAGCAAACCCTTCAAAACTTGCAATGGCTTTCAGCCAGTCAGCTGGTGCCCCAAATGTCTCCGCAGCCAGGGTCCCTTTCATCTGGCTGTAAGGAAAACTAGGACATGTTGGGAATGGTCCCACACAGCCCCGGCCTGGCCCGTGGGCAGCCAGTGCAGACCTGGGATGGCTCCAACAAAAGGAAACGCCCCTGGTTGTGTTACAAAACCCGCGAAGAAGGGCCTTCACCTGTCACTGGCAAGAGACAACAACTGCGAGGCTTCTTTTCATGGGGACAAGGGACTTCTTGGGGATGGGGTGAGGAAAAGAAGTACTTGAGGCGCACCAAGACACAGCCAGGCTGAGCAGAACCTTTGGATTTCACCCAGTCGTAATAAAACCCTCTTGTGCTTTGATTACAGGTGGGTTTGCCAGCAGGACAGCTGCTGTGGATTAGCTGCCCCTCAGCTAAAAGGCAGAAAAGCCACTCAGAAAGGTTATGCTGAGTCCCAGCAGCCAGCCCTGAACCCGCCAGCACCACCAGCTCCCAGTGCCACGGCCGCAGCGCCGCTAATTGCTCCCAAGGCAAGTGATTTGTGAGCAGGGTTTGGCAGGAGCTGTTCCCAGTGGGCAGAGCAGCACAGCCAGTGCTTCATCTCCTCCTGTCACAATGCAAAAAGCATTGGTTTACAAGACATCCGATGGTTTTTTTTAAGTCTCCTTTTTGGAGTAAAGAAAACAAGCTGAACAGAGTTACTCTACATGTAACTCACACTGGGAGAGCGCTGCCAGGCACACACAGCTTGTGTGGAGATCTTACATGAAACCTCAACATCTCAGAGCTCGTTTTAAGATCACTCTGAAGCACCCATTACTAGGGAGCGCAGCAAAGGCAAGCCATGAGTTACAAGACGAACGTAAGTTGTGTAACACAAAGTTTCAGTCTCAAGTCTCTCAAGTATTCTATCCAATTTTCAGTCATGCTCTTGTTTCTTGCACCTTAGCATGAGAAGCATTACACAGCAGCACACTTCACCCTTGGAAGGATGTACAGCCACGTCCTTTCAAACCAGCTGCAGCAGAAATCACCCCTGTGAAACGCCTCAAACCAGAGCAGTGGAAAGGGCTTCTCCCTTCCTACAGAAATCAAAGTATTTATAGTAAAACAGGACATTAAAAAACTAAATTAATTAGCCACGTAGAGGGCAGCTGCTTTCCTTGTTCATCAAACAACCCCTCCTAACAGCTTGTTCAAGTATATAAACAGCGTGTTTAAATACTTCAGCGTCATCAAACAAGTCACAGAGCAGAAAAGACGAATTCCCTGGTTAAAGAGAGTAACTCACTAATTAGCTCTTCCAAGCAAACCCATCTAAACCAGTACCACATTCGCTGGGCACCCTGCTCTAACGAGAGCCAGCCTCTTGCAGAGTTCCCCATACCTGTGACATAACTGTGGCGCTCGCTCGACAGTAAATCCCTCCCGAGGTGCTTTCCTGGCTTTGATTAAATCCAGCCCGGGAGCTCTGCGAACGCCTGTTTTGTTCCTCGACTTATATAGAGTATCTAACTGTGAAGTCACAAGCTGGGTCACTTTCCCAAAGCAGAGCCCCGGATGATTCAGGTTGGGAGAGGCTGTTGTTGTCAAAGGTTTATTCCTGGCGATGACTCGGGGTTGCAGTATTTGCTAAGGGACTGACGGGAGCAGACGGCTGTGGGAGGGGAGCGTGGGGAACCCCAATCCACTACAAAACCACTTCCCCAGGGGAGTCCACTGGGGCTCTGTTTATAATTTGGAAGGGCAAAACTTTGTTGCAGGCACAAAAAAAGGACTCTGAATCCTCTCCATGAGGAAATCATAATAATAAAACCAGGGTGCATGTGTTTCTTTCCCAGCACCACAGAACACGCCTTCTCCGGGATTACATAAACCCAACATCCCAAGCATGACTTCATGCCCTGAAGTGCTTTTGTGCAGGGCTCTTTATCAGCAGAGTACTTTGAGCACTTTGGAGAGTTAATGAAATAGGAGACAGCTTCCACCCTTACACACCACCGCAGAGCTCACTCTGATGCCAGCACTTACCCAACTGCGAGCACAACCACTTTCTCCTTACAGTGGTACTGGTAAGTTTAATCATTTCACCTGCCATGGGTACAGGAACAGCTTACTCAGACATGAATAAATTCAGCGCTCCCCCAGACATGCTGACAGTAGTAAACCCCTTTCTAGAACCTTTAATGCTTGGTCTGCAATTTTTTAATTAAATAGAAAAGAACCCCAATGAAACTCTAAGCATGAATTCTTTTACTGCCAGGGGAGTGCGTGGAAGGGGGGGATGTTGTCTTTCCCCTTTTATTTGTTTATTTTAAAAGATTATTTCTTCACATCTTAAAAAGAAAAATAAATTGGCTTCTGTGACTGCACTCAACACAGAGCACCAAGCCTCAGGCCAGGGACGTTCACACACAAAAGGCAGTGTCAGACCTCCAGACCAGACTCGATCCCGACTGGGAGACTCAGTTGGGAACTAACTCCCAGAGCTCTGGGTGCCCATTTTGCCTTTAGGCCAAACTCCTTCCAGGCCCAAGGTTTTGGGGTGGTGGAGAAGTGGTTTGGATGTGTCCTGGTTTCAGATGGTTTTTATGCTGTCATGGCAATTTGATTTATACTAAACAAACCCATTACACCAATAAAATTCACACCCCTTCACCTCATGTGCCACTCAGGGCAGGAGATGCTGTGCCTACAGCAGCAGGGAGTGTATCCTGAGGCTCCCAAGACATCCCCACAGCTTCGACAAGCCTGTTCTCTCATTACACATTTCCCAAACCAACGCTGAACAAGCATAACCATCTCTCTCCTCTCCCAGATCATGGGCAAGTTTTTCCTTACAAAAAAAGCAACCTAAATCTGCAGTTACTTACGTTTCAGAGTAGGAATCCTGTTCACCTGGCTGAGGTCCCGATATCTGTTAAATGGGGGACAAGTGATAGTGAAGCAAGACAGGCTCATTTATTTCACAGTGGCTGCTAAAAATGGAAGTTCCCCCTCTTTCATCTTCCACTGCAATGCAAAGGGCCAAAACTTTTGCTGGGAGATGGTTGCAGCTAAAACACGTCAATGACCATGGGGAATTTAGTGACTGTACACAGCTGTGGGCCCTGTGCTCTCCAGGAAACAAGCACCTTAGGGAGGATCTGACTTCTCCCTAGGAGCTGCTAACAGCCCTCGCTGGGCTGCCAGGCTTGGAGGTGATTCTTCAAGATTTCCCTTTGAGGATGCAGTGGGTATGGGGCTGCTTTGTGTGGCAGGTGGGAAGCAATGATGGGCAAACTTCATAGAAGAGTTACCCTGGTGGTAGCAGATGGACAGCAAGCAGGCCCAGCCCAGCAGAACACATCAAACTGCTCCCACCAGGACAGGAAGGGGTGACACTGACAGCAGTTCACTATCAGCAGGATTTCTGCTCTGCTCTGGCACAAAGGCAGCAACCTCTCCCTGTTTGCAGCCTGAAAAAAAATCAACCAAAAACCCAAAACAATTTAAAAAAACCTTAAAAAAAATCTCTATCACCTGCACATGGCCACATTACAGCTTCAGTCAGACAGTTCTTGTCCTACAGGGTCCTCCTCATTCCTCCAGCACTCTGGAAACCGGTGGTAGATACCCTGCTGTGCCTCCAGGGAATCTGGAGAACAGGACCACATCTTTCTGTCAAAGAGAACAGAAACACCCGTGCTGGGACACACGCAGATTGTTGGGATTAAGGGAAGTCCAAGCGCTGGCTGTGGACACATTGGTAGTGAAAGCAGTTGCTGTTCCCTGGAGCTTGAGAGGCAACACTGCAGTACCCAGGCAGCATGGAGGAGCTGTGTCTTTGTCATACCGAGGAGAATTGGCACCACTTCCCCCTTCCCCTTCTGCATGGTTTTGGGAAGTAGCAGAGATTCAAGGAAGCAAGGGAGGCCAGGTCATCTCCAGTACGTTGACCTCTGGAGACAAGGAACAGAGAGGCTACTCAGCCTTAGAATTGGGCATTCCCAACTGGCCCTTTGCTGTCCCCGAGGTATGACACGAGCTCCTGAGGCCCTGCACGAGCAAATCTCTCAACAGGGTCCTCAGAGCTCTCCCCTCAACTTGCACTTCTGCCTGCTGCACACAGATCAGGCGAGAACAGGAGAGAACACAGGGTTACAGGTTGGGGAATGAGGCACCACACTGGTGGTAAATTCAGAAATTTGTTCTTGTTGCCAACGACCACAAGGTCTGTCTTCACCTGAGATGCTGAAAAGCACACTGTGAGCACCAGTGGTGTGGGTGACAACATCCTATGGTCCAGGAGGCCTCAGGTAAATCTTCTGCAATCTCAGGAGCTGTCAGGTTGCACACAGGTGGTCTTACTTGGAAGATGATGATACAGCTGGCTGTTCTCCATGCAGGCACCCAGAGGGGAAAACCTCTCCGCAGAGAACACACACCAGAAGAGCTTGCAAAGATTCTCAAAGCCATAAACAAAACTTGCTCCTTAGGAAATGTGGTCCCTCAGCCCAAAACGGGCCTTGCTGTTCAGGTGAATGAATATACTGACACAGATGCAATGTATCAGACCGGAAGTTCCGTGGCACAACCTGCTTCCCACAACAGCACATTGTAACACTGAAATACACCTGCTTTTAAAGGGAACAAGTATAAATCACATGTACAAAGCTGTAGTAAGTCAAACTTTATTGTAAACCATTATACAATGTAATTACATCAGATACCCTTAAAAGATTAAGGTAACATCACCGGTAACAATATGGTCCAAACAGAGGGCAGCAGAATACAGCTGTTGGTGTTGCTCACATAGGCTACACTCTGAATTTACACACTAACAAACCCAGCACTCAGTCTGAGACGGATACCCACGCAAGACAACAACGCCTACAAAAGAGTCCTTTGACAGACACTGCAGTTTTACTTTGTAAAACCACAGGAGTCATTTGCAGTAACTGAACTGGAAACGTCACCTACACAAGTTTGCAGGCCTGTGCTGTCGGTCTGCTCTGACTGGATGTGCTGTGGCTGAATGTACTGACTCCCATTCCTGGCTTCCCCATGAAAAGCCCAGCACAGTCACAAACACGCGTTAGTGAAGCACAGTGGCAGAAGTCCCTTGCCATGCCTGGCTCCGGCCGGTGGGGGAGCCCAGCCCGGAGGGGGTCACTTTGCATTGCTCTCATTTGCAACTCAGTGTCTGAGTTTTCCCTGAAGAAAAGCTATAGTACATTTTAGTTAGCAACTTTTAACATACAGCATTTACCTACTTAAAGTAAGACAAGGGGACCTGAACATATTAAAGCCAGAACTTGAAAACCACATATTAGACACCACCAGTGTTTCAAATTTAAGATGTGTCACAGGTCAAACACTGGGAACAGTTAATACATTTAGGCTGACCATTTCTGGTAAATCCTATCTCCACCAATACTTCTGTGTCTCTCCCGTAAGTTATAGTTCCTCTCTCTTACTTTGGTGTACACCTTACAGCTTCTTTTCTTTAAGCTGGACCACATTTTTTAAGCACAGTCCAAACAGAACCTCTGCTGGGAGTTGTCCTGAAGTACTGGGCATCACTTCAGAGTGCCAGCCTGAGGACCATGCAAACGTCATCATGTCATAATGTTGTCACTGGATCAACTCTCTAAGGAAAAGATAGTTCAGACTGTACCTCCCACACATTCTGATGCACAGTAAGACATCGTGAAGCACTAGGCACATACTTCTTCCTCCTCCTCCTCGCACATGCAAGCTCCCAGGACAAGACCACTTGTCCTACTTGTACCTGCTGTAAGAATTCCAATTTCTATCTTACCAAGAGGAAAACTGACAATTTTGCATTCTCCACCCCTCACACACGATAGTAAAGAATGGCTAGGGAAAAAAAATAAAAGAGTTGTTTTTTTTTTTATTTGGCTAATGTTATGAATGAAAGTTTTATCTTAGTAGAGAAAGTCAGAGCTGGTTTTTTCCCTATGAAGATTCACTCCTCCTGTTACTACCGCGGTATTTAAAATACTTCTGTCTCTTTGGCTCATAGTGCTTTAATACATCATCTCGTGAGGCATATCAAAATCTCAAACCAAGTGACATTTAAGCACTTAAGACATGAAAATATTAGGCATTCATGTACCTTTTCTATAACTATCTTCAAGAAACTGCTCCATAGTGCTTTACACTGCTTCATACTTGGTCAGGAAGCTTGAGGTCTGGTCAAAACAAGTATTTTTACATGATTAAGGCCATCATTTTATACTGACACTACACAGACTAAACATGAGATCAGAAATAGAAATAACTTTGATAATTTAAGTAACTGGAGAAAAGGAGGAATAAGGAAGGTAAACCAAAAGCTGGTACAGTTCCATTTGTGCGCGCTGCTCAGTTCGCTCTGACAGCCGACGGGGACAGCAGTGGCTGTGCAGGGGCACAGGGCACGTGTCGAAGAGCTTTATTTCACTCTCTGAAACAGAATGAATCCTACACTACAAAAATAAATGCTGACATCTGCAGCAAAAGCCAGTCTGAGCTCCTAAATCCCTTTGGAAACCTTGGATTCCTTGAAGACCTGTGCTTGTGGAGACACCCACCTGCCCCGTGGTAAATACTCAAGAGAAGACGCAAGTCACACAATCAAATGAAAACAAACCCCAAAGCTAAACCAGAGGCAACAGTGATTAGGGACATCCTCCCCCCTCCCCCCACTTCAGAATAACTCAATTAAGCCTCCGTTGTCATTAGCTTCTAGATTTAGCCTAAAGGAAACACAGGCGCTTCAGCTTATTGCCGGTATTACGTTATCAGTGCACAGTAGCAAAGGTCAGTGGCTCAACTACACTCGCAGGCGGCAGGTTTGGTAAGATACCCCTTGGGGGCGGCGGGACGCGCCGAGGGGCCCCTCAAGACTGGGCACACTGTGTCTGCCTCAGCAGCCACACCACGCCACGCCGGGACAGCGACTGCAAGGACGGGAGCACACAGTTGGGTGTTCACTAAGGCCCGGTTAAGCGGTGTGACTAATAAATCACATTAAGACCTAGTAAATCTATAAAAAATGTAAAAAATCTTAAAAAGTTTTGAGCAGTTTTCTGATGAAACTGTTTGGTTTAAGGCTTGGAACATTTCTGACGTCCAGATCCCACAACAGATTTGCAGTTAAGGTCTGTTGTCACCTCTCTGACAAATCACCTTGTCCCACACAAGGTTTAACTCACCAAGGAAAGCTGTCAAACAATCCTTTACAAAACAAGCAAAGCAAAATGATGTAATGGAAAACAAAACCCCAAAATTGAGAAAAATATGCAAAGCAAAAGGATGTCTAGGTTTCAGCTCAGCACATGTTGTCAATTATCAGAAGACAGACACTGAAAGATCACAAAGATTCTATAGTAACAACAGTATTATACCTCTCAGGTTCTGGTTTTAGCTACTAAAAGATAATTAGACTTTGTGGAAATTAAACAGGAGAAATACTATCTTTTTAAACCCCCATTAAATAGAAGATTGCTTCTCCAACGAAAACCAAGGGACAATACTGCAATACTGCAGCACAAATGCTTCAATCAGACCATGGCCCTGCACTGCAGCCCTGCGCCAGGAGAACGTGTAAGAACATTCTATGTCCTTTGGGTCATTTGAGAGGTACACACAAGAGACTTGCAGAAACAGAAATAATTAAGAGTCATCCATAGGTACTCACTTCACAAAGAATGGGTCACAACAGGTTTCTGTTAAACACTAAAGTGCACGTTTGTCAAATATGCAAACACCACCTCCTAATAGAAAAGGTATTTTCAAATTATGTGGTCAAAAGCACACTTCAGATTGCATGTTTAGTGATACTAGGTGACTTCAGCAGAGACAGAGAGTTTTTCCCTTTGTGATCCCTTTGCGATCCCTTTGCCTTAAACCAGGACACAACACTAAGTAAGATTTTCACTACAAATCTTTTGACCTGTTCTGCACGAAGAGGGAACTGCAGCCTTTTTCTCTGACAAAGAGAATCTTTAAATACAACTGTATGAAAATATAACTTAAATATAAAATAGTCAAATAGATTTGAGGAGACTTGGGAAAAAAAAAAAATCTTTGTTCCACCTCTTAGTTCCATAGGTACCTGGTAGCAAGTAAACATCTGTACTTAAAAAAATAACGTTAAGTTACAGCTTGTAACCATAAACTATTCTGCTCTAGGAATTATGCTGCAAAAGCCAGTTTTAGTAATAAAACACACTCCTTTAACCTAGTTGATTCCCATGCTTGTTTGAGAACATCTTAAACTGCACCATCAGTAGCCATAAGCTCCTGCATCTGTTCTCTGTGATCTTCCCGGACGCACCAGGCTGAAGCCCGCCGGCGGCCGGTCCTTGCCCTTGCCCTTGCCGAGGCTGCTGGGTGCTCTCTCACCATGGAAAGACATTCTTGCATAATTGGTCAGTGTGTCTGTAGTGCAACTGAACTGGGAGTCTCCCAACTGCCCGCCTTGCGTTGGTAGACCCTGCTTGTAAGTCAGTTGGTATGGAAAGGGAGATGCAATTGCAACATTAACACCCACTGACTGAAGTTCTTGTCCTGGAACCTGCAGATACACAGGCTGGGGAGGTGTCATACGGGCAGACCGAAACGATGCTTCTTCTTCTTAAGGGGCTTCAAGCTGGTCAGTCTGCGCAGGTCCTCTTCAGCCTCTGACTCCTCCATTTCATCATCAGCTGAAATGAGGATCTGGAAACAAATCACAGCTTCTGAGTAACACAGATCAAAGCCATGCTCTTTCTTCAATTTACTTCTTCTGCTTTGCAAGCATTAAAAAAGAAATAAAGTACTTTATTATTCGCTCAAGAAAGGGCTCTCAGAGCACAACTTGGATTTACTGCCAGTACACCATCATACATCCTATCTGGAATCTCCAGAAGATTTGGAAGAGGGATGTAGTGGAGTATTAATCTCCACTACAATCACTGACTCTAAAAGGCAAAAAAGCAATTCCAGCCCCTCCAGACTGGTGGGGTGGCTGGCTCTTAAGGCTGGAGAGAACACAGAAGCTCTCCATCCAGATTAGTAATATGACACCAGTTTATTACAGAAAACCCTACATAAATTGTACTGTCTATCAGGTAGAAAAGTTAGGTTAACCAACTACAGCTAAACAAACTCACCTTCAAAGACAACACCCATCCTTCCACTCAGCTGAAAACTGCCCATTTAATACAATTGAGAGGAAAATTATGCTACACAGCAAGAGCTTCTCCACAACCAGGCCTGTTGCTTCCACTGGCTTTCTCTAGCTTTAAGCTATAAATTTCTCTCTGAATTAACATCACCTGTAAGTTTAGGATTCCCGTGGGTTTTTTCAGAAGTGTTTCTAATACCTGTGATATTTAAATATCTCATGTCTTCCTGCCCATCTGGAAGGAAATTAGCTACCACGAGTGGTGCAATGATGTTATTTTTCTGATCAGGTCTGCTAGGAACACTACCTTAGAGGTACAGGCAAAGAAAATCAAAACTAAGTTGATAAAGTTACAGGGAAACCAGCACCATGAGGGATGAACTGGATGATACTTCATTAATTGTAGTAATTAATTCTACATACTTCTGACTCTGACTCTTCGTGTGACGCTGCTCTCCTGTATCGGACTTTACTCCCATTTCTTGAATCCTGTCCTGCTTCTTTTTCTTCAAGTTTAGCTTTTGTCTTCCCTTTCTTCATAAGGAAATTGTCTACTACCCAGAACATTAGTGCCTGTTGAAGAGAAGGGGAAGTGACAGTTCAGTTTTCCTCAGAGTAGCTTACGTTCGTTTGGCTAACTGGGTAAAATCTTGTGCAGGCAGGCAGTCACCTGGCTTACTGCCCATGGAGGGGAGGCTCTGGAGCACAGCTTCCTTTGTATTAAGGGAAGGAAATAAGAGACACTATTCAGGGTGATCGTATATTAATTCTTGACATAGAAACACTAATTGTTTAAGTAGACATCTTAGTGGAACAGATTTTTTTGGCTCTCAAAGGATGAAATTCATGCTTGACAAATTAACAACAGAAAAAAAAATTTAAAAAAATCACTGCCAGTTAGTAAATACAAGGACACCCACAATCTCTGGCTGCAGTCCCCACATCCCAGGCTGCAGTCCCCACATCCCAGGCTGTGGGAAGAATATACTTTGGGAAGGCTGATTGCACACTTGCCCTTTTCCCCTGCTCCACAAAAAGCCAGTTGCTCTTAGCTATGGTCAGACAGAGGATACTTCACAGTACAGCTATCCTTGGACCAACTGTTTCCTAAAGCAAATTTCATTGTAATTTTATAATCTCCATCTCTGTATTTCTGTATTACATTCCATCTACTGAAGTCATCGTGTCAAAGGGGTCTGTGAGGCACTTCTGCACCTCTCTGGAGCCTGGTTACTTAGCTTGACATGGCTTCTGGCTTTGCAAAATCCACATATCCAGACATTTCATCCTTTCTTTAACACCCTTCTTCTTTAGAAATTGAACTTAAGCAGAGAGGCACACTGTGCTTTGAGCACCAGCATTAATTAACACGTGGCACAAAGATATCCAAGTAACCATTTCACAGCAGCGTGCGGGTTGTACTAACGTTGACAAAGAAGGGTACGATCAGCATGACGATCGCCAGCTCCAGCTGGGGGTTCTCTATGGGATTCAATAAAGCTACCTGTGAAAAGAAAAGGAAGAAGTTCATGCACCCAGAACTGCATTACTAACTGCAACTGTTCGTGTACTAGTGAATGCTACAGAAATAATTCATATGAACCAAAAAAGGACAGCTCTGTAGGAAAGGAAAGTACTTAGGACAGCTTATAAATTACTGGAGATGAGTGGTGCTGGCAAGAAACTTATTAAGTCTGTTTACAGAAGTCTGAAGAGCTCTGTTAGAATCATCTTGAAAATTTTAAAGCTGCTTGCTCCCAGGAACAGCTTAAAGTTCCATCTTTAGAAGTCTGAACAGAGCAGAGGTTTACAAAACACACAGTAAGGAGAAGACGGTTCCCAAAGTAGCCCAGTGTGTACAATAGTGACTGATTTTAATGGGCTGTAACACCACGCACCATCACTTTGATTACTGCATTGACCAGATTCTGTTAAAATAAATATTTATCCAGTCTTTGGCAATGACTTCACTGATCCATTGCAAATCTCTGAATTCTACAGTGTAGATCTGTCCACAAGGTCAAGCAAAGAAAGTTCCTTAAGCACTGCAAGCAGCAATACAAACCAGCTTACCTAGGGTTAAGGAGTTAAGAAGAGCACTCTGACAAGGAGATACAATTTTTTTTCCATATTGCACTATATAAAAAACCCCCCTCCACGTTATTCCTGGCAGCAGATGCCAGAAAGCCTAATTAGCAGTACCCTAATCAAAGCAAAAGAACACATCACTACTGGAGAGTTAAATGGCACGTAGGCAGTTAGGATGCTGGAGTCAAAGCAATGAACACTATCAGGAATCTGTGGCTCTACAGCTTCCACATGGAATTCTTTTGTTGGCAGGATGCTGTTTAAATACAAACCTCTTTCCACTGAGGTATAAGGAGGACTATAATGATGATGGTTTTCTCAAATGTCATAATCATGATGTAGAGTGCACACTGGCCCACCCAAGCACTGCACTGCAGTGGGTCTCCTGCAAGAAAGAAGAAAGGTTTGATATAAGCATCAAGTTGATTTTGCTGCACAGTAAACATCTTAGAGAAATGGCACTGGAGGAGGCAAGGCAGGCACAGCCTTTCAAAGGGTCTTCCCCCAGTGCACTAGTGCTGCTCTTTGCCCTCCCTCAGCATCACCCCAACTTTCAGAAACTATCTGTTCAAAACTGAAGACAGCAGGACTCAATCTGAGTCAGCAGCACCTGCTGACTGTTGCACACAGTCTGATGAAAGCAGCACAGGGACAGTTACCCCACATTCATTCTCAAATTATTATTTTTGACCCCTTATCATAAAGTATTGAGTTTAAGGAAAATGTAGCTAGGGAAAAACATACTTCCCTTCAGTCTAAGCAGAAATGTGATGATCTCTGCCATTCTCCCCAAACATACTGTTCCTGTGTAGGAAGTTTTTATGTGACTAACCAACCACAAGTGAAGTAACAGGAGCAAAACCTGCTGTGAACAACTTACACTGAACAAAAAAAACAACATCATATTTTAGTCTCAGGCTGAAAGGGTTTCAAATTCTGTTGCACCCCGTTGTGGCAGAGTGAAAACCAGAGTGCATTAAGTTATCTGCCAGGGCAGAACCAAGACCTGCCCTGGGGGGTGGTGA
The DNA here is from genome assembly GCF_964237585.1 of Gallinula chloropus. NCBI lineage: Eukaryota > Metazoa > Chordata > Aves > Gruiformes > Rallidae > Gallinula > Gallinula chloropus. The sequence goes on from NC_140097.1 coordinate 21,304,125, forward strand.
AGGGGTGGTGTTGGCTCTTTAACCTTCACAACAGCCTCTGCAGCATCTTCTGAGGCACCTTAGAACTTTCAGCCTGGGGATGAACAGTGGGTGTGGAAATTCAGATGCCTTTATGTCTTTGTAATGCGTAAGGGATAGTTGCTCCTTCCTTTTCTGGAGCATTTCTGAAAGGCTTTCAGAATTAATACTTGGTGGTAGTTTGAAGAGAAACATAAATCAGACTGCAGACCAAAATAAAACTTCCTAAACAAGTTTTACAGTAAGACCTAAGAATCAGCACTCATTAGTCCATGAGGAAAATGGTTAAAATGCTCAAGTTTTACAGTTACACACACTGCAGTTTATGGTTTCTGGCGTTACAGAAAGTTGGAACATTTGAAAGGGGAAACATCAGAAATTCAAAGTTGAGCAACCATAATTCTTATGAAGATACAAGGCCAGAATTAGATTTGAAATTTAAACTCTGGCAATTGATTTCTATACTCCACATTTTACTGGCATTCCCTAGTTTTCATTAGTAACTGTCAAATAGAAAAAAAAATTAAAATCTAGCTGTAGCTATAGACTTTCCACTGCAGCTCTGCCAGTTTATTCTAGCTCTTTTCTAATCTGTATTTAATTCCTAAAAGCAAAGACAGCTATAGCAATTTTATGTCTATTCCAACTCATGAGATTTTGTATGTCCAGAGATGGTGAAACCCCTCAATGAAGACCAAGGAGTGCTATCAGTGATGAACATTTTGGTCGGTGCTATTGTGGGGAGGGGGCACTGGGTTTGTGGGAGGTTTTAGGGTTTTCTTTGATAAATGACAGAAGTTACAAGTTGTGTATATTCAATTTTATTTGAGGATTTTTTTGTGTGCCCAGGGAGAACAGGGACGCTGTCTATTTTATCAAGTCTTTTGACAGTGTCTCAATAGCATCCCTGCAGAAAAGTTAGAGATACAGACTACATGTGTGGATGGACAGTTCTGACAGAAAACCAAACCACTCTCATTGTGAAAGCTTTTAAATAGGCTGTTCAAAGGGCTTCTTAAATCTCAAGCCACAGGCAAATTAAAAAGTGGACCACACCCTGAAAAAAACACTTTAGCTTTGAAGTAACCCCACTGTGAGCAAGAGGTTGGATTATATGGCCTCTGGAGACACCTTCCAAAACACATTTTTCCAATGGTTTTCTGAACTATGTAACTCCAGGGGAAAAGTAGACATTAATACTGTCACCACAGCCAGGAGGTGTCCCCAAGAGTATTTGGGACATCTGTCCATTCAAAGGTGCAGTGCACAGACTCAAATGAGAACTTCAGTTACCTACAGTAACAAGCAAAGAGAGGACAGCCTGATGTAGGTGCCAATAGAGCTCATTGTCACCAAGAGGGATTTAGTCACCTGTTTTACTTGCAGCAGCTAAAGTAGCCTAAGACCAGAAGGGAAGGAGAATGCAGGGAACATTCTCTTCAGTACAGATCATGGCTGCTTTTCTCCTCCTTACATTTTCAGATATACTAACTGATTCTGCACTTCCATTAAAATCCAGCTGCTGAGGTAATGAATCTGAAAATACAAAACTGGAAATAGGAAGACAAATCTAATAAACTTAAAAACACTGATATAAAAAAGCCCTTGAGGGAGCTCAGGCTACTTTGTTAGTAAATCAGCATGCAGTGCTGTTCTGCTGTAGAAACAGCAACCATTTATGAATGCTGATATTCTGGTATCCATTCTTTCCTTGAGGCATTTGTGCTTAAAAACTATCCTCCATATAAAGAAGAGGCTTTTAAAACCAGCAGGACATGGCTATTTTTGTGACAGCTTCAAGTAATGAATCACCGGGGATCAAGTAATAGAGCTAAGAAGGGAAATGAGCTCACAGTGAGAATTAACTTGAGACAAATGATTATTTAGGCTCTAGACACACAAACAACATCACTCAATCACAAGAAGACATTTCTTTTTTTGGGCAGGGGCCTCTTGTTTGTTATTCCACAATTGCAAGCAAACTGAAATCACAGCAGCCTCCAAGCTGAGGACTTTACTACATCAGATAAAATGCCACCAGTCTCTGCTACCTGTCAAGGAGCAGACACCTGCTAAACATCCCTATTTACCTTCAAAATATTAAGTCTAAACACACCTGCCATCCCACAGGACTGCATTTTTATCCCCTACTTAACTTATTTGGAAGAATCTTATGAAAAATGACATGAGTTTTCCCGGGGCCAAAGTGAAAAGCTTTAAATAAAAAGCTGCTCTGAGGGTTTTCATTTCAGACACCTCAGTGGCTCTCCTCAGGAGAGGGCAGCGAGCATTCCAATGCTACTGGCTCTTTATAGATGTATTTCTTACAAAGGGTCTAACTGTACTTACAGCCACTACTAACAACTTTCCATAGTTCTCTTCATGCCAGGAGCCTCTCCCATATAATTAATGCAAACTCAGATTTACAGTATGCTTTGCAATATGCATATATAGTCCTTATGATACCTTGATTAAATAAACAACTCACTGAGATCAGGACATTAATGAAGACACAGGTTTAAGGTAGTCACTGCTAAAATAATCTGATACTGGAAAGAGGAATTATGAAGTTTCACACATTGCTTACACACAGAGAGAAGTACTTGTCAGACAATTTTGGGCATTTCAGACATCCTAACTCAGAAATGGCAATAATGGATCAGCCCCAGCCCACTTCTGCAGCAGAACAACTTCTTTTAAAAGCGTAGCTACTGCAGTCACACATGCCTCATAACCACCTACAATAAAAATACATTCAGACTGAGATGAATTTCAGGGGAGTGAACATACTCCCCACATCTTCCCATCCACACAGACCGCTTATTGCTACAAGGATGTTGAAGTGGGAGAGGAGAACAAATTACATGAGAAAAAACCAGCCCAGTCAGAAAGAAATAAAGTCTAGTATTTGACATGATTACAAGCACCTACCTGTAAGAGATACACCAGAGTTTTTTTGCTCTGAGTGCAAAGCCAATTTTCCATGAGCTGAAAGCTGTTCAAACATCTCTGAACGGCTTCAAGCCAAACCAACAATCAGAAAAAGGGACTTTGGGCAATAGGTCTCAAAGCTCAGTCAGAAGGGATAGCTTGGCAATGTCTCAGCTCTTTCCCTTGCCTTTTTCCTTCCTTGGGCATTGGTGCTTACCTAATCCCTTAGAGACCCAAGCCTGGGGTCTGATCTGGAGGAACTATTTACTTTTCCACATACAGTGAATTTTCTGATGGTTTAGCTCTCTAGATCAGGTCCCTGAAGAGTCAGATGTGCACCAGTCCAAGGAAAAGAGTGGAAATACTGGACCGTGGCACATGGGAAAAAAGCAGATAAACAGTGCTGCGGCAGTGTTGATTTCAACAGCTTAAATGGTCACAAACTGTACCCCAGGAGACACACACTGGGTCTGTGTAAAACTGACAAAAAGTGCGCTCCTGGGACAGGCAGTTATTGCTCCTGAGATAGAGGCTTGTCATCATTTCCATTTTAATCCTCTGACATTAAATCAGATACCATTAATTTATCTGATTTAACTGTAAACTTCCCAAGCTTTTCAAAGAATCCCAGGGGTTGGAAGGGACCTGGAGAGCCCATGGGGTCCAACCCCCTGGCCAAAGCAGCTCCCCAGCTCATATTGCACAGGGCGGCGTCCAGACAGGGCTGGAATCTCTCCAGAGATGGAGACTCCACAATCCCCTCAGCAGCCAAAAAGTATTTTAAAGTATTTCAACTTGGCAAAGCCCTTATTCATTTATTTAATCTTAATTTTGTCAGAAGCTTAGGGTCATGAACACAAAGAAACCTACAGAACCACAAAAACCTACCAATGGTAATTTTGCAACTGCTATGAAAGCTTTCACTTTCCCAGGCAATTATTCTTTTAACTTTCTTTTCCCCCCAAACCACAGGGTGAAACACCACAGCTCTCTTATAAGGCACCTTCTCCCCTCTATTGTTATCTCAAGGAGCTTCAAATGTAATTTTTAGCATGTATACAGAGCTTCCAACCCCAACCAGAGACTAAACAATCTGAAAGCAACAGGTGGAACAGAATTAGATGCTGAGGCTGATCTGCAGATCCACAGGTCCTGCAGCTGAGCAGAGCGCTGTGGCTGATGCCAGGGAAGAGCAACCCCGTCACTTCACGCACAAGTGATCTCACATGTTTATCCCTGACCCTGTTAGGAAAGACGTGTGCATTTTTCATCAGTGATACAAGCCCCGTGGGCAGGACTTTGAGTGATCATTACTTGAGGACAAGCACAGGCTATCTTGCCATTCTCTGCACCGAAGGCATGTGGTTGTTTATTTCAGAGAGCACTGGCAGATCTCTTAGCCAGCATCTTCCCACAACGGCATGTGGTTCAGGGAAAGCTTTAATAGGAAATGACCTTCCAGCTATCATTTATTTAAAAGTGTTTCAGAGTAAATGTATCCTGCTGTTGTTTTCTCCATGAGATCAGCCAATACTGTGATTTGTTCAATCACTCCTAAAATGTGAAAATTCAAGCAGTTGTTCCAAACTCACTAAATGCTCAGAGACTCGTTATGCCTTCTAACACAGAAGGTGCATGCCAAGATACAGAACTCTGAAGAACCCTTGTCACGAGTGAAATACTAAAGTGACCCCTGTAACCACTGTATAACTATTTTGAGATGAGCCATTAGCTGAAATATTCTGAGATTCTATCCTGAAAATAATTTCAGTGCAAGAAGAGAAACATTTACCATATTCACCAAAGCGAAGGGAGTCCCACTGCTGCCATTCCACAATGCTGCTGACTGCACGTATACCAGCATAGATTAACAGCATTCCTAGAGTGGCATCTAACAAGAAGTTGATAAGGTACCTGAAAGGAAAAAGGTAAAAGAAAACAAGGAGCAAGGGTCTGTGTTCTACAAGTTCTAGGTATTTTAACACCATGATTGACAAAAGAGCTGCATATATGTTGGAAAGCCAGAAAATTGAGCATAATCATTTACCCATTTCTGTAATTACACAGTGAGCCCAAAGTGTAAATGGTTTTATAAAAGTCACAATGTTTTTTTTCTGTCCTTAAAGTTAAGCTCCAACTTCTATTTTCCTTAACTCTAGTGTGTGCCTATTCTATACTCCAACACTCATTTTACTCCTTCAAAACAAAACCAGATTTCCTTTTTATCATCACTTGGTTCATTTTGCACTGAAAGCTGGTATAAGACCAAAGGAATACAGGAGTAAAAGAAGAAATTGTCTTAAAAAATGCCTCAAGGAATACGAAGGTAAAATACCCAACCCAAAGCACTTTCATTCCAAGGGGGAAAGACATCTCAGCTAGACAGTTTTTCTTGCTCAAGGGATGCCCCCCTCCTACCCTCCACAAGGAGCCATGAGCAGTGGAACACCATGCCCAGACTGTACAGTCACTAACTGGGCCAAATTTCCTCTTAGGAAAAAAACCCCTCCCAACAACAACCAACAAACATCTGCTTTCTTGCACCTCAGTTCTTGTCCAATAAGCATTTGAAATAATCAGGAACCAAGGCACCCCACAATGGACACACCACTGCTGCACTACTACTTTTATTGCATCAAGAAGCGCTGGGGTCTGCCAGCTCTGGAGACAAATCCAGGCAAACAAAACGGGATCAGGAATTGGAAAGCAGAGCCAGAATACAACCATTCCAAACAGTATGGGAGGAGCTGTTCTGACCCTCAAAATCCCATTCAAGAGCAGCCCAAAGCCAAATGATGCAGGTGTGCCTTGCCTCAGCCTAGCCTTACCCATAAGCTTTCTAAACCAAAGGTATTTTCTAACAGTTATGTGCCAGGTCAGAGTTTCAATGAACTTCACTGCAGAGGCACCGGCCCATCCGGGCTTAGTGCTCGCAGAGGGATGGAGCGCACACGACTCGCCTGCGTGCCACAAGGGGCTGCTCTAAGCCTGCAGCAGGCGGGCAGCCACCCGCAGCAGGCAGAAGGGACGTGCCAGCACCTATTTCACATCAAATTAAGGCTCCCAGCGCAGGCCACACGCGCTGGATGTTGCCAAGCACACCAGGCTGGCTGCGTGCAGGCAGCGGGCGTTCACTCACATGTAACACTGCTCAACCCAAGCTGCTGCCACTCCAGGATAAAGCACTTGGCTGCCAGTTCAGCCAGCAGCATGAAGTCCCCACACAGCCCTGTGGCCGGCCCAGCACCCTGAGCTACTGAAAAGCACCATTTGCTTTTTCTCTTCAAAATTCTTCAACCAACATCCCATCTGTCAGGGGGGTTTAGCAGCTGTTTGATCAGCTCTTATATGATCCCACACCTACTCTCACAAAGGGCAGCTTCCCACTGTGGTTCTTTAACAAGTTTTGCTGTTTTCTCAAATGACTTGTGTGAGTTTTGTGCTGAAAGAAACCCACAAGCTACAGAACAGGAAAGAGCAGAGAACCAGCCACGGCAGAATTTGCTGGGCAGAATCATTATTAAAGTCAGAGACAGAAACACAGCTTTTATGCACAAACTGACCCACTTGTACACTCAAGATCTGTTTTTCCCAAGAAAGGAGAATCCTAGAATCCTAGAATCACAGGGGTTGGAAGGGACCTGGAGAGCTCATGGGGTCCAACCCCCTGCCAGAGCAGCTCCCCAGCTCATATTGCACAGGGCGGTGTCCAGACGGGGCTGGAATCTCTCCAGAGATGGAGACTCCACACCCCCTGGGCAGCCTGTCCCAGGGCTCCCTCACCCTCACTGGGGAAAAGTTCTTCCCCATGTTGCTGTGGAACTTCTTCTGCTCCAACTTGCAGCCATTGCCCCTTGTCCTGTCCCCACAGACACTGAAAAGGGGCTGCCCATTCCCCCTGCATCCCACACTTCAGATATTGATAAACATTCATAAGGTCCCCCCTTAGTCTTCTTCTCTCCAGGCTGAACAGCCCCAGCTCACTCAGCCTTTCCTCACAGGGGAGATGCTCCAGGCCCACCTTTATTTTGAAAGCTCAGTACACAGCACAAAGTTATTTTTAGCTATAAAATACTGTAATAAAGTGCTTCAGCATTAAGCAATGACCATTTTGGACATGTTTTGGCTCACTTACTTCAATACATCCATCTATACAAATGGAATGTAGGCAATTTGCACCTGTCAGTTTTTAAATCTATCAGGAAATTCTTAAATCAGTAAGCAAGGAAAATCCTACAGCACTGCCTGGTATTACTGAAACCAGTGTAATAACAACTTTAACTTTACAGCCAGTGTGTTAGAAGCAATGCATTTTCCCTACCAAACCACTCTGAGGTGGGAAGAGAAAAGCAGCAGTTCAGTGCACATTTACAGTGTGCAGGAACACAAGAGAAGCCGAGGAGGGAGGGAAATAAAACAGGCTTGTGAAGCAACAAGCCTAGTCCTTGAGCTGTGTAGCTCCTTTGTTTACCAAAGGACAACAGTGAGCAGATGCCACGGATGGAACTGGATTGGTTTTAAAGGGCAAATTACTAGGCTTTTAAAGGTAATTTAAATTAAAATTCCTTCTATTGCCAGGAATTTGTAAGCTTCTTTGAGCATGAGCCCTATCAAGAACAAACCAAAACAATTACCATTTGCTTCAGGAGCTCCTGTAAAGAGCCTGACAGGCTCTTAGTCATAAAATCTTCAGGTTTAATACACTACAGCGAAATGCTTATCTGCTTAGTCACACTGCTCCAAGCGTGATGCTGCAACATTAATTCTTGGGCTGACTGCCTGGGCACTGAGTGAGATTTCATGCTTTTAACTAAATGAAAACAGGACTTCAGTGCTTAACGTGGGCTTTAGAAGAAAATACAAGCCTGGCTAGTTTTTGCTAAATAGCCCTGAAAGCAACCTGACTTTATATGACAGCCTCACTGCAGCCAGCAGTGCAGTCAGAGGTCAGTGACTGTAACTTTATAGCCACTTCCTTTGGTCCCTAGCACCTCCTTCAGTAAACAGCCTCGTATTACAACCTGCACCCTAGGTCCTCACTCATCACCCAGAGGGAGAAGTAGGAAAAGTTTATCCTCAATCCAAACCAGCTACGCACAGCCCAGAAAAAGCTCTCCCAGCTCCTACAAGCCATTAATTAAAGAGCAGAACTTTGATCCTTGATTAATTAAGCAGAGTTTTTGAAAGTGACTGCTTTTTGCCAAGAAAAGGCTTCTCAGCTCAGTTTTGCAGTATTAGTATTGTGCACGTACACCAAACTCTACTGAGAACTTCCATAAAGATCAATTATTCTGAAATGGAACACTCACAGTGAACAAGGGTCTTCTTCTGTAAGGTCTGATAAATAGACATTTGCAAAGTGGATGAACAACATCCCTATGGCTTGCTTGGAAGTATCTAAAAACCTGTATAGAGTGAAAACAGTTTTTAAGACACATAAACAACACAGCCAGACATTGAAAATTTATTTTCATTAAGATTCCATCTCAGTTATTCATTTTTTCTTCAAATATAACAGCAGAGTGATAAAGTGTTGTGGTATTTAGCTCATTTTACAGCATTCCATTTTCAGTTCCACCTCTTTTTTCTTTAACATTGCTAATAAACCAAGTGATGTGAAGTTGAAACCTTACCACTGTAAATTTAAAGTCTCGGGATTTCCTCTTGGTATCACTTGCATTATCCAAGAGCTAATCCTCACTAAAGCTAGCTAAGTCTTTAATAACCTCCTGTAAACAACGAGTATCCAGCCTTGCTAGTATTTTACTCCTTTGATATTTATGCATTTTTAACAAGTTTATGGCAGATATAAAAATAAAATCCTTATCATGTGCCTGTTGGTGAACAATTTAATAGCTGGCTAATGAGTGAGTCCCTTACCTACAGTATTTTGCTAGAAAGCCAAAACATTTTTCACCTGAAAGCACGAAGTGGTCTCACTGAAGAGCACTCTGCAGAAGAATTACAATCTTGAAAGCATTATGTCTGAAGCCCACTTTGGTACAGCTCTTTCCATTCTTTTAGCATCCTTTGCACAAAGCCAAAGCTTCCAGTGTATGTTTTATTAAATGTTAAATATAGGAAGCAGGTCAAAACTACTCTGTAGGCAAGTGTATTCTTTATACAGAACAACACCCATTTGGCCTGTCATTCCCATGTCTGAAAAGATCCAAACACCATTGCTGATCCCGAACCCAATTTACCCCGGAATTCACCTCCCCTCCCTGACAACCTGGCCCAAAACTTCTTCCCTGTGGATTCCCTGCATTCTGGATTCACAGACCTAGTACAGGTTATGCTGTACAATCCAACAACTTAAAGAAGTAATAAAAGCAGAATAAAAATACACTTTGCATTCTTTTATGGCTTACATATTCATATCTTTTCCTACACTGTTTTTTATCTTGTACACAGTAGGATAGCTACAGAACACAATTTTCTTTAAGCCCAGCTGAGAGCTTCTTCTAAGCTTAGGTGCATTTGTAGATGTTCAGATGCACCTTGGGGCAACTGTTCAGTTTCCACCTTCAGGAAGAAGCACAGTTTGAAGCTTTACATCTAAGCACACATCTCTGTGGATTCCTGGAAGCAGCCAGTAAGAAGCAGCTAGCAGGGAAAGGCTCAGAAGAAAACTTTCCACTGAACTCATACGCTTTGTGAACTTTTTTCACTCCTCACTGTCAATCATCAATCTCTTGTCATCACTTTTCTTTTTTTCAACCACCATATGCAAACAATGGTTGACTTTTATTTCTAAAACACACAAGAAACAAAAAGTATTGAGAATAAAGCATGCAGAAACATACCATATCCTCCAGGGACGCCTTTCGTGCTTTGGTTCTCTGAAGCGTTTTACTGCAAAGAGAAGAAAAAAACAAACAAAAATTGAAGATAATCAGCAACACCCAAAGCAACAACAATCCAGAGAAGAGAAAGCAAATAAATATTGCAGAAGTGTTTCACTTTAAAAATGTATCCTTAAGAGATTGATAAAGAAATTGGCTCCCTTCTGTCACCTTCAAGTCCTACAGGTTTGGTGTCTGACTGCTAACACACCTCATGTGAAAAAGGCACCTGTTCCTGGCCACTGTGTCAGCAGCTTAGCTTTTATGACTGCCCAGCCAGAACATTTAATTTCCTATAGAAAAGCAGGTATTAGAAAAAGCCATTTCTTTTGCTCATTGGAGACCAGAAGTCAAATTGGAAAGTATTCTGGCAATACAGGAAATCTGTAATATCAGAAATAAGTGGAGTGAATTACTAACAGGACAAATATATTATCTGACAAAGTCTATTTATTTTGTGGATGGCAAATAAGACACCTCTGGGCAAAGTGAATTGTAAAAGGAAAGCAGGACAGATTTTTTTAAAATCAGATAATCCCTTCACAAAAAAGGTTGATACTTGTTAATATATTGCAAACTTAAAAGAAAAAAAATCAGTATTAAAATTCACACCAACTATACAAAGGCAAAAGAACAGATAAATTTGACTCTTCCAATCTGTATGGGGCTTGTAATACAAATTGTTTGGGTATCTGATTGAAAGCTCCTCTGCACCCCCACAAAGGAGGGGGGCCAAGCCAACCCCTGCCTGGCTACCCCCAGGCACATCCCAGGAGCCTCCAGCCCATCTCAGGTCCATCCCCACAAGTGCAGAGGAGCAGAGGCCGTAAGGCAGATGGGGGAACAGGACACAAGTAACAGACTGAGAGGAAGGGACAGCTCCCTGAAGAGCCTCATTCCCCCCACCCTGGGGAGTCAGTGCCAGAGCACCTGGGGGAATGCGGTAGGGGGCAGGTACGGGATGCAGGGCAAGAGTGTTCTGGCATCTTGCAAGACTTCCTATGGATTATTTAGGGCAGGGACCAAAGGCAGGGAGAGGAAAGACTCATGGAGGAACACATGTGGGGAAACAGAGGGGCAAAGGGAAAGAAGCAGTTGCTTGTACATAAACAGCGGCTGGTCTGTACACTTGCACTGTCTGACATGCACTTGTCCTACCTTCCAAGGCAATTCCACCTCTAACTCTTCCTGGGCAAGTAAAACCCTTTTCCCTTCCAGGAACACATGCTGGGCCCTGCCCAGGGTCAGGCCCAGGGCAGGGAGCCACAGCAGCCTGGCCTCTGCCAGGCCTGGTGTAATGCCCTGGCATGGGTTTCTGTTCTGACAGCTGCAGCCAGACCAAAGGGAACAAGGAAATGGAAAACCTTTCCACAGAGGATGGGTGGTACATGTGGGTTTGACTTCCTCCTCCTCCTGTCCAAGGTGCACTGTCACTCACCAGTTCCCCCAACTTAAGCCTTAAAAAATAATTATTTAGGTACTTATTTCAGAAATTGTCTCTTTACATCAACAGGTGTTTTAACCTGCTTCTCCAGGTATCAGCGATGCAGTTTCACACAGGATGCTGTACAGAAGTAATGCTTCCCTAGTTTACAAGCCTTTAAAACAGATTTTTGTTCATGAACCAGTAACAACCTTTTCACATGCTAAGGGAATTTTCTCCAAAGCCAACCATCCTCATACAACAGGGCATTAACATAATTACCCAAATGCCTTAACATAGATAGATAGACAGATAGATAGATATTTAAAGGGGGAGGGGGAGCATTTCCAGGGAGCACCAAGCTGACAGCTTGCCATTTTTCTGTCTGTCCTGGTATTGCTTCTGGCAGCTGAGAAAGAACCCGTGCTTCACTCCCATATAAGACGACCATTAGAAATGAAAAAGGAACAGGAAGTGACAGTACATTTACACCAAAGATACAGGTGTAGGAACAACACTTGCCAGCAGTTTTCTCTGTGAACGGCATGCCATAAACATATTTCTGTTAAAAAACAACTTAGCAGGGTGCAGCTCTTCTAACTGGCTTGCTGGTTATGACAGGTCACTCTATGCATTTTTGCAGAACAGGAAGCTACAAAACATCCCAAAGTGAATAGGAAAAACAGAAGTTTCAACTTGACTGGGGTGGGTTTGTGCAAGATGCTTTTCTGCAGAGCAAAGCAAAATTAAACAAGTAAGATTTACATACTTTGGGGGTGGTGGTGGGGTGGGATTCCAAGCTTAGGCTCCTGACTGTTATTACTATTGAAGAAGTTGTACGAATCGGTGCATTCATTTCTCTCTGAAGTATTCACAAAATATCATTTTGCAAGAGGATATTCAAATTCAATTCAACTAACACCATTTCAAATTTTATCCAAGCAGAGAAAGTCTTCAGAATGTCTGTGTTTCTCCAGCCAATTCTGGTAACTTCTCACTTGAGTTAACATTAAGCAGGAGCTGACTTTGAAAGCCTCCACAGATGCCTTTCAGGAATGTACTGATTGGCTGATCACATCACAAACTTTCAAGCCCCAAATGAGATGAGACAATCTTTAAATGCTTTAAGAGTATGGCTGTGTCCCTTTACACCTGAAAGCCCAGCAGATCCACGTGAGACAGGGTTATTTTCCTAGGCTGGTTTCTTGAGGCTCTGTGTACATCAGGTATTTCTGACAGACATCAGTATCACCAGGTATTCTCCTACACACCTCCAACGCAGGCAAGTTACACTTCCTACGCAGCACAACATGCAGTCACATCAGAGTGGTTCAAGCCAAGAGCAATTTCACTTCTCCCTCCTCAAGGGGATGCTCTGTGTGGCTGTTCACAACTGGGGAAAGGGGTGAGAAATCTGAGTAAGAAAAGCATCACTGGAGAGCTCAGGGTGTGCAGCGTGTTTGCTCTTCCATTAATATTGCCATCAAAAGGCAGCACACATTTTCAAATAAAGATTCTGTAAATTTTTTAAGCATCTATGGAGTTGAAAGAGTTGCTTTCCCCTCCCCACCTGCCCTGCTGCAAAGCGTGCTGCAGCTGTGGGTGCTCCCAGCCCTGCTCCCAGCCCGGGCAGCTCGCTCTGCCTCCGTTAACTCCAGACGCGCGGGTGCCTGTGTCGGCTGACAGATGGATCCCAATCTGCCAGCTTCTCCCTGTGAGGAGGTGGTACCGCTCCATATGCTTCAATTCAGAGGCTTATACTTGCACTAGCAAGAATTCACCATATTTAATATTAATTAACTAATAATGTTCAGAATTTCATGCTGAATTACAAATGAAGAGAGAAGTGCTACTTGTTTATACACTCGATGCCAGAATTTTTCAGGAAAGGAAATAAAAGCCCTTCTGCCAACAAGCGTGTGAGCTGCCAGATGGACAGATGAGAGATGAGCATACAAGGCAGAGTAGTGGTGATGCAAAACTCAACTTCATTAAATTGCCTTCCTGTTTCATTGAAATTCTAGGAATAATTAAATCCTGTGGAAGGGTTTCTGACAGTTACCTTAACACAGGAATTTTGCCATCGGTATTCCAAGTAAACTGAAGACTCACAGGGAAGAATAAACACCATATAGAAGAACAGAGACAAGAAATGAAGTAAGACCCCTCTAAACTGTCAACATGAAAAGCATTGCTGGAACTGGTACTTGGAAGCCTTTCCTTCTCTCCCTCTTCCACCTCCTTAAAAATTCCCATGGGAAGTATGCTGCTGATGTGAAGTAACTTCAGGAGGGGTTCCAGGGCTCCAAGTAGCCAGATGACTGCTCCTGTAGCAGCACAAATCTGGCCCAACTCAAACACCTAAAATATTTTTAGGTGCCACAAATTGCTGCGTTTTTTAGCACATTCAGCCAGTAAGAATCTGGTCCTGTTAAAGATCCAAGAAGATTTCTCTAGCTCGTTAATTTGATGTTAAAAAAAAAAAAACCCCAAACACCCCTCTGTCCAAAACCCCCCTACACACAACAGAAATGAGCTAGTGAATACTCCAATGTTTGATGCCTTCTGCAGCTGTACAGTTACTACAGGAGCGCTGCTCTTATGAGGAGAAAACGGGGAATTTCACCTCTATTTCCGGTGCTTCTCAAAACTTTTTCAAAAAAAAGTCAAAGACAGAATGTTTTGTTTCACAAACCTCCCACATATTCCTGTCATCAGACCTCAGCACAGCGACAGCCCAACAGAGGAAACCCCAAAGGAGGAGAGGGTAGTGAGGCGAAGATGGCAGCCGCACGTCACACACGCAAACCTGCTCAGGCACACGGGGCGCTGCCAGTGAGGACAGGCTCTGACCCATCTTGCACAGGCAGCCAGCACCAGAAAAAAGCCACCAGCTGCAGCCAGGGAACTTGCACAACTTGAGAGCATTTAATCTCTGCAACAAGTTGCCCAGAGCGGGTGCAGTTGCAAGGACCTTGAAGATTCACCTGGATGATGCCCTGAGCAAAGGGACACTGGCTGGTCCCGCTCTGAGCAGTAGCTGGGAGCAGGTGACAGCTGGGGTCCTTTCCAACAAAAACTGCTAAGTGAGAAAATGATCCTTCTGTGATAGGAGGCTTATAAGCTCCAAGACTTGAGCCAGTTATCACAGGACCAAAGTATATCCAACTAAAAACCATACACTCACATGTATATGTATGTATGTATGAGAAGAATATGAATGAGCCCTGGGACAGGCTGCCCAGGGGGTGTGGAGTCTCCATCTCTGGAGAGATTCCAGCCCCGTCTGGACGCCGCCCTGTGCAATATGAGCTGGGGAGCTGCTTTGGCAGGGGGTTGGACCCCATGAGCTCAAGGTCCCTTCCAACCCCTACAATTCTGTGATTCTCTGACTGCGGTGAGTAAGCAATCTGCTGTGGGTGGAGCTTGCAAACAGTGTGTATCATGAGCACGTTGAATCTCCTGCAGCTGGTTGGCTTTGCTGGGCCTCCTGAATAATATGCTGCAACCAGACAGCTCCTCCAGCATCACCTCCACAGCGTGAGGCTGCTCTGATTTGAAAGGTTATGCTGATACCAATTCACATAATTTTCCACATTGGAGACAAACAGGAAGTTTCCAGCAGGACGTTGTTTTACCAGCTACCTGTGGAGTAGCAGCTGAAGAGTGGAGCCATTCCCATGCAAACTCGGCATCAGACGCAGAATTCCACATGGCTGCTCTCAGACATTAGTTATCATGCACACCATGCCCCAGCAGAACCTGCCCCACAAAGGTGACCCCACCATTTCTAACCCTGTAAAAATGTTGCAAAACCAACTATACATGCAGGATTTTAAAATTCTACTGAGGAAGACTGTCAAAAATGTTCTGCTTGTGAGGATCAATGCTTCTCCCACAACAGTGGGAAACAACATCTGTTATGAACATGCAGGCTAATAACTCCCCAAAATAGGCACCACCATGAAATGCCAACTGCTGGGGAATCTCACTTTACCTGCCATCACCTGCCTTTCCCACTAAGCAAAGCTTTTAAGAGGTTTGCCTTGTGGGCTCACTTCACCTCCCCCGTTATTTTCTTGGTAGCAGCAAAAGAGGGAGTAAGAAATTACAGATTTCCCCCACCCCACCCCCCCCCAATATTTTTTCCTTCTTAAATAGCTTTGCAAGAAACATGCCTAATGAGAATGGGCTAAACTGGTGCCTTACAAAAAGGTATACAAGTGTAAAGCCTCCTATCACTCAATTGCCAGGAGCTTTTCTGCTACTTACAAGCTCAGCATCTCCCCACAGAGGTAGTTTTAAAAAACCCCAAAAAGCAACCTAAACCGCCCCCCCCCCCAAAACCAGAAGCACAGTGAGACACATGTTCATTTTAAGACAGGCAAGAAATGTAATTGCAAAAAAAAAGACCAAAAGAACCAGTGTTTTGGGGCTTGCTCTCATTTCACCAAAAAGAAACAAAAGAAAAAAGTATGTTCTTGGTAACCTTCTTTTTCCCCTACTGTAATTCTTCTTCCTCCTCCTATGTCCTGTTAACTACAACTGAGATGCTCATACAGGACACCCCAAAACCCTGCTGCTTATTTCTCCATATAAGAACCTCACTATTCCTCATTCTATTTTTCCTTAATGACCTAGACTTGTCAGCACTTCCAGACACAAACTGTACTACAGCAGAACAGATACTGGACTAGAGCAAGTGATATCCAGCTACATCCAGCGATACAGCTGTCTTGAAGAAAGATGACAGGACCCCATCCACAGCTTCTTCATGATGAAAACAGTTATTGAACAATGCCTTCAGAGGAAAATTTTGTTCTAGCCCATGTTAAGGACTGATGTACTGCAAGAAGTGCATGAGCTTACTGATTTTTCTGCCTTGCAAAAAGGAGTTTTAAAACTTCTGTACTACAGAAAACAGCATTAGCCATGCAAGTACCAAACCTCCTAAATTCCCTTGTGTCCTTAGCCTCAATGGCTCTGCAGAAATACGTGTGTAATTAAGAACTTGTCCACTAACGATTGTGACCCAGAGAGAAACTTCACAGAAACACTGGATGCAATAAAGTTCAATGGCCCAGCTACTCCAGGACATTGTGAGACTAAGGATTCGGTACCTGACAGCCACCTGCTACCTCAAAAACTACAGATTTCATCACTTTTGTCCTTACAAAGATTTTGCAACAGCAATGGGAAATGCTGTCACCAAGCAGAGCTCTCATTGACAGTGCAGGGGAGGAGAAATCATTATCAGAATAAACCAAACCAAAACAAACCCACTGCTACTTAAGCTACGGAACAAAACAGACTGTGCTGCTTCCAAACACGCTCCCTGAGGTTGCTGAGCTTTTTATTCCTAAGATTTATATATTTTAAGCTCAACATCTTTTTCCCCAGATGCTTGGCTTGTGATGATCGGATGGGGCACACATGTATTACCTGCAGCACACAACTCCACCTAAGAGCACATCACTGAGGCTGACCTCACCCATCCTGGTGGCACATGGCAGTGTGGCTCTGACAGAAGCATTAACCTGCTGCCAGCAACGGGAACAGACTCACAGATTCGCAGGGCTTGGAAGGGACCTCTGGAGATCCTCTAGTCCAACCCCCTTGCTCGAGCAGGATTATGTATGTAGGTTTTGTCCCCATGCCTTAGTTCACAGGCATAAGGACAAAGTCAACAGTGAGGAGAAAAAAACCACAAGCAGCCACTCTGTGCCACCAGAGAAGGGAGTGAGAAAATGTGAGGAGCTGTGCAGGCACCAAGGCCAGGGAAGAAGGGGTGGGGGGGATGACAGAGGGATGAGGGAGGGAGGAAGCACTCCAGGTGCCAGAGAGATTCCCCTGCAGCCCATGGAGAAGACCACTGTAAAGCAGGTGTCCCTCTGCAACCCAAGGGTAATGATGGGGAGCAGAGACACAGTGCAGCAGGGGAAGGGGGTGAGGAATAGCCCCCCCCAGCTAAGAAGGAAAACAACTAGTGAGGAACTGACTAAAACCCCCAGTCCCTGCCCCACCACCTGCCACAATGAGGGAGAAGAAGGGACCAAAATCCTGACTAAAGTGCAGTCTGCTGAGAAGGGAGGGGTGGGGGAAGGTGCTTTAAGATCTGGTCACACTTCTCATCACCCGACTCTGGTGTCACTGGGGGTGCAGGGCAGTGTCATAAATCAGAGAGTTTCTTTCCTTTTTTCTGTATTGCCTCTGTTCTGCCTGTGACACTAATTGTGGAATGATCTCTCACTGTCCTTATCTTGACTCCTGAGCCTCTCAGATCTTTTCTCCCCTGGCAGCTGAAAAGGGGAGTGATAGAGTGGCTTCATGGTGCTCAGCTCCCAGCTGGGAGCAAAACCACAACAAAAGCTTACTCTTAAAATAGCTCAACTGCCTGGCTCAAGGAAGAAGTAGAAACCCATTCTCACTCCCACCTGCAAACCTATTTGCTACCTCCCCAGAGCGAGTGGCACTTTGGCAGGTGGAAGGTGCAGGTAATACGCACCTTGCGCTGCACACGCAGAAGTGGCTGTGCCAGCACTACAGCAACATGAACATACAGGGCTGCATGAAGCCACCAGGGAACTCCCAGGTCAACAGCACAAGCAGCACAGGAAATATTTATCCAAATATTAAAACTGTAAGAGAAGATTTGATCTTAGAGACAGCTGTCTGGTGTTTCTGCGTTTAGCATTTGTGGCACTGTTTGGTCAATGTGTATTCTGTCTAAGAGGACATAATAAATCACAGTTTCCCACTTTCAGAGAGAGAAGCACAGGCTACGGTTTCCTTAACAGGTATGAGATAGCTGAAGCAATGCAAATCTAAGCCTCCAGTACTAGAAGTGCCTGCAAGATTGGCTTTAGAACTTCAGTACACAAGAAGAAAAGGTATGCTGCCAGAGATACAGACAGCCCGCTTCTACCACGTGATGCATAAGGCTAGTGAGAGCTGAAAAATTCAGTCTGCTGCCTTTAAGTGGATTTTTTTTCCCCCCATTAAAAATAAGACCCTTTTGGGAAACATGAATTATTTAGTACAAACAGAGTCAATCCATACTAATGTGCAGTAAGCAGCAATTTATGATTCACAACACCATTTCACGTACAGCATTCATACGAGACCATTCAGTAATACATGAAGCTTTCCTAACGCTATTAGTATGACAACAGATATCAATGAACTTTAAGTCATTCAAGCTGGCTGTTTTAAATCAGCTCTTGGGACCTGACAGAATGGCCAACACACAGCTCCTAACTCACTCATCATTCATTACAATATCAAGCCAGTAACTGTAGGGGTTTCAAAAGCAGAAGCAAACCCAACATACAGGTTCAGCTACAGCCAAAAAGAACATAAAAGGAAACCTGTGTGTGCATTTGTAGAACATGATGAACACCAAAGAGACTGAATCAAGGAGGTCAAAGCAGATGTACACTCTATGTCCAGAGTCCATGTAAATTCTGATGAGCTCTCCTTACCAGATTCATTCTTCCTAGGCTGCTGAAACTATCGAAGCACTGAGCTGCAACAAGACATATTCACTTAACACCAACTGCTTTAAAAAGAGCACAAGACAGACAGTATGTGATAGTAGTTGTCTTTCCAGAGGTGTCCTGGTTCTGGCCAGGCCAGACTCAGCCTCCCCAGGCAGTCAGCACTGGTGAGCTGAGTTAGCCCAGGTGAGCCCAGCTAGCCTGGGCTGTTTCCACACCACCTGACATCACTGCCCCGTAAGAGGGACTGGTTGGGGAGGGGCATGCCTGGGTGCCCCTCATGTGCAGACCAAGATTTCAGGCATCAGAAGTTGGCATTCCCCTGTTCCAGAAAAAAAACCAATAAAAAGTGCGCCCCATAAGGCATCCTGTGGTTCTACCTGCACGACCATAGCAAAGAGATGAGGAGGTGAGAAGGGAAACCCACCTCAGCCCTCCAACAGAGGCTCCCTGGTTCCCATTCAGAAACTAATTCATCAACTGGTGAGTCAGGGAGTGATTTGTAGAACCCGCTCACCTCTTAACAGTCCAATCTGTCCAGTGAAGAGTCTAATGGAGAGTGGAGACTGACAGTGGATTATTGTGGCCTGAATGAAGACCACCTATGAGTGCTGCAGTGCCAGACCTGTTAGAACTCCAGTATGAACTGGAGTCAAAAGCAGCCAACTGCTACGGCACAATCAACATGGCAAATACTTTTTTTCTTGGTTCCTTTACCAGCAGAGTGTAGGCTACAGTTTGCTTTCATATGGAAGGGAATCCAGTACGCCTGGAATTGACTGCTCCAGGGGTGGAAACAGCCCCAC
This sequence comes from Gallinula chloropus, assembly GCF_964237585.1. Classification (NCBI taxonomy): domain Eukaryota; kingdom Metazoa; phylum Chordata; class Aves; order Gruiformes; family Rallidae; genus Gallinula; species Gallinula chloropus. The sequence goes on from NC_140097.1 coordinate 21,323,644, forward strand.
CACCTGCCATGGACTGATCCAGTCTGCATTAGAACAGGGCGAAGCCCCAGAGCACCTACAGTACATTGATGACATCATTGTATGGGGCAACACAGCAAAAGGAGTTTTTCAGAAAGGAAAGAAAATAATCTAGATTCTGCTAAAGGCTGGTTTTGCCATCAAACAAAGTAAGGTTAAGGGACCTGCTCAAGAAATCCAGTTTTTAGGAATAAATTGATAGGATGGGCATTGTCAGATCCCCATGGAACTGTATCAATAAAATAGCAGTGATGTCTCCAGCAACCAACAAAAAGGACACACAGGCTTTCTTAGGCACTGTGGGTTTCTGGCGAATGTGTATCCTCAACTATAGTCTCACTGTCAGCCCTCTCTGCCACGTAACCTGGAAGAAGAATGATTTCCATCCAGTGGAGCCATGAGCAGTGACAAGCTTTTGAACAGATCAAACAGGAGACAGTCCACACAGTAGCCCTTGGGCCTGTCTGGACAGGGCCAGGTATAAAGAATGTGCTCTACACCACAGCTGGGGGGAATGGCCCTACCTGGAGTCTCTGGCAGAAAGCACCAGGGGAGACTCGAGGCTGACTGCTGGGGTTTGGAGTTGGGACTACAGAGGATCCGAGGCTCAGTACACTCCAACAGGACAGGAAATACTGGCAGCATATGAAGGGGTTCAAGCTGCTTCAGAAGTGATTGGAACTGAAGCCCAGCTCCTCCTGACACCCTGACTGCTGGTGCTGGGCTGGATGTTCGAAGGGAAGGCCCCTTCCATGCACCATGCCACCGACGCCACGTGGAGCAAGCGGGTTGCACCGATTACACAGCGGGCTCAAACAGGAAACCCCAACTCCCCAGGAGTCCTGGAAGTGATCACAGACTGGCCAGAAGGCAAACATTTTGGGGAATCACCACAGGAGGAGGTGATGTGTGCTGAAGAGGCCCTTCTGTATAGTGAACTGCCAGAAAATGAGAAGCAACATGCCCTGGTCACCGATGGGTCCTGTTGCACTGTTGGCAAACATCGGAGGTGGAAGGCTGCTGTATGGAGTCCCACATGAACACTTGGAGAAGCTGCCAAAGGCAAATCCAGCCAGTTTGCAGAGGTAAAAGCCATCCAGCTGGCTTTGAACATTGCCAAATGAGAAAAGTGGCCAAAATTGTACCTCTATACTGACTCAGGATGGTGGCCAATGCCCTGTGGGGGTGGTTGCAGCAATGGAAACAAAGCAACTGGCAGTGCAGAGGCAAATCCATCTTGGCTGCTGCACTGTGGCAAGACACCTCTGCCCAGTTAGAGAACCTAACTGTAGAAGTAGAGCATGTAGATGCCCACATACCCAAGAGTCAAGGCACTGAAGAACATCATATAACCTGCAGGTTGATCAGGCTGCTAAGATTGAAGTGGCTCAAGTACACTCCAGTTGGCAACGTAAGGGTGAATTATTTATAGCTCACTGGGCCCATGACACCTCAAGCCATCAAGGAAGAGAAGCCACATATAGATGTACATGTCATCAAGGGGTGGATTTGACCACAGACACTATTTCAGTTAGCCCAGGTGCCTCCAGAGCAGCCTGAGTGTAGCTGGGGTGGTGCTTGTGTAGTGCAGCACTCTGTAATTGTCAGGTTGGTAAGGTACTCTGTGTTATCACCAGGTGTGAGTGTCATTGGCTGTTATTGTTCTACTGTTTGTCTTTATCCCAGCCCAGGGAGGCTCTTTCTCCTTGGGGAGTGAGCGAGCAGCATGTGGTGCACAGCCACTGTTTGGGGCTAAACCACCACAACACGGTATCATGGAAGGAGAGTCAGCTGCCAATTCTGTAGACTTCTTTCATCTAATGTATCTAACAACTAGGTATTTACAGCATAAATTAGATTTCTGAAATCAAAGATGAAAACATGCAATAATTTCCACATGCACGGGCATTCTTCTGAAAGATAAAGTTTTGTACCTCAGCATCTATGTAAGTTGGATAAAAGCATCACAGCCCCAAAACCAGCACTAAAAACTGTGCTGTATGAAAGCTCAAGCTTTTAAGATCAGACGGAGGAGGGTAGTTTCCTTCTAAAGCTCCTTAAACTACTTCATCTTCCAGCATTACAATTACCTTGCAATGAAAGCCTTTAAACCTCATGCACATGATCTAAGGAATGATGCTAGTCACACCAGCAGCTTCAGAACAAGTAAGGTTTGCTGGGAGAAGTTACCTATCAGCTAGTATTTTCCAGCACAAGTAGGAAACTAAGAGCAGTTATTCTAAAGAGAAATTAAAATTTCAGAGTGTAGCATCTTCAAAAAGTTATTAGAGACAGAGGGAATATGTTGTTAGTTGTCAATAGTTGCTTGTAATTTTAAAGTAACTTTTTGTTCCATGGTAAAAAAAAAAATCTGTATTTCTGATAAACAGAAAAACAACTAGAATGGAACAACAAAAAGCAAGCAAGGGTTGTTTCTGTGAGTAGTCATTCCAGGTGCCAGGCTAGCCTGTCAAAAATTGGTAAGATCTACCCTACAGAACAATATTAGGTCAAGTTTTAAGCATTCAAACCCATTTCTTAAGTTTTACCAGTTACAAACTAATGCCAGTCCTATAAAACTTACTGCTAAATTTGGAAAGCCTAACAATTCAGGATCTCCTCCCTCTAGTTCAGCTTTCACCAACAATTTCTAGATAATTCTATCTGTTTACTTCTTTAGACAGTGCCAGTAGAGCAGAGCAATGGACTGACCTCTAAACCAGAAGTATACCAATAAACTTCTCATCACAAACGTCTGTGCCCCAAGCACCCTGCAGCTTGGAGGCCAGCTGCTTCCCAAGCCCTCCTGAGCTCTGCTGAATGCCTAGGGACCAGATAAAACAAGGAACCACAGGACTGTGTTCCTCTTAGGTCAGGTGAGTGCAACACATGTTCACTGCTACAAGAGGAGGAGCAGCTGGTCTTGGAACCTGGGGCAGCCAAAAACATGACAGAAGTTAAAACCACCAAAGTATTCACATTACAGAAGTGTGTGATTATTAAAAACCCAGCTACCTCTAGAAAAAACATCATCATGAACAACAGGAAAACAGGTTCAGTACCTTCCTAGAGTAGGAAAGGGATGACCCTTTCCTACTCTAGCTCAGCATTCCTGTAACCAGCTTGCATCTGGAACCACAGACATAAGCTATGAGGAATTTGAACTATGAATCCATTTTAGCAGGTTTTCATTCTGAACATACGTATGTTGTCACATGTAATGAATGTGGGATAATTGCTGGAGATGACTTGCAAATGTATGTTCACATTTTAAAGAAAGGTTCAGCATTCAAGAAACATTCCAGGGTGATGAGCAGCTGATGCACTAAGCATCTTCGTCACCGTAAGTTCCTAAACATCCTTCTTTGCAGTAAATTACAAGACAATTTTGAAGGTTGGTAATGTCAGGAGAGCTTGATGTTCTAACCCTGAGATAGCTGCATGGAGGCTTGAGTGGAGTGGAGACACCGCGGGCAGGCTTGGTGATAACATGGGGACTTGAAGGTTACATGGACCTGACAAGCTGCATATTTGCTACCCTGAGCCAACAACCTGTCATGTATTTGGCAAAATGCTGTTCTTTAGTAAACTTTGCCCATTGTAGCATCATTATAATGCAAAAGCACACCTCCATCCTGAAAGCCACCTGCCTCCAAGGTGTGACCACCCACCACTGAGCCTGTGCTCTGAACTCTGTTAGCCTGTACCTTTAAACATGAGGCAAGAGAACTTTACACCAACAAATAACATAAAAGTAGCATATGGGGGAGAGGACCTTGAAGAAGATACCATCGCATAGGTGAGGATACCACTGCATACTATGCTGACATCTGGGAACAGTCACCAGGCTCTTCCCCCCAATCAGGATGCCTTTGGGTGAGGTTCCAACACTTGGTAATGCCATGTGGTTCCCTGTGAAACTATAAATCTCTATAGAGTTGCTGTATATCTTTTAACGTGTTAGTAGTTAAGACCCTTGGTACTTACAAGTGCTTTGCAGACAGTGAATTTATCACCAGCAATCTAAAGAATCTGCTTGCCTGTTGCTTCAATAAATGAGGCTGTCACTAACCTAGCTGAGATAGTCTCAATGAACAGGACCGAGTGCTTAAGCCTGGCTGTGGCAGTTCAAGGAACACAACTGGGCTGGAGGTGTAGCTCATCATCTGTGCATCAACAACAGTGACAGGTCAGTGCTCAGAATGCCACCAGACTTAAAAGGATCAATTTGGCATAGCCACCCTTAATGCAACAACGTACGAGGCTAGGGCAACAGACACACATAAAACGTGTGATTTGGGGGCAGTGGCAGAAAAACAGGTCTGTAGTATCCTGAGCAACAGTGTGAACAGGTTTAATTATTCCTGATTAAGCCCTAAAACCTGGTCCCTACAGCACCCTACCTACAAAGCTCAGGCACTGGCTTAGATTCAGTCTGCCAGTGCAATGCAGTGTGCTAAGGTTCGTGGGAAATGCATTTTGCTGCGATCAAGAAATCTTAATGCAAAGCATTTCCCCCCCAGCAGCCACGGGAACGCACGACTTCCCATTTCACCGACAAAACCCACGCAGATAAGACCTTGTTAAACACCAGTTTAAGAACGCAAACTTCATTAACCATGAAATTAGTATCACTGCAGAAGGCAGAAAGCCACACTGTGGATTTGTATCAATCAGCCCCTTACAAATTTAATTATAAAACACTAGTCAAGAACACATTCGTTATGCAACTTACAGTTAAACAGCAGCTTAGTGAACAGTCCAGAAGTTAGTTCCAATTAGCTTCAGAGTTTCTGGATAATTCATCATTCTAACAGTTTCCAAATGTCAACATAACTTACCCCTTTTCCTAAACATTTCATAATGTGAATGACATGCGTAATTATACTTAGAACAATCTTATTATCTGGAGTACAATTATATCCAGCAATCAGCTGAGTAATAAGAAAATGTAATATGTTCTGAGCCAACAAGGCAAAGAAAGGATCAGACAACTGTTAAAGTGCAACTTACTCGCAGGTTACAGATTGTTTGTCTAAACTGATACTTTTTCTTTTGGTCTTACATTTTATTGGCACAGCATTTCAGAAGTGTCACTAACTGCAGCAACTCTAAAATGTTAATGACCTGACACCATCAAGACATTAAGACACCTAATGAAGTGCTACAACAATCTATGTCCAACAAAGAATCAGGTGACTTGCAAACAGTTTTAATTAAATAACCAAGAAGTGTAGTTTAAGCAGGACTAAACTTTATGAAAACATATTTCTCCTATGGTCAGGAAATACACAGATACTTAACTATGTAACAAAACAAGAAAAAAAAAAAATCAAGAAATTCTTTTGGAAATTCCAAAACGGCTTTTCCTGAATCCATTTCAGGTTGTTTCCTTCACACTTAAAGGATTGGCTGAGCCATTCCCAACACTATGATTACCTCCTTTTGTACAACATAAAGTTTGACAGTGAAATTTGTATTTTTCTACAGTTTCCAAGGGACAGAATTTATCCCAACTATGCATTTTATACACTAAAGCCTACCATGATATTAGCCTGGGAAAAGAAAGCAAAGCAATTTACTTAGCTGATTCACCCATGTGGCTGAGTTTTTGCACCTAGTACATCCTTCATTTCATCTCAAACATGGATAAGGATGTCACAGGGACACTGAAAGGCCTAATGATTTATTTAAAACAAACAAGAAGCAACTATGCAACACAGATGCAAGTGATACCTCACCACCTGGGAAGCCAACACATCCCTTGATCATTGTAAGGCATAATTTACTTGGCTGAGACCACGGTGACCTCAGAGGGCTTTTCCAAACCCTGCAGCCACTTAACCTACAGAATAATAGTGGGGTATACTAGAGGACAGCTGAGACACCGATTGCTACTAGTTACCATGGGTTGAGACCAAAGGAGCCTGGGGTTTAAACACCTTCCTGCTGCTGTCACCCCATCCTGCCTCATCCCCGGACTGCATCACCCCTTCTTGTCAGCCAGCCAGCCAAATCTGCAGACTAACTGCCTGGACAGACTGCTATTTACATGGACACAGGTCAACGAACTGACCCCAGTCCCACACCCTGGGGAGCTCGGGTAGCCAGAGGTGCTGCTGACCTAGGCCAGTGGAGCTCTCCAGGGTCCTCCCGGGCTCCCATGAAAACCACTGTCACACATTTTTTCCCCACCTCTTCCTTTTCCAAAGTTCACTCCCCCCCACCCAGCCTGTGAAGGCCGTACAGCAGCACCCTTTCCTCAGAGGGCTGCATCCCCAAGCACAGTCCTCACTGCCTAATGCTGGGTAATCCCTGAACACTTGCTGGGATGCAGCTCCCCAGTGTATCTGGCAACGCACCAGGAACTGGCAGCACTGGTGAAGAGTCCAGGAAAAAGAACAAAGGGCAAAATGTGGTCCCCTGCCTAAGGTCTGCACTGGGCATATGGTCCTTTGTGACTGGAAACCTCTCTGCACCAGGGAAGTTTTCCAAGGGGCAGCACAAGTAGGATTTCCCAAGGTGGCCCTCGGCCCCCACGTGAGCACATACTGCATCACCGTGAGCAAAGGCATACAAGGATGGGCTATCATCAAGTCAGGATGAGATCATTTTAAACAACACCTGGGTTAATAACACACCACCTTGTTAGCACACCGCTGCCCTACATCTTCAGAAGTCACCGTCTAGAACGCTGCTGTTACTGGCACTCAGCAGCCCCCGTTTCACTGCTGGCGCTGCAGGCTGTCAGAGCCAACTCCAGCCACACTCACATTTTTCAAATACTCTCAAGCAGAAACAACTGAAAACCATATGCTTGGGTCTTTTTTGTATTTAGTAATTTTCTTTAAGCTGATTTTTGTTTTTTTCTTTAAGGTCACTGGAATGACTTAATTCCTTCTCAAGGCCCTGCTCCCTAGAACATTCTCTCCTATAATAATGCTACCTTACCTCCACAAAAATTGGAAGTCATTCCTCTGAAATGCGTATTTTCCCTGGACCATTTTGAATTCCACTAAACTACCTACTAAAACAGCTTGCTCCATGAAGAAGCATTCGCTTTCCTTGCATGGCTTATCAGGTGGGTAAACCCTGCTGTAAGGTGCACTGTGACCTTAAGCATGTTGTTTTTAAGGTTCTTCCTTTAGGGCACTGTGAGCAACAAAAAGACCTTAAAAATATATAACAGCTTTTCAAGGAATTGGTTCATCTTTTTTTCCAGCTGCTCCTCAGTGGCAAACCCACCTACTCCCTCATTCACCAAACTATTACCCAATTATTTCACTTCTGTTAGAAGAGCAGCTTTTACCCTTCTTAGTGTGACTGTCCAAACCCAGACTGCAATAAAGCCGTTAAAAATGTAACAGACCCATACCCTTTGGTCTCCTTTACAGCATCTTTACATTTTCCTTAGGGATGGACACAAACCTGTTACCTGCAGAGGACCAAACGACTCTTGTATTTCAATAATTCATCAATAAAACTCCTATCTAATTTCCCAGCCATTCTTAAGTGTGCCAAAACAAACACAGCCACCCTGGTAAGGTATCGACCTTCTGACAAACAAGGTTAGTCAAGAAACTACATATTCAAGATGAATTACTTGAAACAGTTTGTGTCAGACAGGGTAAAGGGATGGGCAGTGGGTCTGGCTTTCTGCCAGCTTGGCTAATACAAATTTACAGCTGCACCCACATCGCACACATGTGGGAAGGCTGTGCTGACACCATTCTAACCATTTGTTACCCAAAAAACCCAACCAGAAACTGCTCAGGGTTACTGCCAAAACACATCCTGGGATACAAAAACATTTAAAACCAGCTTTGGGGCATCAGTAATAAAAACTGTAACTATTGTACCAAAAAACCCACCCCACCTAAGAAGCAAAAACTTCATTTCAAGTCAAGATCCCCATGCAACGAAATACAGGCAGTAGAATGGGAAACTTGGAAAAAACTATTATTTTTGGCTTACTGACCTGAAGCATAAACACACATCTCTTCCATTGAGGGAAACCCTTCTTCCTCTTATGAAGTGGTTTGGCTTACAGAAAACTAGGGAGGAAAATACTTAGGCATGAGGGACAAGAGCAAAATTAAGCAACTGAGTTCAAAAAAGCAGGCTCACAGACCTGAGAGCTAGCAGCCAGGATCCAGAAGTGCTGCCAGGTTCCCAAAAAGAGGTTTTTTAACCAGTCGCTTCCCTTCGCCAAGCCCTTGGAACCTCTGGCTAGGAGAGAAGCTGCCTCACCCAACCTGAGCAGGGCTCGGGGTGCACCGGAGCATTGGTAGCACCTGGGCGAAACATGTCTTTAGCTTCACAGCAGAGGACTGAACTCTGAGCAGCAAAGATTAACTCACAGTCACTAAAGACAACACATTGAGGGGGGGGGGCTCCAGTAGAATTCGGCATGCTCACTGATTCAGCCATCAGAGAAGGCCCCTCGCTTACGTGGCGAGGAGCAGGGGGGTAAGATGTGAAATCAGAGTGGTTAAATAGTGGATTTGGGAGGCTTTAAGCAACTTGTAGCAATAAAAAACAAACTACTGCTCTTTGGTTAAGGGCTTAGGAAGGCTCCCATATTAAGTCAGGATAGACAGTAACCAGCCAAAGCATGTCCTAAAAGAAAAAAATATTAGTGGGGTATAACTGGCTGCTTGTTTGCATCTGAAAGTAACAGAAGCCACTAATAAATAAATAAAAGCCTACTGTGAGGTGAGAGAGAAGGTTACACTGTTCTTCATTCCCTGTCTGCCAGAAGAGGGAGGCAAGAGCTACAAAAAAAAGAGGCAACATCAGATTTCATTTCAAATGATCATTTCATCAGCTCAAAGTGAGAAATTCTCTGCTCCTGTCACTTCTTGTTTGTGTCAGTTCAGGAGTGAGGGCACGCACAGGGTAGACTGATAGCACGATTGGGGTAAAAACCTTTCCTTCGAGTACAGAAGATTGTTGCAACAACACGTCTCCCTCTGTCAGAGTATCACACACCTCTTCAACAAATTAAAAACCTGACAACCTCATTTTAGCCCTTAAAATATGAAATGAAACTGATGTCACTGCCAGGTCAGTTCACAGCAATTGAATAAGCACATGCCTGCAAAAGTGGGGGTAAACTGAAATGTCAGATCTTAAACCATTTTGCTTTAGCCCTTCAGTCATGTGTAGATGCAAATCTACCAACAAGGCACAGAGAAGGTCCTTTTCCTCTACAGCTACTTACTATGATCAGAAAAAAATATATTAAAAAATACTCTTTGTTCCAGTGCCCACAAGCATGGTGAGATTTATCAAGGGAAGGGCAAGTCTGGGTCAGCCTTTGATTTAGCCACTTAGCAAAATTCTTACTTGTTACATGTCAAATCAAGTCTTTTTCAAAAAAAAAAAAAACAAAAACCCAGCCTCTGTGCATGAAGAGCAACTGCACCACGTATCTGTGCTGCCATTACTTTCATTTCTTTTCCCATAGAGGGTACAGGGGGTTCTGCACCATTAATCGCAACCAAAGTCTTACAGTGCCCCCTTCCAGGGCTCCCTTTCAAACAAAGGCAACTAACTGGTCCATACAAATTAAATTTAATCAGCAGCCTGTCATGTGTCTTCAGTTCCCTGGCTCTGCACAGAGCAAAGCTGGAGAAGCGACACAGGCACAGAGGATTAATGCTGTTCAAAGGGTCCTGCCTCTGCCCCGACGGTGGTGCTGCTTCCCACAGCTGCCTTATTTCCCTATTATACCCATAACCAGAGGACCACAGCAAGGAAATCCTCCAGCTACAAAGCAACCACATCTCCCTGGTTGTTTTTCTAGCTGTAGGGGTCCTGTGATCCAGCTCCAGAAGTCGGGTCATCCCTTCTGCCACAGCAGCTTGGGGACAGGAGCCAACCGTATCAGTGCTGGGGTGACTGCTGAGAAGAGGTAATGCTCCCCCCCCCCAGATTCTCAGCCAGTAGCTCCCACTTCTCTGTTACCTCACATCTGTCACCGGGGTCACAAAATGTCCTATTGTTGGGATAAAGGTTTGGGAGCAACAGTTTTGCATGTGCCATGTAAAGGACAGAACCAGAACTGCCAGGACAGAGCCAGCCCTCCGGCATAGCACAGCACCTCACTGGCAGACACCTGCTCTTTCCCCAGCACCACCAGACCTCCTCCTGCCAGGGAAGAGGCCCAACAGAAAGCATGAGAGAATGTGGATGTCAGACTGGAGCAAACAGACTTGTAACCTGCTTTTAAAGGTAAGCATGGCAAGCTGTGAGGGTTTTTTCCCCTCTAATTTCCATCTGAGAACAGGTTCCTTTCCTCACCACCAGGACAGGCTACCTTCCCTCCACTCCCTTCTTACACTTTGCTGCAAATCTTCTAGCAGTTCATGGATTAAAAATATCTAAGCAAAGTTAGGAAGTGCAGCTAACAATCAGGCTCTCATTTTCCCAGTCCATACTTTCTCTATTCAATTTTCCTTGTCTTTGCTGACTATTCTGGTGTTACTGAGAAACACACAAAATGCTATTTCCAGAAAAAAGGTATTTCCTGACAAGCAACATTTGTAGCTCTTCACCTTGTGATGCACAGTCTGTGAGAGTTATCTGTCTGTATCTCCTAGCTCTGAAAACAACACGCACACATCATCTTCTTGAAGAGAGGTACTTTTGTTTGGAAACTGCTAGAGCTCCTAATTACACGGATGCTCCGACCGACCAGACGTTTCCCCAGTGAGTACCGCTGTCACGCAGCAACGTGACGATGACTAGGACACATGACGAGGACACACAGGGTTTTTCTAAAAGCAACACAATTGCTACCTGTGACTGAACACTACAGTATGTAAACACAGCGTGTTAGCAGGCTTCTGACTTAACCACAGGAGTATGATGTCAGCACGAACAGTTATCAGCTCAAGTCCAAGGTAAACAGGAACTTCAGTCTCTATTTCAGCCAAACTACAATACTTGGAGCTGATATTCCCTCCTTCCTGCCGTGACTTCACGGTCAGCAGGTAACGACACATCCGAGAGGACAGTTAACTACAGTATGGGACAGAGAGAAAGACCTGCCCACACGGCCCCGCGTTGCTGTCACCCCCGGTGCAGGCAGGGCGGGGGTCACTGCACCCCCCAGCCCTTCCTGCCGCTGCACCAGGCTCCAGCGAGCGGCCTAACACGCCCCCGCTCACCAGCCGGGCTGCTGTGCCGGGCCACGCCAGCTCCAGGCCGGCCCCGAGGCAGCGCGGGGTTACCCGAGCGGTCACTGGCCGCCACGACAAAGCGCACTCGCGGCAAGACCCAGGCAGCCCGGCCCTGGGGCACGGTGTGAGGCGCGGGCGGCTCCGCCGCACCGTGCCGGCCGCGTCCGGAGCGAATTACAGCGGCGCGGACGCGAGCGCTGCGAGGGGAAGCTTCGGGGATGCGTGAGCCCGGAGCAGCCTCTCGGGAACGGGCAGCCGACCCCAACCCCCGCAGCCCTCAGGCAGCACGGCTGGTGCCGACACCCACCGTAGCCCCGCGGGGAGCAGCGGAGGGGCCGCCCCGGGCCGCCTCACCTCCCGGCGCCGCTCCAGCTCACCCGGCGCCGCCGCAGACCCGGCTCCCCCGAGGCCGTCGCGGCCGGCCGGCAGCCCGGGACAGCGCGGCGCTCCTCCGCCCGAGGTCGCGGCGCCGTTCGCCGAGCCCGACCCCCGCGGGAGGAAAGGACCCACTCGTCGCGGCTCGCCTCCGCCCGTTTCGCCGCCCGGCATCGGCGGGGCCCGGAGGCCGCGGCCCGCCCCTGCCGCCACTCACGCATGAGGGTGCTGAAGGCCACGACGCCCAGGAGCCCCTGCAGGAAGATGCCGAAGCTGTCCATGAGGGCCCCGTTCTCGCAGCCGCGGTCTCCCGGCCCCGCCGCTCCCTCGCCCGGCCGCGGGGAGCTCTCGGTGAGCCCGAAGCTGCCATTGGGCGGCGGCGGCGCCCCCATGGCGAGGCGATGCCCGGCCGGCTCCCGGCTCCCGCCTCAGAGGCGCATGGCGGCAGCGACGACGGCGACGTCGCGCCCGGCGGCCGAGGCCGCGCCCCCCGCCCCGCTTCCTGCGCCGAGCCGCCCGCCCCGCCACGTCACCGGCTGCGCCGCTCTCACATTGGCCGGCTCCGCCCCCGTGCTGCCGGGTCCGCCTGCCCCGGGACAGCGGCAGCGCGCCCGGGGGGTGTGTCCGTCCGTCCGTCCGTCAGTCAGCGGGCCTCGGCCGGCAGCGTCAGTCTGTCCGCCTGTCCGTGCGTCCACATATCTGTCTGTCCGTCCATCCGTCAGTCCGTCTGCCGCGGCCGGGAGCGTCTGCCTGTCCGTCCATCTGTCTATGCGGCTCCCCCCAGCCCAGCGCAGTGCCCAGAGTGGATACGCGGGGCGGGCGGTGCCACCGAGGCGGGCTCCTTCCCTGGGAGAGGGAGCTCTCAGCACCCGCCTCACGCGCCCTGGTGCGCCCGGTGCCGCCGGGCCCCGCACGCAGCGCTGGCCCCGCAGCCCGTCCAGCCCAGCGGCCGCAGTTGGGGCCCAGGGCGCGGTGGGCACGGCGCCATCAGGACAAGTAACGCCCATCGTTCGGCAGGGACAAGGCGGCTCTTGAAGGGCTGCTGCGGGCACAACGGGGGAGCAGCGAGGCAGCGCTTCCCTTCGGAGAGCGTTCCTGTGGCGGCGGGAAGCCGGCCGGGCCTGTCCCGCTCCGTCCCACCCGTGGCTCGGGCCGTGGCTCCGTCCTGTTGCCGTGCGGCTCCTTCTCACAACGCTACCCGAATGCCTTTCGTTAAAGTCCCGGCTAAATACGAATTCACTTTTAAGTGCGACCCAGAGAGCAGAACCCGTTTCAGCAGAGCACATGAGCAATGCCTGTTCAAACAATGACAGCTGCATCCATCCGACAAGCCCAGCCCCGCTCCTGTCCCCCTCCCTGGCAGGCGCTGCCCAGCAGTACTGAGGGGAGGCTGCAGTCATCCCTCTGGCGTGTAGGCTGTGCCACAGACTGAAATTTGCAGCTGGAAAAACACATGCTCTTGACTCTTTGGCAGAGCACAGGGCCCCGTCCAGCGCTCTGTGGTGCTGGGCGGCATGAAAAGCACGAGTTGAGGAATGCAAATAGAGTTATCAGAGAGGGCAAGGACCAGCAGAGGTTGCTTCTCTCCCCCTTGCAGGCCGGGGCCACAGCCATCAAGCACTGCACCTTGAGCACAGGCCTGACCTATTCACTTGTGGCCCAGGCACAGTTTTTAAGTGTTTGTGGTTGCTGCTGAACATGAGCCGTTCCACACACACACCCTGACCTGGATGCTAAAACTGGCTAAAGATTTACCTAATGCTTTTTATGCACAAAAAGTGTTTCAGACAGGAATCCAGGAACATACCTTGAAGGTATGAGGTACATGAGGTATTATTCCTCATGTTACCCTATAGTACATACTGTGAAACAGATCACTTCCCAAAAAACACCTTTTCAGGATTTTCAGCCCCTCTGACTCCTACCAGCCCTTCTTAAACCTGCAGCTGATGACAAGACACCGTACATGCTGGTCAGGCCTCCAGATTTCTCTCAAGTAGGCTGTGCTCTGCAAAGGGAAGAGATTTACCCTAAATCCTACACCTTTATAGATGTGTAAAGACAGCACTAAGCAAAGCGGTTCCATTCCACTCCTGTGCATTTTCTGCATTCAGTGTAAAATGAGCACAAGCCAATCCTGAAGCACAGGCAGGAAAACAGTGCCAAAGAGCACTAGTACACTCTGGTGGAACACCAAGTAAGGGAACAAGAACTTTGCGAGACCAACCTGTTTCCTAAACACACTGTGGACTTTCATGTTATTCAGAGAAAGCAATGCCAGTTCTCGTTGAAATTTCTGACTTGACAGAGCAACATAAACCTTTCCAAAACCATCCAGAAGGAGCAGCAGCAGCTGCAAAGTTTGCTTCTGATTGTACCAAGCAGCTCCTTATGTTCAAAGGAAGCACTAACAGAAAATCCTCCCAATTCATTGGATCTGTCTTCAGCATCCTGTGAAACGCAAACTCTGGTACCTCTGAAGCCAGCTCATCAAGAAAGATGTAGAACTGTTGGAGAGGGTTCAGAGGAAGCCAAACAGATGCTCAGAGGGCTGGAGCAGCTCCCCTATGAAGAGAGGCTGAGGGAGCTGGGCTGGTTCAGCCTGGAGAAGAGAAGGCTGTAGGGGGACCTCATTGCAGCCTTCCAGTCCCTGAAGGGAGCAGAGGAACAGGAGGGGAATCAGCTTGTTCAAAGGGTAGAGAATGGCAGGACAAGGGGGATGGAGTGAAGCTGAAGGAGGGAAGGGTAAGATGAGATATTAGGGGGAAGCTCCTTACAGAGTGGTGAGGTGCTGGAACAGGCTGCCCAGAGAGGGGTGGGTGCCCCATCCCTGGGGGTGTTCAAGGCCAGGTTGGATGGGGCCCTGGGCAACCTTGTGTAGCTCCAGGCCTGGAGGTTGGTCTCCCTGCCTGTGGTAGGGGGGTTGGAGCTTTGTGATCCTTGGGGTCCCTTCCAACCCAGACCATTCCATGATTCTGTGATTCCATACAGCCCCATCCAAAGTCTGTGCCAGTGGTATTTCCATGCTCTGCAATACTCATGCAATAATGGAACATGCTGGACAGTGTTTCCACACTCTGCTGCAAGCTGGAAAATTGCTCATGATAAGCAGCTCGTGATTATACATCATTAACACCAAAGCCCCCAGGTAACAGTTTAAGTATCTTTTTTTAATTTTCTTACAACCACTTAAAACTGTCATATACCACAAAGTTATGTACACTATTTACAGACAAAACAAGCAAAATATCCATCCAAAATATTTTTTAAAAAATCCTCTGATTAAATTGTTACACCTGCTCAAACAATGGTGGGACTTAATAGGCATATTTTCTTGTGCATGTTTCTCTTCCATGTAGTACTTCAGTCTCACTGCATATATATATATATATTTAAAAGTTAAAGAAAGATAAAACAACAAGCAGAAGGGACACAACACAATATGCATTTAAATCTTTGTTTAAGAACAAGCAGCTAATTAAAAAAGGCAAAATACAGGAAAAGTGCATCAGTTCTGATGAGTTAGTATAAGAGAGAGGCCCACAGGTGGAGAGAGGTACCCTTTAGGGCAGAGTCTCCTAAGAAGACCTCTGATTGTCTACAAAGATTATTTAAAATTTATTTTAAAAACAAATTGGAAAAATAAAAATGAAAGAGGAGAGGAGAAACGTGACACCTCCAGGACTTTTCTTCCACGAGGTTTCTTGGAAACTGGTGCTCAACAACTTCCACAGTGGGCAAGAATTCATCTGTGCCTGGACTTTGTTGTTTGATCACACATCTTGAGTGAGCCGTCCCCGTGTCTCAAGCAGAAGAAGGGCTGTTCCTCTTGAAGTGTGCAAGGCAAGAAGACTCCACAGCCTCCGTGCCTGTGGCTGTGCTAAGTCAGACTGACCTACCGCTCGCTTCCATGGCTTAAAGCTGAGCCAAACACTGCTGGCTTTGCACCTACCAGAGTAACTCTGTCACCTCATCAAGGAGTCCATCTGTATGTCTGGTGCATTTTAGAGTAACAGATGCTAGGTGAGGAAGCTAGAAATGACCACGGAGCCAAAGTAAAGTGTCACTAACCTTAACTCATTTTTTGCTATATTTCATACAGATTTTTTCTTCTTTTTTTTTTTTAGAAAAACACATAGAAACAAACAATAAAAAGAGGCTTGTTGTATCTGGTGTTCCCAAGTCCCATTCTGATCCTTCACCCAAAAGGCTGCCTTTGAAAACAAGGCTACATGTGTGGCTGGGGAAGGCTGGCAGTGCTCTGAAATGTGGGTTCAGCACACAATCCCTTCAAAATGGAGCCTTCAGCCGACACTCAAAGTCCCCAAACAGAGCCTACAGCTTTGTGCTTAGTTACTTTTGGGTAATTTGAGCTCACCGTAGGCAGTAACCAGTCTGCCACCACATGCCAGGACTGGTTTAAGGACTAGCTTTGTATAGAATCATTGTATTTTTGGCTTTCTGGTAAGGCTACTTTGTCTAGTAACTTCTCCTCTAACAACAGATTTGGTCCAAAGGTATATCCAGTTTCCAATTCAAACTTAGACTTTTGAATCCTATTCCATTACATTCAAATAATCTTGCAAGCCATTTTGCCTTCTGCTAACCACGTACCGAGTCTTTTATACTTCATACAGAAGAATGGAGTGCTCAGCCCAATCAACTGTAAATATACTCATAGTTCTGTGGACCTAGCAGCTAAATACTCCTTCCCTCCTTTAAAGCATCATTGGAATAAAAAATAAAAAATAGCAAACCCTAAAACAACAACAAAATACTGCTGAAAGTCATATGGAGAGAAAGTAATCTTAACAATCGCTCTGGCACTCTGTATGTACTGTTTCCAGTAAGCCCAGGAGAGACTGTGACCACTCCTGGAGTTTACACACCAACGGAACTGCCTTCGATTTCCTTCTTTAAAGAGAAAGGTTCAGAAATGTTTAGCATTAGAAAAATGTCATCTTCATTCACTGAGATCAGTGGTCTACCTCTCCTCTCCTGGGAGGATTACTTCCAGTTTAGAATGGGCTGCAAGCAGCTCGTGCTTTGGTGGACAAGTCGACTGCACTAACCTTCCATGACATTTCTGGAAAGTCAAGTACTTCTCTGTTAGGGCCTCCTTGTGCTGGTGCTGAAAGCACACTACAGGGACTCACCAAAATCTGCTCAACACCACTGAGCTCAGCGCAGTGCAAGTGCCAGGCGGAGGCACCGCCGGGCTTCTGAGGCTGTGGTGTGCGACGCCAGGACGGGGCAGCGCACGTGGAAATGAGACAGCAAGAACACAGACCCTCCATGGGTCAGCCAGGGGAAAGAAATCTCCTTTTACTGTCCAAGCAGGCAGCACACAAGGCCCAGTGCAGGGCTTTCTTGGACTGAAGACATCTGCAGGACACCACTTCCTTCCTCCTGGACTCCAGCTTTGTCGTGTATCTCACGGTGAATGGATGTGGTAGAGGACAGCACAAACCCCTGAAGCCTGAATTATGGCAGTCCCAGAAACTCTTGCTGCTGGGACATCGGGCTCACCCAAAGCCAAAATTCAGCCATCAGCTACTCAAAAATCCAGTTTTGAAGAATCAGAGCAACTAAAGCAGCACGTGAGCTGATTTCAAGTCATACTGTAACAGGATGAACAAACATAAGTGCAGTTGTGTCATCTGCCACACATCGAGAAAGAAGAACTTGAAACAGAGTCAAGTAGAAACACAATCCATCAAGATAAAGCCCCAATTATCCCTTTTAAATCCAGCAATAAAACAGAGTGCATTTTTTCCAGGAAACAGAGTGTACAGTACCCGTGTGCAGCATAAAAACATTTCACAAATAATGAAAACATCCCTTTTGAAAATCTCAACAAAAATAGATCCCATTGGGACCAGACTGTCAGTGCCTCCCAAAACAAGGCAGAAAAATCCAGCCTATAAAGCATGCCAAAGGTGACCAGTAAGCATCCCACTAACTTCTGAAACTGCTGACTGCTTTATTTACTGAAAAAAGGAAGTATGACATTTGTATTTAAAACCCCAGCTGCCACATAAACAGGTTCACTAAATTACCCTTAAAGTCCCATTCTCTCCTGACAACTACTTAAAAAAGACATCCATCTGTCTTTGGGGAAAGGTGGAAGCAACATCTCTTGGCTGTGCAGGTCAATCCTGCTGGGCATCAGTGCAGTAGGGTTCTGGAAACCCTGAGGAATGGCAGGTACGATTCAAAAGCACCATCTTTCAGCTTGTAAGTTCTCTGATGGTCAAATTTCTCAAGACAAGACACTGATGGCAAAGCAGCAATGTTTCTTTCAAATTTTTTTCTTCCAGGCCTAATGGCTTGTCACTGAGTTTGTCCTGAGGGAACGGAGCACAGGCAGATGACCCATGCACAACACCAAGAGCCAAATTATCCATTTTTTGGCCATGCATCTGAGGTGAAGAAGAAGAGGTGCTTTTGTTTCAATTTAATTATGTTTTCAGACTATGCTTGCAGCTTGGGAGAAAAAAATCTGTCCTAGTGATACACTGCATTCCCTCCCTCAAGAATACTAGGCTAGGAAACTGCCTGACATTTACACTATGATTCCAGAATGGAGAAAAAACAATTTGCTTTTAGCACTTGTGAAGGCAGTTACTCTAAGGGGCAAAAGAAAAAACCCAACCCCAGTTATTTAACTTTGCCTACCCTCTAGTCCTACACCTGTGAGGCAAATTCAGACCCAGATGGTGCAAACTCGGCTCTCAGGTCATAGATGACCTCCTCACTGAATCCCACAGCTCCCAGCATCAGAGTAACTGACCACACTGGGTAAGAGATGCCTGAATCAGCCACGTGGCCAGAGGAATCAGTGCTGATCAGAACCTCCCACGTGCATCTTTCCTAAACTTGTTCCTGCAGTGAGCACCTTCCTATCTCCAGTGTGTTAGTATGTCAGGGGCTGTTTGCAAGCAAGTATTTGAATAGGAGATGCAAGGACCAGGGCTGGGCACACTGAATCTCTGCCTATGCTCCTGCATGTGCTGGGAGAATGTGTGCAGTGGATGGATGCAAACCTCTGAAACCTAGTGCTTAGCTGAGACAGATCTTCACCCTGATGCAAGTTTCCCACATCTTTAATGGAAAGTAAGGTAAGCCCTGTGTCTTAAAGTATAAAGCACAGGTCTGCAGCAAGTGGCTGACTGGATGTTATTACCCTAGAAAATTAAAATCAGCACTTCATCCTGCTGTGGGTGCACTCACAGAACTGATGTGCCTCTGGCCCTTTCCTCTTCTCTAAGAAAAGCACACAAACCCCATCCCAACACCCCACATTTTCATCAGGTGTGATCCTGAGCAGCTGTATAGAGTTAAAGATACAAAGTCATGCTCCTAAGCTAGTTTCCAGTGTGCAGACACTGGCAGAGCTAAGTTGCAGTCCTCTATTGATTGCAGTTTTCTTAGTGTATCATCTAAAAAATGTTCAGGTAGCAAAGCAAAAGTGGGCTGACAGGCTCTGTGTACACGGCCCAATTGTCTGTGGTAAGAAAAAGGAAGGAACTTCACAGAATTTATAAAAAAAAAATAATTATCTGACAACCAAAATATAGTCAATGCAGAGGCACTTTCTCTTTCCTTTTTTTTCCCTACAGCCTGTCTGTAAGAGAAGTGCAAAATAATTAAGTTTTCTGATGCTGGGGAAAAAGGAAACATCCAGGTGAAGCCTCCACAGGTTCCAGCTGAGGCTCTGGAACAGAAGCTCTGGATGCCAATACTGGTCTGGGCTTCTGACCTGCCTACAGAGGAGAGGCTGCTGTGCAACTACAGATGATTTTATCCAGAAGTAGTAGTTCCCTCCCTTTTCACTTCTTCTGTTCAGGCTACAGAGGTAGTAAAACCAAATGAAACCCCCAACAGCAGTGAAACAAAACCCCCAAACCAAACAAACAAAAACCCCAAAGGAACCACACTCTTGCTATACTGTACATTCAGAACCCTGTGGCCACATGGTTGTCCTAACAATGAACAAATTCATTAAAAAGCTCAGGATTAACACACGAATGTGCAAAGAGCACATTCCAAAGCCAGTGCTGTGGGTAAAGCAAGTGTTTGTCCACAGGGAGGGAAGGGGATTTGGGGACCATCAGGAACACAGAAAGGTCATTTCTGGCAGCCTACATGCGAACGTAAACAGGATCCGTTTATCCTTTTAAAGTTCTGTGCCAACAGAACTATTGAAATGTCACCTCCCACCAGAGGAGCCTTTTCTTTCATCATTAAAAAAGACATTAAAAAAAGGGAACCATAGAGCAAGAGACTATTGTGTTCCCGAGCTGGCAGCTGGTGGAGTAGCCCCTGTGTTTGCATTGGCATTTTGCTCCAGATGTTGTCTTCCTTTTGTCAATGTGAAGAACTGAGGCTGACAGATGCTTTTAGGTCACCAGGGCTTCAGTTTAACTTCATTTGGCTTTCCTTGCTAGATAGAAAGGAGCATGTTTTTTTCTAGTTGTGCTTCAAAGGTCCACTTCAACTTGGCTGCTCCTCAGTTAGCAAACTGCTGGTAGAAGGCCAGTTTGACCCTCTCAATATGATGGCAAAGTTTAATAGCTGGCCCAAGCTTCAAGTCCATACACTCCTGAACAGTGGGCAGGGTCAGCAGCAGCAGTGCCTGGCCATCAATTTCCTGTCAGGAAAGAAAAACTCCACAGTGACTTTGCACGTTGATTTTCCCTGCTCCTTCACCTTTGACCTGCTGCAATTTCACATTCATGACCATTTATGAATCAGATGTTTCTTTCATGCTACTCCAGGCAGCTTGAAAATCTCTCCCTCACAACAAATTAACTCCTATATTAAAATGTCAGCTCAAATTCACTAAGGGGACAGAATCTCATGAGATGCAATTTTAACAACAGCACCATCAACCTAACAAGAAACCAAGGAAATTTCATGCCTAAAGTCATTTTACCCAATCTCTACATCTTTCCATAGAGGCAGAGGTTCTACAACTGGAAGTATCTTCTGGAACATCTACTGCAAACCATACTCCTCGTTAGCTCCAGCACTCCAGTTTTGATATAGGTTTTTTTTTTTTGAGTGGCAAATTTTAACCAAGGTGCAAATACAACATTAACTTGACTTGTGTTCACACTCGAAACACAGCAGCGTTTGCTTGTGGTCCGGCTGTACCACACTGTGATGCCTGTAGTTTGTCTGCAGAATTCAAAATCACAGAATCACAGAAAAGACCTTTAAGATCACGAAGTCCAACCATTCCCACCCTAAGCTAAACCAGATCCCTGAGCACCTCATCTGCCTTTTTTTCAAACATACCCAGGGATGGTGACTCAGCCCCGCTGGGCAGCCTGTGCCACAGCCACACAACTCTGACAGGGAAGAGCTTTTCCCTCACATCAGCTCTGACCCTGCCCTGGCACAGCTTGAGCCCATTGCCCCTTGTCCCATCTCCTGTCCCCTGGCTGAAGAGACCATCGCCCACCTCTCTGCAGCCTCCTGTCAGGGCAGTGGAGGTGGGGAGAGGGTCTCCCCTCAGCCTCCTCTTCTCCAGGCTGAACACCCCCAGCTCCCTCAGCTGCTCCTCAGCTGATTTGCCCTCCAGCCCCTTCCCCAGCCTGGTTGCCCTTCTCTGGACTCGCTCCAGGACCACAATGTCCTTCTTATGGTGAGGGGCCCAGAACTGGACCCAGCACTCGAGGTGCAGCCTCACCGGTGCCCAGTACAGGGGCACAATCACCTCCCCAGACCTACTGGCCACACTATTTCTGACACAAGCCAGGATGCCATTGGCCTTCCTGGCTGCCATGGCATACTGCTGGCTCATATTCAGACTGCAGTCACCCAACACCCCCAGGTCCTTCTCTGCCTGACAGCTTCCCTGCCAGTCTCCCCCAGCCTGTAGCGCTGCTCAGGGTTGTTACGTCAAGTATTTATCCATTTTTAAGGTCAGTGCAAGCAGTAAGACTCTATCTCTGAAAACACAGGCTCCTGCCTTGGTGTGCTTGGCTGTAGGCATTCTCTGTAGCTCTGGGATTCAGATTGCCCAGAGAACAAATGGCCTCTGAAACCTGAGTCATTCCCTTAGCCCTTGTCTCCCAGGCTACAGAAGGTTGCATGTGTGTTTATTTCCTCAAAACCCCAATATAAAGGTTAATGTAGCTTCTTTCTGTAATCTGTTGGAGGGTGAGGAACAGAGAGACAAAGCCAACATTTGAACAGCCAGAAAGCAATACCTGATCAAGGAAAATTCTAGCCAGTGGTGCACAGTCAGTGGATTTGAGGAATCGTACGACATCAGCCACGGTCCACTCCAGAGGGTTACTGTCCAAGTGCAGCTTTTCAGCAACTTCCACTTTTATGTCCTACACAAGCCACCCAGCACAAGAAAAATTCCCAAAAATATTACACACACATATACAATGGACCAAACCCTCCCCTCTGCTCTCCCACCCTGAAACCTTCAGCTGCCAAATAAAACTTTAATGAGAACTCAACCTGCAGGGGTTTCTTGGTTAGCAGAGAAGTGCAGGAGAGCACTGTGCTGAGGGTGGTGGCTCTCACATCATTAGAGCTGGTATGCAGGGATCTAAACCCAGGATTTGGTGGGTACCACATCACTGCTCTGACTGACTAAGAGGAGTGCTAACAGCTGGGAAACAGAAAACTGTCTGCTTTCTTTCTACAGCTTTCTGTTTAGTCTTCATCACAGTCCTGTAATACAACTGTAATAAAGACTTTTAATTATTCCATCTTCACAATGGCCTTTCTGGGGTAACAGCATTTTATGAGAACACATGTATAACAGGTAATACTCCCAAGATGTTGGTGCTTGCCCAACAGCAAGCAAGATAGAACAGGAATCTAGGTTTGAAGTTACCTTTGGTGAAGGAGGTTTATTTTCATCATCAGAAAAGGAAAAGGTCCTGAGTTTCCTCTTCCGTTTGTCTCGGTCCTGAGCCAGGGAATGAGACAGTTCACTCTGTGTAGGAGAGGACGACAGTGATTTCTTCTCTGATACCTCTGACTCCTCAAGCAATTCATCTTGGTGCTCTGAGGTACTATCCTCAGTTAGAGATTCCTCATCTACCTCATCCTGGTCATCCTCCTCTTCTGCCCCACTGCCCTGAATAGGGGGTTGGGAATGGGAGTGAAAAAAGATGATAAAAAATGGGAAGTTTAGAACAAAACCAGTAATTGACATTGATTTGTCAGCTGTAACCTGAGGTTACAAGGAACTAACAGCCTGTGTTTTCAAATGCAGCTGGTCGAAGAGCACAGACGATGTCTGTGCAAGCTGCTGGCTGGCTCATACCTGGGGAGATCCAGCTGGGGTGTTATCCACTGAAGCAGAAGAACGTTTTTTCTTATGAACAAAGAAGTGTTTTCGTCTCTTCCGCCTTTTATTTGGTTTCTTCATGGCTCCTTCCAGGTTACTGTGCCCCCCCGGGGGCCGGCCGATCCGCTTGTTCCTCCGCTTCCCGTAATAGTGTGCTACAGGACAGGCAGAGGAGCACCGAGTTGAAACACACCTTCAGCCTCACTAGTCATTATGTTTGTCCATCATCAGGACTGTAAAATCACTAGAAGGACATGTCCCAGCTCTGCAAAACTTCAAAGTTAGCATATGTCTGTATTTTCCTCTTTCATTTAGTTTAAAGGAGAGTCACTGATTGATTTTATCTGCCTCTGTCTCGGAGATGCCCCAAATTATCAGGTTTTTACACAAAAATCATCAGCTACAGACTTGGTCCAATCCAATTTAATGGAGGTTTTTGTGATGTAATTTTTAAACATGGCCCCAGTGTACTGTTTGCTCTCAGAATGTCAAATGGTTAAGGTTAGCTCAAAAAACCCCTAAAAAGCTAAAAACCCTGTAAGCTAAGGAAAGAGTCTGAAGTTGTTCTGTTCCACAACAAAATGGCAAAAGCAATTAAAAGGCCTCTTAAATGCTAGTATTACAGTCAGTTCACAACAAGGAGTTAACCTACAGTACTATGACTTCATAGAGTTTTTGTTATTCTTGCCTACACACTGGCACACGGCTGTTCTGGAGGCCTGTGCACGCAGTGCCTGAGCTGCTCCTTGCGTAAGCAAAGCAATGTACTCTGGATTCCTTCTGGAGAAGAAACCCAAAATATAGCCCCCCATACCCCACCTTGGTTGGAGATCAGCTGCCTACTCACTGTATTTAGTCTTTGTCAGGACAGAGCAGTTCTCTGAACACTTATCCAGCACCATCTGAGGGCCGAAGAGGTTTGGGCAACACTCCAGCTTGATGCATGTTTTTCTACAGAACTCTGCCACCCGATCTGCCGTCCTCACAACTTCCACAGTTGCACGGTAGCTCTTCCCTTTGTACCTAACATTGAACACGTGGTTATAATTCAGGAATCCTCTAATCACCGGGATAAAAGTACTTCACTGAGAGGCGTATGAGAACCCTGCGTGGAGATCAAACTCGGGGGAACCTGCACAGTGAGGAACCTGATGGACCGACCAGCCCAGGAAACAGGCAGCTGAGTCTCTAATCCTCAGGCAAGGGAAAAGGCTGCACCAGGAGATGCCTGCAGTACCCAACACAGAGACACTGCCCTGCCCACAACTATAAAACACCAGCTGAGAGGACTATCCCAGAGTTCAGAAGTTCTGTTTTCTTTGTCCCAGATGGTTTGTGCTTTCTTTGTTATTATGGGACTGCAGAAGTGCCCACTGTGATGTGGACAGCTGGTCCTTAAAACCAAGATGGAGAGCACTGCTTCAGCTACTGAAGGGAACAGCAGACAGCTTCTAGCGAGCTCTCCATGCAGGCACTAGGGCAAACAAACGAACTGCTGTCACAATTCCAGTCAGCTTTTGTCTAACTACTGGACAGTTTGTCAAGGCAGTCCCTCACCATGCCTCCACATACTGCTCCTGTTTGGTTTAAATTAAGAAAACACTTCTTTTTTCTTCATCAGCTTTGCTGTGACACTGACTGAGCTGCACTGTGAAATATCTGCCCAAGTCATTCATCATTTCTGCTTTGTTCTCCCAGCGCAGCTAATAGCACATGCTGGCATCTGTTAGAGACATCTCAGGGCTGCAAGTAACTAGTTAATGCATTGAAAAAAGAGATAGATCATATACCATAGCCCAGATATCACTACTGTGGCAAAAGAAAGCACATGGCAACTTCAGCAAAACCAAGTTTTTCCTCTGCATCTTCTATTTACATTAACCCTGCATATGATTTCCCTGCCCCTGCATCCAGAGCAGTCCTTCAGTACATAGAAAAGTGTCTTTTTACACACAAAACTCACCCAGCAAAGAATTACCCACATGTTCACACCTATGTAGGAATGTGTTCTATGGCACATCAGGAAAACCTAATCTCTAATAACCTGATTACAAGATCATCACTATAAAGGAACACCTGGATTTATCCAATATATACAAATATGATCACTGCTTTTTTTTTCCTAGCCACAAAACAATCTTGCTAAGAAGCCCCACCCCAAAATCTCAGCTGGAGGACTAGGGAGTGCTTTAGGGTAGGCTGCAGTGGGAAGGTTCCAGGCTGGCCCATTTCGGAGCTCTGCTTTACCCAGACTTCAGAGGAATCTGCTTCCACTGAGAATTGCCAAGCAGTTCTGAGAAGCTTCCTACATGGTAGGTTCTTCTGCTCTCAAATACTGACAACTGTCTTTGGGTGAATTAAAGCACCCTAAGCCTCACCTGCAGGACTGCCAGTGGGCGTGCTGTGTTGTGCTAGGACCACAACACTTCTGTCACCACTAGCTGCTCACAAGCCAGTAGCAGAGCACACCTGGCATACTGAGAGGCATTAAAACCAGATGCACTTCACCAGACACTCATTAAAGCGTGATCTGCCAGCATCTTGGTGTGCTACAAGCAATTTTTCCTCCTCTGAAAAGTGCAAAGTTAAAGCACTGATGGCAGAGAACATTGCTATTGGCATCAACCACGTGGGGGAACAGGACAAGGATTTACTTGGCTTTCAGGGTCTCCCCGTGCCCGTGCCACGCAGCCTCTTCATCCAACTGCAGCTCTCGGAGGACACGGCTGGGTTTGTACGCTGCGTTGATCAGTAAAGTGAGAACCTACAGGGAGGGAGGGAAGAGGAGAAAATACATTTCAGTTATTTATACAATAGATCTGTTTTAAAGTGCCAGAACAGAATAGGAAATTACTTCTATTCATCCAAATTATCTAGCATCAAAGCACTCATTCACAGCCAGATTACAGATGCCTCCTGATCCTGCCAACACGAACACTGAGAGCAGTCCACACTTCAGGCCTTGCCAAACCTTCCCAATTTGCCAGCAGAGTCACGAGTGCATCTAGCAATTTCCAAGTCATTGCCCTTGAATTACACATCACTAAATTAAACCCTGGGGCTGAATACTACAAAACTTGCATAATACTGCGTAAAGCTGAGCGATTATCCCAGAGATTGGCTGACAGGTGAAGATGTGCCAAAAAAATGCTGCAGGATTTTGCTGCCCGCCGACCCACTGCCTGCTGCAAAATCACACTGCAGAACCTTATGCTCCCTCTGTTTTGCTTTCAGGAGCCATGATACTATGATAAAATGAGAACTTCTTGGGTGCTGCAGAGTAACTCAAAGTTGTGAGTAGCCTGAGGCTAGTGGGGGATAGTACAAAGTGTGTGTTCAAGTTGTGTTTTTCCTTTTCATATGTGCTTATTCAGAATCATTCCCAAACTGGGGGCATCAGATCTTCACAGAATCACAGAATCCCAGAATCAGAGGGGTTGGAAGGGACCTGGAGAGCCCATGGGGTCCAACTCCCTGCCAAAGCAGCTCCCCAGCTCATATTGCACAGGGCGGCGTCCAGACAGGGCTGGAATATCTCCAGAGATGGAGACTCCACACCCCCTGGGCAGCCTGTCCCAGGGCTCCCTCACCTTTTCCCCTCACTGGGGGAAAGTTCTTCCCCATGTTGCTGTGGAACTTCCTATGCTCCAACTTGCAGCCATTGCCCCTTGTATAAACTTGCAGCTTCAGCGCTACCAAGGTCTTTATTTCAAAAGAAGAGCAGTGAATACAACACAAGTACCAAGCTCACTCCAGGATTCTTGCTCTTTTGGGGTGCTTACATCAGAGTACTGAAACACCTGCAGAAAGGATGGGGTACTTTTCTGTAGGCAAAAATGGAATTTTGTCAATAATCCGCTTGCCTCTTGTCCATGGGACTCTTGTTTTACAGCAGGTGTTTCCTAAGGCCTCTCCCAGTTATGATACTTGGTGGGGAAGGTACAAACTGCAGAGATGTTGAACCAATTTCTGGTTTTAAAGTGATCATTTCACAAGAGCTCAAGTGTGCACATATAAAGACTTGGAAGACTTTCAGCCTCTCAGGTCAGATAATAACTACCTTTTC
Organism: Gallinula chloropus; assembly: GCF_964237585.1. Taxonomy (NCBI): domain Eukaryota; kingdom Metazoa; phylum Chordata; class Aves; order Gruiformes; family Rallidae; genus Gallinula; species Gallinula chloropus. The sequence continues at coordinate 21,350,612 of NC_140097.1, forward strand.
AGAGATTCGGGAAAAATAGTTATTTCATTACAGTATTTGGATATTTGTTGTGAAACACCTTCTGGAGGAGAGGCTCTTTGGCCTCTTAAACAGCCTCTTCCTCCCTCTTCTCCTCCCTCAGTTACATTAGGAAGCAAAAGCACAATTTCATCTGAACTTTGCAAAACACATACAACTTATAAACCACAGTGAATTGTCTTAATTTTCCAATTACCAAAACCAGTTTGTAATTTCTTCTAAGAAAATCTGGATTTCCTCATTTCTAATCTCACCTGTGCAAACTGTAAAGGAATTTTGGGATTATCTGAAGCTAATTCTGTTAATTAAAATTAAAGCAGTTATTACAGCTAAAAAAAAGATTATGACTCCTTTGGTAATTACAGGTTACTCTGTTTTAACCTAAAATTAAGTTCAGCAGTAGAAGGCTGACTAACCCAGAGGAGAGGCTTATACTCATAAAACAGCCCCTGATTTATACTCGATTTTACACAAGAAAACCTCTTTACTAATCATCAGGTTGAAGTTATTAATTACCCATCTAGAATTAGAGACACACTCTGGAGTTTACGATACCCTGCTGCGTGCAGGCCCGCTACGCACAGCCCTCTCACCTCTTTCAGAACAAGAACACAGTTCCCAGGTCCCACAGACTGAGGAAGCTCTGCAATCCTGCCTTTGTTAAGGTAAGGCCCTGAGAAGCACCGGTGGTTGAAGTAGATCTTTGGGCAGCAGTACTTTCCATTAATTACCACTGAGAAATGAGAAAGCAAAGGTTTAAATCATGTGCTCCAACCTCCCCAGCAAAGCATGGCAACATGGAATATTTTGTCTGTTGTAAAGAAGGGAGAAAGTCTGGAAAGACACAAATTTGGGGTAGTTTCAGTGTCAGGTGTGCAATGAGAGCACTAGTTACTCAATGTTGCCAAAATACTACTCATACTTCATACATGTGCTTGTGAATTGTCAAACTACAGGAGTTGAAGTTAGTCATTTACCAGAAAAGCTGGTCTGGTGCATTAGGGTATTAGAGCAAACAGAACAGACAAGAAGAGGACAATCCTAAATTTTGGTAGCAGAAGCAATTCTGGACAAATTTTCCAGTCAAGTAATTATCTCTATTATTCTCTATTTACTATTCTCTATTTACCCTAAACTGCAATACCACCTTGCTTTGTGTTTTTAGGTTCTTTTCCCTCAAGCAGCAATGTCCAGAAACTGATGAAGTGACATCAAATTTTCTAAACCTATTATATGGTTGAATGCCACTCAAAATTAAAGTTATGTATGATATGTGTTGCAAGGTACTTATGTATAACTATAAATTTGGTTTATACTACCATTGTTCAGAGTTTTTCTTGACTGAGCAGCACTATCATGTAAAAAAAAATCTTAAATTCAGTAGTTGATAAATGGCAGATAAATAAATGAAGTCAAATTGACATTAGGTCTCTATTAAAAAAACATTAAAATGCTAAGCAGGCACGAATCATTTCTATAAAGCCTGCACTTGGTGCAGCTTCAGATGTGCATTTCACTGCACAGAAACCAGCCGAAGAGGCATTTTGTTGCCAAACAGACAGATCTGTATGACTGTTTCACCACCAGATGTACTTATTCATCACATTCATTCTTGCAACAGTTCAGCAAATTATTAGATTTCACCATCTGGCACACAAAGCAGTTTACTGTCTGAATTGCTTTTGTTTATCATGATTGCAAAGTTATCATAAAAACAGACAAACCTGCTTCCCAAAGCTCGACTCAACAACTCAGGAGCACAGATGCAGCGTGTCTGTTATGCTTCTCCCAACATTATTAAGCACAACAGGTGACAATAAAATCATCTGCCTAGATGACAGCACTCATTGGGCTCTGCATACCCTCTGCCTGGGGGAAAATGTTCCAGGGTAAAAATCTCATTTCCAGGTTTAATTTATGGGTCAATTTCAGGACACAAATACTGCATGGTTTTGTTTGTTCCACTATTTTTTGAAGTTCAGCAAATCATCAAGGGATGAAAAATCTTCAAACTCTTTCCTCCTCTCCCCTCTCCTAGCAGAAGGGTACTGAGCAGCTGAACAGTCAGAGGACTTGGCCAGCCTGCCCTTCCTGATCAGTACCTGAGTCAGATGAGTTCAGTTCCTGGTTCTTTAGTCCATCATGAACTGTCCTTGAAGACAGAATTCTGCAATGAAAAGAAGGAGGTTGGGAAAAGGGACAGCTGGTAAGGGCAGTCCTCAGTTACTAAAAGACTATAAAATTTGATTTGGAAAGGACTACTGCACTGCTACAGCTAGTAGCACTCCTTCCTTGCTTGCAGGCTCTATACTGTACATAAACATGCTGCACAAAGCTACTGACAAGAGTTTACATCTTCCCCTTCGTTTCACATATCACAGCACAAGGCTGTGTACAGCCTTACCTTATGCTTTCTGAAAAAGATGGATTTTAAACCAAAATGACTAGAATCCCAACTACAAACCATGGAAGAAGAGTCTGCTCAGTATTTTAGGAGCAATGAAAACATTGGCAGGACTACTGACGGATCTGGTGTTTGTAAAGCTGAGTGAGTCAATAAACCAGCTGTCAGGCAGGCTACAGAGCACTGTGAGCAGGCTCAGGTGAAGGAGCTTCATGTGCATGACACAGAGACTACAGGCAACTTGCAGGTATCAGCAGAACTCTCCTCCTTGGTTTGCATGGGCCACATTTCATGTGGGAAGGAACAATTAGAAGTTCATCCTCGAAATGACAGCATGCTCACTCAAGCCAGATTTTCTGACCAGCTCTACAAAACTGCAGTGATATATTAGGGCAGCCACATTTTCTACATGTGTTTACACTACAGACTCTGTATTATTTGAGAAGGAAATACAATCAAAGGGAATCTAGTAATTTTCCCTATTAATTACCATTAAAAAAAGGCTCAAGCACAAACTTACACAGTCTTAAGATCAGGCTATTTTTTTTTGATGCACACTCCAATACCTACAGACAGTGCAGTCTTTCAGAAGTGAAAGATCAACAGTTTCAACCCCAGAACTTCAATAACTTGACCTACTCAATAATTCAGCTGAGTGGCACTGGCATTATTAAAAACCAAATTCCATACTACAGCAGTGCAAGAGATCTTTTTCAACATCAACAGGAACTACCAGCATCAAGATAAAGAGTGTGGAATCTCTCAGCCCTCAGTAAGGCACTTCTGTAAAGCTAAATCTCCCCTACGACAACCTGATTTATCTGTTAGGAAAAGGAAAAAAAAAACAAGCCAAACCCCAACAGAAAAATAAAAGCAAAAACCCTGCTACTTACTGTTTCTCTGGTTGAACCACTGCAATTTTTTTCTGCCTGTTTACTGAAAGGAAGAAATAGAAAATATAAACAGCAAGTACAGGAGACAAACAAATGAAACTGCTAGTCCAATATATACACTAGACTCATTTCTTCTAAGTTATCTGCCAGAAAGAATCTATGTTCAGAGTCACCACAGCATCAGATAGCCGACCCATCTGCCCTAGAGACATGCTGGCCAGTGAAATCTGAAGCCACCCAAAAGGTTTACTCTGGCTTTCAGTAAAAACCTCATTAAATCAGGCATGTACCTCCAGTATTCTGTGAAATCTCACTTCTTGTGCATCTTTGATTGCACCACAGCTGCTAAACCACCCATAACACCAACCAAAAATGAATGATATGCTTTCTTTTTCAGCAAAGGTGCTAAAAACTAACCCAAGTTTAGGTTCATAGGCCTAACACCACTTTACTGGTGCAGGGAACTTTAACACCATTTAACGTTGAAGTGAAACAAAGCTAGTTAAAAACAAATGTGCTTTAAGCCAATTCCTAAGGAGGAAAACTCTGTTGCAACTAAGAAAGTCCAACTAGGTGATGGGTCCACGTGCTAATTCTGGCTTTCACAATCAGGTAATGATATTAAACAAGGTAATGCAGCGTGTGCCTTGTCAGCAAATTTTCCCAACAAACTTCTGGATTATTCTTTTTAAAAGCATCTTTTTTCTAATTAGGTTTCCCCCAACTTCCTCCTCTGTGGCTGGCAGTCCAGATGTGTCTCAGATTAGCTTCTCCTGCTTTGACTTGTAGTATGTGACAGTTGATGCCAATCTTAGTGTCTTACTTAAGAGACATTCAGGAAGTTTTTCAGTTTCTCAAACTCCCATTAAGCTTTAATAAACAGAGCTCACAAAGCAGTTGAGAGAAGATGCTATTTTATGCTAATTACAAGTGCAGTAAAAAAGGCAGTAATAGTGTAGTAAAAAAAGGTAGAATTTCCTTTTTCCTCTCCCATTTAGAAAGCTAGTCCCCTTTATTTCAACTCCAGAATGTGTACACAACTCAACCCCACTTTGCTATGCCAATTCATTTTACCTGCCCAAGTGCAAGTGTGAAATGAGTATCAGGGTCAGACACATGGCAAGACCAGCTCAGACAAAAATATACCCAAAGCACGGGCATGTGTGCACACACAGAGAGATGATTTCTTTATTGTGACTAATGGATTGTTCCCAGGCACTTGTACAATGTGCAAGGGTCTCAGCCAACACTGCCGGCTTTGAAGCTGTTGTGTGGCTTCCAACTGGACATAACAGCCAGAGGAACAGTTGCACAAGGCATGGATTCTCTGCCCATCATGTTTCCAAATTCAGTGATGCCTGTGATAACTCTGCAGCAGCCTGCTCCTGAATGTCTTGCCATCTCTACCACCCCAGCTAATCACTGCAAGAAGAAACAGAAGCGGTACCAATTGCTTTGCGAGGAGGCCGGAGCTGATATCCATTCGTTTCACACCAACCCACTGGAAATATATTCATTGATTCCACACTCACTATGCAGTCAGGGACGGGCTTCTTGGAGCCTGTTCAGTTTAGAGAAGCAAAAATTGAAACAACTGATAAAAAGCCTCATTTGGTTAATGCTTGCTATACGTTTGCCAGTGAAGCTGCTTTTACTTCTGGTTTATCTGGAACACAGTATCAATTGTATATTCATCCTCTTTTATTGACCAGATTCTTTCCTGACCTCATCTGCTTCCTCCTAAAGGACAGAGATGGGAATTAGCCACTCACAGAGATGCTCAGTGCACAGTAAGTGCATGCCAATGTACTTCCAATCAAGAAATGTGATTATAACAGAGAACGGCTGATACAGGACATCATCTTCTTAATGAAGAAGCTCTCTCAAAGTTTTCTTCCTGGATCTGGTCAAAGCTGGCTCAGAATGCAAGCAACTCCTCACCAGGCCCTTGCTTTCCCAAAGACACTGATCAGCACTTTACACAGTGCACAAGCCTACCGCTGGCACACCACAGCGCACCAACGTCCCTTCTGTGGGGCTTAAGGAGGCCCTGCCACCCAAGGCTAAAGCAAACAGAATACAAAGAGGGGTTTGCTGTGTTTCCACTAAGAAAATGATAATTTGCTCCCCACATCCAGCAGGCAGTGAGCTTGCTCCAGATACTCCTCAGCTTTGATGGTGGTACTACAGAAGAATCAATGCACTTGCTGTTCTCCCATGTCAGGCTTACCCTCCAGCTGAAGCCAGAGGTAGGAATCTTTCAACTTGGTAACTGTGGCAATGCAAACTTCTTCAGGATCAACTGGGTTCACAGCCTCAAGTTTCATATTCTCTTTAAATCCATGGTCAGAAGTTAACTAGGAAAAACACAGAAGACTTCATCAAAATGCCATCTGTATATCCAGTCTATGATACAAACAGCCACGGACAGGAGCAACACGTGAACACTGAGGCTTCTGAGCAATGCAGAAAGATAGTCATGCAGACAGAGAAAATTTCAGATAATTAGTGCACTGAATACAAGCAGGATATATTATGAACTACAAAGAATTTCAGTTAAAAAAGGCTGTATAAACAGACCTAGAAATGATGATGTTTGTACTCAAGAATGCTGAGTCTCCACAAAAGGACTGAGTTCATTCTCGGCAACCAGGAATTCTCTGCTTGCTGTCTAAGTACTGACAAATAGTCTCACCAGTCTATGCCACTATGTTATCTTGGAAATCCGTTTTACATATGCAAATAACCTTCCTGCCTCATCCAAGTGAGTTCTGGCAGACAGCAAAGGAATTTTACATTTCCTGATAAGTAGGATTTCATTTTATTCATCAATTTAGTCCCTGCTTATAAAAAAAAAAACCCCAAACCTAAGAATGGGTATTTCTCCAGTTCTGGAACACCTGAATTAAAGACAAAAAGGAACAGCCAGACAGAAGACTCTTTCCCCCAGAGCTACTCTTCAACATAATTAGAGGATCAATATATTAGAAATTCTGGAACTAGCCTGCAGTGATCAACTCTTCTCAGGAAATGGGTAATAAATTCAATGATCTGTTCTAAGGTGCCCAGGACAGAACAAGGGCAGCAGGAATTCACAGTCAGCAACAAAAAACGGGAATTACTCATTTTAATTTCTTCCCCTAAGCACTGCAGTAGCCTGTGTATTGTAAATGGAATTGGAAGGCAGGTGTTAATAGCACCCTTTTCTGCTTGACAAGGTATTCTGCTTTGGGACACAGCAATACAGTCACCAAACCAACAAAAGCCTGAAATCTCCCAAGTACTTCAGGCAGTGACTAATGTAAAATGACCGTTTGGTACTCATTTAAGAGGACTCGATATTGATTAATGTAATGGAATGAATTAAGCTGAAATAAAGGAAGGTTGAAAGAGTACACTAAGGAAACCAAAACAAGGTCTATTAAAAAGCCCCGTTTCCACAATTACAGGAGTGCCAAGGATTGATATGGTTTTATGACTCTTCTTACACATCTCCATTTTACAAATGCTCATTTCTTTCCGATCTCCTTTATCACAGCTGAAGCATTTGGTCCCCCACTTCCTTATCCAGGAAGCTGCCATGCACCTATTACTGCTCACATACATTTCCACTTTCTTAGCTCTTCCATTTCCTCAGTGGTCACTGGTACTTTAAGTAGGAAACATGCAAAAGCTTCTCCTTGGAATCAAGAGCTTCGATCGTGTAACAGAGAGATTATCCTGCAAGAGACCCTTACCAAGGGGAAGCAGCTCTGGGGAGCTGCCTCAGCACCACACTGTTTGAGGTAGTCTGCCCAGTCAAAGTCCTGCCCAGGATAGCCTAGGTGAAGAAAAAGCAAAAGGGTTGGTTTAACAGCATGAGAACATAACAAGTCATTCGAAGCTGAAGCACTGGGTCACTCAAGTTTGCCACTGAGCTGCCTGAGGTCAGCCCATAGCATGGTGCTCACACGCCTGACACACTGCAGAGGGGCTTGTGGGCACCTTGATTCCCATTTTTGACTTGAGATGGCATCAAACTGCAAGGGATTTCACAGAGAGCAGCCTGAAGCATGAATCAAGTACATCTGCTAAGCACACAAAGGGAGCAATCAAAACAATGGGAAGCATTTGCAGCCTTTTCCCAGGGCATGGGTGCAATTCTGGCAGGATTCCCATGAGATTACTTCACAAGAGTCATGGCAGCTCTGAAACTTTTAAAATTTTTAATTAGTTTTTTTTTTAAACAGAGCATGCAGAATTTGCCCAATACCAACATATTACTGTCCCAAACAAATGTTAACCACCAAGTCACTGCAGAAGGCAGTCAGTTGCTCCAAGAGACTCGCTGAGTTTGCCAACAGCTGTAAATCTGCGTATGTGTTTGAAGGGAGAGTCTTAACATGGAATCCATTGGGAGACAGAAAGGAAAAGACAAATTAAGTTCTACTTAGAGGAAACATTGCTTCCCTGTGACCTAATAAAAAGCAAGTAACTGAAAGGAACTGGGTGCCTAAGTGAGCTACTGTAAAAGTTCAAGTCTGGCAGCATATTAGCAAGGACATGACTGCAGCAGTTACCCCAACAGTACCTTGGAAGTACTCCCCTACAAGGGACACCTGTGACAAGGGTTTAAGAAACTAAACAAAATTTCAAAACAATTAAAGAATACAGTATTAGCATGATGATCTAAAAAATGTTCAACTACCCCTCAGAGAGGGCCTGACCACAGAAGGATCTATTTATTTTTCTCTGTTTTAACAGTGCCAGTTGGACTCTGCCCACAATTTCCAGGTGAGAAGCTTAAAATCTTTGTCAGCTCCAGTCACATGCCTAGAAAGTGAGGTTTCAACTTTCACATGTAAAATTCTAGGTAACACTGGGTCAAGTAAAGCCAAGACAAGTAACAAGAGGCAAACATCCTATGCTCTCTGCTCCTCACACGTCACAAAACAGTCTGAATTCTGGGGTTGTGAATAGGAGTCCCTGGCTTTACAATACCACTGACATTTCCATTTTGAGAAACCACATGAATATTTCAGTAGCTAAGGATCATTCCCCAATTCCCTTATGTCCCGAAGCAATGTTCCAGCAATCTGCTATCTTGCCTGAGAGGTCCTCTGAAAAAAAATACTTCATTAGCTTCTAACTGATAAGATATTCTAAAAATATTATAAGACATTGGATAACAATGTTCCATTTTGACCAGAAGTGAAAATCCAATGACATAGAGTACAGACTTCTGCTATCATGTTAATTAACGCTGCAATCAGCATTGCCTTCAGCTCCGGCACACACACGCCATTCGACCCAGTGCTCAGACTCCGTGCACAACCAGCATCCCCAGCCACTGGCATCTTCTCCATTTTACTAACTCAAAGCTCCTGTTCCTCACAATTTGATCTTTCTTGTTCCCTGCTTGTGCTACTACACGTATTTCTTCTGTCAAAGTGTTGTCCTAAACGGAGAGCTCTGGGCATTGGCACTCTGCTTCCTTCCAGGAGGAGAGAGCATGACAAGCCTGCACAGACATACCTGGTGGGGGGCTGAGGTTCAAGCCGTTCTTCAGACTCCACTGCACGGGGAAAATACCAGCACTGTTGACATGACAAACGTAAGACTGGCTGGTTGTACGCTCTGGCCTCAAGTCATCAATTTCTATCATGAAATATTTCTCATTGTACACCTGTAGTTAGCCAAAAGAGAACCGTGTGGTCTTTTAAGTAGCAGATTCTGATCTACTGCTCCCTCTCCCCCGTTTTGATAACTTCATTAACCAGCAATGCTACAGGATGGAAACCCTTTACATTGAAGTGTGATGGTAATTAAAAAAAAAAGCCTACAAGAAACCCAACCAAACTTTGGGACTCATAAACCAGCAGCATCCTGTGCAATACCTGGAAACTTAATGAGAGTAAATAATACTAAAAGGCAATGTACAAGCACTTAAAAACTAAGGTGATCAAGTTCTATATGACATTTTCTTATGAAGAAAAGCAAAGAAATTAGAGTTTGAAGCCCTATCACCATTCTATAGTAACAAAACTGCTTATTTCAACAAGGCTGAACTATATCCCAGGATGGACCTTCGCAAGTGAAACCACTGTGCTCCTGAATTAACTAGCAGCAGGACAAGAAACAAATCACAAACTTGCCTGGAACTGGTCACACCTTTTTAGTAATAAATAACCATCTTATTTGAAGAAACTACGTTAGGAGTTCAAAAGAGAGATCACCAAAACATCCCAGTTTTACGTTGCAGAACAACATTTTGCTTTACTGCATCAAAGTAGGTCTCTAGAACCTTCCCCCTGTTTTATACTAAAACAGGAAGGGAGAAGTTGCTCAAAACCTGATTGTTCTGGGTAGTTTTCATTTCAACTTCTAGATCCATGTATGGACCCTTGTCTGAAAACCAGTAATGGCATTAACTTTCGATAAAAGAAACCCCCCAAATCTACCTTCATGTGGATACTGAGGGATTACATCTTATTTTAAAAACTGGGTTTGACTATTTCATCCATTTGACCTTTTGAGCTTGTATCTTTATGGAACTTTTCTCTACTTCCAAATCCATTGTCTTCACCACCAAAAGGTTGCTTTTTTTCCTGGCAAATTGTCCCCCTAAGGGGACATACACAATACTTAATGTGAAAACTTTTAAGCTAATCAAACAATGAGAATTTTCTGAACGTTTAGGAAGAAAAGTAGCAACTGAAGAACCCTGGTACCTTGAGAACTGTAGCAGGAGAGATTACAAAAGGAGCCATTGGGTCCACAGCCTCTAACTTCATGCCTTCAGAGAACGAATGCACTCCAATCACAGGTTTATCCTGAAATACAAAGTGTCAAGAGTGGTTACCTCCATCAAAAAGACATACCTTATGTAACTTGACTGAAGAGGATTAATTAGTTGGTTCTAATAAACAAACATGTTGGAGTGCCAGCAACTTCTCTATAATGAAGAGAAAGCCCCAGCTATGCCGTCTGAGACTGACAGTTTTCTATGTGTTCTAGGGAATTGAGTCCCAAAGATTTCCTCTGCTGATACTCTCCACACAGAAAGAAGACTTCACAATACAGGGTGGTCTGGTATGTCAAGAGGAATTTTTTCCCCTGCCTAACCTCTGGTGCTCATCGTGAGCTAATCTAAAAGAAAACTATAAAAGTCTCCATTGTCAGCCTAACAAAACCCTGCAAAGCAGGGCTCCTGCTCCAGAAGGATGTATATCCCACTCTGTATATGACCTAATACATCCAAGAGCAACAGCATCTCAGTTCCGTTCTGCTTAGAGATCCCAATGAAGCTGAGAAAAATGAACTAAGAACCTGAAGGACTAAATTTAGATTCCTACATCTCAAAACACGTGAAAACGTTTCATTTTAAAAATAAATAAATGAATGTATATTTAAACTCAGACTCATTTGCTACCACTCAGGATATAACAGGACACCTTATCTAGCATGTGTGACTGTCAGGTTACAGGTTAGGGGTATTACATGGAAAGATTTCCAATGCACTTGCACAGGTAAGACACTGTAGTAACCCTGCAGTCCTCTAGAATGACAATAATCATAGAATCATGGAATGGTCTGGGTTGGAAGGGACCCCAAGGATCACAGAGCTCCAACCCCCTGCCACAGGCAGGGACACCAACCTCCAGGCCTGGAGCTACACAAGGTTGCCCAGGGGCCCATCCAATCCGGCCCTGAAAACCCCCAGAGATGGGACACCCACCCCCTCTCTGGGCAGCCTGTTCCAGCCCCTCACCACTCTCTCTGCAAAGAACTTCCCCCTAAAATCTAATTTAAACCTTCCTTCCTTTAGCTTTAATCCATCCCCCTTGTCCTGCCATTCTCTACCCTTTTAACAAGCTGATTCCCCTCCTGTTCCTCTGCTCCCTTCAGGGACTGGAAGGCTGCAATGAGGTCCCCCCACAGCCTTCTCTTCTCCAGGCTGAACCAGCCCAGCTCCCTCAGCCTCTCTCCGTAGGGGAGCTGCTCCAGCCCTCTGATCATCTCTGTGGCTCCTCTGACCCCTCTCCACCAGTCCCACATCTTTCTTGTTTTGGAGCCCCAGACCCAAGGTCAGCTGGTGAACAACCAGAGGTGCCATTTTAAAGGATCAGAACCAGGGATTTTTCCCAGTAGTATAGCTAATGGCTCATGTACTTGTGACATCTAACTTAACAAAATTGTATCATAGATGTTTTAATAAAGGAAAAAAATGGGCAAAACAAAACAGCCTCAGAAGTTTCAGTAACAATGCCTGGGTTCTCTGAATCATTTCTTAGGAAATTTTCATTACATCATCCACAGCATTGAACTACATATTGTCTCTTCACCTTAAAAAGATCTGTAGGAACTGATGACTCCTCTTCCTCCTCTTTCACTTTCTTCAGGATCTCCTGCCACTCTGCTTCACTCTTCAAGGACCTAATGGCTTGAGTGAAAAGAAAGGCAAACAGTGAATACATTCATCTTCCTTCTTTTTCATGGGATGATTTGTGGTCCTCTAAGTGCAAAATTCACATCTGTGCAAACACCTTCCTGCTTTCTTAGACACCTGGATGTGCTACAGACAGGGACTGAAATCAGGCACCAGTATCACCCATATGCTTCCCAGTCTAGTTTTTCTCAGGTAAATGGAGGTCACATCAACTCCAAGGAAAACTTCTGGAAAATCATATGATGAAAAAATAAATCCTAGTAGCTGGGTAACACTAGTCTGTTCTATGCTTAAGGAAGAAGAAAACTCAATTCTGTCCCAGTTGCATAAATTACTCTTTTAGCATCTGTAATTGCAAACCACACATCCCTCTGATAGAAGAGGCACTACTTGTACCAGTGCCATCCCACATAAAGGATCCCTGAAGTCTAAGCCTGTGAGTGTATCAAAGGCTCTTATGTAGACATGAAAAGGGAACAAGCCCAGTGGCTAACTAACATTTTTTAAAAGACATTATTCACTTAAATAGTGCTAGGGAATCTACCCATCTAGTTCCTGTCAGCAATTTGCAATCTCCAGGTTCACAAGCCTGATTTCAGCAGAGCCTGTGCAAGCACCAGCAAAGGCAGCATGCTTAGTTGGTTCAACGAAAACTGTTGCTTCCTCAGCATGATTCTTCTTGCCATAAGGAAAAAACTTGAAAAAATAAAATGAAATAAAGCAAACCCAACTGCTCAAAACAACCTGAACTTCCCCAACCTCTAGCACAGAGCATGCCAGAACCTGCCTTGGCAGAAGAGCTTAAGGGTAAACACTCAGTATTTTCCAGTTTTATGCCAAGGTTTCCCCTCCTCAGGAAAGGAGGAGAAACTTCTTTCACACCTGACCCTGACATGCACCTGCCAGGACAACACAGTAATCTGTCCCAGCTTCTGCCTCTGCTTCCATGCACTCGTTCCCTGGGCTGAGTTCATTTTCATACCCACATAACACCTCTTTAGACGTGGAGTCTAAACTGCAAAAGCTCCTGCTGAGCAGCAGTTCACAAGAGATGACTTTCCACCTGCCCTGGATACAAACCTGCCAGAAAGCAGCATGAAAGCAACCCCTTCCCAGTGCAACCCCTTTCTCAGTTCCACCCCTCCCACAAACAGGTGGAACTTTTTAACAGCCAAAACCATTTGCCAACTTTTGAACGAGTGAGTGAAAAGGCTTGTAGGACTATTTACTGGTGTTTTCACTTCCATTTCATTAGGCAGACTATTTGTCAGATCACATACTGACCATATACACCCAGAAGGCAGATTCAGAGCACCAAAGCAGCAGTAGTATTCTCTAGCCTCTGATCAGCATATCATGTTTCAAAGTTCCTACCTGAAGGTGGCTGCAGGCTATATCCATGTTGAGCTGCCCACCCCACTTGGTGAAGGAAAGGGTCCAAGTAGAATATCCACTGGTCAAACTGGTCAGACTCCCCCAGCCCTTCGTATCGCAGTTTAAGTCTCCCACCAACGTTTTCCACCACGGTGACTATCCAGGCTTCCAGGGAATCCCGGGTGTTCTGGAGTTCCAGTCGGGAGCCTGGTGCAATGAGATCCAATGGATTTTTCCCTCTGTGAAGCTACAAAAAGAACTTGTCCTGTTTAACAGACCAAAATGAATACCATGCTTCCAGTTCTTCACACGCATTCTTTTTGCATAAATGAAGTCTGAGTACAGAAGTGAAGAAATACAGGTCTCTTACTAACAGGGGAAAACAGAAAGGACACAGTTTAGTGATGCTTGTGTCAGACCTCTTGCACCGATTGTGGACAGTCACATGCTTCACTTCAGTTCTCATCATTGTCAAAAGCATTATCACTTACATATTCAAGGTTTGAAGAGAGTATGAATAATCTCTTTCTAAAACTGAGTCATCTTGCATACAAAGATGACTAGACAGAAAAGACACAAAGTTCCAAATGTTACTTTTAAAAATGTCATTGACATCTTTACAAACAAAATATGTTCTGCATTTTACAATCAGACACTAATACGAGCAGCAAATCCTTTTTCAAATGCAGAGGAGGGGATTAAAAAAAACCTAGCAAAGATGCATCATTTAAGTGAACCAATAACCTTCCTATCAGTGAAAAAAAAAGTACTGAAAGGAATTAACTGAAAAGGGGGATGGCATGAGAGTTATATAAACAGAGGATTATTTCCTTAGACTATAGAGAGGAGGAGCAGAACAGGAGGACAACTGAAACGTGAGGGAATTGAAAATGGTCTTTCTTTTGATGATTAATGAACAGCCCAAACCTGCAGTGTCAGATACATTTCAAGACATCACTATCAAAATTCAATCCTTTAAACAGGACACACTAGAGAGTGGAACTCTAAGATCAGCAGCACACTGCAACACTCCCTAAACTTAAAAAAGGAATTGAACTGACAAAGGGGAAAGCCACAACAAAAGCCAAGAGGTGGGGTGCTGGGGCACTCACCCCCTCCAGCAGGTTGGCTGGGGCACTGCATGCTCCTCTCAGCGCCCGCTGAAGGAACTCCTCCTGGTCTGGGATCTTGTCCTTGATACCTGAGTGAAAAGTGAAGACAACAGACTGTGATTCTTCCTGCCTGTCAAAGATTATTCTGATGACAACACCACATTACCACACTCTCACACTGCCTAATTCACAAGCATCTGCCACGCACTCAGCAGTAACACCTGAAAGAAGAACCAAACCAACAAAATTCTTCAAAAGGAATTGCAGTAGAATTTGGTGGTTGAAGATTACGATAGCCACAGGCCTCTGTAAAAATAAATCCAATCCTGAAATTAAACTAACTCCTCTCTGGTGAAAGAAAAACCTGACACTGTAAGTGGCAGGATTTCTGAGAACCATGGCAGGCAGCCTCACCCTGTCATCACCACAACACACCGCCTGCGTATCACAGCAATGGTGACAGCTACCCAGCACACTTACAAAAGACAAAAAGCATACTTCTGTAGGTACTCCCCACTTCTGCATATGAAGTCAATACCTTCAGGCACTTTGAGAATCATCTTGTTCTGCTTGCACCAGCCGATGGGGTGTAAATCAGCTGTCATGATGTCACACCAGAAGTCAGCCTTGCGGTCTTCCCCATAACCATCGTAGCGCAACAGGAGCAACTGCCCACAGGTAGTAATGATGGTGGCGACCCAGTAGGTGTTTTGGTCAGACTTGACAGCAACTTCTAGTTTCATACCAGGGGCAAAACCATTCTGCAAACTTGTATCCACCTGAAGAGGAAGAAGATCATCACATTTGAGCACCTCCCGGAAGCTCCACGGAACAACCGGGAGAACCATTTAGACGTGTTCATTAGCAAAGATCCTCAAGCCAAATGCCATCGGGACTCTTCAGAGAAACAGCTTCAGCACATTACATCACTCAAACTGGGATATACACAGAATTGTCCCTAATGAAGTCTCCTTTGCATTTCAGAGGACCTTTTCAGCTGTGAATCAATACGCCTTGCAATTCATCTTCCTGCCCTGGGCCCGCTGCAGAAACACTTTCCAACTTGCAGCTGGGCTCTCAAGCTAGGTACAACTAAAGGTTTCAGCAACAGCACTCGGACGTCTTGTGTCAAACTATGTCTTTCTACCTCTTTGGACAAAGAGCCTGTTGAAAGTACATACACACATTTAGGTAACAATGTCTGTATGTACTTTCAACACTTGTCTCTTTCGCCATGCTCATTTAAAAAGGCACAAATTGCAGAGTAAGGAATTTGAATGTCTCTATCCTTGGACTGATTCTGTACAAGGCATTGTTCCACAAATGGCACAAAGCATGAACATCAGGGGTTCTTCCTCCAACTTGGGCTCTGACAACAACAATCAGGCAGCACGGTGTGTGCTCTGTGTCGCGTGCAGGCGAGGCCTCTGCCTGCACAGTACCCAGAAACTGAAGTGGGAACATGAAAAAGAGAAAGCAAAATAGTAATTTACTTGTGTCCCTAACTTTTCCTAACTCAAACCATCCTGAAAGTGCAGAAGGACCCTGTACTGCTCTCACTGCAGCGTGTTCCTGAGCTACAGTTAATTCCATGGCCTCAGACATAATTAAAAAATCTGACACATGGATCCCCTGTTCTCACAGCTGAATGTAACTGGTGTTTTTCTTTTTAAGTGGTCCCAAGTTCCATTTCCTCTTTGAATCAACTGTAAGACGGGCTTTCAGTATGATGCAGATGCAGTAGATGTTTTCTGGGTTATTTATTACCAGCTCGGCGCTGACGGTTCAGTAACTGCCATAGCTATTATAGTCTCATCAGCCAGCACACACTGGTTTGCTAAAAATAAAACCAAGAGAACCACCCCAGAAAGAAAAGCATCTGCCTCTGTTAACCCTTCACATGCTTTCAGGTAACAGCCTTACTGAGAGAAGCCCCTCCTTTGAGCCAAGGTGAGCAGGACCTGCCGGCGCCGGGTCGTCACCTCTGCAAACAGACACTTGTCTTGCTGAGGTGATACAGCTCAGACACAGCTGATAGAGATACAGCTCCAGGCTTCGCAGGGTGACTCCCGAGAAGAGCCGTGCAGCTCCCCACACGCACGGGGCAGCGGCCCAGCCTTCGCGGGCGGTGCGTGTGCAGCTCCCGCCGCACGCAGCAGCGCCCGGGAAGGCAGCGCCCTCTGCTGGCAGCCGGGCAGCCCGACAGCGCGGGAAGGGACCCCCGTACGGCTGCTGATGTGAAGTAACCTCAGGCTGGGTTCCAGAGCTCCAAGGAGCCGGACGACTGCTCCTGCAGCAGCACAAAACTGGCCCGGCTCAAACACCCAGAACATTTCTCGGTACCCGTATTGCCGCGTTTCTCAGGCACACGTTCCGGCAGCTTCACCCGAAGAATCGGCCTGGGTCTGTTAAAGAGCCAGGAAGATTTCTCTACCTGATTCATCTGGCATTAACACACCCTCCTGGCCTAACCCAAAAAAAAGTAAAATAAGCTAACAAATAGTCTAAAGTTTGATGTCCTCTGCAGATGTACTACAGCATCACAGAATCCCAGCATCTCCTGGGTGGGAAGGGACCCATAAGGAACATGGAGTCCCACTCCTGGCTCCACACAGGCCCAGCCAGTCAGAGCTGGCACTGAGTCCATCATCCAGATGCTTCTTGCCCTCAGCCCAGCTTGGAGCTGTGACCCCTTCCCTGGGGAGCCTGTGCCAGCGCCTGACCCCCCTCTCAGTACAGAATCGGACACCCAGCCTAAACCTTCCCTGGCCCAGCTTCACGCTGTTCCCTCGGGTTCTGTCCCTGGTCCCCAAAGAGAGGAGAGAGATCGGTGCTGCTCCTTCGCTCCCCTCATCAGGAAGCCACAGAGCCCATGAGGTCTCCCCTCAGCCTCCTCTTCTCCAGGCTGGACAAACCCAGGGACTTCAGCCTCTCCTCCTAAGACTTCCCCCTCCAGATCCTTCCCCACCCTCATTCTCCTCCTCTGGACACCCTCCGATTGTTTTGTGTCCCTCTTGTCCTGTGGTGCCCAAAACTGCCCCCAGTGCTCAAGGGGAGGCTGCACCAGTGCAGAGCAAAGAGGGACAATCTCTAGCCTGGATGGGCTGGCCATGCCACGCTTGATGCACCTCAGGATACGGTTGGCCCTCCTGGCTGCCTGGACACTGCTGGCTCATGGGTAACCTGCTATTGACCAAGACCCCCAAATCCCTCTTCAGTCTGCCTCGGAGAGGATTTTGTTTGGAGCAGTGGGCCAGAGAGTAGCAGCTTCTTACTGCACACAGCACAGGTGGCGATGGCCAGGTACAGTTTGGGACAGCACTGCTTCAGCCCCTGGCCCCTCTTTCCCACTGAGTGTTATTCCCCCACTTTGTGCCAAGCCACAGGTCAGAGCTGGGGACCCAATCCAGCTCAGGAGGGTCAGGATAAAGAACAGAAAAAGGAGGGTTTAGAGCATACAGGAGCACACTGCAAACACACATGTTCAGATGATGCTGAACGCTTACTTTTAATACATGTTGACATAGATCTATCAGTTGCAGAAAGGAATTAGTAAGAGCATTCAACAATTCCAGAGGAAGTGTATTTTGATTTAGAGGGGATGACAACATCCAGTGCAACTCTACGTCTCTTGTAAGCTCTTTTTCCTGCTAGATTGTAGACAAAACAGTTACTTTGATGTCAAGGCTGTTTAAATTTTTAAACACAAACAAATTAAACATTAGAGCATGTTTAGTTTGTGGAAGTAGCTTACATTTTCCAATGCATCTTGCTCATAGCAAGAGCACAACTTTCAGAATTAATATAAGCACAGAAATAAAAAAAAAGTCCCCTCTCCCATCAGCAAGTCTAGGTCTTTGCTATGATTATATTTTCTTCACCTGATCACATGCTCTCCTACGCCATGGGCTAGGTATTTCTCACCCACCACTCATAATGGGAGGCTGGTCAGAGCCTCAGAACTCCAGTATTAGAAAAGAACCAAACAAAACCCTTCAGCTTCCATTTAAAATTTGTTTATTTCAATTTGTTTATGTATTTATACATGCCCATTTGCTCTTGTGCCAATACTTTTCTTCAGCTCAGTTTTTTATACTGTTTTTTTGAGAATACTAAAGTACTCTCTTAGCTCTGCTGACACTTGGTTATAATATCTGACATTCTTCAAGTCAAGCAAGTAGCACCACAGATTCCAACAACCAGTCGCTAGCGTAGAGACATTGCTGCCTGAATGCTCTCACCTGGCATGTCCCAGAATCACACCAGTGGGTTTTTAGGGCTTCATCACATAGACAGGCTGGCACTATTCATAGATTCATAGAATGGCATGGGTTGGAAGGGACCCCAAGGATCACAGAGCTCCAACCCCCCTGCCACAGGCAGGGACACCAACCTCCAGGCCTGGAGCTACACAAGGTTGCCCAGGGCCCCATCCAACCTGGCCCTGAACACCTCCAGGGATGGGGCACCCTGTTCCAGCCCCTCACCACCTTCTGTAAAAAGCTTCCCCCTAATACCTAATTTAAACCTTCCCTCCTTTAGCTTTAATCCATCCCCCTTGTCCTGCCATTCTTTTAACAAGCTGATTCCCCTATCCACTGAGACGCACTGAGGCTCTCCTCCTCTACCTGTTCCAGCCCCCTGCCTGAGTTCGTGCTTTACACATACAGGGAATAATATAAGCACAAAGGTGTGTTACATTGTTTTAAACCTAACAGTGTTTTTACAGACCATGGCCACAACAGCCAGACCTGTCTGACACAGCTGAGCTGGCCCAGAGTGGCATGCAGGGGTAACAAAGTCATTCAAAGTGAGTCTCTTGAGGATTAACAAAATACAAGCTGCAGCATCAAATCAGTGCCCACCACTGTAAAGCTGTTATAATCAGTTTGTGTGAGGCCCAAGCTGTGCCAGCAAGCTGCTTTAGCTGAGATCAGGGAAGGCAAGCCACACTAGGGGAGCAGACAGGCTGATATTCCACTACTGCAGAATGCTGCTGCTCCGATTCTGTGCGGTTGCCCCAGCGTGGGCTCAATGGGTACCACCACTGCTGGTAACCTGGCTCTGGCTGGAGCCTGACTACACCAAGGGAAACAAAGCAAGCACAGGCCTCTCTCCTGCAGAAGCATACCTGAATGTTTATTTTGAACAAAAAGAATAGGTTTTACACCTGACTGTGTGGAAGAGCCTCTGTGAAGCGCACATTTAATGGACATCTTTACTACTAACACAGCTGCCACATTTTAATAGATTCTTTAATGTTTTGCACTTCTAGAGGTTACCTTTGGGCTCAAAATGCTTTGTGATCCTCCATGAACAGCCCTCAGCTTGTTTTCCTGCTGATTTCAGCCTCCTGTATTGAACGTACCAATACTGGACTTGGAAGCCTGAGCACCAGAGTGGTTTCCAAGCAATGTGCCTCACCAAGTTGCTGTCCTCACTGCTATGGTAAGGACCCACAGCCAGTCTCTGAAAGACTGTCAAACAGTAACTCAAATAGAGCTGGGTAAGGATAGAGGCTGTCAGCCTGGAAGGTGGTTCAATTGCTGGAAGAGATCCAAGTGGTTTGGAAACCAGCTCTACACAGCTCTCCTTCACTGATGACCCCCTAGAAGAAGGCAGATCTCCCCCAGTGGGACAGTTCACTCCAGGATTTTACCAACAAACATTTGATTAGAGATATCAAGGGCAAAGACAAGGGCTTATCAAGGCTTCATCCTATCCATTAAGCCTGTGCTCAACAATTATCCTAATCAGTTTCCTAACTACTACAGT
Organism: Gallinula chloropus; assembly: GCF_964237585.1. NCBI lineage: Eukaryota > Metazoa > Chordata > Aves > Gruiformes > Rallidae > Gallinula > Gallinula chloropus. The sequence continues at coordinate 21,370,616 of NC_140097.1, forward strand.
CAAGTATTTGGCAGAGCTATTATTTCCTCCTCAGCCTCCCTGAGAGCAACCATTAAAACCTTCTTTGAGAGCACATTTGAATTCTGCTGTTCAATAACTACACCAGTAACTTTCTAAAGCTAGCTCCTCCATAGCAGCTATCCAGCAGCAATCATCAAAAGAGAAAGAGACCAGTCAGTTTGGGTTTTATGAGAAAAAACAAGCTTATCTTCTGGTGCAGAAAAGACTAGAAGCCCCTTAAATTTCAGCATGTAGGGATGATATTGTCCTGTGCTTCATACAGAGAGAAAGCCAAGAAACAATAAAGAAAGTTGAAATTCCTCATTTCTCATTGCTCTAAGAATCATGATTCTTGTTAGTCTTCCAGATTTGAGAGCATTTCTTTCAAAGAACACCCAAACATTCAGTGTATCAACAAATCAATGTGAAGGATAAGTAAATGCCCACTCCCTTACTCACGTGTTTAAAAGATCCGTGGGGGGCTGCAGTTGCTCCTGTGTCTTCTAGATATTCATCCCAATTGAATTCCATTTCTTCCACACTGGAACCAGCATCTGGAAGAGAAGCCAAACACCTTCTAGTTAGCAACCTGTTGGTTTTGGGGTACTAAGAACTACAGCAGAACCCACTTCACTTCCAAATGAATGACTACACCGGTGCACAATGAACTTCAGCTATACACTATTTAACTTTTCTCTGTATGCAAAGGGCACTTCAAGCTGGATTTGGTCTGAAAAATAGTGAGATCCTGAGCATTTCGTTTAAACACAACTTGTTTAGAAGGCAGAAGAGTTCTGTATTTGTATAAAAAAAAATACAAGAGACTCAAAACTCTGAGCACCCAGGATCATAAGTGTACTAAATTAAAAACCAGCAAGGAAACAGCAATACCAACAGAACAGGTTTGAAAATAAAGACTAAAAATAATTGTGAAATATGAGTCCCCTCTAAATTTGATGGTATTTATTTAGATGTTACAAAACACCAAAAGCACAGAGCAGGAGGTTTCAGGGTAGTTCTAAGGCAAACAGCCCAAGACACAATTGAAATCAAGAGCACTCAAATGAGTCACTTAAAAACCCAAACCAGCTCCTAAGTTGTAGCAGCTTCTTCAGACAAAGAAAAACTCATTTCTGGATGCATTTAAAACAAAAACATGCTAAAACCACTCAAGCCACAGTTAAAAACTCACTCAGGGTGTTGAAGCCATGGGTCATAGTGAGCCAACCACACTATCTATTTAATTTTCTGTTCTTACTGTCAAGCCTGATCCCCAGACCCAGGCTCCCTTTCCTTTCATGGCTCGCTTCCCTGTTTCCCCCTATTCCCACGTTCTCCAACGTGTACCCAGCTCTGCTGAAAAGGCACCACAGCCAACATGGGGTGGATTTCAGGTCCCCTATTTTGCTAAGCATGCAGCCCCATTGTATTTTTGACACGGTGCTATTGGACAGACAGCTGTACCTGATGATCTTAATGGTCTTTCCCAACTTTAAAGAGTGTGACTCCATGATTTTTCCTGGAGGCCCAGCCTGGGATGACCAGGGGGATCCCACCTCACATAAGCAGCACTTTTAACTTCAGCACACAAACTACAGGTTCAGGTGCTAACGGGATAGCAGTGGTAGGACACAGAAGTAAAGCTTTTGGACTGGTTCTACCATCTGTAGCAGAGCCAGCAGTGGCTCTTGCAGCTGGCAAGGGTGATGGGATCCTGGGCTCCATCAGCAGAGGGGTGGCAGCAGGGACAGGGAAGGGATTGTCCCTCTCTGCTCTGCCCTCCTGAGGCCCCAGCTGGAGTCCTGTGTCCAGAGCTGGGGCCCCAGGACAAGAAAGATGTGGGACTGGTGGAGAGGGGTCAGAGGAGCCACGGAGATGATCAGAGGGCTGAAGCAGCTCCCCTACGAAGAGAGGCTGAGGGAGCTGGGCTGGTTCAGCCTGGAGAAGAGAAGGCTGTGGGGGGACCTCATTGCAGCCTGCCAGTCCCTGAAGGGAGCAGAGGAACAGGAGGGGAATCAGCTTGTTAAAAGGGTAGAGAAGGGCAGGACAAGGGGGATGGATTAAAGCTAAAGGAGGGAAGGTTTAAATTAGATTTTAGGGGGAAGTTCTTTCCAGAGAGAGTGGTGAGGGGCTGGAACAGGCTGCCCAGAGAGGGGTGGGTGCCCCTGGGCAACCTTGTGTAGCTCCAGGCCTGGAGGTTGGTGGCCCTGCCTGTGGCAGAGGGTTGGAGTTCTGTGATCCTTGGGGTCCCTTCCAACCCAGACCAGTCTGGGATTCTATGAATGAACACAGAGATTTTAATCTCTCAGTACCAGGGAAACCTGATCTTTGTTGTATTTGAAAACAGAAATCTCAGTGTATCACAAGCAAGGAAGGAGCTCAGCAAAGGTTACAGGACACCACCGTTTCCTACACACCCAGCCTTTCTTACCCCAGGTGGTAACTATTCTTTCAGGGAGTAGTAGCCTGAGTAGGAAACCTTAGATGTCCAAGAACAAAATACTATTACATGACCTTATCAGATCCCAACATGCTGACAACCTGCTAAGTGCACTTCCCAGCAGCTCCTACACCTCTGAGAGACACAGACAAATATTTGCCCAGAAGTCTGAGCTACTTTAAATCCTTTAAAAAACCTACAAGTCCAGAATGTCAAGTAGGTTCATTTTGTCTTCAAACTGAGAGTTAAGCTCATCTTCGACTTTCCACTGTAGTTCTAGGAGTTACCATTTTCTCAACCTGAGAATGTATCAGCCTCAAACCTCCATCAGCTCTTGTCTGTCACTGACAGTGTCTGTTTTAAAGGCCACTTTTACCTCTCCCAAACCCAATTTCATTTTGCTATTTTTAAACAAGCACAGATAGTTATACTGGCCTTTCATGTGCCTCAGAACTTCAGAAATTCAGACCCTGACTATCACCTTAACTCTTAGGGAATATTTTTTAACTTACTGAAGAAATAACATGGAGAAGACCCAATTTTTTTAAACAAAGTTACTTCTGAAGGAGTAAAGAGCTTGAGCAGCAGTCTGCAGCTCTGTTCACCAGTGAGGGTGGAGCTGATCAAAGCTCTGTCTGCAAGTCATTTGAAGAAAAATATAATTTACTTGCAAAATGTTGTTAAAACCCAAGGGGGTGTGGAGTGTCCATCTCTGGAGAGATTCCAGCCCTGTCTGGACACCACCCTGTGCAATATGAGCTGGGGAGCTGCTTTGGCAGGGGGTTGGACCCGATGGGCTCTCCAGGTCCCTTCCAACCCCCGTGATTCTGGGATTTCTTAACTCATTAAAAGAGCATGTTGCTATAACTATAAAAATATTTTAATTTCACAGCCACAGAACCAAAGTGGGAAGAAATATCAGCTCAAACCCAACATCTGCAGTCAGTTAAAACCAAGAGCCAGCTCGGTCTGACTCTCCTCGTGCCCAGTGAAAGCCGGCTCACCCTTTCCTACCGCGAAGCACTCGGCTGCTCAACAGCAGCTGCAGCAACCCGGCTCTGTATGCAAACAGCACTGCCCACGATGTCTAACCCCTTCCTGCTTGATGAGAATCATAAAGAAACGTGACCACTCTCTGCTTTTTAACAAGCCTGAAAGCCAAGGAGCTCAAGCTGGGAATACAAGCAGACCTTGAGGCTTTCCAGCCCTGCCGCTCCAGCACCAAGTCTTCAGTAAGGTGTTACCATCAGATAACTGTCTGAGGGGCAGTTAAGCTCCTTAAATGAGGCACAGGTCACTTAACACACTGAAAAGGTCAATTAGTAACTTATGTTGCCACTTAATTGCTACAAGAAGCTCCTGAGAAAGTGGTTTTGCACACTGACCCAATCACACTTTGCCTCCAACTACAGTAAAAACCAGCTCCCAGCTGGATCCATCACCACAGGTCCTTTGTCCCACCACCAATCCATGGTCTCCATAGCCCCTGTGTTCTCCCATCCCAAAGAGCAGTTTCCTTCCAGGTCTGGCTGTGGGAAGAAGGGCTCAGCCTGCTCTGTCCTATACAGTGCCCAAACCTCACCCCAGGTGGGCACAGCACGCCCACCAGCTCTCTTGCAACTCATGAAATTAAAATAAAAAAAACCCAAAATTAAAAATTCACAAATGTATCCAATAACACTCACTGCAAATTCAATACTCTCCCTGCTTTATTTCACGGAGTTTTACTGAGAGGGAATTTATTTTTTAAACATATAAACAAAAGCACCCAGAACTTGTGTTGTTCGGTTCATATATGAGTTCAACCCAGCTTGTGTTCACACTTGACTAAGGTTTTGCAATTAAATGAGAATAGATTATTAGTCTGCACTTAAACCCCTGAGCTCAGTTCAGGTGCTCTCCTTCCTGCCAGAGGCTGACATCACTAAGGGCCATATTCTAAGCCTGGATCTGGGGCCCCAATACAAGAAAGATGTGGGACTGTTGGAGAGGGGTCAGAGGAGCCACGGAGATGCTCAGAGGGCTGGAGCAGCTCCCCTACGAAGAGAGGCTGAGGGAGCTGGGCTGGTTCAGCCTGGAGAAGAGAAGGCTGTGGGGGGACCTCATTGCAGCCTTCCAGTCCCTGAAGGGAGCAGAGAAACAGGAGAGGAATCAGCTTGTTAAAAGGGTAGAGAATGGCAGGACAAAGGGGATGGTGTGAAGCTAAAGGAAGGAAGGTTAAAATTAGATTTTAGAGGGAAGTTCTTTCCAGAGAGAGTGGTGAGGGGCTGGAACAGGCTGCCCAGAGAAATAGTGGATGCCCCATCTCTGGGGGTGTTCAAGGCCAGGTTGGGGTCCCTTCCAACCCAGACCATTCTATGATCCTATGCTCTAACAAATCTATCTGCTGCTTCTCACGCACAGCCCTGCCACAGGTTATTCACTGCAGCACTCACCCAATCCACATGCAACGTGACAAGCTCATTGAATAAAGCTCCAAGTAAAAATGCTGTATGAGGTTTCATAGTGAGAGCAGTAAATTTGGTTTTTAATCGTGTCCTGCAGTAGGGAGACATAAACCATGAAAAAAATCTCAGAAATCAAGCATTTATGTTTTGCTGTTTGAAGGCAGAGCACTCCAGTAGCAAAGGACCATCTCTCTGGCAAGACTGCACTAGCTGGAAATCGTTTGAGACACAGAATCCAAAGGATTTCCCAGTTTTATTGGCAGGAAAGCTGCAGCAGAGCATGCCTTGTTCAAACAAGCCTTTGACCAAGACCCTACTGCACAGCGCAGTCCTGGTGGGTGAGCAGATCCCAGGATACACAGAGGACCAGTTTAAGGAAACATCCTGAGGGACCATTCATCTGTATGAAACATCCTGAGCAGTCTAAGCTCAAACTATTGAATAAAACCTCAGGTATTTACACCAGATATCTTCACCTCTGCTAGAAAACGTGCATGATTCATTAATCTAATGCTGCATGGGTGTATGTGTATGTATGTTCTCTCTCTCTCTCCCCACACATCCTTACTTGCTACAAGTCCTAAATGAATTCACCTTTCTACTCCACAGAGACCTGTTTTTCTGCACTGGACAAGGCATCTGAGCCACACGTTGGTGCAGCAGCAGAGCACAACCTTGGCTAAGGTGGGAGAGAAGCCTGATGCCATTCTCACCTCCGTGACCTCACCACTTTTTGCCAGTAAAGCTTTCAAAACCAAGCTAATATTTTCTCAAGTAAAATGTAGAAGTTCTGTGGAGAATGCTTATCCACTCTGGAGGTGAGAAAACTGCCTGTACGAATATTAGAGGTTTCCTAGGTAGGTACATTGCTTCCTATTTATCACTGTTTCTGCTGGAGTTACTGTGACCACTAACTCTTCCTTTCTGAATCCTATCAGGAATTATGTCCTGTTGCTCTCCAATACATATGGGATGAAAAAGCACACCAAACTGTGCCATTTGGACACAAGAAGGTTATGAAATATTAAGGACATTAGCCCTTAAAAATACCTGCACCAGACAGTTTTGATCTTTGGATTCGAGTGAAATTCTCACTGCAAATAATTTTCATGCATCTTTAATGTGATTTAGTTGAAGACTGTCATACTGGACATTTAAGTACATCACATTCAAGTCTGCAAGACCTTCAATTAAGGCTAACCTAAAGGTTTCTCACCCTGAAATTTAGATATATTTCAATCTGATTTTAACAACAGTTAATCTTTTCCATCTATACCAGCTGCAAGGCCATGAATAAATAAAGGCAGGTTGGAGTTTCAGCAGCTGAGAAGACTGTGACAAGAATGAAAGTTTTCTTTTCCCCTTGTTGTGCAGGAGAGCATCCCAACCAACAACCTCAATCACTGCCTGCATTCTTGGAGGCAGAGAGCCAGCATGTAAAAACCAAAAAGACAGAGGAATACCCAAAACCTATTAAAAAACATAAAGTGGAAAAAATGACACCAAAGAATACGAAGGGAATGTTCTGGTAGTGGTTGGGACCGGTTTGATTCAAAGCACTTCAGGAAACTGCATCAGAGGGTGCAATAAAAACCAGTGTGCTTCTGCCTAATGCAGTGGCATTTGCTGGAAACAACCTTCCAACTCCATCAGTAAAGCTCCCTCCAGTTATTACTTGCTTTTCACAGCCACCTGCACTCAAACAATGCACAAAAATGATGCTTGGGAAAATAGCTGTTGAGAAATTTAAAGCCAGTATCAAACCCTTCCCAGCTATTCTGAAAGAGGACTGTGTGACCCCTGGTAGTTTTTGAGGAAGATGGAATAATGTCAATAAAGTTTTTGGTACAGGGGGATGTGCTACCAGCCCGTGAACACCCCATCACTGTCCATGTATACATCTCCTCACTGCTCTGCTAAGCTGCTCAAAGCCTTTTCTCTTTCTTACACTACATGACAGAAGTTAGCAGTTTCCACTAACAAAGGAAATAGTATTTGCATGTGCCTGGTGACATTGTGCATACTTGTGCATGCAGCTTTTTCTTGTTTATTTGAGGATATAATGTTGACAACAACTTGACTGATTTGCTATAATTAATAATCAAACAGCATATTTCAGCATCATAAAACAGACTATAGCATTCTGCTAAAATCACTGTAGATTAAAATCATGTTTAAGGCTTCTTCAATAACACCAAGAGCAAACCGACTTCCACAAAACAAAGACACAAAATCTACCAATAGTGAAATGTCCTATGAGGAGAGCTGGTTGTGGATAAGTACCAAAGGAAAGTAATGCTCAGATAAAAATCCTAATCCAGCCATTTACAATAGTAACTACAAATGAAAATTTACTTTATATTAGCTGTACAAACACTGTAGATAGGGATTTCTTCAAGGAAAAGGAAGAAACCACGGCAGGCAAGGCAGGAAAACAGATGGTCCCTACCCTGTAAGGGTATACAGTCCCAGAACTGTTTCAGAACGCTGCTGGTATCCTCAGTCATCCCAGACTGACACTCTTCCCAGCCCGGTGCTTCAAGATGAACCCAAACCCGAGCTAATTTATCATAATACACCACTCTGCAGCAGATTAGGAGTTGACATCCCCAGCCTACAGAAGCAGGCACACCAAGGCACATCAGCAAAACAGGACAGAATACAATGGCAGCAAACAACTTCTCTGACTTTTTAAACCAGCAGCACAACCTTGTTAAAATACTAAGAACAAGGTGAGCACAAGGACAGAACAAGAGAACACAAACCACTTTGACAGACAAACACCTTAAAACAGGACTGTTAAAGCCACTGAGTTTTTCATCAGCCCATCTCATAGCGGTACCATGAAGAGGAAATACACAGCTGCTTAAAATCACAGTGATGAAGGTGTGTCAGATTTTGTTCTCCTTTAAACCAGTGACACACCCCTGTTTGGAAATAAAGCCGTAACAAGCCCTGCAGCCAGAATCTATCCCACAGCCACTGACATCTGAGTTTCTCCCTGTGTGCAGTGCACAGCACCAGACACGTGCGCTATCGAACACTCGCTGTGCTCACCTCGGTCCCATCTCACTTCCCCAGGTTTCTGAGAATCCCTTAGCCAGGGAGCTCAGCCAGACTATTACCTGCATCATACTGTTCTCCATTCATCTCCACAGCAGCCCAGCAGTTACTTTGAGCAGGCAGAAGCAGGGGAATCTGAGGCTGTCACGGTTTGGTGGTCATGAGTTGCCTTCAGCCTTCGATTCTACTGGCAGCCAGGATATTCAGGAACAGATCCTGAAAAAAAACTGTAAGGAACAACTGGTAAGAAAATCTTTATTGGATTTTAACTACTTTAAAAACATTACTCTAGCAATAACCCAAAAATCTTAAAGTAAACAAGGCCATCTCACTGTGCTTATGTATATTTAGCTATTCCACACCCCTCATCTGCACACCAAAACTTACCCATAATTCAGGCAATTATAAAGTTGACTTTCAGTATCTCTTCAGCCCTCTGCCAAATCCACCCCTCTCAAAACCTCCTTGAACCCTTCACAAGGCAGAGGACTAACCAAGTCATGGATTAGGAACAAGGCAAAACAAAAATCCAGCTCTGTTGTCACCTGGACCAACAAAATTGTCTAAAATCAAGAAAGCCAAACTGATACCAGCAAAGAGTGAACACAGTAAGGCTTAACAAAACACTGGCTCAGGCCTTCAGACAATTTGCAGGTCTGGTCTTGAATGGCTTAAGACAAGGTTAAATACATATATATGCTCCAAACTTACTATATTCTTAACAGTTCAACCAAGGAGACATCACTTCATCACTTTAACAGGGCTTGAAGACACCAGGGAAACTGCTCTGCTCACTCACTATCAAAATGTTGCCTCTTATGTAAGTGGAAAAAATAATTAATACTCTGTATTCCAAAATACAATCAAGATACTTGCTTTAACTGCATTTAAAAATATGTCACCAGTCTTAAAATTGTCTTTGTTTTTTATGGCACTTCCTTTTACTGTATATTAGCTGGTAAAACATATTTTAGGATATTCCATCCAGGTACAGTCACCTGTCATTCTGTATACTGAGACGTTTGTATGGACTTCATCCATGCCAAGGGTTCTTCAAGGAGCTGCAGCTGTGTGACAGCAGAGGGCTGCTCCTGACTGCATTACACTAAAATTACCAACTTGTGGTGTGAGAGAAAACGAGCAAGTGACAGAAATCCAGCCTACCTCTAACACACAGTCCTTCCATCACCAAATTTCTTAAGCATCACCTTCATCGGCAAGGGGGCCAGCCCCTCTCTAATCTCCTCATACTCATCCCTGCCAACACAGGCCCAAAATGTTTTGCTGACAGCACTACCAGGAAATTTTGCAGTCTGTTTTGACAAGCCCATCCTACAAAGTGTAGAAATGTACTTGGTTGAATGGTTTAATGTCTTATTCTGTTACCCCAAAGCAGAAGCTACTGCCCTGCAGAACATCTGAGAATGGCACGTGTACAGAAGAACCCCCTGAAACTCTCTCCTTTTCACACACAGCATTTTGCCATTATGCAGGCTGAATGTGTTCCTGCCTCCATGTCTATCAGTGGAAAAGAATCCTTTTTTTTTTAACCTACCAGCTTACAGAAACATCCACCAACAGTGCTCAGCAGCAGGGGAAATCCTCAACTACAATCAAAAATACTGCCAACTTTTAAAATTTATCGTTACACACGAGAATGAACAGTTTTAAGAGTAGCAAGAGGTATCATTAAGAGCTCCTACTGAATGGTAGCTTAATGCCACAAAAATCTACTGTGTAGATGATGTTAACATGGTTTTATTCATATTAGCTTCAGGAATGCACCTGAAGGAAACTCACGCCTCCAACTTGTGCTGTACTGCTGGTAACCCCCTCCTCTCCAGCTCGGGAAGTCTGTGCTCAGCATGTACCTGCACTGTCACAAGTAACTCCCAAATCAGCTCTGTCTCTACAAGAAAGCTGCTGAGAGATTAAGCACAGGTACAAATCTCCATCAGCCTCCACTGGATCCTTCCAAGCTTTCCAGACAAAGCAGTGCCAGGTTAGCAAACCCAACTGCCCGTTCCTAGTCCACTCTTTCCGAGTGCCTTCCTCCCACAGACAGACTGACAGTCTAAGCTTCTGCTTGTTCTAACCCTTATGAAGTAATTCTGGAAGCTGATGTCACTGGCAACCTGCACCACGCTTGGCACACAGTGAAGCCCTAACCAACAAAGTAGTTTTTAATCATTAATTAAAATATTTCTTGGTAATGGCCTATTGTAAGTCCATAAGCTGTCACGCTGCTAAGCCAAAACAAAGGCTGCGCTGTGGAAAACACAGAGAGAAGCATGTAGTCCAGTCAGTTTGGGAATATGCCACTGCTTCCTAATAGCCAGCCCTGGCAAAGCACCCACAGAATATCACTGCAATTAAGGCATTTTTAGTTTATGCTATCCGACTCTCCATTAACTTCCATAGCTAAACCAGGTGATGTAAATCTAACTTAATCTTTCTTTGCAACATGGAAAAATTAAAGACATTCCCCTCCATCGCTCCCCCCAAAAAAACCCCCACCCCCTAAAACCTCACACCAAAGAAGCTGCTTATTTAAAGGTGCCAAACACTGGCAGCTCCTGCTGAAGTTGATTGATATTCTGTCCAAGTCAAGTTGGGTAGTCATTCAAGACTTCACAAGCAGCTCTGGTGTTTTATGTACACAAAATTGAGAGTACTTGTAATTAATGCCTGCCATGGCTTACAGCCTGGCACCCCAAAGATTATCTCTGGATAAATCTCGAGGGGAGGGGAGCACAAGTGCTGCTGGAACAGAACTGATTTGGAAATACTTTGGGCCCTTCAGTCACACTTCTGCATTTCAAATCTCCTTTCAGCACATGAAATATTCAAATGTTAGCAACTGGAGGCAGCATTAAAAACAGTTACAGTTCATTAAAGCCAGATGGCTCACTTGAATATGAAAAGAAATCAAACATAAAGTTGGATGTTGAATTAAAGTAAATCAGATGGTGTCTGAGCCTTAATACTATTTTAGAAGAAATAGAGGCACATGAACGTGAGGCACGGGGGATGTGAGACACCCCTGCAGACTGGGGGAGAAGCTATGAAAGGATCAGGTTTCAGCAAATTCCTTCATGCCAAAGCATCCCACAAAATCTACTTCAAACCCCTGTGTAGAGAGCTTCACACTGCACAGGTAGGAGCAGACCTGTTGCAGAGGTCTGTCCAAGCTGGCACCTGAAACCTCCAGCTCTGGCACTCAATGATTGCACTAACACCAATGAGGACAGCTAAAGATCCTTCTCGTTATCCTTGGACCATGTCCTGGAGGGGAAGGAAGGTGAGGGGGTGAATGGGAGGAGTGGTGACACAGAAGGCTGCTCTGCCCTGCCTGTAGAAGACCTGGACAGGCTGGAGCCTTGGGTAGAGAGGAACCAAATGAAACCCAACAAGGGTCCTGCACCTGGGGGAATAACCCCAGACACCAGGACAGGTTAGAGGAGGCCTGCTGCACAGTGGAGAAGGACCTGGGAGTGCTGGCAGGCCTGGATGGTCGCCTGAGGTCCCTCCCAACACCTACCTTGTGGGATTCTGTTCCTATACCCATTCACACATAGACCTGGGCTTCTGCATTAAAAGGAAATACTAATTACACACTAATTACTCCCTATTATGAGGGGAGATGGCCCATGTACTTAATCTAAAGACTTAAAAATCCTTAATTGTAGGCCTCACAGCAAAGGCACCAGCAGTGCCCTGTTCAGCACACCCTCTAACAAGCTCCGTGTTGCAGTGGGGATTCTTGTTGGCATTTCAGGAAAAAAAAATTAAAAATCAGGACAAAAGCATCCTTCTACTGCAAACTTTTGTCTGAAAAGCATTCAGGAAGAACAATGTGATGTACAAAACAGGCACAGGCAAGCACCCAGCAGCAGTCGCCCTTCCCCTGTGCACAGGGAACAAGCAGTCGCTCCTGGGCTTCCTCAGACACTTCACCTCAGCGATACTCACCTTTCAGTGACACTTCCAAGTCACCTTACTAACACACAACCTTGTTATAACAGGTCTTCTGTAGCCAAGATCCAGAAGTCTTACAACACAAGTGGCTGGAATGAGAGATTTTTCCTTTACAGGGTGCAGACTGCACCAACACTACACATCAGTGGGCCTGATCCTGCTGCTTCGATGGTGGCCACAGCTCTGAAAAGCTGGGGGGGCACAGGCTTTCTTAGGCCTTATTCCTGACTGCCACTTGCAACTGCAGTTACAACCTGCAGCCAGCCCCAGACACTCACCTCCCCTTTGCTTTTATTATTACTGCAGAATAAAGCAATTTCCAAAGCCTGCAAAAAACAATTTCAAGCTGTTTCTTAACTTTTCCCCTAATCTAATACCACTACAGTTAATCACAAATAAAATTATCAGCTGCCCTTTCTCCTACCAGATGAGACAGTGGCTCCAGGGAAGAAGGGGAACATGTTCCCATCAAGATATGTGTGGGGCTGAGCGATGCAGGCCACACACCTTATCAGCATATAAGCACATCTAAGCTAGCCAAGCCATGGGATCCTTTACCCTAGGAGATAAGGCAGGCAGAGAACATCAGGCCTTTGGAAAATGTATTTGCACCCTCCCCAAGGACAAAGATATGCCACCCAGCTGAGTCAGTGCCAGCCTAGCTGAGAGAGAAGTCAAAAAATGTGTTCTAAATTCCACTATCATGTATTTAAAAAAAAAAAAATCTATAGCACAACCCAAACCCAAGATAACAAACTATTCAGCTGGGAGCCAGCCTTATTTCAGGTCCACCTACAATGTGTAGAACTTCGTAACTCATAAACACTTGAACATGAAATCCACTACAGGCATGGTGCTGAGCTCCCTATCACGGGAGTTTGGAGCTCTGTTACTTAGAATTTTCAGTACAAAGAAAGTAATTTCTCAATCAGAAGCAAAATCAGCAGCACTGGAGAAAATTAACTTTCAAGCTGCTCAGTGCAGGTTTCACAGATTCCTTTTAGAAAAGTGCTTTAAGTACAGAATCACCTAAAGCCCCCATGTTAGGGTCTGTTCCTTAAAACAGCCTTATCCTTTTGGGGGGAGAAATGTCAGAGACTCTGGCTAGACGCTGCTGCCAACTCAGTGGAAGGACACAGCTGATTACCTGCCATAGCAAATCAGCAACCATCTCCATCAGGGCGCAACGGCAGGATTTGCCTCCTTTGAAAAAAATCTCACCCTTGAAATCAGGGCTGAGAGAGGCAAAAGCAAACAAATAGCCACAACAGTATTTTGTGTAAGAAATCTTCACTATCTGTGATGATGAGGAAGTGTTTAGAGCAAGTGCCTGCACGATCACCTCTGCTACGCCTGGGTAAGAAGCTCACCAGAACCCCACAGAGCCCCATAGCCACAGGAGCGTGCAAGCTGCTGATGCCAAGGTTTTACTTGCTCTCCACTCCCCTGCTCAGGGATTTTTTAACCCCATTCCCACCTGCCAGGCAGGCACAAAACCAGCCTCCTTCTAACCTGCTGCAAGGAATGCAGTTCATGTTTTGGGATTCAACAACCACAACATTCCTCCTCAGAGCACCCAGTAACTGTGCTTCTGTACCCAGCCCACCAGAAGGACAGGACGCAGATGTCAGTGTATTCATGCTATTTTCTTGGGAAGTATTATACATCCTTGCATCCCCCTTGCATCACCCTCCTGCCACTCTCCCTGCAGGAACCCTTGGCAGAGGTCCTACTTCTCCAAGAATGGTTCTTCAGAATCCTTACTTCATGTTGGCCTTTTACAGCCAAGATAGGGTTTAAGAACTTTCTTGTAAGTATTCTCTTATTTGTAAGTCTTCTCTTCTTGTAAGTCTTCTCTTATCTAGTCACTAAGGGTTGGAAGCCTGGGTAACACTGAGATTAACTTTCAGTTGTATAAACAAAGTACAAGCTTACGCTTTCTGGTATCTGACCCTCCACAAACAAAAGACAAATTTCTGCTGGAATTCTAATTTTTCAAGCCATTTTAATTGCTGTTCTCTGATGAGCAAAATATCGATCTCAGTGGCTGCTGCAAGAACGAATACTACCAGCCACAGAGCCCTCAGCTTAGCAGTCTTAGTGCACTGCACTCTCAATTTCTCCAAGGCAGCCCCACAAGACCCAGAAAGCAGACAACAGAAAGGCAAAATAAAGCTTGATGCTTCAATAACAAACTAATAAAAATACAACCAGTGTCATTAAAGTCACAGCTGCCAAAGGAATTACCCCATCCAGGATGGAGAACAGAAACCTTTGGCTGACTTATGAACAGCTCTTTAAAGCATAAATTTTACACCCACGTATGAGCAGTGGGTCTAGGAACAGTTTATTTGCTTGCTTCTGTAAGGACTTACCAGAGACAAAGAGATCATTGACTCACCCTTCATCCTAAGTATGACAGCCAATATTTTCTTTAGGCCACCTTGACAGCATATTGGGAGCTCCAAAACAAAAGCAAACCCTTCCTATATTACTCTTACATACAAAATATAAATGATGGGGGCAGCTATGTTTCCACCACATTTTTACAGCTGACTGACTGACCAAATCTAGCCCAAGTTCACCACCTCCCACTATCACCCATCTTACCCATCTCTTACAGTCAAATCACACGGTTTTGTTCTTTAGGAAGAGGCCACAGGTTGTCCAGTGCTGGTGCCCAACTCTTTTTCAGCAGCTCTGGCTTACATGCTTAGCAAATTAGCAGTTATGTTCTACCCAACAACCAATTATCCTTCATGAGAAATTGGTATTTCAGCAAAAGCCATCAAAATTTATAAACTTTCATCCCCTCTAATCTCCCTCCACCACACGTCTACTCTTAACTTATTTGGGCTTTGTCCTTGCAAGGACAAAAACTGCATTCATCTTAACACTCCACTCATGCTCCTTGTGATAGAAGCTTTCCTGGAGACATGGCACAGGACTCCTGCAATCCCTTTCATCTTTTTGCCTGCCAAGAGCTTGCTTGAGTGTTCTTATCTCAACAGCTTCTCCATGGCCTCTGAGAACAAATCCACTGAATGTGAAGATTCTATACGTATACATATGCAAATAGAAATTACTATCACCTGGGTTAGATTAATTATTAAAGCTTACTATAGTCCTCTGTCACACCTGCACATAAGCCTCTGCTTACTGACTGCTACTCGTAACTTTTCTTAAGAGGAGAGGCTGAAGTCCCTGGGTTTGTTTAGCCTGGAGAAGAGGAGGCTGAGGGGAGACCTCATGTGGCTTCCTGATGAGAGGGGAGTGAAGGGACAGGCGCTTATCCCCTCTCTTTGGGGACCAGGGATAGAACCCGAGGGAATGGTGTGAAGCTGGGCCAGGGGAGGTTTAGGCTGGATGTTAGGAGGAGGTCCTGTACTGGGAGGGGGTCAGGCACTGGCACAGGCTCCCCAGGGCAGTGGTCACAGCACTGAGCTTGGCTGAGGTCAAGAAGTGTCTGGACAATGTCTTCAGTGCCATGCTCTCACTGGGTAGAGCCAGGAGTGGGACTCCATGATCCTTTTGGGTCCCTTTGCACCCAGGTGATGCTGGGATGCTATGAATCTATGATTCACCCTTCCACTGCCCCCGCTACCTCCTTTACATCTGTTTTTGTGGAAGAGAGTTCCAGGTTGTTCATCCTTCCCACTGCAACAGCAACACTTGACTCCTCAAGAGAACTGCACTGAAAGAACACACCTTATGTTCTTACATTTCCAGAGAAACCCTCAGAAAACATAACAAAGGCAAAGGATGTGCTGTGGAGATCCAGGATATAACCAGCAACAGCCACCCAGGCTTACAGAAGCTGTGCAGCTCTGGAGCACGCTCCACACCTTCCCCATGGAAGTTAACTACAGGACTGCAGGCACCTCTGCAGGGGACGTTAGCCAGCCTATACCACTGCAATAACAAACATGTTTGGGGTTCTTTTTAACTCCAATGGTTTATTTAAAAAAAATATAAATCCTGTTTACGACAGCTTCCCAGGGTTTGCCCACAAAGCAAGAACACTGACACTGCACCTGCAAACCCCAAGTTACTGACAGACTTCCCTCTCCTTGCTTCTTCGCACAGACACCCCAGGACTCAGACGGGTATCCACAGCATGCAGGCACAGCACAGCACCCCCGTGCACTCCCCATCCTGCTAGCAGAGCCCTCACTCTGCCTGCAGGAAGCAAACGGACCTGCAGCCCCTGGTCTGCAGCAGCCAGGGGTGCCTCACAGCCGGGCACAGGGGCCCTCGTCACTGCCCAGGCCACGGCCCATGAGGCACCGCCAGCCGAGGGCAGAGCCCCTCGCCTCAGGGTAAATACAGCAAGTCGGTGGCCTTATATGGAGGAATAAACAAAAAGCTCTAGCAGACTGAAAGGCTACAGCCTGGCAATCCTTTCTGCCTTGAAAATGTGGAAACATTGTCTGTGAATGCATGTGTTTATTAGTGTAAAGATATTTACCAGAGGGGAGCCTGTCACAAATGGGACCACTGCTCCTACCCTTAGTTCAACCTTCTCCTAGAGCCTCTTGTACAGCATGAAAACCCCAACAAACAATAAGCTATTAACACGATTCTGTTGATACCATGTGGCATTATCTTCTTTTGTTTAGGTTATGCCAATTTATGTCAGGGTTCCAATCCCAACCTCCTCTGCCTGAGGCCCAGCTGCTTTCACCCAGACACACCTGACTACACATTAACACACTTAAAACTGGTGTGAAGCCTGGTTAATCAGTGCTCAAACAGTTGGGTCAGCTCAACAGACTACCAGATCTGCCATTACAGCCCATGTTGCTGCCCCAGCTGGTACAGCAGTTTCCCTGAGACTACCAGATAGAACAAACTGCTCTGTGTTCACTGTTGACTTTTTATTATGCATCCTATCGCATGAATACAATTGCCTAAAGCTACAGAGTTGGATAAGAAGATGAAGGAAGAATGTGAAGTTCCTGCTGCTCCAAGTCCCAGAAAACAGTTGGGCAACTTCTTACCCTCTGTATAAAGGCAGGCAGCACGAGTGAGTAGATATTCTGCCAGTAATACGAGCAAGGGGAGATAAAATAGAGCCCTCAAATGGAAAGGAAATGACTCCCACCTCTATGTCTGAATCCCTAGAGTATTTAAATATTGAATCACACACAACATACTGATGTGACACAGATGACTGCCCAAGAGAAAGTGATACACTGGAGTTACACTGCCAGCAGAAACGTACCAGCCATCAGATTAAGGGACCCTTTAAACTTAGCTTGAGAAGCCTTTAAGCTGAGATACACACTGTATCCTGGTGTAAGCTTTTATAAGCAAAATGACTACACTTTGTGTCATGAGTCACCACCAGTCCTAGTTCTTCAGGCTTGAAATGAAAAGGCACAGAACTCAGACACTGTTCAAGGGACAACTCCAAGCCAATGCCAAGACCTGAGATCTGCAGTAGAAAGCCCTGGAGAGCAACCTGTGGAGAGCTACAGGGGGCAAAGCAGACTGTGTAAGTGTGTCAGCACTTAACAACTATAAACTCCAAAACTAAAAAACAACCCTAAAACCAAACCCAACAAAGAAAATCATGCCCTTTCCACAGTCTAAAGGAAGAGCATTTCCATTCCTAGGTGGCAGAAGACAAAGTACTGATGGCTGAATATAAAGATACCCAGCTATGCACTATGTGAGAAAAAGGTACTTTAAATGAAAACATACATTCACTGCACATATATTTTAGGAAATCAGCAAAGATTGAAAATTAATCTGAAAGTGCGTGCCTAAAACATGAAAATTCTGGAGAAGTTTGCAAAAATTCATCTGTTAGAACACCGGGTCTGGAAACTAATTCCAATGCATGAAGGATGTCAGTGCTGAAGATAAAGTATGAAGGTCACTGCAGTTTTAACGAAGTTACAATAAATAACTCTGTAACACTGCTGAGAGGCTCGATTTATTCCACCAAGTCCTCTTTGCCGACTCATGTTCCGTGCATACGTTATAGGAAAGTCTTTGAATAAAATCTGAGCAGAACACTCACTTGGCTTAGCACTCAAGTCATGTAGAGGGGAAAAACCCTCCACTATCTTCCAAATCCTTTTTTGAAATTGAACTCCTGTTCCAAAGAATCACCTAATGGATGTCACCACTGCAGGCAACACAATTATTAAAGAAGTGGAGGGAGAAGGAAGGTACTTTGCAAATATGACATCTGTAAAAGAAGTCAATCTTACAACGTACTCCTACTTGTTTCTTGTCTTTGTCATGTCATCAAAATAGCGCTGATGCAGGAAAAGGCAACACATTACACCCATCCTTCAGATCTCCTGAACCACAGGCTACACACACAAAGGGCAATTCCCCCACAAATGCCAACACAATGACAGGGCAACACATCAGCCAGGGAGGGCTCACACCACCTCCAGACAGTCCAGGGCCCTAGTAAAAGCCCAGTTTAACAGCCAAGGGCATTTACTCCCAAAGAAAACTGCACTCGACCAGTGCAGAAGTTGAAAGGTTAGGAGCTGAACCTATCGATGGGTGGCTAGTTGTCTAAGTCCCACTTTCCCAGAGCAAGCAGGAACTTCAACACGTCTCCAACTCAACCACCTTGGTATGCATCACTTGTGAAATTGTAGCCAATTTCATAGATTTGGGTTTAAAAACAGACCTGCTGGTCTAACTTCAGGTTCCTATTTTTAGAATACTGGCACTGCTATTAGGGGACAGCAAAGGCAGTGGGACCGCATTCATCCTGCTTACACACACACGGACAGGCTGTGAGCAGAGGCTCCATCTCTACTCCCCCCCCAGCCACTGCTACTCCTCCCGAGGGCCCAGCAAAGCACGTGCTGCCTCAGGTGTAGCCTCACTGATTTCGGGATGGTTCTGCACTAGGAGAAAGAGGATCAACGTCTCAAGATGGAGCAGGCCTTTTAACAGTAGAACAGAAAGCTATCATCTCCTCTGGCTAACAAGTTCACCACACAGAGAGCTCTCGGTACCTTGCACTAAGCCTGGGGCCAAGGAGCAGAGCAGAGACCCCCTTCCTTCCTCCTCAAAGCTCCTGCAACCTGTGACTGACCCGCTCTACTATCACTGCACAGAAACACCAGCAGCTCAGAAAACTAAGCAGCAGCAGGTTTCCCTTCATCCATAAGGTCATGTTTTCTTCCTGTTTCCCCTAGCACACCATCAATTAAAAGCATGTTACCTGTGTGCCATCCAAATGTCAGACCTTGAGAGGTCTAGAGTGATTTCCTACTCAGAGCCATTCCTGAATTTCAAAGCAAAACCATGACTGTGAATGGCTGTCTTAAAACAGGGCGGGGGGAAGCTAAAACCACAATTCTACCATGCATGGGAGCCAATGGGGAATGGATCTCAAAGGCTATGTCCCTTTGCTCAAGTCTTCAAATGCATATATATGAAGCTCTAATTCTCTTTGTATTAAATATATTCACTTTCTGTCTCAAGTATTTGAGTAAAAATTGACTAAAAATTCAGGTCAGAAATCCTGGATGAGGTAAAATTCAAGTTCCTACAATGCTTATGTAGGGATACTTTAACAAAAGGGTGTTGGGGTTTCCTATATCCTGACCTTCAACCAGCTGCTCAGAAAATCCCTTTGCAGTTTGAGTTTGGCAGATCCTTACTTCAACCCCCAACCTGTTTCACAGGACTCCTGTGAACAACCACAGCGCTGTCACCATGAGATGCATTCTAACCTGAGCTGCTTCCTATCTTCCAAAGATAGCGCTGCTGATGAAACCTGCAGAAGTAGAAAGTCTTGAGTATAATCACCTTGAACTAATCTAATCTCAGTTGCTTTAAAATTGATTCAACAAGATTCCTCAGCGTCGAGCTGGATCTATCACTCCCAGGAGAACAGATAAAACTGTGGACAAAGTGAGGTGATTTCCCTGGAGGTGCAGCACAACCGGGATCAGAAGCAGCTCAGCAGTCGGATGGGTGGCTGTATGAGCTGAGGAAGTGCTGTGTCTGGCAGATACTGCTGGGGCTTCAGATCACAGCAGCAACAGTAAGTGTATTTTCCCCACTGGTGACAACTAAGAGTTTACTGACACTGCTCAAATGCTAACAGCAAAGCCAGTGATACTGAACAACTAGACAGAAATATCTGAATTATTTAGTAGACAGTGCAGAAGCAAAAGCATGATCTGACCAAGAAACCAACAAGAAGGAGGAAGACCATGAATGTGATTAGTTTTCTGTTGGAGAAACAGCTGGCTGCAGGACTGAGACAGCAGCTGAGACAAAGGCCAGCATCACTCCTTTCTGAAAGCCAACCACTACGCTGACTGAGCTACAACATGGAACGACATTCAGAGACTCCTTGTGCTTTTGGACAGTCTTTCTAAAACACTACCAATAATATAAAAAAAGTACTCCATGGCTAGTATGGGGAATAGAAACATGTACATTTCAACCACTCCTTTTAATAATCCTCTAGAGAAAATCCTGACCAACTGATCATGGCTAATGTTTCTTCAAAGGGAACGTTTCTTCCTCATTTAGCTTACTCTGTCTCCTGCAAATGACATTTTATTTATAGCAGTGGTATTTGCTGTATAACTGATTGGGGAAGGCTGTAAATGAGCATCATTGCATATATATGGAAAACAATGATAAAGCAGTCATCAAAAAGCTACAGAAGATTTAAATATTCAAATAAGGCAATCTGCATAACCCCCCACCTGAATTTTAATTTTGCAGAACTTATTTCAAAGCTTTACGCTGTGTAGCATCTGTGTGAGCTACTTCTTTTCCACTGAGAAAAAGCATATCTTGCACTTTAAGAAATGTACACCAACTCCCAGAGTCATAAGAATTTGAATTCTTGGGAAGGCTGAGGAGGATGTGCCATAGGACACAGTTATTTTTTTCTAAGTGCTCAAGACAAGGCAAAGGTGAAGACACGGATGAGCATAGCAAGGTTATGATGGCAGTGAACTCCATCGAGGCTCCTCACCTGCCAAGCAAAGCAAGATCAACGCTTGCTGCTCTGTAAACTGCAAGCTGTCAGAATGGGGAGGGGAAGACATGAGTGCTGTGGAGGTGAGGGATGTCAGGGGTCACAGTGAACCAGCCTTTACACCTGAGCGAGGATTTCCCAAGGAGAAGGAGGACTGACTTGTGCGGAGTCCCGCAGAGAACAGGCTTGTACCAGGCAGGTCAGAAAGGTGCAGGCCCAAACAGGCAGGCTCAAGCCTGCCCACATGGCAGCTCTGGACCTGGAGTACTAAATTTGAAAAACTCAGGCATCACTTTAGCTCGAAAAATGAGTGTTTCCACAGCCTTGCAGAGCTGCACAGTGCTAAGGCCTGGACATACACTGCACTTCAAGGACAACAGGTAAGGGAGGTCAGGAGTGTTGCTTGTTCAAACCTTACTCTGAAATCTTAAGCAAGGGAGATTCTGAGCATCCATCTTTCCAGACAATGAGATTTCTGAAGTGATCATTTAGCAGTACTAGCTACTTTTTCATCATTTGTGATTGGGAAGATTGACTGTTGCACTGTTTCATCTGTAGTTTTGCTTGGATTTAGAAGAAAAATATTCCTCAGACAAAAATCACTTTTAGCATCACCCAATTCTCTGCTCACAGAAGCATTTTATCATCTATATTTAAAGAAGTCTCATGCCTGAAAAGCTTGAATTTTCCAAGAAAAGTCTTGAGAAGGAAAGGGTGTTAAGTTCTTTCCCATGGGATATAAAAAACTGGCGAGAGGGGAAGGCAGAGAAGGGAAAGGGAGGTCAGGAAAAGCAATCACTGCAACATCATCCTAAGGATCAGGGAAACAAATGGTGAGAGAAAGAATAAGCACCTAGAAAATATTCAGTTGCTTCAAAAACAAAACTTTCACTTATAAACATTAACTAGTTGGTCCAGAGATTTCCATGAAGGCGATGGAGACCAAACAAATCAAATACTTAAGCAAATGACTTGGTAATTTCCACCACTGACCTACCACACACTGTTGTGGCAAATACCTTTCACAGTTAAAATTCCCACTCCCTGGCACTTCAGGGTGAAAGTGAGCCCTTCCTAGGTCTAGACAATGTAGGGAAGGGAAAAATAAATAAACAAATCAATCAGCAAATAGAATCATTCAGGTTGCCTACGCAGGTCTCATTGTGTCAAACTCCACAAAACCAAAAAGCAACTCAAAACCCTGTCCCTTCCCCACACAACAGCCAACCCAGGTCCACATACTTAGTTTCTTTCAGGACTTCAAGCTTTTCTTTGCTTTAGCCAAAGAAATCCATCACACTGGATCTCTGTGATGTGAGAAAAGGTGCTGAGACCAACATACCAAAGGGCTTATTCATTTCCTGCATCTATGAACTCTACAGCATTCATTACTACAATAAGCACTGTCAATATTTCTCCCAAATTGTCAGCTTCCAATGACTTTTACTGGTTTATCTTTAACTTTCCATGTTCAGTCTTCGCTGCAAGGAACAAAACCCCACAGATGCTGCTATCAAGATTACTGCATTATTTAAGAAACAAGAGTTTAATTTTCATTGACATTAATTACAAGTTGGCTCATTAGTATGTCAGTTACTGTAATAAAATTCAGTTATTGAGAGGAAAAAATTCTATGGGCTGTTTCTGGCCCAAATGAGTTGTATGCACCGTGGCTTCATGCTGGCACTGGGTACCCTACAAGGCTGGGGATGCGCTTGATGTGATTTGTGCTTTCGGCTCTTGAGCAGCAGCGCTCAAAAAATGACAGCTTCTCAAGAGCAGAGAAGGGGGAAAGAACAGGAGTTGGTTTCTTAGACATCAAAATGAAGGAGAAAAGTGGAATAAATGTAAATTTTTCAGAGCTTTCCTTTCCTCCTAGACTTCCTCCTAAATAAAAACTATTTCCTCCTCAGTTTTAGATGAAGATGAAATGGAGGGTTTAGGTTTTTAGAGTGTGAAGTAAAAACGCAGAGGCATCTTCCTTCCAGTTCAAAATGCCCCAACACAAACAGGGAGACTCAAGTAATTGCTTTGCTCACCTTCATACAGGGATGCAGCAAAGAAACAGTGCACATAATGCTCACCCTGGGTCTGCACCATGAGTAATCTTCCACCTGCACCATGCCTTCACAAACAAGTGAACAACAATGAAGAAAGCAAAAATCAAAGCTGTAGCCGTTGATGTCCAAATAAGTTCTTGCCTCAACATGTGCTGCAAGAACCTTTGATGTTAGAGAAAAGGGAAGAAAAGGTCAGGCATTCCTTGAGAATCACAGCCTCTCAGGGCTCACCCTCAACATGGAACAAGGAAATGTATCTCAAAAAGATGTTTGCTTCCAGACCGTACCCCTTAACCTGTTTTTTAAAGACTTGTGAGCATTCTTTACAACTTGGCTAAGGTTCCATGCATAACTAAACCACAATAAGGCTGCACTGCTCCCCAAAAGGCAGCTCCCCACCCACTCATTCACCCCTACCCCACACTAAACTTTCCAGTGGAGCAAACTCACACAGCAAAACCAAGCAAGAGTCTGTGCTGAGGCTAAAATTCCCCCTATTTTAAGATTTATAAGAAATTACTACCCCCTCCATTTCCTCAGTCGGGTACAGCACTCAATTCCAGAAGCAAAGATGAATGAGAGTTCATACCTTCAGTTATTTATAAACCTGTTAGCGTCACATCATCCCAGCTGTGACACAATGTGCACTGACTCTGTGATCTGCCGGGGCAGCAACACCCAGCACAGCACTGCATGGCACAGTATGACGGAGCAAAGGCTCCATCCTCATGGAGTCATAAGAAATACTGAGCACAGACCAGAAACTATGGAGCTCATGACTAAACAAAAAAAGAAAAAAAGAAGTTATTTTTTCAATTACATGAACTCCCAAAACTCTTCAAGCAGAATTTCACTTGCAATGCCAGCACCTGCAGCAGCAGGGCACACAGCTCTGTGACCCTGGTTTTGCTGAGAAAGGACGTGCAGCAGAGGCTTAACCATAAGCTTGCCCTGCAGCCGAGCCCTACAGCAGGCTGGCAGTGCTGTGCAGCACCCACACTTCACCCATCTCCCCACGCACCACGGCAGGAGAAGCCACCGGCAGCCGGCACGCAGGCTGGCAGAGTGTGACTTCACCCATCCACGCCATCTGACGCACAAGCCACACAGTTGCTTGTAACGAGTTTCAAAGTGTGTCAGAGTAGCTCGAATCGCACTTCCAGGTTCACTGCACTTCCAGCAATAGCCCATTTCTTCAAGCACCGGTCCCAAGCGATGTCCCGGATGCCCTGAAACCTCTTTTCCCCCCCTCTGCCTGCCTGCTGGCAGTGGCCATGCTCTCCACTGGCCAGAGCATGTCCTGAGCAACTTCTCACTGCCACCTAGCAGCCTTCCTTTCCAGACAACGTATATACACCTGTATGTCACAGGCTGAAGAGAACACCAGCGATGTTACAGATGGCACTAGGAGATTTAACATAAATAATTAAAAAAACAACCACAAGGAAAGTCAGTCTTGTTAAATATTGATATTTGACAAGTTCTACCTACATATTCAATCATTGTGCACTCACATGGATGAATTTCAGCTGGTATAGACAAATTATACTTAAGTTGGCATAAGGATAAAATTCCAGTGTGCACTTACACTGTTACAAGACTTTGTGGAACTGAGAGTCATCCATTTACACAAGTCTCCTTAACACTAGTTCTGATGGGAGAACTGTTATGCCCAGATTATGTGAAATAAGCAGCACAGCCATGCCAGTGTTTCCATTTACTAGCCATGTCATCTTTATGCCATTTAACTTAAGTTTTAGCTAGGTTGTCTTGGATAAGTAAAAAATAAAGAAAACTTCTATTAATTAGGAAAAGATCCACTGGAAATACAAGTGTCAGTACAACAATAAATACAAACTGTTACGAGTTCTGTATAGATGGCTGTTACCTCTGCTTCCCCACTGGCAGCAGCACTGACAGGCTCCTGGAGGGGCTCTGTCTATCGGCATTCACTACTGCTTGATTAATTGCTCCTGCCCAGCTTCCTGTTCGTTCAGTGCTGAGCACAAGATGACCTTATCTGTGCTGGTATTTAACGTCTGGGCAGCTGTACTGAACAATCAGGCAGGTTCTATACAGCTGCACGAAGCACACTGCTTGCACATCACCACATGTCCCCTCGCCACATCACGACGTGAGAAGGAACCCCCTCTATTCCCTCCTCTGGCTGACCAGAAGAGGTAGGTTTCCTCAATGAAGCTACAGCAGTCATCTCCACGTGCGTCCTTTATCAATTAATGGGGCCAGGCATATGGTGTGCTTCACCGTTTTTGTTTGCCAAGAAAGTCGACAGGCAGACTAACAGTTAATAAAATAAGCATCTATTATTGCACTAACACTGAACTTGTATACTTTAGAGAAGACTGAAGCTATTTTACTCGACAGCAGCTGTGTTTACACTATAGCACAGTCTGGTACCTCCAAAACTCAAGTGAACTTATATCTGACAGTAACTATGCTAGTTCCAAGGGAAAAAAAAACCTGTTAAAAGGAGAAACAACTTCAGCTTCTTGTGTTAAATGAAAATCTTTACTTTGCTGCTTTTAAAGGTATCACAACTTCGTTTACCATGGACCAGGAATACAAACTGCAACAAAAATATATCGAAAACAGCTGTTTCATTCATACAGTAGCATCGTATGAAAATTCATCTGTGCTCACCAGATGAAACTTCTGTCTTCTCCCCCAGCAAGGTACACAAATACATTTTAATCAATATGAGAGCCAGTTTACAGCTAGACTGTGAGCTGCATCCATCAGTCATGCTCAGGAAGAGAGTTTTCTTCAGATGCAAAAAGAAAAAAGTCCACTGTCAAGGTAATTCAATGTTACTTTTAATTTGTTTAGGTTTGGTGGATATCTTCCTTCCTCCTCTTAGTACTCACTGAACAGAATGGGAAATAACACTGTATCTAGAACTATCACAAGCTTTGGCCACCTGTTCTGCACGATGCAGTCAGCTGGACCAGATCCTTGGAGCTGATTACTCAGAAAATGAACAATCTAATTGCTTTTACCTGAAAACCACTGTGTATGTTATGTTGAAGATGCCAGATCCATTCCAACAGGACCACCACAGCAATAACCCCCAACATGGGGCATGTCACCAGCCTTTATGTGTCATCTGGGAGCTGTCTGCTGTGGCAGATAAACCACAGCACTGGCATGGACACAGCAATCAGCGCCCTGAACTTCACTCATGGCTCAAGATAGTAGATAAAGTTGTGCTGTGGGTTTTACTTTGGATTTCTTCTAGGGCAGCCGCTCTTTTAATTGAGGCTTACCCCACTTGCTTCGGGTTTACTATGCACGATCTGTTTCGGTGGCAGCTGACGACTCCTCCTAGGCTTAGGGTAGCACAAGTAAAAGAGACCTGAAAGAACCGAGTTCAAAGGTCTCCCATTGCCCGGCGTATCGAGGCAGGCGGCTGCCTCTAGAGAGCAGCAAGACCTCGGCTCCCTGCTAGGTGCAGCCAGGCTCCAGAGACAGGAGTATGACAGTCCATCTTTCCTGCAGTGTGCTGCTTTCCTAGTACTACTCTCCTCCAAAAGAAAGGAGATGAAACTGCACTGGGTATCAGACAGTTTGTCTACTTTCTGGCTTCCCTCTTACCCAGGAGAAAAAATATAATACAAGAGAAACTGCTGCATCTAAATACAGAGAGGGGGATGCAATCCTCCCTCCTTAGTAGGGGAGAACACAGTGACAAAAACGAGGACATCTGGAATTTACCACTGTCTTTCTCCTCAGGCTGGCTGTTTGCAGTTAGTTCCACCACTTCCAGATACGCAGGGGAGGCTGATCAGAAAAGCCTTCCCAAAAGGCCACTGCCTTCCTGGGAGGCAGCTGGGGACTAACGGACATAGAGCCCAACGCTGCTTAGGACTTACAATCCAGAGCCACTCTGCAGTTGCCCAGCCTCCCTGCTCCAGGGTCACATTTGTTATTGTTACCACAATCACCAAGCAAACCAAGCAAGTAGTGGCAACACCATGAGCCCACCGATGCCCAAGCAGCACACGTACAGCCAGCTTTTCATTTAACCCACCCACAAGCCAGAGTGTGACAAGCAGTGAGGTGGTTACACCCAGCAACAACACAGAACTGCTCAGCAGACACAAAATCTTCTAATTCTTTTCATCCACATTATACAAGTGCAATGAGCTCTGGTGTTAGTTGCTACTGAGCACAGACAACTTAGATTACCTTTGCAGTAGTGCACAGTATTTGGCACGTTCTCAATCTCAGTAAACCACAGGTGCACAGGCTGACTGCCTCTGCTCTCCATACACTCCCTGACAATGCAACACCCTACATTCATTTTCTCATAGCTAGTGCATTGAGAGTTGGTTAAGACAGACAGATCACATCATAAAAATCTATGATCAGGAATTCCTAACTAGCTGAAAGGCACATAAATGACAGTGTCTTTTAGGAATATCCTCTTGATCTTAAGGAAGTGCCTACCAAACAAAAAACCCAACCCAATACTGTTTCAGTGGTTTTTAGTCATCACTATAGCACAGGGCATAGTAGTTTCCTGTCAAGAGACTGGGCAGAGGACACACAAGAACTGTTTCAATAATTTATAGCTGCACTGATCTTAAAGACAATAAATGCAATAATAGATAAATAAATAAAGTAGGAGTTAAATGCCACCCGGGCTTATTATATAACTAAATTAATCCATTATCAGTATCTAGAGAAAAGTATCTGAAGTATCTAAACAAAAACTACAGAAATCAATGCTCTTGGGGAGTTGTTAGGAGGAAATGAGAAACTGGGTTCACTCTTCAAAACCACTTCACCGTTTAGCAATATGGGATTCCAGGCTCACGCTCTGGGTCTTGTGTTTTAAACAGCAGAGCTCAAAATAACCTCCTTCTCTAACAGCATGTACTTTTTCTTCTCTGATGCACCAAGCTAAAGACTTAATATGGGAGTGTTGTCTGCAGACAGCAAAACAGCATCTGGCCGTCTCCTGAGCACCCCATGTGAAGTGGCTTTACACAGCGTACTGGCAAACTGCGAAGAAGTCCAATCATCTGGTGGCAGAGCTGGGTAGTGCCCCAGGTACAATCAGTCTTCACATCCACTTTCCACTTGCTAGAGACTCAGACTCTTATTTCAAATTGCTGAACAACTGTATCAGATGCCCCAAGAGAGGTGAGGTGCCTAACTGCTGGTTTGTATTGTACTTGTACTTCCTAACAGCCTGTGCCTTCTCACAGGGATGGAAATCCAGCTCAGGTGTGCAAGGTGGCACAGGACTTCTGTGGTGAAACCTGATGTGATGCTGCAATTTGCAGTACCAGCCTTCCATCAAAAAAGGGTTTTCTTCCAAAAAGGCAATAATAAGGGTAAATTTTGTTTAACAAGGAAACCTAGAAGAGATTAATTTTAAAAGCATCTCCATCTACTGTGCTGACTCCCATGACCAAAGCTAAGCCATACAGCTTATTTAATCAAAACTTGAGGAATTGCAGATCAAACAATCAAACCAATCAGATTTCAGTGCAGCTTAAAGCCTGGGGAACATGTCAGCACTTCTCAGGAAGCCAGCTACAGTCATTCACACCACACCTTCCTTAGCCAAAATCTGTACCAAATTTTTCTACGTGACCCCCAGGGAGCTCTTACTTCCAGCAAGAAGTTCTGACTGCCACCTGAGTTATTAAAATCTATTAAGTGACAAACCTTAAAATGTTCATTAATTTATTAAAACATATTTATCACAAGCTTTGCCTTACACATGAGATTAAATAAGATCTGCTATCTGGCTTTCCACCAGTTCAGTAAAATACAATGAAACTCCTCTCAGCTTTTCATATACACACAACAACAACTTCACAGAAATATATTATACAAATTTAGCAGGAGAATCAGACACCATCAGAAGAACTGGGAAGCTCATGGCTAGGGAAAAACTGTGATGGAGTAAAGGGAAGAGTGAAATTTTGCACAGTGTACAAGTTTCCACACACCAATAATCAGTCATGGTTAAGTGGCTGCAAAGACCGGCTGGCACGGTTCTGTTGAGAAAGCCAGGCGGCTCAAGGGATTTGCAAGACATTAAAGCTCACCTAGCAACTGGTCCACAGTTTGATCAGCACCGAGTAGCTTGCATGTACACTTAATGCAAGGTAAGAATACCCCTGCCACGATAGCTGAACTGCACTGCAAGCAAGGGTGAGCAGAGATAAGGTGTTAGAGGAAACCTGGTACTAAACGAGTTTTGATAGAGAATAATCTCTGCTTGTGAAGAAGCTCCAGGCTGCCTGCACGACACCAGCTCAAGCTGGAAGGTCAGAAGCCACATACAAGCCATATACAACAGCCCCATACGAAGCAAGGCAGTGACAGCAGCCCGCATGTGCTCCTTGCATTCTTCATATTGGCCAGAAACCAGGCCTAACTGGCAGGAATGAGAACTGGATAAGCTTCCTTTCTGCTTTAACTGCAAGAGGCAAGTACGTTTGCTGCCGCTGCAATACATCTAACAGCGACTGAGAAGCTGCAACAGCCAAAAGCAAGAATTCCTCTTCACCCTTTTCTGGGTTTGTCCTCAGAAGGTCTTCAAGCAACAAAGAGCTGGCAGGAAATGGCAATGGACCATTGCATTTTGTGCACTGTGCACACGCTAAACCAGGGCCTCTCCTTTACAGGCCATCTCACTTTGGCACGCTGCTCTTTCCCAGACACAAGGCTCCCCAGCGGAATGTGTGGAGCCACAGCCAGGGTCCTTCCAGGCACTGGTACCTCCAAAGCCCTCTGTATTCACTGTAATACTCTTCACCTTCTGCCCAAAAGCAGACCAACAGCATACCCGAGCAAGCATGAACTCTCTGGTTTTCCTCACATCACTGTAAAATTTTCAAGGGGTTCTTGTATGCAGGCAGATATGATCTTGTTTCTATTCTAACACAACAGTTCTATTTCAGTTTTAAACTCCTGATAGGCAACCCACAAAACCCCAGAAGGCACATCACACCTCTTTACCTATTGCAGCTCTGAACTAAAGCTACTTCAAACTTGGTGTTGGTTTCGCGACAGGACAAATGGTTTCAGCCTTTTTTTACTTAGATAAAGTCTACAAAGGCTTTGTCATTTTGCAGGGAGAGGGTGGGAAGCAGATAGAGAGGTAAACCAGCAAAGGCTTCTTTTTCCATTGCTAAATTTTATTGATCTAGCAGAATTATAGTCTCTATGTTGACAGGAAGACTTTCAGCCTAAGCTCAGTCTCCTTTTAAAATAAAAGTTACCAAATGCATAATGAAAAATTATCAGAGAATGTTATTTATGGCTGGAACTTTCTATAGAGAACTGTCAAAGCTATCTCGTTAGGCTTAAACCAATGTATAAAACTACATTACTCTGATAAAATCCAGTTAAGGAACAGCCATACATGAAGCCTGACTGACTGATGTGAGGGAGTAACAACACAGACAAGTTTACATAAAGCTCAAGTTAAAATAATTTGGCTAAGTATTACTGGTTTACAGCTGAGCAGTTATTTAAGGGAATGGGAAAACAAGTGAGAAGGATCAACTCTGCATTAGCATATCTGCAGTGGAATTAGGGCAACGGCTTTGTAGGCTTTGGGGTTTTTTTTGTTTTGTTGGTTTTGGCTTTTTTTAAGTTTTCCAAATCACAGGCCACCCTTCCTCAAGATTTTCAGGTGGATGAACTAAACCCAGGCTCCTTTTCCATCAAATGACTTCCACTTACTTCTCCAAAGCAAACCCCAGACAACAGAAAAAGATAAATACTGTGTATGCCTGGGGACCCTGCGTAACTTATACCAGTAGTGGGTAAAGTAACTCAGCCCATTGACAGAGAAGATGTGCTATGAACAAGCCATCTCAAACATACACCTCCAGCCTGCAAACACATACGTACAGGTCCCGTTACAGAACAGCTCCAAGGATTAAGAAAACAAACCAAAGCACCTGCTGAAAGCAGCGCTGGCAGGAGCCTATCCCCAGCGTGGCAGTGGCAGTAGTCATCAGGCATGTCTGACTGCCTTATGTTTTGTCCGTTCTGTAGGTGATTCTCTATAGAAAGTTCCAGCCATAAATAACACTTCTTCAGCACCTACAGCACAGGAGAGCCATTCAGCCATGTAATGTTTTGTATGAGGGAGCACTGGAAGCATCTAGAATACATCTGCACAATACCTAGAGTACTGCACAACATCCCAAGCTACTACCATGATCCACAAAGCTTATCAAAGTGTTCAGTATGAGACTTGCTGAAAACTCAGGGAAAGTTTGTTCTGCATTTGATTATAAGAAGTCTCTACCTTCCCCTTGCTGCCAGTATTCAAACTTTTCCATAAGACATTTCACGAACTACATGAAAGTCACTCTTAAACCTTCGAATGCCAAACACTCCCACTGCAGTTCCACCATTAATTCACTCCATCCCAAAAGGTGGTTTATAGAACCACAAAGAACTTCCCCTCACCCCCAGCTCCATTTCCCAGGAAACACCATCACACAATCAACAGCTTTCAAACCCATCACAGATGAAGTTCCTCAAAGGACTACAGTCCTTTTAAAGTCATTTAACAGCTACTATGGAAGTTCCAGTTTTGAAACTGGGAGATGCCAGGTTCGAGCAGAAGCCCAGGACTTCTCTGTTCAGTGCGAGCCATCAGGAAACATGTCTTCAGGGATGGATCCGAGTCACATACAAGGATTTCAATTAATGGAAAATAGTTTTAACACATTCAGGTTCCTCCACTTTTATTTCCTACCAGATCAGGGGAAAACAAGCACGCTCAGCTCTTGCAGAAACAGGATTTTCAGTGCCTTCCTTTCTGAAGGGATTGTGCTTTTTTTATAGATTCAAAATGCAAATGCAGCGGTCACAACCTGATTCCAGGAACCTGTTCATCTGAGCAGTGTGATTACACACTTGCTTTTTCCAGCTGAAAAGCACAGATGCTTTCAGTTTCTAATTGCGTACATTTTAATTATTAGTTTTATCAAAGGCACTAAACTGACAGCACAAGCTATTTTTACAAAAGCAGACAAACAAGGCATCAGTTATACCAGGCAAAAGATTAAACAAGGGAAGCAATGTTTTTTTGACTAATAAAACCCATTACAGAACTTGCATTACTTTACACTAAGTTCACTCACTATAAGCAGCAATTCTATAAACTTGTTCTCTGCTCAGAATACCACGTGCAGGACATGCACATCAACTACTACAAGAAACTGGCATTCTTTCTTTATGTTAACCTCAAAATACTTCCTTCACAGAGGAAGTTTTTGCACAAAATAACTCATGAAACAGCGGTACTAATATTTTATCAAGCTATCAGTCTAAAGTATTAAATAACCCAAACTTCACTTCAGAGTACTGAGAAAGGGACAGAGTTTTGAATGGTATTAAGCACATAAGAGAGGAGCATTCAAAAAAATTCTGAAACCTCTTGACTATGAAGTCCATGTTCATTCCTAATCTCTAAACTCATCCTCATTTTACTTTTGTCAGCTGCCTCCCACCTTTACTTCCCCACAGCTTATCCCTCTCCATCAAATCAGACATTGTGAAATAGAAACAGCTGCAGTTCCTGAAGGAATGAGCCCGGAAAGAGGGACAGCCCCTTAGAATCCCAGACTGGTCAGGGTTGGAAGGGACCCCAAGGATCACAGAGCTCCAACCCACCCTGCCACAGGCAGGGCCACCAACCTCCAGGCCTGGAGCTACACAAGGTTGCCCAGGGCCCCATCAACTTCAGTCCCTCACATACGTCTGTAGGTACTGATTCCTGACACAGAGCAGCTGCAAGCAGGTCAGCGAGCACACATACAACTTCACCCCACCTGACCAGGCTGTAATATTTTCATTGTGAAAGTCAGCCCTAACAACGACACACTCCCAGCTCCAGCCAGGCAATGCTTTGCTCTACTAGGAAGATCAGTGCTCTAACTCAAGTGCTGCCATCAGTGTAAGACCAAGCAGCTGATTAGCAGAGAAACAGTGATGTGGAGCAGATGTGTATTTACTACAACACAGCACTAGCATTTATCACAAAACTCTGAAGTGCCATTTCAAGTTTCCAGGTTAACATGGACCTCAGGCCATATATCCTATCCAAGGTTTTAGGCACCAACACAGAATGCTTTAATGGGAGCTGGACACCAAACTCTTTGAGAATCAGGGTCCACATCACTAAATCTTGGGCAGCGACTGCTGGTGTAGAGATAACAGGAGATAACCAGCTGTCCTTTGTGCTGCTTCTGGTTTCTCTTGCTGTCTGAAGCACTCGTCCTCTCTGGTAGGACAACTGCCATGAGTGTGAGAAAAAAAGCAGAAGCAGTACTTAATTTTCTGTCTGTGTGTCTGCCCCACTCCTCCCCCCCACCCCTTTTTTTTTAAAAGAAAGATTAGCAAGCTGTAAAGGAAAAACTCTCCACCGAGCTGCCTGTGAAGCACAACGTCTGCGTGGAATCACGCTGCCGTTACACCAACAGCCATCAGTCATCCTTCTCGCATCCTCTCAAAAAGTGTCTCCCCTAGGAACCTAAATCAATAATCTTAAGCACCACACAAAGCACACTGCTTTAAGTATAACATGAAAAAGCACTGTTCATGTTGGGTTTCGGATTATGTGTTTTAATTACACCCCTTCACCCTCCTTCTTGCTTTGTAATTGAATTTCCTTTTTTCTTTAGAAGGCTAACTTTATTCATAAGAGGCTGTGGATGGCAGAGTTCAACCCTTTCACTGCACAGTCCTGAGGTCTCCCACTGCCTTCCAAGATTTCGTTTGCATTTTGTTTTAAAAGGGCTCCTGTTCAGATTAGCAAATACGTTTTTAATGGAAATAAATGCATATCTAGAGGAGAGACATTATAATGATAACAAAACAAAAAAAAATTCCTTTTTGTATCTGAAGGGATCCCAGAAATATCCATGTCCCAAGCTCCATCACACGGCTTAGAAAATTTCTATTCATTCTAGTAGATGTTTACAGCACAGACAGTACACAAATAGCCTGCAATACAGTCTACTTGAAATTACAGTTTTGAGAACTGTAGCACGCTCTTTGTTCTACTTGGAAGATCTAACAAATCTCAGGAAGGCAAGCCGGCTTCAATCTACTGCTGTTGTACCACTGATACACTCTCCTGACTGTCTGATGACCTGACACTTAACTCCTCATATGTGAAAAGAAAATCCCTTTCCTGCTAACGTTCCTTACAGTGCAGAACTTGGCTGCTATTTCAGCTCCACTGCCAGCACATCTCTTAACATCATGCCCAAGCAGCAATAATAAGAGGCCAAAAGCACAGAAATACGGTCTCACCTTCCACACTGGTATCCTTAATACACTTTGGGTGCTAAAGCAGCACTCCAGCCTTTTCTGTGAAGTGCCTAAGCTTCAGAAAAGCCTGAGAAATCATTCTGGAGAAATAAGACTTTAAATGTGGCACTGTAAGTCTAGAAAACTGAGAAAAACATACACGGGACTGGCTATGAAGCTGGTGTAGCTCTTAGTGGATTGATTGATTCCGAGAGACTTCAGGTGCCAACATAAATATTCCTCAAAAGTCTCTGCACTTGATCTCAGAACATCTTCAACCAACCACGAGCTTCAAACCTTCTGATGGGGAGCTGACTACCTATTTTCACTGTGGCTTGTGGCTTGTTCCTGCGTTACCAGTGAAATGCTGTTTTAACTTGCTAAAGCTCCATTTGAGTCGCTCATACGACTCTAGCAGTCTTTGCACTCACAAACTGTGACAGCAAAACACATCTTTTCCCCCCATATCTTCTTCTCCTAAATAGAATTACAGTATTACAAGCTGTGTTAAATCATGGAACTCTGTCTCTCTCCAGGCAGTGCCACAAAAACATGGCCTTGTCTTTTGTTATTGCTCATTAGCTGGTACGCTCCTTCCCATTCCTCCCTGAAAAAAAGTACTGAAAGCTTAAAGGAAAAAAAAAAGAGAAAAAAAAATTTAAAAGACAACAGCTTTCAACAATACAAATTGCAAATCACAAGAACATTAACAGGCCTAAAGGCCTAAGAACAGTGACAGCACAGGGTTTCAGTGAAGAGCTCACACGAAGCAATGATGTTCTTATTACCCCTGCATCAGGAATGGTAAAATTACATGAAAATCTGTTCTCATTTTAAGATTATTTTCGCACTTCTGTTCATACAGAGAGAAAAACAAGACTTGAGCCTAAGGGCTCAAAAGACAGAGAGCAACTGAAAAAGATTCCTCTATTTTTAGGAGCACAGTTTCAAAGCTTGATCCTGACAATACTAGAATATTTACACTGTCGTCAAAAGTATTTTCAAATCCAAACATATTTTTCTTTCCTTGTTTCTGCAGCTCTGCCTCCCAAAGTTCAGTGGGTGTTTTTTCAGGCAGCACTCATCTGGCCCGTTGTTAACACATAAATACAGAAGAGAGATAAGACTCTTCTATTCAAGTTCTGTTTCAAATTTGGAATCAGTGGTTCTGATCATTAAATCAGAATTTTAATTATACAGCAGGATGTAATAAAAACGGTGCCTTAGAAAAATGGAAGAATCAAAAGCTACCCTCACCCTGAAGTTCTTTTAGGAAGTCTCCTGGATTTTCTTCCCCCGTGTCAATATTCTGCATCTAACTGTAGGCCCATGGAAATTCTGAAGAGCTAAACCCACCAGAAATACCTGTACCTATTTTACTCATGTACTTACACTATGCGATTAAATTTTAAATATGCTCTTGATTAAATGGAAAACAAACCCATTTGCCAGGTTGTGTTTAAGAAACATTTCTGCTGACAGCCCAAGTCTGTTTTGATTTGGTCTGTAGAGCTATGGAGTCGCTACCAAAGCATTAAGTGGGAAGCAGGGAGCGGGATGCATATTAAACCCCCTCACACCTCGGTGCTGCCCTCAGCTGCAGCAGGAAATGGTGCAGACAGGTGCTGCCATGATCACTTCCAGGAGTACCAAGAGTGTGAGAAGAGGAATGGCAAGATCCCTGCACACAGCAAGCAGATGAAACAGGGAGAAGAACTGGCCTAGAGAAAAATACTCCCTTAAACCTTTCCAAAGCTGAGGTCAACACTTCTGCAGTATCTTAACTTTAATTCTTGTACGGCACTTTGCTACCCCTTATAGTGACAAAAAGAGTCTTCTAAACACCCAAGATTAAAAGCTTGTTCTCCTATACCAGGGCTGGGCACACCCAGAAGCAGCAAATGGCCACAAAATGGGACACAAAGCTGCTGAGGTACACAGAAACCAGGAATGGGATTTTTCAACAGGGCTGACAGAGAAACACCCATTAGAAGCAGAATGAAATCACCTCTCCGGCTTCTCGATTCAACAGTCTCCAAAATACTACTTTACAGAGAAGCAATTAATCTGGAATATAATTCTTGAATTGTGGTATGTGCCCACATACCTGGGATTAAATGCAAAATCCACCTCTCACAGGTGTGTGACACCGGGAACTCCACGGGCACCGCACAAGGAGACGGATCTCATCTCTCCTGCCTGGAGCAGGGGTGTTTGTTTTACCCTTTTCTGAACTGAACTAAGGCACCGCAGCATGCAGCCTTGGTGGTGCTGGTAGGGAAGCCTGCAATATGTATTTGCAACATCAGTGTTTTTAACATTTCACACCCTGGGAAATTCAGCATTGAAAATATCAGTGTTAAATTCACTACCACGTGCTGCACAACAGATCCAAAATTAGCTTCATTTAATAACTTCAAGAGGCAAGAGTTTTACTATGGATATGGCTACTTAGGGCTACGAAGATGATTAATGGCCTGGAGCATCTTCCCTGTGAGGAAAGGCTGAGTGAGCTGGGGCTGTTCAGCCTGGAGAGAAGAAGACTAAGGGGGGACCTTATGAATGTTTATCAATATCTGAAGGATGGGATGCAGGGGGAAATGGGCAGCTCCTTTTCAGTGTCTGTGGGGTCAGGACAAGGGGCAATGGCTGCAAGTTGGAGCATAGGAAGTTCCACAGCACCTTGGGGAAGAACTTTTCCCCAGTGAGGGTGAGGGAGCCCTGGGACAGGCTGCCCAGGGGGTGTGGAGTCTCCATCTCTGGAGAGATTCCAGCCCCGTCTGGACGCTGCCCTGTGCAATATGAGCTGGGGAGATGCTTTGGCAGGGGGTCGGACCCCATGGGCTCTCCAGGTCCCTTCCAACCCCTGGGATTCTATGACACAACCTGGGCATTAAGGCCAAAAATAAGTTAATGGTCACCTCAGGTGAGATGGTGGTCTAACCCAATAGCAGTATGTGAACAGTATCAGTGTTTCTGGTTTCCACATCCTCCACCATCACTCTTACAGGAATCATGTATTCTAATTGCTAAGAATTGCTAGTTTGAGTCTTCTGCACATAGAAATTTTCCAGCAGTAACATTGCCATAAGGGTACAATTTAGTTTTGTCCAAATTAATTCCTTCTCCTCTCCCCCTGAAAAGCACTTGCATGAATGTCCAAAGGCCCAGGACAGGAGCTGTGGCCACACAAACCCAAAGCCCTGCACCTCACGCCTGTGTCTCCCCTGAGCTCCCTTGCTCTCTGCCTGGGCACCTGGTACAGAAATACCTACTTGAAACAAAAGAGAGACTCCACCAGAGCAGTGCACGCTGTTCAGGCTTCAACAGTGGCAAACTCTGAGCACCATTAATTCCCATTCAACGTCCTCAACAAGTGATGGGCAGCACGTCTTGCCAGCTTTGTGTCCACAGATACAATACCATCTTTCCAGGACCTACTGCTGTCCAGAGAGACTCCAATTATTTTGAGGCATTTTCTGGAAGATCATCTCATCCTTTAAAGACTGATTATATGAATAGGAAGTAATGATAGAAACAAAGCAATTTTTCTCAATTCAAGGAGGACTAATGAGTCTGCACCGAGTCCTGTTTTTCAAAAGAAACACACAAACATGAAGTTAAGTGCTAAGTTTTAAGACAACACAGAACTTTTTAAGAGATGAAAAATAAGTGTTGTTTACTAAGAACTGCAGAAGGATAATAGAAGATGAAATTAAAGGCAGAAAAATAAGACAAAGAAATAACCTCACCTATACAACGAGATCTAAATTAGCTGCTGCAACTCAAGATTTTGAAATTGTTATGACTAATTCTCTCAGAGCATCAATTCCATAGTCATTAAGAGCCCCATGGAATGGAAAAGAGAACGGGAAACACTGTGCTACAATTCCAGAGCACACTGAGCCAGCACGTAGTGCTGGTGTCAAACAGCCATGGCAAGCCTAGAAGATGCTCAAGAAAGCTATCAAGGAGGATCAGAGGACTGAAATACTTCTATACCTCCAGTTTTGTAGGAAAATTAAGGAATACACACAGCCAGAAGGAGAAGTCCTGCCAGGTCCATCGCTGTGGAACAGTGCAGCTATGGAACACAGTACAACAGCGATGCACCAAATCAAAACCAGTATGAGCAAGAAGAATAAGGAAAGGTTATTCACTGTTTCTCCTACCACAGGAACCAGAAAACATAAAATTAAAGCACCTTTCCACATTGCACATAATTAAACTGCAGACTCAAAACCACAGGAAGTTGTGGATTCAGAAAGGATTAGACAAACTGACAGAGAACAGGTCAAATCTCTGGCTCCTATGCAGCCTACCCAGCTGCAAGAAGGACCGTGCTCTATTTCACTGTTCCAAAAGGCTTCTGGGGTGAGACACGGGACTAGCTGTCCTACTGATCTCACACGGTACAGCAGTTTTTACACTCCTTACAACTTGAGCTAGGCTTGAAGCCACTCTTCCTCCAGCAACACAGGGAACCTTCTCAGTCACCTCCAACAGCTAGCACACTGGTACTTTTCTTCCAAATCCCAGCACTAAGGTAGGACCTCAAAAGGGTTAACTTTATCCCCTGAAGTAGATTTTGCCGTGTTGTTGGTAAGAAGTCAAGTTCTTGCACTGCAGTAAGAGAAATTTCTCCCTTTTGGGCAGATAATAAAGAAATCAGTCTTTGAAACCCCAAATACACTGCTCATTTCAGAAACTCCTCCAGCCCGACCACTGTGACCACCAGAACCCAGCTTTCTGAGGAGACACCTCTTTAGAAACACCAGTGCTGGTTTCCTACAGAGGTGCCTCCACCAGCAGACAGGTTATTACTGTGTTTTCTTACATTACCTGTCGCTCACATTTGCATGTAGGAATGATCAAGACTGGCAAAGCATATTCTACATCACAGCCCAAAAGAAGAGCGTTTAAATGGCTTTAAATGAAAGTGTATTAAACTCCATAGTCCTCAAATCTCCCAATAACCTCAAAATAGCTCCCAGTAAGATTCAACCACTGTTTGGAAACAAAGTGTAACTGCAAAAGATTACACCTGAATATTTAAATAAAAAAAACCCTTAGCTTTACTATAGAAAGCTAATTTCTGTATTTCTTACTGGATAATCATAAGAATTATGACTTATGTCAAGTTGCTTTTAAACGGAAATTAGACCCCAATTAGAAATAAAAACTGTGCTTCATTTTACTTAGCTAAGTAACATTCTTACCTTAAAAGCACACCCAGAGAAAGGAGATACAAAGAAAACAGTATTTTGGTTTTCAATTTAGTAAGTACATAGTATTAAACCCAGAAACATTAACTGCAATTAAGCAAGTTGGTTTTCCCTGTCACTGCGTCCTTCCAGCTGCTATGCTACTGTCTGATTTTTGTTCCAAGGTTGGAAGAAGGGGCAATCAGCCCTGATTTTCCAGTTTCCAGTCATTATCTCGTACGTAAAAAAGATGAAAAAATCAAAACCAAAGAAACCAACTGTTGGACATACCCCCTCTACACTTGCAGCAAGGCTAGAATTATCTAGAACCAGCTTATTATCCCCATAAACTCTTGATTCACGTACTTAGCCAACCCACCTAACAGAAGTCACTTGTTTTCATAAAAAGGAGTGACAAAATACACTTAAATTTCCTAGAGGGTAAGTTTAAAAAGAAAGATTTGGCCACAGCAGCAGTTCCACCTCACTCCACCAAATCTCTCAGAAAAAAAAACAACCCACAAATAATTTAAGATGTAAAATCATCACCTTAAAAGACAGATTTTTGTTTTGGCCACTGGACTAAAAAGCCTTGCTGTCACCTTGATTAAATCTTGTGTTGTATAAAAAGGAGAAAAAAAAACTTTCCCTGAAAGAGGGCAAGATTTTCATGTCCTGTACCCACGGTCACATTTATTTAGAGAGAGTTGATTAGTTCAGTTCAATTGGCCAATTAGTGCTATACCCATAACACTTCTGACTGATCCTGCTCTTTCATTATTTCTTTGGGCCATTAGTTTAAGCCTCATGGTAACACTTTAAAGAGCAATGAGCAGAGTTAATCCAGGCAAGGAACCACTGCCTTCTTCAGCAATTTCTCTTTCAGGATGCACATTACATGAGTTCTGCTGGCCCATGAGCCAGCAGCACCCCATGCCTTCCCCCTGCCTGTCTGCCAGGCATTTCCTACGGGGACATTTCTGTTCAGAATTTTGCTGCACAGATCTTGTCATTTATAGTACAACATGGCTCAAAAAGTTTAGTGCTTAACACATGAATGGGGGTATCCTTGGAATTCAACTTCAGGAAAAAACCAGATACTACTATATACATGTATGTGCTACTAAACACACACACACACAACTATACTGCTATAAATACTATTATACATATACATATGAGAGAGAAAGCCTGTATATATAATACACACACCTGTCAGGCTTCAATAACGTTTCTCAGTACTGCTTAGAAACACCACAGCTTGTTCAGCACCACATCTCCATTCTCAGAGCAGTTAATGGGTGCTAAGGCCAACGGTGGCCGCCTTTCAAGAGAAGATGCTTCAACAAGAAAGATGGTTACAAAAACCCCTCCCTACTTTCAGACAAGGCTTTACAGTATAATGGGAGTCTCACAGCCCTTAGATTTAAAACATTTTTTATGTTTTATGATTTCAAGACAAATAACTCTTTCTTTTAACTCAAAGGCCATGGTTCCCAAGTACAAAGCAAAGAGCCCCTTACAACCCCTGAGGAGCTAGGTAGGTATCCTAAACGTATTTACTCCAGTCAAGCTACAAAAATACCCCCAAAATATCCCAAATAACAAAGAAAATCTCGCATTTATGTATTTATTCACAGGTCAAGAGACCATGAAAGACAGAGGAAATGCCAAGACATCACTACTTACTCCAGTACAGAGATGCAAGACGCCCACAGAACTTACAGAGCCATTTGCAATAAACATGCACCCAGCACCAGAGGGGAAGTGCCTTCACTTCCTGACTTGATCAGTTTCTTCTGGAAACAATGACAAATCTGAAGGTACTACTATTTACGGCTTTCTCTCACCCATCTCCAGGAAAAATAGAGACTACAGCCTCTAAATACATCAAGATGGACTTCATCTTCTCCAACCCACTTGATATCTACTTCAATATCACTGCTCCAGTCCCTTACATCCTTGAAAAAGATTAAATGACAAACAGGAAAACCTTGCAGGGCTTCCCACCACAACCATTACTTTCAACCAATGACCCAATTCTGCAAGACATATCACCTCTTGAGATCTGCTGAGAGCCCTCAACTCCAATCAGCCAAACAGGAGAGGAGGTCACTCAGCCCTGCATAGTTTATCCGGAGTGGGGCAGGGGGTGGGGAGGGAAATAAATCCGAGATGCATCGCTTCTCTCTCATCAGTACTCTCAAAGAGTCTCAAAGCTGCTTTAATAGCTGCATCATTTTCAGGTAACACCACATTCCACTAGTATCCTTCCCAACTCATCTGTTTGAAGAAAGATGTCATTTCTGTGGTGAACAAAAGCATCCTCAAGTGTAACAGCAACGAAACCAGTGTAAATGAAGTGCCGCGGCGATATAAACAGCGACCTTGAAAAGCCACACGCTGCTGCTCAGGGTGGCTCTAGGGATCATCATCACATTTCAAATGTTCACACAGCCTGAGCAAATTGTTGGGATTACCTCTTTGTTTGGGTTTGCAGCTCACCTGAGCTATAGGTAAGCATCTGCTTTCAGTCCCCCTGCCTAATCCCAAAGGGTGAAAAAAGCCAAAAGAAAACACACGTGGCTCCTACCTGCTTCACATGAAGGAACAACTCCTGTTTGAGCACTGGCCACAAAAAGCAACCTGTGCAACAAAAATCTAGGGTCATTTGAGCTGCTCTTATTAGAAACAGGCAGCTTGAAAGCATCTGCAGAAGAAATGGCTCCGCTCCAGCAAATCTTGTTGAAGTCTTCCTACTCTGGGTTTTAACGCTCTTGTTTACCTGGTTTTCTTAGGAAACAGGGCTCATGATTTCTCTGTAATGTCTGCATGTACAGAGCTTTCTGCCTGTCCTCTCGTGACTGCTCCTCAGAGCCAATCAACAAAATGTGACAGTGGGGCAGGGGTGTCAGTAAGATCATACAAATGTTGTACTAGGATGCTTGTTTTCACAACACAAGGAAAGGATATCTAAACCCTGCTGCCTCCACTGAAAGAAAAAACTGAAGCAGGAATTGCAGAAGAGGTAAGGAAGGAAAAAGAGGGGGAGACAGGGGAAAAGAGAGACCTTGGGACCAGGGCTTCCTTAGTTCTGTGGCTCCCAGGCTTTATTTGTTTGCACATCTCCTAGCAAAACACTCCTCAAAGGTGTCTGTGGGTGATAATCCAATACTACTAAAACAAACAAAGCAGAGAACTATCCCTGAGCCTTGACGCTTTCCATCTTCCCAGTGTTTTTCAAGTGTTCATCCCAGACCCTGTAACTACTATGCAGCTTTTCATTAGTTAAAATACACTGATTTCCCAGAGACATGGAGAGTTACCTGGAGAGTCCCAACTAATATGCAGAGTATCTCTTTCCAGCCTAAGCCCATGCCCTCCTTTCTCACCAGGGAACATTTAAAATATTCAAAGAACTGATTCCCCTAAGAGATGCCCTATTAAGAAGGCAGACTAGAATTCACAGTGTATTTTTAAAGTGCTCTTTGCAAAGGCTGGTCTGTAGAACTGAAGTACTGCAACCTCACCCCTAAGACAGGAGCGTAATAGTAATAAAACAACAACAACAACAACAATTCTCCCATTATCACCACCAATCCACAAAGACTGTTAGCAAAGGCCAGGTAAAGGGAAGAAAAATCCACGTGGATAGGGGGTGAACACAAAACATGGATGTCTTGCACCAGGTCCAAGGCATTCGTATAAAAACCCCATATGCTCTAAACCCTTAGACCCAAAACGGTTTTAAAATCAAATGAGCAGCAAGTAACAACTCAATGCTTGTTTCACAGGCTCTAGCAGTATAAAGGACATGGAGCAGTGGAAAGAGTTATGAATTCAAGTCAGAAAAAAAACAGATCACATAATAAGAAAACACCATTACAGGGCTTTTAAAAGAATAACTTATTAATATATAATTAACATAAAAATCTACTCTCATTTTCAGTTTTTGCTAAACTTGGAGAATGCCAACTACTAAATCTCCCTTTTAGGATCTTGCATACTGACCCAACATTTGCCTTCAGGACAATTCAACCAGCATTCCAATCAAAACAGACCGTCAATTCCCAGCTCCTGACTTTATTCCCTCACTTCTGAAGGGAGAAAGTAATCCTGAGAGGGGAAAAAAATCCAAACCACCACCTAATAGCTTTAAACACCTACCTCAAGTTTAAACCTGTGACCTAAAAGCTGACAGTCTTTTCCCAAAAGCAGAAGGAAACAGACACAAAGTCAAGCCCACTACCAGCAGCAACAGGACTGCTCAAAGCAACCAAACCAAAAAGGACACCTACAACCTGCAAATCACCAAGCAAGGATGGACAGTGCAAAAGAAAGGTGCTCACAGTTCCAGAAACGTCTGTAACTTACAGACACTGCAGGGTTTTGTGTCAGTGATCAATCTACAAGACAGAGAAAGGCACACCTGAAAGG
Organism: Gallinula chloropus; assembly: GCF_964237585.1. Taxonomy (NCBI): domain Eukaryota; kingdom Metazoa; phylum Chordata; class Aves; order Gruiformes; family Rallidae; genus Gallinula; species Gallinula chloropus. Next base: position 21,414,547 of record NC_140097.1, read on the forward strand.
TCAGGAAACCAAATCTGAAGACCACTCTGTAACTCCAAGACCATCACCTTACTGTGTGCTACTCTAACGATGGATGCAGTGGGTTTAGGTGGCAGAAGCTCTCCCCCCAAAACACCCCTTACTGAAGAGCTCCCAGCTTTTAATTTCTCCTGCACTTAAAAGGACACTTCAGCAAATTTACCATGAGTCATTTCACTGTCACTGTGGTCATGTAATTAAGTTGCCATGTGTCTAAAGTGCATCACTTGTAGGACAATTACTTCAGTCAGGCCAGTGCAAAGTGACTGTGCTGACGTCTGCATCACCACACGACGTGTGATCATCATGCCACCGCCAAACTTCCCAAGTGGAAGCCCAGCAATAACGTTAAAGTATTTCCAACAACACACAGAGTGGATTCAAAAAGCCTCCACACCAGATAGGCAAAGGTCTAGACCTGTCACTGGTCTGCCTTGAAACGACAAGAAGCAGCCCTGTAACGTGTTACCAGAACACACTGTTGCAATGCTCTTTCCTCACGGGACAGCAAAAGGGTTCCCAGAATGTAAAGATTACACCATGCATGCTACATCTGTCATTAACATGTCATCTCACACTTAACCTACCCTTCTTTTCCAAACAGCAATTGCTTAGGAGCCCTGCCAGGTTTAAGAATCAGATAAGATAATTCAATACCAGCAAATTAATAGTGGAGGGGGGGGAAACTGCAAAGGAAAAACTGTACAGATCAATAGCTACGGAGATTTGCCGCTGCTGCTCAGCTATCTGTCTTGCACTGCTGTCTCCCAGCTGTAACACCACGGAATACTTAAACACCCCAAGGTAACTGCCCAGCGGTCCCACACCCCACACGTGAGCAAAGCCGTTCTCCCAACACCCCCGTGCCAAGTCTTCGGAGTGAGTCATGAAAGAGGTAGAGGGAGAGCGAACAGTTTTGTTTTGTCTGTCCTGTCCAAAAGCATCTTCCCGGTTCTCCACTAACACAGGCTCTGGGAAGAACTGGGTTTTATTCCTGTCCTTCAATCACTGCAACAACTCACAAACCAAACACCGAGGAGGAAATGGCTGAACTGCAGGTAGGAAGTCTGCTTCCTAGAGATGATCTTTTACACGGACTGATCGATGCTTTTTTACTCTTTTCAAAACTGTAATATCCAAGGCAGTAGAACCTATCACACAGCATTTAAATGCGTTAACTGATGCCTTTTTGTCTTGACACTGTTTTACGTTGCCCAAACAGCTCACTAATTTGAAGCAGCCATCACACACCCCGACCAGATTCCGTGCCACTGGGTGCTGTAGGTGCTACAAACGACAGCCCCCGTTCCAGGAAGAACAGGACTATTTCCGATTAACAACTTTTCCTCCTCCGAACCAGGTGTTTCTGAACCAGTTCACATTCTCCACGCAGCTTTACCACAGGTACCCAAGCGCTGGTATTGCTGAAGTCAGGAGATGGGGTATCGCTGCCTCCGGTGCGGCTTTTGCAAGGTGCACCTGGGATTCTGCCTCGGGGAAGCGTTCGCTATGGTAACCTCCTGGGCTACTGACAGCAGCCAGCTCCCATGCAGGAAGGAGCAGCAAGGTAGGCCTTTTCTTTTGCTGTAAGACCTCCCCCGCCAGAATTCTGCTGTGAGAGCGGTAAAACTGTCAGACGTTAATGGTCACCAGGCAAAACCCTTTCATAATGGCAACAAGTTTCTCCTAAGTAGATGTAATTGTTCTGCTAAAGCACCCGGGTGGCTGCAGAAGGGGCATCGCCGGCCTGTTTCCGAATAGATAACTAAGGGCCTTGTGGAACCGCGACGGCCGGTGGAGTTAAACATTCACAATGAGCTGCCCGCGCTGGTTCCCGTCTCCTCTCGTGGTTTCCACCGTGGCGGGGGGCGGCGGGGGAACCCCCGCCACCGAGTTTGCGAAAACCACAGACGGAAAACTTGCTGGGTCCCTCCAGACGCGGGCATCCCGCCCGCCCGCCCGCCCGCGCCCGGCGCTGCCCGGCCGGGAGCCCTCCCGCAGCCGCTGCCACACCGGCGATTCCTTCCCAGACCGAAGTTGGCGTCCCGGGGCATCCCCGGCCCCTCGGCGGCCGCCCCGGCGGTGTCACCGGCGGCGGATTTACGACTTCAGGTGCGGGAGCGGCGGGCAGCGCAGACCCGACTCCCCGAGAGACAAAGGCTCTCTCGCTCGCCCGAGCGCCGCCGGGCGCGGAGACGCCGGAGGTGCGGAGCGGCGGCGGGCGCGGCGCGCACACAATGCCCGGCCCCGCGGCAGCGCAGGCCCCGCAGCGCGGGCGGCGGCGCTGCGGGAGAGCCGGCGGCGCGGCCGCGGAGGCGGCGCCCGCCCCTCTTTCCCCCCCCCCCCCCAACACCCCCCCACCCACCCACCCACCCAGAACGGGCGGCGGAGAGCCGCCGGCTGACGGGCCACTTGACGGGGAGCGCCGCCAGCCGCTGCCCCGGGCGGGACGCGCGCCGAGCGGAGCGCGGCCGCGCCCGGCGGGGGTGCGGAGCGGAGCGGGGTTTAAAGGTCCCCTTCCACCGCCATTTTGAGGGGGAGGGGGGCGAGCGAGAGGCGCTCGGTGGGCTCGGCCCCCCGCGGGCGTGGGCAAGGGACCGGCCGCGCCGGGGCGGAGGCGCGGCGCGCACAAAGTTCCCGCGGGGGCCGGGCGGGCGGCGCGGGCCGGGCGCGTTCCCCGGCGGGCGCCCCGCCGGCGGGCGCGGGGCCGGGCGGGAGGGCAACTTCGGCCCGAGCGCGCCGCGGGACGCCGCGGGGCCGGGGCGCCGCGGGCCCCTAGCGGGCGCGCGCAGAGTTGCGCGCGGGCAGTTGCGCGGCGGCCGGGCAGCCCCGCGCATCGCTCCTCCGCGCGGGCGAAGGCGCGCGCGCTCCCCCCGCGCTGCCGCTGCCGCCGCCGCCGCCGCCTCCCCGCCGCGCTCCGCCTGCCTCTTCTCTTCTCTCCTCCTCCTCCTCCTCCCTCTCCCTCGCCGCCTTTTTCCCGCATCCAAACTTCGGGAGCCCGGAAAAACCCTCCGCGCCCCGCGCCCCGCCGGCAAAACGCCCCCAACAGCTGCGCCCGAGGCCGCCCCGGCCGCGCGCGGGCGCCGCCGCCGCCCGCCTCACCTGCGGGGAGTTTTTCCAGCCCTGCGCCGCTGCCGGGGCTCGCGCTCCCCGGCGCTCCGCTCACTGCCTCATTCCAATATGGCACGGCCCGCCAGAGCGCATGCGCCCGCCGCCCGCCCGCCTGCCTCCCCCCCTCCCGCCCCTCCGCCCTCCCCTCCCCTCACGGCTTTTCGGGCGCTCCGGCTCCCTCCTGGCGCGGGCGCGACGAGTCCGCCGCCGCGCCGCCACCCCCCCCCCGTCCGCCCCCCCTCCCGCCCCTCGCCACGGGCCGCCCGCCCGCCCGGCCCCGCGGGGCCCGCCGCCGGCCCCGCCCCCGCCGCCCCGGGCTCCTGCCCCCGGACACCTGCTCCCGCCGCGCCGGGGGGCAGCGCGGGCTCGGCCGCCGGTAACGGGACGCGCCGCCGCCGCGACTCTGCCGGGCCGGGGCGGGGCGGGGCGGGGTGGGCGTCCCCGCCCTACCCGGCCGCTTTCGCTCTGCCGCCGCGGGCAGGGGCGCAGCCCGGCAAGGCGACCGGTGTCTCCCGCGGGATAAGCGGTCCCGTCCGCATACCCCACCCCCGTGCCCCGGCCAGGATTCGGCCCCCTTCCCCCTTGGAGACCAGTCGGCCCCGGCGGCGGGGGCGCGGGGCCCGGCGCTGATCCCCGCGCGCGGCCGCGACCCTCCCCGCGGGGCCGCGCAGCCAGGGGGCCGCGCCGGCGTCGCAGTTCGCGGGCTGCGGGCGGGCGGCACCGGTCCCGTCCCTGCGGTCGTGTTTGTGTGTGTGTGTCCCCCCGCCCAGGGCGGAGACCGGCGCCCCGCGCACTCGCCACCGCTGCCCGCGGCGCAGCGAAGCGAAAGAAAAAGGAAGCGGGTTGTGCAACGCCGCGCTCCTCCTGCTCGTGCGACGGAGACGGAGGGGTGGAAAGGGAGCGTCCCCCCGCCCCGATCCTCGCAGGCCGTCCTGACCGAGACGGTGGCTGGCGACGAGCCCGCGGGTCGGCCTCCGCGGACGGCGGCGGCGAACGGCGGGAGCTGAGCGCGGAAAGACCTTGCGCTGCTCGGGAGCGCATCCGCCCGCCCGCTGCGGCGGCGGCGGCGAGTCGAGACGGCGGCGGGAGCGCCGCGGCCGCGCTCCGCTCCGCTCGCCGCCGGGAGGGCCGGCCGGCTCGCCCATCCCGCCCGCAGCGGGACGAGCACCCGCGTTACCGTTGTCCGAACATCTACGACGGGGGGGCTGTGTGTGGGGGGGGCTCCTGCGTACGTGCCCCTCGCACCGCAGTGGACACTAGTTGCTGGCAGCTAGAAGTGAGTGCTGAGCGGGGAAGGAGAGCTGGCGGAGTAGAGTGTCTGTCTGCGAAGCAGAGAAGTGCCAAGAAAGAAATAGAGCCGGAACAGCGGGCAGGAAGAATGACTGTGACCATGAACTTGCTAATTACGCATCCAGCGGGCAAATTACGCCGGTCTGTACGCGGTGGCACCGGGGAGACACGCCGAGCTCCCGTTGGTGCCGAGCCACACGGTGCGATCCCCAGCAGGATGCGCACAGCCGCGTACCCGCACGGGAGAGATTTTAACCCTCCACGCCGAAGGCAAAACCTCCCTTTCCCACTGACTTTTAAGGCGTTTTGCCCCTCGCACTCGGAGGCAGCACGGCGCGCCCGGTCACCCCGCGCCGCCCGGGACAGCGGGGCCCACGCCCGGGCAGGGAGCCGCGCCCCGGGACTGGGCAGCTGCCGCCGCGTTTCCCGGGGAAGGGCCCCTCGGCGCCGGAGAGCTTCTTCCCCGCGGTTCCGTCCCCCGGCAAGGCGAGCAAGGCCCGGCGGCGCCCGCCCGCTGCCCTTCCCGCCGAGGCCCGGGCCATCCGCTAGAGGGGGGTCTCGCCATGCCGAACCGGAGAGCCCCGCCGCGCACCGGGCCGAGCCCCGGCGGCGGGACGGCAAGGTGGAGTTAACTGTGCCAGCCGAACCGCCGCCGCACCGCCTGACTGCGTCCCAGCAGACACCGGATGGATAAGGGAGTAGAGCTCCTGGCAGCCCCGCGCCGCCCCGGCCAGACACCGAGGGTCCCGGAGAGCATCTCCCGCCGCCGGCAGCCCCGGAAGCCGCTCCCGTCCCGGAGCGCGGCCGCTGCGGAGCGGGATGCGGGAGCTCTGCCAGAGCCCCGAACCACCGCGGCAGCAGGAAGAAAACCGCGAAATCGCCAACTTCTGAGACCAGCAAGAACGAGAACCCTGCCCTTCCGAACTGCGGCGGCGAGCCTGGAAATCAGCCTTCGGGAGAGAAACCCCATCCACGCCGGGCTGATCCCTCACGTACCTACAGGTCTCCTCTGGCACTGCGCGCCGGCTCCGACGCCGTATTGTCAGCCACGGAAGCTCGACCAGCTCTCCGCCTGCCCAGCCTCAGGATGCGTTACCTTTGTGTCACCTGCCGTGATTTGGAGGAGGCAAAAAGGCAGGGAAAGGAAGTTGCATCTTCCCTTCTGGACCTCGTAGTGTGTTAACAACCCCCTGAAACGGGTCTAACAGCCGGCAAATACACATTTAGCCGCACCGAGGTTACAGCTCTCTGTATCCCTTTTGTGGGAATGGCTGCACACCAGACTCCCCACACCATTCCAGTCTCCGGTTTGGAAGATGCTGTAAGCACCCTGCCTTCAGCCGGCCCAGGTGCCTTGCCTTTCCCTTCAAGGCTTTTCTTTTTCATTCTTCTCAATCTAGAAACTTTCTAATTCCCACTCTACATGTATTCACTACCAATTTATAGCCATTTGTTCTTTACTATCATTACCCTTCAAATTAAGTAATTTTGTCTCTCTGATATTTACATAAAATGTCCCTATAAGTAGCCATTAGATCATAATCTCTCAGTCTTTCTGCTGTGTTTTTAATCTCTCTTAAATAGGTTTTCCATTCTTCCAGCATCCTCTATACCTTCTACCAGTGTGTGCACTGTTCTAAACAAGATCTTAACAACTGCCTTGTACAATGATATTAATACCTTGCCATCTACTGAAAATGCCTCACTCAATGCATCCCAGAATACATTAGCATTTTTAAAAACACACTACAGTGGCACCATAGTGTCCCTACAACCAATAACATACCTGGATTTGTGTCCTCATAATCTCACATTTGATAAACCTCTGAGTTTGCTCACAGTTATTCTAACTGATCTTTAAGTCCATGACTTCTTATTATACTCCATCCTGTTTCTGGTACTCCACACAATAGATCATCTTCAGCAATTGTGCCAGTGGAATTTTAGAAGATCCTATGCTTTCAAAAACACATCTTGTCCTGTCTTTAAGTTACTTACCATCCAGCCTGCTCAGGGGCTTCCCCTCTTCCACGGCAGCTCTGGCTCTGTGCAACCCACCCACACCACTGGCCTGTCAGACAGGTGGCAAAGCTGCTGTTCTGCTCCCCAGCCTCTGGGAAAGTTCCCAGCTTGAGACTACCCACACATTTCTCAGCGTGCTCCATTTCTTCATCCAAAGGGACCATTGGCAACATGCTAATCTCCAAGAACCACTACTGTTCACCTGTTTCCCTACAACCTCTCTGGATGTTTTGGCACGTGGTTCTGTTTTGATGCAGACTCTGCTAGGCCATTTCTTCTACAAAATTAAACGTGAATGCTTCCTGCAATCCACATATCTTTTAGAATCCTCATTCTAATCATTAAAAACTCTTTTTTTTTTCTTGTTTACATTGGGTGATTAAAGAGGGATTCTAGATTTTCTCTAAATCCTCATTACCTGAATCAGCAAGTCATATATATTGTTAGCATCACGCTGCCTTCTACGTCTGTCATTCCCTCACATTAAGAGAAACCTTTTGTGAACCTCAGTTTTCAAGCTGTGTGAACAGCATTAGATAATCAGTACCCAGGCATAAGTGTCAGCCAGTTGTCCCCTAAGCAGGATTTTCTGCTCCTTTCAGTGAAACATACAGTTGGTTTTGTTTTGCTACATTAATTAGAACCACACTCCCACAGACTGTGAGTGCCAAGAAATCCCTTTGGCTGCACCCAACTTCTAAGTGCACACACAGCCTGCTCAGGGTGTACATCCTTGAGCTGAGAACAGGACTGGTTTGAGTTTGCCATCCTGTGCTTGTACTCAAAGATAACTCGTGGAGCAGACAGAGCATTCTCCTTGAGTGAGGTTGGCATCATTCAGTTAGAGGGACATCGTAAGTGCCTGCAGGAATAGAACTCGGGGTGATTGCTTTCAGTTGCAGATATAGTGATTTGAATCAGATTTTAACAAGTCGGTTAAAACCTTTTGTCCCTACTTGTAGAGTAGAAGATTCATTTGAGGAAAGATTGTGAGGTTGGACCTAACATAGACATGAGTACCATATACTGATCTCACTGGAATTACTGTTTGGATCTGATGCGGGGTATCTTCAGCACTCTGAAGAGTGCTTCTGCAAACCTGGGACCCCTCATGACCCTCATCTGCAATCCAACCCCTTAATGGGGCAAAAGTTGGTGTTTGTGAAGGAAACAGGGGCATTACAAGAGCTGCAGGGCAAACCAACATGGCCCAGATGCCCAAAGGGGAGCAGAGACCCTGTGGAGTTAGTTTAGCCCTGCCCTCCACAGGGAGCTCGGCACACCGGTTTGAACTCCTTACCATTTCCCTGACCACAGGGACTTTCTCAGCAAGTGCTGCTCATGTTTATCTGTTAGCTTAGGACTGCATCTCATTCCACTGTTTTACTACAGTGCCAAAGAACTTTTAAGGTTCAGCACCCTCCCCTGTTCCCATGGGCTTCAAGGCACAGCTCGTTCCTTTGGGGTGATAACCAGAGCCCTGTGTGAGGTATTTGCAGCTGGCATTTCTGTGGCCAATGAATCAGAGTAACACTAAAACAAAAGATAACCTCCTGCGGGTGACTGAGTGACATCCCTGGACTTCTGCTTTGCTCTTCCTGTTCTCACACTTTGTTTTGTCTAAAAATCATGTCAGTTTTAAAGTTGGTGAGAGGCTCAGCTGGCAGCCCCCACGAAAGCCAATCTGTTTGTCCCCAAAGGAGCTCTAATGCAGACACAAGGGAACAGCTACCCAGACTCCTCCCTTTGCTGCTGCAGAAGCGTACTGATAGCACACAAGGTAAATGCAACTCAGACCATCCATCTCCTCCTGTGGCCTTGTTAAAGATGCTCCCACCGTTAGAAGTAGGTGCCAGATGTGCCAGTGGCTTACGACGTGGACACTGGGGACATTGATAGTTACTGAGGCAACACTTTGTTTCAGATATTCAAGACAGGGCTTTGTAAAGGTGTTTAACTGGCGTGCTGATATGCTTGATCAGGTTCAGTTGTAGGGTATAAGGAAGAAACTGAGATCCAAGTACTTTGATCCATACCTCCCTTCCCTGCCTGCGTGCTTTCTGGTTTTAAGACTCCAGACTTGGCACAACAAGGCTTCAGGACCCATGTAGCTCTGTTATCAGCCACCCAGACTGATAACTGGTCATTTTAAGTGACCAAAAAACAAAGGCTAAAAAGGCTTTAGGGCCTTCAGAGTCTCAGCTGGCAGCAGCAGAGAAGAAAGTGATCCCCACAGCATGGGACACCCAAGGTGGAAACTTTCTCTCCAGTTCAACTTCTAGATGTGGTCTTTCGTGTGTGACTGCTTTTTCCACCTGCATTTTTGCTTCATTCTCATTTTACCTGAGCCCTGTACACCCAGTTTGCATTACTTCTTGTTAATATCTATTGTGCCTCACTTGGGATATTTGGTTTATTTTACACCACAGAGTAACTCCCAACATTGAAAGGAGAACAAGTTCATGAAAACAACCTGGCTTTCCCTAGCTGTGATGCTGTTCAGTGTACACTGTGCAATTCCCCTGCCCTTCCTTTAGCCTGTTCAGAACTCAGCTTTTCAGAGAAGTTTTGGTTCAATTTGCATCTGTGCAGCACCTCCCATAGATGAGGTCTACAGTGGTAGACTCCACAACTTTTCTCAAATAATGTCAGAAAGTTGAACCCTTCACCTGCGAAGGAACCGAGTGGCTGATGAAGTGGTACAAGCCTCAGACTGAACCTTGCTCAGTATTTCAGATCTGGAATCCTGCTCGTTATTCTAAGTCCCTCTGCACTGAGGTGGAGATAAAAGCATGCAGTCTTCCACATAGTTTAAATGCTGTTCTGCAAAGGGGCATGCATAAATATTTTCTCCCTTCAGGCTACCAGCAGAAGAGGGCACTTTGAAGCTGTCTGTGGAAGTTTTATTATAATCTTGCCCCTTACCAGCCAGAGGAAGCAGTGCCATGCCATCCTACACCTTCCCCTGGGCATGGGCTCTCCTTATCCTCCCTGTGACTGAGGGTCAGTACTTGCCAGTAGTACTTCCATAGTTTTTTTCATAGTTTAACAGTTGAAGCCTTTTCACTTGTAAGGCACATTATACAGGTCACAATGGAGAGAGAAAAATTTCTCAGGCTAAAGCCTGGGAGAGCTGTGGGAAGAAACTGTAAGTAACCTTGCAGTTTCCCTGAGGTACTTACAGGCAGATGTGGATGATGCCCTTTCCCCAGCTCACTGTGTGTACTGAATAGGAAATCGTTGCTAACTCTGCAGATCTGTAATACCTGATAAATAAGTGAAGGTACAACAAGCCCTGTCCCTCCACTCTAGTTCCTTCCAGGCTTTTTTACTTATTTTTTGGTAACCTCCAGAATGTTACCAGGCCTGTTCCTGTCTCCTGCTGCCTCTGGAAGCTCTCTGAGATGGTGTAAGTGAAACACTTCATCACATGAGCAGCAGTGAAACACTCCCAAAGAGATCCTAGTATTAGAAGAAACCTACTTACATGGAACTAAAGTTCATTAGTTAATGAAGAAAACATTACTTTTTAAGTAAGAACAGTATGTTATAGCAAATATGTTTCATTTCACCATGAGGTGGAGCTTCCTGGAGTGGCTGGATAAGATTTGCATTAAAACATTACAATCAGATTGCACTTTTCATTAGCTCCTTGAGTCTGCTTTCTGGATTTATTTTTAATTATAGACTGATTAAACAGGGTCAGATTTCACTGAGTGATGTTCAACTTTGGCCTTATGCAAGGTTTATAATTCCTCCAGTTTCTGTGAGATGTTCAGTCAACAAGTGGTGTTAGCCCAACAGGCAAACAAAGGGGAAGGCCAGTGTTTTAGTATGTGTTGGTGTTTACACTCCGCTTCCCATGGCACCGAGGGGATGAGAACATTCTAGAGGGGAAGGAGGAAGTTCCTAACTGTCCCATTCTCCCAGTACAATGTTTGCAGTAGGCGCCTGTATGGGTGCTGTAGAGGACTGAAATGTCCTCTGTGCTTGTGGGAGGCAGGGTGCATGGACGTTTGGACACCACGTGCTCTGCCATGTCCCTCAGGGCTCTCACAGAGCTCTGCTGGTACCACTTCACCAGCGACTCTGCAGTGCTGGCCACCTCTGCGTGCTCAGCACTGTGGCAGAACCAACGCTGACCACAGAGCAAGTGAGATCCAGGGCAAATAATCACATAAATGAAATAGGCAGAAAACAAGGATGGTCACAAAACAGCCAAAGGTTGAGTAGATAAGTACTCTGTATAGAAGATATTACAAGAACTAGAATATTCTTCTTTATAGAAAAGCAAAGCCCCTCTATTCATATAATATCAACTTTGCTCTTTTATGGTTCTCCTCTTAACATTTCTGACCCCCTTCCAGCTTCTCACACAATTTAACTTCACATCTGCACAGGGTAGTTATCATCAACACCTGATGCTGAAGTACCCTCAACTTCAGTAAGTCAACTAACTTTTGTCAGTGCTGCATTTAACTATGATCTTGCCAATACTGATTAGAAAGTATTGGCAGGAGGAGATACAGGAGATGGTTTGGGTTGTTTTAAGAGATATGTGCAGAAAAGAGAGGCAGACAACGTGCTTTTTAATGATAAAGTTCAGCTCCCACCATGATATTGTACAAAACCAATACCTAAGAACAAACAAACACCCTATTTATTTGTTTCAATTTATGGGCACAGTGATTTTCTCCCCCAATTAGAAATGTTCGTGTAGTTTTGGAAAATCCTGAACAGCCCTAGCACAGAAAACCAGGTTAGGATTATAAACCAGATTATAAAGAGCAGTAAGGCAGCCCATCTCCTTTCATTATACAAGCCAAATGAAACACAGAAATTAAACTAAGAGCGGGAAAACAGCTAAGACAAAACTGTGTTGGGAATACTCCAAAGACTCATTAACAGATGAAAAAGTATGATTATCTTATTAAGAGTACTACCACCCATACAGAATCTCTGATCAAAACAGTAATTAAACCACCAATAACAATCTCTTTGCATCATTAAATACTTTTGTACAAATAAATTAACTCTGCCAGCCAGAAACATCAAATGGAGATAATTTACCTCAGCCAGCTAATAAGTCCAAATACACAGGAAGCCTCTCACATCTTTACCTGGGAATGTGCTACCATCCTTCTTCCAAAAAGAAGCTTTTAAATAAATGGTCTTGACAGCATCCCTATAAATTTCTGTATTTACACCACAACTGATAAATCAGTGAACCATGTGGCTTGAGATAACAACCTGTCCCTCTGCCAGTGGTGAAAAGTGATTCTCTTCCAACTACCACAGGCAGGAATATTTATTTCTGAGCAAAGTAAATGGACACTCAAGTGCGATTGTTGATATGCAGAAACTGGCAAGAAATCAATATTGACTTTAAATAACCAATTCATGCCATTACTTTTTAATACCTATGAATCTTGTTAAAGTCCTGTAGCATGCCATCCTGCAGCAGCAAAGCCTGCTTCATTTCCTTTGGTTGCTGGGTTTATCGAATTGGAGGCTTTAAGAATTCTGTTATTGGTGAGTGTCAGTTTCTAGCTTTTCACTTTTATTGGCTTCCTTTGAAATATCTCCTGAGCTCTTATATCTTCACTTCAATTTGATTTTTTTCCTGTGTTTGAGACGGGTGTAGGTTGGAAGTTGGCATGTGTGTACTAGTGCCTTGACTCCACAGAGGCAACCAGTACCGAGATTATTTGGGGTTTCAGGGACACAGATTAAAGCAAATACTGTTGGGCCTTTATTTATGTGTCTTTATGCAATCTAAAGAAGCCAGATCAGCAAAACTGCTACATAAAATAGCAGTGCTTGTGTATATATCTCGTCTTGTAGCCTAATTATCAAAAACCAAGACCAGAATTAAGAAAAATGCTTATACTCTTGAGGTCAGAATCAAAATTTAGACACAGAAATATAATGCAAAACCCAGGAATTGAAATTCATATAAAGCAAAACCTAACCTTTCCAGGTGCACATCCAAGAATACGTCAGGGTTGAGAGCACAGAATCACAGGATCACAGGGGTTGGAAGAGACCTGGAGAGCCCATGGGGTCCAACCCCCTGCCAAAGCAGCTCCCCAGCTCATATTGCACAGGGCGGCGTCCAGACGGGGCTGGAATCTCTCCAGAGATGGAGACTCCACACCCCCTGGGCAGCCTGTCCCAGGGCTCCCTCACCCTCACTGGGGAAAAGTTCTTCCCCATGTTGCTGTGGAACTTCCTGTGCTCCAACTTGCAGCCATTGCCCCTTGTCCTGTCCCCACAGACACTGAAAAGGGGCTCCCCATTCCCCCTGCATCCCATCCTTCAGATATTGATAAACATACATAAGGTCCCCCCCTTAGTCTTCTTTTCTCCAGGCTGAACAGCCCCATTATACATTAGCAAAGCCACACTTGTTGGGACCTTCACCCACTGCAGCCTGTTCTGTGCTTGTTCAGGGGAAAGTCCAGTAATTCAGCCTCAGAGATGTGTTACTCTAGGAGCTTACAGGAAAAGCTACTAACAGAAAGCTCAAAAGAGTAAAATTACTGGTTTGAAGTGGAGCCTTATGTTAGCATGATGGCTTAATAGGCATTTTTAGGAGCACCTCACAAGTTCAGCCTGTTCATGGAAGTGAGGAGACAGGAAAACCCACTGGAAGAACTGTGGAGAAAGAGAACTTTGTTTCTGATGTGCTAGACTCTACACATTCTTTGACTAGGTGCTGTTTTAGCCATGATTTCTGAAAATGTGAAGCAGCAATTGAACAGCTCTACATGTTTATTCATTTTCTCCCTTAATTGAACGGGAAGTTGTACAACAATTCTACCTGTACTGCCACAGGGAAAAATACAGGCTGCACCTCGGAGCTGATGCAGTGATCAGCACAGCCATGAGCATCTGCGTTATATCTGGGTTCTTTAGGAAACACCACCTCATTTTTAGAGTACTTGTGCATAATACAGTGAGAATCAGCCCTCATGCTTACTGGTGTAACACAATTGTTGCTCTGCTGGCAGAAAGCAGGCCAGTCCCTTGAGGTGTCACTGAAGAGGTAACTATTTTGGGGCTTATTTTGTCTTCTTATGTGTCATCTATTAGAAACTATCTCTGGAGAAAGGATCGTAAACCAGGAGGACCAGTCTGATCCATTCTAACAAACCCAATATTCCTAAATCATGCTCTTTAGTTTCCCAAATTAACTTACCTCTTGGTTTCCCCTTTGTGCCTGGAAAGATTTATTGTTTTTATTCAACCTGAAAATCTGCTGGCATTAGATATATTAGGATACCCACAGGTGGTTCTTTTGTCATCCTATCACTGCAGTGGGAAGATAGCAAAATAAATCAATAAAAACAATGTCTTGGTTGATGCTTGGGGAAACCAATCTGTGGGTGAATATATAGCTCAGGAACAGACTGGCCCGTGTGCAGACAGCATTAGGTACCATGGCTTCCACTCACTGGAGATCTCAAATAAGGATTCTGGGTTTTATTTAGCTTTCCCCCTCCACTTAGGTTTCTATCCTTTTTAAAATAATGGTTTCTTATCTTCTTTTTTCAGATAGACGCTAGAGTGAGGGTTATTTTTCCACAAGGTCATGTTTTCTTCCTTTGACTTGAACACAACATTTGCAACAAGAGCCTAAAATAAAGCTGGTTTTCAGTTGCCACTATCGGATGTTTGTTTTCAAAGACCATATGCAAATCACACCAGTGCCGCCTTCTGCACTTCCCCATTTTATTTTCTATAGAGATGGAATGTGAAGAGCTGCAGTGTATTTAGAGCATCATGGTTGTCACAGCAGAAAACCAAAGCTATTTCCAAAAGTGAAATTTATTCAGAGCAGTGTATTTTCTTCTCCTTGTAACAGAAACATGTATGAGCACTCTGAGGCTTTAGTTATCCTCTCAGGTCTGAGAAGATGTGAGGAAAAGCAGAGTGAGTATGGAGAGAAAAACAGTTGATTAGTAAATCCATTTATTTGGTCTTTGTTAAGGAAGCAGAGCAGACTGCTGCAGTGAAGTGACATAAGAGAAACAAGTGTCATTTTACCCTGTAGCTGCATTCCCCAAATTATTTTCCCCTAGGCACACAGTGGACATTAGCAGCCATGGGCACAGGCAGCCAGCTCCTGCAGAGAGCAGCCTCTAGCTGAACTTGGTACCCTGAGAACCACAAAGCTCCAGAGCATGCAGAACACAGTTGTATGGGGGGAGGAACATTCCTCACCACCCACAGAAACCATGCCATGTGCCTTATGCAGACTTACATATATATATTGCCTTGACATACATGTATCTTCTGGCCCTCAGACTGACTGCCAAAGAATCGCTACTCAGAACCTGGACTGACCCAAGAAGGAAGGAAGCAACGTCAGTCAGGATCTAGCTGTCTCTGTGCCCTCAGAAGATGGGTGCTATTTTTGTCAAGCCAATATTGATTTCATACTTGAAGCCATTGATAATGTAAAACTGATAAAGCCCTAACTGATTTTGATAATTGAGGCTGCTGAAGGACATCTGCTGGAAAACAGAGCTTTGGTTTCTTGGTAGCCTATGAAGGGAAGACTAGTGCTGTGTGTGCACCAGATAAATTTCTGGTTTTGTCTTGAATACAGCGTGCAAGTGCATATCCCAAAAGCTAAATACATATGGAACAAGCAAAGGCTGTTTCCTACAGGCTGCCATGCCTGCTCTATGGAGTATTTTTCACCTTGTCAATCAAATATAAGAGGTATTCAACAGACGTAGTTACAGAGTAGAAAAGGGCATCCCGTTTTCCAGGGTTCTCAGGTTTAAATTCCCCTCAGTGCAGAGCCAGGTGCTGCTTTGTGTTCCCATTACAGAAGTGAAGAAGCCCTGCCTCTCACTGTCAAGGGGAGCATTTGTTAATTGTTTCCCAAAAAATCCTGGAGTGAATAAACATTTAGCTAAATAGCTAAAACACGCATAAGGTGCCTACACAATTTTCAGCACTGTCAGCTGCAGCACAAGATGCTCATGTAGTGAGAACAGTCATGCCAGATGTTAGGTATGAACCCCCTTGTTTCCACTGCACTGCCACCGTTGTAGGGTTGTTTTGAGTCTCTGATGTTTGTGCAGAGACTTTGCTGCAGCAGTAAAAGCCTCCCTATGCCCTGGCACATCTGAGACCCCTCCAGGACCAGGGTCTTTGTGCTCTGACCATTCATCCAACATGAACGGTCAGGAAGCCTTACCCTGGGACTACAAGCAAAGACTCAGTCACCTTATTTATAAGAGAAAGGGTCAATGCAGTTATGCAATTACTATTGTGGAGCAAGAAAATAGGGGTTGTTTTTCATAGAATCACAGACTGGTCAGGGTTGGAAGGGACCCCAAGGATCACAGAGTTTCAACCCCCTGCTCCAGGCCTGGAGCTACACAAGGCTGCCCAGGGCCCCATCCAACCTGGCCTTGAACACCCCCAGGGACGGGGCATCCACCCCCTCTCTGGGCAGCCTGTTCCACCACTCTCTCTGTAAATAACTTCCCCCTAATATCTAATTTAAACCTTCCCTCCTTTAGCTTTAGTCCATCCCCCTTGTCCTGCCATTCTCTACCCTTCTAACAAGCTGATTCCCCTCCTGTTCCTCTGCTCCCTTCAGGGACTGGGAGGCTGCAATGAGGTCCCCCCACAGCCTTCTCTTCTCCAGGCTGAACCAGCTCAGCTCCCTCAGCCTCTCTTCGTAGGGGAAAAACAAATGTTTCTAACACACTCGCAATTAGCTGCAGCACGAAAGAGTTTTCGGGTTTGATCACCAAAAAGTTTCCTTTTCTCTCATGTGTCTTGTACGGCCAGATTTCTCTTTTTGGTTTGTTTTTTTCAAAAACTGGACAGCAGAGGGTGCCAAACCCCCAAGAGGGAGAGCACCCAGGCCCGCTGAGCTCTCATGCATCACCTTAATTCCCCTGCGCTGATAGCTCTCCTCCAGCACGAGTGGTCAGGCCACGCTGAGACACTTCAGAGCCGCATGTTCCATCAGCGCTGATAGCTGTACTGGAGTGTATTATCTCATTTGGTTGTGTCAGCACTTCCATTACAGTTTATAACCTCTTACTTTGTGGATCAATCTAGGCTATTGCAAGCCAAGTTATTTTCTCTCTGATGTGCAATTGGCACTCAATGTTATCTCAGGAATCTGAAGCCATGTTTTGTTATCAGGATGCTGCAGAGAAGACTCACTAAATTAAAAGCAAGTACTTGATCATAGCAAGCCAAGCAGAAACCCTCCCCCACTTTTAACATGTGGTACAAATATGACACAGCCATTGACAAACTAAATCTGCTTAATTTAACATCGTTTGAATGCAGCTTTTTACTCTGGACAGAAAAAAAAACATGAGAAAAAAACACCAGCAGCTCTAAATCCCCTTCTTATCCTATGGCAAATTATTAAATGAAGCAGTATTGTATTAGCAGGCATTTCTTCCTGTTCTAATAAAAAGATACATATTCTACATTTTCTGCAAACACTACACATGGGAATGAGATGGAAATTAGTCCTCGAGCAGTAACTAGTTACAATAGCTTCTAAAAGAACCTACAAGTTATTCTGATCATATTTAGGATCCAAATACTGAAGCCTCTATTGTATTCAGATTCTTGGGTTTTGATGGAATCAAAATGCTGCCCTTGGTCTGAAGAGGATTTGCTGCTCTTCTATTTCTTGCCAGCTCCTGTCCTGAGGATGAGCACTGTCAGATGGCCAATTTTACTGTTCATGTACCTGATACACATAATCACTGGCCCATTATTTCTACACAGGAATGGGATCCATCATTCCTAATTGAAAATTTTGCAGATAACAATTGATAATTTGTAAACAGTTACTCACTTTGAATGAGTTATGTAGGCTCTGTTTACTTAATCTAGCTATTTGTCAGCTTTATCAGTCACTTATCAACAGAAGCAGAAAGCAGGCCACACATTACCCATTCATCATCCCTTCCTGTCTCTGGAACACGCACAATATATATTGCACATGCCACAGCACTGGTGGAATGGCTCATAATGTAACTGCCAGCTGAACTAAGTATTATGTTACTTTCTCAATGCCAAAAACTTGTAGGGCGCTTCATAGCAGTGCTGATGTTTCCATTCAGTCCCAACACTGAGGCCTAACAGATGAAGCTGTTGCAAATATGTCGCTATTGGGGGCAGTTAGGACAGGAGGTGCTTGGCTGGACCTGGAACACCTGACACCCCTCTGCAGCAATGCGGGATGATGTTCTCTGAATAGGGACAAGCACAGGGAACAAGATGCAGCTAGAGAGGCCCCATGGTCCCTCTGGGTACAGGAAGGTACAATTTTTACATTTTCTGCGTAGTAGCACATTATACTGAACTCAATTTGTGTAGAAAGTAATCATTTTGAAGGCTTGTTCTCACTAAAATGACCCTAAGTGCTTGCTTTACAGGTAGTGTGATGCCCTCAGCCTGTAGGCAGCACTACTCAGGGCTGTTCTCCCTTCAGGGGAGCAAAACTTGGTAACTTCCACATCTCAG
This sequence comes from Gallinula chloropus, assembly GCF_964237585.1. Lineage (NCBI taxonomy): Eukaryota > Metazoa > Chordata > Aves > Gruiformes > Rallidae > Gallinula > Gallinula chloropus. Next base: position 21,432,511 of record NC_140097.1, read on the forward strand.
TTCAATTCCGAACACTGAAAGGCCAGCACCATCTCACCTTTCCAGGCCTCGCTAGTCCTGTCCAAGCTGAAGGGAGGCGCTGTGCCAAAACGTGATGTTCACCTCAACTAGGTGGTCTGGGTGGTGGCTCTTCCACGCAGACCTCTCTGGCCATCTGGCAGCCTCTCCTGGGATGCAGGTTCCCCTGTGAGACCACTGGAGGCTGTGCAGAGGAGAAGGTTCTGAAATGGGATGGGCCGCGCTCACAGGTGCCTCCGCAGCCAAGATGGCCGCCCCATCTCCTCACCGTCTAACTGTGCCAAAGCCTCTGTTTTTCCTCAGATGGGTTTTACTGTGTGGATGGGCAGCCCTTGTCCCCTCTTCTCTACCTCATACTTAATCCCCTGCATTTTATTTTACCTCTGAAATGTCCCACCTTGTCCCCACTCCTGGCAGGGCCTGGTTGGGGCTTTGTATGCTTCTGTCACTCTCTGAATCAAAACAGAATTACTGTGAGCCTTGACAAGGAAGACTTGCTGGAAAACCAAGGTTAGAAAAACCACCAACTCTGCCCTTGATCCAGCAGTAAATAGTTCACTGCTAAAAACCAGACACAGGCTGCCAGCCCTATGCAAAACAAGGGCGTTGGGCTCAGTACTCAGACTTGAGTAAAACACCAGAAAAGAAGTTACCATCACTCTGTAGCCTTTTAAGTTAAAGTCTGGCAGGAAGATGAAGCCTTAAAAGAGCTTTAAATAATAAGTTCTTTCTACTAGGCCTTTACAGGGAAGGTGGAAAGCTGTTGTAAGGATTTCAGATGTACTACGACATGGAAACAGTTTTGCTTGGAAGAAACCCCATGGGAACACATTTTTAAACGTTATTATTTTCTAATTTGTACAAATTCGCTATTACCTATCAGTTAAATATTTGCTGCTGCTTATTCTCCCCCAAGACGTTCCTTTGTTTCTTCCTTTGACTTGGGGAAGGATAGTTGTGTGGATTACTACTGTGATCAGCAATTTTTCTTTCCAAGGGAAGAATTGCACTACTTTTTACATCCAAGAATCCACATGCCCAATGAGTGCTGGAAAAAGAAAAGCTTACAGATAATTCAATAGTGTCTTCAAATTTAGATCTATCACTCAAAAATAATCTAACAATAGTGTAGAAGCTGACAAGCTGAATTGGCTCCACTGGACTTTCACTAGTAGCCCCACAGTGAATTAGGAAGGGCAAGGGGATCATGCAAATCTCCCTTGGGTATGTGGCTCCAGGAACCCTCCTTGGGTAGCCAGATCCTCCTAAAACTGCCTTTTGCAGTGTCCTGCAGATCATCAATGTGGAACGTTAACAATCACAGTTAATGTGGCCATGCAGTCACCGATCCTTAGCTCAGTTCAGACACCAGTAAATTCTACAGTGTAGATGAGCCCTTTGGAGAGCTTAATACGTTAAGAGAATCCATTACTTTTTGCTGATTTATTTTATAATGGCTCATTTACATGCACTAAGAAATGGTATTTTTATACTAGTAGAAAGGCACAGATTGCCTCTTTGCAGTCAAACAGGTTTTCAATTTTAGACAAGATCTTTAAAAAATTGACAGCATTATGAAGTTCCAAGAAGCTTTTCAAAGTCACTTAGGTTTCTCAAATCTATTACCATTATTTTTTTCCTTCACATTCCAAAGGTTGTATTGTTGGACTCATGGTACTAACGAATTCTGTTGTATATGTTGAGCAATATGAAAAATAGGGTACTAATGTTTTAAAGTCTCTAAAACATTTCTCAAATTGACTGTAAAATGTGGCATTTCTACAATACATGATTGTTTGGCAGGATATAAAAGCTTACTGGTTCTCATTTGGGTGATTTGCATAACTTGTTCATGGCATCATTTGTAAATATTATGCCCATCCCGAGCTGCCACTGATAAAAGAATAAAATTGCCTTTGCCAAAGCACATCATACTACAGAGGAGGAAAAAAACTTCCCATCTAAAAAGAGTGAAGCTATACAAAGTGAGTTAAAATTTTATACTGCACTAATCTCAGGAAATCACTTTTGATGTCTGCTAGAGAACATAAAAGTGAAAAAAAAAACCATATTCCTTTCACTGTGCAAACTGGTTCTAAAAGGGTTGTGCAAGCCAAGGAGCAGTGGCTATTCCCAAGGAGCCCTTTGCTGTATGTGTCATACCAGCACCCAGCAAGTCCCTCTGCTTGTGCAGCAGAGGAGACAGCCCAGGCTGAGAAGGGTTGTTCTGACTCCCCGGGCTCACTGCTGATTAAGACGTAGCCAGCAATTGTGTTTCATGCAGACAGATGACAATTCAGTTTGCTTACTGACCTGTGCTGACTCTAGGGTACCAACAAAACCAAAACACTGCTACAAATCCATTCCACCCAAAGAGACTGAATACAGAGGAAAAGCTCATTTACTTCTCAAGGTGGAGAACTTCCATATAATCATTCTAGAGTGAGGTGACAATTTTGACTTGTGCTACAGAGTTCACTGGCCTGTGCTCACTTAGGAAAGGTCCTTCAAGGGATGCTGCATTTCACATGGAAAAAGGTTGCGGTGAACATACTGCTGTCTGTCTTTGGAGGCTCTGTCACAGCCACCAAATTAGACAGATATCTTAACATGAGCCAGCAGTGGCTCTGGCAGCTGGGAAGGCCAAAGGCATCCTGGGCTCCATCAGCAGAGGGGTGGCAGCAGGGACAGGGAGGGGATTGTCCCCCTCTGCTCTGCCCTCGGGAGGCTCCAGCTGGAGTCCTGTGTCCAGAGCTGGGGCCCCAGGACAAGAAAGACGTGGGACTGGTGGAGAGGGGTCAGAGGAGCCACGAAGATGATCAGAGGGCTGGAGCAGCTCCCCTACGGAGAGAGGCTGAGGGAGCTGGGCTGGTTCAGCCTGGAGAAGAGAAGGCTGTGGGGGGACCTCATTGCAGCCTCCCAGTCCCTGAAGGGAGCAGAGAAACAGGAGGGGAATCAGCTTGTTAAAAGGGCTGATAATGGCAGGACAAGGGGGGATGGACTAAAGCTAAAGGAGGGAAGGGTTAAGTTGGATATTAGGGGGAAGTTCTTTCCAGAGAGAGTGGTGAGGGGCTGGAAGAGGCTGCCCAGAGAGGGGGTGGGTGCCCCATCCCTGGGGGTGTTCAGGGCCAGGTTGGATGGGGCCCTGGGCAACCTTGTGTAGCTCCAGGCCTGGAGGTTGGTGGCCCTGCCTATGGCAGGGGGTTGGAACTCTGTGATCCTTGGGGTCCCTTCCAACCCAGACCATCATATGAACGCATATGTGTTTGTTCCCTTTCACAGTCAAGACGATGTCATTGTGGCTGCTGTCGTGGTGTCCCTGATTAAAAAGCTCAAATGAAGATTTTTGACTCTATAATTAGTTTAGTGGGAAGGAAGAAGAGGAAGAACTAGGACAGGAGACTGTAACTACGTCTGACACTTTCTTAGATTTTCAAACTCACTCTATTAGCAGCTGTTCCAACATCCTTGTGCTAATTTTTATTCTGGGAGTTAAACTGGCTGTTGTAAACTTTTAGGAAATATGCCACGCACTGAGAGATGTTAATACCTCTAGATATGAAGGTAACACTTGAACAAGGTGCCATTTACACACGATCTGCAGCAGAGCTCTGAAGTTACTAGCGTGCCGCTGGGCACGGAGTGTAATATACTGCTCAGCTCCACTAAGCCTGACAGCTGGCTTAAGCAAGCGCTTGTCTGCTCTGTGAGGACTAGAACAGAGCAGCTATCTCAAAAGGATCTGTCGACTTCTTCAAGCAGTGAAACCTAATGGCTTGATTTGGGTAGTGGTTTTCCTCCTCCTCTTGCATTTTTGTACTGCTTCAATTTATCAAACTACCAATGACTGGCTTTTTTCAATCAGACCTTAAACAGGGGGTTGGGGGGACCAGAATTTGTCAGTCAGTAGCCGATGCAAAGGAACCCCCAGAGAAAGTGCTTGGCATTATTTCTGATGGTGAACCTTTGCCTGCCAGGTTGAATTTAGGAAAAGAGGCAGAAAAGAATTTATTATGAAAGGTGAAAGAAAAAAGGGGTGGGTGACTAGTTATGTCTATAAGGTATTCATATTCTATGCCTTTAGTATACAGATGCCAGTAATCATCTCAGGTATAGGAATATTTTTTAAGTACAGTGTTGGCACTTTAGTAGATGTAGCAAAATAAAAGTATTGTAGATTGAATTTTTCTCAACTGCAATGAGATTAAAACAAGATCTCAAGCCACTAAAACCACAGTGTTTTGCCCAAGTATGAGTGGAAATATTTCTGTGAACATACTACTGGGTTCAGATTTCTGATTTGCTACCAACTAAGATTAACTCTGGTAACGAATTTATACTGATGAGTGGGATTCAAAGCCACTGAGTTTTGAAAGTAGATCTGACTATCTGGCCAATAAAGCTTGGAAGAATGGGAAAAAAAAGTCTTTTAAAGAATGTTCCTACTCAATAATGCTCCATTAGATCGTAGAAGGTGCAGTTAACTTTTTGACCTGACTCTTGACGCTCTGTGTGGTTGATTCTTAGGCCACATCACAAGACTTGGTTGTTCCTGCTACAGTAACAAGCAGAGCTTTTCTTTACAAGCTGTGGAGAAGGCAATGTTTGGGTGGTGAAAATATGCAATAAGGGAAGTTAAGGATTTGTCTTTTAGGGTTACAAATACCACTGCCATATCTGTACATTTAACCAGTGCAAAGCCTTTGCTGCAGCAGGGCAGGAAAATGCTTCCTTCTGCACAAATATTTAGGTTTTGAAAGCATTTTTCCTGCAATCTGCATGAGGAACAGCACAAATTCTTCCCAAAACAAGATCATAAAAGACTGGTATCTCCTCAGCAGCCACAACATGATTAGAATATATCTAGCATGCAAAGAATCTGGATTCAAGTTCTTGGTCTTAAAGAAGAAATTGAAGCCATGACTCTTACCTTAAATGCTGGCAGCTGGTTCCTCAGGAGTTGATCCAGCTCTCTTGGTTTAACCACAATCAGATCCAAGAAATTATTCTTAAAACTGTGTACTTCCCCACAAACACTACGCTTTGATGAGTCCACAGTCTTCATGAAAAAGCAGAGTATATAAAAGCATCTTAATAACTTTTCTCTGGATTATACAAATAAATTTACTTCCTGATCCCTACTTAATTGCTGTTAAATGTGCATATCACAGCACTGGGTCCAGAAAACTCACCAAACAGAATTTAAAAAAAACAAACTAAAACTTAGCATTTGGCCTGTCCAGAATCTAAACAAGGTGAGGGAATGAGCCAGCAAAGAATCGCTTCTGTTAAGTGATCTTGAGTAAAACCAAACAACAGAAAAGCTGCAGCATCGACTGCACTGTGCATCTCTGGACCATGAAATACTTCAACAAGACACAAATGTTACTGCTAGAGCACAGCAACAACAGTGCAGAGCAGCAGTGGTCCCAAACAAGACTATTTTCCAAAGGACACTTCCCATGTGCTGGAGCTAGCTCAGCAGATAGCTATTCCTTCACCATCTGAACATCAGTGTTGGAATCCATCTTCCCCCAAGCTTGGGAAGAGGCCACAGCAATAGAAAGAAATAGCAAACCAAGCCTTCTCCAGCTCAGATGGCTGCAGCTTTCAGGAGAGCATTGTGACTTCACATAGAGCCTCTGGAAGGAAAGTCCTAAAAGAATTAGTCACTGGCAGCACAGCCCCTGCACATAGCACAACACCTGAGCTTACTGTGCTTTGACCACAACAAGACACTGTGACTGTTCTCACGACTTGGCTGGAAACATGGCGAGATAAAGAGTTCTTAAAAACCAACTGAAGCTGCTAGTGACTTGGACTGGCTGCCAGCACACAGAACCTCCCTAGTGAGCAATCTGATGCAACAGAAACAAAGGGTCCACTACTCAATAAAAGTCTGGAGCTCTCAGTGATTATCATGTATTGCAATGGTCTACAGATGTGTCCTGGAAAACAAACACATTACTCTCTACAAAGTCCAACCCCAGGGACAGAACACCCAGTTGCTCCGGGCTGCCATTCTTACTAAGTGACCATGACATGGAAAAGAAGACTGACCATGTGCAACGAAGAACAAGAACCAGCAGTCCTGACTCCAGCACAGAGTTGCAGTCGTGTTTCTGAAAAAGATTTAAAGACCCTTGAGCCACTCATAAGGAACAGGTGTGGCCCTTTTATTTGAGTAAATCTCCCGCTGCAGCAAGGCTTAGGTAAAGAGGCAGCAGCTGGGAATCAATAGATGGGACTAGCAGCAGGGGGAAGATAAACATAAATTCACAAATACAGTGTTATGCGTGTGTTAAACCCCTTCCAGTATATAAATCCAGGAGCTGCTGCAATTATCATGCTGAGCAAGGAAAACCAAAAAATGGGATGGTAGAAGAAGCCTGAGAATCTATTAGATGCTCCAATGAGGGTTTTTTTAAGGAGTGCCTCATTTTAATCTCATTCTTTCTGAACCTAGGGTGGAATCTGGTTTTTGAAACACCACTGGCCAGGATGAAGCCCTAAATGGAGAGAGAAGGAAGCACTGCATCACAGCTGATGCTCTCCTGTCTTAGATCAGCTGTGAGCACTGAATTTCTGTAATGCACATTGGTGCTCAGCAAACTTTGGGTTGACTGAGGGACAAATAAATTGGATGAAAGGAGGGGGATTAATCCTTTGAGCACACCTAGAACGCCCCCATTGGTCTCTCATGGCAGAGCAGCTCAAAGCCCTGGGCATAACACTTTGTTGAACAACAATACATCCTGAAATTTTTTGGGGAGAGGGGGAATTTTCTTCTCATCCTCAGAACAGTTTAGAACAACAAAAGAAACTATAAGCATGTAAAAACCAGGCTGGAAGGTCTGGTTTGGGTAGAGAAATATTTGCTAGCCTGACAGAACACTACAGGCTGTATTTCTATTGTATTTGATTTTTTGGTATTCAAAGGTCGGACCACAAAATAGGCCTTGACAGAGCCAAGATTGGATGGTACTAATGAAGCACCCAAGAGGACAGCACGCTGCTGCGCTGTGTGCGCGGCCAACGGCTGGCGACTGAATCGCCGGCAGCGGGGGGTGCCTGCTGTGTTCTTATTGACTTTGTGTGTATATTGCATACATGCTCCAGAGTGACCAGCTCAGGTAGGTTACATGGCATTCAAAGCTGAATTTCCTGAGGTGAAAAACTAATAACCTGACAGAGCACAATACTGTAAGTGGCTCAGGCTGCTCACTTTCTCATGGTGGGTGCACGATTAATTCCTGAGCTGGAGAGGGCTGACTGACATTCACAGGCATTGCAGACACCTGCTTTGGAGCAGGGATTGCTTTCTGTTTCTACTAAGTGCAATACACAATTCAGCTAATATCAGATAAATAAGGTCCAGAGGAAAGGTTGCAGCTGCTTAGTGGTCTGAAGCTTTTTCTTTTTTTCCCCCTTTGATAGCAGAAAATGAGTGTACCTAACACAAACAGGGTTTGGTTTGGGGATTTTCTCAAGTGAGAGCGTTGTGTAGTACAAATGAATTTTACAGATAACTACCACAATATTTGATTCTGAAATCCAGAGATTAGCTGAGCCCAACCTGAAGGATGTACAGTTAAGGAATGAACATTAAACCAACAGATCTTGTACTTCAGTGTTGGGTTATTACTGCTTCGTAGAACGCATAAAAAGGTCCAAGAGAACAAAAACAGGCACAGGCTGTTTTAAAGACTTTAAGCTGTTGTGCAGCCTGATTTCAGGGGAAGATTGCACTAGGCAGACTGCCCTTTGAAGGAAAACAGCAAATTTTAACCCAGTAGCAGTAAGCAGAGATTCTGGTGAATCACCAAACATCCCCAACACCAAGCAGGAAGTTGTGCTGCAATCAAAGTAACTTTTGCTGAGTAAGGACTTGTGATCCCTATAGGAGCATGAGCCCCTCTGTATGTAAGGGTGACACGTAAGGAACCCCTCAACGCTGTGGCAAGGCCTATGGGCTTCTTTAGAAATACATTTGTCCTTGAGACAAATGCCTCCCTGGTACACACCCTGTTCTTGTAACAGAAAGAGAAAACCCACAGAGCGGGTTAAACGCGGGTTTTGTCCATACTTCTCATGGGACTTCTCACAGGTCTGTCATTTGTCCTGAAACAGGGGACAATTTGGGTTGGTGGGATTGAAGGGGTGGCTTTCTTCAGTCCTCCAGCTGCTGTGGCATCTCTGGAGGGTGGCAGCTGCCTGCTGCTCTGGAAGGATTGCTCCGAGGAGCGCAGGGGAGTGGGCAGTTCTTCAGGAAATACTCTGTAAGTTGTAGACAATACATGGACACCGTCCTGTGCAATTTAGTAATCTAATATTCAGCTACCAAGCTGCCACATTTTCAAGAAATCCTTGGAGAAATGTAGGAATCCTATCAGAACTGCAGCCTTATCAGTCCTTGGAAATTTTCTGACGTGCAGCAGAGCAGAGGGCATGTCTTATTTTGAAAATAAGATCAGACATTTCCTTTGTCTGACAGCCAACTGTCGTTAATGGGATTCTAATTTAATCAGAGTACAGAATGGGGCAGATGTAACATTGATAAATTATAACAGGGATCAACATGCAGGAGTAGTGCAGGTAGGAGTTTCCGTGGAGAGTGACAGCTGCTGGAGAAACTACAAGTGTCCAAAAAGGATTCTGCATACAGCAGTGGGTCAGTCCCCCAGCACAACAGATAGAAGCACTCCTGGATTTTAAAACCACTCCCAATTTTCTTATGTACCGTGCTCTGTCCGGTGCTGAGGCAGAGCTGTTCCAAACAGCACCTCAAGGGCACTTACTTTTAAAGCAGGCTGAGCTGCAAACACATGGAAGAGTGAAAATGTCATGAGGAGACTAGAGATCCAAAGCCTTGGCTTTTGCTTCACAGCTACAGGTTGCTCACTCAACATGAGTTACTCCTGCTTTCAAGGCTGGCTATGTGGACATCTCCTGTAGGTGCCTCTGAAAACAGTCTGAAGAGTTCACTAAGAGTTGCTGTACACCTCCCTGCCATGTAACCCCTCTCCTAGAACTAATGCTTCAGACAACAGGATAAACTGGAAGAATATCCCTGGCACATCACTGGACCTCCTTGCCGCAGGAGGTCGTAAATGCAAGTGTTTATGGGGATTCAAAACTTCCTGGGCAGATTAATAGAAGACAATTCAGTCAAGACTCTAAAACAGGCCCCACTGCTGGTTTAGGAAATATTTATGTTGATGACTGAAGATGGGGTATTTTGATTAGTATCACCAAATATCACCTTTTCTTTATGCTGTTCTCCTGGCATTTGCTACCAGCCAGAGACAGATTATTATGGTAGATGAGTCCTTTTCCTGACTTGATGGATCATTATTTTCTGCAGCGATGGTAAATGCCCCTGTCCAAAGAACTCAATGCTTTACAGTAAACATCTGGATGAGCTTTATTTGCAGTGGTTATTAGCTGACTCAGCTGCATAAATTAACCTAGCCAAATAGCAAAGGCATGCTGAGTGCTGTGTGAGTACCTGAGAGGTTCAGTGCTGCCAGGATGTTCAGAGATGCCTAGTTGTTAGACTTTAGCAAGGCTTATTTAATATATGTAAATAGGCTTTTTACAATGAGTAATGTTGCCAAATTTTCCAGATTGCTAGCACTGTCCTCCATTAAACTTGGAGGACAAATTCACAAAATAGATTATTAGGGGAGGGAGCAGTAATGCTAGTGAGTAAATCTGGTGGTGCTCTTAATCTTGAAAAACAGAGACCCAATATCCTTGCTTCTTAGCAAGGTCGATGTTATATATTGTTAAACTTCAAGAAATAGTCCATGGCATTGTTCTGTTTCAACACATTTAGTCAGAATACACAAAATTAAGTAAAAACTCAAAGAACACTGTCATAAGGGCCACAAGAAAATATTCTAGGCAACTGAAACTGAAATGATGTTTCTTAGAGGATAATGCAAAGGACCCAAGGCAGAATTGAAATTTCTCTTAAAAGAACTATTTAGGTATTAAATATTGCAGACACACCGAGATCTACCATGAAAAGAGAAAAAAAACATTAAAAGTCCCACATCCTGAATGTAATTTATTCTAATCTGGCAGCAAAATCAACTATTTCAAACACATGTGGTGTGACTTCACAGGGCAGAGCTACATTTCTTTAGCTACTAGAATTATGCATCTTAGAAGCCATCCTAGTATGGTCGCTGCCTTTCCATTTCTAGCTGGTAAGAGATGAAAATGTAGAAGAAATCTTTCCACAGCAGTGTGGATATTTGAGTGGATGAAGCAATTTTTTGGTAGTAACGTGTGAAGAAGACAGTTCTAGAGAAAGAATTCTATAAGCATTAGCCAAAACAGATTTTGGATCTTCTCTCAACACTCCATTCATCTTGCTTAATCTATTTCATGTTTTATTCATGATTTTTTGAGTTCATTTACAAAATTACAATGCTTAACTAAATTGGTGTGTTACTAACAGACCTTTTAAAGATCCTCATGAACTCCTTTGCACGGTGGTATGATGCAAAATGTTATTGAAAAATAGCTATTTTATAAACCTCGGGAAAGCTATTTAATAACTGCAATAACACACTCAAATGTAATAACACACTCTATTGATTTGATTATCACCAGATAAACACATTTCTTGGCTGGCTGATTGTGCCAGGCATAATGCACACACTGCAAGGAGCTTGGTGTTTCAGGGTATGTTGTCTGAGAGCACTTTGTGACCACATTACTTCAGAGGCTGTAATGGGACAAGCCTGCGTCTCTAATTACCATGTGGGGCAACTTTTTATGACTATCTATAACAGGAGAATTCATAATGGCACCAAACTGCCTACTTCAGTATATCTTTTACTTCAAATAAGTGATGGTCAGCAGATTGCCTAAAATGCAAACTGGGCTTAATCTAGGAAAGGAACAGGGACATGCACAGCGTGTCTGCATCTTGACAACCCTGAGCTGTTCTGTTTATCACCCCTCTCAGTGAGGATCTACTAGAAGTAGAAAGGATGTGAAGATGGGCAATAATCACAGGTATGGAATGCCTTCTGGTTGTTGAATGACTAACTGAACCTGAAATGGTAATGCTAATGCTGAGGAAGGTAGGACTGGAGGAGGTTTCTTCACACAGTGCATAGTTAAGCCCTGAAGCCTGTTGCTGGGCTATTGCAGACACTGCTACATTCCCTTCAAACACAACTAGACAAATCAAGAGAGACAAATTAACTGAACAGATAAACACACAGATGCCATCTTTGACTCAGGAAGGCAGAGCCACAGCTTCTTGGGCACAGGCAGAGTGTTTCTGATGCTTCTGCATTCCCTGTGGGCCCTGGTGGTCAGTCTCCAGCCACAACAACTACTGGCCTGAATGGGCTTTGTTTTACGTATTCTGGCTGATTTTGCATTCTACCTGCAGCCTTTCTGCACAAAGCTCCACAAGCACCTGATAAAATATGCCTTTGCTCCCTTGCTGTACACCCGGGGTGGGGGGGTTGTGTGGCAGAATAACTAGCCACTAGGGAGGAAACTTCCCCCCAGGCACCCTGGCTGTGCATCAAAATGCAGATCATCTTCCCTGCCCAAAAACTCAACAGCCAAGAGCAGTACAAGGGGGCAATCTGGTGTGTGACTGAGTTTCCCCACAAAGCAGCCCAGTGCTGGCAAAGACCTGCTGGAGACTAGGCCCTGAAGGACAAAAGCATGTTTGAGCCCAGGAGAGGAGAATGAGGTCCAGGAAGCTGTAGCATATGGGTTGGTGTTCTGAATCCTTCCTACCAATTTGTATAGCAAACCTGCAATTTCTGTGGTAGCCATGGAAACTAAGGTACCAGAGTACAATGAAACACATGTATGAATGCCATTGCCACCACTGAGCCTACATCACTCAGCATCTCTCGACAGCAAGGGCGAAAAGAAGGAGATCTGTGTAATCACAGTTCAGTCGTGGCCCCTGAAGTCCAGATGAGGCTCAATATCAGACCACAGCAGCTCTTCCACTCTGACCAGGGAGGAGGATGGTTGCTGGGAAGACAATGTTGTCCACTTCAGAATTAAAAAACAAGGAATGGATGAAAAGAAGTGTTCCTCAGTGAGCTGTATGAAAAAGAGAGAAATCTGCCTCATTTTTGTCTCCCTTCACTTTGCTAGTGATCTCAGTGCCCAGAAAAGTTTGCTTCCTTGCGCTTTTTCAGACAGAAGTCAATGGAGTCATCTCACTTGGAGTGACAGGCAAAAAAATATGTTCCTGCCAGCCAATTTTCTTGTGAAATAAAATGTCTAGAAGCTGGTGAAGGACCCTCATTCAATGTACAGAGTAAAGCTGTAAAGAACTGCTAACTAGGAGGCTCATCCTGTAAAATATTAAAATACCCCAAACCTTTTTTCCTCCAGAGAAGTTCTCTGTAGATCACTAGCTTTTGTTTAATCATTGCTCTTCAGGTTAGTTTCATGCTTCTGCTCAGACCCATCAGGTATGTTGGTTTTTCAGCAGTCTGTGCTGCATAAGATTTTAAAACTGCAGAAATCAGGTCAGAGTCTGGCCAAAGGATGCTCTCCCTTAGGATCTGAGACAGACCTGGAAATGGAGATGTTACCCTCTAGGAATGGTTTACACCAAGGAACTTGAGCTGTAAAAGATAGATGAAAATTTCAGCAGGGAACAAACACTGCCAACCCTTCAAACAAGTTGGATTAAAGCAAAAAACTCTCCAAAAAGTATTGCTTAAATACTGAAAGAGACCGTGTGCAGTTAAGTGACAAAAGGGCTTTGAAACAGGGCAAAGCATAAAAGATTCCTTATAATTTGCAGCAGCCACAGGGCTTGCACCTATAGGAAAGCTGGCATAAAAAGGTGTCTAACAGAGAGGTGATGCAGACTAAAATGCTGAGACCGGACTGTTTGAGAAGGGAGGTGAGCAGGCACCAACAGCGAGGCAGCTCGAGGGTCAGAGCGGCCAGGAGCCCACAGCTGTGCTCAGCACTCCCAGCCCCGCAGCCACAGCCTGGTAGCACCTTCTCTGAAATGGAACAATTAAGATTTCTAACATTAAGAGGTCCTTAACATTCATCAGATTGAAGGGAGAGCTGAATGCAGGGATGCCAGGTTCTTGCAGGGGAACCCATCCATTATAACTGTGTCTCCTAATTAGGGACTCCCGAGGTCATATTTTTAATGGGCACGAGCATTGTTAGCTACTTAAATCCTGAAGATCAAAACTTAGCACTAAGGTAGACCCATAGAAAGAAACTGCTCTGTGCTTGGTTTTCAACTTTATCTTTTAAAAGGACAGATCCCTGCCACAGATGCCCTCCTGTACAATCTAAACCCTGGAGCTAGCATGTGACATTTTTTCAAGCAGTGTGTCACTGCACTCTGTGCCTGTTCTCTAGTCAATATGTATTTATCTATTAACTGTACCTATACCTGGGCATGAGGTGAAGACCTATCAGAACTGGTTTCATTTCATGCCTTTTTTGTACCATGAGCTCATAGAGATGCTGTACAGGACATCGCTCTCACCAGGTGCCTGATAACTGCATTTTAAGAGTAAAGACATTGTCTAATTAGGCTGCCAAATCTGCAAACATGACAACTCTATGGCTGGATGGTGTCTCCATCCCAGCTGTCCTAGCAAACCTAGTCAGAGGTAGCGTTGGCTAGCAAAGGGACCCTGAGTGGAGATAAACAGGTTTGTGGGAGTGATAATCTGGGCACCAAGAGAGAAAGAGAAATTACATGCAGAACAGCAAAGTATTTAATACGTGATCTCCAAGCCACCCCTCCTCCAAATAATTTACTTTCCATCAACAGTAATATTCAGAAAAAATAAGCAGTTTTAGACTAAAGCCCAGGGTTAAGGTTATAAACATAACTGAAACATCACTTATCTTCTGAATTCTGTGCACTTTACTTTTTTCCTTTCAACCTCTCACACTCATTTAGCTGAAGTGCTTTCCTCACCATATCCTGATTCCTGCCTAGTATTTGCAGAGACACATCATATTAAACCACCACACAGAGAAGCAAGGCCTTGCCATAGGTTACAAAGAAATGACAGTGAAATCAGATCAGCCAAACTCCCAGCTCTGCCACTGGGACAAGGCTCTGCAGGAAAAACTACAGTAAACACTCACTGGCATTTGGGGAACAAAAATGGGCACTTAGTTCACTGGTCTGAGCAGAGGAGCAGAGGCAAGAATCACAGGTTAATTCTACTCTGAACTTGAGAGCTGCAGGCACCGATGGGATCATGGATCCCTTGTTAATCTTCTCCTTTGCAGCCAGAGCTCAGTGTGGCTGTAGCAGGAGGTGTGTGCTGACTGATATCCAGGTTAGACATTCTGAGAACTACTTGTAAGAGCAACGGTGGGAGGGAATGACATGGAAACAAGTTGCTAATTGATGTTCCTTCTCTGGTTGGGGATCATGGAGTATTCAAGAGCAAATTAAAGTTAAGATCTTAGCACACGCACAGCCCAATTGCGACTGTCCCGTCATTTCAAAGTGGAATAAATAATTTCCAGTGCATAACTCTGTTGCCTTCTGCCTATGAAGCACATGCAGATGACTCTGTCCTCAAATTATTCCTGGTCAATTAAACTTCACAAGTTTGACTTTATAAGCTGTGAATATCTGAAATCTGAGCTGCTGCTCAGGGGTGATATTGATTCTCCTCTCTCCTCGGTTGAGTGCACAAGCTTGTCTATGAATCCTCGTATTTAGCAACTGAAAATTCATCTTCCGTAAGTACACAGGTGTAACTGAAATTTGTCTCCTTCATAAATTTTGGCTACTAAAATTCAATTACCTAAGTTAGGGCTGAATTTGATTTTATTTTTGTATTATGCAAGCACCTAGAATCAAATCCAGCCAAGGTTAAGGTACTCTAGGTACTACTGAAAGTCTGTATCTTGCAGATAAATGTCCTAGAGCTGCATAAACATTTCAGAAATGGAAATATGGTTATAGCCAAAAGAAGTTGAAGAATTTTGGGGTAGTTGCATTTCTTCACATATTTTTATGGCTACTGAATAGTCAGAGAAAGATTTTGCAGACCTTGGGAGACTCGTAAGTTACAAGATGTGACACAAACTCTTCACTGTGAGGTGAGTCTGTTACTGGAGTCTGTTCTGCAGTGTAACAATCCTTTGCTTAAGCAGTCTCAGCCCTCAGAAATGAGAACATTTTGTTATTTCAGGGAACTAATTAGGCATTGTTGTAGTTTTGCGTGGCTGGGTTCTGGTGGAGCAGGGGAGCTGCAGTGGGGCTGCTGCAAGAAGCAGCCAGCAGCTCTCTGCAGGCCCCACAGAGCAAACACCAGCCAGCTCCAAGCCAGAGTCCTTGCTGACCCAGGCCCAGCCCATCAGTGATGGTCACAGCGCCTCTGGGAGTCACAGTGAGGAGAAAACAATGACAAGCAGCTGCTTTGTGCCCCAGAGAAGGGAGTGAGAAGGTGTGAGGAGCTGTGCAGGCACCAAGGGCAGGGAAGGGGGGAGGAGGCACCCCAGGTGCTGGAGAGAAAGATGCCCCTGAGCCCCTGGAGAAACCCATGGTGGAGCGGTGACCCCCCACAGCCCATGGGAAAGGGGAGACCCCACCTGCAGCCCGTGGAGAGGCCCCACGCTGGGGCAGGGGGAGACAGACAGGAGATGCTGTGACCCGTGTTGGAACAAGTCCCTGCCAGCACTTGCAGCCCATGGAGAGAGACAGAGACACAGAGATGAGAGAGGGAGAGATCTGTGCTGGAGTAGGTTTGCTGGGGGGAGGCTGGTGACCCCGTGGAGGACCAGGCTGGAGCAGTCTGGGCCTGAGAGACTGAGAGACATTCTGTGATTCATGACTGCACCCATAGCAGTGACCCACGCTGGGGCAGCTGGGGAAGAGCTGAAGCCCTGTGGGAAAGGACTCACGTTGGAGAAGTTCATGGAGCACTCTCTGCTGTGGGTGGGACCCCACAGTGCAGCAGGGGAAGGGGGTGAGGAATGCCCCCCCCAAGCTAAGAGGGAAAACAACTTGTGAGGAAGTGACTGAACACTCATTCCCCCAGTCCCTGCCCCTCACTGTGCCAGAATGGGGGGAAGAAGGGAGCAAAACCATGACTAAAAGGAAGTCTGCTAAGAAGGGAGGGGTGGGGGAAGGTGCTTTAAGATCCAGTCACACTTCTCATCACCCGACTCTGGTGTCACTGGGGGTGTAGTGTAGTGTAATAAATCAGAGAGTTCCTTTCCTTTATTCTGTGTTGAGTCTGTTCTGCCCGTGACGTTGATGACAGGATGATCTCTCCCTGTCCTTATCTTGACTCCTGAGCCTCTCAATATATACGTTCTCCCCTGTCCAGCTGAAAAGGGGAGTGATAGAGTGACTTTGGTGGGCGTCTGGCCTCCAGCCAGGGTCAAACCACTACAACATTTTAAATAGAAAATATGAGCTCAAATGGACTGCATTTGACCAAACTGGGTGTGTTTGTCATATTCAGTGAGTACTTCTGTAGAGAGGCTACAACAGTGAGAAGCAGATTAACTAGTGGAAATAGGAAAACACCACATGCAATATTAGCAGTACCTTGTTGCAGAACATTAGATGATCTCATGGGCTTGTAGCCAGCAAGTTGGACATGCAGCATCGCGGGAAAGTGCAGAGCTGGTACAAGTACAGGTGAGCAGCTCAGCAGTGATTTATTGCCTGCAGGGATTGAAGCAGAGTTCTTGTTACATCTCTTGGACATGCTCTCTCAGTTGAAGACAGGAGGATTGCAGTGTCACTCCTGCATTTTCTGGAAGGAGGGTCCCCCTTGGGACCAGGCACACTGTGCCAGGATACTGATGCAGATGCAGCCAGGAGGTATGAGCAGCACAGCGTGCCGTGCTGTCGCTCCTGTTTTACCAGGACTGTCAGTTTTCTTGGGCTGGAAATTTCTGCTTTTGGAGCTCAGCTCTGCAACTGGTATGGTGATGGTGTTTCTGTTATACCATATGTGTCCCACTGCCCAGAGAGAAACTGTGATTAGACTACTGTCATTCCCTGTGCCACTCCACTGGTGAAGGCAGTGCTTAATTTCAGTTTAGTAAGTTTCAGATAACCTTTTCTTCCAAGTAAACCTTCTAACTTTGTAAGCTTTTCTCCAAACAAAAAGCTTCAGCCTTTGTAAACCTTTGCATTTATGTTTTGGAGTTAGTCAATGCAGCTGTTTCTGTCTTCCTTGGCTTTCAAGAGGTCTCAGAGTTTGCCACATGGAAAGACTACTAAGCTTAAAAATGGTATTTTGAGCAGGAGAAACATTGAGTTTTGGACAAAGAAATGGAGTTGGGAGAGTGTGAAGTGCTTTCATTTTCATTCTTTATTTCATTTCCTTCACTAAATAGCAAATGGAAGATACAAGCTACATCAAGAAAAAAGAGATTGCTTTAAGCAATATTGGCTTTTGCTTGCCCAAGTGCAGTTCAGTCATCGTGTGTTTGGTTTTGAGAACAATTTAGGAGCAATGTGACATGACTTACCAGGAAGATGGAAGCAAGAAGCAAGAAGGAATCCCAGTGATGCACACAAGATACATGGTATGTCCGTACTAACAAGACTCTATGGCTAGCAACCTTAATCTGTGATTATTAAAACAGCTAACAAACTAGTCATCTCTTCCTATGTCACAGTCTGAAACACAGAGACCAGTATAAAAAATTGTGAAAGAAATAAATAGACATAGACCAAGTAAATTAATGACATTTCCCTAATCCACCTGAGCTAGGAACAACTAGGGTCTGCATCTGACCTAGACAAGGTGCAGACATCGTATGAGGCAAAAACATCCCAGAAACTTTATCTGCACTGCTCTGAGACCTCACAAATCCCTGGCCCAAAAGTTCTTTCTGCTCTGTGTAGAAATATGTTTGGTTTGGCTTCCCTCCTCTAGAAATTTCTTCTGTAAATTAGGTAAAGGCAAGAGACTCAAAAGCCCAGGTACAAGATACAGTCCCTTGTTACACATACCATGCCAGAGCTAACCCAGACACAATGTAACAGAGCCTTGTGTTTCCTTCCACACGCTCTGGCTCTAAAGCTGCCACCAATACTGTCACACAATCTTTGTGGCACTCAGCATTTGCACCCACCGAGGTCACCAGTCCTTTAAACCACATGAGCAGACTTCCTGGTGTTCCCTTCGTATTTTGAGCTATAAACAAGATCCTTCTTTGGTAGGGTGGTCCCAGTAATCTCCGTAATACCCCCCGCCAGCAGGCTACAACAGCTGCAAAATGCTTCCTGGGAAGCAACCGGGAGCCCTTCTGCTTCCAGTTGAACCCTTCCTGCTTTACTAAACTGGGGAGAATCTTGGGCTCTGACAGACCCTGAGCTCTCCCTCTGAAACACTTCATACCCTGAAACATACAGGGTAAGTGGTGTGGTCTTCTTGCGTTGTCTCAGAAGAAAACCTGTCTCTGCAGAGAAGCAGCATGAAAAAAAGCCACTTATACTGTATTTTTTATCTCTATATTAGTTCTTTAAACTTACACTTATTTCTTCCCAATGTCCATGTTCTTTAGCTTGCCAAAAACCTCTTGGCAACATCTTTCAGCCAGACACATATCACAGCTTCTGTGTCATGGGTTTTTTTGACTCTTTTAGGTAGTGCACATGTCTAAACCCAAGACAGTATCAGCAGAAGGGACATCCTTACTCAGTTGTGATGTGCTTTTCTCCTGCTTCCTAGGGTGCAGCTGATGTCAGCCTGTCCTCACACAAGCCCTGCAATTTCACTTGCATCTGTTTTGATTAAATTCACCAAATAGCCAAAACTCTTCTGCCCTTTGAAAGTTATTGCTTCCCAATAACCTAATAAAAGAAACACCTGGAAACCTTTATAAGTTTAGGTATGTCCTGTTTGATTTACTATATGAAGGGAAGAGGAACAGGACTGAAACAATACAGGAGATTGGAAATAAAAACATGTGGTTCAAACTTGAGACCTGCAAACCCCTGTGATTAGCACCATGTCCAAGCAGTATCAATGCTGAGGTGGCTCTGTGATAAATGAGATTAATTAAAGTTTGTATCTGTTACAGTTTCCTACTCTTTTTTCTCCAAACTACACAGGACATCACCAGGGCTCACCACACCCTCATCCACATGCAAAACCTAAGCTGCTCCTTTACCGTACAGAACCATCTGGGTGTCTTTATGCTGCATCCACATTTCTGCATCCAGTGATTAACCAAAAGGAGTTTATGGGATCAGCTGGTCCGTTATGAACAAGACACCAGCTCAGAAGTGCTGCTACATTTGATTGGGAGCAAAGAGAGCTGCACAGGAGATGCCTGCAGAAAAACACGTCCTGATGGTGTTTGAGAACTAGATTAGGAGGATTAGGAGACACTAGGCCTTAAAATCCTGTGCATGCAGACACAGGCCTGGGCTGTAAATACAGGTTGAGTCTCAACTAAAAGGTTCTATAGCTAGTGAAATCTTCTGTCCTTACCTCTGCCCTTACCTCCTGATTTATTATGGTTAATTGTAATTGTGCTTAGTGAGAGAACCTTTAGCAAGAATTTGGGCCTTTAGCCTTCAATCAGTTTTCCATAAAATCACCTGTTTTTCACATTCACTCATCCCTACACTTACTGCTCACTCTGAAAGTCCATAAAGTCTTGCACAGGTTTCCACAAATGTGTACTTTATCCTGATGAACCTCAACATTTAAATATTTTCCCCATTTGATTAGGGAATGGTCAGCTTAACCTCCTGACAGCTTCATTCTTCCTTGCTTATCTTTTAGCTTCCCACTTGAA
Organism: Gallinula chloropus; assembly: GCF_964237585.1. Classification (NCBI taxonomy): domain Eukaryota; kingdom Metazoa; phylum Chordata; class Aves; order Gruiformes; family Rallidae; genus Gallinula; species Gallinula chloropus. The sequence continues at coordinate 21,452,308 of NC_140097.1, forward strand.
TGAGAAGCTTTGGCACACAGCAACACAAGGAATAAAGATAGGAGAAGTAGTTAAACTTGAATTTAAAAAATATTGTAGTGCATATTGCCTGCAGTAGAGTTGCTATTCAAGCACAGCCAGGTTTGCAAAGCTGTGTGGCAAGAGGCCAGCAGCACGCTCCAGTGTCACACATGAGAATGAAAATGCTTTACTCAGAGATTCCCTGTTAACTTCACAGCTTGAGTGACTCTTTTCCCTCTCTAATCCAAGTACAACTGCAACCTTCTAGTCTGCACTGTAGCAGGTTGTGGTATTTGTGGTCATCAGGAATAAAACATTTCTGAGCTTTTTTTCCCAATTCATAAGCAGGGTTTTTTTGCTAATGTGTGGAACAAATGAGCCCATAAGAAGTATTCTCTGAGCACCAGAAAACGGAGCTTTGGCAAAAATCTGCGCAGCCCTAATGTTGACAAGAACAGTGACGTTGCTGTATTCATAGCTGAACTGTTCTGCAATGTGGTAGTAGAGATTAGTTAAAGCATGATGTGGTATGAGCTAAACAAAATGGGTATCACAGAATCACAAGGAATAGGGGCTGGAAGGGACCCCCAGAGGCCATTGGGTCCAACCCCCTGCCAAAGCAGCTCCCCAGCTCATATTGCACAGGGCGGCGTCCAGACGGGGCTGGAATCTCTCCAGAGATGGAGACTCCACACCCCCCTGGGCCCTGTCACCCTCACTATGTAAAAGTTCTTCCTATGCTGTAACTTGCAGCCACTGCCCCTTGTCTTGTCCCCACAGACACTGAAAAGGGGCTGCCCATTTCCCCTGCATCCCATACTTAAGATATTGATAAACATGAATAAGGTACCCCTTAGTCTTCTTTCCTCTAGGCTGAACAGCCCCAGCTCACTCAGCCTTTCCTCATATCTCAGAATTTGAAAACATATCTTTTTATACAAAAAATAATTAACTTCTGGTACCTTCATTTTCAAATCCTGAGTTTGAAACCCTACTGGGCTCAATTTTGAACTGCAGAGCAACTGCCCATGGCAAAATCATTTTAATTTGTCATATGTTGGGAACTTAGGTCACAGATATTTTGGAGAAACTCATCAATAAAGCTACAGCATCCTTTATACCAAGAAGAAATTATTATAGATCAACTTAACATCTTTCTTCCCATGAAGAGTTAGCAATTGTATCAAAGTGCAACATGAAGAGACAGACTCCCTGCAACTGAAGGAAAGGGGATTAGATTTTGTTACACTGGGATAAATTTAAGAGGAACTCCTATCAAATTTACCAAATAAACTTTAGCCAGGAGTTAAAAATGAAAGAGGAGATGTGGCAGATGTTGGTGCTCATGGAGTAACATGGTCCTATTTCCATCTTCTCCCACTGAAAGGAAGCATTCAACAATAAAAAAAAGAAGGCTCCTAGCAATGAATTTGTTAACTTCTTAGAATAATCTGTTTAATACAGGAGATGCAGAAGAATTATTTCCAAATGCAGATTTGACATTTATACTAGCAAGAATAATATCTCCAGTAATACAAGGGAGTTTGAAGATACAAGAGCTGTTAATATTTCCATTTCAGTCCATAAACTTGTCATCAAATGGGGGGTAAAGAAATCTGTTGCTCCATGGCATCACATCACACTTAATTAAACAAATTAGGGAAGGATACAAGGGGAAAGGGAAAGAGGGAGGGGCAGGGGATGAATTAGTCTTTTTTTTTTTCTTCCCTGAGTCCATGCATCAGTGGTTACAGTTAGCAACAAAAAATCAAATTACTTGCACCAGTGGGCTGTTCAAACCTGTCAATTGCTGTATTTCTAGTTTAAATGAGAGGAGAATCAATGGAAGTTGAACAAAGAGAAGTTAAAGGCGAAGCTCACACCGCCCAGCGTTCACTCTGCCCACAAAGGCAAGGTTTAGCCTTCCAGGAGTCATTAAGGTTAATGCAATCTATACCCATGTGACAGCAAGATGCTCTATTTTCATTACTCCAGAAAGCAGCTCTGATTCACTGTGGTTAGGGCTAATTGACAGGTTCCAAATCACATGGTAGTAATTGTTTACAGTTGTAGAAAGGGAGTATATTGTTTTCACTGCTGCTTTACTTGATACATTTATCCACTTAATCCCTCTCACTTAATTCTCTCTGATAGGTGGAAATAGGAAATAATTGAATTCTAGTATCTTTTGACATTTACTTTTCAGCTAATGAACTGGTTTGCTTTTCGACTGGGAATTCAGGTCGGGGAAGAGCTTGAACATGACTTCCTCTTCTTTCTGAGAATGACCACCTAGCCTGGCTCACCCAGCACCTTAATTTAGTTTGAACAAGTCCCAAGCTGGCTCCAGAAAGTTAAATGATGCATTCAGAGTGCCACAAGTTTTCTTATTAACAAAAGCAAAGCATGTACTCAGTCTGATGCACATCTAACTCATCTCTTCAACCTCCTCATCCTGTTCATCACCTGCAGCAGCCTCAATTTTGTGTGCTCTCATCTTCCATTGTTCTTAGAAGAAGTCTGGTGCTCCATTGTCACTCCTGAGCGTTAGAAGGCCCTGTACACACAGAGGAGCTACTTCAGGGAAGCTCTTTCTGTGAGGACAGACTGGTGAGGACTTGGAGGAGGTGGTGGGTGAGTTGGGGAAAGACTCACTGCTCAGACATCCCCAAGAACTTGCATGACTGAGGTATGGCATGAGAAAGCCTCATGAAGAAGCCCAGCTTCCAGGCAGGGCACAGTTCTGGGGTGATCAGCAGCCCCAGGATCTTCGTCCAGTCATTCCTTGCATTTGCAGTGCAGTAGCTCCAGGAGTGTTCTGAGACATTGCAGCTCAAGTTGGTCTCTAAGGAAACTTCAAAACCCAGCAGTTTAGAAAACATTCTTCTCAAAACCCCACTTCTGCCAAGCTCACACAGGACATTTTATAACACAGACCTAGTTAGAGCAGCTTTCTGCGCAGAGCAGAGAAATGCTTTCAGAGGACTGTGCCATTTGGAAGGTTTTCACAGACAGGCACATCCTAAGGGACCAACAGCACTGGTTATTTAAATGCCTTGCTCCACAGAGGTTGTCTAATCTGATCTGGAGATCCTGCTGACAGCACTTCCTTGATGAGAGATTGCCTCATAAGGGTGGTCTGTTCCAGGGGCTTCAATCAGCATGCACAATGCATGCTTAATGAAGCTCCTTTTCTGCAAGGGAAGCACAGGCACATGCCTTTGCCTCCAGGACAAATGAGCAGATCATTACAAAACTAAAGCAAGAAAGCATCCTGTTGGGGAAGGCAGCAGGCCTGCCAGCGGCCTGGCTCTCCTCCCCAAAGACACAGGCCCTGACAATACCCTCGTGTTCCCATGAGACAGGAAAAGTTCTTCATGCTGAGAGGGTTTTGACAATCACCTTCTCAAAACACAGCGGCCTTGATGACAGGGGTACAGACTGCCCTAAACCAAGAAAAAGTTATGGGAAGGTACTTGGGAGTAACGGAACATGTTAAGAACCAGCCAGAATAGATGGTCAAAACAGCCGGTGTGCGGATGCCTTTAGACATCACAGGTAAAGTAACGATGTTTGGCTGTAAGAGATGCTCATCAGAACCCGTTATAATCACTAACCAATCAGTGGGGTGTAAACAGTGTGTGTAACCAATTAGCAGTTTCTCAGCTTGCCATGTTTGCAGTAACAAATGTCTAGAATCTGTGTGATTCCACCCAAGAAATGGCTTCACCTAAAATTCCTATTGAGTTGCGTGTTGCCCATCACCCATCTCTGCAGCATTTGTATGTTAATAGCCAACACCACCTCAGTGGCAGGGAAACAGGACTGTGACAGTTCAGCAAAGCTGTGGTAGAAACATGAACATTGTTTCTACAGAAAGGAACTTTTAAAGAAAGATACAGGAGCTGTCAGCTGCAGGGTCAAAATTATTTACTGAACTAGAACAAAATCACATTCCCATACGAAACATGATGCATTCTGCATGAACTAAATGAACATCAAACATGCTGTAAGATCCCTGAGTGCAACCAGATCCTTCATGGTTTGTAGAACTAACTGTATCAACATGATGGTGATCACAAGTTCCAACTCACATGCTGATACCAAGCAGTGCTGTGATACTTTAAGATGGATAAGCCAGTGGTTGATCCCATCTTTTAATTTGCTTTGCACCTTTCATAAACTTCAAAATTACCTCAGGAAACATCAGCTACTGAGGAAGGCACTGTGTGATGCCCCACTTGCTGAATCAGGTATTTCATGTTGTAATAAATCCCATCTAGACTCAGCTATTTCTAAATTGAAAAACAACAGGGTAAAGTCAAGTCCACACAGCCAGGTCTGTTAAGCACTGCCCTCTATGTCCAGAGTGCAATATTAAGAAAACAAATTATTGGATACTGAAAGTTAGAAGCTGAACACAGTCACAGGGCCCAGCCATGACATCCAGTGAGAGATGCTGAAAGAGATTAGTAGTTTCAGGGAAGGAACAAGATATCAGATGCTCAATTCCACAAAAAGTCATCCTGGAGTTGTTTCAGTAGCATTCATGGTGGCAGGGAAGTAGTTAAGTCCTGAAGGATAAAGTTAATTCTGCTTCTAAATCTATGAGTGAAGGTGGTGTCTGTTTGCACAAGAGGTCTCTAAAGCATCTGTACGTGCTTCCTCCAGCTACTGCTTTATGAATCCTGCAATTTTCCCTCCACGTGAGGCTGCAAACCTCTGTAATTCACTGTCTTTCCCTACACGTGCCAGTTCAGCATTTTCTCTCTTCGAGCCAGTGATGGGGTTTGCCAGGGAAATTCAGCTGTCTTCAAGCACAAAACTGCTTCTTCCAAGCACAGGCATTTTCAGAGAATCTGTCTTAAAGCAGTAATGGAGATGGTAGTGTGTCCAAATAATTTCAGGACCCCCAAAATCAACGTCTTGTGGCCACATTCCCACAGCTGCAGGGTCTCAGACTGTACCTGTCCCTCACCAAGGCTGTCCTTTAACACTAGGTTATTTGTTCAGGACCCCTGAATCAATGAATCTTTTGGAAAGCTGTGATATCTGAAACTTTATGAAGTGTAAACCCTCTCAGTTTCAGTACCCAGGACTGACAACAACTTCCTTTCTCTGACTATGGTTCTGACATAGTCTCTGCTTTTACTTACTTAGCAAAGAACATGGTGACTAATGCAGCCTTTGAGTTTTCCACCACATCACATCTCTCAGCTGAATCACTTAGGATTCCTAAAAGCTTAAGGCAGCAACCACTGAAAAATATGAAAAAAACAGCTCTTTATCAGCCAAGAGACCAAGTATGTGAGGACTTGTGTCTGTCACTGCCTGCAGTTACAGAACTTCTTCTGGTCTAAGATGTAAAGCTTTCCATGGGCAGGCTGACAGCTCCCTTCTCACACACTTTGGCCTCAAGCTGAGGGCACTGCTGATGCCTCTGGTCAACAGCATTTCACTTTACAAACCAAGCTGGTTGAAGCCTACATAAACACGACCAGCCAGGCTGTCCCTGGAAGTGCCACCACACAGATGAATTTGCTGGGTTTTCTTATTATTTTACTGCTAACAAATTAAAAAAAAAAGGGAAAAAAATCCTCCCTTCTCTACCACTTGACTTTTACTGCCCAAAGGAGGGGAGGGATCCCCACGTGCAACAGAGGACAGCAAAGCAGACAGCATGCAGTGATTTCTCTGTCCATCCTCCTTTGGCTATATGGCACCTCTCACTAGCCTTTCTTTTGACAGCTACAGCTGAGGTACATCCTGTGTGTGCAGTTAGTTACTAACAGGAAGGGGCTGCTGGAGCCGTTGCAGGACTGTTAGTACTACTGAAAAACAAGGTAAGTCACATCAGCGATCACTGAAGAAGATACCAAACAGATAAACCCAAAGTATTATTTCTAGACCCCACATCATAGTCTGGACTGAAAACTATGTCAGACTGTCGGTTTAACTGAAATGCTGTAGGAGGTTTGTGTGTTTATGCAACAGCATTCTCCTGGGATTACTTGGTCCTGCATCATTATGCTGTCCTGAGCATTTGTGTTCCCTTCTCTAACACATTTTCCTTCCTGTTCTGATCTGATTAATTGAATGTTATCAATTTTGTTTGTGGTTTGTTTCAGAATGTCAACAAAATATCTGGTACCTGTCAGCAAAACACAAATTATTATTATTTCAGTACCTGAAGGGAGCAGAGAAACAGGAGGGCAGTCAACTTTTTGAAAGGGTAGATAATGGCAGGACAAGGGGGATGGATTAAAGTTAAAGGAAGGAAGGTTTAAATTGGATATTAGGGGGGAGTTTTTTTACAGAGAGAGTGGTGAGGGGCTGGAACAGGCTGCCCAGAGAGGGGGTGGGTGCCCCATCCCTGGGGGTGTTCAAGGCCAGGTTGGATGGGGCCCTGGGCAACCTTGTGTAGCTCCAGGCCTGGAGGTTGGTGTCCCTGCCTGTGGCAGGGGGGTTGGAGCTCTGTGATCCTTGGGCTCCCTTCCAACTCAGACCAATCAATGATTCTGTGATTCTATGATTGCTGTGAGATACTACCGGTGTACTATGTCTTCAATGTCTCCACCTTGCTAAGGTCCCACATAAAAGCTACACATTTACAGAAGCTTTGGGGGTCTCTGGTATTGTCCCACACTAAAATACAGACATCTGGTGGTAATTAGACCTGTCAATAATTACTGGAGCTGAGTGAACTAGGAAGATGCAAACAAGAGCTTGTAAATGCAAACAGCAAAGTACCATGCAGATGTATTTGACCTGCAGAGGCAGAGGAGTGGCAGGACTCTCCTGTCAAGCATTAGCTGTTGAGCTCTGTTTGATGCCTGGCTGACTTGCAGTGGTCTGGGCTGCCCAGTCCCCCAGCCTTTGAACCAGAATCATGGCTGTACTATAATCATTAAACAAACATAAGCCTGTGAGGATGCTCAGGCACACTAAGGAGTCCCTGCTGTGGCTGCACAGCTTTGGAGGACTCCCCAGTGGGATGGATCCTCATGGGAACAGTTATGCCAGCTGTAAGACAGCCGTTTGCACACACTGGAGCTGCCTACCTGCCTGCACGTGGGTGGGGATCGGGGGCCTCTGTACTGCTGTGGGCACGGGGCACCTGAGGGTGACACACTCACTGCTGTGTGCATCTGACTCTGGCTGGCCTGCTGGAAGGCTGGAAGAGGGGATGATGGGTAAAGAGGTTGTGTATTGTTGCACTGCTTTCAGGGGTGCTCCACTATTCATCTAAAGCTTAGGTGAACAGAGTAAAGCCTGACACCTCGGGATTTTGAGGGCATGTCTTGAGCCAGAGTGAAACAATAGAAAACCCAAAATTCAGCCTGTTCAGTGTTCTCCCTCCATGGAGATGGAAGTTCCCAGCAGGCTCAACCTGAACTTCCTACTTTCAGATGAAGGGGTGAAAACACAGGTCCAGATTGCAATTTACTGGGATCTGAGACACAGAGCTGAATACTCAAAATTAGATTAAAGTTTTAAAATGAAGCCCTGGCCATGCTCTGCACCTTTAAACTGCCTTTAACGGAGTGATTCTGTTTGTGGTTAAACAAACCTGCTGGCACAGCAAATCGCTGCAGATTTGCATGCTGCCTTGCCAGCTACTCAGTGGTTTATTGGAGCAGCCCAATGCTCAGATACAAATAAGACAGAAACAGTCCAAGCTTTTCAGAGTTCACCATATTCTCCCCCAATAAATTTTATCTCTCTCAGACCTGAGACTTGTTAATCCTGTGTCGCTCAACACATACGTGAGATCTGCGGTGGCTGCTGTAGCTAAACTGAGCATTTCAACTGCTCATCCTCCTCCCAAACCATCTAAAACTTTCCAAGCTTGAGCAATTTTCAAAATTCATCTCAGGTCGAGCTAAACACAATGTGTCACATTTTCATTTTGACACCAACAGATGCCTGGCCCTGATACACTACAACATGAAACTGCTTTTCTCAGTAGAGTTTCACTCTGAATTTCTGCAGGTGAAGACCCAAGGATATTTTTATGCAGTGGAAACTAAAAAAGTTAGAGACTTAAGGGTGAGTCTGCTGCGTTTTACACAGGGCCAGTGTGCCATGATGTTTAATGCTTCCACTATCATTGTTCAAAGGAATGTGTTCAGCAAATTCCAGCTAATTGAATGCAGAGTATATGCATGTACCATCTCTCACACTTATAAGCAAAATATAGACTTCAGGGACTTTCATAACCTTGGGCAAAAACGTGTGTAGGAAATGCTACAGCAAAGAGCACCTGCCACTGAACAGGCCTTGCTGGTGATAGCACAGAATCACCACGATCTGCTTTGCCTCATATGAACCAGCAATCTCACCTGGGTGTTGCAAGAACTGTCTACTCATCAGAAAAAGCCAAGTTCCTTCTTCTGTGAACCCCTTTGATAAATCCTTTTTCATTCCATCCTTTAGGTAGTGAGTACCTCTAAGAAAATTTGTTTACACTACTTTGTCAGCAAGAGTCTCAGCGTGGTTATGGAAATTTAAACTTTTAATCAATAAAATAAGAGGAGAAAAAAGGAGGAACTCAAAAGCAAATCGTACTTTATTCAGCTAAATAAAGGTATTTGTGTTGGATCTCATGTAATACCCCAGCAACAACAAATGGGCAGGAAAATACAAGAGGTGAGGTATTTTTATAATTTGTTAAGCTATTTCTAGTGCACTGAGAGTTTTGATGGTAAGCTCTTTAACAGGCTGAGAAAAAGATGAATAAAACCCAACACTGACAGCTGAGACAGCTGTGTTAGTACAATTTGGTTGATGGGAGTTTTTGAGGATACATCATGCATCTACAGCATGGTCCATCTTCCTCTCTGCATGTGAGGAGAGGCTTTCAGGCTTTCTCACCACACAGCTCATCTGTGCAGCCACAAAACACAGTGAGCAATGACCCAAACTGATACCACTGAAAAGACTATCACATAATCCATGCGAAAACAACCTCTATAACACTTCCCATCAGTGATCTTTACTGTTTTCCACTAGCCATGTTGGCCTTTATTTGAAACTCTTTCTCCCCAGAACATACATCTGGTCCCCTATCCATGCAAACAACAACTTCACAGTAGCTTTAGACCTAAAATACACATTTTTGGAAAACCTAGAGTGTTTGCACAAAATTCTGCAACAAAAACCTTCCATACATTTGCTGCCACCTCTTGAGAACATAAGCCAACATAAGCCATACCTGAAAATGCAGATAACTGGAGACTCTTCTCAGGAACCATACACATGGCACCCAGCTTCATGGACTGTGAGACTCACATTATCTCTGCTCAGCTGAAGGGATGAGTTCCTCTTGGGCACCCTGATGCTTCATGCAGGTCCCACTAGTGACAGTTACTGTTCTGTTCCTGTTTCAAGGTTGGTTGAGATTTTTTTTAACAAGAAAATAATGAAAACATTTATATGCAAATACTTGCATTCATATATACATTTACATGTTTGTACTAGTGGCATTGTTTCCTGCATGAATTAAAAACCACCTTGGAAAGAGACATTGAATATTAACATAATGGAGAAGTGCTTCAAAGGAAGGCTGACAGAGTTGATCTCAGTGTATATTTCTAGTCAGTACCTAAAAGACTTCATTTTTCAGGAGGTGGTGAAAAAGAAATGCCAACTCCTCTGAATAAAACATTTAAACCATTTCTCATCAAGAAACCTGCCCTAAAACCATTCAGCCTGAGTCCTGTTAAAACCTAGCACTTCTGTTTTGACCCCTCCTATCTAACCAATAACCAATGTTAACACCTACCATAAATGCAAGAGCACCAGATAGGTGTGCAGGCAGCTAGTACTCTGTATGTGCTTTTTTCCTCTCTCCTCTGCAGCCCTCTTTGCTTTGATCATGGGTTTTGTTATGGCTCTGTGAGCATTTAGCACCACAGCTTCAGCGTGCGCTGGTTCTAGGAGCTTGGCGTGGCCACGCTGGTTATACTAAAGCCCTGACAATTCACAGAGTGTTTGTGCTCATTTGGCCCATCCATTTTTGCTACCCAGTAAAAGAGCTGAAATGAATGAATCAATTTTAAAAACAAATAGGACGTGACAAAAGAGACACAGATTTGTAGGAATGGCAAAAGGTGACTAGTCAAGAGCTCTAGGGATGATGAGGCTTTGATTTCTCTAATGAAAAGGAGCTTTGCACGCTTCCAAGTGTTATCCAGCTCCAGCAGAGTGGATCTCCTCTGTGCCTCCACTTTGTTACCCATTTTGCTCACTGCATGAAGTTTGGGTCAAAGCTTTCAGGTGACCACCAGTTTCCAGATGTTGGAACAGATACCTGAAAGGGATGTTTTCAACTCCCAGGCAGCATGGAGTGACCATTTCTAAAGTCAAACTTGATCTCCATCTCCCCTAACAGCCTGCCTAAAGCACCAGGTATTTCTTTCCCACAAAAGCAGAAGATCCCAGTTCTGTACCCTGTGTGCTCCAGTCATGATGGCAACCTCACAACTGGATATAAATAAACCTGATTAGCCGAGCACACTCGTCTCCCTATTGTCTTCTGCAATAAAAATAAACACAACATAAAATTAAAGGTTAATAGGCACGATTGCATCAACTATTGTGCTATTAGGAAACCAGCTAGGAGGCGGCTCTAGCCAACAACAGAGCTTGCTCTGAACACTGCCGCTCGTTTGATGTCCCCCAAGGGGAAAAGGCAGGGTGTTTCCACATTTGATTACTCCTTGTACGATTAATCTGGGCTTGCTTAATCCTCACCCACAGCACACCACATGCATCTATTTTACAAGTCCATTTGAGTATTTTAGAGGGTGCTAAAACTGAAGAAAGAGCCCTTAAAGCAGCAGATTTACTTTGAATTTTTGTTTGTTTGTTTTTAATAAAGAAACAGGCTGTTAGGAAACCTGGGAGGATTTAGAGCTAGTTTGGCCTCCTTGCACTACTATGCATTCACGTGGGGCTGCATGCAGGCTCCAGGAAGAAGCCAAGATGCTGCGTTTCCATCATCTCTGCAGTACTTGTAAAGACTTTTTGGAAATTGTAATAGTACTGGCATCTAAACTGAGCCCATGATTTTAAGAAAGAATTTAGTTGCACTGTTCCATGAGCAACACAGCCCTGGGAGCAATCTTATTTACAGATCCTGGATGAGGCTGGACTGCTTCTTAGCCCAAGAGAGCGAGAAGTGCCTTCCTCAAGTTATTCATAGTCTTTAAACTGAATTTATTCTTTAACCATCCATCTTTCCTCATGATACTCTGTCTTCTCCATTCTTTTCTTTAAAATGAGATTAGTGCAAAATAATGAGGCCCCCTTTGTATCTCAAATGTTCCCTGGCACATACCTGGCGAGGTGCAGCTGGCATCATTTTACCTGGGAACAGCACTGCAGGGACCCACAGCAGAGCCTTCAGCAGGGCTGCACCCATGCAATATCAGAGGTGGCTGAGGAAAACAGAAGCAGGGTTAAAAATGGGTTTATTCCTTTAGTAACATCTTGAGTAACATTTGAGTTTGATCTACCTACAACAAAGCTCCTTGCTCATGCATGAAATAAATCTTTGTGAGAGAGCATCTCAAAACGTGTGTTGCCCACCATGGCATGGAACATCCTGCCAGCCTCTGGCAGAAGACAAATGGGGCAGAGCCTGATACAGGATATTTGTGTGGTGTGGACATATTCCTGTGGACATGTTAGTCTGTGCAGGTGAGCAACACTGGGCATTTTGTCCATCGTAGCCAACAGGACAGGTGGCTTAGACCTCACCCCACCTCCTAAATCTCTGCAGGCATTAGGGAATCTGAACCGGTAAGCTTTAAGTCTGCCTTTATTCCTGACCTAAGAGAGAAACATCTCTTCTGCCCATATTTAAGCAGCACCACTGCTGAGGCTGCAAACCCAAGCACAGAGCTTACTGAGAGGGTACAAATGTAATCTCCATGAGAGCCTGAGCACAATGGCAGATGCTCTGCATCCAAATAGGAATGAAATGGCACCTTCTCAGACAAAGATGCCTTCATCTGCGAGTTCAGTACACAGAAAACACAGCATAGCTTAGTACCCACGTACTTATAAAATTTTAGAGGTAATGGATTTAAACAAAGCATCTTGGTTTTCCTGGCAAACTAAAAGGAAAATCATTTAAACTCAACTGGCTTAAGTGAAACATGAGGAGCTGCTGCCAGCAATCCAATTTAGAACTTTGCATTTTTCTTTTTTCTTTCTAGTTCATAACCTTTCCAATGTACCCACTCACTCAGGCTAACTTTCCAGTGAGCAGGACTGTTTATTTCACTGGCAATCTGCAAAGCTCAGTAGGGAAAGTTTATATTTCTTCCCATTTTCTCCAAGATAAAAACATCCAGATGGGTGGAAGTTTTATAAAATGGAGGAGGACAGATAGATTTGCTTTCTCAACTACATGCACATATACACCCCCCCTGCTCCATTGGTACCGAGCAATAAAGACAAAGGAACCTGCCTACTATTCCATTATTCATATGTAAGTTTGTCCTTAACTGGATGAGAGTAACAACAAATTAATAATATGCTTCCAAAAAAACCCATAAAGATGAAGATCTGCTGGTTTGTGAGCTCAAATCACAGCATTTGTACTTCTAAAATTCAGCCTGAGAACTGATATTCAAAAGCTTCCAAAAAAAATCAGTGTTTTTTGAGAGCTCAGTAAATATGTACTCAGTCAGAAATTTATTAGGGAGAAATACATCAACCTGACTCTGCAACCCAAGATCTCTCACAGATATTACCATCACATATTGGTTTTGAAATGTAGTCTGCAAAATAAAAAGTATAGCCAGATTTTCATCTATATATGTAAATCCTTGTAATTTTAAGCAATGATTTTGAATTTTTGTAAAAGCTTCCAAAGCAAAGAAGTTGGCAATCACATTAAATAGCGTTATTATACAAACTATCTTCATGCTGTGCTCAGAACACCAAAAATGAAGTTCATTTGAAATGCATCATGAAAAATTTCAAAGTGGATTGAATGTTAAAAATGAAGACTTGAAAAAGTTTGATTTTGCCAGAAAGTATTATGCTTGAGAGCAAGTGAAGCAATGGTCTGTTGGGAAAAATGGAGCCTCAAGTTGTTCCTTTCAGGTTTCATTATCACTGTGAATCTCCACATGTGCTATCTGGAAGACTTGATGAGACCTGACAGTTTTCAAAGCTAACGTTGGTTAATTTATGGTTTCACACAGAACTGACATTTTTTTTTGCATGCTTTGGCAAACAAGTGAGGTATGTTTCAGTAGTGATGACTGAATTCATGATTTCTCAGGTTGATATAACTTGAAATCCCTGAGTTCTGTTTTGATTTTCAAAGGCTTTTCTTTCAGGAGTAAGTCCAAAGGTTGTAAACCAACACCATTTTTAAACACACAGATCACTCAGATCTTTTCTCCTCTTGTGCATCCTACCATCAGAGCAACCTCCTTTACAGAAGTTTAGAGTGTCCTGGTCCAATTTTGCTTGTCACAGCAAACTTGGAAACAACAGTGTCAAAGGAAGGAAGAAAAGTGGGCTGAATTTAGTAGGGCAGTTAATATGAATATGAAAGTGCAATCTGGAAATTGGCACCAAAATAATTTGAATCCATTTGGGCATTTTAATATGAGTTTGTGTGGGTTGTATCTCTCACAAGGGAGGAGTAGTGCGAGCAGTTATTGCTCAGTTAAATTCTAACACTCAGGAAGAAACAAGTACTTTGTGTAGGTTCACCAAGTGATTATTTCCAGTTTATAGGGTCAGGATGGCCCAGCACACACAAGACAGGCTGAGGACTGGCAGACAGGTCCAACCAAGAGTCCAGACCATCAGGAAAGTTCATGGTGATACAAAAAGGTCCAAAGTGAAGCCAAGAAATTAAACTGCAGCTTGGGGCCAGGTCCAGTGATGATGACCAGAGCCATATCCAGCCCCATGTTCCTGAGGGACAAGGCAGGTCTGAGGTGGAGCTGAGGCATCAGTCAGGGTCTGGATCAGCAGGGATCAATGGCTGGACAAGGCCACAGCTGAGCGGGGCTGGGACCAGCACCACTATAATGTAGCTGAGGGGAAACCTCTGGTGATGCTGGTAGGGGTCATTAATGCCTGTCAGAGCTCTCTGGCCCTGACAGGGAACTGTGCTGGTTGCAGACAGCATCGCAAAACATAGGCACCTTGTGAGTGAGTCTCCCCCATAGGGTGGCCTAAAAAACCACACCATGTCCCCATGTCAATTCGACTAATCTTCTCTTCACAGTTATTCAAAAGGCTGAGCACTACAACACCCTCCTAAAGCACTACAACACCCTCCTAAAGTACTACAACACCCTCCTCGATTCTGTCCAGTGTCACTGGGAATTCAGTTCACCAAAAACCTGTATTCTGAGAAAGACAAAATGCTGCAAAACTAAACACAGCCGTTCAGGCTTGTTCTTACACAGCTGAGTGTCTGCTGAGTTAAATCTGTGTAAATCACAGGCACAGTCTGCTGAAAACCCTTGTCCTCCCCCCTGGGGCACCGCGTGTACGGGCATCCCCATACCTGCTCCTCCTTCAAGCTGGGGTTTCCGGGTGCTGCAGTCAGTAGGTGGCAGTTACACCTCTGTGAAAGCCTCACCTCGAGAGAGGGCAGATGACAGTCTGCAGAAAAGAAGTTGATGGGAATGAAATAATACTTCAAAATAGAAAAATAATGTCTAAGTGTCCACCTTTCAAACACCTTTGGTGCGGATGGCTTGGCTGGAATCTATCAGCTTGGATAACGAACCAGTTTTCCCCTCTGACTTTCTGCTTCTCCTGCACCCACACAGTCCCCACAGGAAAGCCCTACAGTGACTGAGCTTTCCAACTCCTGTTTTGATTCAGGTCACCCAAGGTATTTAATTAAATTTCAGACTTTCCAAAACTTAACTAAGGAGTTCTGGCTGCATTCTATGAACAATGCATGGCAAAGTCTGACTTGGTTCTCTGAAGCAACCAGAATCTTTTAAATCTGGAAAGAATGAGGTTTGAAAAAGGAAGGGAAATCCCCCAGCTCACAGGTCATATAGTCAGGGAATAGGAGGCAATCCCAGAAAAATCCAGAAGGGCCAACAGGAAAGAGGAAATTAATGAGTGTAAAATGAAACTGCTGGTCTTCTTCCATTATCACAGAGTGTTTACTTCAGGCTCAGGAGTCTTAGGCCAAAATTAATGGAGAAAAGGCATAGAACTTGCTTTTATCTTAAGCAGGTTTCTTTTTCTTTGCTTCTTCCCCTATACAATAATTCATGGATTTAAGAGCAAGAAAAGGCCTCAAAAGGCTGAAGAGTAATAGTCACTATTTATTTGTTTCTGCCTGAAATTAAAGACTACAGCCATGCCTCCAAGGGCAGCATTTCCTTTGATTTTATGTCCATACTCACTTAAACCATCAGCTTTCCAAGCAATATTTCACAAAGTTACAGGGACTGAGTAATGCTGCAATAAAGTGAATGATTTTTAAACATTTGGCAGACTTTAATTTTCTTCCTGGATGGCTAGCAGAGCACTAGTGGATGTTGCTCACGTGTCCAGGAGAGCTGCTTCCACGAGGTTTCAGCTCTCCAGCCCCCGCAACTGCCAGTGGATGCTGAGCTTGTGTGTCCCCTCTTATTCCTGATGGATAATGCTTCCCCTTTGTTTACTTTCAGAGGGAAAAAAAAAAAAAGTGTAATATTGTAAGTTTGGGAATAGATTGTTGCACAAATTATTCATTAGCCATGCATTATGCATAGGGTTTTGTAAGGGTACAAAAGGAGTAGCTTGTGCTATCAGATTTGCCTCATGCAGATATTAAATCTATACACAGCCTTGCACATGGACTGCTCAGTGTCTAGTTTCTTGTGTGAATACAACACAAGCTTTCCACAGCCTCTGGCAGGGAGAGGTGTGTAACACTTGCTGTCCAGCTGCAGATGCAACCTGTTTCGGGCTCCTTCCTTTCTGGGGATTGAGCCAGTTCAGCTCAGAACAGCATCATCCCACTGCATCAGTTCAGGCATTTGTAGTTTGGCCCCAAGCCCTGACACTGCTGTCAGTCTGTCTACAACCTCCTGTAGCAAACACCTTCCATCAGCTGGACGGAAGCAGCGGAACTTCCTGCAGATCATCCTGAGCAATTAACTCCTCTTTCCAGACCTTCCTCTAAGCTGGGCACAGACTGTGGCATTCGGAGCACATTACACAGTCACAATTGCAGATGTAGCAACCAGGCATCCAGGGGGTCTGAGCATCAAGAGCCACCAGCTGCAGGGCTCAGGAGGGCTGCGACATGAAATTGCCTTTCAGCCTTGTGTTATATTGAGCTTTATTTCAACATTCAGATGTAGGAACTTCTCTTAAAATGGATAGTAAAAGTGCTTTTCCTTTTGCTGTTCTTTTCCAAGTATCTTTTACCAAGCATAGCTATACACATATGTGCAAGGCTGCAGGTAACCAAGAGCAGTAGCTGGAATTTCCCCTTGAATGCATAAAAGCAGTGATTGAGGAAGCCGCTAATCATGACAGTAAACGGGACATATTGTCAGGGGAAACAAATCTTTCAGAAGTTTTCACAGCAGTATTTCATGAGGCACAGTCCTTGTTTGCTCCTTCCACTTCTGCCCTGACGGGTCAGAACATAAAGCTTCCTTCAGCTCTCACCAAAACATTTGAGTCTTTATTAAAACCCAAATCCCTAAGTCAAAGGCTTTTTCCTTTCCTCAGGAACTGTCATTCCTTGTGAAAAGCAGAGAGTACCCACAAAAGTTTGCTTTTCAGTACGGACTCCCTTTCCCAGTGGAAAGAGCAGGTTCAAGCTGAATTTAAGCACCACATTTCCCTTGGCAGCGATCTGATACGCTATAAACCCGCATTACTTGGGCTGTTTTTCTGTCAACAGGAAGAGATGAAAAACTGTTCTTTGTGGATATAGTAATCTTTTTCTGGATAGAATTTCCAACAGTACAAACCCCTTTTGAGTGCTTATCTGTTTAAAGGATGTACAGGGCTGGCCAGTGCTAACAGACCCTAATCTGTTCAGCACAGCCCAGTTTCTCAAATCTGAGAAAGCAATCAATTTTATGGTAAAATACAGGAGTGTAAAAATCTAAGATTATGACATTTTATGCCTGCTCATGCTCGATTACTGGCAAACTGAAACAGTAAAAGGAAATCTTTCCTTGCTGATCACCAGTCCTACAAATCAGGTGCAACATCTACCTGAACAAGTCCACCAGCACCAGTCTCCAAATAAGAATTATTTCTTTCAATTTTATTTATTTCAATACTGTGTTTTTCTCCTTCCCATTATAACTTTGTCTTCTGAGAAGGAGGTTTTGTTTCTAGCCCTGTAGGAAGAGCAATGGAATAAGAGAACAGAAAGCACCCCAAATGTAACGCCAGTCACATAGGCATGACAGTATAAAAGAGGATCTGCAGGAATAATTTAATATCTTCATCTAATGATGAACCTTTGAAGGTTGACAATGATTAGCGAACCTCATTAAAAATTGGCCATTCTTTAAGAACAGAAAGAAGGACAGAGACAGGTTCTGCCTCCGGACCACCCCAAGGCATACAGCAATCCAGTAGTAACTGGGAGGCTCTGGGATTCCTTCCTCTGCCAGAGCAAACGCCAGCAGCTTTATCTGTCTGTGGGGGATAGCTTCAGGAAACAGGCACACGGCTCCACTTTGGCTCTACTGCACCATCTGTAGCACTAGAATTGTCTTGTTTGTGCAGCAGGAGCATATTTCAGTATCAACAAGGCAGTCCTTGGCTATGAAGTTGGTGACTTGCAACTGTGGAGGGCTGCAGAGGGCTGGGAGAAAGGAGGGGGCTGTTCCAAAGAGCCGCACTGTGCGAGGCCGGCAGCCGAGAGGAGCCAGGGCCTTTCTGAGGATAAACACACTCACTAATGACAATTCACAAGCCTTCATGGCAAGAGGGAGTAAAAATTATTTGCCACCTATAAACAGTGTGTATTTACATGTACACACACACACACACACACGTGCACCCCTTAAATGTGACGCTTTCAGCTTCACAGCCCAAGTGCACGTGTTGGTAATTTAGTTAAGGCCTCAGTGGTGGGAGAGGGCCCGTTAGCTAATGCTCCCACACCAGCAGCACTGGTCGTCCGAACCATCTTACCCCTTATAGAGACTGGAAACCCTGTAGAAAACTGCCTTTCGTTCAGCTCTGGGTTAGCTCAGCTCCTAGAGCAGCACAGGATGACCCCGGCCCAACTCCTGTGTGGGCTGGGGATACAAATACAAGGTGGGACAGAGCCATTAGCCACACTCATCAGAATTCAGATTTCCACTGCGGGAGGAATTATGGACTGCTTTTGTATGGAAGTCAATCTAAGTAGGCAATTCTGAGTAACTTGATTTTGTATTTAAATAAACTAGCATTTTCCCTGCCAGCGATTCCCTCTTCTCCAATAAAACGTAAATAACACTTTATACATTTCAATTTTTATGGTCCCTCTGATTGTATCTCACACTTTTCTTCAACAATGAAAATTATTCATAAATAATAATACATTTTCCCAGTAAAAGGAGGACATTTAGATTATTTTTTCCTCCACCTTTTCAAATACCTTTACATTGTGTGGCAATTACCCATTCAACTGGATTCCTGCTGCTGTAGCAATTTCATTATTTTATTTCCTTGTGCTTCTCAGGCTCTGAGGGAAAGAAAACCAGTGCAACATACAGAACACCTACAAACCCAGCTCTGCCAGTCACCAGGAAGGACAAGAGACCTGTGCATGGCAATCACACCAATACAGGCTCCTCCCAGGGAACACTGCATGCACAGAGCAGCACAATGTCCAGAAATTAGTTTGGGAGAAACTGTCTCCTGTCCTTGAGCCACTACTGTGAGTAACCATGACAGTTCAGGCAACTCTGAGCAGATCAGGTTTGGAAGAACGCTCTATCCCCAGCACATCATTTACTTGTACAGTGACCAAAAATGTTCCCAGAGACAGATGTCACACAGAGGCCCCAAGAAACTGTCAGGTGGCAGCTTCAGCACAGCAACTTCTGTGTGTGCTAGAGAGCATAAAATTAACATAAAACTATAAAGCATCGTGCTATTAGTCCCCATCCCAGTAATCATAAGATCCTTTAAAATGCTCCAACACCAACAGGCATTTTTCAATTTAAAGTGATCACAGATTTTCATACCAACATACATAATATTTGCAGAAAGTCTTGTATTAGAGCATGATAATAAATAAACTGTGCTGAAAGCTGCTCTGATCACTGCAAGCAAACACTTGCATGGATACAAAAAGACAGATATGAAAGCTAAAGCTTAACTACTGTAGGCAAGACTGAAAAAGCCTGTAAGAGTACAAGACATACTAAAAGGATGTGGGAGATACCACAATACCCAAGTCTCCCAGACAAGAGGGGCAAGTGGCACTTACCTGGCAGTGGGATGCTGAGCCAAATACTTCTGATTCCTGGTGAGCCTCAGGTGACCAACGCTCAGGAAGCTGGATCCTGTCTCATGGATGGAGCCTCAAAAGTGCCAAAGCTATTAGTGCAGCCATAAAACCATGTATAAACTCAGCACAGAAAGGGACCTTCTTTTGAAGCCTGTTGTCTCTTGCAGTACTGCCAAAAGAGGGGAATTGGAAAGGACTGATCATGTTTGGTTTTCCACAGAGAGAAACACACACCACACACACACACACACACACACACACACCCCCTCCTGCTCCTGCTCTGGGCTGAGCATCTTTCAAGAAAACCAAATATTTTCCACCATCAATAACGAAGGTTATGTCTAATCAGAAAGGAACAAGAGAAAAGACCTTTCAGCCATGGAATAGATAGCCTGCACCCCTGTCACAGCCCAAACTGAGTGTTCCTTGGGAGGAGAAACACCTCTCAGACACGCAGTGGCATGGCAGAACATGGGATGCACTAGGGCAGTGGCAGTGGGACAGGGCTGCCAGCTCAGCCAGGCACAGGGCGGGAACCTGAGCTCAGAGCTGGAGGAGCATGTGCTGGCTCAATGGGGTGCCTCCATCCCAGCCCCAGCATTTATTTGCTGCCTTGAAAAATTTTCTGCCCAATTAACAAACTAGGTGGGAGGTTTCTTTGTTTTCCAGACCACCAGATCACAGACCGAAAAAGCTTCCTTTGTATCCCACCCTGACTCAAATTCTGTGATCATGGCTATTCTCAGGAAAGCAGCAGCATCCTCAAAGCTTTATTTATCCTCCACTTCTCTACTGGCTTTACCCTGAGGTAGCTGTTTTCTGTGGCTGAGTGGACATGTTATCTGTGGGCAGGACACACAGAGGGGCTTGCAGGATGCTACAGCTTGCACTGGGACCAGGGTCTGCATGTGGCTGCTGCATGGGCTGTCAGGCTCAAGTCAACACTGCGAGCACAATGCTTGCTGCCACATGCACATAACCCAAGACTGGTGAGCCTCTCAGTTTACAAAGCTCTGTTTTGCAACTCCAGCTTATGTGTGTAAGGAAACCTGCCCTGGCTCTGAAAGCCCTGCACACTGCTGCTGAGGCCTCTGCAGCTTGCACCACGGGAGGAATTTGGTGCATCACCAAATGGGTACACACAGCAGCAGGTCTCTAAACCAGCAGTGGTGTGGGGTGTGTTGGGTCCTGGCATTTCCCCTGAGAAAGGCACAATTGTAAGAAGAAAAGCAAAGCAGTTCAGAGCACTTAGGCAAATCAGAGGAGAGGCTGACACTGTGAGCAGCGGCATCTTGCTTGCTGGGGTTACAGCTGTTTGTATCTGATGGACCAAAAGGACTGTGGCCAGAAAGGAACCGTGGATACAACTGCACCAGCTTCAGGGGCTGGAAGCTGCCCCATGCACAGGAGAACAGATTACCCCCTGCAGTTCTGGGGTCCCTGCATGGAGAAGCACTCCCAGCTCCCTGCGTCCTGCCTCTGGTCGTGCTGCTGCTGCTGCTGGCACCTTCAGGGACCCTGAGCACCCATAAATATTGATCAAGGCAAAGGGACCAAGGGGTTAAAACCACTCCAGCAGCAGCTGTGTTGAATAAAAGCATGGAAGATGTTCTCACTTAGATCAGTCTTAGATCAGTGTAAATCAGAAATACCTCCACTGACAAAGAGGCAGCGAACTCTGTCCAGGTGAACAAGGCTGGAATTAAGCTGACAACAATTTAGGACTCTTGCTATTTTTCTCCTCCACTTCAGTTGTTTACCTCTGCCTCCCTGCCTGCTCCCAGCTTTTGACATGTCAACTGAAACATATTTGTTCACAGTCTCATGAATCCTTTTCTCAGAGCCTTCCATGAGTTTTTCAGATTTCAGATGGTCACAGGGTTTTGCCTTTAGATTTCAAGCTCCTCAGGGCAGAGACAATGTCAAATCTGCTTCCATTGTGCATACTAATGAGGCTATAGAAACAGTGACTGTACATATAGTTAACACATCTTTTCTAATCCACATCCTTTAAGCCTTTTGTAATCCACACTGTCAAAAATGAAGGGCAGAAAGAGCCAGGATGTCTTGCTCCTTCCATTAGATTTTACAGCTAACAAAGTACTTTTTCTGGTGTGCCACCACATATCCAACTCAGGCATGGCTGTACACTGTTCTCTCCAGTGAAGAGATCTTTCTTCCAGCTCACCATGAATCTTAAATCACTGGCTTTAGTCGCTTACAATGTGCTGCTCCCTGGAAAGAGTTAAGAACACTCCATAAAAAGGCTGTGTTATTACAACATCTGGCAGTAGCTAACATGTACCATCACCTCAATACAGGGTTTTGGGCAGGTATTTACATTTAATCTTCTATTTAAATGGTTATTTTATTAAGAATCCACACGTAGTTGCTTGACATTTCACTGTAGCACAGGCGACCTTCGAGCATCCACCTCCTTCTCTCCCAGGACTCTGTGTTATCTGGGTGCTGGATGCTGCCATCTCATGTCTGCACCAACAGCTGTGGGGCTACATGAAGTACATCCCAAAATGATGTCATGACTTCTATAGACTTGATGAGGAATTTTTCACTGACCGCTCCAGCATCTAGAGATGGGCAGCCAAGACCGTGCTGTGCAGATGCCCTCCTGATCTCCCATATGGCAGATGCTGAGCAAGATCTTATGCAGCTCCATGGTGACCTTTTCTGCTCCCCTGAGCTCACCTCCCAATTTCAAATGTTAGGGCTTTAATGTCAGAATCTAACACAAGCCAATGGTTCAAAGGTGAAAAGCATTTTACAACAGAATGGAAATGATAACAGTGTTCAGGAGGCTCAAAATGACTCATTTCCCAAGAGGAAATTATTGGTATTCTCTCTCCAGCAACTCTGCTGGTGTCAGTGTCATTAAAAAGGGAGTGGGAAGACAGATAAACAAAGTCTTAAAAAGCAAATATGTTCTAACTAGTGGTTATCACTGCACTTAATAATTAGGGCACTAATTAAGAGGGTAAGTAACATACTAGCTATTAGCTTCTAGTAATTAGTGGTTTTTCTCTAGATAATAACAAGCTGAAAAGAAAATAAAAAGACCTGAATCCATTTTGCCATTCACACTGTCCACATCATGAAAACCTACTGCACACATTAATATTAATCACTGGTGTCACCAAGCAATACTTTCAGGTTTGGCAGCCTCTTGTAGCTCGGCATTTCTGCAAGTGTCTTTTACATGCAGACTGGACTTCAGTGATGTCTAGTGGGGTTTCCATTATATGCCCAAGTCAACACCTTAAAGCACCCAGCCTTAACACTGGCATGACAAGGTAGCCAGGAGATGCATGAATACACCAGATCTGGGCAGCACAGTGTTACCACAGCAGGGAGAGAGCACAGAGAAAGTCTTTCTGAGAGTAGGGCAAACCTCCTTCAGAGGAGTGTTCTCGTAAGTGAAAGATCTACATTTAACTACCTGAAGCTAAATCAGGCAGGGAGCGAGGCTGAGTTGTCTCATATACCTGTCAGGTTTCACTCAGGGATGTTTTACCCCATGATTTACAGCCCTTTCATCTGTGACACAATTTTCCTGCCTTCCCCCTTCAACCATGGTCCTGCAAATGTGTAAGTGGAGAGTGGCAGCCAGGTCCAGCTGTGTTAATGCAGCAGGAGGGGGGGAATTTCTTGCAGAACCAAGCACAGGCTGACCTCCCCCTGCCTTGCAGTTCTCTGTTTCTGCACTTACAGCTTCAATAGCCGTCAGATAGCAAAAACTAATCAAAAGTGGTGTTTCTTAGATATCCTTTCAAACTGCCATGGGCAGGCCCATAAATAGGTGGTACCCAGCAGGGGCACCTATGCCAGCCTTTCAGCTGCCCACAGGAGGGAGCAAACCTCCCCATCACCTTCTGTGCACTGTGCTTCAGTTCTCACTGCCGAGCAGTGCTGGAGCGTGGCAGCTGCATCTCTTCCAGCTAAGCTAACCCTGAAAACACAAGTGAACTGTGCTTCTTATATGCTGGCCCCGGGACCTTGCCAGAGCTCCTGGGAAGCTGCCCCACAGGAACATGCATGGTGTGGATGTGGGTCCCCACACCAGTGGTCTCACGTCCTCATCCACAGCACTGGCTGATGGAGACACAGCCAGTGATACAATTGCTCAGAAAGGACCAGAACCTGTGGAAGCAGTTAGCCATATGGTTGGTTTGGACTAGTCACGCAGAGAAAGATGCTGCTTGAATTATGTGAATTGGGTTAAAAGTCACTAAACAATAAAGAATTTGAAAATTTTTGCATTCTGATTTTATGGGAAAAAAAAAAATCAGATGACTGCCTGTATATGTTGCTGTTCTTTTGCTGATTTCAGGAGGTTTATTAAATTGATGTAAATACTTAAAATGTTGAGCTATATTCTCTATATGCCTTTTGAAAAAAAATCTTTGTGTGGATGTAATTCAGGTTGTGGGTTGAGATTTGCCCATGGGTAAAAATATCCATGCAGCTATACTAGTTAAAAAAAATTAATAATGCAAAATGTAGTATCTTGCTAAACCACTGCCCCCCACCCCACCCAAAACCACATATGTCACAGCTGCCGTGTGGCTGGTCACAGTGTGAAGTGCAAGGTACCACTGAAATAGAGTCCTATCTGGGGTAAAAGCCAGCAGTGACTCTAGCTGAGTTACAGAGCTGCAATGAAAGACAAGGAAGAAATGTTACCTCTCCTTGTTGCTTTTAGTCTTACCTCTTACATGTGTCTTCTCACACGCTGCTGGAAAGCACAGGAATGGTTCTCAGACTGCTCTTGAGTCAACTGGACTTTCCTTGACTTTTGGAAAAAAAACACCCAACACTTGAAACAATGACATCAAGAGTTATTATCTGCTAAAGCCACATTCCTGCACTCTCATGCATTTCAATACCATTTTATGAGCAGGCACACACACGTGCACACACATCCATCCCACTGGGGAAACCGGGTTGTTTAAAAACACCCAACACACAGCTAAGAGCAAATATGAGCTTCTTAGTCTTTTTTTAAAAATTTGCACTACTTAAAATGCATCAGTTGCTAAATGTGAAACCGTTGGTAAGTAAACAGTAGGTAGCATTAGAGAGAGGCACTCTTCATACAATTCTAATTATCCCTTTCCCATTTGTTGTGACATGCCCTCGTGCCGACTACAGGTTTGGACTGCTGCCCAGCCTTCTACTTCAAAAATGCAAAGTAAGTACGAGAGGTTTGTGTAATTCCCAGCTGGTTTTCTGTGCATGGTTAGGACTTTTTGTGAAGTTGCTGCAAGTGAAGGTAGCTCAGGCTGCTCCTTCTTGTCCTTTCCTCAACCCAGAACGCTGAGCATTTCTCCCCATTGCATGGTCTGCAAAGTGGAGCTCCTCCAAGACCCTTGTTGATGGGCCAGTGATAACCCCCAGAGAAATACACTCTAAAATCATGGATAAAAGGTACTTCTCTCATGGATAAAAGGTACTTCTCTCAAGATACCCTCCACCAATCCTCCTGACAGGATCCCCTCACTCAGGCCTGATGCCATCTATCAAATTAGCCTGGGTTTTCTGTGTCTCTGGCTTTTGTGTCCAAGTGCACAGGGTAGAAGCCTTCCAAGCACCCTGTACAGGCAACCACCCTCAACCCTGAGAATGGAGGAAGCCCAGCTCACAGGATCCAGTGGACACAGTGCACTGACCATCCCCCTATGGCTCAGTGAGCGTGTAGCGTGATCGGCAGTGAGGACATATGTGGCAATAACCACTACATCAGCTCTGAAAAGCTGTATTGTGTGTTTAACCTCAAGGCTATTACTGTTATCCAGCTTAGCCAAATGAATGGAGTAGAAAAACATTTACAGTTGCTAGAGGATTAATCTTCTGAATGATTCATGGATTTTAAAGAAAATGCCTTTGATTTATATAATGCTATACTAGGGGATATAATTTCAATTAGTAATTGCTAATTTTGATTTAGTATGTTACCTACTGGGTATAGCAGGTTTATTATGGTTATATTATCTAATTTATTATGATATATATTTAGTGTAATGGGAATATATATTAATCAATAGATACTCTGATTAACTAGGGACTATTAACTACACTGCAACACCGGAATAACACAATCAAGCCAGTAACAGACACAGAGTATTGTGTGAATGATGCTGGGAATGATAGATCTAATTCTGAACTTTATCCTGGAATAAATACTAAAAATAGGCAATGATTATCAGGCTCAGAAATGACTGTATCTGTTTCAACAGGCAGCATGTTGGATGCAGTAGTTAAGCTACTTGCCCAGAGAGTCCAATTCTTTTCCAAGTGGATGATTTATATATTTTAATATGAAATGTATCACCCATCAAACGGTTTCTTTCAGTATGTGATATGTACATTCCACCTGCCAAGTATATTTTGATATACTTGAAAGACATTGTCTTTCTTATTTCAGGGGATTCTGTTTCTAATTCTTTACATGCTGCCTGTGTCAGAAGAATATCAGTGACACTTTTCATAAAGTTAGCCTCCTGATGGCTACACAAAGCCTCTGCTAGAGCTTTGCACAGAGACCTGTAAGCAGCTGAGGCGCCCCGGAGAAACCAGGCCCTGGTAATGCTTCCTTTTCTGTGCTGCCCCTGGGCATGCCCCACGCTGCTGCCTGGCAGCATGGAAAGCTGCTAAAGAAAGAGTTTTAGCAGAAAAGACATTGTCTCCCCCCAGCCTCTGACTAAAGGTGAGGGAAGCTCTAAGACAGAAGCCGGAGGGACAGGACCTCTAACTGCCCCCAAGCCCTCAGGAAAGCTGCTTGTGAGCTTGTTCCACCATTATGCTTACAAAACCATGGACCGAGTTAACGTGGGACTAAAGGCTCAGTTCAGCTCTGCAGTTTGAAAGAATACCTGTAAAGTTCTCACAGGGCTCTGGCTGTCTTTCCAAAGTTTAGTTTCATTCACTCTACTGCCTTGATGGATGGTGCTCCTATGCTGAGTAAATAAAATGGAGAGCTGGGAAAGGCCTCATGAGCTCATCTAAGCACTCCCTTGGTGCAGAGGCAAGATGAGTGTCCCCGGACAGTCCCTTTTGATGACAGCCTGTGAATTCTTTTATGAAAATAAGTCAAAAGAGCAGGGATGTTCCCAGCCATCAGATGAAAGGAAACCAGTACCCGGCTGTAACAGTCAGTGACAACTCCAGTCACACCAGTAAGTGAAGGGTCATCCCCTTTTGCCCTTCTTCTTCTAGTGACCTTCTTCCTTCCAGAGCTGCATTTCCCTGGCTGTTTTCTGCTCAGGACCATCTGCACATCCACCCACTGGAGCTACAGCGCTCTGTGGATCTCCAGCATCTGCAGTTCCGTGGATGGAGACAGCCACTTTCCTGGCTCTGTAAGGACTCAAACAATGCTCCATGATCCCAATCCCTGTTTAACTCGTTCTCCAAAATCTTCATCAATCTCTCTCAATCCCCAACAATCAAGAAACACTTCACAACCTCAGCACAATTTTCTATGGAACAATTAGCATTCTTCTGTCTTGTTCTTACAGAGACAGGAGAAACAGGGAAATAGTCCCTTTACCTCTGGAATAGCTGCTGTCTTAGCTGAGACTCTTCTTTCCTCTGCTGAAACTCTACTTTTGCTCACAGGTCATTTTATATGACCTCATCTCTTTACTGGTGTCTTTCAGAATCTCTCAGTCTTGTCCATACCTTTCTCATCCCGTGCTGCTCAGAACTGGAGGCAAAGTTGGATGTAGAATTTGCCAGTTTAGACTGAAACGAAATAACAGCATTTTGTGCCATACAGAAGATACATCCACCAGCATATCCCAGGATGACACATGCCACAACACACTACACTGTTGGTCTTTATTTAGTTTGTCAGATTTTTATGCCTAGCAGCATTTCTCCACTTTGTGCTTGGGGGCTGCTACATCACTTTTCTCTCTCCAGGCAGTCACCCTCAGCACCCCTTGGGCAGCAATGAGAAAAGGGATGCCAAAAAGGCAGCAAATCTCTCAGATACAGCCCAGACCAAGGTTCCTATACCCCATTCCCATCCCAGCAGCATCCCCACAGCAGCAGAGCAGCAACCCACATGCTCCTTTCCAATGGTGGGTGCTGTGGCTAACGTGCAACTAGGCTATTTGGCCTGGGATGAGAGGGAAAAGCAGACATTTGGCTGACTGTTGCATGACAGGCAATATGCAGAAGACCTACTGTACCAAAAGGGGAAAGAGAACTGTCACCTGTAGACATCAGGGATTATAAAACATGAGGGTCTTGGTCAGATGAAACTAAAAACCCCTCAGCAAACATAATTGGAAGATTTTTGAGAAACACAGGAGAGGGAAAATGGCTTTTTGATTTCCAAAAGTCCTCAACTCCTCTTCCCTAAAGCAGCACAGGAGAACACAAAACATACTAATCTACAGAGTGTCCAGGGCCAAGTGCAGCAGAAAAGCCACTATTTGCAGAGTAAGCAGGAATACTGTGTCGCATACAAAGAGCATATGCAGTGGAGGGAAACAGAGGCTAGTTCCAGCAATAAAAAAACCCAAACCAGCCCCAGAGTGCAGATTTGAACACCATATGCAGGTTTCCAAGTAACCAGCCCAATTTTTCTGATGTGTTGACAGCTGACTAGTTCCCACTGAAATCAACAGGCGATGTGGATTGCCTAGTACTGTTGAAAATCAGGCCAACTCTTCAGGAGCATAAGCAGGGCCCTGAAATGCCTGATTATGCCCAAGTTGAAGCCTGAGCCTCGATGCACAGCAATGTCCCTGCTGTTCAGAAACATGTCTCACAACATGCACATCCTTGGCAAGGATGAAAGAGGAACCCTCCCTGTGACAATCAGACTGGGGACAGAAGCCTGTATTTCCACCCCCACCACACACTCCACCCCTACCCCTTACAAAAACAAATACACTGGCTTCAGCTGCAAAGGAGGAAAACCCCTTTTAGAGATGCTGTAGCACATTAGCAAACACTGTATGTTATACAACACAGTGATAAAGCAGTGGAAACGTAAATTTCCAGGAAAATAAAAGCTGTGATGTGCATATAACTGTGACCTGTCCTAATCTACTTACAGGCAGACAGTAAACCAAGAGGTGAGGAAAGGGTGAGGCAAACAGAAAGTTCAATACAAGATTCACAGAGAAGGTAAATGCAAGCTTTACAGAATGTATTCCCTAATTGCAAAATCCTCCAGATATTTGCTCTGAAGCTTTATCTTTCTAGTGCTGGCTACTGGCGTGCTTCAGTTAGCACTGAGGCTGGGTTGGGGCAGGCTGTGCACTCAGCCATCGTTCCCTTTATTACCACTCACTGCCTATCGGCTGCATTGGAAAGCGCCTCGTGTCCTTCCGTGAGCACCTTCCCACCTGATGCATGCTCCAGCATCTCTAAGTAGTGATTTACTGTTGAATCACAGAACAGAACTGACTGTATCCTTTATAAATTCATAAATCCTGAGTAGGGCAGTTTTCCTATTACGGCTGCAGTATTGTTTCAGCGGTGTAACCCGCGCTGCTGAAGGAGACACAATAAATCCTGAGGCTGTGAAATCCATTGTATTTATATCTGAGGCTGCTTTTCCTCACCATTTCCTAGTCACAAATAAACTGAGATCTTCTGAGTTTGCAACAGGGGTATTTATAGATTGCAAACAGTGACACATTAAATCAATTGGCTTCTGTATTTTCTCTGGGATATTTTATTGTTTCCTGCAAGTCCGTGAATATTTGCCCCATCCTACAGACTCTTTTCCATGTGGGGAAAGTCTGGGTGAGCTTAGGCTTTCTTCACTCTCTGCCTTTGTATTGATGAGGCTGTGATTTATATATACATTTATATATCCATTCTTGCAGCAGATAGAAGCCAGCATTGAGGAGCTGGTTTTTACATGGCTTTTTTATTTGTATTTTTTTTGTCTTTTACCTACTAATGCCTCTCCTTGGAGTTATTTATAGAATATCACAGAAATCCCTACTGTAGCATTTATAATAATGATTATGCAGAGTATTTTGGAGAGCTTTTTGGCAGTACCACTGTATCTAGGATATGGTCCTTGCCCAGGACCAGAGATGTTAGACATTGTCTCATCAGAAAACAAGGATTTTCTGAGATCTAATCACCATAATAGGGTATAAACCAATACACAGGAGCTGCAGCCAGATGGCCATATACTGCCCCATGTCCCAAAAAGCTAAATGTCAATACTTTTAGAGGACCACAGTAGGGAATACCTCCCACTTTAAAGATCACTCAAAAGGTTAGGGAAAAAAAATTAAGCCATGAAACATACCTGAGCTGTGTGTCATGTGAGTGAGGAAATGCCTCCCCTTCTAAACCCAATCAGCAAGTGTGCTGGAGAATGGAGTCATTCTGCATATCTGAAACCAAACAAAGAAGATTGAACACAACACAAAGAGTATCAGTTGCTAACTTGACAGAAACAACAGCAAAAGAATGTATTTTCTTCTTTTATCTCCTGGCAACTGCATCTGTAAGTAGTGAACATTTAAAAGACAGGATCTGTCTGTACATTGTATACTTTGGGATACCCATACAATTGCCAGGTAGTGTGTGTGGACTGGTCTGTGGTGCTGCAGGACACAGGTTCCTAAAGAACAAAAATCCCCAAACTTCTGTTTCTTTATTTTATGTGGTGATACTGCCAAAAGGGTCTATCAAGATTTTCTCCAAGTTTTGCAGCAATCCTGTCCCCAGCAGCTATATAGAATCATAGAATCACAGAGTCATAGGATGGTCTGGGTTGGAAGGGACCCCAAGGATCATAGAGTTCCAACCCCCTGCCACAGGCAGGGACACCAACCTCCAGGCCTGGAGCTACACAAGGTTGCCCAGGGCCCAGAAGATCCTGGCCAACAGTTCCTTAAACAGCCTAGTTTGCTCTCCTGAAGTTCAGGGTTCTGATCCCACTCTTTGCCAGGCCCGCATTCCTCAAAATCACAAACTCAGCCAGGGCATGGTCGCTGCAGCCCAGGCTGTCCCCAGTCTTAACACCTTTAATGATCTCCCCCACGCTGGTGAGCACCAGGTCCAGATACACGCCACCTCTGGTCAGTCTGTCCAATACCTGAACCAGGAATTGTCATCCATGGACTCCAGGAGTCTCCTGGGTCTCTTGCAGCTCGATGGGTGGTTTTCCCAGCAGATACCGGGTGGTTCAAGTCCCCATCAGGATGAGAGCCTGGGAGCTCGATGCCTCCTGCAGCTGGAGCAGGAAGGCCTCATCAGCAGGCTCCCCTTGATCAGGAGGCTGTAGTAGACCCCTATCACCAGCTGTCCTTTATTAGTCCCATCCCAAATTCTGACCCACAGGCTCTCAACCTGCTCCTGACCACTTCTCAGAGGGAGCTCCTCACAGTCCAGCCACTTTTTAACACAGAGGGCAACTCCCCCACCCTTCCTACCCAGCCTGTCCCTTCTAAAAAGGCGATTCCCTTCCACAGGGGTGTTCCAGCTGTGGGAATCATCCCACCGTGTTTCCCTGAGAGCAACTGGCTCAGAATTTTCCAGTGACACCACGGTTTCCAAATCCTGCTGCTTATTCCCTGTGCTGTGTGTGGGTATCAGGGCACTTCAGCTGGGCTTTCTGACTCAATACCTTTTTTGAGGAGCCCTCCCTCAACCCTCTGGGAGGAATCTGAAGTTTTCCCCCACTGCTTCCTGGAGGGACACTAGAAGGTTCCAGAAGGGGGGGGTCATCCTCTGAGAAGTCCCCAGAAGTTCCTATGGAACACTTGAGAGGTATTTCCCCATGATCTCCTAGAATGACAGCCCCCCCAAGCCCTTCTCTATCTTGTTGAATTTTACCCTCTTCCCCCATTGGATCTAGTACAAAGCTAGAGGCTACTTGCTCTACCCTGGCAATCCTCACTACATCCCCTTCCCCCTTCCTACCTAGTTTAAAGCCCTGTCAGTGAGGCTTGCCAGCTCTTCAGCTAGGATTCTTTTCTTGCCATATCAGCAGGACTAATTTGTCAGGTGCTGATTAAAAGCTAAAGTTTTTGGAAAGTGGTGGTTCTTTTTTTCTTTTGATTCCCATGCTCAAAATAGCAATAAAGATCCAGGATTTTAATTATTTTTTTTTCTGTTAAAGTAAATGCATCGATGCTAAAAGACTTGAAACCAATTCTGCTTCCTGCTGAAATAGCTTTATGTTCAAATTAGCAAAATGAGAGAAATGGGTTGTCAAATGCTGTAGCTTATCATTCTGCTTTTCCTTATTTTCTGCAGTACTTGGTAAACTTTAAAAATAATTCTTTAACTCTTTGCATCATACTTCAATACATAAATTTTGGTGTTTGTATCTTACCTTTTCTGTATATAGCCTTGAGCAGGATGGCTAAAAAATATCTAGAGCCCCCAACACAGACATATCTATTAAGAAGGAAAGCTAAAAGCACTATGGTTTCTTCTGCATCTGTCAAAACCAGAACTCCATCTTACATAGAACGATGACAAGAGCAGGAGGAGAAATGCAGAGCACAGTTCTGTGCTCAGGTTAAGTGAGAAGCGATTAACGTTCTCTCAGTCAGGTTTTGACCAGCCTGAAGCTCAGGTAATCTTCTGGTATTTGATTAATCCTTTTATTTCTAGAGCAACGGTTGTAAAGATCAGAATTTAGACAGGACTACAAATGATGCAAGATTAGCATGCCTCTAACTCATCATGGAAAGGATAAGCTGTTAACATGCTATTAATAGGTGTAGTGACATAGGAGGCAAAGAAAGCCTGAGGACACTGAACAAGGAGCAGCAGCACCCAGCCAGGCTCCAGCAGTCATTGTGCCATGGCAGTGGGGTGCACAGGGCTCCCCTTAATCTGGTCACCGGTTCCAGCTGTGCACTGGGAACACAACACCAGGCCAGGGGGTGGAATAAAACTCTTCCCCATGGCAGGTGGTGAGGCCAGGGCTGCAGGTTGGGACTGGGGCTCATTGTAGTGCTGCCTCTGACAGTGCAGAGCAGCAGAGGCACAAGACACAGAGCTCAGCCACAGATGTCTTCACTCTTTAGAGGCTAAAACCTATTTTGGATACTAAAAGCCAGCACAGTTCAACAGAACACCCTGAAAGAATTAATAACTTCAGGAAAGCATCCTCTTACCGCAACCTCCCTGTCTGAGTGCTCACCAGCCCCATCCTTCTCATACCCTAGTGCTCTGCTGACCTTCCAGCAGGTCCTGTAGCAAGAACTTGGAGTAAATGCTGCAAACTAATATGATCAGAAAGGGATTTGAACTTAAATATAAACCCTAAATATTTCTCCTACTTAGAAAATAAATCTGATGCTGTTAATCCTCTCCTCCAAGAGCAGAGCTTTGCACATCTTACCCCTAAATCAATGAAGTTCTCACTAAAATTAAAACTGTTACAAAAGATCTTTGAGTTCTTACTCTGTTTTATCACCATCCATCCCAAATACATCTCTGTAGCATGTTGTAAACTCCAGGAAAGATGAGCAGAAAGCAGTAGTAAAGCTGTTGCTGTAAGCATGATATAGTTCCTTAATGCAGAAGAAACTGGAGGTTCCTAAATAGCTCTGTGCCCTATTTCAGAAGGACATAAACTCAGTGGTCCCTGCCTGCCCCCTGCACATCATGAGGCTGGGTATTCAGGTTTTGGGGAAGTAAGTTGTGCTCAAGTCACTGAAGAATGAGAATTAATAGCACCTTCAGTTTTTTTACCTGTTACTTGTAAGAAAAGACATATTCCTGTGATTTTCTATACAAAACCTTTGCTTTAGTTTTAACTAAATTAATGGAAACAATTTAATCAGTGTGACAGCCAAGCTGGGCTGCTGTTCTAAGGGCTTGTTGTCTTTCTGCCTGCCATATCAAACAGGTCAGAAGTATCACCAGAGGATGTCCTGGAGGAGACAAAAGAGAAGACAGCATGGGAAGAGAGAAGAGAGTATTATGAAGGTTAGCAGAGGATAGAAGAGCCTTAAACATTCTAAGAAAACACCAAGCAGCAAGTAAACACAGAATAAAGGAAAACTTGAAACAGTGGGTTGATTTACCAAGTGTTTTTCCATGCTGTGGATAATACAGTTGTGCCATACATTAGTTTAGGACATAAAACGCAGTGGGAGAAGCAGAAGTGACTGCTGTTCAGAGGCTGATTGGTTTCAAATTTCCAGGAAGCTGCCAGGAATATCTGGACATGTGGCATTCTTTTTTTTAAAGTACCAATGGCCTCTTGGGGAGTTGAAAAGTTAGCACTAGCCCAGTCAAACAGATTCAACTTCTCACCCATTCCCAGTGATCTCACAGCATACAGCACAGTGGAAATCCTGCCTACTGAAGCAGGTACAGACATTGACATGTGAAGTTTTAACTTAAATCAGTTGGCACATTTTACAAAAAAAAACCCCAAAAAAACCCAAAAAAGTAAACCAACAAAAATGAAAATGTGTCCAGTGTACTCCAAGAACAAACTGAGCACCTTCTTCCAGGTTTGGATGCCCATCTGCCTGTTGGGAGGCTCAGTCCTTCCTCCTGAACACGTTCTGACTCCCAGGATTGCCTGCCATCCACTGTCTGTTTCAACCACCTTCTGTCACGGTGCCCTAGTACCAGAAGTGTCTGTGTATAAGGACTGCAATGAAAGCTGTTCCTTTTGGCTTTCTGCTTCTTCCCTAAGTGCACACAGAAGTGGAAGGAGGGACCTTTGCTGCAGACCGCAGGAACTCAGCACCTCTGTTTCTCCTTTATCCTTTGCCTCTACATCTGTCAGGGCATTTCCAGCTGCAGCAGGCAGAGACAGTAAATGCCAAGCCCAAAAAGGGGCAGGTAAAGTGAATGCAGTTTGAATTTGGACTGGCTTTTTAGCCGTGTCCTTCCCAGGGACAGTGCAGGCACCTTCAGGTCTTCTTCTAATTGCAGACCTAAAAACCCGAGTCTCACCTCCTGACAGTGAGTGAAATTAGCTGCTCCGTAAAGCTCTAAAATGCAGCAATTAGACTGAACTCACTTTTAAAGTCCTTGCTAGTGACTGATCTCTGCAGGAAAAGTACTTGTATTTCACTCCAATTTTCAGGTATTCATAGAGTACAACAATAGGAGGCAAAAGACACAGGTGCTTTGTACCAGAAATACTTTGCAGATGCACTATTGTGTGCATTTTGCCTCTTTAGCAAAACATCCTTATCATCAAAACAGATAAAGATGTTTTGATAAAGAGGCAAAATGATTTGGTTGCAGGTAGAGAAACAAACTGCAGATAACCCAGGGAGATGATAGAGCCCAGTGTCCTGACCTGTAGTGCTGTGCTTGAAGCATGACCCCTGTGCTAAACAGATGAGGGAAAGGTTGCTTTCCTTCCACCACCTGGAAGCAGCTGGTTTGAACACCACCATATCTTTTCATGCAGACAAGAAATTAGGTCAAAACTTTCTAGGAAATTTCTGCTGCCTATTTTAGAGCACAGTTCAAAAGATCAAAGGAGAGAGATTCTATAGCAACCCGTATGCAACCTCATGTGGAAATGAAACATTAACAGGAAGAAATCTTGTGACTGAATACTGCTGAGCTGACATCCAGGGGCTTGCCTTTCTAAAAGCCTCAGTACAGCTCTGCAGCAGCTGCATGTAAGGCAAAGAAAGAGAGTAAACTTAAAACAACCCTTCCATCAGCACCCACCCCAAGGACAGCAACACCACTCGTTTTGTTAACGTTATGGCATCGTTTCTCCCAGCTCCCATCTCCACCAGCAACTTGGCTGCAAAGAGCCACTTTAGCCTTTTACCAACAGTAACAAATCTTACCTGAGCAGTGGAGTTTTCAACAGCAGTTAGAGCTTCTCACTCCTGTTTGGTGTTAAAGTGTTCTTTCTTCTGAAGTGCTATTTTGATTAGATGATCTCTTCCCTGAGAAAAAAAAACCCAACCAACAACAACACACCACTTAGGGCCAGATTTTTAAAAAGCTATTAAGTTCCTGCTTAATTTAAATGCATAACAGCAGGCAACTCAGCCTAATTCTCTACTTGAGCACACAGTCTCCTGATTTATACACACAAACGGAATAGCTTTTGTGGATGCATGTTTTACCTCTTGCTTTATCCTCCTTGCCTTTCAGTAACTTACCTTTACTTCTGATTTTTCTTAATTTAGACTTAAATTACACAAACAATCATCTAGCACACAGAATGCATTGATCAGTTCCTCCAGTTACTTTGAAAATAGAGTTCATTGGATTCTCTTTATCTCAAGTCATCTCATGGTGCAGGACTTCTGGGCCAGTCCAGCATTTGAAAGAGAAACCTGGTTCCTGTGGAGGCATGGGAAAGGGGTGGGGGCAGGGGTGAGGGGAGAAGATGGTTTGACTCTACACATCATTAACTCCTCCCAAACAGCCAGAGGGAACACTGAATCTCACACTAAGATGACTTTTATCACTGATATATCTTCTTGCAATTTCCACACTGATCTCTCCATAGGTTCCTTTGATTTATGAGGTCATTTGTCTGTTGACAATTGATTGCATTAACTAGTCTAGAAGAGCATTTCTGTCCCAGAGCAGGGAAGGTTTTTAACCCTTTTTTGTTAGCTGCAGTTAAAACCAAGTGATTGGACGTGCAGCTCATCCCTGTATGATGGTTACAAAACATTCCAGAGAGTTACAACTTTCTTTAAAAGATTCAGATGAGAGAAAGGTCTCCATGATCAGGTGAATAGCGGGTCTTTGCACTGAAGAGAACAGCAGGTCACAGTATGTAGTATCAGATATTTCCTAAGCATATAATCAAGTTGATTGTAATTTACACTGCAATGCAGCTCAGATAGCATCACTTTCCAAAACATTTCCATGTGATCATGCAATTCTTCTTAAAAGGACACTGGAAAATTAAACTGTGTAACCTGAGTAGAGGCAATTCCTAACACTGTGGGCAAGAAGGGACTGGGCGTCACAGAAATGCCAAGGGGAATGTCCTGATGCTATGCCCAGGTGGCCCAGAAGGTCAATGGCAACCTGGCCTGCACCAGGAACAACGTGGCCAGCAGGAGTAGGGCAGTGATCCTTCCCCTGTACTCAGCACTGGCAAGGCCACACCTGGAGTACTGTGTTGTTTTGGGCCCACCAGTACAAGAAGGTCATCAAGGAGCTTGAGTGTGTCCAGAGAAGGGCTACAAAGCTGGTGAAGGGTTTAGAAGACAAATCTTATGAGGAGCAGCTGAGGGAGCTGGGATTGTTTAGTCTAGAGAAAAGGAAACCGAGGGGAGAGCTCATCCCTCTCTACAACTACATAAAAGGTGGCTGTTGTGAGGTGGGTTTGGTCTCTTCTCCCTGGCAACCAGTGACAGGACAAGGGGACTGGTCTGAAGTTGTGCCAGGGGAAGTTTAGATTGGGTATTAGGAAAAAATTCTTTACTGAAAGTCTTGTCAGTCACTGGTACAGGCTGCCCAGGGAGATGGGTGAGTCACCATCCCTGGAGGTGTTAAAGGAAGGGTAGATGTTGTACTTGGTGATGCGGTCTAGTGTTGGACCCAGCAGGGCTGGATAGATGGTTGGACTCGATGATCCTGCAGGTCTTTTCCAAGCTAAACCATTCTGTGATCCTATCATTCTGTCAGGCTTGTGTACAGCTTCGTGTGGATTGCTTACAACTCCAGCTAGGTGATGGGGAAGAGGACCTGAAATAAATAGTTGTAAAGGAGAGAGTAGGAAGCACAAACTTGACACCTGCACAGCCACAGCTGACCACAGAACACCAACAGTGTTTTGGGCAGCCACTGACTACACAACCAATACATCTATTCTTCCTAGAAGGACACTACTGATTAAGTGCCTTCACTTACCTTATTTTCAGTAATGCATGGATTGGACAATGACAGAAAGCATCAGCCCAAAGCAGCTTTATCTGGTAATGACCCTTGTTCCTACCACGGTTCCCAACACTGAGGAACAAGACCTCTACTTTCTTGAAACCCAGCAACCTACCCTTGAGCAAGTCTTGTCCTTGCAACTTGGGTAGTTCATTGCCATGGAGCTCCTTCCTGTGTCTGGACTCCCTTAAACTTACCAGATTTTCAACACTCGCCTTTCTTTTCTTTCGTCTATGTCTGTAAAATTAAGGTTAAGTTTTTCTTCCATGCAATATTGTATTACCTCCTTTGGGACATCAGTTGCACTCCATCACTAATATTTTCAGTGCAGTTCTTTCTTTAGAAACAGTTCTTCACAGGATCTTGATTTTCTGGCACTGATTCCCTGTTTGGGTTGGGTTTGTTGTTTATTTTTGGTTCACAGCTCACTTCTTAAGGCCAACACTCCCCAGGCAGGGTTTCTATCCCTTTCAGTTGGAGTTCTCACCTGATTAGAACCTGCAGCATAAAGTTGTATG
This sequence comes from Gallinula chloropus, assembly GCF_964237585.1. Lineage (NCBI taxonomy): Eukaryota > Metazoa > Chordata > Aves > Gruiformes > Rallidae > Gallinula > Gallinula chloropus. Next base: position 21,490,147 of record NC_140097.1, read on the forward strand.
TTAGCACCCAGAGCGTGAGGTTTCAGCTTCTCCTGATGCATCACTATGTCCAGATCTGATTTCAGTCCAAACCATGCATCACAAATTGGAATGTAAAACCAGTTCACTTTAAAGATTCCCTGTAAAGCATAAGACATTGAAATTAAAACACTAAAAAATTCTCTTCTCTCCCTGCCACCGCCCCCCTCTCCCTTGATTAATACTGAGGTAACTTGAAACACTGTTTTTTATTTAATTCTTTATGATTCTTAATTGACTTGACTGCATGTCACACCAGTAACAATATTGCTTTCTAATCACAGCATCTAGTCACAGAATAAAAATATTTCTTGGTAATGCAGAACAGCTTTTCTAAGCTGAAAATAAAATGCAATGTTCATCTTCCCACAATATTTAAAGTAAATAAAAATGAAATACACTATTGGGATTACACCAAATGAGATGATTGGAAATGCTGGTGTGATTTGACATGTAACAGCCCACTTTTCTGGTATTATCAGGCCATGAAATCATATAAAAATAATGAACCTGGAGAAAAAAAAGGAGTTTCATTTTTTAAAAAAATGCACTTTTTGATCTTTTCTCAAAAAGAAACTTTCTGTTCTGCATTTTGTCCCACACCACTTTCAGGGTTGTTAAGGAGAAGCCTTTTCACAACCTGTACTAATTAGTAATGAAACCTTATGCAGACCAAGCCTGTCCAAACAACAACCCAACTGGCAGTACCTGGTCCCTCACTCCATTGGCTTCTTCAGCTCCCATCTGTGCTGGCCACTGTTCAGTCTCTACCAGACACGGCTCAACTTGGCTCCAGTTTCAGAGCAACTCCAAGCAAGCTAAATGGAACTGGCTGTGTCTGTTGGTGGAGGGCACATCCAGGAGGACACCCAGTTCCTGAAGGAGCTTATTTGGACCAACAATCGTTTCCCACCTGCACTGACCAAAGGCTCCGGCCCCACGGGGATGAACGTCCTCCCACCCTGAGCTGCCACTGCACGAGGAGCCAACAACAAAGAAAACCAGTCCAGAATATTTCTGTAGGATAAAATGGAAACAGTCTCTTCTCAAAAACCATTGCACTCTCTCTCATGTCAGAGACATTTCATCAATGTTTCAGAAACATTTGGTTTGAAAAGCACCACATTAGTACATTCTGGCTTTCAAACATGCATTTTCCCAAACCGATCATTTTTAGATGTCCAGGGGAAAGAGTAGAAGAAACGACACTTATTCCTCCCCTATTTTATCCATCATCAGGATGGTAATCTTTAATAGTAAATGCAAATCTCACTTCAGTCAGCATTGAAGCAAATTAGTATTATCTGCTGAGTAGCATCATTATTTCATCAGCAGCTCCTCTGTTTCACCTCAAAAGCTCCTGATCGAGGCACTGCTCCCACCTTGAGCCTGGTTAGTGCATTAGCCCTGGCAAGATCACAGCAAAAGCCCTATGAGCAAAGGTCCTCGGAAATGGAAATCACTTCATGAGCTTTTAATGCAAGTGAGAAGGGGTCAGTCACAAGAAGAACCCACGGGAAACTAATTGGAAGTGAAATATGGACTCAAAGGATAAAATGTAGCTCAGTTTCAGACAGCTTGATGCTCACATGCATTTGTTTCTTACATCCAAGGACAACAGCATGAAAAGATCAGCCCAAGCAAGTGGTTTGCACTTTTCTGTCTGTAGTGATAGTTTTCAAGCACCAAGAATCAGCAAAACCAGAGTGATCTCAGGTTGGGTAACACTATTGTTTGAGTCATTTCACCAGGACTTTGAAATATTCTAAGGAACATCTCGGTCCTATAGGCACCACTGGCTAATGTGAACTGATAGCCTATAAAATCTGAACTTATGTAAGATACGAGCCTTTTAGACTTTTTAGAATTCTTCAAATTGGGGAAAACATACAGACATTTGTGAGGATGAGGGCAAGCAAGCCCACATGGTGCTTTACTTCCAGTTCCAGACCCACACCAAGCACAGGCAGAGGTATTTTAAATTAGGATTTTTAACAGGTGCAGTTTGCTTTAATGAGTTACCAGTTGTGCAGTGAACCTGCCCAGCAATGAAACTGTTACCTGAGTGGATGGAGGAAACTGGGGCTGCAAGCTCAAGCCCAACCTGGAAGCCAGGGAGGTAGTGAAACAGCAACACTACCAAGCTGCAGGGTTTACTGCTCTCTCCAAAGTCTGCAAAGTTAAAAAAAAAGATGATCCATAATTATATGAACTCTCAAGAAACTGCCAAAATTATCTCAAACCTAAACACAGACATCCATGAACTGGGGCTGTTCAGCCTGGAGAAAAGAAGACTGAGAGGGGATCTGATCAATGGTTATCAATATCTCAGGTGTGGGACACAGGGAAATGGCCAACCTCTTCTCCATAGGGACAGGACAAGGGGCAATGACTGCAAGTTGGAGCACAGGGAGTTCCACAGCAAGATGGGGAAGAACTTTTCCCCAGTGAGGGTGAGGGAGCCCTGGGACAGGCTGCCCAGGGGGTGTGGAGTCTCCATCTCTGGAGAGATTCCAGCCCCGTCTGGACGCCGCCCTGTGCAATATGAGTTGGGGAGCTGCTCTGGCAGGGGGTTGGACCCCATGGGCTCTGGGGGTCCCTTCCAACCCCTGTGATTCTGTGGTTCTGTGATTTGACAGCTGACCCTTATCTATGTTAGAGCCCAACCATGGAATTCTCTTCTACAGTTCAAATTTCTGTAAGTGACAGTGCACTGCTCAGCCTGCCACTGCCCCTGCACTTCCAGCAACCTCTTCTCCCTTCCTCAATCTGCCTGTGCCATTAAAAAGAAGGACTGGAACTGAAGCAGTGTTGGGGCATGGAGAGAAACAATTTCTGTGTTCTGCTAATAAATCAGGAGCCAACTTTCCTGCAGGTGCACATGTAACTGTGAAAAAAAAGGAAATAAGAGCAACTTGCTGGCACAGCACTTCTTTGGAGAGGTCACAGACTGCTTTCCTTTCCAGTAGGTGAAAATCATGCCAGGAGAAGGGGGCTGAGCAACTGCAAAATACTGACTGATCATGGTGAATACATAAGCATCTGTTTTCATGCACCAGATAATTGGGTCCTTGGGAAGCAAACTAAAAAAATGAAGAAAATCTCTAAAATTCAGATTTTGTTTTAAGGAACTCTCTCTTTGCCAGCAATTATTTTATATGAGAGTAGCAATTGAGTACAGATGCAATTGGAGTTGTCCTGTCAAGCAACCATCCGTATTTCTTGGGTCATATCCCTCTCTAATGGGCATCATTTCCTAGAGACCACGGTGTCAGAGCACTGATACTTTTTACTGTAATCTCTTTTATTTATTTTTTTTTTCACATCTTCTTTCTCTCTGCACCCACTGAAACCTGTGTGAACACCTAAAATTATGTATGACTTGGCAGATCTTCACTGGGGCTCCTCACACATCAGCAGTCTGCCTAAGGCATTGTGTCCAAAAGCTGAACATCATTATGTTACCCAACTAGCTGATAAAATGTTACTTCACTTTTGTTTCCCTGTATTGATTTCCCCCTTGATGTGACAGCCCAGTCTCCCACTCTCTCACTGTCAGCTGCCGTTTCCCACCTGATGCTGACATTCAGTGACTCAATCTTTTCAATACACACCCTCCTTAGCATTAAATCATAGAACCACAGACTGGGCTGGGTTGGAAGGGAAAAGGTTGCTCAGGGCTCCATTCAACCTGGCCTTGAACACACCCAGGGATGGGGCACTCACCCCCTCTCTGGGCAGCCTGTTCCAGCCCCTCACCACTCTCTCTGGAAAGAACTTCCCCTTAATATCTAATTTAAACCTTCCCTCCTTTAGCTTTAATCCATCCCCCTTGTCCTGCCATTATCTACCCTTTTAACAAGCTGATTCCCCTCCTGTTCCTCTGCTCCCTTCAGGGACTGGGAGGCTGCAATGAGGTCCCCCCACAGCCTTCTCTTCTCCAGGCTGAACCAGCCCAGCTCCCTCAGCCTCTCTCCGTAGGGGAGGTGCTCTTACTCTCTCCTTAGGGGAGGTGTACACTTACTATGAGTTTTGCATGCTGCAATTGCTCAAGAAAACATTCTTTAATTTAAGAATAGTCAAAAATATTTTTTATTGTTTAAGGTAATGGCTTCCCCTTGGAGAATGACATGCTGACTTTTATATGTTTACTGTTTGTTGAAAACAAGGATACTGCATATGTTTATAAATGTATAGGCATTTTATGCCTTTTATATAGGTAACACCAAAATGTTCAGTGACCACATGCAGTCACAGTTTGGATCCCTGAGCATCCATCTGCACCCACCTGCACTCAACTGTTTGCCCAAGTCCCAGTGAGGTATGTACCCACCTGCACTCTTGGTTCCTCCAACATCCACTGGCAGACCAAGCTGAAAAGATAAGCTTCCCTTCCTCAGCCAAACAAGCCATCAAGATTAAGGTGTGTATTTCTGCTGGGATTCAAGCAGGCAAATCAGGAGGCACTGCAAGTCACCTGCAGGTAATTGCATGTGAAAAGAAAATCAGCACTCATAGGCTGAGCATAGTGTATTTGTTTGATTTGATGTTTCAGTTCTTTGCAGAAAATCAGAATGTATAAAGCACTGACATTTTGATTGCCAGGCTTCAGTGGTCTCTGGACTGTAAAGTTGGCCTGATGAGTTAAAGCATTATACCCAGGCTTTTCAATGATGGGTTTTCTTTTAGTGACTGATGTCTCTTCCTTGAGCTTTGTACCTCAGTAAAGATTTTTAGGTGGGCTGTCTTTCTATACTCCAGCCCAATCATTCTCTGAATGGTTAAAGCTATTCTCTTTATAAAAGATAAAGCATATACACATCTGACAATCAGATTCAACTTGGCAGCCAAGTTCAATCATCCACTACTGGGAAAGCACCAACATCACATCATGTCTTTAAAAAAACAAACACCACCCCCCACCCCCCCCAAATTTAAAGAAAGAGTGGGTACTTCTAGTCCTGGTGCCCATCTTGAGACACCTTAAAACACCTCATTTTCTGGGAAGGAACACTGAGTCCATTTAAGACTGTTAATTCCTTTATACTCCATTTTCTAAACTTTCTATAACATTCAGAGATCTTTCTCATGGGGATAAGTAAATTGAGCTTTTTCCCATAATCTCATAACACGTGCTCCAGGTAAGCTCTGACCACTCGCTGCTTCTCAAGGGGCACTTACCACATCCCAGTGACACCTCCTACACATCCTTTCCAAACCAGTGCAAGATAAACCAATGCAGGGTTTATATACCTTGCACTTCTGCTGGGCAGTGTGATGGTGAGCAAGCAGTAAGTATGATTAGAAACAATCATAGAACCTTATTGACAGCTGAGTTCCAAAAAATACCTTCATTAAGAAACATACACCTTCATTGGAATGGGCTGCCCAGAGAGGAGGTGGATGCCCTGTCCCTGGGGGTGTTCAAGGCCAGGTTGGATGGGGGCCTGGGCAGCCTTGTGTAGCTCCAGGCCTGGAGGTTGGTGTCCCTGCCTGTGGCAGGGGGGTTGGAGCTCTGTGATCCTTGGGGTCCCTTCCAACCCAGACCAGTCTGAGATTCTGTGGTTAAATAATGACTTGCCCCCCTAACAGCACTTTTCAACATTTCTGTAAGAAACAACTGTCAAAATCTTTGGATGCTTCTTGGAAAGGATGGATGAATGTCCATGACTTTCTCTCAATGTTTCAGGGAGTGGGGGGGGGGGGGTATTTATTTTTTTAAGGTATTGGAATCACCTAGCACTTAGAAAGTAATTGGTTAGAAGAAAACAAATGAGGCCAGTTTCCCTAGTACAAACCTTTTAGAGCTTTAAAGAAGGAGCACACTATACCTGACAGTTGGAATTCTGCATAGGTGAGTGTGTGAGCATCCCATAACCCCTCACTTGCAGTTTCCAAGTGACATGGTATTACTCTTGATGCCTGAAGCTACAGGTTGTCAAGAGAGAGGAAACAGCAACAGTCAGGTGAACAGCAAAACAGTCAAATCCAATAGCAACAACCCAATATTGCTGTCTTTCACTCAGAGGAAAACAAGCAGCTCTGAGCACTGCAGCCAGGAGATATCCTTTAGAGCTGGTGGGCAAGACAAGCAGAGAGCCCTCTGAGAGGTCATGCAACCTGGGCTTGATCTTTAATCCAAAATAACCTGAACTAAGTGGCATCTGGGAAAAATCCAAGGTTTTATAAGCTTTTTCACAAGGATTTGCTTCCTGTACAGAGAAAGAGGGTGAACAAGAGTTCCTGTCACTGCTGCTGGCAACCCAGCCCAGCAAAGTGCTTGATAGCACAGGAGATTTCTGTCAGGACCCCCTCAGCCTAAGCAAAAGTACATTTTAAGTCTAAAACAAAGGACTGGTTGCAAAAGAGCTGGTGTTAGTAATTGTGAACAGATTTTAAAAGAGCTCCATGTATTGACTGGGCTGAGTACTTCTGAGTTTCTGACCACAGAGCCAAACACTAAACTTCTTTAAAAGCTCTGATGCCCCAAGCCGTGCTACAGCCTATATTAAAGTGTCTTTTTAATATTTCAAGGTTTTCTCAGTGCCAAGCTATTAAGCTTGTAGGCTGATTTCCTCAGAGCAAAATCCCTCCCCAAAATCCCAGACAGAATGTCAATCAAAATAGTTAATTACTAACCAAAAAAAATTCCTAGTAATTGACTGTATGGATTTTAATTTTATGAGATAGCAGTATCCTTATGAGAGCCCTCCAAGCTGAGGTTAGAGAACAGTGGCTCCCTGAACATGAAGACCGTTTCCAAATCACAGCAGAGATGGTAAAGTTGAGTTTGACCTCACTTGCTCTAATAAAAATTCAGGTTATGTCCATGAAACAAGTGAGAAATAGGTAGCAAAAGGGTTGACAACAAGAAGAGGAGGAGGGACTTTCGAGGTGAATTTGCAAAAACCTACAGCTAAAATCCCCTTGGACGTTTCCTCAGAGATGGTCTCCAGGAGGTAAACAGTTTAGCAGACTGCTAGTTGCAAAAATAACTATAAAAGCATCTTAAAAGTAGTTATTACACAGAATTCTTGCATATGCTTTCTTTTCTGCCCAACAATAAGTGGTCTTAAACAAGCAACAGTGACAATGCAAGACCTCCACACCAGGTGGTAGGTATCTCACAAAGAGCAGCAGTGCCCATTATCAACATTTTATCTCAAGTTTCATACCTGGATTATTTTGTCTTCCCTGGATGCCCTATATTTATGTAGGAATCAACAGGAGAGTATTTTAAAACTATTATTAAGGCTCAGGGTTGCAGTGACACAGAATAAAACCTGTGTTGCCAATGCTCAAAGGCTAAGTAAAGGCTCCACCAGCTTCTTGCTGCAGAGGAGTGCCAATTTTGACTCCTACACACATACAGCTCTGTGCTTTGGCAGTCAGCACTGAAAGGGACCCAGAAGAGTATTGGTGAGATTCACATACTGTATCCATCACCTACAGCATCAGAGTTCACCATCCACAATGCTGCTGTTCCAAAAGCCTGGCTGCCAAGCAATCCAAAGCCCAGAAGAAACTGCCATTCTGAAGCTAAATACAGTCTATTCTTTGAAAATCCAAAACCAGGTCAGACAAACCATGGCACTCCCATACCACAGGGAGCAGTACAGGTATCACAGCAATTACTGCAGGATATGGAATGATGCTAGACAGTCTTGGTTTCAGCTGGTGGACACTGGCAGGCAGATTTTCTCCAAATACAGAATTCACCTTCAGATGAATGTGCACCTCGTTCAGTGTCACCTTCCTTTTCTCACAGATACTGTTTTAGAAGTGTTTAAAGATGAGTATTTTTGCCTCGGTGTCCATAAAGCCAGCTAAGGAAATTTCTAACAACTCCCTCTGCTCCCCTTAAAAGGTCCCTAGGGACCCTGCTTTGGCAGGGATGTTGGACTTGATGATCTCTGGAGGTTCCTTCCAACCCCTACAATTCCATGAATCTGTGAATCCCTGTAAATTACCAGCAGGCTGAATAATTTGAAGCAGCTCTTACTAGAAGCAGCCTAATACCTTCAGATTTTTGCTGGTCACAGCATCAAGTAACTTTAGATGTTTGAAGCTGTTTCATAGAATCACAGAACCCCAGACTGGTCTGGGTTGGAAGGGACCCCAAGGATCACAGAGCTCCAACCCCCCTGCCACAGGCAGGGACACCAACCTCCAGGCCTGGAGCTACACAAGGTTGCCCAGGGCTCCATTCAACCTGGCCTTGAACACCCCCAGGGACAGGGCACCCACCCCCTCTCTGGGCAGCCTGTTCCAGCCCCTCACCACTCTCTCTGCAAAGAACTTCCCCCTAATATCTGATTTAAACCTTCCCTCCTTTAGCTTTAATCCATCCCCTTGTCCTGCCATTATCTCCCCTTTTAACAAGCTGATTCCCCTCCTGTTCCTCTGCTCCCTTCAGGGACTGGAAGGCTGCAATGGGGTCCCCCCACAGCCTTCTCTTCTCCAGGCTGAACCAGCCCAGCTCCCTCAGCCTCTCTCTGTAGGGGAGCTGCTCCAGCCCTCTGATCATCTCCGTGGCTCCTCTGACCCCTCTCCAACAGTCCCACATCTTTCTTGTACTGAGGCCCCAGCTCTGGACACAGGACTCCAGCTGGGGCCTCCTGAGGGCAGAGCAGAGAGGGACAATCCCCTCCCTGTCCCTGCTGCCACCCCTCTTCTGTTTATGCCCCTTGGTTATGCTCTTTGGTTGAGCCTGTTTTGTTTATTTATTGTTTCCTTAACAATTTGACATACATTCATGAGTTAAAAATAGCAAACTGATAGCACATCCATCAGCAGTATTTCCTAGATAAAACTGCAGATACTGAACATTTCAATCCTCTGCAGTGATATAGGGATATGCCAAGTCTACACCCTGTCCTCTGCTGGAGAATCACTAATTTAGCCTACTTTTTTTTTTTTTTTTTAATCTTTTATTGCAAACAAACTCCTAAAGCATGCCCATATTTTACCATGCAGGTATATTTAGTATAGCACACTCCAAAAACACGGGTAAAAGGCTAAATAGATACCTACAGTGTTGCCTGCACTGAGTGGAAAGCTTTTGTTTGTGTATTTTAGGTCCGAAAGTGTGTCTCTGGAAACTTCAAAGAAGTCTTTATATACAGATAATAAACAATTAATGCTCAGTGCTGATGTGATTGGCATGTAGAGATGTTCTCTGAACTGGACAGTTTCTCCAGCTGGAAGCTCACACTAATAGAATTTATACCTCTGCTTCATGTCAGCAGCAACTGAAATGAGGTGGGACTAATAAGTGGCAGGTTTAATTACACCTCAGTTACTTCATTAAAGCAGCTGGAAGGAGAATCCTTTCTTTTGCCTTCCCATCAGAAGTGCTCCCCACAAAAGGGGAGAAGGAGCAGTTCTGCTCATCCCCTCAAAAATCGTCTGAATGATGTACAGGACAAAGTGAACACAAAGAAATGCAAAAGAGATCCTGTTTGTAGCTGGTACCACAACTGGATTCTATTAGGAAAAGGCTGACAAGGAATATTTTAAGCTCCCAAGACAATTTTAAGCGAAAGTAAAACATCTTGGACAAATCACTTGGCATTTTGTTCGCAGCTCTTCTAGCTCACTATGCCATCCCAGCGCTTTACAAGCGATGTCCATCAGTACTACCTGTCACTGTTCTCCTTTGTGCCCAAGCTATATATTTCAGGTCATAAAGCAGGTAATGGTTCCCCTCTGTTGGCCACTGCAAGTGTATTTACAGAGCTCCCCATAACAGTTCACATCAGGATGTATGATTTGGGCATGGAGACTCAGAGAAGAGACTGAAGGCAGAGAGAAGCCCCACTGATGTCTTGGAGATGCTCTGCTTCTGCTTTGGCAGTGTATCCAGATAGAAAGTTCTCAAGTTTTTGATGAAAACAACATACCTAGAAAAAAGAGGGGGGAAAAGCCCTAATGAAATCCCACTGCAGTTAGTTAAGGCCACTGAAAACATGCAGCAAATCACATTTTTTGACCATGAGATTTCAAAACAATGGTACCTATTTAGTATGATGCAGCAAACCACTGATTTGAGGGTCTATTATTTCCTCTCTCTTCTGGACGGGCAAAAGTGAGGCAAACCTGTAACATCTTTTCCACCTGCGATATGGTGTAAGTTATATCCTAGCAAACAAGAATGCCACTTAGGCAGCACCTTTGTTCAAGATGAGATGCTCCAGCTCCTTCCACCTACCCAGAAAAATGCTAAAAGCTACCATGTGTTCTGTTGTAAATTAGAAAATTAATCAATTAAAAAAATCCTCATTTGTCTTCACAACTACACAGAATTTGTGTTGACAGGCGATGGATATGACCACATTTCAGTGTAGCCAGGACTCTGCCACACTGCAGTGATCACTGACCATGAATCCAGGGTCTCTCCCTACATGTTTCCCATTTGCTGCAGGAGCCCCAGGCTCTGAAAGTGGAGGCAGAGATCTCACAGAGACAAGCTCCACTCACTGCCCAACCAGGATTTGTTTTCCTGATTCATCCAACATGCAGCAAAGGAACAGAGATCCCATGAAGGAAATGGCAGTGACCACAAAACAAGAGGAGAAGCAGCACGTGTCAGCTCGGTGAGGAATGCACAATTTAGTAAATGAAGAGGCAGAGACATTCACAAAAAAGACCTAAGCCAAACTTAAGCACATCTGAACAACAGTTCAGTGCTCCAACCTTTCTTAAACTGGAGAGAGGTTGCAGGAGGGAGCTGCTCAAAGAGTGATTCAACCACCCAAAGGCAGTACTTGGCAGGGTTGAGCCTCCAACCAAACAGAGCGATTAGGCAATCAGGAGAGAAGTGGTGTAGCAAAGAAAACAAAAAAGAAAGGAAATGGAGATGAAATAAGATTCTCTTATTGATTTGCACTGAAGATGAATTACTTTGTTATCACTGCAGTTGTAAATGAAAGCCATGCCAAAGGGGTGTAACTTCTGAAGGAAAACAAATTAGATATGTTTTCTTTCTTGCTTTGTGTAGAGAATGTGTCTGACTTCAGAAAGTCACTGCAGCAAAAGCTGAAAAACAAATAAACCAAAACTAATGTGTCCTGCACAGGGAAAAGCAACTTAGAAGTTGTGCATTTAGCAAAGAGTTCACAGCAGTCCTACAGCTAGAATCATAGACTTCTCACGCCTGAGGGTATAGCAAGATTGCCACAAATGAGGAGGATTTCCAACAGAAACCTTGGCATCTCAAAGTCCATATTGTCAGCAAGTGCTGAACCTCCTCCTTACACAGAAAGGTGACCCCCAGTCTCTGAAATCGTGAAAGGACTCTGGGGGGTTAGAGGAAGAGAGGCAGAAAGGAGAACAGCTTCAAGTGTGCTGCAGCATCCACTGAGCCAGTGCCAGGAAAAGAATCCCACCTCTCACCTCCTCCACCTGTTGTTCACACCGGTGGCACATCAAAGCAGTGCTGCTCTGCTTTGTCATTGCTGCTTTATCATTTTTCATAAACGAAGCCAAATCCTTTACTGCTTGAAAGTCCAACTCACAAAACACATTGTGCACTCACAAACGATCTGAAAACTATGTTGGTTTTGGTGTCGATTAGACTTCCCATGGCTGAGTGAAAGCCTGGTTGCTGTGGTATGCAGGGAGTCCTCTCTCCAACAGAAAAGGAGTTTCTAACCCAGAACAGCAAGATAACAGAGTTCAAAGCTGTGGGGTTTATGCTTGGAAAACCTGTCACTGGCGCAGGACTGAAGCCTGCTTATCTTGGCCTTTCACATGGTGTAATTTGACAGGGCCCACAGCACATCTAAAGGGAAGGGGATGGGAAATGCATCTCACTGTATTGAATTTATTTACTTATTTATTTTAAAATAGTGGCAGAATTTACTCTCTTCAGCTTGCCAGCAGTCCCTGTAGAAGTGGATTTGTACATGGGGCACAGCAGGTGGTAGAAAGTAAAATCCTTTACAAGGTTTGCCCGTGTTGGTCAGGAATGTATTTGTTAAGTTGAAGAAATCATTATACTCCTGAGAGTCCTTGAGTAGAAAACGAGTTTATCATTTGCTGGCAAATGATTTTGACCTTTCTAGCAAAGGTTAGAGGACAAAGATATATTAACTGAAGTAATTTAAGTCAAGTGTAAAGTAACAAAGAGTTACATGGCCTTGGGGAAGAGTCTGAAGGCTTAGTTGCTGAAGATGGTTCAGCATTTGGTGGGTTTTACCATTTTAGGAACAAAATTATCGTCATAAATTTCTGGGGTTTCACCTGGATGGGACTGGAGTAATTTAAATCTCTCAATAAAGTTTATTGCTCAGTTCATCTGTCACTTGATACCTATACCACAACACTGCACCAGGCTGCTAGGGGCTAGGGTTGTGTTGTCAGCTCTAATGCAGATCATCTTTGTGACCACAGGGATAGCACTCACACTCCACTATAATCTCCACAGGTGTAACTGTAATTGAGTTTATGTTGGGGCTGCACAGCAGCATCCATTAAGGTTTGTGAAGAGCTCAGGCTCTTCGATGGCTGGATGAATTATGTCAGATACTTCTTCACTTCCCCCTGTAAAGCAAGACCTGTTTCAACACGCCTCCTCCCGCCTGCATGTCTCGCTTGCACATGCAAACCATGAACAACAGCACAAGCAAGTTCCAAAACCAACTTATGCTTCCAGATCAGGATAAGGCAGCTCAAGAAGAGCTTGGTCCAAATGTGTCTCCTGCCCTCAGCACCCACCACTCTCCCCTAGTCAGAGCTTCCAGAGCCTGGCACAAAGCTTTGCAGGGAAGCACCTGCTGCAAACACGTTTGAGCGCATCATGCTGCCAGCGGCAACCAGTCCTCCAGTAGATGTTCCTAGCTCCAGGATGGATGCTTCTGAATGCCACATTTACTTTTCCTCCATAAAAATCAGCCAGATGAAGACAGTGGCATGTAATGCTAAAATGACTAACTCACAGGAGTGTTACTCTTGTAACAACTCACATAAACCAAAGAGGCTTCCTTGATACAGTTACACAGTCCCCTGGTCATTGTGCCCTTACCTCGTAATCAGAGCTTTGGTTATCTCAACTATTAATTTTATTAACTAATTTTTAAAGTGTTTTTTTTTTTTTTTTTTTAAGAATCAACGGCATTTGGAATAAAATTCTCTCATTAAAGAAACTTTCTGAAGACCTAGCTTCCTTGTTTCTCCTCCTTCTACTTCCAAATCATTCTAGGTGCATTAGGAAGCACATGCAACCAGGCTTTTACCTGGCTTCTCCAATAGTTAAGGTGTAGACAGGAGAGAAAATATTATTACCCAAATGATCAATAATTTGCTTTCTAATTTTATCATGCCTTCACCTCTCCTACTATAATTGTGCTACGATATACTACTACAACTTCCAATAGAAATACACTGTACTGTAATAGCCAGGATAAAAGCTTGCTGAAGCAATGCCCAAGTTAAACAGTAGATCATTATTTTTTCAAATCTCAAATGGAAAGCAAAAATCCCTGTTGTCTTCAGATGCCTTGAGCTTTGCTAATGCTCCATGTGTTACCCAGATGATTGCTTTTTACATCAGGCATGTCAGATGAACATGTGTGGTCCTCTACTCTCACTCTGCAACACAATGAAAACCAGCTCATCTGACATCAGTTTCTAAGAGAGCTCAGCTATCTAAGGTCATCCAGGCCTTGCTGTATTTTCTGCCACTTCTGACACATTTGGGAGAAAAAAAAATAACATCAGAGATGTAAATACCATTCCTGGAAAGAGCCAGCTAGGAAGTTAGCCCATATCACACCCTGACAACATACAAAGGCAATACTCAGGAAAGAGTTCAGTCTGGCCAACGTTTTCTAAATTGTTATCTAGAAGTAGGAAAGGCAGAAACAGAAGCTTGAGAATATGATGAGTCAACTCCTACCCAAAATGTCAGCTAGCCAAACCAGGGAGAGACATTTCTTCCCACTGCTAAGAAAATCCATCCCAGGGAAGGAGGCTCTGTGCTGTGATTTTAAAAGTGGCCTAAGTTCTCCCAGAAGTTTCTGCTAAGTGATTTGCCTTTCAACATAGACTCACAAATTGGAAGAGGACAATAAGTACCTTCTACCCAACACTGTAAGAACTTTTACACAAAATATAGAACACCCAGACACTCATTCTCTGCCTGATTCACAACAGGGATTTGAAACAAAACTTCCTTTTCCACAAAGTGCTTTTGCTGTGGTACAAGAGCACATCCCAAGGCTGTGCTGTGCAATGCGCTGAGCACACCCTCCTAGTGGGCACAAAACGTCTCTAGAGAAGCATCAAGAAGTGAATCTTGTTGAGCCACTGCTCCACACCCAGGGAAGAAGGAAAACAAAGCTTCAGGCCTTCTCTTCCAAGGTGGCATGAAAGGCTCAGCCTCACAGCCTGGAGGTCATTCAGTCTGTAATAGACTAATAGCTGCTGAGCTGGCAATGAAAAGAAAGTCTCCCTGGCCTGATTAGAGCATCTACCAACAGGCAGGACACTGAGGTATCAGTTCTGCTCTCATAAATATTTAAGTTCTTTAGGCAAACTAGAGGAGTACTAATAAAAGACTGGGAACAACCCTACAGCCCATACCATGATGAGCTGAACCACTGAGGTCTTTTTAGGTAGTGATTTGTCATATCTTCAGCAAAGGCCACCACCTCCAAGTACATTGTCTGAGGAAGAGGGGTACCTGCACTGCCTCCCATGGCTCTGTAAAAATCTCACTCTCTATTTCCTTTGCTCCTCTGGTGTCAAAGTTCTATTAAAAAATATGTACAGCTTTTTCCCAGACTAAGTCATGAATTTGATCTAAATGAATTTTTGCTCTTTTTAAATCTTAAGTAGTATTTGCTCAGAGAGGGGTGGGTGCCCCGTCCCTGGGGGTGTTCAAGACCAGGTTGGACTGGGCCCTGGACAGCCTTGTGCAGCTCCAGGCCTGGAGGTTGGTGTCCCTACCTGTGGCAGGGGGTTGGAGCTCTGTGATCCTTGGGGTCCCTTCCAACCCACACCAGTCTATTATGATTCTATGATTTGTTAAAATTCAGACAAAGTCGACTTTTTCTTTCCAGCAATAAAAAAGGTTTACAGACCAATAACTCATACTTCCTGAGACTGTGGAGAACAAGGAGAAAAAGAAAAATGCTTTAACAACAGTAAAAATATTTACAGTTTAAAACAACTTTTCCATCTCGGTGTTATTCATGTTTTGTCTCAGAGTGAAACTGGTGCACCATTCACTAACTCAAACTGAAGTTCACAGCAGAAACAACCATGAGTCAAACACTGTAGACCATGCTGCCCTTAACACCATTTGTCAGTGCTTAAAGAACTTTATGTAGTCAAATATGAGTTGAAGAACAAACCACATTTTGTAAGATACCATTGTCCTTCTGTTGACAGTTCACAGAGTGAAAAACCCCATTTTCTCTATGACAAAGTACCTGTTCCTCAGAATCATGTGTTAAATCACAGTTTTAGTCTAAGGAAAACTCCAGGTTGCATGCAATGAAATACCAAGTGGAAAATGAACACAAAGAGTTTTCATGAACTGCAGCAAGACCTTGCCAAATGTTTGCATGTTCAGGGCTATTTTATCACTCAGCATATTCTAATTGCACTTAATTGTTCCTCTAGTCATCTAAAAATTGAGGTCAGATGGTCTATTGAAAGATTGGGCCCTGATGGTACCAAGGCCTCAATTTTTAATTTAAAAAAGTATTTTGAAAATCACAGGTAGCATCTTTTCCCTGTGATCTCTGCAGCAGCTAAAATAATCACATCTACCTCAACATCTGCCTCCAACAATGGTCTTCACCTTCTCCCAAAGACCATGTGCCCTTCACTCATCTAGATGTTCTTCCTTAAGTAACTACTTTAGTGCGATGGCTTCCTTGGTCTTGGCAGGGTGGACATGACCAAGAACTGCAAAAGACAGAGCCTGACATCATTCTTTTACAGACAGAGGGAAGATGGAAATCATGCAGTTTATCTACAGCACAAAAGATCACAGAACCAGCCACCTGCCAGGAATTACGAATGCTGTGCTCCAATAGGAACACACCTTCTTTCCCTGCAAAGTAACAGCCCTTCACTTCTGAACAGCCATCTGGATGCAAATCCGTGATTCACTTACTAGCTTGGTCATAATTACCCTCAAACTTGCTGACAACGACTGTGCCGGTAGCAAGATGCAGCTCACAATCAAAAAGAGCTGAACTGCCCTCTCCTGGGAGCAGTGCAATCAGCAGGGCAGCCTCTAACAGTCAAATGCATCATTAGCAGGTGGAGAAAGCTGTTGAAACGGGAAATGAATGCATCAGGCATCCTCCTCCAGATGGACTGCCCAGGTTTTCATTTACGGTTTCACTAAAATTGGGCTTTCAGTTTTGGATTCAACTTAAATGGCATTTCTTCTTCAGTCTTCAGAAACAGGTCTTTTTGCATCAATTTCTTCACAGACTTACACAGATAGGAAACCTGCTTGTATTTTAAATCAATAGGCCAAAGATTAAGTGAATGCTGTGTCAGAACAAGAGCTTAGAGAGGAGTTTAATAAGACTGATGACATAATGCAGCCTGACCAGGTAACTGGTACTCTACGTAGCAGAAGCTTGTTTGCACTTCAGATCTTTCCAAATCCCCTGTTATTTACTAGAAAGAAAAAGAGTCTGCAAGTGATGAGGGAAAGTAAATCAGGCTGCAGTGAAAACTTGAGCTCATTGAAAACAAGAAGAGTTTTCATTGTTACATGTTTTTATGATATGTGACTTGAAGCAAAAGACTTGTGACAATAACATACAAATTCAGACATTGTTAGGCTGCCCTTTCAGGTACCTGCTCTCTATCTGAGAGATGCTAGCACAGAAGAAAGTGAGCAGTTATCTTACAAAAGCTGCAGGAGATACACACTTATATATATGTGTGGATGTGTGTGCATACACACGTTTATTTTTTTTTTAAATACATATTTAAGGTTTTAAAAGTAGTTTTAGCAACAAGAAGCTGGAATTGTCAGGAACATATCCCCACAAAAGTTATATGCCTTTGTCAAGTTTGGGTCAGCTTCTTGTGAAAATTAACTCTCTCCCAGGCAAAACCCAGGGCAGGTAAGTATGATCAGGTGTCACTTCAGGAATACTCCTGCATCCACATGGCATGTACAGGAATTGATATTTCTTTACATAGTTATTTATTTGAGTAAGTCCTCCCTTCAGAGTGCTGCTGCTGCTCTTTTACCATAGTAATCCTGATAAATCCCTCTTCAATGCTCCATAAGCAAGGAAGACAAAGGCTCAGGCTGCTACATTAAGACCCATTACTTTGGCTCACTGCAAAGAAAACACTGTATTTTTAAACCCATTTCTCCCAACAACAGATGCCTCTCTACCTTTTAGAAGCTTGAGATGCAAATAAGAAGGAAAAAAAAAGTCAGCCACCACTTGTTATTATTAAAAATTCATTTGTTTCTGGCTGCTTATTACTCCCACATAGATTTGGGAAATATTGCCACTTGTTCCCTGATTAACTGTAGCTGCTGGTGGACTTCCACACACACCTTGGTTGAGTATTTTACATGAAACTCAATACGGTCGCTAGACCCTCACTTGGATTTAAGTCAATGGAGCTAATAAACTGCCACCTGCTGAGGATCTCCTGAGCTTCCCATGTAAGAATTTCCATCGCCCACCTCTCTGCACCCTCCTGGCAGGGCAGTGGAGGTGGGAAGAAGGTCTCCCCTCAGCCTCCTCTTCTCCAGGCTGAACACCCCCAGCTCCCTCAGCTGCTTCTCATAGGATTTGCCCTGTAAGCCATGGAAAAGAGCCCCATGAACATCACATCAAAAGCCTGACCTCCTTTCCAGGACCAGCAGCTCTGCCAGACATAGGTCATGCTCACAGGAATAAGGGGCTACAGTGATTTCTCTTTAATCTTCTCTTACCTCTATTTTAATATGTACCCACATATTACCCTCTGGAGAATGCTGAACAATAAATATCAGGTCTGCACTATAAGCAGGATCCTGTTGCAACCTCAGCAAAATTAGCCAATACCCAGTGTGTTCTTTGGTTCTACATTGCACGTAGCACGAGGGAGGCAACTCCTTCCCCTTGGACTAAATCAGCTTGAAAGAAATAACACTTCATTCTCCTAATCTTTTTTTTTTTCTTTGTGCAGATGTCAAGCCAAACACCTTAAATACAAAGTAAAAGTAATGTTAAAGCAGTCATACACACACACACAATTTATGAACTGCTAGAGTTGTAACTAAGTTGTGAGAAAAATGAAGGGATTCACTTCTGAATGGTAAGGAAGAAATGACAGAAAGGGTTTGGCACAGACTAAATGAATTTTATTTTAGAACCATTCAGAATTTAGACTTTGGATGCATTCCTTATTGAGGCAAATAAAGAATTTGCTGGCACAGTGAAACATAATCTCCTACCCCAACAAATGAAACAGGGTTTAATTTGATTTAATTTCCCCAATGGTGCAATCAATAATATTCTTTCTGGATCTGTGTTTCCACTGACAATGATTGTGCTATTGCTGTGTCTGGCATGCTCGTGTTGCAGACATGTATAGGATGCTATAAGAGAAGAGCTTAGAGGAATCATGGGTATCACCATGCTGCTATTGCACCTCCCAGATTTTCCCTTCCAAGCACTGAACTGTGGGAAATATCATTTGATACAGAGTATGTATACAGATAAGAGGAATGATGATCCAAGGGTTGGAGGAGGAAGGAGAAGGTAATCTCCCTTCTGTACCACTTACTTCCTAAAAGCAGTGCCTGAACATGCTAAAAAGCACTGATGGGCACATGCTCCTTTGCAAGTGGAAGCAATAAAAACCAGGACTAAACCAGCAGTTTCTATCCAGTGAGGAAGTAGAGGCCCACTAGACCTACGAAAGGAATTAAACACAGCAGGCAGAGCAGTTCCCAGAACAGCTTCTCAACAGGAATTTATTCCAGAGATTAACTCACTTTCTGATTTTAATTTTCACACAGCATCAGAAGGGCTGTTTATCCACCCGTTGGGTACCCCTTCTCTGGAGACAAACAGCATTTAGCAAATGCCACTGCATGTGCTCTCCACCAGTCACACTTGGTTCTGCTTTGGTTTTTAAACACTGACTTTCTGTATCTTAAACCTACCTAATCATTTCAGGTCTGTGGGGGCTTCAAATTTGGGTTTGCTTTTAAGAATTTAAGTTTGCTCCCTGTGTGATGTTTTAATCCATGTCCAAGACATAGATTCAGTCTAAAAGAGCTGTTTCCAGATACTTTTGTTCTAAGTAGGACCAGAGTGCTGGGAAGCTTGGGACTTGTCTGTTAGTTTTTGGGAAGCCTTCAGAGCAAATACTTCCCACTCCTCTTCCTCCTTTCCTTTCAGGTACCACAGTTCAGCAGCAAAAGCAGGGGGAAATGAGCCTGGTGTGGGGCTCATGATACAACAATCACAAGTCACTAATAACCAAACCCAAGCCCTGAGAGACATGAAAAATAAGGAAAAAGCCATTTCTTCATTCCATCTGTATTGTAAGTACTGGAGCAGGAAAGCTTCAGGCCTGCTTTGAAAACGGCCTCTGACAAAAAGAAGCAATGAAAAGACAACATTTTCCTTTCTGCTGTCATTTTGAAGTCTGCTTACATGCAACCTTAAAAGGAAGTGAATTACCTCAAAAAAGAAAAAAAAAGAAAGAAAAAGGATGAGTGTGACTGTCTGGTCTTCACAAACACCTCAACACCAGATAAGTGCTCCTCTTACAGAAATGAACATTAGCACCTTTGGATGGCATCTTTCCTTCTGTGAATTGCCCAATTACTTCAGAAAGATGTAGTGACACTGTTGAACAGTGATATAAACTCATTGATCTGTTCCTAGGCTCACCAGTTCACAAAGGATGGGAAACACTCCTGGCTCTGTGTTTCCATAATGTGCCTTATTGATTCTCTGAAATGCCAAACTCTGCACTTGTTTACACATATCCTGCACTGCAAAGCCCCCATGCATAGAAAATGCCCAATTTTTTCCTTTTTACTGAAACATTTTGTATGAAAAAATAAATCAGCATTAAGTAATCCACATGGATTTTTGCTTGTGTTTACAGTGCAGATTTACTCAGAGAGAACTAAAGGGGGGTTTGTACAGTGCAGTGAGTTTTCAGCTTGGACTACCATTGCTTTGATAAACTCATGCAGACCTTCAGAATGTTGGTCTCCATGTGGTTTACTGATTGGTTTGTCTGTCCAGGGCCCAGAACTCTCCCTTCACCTGCAGTCTGTTCATACAGGACATACAGAAGCGAGTCCTGTGTTCCCAGGTCTGCTCTGTACAGTCACTGTACAGTGACACCACTATACAGTCACACACACACATACACACAGAGGGTTTATTTGAATGTAATAAAAGCCACTTTTCCTGCATAAGCCCAGGGTAGTAGGAGTCAGGAAAACACTGTTGCCACAAAAACCTGATCACTCACTTTAAAGGTGCTTTCAAACTACTTCAACACCACATGAATCTTCCTGTAAGTAATGATGCAGTTGATCAGTAGGATTTCAAGGTCTGGCTTTGGTCTTTACACCCAAATAACTGCTAGTCAGAAATATTTTGTTCTCTGGCATACATCTGCTGTCTTCACCCTCAAATTTCTCACTGATATTGCTTCAATCTCCAAGGGTGAATATTTTGCCAATGCAGTTCTACTGGTACTGAAGTAGTTGGGTTCATCAGGCTTGGTAAGACACTTCTCTGACAAAAACACAGGAAACAGAGCTGACTAAGAACATACAGTTTTCCATAGCTCACTTTGGAAGAGATCACGATTTGCCCCATACTAATTTGTGTGTTTCAGCCTGCTCAGTACCCCCATAAGCAGAAAGGTGCTCAATGGGCCACATTTGCTTTCATTACACCTGGAACAGACTGTGCAGAAAGCAAGGCAGGAAGCAGACACAACCTCCTAATGGTTTTATTCCAGTGTTTCCATGGGCTGTGATCAAAACTAAAAGTACTTGGCAAGTTACAATAGATGCTGCTCTCTACAGGGTAAACAGTGTATTTTCTCCTACCTTCTTTTGAGGTGGAGATAGATCCCCAGACTGAGATACGCTCTGTGTAGCTGCTTCAGGACAGGTAGGTCACTTGCTCCAGTCCTCTGTGGAGTTCAAACATGTCTGTGTGCTGCCTTTGCATCTCCTGCTTCCAACCACAAGATGCTCAGTG
Organism: Gallinula chloropus; assembly: GCF_964237585.1. Classification (NCBI taxonomy): domain Eukaryota; kingdom Metazoa; phylum Chordata; class Aves; order Gruiformes; family Rallidae; genus Gallinula; species Gallinula chloropus. The sequence continues at coordinate 21,511,389 of NC_140097.1, forward strand.
TCCCCCATGGGACTATGAGCAAGCCACAAATTTCCAGAAGCGGGAGTGGAGCTCACCAGCAATTCCTAAGCAACTAAAAGGAGAAAGATCAACAATGGGGTGTGGGTAATGAACTGATCTTCTGAAGTGTGGGTTCTGAAAAGGAGCAGAGCAGGTAAAGGGGAAAAAACCACCTAAAGTCCTAAAGACAATCTTCCCCTTGCCTACATCAAGGGGTTATGATTTGTTCCCCAATGACCAGACAAGCAAGAACTCATCCCATACATCTGGTAGGAACTGGAAGAAACAGGTTAATGTGCAAGTCTGATTCACAAAGCCATGCGCTGGCCCTCTCCCCAGGGATGTATTTCACCCCTAGAGCTTAATTAAAGTCTCCTCCTTAAGTAAACAGTATATTCTTAGGAGATTCTGAGGACAATTTATTCTCAGCTGATTTTTTTCCATTATTGTATGTAGTCATAGTTCTTTATACCACACCTTTTGTGTATTCCATACAGCAAACCCAAGTACCACACCATTAGCATACTGCAGCTGCACCAGCTCCTTCTAGAAATTTACAGTCCCCAGCTAATCCCAGCTAAGTAAAAAAAATAAAGATCAATTTTGCCACACCTGAACTAGACTGGATTTAATTCCATCCAACACATTCAAATGACAGGTCAGGAAATGCAAGATTCTGTAAGGTCCTGAGCTGAATTACAACCAGTATTAAGGCAGTGGACTGGAGATGTCAATTGTGGAATATCCTCCTAATGTTTATTAACTTCTCTGTCAATGAGAATCACAGCCCTGACAAGAGACTGGCTCATGAAAAATCATTGTCCATCTGCTCCCAGCTCACATTCAAGGGGAGAGGACTTTATTTCATTGATGAAGTGAAAAAAAAAAAAATCGTTGGAGTTTAAAAAGCACCAGAAGTGCCTCTGCTATCACCCTCAGCCAGTCACACCCAGATCTGAGCTGAGCTCAGGCTGTTTTACAGGGGCACTGACACAACATGTCAGGAAAGTCATGAAGCCATTTAAAGGCTTCAAAATCTCCCACACCATTGAAGCCAAACCAAGGGCAGGGGCTTTCAGTCTGCTGTCACTGTGCTGGGCACTGCCACAGCCACTCTGAAATACTCACAATCTTCCAAACCACCCTCAACAAAATGGTTCAGCCATTACCAGGCACTTTTGCTTGCCATCAGCTTAAGAAAATGCTGTTTCAGCATCCCCACAGTATTCTTTAAACTGCTGCATGAAAACCACACAGTGGCCAGAAATGAGTCATTAAGGACTCCGACTTCTGATGTTTGTATCATCATGTACAAATGAGTTAACCAACATCCTCCTGACAAAAATCACTCCTGAGAAGCCCAATACAAATCTAAATAATGATTTGGTCCAGAGTTTAGAAAGTTAATAAATTCACTGTATGCTGCACTGCCTGCAAACCTTCAGCCCCTGAACCAGACAGGCTGCATCAGGCACACCGACGTGTTCGTACCACTTAAACTGTAAAACCACAGGATAAAACAAATGATGTCTAGATAGAAAAAGATATGGTGGGTGTTGGAGGCTTTCTCTGTGGGGAGAGCACAGGCACACCCCTTATTCTGGAGAGAAGTGAAGAATGACTTATCTAATTGAAACTATGGGGGTGTAGAGGGAAGGGGGCAAGAAAGACAGACGGTAATTATGTGAGTTGGAAAGCGGCCAGGACGCTGGGGTTAGCAGCTACACATGCTCAGAAACTGTCATGACATCTTATGTGATGACAAAACATCAAGAACTTCGTTTTAATTCTTATCCAAGCTACACTTGGCAGCAGGACAAGGCAGTAGTCCAAGGCACTGCTTTCCTTTGGGCTGAAGGACAGAAAGCACCTATATCCTTGCATCCCTATCCTTTGCTGCCAATTTCTTTTGGCGGTTTCTCATCCAAACACTAGCAATGCCTTGGAGTGTGAGTCCCTGGTGAGATGTCACATCTCTGGAGCTATACAGCCCTTGGCAACTGTCCCCTCAAGCAGGACTTCCTGCAAGCAACTGCAAAAGGTTTCATGAGTGCTGCCTGAGTTGTCAAAGCTCTGCACGCAGCGCTGCAGAGGGTGCAGGGCAACCATCTCTGCTGGTGGTATCCCAACAAGTTCCTGTGTTTGCAGATGCCCCTGTGCAGCTCTCTCTGAACAATGTACAGCCATCACCTCCTTTGCAGACCAACAGCAGCACCATGGCAGGAAGGAAGCAAACAAAAATTCTCTCCCCCAGCCCTTAAAAAACTAAATCTCTTTACATCAGATCCATGTCAGCTGCAGGGATCCTTTAGCTCACAGTGTAGATTGTGCTGCTCCAAAGACATGATGCTTGTTTCTGCTTCTGATGCTCTTATTACACATTATTCCACCGAATTTTATTTGCAAAGGATGTGGCTTACAGCACTTGTGCAGCAAGGATACCATGGAGCTGGTCATTACTGTCCAAATTGCCAGAGACTATCACAAGAGTTAAAATAAAATGCCAATACCATGATATGCTGTTTAAAATACAGTGCACATTATTTCTGGACATAATCTAGACGTAGTAATACAACTTAAGTGCATTAAATGTGCCATAAACATTTAAATTGCTGTTGATTTTTTTATAAAGGATCAAAGAGACTTGAGTAAATATCAGCCCACTTAATTAGGAACAATTGCAGAATGTTTGTCAGAGTCCCCTGAGACCATATAGATCTACAACCCCAGCTAACAAAGGCTGCAGAGATGAAGCACAAGAGACTATTTTGCTCAGCAGAAAGCCTTCCCATTAAACCCCAGTATGTATGGGATACACATTTATCAGGAAGCAAAAGAACCTCAAGCCCAGATTTCAAAATACAGTGACTGTTTGAGGCCCCTGTCTCACAGCACATGAGTTTACTTGTATTCTCCCCCAGAACAAACCATCAGTTTCAACAGTGTCTATATGAACAAGCATAATGTTCTCATGAAGGTAACTGCTGGAGTTGTGGGAGTATTTATGAGTGTGCTGCTCTACTTACTGGTTATTCTTTTCACTTCAAAAGCAAATTTCCCATATCTTGTAAGACATAAGGTCAGATCCACTTTAGAACAACTAAGATTTTTTTTAAAAAGTCACTTTTTTATCTAAAGGAAGACTAATGTAAGCTTGAATTGTCCCAGCAGCTACTCTTACATATTTCTTTCCAAACTTCAGTCTCATTCATCATCCAAAGAAATCATTTTGTACCAGGTAACATTACAGAAACATGAAAGTTGCTATGGAAAAGGCTCTTTGGGCACACCCCAAAGCCCAGGGGTTTGAAACATAACCCAGCATGACGTCATACAGGCTTGGACAGGAGGTTTTGGCACTCTTGATATGCAAGGTCCTATCGAGCACTAACGTATGTCTGGCCAAGCCAGTGTCCCTGATGGTCCACTGAACCCCCCCACAGAAGAAAAAGGTCCAAGCCCATGAGGGATGCACATTTTGTGGTGTTTGTGTCCTGAGTGTAGACTCCATGGTAATCCCTTTGGAAAATTATATTCCAAGTTAGTACATGATACAAGAGAGCATTTCATGGCACTGCACAGGATTTCCTGGGAAGGAAGGACAAGATCTGTTCTTCAGCTCTTTGGGAGGTATTTGCCTCTAGAAATGCTATTGTTATTCAGGACAATCCAAATGCTGGGGCATTTTTGGCACCAGATAATATTAAGAAAAAAAATAAATCGAATGGCAAGCTCACTCTCTTCTTAATAAAAATGTTCTTATCTCTTCTCTCTAAATTCTTCCTCTCAGGGTTTTATGTCGTGGTCATTTTTAAAATCACATCAGACACCAACCTGCTACACAAGTAACAAACCTCCAAGCAGTTATTCGACAATGGACTTAAAATTAATGTAGCAATTTTTACTTACCTCCAAGCAAAACAAACCCACATTTCCTCAAGTTTCTAACTTTAAGAAAGAAAAAAAAGATGCATCTGTCTTCATAGAACCATAGAATCATAGAATGGCATGGGTTGGAAGGGATCCCAAGGATTATATAGCTCCAACCCCCCACCACAGGCAGGGCCAGGCAGGGGGTGTGTGTGTGTCTTCTTTTGGAATCAACAGAAGCTTACCAGTTGCACTGAGAGAGAAAAAAATAAATTGATATATGGAGGATTCACTTGGCTGAAACTCACCTTCCATGGGCCTGAAGCTATAACGACTCCAGCGAGCACAGCAGTGGAGAGGACAGGGCTGCACGTGGCCATCTGAAAATGCCAAAAATACAAGTCTGAACTAACAGACACTGCTAAGGGACAACTTCCCAAGAGGAAGCTGGTTTGGTTTGGTTTTCTTTTGCCTTTTCCCCCCAAGAGTGGCAAAAGAAGCAGGGCTCCTCAGTATACATTTAAGCTTCGAAAAGAGAAAGAATGAGAGGAGAGGATCAGTTCAGCCTTCACCAGACAACCTGCTGTTGTTGACATTCTCTTGCCCTGAAAACAGATGCAATTTCACTCCTCCCCCTAGCGACTTTACACTCTACTTCTGGGTTTCTTTTCAGGATGAGCAATGAGGTACAAGCACACAGTCGTGGGTGCAGATTCCCATCCTGGAGGGCTGGAGCAATCAGGGAAGTGAGGGGCAGATACTATGAGTGGCACTGGCACAATGTTACAAACTAGAGAGAGACCAGACCTCCTGGGTTTTGTTTCTGCAAAGCTGCTCAGTGCAGACAGCTGGATTTCCAGGGATTGCCAGGTCTGTGATGCAGAAACTTGCAATTTGGGAAAGTCTCAGAATTTTAATTTTTTTAAAATCCATCATACCCAATGGATATGGCTGGGAGAATAAAACAGCATTCAGTGGAAAAAATCTTCATGGCAAGAGAGAGTCAAGTGATGGAAGTCACACCCATAGTTTGCTTTGCATTTCACACATTGTGAAATTCCTTTACAGGATGGTCCCTTCTCCAACAAGGATGCTTTGGGAAGCAGAGCCTCTTATCTAGCACAGGGGAATCTCTCTGTGTTAGCACCAAAGAAGGCCCAGGTCCTCACAAAACCCCTTCAGATGACAAAATGAGTGTTTCTTCTGTCATAATAAATGTGAAGAAACACTGGAAAGGAGGAGAGGTTGTGGTGGCACCCAAGGAGTACAATTCTCAACAGCTGTCAGTGTGCAGTACCAATGGAAGACAAGCCTTTGTAAAAAGCCCTCTGCGGGCTGTCCGTGTAAATCGACTCTTGGCTCTGAACCTCCTGGAGAACAGATTAACCTCACAGGCAGCCCTGCCAGACCAACAGATTGGCTTCAGAGGAGGCAGACAAGTGACCCAGGTACCATGAACATAAAACACGGGCTTGTTTTTTAATTGCACAGCACCTAGCCAGAAATATTGTCCTTGCTGGCTGGTCTACAAGACACAACATGCCTTTTGCTGTGCCAACACACAAAGACATTTTATTCAGAAATTCAGCTGAACAACATCTGCTGCTGCAACGGCCAAGATTCTGCCTTGACAAAGCTTGGATTGGATTTTACCTCAGTGGCCAGACATGGTGAAGGCTCCATCCTCCTTTCAGCATTGGCTCTTCACAGGAATGCAAAAGGGCTAACAGGCACTTCAGATTTCTGTATGTATCGCAGGCACCAGAGATGTTTTCTTGCTTGACTTCAGGGAATAGCTGAGTCTGTATGAAAAGTGCTAAGGTCAGCAGAAAGGGAAAAGAAGGAATGTCGGAAATAGGTCTTAGGTACCCCAGAGGTCCATAAAAACTGACAAAGCTCTGAGTGGGAGAATGTTCTGCCCTACCTACACAATCTGTTGGCACATTCACTCTATGCAACTCTTCTCCACCAAGTTTTAGGGAAAAAAGAGTGAGGAAATGATGTCCAAAGACATCCAGGAGCATTACCAGGTACAGAAGTACAAGCAGTAGGAACCCAGTGCTACATTCTCACAGAAAGACCCAAGTCATTGGGCTGGATAAGTATACAAACACTTTCCTGGAAAAGCTTTTGTTCAGCTATATAATTTTGCTGCATTTAAAAAAAAAATTGGATGATCTTAAAATCAAGCAGAGGCTACGAAGAGAACAAAGCCAGCAGGCACCAACCTATTTAGCTTCTTTTTTTAACTTCCCAAAGTTAGCAGCCAGGCTTAGAGCAGCAGACTCTACAGTCATAGGAGCCAGGGTAAAGTAGAGGCACTGAAACATGCTTTCCAACCAATAGAAGGATGCAAAATATTAAGGAAAAATTGTGTCTGCCAAGATAAGAAGCGTCTTTAAAGTAATTCTACCACTTTTTTTACACATGAAAACATTCACTGGAGTGGGAAGGGCATGACACAGGGGAAACAGAATGAGGACTGGTGAAACTCCAAAAAAGCTGCAAAAGGAATTTTCAGGATTATTGGACGCACAGAACCTGAGCTGGTAACATACTGAATTGAAGGAGTTCCCTTTCCCTCAGCAGAAACTCAAGATCTTGTCCCTTCAGACAGCTCCTACATGCCCCTCCACAAAGCAGAGAGGCTTGACTCTCAACTAGCCTCAGAGAATCTGAGAAGAAAGCTAATGGGATTCTGGGCTGCATTAAAAGAACTGTGGCCAGCAGTCAAAGGTGATCCTCCCCCTCTACTCTGCCCTGGTCAGGCCCCACCTGGAGTGTTGTGTCCAGTTCTGGGCTCCCTGGGATAAAAAAGACAGGGATCTCCTGGAGAGAGTCCAGAGGAGGCTATGGAGATGATGAAGGGCCTGGAGCATCTCCCCTGTGAGGAAAGGCTGAGTGAGCTGGGGCTGTTCAGCCTGGAGAAAAGAAGGCTAAGAGGGCATCTAATCAATGCTTATAAATATCTGAAGTGTGGGAGACAGGGGGAAATGGGCAGCCCCTTTTCAGTGTCTGTGGGGACAGGACAAGTGGCGATGGCCTCAAGTTGAAGCACAGGAAGTTCTGCACCAACATGGGGAAGAACTTTTCCCCAGTGAGGGTGAGGGAGCCCTGGGACAGGCTGCCCAGGGGGTGTGGAGTCTCCATCTCTGGAGAGATTCCAGCCCTGTCTGGATGTCAACCTGTGCGACCTGTCCTAGGGACTCTGCTTTGGCAGGGGGGGGTTGGACCTGATGATGTCTCAATGTCCCTTCCAACCCCTATGATTCTGTGATCAGCTTTCTCCATCCACAGCCCCAGAATTGAAAGGAAAAAAACAAAAATGCCTTTTTATTTTCACAGGTAGGCTGTGAGACTGCAGACCAGCCACGCCCTTCCCTTTACAAAGAGACCACTCCTTGGAACATGCTTTGTGGCCACAGCTCTGCCAGCACCATGCTCACAGCACATGTTTCTAGTTATTCCCTTTTAACCTCTGTGGCTTCACATTACAGAAGACCAATTTAAGGACCACTGTAGGGTGGATGGGAGCAGAAGATTTGATCCAAGTGAAGCACAATCCTGCAGCTGTCACTGAGGTAGACTTAGCGTGAAGTCTTAAATCACAGTGCCCGCAGAAGCTGAACTGCACGTGTGTTTGGATTACATCACATCTAACTCCAGGCTTCCCAGGTACAAACATCTCAACAGGTACCTCTGTCCCTGCAGATGAAAAACATCAGCAAAGAAATGTAAAGACCAGGAGTGCGTCTCCAGCGTGCGCAGCTGGGGCCAACTGGCACTCGGTCGGCACGAAGCACGGCACCGCTTCGGCAGCCCCGACCAAACGCCATCTCCCCTCTCCTTGAAATGCTCCTGAAACAAAGCCTCCCAGCACAGACCTGCCAAGTCTCCTTTATTTGGACTGAAACTCACTCACACTTGGCAGCAGCTTGGTGCAATTTGAAGCTGGCTCAGACCTAAAGTGAAAAGATTAATGGGATATTTGAAATCTCACTCCCATTTTTCCTCAGATCTCACTTATGTAAAAGCTCTGATGTTGGTTGCTGAGCTTCTTAAAACATAATCTGCACAATGTGCCACAGTAAATAAACAGATTTAAGCAGCAAGTCTGTTTAAAAGGAGTTTATTTAGAAAGCACATGCATCACTAAAGAGAGCTTATTTCTTATCTAACTCCAAGCACTTAGAAGGCAATCCTTCAGGGGTGTTCTGCAGGCAGTGTGAGATTAATTTTGTTTGCAGCAATTATTTTCAGGATGTTCTCCACTCATATTAAAGAGGCTGAAAGTTCAGTTAGTTTCTTGGCTTGAGGATTAGAGAAAAGCTGGAGAAATTAAAAAAAACCCAACTTTGGGCCAAACGTACCCAGAAGAGTGGCCTTGCCTGTTTGGGTGGACCGGCCCTGAGCAGAGGAAGCAATGGGAGGCTCACACACTCAGACCTGCAATCAGGTCAGATGGACCATGATTTCAGCCCTATTTCTCAGCAGTTTATCCAAATAAGTTAAGGCCTCCACACAGCACCTGAATTAACTGAACTCCCACATGCACATTTACTAGACAGGCAGGACTGGAGTTTCTCTACCTGTAAGAGAGGGCAAGAGCTTTGTTTAAAAGGTTACAGGAGAGAGAACTTCAGCCTTAGGTTTAGAGTTGGTTTGATGCTGATTCAGGAGAACAGCAAGCAGCTACTGAACCAACAGACATTTTCTGTGCTGCCCATTCTTCTGTACCTCAGGATTTAAATGTGGAAGGGGAGACACCACAGCTCAGGAGCTGAGAAGCCAAACTGATGTTTGATAATCTCAAAATATTACATTGTGATACAAGTTAGAAAAGGATTTGCACATTGCTATGCCAATCTGAAGTGATTTTGTCTTTTCTAGTAGCAGGAACCATATGCTGTTGTGTGGACTCACACTTTGGCACTCAAGTCAAGTGTTCCCTGCACCTTAAACCACACCATACCGTTTCCTCCCACCCACCCTTTCCCACAAACATGCCCAAGTCGCTAACTTTGACACAAGGGAGACTGTTGGTTCCCTCTGCTTTTAATTCTGGCTTTCTGTACCCGGTAAAATACACCAGCCAGCTCCTGAACATGTCTTTGTCTTTTATGATGCCAAAGCCTGTGGCTGCAGATCTGAGCACCCACAGCCCACGCTGACTACATGCCTGTTGAGTAGACAATTACCAGCTACACAAAATGGCAACTGTTGTACAAAGCAGTCTAACTCTGCAGTAGTAAAAATCCTCTGGTGAAAGTAGGTGCTCCCACTGCTTCATTAAATGAATTCCACATGGCACCCTCTTACCCCACATTGCCAAATGCAGTGTTGCACAAGCACGTTGCAAACACTAGCCCTCTGCCATGTGCATCAGAATAAAAGGCTCACGCTTCCTTTCATGTATAACCCCTTGCTCATGAAACATAAGGCTGATGACTGACTGTTATGAAGAAATGGCAGCCACAGGAAATAGCTGGATACCAACTATGTAACCCTCTGGCCGATCAGCGGGAGGGAGCTGGGCATCACTACACCCACCTCTCACCAAAGAGAGCTATGCCTAGCCAGGGATGCATGCTGGCTTGGTTAATTCACTGAGCACACTTTATACTGACTGTAAGGTACCATGTAAATAAAAAAAAGCTCTATATGCTACATTTGCACAGTCAGTGCCTTGGCATCTGTCCTCTACAGCCTCTTTGTGTACAAAATCTTCTACCATAACGTTTCCCAATGAGCACTTCTTACCAATGCAACGACAGAAAGTCATGTTCATTATTGCATGGGATCTTCAATGCACAGCCAGGCTGCTAAGCAATAGCCACTTTTCTTACATTATTCTACCAGTAACTTTCTTGGAAGCCCCTTTGGCTTTCTGATTGAAGGCATACAGCACTGTTCTGCCTGCCTGCAGCCAAGAAGGCTGAGCTGAATTCTGTCTGCCTCTAATTTGATTTTAGCATCTTTACGCATTTGATTATTTACTGTAACAAGGGACAAATGCTCAGACAGACCCAGTTTTCAAATAAATCAAGTCAAACATCTTGAAGACATCTCTAGCTACCTGGAATAATTCAATCAAAACACTCTGTAAAAGCAGGGGTCAATGATACCAAGCTACAACATTATGGCATTTCATAGGCGACTCGGCTGAGTATCGATGTCCTGTTTTCTTCCATTGCAGGACTCCCTGACTCTGTCTCTGAGTGATATTTTTTTGTGAATTTTTTTAGGCCACTGTCTTTCAAGGCCACTGTGCTCTGACACCTCTCACAGTTACTCTACATTATTTTCAGTTTCTGCTCATTACTATAGGCCAACCAGCACAGTAGTTTATACTTTGATTTTATTGCTGTAAGTCCAAGTTGCTCAATTGTAAAGAGAGGAAAATCTGCTCTGCTGATTTAGTGATTAGAACTACTGCTAATATACCCAAACACCACTCATGGAAGGAGCTGAAAGAAAAGGAAAAAAAAAAAAAAAGAAAACCACAGGATTTCTAGTCTTTGGCATCTCCTTTTAGCCATCTCAGTTTCATAAAGAAACACAGGACTAATAAGTACCAAACTGTTTGGGTATAGGGACTGTGCAGGTATCCTGAGCCAACACAGCATGCTGAAACACAAGAAATGCATGCAAACTCCAGTGCAGTTTAAAGTCCTGTACAGGGTAAGGATCCTGCAGAGTGCTGGGTGCTTCCCTGGTATTTAGTACTGTCAGTCCCACCACTGTGAAGGTAAACTTGAAGCATTTAGCAGTAGGAACATCAGGCTGGAAATCCAACAGATGGAAAGCTTGTTTCAGACCTTTGTATACAGAGCAGCTATTGATGAGCTGCATTTCACCTGTCTCCTACTGTCTTTCAGATGCTAGGTAATCAGTAATAGGTTTGGACCCTGGATTATCCCTGTGCTTTAGACCTTCTGAATAAGCTCAAGCATCTGGATTTCAGCTACCTGCTCATCCTCCAATTACTCCAGTGGGGAGCCTTTTGAAACCACCCTACTCCAGGAAAGCAACCAAAAAAAGTGTACTTTGTTTTTACTCAGCCCCTTTTTCTTCCTTAACTTTACCTGACAAATTTCAGCTTCTGAAAGCCTTCCCTTTCTCAGGTTTCTCCAGTGATATCTCCTGCATCACCTGTACACCCAGGTAGGGTCTTTTTCATAAACCATGTAATTTTGAGCCCATTTCCTTCATTCTGCCTGACTGGCAATTATATCCATTCATGTACTTAATGTTATTACAGTCCCTAAAGTTTTATCTTCAGGGCTGTGACATCTTTTTATTTCCAGGGATAACAGGCTGTTCTGAACCAGCACAGCAGCATACTTCTTTATCTAAAAGTTACTGATTATCCACCAGGTTTCTAACATGGCACAGACCTCTTGCTTATATCATTCATCCTTGACCTTCCTTTGTATTGGGAAGTTGCTAGTCAGCAAAACTCTTCCACAGAGCACAAGATGAGTAGGAAGAGCCTCCAATACAGCAGTGTAAGACTTGGCTGACAATGAGTAATTTCCCCATTGGGAAAAACATGGGACAATATCATACAGAAAATACAATAAGTTCATGGTTTGTATCAATAATCCAGCTGTGAGATGTCAAAGCTTTACATGACAGAACTTAAGAGACACAAAAGAAGAACTCTCTAGAAATGAATTTTCTGAAACCATCCTAACACTTCATTATGTGACTGTGCCAGAAATAGGTACAGCGATACCCTCTTTGCTGTAATAAGGTTTATACCTGCAGCAACCCAAATAGTACTGATACACATCTGCTTCTTTCTAATTGCTATGGCAGCCCTGGAGATTTCTGTTCAGAGCAAGGCCCTGTGACAACTGGTATTATCCTGAACCTTAACAGCCACTGACCTTCCAGCCTAAAGCTGAAGTCCTCAAGCATCTTCCTACAAGGCTCATATGAAACGTGCATGTTGGGTGACGAGGTCAGTGCACCAAAATGCACAATCCTGTATGAAACATCAAGTCCTCTCCAGTTTGCAGAACTGTCTGAAAAAAAATCGGTACAAAAAGCCAAAATGTCAGACATTAGAAGTGCATAGTTGTAGCTTGTTAACAGAGGCTGTTCACAGAGCTTTAAGCACGTACCAGCTATGAATAATTTTCTGGATGACGTGAAACACGCAAACACCCGGTAGTTTGTGCGTATGTTCAAAGCAAGCCTTGAACTGCTTTAAAATGGTGTACTAACTGCATCTGGAAAAGTCACAACTGCTTTCTTCAAACACAAATGACACTTGAGAGCTGACATGTCTGTCCAGGTCCTGCTATGAAGGACCCACTGGAATTTAGCAGTTCTGTTTCCTGTGTTACTACCTGAGAAGCCAAATGCACGTTGCAGCAACCAGCACAAATTCTCCTCCCATGCAGTCTGGAATGCATAACCCATGTTTGGCTTCCAAAGCTTTGGAGCAAGAGCTTGTTCTTTTAACTTTCACATAGTATGTAGTACAATGAGGACCAGGAATGCTGATTCTACCGATTGCCATAAAGCAATTGAAGACTTGCCACGAATTCCTTCAGCCTTTTCACTACTGGTTTACTACAGTCAGTTCTAAAGTCTTCGTGAGTTTGCATGTGACCATTAATAAATTTTAGAATTAGTAAACCAAATCCAGGTCAAGATATCTCGAACATCAGAGACACTCCTCTGCACAGAGCAGGCAGTGATGCTGACTTGAACAAAACCCACTGCAGTGTGAGCCCCATAAAGTGAAGGAATACTTTCAGGTAGGCACTTCTCAAGATTTTCTGGATGCTCTTCTCCCCATTCAAAGTTGACCCTAAGTGTTGGAAACCCCTGCAGAGATGGGCAGTCCCATGACTGTCCCCTTTTCAGTATCACCTTTTCAGGCATCACAGCACCTGCTGAAAGGACGTGGCTGTATTTATCAGTGGTTCTGCAGACTGAAAAATTAAGAGACTTCACATCAGATGCAGAGCAGAGATTCATAACTCTGGAGAGGGAAAAAGCAGGATCTGATCTATTTACACATATCAGCTGTGTAGTGCTTAGCATCATGCATTTTCTTCCTTCATGCCAATGATTCAGCCTGTGGCTCATGGGCCCTTTCAGCATGTGCATCAAGAGCTGCTCAAGAGCCGGTGGGTTCCCACACAATATGCACAGCACCAGGCACCCACAGCACCCACTCCAGGAACAAGCCAGCATGGACTGTGATATATGTGATATATGAACTCTGCCCTAGAAAAGTTTTCACTAGTGTCTACACAGGTTTTATGTGGCTTACCATAGCAATTTCCATATCACTTGATACTTGTGATACCTTTGAAACTCAGAGCACTTTTCTCATAGAAATCCCTACCAACATACCATGTGAACTATTCAGTAACCTATTGAAAGGTGGTGCCTTTGTTTCAAGGGGGAACACTGTATATTGCACAGTGGAAACAATGCATTGTAGAGAAAGTGCCTCATTCCAGAAGTGTTCATCCTCCACAATGAAGATAGAAAAATGTCTGCCAAAAAGAAGCCTCTTGCTCCTTCAAAGATACAGCATGTTTAAAGAGAAGTTTTGTTTCCATGGTGACTGAATTTGGAGTAAGAACATCCCCTGCATCAGACATTGCTAAATCAAAAACTCCATTGCTTTTGTTCACACAGAGAGCTGGGTTTTTAACCCTGCCTCATCCAAGCAAACATTTCATTAGTATTTGGCTCTCCCATTTTGCTGTCTACAGCTTCTCTTTGTAAATGAAGCAGGAAAAAGCAAGAAGGTACGACAAAATATGGGAAACCTGATCCTGCAATCTTAGTAATAAGAAATAGCTCTAGATTTTAATAGTATACCAGTATTTTAAAACAAACCCACTTTTTAAAAATACCAACAACAAAACAATTACCAATTATGCATAGGCCAATGATGTACAAGTTCTTCTTTATTGTCCTCCGATAGAAAAGCTAACCCTTCCCTCATCCTGTCAAACTCACACTTTTCTAAAGCAGGGGGAAAAAAGGATTCTCAGCAGCCAGCCTTACAGGATGGCTACTGCAACACAGACAAATGCAGAAAAGGGTGAGCTGGAGCTGAAGGTCTTCAACAGACATGTTTTGATCAGTCTGCCTGTTTAGAATTCTGACCTCACCTGTATCACAAAATCTGGCAAGGGCTCCACCTCAGTCAGTGAGGTTACTGTCATTCAGACTAACACCAGGCATTGGATTTGAGACCAAGGTCATTAGCTTGAGCATCTCCCCTGAGGCACTGCCAAGCACCACACAATGCACAAGACTGTGTGAAGGCAGCAAGAGGTGAACAAGAAGGTGTATCTTTGTGTCTGAGCAGTACCACCAGGCTGACAGTGTCGTGGCTTTTCAGCACTGCATGGAAAGGTGACAATGGGGAAAAAAGGTTGAATCCTTTGCTGCTCTGGGGACATATCTCTGGTGATACACATACAGCATGAAGGGCCAATTTTAACACTTGGGATTTGGCTACAGTCACTGAAAGCAAAATTAGACACAGCCACTAAAGCTACCAGCACCTTCTGGCACCTGAAAATGATCTATTGTTATATGCAACGTATGGAAGCAGTATGGAAAGGGAAAAAATAATTCTGGTTCAAAATCAAAATAAATTGTGTTTGAAATACAGAAACTGGAGTTTACTTAAAAGGTACTCAACATAGTTAGTTGCTCAGGCATTTCTGGCCAACATTTGCCAAGCTGCACAATTCTCAGCATAGAGGAATTGATTTTTTTTCCAGCAAAAAGAATGCTCTCGTACTTCTTTCTATAGAAAAGAAAGAATGCCAGCTGCAAGCAGGAAACCTAGTAAAACAATGGACATTGGATGGTTTTGTTCACATGTATCTGAAGGATGAGAATTGTCACTATGCAAGTTGCTCAACACTTTCCAGTATAAGACCCGTTGTCAGTTATTTATGCCACTGCTGAGCTTTAAGCTGAAAGTTTACATGCTGGGCATATGCCTCAAGCAATTCCTTTTATCTTTTTTTAAATTTCAGCTAAAGTAATACAGCTGTTTCTGAATTAAAAAAAGAAGAAACAGTACACTGCTTTGCCCACAATAAAAAGCTTACAGCCTTTGTTTCTTCCCACCCTGCAATTGTGAACACAACTCAAAGCTTTGGCAGCTAAAAGCTGCACTAAAGCACTAAAGCAAGAACACTTTCTGCCATCTCCAGGAAAATCCACTCAAAGTTAGCAACTTTACCAGCTCAAGAAAAGAAAACCTCAAATGATATGTGCCTATAAAAATAAGTATTCTAGGTCCTTTTTCCTGAAGGGTAAAGTTTTGTTGACTACCATCAACAGCACTGTTCAGAGTCCCATGTTGCATGCAACCAAGCAGGCAGAAGCCTGACACTGAATAAAACATCACTCTCTCAGATCCCTGGGCTCTGACTACTTTTTCAACAACACGTTGCCCCATCAGTAATTCTCCCTAGACCAACTGTAGAAACAAACAAAAAGGAAAAGGCACAATAACCATCAAAACCGAAATTAATTTGGAAATTCAAAAGGTTCTCCATCAGCTGCTGAAGATGGGAATTATTCACATCCAGTTTCAGCATAACCAGCCATGCCAAGAAACAATTGAGACCTTATTTTCACTTGGAGCAAAGAAAAATGAGTCTTTCAATTACATTTTAGGTCCTTTCAAAAAAATAATTTTCTTTTACTGAGTTAAATGAAATCTTTCCACTCTAATGTTATTTACAAACAGCCCTGTTTGCTAAGTCAAATCTTGTGGTATCAATAGTTTAATTCTTCAGAAAGCATGATGATGATGAATGGGATTCCTCTCAGCTCACTTAACAACAGACGTGTAACAAGGTGGAACAAAGTGGTCTCTAGAGATGCCTGTCTCTCTCAGCTGGCTGCTGAATATAGCTAAGACCAGCCACTTAATTTCTAGGCAGCAAACACTAGATGAAATGACTCCTATCTGAAGATTAATTTTGTTTAAAACACTGGATATCAACTACTTCTGCTTCCAAAAGAAGGAACTGCAGGATGAAAAAGCTTGGCTGTCCTCACTTCTGGATGTGCTCATGGCCTTGTGTCAGGGATTCCAGCTGCAAGCATCAGCTTGACTTGCATTGCTTTCATCGTACTTTAAAGAGTGTTCTTCAGAACTGTAACATGAAATACTTAGAAATACAGTAACGATTTATTAGCTCTGAGAAGCGTTTCTGAATCTTGCACAGCCAGGGTCTGGGAGAAAAGGTTCTCACCATGTTACAAAGTGCAGAAAGGAGCCAGGGTCCTTTTACAATCTCAGCCATTACTGTCATCTAAAAAAAGATAAAAGAAACAAATAAAGCCTCTTTAGACATGGGACTAATGTGCAAGCATGAGCCACAATTCCAGTACATTGGAGCAAACCAATCCGTCCCATTGGTTTGTTTCGAAAAGTAGTGAATTTTGCCTCTAATTCCTAGCAAGAGAACTCAGGTTCTCTTGTCTCACAGCCTCTTTCTTTGATTGCCTTTTTATTTTTATATTATATTTCAAGTCAAACAGTCCTATATAAGGAGAAATCCAGCATCATTATGGTTATGGTTTGAAGTAGACATCGTATCTCAAAACCTGCTGCTCAGATAAGAAACAAGCTTTGCTTTTCACCATAATCTACTATGCACAGCCAGACTAGCAGCTCAGGCTTGTCTACTTCTTCCACAATTTATTTTTAGTCTTATTAGCTTAACAAGTAGCTGACAATACAATACTGTATTCAGCACAAATTGGGCAGCATCCTTTCAAGCTTTCTTTCTATGTTTTCCTCTTCAATCTTAAAACTGGCATTTATGATTTAAAAAAAAAAAAGAGTTGATGTTATGAAAAAGTTCAAATGTAGAAGAAAAATATTTAAGATATATTGTGCATAGACCAAGAATTAAAAAAATGAGATTGGGAGAAGTGCCTTGTATTTTCAAATCAAATAAACCCAGCGGTCAATAGGTTATAAATTGTTAAATAAGATGCCTGTTCATACAAGCTCTCTCCATGATTTACTCATTAGCACTTAGGAAACAATAAGAGTTTACTAATACAATCATCAGAGCTTGTTACTCAAAGCACCCTGGCAACTGGCCTTCCTGAAGGGTAAGTAAAAGATGGCAATGAGCAATATGGAAACAGAGCCCTATCAAAATGCACAGACTGCTTAGTGCAGTGCCACATCTCCAGCAGCACTTCAGCCTGTCAGCATCTTGGCACAGGGAGCCAGCAATTCTGCAATAGCCATTACTTGTCCTACAGATCTGAGAGTCTTTGCAGGCTCACTGGTGCTCCTCTTTCAGTTATTCTGCTCCCAGAAGCACTGCAATTTTCTGCCAATTTTGCACACACTGCTGTGTCCAGAAATTCCAGTTCACTGTTTCCACGTTTCACAGTGATCACTCCTAACAATCATTAAGAGAGACAACATTATCATGTTTTAATTTCCTATGAACTGCTGGCTAAGTCTACTTAGAAAGTTGTGAGTGCCAGATGGTCCAATTTATTTTATTTATTCTTTCAGCATCTTTATAGAGCCATAGGCACTTATACATGTTTCACCATTTACAATCATAAAGACTTTGCCATCACTCCTAAAATTCTGCCAGTTAGCTTGGCTATTACCTTCGCTATACCATCAGTTACCCCCCAGCCTCATGGGCTTGTGAGCACCATGGCTGAAGTGCAGTCACAGGATCTGTAGTTCTCTTAACCACAAAAACCTCCTAGACAAGCTGACTGCAAACAAAACCTGGCTGGGAAACCCTCTCGTTGGCCTTGGACAGCAAAAGTCAAGGATACAAAGGATAGTCATCAGCAATTGCTTTGTCATGGCTCAGATGATGACTTCAAACACTGTGCAGAGACAAGCAGCAAGTTTGAGAGCTACTGTTTATTTCTCCCCTTAGCAACAACTTGCCTGACTCAAGATCATGGGTTTCTAGGGTCACTCATGAACAAATAGTGGAAAGATCATGAGCTGGAAGTGACAATCTTGATGACAGACAGGAAATGCTGATGCATTCCCATCTGCCCTGGTTCTGGCCAAGCCAGTGTCAACCTCCCCAAGCAGCCAGCACAGGTGAGTTATCCTGGGTTGTTTCCACACGACCTGACATCACTTCCTGATGAAAGGGGCTGGTTGGGGAGGAGAACTCTGAGGTGCTTCCAGAGTAGCCTGAGTGGTCCTTGTGTAGTGCAGCACTCTGTTATTGTCAGGTTAGTAAGGTACTCTGTGTTATCACCAGGTGTGAGTGTCATTGGCTGTTAATGTTCTACTTTCACAGTGCCCACAGAGGCTCTGTCTCTTTCTCCAGGAGTGTGCAACCAGCCTGTGGTGCTCAGCTGCTGTCTGGGGCTAAACCACCACAACATCTTACTTTGAAGTATGTCTGTGAAGACTGTCAACAGCCAAGTTAAAAGACAATCAGAAAGTTAGGAAAAGGCCATTTGAGATCACAGATCCAATACAGCAAGTGTGGAAGCAGATACTTGATAGGTTGGAGCACTTCATTAAGGCAGGATCTACCTCCCCATCCAGAAATAGTGGAAGTTGTTTACTAGTCTTAATATTTTTATGGGTGGTTATTTGGGGTTTTTTTGGGTGGGGTGAGGTGGGTAGGAGGTCTGTCTAAGAATGCCCATGACAGATCCTACAACGCAAAGGAAAAGCTGTTTTCCAGCCAGTCGCAGATCTAGCCAACGTAAAAGTGGGATCTGTACCATCTGCTACCTGGAAGCAATTCAACATGCCTCATTTCTGCAAGAAAAATGATGAAGGCAACCATTGTGCTACTCACAGTTATATTTAACAACAAACCACCTAGATTCTCACTTTTGTCCTGGTCCCAGGCATCCTGAAGCCCACTGTCAGAGCTGCTGCTTCTCCCAAGCACAGCTTGCTCTGGAACTGTGTGTGTCCCCCCCTGCCTTGGTGTTGTAAATTTCTTCATCCTACCAGCTCAAATGGTTTGTTTACAAGGTTGTTTGGGAGCAACTAGCAGTGTCATCACCAGAAGAGCATGACAAGCATTCCAGTATTATTAAACATTTCCAGTTATTTCATTGGGGATGTCAATTTGCCTTTTTCTTTTTTTTTTCCTTTGTTTTGGTGCTGACTGAGCTACTAGACTTTACAATAGCTATATTATTAGATAAAATAATAAAAAATGGAGCTTCTTTGCTGAGACCAGCAACTATGGAGAGAGTCTGGGGTTTTATTACTCATCATGTCATTTAGGTTCTACTTTGTCACCTGTGTTGCACCTTTACTGTATAGAATTACTTCTTTGCCATAAGACAATGCAGTGGGGTAACACAGGCCAGTAACTTGGGTGAAGGAACAGCTTCCACTTGGTTTATATGGAAAATGGTAATTTGCAGCAGCCTTAACACATGAAACATTCTGGATCAGATAACATAATCATCAGCCTGTGCTCCTCAGAGGCCAGTAATTCTTGTTCAGCATCTCACCTAGGAAGAAAACTTGGCTATCTGAAAAAAGTGCTAATTAACTAAAACTTCATTTTGAAAAACCAGTATCTTCACAGGAGAGTTTGGCAAGTTTCTAAAGCATTTATTTGAAGAAAACATTGCATTTTAGTGTCAATTACAGTTTGACCAGCTACACTGCTGCTTCCCAGGGAAGTAGAGACCTGCAGCACAGAAGCAGCCATTCTGGTTGGATTAACTTTTCTAGTTTTTTTTTTTTTTGGAATCACTGTAAATCAGCTGTTTGACCAGTGTTTTCTCCAGTTGAGAACCGCATTGGATATGGCTTTACAGTCCAACTGCAAATCCACTGCCTTGGGAAGCTACTAATCCAGAGCCCTTCAGCTGTATGATAATCTGAATTAACATTTCTGGAACTGCTGAATATGAAGAAACTTATTACTTCCATTACTGGAAGGAGTTTTCTAGGCAGGCAAAGGATCATGTAGGTGTTACTTCTGAGACTTTTTATGAAAACATCATTGGAAGAGGGGAGGGGTAGGACAGAGAACAGTAGCAATCCTGCTCATACTGTACCCTCACAGGTGGGCACCTTGGTTGCAGGAGGAAGTTATTTTTTTCAGTGTAAGGACAACACTTAAGAGACACTCCCTGTAAGCACTGAGCAGTTGTTCAGAGATTACTAAGGTTAAATAGTCATGGAGAATGGAGTAAGAGGAGCTCTGCTGAGAATCTGTCTTCATGCTACACAGGGAGGATGTTTTGGGGTAAATTTCTAGACAAGCTGCAATTGAGCCTGGGTGTTATTCAGGAATCCTGAAAACATCCTGCAGTTGCTATGTGAGGGGTGGCAGAGGACTGAAAGTGATGTCCCCTGGTTTAGAGGCAGTAGGGTCATAGCTGAGGCTTCTTCCTCTGCTTTGTCTCTGTGGCCCCAGGAGGAGAAGAGGCTGGCACAAGCTGATGGCAGGAGAATCTCAGAGGCACAAGAAAAGTGTTCCTACACCCAGCACTGCAGGGTCTCAGTATTCCCCATTGTCCCATCTGCTAAAGGATACCCAGTACAGCATTCCTGAGGATCTCCTAACTCAGCTCCTGGATTGTATTGCCACCATGATGGAAAATTAATTAAGGCAATACTCAGAGTTACAGAGCAGAAAAACATTACCCATATTACTAGTATTACTTGGGTCTTTTTTATTTCAAAAATCCCCAGATACCCCATGGGCACAAAGTTCATGATCTTTCCCACTCTAAGTACAATCTGAGTAATACAGTTTTGCACACAGGGCATTTCCCACAATTCAAGTGGTTGAAGACATCCTCACACAGCCCAGCCTAAAGTCCACAGCTACTAGAGCTTCATGAAGCTTTCTGCTCCTGCAAGAGTGACATTCTGCCTTGGGGAGAGAAATGATAGATCACACAGTTCCGTATTTCTGGGCTCCCTGGGATAAAAAAGACAGGGATCTCCTGGAGAGAGTCCAGAGGAGGCTACGGAGATGATGAAGGGCCTGGAGCATCTCCCCTGTGAGGAAAGGCTGAATAAGCTGGGGCTGTTTAGCCTGGAGAAAAGGGTGGAATCATATTAATGTTTATCAATATCTGAAGGATGGGATGCAGGGGGAATGGGCAGCCCCTTTTCAGTGTCTGTGGGGACAGGACAAGGGGCAATGGCTGCAAGTTGGAGCATAGGAAGTTCCACAGCAACATGGGGAAGAACTTTTCCCTAGTGAGGGTGAGGGAGCCCTGGGACAGGCTGCCCAGGGGGTGTGGAGTCTCCTTCTCTGGAGAGATTCCAGCCCAGTCTGGACGCCGCCCTGTGCAATATGAGCTGGGGAGCTGCTTTGGCAGGGGATTGGACCCCATGGGCTCTCCACGTCCCTTCCAACCCCTATGATCCTGGGATTCTGCGATTCTGTATTTGCCAACAAGCTCTTGCCCTGCTGTCAGCATAAAATTGTGGGCCAGGCAGACAGACCTTGGTTCTGTTCCTTAAAAAAAAAAAAGGCTAATGCTCCGACACGAGTTTCTGCCTGAGAAGGACAGGGAGGCCTTGTTTTCCCAGAAACAACATGTCCTCCATCCACACTGGGACATTCCTGTGCACCTGCTCCATATGCATCACATTTGAACTTATTGTTTATGTCTGCCTGTCTTCCCACCTTGGAGTGACGTTACAGGAGACGTGAGCAGTAAAAATTACTGTGCCCAACAAGTGACAGGACTCGTGGAGGGGTGAGCACAGTGTGTGGGAAGGGGTATTTCTGCCAACATGCACACTGCACCTCCAACCTGAGTGTGCAACAGCTGCACTGCACAGCAGCGTGCCAAGCGCTGCGCAGCTCCGGGTGCCCTCTAGTGACTTGCTCACAGGATATAACCCTCTTCCAGCATGAATTTGACTGCTGAGTGATCCCCCTTTGGAGCTGCAGCTCTGCTGATCCAGCTAGCAGTCGCTGTCTATAAATTCAGACACGGTTTTGATGTATTTTACTAAGTATACACTTAGCATCTGCTCTCCATTTTCAGGAAAAAACATCCCCATCAGCAGAAGCCAAATCTACAGATCACAAAAATGGGCAGAACTAACAGGTCATGGAACGTTCTGCCCACTTACTCGTGTGCTAAAACCATTAGTGCTCCTCTTTCTAGCAACCATTTCTCAGCAGTGAACTGAAATGTTTTCAGTCATAATCTGGACTTGCTACATGCAGAAATTATTGCTTACCTGCCATGTTTTGCCCTAATTTCCCAGTTTTGACAGATCATATTGGGGAAGGGGCTTCTATTACGGCGTAGTGCTACTGCTTAGAGAGCCTCCACTCTTGCACACTCAGCCAGGCTGTTAATCCAAATCCTCTTTACTCAGCCAAGGGGCTCTGGGTTATGCCAACTAAATCACTGTGGGTTTTTTACGGCATTGGTTGTGGAGTTTTTAGTTTGGGGTTTTTTTAAATTTTTTCTTTGTTTGAGTCCCTGAACATTTGCAGGACAAAAAGATCCATCCTATGCTTCCCCAGAATTGTGCCACAGCTGTATCAGATACTCCTGCAAGCCTATTTAAGCTTCCAAAAAGAAAACTTGTAGTATTAAACAGCTGCACAACACCTCTTGGGGATGTTTCAAAACTGCCCTTATATGTAAAATTTCAGTCACAGAATGAGCTTCAGTTTTCACTATGTCAAACCTCATTATATTCTGCTCTCACAAATGGTAGAATAATTTATCTTGTCAGAGTCTGATGAGACTCTGGTGCCAACATTCCCCTGACCCACATACTCCCTTCTGAGCCATTTTGAGGGAAGGATCTAAAGACCTATATTTTTTAATTGCTTTATAGCACGTGATTAAGATAACTTGGAATAAACTCAAGGGAAAATGAGGGCAGAAAAATTAATGCTTGAAAAAACCACAAGTTGCTAACATGAAGTGTACATGTTATGACCTGGAGTTGGCTCCCCAGCCTGAAAGCCAGGCTGTACCATTTAATTTTTGGACTTCCTAGAAATTCAAATTTGAGTTTTAATTCTTGGAGCAAGTTTTAGCTCCCAGATAATCATATTAAATTACAGAAATTAAGAACTATCATCCAAATTCAGGCTATTTGAAATCCTTACCCAGGATGTGATGGAAGTCCAAGCTGGGGCTAGTGCTTCTTCTCGTGGATATACAGACCACTGTGACTCATCTTTGCAACACATTCTCCAAAAGCCTTGCTGTTCCTTTCCAGCCCTGCTTAGTTGTTTCTTCCTTCCCAGGCTTGATTATCTCCAGCAGTTGCCCATGGTTTCCCCACTGCAGATGCACAGCGCCCACCTCCAGCTACTGACTGGAGCTCACAGACCAAACATCTCTGTCTTGCTCTGGGGGAACAAACACAGAAAGGGTGTTATCTCACTAATCATTCCTGTTTCATCAATACTGTTTTACTCCTTTTTTAAAACGTGGCTGTCAGCACTGAAATTTCTGGGCTCTGATGTTGTGTCAGGAAGCATACAGCCTGACATGCTGGGCTGCAAAGACCTGAAGAATATGCATTTTTAGAACCCAAAGGAGTAACCAATAAAACCCCTAAACTATATGGGTGCTTTATGAATTCATAGACATGACAAGTACTCCACCACTGGCAGAGTTCTCATGTGATTAAAATAGGTGTTCCTTCCTTTAGAAGAAAATGACAAAAGTTAACAATATATCTAATGCTACTAAGTTATTTTGATTTTTTATTTTAATCACTAAGGATATTTCCTCTGAATTAGTTTTATTCTGAGGTGTTCAAACCAAACCAGACAGGAAACCAAATTGTGGCATTTCAGATCTTTATAGAAAGTTCTAAATCACTATGCTATTATGAGCCTGGCTAGTTCAACTTCAGGGTTCCCTCCCATTTTATAGCACCTGTCATAAACCCTGACATCATCCTGGTCCAAAGACAGGCAGAGCAATCTTGAAGATGTACCTTCACTGTTCTGGACAATGCTGTGGTCAGTTTAACCACCAAAGCAAGCTAGAAAACCTTCAAGCCATTACAGAAAAGGTGCAACGTGACATTCCAGAAATACAGACGTTTTTTAAAGATGCTGCTGAACCACAACATGCTTTGTGCTGCTAAGTCTTGTGGGAGCTGTCATTTGAAAGCAGCTTCTCATGGTTTAGGAAGGGTGATTTTCATTTTCCTCCTATGCAGCCTGATGTCCCTGTAATATGTTTACAGCCCCAAGGATACAGAACCAGAAGTCAGAAGTCCAGTCACATGACATGAATGAAAACCTGGCTTTCTGTGGCTGACTCATTGCCTAAAGAGAAGTGAACAAGAGTCCAGAGAAGACACATTTCCACAGTGACAGAAAATATGAGAAACCCGAGCTTCTCCTTCACAGAGGTTTGGCTCTTGTTCTTTCACAACCCAGTAATGAGAAGTAGCTCTGCCCAAGTCTTCAGTCTTGGCTGTTCCCTGTTGCCCTGCCCCATGCCTGCTCAACCAGCACCATTGATCCTTTCCACAATGCTTGTGGAACTAGTTCTGCAATTCTCTCTCATTTAATCCCTTGTTTTAAACAAAGTCTGATTTAACTGCTCTATTTTTCTTTCCCTTATAGCACACAAAAGCATCCAAGTACTTTGAATGTGGAGAACTCCAGGAAGAGCAGTACCACATGAAACCAAGAGCTCACCTTTTCATTGTTACTGACACTAATAATTCTGAATGCAGCACACTGGCCTACAACTTTACCACTGAGAAACAGGTTGTAAGAGAAGGCTTCTTTGTGATGGAGCACAAAGGAATGAGGGGGTGTCCTCAATTAATATCTGTAAGAAAGTTCAGGGATTGTAAAAGGTAGTAAAACAATGATTGAATTTACCACTACAGAAGGCTGGCAGAAGGATATGTACCATTAGCATGGAAGGGTAGGAAATGATGCTGCAGAAGTGGAAGTATGAAAAGCTTTCCTAAGGGAAGCTGGAGAGACAGCTTGCTACTTGATCTCAAAGATTTTTATTTCCAAAGATCAGGATTTCTCAGCAGACAGTTAACTATACCCCAAATATATAGAGATATATATATATACACACATATATATTTATAGCCTGCCACACCTGATTCCTTTTTATCCATCAGTGTAAAAAAAATAAAAATCAAGTCAAAGGCTCTATCAAACTTGTCAAAACAAGAGAATGTTCCTACACATCAGCCTCATCAATCAGCTGCTGCCAGTGCAGGAAATGCAGTATTAGGTTTCACACGGATAATAAACACTTTTTACATTTGACATTGATTTCTAGCTTGTCATTTTTTTATTAATACCTCAGCCCAAAGAGGAAGAAAGACTGTAAAACCAAGCAGAGAGATGAGACTTAGTGGATGCATTGTATTTGATCTTGCTGATGATTTGCACTGGCCCTATCCAATGAAGAAGGTAAATCCTGCTGTCTAGGACAACCGGTCTTCAGTGTTGTAAAGCTTTTATAAG
Source organism: Gallinula chloropus (assembly GCF_964237585.1). Taxonomy (NCBI): domain Eukaryota; kingdom Metazoa; phylum Chordata; class Aves; order Gruiformes; family Rallidae; genus Gallinula; species Gallinula chloropus. Next base: position 21,536,714 of record NC_140097.1, read on the forward strand.
TCCACCTATTCTAATCTTCTTTTCATAATTAGAAGAGGACATGAAAGACAACATTTACAGGTAGGAGAAACATCTGGTTTCCATACTAGTTATATATTTGTCCAAAACTGAAAAGCCTAGGTAAATCTCACTCTGTTTTCATAATCATAACACATTTATCAATGACTGCTGTTGATTAGGAAGGGTAGCTGAAGGCTTCACCCCTATGGCAAAGGAGACAGCATTTACAGAAACTGTATCTATTTCACTCTCCCAACACCCCAGTTTAATCTGACCTCTGTATCCCAGAAAGACAGGATGAAATAAAAACTCCCAGGTCCACTGAGACACAGGTTCCTCCTGGCATCCATGCACTGAGACATGGTGGCAACCCACTTCCACTTTAGGCAGGATGTTTCACCTGAGGTAAGTAACTCATCCTTGGCTGCCAGGCTTTTTCCATCTGTATATGAAACAAAATTACTACCTGAGAGTAAGAGGGCAAATGATTAGTTAATGTTTGTGAAGTGCTAAGAATTGCTATGACAGACCTTGCTCCTGCCAAATGCAGAAAAATCAATTAATCCATCTCAGTGCCAATCCACCTCAGTTCCAATCAATCAAGTAATCACCTGTCTGAATGATATTTTCTATCAGTTGCACAGATATTTTTTACCTTGTTTTAATACAAACACAAGCTTGGGAGGTGGGAGAGGAGGGGGGTGTTGAGGAGGGGAGATGTCTAAGCCCCACATAAGGATGAAATTAAAAAAAAACCCACTATTTTTTTTTCTTCTCAAGGTTCTTACTTTTATCTGAATTCTAGCATCGAGCCAGGCACCACGGAAATACAAATTCAAGTGAATTTCTACGATCAGTGTCTTGATGTAACTCAAATGAAAAAAACCTGACCAAGTAACGATTAAAAATGTGGCTTTCTGGTGAAGGAAATGATTGGAAGTTGCTCTCAAACTACACAAAATTGTTTCAGCTATGATGTTAGGCACCTGGTGTGCTGTGGCTGCTGCTTATTGTAGTAACCATTGTCTTAGTGCTACCTCCAACCCCCTCATCTATTTGGTATAGCGACCTTTTGTTTCTCAACTAGAGTACAGTGTTTTTCACAGTAACAGGCTTTTGTTCTGTGTTCTGTCTTACATAATGGTGCCTTAATACAGGCTTCTACATGCTAAATATTAATGTCTAGTGTTTTCACAGCTTTCATTATGGCCATTCTACATTGGCTTGTGCTATGGTAAGGGAAAAATAATCACCTGCCTGCCTCCAGGGTAATCCTGGACACAGGGGAAGTAAGAAACTGAAATTTAAATTCAAAACCTCATAAGCCAGGCAATTTCTGCTGATTCAGGTGTCTGTGACAAGCAGCTGCCTTGGGGAAATCCAATGCTGATCTCATACCCACAGGCTCCATGAGACAGAGGGGAAACCCTTATGTTCCTATCACACTGTAGCTGGTCCCTCTCTGTGGTGGTTTGACTCTGGCTGGAGGCCACTAATGTTGCTCTATCACTCCCCTTTTCAGCTGGACAGGGGAGAAAATCTATATTGAGAGGCTCAGGAGTCAAGATAGGGACAGGGAGAGATAATTCTGCAATCAGCATCATGGGCAAAACAAACTCAATGCAGACTTAAAAGACCCTCTCTGATTTATTACACTACAGCACACACAGTGAAACCAGAGTAGGCCAGCCTGGTCCCCCCAGAACAGTGGCATACAGCAAAGTCAGGATAAACAAGAGAGTCTTAGGATAAAGTGGGAGCACATAAAACTAGTTCAGCTACATTAATAGTGTCCTAAGAAACATAATATCTGTTCTTTAAGTGTGTAGAAGAAAGCTTCATTACAAGTTTGTTTTGAAGGGTTTTTGTCTGCTCTTTGTTCTCTTCCTTTAAAGTTGTTGGGTTTTTTCCCCTCAAAACCAAATCATATTTAGAATAAAGAGACCGCTGACCTACATTCTCACAGCTGCATTATACTTAGTGGTGAGGCATGTCAAATGAAATGCAGGATGAAGTGATCGACACCAAGACAGGCTGTGAAACATCTACATCTCAAAATCCTAAGCCTCTCATTTGAAACCATTAGAATAATCTCTGTCAAAGATCCAAGCAGGATCTCCCATGACTGAATTTTTCTTCTGAGACACACCAGAGCAAGGCTTTTCACATCTCACAAAAGCTACTTAACTCCAATGCATGGACCAACCTGAGCCAAACACAGGGACATTAAAATCAGAATATATGTTGCTTAAAAACACCTTCATACTCATGGCTGTTACGACCAAACTGCTGTGAACTGTCAAAAGAAGAGTAAGGAGTGTGTACCAAAGCATATGTCCACATCTACACATTCTAAGCAAGAGACTGCTAGGGACCAAATATAATAACACCATATTAAAGACAGAATTGGTTATTTTGGTTTATACATGTGTAAAGGGGATATCTCATCTGAAGGCCTCTGTCTCTTGGAGAAGAGCAATAAAAGATGCTCTCAGAGTAAGAAGCCTGATTCTTCTTCTGTTCCAGCAGTGTGCCCAGGTGGCCAGGAAGGCCAATGGCATCCTGGCTTGTATCAAACACAGTGTGGCCAGCAGATCTGGGGAGGGGATTGTGCCCCTGTACTGGGCATTGGTGAGGCTGCACCTCGAGTGCTGGGTCCAGTTCTGGGCTCCTCAGCATCAGAAGGACATGGAGGTCCTGGAGTGAGTCCAGAGAAGGGCAACCAGGCTGGGGAAGGGGCTGGAGGGCAAATCTTCTGAGGAGCAGCTGAGGGAGCTGGGGGTGTTGAGCCTGGAGAAGAGGAGGCTGAGGGGAGACCTTCTCCCCACCTCCCCTGCCCTGCCAGGAGGGTGCAGAGAGGTGGGCGATGGTCTCTTCAGCCAGGGGACAGGAGATGGGACAAGGGGCAATGGGCTCAAGCTGTGCCAGGGCAGGGTCAGAGCAGATACTAGAAAAAAAAAAATTACTGAAAGAGTTGTTGGTGCCTGGAACAGGCTGCCCAGGGAGGGGCTGAGTCACCTTCCCTGGATGTGTTTAAAAAAAGGGCAGATCAGCTACCTAGGGGTTTAGTTTAGGATGGGAACGGTTGGACTTAATGGTCTTAAAGGTCTGTTCCAACTTTTTGATTCTGTGATTCTTGCCTTTGTTTCAATGTCCCAGCATTGGTCCTTGCATCTTCCCCAGCACAAGCTGTGATGTATGGCACCGCACAGGGCTGCTGGACATAGCCACATGTTAACAGGCCCATGAAAAGCTCCTCCTGACACTGGACAAATAAATTGTTGCTTGTGCAGTCATTATTCATATGTCAGCTCCAAAGTCTGCTACAGCTATGGATTTCAAAAGTTTCCTTGACTGTGCACAGCTTCTATTGACGGGTTCTTGACTACTTTGAGTACAAATGCATATAAATACAAAAAAAAGAGCAGGAGTAAAGACTGCTGAAAACTCTGAAAACTACTATTAAATACCATTCTAAATAAAATTGGCTAAAACTGTATTGTAAACATGTCTATTCCCATCCACCATTGTTCAAAAAAACCCCAGCTGATGTGAGAAAAATTAGTGAAAGTTAATGAAGACCAAAGAAATTCATCCAGTCTTCTACCAGCTCAGAAGTAAACTATAGACAGTGAAGAGCTGGAATTTGTTTATTGAGATAACACTGAACAAATTCACTAATCTCTTGCTGTTACACAAGAAAACATTCAGACTGTGCTACAGATTTCCTGTTTCAGGCAGCATATCACTTCCTAAGACTATATATAGAGTTTTTGCTTCATGCAGCACCGGAAACTCCATAAAGGAACAAAGGCCAGTAATAAATTTCCAAGCTCATTTTAAGAGGCTTTTGCTTATCTTGCATTCCTCTGTTCTTCAGTCTCTCTCAATGGTCTCTTGAATGAAACACCTAACACTTAGGAGGGTGACAAATTTTCTAGCAAACAAGCAGCATACAGAATATACTATTAAAGACAAATCACCTACATAGCACAAATATTAACTCTGATCTCTGGGAGAGTGAAAGAAAAGGGTCTGTTTGTATGGTGATGAGATGCCCTTGTTGTGAACACCAGGCAGCAAGATTATTTGCTACTTGAGTCAATAACTAGGTACCACCACACCCAAGACATGAAAGCAGCCAAGGCTGATGAGCTGCTTTTGCTGGGTTTGTGGGAGCATCATCTGGAGAAAAGGGATGATTTTTAAAAATTACCTTGAGTTGAGCAGCAGGCAGAGAGATGTCCACTGGATGGGATGAGTTGTGTTAGGTGTCTGCAGAAAACCAACAGGCAGACCTGAGTCTGGACTTGCTCTGACTGGCCTGGGCCTGTGTGGAGCCACGAGTTGGACTCCATGGGCCTTATGGGTCCCTTCCAGCTCAGGAGATTCTAGGATTCTGTGATTCTTCATACAGGACAGGATGTGACATAATAGCTACTGATTTGCTGATTAATTCAGTTTCAAAACATCCCACCCTGCACCCAAGACCTACACCCAGTGGAGCAGCAGGGCCTGGGAGCCTCAGGTACATTTTAGAGCCCTCTCTCCCATTTCTGCCCAAGTAAAGACAAAGGCATTGTCTTCTGTGCATAGAAAGTGAAGAGTAAACCCTCCAATCCATGCCTGTCTGAACCAGCTCACTTAAAAATTGTGAACCCAAAGCCCCACCCATACATTGCTGCTGCCAGGTTTCCCATTCACCACTTCTTACATAAAAGATTCCACTTGAATAAACAACCAACCATCAGTATTTAAGCAAACGGAACAAGTAGCAATGCAAACTTTTGAAGTTTGCTTGTGTGTGTTTCAAAACCAATAAGAAGTATTTCACTTTGAATCTTCGGTCTCAAGGACTGCTAAAGAGATGCCTTTCAAGTAAATAAATACAATTCAGATCAGGACAGTACATGTAGTATAGAATATTCTACCACACTGTAAGGCAGCGAGTACAGCATTACAGCCAAGCTGTACACCACCAAGACCCAGACTTTGTAGTAAAAACATTGACAGACCCTTAACCATTATAGTGTCTCCTGGCAGTGCTATAATTAGACTGAACATAACTATTAGTCATCTTAATTAGTATACACGTTCCTTGTTTAGCACAATAAAAACTACAAAGCAAGGATGCCAACTAATTAGGTAACCTGGGAATTGATGCCTACCTATATTTCACTTTTGGTTTAAGTGCCCTTACCAAGATTAAATACAGCATTTGTAACCAAGTCTAGGTATTTATATGTCTCTCCACCTGTACATAAAAATCACCTGTTAAACGTTATATGTGTTAAATACCCGAAGGACATTTCTGAAGTTATATGAGCAGTTCATTTGGAAGTGTATTCCAAGGAAAGAAATACATCACAATTTTAGAAACCCAAGGTTAACTGCATATTCTAAGTGTCTTACATGCCATAAACTTAAAAGAAAATACATTCAGTTAAATGCCCATCATTCTTCCAGTTCTCCTGATGTTTCCCTAGTGAAGTGCTTAGACCCTAACATCTCAGCCACTGGGACTGCCTCATGGCTCCACTCTTGTAGGGAGAAAGGAAGGCAACATCAGGTCTGAATCCAGCAGTACAATCCCTATCCACATTCAATAAGACAAATATTAAAAACTAACTTATATGTGCCTGCAAACAGCAACCTGCGAACCTGCAGCTCAGGACCTGTCTGCGGATCCATCTGTTAATGCTCCCAAATCATTACTCAGTTTTAGGGCTCAGGCACGCATGCAAAGAGGGTGCTGCCCTGTGGCCAGCAGTAAGGAGGTGGAGCTGAAGTTTTGGAAGAGTGCATGCAATTTCTTGAGCATGAGGTAAGACCTCTACTGAAATCAAATTCCTACATGCTCAGAACCGGAGCTGTATTTTCTGCTCTGTAGTGACTTGGAATTCACCTGCACTTTCTCCTTTTTGGTTCCTTGCCCTCTCCATAATTGTTGCAGGAGAATCACTCAGGAAACTGGAAAACTGCTTGGTGCTAATTTACTAGCACAGAGATGCTCACCGATGCATTGCTGGATGCAACAGCCCCTTAATAACCTTTGAGTGGCAAAAGTAGCTTTAGTTTTGAAAGCCACTGGATCTTAGAAAAATGCTGGCAGTTCAAATCACAGGAAAAACCGTGGAAATCACCACTTCAAATATCAGGTTTTGATGATTTAACACCACAACTTTCACCATGTTTAGCACCAAGTCCTCAAACACTTTTCTGCAGATTTTTTTTTAGGAGTAGAGCTAAGTAGCCACATGTTTTTAGCATGAATCTCAGTCATCGCTTGTTTAAAACAGTAGAAAACTGGTATAAGTAACCCCTGGTACTATGATAGCCTCCTGCACTTCACAAGTACCCTAATTTCTGCAGTGCTGACAAGCCACTGAGAACACATGTAGGACAGTCGACAAGCCATCTGGGGACATTCTGGGAGTCTCATCTTTGCTTCAGAAAGTCTCAGAGCAAGGTGGCCTCAGCTGAGGAGTTATTTGTCTGAGGCTTATCGAAGCTAGTGGTCTACAAATCAGCCCAGCTGTTAGCTTCCTAGCATCAAAGAAGCTACAGAATTGTCAATTATATTTAACAATTTTAATCTCACTAGTTTTGGACAAGGATTTCTTGAAAATAAAACGTGCCCACTTGGCCATACACAGACACACCATATACAGCAGAAGACACAGAATAAAGCAAGCAGCTGAGAGTCTCTAGCATGCATCTTTAACTGTATGAATGCAATACCACCACCCTGTGTTTAAACCCTGCGTGGGCAGGGAGCCTTTCAGTCTGCCCAGAGTGCAATACACCATACAATAAACAAGCTTCGATGTGATACAGTGGTATCTTGCAATAAACCTGCTTCTCAGAACAAGAACCCACAAGAAAAATGAAGACAAAACAAAAATGTCATGACATTTGGTATAGAAACCAAATGTGCTTTCTTGCCAGGTACCTGCTGACATTGCCAGACTTTAACCTCTTCCCCCCAGCCTAGAAGGCCCTCCACAGCAGTTAGCAATCTGTTCACAACATCATTAAACCGATTACCCCTTAGTGATGGAACAGTCTCTACAAATGCCACAGTGCCACTGCTCTGTGACAAATCTCAGTCCTTCGAAATGGTGAGCATTTAATATTTACTATTCCCCCCAGATTAATTTGAATTTAAAGGGGAAAAAAAAAAGGAATTAATAAAGAAAATTGCTCTGTAGGCAGACTGCAGTAAATATCAGTATGTTTCATCAGAGCTCCTCTTTCATTAGTTCTAGACCAATTACAGCAACTATTTTTTCTCCACAATAATTCTTCAAGCTATTAAAAAAAGGTGGAAAAAACAAAATTCTCACCACCTCATTGCAAAGGACTTTCTAATTGTAATTGTTAAAGATACAGGGACAATGAGAGGGTTATTGTTTGCCACATCTTAAGAAGCTTGCCAAAAAAGTTGAAGAGTTGCTATTCAATGCACCCAGCAATGCAAAACAAATATAATTAATGCAAAAGTTTTAAGGCAACCATAATAGAGGTGTGTGAATTAATTTTTCTTACCATGACCAGTTTTCTGATTTCTTCTAATTCACCAGACTGGAAATGTTCAGCCCATGGGCTCCCCAGTAAATCTTTTGGGCTACTTCAGGAAAATCTTTCCTTGATGTGTCTCCAAGGTGCTGGTGTCAGGATGTTGGGGTCTAAATCCTTCTGAGAAGATGCACTGCACTGGTGGATTTCTTGTGCAGCCACAAATAGCAAAAGCCAGTGATTATTGTAAATGCTTTGCTTGTTATCCCCAAATAGCCGGAGATGACTGCTGTAAAGGTCTGGACATGTGAGCATTTAACTCTGACAGATAAAATGATGCTGCAAGGCTTCAGCTTTGGCACACAGGAAAGTTGAAGTGAGCATCATCTACCCGATCTGATGAAACAATACAAGACAGTCTGCATTGAATCACAGAATCACAGAATCGTAGGGGTTGGAAGGGAGAATCACATTATTTTTGCCAGTTTTCCTTCATGAATGATAGTCTGCTAAAACAAAATGAAACAAATGAAAAAATACAAGGCCAAGGTTCAGGAGAAACTAATGATGCCACAGAGAAGAGACACTTAAGTAGCTGTGAGAGGGACTCAACCGATCAAGGCAAAACTACTCAGCTACTATTCACGTAATTATTTTTCTAGGTGAAGATAACTTACATGACTTTAAATGTCATCTGCAGACCATGCACCTCCCTGTCCACTTCCTCAGTTTGCCTGAGGGAGGACCTTAAGGGAGGCAGTGCTGAAAGTCTAATGTACAGGGTATTTATAATTTAGGAGGTGTCCTCTGGCCTCAAGTCCTCCTTCCTCTCTGTTCTCCCATCTCCTGTAACAGGCTGAATATAATCTTATACAGCTCTCCTCTACAGTCTTTTTAATGGCAGCTTTTTTGGGTTGCATCTCTTAGTTCTGAATTAGCACAGGCTCCCCTATTAAAACTATCAATGTAGAGCAAGGTTTTCTACTTTGTGTTCTCTCCCCAATTCTGTTTATGTTCTTTCACACAACCACTGGAAACCCTTTCTCCTGGCTCAAGTGACATACCTCCTCTTCCTTCACATGATTCCTCAGAAATGATATTTTTTCAGCAGAAACTGCTGCCCCGTGTGGCCAGGCCCTTGCGTTAGCAGTGGGGGGTCTGTGAGGAGAGTCTGGGCCCGCCCCAAGCCGGCTACAGCCGGTTCCAGGCAGTTCGGCAGTGGCCCCACCACAGGGCACGGCTGAGGCAGACGCTGAAAAAAGGTGTTTTAAAAAGGGCAAAATGTAGCTCGGCAACAAGTGTGAGGCAAAAAGTGTGAGAAACAGCCCGGGGAACAGCGAGGTGAGAGAAGGAGGAGTGCTATTATCACCTCCACTCAACTTCATGATTTATTTCCCCACCTCAAGTTCTAGCTAGACTCCAGCCTTGACAAATTCTGGAAGCTGAAATAAAGAGGGAGTGGGTGATTTGTTATGTGAGGAGACATTCTGTTTCAAAATGAAGCTTTTCTCGCAAGTACAGAAAGAGTTAGCTTTCATCTCCACCAAGAACAGTATTTTGCAACTGGGGAGAAGTGAATAAGTAATGTAGATTCTGCTTTTCCCCTTGAAAAACATGCCCTTATTTTTGATATATAGGGCTGAAGGCTTTTTCTCTGGGAAAAGTTTATTCATAATAAATAAAAGAAAAATAGTTTCAAGCTGCACTGCCTTGCAAATTACAACTTGATTTCGGCTTTTTCCATTTTATGAGTCAAGCCTTTTGCTTTTATTAAGGGCAGTTGAAATTTCAATTTACTCGTGGCTGAACGTAGTTCTTTATTCAGCCCACAAAAAAAATATATTCGATTTATTGAAATGTTTCAGTTTTGTATCATTCCAAGCTAATATTTGTTCAGCCTAGTTCAACTGAAACCCAGAAGCATATCTGTATTTAAGTATAGTTGAATAATTTTTTCCATCCCTGTATCTGTGTCAGCCTAATCAGGTCACCAGCGGGAACTGTTGGCTGGTAGAAACACCAGACTTTCTCTTTATGAAAAATGACTGACCTTGCTTTAAAGCAATTTAGTTTGTGTCAACATTGCCTTTCTCATTAAATAATAGGCTCTAAGTGGCATATCCATTCTTCTTCAGTATAGACAAGAGCTCTCCAGGCAAGTCCTGGGATGCTATTTTTAGGCATCTCATAGTAATAACGTGCTCAATGCACTCTTTGGAGTCTGTCTACAATAATTATTCCTTGTCTGCTCTGTTCTATTGGTCATCTCCAGAAAGAGATCATAAAAATGTTATGTCTGCACCCTTATGTGGATGCAGAAGGGATATCAAATAAATGTAAACATTTGGTAGCACTCGGTTAGCTGTAAATAATACCACTGCAACAAGTTCATTATATATACACCCCCTACCTCTGTCTGAAAACACTAAACAATTTCAGCATAATTCCTCCTCATTCAGTTGCAGAGCGTGACTCCTCTTGAAACCACTTGTCACTAATCCTTCTACTTTTGGTATTTCCTCTATATATTACCTGGCCAGTCATGCAAGTATCAGTGATCATAACACAGGTAATTTCATCTCTTGGAACTGAATAAGCAGTGAGTGAGAAACATTCTCACTTTTATTTTTAAAAAATTCCTTTTTTTTCTTTTTATTATGGCCATTTAAAATCATTTCATCTGCTCTGTAGGAAGGTTCTCGATCCAGATTTCAAGGTGACGTATATTACATTGAGCTTGTCAGTACTCCAAATAATTCCTCAGCATTTGCTTTTTGATGACATAGTTTTCAGCAAACGTGCTCCCCTGGTATTAGAAACATTAGAAAGATGCAAACTCAGCCTAAAATAATCTAATGAACACATTCAAATATGTATTTATATCATCCACATTATTAGACCAGGCCTTTAAATACCTTTGCTCTGTGTGTTGGCTACTATGGATATAGGAGACGCAATCTAGCTTAAGCAAACTGTTCTTTAGTAACAAGTTATCTCAACTGGGAAATCATCTGAGATATCCATCAGGTTGTAGCATACGTGCAACTCATCAGAGCTTTTTAACCATTTATTAATGTAGTCAATCTGGTAGTGTTTTAGTACTGGTTATCACAGTGCTGCAGTTAATAGTGTTGATTGTGGAGTATAATATCCTAATGTGTACTTTGCAATATAACACAGGCTAGACTGGCGCTGCTTTGACTACACCTAAGTCTTATTTTAACAAGCAGGTGTCTTTCTGCATCATAAGAAATTTATCTTCAATCCTATACAGAAATTATTTATAGGATCCCTTAAGGTTCCTGATGAGTTCTAGTCCAAAGTCACATCACTCATCACTATTCTTCCTCCAGGTAATGCCGTTAATCAGCATGATGTGATTTGTCACTTCTAGGTCGATGACATTCAGCTCTGTGACTTTTCAAAGCCTAACATTGCATATGCTGTCACACCATTTCAAACATATTGAACGAAAGCAAAACTGCTTTCACTTGAAGTCAGATAAAAGAGAAGGTCTGTTAATGGGTCTAGGAACTTCTGCACAAACTCTTGTCTCCCAAGCTAAACTCTTTAAGCAGAAAAATAATTTAAATTCTTCCACTAGGATTTAGAATATTAAATTTTCTTCAGCTTGATTCAGAAAAATCTCAAAGCAACATAATACTTCAAGAGAAGATTCTTATTCCCACTCCAGTAGGTCAGAATAAGCCCCACAGGAATGCAACGGCACAAGAGCAGGCAGTTTGGCTACATGCCTTATCCAGACCATAGCCAGCGAGAGGACCAGCACCCATTTGGCAATCTAATTCATTTTATACATATTTACCAGGGAGGCTTATGCTTCATTCCTCAGAAATCAAAGTGGGCTGAAACACAGCAGTGCAGCCCCCTCCAGTGCCAGGCTGCCTTCAGAGAAGATTCGCGTACTTTATCACAGCAATGAGTTAAAAGTGAGAACATAAACTTGAGAACTCGATCCAAAGTAGGAAACAGTAACGGATGTGCCATCACAGAGTCACAGAATCACAGGGGTTGGAAGGGACCTCGAGAGCCCATCGGGTCCAACCCCCTGCCAAAGCAGCTCCCCAGCTCATATTGCACAGGGCAGCGTCCAGACGGGGCTGGAATCTCTCCAGAGATGGAGACTCCACACCCCCTGGGCAGCCTGTCCCAGGGCTCCCTCACCCTCACTGGGGAAAAGTTCTTCCCCATGGTGCTGTGGAACTTCCTATGCTCCAACTTGCAGCCATTGCCCCTTGTCCTGTCCCCACAGACACTGAAAAGGGGCTGCCCATTTCCCCCTGCATCCCATCCTTCAGATATTGATAAGGTATTGATAACATTCATAAGGTCCCCCCTTAGTCTTCTTTTCTCCAGGCTGAACAGCCCCAGCTCACTCAGCCTTTCCTCACAGGGGAGATGCTCCAGGCCCTTCATCATCACCGTAGCCTCCTCTGGACTCTCTCCCAGGAGATCCCTGTCTTTGTTATCCCAGGGAGCCCAGAACTGGACACAACATCCCAGGTGGGGCCTGACCGGGGCAGAGCAGAGAGGGAGGATCCCCTCCTGTGACCTGCTGGCCACACTCCTCTTGATGCCCCCAGGATCCCATTGTGTCTCTCAGCCCCCAGGGCACACTGCTGGCTCATGGCCAACCTGTCATCTACCAGGACCCCCAGGTCCTTCTCCACAGAGCTCTTCTCCAGCAGGTCACCCCCAGCCTGTACTGATTCCAGCTGTTATTCCTTCCCAGGTGCAAGACTCTACACAAAGACATTTTTAGTCCCATTCCTAATAAATCATCACTACTACAATAAACCTCCTTGCTTGTCACTTCAACAGCACCATGACTGAAACAGATACAGGAAGAAGAACATTCCTCAAACTGTACAAACAGACTCTTGAAGGAAAACATTTGACTCTTCACAGTGACAAAGTAAAAGGAACTGGCACAAAAGCAACATCAGGGTGAAAGAAAACCAGGTATGAATTAACAAGGCCAAAGGAGTAAGTCAGTAATGTGATGTGATACGCTGGTTTCTCCAGTTTCAACAAGAAAATATATATATATATATATGTTTGGGTTTTTCTTCCCTCAAGTAAGTCTTCAATCCTTTCAGGCAGGTCAAGGTTTAACACAGAGAGGGATACCAAAGCAATTAATAATTTAAAAGGCTGCTTCAGAGATCATCAGTACTGATTATACCCCAGGTCAATCTCCCAATAAGCACGAGTGAAAAGACCACCGGAATATTTTGCAACATGAAACGAAGTTCTGATTCATTAAAGATTGACAAGAAGGTTTAAATCTGTTGTGTGATTTGCACATATTTGTCACATTAATACTGAGTGGAACCGAGAAGTTTCATAAGACCAGATGATTAAAGTGTAGTCAACCAGTTTTAGAAAAAAAACCTAGTCTAGTTTTTTTCAGCATACAGTTAGGAAAATTGTTGAAGAGATTACTGCTGCTTAGCTTCATCTCCTTGGCTGCGTAAAACAAACTTTGAAAATTATTTAAAAGGTGTCAAAATCCTTATTAATTGGAAAAGTTGAATTTTGCCTAAATCCCCAGGACCTGTACCTAGTTAAACACCTGTTTAATCAAATCCTACAAATCATCAGCAAATTAAAACTGTAGGGTATGGATTACTCCTAATCCCAGAGATGTTAAAAGTCAGCATGACAGGTAAATTTCCAGAGCTGAAGTCAGAATAACATCAGAAAGAAAGAAAGAAGAAAAAAAAGAGAGAAAACTTGATTAAGATGCAGAGAAGGAGCAGTGCAGTTCTGGATTTTAAAGATGAAATAGCACTTTTTCATCTCTACTGGAAATATTTTAGCACCTTCTACTTATTTGCCTGAATAGTGAAAAGATAGCCAAGAAAAATCTAACAATTCTCATTGATCTCTAGGTTCTTCCAAAGATGCTATTCATTATTTCTAAACCTGTGAAATGCCTGTTGACAAAGGCATCAGTACTTACTGGAAAGCAGGGGACTCCTGCATCCTGTTTTTTTCTCAGCATCACAAGCAGAGATGCACTGAAAGGCTTCCTGGATTAATTGCTGCGCTACACTGCACTACTACAGGCAGAGGGGGAGTGAAGATCTTGATTTTGCAAGGTTAAATGTAAGGTTTGGAAAGCAAAGACTCTGTGTGTGTGCCAATTCTTTAACACAGCAGAAACCACAAGGTGCACTGCATGACCAAAATCCTACATATGCTATTCCTGAACTTCAATTAACTCCAACAGCGTTAAATTATCCCTTATGAAAAAAAACAGTGAGTACATAAAAACAAACAGACATGCTTCCCTGCAACAATATAAACTGGTTGCCAGTAATACTAGAAATTGAGGACTTTAAAGCCATTTGGTGGCTAAGCCCATGAATTTCTGTAATTAACAGATTATGCCCTATAAATATCACTGCAGTAATCCACATTCTCAATATTGATATAAACTTGTTTCAAGAGTGTTAACATCACTTTACTTTAAAAGCAAATTTTATTTACTTATGTTTTTCCAGGACCAAGCTATCTTTTATGTATTAAAGCACCAAGCAAATATTTTGGGTTTTTTTTCCTTCCTGCCCCCATTAAATGCTGTTCCAGCAGTCCAGAAATTCACAGTAATTCTGATGAGAAAATCAGAGTCAAGAGAACTAATTCAGAAGGTTTGGATCCCAAGAATGAATGAAACACTTGAAAAGATACAGTGGTATTTTAACTGACATTTAAACACTCATAATATTGGAAACAAGCTATGAAAAGAAACTGAGATGTGCCTGTATTTAATCTCTGCAGAATGTTTCTGCCAGTCTTCTCTTCCATGAATAAAGCCAGAAATAAATTCCTGTATAAAGAAGAAAATAGAAAAGAAGATAATTATCTGTGATTTGTTTCTGCTGTGGGAATTGTCTGCAATCTACAGCACATGGGAGCAAGCAAGCCATTGGAGCAGATCTTGTGAAAGTTCTTTGGAGAACAAACAAAATCACAGCAGGTAATTAAGGCTCTGCTCCTTTTGGACCAGGAACAGAAAAGGTTCTGAGACCTATTCACAGATTAGTTTAAAATGTTACATTTTTAGAAATGGAAGTATTGTCATCCGTCAACCATGTGAGCAATCACTCACAGAATCATGAAATCATTTTGGTTGGAAAAGAACTTTAATATCAAGTCCACCCATTACCCCAGCACTAAACCATGCCCCTAAGTACATGTCTTAAATGCCTCCAGGGATGGTGATTCAACCCTTTCCCCAGGCAGCCTGTTCCCTTTCGGTGAAGAAATTTTCCCTAATATCCAATCTAAACCTCCCCTGGCACAACTTGAGGGCATTTTCTCATGTTCTACCACCTGTTACTTGGGTGAGGTGACTGACACCCACCTGGACACAACCTCCCTTCAGGTAGTTTATAGGGAGCAATAAGGTCTCCTCTCAGACTCCTTTTCTCCAGACTAAACAATCCCAGTTCCCTCAGCTGCTTGTCGTCTAGACCCTTCACCAGCTTCATTGCTCTTCTCTGGACAGGCTCCAGCACCTCAGTGTCATCCTTCTAGTGAGTGGCCCAAACCTGATCACAGCACTCAAAGTGTGGCCTCACCAGTGCCAAGTACAGGGGGACATCACTGCTCTGTTTCTGCTGGCCAGTTTCTGGCACTAGCCAGTATGTTGTTGGCCTTGTTGGTCATCTGGGCACATTGCTGGCTCACGTTCAGCTGGTTGTCAACCAGCACCCCCAGGTCCTCTTCCCCAGGCAAAAGTTGAGGAGATACAATCTTTTCACAGCACTATAATATTAGTGAGTTCTAATTGAACTTAATTGTTCCTTTGTTGCCATGCTTATTCACATTTTTGTGAGTATTAAAAAAAGAGACATAATTTGTAAATCTGAAGTTAATGTATGATGTTAAGTCTTGGATAAAGAGCTCAGTTATTCTGTATATTTCGATCTTGAGATTAAAATCCCATGAAAGGTTCATGACGTTACTTTCAGGCTTATGGTGCAGGCTGATTGTATCAAAAGGACACATGAACCTGACAATGTTTTGATGCAGGTATTTTTCCATTCCAACCCAGTGTTCTCTTTCCTCTAGTGAAGACACTGGAACTACAGCAGTGTACAGAGAGGGCTTTCGAGGTTTGAGCAACCTAACCCAGCCCTGGGTTTGGCCTGAGGTCCTTTCCAACCTGAACTGTTCTTCAGTTCTGTGACTTTGCTGTGTATTAGTCATTCAGAATTGCAGTTTATATTGGTGTAAAATCCTGATGCCATAACACACTGGGTGAGTCTTCAAGGCTTTTGTTCTAGATCACTAGTTGAACTCCAGCATCAGAGAGACTATAGATCACCTTAAACAGATTTTGATCTCTCTTCTGAAGATGTTCGGGTTACAGTACCCAGTTGTGCACTTGGTCCTTAAAATGTCTTCGAGCCCCTCTCAGCTGTTGTCTTCATGTGGCTTTGAGAGGGTCACAAAATGTTCCTCAGCTGACCAACTTGCACCATGGGCTGCAAGGATCATCCCTCCTCACAACACTGAGAGGGTTCAGTGAGGAGAGCTGGGCACAGACGCTGCGCACATACCACGTGCCCAAGTCCCTCTAAGGCCAGCATAGCAAACCCTTCTGAATTCATATTTGCTTCAAAAGCTGAATTATCTGCACAACAATTTCCCATTCCCCAGATTCTGGTACTTGTAGGACTGAATACCTCTTGTTTTATGAATAGGATTTTGAAGACCTGAATCCAAAAATAGCTACAGGTTGTGCTTGAGGCTGGATGAAAGTAGGGAAAGGAAGATCATCTTGCCCCAGTAACATTGGCAATACCCAACACATCTACAAAAAAAAGAAAGCTTCTGTAATGATAGTGTTGTACCCAAAAAACTCTGCTGAAATTCAACTGTGATTCAGCAAGAGTAATTCAGGTCACAGTTTAAGCTTTTCACATAATTAGTTTACATTTAATCAGACTGCTGGTATGTAAACATAATTACCATTCTCAGGCCTTTAATTGAAATTGTCACAGCACTACCACTAGCTACTTCTCCAGATCTGCTAAAACAAATTTCCTTTCCATGGACACTAAGTGGGCACGACAGTTTTCTTAGACTCTGCCATGCACCAGGCTAACCCATACTGGGCAAGACTTTTCCCTGTCACACTGGTAAAACTAGATAAACCACCAAATTTCAGTCCTAACCACACATGTAATAAATTAAGTTCAGCTGCCGTTAATCAGGACAGATACCTTTAAGCAAATGCATTACCACCAAAATCATGTACAATGGTTTCTAATCATGGCAGTAAAACTTGTCTCTATTGGGATAAATATACACAAACTAGGATTTATGTGCTAAAGTATCAAGGACCATTTGTGACCTTGACAGGGTTTTTCATAAAGCTGGTCAGAAAAGGAAGCATCTTCATTAAAACAGGCGCACAGCGTTCTGTAAAATTAAAGCACTTACTCCTACACTACATTGTAGAAAATACCAGCCCAAGTCTGTAGAAAGAGTGATAAAATCAATTTCTTCCTCTTAAATGTCCATTAACTTAGCATACAGTAAAGAGCAGGACATGTGCATGTACAGGCTGCTCCTTTCCCACAGGTGTGCTCCTAAGACAGCTTCACCATTGTCTCTCTTGTTTTGAGCCACTCTCAACTAGGATTATTGAACATTCCTAAATATTTTTAAGAACCTGGCTTAGCTTTATTTTTTAAATGCTCAAATTAATATTTTCTTTTTATGAACTCCAGGAGTAGCAACATTCAGCTGGTACTGAACTTTCACCTTCCTTGTGGCCTTCTGAACAGCATGGATGAGAGAACTGCCAAAGAAAAGTGACAGTTAACTTCATTAATTCCAGCTCAGGATGCAGTATGTTGGCAACAGCCTTTCTTCTTCTACTTTTTTTCTTCTTTAGCTCATCTCCTTTGCTTGGCCTGCCTGGCAAGCCCAGACTTGATTATCTTTTATAGAGATGTGGAGTGAATGCAATTACACTAACAGCTGTTCAATATTTGATGAGCTGCAGCCAAAGTTAGCCAGGAGGGTCAAGGCAGTGTGAAGCTGGGGGGAAGATAACCTACACTTGCAAATTTTACTTACATTCTCCACAAGTTTAAATTACTTTTAATGAAACATTAACTGAACATTTGACAACTGACCCCCTGAGACTTAAAATTTCACAGGGAACTTGCAGTGAAATTAAATTAATAGGCAAATTTTTAGCATGCAGATTTTGCTGTTAATTCAACATCTTTTTACCACTTAATTTCTCTGTATTATCTTATTACGTTACACTCAAATCATTTCCCCCTGTGCAAATAATACCTATTATTTACTCCCTCATACTTATTAGTGTCAGAAAATCTCTGGCCCAATTCCTTTCAGAACATCCTTTGGAAGATATCTCCAAGATCTTGCCTAGCACCAATAAAACTGTGAAAGATTTTTCACAAACATTTACACATTCAAAATATTTCTTTAGTGCTGCACAATAGTTTAATAGTCTAGTACATTTTCCACCCAAAATAAAAATTTTAAATTAAGAGCCTTCATGGAGGGATAAGAAAAAAAGGGGAAAAAAGATTGTTGAACAGAACTTGCCTCAAGGAGATATGTGAATGTTTACAAATGTACACAGAAATTACAGGTGCAGAAACAATGCTTTGCAAAATGATGCTCCAGTTGTGCAGCTCTAATACTTTTCAGTACTGTCTTAATACCACTGCTTCTGGCAATGGACAGTGGCATAAAAAAGGAAGCAAGCCTAAAAGTAACCCTTCAATATCTTCATAAATCAGTCAGGTAGAATTCAGTCAAAAATACAACTCAGTGAGTAAACAGCCAGGTCTTGCATGAAGTGACTGGATCATCCAGATCCTTAAAAGTTTTCCAAGAATGACAAAGCCACCTGTAGGGAGCAGGTAAGGTCTCACATCACTAAAACCCAATCCCAGTGTGGTTGAAGACCTCAATAAGAATCTGTGACTGTTGCTTAGGAATCTTTGAACATTTCTCCTATTTCTTTTTTAGAGCCAGGCCAGTTGCAGAGATAATTTTTTGTGGGCTTTGCAGAGTTGCCTTGCAGACACAGTTAAGGAAGAAATGTAGATCTATTAACTAATCCAAACCCCTGTACATGTGCAGCAAGTCACACAGTATTCATCCTACGCTAGCTTGAATTGTGTATGTAACATGGAGAGCTCTTTTTCCATTACTGGTTCATTCTGGCCAGATGGGTCAAATAATTCAACTAATTTAAGAACAACAAATCTGGCACAAGGCACAAGAGCATGGTTTTCTTCTGTAAAGACGTCTTCTGAAAATTCAACCTGTCATCTTCATTCTGGAAGTTCTAAAATTCCCAGGGGAGCAGCCTAAGAACAAAAGCTACAAAGGAGACCTACAACCTTGTTCTGAGCACCTCTCACAGCAGCAGGGCAGCAGGCTGTTGCAGATCATGTAGGGTCTTTATTAAGTGAATGAGGCTCTCTAGGCCTTCAACCTGGGAACAAACACAGAAGATTTGCTGACCAGGAAACCAAAGATTTTCCCATGACATAACCAGAATGCCACAAGGAAAGGGACTACACTGACTTCTACAGGGTTGGCATAAAGCGGGAACTTTCTAATAGTTCCAGAATTACACACAGAGTTGTCAATCTCTTCTGATTTCATGGCAGATCAGCAAACCAACACTCCAATGACAGTATCTAAACAAAATCAATCACTCTGATTAGCATCTGGCAGTGTTTTGAAGAACAAGGCTAGAGAGTGTGTTCCTGTGCAATTTAATTAATCAGTTGTTTCTCTTCCATCAAACATCTACTGACCCACATAAAAATAAAGCTCAGTCGAGCTTCTTCCTTTTAAAACAGTAATCCTGTATTCTGTACTTGTGGTCCTCCTGTAGCACAGACACAACAAATACCCCATAATGATTAAACTAAGCACAATTATTAAACTAGCTCCTTATGCTAGCAATAATCGTCCTGGAACACTGTCTTTCTTACAGACCAGGTTTTGCCACTGTTCAGTGTCAATCCACTCTCTGGGTAAATTAATCAGACAACAAAATGAGCAGAGTTCTAGGTTATTCCAAGATGAAAGGGAGGGTAATCTCATTGCATGTGCAGATGGCCAGGGGTAAACTGCAAGTCTCGCTTGCCCATTTTGGCTTTAAAAGAACAATAATAATCATGTCTGATTCTCCTACAACAATGGCTGAAAGTGGGTTCCACATTAGCTCAGCATCAAAAACCTTCCTGAGGTCAGTAAGGGGGCTTGCTACAGAACACTCTCTCAAATGCCTTTCACCAAGGTTCTCAAAGCATGTTCCTATTTACTATTACAACAAGAACTGTGATTGCTTCTGCAGCCAATTACACGTGTTCAAAGGGAGTGATAGCTGCAGGAATGCATCACTTAATGTTGTAACGTGTTATAATTAGGTTTGCAGCCCTAATCACTGTGAAGGATAAAATTTCCCTTGCAACTTACAAATGCCACTATCAACAAGCAACTTTTTGTTGCATAAGGAATTTGCTTGACCAGCACTGACTTGGTTTTCCTGGAACAGAATTCCATATATAAGTTAATTTAATGCCATTAGTGAGTTTAATGAGTTCTGTCCTGGAGAGCACTGCACAGTCACTTCTCCAACAAGCAGCACGATTCAGCTGCCACAGCCAATCAGCAGATAACCTATCCCACTGAGTCCAGAATAAAATTCCTGTTTGGAGATTAGTCCACTAATCCCTCATATATGCTTTATACCTGCCTTCATTATGGCAAGGGAAAGCAAGACATCAAAGAAAGAACCCAAAATCTCTATTTCAATTGTTTGAGTAAACACACACCTTTGTACAATTCATCCCTGTTACTAGAATAACAAAACCCTGCAATTTTACAGGATAGCCTCCAACTTTTATATGCTGCCAATTTGTTACAGTTCAAAAGAATAAAACCATTTTGTATGACATCAAAAAGACCTCTTCAGTGGAATTAATTTTGATTTCAACACTCTTGGACCCTGTTACGATACAAATGTAGGCAATAAATTTCTCTTGGAGTGAATTCTCCAAATCTCCAAAATTCTGGAAATGATCAAACAAAATGTTTCAGCTTTGTTATCAGATTCTTTCAGTTTTTCTTAAGTTGACAGTCTACTACTGAGAGGGAGAGATTCATGAAGAAGCTGTTTCAACAACACAGTTTTTTTTCCAAGTGGAATCTCCCAGAAAAAGCTATCCTAGCTCTCCCTGCAGGCAAGATGGGATGCAGCTATTCAACGAACTCAGTCCTGCTCCAGATTTTCTGTTAAATACATCTTTAGTACATGCTCTAAAGAAGAAACTAATCAAGAAATAAAACTGTCAGCTTTTTTTTTTTCTTCTTTCTTTCTTTTTGTCTCCCTAAAACAAATTTAGCCATAAAGCTGTGCCAGATTACTGTCCTGCTAGAGGGAAAGTCTTTCTGGGCAGAACAAACAGCAGCAGGCAGAGCCCTTACCAGCACTCCCCCTGAGCAGCCTGACTGCACCCACTGCCCTGTAACTGTGCCAAAAAGGCACCAACTAACAGCAGCTGTTGAAATTCAGTGGGGTGTCGCGTAAAAGGGTGAGGGTCTGACGCATGGCTGAGTCACAAGGTTCAGAAAGGGCCCCCCCTTGCTTTCTAAACTTCTCAGAAAGGAGTCTAGGTGTGCCTAAGTCCAGCCATAGTCCCAGACTTGGCTGGTGGTTTCTGTCTTTCTAAGTTGTGTGTCAGTCAACATTGGCCTGTCAGAGCCCCAGGACTCCCACTGGGACAGTTTCAGAAAGGTGACAAAGACAGATCATTTGTTAAGGCGACAGATAGGGAGGTTCAGAACTGTCCCTACTGCAGGAGCACTAATACATGACAACAGTGCCAGCAAAATGCTACCCTGGGTGTTCTTCACCAGGAGGTGAAGTCGCAGTTGAAGTGGCAGTTGCAAGACATATTAGTCTTAAAAGCATCACGAGAGCAGCAGTCAGACACTGACATTATCAGAGGACTAAGGAAGCAAATGGCCAAATAATTGCATCTTTGTCAGTGCCATTTTACTCCTTGCAGGAGTGTTGTAGGTGATAATTGACATTGTCATGATGTAAACAGCAATTGCCTTTGGGCACTAATGCGGAACATGTGCTGCTTTGAGTCATCCCGACCTCTGCAAATGAGCAGAACAGTCTTGGCAGCAGCAATGTGCTGCATTAGTCAGCAGCTTCAGCACGGTGGCTGCTGTCATTCGGCTGCAGCTGACGGACCAGTTTCCCTGTGAGCACATGATCAGGTTTTTTGTAGACATAACAGGTTTTCAGCCACTCCTCTTACCTGCCCAGAATCCAGAGCTGTACCCGAGACGAGTGTTCAGACATGCTGGCGATCTGGTATCTCCACACCAGGTGAGATGTGCGAGGAACTCCATGACCTCCAGAGGGGGATACACTGCACGGACACCCGGACTCTGGCATCACAGCTTCTGAGCATCCAAAACTCTGCAGGTCCAGGGGGAAGAGTACCTGTATACATCCATAAAGCAGGCCTAGTGCAGGATTAAGAACATGGATATAAAATCCCCTCCACCGATACTAATACATCTAATGAATTAGTTAACTTATCCAAGCACAGCACCTAAAAATGTCGATCCTGATTAAACAAAAACCTGTGTGTGCTTAAATTCACACAACCAGCAGCGTTCCCTTAACATAAAAGGTATCTCCATAAAGAGATGTACCCACAGAGTAATTTCACAGGATCAGGACCTCAGTTAATTACAGTAACTCCCAACATGCCATTTTTTCCAACAGTCATTTGTAAATACTTTGGCAACCATTTGTTAGCTTTTGGACCTTACCCTAAGCACACAGCAGCACAAGCTGGTTTGTTCCTGCAGTCACCACATTTATATTTTAGATCACTGTTTCCTCCACATTAGATTTCTTGGATTTCACTTCTTGGTAGCAGTATTTCTGTGTATCTGTGGAAGAACACTGATCTTTTTGCCCAAATTATCGCTGATTCTCAGTGCAAGTTAAAAAAAGAAAGCTAACAAATGGGAGCCAAAGTTTACATTCACATTAGACAACTTCATCCGTTTAAAGGGCAAGTATGGAACAGACATTTGCTGTTTTAAAAGTGGTAAGCAAAAGTGCAAAACAGGAAATCACTGCCAGTTATAAACAGGGTAAGGGAAGAGAAAAAAATCTTGAATTACTTCACTACTCCTACTAGAACCCTGTACTCACTTTTGATTTGAGCATTCAAACACCTGTCAGAAGGAAACTTCTGAAAATGCAAAACTTAACCCTGCACACACAGGTATTTCTCAACTTGTTAAATGCCTATTCAGGAATTACATTTGTGCCAAAGTGAAAGTTAACCCAGCTGCCTGTCTGATTTCCAAGGGATTTGTCTGGGAGAGGAATCTTTTTTATTGCTCGCTTTTTATTGTACACCAATGACCAGTAAAGGCAATTAATATATATGATAAAGGATTCCCTGCAGTACTTAGAGATAAAGAGGATTGCAGCCTGGCTTGTAAGCAAATGACAGTGGCTCTGTGTTCCTCACATCCTCACACAGTATGGGCGCACGGTCCCTGCAGCGTGATTTCCCTGCAGCCAGGTACGCCAGCCACGGTGGTGGCAGTACCCTTCCTTCCACACAGCGATGCCAGAAGGCCTTTCCACTGCTCTGAAGTGGCTCTTGCCTCAAAGGAAAGCTCCCTTCTGAAGCCAATTGCTTTCATTTATGAATTCTATTCTCTTCTGAGGCTTCCTGTGATTTCTAGCTGCTGGGAGCACTTTTGTGAAGAAAGCAGTCAAAGGGTGAAATGTAACTAGAAAGAACGTCTATTACACAACTGTGTTGAACTGTCAGATAAACAGCTTGGCGAGGCTAAGAAAGTAAGATGTGAAGAAATGGCTCTGAATGGAAAGGGTCATTAGATTACTAATGCATGATGCTATCTAGTTGCTTTCCAAAACTGTGCTGACAGACTCTGCAGAAGGTACACTACAAGAATCACTCAAATGCCTTCTGTCCAGTGGTGAAAAGTCCATCAATAGCATCTGAAAGGTTTAAACAGAGTTGAAGAGCTGTCCCCATGGCTCTAACAAACCAATTAGGAATTTCCAAGAATGAGAGAGCCTGCAAGTGATGACAAAGAAAGCTGCAACTCTCAACTTACTTGCTAAGCCAAGACACTTAACAGGAATCTCTCTAAGAACTAGCAGGTAAGAACCATCAAGAAGCCAGTGCAGCAAACTACTGCAGAGAAATACTAGAAAGTAAGACTTACAGTGAGAACCCTCAACCTCAGCACGTGGTTATTCTATTATACCCTGCATATAGTATCATGGCTGAAAGTCTCCACACTGAAGGTCATCATTGTAAGCCCAAAAGAAAACAGTAACCTAACCACAAAATTGAACTATGACTGAATACCTATAATACAGAACAGGATAGAGAGCCAATTTTATTAGAACAACTAATAAATATAAATAATGAGTAAATGATAACAGCTTTTTAGTACTGAAAGATGTCCCTGGTAGCTGTTTCATTATTTAGAAAGCAAGTTAGTCTAAGAGTCAGGCCTTTTGTAATCTGCTGCAAAGACAAAAATCATCGCTTTGGAAGAAGCAAGTTTTACTGAGCTACATTTCTGCAATTGTTCTGCTTCAATCATCCTCCTCCATTTGAGTATCAGATGATCTAACAAATTCAGTTTCACTTGCCAGATTTCTGTTTGTGTGCAAAAAGTAAAACAGCCAGGCATTACAGCATCAACAGCGTATGCGGCTGTTGGAAAACTTCCTTCAGGGAAACGTTTCTTATACACACTGATTTTAGTCTGGAGAACAAAACATACAGGAGAGCATGAAAAGAGAAACTTTACTCCCATCATTAATTAAAACAACTTAACTTCATTTAGCCTTGCAGAGAAAACCAGACTCCATCGCATGGTTCACACTGCCCGTGGAAGGGAATGAGAGCAGAGTTAAAGTGAGGAAAGTGAGGTTAAATACAGTCATCAGGGGAAAGGCTGAGTTGCAAAGCTACACCTGATTGTTGGCTTTCAAACACTGGTTACAGATGAACTATTTGTTAAAAATAAAGATCATGGAAGCACATCTAACATAAAAATTTAAACTGAAAACAGCTAGACAATGCCCTAACAGATCCCACCCAAGAATTTCAAATTGTTACAGATTTTTCACAAGCTGGTTTGTAGGATTTCAATGGATAGCTGTCAGGTAAGACACAAGAGTCACAGCATCATTCCTCCTCACTTAAGAGAGTCTGGATCTTCTTGTCAGTATTGCCCTAACATTTCTAGCCTGTTTCATTGCGTGGCAAATTTATCAGAAGGGATAGAGCACGGGTAAGGTATGAGCAAAGTCTTACAGAATGTTTAGTATGGCAAAAGCACAACAACCTGAAGAAGGTGATATAAGAGTTGTAGTGAAATGAAACCTATTAATATAGCAGCAAGCATGTTGTTTGTCATTGTTCTTCAGTGCACAGGAATAAAATCCCACTCTCCAGAGCAAATGCTCTGCGTGTCTCTTAGCGTATTTCTGGCTGTCAGTTTTGTTGTTCTCTTTGTAGGAATTCTGAAAGATGCTTTGTATAATTGAGTGTATGTTATCTCCCCCAACGCATCGGCAGCAGTTCCACAGACTCACAGCAAAAGACATTATTCTCTCCAGTATGCCAGCACAAACACAGATTCAAGTGCCTGTGTACAGCATGATGTACTAGCAGTGTTTATAGCCTGGTATTTTAGGAGTAAGAGAAGTTTTCAGGGAGAGGGAATATCTCTAATAAAACCAATACAGCTGGGAAAAAAACCAACTTGAGGCACAAAGGCCCTTCTACAGACAGCTGGAAAACTGAATGAGGTTTCTGGGACACAGTCCCTACTTTACTAAGACTAAAGTATTAGATTTTTAAAAGGTAAAATGTATTTAATTTTAACATGCTTACTCTAGCAACTTCATACAGTTTTTTACAGAGCTGGGCAAAATAGAATAACTTGCTGATAACTCTTAATAACCTGGTGTTAGAAGATGAGAAAACATGATTGCTTCCTTTCTCAAGAACTCTTTGGTGGCATGAAGCCAGCCAGTCTCACAAACTCCACAGAACCTAGAAGTACACATAGGAAACAACTTGCTTACCCAAAGACTGAGCTGAACTTGTGAAAAAGTGTAAAATGCCAAAAAAAACCCCACAGTTTCAGATGTCCTAACCTTTGGGAAAGCAGGGATGCACTTGTTCAACATCAACTCTGTGGTGGATCCAACCAGAAGTCCCAGAACTGAACAGCTGCAAAGGCAGAAAGCTGAAAGTCAGACTCCTATTTGCAAGCCTCTTACCCATGTTTATAGCCAGCACAGAGGTGCCTGCCCATTGGTGACTGACATTTGGCAGCGGTGTGTCATCACATTGGCCACAGGCACCATCACTCCTTCCCCAGAGCACCGAGAGTTATAATCTCATCAAACCAAACTCACTTCGCTTTGAGTTTGATTTTTCTGCTGCATTCATCACCCTAAATCAAATGGGAATGGCAGACTGACAGGCCTTGTGAACACAAGCAGCACGTCACAGCTAGACATCTCCTTTGGAAGTGTTCTGCCTGCCCATTACAGTAGGAAGCAACAGTGCTGATCATGTGCCACACTCAAGAAACCCCATCCACATGTGTAGACCCTCTGAAAGCAGAGTGACCAGCTTCCATTGGTTAAGGACAGAGGTATTTGTTCAGCAAGAAACCTGCCCCAGCTGCCCTTCACCTACAGACCTGTCTCAGCATTTCCTGAAGACTCCGGGCCACAAAAGCACGTGCAGCAAGGCCAAAGGTACTTTGTGACTTTATTTCACTATGGAGATGAGGATATCAGCCAGGCCATGATGCCACAGCTTCACAAACACACGCCCAGCTCAGCAGCCTCTAGCTCCCATCCCAGCAGCAGCCCGAGCGCTCTTTGGCAGGGCCTCATCAAGCTGGAGCAGGGCTGCTCGTGCCAGGACTAGACTGACAAAATGAAAACTGTCACATCAGCAAGCAGCCACAAGTTGCAATTGTCTCTAAGACATGATTCTTAATGAGAACAAACCCACCAACACTTCAAAAGCATCTGAGAAGATGTGAACATTAAATAAAAAAGATGCAAAACCACTGGGTTGTTTATTGTTTTACTACATTAGACTTCCCTCTAAGGCAAATATATTAAATAAGTCACTACAAAGCAAAATAATGACCTTCTGCTTTGGGGAACTTTTTCCAAACCTCTATTAAAAATAAATAAATCTTAAAACACACCCAACACCATCATTCCTTATACAGGTGAACTGCCCCCTGACATTTTCAGCAAAGAAACCCTTTCAAGAATATCACTCCTAGCCCTAACTCCATGCAAGGCTTTTTCTGCTATGAACATCTCTGTTTTTTTGCTCAACCTTCCAGTTTTCTTGGCAAAACTCAATCATTGCTGAGCTCTCCTGAGCTTACTGGAGTTAACTTCTGCCTTACTGGAGTTAACTGGGCTTACTGGCATGAACTTCTGCCCGAGTTTGGCCCTGCTAGACACCTACTTCTCTCTTTTCTAGGTGTGCACTCCACCTGCTCCAGGAACAGATGAAAACAATGGCACTATCAAATAATATATTGATACCAAATGTCAAACGTGGTTGAAATCCATGTGAAATAATTAGAATTAAGTGAATTAGTGTGTCAGGAGGATTAATAAAGTGAACAGAATATTATAAGGATGGAATGTATAAAGAAGCAGCTTTGATATGTCCATGGGACTCTGAAGTCTGCATGAGGTAGTTATGATAACCAATAGCACTATCTGGCCACTGTTGATGTTAAGTACCACAGAATACCTGGAACTCATGGGAACACCTGCATCCATACCCTTGTGCTTCAGGAATGACTTGGCAACACAGTGATACTGGTAAATACTCATTGCAGTTCTGCTGTAAAAAAAAAAAAAAAAAAAGAGTCTACATCAGGAAAAACCCTTTTAGATTCATTGCAGAATTGATTTTTTCTAATGATTCTTCTACACAGGTTTCATTGATCAGCTCTGTTAACAAGACCTACCAATGTTTTATTGAATCTCAAAAGCTACAGAAGAATTACGAATCCTGATGTCCTCCATAGGAAATGAGATGCAGTGGTATGGAGCAAACACGCTCAACAGAGGGTCTGCAGAGCAGGTCAGTCTGGATCGCTCTGGTGTCAGCACTTATCAAGCTCTTCCTTACATTAAAACACCTTTCATGCTCCTGGGAGTTACAGCTGCCCCAGAATGCATGGGGGGAAAAAGCACCAGGTATTACTGAACGCTTTATTCAGAGTGTTTTGAAAACACATAACACACAGAGGGTCTTCTCTTTATGACAGGTCTTCAAAAATGTCAGCAGCTCGGGCTAACCCAACTCCCAGCGTCCAAGTTTTAAAAGAATTCTCCAGGAGCTTTACAGTCTTGTTACTCTACTAATCAAGTTTAATAAGGCATCTTGGACTAAGATGTGAAGCATGGTGAGCAAGAGGATTTTACTTTCACTCACTCTCATTGAACTCCTCCAGCAAAAATCTGGTATAGGAGACACACTAACTTAAATCTGAGCATAGTGCTGCTATGGGCACAAACTCATCCCATCACACTGCCAACAGAACAGCCTAACTGCTTGTGCCATTGCATCTTAGCCATCTAAGCAAATGCACTGAGTATTACACACTGTGTATCAGCAGCTCTGTTAGTTACTAGCAGCCAAAATCTCAGGCAATATGATAGTTGCTAAGGTAACTACTCTTCCAGAAGAAAGATGAATTCTGACGATGGGCTGTGTGCACTCTCATCTAGCACAGCAGCTGCCCTTGGTAATTTAGGCACCCCATCAGTCCACGTGGATCTCGATGCTTTCGCATCCTCAGGTAAAAGGTACCGGTCTGAGGGCTGCTGGGGAACAGGCCTGCTCTGTACAGCCTGGAGAATTCAGGAGTCTCGGTACCAAGCGGTGCTCCCGCTGCCTACATGAGCATCGCTCCTTGATCCGCCGACAGAATGGAAACAAGGGTTATCTTGGAGGGGCTGGTATAACTGTCTTTAGAACATTCTGAGTAGCTGCAGGGCAACGTAGGTTTTTCATAACAGGGTAATTTCTAAGTTCTAATGCACCTGGAGCTGCTAAAGAACTGTATAAAATTACCTTGTCCACTGTATCTTCTGAAAACAGTGCAGAAGAGGGTCTAATATTTTCTAGGTATCTAAGGAAGAGCATCCTTCATGCCCTGACAGTAACAATATTCCAAAGGCAACAGGCAAAGCAGTGAATGCAAGGGATGTCACACATTTGGGCAACCTTGGAGAATCATTAGGGATTTCTTCCCTCCTTATGTATGGACTTGTTGCTGTGAACTACCCTGCTCACACAACTCTTCAGTTCTTCTGATGGAAACAAAGACCCCTCCGTGACCTTACGTTGAAAGGCATCTCAGCTGAGCAAAGGGATTGAATGGGAGCTTACTGGTGTGGATTCTTTCAAAACCAGGGCATGAGTAAAGGCTGTCAGTGTTGAAGTGCATTGTACATAAACTGTATTTAAATCAAAAATCTTAATTTTTTTTAATTGTGTGCATCTTCCAAGAAAGCAGACACAGGCTCTTGAGTGCATTCATGCTTTCACAATAGCCACAAGGGTTTATCCACTGAAATGAAACCTTATCTAGGCTCTTGATTGCATAACATGATCTGCTCACAAGTGACCGTTGGAGTAAAAATACTGCTTTTCCAAACTATTACACTAGCTTCAAAAAACCTACTAGAAAAAACCCATCTGGCTTTATTCAGTGGATTCCTTTCTCTCAACCACTGACAATTTGCTGCAGGCCGTTCTATACTAAGAGTTCTCAGAGCCAGGCTGAAAATTTACCCAAGGATTGAGAACCCCTACAGAACACAAGTGTACTCCTGTGCTACTGCAACTACAGCGTTGCCTGGCATTCCTAATCCTACTCCCCTTCCCTTACACTCCTGTGTTGAAACAAACCAACCAACACTAGTTTTTCCACCAAAACAATCCTCGGTGCATAAATCACCTTTAATTCTAGGGCCATTATCACAATGACTCTTGTGGCCTAGAATCACTGATCCTAATAGAGGAGTAGCAGGATCAGTCAAAAAGGCAAAATTTAAAGCAATCAAGTTAAGTCAAGAAAAAAAATAAAAAACCAAATCCTAGTATCCCAGCAGAAAATTAGAAAATGCTTAAAATCCAATATATTTACAGCACTTCTAAAGATTCACAAGTCATAGTGGAGGCTACTACCTGCTTCCTTGACATCTGCAAAGGTAGTAAATGTTTTTAGCCAAACAATATACTCCACACTTATACCTTGAAAACATGGCAATCATCGTCTCCTGGCATGAAATTCAGCTTTACCTCAACCTTCTTGACACTGGAGAAGAGACCCTAATGACTGAAACTCTTCTACTTCCTTAGCACTGGCAATAGATTTACCCATGAGTATGTCTGTTGTCTGTGTTTTGCTGGGACTGGCTAATTGCAACGAGTTCTCCTCATCCAACCCTTCTCCACAGCCTCCACCACAGCCCTCATTGTGCAATAAGTCTGAGAAATCTAATAAAAGCTCTAAAGCCCACTTAATAGCACAAGCCAGATCTTCATTCTTCATGGCAGGAGGAGTCACACAACACAGCAGCTGTAATCCCAGGGAAAATTATATTGTTTAAAACCTTGATTATTAAACTATTCAAGAATAAAAATATCAACTGACAAGGTAGTGCCAAATCAAGTGTCAGCCCTGAATACTTAAAAATGCTTCTAGAGTTTTGCTCAGAGACTAACACAGCATGCCTACAAAGAGCAAGTAAAACAATGAGACAATCATTTATCCAAACTAAAAGTGCACGTGCATAATAAACATTAAAAGGGCATGCATTGATCCATATATTAATCAGATTCATAACAACAGACCAATTTTTCTCCCTCCAGGGTGTGAAGAACAGGGTTATGAATCATAATGTTAACACAAAGATCACACTTGAATAACCTAATTGGGTACAACAATGGTAGGATGAAAAGGAACTTAATCAAACTCTGAACTGTTGTTAGATTTCATCCTCTTAAATACAGTTCTGTGACATGACTCTAATGAATCATTTCAGAAGAAAAAAACATTGGTTTACTTTATTAATGCTCCAAACCACCTCTGCCCGTTTCCTCCATGCTTCATCTCTTCATTTGAACAGAATCAGACACAGAGAAAAACATCTGGGTTTAATGTAAGTTTTGATTCTTTTTTGTTACAAATCACATAAATAGTTACCTTTTTCTTTAATTTACTGCCTTACAAAGGAACTGGAGTTTTGCTACATGCAAAAACTGTCAGACAATCTTTAAATATTTATCTCTGAATTCCCCTGGTTGCATGTACTTGGGAATGTTTTCATAAATACATCAATAACTGTCTTGTACAGCTCATTAAGGAAGCTTTTTATCCTTTAGTGTAATAGTTCAGTTTACAGTTGCCTGTGAATCATTTTTATGGACCTCCATTATGCATGCCCTTCAAACTGCAATTATTTGTCAAATTCTGTATCTACGGAAGCAATCACCAGAAAAACCCTGAGAGCTGAGAAGATGCATAAACATTTGGCACCAGAACTTGGCCTGTCTCCAGCAACACATTCGCTCCTCTAACGCTGACTCCACAGCCTGTGAGATGGACTTAATGGATCTACTTACATGAGACATTGTCCAAAGGGTGCTCGAGGGGTGGGGGGACACTCTAGCTTACATTAATCAAGACCAGACACCTTGAATTTCCTCTTCAAATCTGTCATCAGTCTTCCTCTGAGGTCCCAGGACATCACTCCCTCACTCACTGCAGTTTTATCTGTTCCTTCATGACCATGTATACTGAAGAGCAGACCTCTCCCTTCTGGAAAGCTGCAGCTACTCATGTTCCTCACCCAACCCAAAGCAACAAACACCACCAAGCTTCTGCCACAGAGAAAACTTACTTACTGGGAGGTTGTAAGGTTCAGCCTACTATGCCCAAGTTATTTTTACTTCCTAGAGCACAGCAAAATATAGAGTTCAAGAAGTAGGTTTGGGAGCTTTTATGATTAATGAAAATGGAGTAAGTATGCATGTGTGCTGAAAACCTTAGAGTGCTTCCTTCAAGAATTAGTTTCCTGGAAGCCAGAGCTGAAATCCTATTGTTTTCCACTAAATCTAGTTCTGTCATTGAGCTATTTTTTGTCATTGACAGATTTTTTTTTATGTCATTGACAGATACTTTCATCTAGTACTTTTTATCTTGGGAAGCATTAAAAGCTCTTACCTGGGTTCCAAAATTCCATCAGCGTCTCAAAGTGCA
Organism: Gallinula chloropus; assembly: GCF_964237585.1. Taxonomy (NCBI): domain Eukaryota; kingdom Metazoa; phylum Chordata; class Aves; order Gruiformes; family Rallidae; genus Gallinula; species Gallinula chloropus. The sequence continues at coordinate 21,568,700 of NC_140097.1, forward strand.
GCAACCCCGCAGATTCTCAAGCAGTTACTCACAGCACGTTGGCAAAATCCACAGAGCCACCAAAAAGATATGGAAAGAAACATTCAGAACTCAGTATCATGGCAAAGCACTCTTGTTCAGATGTTTCCTGAAGTGAACTCACTCTTGTAACTCGTGACTCTTCTCCACACCATTGGCATTTTGTCCAACTCTGGTGGGAATTGTGTCTCTAGGACAGACATTAGGCTTTACGTGCATTGATGGTGGGAGTGGGAAGTAGTAACCAGGACAATTTAATCTCTTATAAGCCTCTTTGTAAGAAGTCCAATACACATTCAAAGCCCTAGAAACCTGCCTCTATGCAAAGACATCCTAGGAACTGTACCCCTTGTGTGCAGGAGCCTGGTATTCACCCAGAAATAGGCTCAGAGTAAAGCTCCAGCCTGGGTACTTAGCTATGGATTTCCAGCAAGCAGTTGCAATGGTTGAGTTGAAGAGGACACGGGACCTCCAAGATAAGCACTGTCTGCAATGTCCTGCTTAAGGGGGCCAAAGCAAGGGTGCTTTTCCTAGGTTGCCATCATGACACCCCTGGAAGAACATACAAGGTGACACCAGTACAGAAGTCTTGCCTAATTTACTGAGCTGAACCAAAGCATGTCCAGATCACATGAATCTCAGTCATTGCCACAAGGGATGCGCCACAGTAAGACCACTGCTTCACAAGTCTCTAACACCTCTCTTAGAATAAAATCCTTTTTCCAGATGATTTTTCTTTCTGACAAAGCTCCTCTCTGTGGTTTTGAAGCTCTCTCATTTGAGGGAAGGGAATAAGGAGAGTGATGGTTGGGGGTTGTTGGTTTTATTTACTTTGACTGTGCATCAAGTTGCTGGCAAGATTACTCTAGGACCTACGTAGAGCACGTGCTGTGGCAACTATTGCAATGGCAAACTATGGAACACCAAAGACATCTCTAAAGTAAATAGTCCCCATAAACTGATGATGCTTTATACACCTGAAGCTACATGACCCAAACAAGAGCCTGGCAGCCACAGGCCCAGGCTGTAAATTTCTTCAGTGTTCCAAGAATGAAGAGTTTGTTCTGTATGTTCATTAAACACAAGTCTGGTGACCTATAAGTACCATCTAAAGCAACAGAGGATTTAACACAGAAGTTACTGCATATCAGCTAAAGGGATATATATTCTTCTAGACAAGTTAAGGGAAAAAAAAACCCTCCTCATTTGAGTTGTGGAGGTTCCAGAGACTTTACGTACCAGTACTGCTATGAAATAAGTTGCTGCACGGGGAAACAAGCAGAATTGATACACTTGTGTACAGCTCCTATGTTATTTTCCACAGCTATCCAAAAATTAAATGCCATACACAGAGACTTGCTCTCTGTTGCTTAATTCATCACTTCCATGGCCACAATTCCTGGCACAGCGGGTGACGCTATATAAAGTAGCCTATCCCATACTCCACTAAAATCAGCAACAGGATCCTTCTGTTTCCTTCCACTAAAATTATGAATGTTAAATGATCCTTTTTATATATTTTTTTTTCCAACAGCTGCACTGCATCTGAGAAAGCCTTTCTTCCTCACACTGTGTAAAAGGATTAATGCACTTGTTATGCTATAAAGAATTGTAGTGAAAACTGCAGGTTGCAGGGGTATGGGCACTTGCTGGTGCCTCACAGGACTAAACTCAGTGAAAGGAAATCACTGGTTGGCTGGTAGCATGACCCAACTGGCAGTTTCAGGTAACACCAACCAAAAATATTTGCTATTAGGATTTGCAAACTCAATGTGAAACTGTTATAGCAAAGTTATACAATGTGATCATTACGTAGATAATCGACAAGTGACATCGTTGACCTGGACTTGGCCAAGGATTTCACACTGTCCTGCCTGACACCCTTGTCTCTAAATTGGAAAGAGGTGGATTTGGCAGATGGAGCACTTGGTGGATAAGGAATTGACTGGATGTTCACACCCAAAGAGTTGCATTCAATGGTTTAATGTCCAAGTGGGGACCAGTGATGAGTGGTGTTCCTCCTGGGACCAGCACTGTTCAGCATCTTCATTGACCACACAGACAGGGGGATCGAGGGCGCCCTCAGCAAGTTTGCCAATGACACCAAACTGTGTGGTGCAGTCAACATGCTGGAGTGAAGGGATGTCATCCAGAGGGACCTTTACTGGCTTTAGAGTTGAGGCCATGCAAACTGCATGAAATTCAACAAGGCCAAGTGCAGGACAATCCCAAGCACAGCTACAGGCTGGGCAGATAATGGATGTAGAGCAGTCCTGAGGATGACTTGGGGGCAGGGGGGAGGCAAGGGGGCGTGGGGCAGTGTTCAAGAGGTGCTCAACATGAGCCAGCAATGTACACTAACAGCCCAGAAAGCCAACTGTGCCCTGAGTTACATCAAAAGACATGTGACCAGCAGGTCAAGGGAGGGGATTCTGCCCTTCTGCTCTGGTGAGACCCCCTCCTGTGTCTGCTCTGGGGTCCCCAGAACAAGACAGACATGAAGCTGTTAGAGCAACTCCAGAGGAGGCCGTGAAGATGACCTGAGGCCTGGAGCACCCCTGCTATGGAGACAGGTTGAGGGACTTGTGGTTGTTCAGCCTGGAGAAGAGAAGACTCTGGCCTTCTGGTACCTGAAGGGGCTGCAGGAAAGCTGAGGAGGGACTGTTTGCAAGGGGTTTTAGTGACAAAACAAGGGGGAATGGCCTTAAACGGACAGAGGCGAAACTTCGATTAGGCAGAAATCCTTCCCAGGGAGGGTGGTGGGGCCCTGGCACAGGGTGCCCAGAGAACCTGGGGCTGCTCCTGGATCCCTGGCAGGGGTTCTAGGGGATAGATGGGGCTCTGGGCACCCTGGGCTAGTGGAGGGTGTCCCTGGACATGGCAGGGCAGGTGGAACTAAGTACATTTTAAGGTACTTCCAAACCAAACCGGTCTGTGATTCTTTGATTATTCCAAGATTAACTAGACTTTAGGTTCATCTGGCAAGGTGTTCTGCTTCAGAGTTAAGTCTTTAACTTTTCCATGTTATCAGCCCCACTCTGCACACACAAGGCTTCTATACAATGAAACATTTTTGTATTTCACTTACCATCACTTCACATCTATGATTCCTCCACTTTGCAATTTCAGTGATGAATTAGCACTCATTTGAAATGTGTTTTTTAAGAAGAGCCAAGTATCACCTCTTCTGTGGAAGGAAAGCAACATGGGTTTAGTTCAGCAGAGATCTGGCTTCTTAACAGTTTGTTGCTTTTGAATAAGCAGAAAACCAAATGAGTCATGTGCAGGGCTTTGGCAGCAGCAGTGTTCGTTCTCAAGCCGAAAGCCATTAATAAGCATTCACAGCTCACAAATGAGTAATTGTGGGGAACCCAAACGCCAGCCTGAATTTGCAGTGTAAATTTAAACACATCATTTAATCAACAAATATCCTACAATGCAGGACACAACAAATTCAAAGAAAAACAGATATTTGAAGAGGTGTTTTGAATTGGCGTCAGGCTTCTCTCATCTGGCTTTCCATAGTTTCCCCCTAACATGGATCCCATTAATCCTCCACATTTCTTCCAAAGCCAAGCTATACCCTTCACTTGAGGTACTTCAGCCTTACAGTGGCATGACAAAAGTCTGCTTATTTTAAGGACCTGAACAAAGTTACCCTGGAAATGAATTTGCTCTGTTACATTTCAGCATCAGAAATACACCCAGTGCAGAAAACAAGCGTTAATAATGAGATTTAATATTCTAACACTGAATATTTTGTGCAGAATATGAACTCTTCCTAACCACTCTGTTCTGTTTCAGCTGAATTTGTTGCTCTTTATTTATAAAATCCAGATGAGCCAAACCCAGGTGAAACAATCCACACATTCACCTACTTCATAATGCTGTCAGACTTAACCTAATTAAATGCTTTGTAAATATCTTATCCATCCTCCTGCCAATACAACACTGCTCCTAGAAAACTATTTGCTACTGCTTTCTCCCATCAATTTTTCATGAGTGTCAAGCAGTGGGTCTTTGGAGACCAGCTTTTTATCTAAATAATCACGTTATTAAAGTTTTTCCCCTATTATCGATTTAATCTTTCCTCTTCTTCCTATTTATGTGTTTCTTCTCACTGCAGGAGAGAATGACACTTAAGCTGTTCCCATCCAAGTCATGCCTCACAGCCACTCCACAAGTTTCCCCGTAGTCTAACCCAGTTCTGATGAGCCCAGGTTTGCTCATCTCATCCATTAAGTGTTTCAAACCCTGCTCTGAGAGTGGTTATTCCCTTTCCAAAGCAGCACTGTCTCATGTTAAAACACAGTCTGACTACTAGTGGCTGAATGTTTAATGAGCAAAGGTAACGAGCACTGTCTTGTGACACCCCCCTGTACATTTCAGCAAGGAACTGCACTTTAATTTATGGTAATATATCAGTATACACAGAAATTGTTTAAAAGTTTAGCCCATTTTGGGAGAAGATGCTATGGGTTCCCACTTCTGCTTTACTTAGACATTCAAGTAACTGGCTTTCCTAAGGAAAAGACTTTCCTGATGTTTTCCTGGCTGGTGGGTCACAAAGCACAGGCTCCTCCTTTGCTCCTAGTGCTAAATTTCACTAAGACAGACAAATGTGTTACTAACTGGATACCTCAAGTGGCAGGGTGGCTGGAGGGATGCTACATGAGCTAGCAAGAAAGGGGGAGCGTTCCAAAGAACAGTTCTGGTACCCAGCAGCTGCTTCTCCCTGTCTGAAGAGGAGCAGAGGCTGTGCAGTACTGTGCTCTGTGTCACCTCATTACTTCTGGGACGTAGGTGGGAGGAAACAAGACCACTAAACAAGCCTCCCATCTGCTATTCACCCTGTGGTAAACGAAAACCCAGACATAGAAGTCACCATGAAGCAGCTTGACACTGACTGAGTGGCTTCAGTTAGCAGGGCATCTCTTCACATAATGCCACTCTATTAGATCTGCTGCAGGGGGGTGTGGATGTGGCTGTGGATGGGGGGGGGGGGGGGAGGGGTGGAATATCAGGGGTTTATGCTTTTTATGAAGGAAAAAAATCCTACACAAGAAAAAACAAACCAGAAAATACATTCTTTAACAAGACACATTTCTTTGTGTTTCCTAGAATAAGCCTCTGAAATGTTTGCTTAGTGTTAATCCTCTTAAATTTATAAGGCAAATATCACCCAAAGCCATTTCAGCCTAAAGTTAGTTACCAGTTTTTATCTGTTTTTCTTTTTTGCTGTCCAACTGAAGAGATTAAAAGTTAAATTCATCTTCAGATTGTGGAGATCATCATCTTCAGATCACTTACCTAGAAGGCTTGGTTGGGAAGTTAAAAACAAACCTGCAGAGTTTCCAGTCACCTGCACTGACTGGCAGCTGAAGAGGAAATAAGCATTAAACTAATTCAAGCACTCCAATAACTAGAATATGTTAATCCCTAACATAATGAATGATTAATGAATAATGAAGGCTTGGAAAAATTACATTGGAACAGACATAATTTAAGACAACTAAAGAATGAGAAGGTACGAGTTTTTAACAGTTCCTAAAGTGGGAGACTTGCAAACCTAACCAAAACAAGTGTGACTAATTCTCCTTTCAGACATTCATGTTTTCAGGCTTTTTAATAGCTCGTTTCCACTCCCACATACAGACCTGGTGTATATTTAGCAATCCTTATGCTTTTAGTAATTCATAGCAACACACATTCTTAGGGAGCCACAATGAGACCTGGAATTTAAAGTCCCATTCACGCAGTAGGAAAATCCCATACAGCAACTTACCTCAGCCTGTGCCTGACAGTTTGTCTGACATTAGGATCCCATCAATTACAGCTTTTGTGCAACTAACACAGCCCTGAACCTCACCTTAATGTTTCCCAACTTTCCTCTCACAAAGTGCCAGTGTTGTTTCCTTGAAAAAACCTTAAGATCCCCCAGGAGTAGGTGGGTGAGATTAAGAACCAAACACCACTCAGCAACACTCTGTACAACCTGTGACTCCAGGAATCAATAGGCCTGTCTAGGACTCCTTTACAGAGTAACTGTCAGGGGTGGCTGATTGGCCAGTGCCTAAAATTGAATTGAGGCTCAATCTAATTCAGAGCACATTCTATTTACTTCATATTAAAAGACAGATTCCATTTTCCAAACTCTGTCATGTAAACTCCTTGCCATGGCAGTAATAAGGCCACATTAAATGCTGGTTTAAAAAACAAGTTTTTTACAGAACCTCCCAACTAAACCTCATGTGTTTGTATCGCTGAGCAGCTATCACAACCCCCAAACGTCTTTACAGGTGTGGGGGTTCTGGCTTTTTTGCTTTACCTGCAAACCTCCAGGGAAAAGAAAGCAAGAGACTAGGTTGGATGGGGCTTTGAGCAACCTGGTCTAGTGAAGGTGTCCCTGCCCATGGCAGGGGGTTGGAAATAGATGATCTTTGAGGTTTCTTCCAACCCAGAACATTCTGTGATTCTGTGATTCTATGATTCTGTGACCAAGTACATAAATGTATGCTCACAAACAGAAAATAAATGGCTACACCACAGTTCATCATTAGTCACTCAGATGATTTGAAACAGACACGCTCCTGGTTGGGAGGCTACCATAGCTCAGCAACTCCTCGTGAGTTGGTGGTCACCTGTTGGACATCTAAATATGGTACAGCTCCTCTTCCATTTTGCTCCAGTTCAGCAAAGTTGGCCTCCCCTTGGCACACTCCCTTATCCAGTCTTGTGGACAGTACCTCCCAAAGCTCCCAAGCCCTGCTACCCACGGGCTGCTGCAAGACGCCTACCACTGGAGACCAGTAAGTTATGTACATAGAGCTCAGGTATCCCCAGAGAGGGAGCAAGGCACAACGTCCTGGGACTGCCCCATGCTCTTAACTGACAACATGACAGCTCAGACCCCTGCAGCTGAAATGAAAAGGCTGCCCACAGTCTTCCACCTGCTGCTGCCAAAACTCCACCTCACACAATTTAACTACACAGCAGTTGCATTTTCTACTTTATCCAAGTGTCCTTCTTTATCCTCCCCCCTTTTTTCCCCCATCTTTTTCCCAAAAAGAAAGCTGAAGACACAAAGCAAAGCAGAGGCTGGAAGAATCTCATGAAACTCACCCGACCCTCCACTGCATCCCCAGGGAACCCTGGGTTGGAGCACTGGCATGTGGGAGCATCCCAGGGGTATGCACATAGCCCACACCAGCTTAAACACATCAGGTAATACACTGGTGACACAAACTCAGCTCAGTCCTGGGCTACAGCTGAACTGATTGTTCAAACCATGGTGTTGCCCAAACAGAGACTTCAGCTTGCTGGGGTTTCTATCATCTCACTCTGACAAAGGAGCAGACCACCTTTCCCTGATGCCCCACGCATTTTAGAAATCACAGCCACACTGAGAACCTCTCCTACATGCTCTTCCAACAGTGCAGAGGTTTGGGTGTGAACAACTGCTAAACAGTGACTTCCTCAAAACCCCCGACAGGCAGAGTGCTTTTCACTGCCTCTTCTTTATGTCTTTAACTGTGGCAAAAACATTTGTTATTTTAAAGCCAAGAGCAGCAGGGTTGGGTAGGCATTTTAGGATGGGATCAAATATTAACCAAACATAATCCTGTGGCTTCAGAACATGAACTTCTTTGCATCAGCTACCCGAGCAGCAAACACGTGCAGCTGTAATCCATGCCTTACACCTCAAATCTACACTGCCAAGGTTAAGCTGTTTTCAGCCTCTCACATCGGATGTATTGTAGCTGAAATACATTCTGAATGCATAAGAAACCTTCTGCAGAAATCTGGACTGCATATATTGCTGGCTCTGGTTTTCTCAGCGTGTCTCTAATTTCACCTCTTACAAAATGATGAACACTATAAAAGGGACAGGGCAAAGCTGCCATGTCATGAGCAGCACTAACCAGCCTGAGGGACTTGGAGCAAATAGGGGGTGACCTGCTGGAGAAGAGCTCTGTGGAGAAGGACCTGGGGGTCCTGGTAGGTGACAGGGTGGCCATGAGCCAGCAGTGTGCCCTGGGGGCTGAGAGAGACAATGGGATCCTGGGGGCATCAGGAGGAGTGTGGCCAGCAGGTCACAGGAGGGGATCCTCCCCCTCTGCTCTGCCCTGGTCAGGCCCCACCTAGAGTGTTGTGTCCAGTTCTGGGCTCCCTGGGATAAAAAAACCCAGGGATCTCCTGGAGAGAGTCCAGAGGAGGCTACAGAGATGATGAAGGGCCAGGAGCATCTCCCTTATGAGAGGGAGCTGAGTGAGCTGGGGCTGTTCAGCCTGGAGAAAAGAAGACTAAGGGGGGACCTTATGAATGTTTATCAATATCTGAAGGATGGGATGCAGGGGAAATGGGCAGCCCCTTTTCAGTGTCTGTGGGGACAGGACAAGGGGCAATGGCTGCAAGTTGGAGCACAGGAAGTTCCACAGCAACACGGGGAAGAACTTTTCCCCAGTGAGGGTGAGGGAGCCCTGGGACAGGCTGCCCAGGGGGTGTGGAGTCTCCATCTCTGGAGAGATTCCAGCCCCGTCTGGACGCCGCCCTGTGCAATATGAGCTGGGGAGCTGCTTTGGCAGGGGGTTGGACCCCATGGGCTCTCCAGGTTCCTTCCAACCCCTGTGATTCTGTGAAGTCTCCCACCGTGGCTAATGGACTATATAGGAATGTCTCTTTCTTTGGTTTGTAATAAAGTAAAAAATTAAATACAACCTGCCTAAAATATGTACAACAGAGAAAATACACTTTTGGTATGACAAAACCCTCAACTCCTTTAAATTCATGAATGAATAAGCACTGTGAAAAACACAGCAGAAACTCTTTAAGTATTAAAAGTGAATGCTCAACATGAAAGAAAATAGACAAAAGTCTTCCTTTAACTAATGCTGCAGACTGCAGTAGTATGGACAGAATATTTTAATATTTAAATAGAATAAAAAGGCCCAGATTCCTCCTTCCAAATTCCATCCTGCATTTCAATCCAACCTGCAGCCAGCATTTCCTCTTATCTGATATTACTACATTACAGACCCAGCTATTCAACAGAGCTAGAAAGGATTTATATGGCCTTGAACACACCAGAAGACATTATTAAAGATTTGATGCCAATTGCTGTTGGGTGCCTTAAAAATTAACTCTCACAGGCATCAGTCTCTCTAAACTAATTTCAGTAGCAGAATTTCTCTCCCTTTGTTTTGATACAGAAGCACTTGATGTCTGATCCTGCCCTGACTGGAAGCTCTCATTAAACTCAGTTACCACATTGGTATTTAGTCCTGGGGTCAATCACACATGGGTTGCAGAGACACTTGGGCCAAGGGAGGGAGGACAGAGATGAGCAAATACCTAAAAAAAACACCCCTTGAAGCTCAGACAAGTGTAAAAAAAATGTAATTGTTCGCTCAGCAGTGATTTTGTCAGTAGAAACAGTGAAATTGAACAATTAGGATCATCTCTGAAAGAAGTATGCACAACAGAAGCTTTACCAAGTCCTCATCCAACCTACACCACAGAGCACAAAGTCCATGTAAACTGCATGTAGCTCGTGGCAAGCCCTGTCAACTGTTCCTGAATGGTCTCAAGAAAGCCATTCTTTTAGTGCAGTAAACTTGGTTATTGGAATTAATTCTCAGTCTTAATAAGATCTGTGAGCAGAAAGAAACAAAGGACAGAGAATTTAGGTTATCCAAATTCTATGTCCATAAAGTGTGTTCTAGACACTCTGGGAGGCACGCAGCAGCATGGTTAGTCTTTCAGCTGCTCTTTTAAACTCTGTGCTCTCCCTCAAACAGCCTTTTTTTTTTTTCCCCTGTAGAAAAGCTTCTATTAATTAAGTTTGTTTTCTCTCTTTGTTTTTTTAAAGCCAACTCTTCCTTATGATATGCTTAATCTAAGCAGACAACTCTGATCTCTTCAGGAATGCTTTGCTAGCCTACATAATATACCCTAATGGAGAGATTTTTTTATTGTTGGCTATTAAAGCACTGAAAAGCTCCAAATTGTCACCAAAATTGCAAGACAAAAGCTTAGGAGTGCTGCAGGCAGTGCTAAAGAAAGCCAATTCCCTCGGGTTTTGCCGTGTGCCCACAAAGATGTCATCAGAGCTGACAGCTGCTTTTCCTGACAAAAGATGTGTGAGAGGCTGTGATGTCAGAGCCGGGTGTTTACCCGGGCGCTGTCTCACCCTTTCTCTGTAGCCTTCTGCAGGTAGCGAACCCAACAGGCAGAGAGACTTGGGCAAGAAGAGCAGTTTTAGAGATGGGGGAAATGCTGCTGACTGGGGAGAGAAGGTTTCCATGCCAGGGCACGTCAGATCATCACAGCAGCTCTTGAAGGGTCATCGGAATTCAGGGGAAATCAGATCTGGCAGGAATGAAGACTGTGCATCCCTTCGCATGTGTTTGGCCTGATGAAGGTCAGCTACCAGAGGAATTAACAGCCTCTTGAAATCACCCCCTTGCCTGATAGAGACAACCAAGTTGCTGGGAGCTAAAAGCTGTCACCAAAGGCTCCATCACAAATCCTCAGTTAAGTTTAAGATGCCCATAAAGAACAGGCAAGCAGCTGAAGCAAAGTCATTCACAGTTTCCATCATAGTTAGCTGTGCTTCCACTGGATTGCCACCAGGAAAGTAACTAGTTTTTGACAGCAGTAATTACCAAGGTGCCAAAAATAGAACAATGAATTAGTTCAATACAAAGTCCAACCCAAAGTGAAAGGCAGATTCATTTTACAGAGCACACATGCAAGTCCAGGACATGGAGTGTTTGCACAGGCTCTGCATGTTTCCCCCCCACCCCCCAAAGTTTGCTGCTATACCTGCCTGGGGCATGGGGCATGTTTCCATGCAAAAGCTGCCAGTTCACATCTTTCCCAACTTGGATCAAAATGCAGTCACCAGATGGAACAGAAATAAAAGCATCATCTCAATAGGGCATTTAGTGACTCGGTGACCCAGAAGGCAGGTCGCACACTTGGCAACTTCTGAATCAATTAGTCCATTAGGAGGAATTAAGCGTGGCCAGCTTTGCATTTACCATGGGAAGGAAAAAAATGGCATTTGAAAAAAAGAAAACCCACTACATTTATTCATTCCTCATGACTGAGTATCTTTTAAGTTAATGCAACAAGATACAGATCCTCCAAACACAGGGACAAACAGGCTATCCATTTAGTTAAGGGTCAGTAAGTTAGACCTCACTGCATTTTGCTGCTGAACTTCCCAACAGTAGTTGTGACTGAGTTTAGATTTTATTTAAGGTTTATTCCTTAAAGAGAAGGAAAAATCTTGGCACATTCTATCAGTAAAACCAGTTTTTATCTTCTTTAAACTGTAACTCCTCAATCTGCAAACAACCTGGCCAGAAAAGAAGATGCTTAACTTTTTCTCCCTGGTCACACAGCATTTGTTTGCAGGCTCGATTCACATACAGGACTTGTGCAGATCAGCCTGGGCAAGGAGGATGGAGAAGCATTTAACAGAGCAGACACAGAGGTCCCCCCCTTTCTCCTAACCAGCCAGGGCTCACTGGCAGCACCAGTAACAGCTCTGCTGCCATCCAGCTCTCAGCTGAACACTGGCTAACAACTCTGCCCTGCAAGCGGTCACTGGGAAGGATCAACCACAGCTCCAGAAGTCTGTTCCTTCTCTTTTTATATCCCTGGAGACCATTATCCATCCTATTAGTAACACATAATGATTACACAGCACTTTTTCTTTGTAGATCTCAATGCTCTTCACAAGCAGCAGCAAATACCTTATCCTATATTCATGATACAGAAAAGTGACTCCAGGAGAACCACTGGTTATTTCAGGAAAAGGATCTGGGTCTGCTATGTTGCAATCAAGGTTCTTTTAGTGCCACAATATTTGTTTAAGCATTCTAGAAAATCGGATCAGGATTGGAGTATAAAAACTTCCTTAACACATGGGCACACACCTGTATTTTGCAGCTTTTTTTTTTTAAAGTAAAAGATGTGTTCAATAATAATATATTATTGTTTAAAACACAGCAGTGCACAAGTAGGAATTGTAGAGACATGTTCCCACCTCTTACAAAGTCTTTTAAAGCATGTCCTACCAACGCATTGTTATCCCATTAAAAAAGGATCAAGGAGGGGGGTCACCTCAAAGCACAAGAATATTTGCAAATACCTTTACAAAAAACACAGCTCCAGCAGCAGATCTCCAAGAAACACCCTGAGATACCTTCACTCCATCAACACATTCTTGTCCTGAAGATAAAAATATTTGCTGTGAGAACATCTTTGATTACAAAACAAATGTGCATATTTGGGGAAAAACAAAAACAAACTAAAAAAACCCTCGTTTCTGTCTGATTTATAATCATTAAATATTGCAACAAGATTCAAGGATGCTAAACATGCCAGAGAAGTGGAAATGTTGTCCATAATATTACACAAACTCTAAGACTGGTGATTTCTGAGTGGTTTTGTAACTTTTCCATAACACAGTTTAACAAATGGCCAGTAGAAAAGCTGAGTACTCCGTTGATAAAACGGGTCTTAGGCAAATGCCATGTTTTCTTAACTGCATAAACCCACTTTTTTGCATAACAAATCTGAAAGAGTGTCCTAGGATACCTGTAAAAGCTATTTTTGTAAAGCAACTAATAAATTTCCCACCGATTGTGGGACTACATTGTAAGTTTGGTCCAGAAATATTTAGCAGACCTGACAGGACAGGATTACAGCTGACTGTTACGACATCACATCTCCTTTCCATGGTGCCAGCAAAACACCACCCACTGTTTCTATGGATTTAGCCTTTACTTGTGTAAGAGATTTAAAAAAAGAAACCAAACCAAACAACAGTACAACACACCAAACCTCATTGATTTTGTGAGATGTGACTGCCAAGAAAAATGGCTTTCATCACACTTCATAATAAATTTATCTAAAAAGTCATTTGTTTAAAGTCTTGCCTGGAAAGCTCCCTTGAGACATGCCATTTTGATGGCACTCTTTTCATTATTCAAATATAATGAAGTGATTCTGCATAGTTATGCTGGACTATAAATCACTGCTGTAAAAAAAGGCATGTTCAGCATGTTAACGGACCAAAGATCAGATTTTGAAGAGTGTTTTATTATTGCACATGCACTTTATCTCTTGTGCATACATACCAGAGAGCAGCTCATACTGCTTTCCCAAATTCCATCATTATTAACTTTGGGAGCTGACAGGGGAGAGAGACTTTAAACAGGGACTTGTATGTTGCAGTTCACATCCAGTGCTATTGCACTGTGTAAAACCTCCCTGAAGTCAAGCACTTCCACACCACTACATGAGAGAAAAGCAGAATACTAGCAGTAGTATTTATTGCAACCAACCCCTGGTTAACAGCTGAAGGCTACACCTCATTGGCTCCTTAAGAAGAAGAAAATGCAGAAAAATCTGCTAATATGAAAACTCACTTTCAGAAAAGAGAGGGGTCTAAAAGGTCTTGTCTTGTTCTCAAAGCTGCTGGGATTTTATCTTATTTTTTAATTAATTTATAGCCAGTCTCGTTACTGAGTAAATGTCAAACACTTAGTTAAGGTTGCAAACTCAAACCCAATGGCAATCTGTTTCACAGTGGGTTATCTGGAGTGAAAATCATTCTAGGTTTATTGGAATTGTTTTTTTCAGTTTAGTCCAGGTGATGCCTCAGAGAAGTCTGGAGGTTTCTGTTAGGAAACACTTCAATAAAAATGGGCAGGAATCTCCTTTGTCAGTGCCACACAGACCATAAGAATATCAAATTATTTCAAACAGGTGAGAAGCTAATTAAAATGATAACCTTCTATTATGAATGAAAGCTGGCAGTGATTTGACTTCTAGGCACAGAGGGAACAACATTTCACATCTGCAGATGGACCCCCTCATGGTGTGCTTACTTTGTCCCATGACTTTTCCCCTGAGGAATGGGGCAGGTCTGCCCTGGTCAGGCCCCACCTGGAGTGTTGTGTCCAGTTCTGGGCTCCCTGGGATAAAAAAGACCCCTGCTCACCACCTAACTGTGACACACAGTATTTCCAGTACTTAAAGAGTTCAGCAAAGCCTTCCAGGATCCACAGAACACACCATTACAGCAGAAAAAGGCAAAATGAGTTGCAAAAAGAGACCTGCTCGTTATCCATTCCACTCATGCTGTAACATAGGCAACGTAGGTTCCTAGGGAGCTGCTTTGGCAGGGGGTTGGACCCGATGGTCTCTTGAGGTCCCTTCCAACCCCTGTGATTCTGTGATATAGAAATGAAGGCTGTGGAAGAACTCACCTCACATCCTACAGGGTGTCCTGGAGAACTTCCACAGTCAGCTGTCTGCTTATTCCTCCCTGTTCACCTGCATCTTCTGTCATCTAAAAAAAGATCTAGTGTCTTACACAGTAAGCACACTGGCAGTAAGCAGCTAAATTGATTTTACCAGACATAAAATACAAAGAACACGCAGCAATTGAACACATAACTGACAAGAGGCACAAAGAGAATGTCTCTTGAATGTTTCTTCACCATCTCAGGAGAGGAAACAACTTCCACATCCTGCCTTTTGGGAGGAGGACAGGAGATTTTAGCATGCCTTTGGCTTAGTTTTCAATGTACCTGCCTTACATATCAACCACTGCTGTAAGAACTTTACAAACTCTTACCCTTAGGTATTGAATAAGGGCTAGACAGGAAACTTTCTCAACCACATTTTAAACAATAAACTACTCCATTACTTCCTCTTGGAGACTTACCAAACAGTTAGTAAGTTTCCTATTTTTTTCTATTTGGTTACTCCTAATTTTTTTTTTCTTTCTTGAACAGAAAGCCACTTCCAGCCAGGCACCATAACTGAGTTGATCATCTCTTAACCCAGAGATACTTCCCATACTCTCCCTCTATTAGGGTTTCCATGAAATCATGCACACAAGCAGTAGTTCTCTATTACAACATCTCACCAGGTGCAACTGGAAAAAAATATCAACAATTCCTAAGCAAGTCCTAATGCTTTCTTTTTACCTTTTCTAAACTAGCAAAATAAGAGCTACTACAAATATTAAAAAAATATTAAAGAAACAGCAGTAGAGTATCAGCCTTTACAGTGGTATTTGCCATCCCAAGTGGTACTGTTTCTCAAATGAAAAAATATGGCAAAGTGCTTAAAAAGAAACCTCAAGTAACAAAGTTAGGGGGTGGGGGTTTTTACCCCATTCTGATCAGACAGAGGGTAACACAGCTGCCAATCACACAATCCAAAGCCAGAGCACCTGCTGGTAGTGAAATCCTTCCCACGTGACAAATAATTGATCCTGTAGCAAAGGTACACACAAGTCATGCACATTAAAAATGAAAAAGCCATTTCTTATCCCTATAAAATATCACTCAGTTCTGAGGCAGCTGGAACACAACCCAAGTTTATTAACAAAATAATAGCCCCTGGAGACACAGACTCACTGGATTGATTGCTGAGCACTGTCAAAAACATTATGAGACACAATCCAGACACTACATCTCCACTCTTAAAAGATCTGATTTAACTGTTTTCTTGAATGGGGCATTTCTTGACACAGTGGGCAAGGGAATTCCCTGCTGTCAAGGCAGCAACATAATTAATTGTGTGGCAAAGAACATGCTCTTTCCATTATGTGTCGATCATTGTGCACTTGAGATGCTGTATTACAAACTACTTGTATGTCTCTTCTAGTTTCTCAACAGTTGTTCAAGTTTCTCTCCTCTCTCCCCTGTCTTTGGAAGGTGAAAGCTATGGAGATGATCACCTTCAAATAAAACTGCTGCTACACTAGCCCTTAGTGTAAAACCCTAGGGGCTTTAGAAAGGTTATTTCTTATACCAATTTTCCAGAGAATTTCACTGCTGTGTGTAGCATTAGCACAAACAGGTCAGTCTGCAGTGAAGAGCAGAGCCAGCTGTATAAATCTCCACAAACCTGAGAACTGTAGCTAGGGCATGAGCCCTACATCACATCTCTGGTCTTGGTGCACTGACTGCAAGGTCGGTCTTCAGCCTCAGCAGCTGCATCCATCAAGACTAACAGGTTGCAGGCTGAACCAAGCGATAAGAGGCCACAGAGTGCACGATGCAGAATAACAGCTCTCCCACGCCACACTGACAGCTTTTGACTTCTCTGCACAGCAGCCCAAATCCAAAACTCACACGTGAGCTGTAAGGAATCATCCAACAGACTTCATAAGAGACATAAAGGACTAGACTGAATAACTAAGAGGTTCTGATTTCCTGATGTACATACAGTTACTGTGGCAGCAGACACATTTCTCAGATAATCACAGAATCACAAGGTTGGAAAATCCCTTTAAGATCATCAAGTCCAACCTTTCCTGTCCTAAGCTAAACCACATCCCTGAGCACCTCATCTACCCTTTTTTTAAGCACACCCAGGGAAGGTGACTCAGCCCCTCTCTGGGCAACCTGTTCCAGGTCCTGACAACTGAATGAAAAAAGCTCTTGAACAAAATTCTGAGTCTTCCAGACTTGCAGTAATTTTTAGAACAGGAAAATTAAATGTTGCCTTTTATATTGTATTTAATTATATCTTTACAGTGGGTAGATAGGGACCACAGCAGAAAACCATGCATGAAAGCAGGAACACCACCACCAGTGAAGAACCT
Organism: Gallinula chloropus; assembly: GCF_964237585.1. Lineage (NCBI taxonomy): Eukaryota > Metazoa > Chordata > Aves > Gruiformes > Rallidae > Gallinula > Gallinula chloropus. Next base: position 21,585,357 of record NC_140097.1, read on the forward strand.
GCCCTTCCTTCCCAGGCAGAGCACTGTACGTGTGATGCTGACAGAAGGCAAGCCCAAACTTTGTGTAAACTTTTGAAAACAGAAGCAGATTTGCTGGCAGCAGAAGACAACATTTCTGATCAGATTCTGGTGTCCAGCAGCTGCTAATGACAACAAAAAGCCTCAGCCAAATTCAGCCCTGGTGCAAAGTCGTCTGACTGCAACAGGCAGGAACAAATTTGGCACCTGCTTTTCAGCTGTTTTCCTAGTTACAGAGCCTGGAATCAGCAGCAGGGAGTCTGTACACAGACATGTGAGCAAAACGCACAAGCTCAGCTTCTCTCCTGACTGCAGCCTGTGGGGGTTGTGAGCCACAGGAGGCAGTGGAGTGAAGTTCAGCTGTGTCACCAGACGCCTCAAACCAGCGGCAGAGCGCGGCGGGAGCAGCAGGCGCAGCTCCAACCGGCCACTGGTGCAGCGCGCCCAGTGCCTGAGCACCGCCCCACGAACGAGAAAGCAGGTGCAGTGCCCCTTAGAAGGCCACTTTAACGGTAAAGGCAGGCGCACAGACTTCCTGAGCAATAATTAGAGTACCCACAAGTTTCAGAGTCACTGACAAGACTCAAGGAAGCCGTCAAAGCTCTCAGAGCAACGCCTTCAGTTCTCTGGTCAGCTCTGCCCAGAGAGCTCATCCCAGACCAGTGCCTGTGAGGAGGCACTGCTAACCTGCTGCTAGCAGCCTGCAATCCATGGCAGGCAGAGTGTCTGCCTCCTCACAGACACTCTGTCAGTGAGAGACTTTTAGAATACCAGAAACAACAAGAAGCCCACAGTATCTGTGAGGCAGAAAGTAGGAATATTTCACTTAAAAAAGAAAAAAAATCTCATAACCTTCTATGCCTGTTATTTCTGGTTGTATTTATGATCCTATACAGGATTTTTTTTTTCCAATCTTGTTAGTGGGTTATGCTTTTTTGATGGAAAAAGTATATTGAGTTGTCATTTGTCACACTGCTTTCACATAGGTGAATTATAATGCATAAATTTAAAATTGTGATTCACTCTGCAAGCAAACACCAGGACAGGATATTTAGTCTGGAAGCCTTTTCAGAATGTGTATTTTAATCAGTAGCCAGGAAAACTAAAAAAAAAAAAAAAACCCAAGTAAATTGCAAACTTTTGAGCATTTAAGCACTAGACACTTCCAAATTATCCCAAGAGAGAAAATTCAATCTGAAAGTACTGTGAGCGATGCAGGCATGCATTCATCACCTGCTGGCTGGCTTATTGTGTCACAGCATTTGCCGATTCCCTTCTCTACATCAGTTGTAATAAACAGCTATTACCATAAGCAAAGCTGTGTTTGTCAAGCTTTAGCACTGCAAATGATCAGCTCTTAAGACAAAAGACGTCTTAATGGGAGAGGCAGCTTGGTTAAATAAACCCCACAGTGGGCTGGGAAGATGATTTGCTACAGCTCCACACAGCTTTGAACACTCAGTGTTAAACCAAATGAAATATCCTAATGAATAGGAAACTGCAGAAAATCAACAGGTCTGCTGCTAAACATTTGTTAGGATTCCCTGGCCTTGATAAGAATCACAATTTCCACAGCAATTTCTGTGTTTTCTGCCCTGTAGCCTCTTTCCTGCCCCCAGCAGAGTCCCTCCACAGATTAAGGTACGTGCCCTGATGCTTTGTGCCTAAGATGGACAAGATTCGGGATGACCTGTTGGAGAGGAGCTCTGTGGAGAAGACCTGGGGGTCCTGGTAGATGACAGGGTGGCCATGAGCCAGCAGTGTGCCCTGGGGGCTAAGAGAGCCAATGGGATCCTGGGGGGCATCAGGAGGAGTGTGGCCAGCAGGTCACAGGAGGGGATCCTTCCCCTCTGCTCTGCCCTGGTCAGGCCCCACCTGGAGTGTTGTGTCCAGTTCTGGGCTCCCTGGGATAACAAAGACAGGGATCTCCTGGAGAGAGTCAAGAGGAGGCTACGGAGATGATGAAGGGCCTGGAGCATCTCCCCTGTGAGGAAAGGCTGAGTGAGCTGGGGCTGTTCAGCCTGGAGAGAAGAAGACTAAGGGGGGACCTTATGAATGTTTATCAATATCTGAAGGATGGGATGCAGGGGGAATGGGCAGCCCCTTTTCAGTGTCTGTGGGGACAGGACAAGGGGCAGTGGCTGCAAGTTGGAGCACAGGAAGTTCCACAGCAAGATGGGGAAGAACTTTTCCCCAGTGAGGGTTGAGGGAGCCCTGGGACAGGCTGCCCAGGGGATGTGGAGTCTCCATCTCTGGAGAGATTCCAGCCCCGTCTGGACGCCGCCCTGTGCAATATGAGCTGGGGAGCTGCTTTGGCAGGGGGTTGGACCCCATGGGCTCTGGGGGTCCCTTCCCACCCTTGTAATTCTGTGATAAGCTCGAGTCACCAGTGGGACGCAACAGCCACAAGTGAAGCCGGGGAAGGCACACAGAGTATTCCCTGAGGTCTTTCCCTCGCATCTCGCCCATATTGATCTTGAAGCCCTTGCACTTCTTTTGGGACAGAGATGTTTTTAAACAACAGGCAAAGATCAAAGGCAGTGGGCTATCCTGAGTCACAGCACAGGGTTTCACACTCAGGCTTTTCTAGAGACTACATAAAATTGAAAACTATACACAAAGTTTAGCTTTGCATAAATATTCCTTGTGCCTGAAGCAAGGTTGAGGACACTGCCACATGTCTGGGCATCTGCAAGAAAGTTTCATCATCCTTCTCACCGCCTATTTCCCATCTCTCTAACTCCACTGACTCCGCCAGCCAATTACAGATACCCGGTCATCTTTGTAATTAATGAAGTTGGTAAGTCTACTCAACACCCCTTAAGTCCTTGTAAATATTGCTTCTTGGTGCCTGACCATCCTTAAAAACTGCTGCCTGAGAGTGTCAAATTGCAAACCCTTGTGTTGCTTTGGCTGTACATGCTTCAAAGAGCAGTGGGGCTGTTTATACTCGTTAAGATTGAGCATCAATAAGTAATCAGCAAACACCTTCAGAATGGCAGTGGCTTCACAGCTAAACATCTTTAAAAGCATTACCTGAAATCATGGTTAGGCCCTGCTTCTGGTGCCTTTCAGGAGAGTTTGCCGATGCAGAAAACTACAGCATGAATTCCTCACAGCACCTCTCCAGCTAGAGGTGCAGCTGCAGCCTCTCCAGCCCTAGGCTGCAGCTTCCTGAGCATATTCAGGCACACATCTGGAGAGATGCACTGGGATACTAAGTACAGGTTTGTACACTGCACATATTCATTTCAATTAGGTCACATCCAAACGAGCTGAGCTACCAATGTGAGCTCCAATGTGAGGATGAAGTTTAGACTTTTATTAAAAAGATCCTTATTTTAAAGGGAATGCAAATAATTACCAGTTTATTGCACTAAAGGCCACATCCAAAATTTACAATCAACACTTGAAATGTCCAGGCCAAAGACAGGAATAATTGCAATAAAGGTTGCTTACAGCTTTTCATGGCTCCCTTACACCCCATTCCAACCTCCTCCTCCTCCTGCACCAAAGGATAAAATTTATTTCCAAAATTCCAGCATTAGTCCACAAGCAAAATATTTGGGGGGGGGGATAACAAAAAAATCAGCATTTTCTGCTCCCTTTAAAGACCTGTATTTATTCATTAGTCATAAGTATCTGTGACCTGGAAGAGGATGGAATAACGACATGATTAGCTGAGAAAGTGGGTCAGCACCACAGATAGAAGATGCCAGAAGTATCATAGCATAAGCCTCAGTTTGCTCAGTAATTCAAGCAGTCTAAACTGCAAACAAGCAAATCTAGTTTGAAAGGGCAAGAACTGCCCATGGAAAAAGTAACTTTAGAGTGTTCAGAGAAACAGATTGAACACACAGACCACATCGAACTGAATAGTCCTTCATGGGGCAGGAAACCTGTCCTTGCTGGCTCTGCTATGAGCCTCATCTCCCTTTACAACAGAAATGACACCAGAAGAGTCATTTAAACTGATTACAACTTTGCTTCTTATTGTGGGGTTAATCCAGGACACCTGATGCGATGCTCTGTCTTGCCATACAAACTGCTCCCACTGCAGAAAAGCGGTGGCTAAGTGTGCTGTAGGAACAGGTCAGCCAGAGCAAAACATGGAGCACCAAATCCTGACCAAGCATCCACATCACGAGCTGAAAAACCTAGAGACTCAAGATTCCTGGGGGGGACACAAAAGCTTCAAGTTATGAATAAAAGCTGTCCTGTTTTCGCCTCAGAGTTAATTACCTAGTAGCCAGGATAGTGCTGTCTTTTGGATTTAGTGCAAGAATACTGTTGATAACACGCTGATGGTTTAGGTGTTGCTAGGTAGCTGTAGTGCCTGCACTAAGTCAAGGACTTTTCAGCTTCCCACACCCTGCCAGGTGCACAGGAAGCCTGGAGAGCAGAGCCAGGACAGCTGGCCCCGACTGCCCAGAGAGATATTCCCCACCATACAGCATCATGCTCTGGATATAACTGGGGAAGCGAGCTGGGAGGCAGGATTGCTGCTCTGAAACAGACTGGGCAATGAGGCTGGTTTTATTTTTTTCCTTCCACATGTTGTGAGCAATAGCATTTGTGCATTTTTTAATATATTATTATTCCTTTCCTATCAAACTGTCTTTATCTCAACCCACAAAGGGTTTTTTCCCTTCTCCTCCCCATCCCACTGGAGAAGCAGGCTGAGTGAGCAGCTGCGTGGCTGCTCAGTTACCGACTGGGGTTAAACCCCAACAAAAGCTATTCCTCCAAGTCCTCCCTCACTCAGAGAACAATGAATTTGCACATAGGTCTCTTATCTGAGGAAGGCAGTTGCTGGTTTTGGAGGTCAGTCCACTTGTTTCAGCTGGCATTTACATGTGAAGATCTGCCATGGCATCTCTTATACAACAGTCTTATCGGGGCATGAGAAGCCTCACACTGGGTGCCTCAAAACATTTCCCAAGTTCATTATTTCCTGAATCTTGTTATTTAAACCATCCCTTATTAGCTGCAAAAAGCATATGGGACCCTGCTGTAATGAAGCTATTCAGTGTTTTTAGCTGTTTAATTTTGGATCAGCATATCATCTGGAGCAATCACCCCTCGCATTTCCCTTTAATTGGGCTATCTGGAACAGAAGGGTTGAGAAAGCCCCACATGTTCCATTGCCAAGCAGTATGTTCAACTGGCTTATGAAAGGTTAAAATCAGGAGTAAGAAAATAGAGGTTTATTCCCCCAGGAGTAATGTCAGTCGATCAGTTTAAACACAGATGTTTTAAACTCCACATCTAATAAAGAGTAGACGAGGACTCCAGAGATCCACACAAATAGAGAAATTCCTTCCCTGCAAAATAGATTCTCATTAAAATGTCTTCTACTATACTAATATCTGACAAAGAAATTACAAAAGCCAAAGCAGTGGGCGGTTTGCTTGGGTGACAACACTGATACACCTCTAGTTGATGATAATATGTGACATGTTACTGATGAAGAGCTCTCGATATTCTCGAAATGCAAATGTTTAGATAGCCAGACAATCAACGGGTCAGTCCCATACACACTGAAAGATTAATGGCTGCACATTCTTAACCAGGCTTCTGAAAGTCTCGAGGGAAATAAAGACTCATTTCAATGCCCAACTCTCAAGCATCGTGCAAAATTAGCCAGTCTTTTAAAAAACAAAAAAATTTAAAAATCACAAAACTTAAAAGCTGCCTTTTCCCTTAAAGAGATTCCCACAATAGTCCACATCAACTATATAACACTGAGCAAATATTTGCATGTGAATAAATCACACTCATAAAGAATTTATGAGCTGAATTTCCTTAAACTAGTCCTTAGTTTAAGCACGAGCAGTGCTGCAGGGCTTTCTGTTAACAATCCAGACTACCACAGTAATGAAGTGCTTAAACAGTGGTTCTGGATAAGTAATTATAGGGCACTGGAAGTTTCTGATACATCCCACACATTGACTACCTACTTTCTTCTTTCTGTTCATCTTCCCTACATCATTTTCAGATGATTGCCTTTATTAGTGAGTAAGGCAGTTTCTGGATGTGAAACAACATAGCATGTCATAGAGATTGATCTTGGAAAAGAGTGAGCCTTGGATACATTCTCAAGAGAACTGGTAGCTGTAATTCAAGTACTTCCCAACACGTTACAAAAGAACACCTAAATAGGGTTGATATTTGATGACATTTTATAGCTACATCCTTGGAGAAGCTGACAGTCTGCCTTACAGGTCCCCACAATATGTCCCTTCTTCTCCTTTACCGTGGGATTCTGAGCTTACAGGTAAGAAGTATTATTTAACAGAGGGAGAGGAGAAAATGAAAAGTTAATTGAAATTAGATGTTACACCCCAACTTACCACAGCTAGAGACAGACACAGATATATTAATCTTGAAACAGCATTTTTGGTAAATAACTAAAGCTGATATTGAAGAGTTCATATTCTTTTCCTTAAGTTACCTCTGCACTCTGTTTTTTGTATCTTAGCCACATTCCTCAAGAGGCTTAAAATAGTAAATATCATCAGTGAGCTGTACCAGCTTCCAAACACAAACTCATGCAGTTCAAGCAGGATGACATACCAGGACACAGCATACAGAGCACTTGCAGCACCTGGCAACAGGTGTAATTCTGAGTATCAGCATAACCAGCTCTTTCTAATCTTGCCATGGTCATTCTTGAATGCTAAATCTTTGACGTAATTACAAACTATGTTGTCAAAGAGGAACAAGGCTGCATTGACAGTCCTGCACAATTATAAACCATGACTAGTTTCACTGCAATGTGATGAAAACCTTCATTTACCCAAAGCTTTGAGTGTGTGTGGTGGTTTAGGCCCAGCTGGAGGCCAGACGCCCACCGAAGCCAGCCTATCACTCCCCTTTTCAGTTGGACAGGGGAGAAAAGATCTATTGAGCAGCTCAGGAGTCAAGATAAGGACAGGGAGAGATCATCCTGTCATCAATATCACAGGCAGAGCAGACTTCACAGAGTGAAGGAAAGAAACTCTCTGATTTATGACCCTGCCCTGCACCCCCAGTGACACCAGAGTCGGGTGATGAGAAGTGTGATCAGATCTTAAAGCACCTTCCCCCATCCCTCCCTTCTCAGCAGACTGCAGTTTAGTCATGGTTTTGCTCCCTTCTTCCCCCCCAACATGGCGGGGCAGGGGCAGGAACTGGGGAAATGGCGGCTTGGTCAGTTCCTTGCTAGTTGGTTGCCTTCTGGGCTGGGGAGAGTGGTGGGGCGGCAGGGGGGGGTGGGGGGGGTGGGGTGGGCACGGGGAAGCATTCATTCCACACACCCTTTCCCTGCTGCACCGTGGGGACCATCATTACCAATGGGCTCAGCCTTGGTCGGCAGCAACTCTGGCCTTGTTTCCGCCAATATTTACCCTCTGGGGCCTGCAGAGAGCTTCTAGCTGCTTCTCACAGCAGCCATTTTCTGCAGCCCCTCCTTCTCTACCAGAACCCAGCTACGCAAAACTGCAACAGTGTGGCAGACAGCATCTCAGGTATCTGTCATTTAGCCATAGGTTATGCGCCTCTAAGACTGACTGAATCAGGAATCCCTGGGAAGACAGAGAACGCAACACCTCCCAGGAGCACAAGCCTGCTGCGGAGACCCTGGGCACACCAAGAAAAAGGGGCTGGCTGCCTGAATTCCTTTGGTAGGAAATACTGGCAACTCTGCCAAGTTGTGTGGGTGACAAAAGAAATTTTCTGGGGCTGGAGAGAACTGTGCCAAGTTTCCTCCAGGGAACGAAGACCCAAGACACGTAGGTATGGCTGATGCAGCAGTCTGCACAGTTGTACTTTACACCGCGCCCCACAGTGATTTGCAATAAACATCCCATAATCCCACCATAATCACTACTAATTTGAGAACTCAAGGTGAGAAGTAGCATGGGTTACCTCCACTCACTCCTGAGGTATCCTCCAAGCTGCCTTGGCTCTCAGTGTGGATTGGACACACCTGGCTAGTGTCTTGTCCCCACTCCACAGCACCCAAGTCCAGCACACCCTTCTCGAATGCAGCACTACAAAGGCACTGCTGGTCACCTGAGCAAGCCAAGCCAAAACGCTCAATCAAATGTTGTATCCAACACATTAAGAACAGGGGGTTGGTTTTGCTAGATTTAACATTATTACCCAAGAAAATAATGCTTAATTATGGGTCCTGTATGATCAGCATCTTTGCTCACTCCACAAACACATTGTCATTAGATACATTAATTATTATCTCTAAGGTACTTTGGCAAACAGAAGTCTTTTTGAAAACACTAAGTAGCAGCCTGCATACAGGTAATTTAGGTCTGTATTTGACACTAAACTAAGAACAAAACATGGTTTGACAAGGTCAGGAGAGAATGCTGAGTACAGCAGTTTGCAAGAGAAACTTGGACGTGGCAACATCACTACGCTGATGTACTAGTAAAGGCATCCCTCCCAGAACCCTCCAACACCCTGCTTAGCATTCAATAAAACCTATTAGTACAATCACTTTGACTTCTAATATTCTTTGTCTTGTACATCTCTGGGTCATTATTCTTTGTGAGCATGTTGTCAGTATGTAATTCAAGTAAGTTTGTATCCATGGCAATGGATAGGAGTAGACTAAAGAAAAAAGGAATGTAGTCATAGGCCAGTAGCTCAGTAACAAAAAACTACAGCAGCCCATTAATGAAGTGAGAGGAGGTGAACAGGAGCTGGGAGAACACCAACAAAAGAGCAGGGAGTTGTAATTACAGTTGTGAGGGAGGGCAGAGAAGTGCAGGAAGCTGCTGAGCTCCAGTTAGACTGTAATTTGGAAAATCTTGTCTTTTTAGTGTTACTAATATTTAGTGGTCACTTCCAGCATTGAAGTAAACAGAAGGAAACTCTGACAGGGATGCTGATTAATTCCTCAGCACATTAGGGCTGGCAAAATGAAGCATTTATCTATGGAAGTGTCTTGTGCTGCGTTATCTTCCATAGAACAGCAAAGCAGCATGACCCTCAGCTCTTAAGCAAATTCACTTACACAGATTTGAAAGGTTTCAGACCTTCCCTAAAGGATACTACAGCTGTCGAGAAGGTATCGAGGCCCACACTGAATGAAAACTGTGCCACTTTCTGTGAAGGAGTGACAGCAGAATAAAATCATGACACCTTTACTATGCAAATGATTTACCATTAGCAGCTCAAGACACTGCCCCAGGTTGTGATTTTATACAACCCTGATGCTTTTCAATCTTTAGTGAAAACTACACATCCCCATTAGTAAACTGTCAGGAGGGGCTTTACTGAAATCCACCCAAACTGGAAGAGTGCTTGAAATATTTTCCAGAACTACCACAGGCTGTAGTGGTTAAATGAAAAACAAACCATACAAGCATCTTGCAGTTTCAGGCTTCATTACAAAACAAAAGCCCTCATCCAGGTTTTAAGGCAGAAAGAGCACCCTGAGCTGTTACTCAATTGCTCAGCTCAAAGTCAGAGTTTATAATCTCCTCCTAGAAGTACCTTTTGCCTTCCAGGTTTTGATTCTGAGAAACTGAGTTGAAAGAGATTAATACCAACACAACATCTACTATCACATTCTTAGGCATTTTTCTCAGGTACAGACTGCAGTTTTTACTGTACAAATTGCCAGCTACTTATCCCCATTCCCAGCTAAAACAGGTTAACTGTTTCTTTCATAAGACAATGAATGCTCTCTAGTAACCAGAAGTTATGCACATGAATCCAATTGAGTTCAGTCTGTTTAAGAAACCTGTATAGTTAAAATTCCTTCCGCACAGCTGCTCTTTAAACAATATAACTGAAATCAGCTAAGCAAAACTGCAGAAGATCTTGGAACCTGAACCATCTTTGTCTACAGTAAGATGTTGTTACATTAACTAAAACACTTTTGAAATCACTTGAGCTACCCAGGTAACGCGATTCTCTTGCGTACTGGACTGCGTACATCATCGTGCTTAAAGTGGGCAAAGCCCTTACTTTTAGCAAACCATCAAGAACAGAAAACATCTGTTACCTCAAATATTTGATGGACTGGAGAAATAGGAAACATTCATTCACAGTGGCAGCTGAACATATGCGGGTTACTGTTAGACATACTCTTGGGTTAGCTTCATATTTTACTACTTGTGCTGCAACAGACCAGCTCAGTTTTAGAACGCAAACAGAAGGGCTGTCAAAACCACAGGACCGATCTGGTGAAGCTGAAAAACATCAGTGCAAACAAACCATTTCTTCCTGTAGTGTGCCCTAACACAAGATAAAAGATAGACACAAAAAGGTGGACTAAAGCTTTTCCAATTGAGGAAATCTTCCAATACCAGGTTCCTCTTCCTATTTCCAGAGTGTACTTAAAGCCATTAAACATGGTCCTGTGTCCTCCCAAGCATGTAATTACTAAGATAAAATATGAAAACCTTTATTTGTCTTTCTGTGCTGCCAGTTCTACATGCTGCCAAGAAGAGCGTGCACTGTTCTACCTTTTCTTTGGCTTTGTCAGAAAGACTTTATTTGTCCAAAGCAACCAGAGCAGATACACCCCAATGCATACTGCTACACCCCCTACGCTTAAGATATTTAATGTTACAACCAGAACACCCAAAGAAAAGGACATTACACAAAGGACGGCAAGTAGGCACCCACAGCACTGCTGCAACTGTCTGAAATCCCTCTTACATGTACCAGCAAATGTAAAAAAAACCAAACCACAATGGCTTCAGCACCTACAGGACAGTTTGCTGAAGGAAAATTCAGAATAGCTCCATAGCTTTCTCTGCAGCTTTGCTGGGATCAGGTCAGTTGGACTTTCAAGCAATAAAGACCAGTATAAAACCAGATTCAATTAAAACCATATTTCTTGACACTCTGTAGTTTTCACAAAGTAAATAAAGGCAGAAGGTTGGGTAAAATGTTATGATTTAACTATTACATTTATCAGTGCCATAAGTAATAAAATAAAAAGAAGAGCCAGCCTGTCATGGCCAGGTCCCTAGCTGTCACCACCAAACACAACAGATGACTGCTTACAGCTATCGCAGCCAACAACATTGCTGGAACACAAATGATCCTTCCATGGAGCAGCTCGGTTTATGCTCATAGTTTACATGCTTGATAACACTGTCTAGAGCTAAAGACCTCTTGGAACTGTTCCTGTTGGGCTTTTCTTATGTGTAGCTATCATATAAACCTGGGAGGGGAGGAATTAGCAGCAGAAAGCATCTCAAGGAAGTCCTATGGTGTTTATTTTCACCTCTTTTTCTGGTTGAGTGGTAACTATATTCCACCTGTTAAAACAACCCCTGCATCCCTGACCCACGTGGATATGTGCAGCTGCCCCTTTGTCAACGAGTCCCCTAGATGCAAAGTATTTCCTCAACATTTTAAACAGGTATCAAGCCCAGAACATCTCAGCACTGGCACACCTACCCTGGAGTAATCAGGCCCAGGTTTACGGTAGCTTATTACTCACCTTCCATCATTTCAAAGAAATGCAGAATTTGAGTAGAAGTGGTGGCCTAGTTCCTACCTACCCCTAGGACAGACTTTACCCCATAAAACCAAGCTTTTCTCACAACCAAATTACATACAGACGTACAGAAGAGATGAGGAGGAGCCCCATGTGCCCCTCTTTCTCAAATGTCACTCTTCACAGAAATCAGAGCAGCAGAAGGGCTGTCCAGGCTGCCTTCCAAACTACAACAGGCTTCCTTTCACTGTAAGGTCAGCTCACAAGTTTTCTGCTCTTCCATTACATCCCCGTTTGCAGACTGACAGAGTTAAGGTCAGAAAGTGTCCAAGCAACCAGAAGTTCTCCTGGGATTCTCTCTGGAAGATCTGGGGTCATATACACTATTTACTAGAGTTCAAGATACAGCCTAGATTAGTCAAAAAGACCATCTTAACCCTAATTTTCATTAATGAATAAACACACAGCTTGCTTTTTCCTTAATTCTTTGCAGGGCTCAGAGCTGCACAGCAAACAATCAGAATTAGTTCTACTGGATTAATTCATTAGTTCAATTAGAAGCTACATTTTTAAAAATTACATTCACTTTCCCAAACTATTACTAAACTTGAGACTGCAAAAGGAAAGATTGGATGCCAGCTTTCAGTTTCTGCCCACTTAAAGGAGGAACAAATGCAGCAGAGTCCACTGTTGCCCCTTTCCCTAAACAGCATAACACTGATGAGGATTCTATCAGCATTCAAGTTGCAGGCCACATAAAAAGGATTTATTTCCTAGATGTCCTAGGATGTCCAATGGCATCCTGGCTTGTATCAAATATAGTTTGGCCAGTAGGTCTGGGGAGGGGATTGTGCCCCTGTGCTGGGCACTGGTGAGGCTGCACCTCGAGTGCTGGGTCCAGTTCTGGGCTCCCCACCATAAGAAGGACATTGAGGTCCTGGAGTGAGTCCAGAGAAGGGCAACCAGGCTGGGGAAGGGGCTGGAGGGCAAATCCTGTGAGGAGCAGATGAGGGAGCTGGGGGTGTTCAGCCTGGAGAAGAGGAGGCTGAGGGGAGACCTTCTCCCCACCTCCCCTGCCCTGCCAGGAGGCTGCAGAGAGGTGGGCAATGGTCTCTTCAGCCAGGGGACAGGAGATGGGACAAGGGGCAATGGGCTCAAGCTGCCCCAGGGCAGGGTCAGAGCTGATGGGAGGGAAAAGTTCTTCCCTGGCAGAGTTGTGGGGCTGTGGCACAGGCTGCCCAGGGAGGGGCTGAGTCACCTTCCCTGGGTGTGTTTAAAAAAAGGGCAGATGAGGTGCTCAGGGATGTGGTTTAGCTTAGGATGGGAACAGTTGGACTTGATGATCTTTAAAGGTCTTTTCCAACCTTGTGATTCTGTGATCCTCAATTTTTCAGCTGTATCAGCCTTTGATTATCTCTTGACACTGACCAGAATTCCTAGCAGCTCTTTTATCCAGTAAGGCTGTGGTCCAGAGGCTAATTTTTTATGCAGGTACAGACTAAAGTCTTTTTTTTCCCCTTCTATGGATACTATATAAAATTATGTTGGACTCATATAATCTTATTATATATAATCATATATATACACACACACACACACACACATATATGTATAAAAGAATTCATGTTGGTTTGTTGCTGGCCAAACCACATTTTGAGCATTTCAGCCTTACTGAAATTGGGCAATTTTAAACATAATAGCCAGCAACTCTCACAGTCATCTTAAATTTGATGTAAGTGGCTCCTCTGTCCCATGACAGAAGAGCAGTAGTATCCAGAAGTGCATGGGTCACTGTGGAGTGGTATGGCTTATGGTAAAGTCGGTAAAGTATTGCTTTCTGGGAGCAGGGCCATGATCAAGCCCATGCAGAGAATAAAACAAAAGGCCTAAACCAGGTTAGATAGCTTCCCAGACAAGAGACTGAAATTACCTTAGTCATCAGAATGCCTAGTAATTCTGCAATACATTCACAGGAAGGGAGTGGGATGGCTGAAGAAAGGAAGTTAAATCATCACACTCCAACAGTTACATCACAGTCCTCAGGAAATTTGTCGAGACAGAGGAGATAAATAAATAAATAAATTTAGATTAGAAAAGCACTTTCCAAACATACCTGGAGACCTAGATCTTTGGCTACAAAAATAGAGTGTGTCTGGGAACTGTACACACATGAACTTAAGAGCAGCACACATACCTATAGGGACCACTTGATTTCTGTGGCTAAACTAGTTAATTTAAAATCACTGGCTGCCCCATCTGGTTCAACCCTGAGTAAGCATCTGTAACAGGAACCACATCAATTTGAATGGATTGCTCTAAAGAGAGAACAAGAAAGAGCATCACTCCTTGCATGACAACAGCTAGTATTTACAGCGAGGCTGCACACCCAAGAGTTGCTGCAATAGCTCACTAGTACTGCCTGGTGTATTTATACACATATGTGTATGTGGAAATCATGGCTGATACTTTTCCTGACCGCTCTCCAATTTGGTATTGGAAACGAACAGCACAGTGTCCTTGGGACACTGAGAAACACACTCCAGATGAAGCTGTGTTCCTTGAGGGCAGTGGGGATATTGCCAAGTTGTGCTCCCCCACTCTTCCTTCCAGCAACTGTGCCAGTCCACAAGGGTGGGGCAGGGGGAAACAACCCACAAAAAACCCCCCACCACTGTTTTCTCACCTGAAGCCATGAGTACTTCCCATGTGGGACACTTCCACAGCCAGACTGCAACATCAGCAGGTACATACTTACTAGCAGGGGTCACAGACAGCTTGTTGAGGGTGTTGTTTCAGATGCACTTGCAGCTGGTGCTTCCACAGTGCGACTCTGCATGCAGCTCGGGCAGAAGGGCAGCAACAGTCTACACATGATTATCCAATCTGTGGCAACAAGGAAGGTTCAGATTAACCACTGATGGTTTTTCTTGTCTTTAAATGACACTTTCTATGCAGCGATTCAACAGAACAGAAATGGCAGTGCAATCCCCTCAGCACATTTTCTTGTCTTACTAACTACCAAAAGGATGTTGCACTAACAGGAGGCATTAGATTCTCATTCTGTCCTTGGACTGGTAATTCTTCTCCTCTATGCATGGGATGGAAGATAACTGGAAATCTTGTGAGATGCTGGAACAGGCTGCCCAGAGAGGGGGTGGGTGCCCTGTCCCTGGGGGTGTTCAGGGCCAGGTTGGATGGGGCCCTGGGCAACCTTGTGTAGCTCCAGGCCTGGAGGTTGGTGTCCCTGCCACAGGCAGGGGGGTTGGAGCTCTGTGATCCTTGGGGTCCCTTCCAACCCAGACCAGTCTGGGATTCTATGATTCTATGAAATCTGTGTTTTGACATCTTTTGATGACCCAGGGAACAGTTCACTTTTGCTGCTCCTGCTCCTCTCTCTCACACTGCAATGGCACATTTTTCACCATGATAAAATTAGTTGTAAAAACCAAGTGAGACTACTTGCATCAAAAAGAAAATTGTTCCTGGGAGAACAGCAAGGGACACAACTGTGCACACAAAACTTTGTCTTGAACCTTCACCAATCACAAAATACAATGTGTTATGAAATATTTTTGACCTCACCAGAGATGGGGAAAGTCTTAAGATACATGTAAGTTCATTCCTCAGGATTTTCAGCCCAAATTCCTGTATGAAAGCATCTTAGATATGGAATCTAATATTGGATGATTTATCTAAAAAAAAAAAAGTTTGATAATCCTGAACCACTGGCTAAAACACAATATTACCAATTTTGAGAGCTGCCTGCAGCTGTGTAATAAATACCTGTAAAATAAACAAGGCAAGTGAAGTTTAGATGAAGCTCACAGAATATTTATGCTAGCTGGTAACAATGGAAATCGTCTAGGCCAACTGATTTGCAGACAAATATCATCCAGCATGTATTGGAGCTAGTCAGCACCTGACATTGAAACACATTTATGAAAGAAATTTTATGACTCTCTTAAAGACAAAGTTGTTATTTCTTCTGAAACATGTTAGCCTTGAACTTTTTTTGCATTGTATCACAGATTTATTTACAAGCTTTAACTGGTATTGAAAAACACAGCAAACTAAATACACAAAGTGCTGCTGGAATAAAAGGCACTTCTGTTCTGTTAGACTTTGTGTGAGAAATAGCTTAGTGCCACTGGAGTACTGCTGGTAGACTTTGAAGAGACCCCTTCCCAAGGTTTTCAATGTGTCCTTAAAACAGTCAGCAGAACATTACATTTCCTTTGCTCCTACAGAACTGTAAAGGATACATGTTTCTCAAAAACGAAATCATCAAACCACCAACTTCTCCTTTTCAAAGAGAAGTCTTAATTCTTCAGCTGTTTCAGTTTGATTACCAAGAAGTAATTTGCTATAACCCCCCTTCCTCCAGAAGGAAAATCAATCTTGAATTCAACCTCTCACCAGAAGAAACTGCAAGCAATCTCTTGCAGCATAAAGAAGGGCAGTTAATGCCTGCACTGCTGCTCTGGCTCTTTGTTTCCTCCTTTCTCTTTTCCTCCCAACACCAATATGCTTATAAAACCAACCAGTCCTGCAGTTACAGTGTTTTCAAACAGGCTTTCAGCTCTCCTTTGTGATGCCTCCTTCCCGCTGCCCATCCAGTTTCGCATGCACACGGTATGCAGGTCACACACCAGGCAAGCCTGGGTCAGAGCAGCAGACAGAAAAACCTGCTTCCAGAGAGAAGCCCAAAAGAAAGCATTTGTTCTTCCCTGTAGTTCAGTTTATGCCCTGGAAAAACAACAAAAAAGAAAGCCTAAAAATTATTTTCTGAATTCCAGGGGCTCTGAGCAGTCTCAGCAGGGGCCAAATCCCCCTCACTGCTCCACACATACTTGTGCTACACACATACTTGTGGGAGCAGTGCCTTAAGGATCCACATTTAACAAAGCACACCCATTGGGTTTTATTCTTAAAAGGAGGAAACTTAGCAGTTGTGTTTATTTTAGGTATCAGAGGATGCTGTATGGTATATTTCAGTTATGCTTCCTGACTGGCACTGTCATCCAGTTGACACAAAGAGCTGTTTTGCTGCAGTTGGATCTGTTACCAACATATGCTTCCCAACTGATTCTTCTGGCTTTGAATTGAGGAAGTTGTGTGTCCAAGTCTCTCCAGGGAAAAAGGTTGTCTTACCCTAGAAAATCAAAAGCAAGATCAAGGTGGGGCAAGACTACTGAGAAAACGAAAGGTGTGTCAGAGTCCTGGGTTACCTGGCAAAAAACAAGGGTGGTTGGTTTGGGTTTTTTCCCACTGGAAAATTTTGCTTCAGAAATTTGAAGATGCTATGTCACAGTTTAATCTGCCCGAGTTCAACAGAGATATAACCAAAGAGTATAAACTGCTCAAATCCCCCAGCTGCTACTCTGCTAATCTTACAGAAATACACATCAAAGGTTTTTACAAGCAGAAATCAAATTTGTGTAGAACACTTTCAAAATATATAAAAACATTAAACCCATTTTAGAGACGTGGAAACAAAGCTGAAGACAATGCCAGTGGGACACTGCAGCCAGGCAGAAGCCATGAGCAGAAGCCAGGAACCTGGATGCTCGGTGTGCTTGGGAGCACCTTGGGATGCACTGTTGGAGAGGAGTCAGAGTAGCCATACAGATGATCAGAGGGCTGGAGCAGCTCCCCTACGGAGAGAGGCTGAGGGAGCTGGGCTGGGTCAGCCTGGAGAAGAGAAGGCTGTGAGGGGACCTCATTGCAGCCTTCCAGTCCCTGAAGGGAGCAGAGGAACAGGAGGGGAATCAGCTTGTTAAAAGGGTAGATAATGGCAGGACAAGGGGGATGGATTAAAGCTAAAGGAGGGAAGGTTTAGATTAGATATTAGGGGGAAGCTCTTTCCAGAGAGAGTGGTGAGGGGCTGGAACAGGCTGCCCAGAGAGGGGGTGGGTGCCCCATCCCTGGGGGTGTTCAAGGCCAGGTTGGATGGGGCCCTGGGCAACCTTGTGTAGCTCCAGGCCTGGAGGTTGGTGTCCCTGCCTGTGGCAGGGGGGTTGGAGCTCTGTGATCCTTGGGGTCCCTTCCAACCCAGACCAGTCTGGGATTCTATGCACCACAATGGCCCTGGCAGCCTGCAGAGAGGCAGCACACTCACAGGGAAACAGAGGGATCTCTGATACATTACGGATGAGCTGCTACTGAATTCCATATGAAGGAGCTCAAACCTGAAAACATAATGATATGATTTGCACCATGGTTTTAATAGCACAAAGAAACTAATTAAAAGTACATCATTAGCAATCTTTGTAAGTGTGTGAAACAACTATTTAAGCAGAGACAATAACCTCTGTAAAGGTTCTACACAATCTAACACCTTTGATTGCACACATTCTTTTGTTAAGTAGCTCTTTCTGCAATTAGTGTCAGCGCTGTTAAAGTTGAAGCCAAAAAAAAATGCTTCTCCACATGGAACAGACCAATAAATCCATTAAATACATTTTTCCCCCATTTGAAAGAGATAAACACAAGGAATCAAAATGTGTCTTAAACCAAAACCTAAATTGTAAGCCACACTTAGTGCATGTTTACTGGCTTAATTTCAAAGCTCTTCCTACACTGGTCTCCCCACAGAAGTAAAATGGGGGAGAGAGTTCAAATTCCCACCTTTTGAATTTGCCTGGGCAGAGCTGAATGTCCCATTTTTAAAAGAGTGAAGTGAAAAGGCAGCATTGCTACTTCTATGCTCCAAAAATCTATTCTTTCTCCAATATCTTTGGCTATTAGGAAGTAAATTTAGCTACTGATCTAATTTGTTTCAACTTATAAGTACTAATACCCAAGCAAACATATGTTGAACAGGCTGGTTAAGAATATTTAATGAGAATTTAGTTACTGATTTGTAAATGAAAAGTGCAAATGTGGCAGTTGCCATAGATCCTTGTAGTTCCTTGCTGGCACTGAGCCCAGCTAGGCTTAAAAATATGCAACATATTGATGGGAAAAGGGAGGAAAAATTTGAATATTATGTGTAAAACTTGCTGTGAAAATACAGTTCTGCATATGGATCTTAATGTAAATTGTATGAGCAAGACAAAATAATTCTGAATGCATTTATGTATGCTTTGTGCTGATGGGATTAATGCAAATATTACAGTCACACCATAAATTCACAATGAAGTGAATGCCTACAGGCAATTCAGTTTCCTGTCCTTGGTAGCTGAGAACAGCACTGTGTTCTGTTCTACATTTGTCAGCAAATGAAATGGTGAGGAATAATCTCTTCACTTGTACCTACCTCTTTATGACATTTCTGCCTTGGAAACGGGGATGCCCTTTATTGAGGAAACAGCCACAGAGGAGAAACATTGTGTTCTTGTTCCTGGAAAACAGGAGTGCAAAAAAGACCTAATGGGCCATTATTAAACCCTAATGCTAACAGAAATTAAGCCTATTGCATTAATAAATTATGATAAACTCTCATATTCCCCCCCAATTATTGTATCCATGTCTGTAAGCTCTTTCCACGTTTTCCTTCCTTGTCCTTGTCTAGGAAGTGAAACAAGCCCTGAGCACCAGGTGCCTACAGACCTGCTCCTAAGAGATCACTCATCAGTACCCCCAGATGCCATCACAGGCAGGGAAGATCAGCCCTTATAAAACATGTGTGAGGCTGAAGCCTTTCCTGGGTGACCTGCCCAGCACCGTCCTCGTGAACAATTTTCCCACCACAGACTGAACCTCCCAAGACTTGATTTGTGGCTGCTGCCCCTTGCCTCACCACTGAGGCAACATTATCTCTAATTACAACTTGGAGGGCAGCTACAAAGCTGCCACCAGGTCACACTTTAACCTCCCCTTTGCTGAGAAGCAATCTAATATGAGCTGCTCTTCCCTGAGCCAGCACAGCTCCCTCAAGCCCCGATGTCAGTTCACTCCCTTCTCCCTGGACAGGCAGAGCTTGGCTCTGACATCTGTTCACAGCCTCAGAGCAACCCAAAAAAATACCAGGCATCAGAAAACGAAACCCAGAATTGGACATTTAAATGAGTAGTTCAAAGCACTGTGTAGACAACATCTGTACCTGCTAACTGTCCCACAGAGTCACACTCAGTGGGGACTGGCCATCTGCATTGGACAGAAAGTCCACTGCTTTAGAGAAAATTTTCCATTTCTTCCTACTCTACAAGTCTACTTAAAATAAAATAAAATAAAATAAAATAAAATAAAATAAACCCACTAGACACACAAAATATTAGCAATTCCCTTAAGCATGAGTTGCTTAAACATGACAGTGCTACGAGCATGTGAATATTTACCTTCTTTTAAATGGAAAATCTCAGAAAACCTTAACTGGACACACTGCTGCTTATACCATGTACTCTGAAGCCATAACCTTAAGGAACGAATAAAATACCATAGGGAACATTAAGACATCACACCAAAATATAAAATCATTTACTAGTGAAAACATAAACCAGTATTCACAAAACCCAAATTTTAAAGCCAGTTTAAGTGTTTTAAACCCAAAGTGTCAGGTGTTGCACTTGGGCCAGAAGAATCCCAGACCCATTTACAGACTGGAGAAGAGCTCCTGGAGAGCAGCCCTGCTGAGAAGGACCTGAGTGTCATGGGGAATGAGGAACTCCCATAGGCAGCAGTGACTCTTGCAGCTGGGAAGGGTGATGGGATCCTGGGCTCCATCAGCAGAGGGGTGGCAGCAGGGACAGGGAGGGGATTGACCCTCTCTGCTCTGCCCTCAGGAGGCCCCAGCTGGAGTCCTGTGTCCAGAGCTGGGGCCCCAGTACAAGAAAGATGTGGGACTGTTGGAGAGGGGTCAGAGGAGCCACGGAGATGATCAGAGGGCTGGAGCAGCTCCCCTACGGAGAGAGGCTGAGGGAGCTGGGCTGGGTCAGCCTGGAGAAGAGAAGGCTGTGGGGGGACCTCATTGCAGCCTCCCAGTGCCTGAAGGGAGCAGAGGAACAGGAGGGGAATCAGCTTGTTAAAAGAGCAGACAATGGCAGGACAAGGGGGATGGATTAAAGCTAAAGGAGGGAAGGTTTAAATTGGATATTAGGGGGAAGCTCTTTCCAGAGAGAGTGGTGAGGGGCTGGAACAGGCTGCCCAGAGAGGGGGTGGGTTTCCCATCCCTGGGGGTGTTCAAGGCCAGGTTGGATGGGGCCCTGGGCAACCTTGTGTAGCTCCAGGCCTGGAGGTTGGTGTCCCTGCCTGTGGCAGGGGGGTTGGAGCTCTGTGATCCCTGGTGTCCCTTCCCACCCAGACCAGTCTGGGATTCTATGATTACTTGAAGTACATTTTCTGTGAGGGATCTGGGAGAGACTTGTGAACAGATCTCCTCTGTATCCCCCCGTGCCCACGAAGGCCAGACAGAGAGCAGAGCTGCAGCAGCGATGCCTGCATGGCTATGCCATCCCTGGCGTGCAGCAGAGATGCAGGGCGGGCCATGGAGGCACAAGCCCTCAGCTCTGCATGGCTCAGGGACAGCACGTCCTGCCGCGTCTCCTACGGCAAAAGCCTTCCTGGGAAGTAACGGGTCTTCTACACAGCTGGGACTGTGAGGAGCTATAAAGCAATTCAGATTTTTATGTGTTTATAGGTATTTAGAAAAAATGTTTATACATCCCGATTAAGTTTCTCCAGTCCCTTTAGTTTCTTCCACAGGACTACTTCAAATCCGTGCAGGGCTACATACCCATTATTAAAGCTGATTACACACTAGACAAAGCATCTGAGTGCAGTTCTAAAGCCTTTACAAGCACCCATGATCTCATACAGGATCTGTGTGGCTCGTTAGGAATCCAGGGAATTACCCTGAAGAAATGTGACTGGTTTATAGAACATTATTTGTGTAAAAAGCATTTTTATTGAATTTTTAAATTACACTGGTGTATAAACTGCCAATCAAAACTGCCTATAAAGAATGAGGGAATGAAATGCTGGTGAGCAGGCACAAATTATGAAGACAAGGGCTGAGAGATCAAATGATTTACAGCCACACAACAGCATCCGAGGCAAAAGATGCTATTTCTGCAGGCAATAATATTTATGACAACTATCAGCTCAAGTCTATTTCCATCTGTAGCATCAAGGAGTTCATTCAAAGTTTAAAGAACTTTAGAGGATTCTTCTGCCCAAGCAAAATTGGAAACGAAGTTCAATGTGATTTGTCCCTGGTTCCCAGGGGGTCAGGGGAGACCAATCTGGTTGCTTTCTTCAGGCAACGGGCCAGCATTGGGTAGATGAGGACTCACAACGTTAACTTAGAAATTAACTTGCACAGTTTTGCTTATTTAAGCAAAAGTCAGAACCCACCTCCCTTGTAATGATGTGGGAACTGGTTATTTGGAGTGAGCAGAGCAACTGATGTTGTACCTACTGATTTCACCGAAGAGAAATAACTTTTGACAAGACTGAACTTTGTGTTTGTTTGCCTCTCATTCCTAGAAAACCAATCCAGCTCAGAAGTGAACCAGCTGAGTACCACAGTCATACAGAGTCTCCTAGATGCACTCTCAACAAATTCATGCTGCGAGGTCCTTCCTCCCCACAGCAGGTCAGAACACCCAACACCAACTATGCCATTCCACCACATCAAGTCTCATTCCATCAACCCATGTTTTCTGATGGATCTCGTGTCTGACAAGCGTCACACAGGACCCTTCACATCTCTTCTCCTTTCCTCCCTCAGCATGGATTCTCACTACCATACCATAGTGACTTGCACCCTATGGTTTCAGGCTCATGACTAGCTTGGTCACCACAGCTGCTACAGAACTACCCCACCTTCAGAAGCACCTGCTGCAATGAGCTTGCTCACCAGTTACACTTCACCATGGTGCTAGGAAGGAAGAATCCCATGAGATATGTGCCATAGTGTCTGGGAAAATAGGACACAGGGAGAGAGGAACACAGGAACTGCCAAATCTACACACACACACACTCACACACACACACACACACACACACACAGTAACTTGCTACCCACCCTGTACAGGAGATAGATCAATCTACCCAGTAACTTCAGCAGGAAGACTTCTGCAGGTCATAGGGAATAAAAATCCCCTATGTGGCTTTTCTGGCTTCAGCTGTCAGCTTTCTTCATTACCTAGACAGCCTCTGCTTCACTTAATACACAGACAACGCTTTTACTAATAACCAATATAGACATAAAAGGGGTTTTTTTCAGCCATAGAAAAAGTTAAATACATTATGTGTTTAACACATTAATTTTTAAGCATAGCAGTCTCCAAATGCTCCTTTACTATCTCAACTCAATCAACTACCCAAGAATAAACCCACAATCATCATCAATCACTTAACTTCCCGGTGCCATACCAGGCACTCCAGGCTTACCATTTGTCTTAAGTGTTAATCCAATATTAAGAAAAAATAAAATATATTTAACAACAGTGCAGTGAAACAGAAAAAAAGCATCACATCAGAGGACATCAGCAGCTCTAGACAGCCCTGAGGGCTGCCCAGCTTACCTGGAGTTAGGCAGGACTGCAGCACGAGGCTTATTGGTTCAAACCTGACCCAGACTGGTTACAAACAAATCCATCCACTGTTTCAGCTTAAGTCCATCTGTCCATCAGACAAGGAAGGAAAAAAGTCCAAAGAAGAGGGAAGAGGTGGTTGTTTTCTTTTGCCATTGGAGTGCAGCTATGTACAAGCTTGTAGCTATCAGTAATAGTACTATGAACTTTTATTTAGAACAAAACCAAGTTTAAGCTGAGATTCTTACAGAAGTGCCCTCTAAGTGCTGTGTTACCTGGGAGGGGGAATGATAAAACCAAGAACTGCAAAGCAAGTGACATTTTTAATTAGAAAAGCATATTTTCACTGAATCCATTATAACCAGGCACTGGCTCATTGTGCCACACCAAGCTGTCCTGAAATAAGTAGATCACCATGTATTTAAAACCACACTCATTCCTATACTCCAAAAGCATTACTAAGCTAGCTCAATTGTTTCAAACTAGATTTTCTCTTAAAGATTAAATACAAAAGCTTGTGTTTTTCAAAAGATACTTCCAACCTGCTTTATTTCTGAACATCATGAAATCAGTTGGCTCTTTCTTGTGTCACAACAAAGTAACTTTGCAGTCATATCTACCACCTTCCACAAAGGATGTTATTTGAAACTTTGGAGGGTGAGGTATTCTTTTGCCAAAATAATGTATTGGACAGCAGCCAGAAACTTTTGAAAACCTTCACTCTTGGAATTTTGCAGAATTCCTGCTAATACTGAACTTTGCACAGAAAAATCTTCTTTCTGAAGAGCTCAGGCTGCACAGCACAGTACACATCCAGTCAGGATTTCTCTCAGCCTTTGCTCTTCATATTCCTTAAGTGGACATCACATTACCTATCCAGGAGACCTGCTTGGGGAGTTACAGGAGGTTTTAGAAAAAACTGTCTTTAAAAAGTTGCTACACTGTACAGAAGTAGCCATCTCACTGATGGACTTACAAAGTGATGTTTAGCTGCACACTTGAGAAGACAACACAGAGCCCTCAAGCAATTCTAGCAACCCTTCCTTTTCTTTGAGCACTCCCTGCTAAAGAAGAAAATAATGTCATGACCAGAGATGCCAAAATAATTGCCTCCCTCATCTGAAAAAAGTTCTTCACTGCTGCTGGCTTTCAACAGGCAACCAAGAGCTGTTGCTAAGGCCACCCATCTTCAATCATCTACTGCAGATCCAACACCCAAAAGAAACATTTATTGACTGTCTCTGTCAAGTCATACACATAGGTTAAAACCCTTTTTAGAAATAACACTGTGATACTACTCTTCCATCTCCAGGCATCACCCTCTTCTAGTCATTTTCTTGTCTTCATTGCAACCTTCTGTGTGTGCACTATTTCTAGGTTTAGTCTCATTCTGACCTTAAACAAAAGGGCAATACTGGCTGCAGAAAGCACAGGTAAAATGAAAGGTATCAACAAATCCTTTCCATATAGCCAATTATTTTCCTTACCCAAGATGGAGACCTTTTCCTTCCACCTGTCACAGCAAGCTTTGGGTGTGAATGTGGTCTCAGTGGCACTGAATGGGATATCAAGACCTTCCCAGTTTAGGATTGAGGCAGGATGAATGAAGATTGGTCAACTCCCGTGTGAGGCTCTTCCCTGGTTTTGGGTTAATGGAAAAAAACCTTACACACACCCCTACACACTACAGTTGCACTCCAACAGGCATCCAGTTTGCAAACACTCAGTATTGGGTGGAGAACAATTTTCTTCTACCTTTTTTTTTCATCATTCTATAATTCTACATGGGGACCAAATTATTTGCTAGGATATGTCAGATCGCTGAAGGTCTAAAAGAGGGTGTAGAACCTCTAAATGTTTCAAGGTCTTTTGAAATTACTACTTCCTCATTGTTAAATCCTACAAGACTTCACCCATAAGGGGAGAAGAGGAAAAACTCCTCATGATCTCGGAGCGCTTTACAGTAGGAGGCAGCTGACATCTCTGCAGGAATTGCTACGAAACTCACAGAATAAACATTTTCTTCTCCTGGGTTTCATAAAATCTACTGACACCAGGATTTCATTATCAATCTTTTTTTTCCCCCTAAAATCAGTCCGATGTAGAATAGTAGGTGTTAGTACTAGAGCCAGCAATAAATGAATACTTCTCACAGGCTCTGTGCTTTATTACTGAAAGATTACTGGCTTTTTAGATCTCAAACTTAATCTTTTCCAGAGCACCTTTATATAGCAGAGAAGAAAAGTCTGCCCGATTTTTACTAGACAAGCTAAACAAGTTTCCCTTGGAAAGAGCAATTTTAATCAGACCAGGCTGGCATGAAGGCATACATGCTGTTGCTTCTGCCTAGAGCCTCAGGTCCTGGAACCATATTCAGACTCTTAACCGAACCCTCCCCCCATAAAACCACCAACTGACACTTACACAGTAACTGATGTTTGTTGTCACAGATGCAGCTCTGTGCAGCCACGCCACACACACCCTGTACGTGTGGCAAACACGAAATCCTGTACAGAACAGCCCCCCCACAGAGAAACAGCGACCAAGTTCTGTTGTTCATCCCAGTGCTGCCATTCACCCAGCACCAACAGCGGTAAAAGCCGTGGTCAGACTGTCAGCGGCCACAGCTTGTCTACACAGAGCAGGTAAGCAGGCACCTCATTATTCCAGCGCTGGAGAACAGGGAGGATGGTCCCTCCAAAGACATGTTCACCCACAGGTACAAAGCACAATATATTTATACAGTGCACAAAAATGCTGGCCTGTTAGCTTGGCCTTTGCACTGACTGGCTCTTGATTGCTTTGCTTTATCTATATTCTCACTCTATAAAAATCATTGGCTAACTATGCTGATTGCTTTAAATACAAAGAGGGGAGGGTATTGATTAGCATATTCATGTTACTTCCAGTAAATCATTATCCTATGTAAATCTCCTCCACACATGCATAGTTATGCTGAGGGGACTTCCTCTGGTGGCCATCCATAGTCTTCCTCACTGTGCCCACAAATGAACCCCATCCTTGCCCAAGCTCACTTTATGTTCAGATGGTCTTTTGTAACCACAGCCAGTTTCTTCATATACTATTTGTTTTAACTCAAGGTCCATAACCAGTAGCCACTGTTTTAATTCAGAGTCCATAGAGATTTTCCATTGTGATAAAGGCACACACTGTCTTGTCCCTAAAAGCCTTAACATGCTGTATGTTCTCATAGCTGCTGTAACTCCTTTAAAATCAAAATCGTATTCTAAACTAAAACCAAAATCACCAGAAGTTAAGCTATTTTATTAGGGTGATTGTAACAGACTGGTCACCTTCCCCTTCCAGGGGCTACCATTTCATACATTAGGGAACAGCTATTGCCCCAGTGTATTCACTGTGGACCAGAAAGTCTCCTGAAAAAGAGTGTTCTGTCTGCTTCTAGACAGTCTTACAGCTCTGAAGTAGGAGTGTGGCCAGCAGGTCACAGGAGGTGATCCTCCCCCTCTGCTCTGCCCTGGTCAGGCCCCACCTGGAGTGTTGTGTCCAGTTCTGGGCTCCCTGGGATAAAAAAGATGGATCTCCTGGAGAGAGTCCAGAGGAGGCTACGGAGATGATTAAGGGTCTGGAGCATCTCCCGTATGAGAGGGAGCTGAGTGAGCTGGGGCTGTTCAGCCTGGAGAAAAGAAGACTAAGGGGGGACCTTATGAATGTTTATCAATATTTGTGCAATATGAGCTGGGGAGCTGCTCTGACAGGGGGTTGGACCCGATAAGATCTCAAGGTCCCTTCCAACTCCTGTGATTCTAAGCACTATCTGTGAGGAACTGTTTCTCTGCAGTTCATTTCTGCTTTAACCAAGATTGACTCAGGTATCTCCTTATCCTCTTACCACACAATTACTGGCTAAGATGAGCTTGCCTTTCTTTTAAGTAAAATTTGTTCAATATTTAACACTGCACATCATGAAGCTAAATCCTGAAATCACAGGGAGCAGACTGGCCCTGATTATATTCTTTGTTTTAACGATTCAGAACACACTCCCAGCTAAATCTACTGCAAACTAAGTTTTCAAGCAGCACACAAACAGTAATATTTTCAAGTGAAACATTATTTCCATTGCACAAAGACTCATCTTGCATTTCTGTAAATATTAATCACCTGAGAAATACCCCCACACATGAAAAATTCCCTCTGCTATGCTTGGAAAGGATGGCTATTAAAATCAGATCTACGACTAACTTCTATGGCTACTGCTCATAACCAAAGATCTTTTCATTAGTTTCAATCACATTTAGTGCTGGCAAAAAGCATTAACTATTAAAGAGGAAAAAAATCTTGTATGTACACACCAGGCTAATTTTCCTAATGTGTCTGCCAGCCACCCAAAGGCCTAATGATCTTTGCATTGGGTTGAATCCTCCTGAGCTATATCGTAATCTCTAATCTCTGCTGAAGTTTTGAGGAGAGACAGTTGATGCTAGTTCAAGTCTGTGACTATAAACCAAATTCACAGCACACTCAAATGGTAATAACTTTGGAAGATGTTGCAAAGGTCTGGATCAAACTTTGATCAACAAAGAGTTAAAATCTCAGAGAAAGTATCCATTTCCAGAACGATCTACTCACTGAAGACTCTCCTAATGTACTTGTCCTTCATCTGCTCCAATAAATCTGAGCCATATGTCAAAGAGTTTTTGCCAAAACTAGAGAGATTTACAGTGCTCTCAGTGTTATGATAAAAAAAAAAGCAATTATCAAAATGAGACAGAGATAAGGAATGGTTATTCTGAATCTCTAGAAATGCTGAAGTAAACCTGTATCCCATTCTTAGTTCTCAGACTTTGAATGACTGTGAAACAGGACATCCTGACTGAGGCATGTCCAGGAAGTGCCAAAGCCAACGTGGCCCCTGGAAATTAATAAGCAGCAGATTTGCATGTGCTGCAAGGGAAGTTGTCCCCATATTACATAAATCAGAGTGCAAAGTTAACAACCTAGGATCATTAGGGGTCTTAATAAAACTGGTAAATTTTTCAACACAGAAAAAGTTCCTGGTTCCCACCAAGGAACTGGATTTCATCACAAATCCTTTTTATTTTTCTAGGAAAAAACGTTTATCATATTTTTCACTGGCAGAAAGACATTAAAGAAAGGTAACTGAAAGTTCAGTTCTAGTTCTGCTTTCTCCAGAAGGACCTTATAATCTTTCCTTCCCTTCTGCACTCCACAAGGTTCAGGAAAAGCACAGAATATTCTAAATGAAGTAAAATAGAACTTCAACTGCAGAAGTGTTTCTGAAGACAAGTTCCATTTTTTCATTAATTATTTTTACTTTTTTCATGTGTTGAATATAGAAAAACATATTTTTCATCTCTTCACCCATCCAACAGAAGCTGTGGGTCCCCACAAGCTTAACAAAAGCTCCCCCAAGAAAGAAAACTGAGCAATATTGAAAAATCTTGACTGGTTAAATAGAAAGTTATTATTTAGAGGAAGCTACTGCAAGGCAGAAAAGACCATCAAAAGCAGGGGAGCTGCATTTTGTTTGTCCCATACAACTTTGTGGGTATGTGGAAATAAAACCAACATTATAAATGCTGCAGTGTTGGGCCTGTAACTCTGCCAAAGAGCCAACATCTGCATTCACTGTATCAGGGGGAGGTGGACACTGAGGACTATAACTGACTCCTCGCATCTTCTGCATGCTCTCAGCACGTGGCACAAACAGACTGCTCCCCTCCAGGGTAAGTCTTCTATTGCCATCGATTAGTCTTCAATTCAATTAGTCAGGCAAATACCTCCACCACATACTGAAAGCTGAAGATACAGGTATGCCTGGTGGGCAGTGGTCTACCAATAGCTTACAGAAAAAAGAACAAAAGAAAACAAAAGTTGTTTGGGGTTTTTTCGAGAGTGTAGAGCAGCAGGTTCCTGAGAAACTGAATTAATATCAGAATCATGCAAAATCAAGCTTCCAAGTTAAAGGAACACCGGGCTGGAGCCTACCTGAACAGGCTCAGTCCTGCCCCAAGCTTCAATGCCTTTAGTTGCACAACTGCACACTTACCTTCTACAGGGCCCCCTCCTTATTCTGTACATGACAAGCAACATACAACTGCAAACCTGCCGTTTCCCAACAGCTGGATGCTCCATTTTGAAACAGCTGTTTCTATCACTGACATAATTGGTGCACCTTATCAAGGTGCCCAAAAATAACATGATGGAAACCTGCAATATGCTCCTGAGAGATGCTTTTTCTTAGTGCAAGTGTGGTAGTGTTCTTAAGACTGGCGAGAACGTTATCATACCTCCAGTGTAGAAAGATGCAATTGATGCTGTGTTGTCAGGCAACCAATTGCAAGCAAAACACCATGTTTCTAAACACGTGTATATCCCAAATTCATTAAATACAGAAACTAGATAAAAGGGGCTATGTAACAGAAAACATAACCACCAGCTTTTTAAAAATCAGTGTAACAGTAAAAGCACATATGACAAGGCAATTAGCTAAGACCAAACCTTAAATATCAACTATGAATATTATTCTACGAAGTCTGTAATCCCCAATAAGCAAGTCCTGCTGCATGCACCCTCATGTAATACCAAGTACATGTTATATATCAGGAGGTCTATGCTCAACAGAACATATCAAGTGCATATATGCAGATTGCTTTTCCTACTAGATTGACCACACAAATTTAAGATTTTTATGCATTAAACGTGCATCATGAAACGTATTTAGATTGGAACAGAATCCCAGAATCACAGGGGTTGGTAGGGACCCCCAGAGCCCATGGGGTCCAACCCCCTGCCAAAGCAACTCCCCAGCTCATATTGCACAGGGCAGCGTCCAGACGGGGCTGGAATCTCTCCAGAGATGGAGACTCCACACCCCCTGGGCAGCCTGTCCCAGGGCTCCCTCACCCTCACTGGGGAAAACTTCTTCCCCATGTTGCAGTGGAACTTCCTGTGCTCCAACTTGCAGCCATTGCCCCTTGTCCTGTCCCCACAGACACTGAAAAGGGGCTGCCCATTTCCCCTGCATCCCATCCTTCAGATATTGATAAACATTCATAAGGTCCCCCCTTAGTCTTCTTTTCTCCAGGCTGAACAGCCCCAGCTCACTCCGCCTTTCCTCACAGGGGAGATGCTCCAGGCCCTTCATCATCTCCGTAGCCTCCTCTTGACTCTCTCCAGGAGATCCCTGGCTTTATCCCAGGGAGCCCAGAACTGAACAATCAACCCTGTATTACTGGACAGCCAAAACATTACAGTGAATTGGATGAGAAAAAACAGCTACAGCATTAGGCAAATAAAAGACTTCTTGCTGAGGGCTGCAATAACAACACCATGTAGTAAAGTAACATGCTTCAGCATGATCCCATTTTCTGTAAACAAACACATTTTAAAGCTGTGGTATAGAGTTGTGATACTAACATGTTAAAAGGTACACCATTGGAAGCAGATGCACTCAAACTAGGAGAGATCTGGCAATATTTGGAACTGCAGCTTCGGACATGAAGAGGTACAGTGACATCATGCTCGTCAGCTCATATCATCATCAGATCAGCACACATTTCTACTGCAACTGAATGGTGGAGCTGTGATACATTGTGAAGCATATATACATGTCTACACACATCCACACACCTCCTGTGCAGTTTCCATCCTTGTATATAGGAGGTGATTGTGCCCCTGTACTCAGCACTGGTGAGGCTGCACCTCGAGTGCTGGGTCCAGTTCTGGGCTCCTCACCATAAGAAGGACATTGAGGTCCTGGAGTGAGTCCAGAGAAGGGCAACCAGGCTGGGGAAGGGGCTGGAGGGCAAATCCTCTGAGGAGCAGCTGAGGGAGCTGGGGGTTTTGAGCCTGGAGAAGAGGAGGCTGAGGGGAGACCTTCTCCCCACCTCCCCTGCCCTGCCAGGAGGGTGCAGAGAGGTGGGCGATGGTCTCTTCAGCCAGGGGACAGGAGATGGGACAAGGGGCAATGGGCTCAAGCTGTGCCAGGGCAGGGTCAGAGCAGATGGGAGGGGAAAGTTCTTCCCTGGCAGAGTTGTGGGGCTGTGGCACAGGCTGCCCAGGGAGGGGCTGAGTCCCCTTCCCTGGGTGTGTTTAAAAAAGGGCAGATGAGGTGCTCAGGGATGTGGTTTAGCTTAGGATGGGAACAGTTGGACTTTATAATCTTAAAGGTCTTTTCCAACCTTGTGATTCTGTGGTTCTATGATATATTCACAACTCAATTTTACAATTTTGCCTTGGGCAAACTGTAATGGTCAGATAAAGTACATAAAATACAAACACTATAAGATACAGAAACAGTTGCATACGGACAGGGCAACCAGACCCTAAACCATTCCCTAGCAAAATGCAAGAATCAGACTAATATATTTGAAAATATTAAAGTTGAGAGATAAATAATTAGCTAATAGCATGGGCAGTGTGTTTTTTCAATGTGTGCAGTTCTTTCCCTGATAATAATGGCCTTTTCTGTAACTGAAAAGGAAGTTTTAAATGGGGTCAATAGCCTGTAAAGATGTTAACATTGTATTTCAGCAGCTGGGTGAAGAAAGTCCTGATAAGGGTGAAGAGGCTAAAAGGAAACTGGCTTGAAAAGAATTTGGAACTTTCCCAAGCCTAAAAGAAAATAATAATTCAATTCAACTGCATTAAAAAATATCCAACCCCTTTCAGAATTAGCACAGGTAGTTTTGTCTCCCTAGTGTACACTGTAGACAAAGCAATACCAGAGGAGTTGGTCCCTGGAAAGTGCACATATATTGTATGTATTTTGAGAGACAGAGTGTTCAAACAAACCCAATCTGTCTCTACGATAGCCAGTCACACATCAAACAGTGTGAACCAATTGCCTGTGTCTGGTGTCATGCATAACACTCTCTTTACATCCTTATGACTTTAATTTAGATCTATGATAGCCTACAACTACACATTAAAGGGCAGCACAAACAGAATATCAAATATAGTGTGTCCAGTAGGTCTGGGGAGGGGATTGTGCCCTTGTACTGGGCACTGGTGAGGCTGCACCTCGAGTGCTGGGTCCAGCTCTGGGCTCCTCACCATAAGAAGGACATGGAGGTCCTGGAGCGAGTCCAGAGAAGGGCAACCAGGCTGGAGAAGGGGCTGGAGGGCAAATCCTCTGAGGAGCAGCTGAGGGAGCTGGGGGTGTTCAGCCTGGAGAAGAGAAGGCTGAGGGGAGACCTTCTCCCCACCTCCACTGCCCTGCCAGGAGGGTGCAGAGAGGTGGGCGATGGTCTCTTCAGCCAGGGGACAGGAGATGGGACAAGGGGCAATGGGCTCAAGCTGTGCCAGGGCAGGGTCAGAGCAGATGGGAGGGAAAAGTTCTTCCCTGGCAGAGTTGTGGGGCTGTGGCACAGGCTGCCCAGGGAGGGGCTGAGTCACCTTCCCTGGCTGTGTTTTAACAGACAGGTAGATGAGGTGCTCAGGGATGGGAACAGTTGGACTTGATGATCTTAATGGTCTTTTCCAACCTTGTGATTCTGTGAATAAATAAAGCCAGTAATGGCTGCAATTGTTTTATGGAATCAGATATACAGGAAGGTGTCATTTTTGTTCATTGCCACTGTTGGGGATTGGAGAAAAACTACAGCAGTTACCAGAGGGAGGAAAAATGAGGCCAAGATTATTGTGAAGTGGCTTTGGAAGAAGTATTCATTTATCTTCCATCAAATCCAATTCTCTACAGGTTCAGGTAGCTGCAGAGAGAGAAAACAATTAACTCTCCTCTGCAAAACTGCTGGTCAAGAAAAGCTTTGCTCTGTTATAGTAGCATTGACAGAGACAGCTAAGAAATTTCATCAGGAATAACCTGCTGCAAACATAAAAGCAACAGAGTTTCCAGCTGTTCCACACAGCTAATACGCTTCTGCACTGCTAAGCACTTTGACATCACATGTAGCAGAACAGGGAAATCACCTGTTAATCAACTGGATGAAGTTCTCTGCAGCTCTACATAATCTTACAGTATCCTAGAAACAGCTGGAAGGTAGGCTCCTCTCTCCATCCCACCAATGCATTGCCTCTCCTTCTTTATGACATCTCAACATTCTCACATCACTGAGATTGTACCTACCCAATGACCCACGGCCCGTGGGAAGACACTGAATTCACTCAGCCAATTAAAACCCTTGTTGAGCCACAGATACAATAGAAATGACTCAATTTTAATTGCAGGGAGGGATTATTTGCCAGTAACAAGGGGCTCCTCCCTCTTCCTCCTGACCAGCAGTGCCCATTCATTAGTTCTTGTGGAGCTTTACTGGTCAGAAAACTGCCCCAGTGCTCCCATGACAGCCCAGGTCCACTTGGCTTGTGGTCTTGATCCAATCCACATTTAAAAAAAAAATATATATATAAATCCAAGTTAGCTTTACTTCCTTTTGTGCTTGCAGAAGCAGGCAGGAAGAAGTGAGTGTCAGACATTAAACACCTGAGTACTGTGGGAAGTATCTTGGATGTAATCTCCTCTTGATGCCAGAGGAACTGAAGATAGTAAACTGCAGGGTCAGTGTTGAAAAGCACTTGAGGTGTAATTTAAAGAAATATAGACCAGAATCTCAAGTTTCTGCTGCAGGAGAACTGCCAGAAGTAATAAGGAAAATTTAAGTACACTGGCAGAAGAAGAGTTAACACCATGTTTCTAGAAGGAAAATCACAACTCATGAGCTGCTAGAGATCTTGGAGTGAGTCACAAAGCATATGGACAAGAAAGAGATGCCTGATATACTCTTGTGGATCTACATAAGGCTTCTGATCACATATATACCAGTGGAAGTTCTTATAAAAGTAATCTGCTGGGGGACAGAAGTATGCAAGCTGATTTGGTTAAATGTTCAGAAATGAATGATACAGAATTAACTCCATCACCTTATCCAGGAAGCCTCCAGCGTGGTCCCACTGCTCAAGCAGCAATTGTGTAGAGAACAGATTGTCACTAACAGCTGAGCTGTTCATCATAGTCATAAATGAGCTGGGGAGCTGCTTTGGCAGGGGGTTGGACCCAATGAGCTCTCCAGGTCCCTTCCAACCCCTGTGATTCTGGGATTCTATGAAATCATCTGGAAAAGGGGTGAATACCAAGATGACAAAGTCTCCTTATGTTAATAAAGCAAAAATGTAACTTGCCTGCAAAGAACTGTAGACAGTTCTCACAGTACTGAGAACAACAGATAAAACCTCAGGCTGTTAAGTAATGCACAGGGAAAGATGATCCTTACTTTGTAGACATAGTGATTGACTCTGAAACTGCTATTACCACTCAGGAATTCTGAAGTTACTCGGGAGATGGTGAAGTTACAATCAACAGTCCTGTAAACACATCAACTCAGTCTTCATCAGCAGTTTTAAATAATAAAATCAAATTATTAACAAATGAGTAAGTATGCTCCCTTTTCTCTCCATCACAACAAAGCTGTCATACTAGAAAAAGTAGAGAAGACAGCAAAGACAATCAAACAAATGCAACAGCTCCATTCAGATGAACAACTAAATACATCAGTGCTATGTCTGGAAAAGAGACAGCTAGGAGTGCAATGAAGGTCTTTAAGATACTAGAAATCATGGAAAACTTGGAGAGGAAACGAGTGTTCAATAGCTCTCATAATACAAGAGGAACAGGATGTGAAATGAAATTGCAACATGTAATTACACTGCAGAACTCATCGCCTTAGGGCATAAAAGTTTACAAAGGTTCAGAAATTAAGTGAATCGTTGAAAGAGAGAGGGAAATGTGGTTATGTACTTACCCTGCTCTGAAGGATTTTTCTAGGCATCAGCTTGTGCACTGCCACAAACAGGGTCTGGCTCTGGGAAACAGTATGAACCAGCCTGTACCGGGCCAGACAAGCACCCCCCAACCTGCTTCATGGCTGTGGGAACAGCCACCAGCACGGGGTTTCATTTAGGTGAAGCATTACAGTGTATCCTCAGCAGCTTACAACCAAGCAAGAAGCCAAGCCCAGGTGACACAGATTTCAACATGAAGTTGGAAACATTTTCATTTATTGTAACAGAATGCTGTTTGCATCCTTTGCACCACAAGAACAGGAAGGAGAAAATGACTCAGGAGACCCTGTCCAACTACACATCACACAGCCACAGACTGGCAGAAAAGCCAGCGAGTAAGTAGAGGATGTCATGGTTTTCTCTACAGTTTTAGGAAAGCAGATTAAGACATTACCTAAGATGTAAACAGAACAATGAAAGTGAGATCAAACAATTTTGTCCCAGCTTGGAAACATCAGAGATCTAACCAACAGTACAGCACCAACTCCAGATTTTAAGATTTTTCCAGATTTTACCTCTTACCCACGTACAAAGAACATTCCTGGTCTTACTGCTATTTGTTGGGGGGTTTTTTGGGTTGGTTTTTTATTTTTTAATTTGTCAGAAAATGCTGAATTCTTAGATTACTACTATGTTTCCAGGATTAACACTGAAACACCAAACACGCTCTCAGCCTTACTTTAATTCTGGAGCCAGAGACAGCACCATCTGCTTTGACAGCACAGCTACATATAGCAGATATTGTTAGAAACTTGTAACAGCTTGTTCGTGTTATTTATATTTCAATGAAATCAAATCAATTCAAGGTAACAACTTGCCCACAAAACAAGTCTCTAGAGTCAGGCAGTCCTAGTGTGACCACTGGATAGCTAGGGACACTAAGGCAACAGAACAAATACTTGTTTACTGACTCAAAACAAAAGTAATGTAAGTTCATTCCTGCATTTAATAGGAAACTTCACTCTGCACAGCAGCCACACAACTTCCTAACCAAGGGCAAAGTCTCCACAACTGTATCTGACAGCAAAACACATCATAGGCTTGCTTCTTTTGGACTTGAATCTTGAGGTTGGGCAAGTTCTGAAGACCCTGGCAGCAGACAAGGGCACAGAACAGTACAACCTGTGATTCAGAGAGCTCACCCAGCTCAGCACAGCTTTGTGCCCCATCTGCTGCCATGAATGCCCCTAAGGAGGCTGTGAGCTCTTCTGAGGCAAGGATTGCTTTTTTACACTCAGCAGCATCACTATCAGTGCAGCCAGGCCTCTGTTACAGGGAAAGTCCTCTGGCCTATGTCCAGTACAAACAGGACAGGAGGAAGATCCCCTCATGTATGCAGAGGGAAGAAAAGAAGGTAATGAGCCAGGGATTAAAGGTAAGCAAAAGATTCCTCTTCAGTTACACATGCAGAATATTCCTGACAAAAGTATTCCACCTGCAAGAGAAAGGCTGTCCAAAAACCACCACACAAAGGAAACAGTGTGTAACCACTGCAGTGTCAGCAGGCAGGGCCCACTGGAAGCACGGACTGTTCTGCCAACACCAAACCACAGGCAGGGTGAGTGCGACGCTCACTTGAGCACTCTTTGAATTCTCATCCCCTCCTGAAGCACCTGGGCCAAACAGCTCTACATCTGAATGAAAAATGACACTACACTGGCCATTCAACTTCCCCCTTCTGTGGGGGAGTAAGTGCTGCTTTCCAGGCAGATCAGGACAGAATGAAATGAGAAGCATGTGTGCTTGTTCCTCGAGCTTAGGCCACTTGTAGGATGGGTAGAATCCCAGAATCACAGGGACTGGAAGGGACCTTGAGAGCTCATGGGGTCCAACCCCCTGCCAAAGCAGCTCCCCAGCTCATATTGCACAGGGCGGCATCCAGATGGGGCTGGAATCTCTCCAGAGAAGGAGACTCCACACCCCCTGGGCAGCCTGTCCCAGGGCTCCCTCACCCTCACTGGGGAAAAGTTCTTCCCCATGGTGCTGTGGAACTTCCTATGCTCCAACTTGCAGCCATTGCCCCTTGTCCTGTCTCCTCAGAGCACTGAAAAGGGGCTGGCTATTCCCCCTGCATCCCATACTTAAGAAGGGTAGGAAGAAGGGTGAGCAGAGATGGCATATTCACAGGCCAGCTAAATATTTGTTTTAATATAAAGAACACAGTGGAGAGCTTACAGTACTCAGGAAGGGTCAGTGTCCAGCCCTACCTTCACAAACCTCAGCAGACATGAACACAAGGCACCTGGAAGAACTTCTGCCCATGACTCTGCAATAAGCAAGTCTCTTGTGTTTGAAGAGGTCATGAGTGGCAACTAAACCCTATGAAGTCAGGGCCATGCCACTGTGTGCAGGCTGTTTTTCTTTTCATTTAAAAAGCCCTTTCTACAATTAATTTGAGCAACAAACTCTAAAAATACTTTCGGCTATAAGGATCTTTTCAAGTAGATGTGACAGCTGAGCAAATAGAAGGCTGTTAACAAACATTAAGGATTTATTTACACTCATGCAAATGGGATGTTGATTTGAGAGAAACTTAATACAATGGGACAGCTTTCTGTGAGGAGCATATCTCACACTTGGGAGGGGAGAATATATCCCAGGCTAGAATAGAAGTAGCACACGAAGGGTCACGGAGTCGGCTAACTGGAGAAACGTTGCATCAAAGGCCTTACACCACCAGTCACTACACACTGTACCTGTGAAACATGGTAATATATATTTTTTAAAAACTTCAAACTTCTCCTTTTAAATTTTTTTTCAAACAAATCTGTATGTTTGACAAGTCAGTCCACATGGGGAAGTGGGTCTTTGCACCAGGAATGCTTAAGGTTTCAATACAAAAGGCCTTGGCAAGAAGAGCCCTCGTAGGTGCTTTTAACTAACACTGAGGAAAAGAAAAAAACCAGCTAAGGCCATTACCAGCTCTGGTGTCCCCTCTATAAATGCTGGAAAATAGGCACGTGGAAAGAAAGAAGGAAATGCTCACAAAGTCCATGCCAGTTTCATGTCAAGAAAGAGAGATTCAGCGGAGATCTAGATTTCCCCGCGTCCTTTAAGTCAGCCCTGTGAGACTCCACTCTCGTTCCTTTTTCAGATTTAATAGGTTTCTGAGGGACAGCCTCAGGAAACCTTCTGTAAAAAGTAAGGACTTTGATTACATTACTGTCAATATTTTAGGTTTAAAAGACAGACATGGGAGCTCACTCAACCTTACTACAAATGAATACCACAATTTAAACTGCACTGTCAACGCTGCAACATCCTTCTGAAAAACAAAACACCAACAGTACAACTTTCTGATCTCTAAGATACATACATATATATGCTGTATTTAGGGTAGGATTTATTTTTAAAATTCAAATCTACATTTATTCAAGGCAACAGATAAAACGATCGCCATTAACACACTCTGGAACCAAAGCTACAGCATGACTCTGCCGGCTCTCAGGAGCTCCAAGAAAAGGATGTCCAGAAATCAAAGTAAAACCAAGAGCCTGAATCTTCAGTTTGCAGTTTCCTCTGTGCAGAGATCAGGCGACACCTTTGATTTGAACACCAAACTAACTTCTCAGCACACAGATTACAGACTACTCTGCCCTGGTCAGGCCCCACTTGGGGTGTTGTGTCCAGTTCTGGGCTCCCTGGGATAAAAAAGACAGGGATCTCCTGGATAGAGTCCAGAGGAGGCTATGGAGATGATGAAGGGCCTGGAGCATCTCCCCAGTGAGGAAAGGCTGAGTGAGCTGGGGCTGTTCAGCCTGGAGAAGAGAAGACTAAGGGGGGACCTTATGAATGTTTATCAATACCTGAAGTGTGGGATGCAGGGGGAAATGGGCAGCCCCTTTTCAGTGCTCTGAGGAGACAGGACAAGGGGCAATGGCTGCAAGTTGAAGCACAGGAAGTTCCACAGCAACATGGGGAAGAACTTTTCCCCAGTGAGGGTGAGGGAGCCCTGGGACAGGCTGCCCAGGGGGTGTGGAGTCTCCATCTCTGGAGAGATTCCAGCCCCGTCTGGACGCCGCCCTGTGCAATATGAGCTGGGGAGCTGCTTTGGCAGGGGGTTGGACCCCATGGGCTCTCCACGTCCCTTCCAGCCCCTGGGATTCTGTGATCCTGTATCTCAAGTCAAATTACTTAGGAGCATGAGATACTTGGGAAGAAAGGTTTCTGTACTGACACACACAGAGAGCTCCCTGGTCTGTATCGCTGCACAGCGCCTCGTGTCAGCACACAGGGAAACAGGCACGTTAGGTGGGTGTAAAGAGCTAATGAAATTGCCATTCCACTCCCATTGTGTCTATACCAGCAAGACAGCCACACCTAACCCCTAACACACCTCCTCCTCCTGTCCCCACAGGTAGCCAGCACAGGCCACTTCCCTCTCCTGCAGCACCCATTCCCTCAGCAGGTATTGCAGTAGCACACCTGCATCCTGCCACAGAGACAAGTGATGGTGCAGAGCTCCTGGGGCAGCTGAAACAAGCACAGCACGAAGCAGAAATGAAGCAAGCAGACTTTACAGAGCGTTTCTCATACTCTGCTCTACCTCAATATATCAAATCTGCTTCTTCCTGCCTAAGTGGGCAGCAACACGCCGTCCCCTGCGGCCCAAAGGAACCAAAGGTCACTCTGTGTGCCAGGAAAAAGGCATGTTTCCAGCACTCACACTAACTGGGACCTTTAGGCTGAGTACTACATTAGTCATCTCCATACTGCAGGACCTCTCCCATGTAGCACAACATCCAAAATACATAAGGAAATGTCAGTTAGGCCACATACCAGGCCAAGCTCACAGCATCAGGAGGTTTGCAAACACTCTTTACAACGTGCTCCAGCCACTGAGGGAGAGTTTGGCTTTCTTCCCTGTAAATTTAAATATATTTCACCTTCATCACCTCAACAGCATCAGATTTTAGGTAATTCTCAAACCACCTGCCATCTTTTTCAAGCAAAGGAGAAATGAGTAAAGCTGTGAATGAGATGTATTGGCTGCCTCCAAAATAGTTCTTAGACCTGAAGATAAACATCTACTTTAGAAGCAACTCAGTTTTACACAAAACATCCCTTTTCCTCCTTTACCTCCCTTTCATTCCTCTTCCTTCCCCTCACCCCTCTCAATGCTCCTAAAATGAATACAAGTTGAATGGATAAAGCAGTTGAATTCATTAACATTTAGGTTAGTTCTTCCAGGTAGTTATGTCTTATATAGAATAAGGAATGAAGTGAGAGTATTTCAAATACAAACTGCTACGAGCCTGAGAGTGGGTTTGGTTTGTTTTTTTTAATTTTGAGAACAGTGCACCATGCAAGAATGGCACTACAAGGGACTCCATTTCAGTATAAACTCATCACCTTGTGTCAAATCAAAGCTTTTTTCCTCCTCTGCCTCTCAACATGAGCATTCCTCATGAGAACTTGTGATCTGGCAAAAACGTCTTGGGCTTTTCTTTACAAAAGTGGGTAAATCCAGTTATCTAAATGTACTTTACAGCCAAGTAAGGTCTTGCAACACACAAATGAGAGCTACCAGCGTTCACAGTGCCTGAAGTGCAATGAATCATCAAAACAACTTTCCAATTTGCTATTGCTATTCCTTTGGACCTTCCCACATTGCATTCACATGGTCAGCTTTTAACTGCTTACACCATTTTGCATTTTTTGTACGTAATGAGGGAATCCCAGAATCACAAGGCTGGAAAAGACCTTTAAAAATCATCAAGTCCAACCATTCCCATCCTAAGTTAAACCATATCCCTGAGCACCTCATCTACCCTTCTTAAACACCTCCCTGAGCAGCCTGTTCCAGGTCCCAACAACTCTTTCAGTAATTTTTTTACTTTCTAATATCTGCTCTGAC
Source organism: Gallinula chloropus (assembly GCF_964237585.1). Lineage (NCBI taxonomy): Eukaryota > Metazoa > Chordata > Aves > Gruiformes > Rallidae > Gallinula > Gallinula chloropus. The sequence goes on from NC_140097.1 coordinate 21,625,972, forward strand.
CCTGCCCTGGCACAGCTTGAGCCCATTGCCCCTTGTCCCATCTCCTGTCCCCTGGCTGAAGAGACCATCGCCCACCTCTCTGCACCCTCCTGGCAGGGCAGTGGAGGTGGGGAGAAGGTCTCCCCTCAGCCTCCTCTTCTCCAGGCTGAACACCCCCAGCTCCCTCAGCCGCTCCTCAGAGGATTTGCCCTCCAGCCCCTTCCCCAGCCTGGTTGCCCTTCTCTGGACTCGCTCCAGGACCTCAATGTCCTTCTGATGGTGAGGAGCCCAGAACTGGACCCAGCACTAGAGGCGCAGCCTCCCCAGTGTCCAGTCCAGGGGCACAATCACCTCCCCAGACCTTCTGGCCACACTGTGTCTGACACAAGCCAGGATGCCGTTGGCCTTCCTGGCCACCTGGGCATACTGCTGGCTCATATTCAGCCTGCAGCCACCCAACACCCCCAGGTCCTTCTCTGCCTGACAGCTCTCCAGCCAGTCTCCCACAAAGGGGTTATGTTCAAATTTTAATGCAGGGACATTGATACTAGAATCATCTGTAGCCTGATAAAGGTACCAAAACCCAAACTCCTCTCTGCTCTGGGCTGCAACCTGACACAGCCTTCTGAAGTGCATCTGGGGAAATCATTTAACCCCCTCTGCCCCATTGGTGCCACCTACTGCTACTTTATTTCTCTTCTGATGCTAAGAGTTACTGACATTCCAAGGGGAAACTCTACATTACTGGAAACGTTCAAAGTTGGAAGTACTCCTCCATCTTTCAATTCTTTGAAGAGCTACAAAGTCTGAACTGAAAAAGGGATACTGTGGAAGCAGTCAGAGGAGACTGCCTCTACAGCCAAGATTTCTAACAATAAATGGGAATCCTGTGAGGAAAAACACCAAGGCAATGGAAGACACCAAAGCATTAGATGCAATACCTATCCTAAAGACTGCCTTAAAAATAGTGCCTTACCATGCTGTGCCTTTGGAGAGTCACCATGGCATCGGTGACAAAGGCCACTCTGGGACCAGTTTTACCCATAATACATGTCTGTAGTTCATTTAGCTGATGAATCTAAATTACACAGCTTCTCCCCTGTGATTTCAGCCTCCCCCAACTAATCCTGATGAGTTTTCCCAGCACTTCTTGTTTAATGGTTCAGACTGGCAGCACCCAACTCAAGGGGTTAGTACACAGCGTCAAGTGACCTGGCACATGCTGGAGAGAAACAATGAGACAGAGTCCCTTGGCACAAAGGCAGACACTAAGTGAAGCAAAACTGGTGATAAAGAAAGAGGGGAAAAACCCAAAGTCTACTGCTTTCATGTAGTGTAACTGGTGGGAGGAGCTCACTCCCCAGAATCTACCAGGTAATTCTAGCACAGACAATGGAAATGAAACACTGCAGAAAAAGACAACATGTACCCAGCTACACTTCCAGCACGTGGCTTTATTTGCCAGAGACATTTAGTGTTCCATAGCAACTGTCTAAAACAACTACTGAAAGTGTTAGCTTTTTCATTTGTAATTCCAGCAGGTCAATACTATTTTTAGATTGATTTGATGAGGATCCTGTATTTCTAGAAGGGGCTGCTTTGACCCATATCACAGACATTTCTCTTCTCTGCAAGGGGTGACAGGATTGTTTTAAAATAACCCTTTCACAAATAAGTAGACAAAATAATTGAAATAAACACTCATTATATAGGATTGCTAATTAACCCATTTGTCACCAACCCATCTGTTACCAACCAATTTGGTCAATTCATTAAAGCACGTCGCTTCATTACATTTAGCCCAAATTATGAGAAACATGAGCTTCAACACTGAAAGGCAACAGAAAGCCTTCCTTTCTTGTAGAAAAGTGCCTAGCTACCTAGAAAACAATAATAAATCAATTAGCAGCACAGGCTGTTCAGTAGATCATTTACTCCATCTTTTGGCAGAAGAAAGGACTGCAAGGCTATTGGGTTCTCCCTCCCCGACTCTCAACAGCTGTTGGAAAACCAGACTGCTACAGCTACAGAAGACCTCACCACACTGCTTGTCCCACGAGCTGAAAACTAATCCTTGAACATCTCATAATTAGTAAATAAGATTAGATGTGATGCCTCAACATAAAATGATGCAGCTCAAGAGCATCAAGTCTCAAGAACTTCACTCAACATCGACCTATCAGAGACTGGAAGTTTCATGGCCCCAGCCCTACAGGTCTCCAGAGGTTTCTGTCCTCACTCAAATAGTCAAAATCATTGCCAACCTCAATCATTTGAACAAGAAAATCCATACCAAAAATTAAGAAAGTCAGAATCTCTTTGAAGGCACCTTGAAAAGCAACGTAGATGAAGTAATACTGTGACAAACACTAAAGTGTTATTACAGATGAAGGAAGCAGCCTCATTCATTACTCACCAATATGTCCTGGGGGCAGAGAGGGAAATATGTCTTCTGTTACCAAGCCCTTCAGTAGCAGCCATGCAAAGCCAAAGCAATAAAGAACAAATGCAGATTTATTAAAAATAAACACATAACATGCTTTTTTTCTCCTTAAACTGTAGAAAAATAAATAGGAGGCTGTCAGACAAGTAAGCCATTAACACATGAACAGCTTTAAATCAAGGCAACAGCCAGCTCTGCAAGCATCAAAAAAGCTACCCCATGGACCACCACAGAAGAAAGTAAAATCACCTAAGGTAAGCAGCACTTCTCTTTGTTATGGGAGAGAGATACTTTCATATATAAGTGTTAACAGGACATTGCTATTGTCCTGGTAGATGACAGGTTGGCCATGAGCCAGCAGTGTGCCCTGGGGGCTGAGAGAGACAATGGGATCCTGGGGGCATCAAAAGGAGTGTGGCCAGCAAGTCACAGGAGGGGATCCTCCCCTTCTGCTCTGCCCTGGTCAGGCCCCACCTGGAGTGTTGTGTCCAGTTCTGGGCTCCCTGGCATAAAAAAGACAGGGATCTCCTGGAGAGAGTCCAGAGGAGGCTACGGAGATGATGAAGGGCCTGGAGCATCTCCCCTGTGAGGAAAGGCTGAGTGAGCTGGGGCTGTTCAGCCTGGAGAAAAGACGACTAAGGGGGGACCTTATGAATGTTTATCAATACCTGAAGTGTGGGATGCAGGGGAAATGGGCAGCCCCTTTTCAGTGTCTGTGGGGACAGGACAAGGGGCAATGGCTGCAAGTTGGACCATGGCAAGTTCCACAGCACCATGGGGAAGAACTTTTCCCCAGTGAGGGTGAGGGAGCCCTGGGACAGGCTGCCCAGGGGGTGTGGAGTCTCCATCTCTGGAGAGATTCCAGCCCCATCTGGACGCCGCCCTGTGCAATATGAGCTGGGGAGCTGCTTTGGCAGGGGGTTGGACCCCATGAGCTCTGGGGGTCCCTTCCAGCCCCTGTGATTCTGGGATTCTGTGATTAGCATCACACACACGTTATAACCCAGATAAATGGGTTTACAGGGAGTGTTTCCTGGTACTCCTCATTTGAGTAACACCCGCTTTTGCCAGTTACCGTAAGACAGAAACATTAATTCTTATTCACAAAGCCATTTATGGAAATATAAAAATTCCAGTAAGAAGCTAATTTTTTGTTCAATAGGTTCTCAGAACTCCTGATTTTCTCCACTGATGCTGCCCTAATTTGATACCACAGAAACCTGGGACAGAAACACTCAACACAGGAGCAGAAGCCACACTATTCATCTGAATTCCAATACCAGCTTGATCCCTGACTGCACACTCTGACAGGAAGAAGAGTCTGGGGAGACCAAAATTTGACTTGGGTTTACCTGTACTTTTAGAAACAGGAAGTCCACAGCAAAATACTAAGTTGACTGAAAAACGTTCAAAAGAAGAGCTTGGGGGAGAAAACCCACCTTGTACTTCATAGCTATAGGTCAGAGCCTGTAAATGGAGAAGAGATGCACAGCCTCACTGTGTTGCCAGTAGCAAAGCATGCTTCTACAACTGGAGGTCCCAAATACAAGCTCAGTTCAGTCATTCAGCTATGATCATAATCTGACTGAAATAAAAATTTGTGTGTTCATACTGAGAAGCAAATGAGATAATGATAAGCAAGTTAATAAACTCTTCATTACTGTAAGAAGCCACATTAATTAATGAAATTACTTTCACATTTCTATGCTGGAGGATACAGCCAACAACATCTTGTACAATGTGAGTAAAAGAGAACCCAAACCTGGGAGAGACACATCCAGAGGAGGAGGCAATCTAAGGGCAGGTCACTGAGTTCAGTGCTAAGAAAATGCAGCTACCAGAAGGGCAGCATATGCAGGCAGAAATGTGGGAACGGTACAGAAGGGGGAAAGAAGGGGGTGAAATAACAGGAAAAAAAAACCCACTGTGTGAAGGGAACAAAACTGTATCAGGTTACAGCCATTAAAACCTCACAACTGTGCTGAAACACAGCAGCTGTGATCAATGCCACAGGAGATGTTATGAACAGGCCAGGAGATGTTCTCAAATGCACAGTTCACAAAGTGAGATGCCTCCAGTTAGGGACAGATCAGCAGGATTTCAAACACGACGATGGCAAAGGGAGAGCTGGACACACACCCCCAACACACAAGTTTTTAGTTTTTACTATTTAGAATCATTGATCTTTATTAAAAAGGCTGAGGCAGGTACTTCACAAAGCCTTTTTGCAGGTTACTTAGGTTAAAAGGAAACCATGCTTAGAATCAGAACCCCAGAATCACAGGGGCTGGAAGGGACCCCCAGAGCTCATGGGGTCCAACCCCCTGCCAAAGCAGCTCCCCAGCTCATACTGCACAGGGCGGCGTCCAGACGGGGCTGGAATCTCTCCAGAGATGGAGACTCCACACCCCCTGGGCAGCCTAGAATGTTCATCTGCTGCCTGTAAGAAGTATTTCTGCCATGCCTCAGCTCTGCATTTCGTTTCAAGTTAGGAGCTCCAAAGGGCAGATCTAATCGGAAGGCCTGACTGGCTGCACGTGCCAAGACAATACATCCTCATGGTGCCAATGAACCATCCCTGTCCCCTTTAGTTTGGGCTTAAGTGTGGGAAAAATTTTGTAGAATACCTATAGCATGTTAAAATCCTTCTGGTATCAGGTTCAGTGCCTCTTCCATCTTGGGAAAGCAGTGACTGTCCTTAGTGATCCTGGAAACACATCTTTTCATCCAGGGACCAAATAATTTCACGTCAGTCAAAAATGCATCAGCCATCGAATAGGGAGGAGAAAGGCACTTTGAGGAAGGCAACACAGACTTGCACCCACAGCAGCAACGTGGAGGTCCAGGTGTGTAGCCAAAAAAGGTGGTACAGAACACAGACTTTTAGAAGAAACCAGACCAGGAAACAAAGTAAACTTCCCCGAGACAGAAGCTTCCCTGTGATACGTTACACGAGGGTATCAAACACATTTAAAAAAAAAATCCTTCTTTTATAATTATCTTTTTATACCTGATGACTGTAAATCTGACTCTCTAAATAAGAAATATCCTAGGGAAAACAGACTCCTGCCTAGCTCATGGTTTCTATGAAAATAATAAGTTTATTGTTGGATATGAAGCGAAGTAATTCCTCTTTGTTCCCTAACACACCTATTCAAAGAGGGATGAATATGAAGTCAGTTCAGCCCCTCATCAGTAGCTGTGATAAAGCACAACTAACACTGTGCAACTTCAAAAAAAAATCTCAAAGTTGTAAGAAGGCTGCCAGAGAAAAGAGAAATTATTAAATATTTTGGTATCCACACCCTACTTCTACACCATAAATCACCCAAGAAATCACACCTTCAGAAAGAGAAACAGCCCGAGAGAAACCAAATACTTACCAGGAGAGATACTTTTCATGATGAATGCCCAAGCCATCAAACCCAAGTTCAGAAGAAATATTTTGGGTTGACAACCTGAATTGAACACTGAGCCATATATTCCTTTCCTCTCTACATATATAAATACAAAGTACAGTGAAAGGGCAATTGTGCAAAACAAGGACAAGCTATTCTAAGCGTACGGAAAGTGTCAGGATGATAAACCACATGAGCACAGAATTAAATCAAAGTTAATGGCCACTAGCTGGTATTTAACTTATTTTCATTTCTCTTTTCTTTCCATTTTTCCACCTAGCCTGCTCAGTTAATAAAATTGCCATTATAAGTGAGAAGCAAAGGCACGATTCAATGCTACATCAATTATTATGACTTTATTGTGACATACTGGCATTCAGCTGATCCCAGAAGGCTATACCAATGCCTTGGATGCAATTAATTTTTGATTGATCTAACTCACTCCAGTACTGCATGTAAAACGTTCATAGACATCTGAATAATTCTATTATATGTAGGAGATTACTGCACAAAGATCATTTGAAATTAATTGCCAAGTTATTTTAGCAAATGTAATACACCATTCCAGTCCTATTGTGGTAACAGTCATGTAATTGCTTTACAAAGTAAACTAATGAAATAAATGAACTCTGACTAATACGTGGTGCAACAGGGCTGAAAAAGTGAAATCACACTGTAGATTCCTTATCTGCTTCTACACAAGGTTGGTGTTGGGGAGTTGACTTCACCATTGCAGAACCGAGTCTGAGAAGAGCAACCTCATAGAGGGTTTTGTTTCACTGGCTGAAGGTGACCCTAAGGGGGATGACTTTTAAAAGAGTTGCTAGAAGATGAGCACTCAGCCCCTTCAGCCTTTGCAAAAGCAGAGGATGAAGAAACCATCTTTATCACAAGGGGTTGACAGAGCTTGGTTTGGTTTGTGTGAGGCGAGTCTCTCAGGGCTAAGTATGGCATAGTGCTACCTGCGCAAAGGGAACCGTAACTGGGCAACAGCCAGCAGCTCCCACTGGCACACCAGTACACAGGGCAGCACTGACTTGAACAGCTGACACTTCCAAGCAAGCCAGTTAATAGAAAGATTGACAAGCTGGCTTTTAGCAAGCAAGATAAGAGATTGAAGCTCTGCAAGTGAGGACCTGGAGAAAACAGCAGCAGAGTTGAAGCAAACCAGGCACAGGAGTTTTCCCTAGCACAGGACAAAGGTGCTGGCTGCAGCCTCCAGCTCTCCCCTGGGAGCACTGCATCCCTATTTCAAATCCTTACTCCAAAGAAACATGATACTCGGACACTTTCAGTAGGGTCAGTAGCCTAGAGAGTTCCAGGTGTCTCCCATCATTGTAAAACATGTCTCTTAGCACTGAGCCTTGCCTCCAAGGCTGTTAGAACAGTCCCTGTCCTCAGCAAATCTGCACTAGAAATTGCAGTTTTAAATTGTTGTTAAAGATACAGAGAATGACATCATGGGATGGAAAAGAAATACTTTATGTATCTTGCATTTTTTATCAAAGGCAATTTCTTTTTATAGATTAAGTTCCATGATAATGATCTTATAATTTAATATCAGGTCCTTTTTCAATGTTAAGAGGGAGTGGATCTGCTGACATCCCACGACTTAAACTCACACACGCTAACTCTGAAAGAATGACAGAAAAACCAGAACCTACAAAATGCTGAGCTCTGCTTTTACCCTTACCAAAGCCCAGACTGGTACAACAAACTGTCTTAGCAACTGCTCCAAGACCTGACAACTTGGACCAGAGTTAGATTGTTTGGGGAATTTGTTTCAGCCATACTACAGCAGATTGTATTTTGGCAAGCCTAACTAGGCTTCTGGTTCTTAGAAAAGAGGGAAGAAAAGGAGTAAGCAGCAGCATTCTAGGGAGGGGAAAGGGACAAACAAGGGAGTGAGCAACAAAAGAAAAGGAAGTCTCATTTCTGAGACTGAGCAAAAACCAGAAAATCACAGAGCATCGTTTGGATTCTTTCTCCAGGCTGAGATACACAGATCACCTCAGTTAAAATCAAACACAGCGTTGTCAGGGACTCCAGCAGACACTACTAGGTATAAACAGATGAACAGCCTGTTCCCCCTTTAACTCCTTTGTGTCCACAGGACTAGAACTTACTTATTTGCTGTATTATGTACAGATTTTCAAAGGGAAGGTGTTCTTTACATGTTTCTTCTCAAAAACATTTTTAACATAGATTAATTTGGGGCAGACAGTCTGAACATTTTAACCTACAATCCAGACTGTAATCTAGAGGGAAGCACCAGTCCTGCAGACTGCCAGAAGATGTGGTTTCTGTGAAATCAGGAGTGCTTACAGCTGATTAACAAGCTTGTTATGTTTCACATGTGACTTATTACTATTTATAATCTTGATAAATTCAAAAACCTGGCAGCAAGATATCCATGTGAGAAAAACCTTTTCTCACCTTTTATCTCTTCTCAAGTCCCATCAGTTGTACCAGTGTGAAAGAGAAACCTCTTTTTTTCTTAAAATGCAAGTTCCTAGTCATATGAGGAAGTGAATTTGACTCTGACCCCACAGCAGGCATGATATCCTCCACATTCCAGTGGCAGAAGCATTCCTGTCCTGTTTACCCAAAGAACCACAGCTCCAAAGAAAACAGAGTAAAAATGAGAAGGTAACACAACTCGTGTCTTCAGGGTGGCTGGGCTACCTGAAAACAACAGTGCAGACCAGGATGAGCAGAGAATAACTGTCATTTGAGGAAAAAATATTTGTTCAGTTGTTTTACTAGCACTGTTAGAAAAACCTAGCAAGTGGTGGTGTTGTGACTAAAAACAGTGTCACAAGGAAGACTGAAAGAGCAATCAGCTGTCCAGAAACCCAGGCTGGCTTGTCAGGGATCTGAACCACCAGGTAGCCCATGGCAAAGCACTGTTGCTCTGGCTGAGTTTATTCCTAGGTAAAATGCCGAGGCATCAGTGCAGGAGGAGCTCCCCATGTTGTCATTGTGGCACATTGCAGAGTCACAGAATACCTCAAGTTGGAAGGCACCCAACAAGGATCATCGACTCAAACTTCCAGCTCCTCCCACCTAAAACTAAATAATATGATTAAGAGCATCCTCCAGGCTCTCCTTGAACTCTAACAGGCATATTAAGACTGACAGAAATGAGAAATTCTCTGGCAACTCCAAGTAGTCGCCGGCACTTCGTGTTTTGCAGGGTTTGCATGTTTGGAGAAGCCTTTACTTGAGGCTGGAATTCTCTTTGCCTGGCTTTAGGAAGAGGATTTCTTTAAAATTTGCTTTCCTAATTGTTTGAATGCTTTGTATGCAAAAAGCACTGGCAGAAAGGAACAGATTTATATCGTGGTACAGTCAGAAACTTGAAAAACCCCAGAGCACCCTGTGTATGACACACAAGGCATCGCCCCAAGGAAGGGGTAAGAGTCGTTACCAGGGTTAATACTAGCCTGAGGAAGCATGGGACAGGAATCAAAGTCACTTCAGATTAGCAATAGAGTGAGGGGGATTAACCAAAGCCAAGTACAGGGTGAGACCCCTTAATGTCTCATATGGATTGCGTTAGCTAAAAAGGAAAGTGAAGGGCAAGTATAAATCATTACAGGAGTTTAAGAAACCTTAGTCACATGCCTCCAGAACACTGCCTGTAAAATCCCTGGCAACACTGAAAACATGGTAAGGAAAAAAGGGAAGAGCTTGTGGAGATTGTGAGATGGAGACTGTATCACAAAGAAACAGCTCCACCCTATGTTTGAGCAGCACAAGTATTTTATTCAAACTTACCTTCCCAACATCCATCTACAGGCAACCCAGCTAACACTCTCCACACAGCAGTGGTCAGAAAGGTATCATACAGCATCTCTGCTCCAGAGTTTTTTTTTCCACTCCAGGATTCAGAGTATTACTCATGGTAATAACTACACTCTCCACAAAACAGATGTTGTGTCATGACCTCTCTACTTTTCCAGACTGAATTCAATGCCAGCAGTGAATTTTCTAGTGACAAAACAACATTACATTCAGCTGCAGTGTTTTTCCACCTAATTCACAGCTGCAGGGTAACAAAAATAAAAGATATGCAAACAAGCAGTCAGACCCTTCATAAATTGCTCAGAGTTACCAGGGAACTAGTCTTAGGTAGTGTGTTTCAATTCAGGTAACAGAATCTATTTGTTATTGGAAAAGTATATTTGCTTAACACCTCCCAGCTTTGATCCTTTCTTCTTCAGGCTTTACTTCAGCACCAGGTGATTTGTACAACATATGAACTAAAATTCATGCCCAAAACAGGAAGGTATTTCTTTTAAAAAAAATCAGGTTTAGCTTTTTTCTTTGTTGTGACCAGATGAACACCTCCTTACCTGGAACACAAATGTTTCAGTCCTGAATTAGGCAGTGAAGTGCAAGGGACTGTGTCTAAGCCTTGGTTGGAACTGCTATAGACCCTTTGCTCAACATGCTGAAGGATATGTTTGATTGCAACATGCATAGAAGCATTTCACAATTCAGAGCACAAAAGAAGCATCTCCATGGCCCATACAGCAAAAGGACCTGAAACACAGGAAAGCATAGATGGCATCAAGAGAGAGCAAAGAGAGGGAACAGCGTGACATAACGTACAGGAGGGTTAATCTGTAGTTTTGCCAAGGTGATGCTCTTGGCCAGGGCTGACAGCTTATGGAATAACCAGTGTGTCCCACTGGAGATGGTTGGAGGGGGCAGGGAGGGATGTGCAATGAATTATTTCACTGATATAGAGATTAAGAAACTTCTAGCATTTTCTACAAACCAGTCTTGATTTGCCAAAACCAGCACTGTTCAAAAGCACTCTTACCTAGAGCCTCACACAACTTCTCAAGTGACCTTCCTAAGAAGACACCAGTAAAGTGAACACAGACATATGAAAAGCACTTGTCCATGTCACCCACGTGCCACAGCCGTGGGGAGCGGCACAGCGCCGCTCCTTTGGGCAGAGGGTATCACAGCCCCTCTCATAACCCTGACTTGGGAAAGGTGGTTGCAGTCACAAAGACCCAGTGCACCTTGCCTCAGAGAGCAAACAAGGAGACCTGAAATAAACTGTACAGCTTCACAAGTTATTTCAGAGGAGAATGCACAAGCTCCCCCAGCCTTCTGGAAGGAATGGTGTCCAGAAGGTGTTTAGCAGAACTGCTCCTTTCCATAAATATTTATGAACACACCAGTGCAAACTGGATTTCACTGCTGTTTAACACTCTCTGGGTAGCAACAGAAACATTTCCTTTGGTCTGTGATGTCGTTTGACATACATGCTTACATTCATCTGGGTGAAAGGGCTTTGGCAGTCATTCCATGTTGTCAGAACCCACACAAACATCAGCAGTTTGTGACTGCAACGAATGGCATCAGGGTTTTGACATTTGGAAACAATTATTCTTGTTCACAGACAGGTGATTTATTGACAACTGAGATGTGGCACCAAAACCTTTATTAATTGCAGTGCCAAAGATAACAGTGATAATGTGCAGTGACCTGCTGAAGTCCTAAAAGAGCAACTGTAACTTACATTTGTACTTGTTTTCTTTTTAGGACTGTAAAGCTCATCTCTTTTATATTTTTTTTCCTTTTGTAAAGCTTGTTTGCAGCCAAGGGCTAATATTCCATGGCAGGGACATTCTTTGACTGCAAGCTCGTGTGCCATCACTGTTGCTTGTCACTTCTGATGACAAAGAAACTCCATGTTATCACTGAAGAAAAATTAGAGCATTACTACTGGAATGACTTTTTCATTTGATGAAGTTATGCACTGAGCCAGCCTCCCACCTTTGTAAGACATCACTTGTATCCAGACAGCAAATTTCTTACTCTTTTTTAACCTAACTTCTTCTTTTGCCAATATTCTAGCCAGTAAACTCAAACAGTATTGTGACCTGCTTATGCCTGTTCTGAATTTGCTTCACACCCACCAGTTCCCCTTTCCCCCTTCCAAGGGGTAGATAAACTTCATGTTTGGTACAAATGCTTGGCACAGCAGTATGCTAACACAGCTGGCAAAGAACAACATAAGCACCAAGAATCATCCCATTTTCTCAGCAGACTGCTCACACAGAGAAGTTCCTTTTCACAGGTGAGACACCTGATACTGTTACCACAGGCATCTCTACCATTCTTTCTTTTGCTCTTAAGCAGAGGTTTTGGTTTTACAGTCAGCTTTATGAATAGCAATCATTAATCAACTGAAGCTGAGGCTAACATTCAAAATATTACACATACACAAGTGAAGGGTGAGAGGGAAGGAGCAAGATTTGGTTACCAGACACATAGAAGCCTCCTCTAATTGTTACCCTTACAGCTTCCTCCAAGTGTTACCTCTATCACAGTTTGATTGCACCATTTAATTAGCAGTTTTTCCTTCATATATATGTTAAATTCCACAATTCTCTGAACTCCTTACTGTATTTTGTGTTCCTGTTTCAAACCTTTTTGTATCTGCTTTATCCTCCTCTCCTGGAGTCCCTCTATAGTTACACACTTGTGTGGAAGGATCTTGACAGGCTGGAAAGGTGGGTCTGGGTGAACCTAATGAGGTTCAACACTGCCAAGTGTCAAGTGTTGCACTTGAGCTGGAAGAATCCCAGACCCATTTACAGACTGGGAGAAGAGCTCCTGGAGAGCAGCCCTGCTGAGAAGGACCTGGGTGTCATGGGGGATGAGAAGCTTCCCCTGAGCCAGCAGTGGCTCTTGCAGCTGGGAAGGGCAATGGGATCCTGGGCTCCATCAGCAGAGGGGTGGCAGCAGGGACAGGGAGGGGATTGTCCCTCTCTGCTCTGCCCTCCTGAGGCCCCAGCTGGAGTCCTGTGTCCAGAGCTGGGGCCCCAGGACAAGAAAGATGTGGGACTGGTGGAGAGGGGTCAGAGGAGCCACGGAGATGATCAGGGGTCTGGAGCAGCTCCCCTACGGAGAGAGGCTGAGGGAGCTGGGCTGGGTCAGCCTGGAGAAGAGAAGGTTGTGGGGGGACCTCATTGCAGCCTCCCAGTCCCTGAAGGGAGCAGAGAAACAGGAGGGGAATGAGCCTGTTAAAAGGGTAGAGAATGGCAGGACAAGGGGGATGGATTAAAGCTAAAGGAGGGAAGGTTTAAATTAGATATTGGGGGGAAGTTCTTTGCAGAGAGAGTGGTGAGGGGCTGGAACAGGCTGCCCAGAGAGCGGGTGGGTGCCCCATCCCTGGGGGTGTTCAAGGCCAGGTTGGATGGGGCCCTGGGCAACCTTGTGTAGCTCCAGGCCTGGAGGTTGGTGTCCCTGCCCATGGCAGGGTGTTGGAGCTCTGTGATCCCTGGTGTCCCTTCCAACCCATGCCATTCTAGGAGTCTATGATTCTATGGCACCAAACTTTTAAAGCAAGTCCTTATCACAGACAAGTCTGTGACTCATAAACCCTAACTAGCAATAAACACAGTGCTCTATCGGATTCTCACTGATCAAAGCTAAGCACGAAGTCTGACAAACACCAGAGCTGTTGTACGTTTCCCCACAGCTCCAACTGGAGAGCCCACTCTCCTTACTCCTAGCACACCTCAGCCGCATCGTAAGCACGCGCTGATCAGTCTCCACGAGCAGAGCGCCCAGCAACAGACATCCCCACTGAAAAGGATTCACTCCTCCTCCTCACAGATCGCAGCCAGGTAGTGAATGGAAGTAACTCAGATCTAGAAACTGAAGAGAGCAAATACCCTTTTGTGGAAGTAATCCCAAATGCAAGAAATAAGCCCTTCCCACCAGTGTTTTGTTTAGATCCCCAGCTGCTTACCCTTTGGAGTGTGCCTTGCGCTTAGTTTCCACAGCCCAGCTGTGCATCAGTTGTGGAAAGCTTCAAACCTCATTTTAAGCTTATATGGAGAATTAACTGCATTCACATAGTGCTGTCAAAATGCAAATGAATTATGTATTTTCTGCCAAACAAAATCATCCCATCGCAGCAGAACTCCTGATATGGTCAAATAGCCTCAGATCCTCTCTCCTCAGTATGATCTTTAAAAGAAGGGTAATTAAATCATTAAAAGGCATGATGTTCAAAGACCAAGAAATATGAATTCCACAAAAGTATCACATTTAAGGACTATCCAGATGCCAGCAAATTAGGTCTGGCAATTTAGCACTCAGTCAATCCTTCCTACCAACTAACAACTCAACGCCTCTTATGGGTGCTAAACTGTGGTGACCATTCAAGCTTACCTCTGTCTCTGCATGCCTGGTGAAGCAGATTACCTACTCAAGTCAAAGCTTCAGCTCCCAACTATTTTTCAATTTAAAAAACCCAACATACTTGCACCTCTTCCCCCACCCTCTTCAGACCAAGGAAGGGAGTATTTACAGTACTAGGTAGGAACAAACAGTTCAGCTGGCTGGTACCTAGCACCAGTACTGCCAGTTGCAGCATGATTCAGTTGACAAACTTCAGTAAACACAGAGTTTACTCCTGGCCACTGACAGGGCTTTTCTCACAGCAGCACACTGGTTGAAAGGCAAACAGAGATCCCTGCTCATTCCAACCCCCACAAACATACATTTTGAAAACAGCAAAGAAGAAAAAAGATGCCATTTCTTACAATGATACTACAGGAAATTTTCTCAATGTGTTCATTAGGAAATGGTGTGCAATTTTCTAGGTTTGTAAATAAATTTATACACAAAGAAGTCTATAAAACACAATCAAACTTAAGCATCAACTCTACCAAACATATAAATAATACCCCAGTAAGCCTGGACTGGAAGACAAAATCAAGACACAAGGGAAATAAATTTTATTCAGTGTTATCCTATTATATAAGCATTGTATCTTCCAGCTATTTGAATGTCATTCATCCAACTATTGAACAACCCCAAGCCTAGTCACATCACTACATATAAAATCATAACTTCATCAAAGAAAACAGTTTAATCCTCCTTTGACTTGAGCTAAAGGCTTTCAAAACAACACTGCAAGACAATTACAGCCAAGCATCCCAGCCTGCCTTTGACACTGACAGAAGGGTAAACAAAAGGGAAATTTGGTCAAGTTCAATCTCAACTTTGTCCCTGAGTTTGACAGAGTTTGCTTCTTTATAAAGCAATTAACAGCTTTCATGTTAAGGATTTCACAGATAAATAAGAAACCAGGAGACAGTTTCATAGGTCTATACTTCCTGTCCCTCCTTGTCATTTCCTGCCACAAAAAATAGATATAAGAAACAAAACCAACACAAAATTCAGTCAACTATCACTGAGCTGGCTTACAGATCAAGATTAAAAGGGGAATGTATCCTTAATTTGCAAATGAGCACTGATTAAGCTACTTTAAATGTCTTCCAGACTCCTATGAAGCTGCATTTTCACTTATTCAGACATGAGACTTATAAGCCTTTCCAGTATGAAATCAAAATCACTTGAAAATCCTTTCTCTTTACCAGCAAACACAGCAGTTCTGTTATGAGACTCGACAGCTCACTGTCTGAACTGTGAGATGTCCCATCACCCTCCTCCTGACAGCAGCACTGCTGTGGCTGTCCAGCTGGCACCAGAACGCTTCCAGCTCCTTGCCACCTCAGGAGAACTCTGAGCACAGGGCTATGGCAAAGCTTCCCATTCCAAAGAGGTTTGAAAATTCACTGTATTAATTAAGATATTGCCACAGTTAGGTCTCAAAGTAAGGCAGAAAAAAAACCCCATCCCCTTAAAAGAGTCTGTAAATTCAACTGTCTCATTTTGGTGGGTTTTTTTGAATTACAAACAAGTAAAGAAAATAAACTGTTGCCATCATCAGTTATATAAAGAAACTCCAACCCTCCACAATACATGGAGCTGTACTTCTGAAGAAACTCTGCACCTGATAAAAACAAGAAAAAGAAAAAGCTGCAAGCCAACTCAGAAGAGGAAAAATTTAAACACCAAGAACTCCCAGATCCACTTGAGGGAATAACTTAAGAGTTTGTTTTATTCAGACAGATTTCATAAGAACTTTGGAAGAATCAACAAGCCTCCATCAATGGCCAGCCAGGCAATGGGGACGCCACCATTAGCTGAGGAAGCACACCTTCTCTTCTACTGTCACAGTTTGGCTTCTCTGTGAATTTTTCAATCACTAAATATCTCTGGCAATATTCTCCAAGTGGAAAATACCAGAGTTCAGAAACTGCTTCTAACACTATCAAAGTGCTGACACTGACACCAGAAAGGACTCCTGTGGTTACCCAGGATGAATCACAGAATCATCAAGGTTGGAAAAGACCTTCAAGATCATCAACTCCACAATGCCATTACAGGGAAGCTTTTTCTTTTAAAGCAGTCTGATGATCTGTGGACTTGCAACATAATTAAACTAAAAGCTTTCAACTGCACCTGTCTGAGCACACGCTTTTCATCACTTGACATGTTGACTGCAGGCTGAACATGAGCCAGCAGTGTGCCCAGGTGGCCAGGAAGGCCAATGGCATCCTGGCTTGTGTCAGACACAGTGTGACCAGTAGGGCTGGGGAGGGGATTGTGCCCCTGGACTGGGCACTGGTGAGGCTGCACCTCGAGTGCTGGGTCCAGTTTTGGCCTCCTCACCATAAGAAGGACATTGAGGTCCTGGAGTGAGTCCAGAGAAGGGCAACCAGGCTGGGGAAGGGGCTGGAGGGCAAATCCTCTGAGGAGCAGCTGAGGGAGCTGGGGGTGTTCAGCCTGGAGAAGAGGAGGCTGAGGGGAGACCTTCTCCCCACCTCCACTGCCCTGCCAGGAGGGTGCAGAGAGGTGGGCGATGGTCTCTTCAGCCAAGGGACAGGAGATGGGACAAGGGGCAATGGGCTCAAGCTGTGCCAGGGCAGGGTCAGAGCAGATGGGAGGGAAAAGTTCTTCCCTGAAAGAGCTGTCAGGGCCTGGCACAGGCTGCCCAAGGAGGGACTGAGTCACCTTCCCTGAATGGGTTTTAAAAAGGGTAGATGAGGTACCTGGGACAGGAATGGTTGGACTTGATGATCTTAAAGGTCTTTTCTAACCTTGTGATTCTGTGATTCTGACATTTTTTTTGGTCCATCCAAACAGTGCAAACGGAACAATCATCATTACAAACTGGAAATGACCAATTCAGATCACAGACCAGCAGTAAAATACACTATCAGTAAATCTAAAACAGCAGCCTCATATCTCCTTTTACAACTTCTGAATATCCAAATATTCAACAATTAAAAAAACCAATTCAAGACAAAGGTTAAGACTGAAGTCCCAAGTAGCAAGACATAAGGAAAACTGGCTGTACCAAAATGAAACATCATTGACCTTCAGTTTCAGTATGCAGAAATCCTTGAATGAAGCCTTATTTAACATTCATTTTCACAGACAAAATAATTTTTATTGAGAAATTCATTTGTGCTGGCATTGAAAATCTCAAATAGAAACAATGGAGTGAAAGTGAGAAGGTTTTATGATTAAACTGCTGGAATTTCAACCTGACTGTACTTAACACCTTACGTACAATCCCTTGTTTTCTTTTAGCTAAGGCTTTAGAGTATTTTTGACAAGTTAATCAGTGCCCTCATAAATGAATGATGTGCTGAACAAAATAACCTTATACAGCTAGCACAGACACATGCTGTGTGTTCCATTAATTTACTTGTAAACGTCAGGACTTCTGTTCAGCACTTTACACTTCACAGCACCGACACCTCCATCTCTGCACCACGTTATTTCCACTTCAGGAACAGTGACATTGCCACTGGTCCTCACTCTGGTGTTTTTGCAGTTCTGTTTTGTGAGCTTTGTTGGGGGTTTGCCACATATTTTCTAACCAGTTAAGCAGCCCACCCTGCCAAATAAGGGCATTCTTAATTACGTCTTAAGACGGAAGCTGCGTGATGCCTTCATACATGAGCTCCCCACTGGTAAGCATGGGAGCTCTCTCCATGAGCTCCATCAGCAGGGTTTATCTCAAATCTTCATTCAGCACCAGAGGCTGTTTGAATAAAAGCTTAGAAAAGAGTGATACACAGAGAGAAAATTCCTCAGCACTCTTTCACTGCACTGAGCGGCCTGAAAGACAAAGTAATACTTAGCTGGCTACCTTGTGCCCTGCCACTCCAGTACCAATGCTTCTGAGAAATACACATGGAAAGCTTTTTCCATACAAATCTTATGGAGAAGATCCAGCCCTTTACTGCAAGCATGCACTGTTCTGCACACGAGCACTTCATGTTCCTTTCTTCATATAGCGGGAGAGGAAGTGGCTCCTGACAAAGTGGATCAGCTTGGTCTCTGTGCAGAGCACAGTACCCACGGCTGCTGCGAAGCACAGAGCCCCCACGCTGATGTGAAGCAGCTTTGCCATCCAGCCCTTGTCGCAGCAGAAGAATACCTACAACAAAGGAAACAAGCAATTGCAGGGGAACAGTCAGCACAAAGTGGATTTACTGTCTCCATAAATATATACAGTCCAACATCTCTCTTCACCAGGCTACCGCCAGCACCAAGCTGAGTGTGGTTTCATCTTATGCACAATAAATCATCTTTAGTGGCACTTGCTTTCTTAGGGGAGTTCTGTCAGCAAAAAACAAGCCTTCAGTAGATGTGGTAAATCTGGAAACTGGTATTAACTGGCATACAAAAATACATTAGTGTGAGATACTAGGAACATTCTGCTGGTGTGATCATGCAAGTCTGCTACATCGTAGCAACACACTGGGCTGTTTTCTCACAAAACCCCACTGGAATCTTCTGCTCCACAATATAAAGCTCTCTGTGCTAAGGCATAAAGGATTCTCAAGCTGCAAAATTCTGGTACTTGGAAATGCTACAACCTCTGCCTGTGCCATTACCATCCTGCAGTCTGAACAAATGCAATAAACACACTCTTGGCAGTTTTGGTTTCTCCTCTTGTTTGGGTTTTCCTCTAACACTTCTTTATTCCAGAAATTTTTGTAAGTTTCTTTGTGCTACTGCAAATTTCCAGTATTACTAAGAAGGACACAGATTTACCAACAGACAGGTGAAATGTGTTACATTTTATTTTACTCATCAGATACACCTTCTAGAGGTGTCAGTGAGAACTTTGTATCAAAGATAAAGTTTCTTAATACTATACCTTGCCTGCAACATGCTAGTCTTCCAGCCTGCTCCCACAAACCTGTCTGGCCAACGGCATTTCTCTACTCAGGGACACAAAAGTCATTTGACATGAACTTCCACAGTGAAAACAAAGTCTGAGAGAGATGCTTACCTCTGAGAAAGCAGTCACTGCTCCACTCAGGATATAAACGAGTGCCAAGACTGGTGAGGGAAGCAAGCCTGACAAAGGTCTGTAGGTGCTTTCCCGGAAGTAATCAGAGATGTAGTGGATGCTGTGAGCGATTCGAATCCCCATGTTGAAGCAGTTGGCAAGGATGAAACCCACACTGCCATGCCAGCGGGTCAAGAAATAAGAGATGCACAGAAAGGTGAAGGACAAGGCCAGCATAACAAAATTGTACCTAGGGGAGAAAAGAAACTATTTAAGAGTGTACACTGGCTTCATCTTTGGAGAAATACCACAATTTCTTTTCAAAAAAATTAAGAACAGAACTTCTCTCACCATCTCCTAAACGCAGGAGACAAATTTGAGATCTTCAGTTTAATTCCCTCAATGAATTTTATTAACAAGGAACAAATTAAGCCAAAAACTGTGTGATGTGAAGGAAATCTGATTTCACTAATCAGCTGATCACTCCTTTTAGAAAGTCCAAGTTAGCAACAATAATTGGTAATGTAAAAACTTGTGGATTTTTTTTCTGGTTTATTTTAGGTATTAAAGAAAAACAGTGCTGAACAAGATGATGCTTTATTTCGTTTCTTCTCCAAGCAGTGGCTTTGAAAACCAATTCACACTTCAAAGGGGTCATGAGAGCAACCCTTGCTTGATGGTAACAATGGGAAGGCAACTGAGCTACAAAGTCAGTAACCACGGACGATCACAGATCAAATGCAGGCTGGAAGGGACCTCAGGAAGCCAGCTAGGATAACCTCTTACCACCAAGTTCAGACCTGCAATGGGGATCATTCAGAAATGTACCTGATACACAGTAACTGTGCATGAAAAAGTTGCAAAACTGCAATGAGCACACTGATAGCCTGTCCTGAAAACCATAGCTTCAAGCACAGATCAAGACCTAGACTTAACATTTAAATTACTTTTCCAGTTAGTGGGGTAGCAAAGCTAATCTAACAATCTTTTTATTTCTTCATTCCTGACCTTTTTACCCAAGCTTTTAAACACTGGCTGAAGTCTCTACACCTAAATCTCCGTGCAGACAGCTAAGAAGTTGGTTTTCAGTAGGGCAGGATATTTTTATGCCAATTTCAAGTGCACCAATCTCTTTACAAGGTAATTACAAATAGCTTTTTAATGAGATCAACGTTTGTCAATAAATACAAGTATATAAAAAACAAAAGTAGCAGATGTTTGCTTGCCCATCTGTTGCACCTGGCTCTGGAGACAAGGAACATTGTTTATAAAGTCACTGCAAGAAGAAATTTGCTCTTGGGATAAAAGCATTTCCCAGCACATATCCACAATGGAACCACTGCTCTGTTCCCACACAGAACTCCAAGCCAACCTTACACAGACTCCTGACAGCATATTTTGGGGACACTGTTTCCTACCTGTCTACCTCTTCTTTGCACATCAAAGCAAACGTAAAACACTCTGTTACTCCATTGACAGCGAGAAACAGGACATATAAAGAGTAACATCGGAGGAGATCTGGACCTAAAAGCACATCAGAATGATAAATAGATCATTATTTCTTTTATAAAACCACATGGTTTTTATGCTCACTGATAGCAAGAGGTAAGAGTTGTGGTGTTATCACTAATACTGGAAACGTAAGATCACTCAAGTTTCCTCTCTGGAAACATTGACAAAATTACAAATACACAAGGCAAAATAAAACCAAAAGCAAACCCCAAATCACTCAGGCAGAAGAACTGTCATAGTAAGAGAAAAGATAACCATTAGAAGCGGTATTTTATTCAGAGGGATTTCCTAACTAAATATATTTTCATAACCCAAATCTTCTATTGTACAGAAATTTGTTGAAATTAATCCAATAGTCACTATGAGGTACTAAAAGCAATACAATGTGTGTTTTGAACACAACAGGAAGGAAACCAGGAAGGCTGTTCAATATATTCAAAACTGAGAGCTAATTTACACCTAACTTCAGAAATCTCCATTCAGAGCTTCATCACCATGTCTGTTACAAAGGCACGAGGAGCTCTGGATTCAGGCAAGCTAAGTCACAGATTTCAACAGATTACACAAAGTTCTGCTAATTTACACAAGAATTCTTAAGAGCTGCAGGTTTTAGATTTGTTTTTTTCTTTTTTTAAAGTGACTTCTTTGCCAGCTCTGTAAATCTTTACCTGTTCCAGAACTGAGCATTGAGCCTCCATAAATATCCAGAGCCAGCTGGGAATAGGCATAGCCAAACACCGTGATGGTAAGGCCAATCAGAAGCACAAGTTTCAACAGCAATTCCAATACATTTGCAGCCATAGCAACATCATCCTGCAAAATAAAAGTAGTCAGTTACATGAAAGAGAATTAATATAATCATTATTTTCATGCAGAAAAACCACCTGACATACAAAAATCAGTTTGCAAAGCATAAAAAGGTGTGCAACTTCTCCTTTGTTACTGAATTATCCACACATGGTCTTAACTTCCAGCAATTTTTACCTCCTTTTATTATTCCACGCTGTGTTTTACTCATTACAGATCCCACCTGAGTATCAGCCATGAACACATTTGCTCAATGACATGTACAAACAGCACCTGCACCTGTGCAACAGTTGGTAAATGGCAAAGAAGAGCACAGCACCTGCCCAAGGCCACAGCCTGAGCCAGCAGGAGGGTCAGGTTTTTACTGCTGCACAGGACCACTGGATTTGCCACACCAGAACAAGCATCTTGTCATATCTGCTACCTTGTTACAAGAAGCATTCTTGTACTGTGATGTAATATTACTACACAGAGTAAAAACTCATAACCATTTTGCCAGGTACATGTATCAGGTACATTATATATAGAAACACACATATACCTACACCTTACTTAGCACACTGATGACCAGAAGGATGGGAGTTGTTTAACTGCACACACAAAGTTGTCACAGTATCAGACAAAAGCCCAGGCTGACCTTAATGACTGATGTAGAATCTCTCCCCTAGAGCATGCATTAGCATTACTCTGTGGAACACAGCTCTTGCTTGTTTAGCCACTGATATGCCACACACAGCTTAAAAACTCAGGAAAAACACTATTTTCTTCCCCAAACTGCACCCTTTGGAAACAGCACTGTTAATACTCAACAGGTACTTACATCTTCACAGTAAGTTAAATATTTTCAGACAGCCTTTATTTGATAGAAACACCATGGTTTCATGATTGAAATAGCTGCCTACATATACCTGGCAACGTCTACAAGAGTTTGCATCACTCTGGAGCATGTGCTGTAAGCTTCAGTTATAAACCAAGGCAGTATTATGTCACTGAGTATCTTAATTTCTATTTCATTAGAATTTTACTTTTTTCCACTTCAACTTTTCAATGTTAAGAGTCTTTAGGCTCAAATTTGAAGACACATTTCTGTCTGTCACTTCTGTGATGCAACTAATCTGTAACAAAAATAAAATAAAATAATCAAGCACCTGACATGTCATGAATCAAAAATAAACATACCTGCTTCTGGTCCTTTACATTCTTCCCTCTTTCCAAGACGTTAGCAAAAAAGACATAAAAACTCTCCTCAATAGGCAAAAAGATAAACCTGGCCACCAGTGAGCCAAGGTTATTCACGATATCATACACACCTTTAAAAAAATAAAAGAAAGAAACACAGTAGCAACCTGTCATTTTTTTATACAGACTAACTTCTGAATCTTTAACAATGGCACAAATTCTAATTTAACATTTCCACTGAACAAAGAGAAAAGAAGTGGAATTTAGTGCATCACTTCAGTAACAGCACCAAACCACGTGTCAAATCCTTGTGTGGAGGAAGTTGAAAGATCCTGACAAATTCCACTGAGTGAGAACAGCAATGTGAGGATGTACTGATCCAGAAGAGAAAGATCTGTGTTTGGCATGAGGGTTTTTTTGTTTTGACTTTCACTGAAGCAGAAGGGGAATTCTACAGGTGGTTTTACCAACACTTCCATCCTCAGCAAGACCCTGCTCCAAACCTAAGACACCTACGTGCACGTGGGTACAGCCACGCAGAGCACAGTCACTGACACAGGGGAAGTCAGGCACATGGGGAAGTGCTTTATGTGTTCACAGTGAAGTAACAGAACAGTTCTGGCTGATTTCACAGGACCTGGAACCAATATTCCTCAACACTGTGAGAGTACAGGCATTTTTGTACTCATTGTTCTGTTTTAAAGACCTTTCAAGTAAGAGGCAGCTCAACTGTTCACAGGGGAGGAAGGTCAGAAGCAGATGTAGTTACTGGTGGGACATATACTCAGCATTTATGGAGGAATATACTACTGTCACAGCAATTAAAAGTAATTGAAACTAGCTAAGAAACTTCTAACAGTGGGCCAACAATTACAGGCTATTTTCCTTCCCTGAGCTATAAAGAGCCAAGGTGCTGCCAACTCAGTCATCCGAACAGCTACTGCCACACGTTACTTGAACCACAGTGAATTCTTTTACAGAATGTAATTCAGTTTTGAGATGCAGTGCTATAAACAATGATGCTCTTGCTGTCACAGCTAACAGATTCCAAAGGAAGACTACAAAAACTGCAGACACACAATTATAATGCATTGGACACCAATGAAGTTTAAAACAAGAAGAAAAAAGATACGTGGGATGACACATCCAATTGGAAAGCTTTTAATATCCAGGACCTTAAATTCTTTTCTGTATCAATCATTCCCTGAAAAGCATCTCAAATTCACAAAGGCTTTGAAATCTTCTCAGATTTTCAAGTTTTCTTCAAACACCTGAAGCCATTTTCAGAACCATCCAAAGAGCAGTGCCTAAGAAAACTTGTGTCACCATCCTACCAAACCATCACACTTACCCTGATCTCCAAAATTTAACACGTTCAAGAACGTCATCACGTATCGTTCCCCTGTAAGTTCAAAAGAAAGAACTTAAGAAAAAGTCTTTAAATCTTGCCCAAAACTTGTTCAGAAACTTCTAAGTATTCAAGAGACAAAGTCAAACAGGGATACAGAATACCCTCAAACACTTTATTCAGGTTGGTAACATCTGCTGGCAGCAGCCTCTGGAAGTTGCAGGCCCACACTCCCCATCAGCTTTCTCAAGCTTGAAGTCATTCTGTAAACAGTACTCACTGGCCCTTCTCAAGCATCCTGGCTTGTATCAAAAATAGTGTGGCCAGTGGGTCTGGGGAAGTGATTGTGCCCCTGTACTGGGCACTGGTGAGGCTGCACCACGAGTGCTGGGTCCAGTTCTGGGCTCCTCACATTAAGAAGGACATTGAGGTCCTGGAGCGAGTCCAGAGGAGGGCAACCAGGCTGGGGAAGGGGCTGGAGGGCAAATCCTCTGAGGAGCAGCTGAGGGAGCTGGGTGTATTGAGCCTGGAGAAGAGGAGGCTGAGGGGAGACCTTCTCCCCACCTCCACTGCCCTGCCAGGAGGGTGCAGAGAGGTGGGCGATGGTCTCTTCAGCCAGGGGACAGGAGATGGGACAAGGGGCAATGGGCTCAAGCTGTGCCAGGGCAGGGTCAGAGCAGATGGGAGGGAAAAGCTCTTCCCTGGCAGAGTTGTGGGGCTGTGGCACAGGCTGCCCAGGGAGGGGCTGAGTCACCTTCCCTGGGTGTGTTTAAAAAAGGGTCGATGAGGTGCTCAGGGATCTGGTTTAGCACGAGACAGAATGGTTGGACTTGATGATCTTCAAGGTCTTTTCCAACCTTGTGATTCTGTGATTCTCCATCACAGCTGTGCACCAAGCCTCACCTTCTGTCAAAATCTGTTTCAAGAATGACTGTTTGAAGAAACTCCAAGTCAGCCTTGCTTCCTTCCAGTTAACAAAGGTCTGCAAAATAGAAGTCCTGAAATGTAATCAATGTGATGGAAACTGAAGTAGAAATGGGGAATACAAAGCCAGTGAAATACTACTCTAGGCTAGCTCTAACTGCAATGATGAGGAAAAACCAGTATCACAGCTACTAACAACTAATCTATAACTGCTAAATTCTGCTGAAAACTGCTATTGTTTCAGACAAGTACCCAAACAAGTTTTTTACAGAAAACATTGTTCAAAGTTAAAAAACAGGGAAAAAAAACCCCAAAAAACCATGCTGTTTAGCATGGCAATATAGCCTTCACCTTAACTGTACATATCAATTCATTACTGCTCTTCAAACTGTCCCTACCAGTCCTGCAAACCAAGGGCCACGTTATCTTTTCTATCTGCAAATCTTCTGCAAAATGTGTTCTTCCTCACTTCTTCCTCTTGTCATTTCTTCCTTGCCTCATTTTCTGTTGAGAGCCCTGGAGAGATATTTGAGTACCTATAGGGTGCTGTGTAGCACTATGTTCATATTCTGGAAAGGCCCATGTTCCACAATCCACGGTAACGTGCATCAGGCTTCTTTCCTGCCAGCAATAGCTGGCCATTCCCCACACATAGCAATGTTCCATGAACTGAACTGTACAACCTACCTCATCTTCCACCCAGTTAGGCAACAGAGCTTTCATTCTAGCAACAGGAAAGGACTTCTTTGTTGCTTCAGGTGACCCCAGAAACATCACAAAGTAAAACACGTAGCACATTACCAGAACACTGACATATAAAAGCTGGAGAGATAAGGAAGCAGAGAAGAAAAATCACCAGTGGTATAAAATAAACTTAGAAATGCAGAATTACATGCTAGACTTCCAAATTCAGTGAGAAGAAAGTGTAGTGAGTAGATCTTATTCCTATTAAATATTAAACTATGCAAAGACTTGAACACCTCTTAAGAATGCTGCTGGTGTTTGGGGTCTTTTTAATCTGCAGGTTACACAGCCCTTTGCTAACTTGCATGTTCTAGTCAGGATTTGAGAATGGTTGTTTAGAATCCAATTATAAAGCAGTAATTCACCTAGTAAAAAATCAAGTCAACAGAGCAGCTATCATCTACATCTTGCTTTGACAAGTTCTAAGCTACATGCTACAGCCACTGCAAAAACTGAACATAAAACCAACCCAGTCTGAGGTGGATCACATTCTTGTTTGGAGGTGAATTGACAGCACACAAGCCACAACCCTGTTTTTCAGGTGCCAATATATCCATTCTTCCTTGTAGTAAAGAAAAAAATTTAAGTCAAGAGCATGTGATATGATTAACACCTGATGAGGTGACAGAGGTTGGGGTACAGGCTGATGAAGTTACATGGGATTAGAGTCTTCTACAAGTCTAACAATTCTGAAGCCACGTGGTGAACAGGGTCTTCAAGTGTTTGAATGTCTAACTCATTAAGGAAAAGAGTCAACATAAAGCTGACATAGAGCAACACAACCTTATTAGCAACACATGCCTTTGCAGACAGAAGGCATTTTCTTGTACCTTCATTAAACTGCTCAAGATCAAAGTGCCAAGTGAGTAACTGCTATCAGAAAAACACTAAACACAAGTGCTAAATCTTAAACCCACCACAAACATTTTCTCTCACCTCCCCGGAGTTATTTAGCAGGCTACATGTCAAAGGCAAATACAAATTCAGAAAAATCAAGAATTTATAGGAAAAACAAACACAGGAATCTTACCTGAGCCAAGGAAAAAATGTAGAGGCCCCACTGAGGATAAAGGACTACTAAAATGACAGTCAGCATGCATTTTGACACTACTGAAAGGCTTTCAGCAATTACCTGTAAGAAAGAGAAAAGAAAGACTGTTTACTTTCTGCCAGCTTATTCACATGCACAAACTTAGGTTCACACACAGAACTTCTGCAGAAATACACAACTTTCGAAGTCAGTGTGGCTTTAGCACAGAGATTATTTTTGCTGCTTGTAATTTCTCTGCCATTTTTCTATGCCTGCATTTCACAGTTCCTCCACTGCATCTTCCCAGTCCTCCTTATGGGACATGAGAGAGAAATTTTTGCTTGAGACAATGTTCTCAATTGCTCAACCAACTGAATGCAACAACTGTGGAAGTTGTTTCCCTCTCCCTCCAATTAAAACTCGTAATTCAGTATTAACTCATAAGAAGTATTAAGTATTTAACAGGTACAGGTTTGTATCTGTGTTACAGCTATACCATGCAGTACTAAACACCACACACAGGGGTTTTTCAATGGTTGAACATCCTTCAGTAATCTCTTCTTTTCCATCAGGAAAGAGAATTCCCCCCAACACGTATCCACCTCGTGGACTTTACTAACCTTAAGTCTCACAAACAAATGAGCTTGTGCTAAGACCCAGAACGGTTCTCCCAGAAGTTCAATAACTGCAGACAGACCAAATGCCACCACACCAGCCTGATAATGAGGAACCACAGAAGGATCAGGTACTTCAAGCAAGTGCAGCCAGATTAAGCCCAAGAAAACAGACCAAAACACACCAAGCGGGACTCTAAAATGTCAACACAAGAACAATCAATAGAAACGTTACTCAAACAGAAAAAACCAAAATTAATTAATATTTCACATATTGCCATAATAATAAAAAATACCCTGAGGAATTCTGCTGTACAAAATCACTTTTTTAATGCAATGAAGATTTTTAAGGCATTCTTTTGCAAGACAGAAGACATTTTCCTGACTTGTCTATTTCCTACTCAAGAACCCAAGGTAAGGGAAACTATCTGTATTTCTTGTTCCCTAGGACAGAACAATTCTGTGACCTGCAGAACTCTGCAAACCCCTCACTGCTGCAATTTTTACAGCCTTTGGTTACCAGATGTTGGGCACACAAGCTTTGCTGGATCTTGCTGTAACAGATAAAGATGCCACCACTCCCAACTGCTAGTCTCCTTCTTCCAGAAACCACTGGTTCTCCAGAGAGCAACAGCAGAGTGAGCAGGAGAAAATGCATGCCTGCACCTCTGGCATGTCAATTCACAATGCTCTACTGCAGCTAAGGGCCACTTTGATTAGTGGTTGTAGCTACAAAGCCAAGCGATGCACACGTGTGCAGCCGTGTGGTACCTTCTGTTGACACTGCCTCAGGAACACGACGTTTCTAGCAGAGTGCAGGAAGTTTTATATCATTTCAGCAGGACCTATGTGACCCCCTCATTACCAGATCCCTAAGGTATCTGACATCAAAGGTCCTAAGGTGTATCTCAGATCCCTCAAGAAAGTTAATCTTCATTTTAAATTATGCTTCTCTACAAGGAAAAATGTAAAAAAAAAGAAAGGTGCAGAGTCATTGTTAACTCTCTCATTTAATACCCACTGGAAATGCCATCAAACAGCACAAAGCTAATTATATAAAGTGATGAAAGATCTATTACATTTTAAATAGCAGCATTTAATCTATCCCTGAAAAGGGTCATCTGCCCTCTTACTGCAGATGACCACACACAATGCCCCACTGCTGGGCCAGATCTAATTAACTGCTGTGCAGGTCCAGGGAAACTCAGCAGGGTGCCCCAGCAGAAGAAGAGGTGCCCCTGTTTTGTTGCACAGAAGTAGTTTTCTGCCATATCAGACAGGTAAACTTACCTGCCAACCCAGCTGACTGCAACTCTGCTAGGTCTGACAGGGGAAGGAGCAGAGGAGTGTGTCCAGGAACCAGAAGTGCTGCAGTCACACAGACTTTAAGCTATCCACTTTATACTATAAATAATGCTGCAGTTGAAAGAAGCTGTGCTATTTACTCCCTGTTGTTTAATTCCAACACTTTACTTCACCCTTTCACATCCCTCCTATCCAACACAACCATTTACATTGCCATGCCATTAAACTACCTCAGGGCTCAAGACTTCAAAAGATGTTAGTTGAGGGGAGGAATAGTATCTAGAGCAGCTTCACAAATGCTTATCAAGTCACAGGGGTAGAAAAGGGAAAGCTGAGCAGGCAGAGGAAGAAAAAAATAAAGGAGTATTTGTGCAAAAGGGCTGTCCCTTAATGGCTACAACATAAATAAAACTCCAGGTTAAGGGACAAAACAAATAGCTCCTGATAGCACCTTTGAGGATGCACTTCCCCACTTTCTCCAGAAAGAGATCAAGTCTGAAGTGCTAAAGCAGCAGACTTGGGCAGCTTCCCATGTCAATCCCAAAACATGCCTGAGACCACTAAACACTCAATCCTGACACAGTTGCCTCAATAAATAAATTCTTGATCTCGTTTTGTGAGTTCTCAGACAAGAATTAGAAATAACTTCTCAAGCAGTAAATTTTTCCAGGCATCTTACGTCAGCCACAGCAGGTTCACTGTTTTGGTCCAGTTTCGCTTTGTGCTGCCGCTCAGACAAGCTCTGCGGAACGCCTCCCGGGCCAGGAAGACAACAGTGGAATACAGCAGAGTCAGCCTAAAGAGGAGGGGGGAGAGGAGAGAAAGTCATTTCTTCCCATGCCACTTCTGAAACCCCGGGTGCAGCAGCACCGCTGCCAGTTGTGACACGGGGCTGCCTGACAAGCCGAGGAGGCGCATACAGAACGCAGAGTGATACGGGATACGACATAAGGTATCACCATCTCCCAACAAAGGAGGGAAAGCAACTGCGTGTGATTCTTCGAGTGACACAGGCACTTTCAGCGCGCTGTAAGCCAAACACACGCAGGCACGTAACTCACTCTCGGTACACAGGGACACACCGTGGTGTCCGGCCGCTCCTCAGCAAGGCGATGCTTAAGGTGAGAACAGCCCGGCGGTACCTCTGCTTCGGGGAAGAAGCCCAGCCTCGGAGATGCTCTCCCACGGAACAGGGCAGAGCCCCCGCAGCGAGCCCGGCGGGTTACGCGCCGAACCCACACGCCTCCCTCGGGGAGGCCCCGCCGTGCCGGGCCCCAGCCGCCCCCTCACCTCACGCTGACCACGCCGAGCAGCTCTCTGGAGAGGTACCGCAGAGTGAACGCGTTCAGCCCGAAGGTGACCGCCCGGAACAGCACCTGTGGAGGAAGCCACACGGGAAACACCTGCGGGCCGGGCGGGGTTGAAGCGGCTCCCGCCAGGCACCGCCGAGGAGGAGGAGGAAGAGGAGGAGGAGGGGGGAGGCGGCGCGGCCCCGCACCTGCAGCAAGGCGCTGGAGGAGGCCAGCCGGGTGGCCTGGAGCAGCGCGTCCTGCGAGGCCATCAGCGCCCGGCCGCCGGGAAATGGCGCCGCCGCTGTCGCGCCGCGATGCCGTCAGCTGGGGCGGCGCCCGGCGCGGCTGGGAGCGGAGCGGGCTGCGGGCGGGCGCCACTGCTTAACGCCCGGGGCGGGCTGCGGGCGGGCGGGCGGCGCTGCCTGACGCCCGGGGCGGGCTGCGGGCGGGCGGCGCTGCCTGACGCCCGGGGCGCGGGGGCCGCTTCGGTGCCGCCGCTGACTCGAGTGGCCACCTGCCACAGTAACTGGGCTCCGCGGGCGGCCCCGCGGCTAAAGCCGCCGCTCGGTGAAACAGCCCGAGCCGCACGCCGGGGTCTGGGGGAGCCTCTTGGGACGGGCTGTTCTGAGGCAGCTCCGCGCAGTGCCCGCCGCTTCCCTTCTGGACGGGACAATCACACCCAGTCCTGCCCCGACACCCCAGCCCCAGGCCAAACGGCCGTGCTGCAGGGCTCCTCACCACATGCTGGGGTTAAAAACCCAACCAACCAACCTCCAAAGATGCTAATTAATAGTAACAAGTTTAATTCAGTAACACAGGCCTGAAGTCTTCCAGAGAATACTTGAGACACATCACTTCCAGGCTGGGTCAGGTTACTGCACCAAGAGATTGTACCTTTGTATGTTATTCCCTTCAAAAGCCTGGTGCTTCCAGCTCAGAAGTCAGACTTCCCTTGGTAATACTAGAGCTGAACACAACTTTCCATGTCTAACAGCAGCTGTTGAAGTTTTCAGCGGGGGGAGAAGCCTCTGAGCCCTGCTTGGTTTCAGCTTCTTAATGACAGAACACGAACTGCAAGCTTGAAATCAGGATCTGAAGAGAACCTACAGAGCCAACAACATTCTTCCAGGTCACACAAAGCAGCAGTCTGACCAGCAATTCTGTCTTCTGCATGAAACCCCCTTCTCCTCTGAGGCACTGCACCTTATTCTTGACATGTTCAAAGGTTTTCAGTCATTGTTCCTGTGGCTGTATGCAGCACAGGAGTACATCACCCTATGAAACCTTTCAAGTGCAATACTAGTATTGGGAAGACCTAACTTTGTTAAAAACAAAGATTACCTGATTGTAAATATGGGGAGATGTGGACAGGGAAGAGAAGCTAATCTGTGTTGGGTAGTTGTAGAGACAGGAAGAGATCTCAGAGATTTTGGGTTATAGAAAGGGGTTCTGGCTAGAGAGGAGGGACCACTGCAACCTCCCATCTTCCTTAGGCAGTTTTCCAATTCTCAAATGGAAAAGGCAATTAAAAATATTGTCCTAATTCAGGCTCTGGGTTTTTCTCAGTGGCAGTAATGGTGACAGCAGAAATCAAAAAATCTTCTAGGAAGTTATGGCTTTGTGCTGTCATGTCACTAGGGGTGGCTGAACTGAGGGAATTAAAATAAAACCCATCACAAATTACCAGCTGTGCTGCGGGGGGGGGGGGGCGCGGGGAATGCAGTCCAGCACAAAGCATGCAGCATCTACCAACAGTCCTGTAAGGATCTGTGTTATCCTCTCTCTATATATTTATGTATAGACACATATATTTTCATGACAAGAGCAGGGAACTTCAATAAGTAAAACAGGAGAAGTGAGTGTACTGACTGAGGCAACAGTCCGACCTTCTCAGGCACCTGCCATGGGCAACAGCAAAGTGACAACTAGTGACATTTTGTTGGGCAGTTTGATTGTCACCTCAAAGCGGAAACAAACAGCTGCAAAGCCTGCGGAGGTGGGAAAAGAAAAGAATCAACTGATCTGAGCTGTTTTTAACAGGAACCACTTTTGCCACTAATGGCTTTAAGCCGCTAGATGGCAAGCGGCCCTTGAGGCATCCAGCAGCAGGACCGGTCTGCACCCTCCGCCCAGGCTGGAGGTGAGACTCAAAGGGGGGTCTTTTTTACCCCGGTAACACCTCTCAGATTCTACCGCAGGTGACATCAGAGCAATAGAGCAGGCCGATTCACAAGAGTAGCGCGGCACAACACGAGCTGAAACCAGACTAAGAGCAGTGTTTCCGACTTACAAATGGACCTACCACTGACTTGGCTTCCTGCAGCGCTGGGGAACAGCAGACTTCTAACACAGTTGACAAAAACTGGGGTTTTTTTTCACATAATTTGAGAATAGGTACTCCAACTTGAAGATACGTATGGCTTAAAGGAAGAGGAAGTTACTGACCTGGCATACAGCATCCAGAAAGCTTCCCAGGAACACACAGGCAAAACAGTTGCTCTCCAATTGCCTCCCACAGCAGGCAATGCCCACTGAGCATTCCAACGTCCTCTCACCACAACGTGCACCCCTTTTGGTTGTCCTGAGGCGACTGTTTGTAGCAGCATACTCTAAAATAGATCAGTTTCCTTAACAGCAAAGTAGACAAGATAAACTAACTACTACAAAGGTCTTTAGTGCCAGAGTTCCATCTGGAACTAAAACTACACTGGATGCTCCTCCAGAACAGAACAAGCATTCCTTGGCCAGGGACAATGGGTAAACCCCTACTGTTATTAGTAGAGTACACAGAGCCTGTATGGCAGAGAGAACCTCTTCAACCTAAAGATTAACTACTCCAAAAAGACCAGTCAGTCATATGCACAGACCTTAGAATGAATAGGGACTGTTCCTTTAGACTTTCAGAATGGAAAATCTTTGCGTTTCAGGTCTCAGTAGCTGTGTTCCACTTGCAGTAACTGTATTTCATTACCCCATTAATAAGGTATTTCAAGAGGAAAGGTGGACTTTCAGAAATTACAACCTTTATATAAACTGATAGTAGTCCAGAAATAGTAAAACTTGTTAAGAGTAGGTAGAGGCCTTCTGTAATATCACTTCATCAGAAGGGAAATCATCTTCAGCTAAAATACTATAGCTAATTCCCTTAGGGACAATAGTTCCCAAATTAATGACAATGTGAGACCGGGAAGCAGGAATTATTAAATCAACAGAGACACCTTGAAACAGGCCTCATCTATTGCAACTTATCATCTGTTCTGAAACAAAGATGCCATTGCAGGATCAAAATCAAATCCAGCACAAAGGATCAACAGCAAATTTGTATTTTGTACTGCACTTCATAGTTAAACATATTCTAGTATCTTCATTTTATTTGTGGGTTTCCTTTCTCTTAAAGTGCCCTTGAAGAATCAAGTTAGAAAACCAACTGTGCTTTGAAATCATAAGCAAAGTTCTCTGCTGCTCTCTCTCTACCTTCTAGAGCAGTGCGTGCTACCTATGGCCTGCTGCATGACTCCATGTCATGGCTGGCTGTATGGATTCTAGTAAAGGAGAAGAGCAGGTACAGAACTGGAGCTCTGGAGTGTTGGCTCTGCAGGGCTCATGCGTCCCAGGACCCCCCAGCTTCACAGGAGCATGATGCTTAACAGCTGCTCTGCCTCTGCTACAAGTCCACACGTTGCCATTTCATTGTGGAGGACAAAACACTTGATTCCTGAGGTGGCAAAAGGTGCTTTTCCCTACACAGCTCAGAAGCCTCATGTCAGCAGAAGACAGATTATGTTCAAGATAGTTTTGTTTTTCTTGGTTTCTTTTTTAAAAACAATGAATAGAAGAGATCTGCGTGTCTGTTCCTAATCATATAAAGATTGTTCCCACACAGAAGTAACTAGGAGGTTGGAGCCAAAGCAGGGAGCCACATGACTTACCAGACCAGGCACTAAAACTCATCAAGTTCTCTCACCTCCTGTGAGCACCCCTCTTGGGTCAGGGACCATCTGGGCCTAAGAATGGAACATTTCCAGTTGAGCGCAGAGCTGCAGAAAGGAAAAGAGGAGATTCACAGGCCATTCACCAGCAAAGGACCCACTAGGAGTTACTGCTTTGCCAGTTTCTCTTCCCTCCAAAGTGTCCCCAGAGGTCTTTTAGGATTGGTTTCCCCAGTCCTTGGGGGCTGAGTTAATCCCTCTGCACACCTTAAGTGCTGAAGCATGTTAAAACAAAAATCTGCACACACCCCCATCCCCCAGATACATTGTTAGTTCAGCAAGGATTTCATTTACATCCTTCCTTTGGGATGGAAGAGTAAAGGGGCTTTTTGAAGAATGCAGGGTAGTGGGTTTTTTCTGTGATACACTACATTTGAAAATTGCACCTGGCATTCCAGTGTAGCCTTAGACTTCACAGTGCTAATTTTGCCTCACACGCTTTCACAGTGCATTGGCCTTTAATGCCCTGTTTATATATCATTTCATCAACTGCTTTTGCTGCCTTATCAGTTTCACTTTAAAATTCACCTTCTACTTATTGGGAGATTTTATGTGTTAAGTATATAAAAGACTGGCATTTTCTTACATCTAAAATTTAATGTAAACCAATGTTCAACTCAAAGGAAAAGCGAACAATGCAGCAAATCTACAAGTGTTAAAATATTAAGGATGGCATAATGCTAAGTCTTCAAAAATAGTGTCAAGTTATTACACTGCATCATCTACAAGATTGTAGGCAGACTTTAAGAAACAGCACATATTGATTAGATCCAAAATGACTGTTCTGTACCATGCTGCCTGCTTCAAATAAACTTTACACTTCTGTCCTCTTTATCACTGGAACTGGCAAGGTCCTTGCTTAAAATTCGTGCAGAATGTGGACATTGCTTAAACAGATAATCCAGTCTGCATAATCTTTACTGTCACATGTGTTCTCAATACATTTCCTCTGTATCTATGTTTATATATGTTCAATTGAAAATTATTTCTGTCTTGCCTTCCTCAAGGCTAGAAATTCCAGCCATTTCACTGTGTCACGACTGCTCCTCTCTGCCTTACCAGTCTCTTAACTGGCTTAGAAAACTTTGCATCAGTCTCCTATTCTGAACACCAACCAGACAGTTTATCTAATCACAGTGTGCTTTGGAAGCCTGGTGATACATGAAATGAGAAAAATATAATGGAACACTTCTGGATTTTTTGCATAATGTATAATGTCAGCAATAATCATAAATGAGAAGTTCTCCTGTGGATTCTTTTACCTTGCAGAATAGTAATCACCTTCATTTATTGTCCATTCAAGATACATGTAGCTTCACCTGTATGGTTAAGCACAGTTTCTGGGGGGTGGTATGTCTCAAATTTTCACCTACAAACTTGAATGATGTGGTTATGGATAGGTGCTGAGACAAACCATGGCTGTTTCCTCCTTCCCATGCGGTCTGTGGGACTGACTTCCCAGTTCTATTTACTGTCGCAGGTTTGGTGATGACTAATGCATTACTAGTGAATGTACAGAGAAGTGTTTTCTGGAGATAATAGCCCTAGTAAAGTAATAGAAACAGGTTTTGCAGCTGTGAGCACTTGCACTTGAAAAATCTCTCCTAGCTAGTGGTTGGTATCTTTGCACTAAAAAAGTAGTTCCATAAGCTCCAGGCTACTACCCTTAGGAAAACTGTACTTGGAAGGTACAGAAGGACTGCAGAAGAGACTTCTACTTGCTATACAAACAAATATGTTAACAAACACTATTTGCTTTAATAAGCCTCTGTTCATTCAAACAGTTCACAGCTGAGTACTTGTGCAGAATTATCCTCCCACATTTTAGAATTCAACAAGAAGTTATTAAACTTGCTTTGACCTCAGCATGACTTGTTTGTGCAAGAAATAGCCTTAAGTGACAATAACTCAATGAACACTGTAAAATACACACAGTGGAAGGACATCAAACAGCAAGTCCTTCTGAAAATACACATTAGAAGAGTCTGGATTCTGCAAATGCACTGAATACATGATAATCCTGTCAAATATTCTAGTTTCTCTTTCCTTTTCTCCTTTGAGTCATCTGGACACTTACTTCTGAAGTCAATGGAAACACGCAGGAGTTATACTTAACAACCAGGAGGAGATCTGACACAAAATGGAATAAGTGGGTTTGCTAGTTTAGGTAATTCAGCATTTAGGAGAAAAAAATAATCACTTAATGGAATGCCTTATAAAGACTGAGAATACAGAATCTGTGAATCACCATACACTGCCTTCAAATTACATCTGTATGATGTTATATAATACTGTGCATCACCACCTGTGGAACAGAATTCATTATGAGTCAGGTGTATCTTCACGTCATTCATTTCTATCTCCCTTGAGAACTGACTTTCATTCTTCACTGAAATAACCCCTCTGCACAAGACAGTGATTAGTTTGACAGATTGATAGAATAAAGTATCTCCACCCCCCCTTAGGAGACCTCCTCCAGCCCTCATGACAGTTCCAGCTAAGTGAAATACTTTTTTTTTTTGATTCTTCTCATTCCTTAGTGGCAAGCAAGGAATTGCTTAAATACAATAGTCCCAGCATAAGCTTATTCCATTTCAGAAGTCTCACATTATCCTTCAACAGTACAGTTAAACTTCACTCTCAATATAAAAAGCTGAAATCAAATTAGAAGAAAACTCACTAGCAATATGGGAGGCAGAGCTTAGCACTGTGCTCAGGAGACCTCTCAACTACCAACGAGGGAAAAGGAGAGGTCCTAAAAGGCCTCGTTACCTTTTAGTGGGAGGTCACCTAAACACAGCTTCTCAGTATAGGGGAACAGCAATTGAGTCTGCCTCCCCACTGCCTCTAATCCTGTTGTTCATACTGGCAAGTAGCTGAACTGCCTTGTCTCCACTGGAGCTGAAAACCTGACTTCACTGCACATGGTTTTTCTTGCCAAGCAAGAGTACAATTATTCTCTCCTAGCTCAAAGTGGCCCAATGTCATATGACAACTCCCCTTGACAAGTCCTACTGTCTCAGCTGGTTAGGAACAAGCCCCTAGTCTCCAAGTTTGGCTTCTCTGTCATCCTAGCTGGCTCAGGCTGTAGGCTCGTATGGAACAAACAAACGTAGGATGGCTGAGGTCTGAGGACACCGGCTGTCTCCCCAGACATTCCAGCTCGGTTGATGAACAAATAGAAAAGACAAGTGAGATCAGGCATCACAAAATGCCTTTCTGCACATCTTCAAACACATGATCTTGTGTCACACTAATTCCATTAGGGGATTTCCCCAACCTTGTCCCTTAAGGAGGTTGTATGGTAAAACTCCCCTCTTGCTCCCCTACTAAATAAGCTCCTACACCTTATTTCCTCATGCAGACAAACTTTTTTCAGCTTTGCCAACCACCACTCTGAGTTTGTTCACTGAGCAGTCAGGTACAAATAATACTTCCCTTTGTTAAGCCACGTGGTAATTGTATTAGAATTGAACTATGGCATGTCAACACTTTGCCCATAACTTCAAAAAGAGAAATGAACATATCCACTCTTACTACTAAGATTTGGGGTACGGGGGTTGTTTGGGAGGGGTTTTTTTAAGCAACAGGTCTATTGGGCTAATAGAGTCACTGTTTGACTTCTTGCCCAGTGGAAGAGAGGTTGAAAGCACACACAGTCAACTGTACAGCACATATGAGGGCAAAAGTAACCCATTCAAAAACTAGAAATAGGCCTTTCCAGGTTTAAATTAAAAATGCTTGAGAAAGTGTATTGTCCTTACTGAAGGGGAAAAACTCCTGGTGAACAGAACTGCTCCTACCAGATCAAAGGAGCTGGACATCCCTCTCACAAACACAGCAAGGCACATGCCTGGTAAGGAAAGCCGTACCCTGGCTCTCGTACTCTGATGTGCATCCATGATTATTACTTCTATCAGATGAGAAATAGCACTAAGTGGAAGAAATTTCATCTTCCTGACTTCACAAGCACTGTTAGAAAGCTAAAAGCTTTCATAATATATAATGCACTATTAATCTGGAGCCATAATCTGTTTCTCTTACCTTTACTCACTGTTCTGCAGCTTGCAGGTCATGGTTCAAACCACAGTTCTTTCATTAGCAGATTTCACCAATGCTGTGTACCTCGCCCGGCATTTCCAGCTCTCCGTGTCCGTCCTACCTAAAAAAGTTAAAATTCTTTTCTTAGAAACCAGTAACATCTGAGGCTCATCGTAAGAGGACTCATAGGAGTCATTTAAGGTTTTTCACATACAGTAGAGTACTCCCACTCACATCCTGAAGAATGTGGGGAGGCTCAAAAGGATCTGACCACACGTCTGAGACTAAACCAGCAATGCATGATCATCTTCTACCCACACCATACTCCTAAAAACTGAACGTCTAGTATGAAGCAAGTCCCTTTCCATCTGCAGACAAAACTCACTATTTTATGTTATCAGTCTTGCTGAGGATCCAATAGAAAGCAAGTTCATAGTTTTGCGTGGCTGGGTTCCAGTGGAGCAGGGGGGCTGCAGTGGGGCTGCTGCAAGAAGCAGCCAACAGCTCTCTGCAGGCCCCACAGAGCAAACACCAGCTGGCTCCAGGCCAGAGTCGTTGCTGACCCAGGCCCAGCCCATCAGTGATGGTCACAGAGCCTCTGGGAGTCACAGTGAGGAGAAAAAAAACCCCACCAGCAGCCACTTTGTGCCCCAGAGATGAGAGTGAGAAGGTGTGAGGAGCTGTGCAGGCACCAAGGGCAGGGAAGGGGGAGGAGGCGCCCCAGGTGCTGGAGAGAAAGATGCCCCTGAGCCCCTGGGGAAACCCATGGTGGAGCAGTGACCCCCCACAGCCCATGGGAAAGGGGAGACCCCACCTGCAGCCCGTGGAGAGGCCCCACACTGGGGCAGGGGGAGACAGACAGGAGATGCTGTGACCCATGTTGGAACAAGCCCCTGCCAGCACTTGTAGCCCGTGGAGAGAGACAGAGACACAGAGATGAAGAAGGGAGAGATCTGTGCTGGAGTAGGTTTGCTGGGGGGAGGCTGGTGACCCCGTGGAGGACCAGGCTGGAGCAGTCTGAGCCTGAGAGACATTCTGTGATTCATGACTGCACCCATAGCAGTGACCCATGCTGGGGCAGCTGGGGAAGAGCTGAAGCCCTGTGGGAAAGGACTCACGTTGGAGAAGTTCATGGAGCACTCTCTGCTGTGGGTGGGACCCCACAGTGCAGCAGGGGAAGGGGGGGAGGAATGCCCTCCCCAGCCAAGAAGGAAAACAACTTGTGAGGAACTGACTGAAACCCCCATTTCCCAAGTCCCTGCCCCCTTCCCCCCTCCCTGTGCCACAGTGGGGGGAAGAAGGGAGCGAAATCCTGACTGAAGTGCAGTCTGCTGAGCAGTAGGGGTGGGGGAAGGTGCTTTAAGATCTGGTCACACTTCTCATCACCTGACTCTGATGTCACTGGGGGTGCAGGTCAGTGCCATAAATCAGAGAGTTTCTTTTTTATTCTGTGTTGAGTCTGTTCTGCCCATGACACTGATTGTGGAATGATCTCTCCCTGTCCTTACCTTGACTCCTGCGCCTCTCAATAGATATTTTCTCCCCTGTCCAGCTGAAAAGGGGAGCGACAGAGCAGCTTTTGTAGGCATCTGGCCTCCAGCCAGGCCTAAACCACCACGGCAAGAAATTGTCAATGGCAAACCAACTCCTGAAATGCTTTCCATCAAAGACACCCCAAGAACCTTGCAACATTCCTGTGTAGACATCTGGGAATACCTGTCCTTTCTGACTACTCCACTGGCACTCTAATCTCTCAGGCTTTGTCTTCAATCACTCCATCCTCTCTTAGATACTAAATGGGACTGGGCTTCATTCCATAATGTGCTGACAGTGGTTTTAAATGCTATTGGCATTCCTGCAGCCTGGGAAAAGTGCTAGTTGGGAAATTATGTAAGAAATCAGCCTTAGTTTGTTACTGCAAGTCTGGCAGCTTTCCACATCTTTATGTCACTAATTGCATGTGATTATCAACAAAAAAAAGACAGCTCTTCTAACCATGATACTAAACAATGTAGTTAATTCCATTATACAGATATAGAATATATAGTTTATAACTACAGACCTGGAATCCAAGGTGCCTTGGTAATCTGTAAGGATAGCAAGGTAACAGTTCTTTTCTCTAGGTAATTCTACTCCATTCGGAATTCCTCTTGCCCCTGCATATTGGTTTTTCAAGTGTTCTTTCAGTTACTCAAAAGAACATTTACATTAGTAGGATGGTAACTGTTCGGTCTGACTGGAAAAACAATAGGCATTTATAAAATACCTTCATATTTTTGTATCTCCCCTCCACCACCCAAGAACTGTCTGCTTTTTAAAGACCATCATCAGTTGCAACTGCTAGTTGCAGATTTGTATAATTGCTTCTCTTTATGAATAAAGCTGTTTGCTTTAAAGTGCCATTTAATGGTTTGCTTCCCTAATGTCACATTACACATTCTTTCCTGTAACAGAAGCAGAGCAGTTTGGGGGCGTTACAGGCCACTAAAACTGAAGTCTACACTGGTGGAATTGCTTCTGAATAGTTGCAAAATAACTAAGTGTAAATTTGAGGATGGAAACCCCTGCCAAGGCACTGAAAGCTGTTCAAAACCTAGGATTTTATTCCAAGCATATTACTAAAAATCAGAGGCTGTTTCCTGCTTTTTGTGTAGATAAACACAGGAAGATTCACTAGGGGGAATTAAAATCCAACTCATTCAGTTTGTCACCATCTAGACTTAACCTTCAGTCACTTTGGAGTCAAACTCTTGCATTATTAAAGGGAGAGAATACCAAATCATTCATTTCAAGGTAATATTGTTTCATCACCTTAATCAAAGAATCACAGAATCAGAGGTTGGAAGGGTCCTGGAGAGCCCATGGGGTCCAACCCCCTGCCAAAGCAGCTCCCCAGCTCATATTGCACAGGGCGGCGTCCAGACGGGGCTGGAATCTCTCCAGAGATGGAGACTCCACACCCCCTGGGCAGCCTGTCCCAGGGCTCCCTCACTGGGGAAAAGTTCTTCCCCATGGTGCTGTGGAACTTCCTCTGCTCCAACTTGCAGCCACTGCCCCTTGTCCTGTCCCCACAGACACTGAAAAGGGGCTGCCCATTTCCCCTGCATCCCACACTTCAGATATTGATAAACATTCCTAAGGTCCCCCCTTAGTCTTCTTCTCTCCAGGCTGAACAGCCCCAGCTCACTCAGCCTTTCCTCACAGGGGAGATGCTCCAGGCCCTTCATCATCTCCGTAGCCTCCTCTGGACTCTCTCCAGGAGATCCCTGTCTTTTTTATCCCAGGGAGCCCAGAACTGGACACAACGTAGCGGCACATGAAGAGGTTTGCACTGGGTAGCGCAGTGGAAGAGACAAAAGCCATTTGTTCCAAGTTCAGCTAAGAAAGCAATTTGCTCTTGGCTAATACTACGTCCACCGGTTTTGTTCTTTAAGGTAAGAAGCACAGCTGTGTAAAAAACAATAGTAGGGCACAGGCTGCTCGTCTACCAGGCAAGGTAAGTGCTCTTCACTATTGCACTTTTTGTTTTAAAACTGCAAAGGGGATGGATGCTTCCCCAATATACAGTACAGCAAAAAAAGAACAAAGTTACTCAGAAGGGACTGTGTGAAATGCACAACAGAAGAATGCTCAATGCTTCATTATATTGCAAAAGGAGAAAGGTTGGTCTTGAAAATAAATGAGACTTCACTCATCAATCATTTTTAAAAGAATTATGATTCTATATTTAGCAAAGAAGTCAGACTTTGAATTTCACAACCATATGTGGAAAACATTAAAGAGAAAACTGGGTGGGATTGCCAAGGCAGCGTGGGGCCAAGAACTGCTTTTTTTAATTATTTTTTTTTCGCTCACCACAGAACACTGTGGGGGGAAGTTTCACACAGCTCTCCTCTGCTGCTACTGCTAAAGGGGCTGGATTAGCAATGAGCAAAGACTGGCAGCACTGGATCGCTGCCGAGACAGTTACGCTGACAGCACCACAACTAGCGAGCAGTTCACAGAATCACAGGGGTGGGAAGGGACCCCCAGAGCCCATGGGGTCCAACCCCCTGCCAAAGCAGCTCCCCAGCTCATATTGCACAGGGCGGTGTCCAGAGGGGGCTGGAATCTCTCCAGAGATGGAGACTCCACACCCCCTGGGCAGCCTGTCCCAGGGCTCCCTCACCCTGTTCTGGGACAGTTCTCCATTGCACTGCCCAGCCTCTGCCAGGGTGCGAATAAATCAGCAGTGTCAGTCTAATTACCCCAATGCAATCAGAGAGCAATAGACAGTAGATGGAACAAGATGACTTCCAAGTCTTCCCTGGGAAGTGCATGGTAGGACTTTTGCAGTCAATAAGCAGTGCATGTTAGCCAGGATTTTACTGTGAACAGGAGAAAAATTGTGACTGTATTGTCACAGATAAAAATAAATGGCCTGGATATGCATTGTTAACACTTTCTTCTGAATATGCATACAAAGAATAGCAAAAAATAGCTCATAGCCCTCAAAATATCACTTAATTCTTAGGTCCTTCCTTTTGGGTAAAAGATTACAATGTTGAAAAAAAAAAAAACAACTTGGTTTTGAGCCCATCCAGTTCCACCAGAAGGAATGTTGGCACTTGGCCTATCCAACCCTTTGCACGTTCAGAGTACCATACAGCACTGACTGACAGAATTCTCCTATGGGACAAGTAAATAGAAATATGTCACCCAGATGCTGCAAGCAGCACTGTATTCAATCAGATCACCTTACTGATACCTTATCATTGCTTTTCCCTAGTGTTTTCACCCTGGATAGCATAACTTAACTTACATTCTCAGTAAGCATAAATTACAGTACACATCCCCATAGCGAACTACAAGTTGCAAAGTAAATGAACTGGGGATGGAGCAAGCCATTCCTTTGTAAGATTAA
The DNA here is from genome assembly GCF_964237585.1 of Gallinula chloropus. Taxonomy (NCBI): domain Eukaryota; kingdom Metazoa; phylum Chordata; class Aves; order Gruiformes; family Rallidae; genus Gallinula; species Gallinula chloropus. Next base: position 21,668,681 of record NC_140097.1, read on the forward strand.
ACAAGTATCTTGGGATTTTAATTGAAAAATATGCCATGCAATTCCTAAAGTTCCCTTTCATCCCAGTGTTTCCCAGATACTCTGTCCTTCACAAGACTGTCTGCCTCTGGGGAAAAACACAGTATTTCCACTGTTCAAGCATTACAACTTGGCAGGGCACAAGAGGAAATAAAGCATATTTAATTAAGTGAAAAGCACAAGTTGCATTTAAAGACTGAAATAATGCAGAGTGACTAAGAATGAATGTCCTCTCCTCCTCTTTTCAAAATGGCACAGAGGTTTTAAGAGCCACTGCTTTTCGGCAGTCTTCCTTTTCATCACTGAAGGAGCATGGTGGCTCCTTAAAAAGCTGTCAGTGTGATCCTTCCTTCTCCAAGGCAAAATACAAGGGGGGGTTAAATGACTCATTATGCACCCAGACCTCACAGGACCTACTAATGCTGCATGCCCAAACAAAGCCTGAGTACATGTGGAACTCCTCCAACACTCCCATGAGAAGACACACACTGAAGGAACCAAGAGGAAATTGGGAAACAGCCTGAAAACCGGAACCTTGGGAAACAGACTGAAAAGCCTTAGGCTCTGAAAGGACAAAAGAGATGGGTTTAGTTTACTCTTCTGCCTTCTCATCAAAACAGCAATCAAGCCACCTAGAGCTAAAAGCAGTTCCAGTGGTAAGACATCCTCCCACTGCCCAGAATGAGGGTGTGTTGCTTAGTGATCTGTGCTCAGATGCCATTGGAACAGGGAGCAATTCTGCCCGTCAGAACACGGATGGAGATCTGACAGCTAACACCTCTATATTCATCTTAAAATCAGCCACAATGGACACATTTCAAACATGACAGCTGTCTTGACTGACTGAATTTTAGACTAATTATTCATGCAATGAGTCTTTAGCTCTTTTCTGTCACATTATAAAACTGCAAGCATAAGAGATCTTGTGTACACCTGCACAGAGAATACATACCTCCTGTTTACTGAGGACATACCAGTACAGGATGTGCTCCAAATCAGCTCCTGTATCTTGTATTATTTTATCACTTCTGATGACACTGGCTGTAAGAGATTACATAGTATGCTCCTACACCTACATAAACCTGGCTTTTATTTGGGTACTGGGTTTTGTTCTAGACACTGTTGCTTGCCAGCTGTTATTCTGGGAGACAGATAATGTAAATAATTAACAGGCAGCACGTTCTCCCAGCTGCTAATACTGTAGAATAATCTCAGATATTATCTCAGAATTTAGATTTGATACTTATTCTTGAGCACTTGATAATAACGTGTGATAAGAGACAGACAACCAGCAGAATGAACACTGCCCAGGAAGTGCTGAATTTTGTCTCCCTGGCTTTCTGCCTCTGTTTCCATCAAACCCTTCAGGAGTGATGACAGTAAATTAAAAAGCATTTTTTGTATGCAGACAGTTTTCTAGCCCTCCTTCCTGCTTTTCTACCACATCTCTGCTAATAGCAGTATGCTGTCACTGGTGATAGGGCATCAGTAGGCACTGCCACATGCTGAGTCCCGTTCAGGTGCGCGCTGCTGTTCAGAGACAGGTGTTTCCCTCTCAACACACACACTGCCCACACCCAGCTGGCAGGCCAGCCAGCCACTCATCAGGACACTCACATCAGTCACTTGTACATAGGGCATTTTTATGGGCCACCACGTATTTCAAAGGTGGAACCCACCAGGGTTTGATGGTTACACTGAGTTTTCAGAATCAGTGGATGCTTCCTTTGGGCTCTCTCAGCCCTGAGAGCTGCTGTCACTGTTCAGGGTGGAAAAGCCAGTGACTTCACATAGGCTTCTAAGCAGATATCCATACCAGGGATGTTCCCAATACAGACACAGACTTACCTGTATCTGGAAAAACAAGCTGACCACAAATCTTTAATCGCCAGGCACTCCACAAGGATCTGAAAGAACAAGGGGCAGCGGCTGCAAGTTGGAGCACAGGAAGTTCCACAGCACCATGGGGAAGAACTTTTCCCCAGTGAGGGTGAGGGAGCCCTGGGACAGGCTGCCCAGGGGGTGTGGAGTCTCCATCTCTGGAGAGACTCCAGCCCCGTCTGGACGCCGCCCTGTGCAATATGAGCTGGGGAGCTGCTCTGGCAGGGGGTTGGACCCCATGGGCTCTGGGGGTCCCTTCCAACCCCTGTGATCCTGTGATCTGCATCTCCTCATCACTTGCAGTTTGCCTGGGATCTGGAATTAGTGAATCCGGGTTAATGAAGACTCGCTACTTGAGAAAGAGATTGGATCACACTTAAAACTATCCATGGGAGTTTAAAATTAGCACGTCTGTAGGTTTTTAAGCTGGAGTACCCCAAAGTGGTAGTATACATGGATTGGAGCACGTTCTAGTAACTGATGCAATTAAAGATACAGATTTCTTTTGAGAGTTAAAACCGCAGCCCCGCAATTAGTCACCCCAGTATATTTGCAGACTTCAACTTTAAAAGCATTAAACACACTCTAATCTAGTGAGATAGTATGTTGACTTTGTGGAGAGCATAATTAGGCTGCTGCTACTTGAAGTCTTCACCAAAATCTCTCCAAGTTTGTTTTAACATGACTATTAATACAAATCCAAAACTATCCATTGCTCTAAGTACGTGTTGTGGATACAGCACATCTTAAGAGCTGAAGGCCTTGGATGCAATTCCTGGAAGAGCTTCAGGAAGCTCTGTCGTTCTGTCCAATCAGTGGGTATCAATGTTTCAGTTACACAGTTACTATTCACTGGATTATCAGAGGTTTCAAATTTCTGAAAAATATTATTTGTAAAAATGAACTACCAGTTCTGACCAGTATAAAGTTACTGGATTATATTTTACTTGTACTGGAACATTCTGAGTATTTGTACTATTGCTGTAAAACCAACCTGGAGACTGCATGGACCTCCACAGAAGTTCAACACTGCATGGTAGCATATAAAGTACTGTTCTGGGGGAACTGCTTAAAGATCCGGTAACTCATGTCTGAACTTGACATAGGAGACAGTTGCTGAGTCAGTAGCCTCAAAATGTTAGTAGGTACCAGTTAAACTTGTTTTCTTACTGCATGACCTCTTATTCCTAGCTGGAATAATCCCAGATGAAAGTTAAGCCCTAGGATCTGAAAGACTGTTCCACCATGCTGCTACCACGGGGCTGCTGAAAATCATAAAAATTATAATTCCTTCCTAAATAGAAGCTGGGAGATGGCAACAAGAGAGTCCATCAGTTTGGGCAACATTCTATTGACAGATAAATTTAAAAAAAAAATAAAAATCAAGTGAAACAATTTGTTAGATTAAAAGCAACAATAGCAACAACCACCCCACTAAAACAAAAGTGAAGGGAGGAGGACTGATACCCACTCCTGAGTGAAAAGCAGCTATTGTTTGCAAACACTGCAAGGAACAAAAATCTCCTTCCAGGAAGCAAACAGGCCTGGCTTGAGACTGAGAGAAGCACGTGATCGTTTGCATGTGGTTAAACCTGAATCTCTGTCCACAGCCATCAGAACTTGGTGTGTTTTCAAAGATGTTCTGATAACTCAAACTGCCTAATTAAGACTGTTTTCAGTGCGTCTACTCTAGTAATTAAGTGCCTTTACTATTGCCTAGTAATAGGGTTCATTTTAAACGGTGACTGGATAGAAGCTTGGCTGAGCTGATAATCCAGTTTTCTCTTAATCCAATCAACTAGCACACTAATTCCCAAGCATGAAGAGAGAACTAGGTACCACTAGTCCCAGCTCCATCACTGGAGGCATGCATAAGTGTCCCAGGGTTTGGGGTAAGAAAAGAGCATTCCTTTGCTGGTCAGGTTCACCCATGAATAAGCAAGGCAGGCAGTTAAGGGAAAGGTATGATACTCTTTAGCCCAGAGAAACAAGCTGCCCTAATAAAAAACACACACACATCCCATTTTCAAAATTTTGTCCTGCCTCTGTCATCACTGGATTAACCAAAACAAACCCCAAAAAGAGGAATACTTCTCTCCCCACTGTAGGTACACAGAGTGCAGGTGTTTGTGTGTGGTACTGGTACACCTTCAGCAGTAGCTATACCATCAATGCCTAAGAGAACATCAAAAGAAAGAGCAGCAAAAGGATGTGGCTGTGCATGGAGCATCCACGCTGCCATGCTGCATTTGCAGGTTTTGTAATTAAAGAAATCCATAAAAAAGTGCCTTAGACAAATTATTTATCTCACAATAAAAATGGCAACTGCTTCATTAAAGACGATGAAGGGCCTGGAGCATCTCCCCTGTGAGGAAAGGCTGAGTGAGCTGGGGCTGTTCAGCCTGGAGAGAAGAAGACTAAGGGGGGACCTTATGAATGTTTATCAATATCTGAAGGATGGGATGCAGGGGGAATGGGCAGCCCCTTTTCAGTGTCTGTGGGGACAGGACAAGGGGCAATGGCTGCAAGTTGGAGCAGAGGAAGTTCCACAGCAACATGGGGAAGAACTTTTCCCCAGTGAGGGTGAGGGAGCCCTGGGCCAGGCTGCCCAGGGGGTGTGGAGTCTCCTTCTCTGGAGAGATTCCAGCCCCATCTGGACGCCACCCTGTGCAATATGAGCTGGGGAGCTGCTTTGGCAGGGGGTTGGACCCCATGAGCTCTTGAGGTCCCTTCCCACCCCCGGGATTCTGTGATTCATAAAATGCACAGTGGGCAAGTTATATGCATTAATTACAGTCTTTTTTTTGAAGACACACTTGCCGGTGGCAGGGACATACACAAGTAGCTAACTTGCTTCGCTGCGTATTTTTCAGAGGTCTCTCCCAAGGATTTTAAGAGTGATTCAGCAGTAATTCCAAAACAATTCTCAGAAATTCTTTACCATGTATGGACATAGAAACTTCCTCCCCCCCTTTTCATTTTGGAGAACACTCGGCATCTTACCAAATGAGTATAAGATTTCTGATACAACTTGAAAACAGACTGTGTTCTAGGTTTACAAATGATCTATTTTTTCAGTTTTTATTAGCACAGAATCACAAGATTGGAAAAGATCTTTAAGATCATCAAGTCCAACCATTCCCATCCTAAGCTAAACCAGATCCCTGAGCACCTCATCTACCCTTTTTTAAACACACCCAGGGAAGGGGACTCAGCCCCTCCCTGGGCAGCCTGTGTTTTATGTTAGTTACATGAAAATAGTATTTTAATCAAGAGTCTGTTACAGCCTTTTAAGAAAACAACTTGTGGCTGTTAACTGTCAGGAGACTGATTTAAAAAAATTAAATAAAATCATGTAATACACTGCTTGGTTTTACCAAAGGAACAGCTCCTGCCTGGTCACTACCTGGGTAACGTTGGCTCTTGAGGTGTGTATGGGTAAACGCCTCAAGCAACACCTTCACAAGGGACAGCTCCAGCCTTCAGCTGCAGTAACCCATGCACAATACAGACAAGCAGAATATAACACATTTCTCCAAGTCACTGACCTCCCCAAATTCAGACAGAGGGAGTACATTAACAGATAGCCTTAAGGCCACAAGAATCAATAAAAGACAAACCATGGATACAATTAAATGCTGGACTTTGTGCATGGGCATTGATTTTTATTGTCAAACTATAAAACTGCTACAGGCATAAGATTCACTACAGAACTCTGCTCTGTATTGATTTCGTTGAACAGCAATCACGAGGTCAATATTAAATGGCTTGCAGCTCAAACTGAAGTTCCCACTTACTGTGCAGAGGTTTTAATCAATTAAGTCCTCCCATTATATATTGTCATTCACTCTGTGTAACTGCCTTGCATAAAAACATAAAAGAACGATAATGTCATTGTTATCATTAATACTCCATGAAATTCCAGTTACTCATTAATTTAGTAACATTTATAGACCTCCAACGTGCAAAGCTTTAGAAGCAGTCTAAAAACTGTCACAGATTTTCAGCATGACTTCCCAGCTTTGTGACTTGGAGTTACAGAACCGTAATAAAGTATCAGAGATAATAATTCCATCAGTTACACAGCACTCTGACAGTCAACTTGACCTTATTACGTGAGGTCCAATTGTAGCTGTGATCAATGGAGGACAGTTAAAATCACAGAATCACAGGGGTGGGAAGGGACCCCCAGAGCCCATGGGGTCCAACCCCCTGCTAAAGCAGCTCCCCAGCTCATATTGCACAGGGCGGCGTCCAGACGGGGCTGGAATCTCTCCAAAGATGGAGACTCCACACCCCCTGGGCAGCCTGTCCCAGGGCTCCCTCACCCTCACTGGGGAAAAGTTCTTCCCCATCTTGCTGTGGAACTTCCTCTGCTCCAACTTGCAGCCACTGCCCCTTGTCCTGACTCCACAGACACTGAGAAGGGGCTGCCCATTCCCCCCTGCATCCCATCCTTCAGATGTTGATAAACATTCATAAGGTCCCCCCTTAGTCTTCTTCTCTCCAGGCTGAACAGTCCCAGCTCACTCAGCTTTTCCTCACAGGGGAGATGCTCCATCATCATCTTTAATGAAGCAGTTGCCATCTTTTTTGTGAGATAAAGAATTTGTCTAAGACACTTTTTTATGGATTTTTTTTAATTACAAAACCTGCAAATGCAGCGTGGCAGCATCGATGCTCCATGCACAAGCACATCCTTGCTAGATGGTAAAGGAATAAACCCTTTCTCCAGTACAAATGACGTATACTTTACCTTTGGCTAAGGTGGCAAAACCACCAAAATAAATCCAACAAAGCTGAAAAATTACCAACAGTTAGAGACTCTGCTCTCCAAATGGTGCAGGAATGCTACAGTGTGTCTAATTACACATACACAGAAATTCAGTCTGTTTTACCTTTGAAAACTCTTCACAAGTATAACTTCTAAGAGATAATGTTGCTGCCATAACAGCTGAGTAACCAAAGCCTGAATGAGTACTCATACACTTGCTGAATCCACTGCAAAAGCAGAGAGATATAATTATGTGGAGGGTTAGACTTCAAGACGATGTTTAAGTAACAAAGAATTCCAGTTGATAACGTGAAACGGAGGGAACTTTTTTAATCCAGCTTGGTGAAAAGCAAGCTGGAGAATGGCTAACATATAAACAAGAGAGGAGATTTTCCCTCACAAACAACATCAATAGCAAAATATAATAAATCATGACATACTTGAAACGTTGTAAGGAAGGAAAGCAAAGGGACTAATTAGGCTTGTGGGCACAGATGATGGTTGTAAACACACGAAGTGACAGCACAGTCTGCAAGCAGTGAGATACACAGCTAGAAGGCAGAACTGTAACAGGAAAGTAGCTCCCTTGATAGAAAGTGAAAAGTATGAAAATTAGCTAACTAGATTAGGCATAAATAGCTTTTCACACCTTCCCATTAAAAGGGCAATTGGGATTGCTTCACAAAAACAGCTGCTGATAAAATAAAACAACTGGTAGACTCCCTGGGCAATTCTCAGCTTAGCCTGGCTGAATGTCAGCACATAGATGTGAGGAAGAATTTTGATGGTATAAAAGTTTAAAACCTTTTGGGAAAAAATTAAGGATGACTAGAAAGAAGAAAATATAGACAAATGGCCACCAAAGAAAAGGAAAGAATGGGCTTGCCCATTAGGTCTGCAACCTCTGAAGAACTGGAAACATGAACAATAAATAGCAAGGAACTTCCTGATAAGCACTTCTTAATGCTGAGAAAACTAGGAAACCAACTTGAGCAGGTGTAATACATTTCCTATTTAAAAAGTAAAACTTGTTTTCCAACACTGTTGAAACTGTTTCACCCTTTCTCTTGAGAAGAATGTTCTGTACAATGTATGCCCTGAAATATTCTTTGAAGTTGTAGGTGGCAGAGATATGAAGCAAAACAGAGTAGGTTTCTGATAAGAAGTGATAATTGGCTATGGTACTGAAGGCAAACTCCTACCCGATGTTGTGTGTAAGGTACCACGACTTACCACCTCCATAAACAAAGTCTAAAGTTTTAACAAAAGACATTCAGTTGTTTTCCTGAGCTGAAATTACTGTCAGAGCAGTTAAAGCAGGAAAAGCCATTACCAAGAAGCGATACCTGCAAAGTGCAAAAGAGAATACATTTCAGGAAAACAAGAAAAAAAAGTTCAAGCAAAGATGCAAAGGAAATACATGAAGCAGGGAAAGAGCTGTTTGTGGCTGTGGCCACTCTTCTCCATGGTGGGAAAAGCTCCAAGAGCTCCGTGCTAACTGATGCCATATACAGGGTGCCATCGATTCTACTGACCACCTACCTCCAAAGCAGAGAATGCTTTTGTAAAATCAGTTAACTAGTAACACAGGTTGTATGTTCACGTGAAATGGCAAATGGCAACAGCCAAGAACCCAGGTAGGAGCTCATTCACAGTGGCTTTCTGCAGCTTCAGCTGGCTGGGAAGCAGGTAGATCGCTGTGGACACAGTGATTAGCTGCAGCAGTTGATACCCAGGTACCACAGTACAGATCCTTCTGTGTGGTACCTGCCAATAACTTGAAGACACTTCCATTATTTCTTATGAGCAACTGCTGAGCAACTCTAGCCAACAAACACAACATTGCAGATGTTTAGGTGTAGTCTCTTGGTTCCCTACCCAAGGTAGATTGCCAAAATCCTTCATGAAGTGACATTCCAGTGAGAACTATAGGTTACTACAGACATCAGGAACCTTCATACCACCAAGGACTCCTTGGCTAACAAACATGGAGAACAAACACTGTCTGGATGATTTGGATTGTTAGTCAACCTAGTGATAGGTCATCCTAGAATCCCAGCATCTGCTGGCTTGGAAGGGACCGCAAAGTTCACTGAGTCCCACTCCTGGCTCCACACAGGCCCAGCCAGGTCAGAGCGTGGCACTGAGGGCATCGTCCAGACGCTTCTTGACCTCAGCTCAGCTTGGAGCTGTGACCCCTTCCCTGGGGAGCCTGTGCCAGCACCTGACCCCCCTCTCAGCACAGAACCTCCTCCTAACATCCAGCCTAAACCTCCCCTGGTGCAGCTTCACACCATTCCCTTGGGTTCTGCCACTGATCACCAAATAATAAGCATCTCTCTACAACTACACTGCTTCCTTACTCAAGACAAGTCACAATGGACAACTATAAAAGGGAGAGCAGCTCAACTATAAAAAATGGGCATGCCTATGAATTTAAATATGAAATGAAATGATATATGAAATGATATGAAACACTATGAATTCCTTCCCTGCTCTCCAAGGTTTCTGGGCTTAAACACTGGACCCTAAGTGCATCTGAACACGTGACTAAATTGATCAGCGATATAATCACTGAACAAACGATACCCTCACTCCACACACAGTGCATGCTCTTCCCCCACAGCCCTCACCCAGAGAGCCACAAAGATGAAAACAAGTCATTCTGCTCACACTGCACAAGGTCTGAATGGCAATACACACACTTCACTTGTAATGGGGCAGTACTTTCTGGAGGCAGACTGAGGTGCTCTAAAGGGTAATGGGTCTAAGTTAATGTTCAGGGGTGTGTTGCTTTGCCACAGCCTGAGCTACCTACCAGTGAAGGGAGTCAGAGATTACAGATTGTGTGTTTTACTGAGAGGAGCTTGGTCATGCAAACCATCGAGGTCAGGCACCAGAACTGGTCAGCTGTGGCAGTTTAGACCTCAGCACAGCCTAGTTGATTTTAACAGACAAGACCTATTATTAATGTAAGCAGATAGCATGCCACACATTAACATTAATTAGAAATTTACTTAGGAAGCTCAACACTATTAGTCCTGTAATTCCATCAGCATGACCTAGGATTTTGCTAATGCCTCACCAACTGACTTGTGCGTGGTCCTGCCCGTGTTTCCTATTTAGCACTGCTCAAACAAAAACAAGAGACTATGCACCTCAAGCACATGGAGCCAAGGGACTATTTTAAGAGGAGAGCCAACAACATGGGCCCATCAGGTTATTCAACAGCAGTAACTGTTTCTAGGTGTAAAGAAGCATGAATATTAAACCAGCCATACAATGCTGCTGCATCCTCCTTGTATCACTAAGCAGCACATACAGGGAATCCTCCCCAGTACACTAAAATGATGCCCCAAACAAACCTGAAACTACCCAAGATGTATACAGTCCTTAAAGCTTCACAGAAGAGTTATTTGTTCTTAAAATTAATTAAGCAAGCAGATTTGGGCAGATGCCCATATGTGATAGATTCACAAAAGATGGAAAAGGCTTGTACAAGTGAGAGGGCCAGGAGGAAAGCAGCACCACCTTTCTAAAAGGATCGAGCTGCTTGTAGCATCAGCAAGAAAAGCCATCACAGTTTGGCTGCTCTTTCAGATGCATTCCACTTCCTTTCATCTTGAGTGAGCTCTCCTCAGGCTCCCATGGAAAAAGCAGCTTTTTATTGGACAGCAATAAAAACAAATAAACTGTGAAGCTAATATAAAATTCAGCTTCTTTTAAAATCTGAAAATAAGACCTATTCCCTTCCTCCACCCATCCAACCTTGCCAGACAAGAGCTAAGTAGCATAGGGTAATACACCAAGCTAGAAGAAGGAGCTGTTGAGGAACAACATCTTTGCTCTTATTTTCCAGAATCATGTTTTTAGGAAAAAAAAAAAGTCTGCTTCTTGAGTCAAATTGAAGGACGCTCAAAGGTCAATATAGAGACAAGTCATAAGCAAACCAGGACTTCACTGTTCTTTATATGTTATAGCAGAGCATGGAAAGTATATGCCCTGTGTATGTTAAACAGTTAATCGTGCTTTATAAATGAAAATTTAGACTCAGAACAGACAAGATTGGTGTGATTCTACTACAGATAATACTCTATATTAATGCAAGCTCCCTAAAACAGCATCCATACTCTGTTTAAAAAACCTAAATCTGTAAGATCACCCAAAACCTCACACCTTTTCTGGAGTTGCTCCTGTTGGGTTTTTTTCTTATCAAGATTGTTCCCTATTGTACTAGAATTTGTTTACAATTCTCAATAGTTTTCCTGGCTGTTCTCTTTCTGTAAAGCAAGGCAAGATTAGTCAGCACCATTTGCTACCTTTCACTGCTCCCTGCAAAGACTTTTCTGTTCGTTCAGGCATTTACTTCCACAAGAGGACAACATATTATTGTCTATCCTGTTGTTTCTCTAAAACAGCAACAAGAAAAATATTGTCCACATCACCAGAGGTGTGGAAGTGCAGCTCTGAGGAAAAAAATCCACGTCAATATGCAAGGATTAAACATAGTTTACACCTGGGCTAGGAGAAGAGTGCTGAAACATCCCTGACAAAGACAATGAGCCATGTTTTCAGATGCTGCTATGCCTCTGACTGTGGAACGTAGAGGAGGGTGCTCCATCATCACTGATATTTATTTCCAATCGTGGGAGTGAAATAACTGACACACAGTGGGAAATGAAGTGCAGAGTGTTTAATTGCCCACCTGTGCTCATACCTACATCATGCTAAAAATACGGAAGGACACGACAACCTGGTCTACAGTCCTGTTACAATCCCCAAAAATCCTGCAGTCAGCAAGGACAAGCTGAGAAATTAATTCAGCCAAGTCAAGTGTCTTTCCCAGAAGGATGTGGCCATATGGTTTCCCATGTGATACATCTGCAGCTTAAATTTTTATCTGATAAGCTTTAGGCACAAAGAGATAAGTACATGCATTTTCTCTCTTCTGAGCCTGAAGGATTCTATTGTTATCAGTAACTTGGTCTCCAACAAATCACTGTTACCTTCTTATATACACCTTTGGTAACGAATTTCTAAACTAACAAAAAACAGATCTCAAGCAGAGCTCAGGCTCCCCACGAAGTGTTTTCTGTAAGCATCACTAGTCTGCTCTGTGTATGGCACAGCAAGATTCTGGACTCGATCACTTGCTGCTGAGGATCTTTTCCAGCACCTTAGGGCTCTGCAGTCTGTGCAGAGCATTAACGAATCACAATGCTCTTTGTTTAAACCTTACACCTCATTTAGCCTTTCTTTACACACATGTAAGTGACAGAAGGGTGTGTATTCTCTGAAAATCAGATCCTAGAGAAAACTCTGGAGAGGTAGGAAGAATTTCTGTAAAACAGCAGGAAGCAGTAATGACACTAGGGGAGATCATCTTGGCTTGCAAGGAGGGTATGGGGAAGGAAAGGAAGCAAGTCAGGTAGAAAAGCAATGCTGAGAGCACTCAGCAGTGAGGAGTATGTGTTGGATCTGCACTGCATCTGATACTGAAGGGGTATTAAAGCTGTATTTGTTCTGCAAAGAACATGAAAACTGCAACAAATGCAAAAACATTTGGTGTAACAGAGATCATTAAGACAGATGCTGAAATAACTGCAAAGGATGTAAAGTCAGTACTAATGCAGAACACACGTTCAATTAATCTCACCTAGCTCATCACTAAGACTTGTAGCAGGTGATTTTGTGAAGGCTGGAGCAAGGGAACTTCAAATTGTCTAATCTCAGCTGCAGCCCTCGAGCGTTCTTCTCCTACAATCATGGTTTGCTGTGGGAGGATGTGGGGGTTGTAATTGTCCCACTGAGGGCTTTTGATGGATGATTGTATTTCAAATACCTGGGTCTGTGATTCTGTAAAGTTTACTTTGACTTAGTATTACACTAAAAATAAAACAAACCACTCTGAACACTGCCAAAAAGTTTTGAAAATGGCTGCTGCTATAGAGATACACTGCAGGAGGAGAGACTTCTTACCTGCTTCACATAATTTGACATAAAATTTAAGATAACAAGTAAATACAGTGAATTTTACAGAAGTCTTGGATGCAGGGAATCACCTGCTATGAAAATTAAGCAGAAAAGTCAGTAGATTCTCTTCAACAGGCATCACTAAGAGTTCAGAAAGTCTTTCCTACATCACCTTTCTTAGGTGGACTTTGCTGAAGGGATTGAAAAAAACAACTGCCCCAAGAGATTCGCACTAGCCCTTTGCCAGAGGTTATAAACAGAACAGCAAAACACACACCTCTGCCTCAGCTGCTGTTGGACAAAGCCGAGCACACAAAAAGAAATGGGTCTGTTTTCACCTACAGCTTTGAAGTGGGTTGGCCAAAATACAACAAGGAGTAAAACTCAGTTACAAAAGTTTAAATAATTACATCTAGTAGAGTGTTTCTGAGCCCTTGGGTAATAAGTAGCATGTCCACAACAACCTGATTTTGCTCTTTGTGTCATAGAGTAATGTCATCTGCTGTTCTTAAGTTCTATTTAACCACCTTAAAGGAAAAAAAAATAATTCACAGGATCAGAAACTATTTTGTTCAGGCTGCAAACTCCACGGAAGTCAAGAAAGTTACTCCTCATTTTCAAGCAAAATCAATCCCGAGCTATTTTAAGTTCACAGGTGAACAGTTTGTTTTGAGAGATAAACCGATCAATAGACTACCTGAAGATGCTATTCAGGAATAGAAACCTTCCCTGCAGAGCTGTCCTATTGTAAGCCTCTGACTTCACTAACATTATAAAGCCCAGCGACTACTTTCTGTTTACACCTAACTTTCTACATTCCATGCCGAAGTCACAAATCCACCTACTTGCCATATGTAGTTGCAGCATACAAATGCCAAGCCACTTAAGATGCCACTGGGTTTTTTTTGTTTCCAGTAAATGACATTTTTATGGCATCCCTACAGCAGCACAAAGATCACTTCAGCAGAACTCAGTGGTTACCATTGCCAAGAGAGTAAGCAGCGCTGGTTTGTAAGCACAGAAACACGTTGTGCTCACTGGGAATAGGATGTGTGACTCTGTGATGCCCACCCGCTGGTACAGGAAAATAGGGTCATTTACAATGGGATTGGAAACACAGGAGTGACCATATTTTAAGGTTTTGGATCATAAAATACTCTGAGTTGGGACTCATAAGGATCATGGAGTCCAACTCCTGGCTCCACACAGGCCCAGCCCAGTCAGAGCTGGCACTGAGCACATTGTCCAGATGCTTCTTGCCCTCAGCCCAGCTCGGGGCTGTGACCTCTTCCCTGGGGAGCCTGTGCCAGCACCCAACACCCCTCTCAGTACAGAATCGGACACCCAGCCTAAACCTCCCTGGCCCAGCTTCACGCTGTTCCCTCGGGTTCTGTCCCTGGTCCCCAAAGAGAGGAGAGAGATCGGTGCTGCTCCTTCACTCCCCTCATCAGGAAGCCACAGACCCCATGAGGTCTCCCCTCAGCCTCCTCTTCTCCAGGCTGGACAAACCCAGGGACTTCAGCCTCTTCTCCTAAGACTTCCCCCTCCAGATCCTTCCCCACCCTCATTCTCCTCCTCTGGACACCCTCCGATTGTTTCGTGTCCCTCTTGTCCTGTGGTGCCCAAAACTGCCCCCAGTGCTCAAGGGGAGGCTGCACCAGTGCAGAGCAGAGCAGAATGTTTATGGTGTTCACTACACACAAAGGTGACACGAATATTCATACAGTCCAGGCCTCCATTTTAAAGCCACTACTCTGGCTTCTTCTCTACACAAAGAGTACCATTACAAAATTGAAACTAACCTGCTCTGGATGCAAATCCATACCAGTTGGTGCAGTTACTCAGACATACCTTGAAGTTACTGGTTTGTTTTATTTTGTTCCAACTGTTTTGATGAGCAGCAGGTAATTATTTGATTACGTTACATGTGTCATACATATGTGCTCCAAATAAAATCTGTACAAAAAAGAAAGTAGATTTTTTAGATTATCCTTTGGAAGAGGAAATGAAATTGCATTCTTGGCTTTCTTTGATAGAAGCCTTGTCTTTTTGGAAATGCTCACAAAGCAGTCACATAGGTCAAGATAATACCATATGTTCAAAGTAAGGGGAAAAAAAACTAAACACAACCCACCAACAAAAACCCACTTCTTCCCCAAAGAGGCATGTCAGGACTACTGGTGCTGGAGAAGGGAGAAAATGTTTGATTCACTGCCAGCCTGAACTCTCTGAACACTGCTGATCAGGGCTGGGAGAGCTGAGCTCAATACCAGAGCGCCTATTTATTTATTTATTCTTACTAACTATTTTGTAGTTTCCCAACTTTTAAACTTCAATCACTATCATGAAATTTTTGTCTTCCCATCTTTCACAGTCTGGCTACACCTCTGCCCCCACCAAAAGGGGCATACAAGTGATATTTGTAGTTTGGCTGCACATTCATTAGCTTGAGTATCTGGATCCATGAGCATGCACTTAAATTTAACAAATGAGGTAAGTTTCTTATAATTCATTAAGTCTCTAAACCATTTCAGTGCAGTTTCCATGGATTTAGGGATCCTAGGTGGAAGCCTTTAAACATCTTCAATCTTTCAACCCAGTATTGCAATCCACAAAGCTCCCTTTTAATCCAAAATTTCTATTTCCTTCCTCTAATACCTGACATGCTAGTTCCAGCCACTGCAAATACTTGAGGGGCATGGAACTGACTCCTGTACCTGGTTAAAGAATTTAGACTTCAGGAGAACAAACAGGTTTCTACCTAAATTATCACTTAGTGGCAATTTATTACTTTTCCCTCCAGCAGCAATCCTACTGCACTCACTTCGGCTGCCAGCTGGTAACACACTAAGCAAGCTCCTCAGACTTCTCATCTGTTCTTCCTGGTGATACCCTTGGTATCCTACAGCTCAGGAGTGGTCTACTATTAAAGACTATATAGTTCCAAGCCAGTTAAAAGCCTAATTTCTTTAGTTCTAACAACAAAACGTAAGCTGTAAGTAGATGTTCTCACACTGTAAGAACCACCTAACACTGGTTGCTTATTTGCCTTGACAACACAGGCTGTCATAATGGCATGTGAGAGCTTAACTCAAGGTCAAAGAGCAGAACACACTGAATTAACTCCAGGTATACATCAGGCCACAGTGCGCTCAAGTCTCTCAAATGGCAGCGTGAAATGCCTCAGTTCACAGAGCACACAGTTGGAATGACCAGGAGATCACAGAATCCCAGGGGTTGGAAGGGACCCCCAGAGCCCATGGGGTCCAACCCCCTGCCAGAGCAGCTCCCCAGCTCATATTGCACAGGGCAGCGTCCAGACGGGGCTGGAATCTCTCCAGAGATGGAGACTCCACAGCCCCTGGGCAGCCTGTCCCAGGGCTCCCTCACCCTCACTGGGGAAAAGTTCTTCCCCATCTTGCTGTGGAACTTCCTGTGCTCCAACTTGCAGCCATTGGCCCTTGTCCTGTCTCCACAGACACTGAAAAGGGGCTGCCCATTCCCCCTGCATCCCACACTTCAGATATTGATAAACATTCATAAGGTCCCCCCTTAGTCTTCTTCTCTCCAGGCTGAACAGCCCCAGCTCACTCAGCCTTTCCTCACAGGGGAGATGCTCCAGGCCCTTCATCATCTCTGTAGCCTCCTCTGGACTCTCTCCAGGAGATCCCTGTCTTTTATGCCAGGGAGCCCAGAACTGGACACAACACTCCAGGTGGGGCCTGACCAGGGCAGAGCAGAGGGGGAGGATCCCCTCCTGTGACCTGCTGGCCACACTCCTCTTGATGCCCCCAGGATCCCATTGTCTCTCTCAGCCCCCAGGGCACACTGCTGGCTCATGGCCACCCTGTCACCCACCAGGACCCCCAGGTCCTTCTTTGCAGAGCTCCTCTCCAGCAGGTCACCCCCAGCCTGTACTGATTCCAGCAGTTAAGTTAATCTTTTGTTGAACCTCATTTGGATACTTTCACCTAGTTCACAGCACCTTTTTATAGCCGAGGTAACATGTTCTCATTTGTAAGGGTACCAGCAATAGTGCCATTTGTGGAGCACTCAAAGTACATTCTAGCATCATATACAGACCCATGAAATCTCTATGCTCAGGAGCTTGTTCCTGTTTAGGAACAAACACATACCAGATTTTCAGTCTTGACTGGCAGGCTGCACACAGGCCACTGAACTGAAATGTTTAAGACTCCACATGGAACAGCTCTAAATGCTCAGAACACCTGATTACATGCCACTGTTCTAGAGTGATGCACCCTACCCCATAAAGCTTCTACTTCCAGCTAAAAGCATATTTGTTACTAAATTTTTCCAAGACAGCTCCTGGGAGAACACATCCCTTTTTTCTGTTTAGATTTCTAAAGTATTAAAAAAAAAAAAAAAAGAAAAACCAAGCAAGCAACAAAACCAAGACAGGAGATACACATTTGACCATATTTAGATACACATGACACCTTGGCTTTCTAATTCAGGGCAGGATATAAAATCTCTTAAGTGCTATGAAGCAGCTTCCCTGAACACTATGCATTTTGAAATGTGTTTCTGACGTCCCTTATTTGATGGCATCCCATCAAAACCAATGGTGCATTAAATGAGGGTTTTGGAAACACAAGATGGTAAGAACTGTGGACTAGAATCTGTTCTCAGTGAAATCAGGGTTTAAATGTTCTTGGCAGTGTCACTGGAATTAAAAAACATTTTATATGTCTATAAGCCATCACAAGCTTGGAAGGTAAGGAAACATTACACAGAACTACATCTCTGCTTGCCTGGCCCCACAGATGCTGCTGGCAGCTCAGTTGGACATCATGAGGTTTGACAGTGTGAAATCCCTTCAGAGTCTTGTCCATCTTCTCTTCAACTCCTTTTGCAGTTGTTTTGGCATCCATGAGAATGTATTGAAATCTTACATTTACTGTTAAAACCAAGTTCTTTAAGACTCTGAAAACAGCCTCCCCTTTCTCTTCCTCTTTACTGTTTGATAATCAGTACAGATATAGCCACATTGTAGATCTGGCCAAAAATACTCCTTAAGGCTTATCAGGCCCCACACCTGCATCACTGCTTTGAGAAGCTGCTTAGAGTTCTGCCTCGACCCCACAGAAAATAGTCTCCCCCACCCTCCCCCGTGTTACAGGGAGAACGTCAAAGGGTACTGTGATGAACAGCAAGTGTGGGTGGGAGCCTGGGGCTCTCCTCTTTGCTCCCAAGATACAGTCCAAGTATGTAGCCAGCTCCCATGCAAAATTAAACACATATTAGTAAATTATTTTTGCAGGCTGCATCTGTTCTCAACACCCACAACCTCACCCCTGCCTTGATGCTCCTGCCTACTGCTGCATGTCAGCTTTACTTTAGATAAAAAGCATTTTAGGGAGGAGGGCCAGTAAAGTTAATGGCAGCCTGCTTTTATTCTTCAGGTGGAACGTGGCCATAGTTAGGCACCTCTCTTTGCATGACAGCAAGATCTTTAAACAAACTTGCTCAGCCCATGGTAGTAGACAAGCTCATTACTGCAGAAGAGAATGGTCACATGAGCTTTGGTGACTCTTCCAAGACCAAGAAGCAAAAATTCCTGGGTTTGCTGTTCTTACTGATGCTGTCTGATTGCAAGGGTCTTTGGGAGCACCAGCCTGTTCCTGTGCTAAGATACCTCCAGCATTAAACAGGTCTGAACTGAATCTGTCCAGGATCCAACTAAAATTTTGAAACGCCAAGTTTCTGTGGCTCTGCTTCTCAGACATATTCCACTGCTAGTGTCAATATACCAGACAAGTTTCCCAGCTGCCCAGGCAGTTGTACAATTATTAGAAAGTTAATTCCAGAACCACTGTGCTGAAATTGTTTTCCAGAGCTATTAACCTATGTAATGTACACTGTCAGCTTGCCTTCCTAACGGCTGTTGAATGTGTACTGTGTACTTTCTAAATCATATTGATTGAGATGCTAAATGGAAAGATGCCATTGGCTGGTGTTAAAAGTGCATAGAACATCACAGTAGCAGTTTTTAAGTTTTCTACAACCTCTGCTATTTATATAATTAAATTTGAACTTTCTTTCTGGTACTTTTATTATTTACATAATTAAAATTGATGCTTTCTCAAGTGAGCACACTAGTTTGAGGCCACGGGAAACAAAACACAGAAGCCTTCAGTCCAATAGTCCTACTTACTCACAGTTTCTGGTACCCTGAAATAAAAGTTACCTCAACCTGGACAGCTGGAATTAAAAATCACCCTTGATATTCTTGGTCAGGAAGTGTAAGAGTTTGAATGCAAGATGAAATGCTACAGGTAGAAAAAAAACAGGGCAAAAGCTCATTGTCATTGTTGTAACAAGACATCCAAGTTTATCCATGCTTTCCTCCCCCACACCTCAGAAATGGAAAAAACAATGGACTTTTTACCCCCCACATCCTAGATACTTGAGGCTGGCACTGCTCCAAGTGGGAGGCTGGCCTTGCCCTCGCTACCAACCCAGATATTCTGATACTAATCCCCTCAGCAATGTACTTCAAAACTACAGAATTAGAACAGATTCATGTGACTGAAGTCATAATCTTTCCTACTACAATAAGAAGTTTATTTGATTCATGACTTAATTCCATTTGCTCACGCCCAGGTTCTACTGCAGAAATGGGGTGAAAGCAGAAGCTGCACTTACGCACTGTGGCACCGCAGCTACAGTGGGCAGTCAACTGGGACCCTGCTTTGAGGGGTCATTATAAAACTGGGAACATTAGTCTATGAATCAGTCAAGCTGGAAGCACCTGAGACAAACCCCTGCTTAAAATCCTAGACAAAGCACCAGAATGAACATAGGCTTCCTGAGCCACCTCTCTTCAGGATGGGGCTGCCAAAGAAAAGGAATGTGAGAAAAGAGTAAGCAAGTGATTGTCAAAGAGAAGTGGGTTTATCTGTTTTCTTCACTAAGGAGCTTTTCCCACAGTGCAGAACAATCTTCTAGCTATGCCAACCCCCTTTTCTAGAGCGTTTCCTTAAACTCTGAGGTTGTGGTATTTACAAGGAAGACCAACACAAATTCAGGACAAACTGTTAAAGACAGATTAAAACCAGGAGGTAAACTAGGCAACAATGGAACTGCTCTTAACAAAGGAAAAGTCACATGACAAATGTATTCCTTAGGTTTTGCCCTCTTTGCAGCAAGTTAAGAAAGAGTTCAGTTTATTCTCTTACTCTGGATTTGCACAAGGGTAAATCCAGTAACATCAGTTGAGTTATTCTGGCACAAATCCAGTGTAAGCAAAAGCAAAATTTAGTCTCTTGTTTGTTCTTTACAAGGCTCCTGACCCTTTAAAGCATCAGACTGTTTGGAAACAATCCCACAGCCTTCAAGTTATGAAGGCGAAAAATCTGACTTACATAAAAAAATAGAAGTGTGCCAAGTCTTAAAAAGATGCAGAAAACATTTGCTTTAAAAGAAAGTTTATAGGGCCTAGCAAGAAAGCACTCCTGGTAGGTGTATTCTCATACTGAATCTGCTGCTTCTCTCCATTACTTCTGGGCAAACTGCCTTTGTTTTCTTAAATGGAAACCACAGTTCTTGCCTGGTTCATGGAAGGATTAAGAGTTTTGATAGCTATTATAAAGGGCTGAACTTTATGATGGGTAAGAAAACATTACTTCCTGAGGTTTCATAAAGCATGGCTGTTAAAAGAACAGCAATAAAAT
Organism: Gallinula chloropus; assembly: GCF_964237585.1. Taxonomy (NCBI): domain Eukaryota; kingdom Metazoa; phylum Chordata; class Aves; order Gruiformes; family Rallidae; genus Gallinula; species Gallinula chloropus. The sequence goes on from NC_140097.1 coordinate 21,689,024, forward strand.
GTCATCTTGTGTCTCATGGCAAGCTCAGCATGTGATACATAACACATTTGCAGTCTCAAAGTAGCACAAAGCTTGATAGTTCTGAAGTACCCAGGAAGGGACAACTGGACCTCCTTTTGTAAAGGTTTTTCCCATACTGCCAATCATTACCTGAAATTCCTTTCTCAGCTTTATCTCTTGAGCAGATGATGGATGGAATATAAAAGATCCACAATGCCTTCCTGCTGCTGTCTGGGGACAGGGCTTATAGTTTGAATTTGGATTTGCAGTCATATTGCATTTGTGGGGCTTCAGAGCATCAGTCAAGAAACATAATAGCATGGGGTTTTAGTCCTTCCTCCCCAAAGGAAATGGGGCTAGTTTGCTAACTACCATGGTTCTGATTGCAATCACTCATCTAACTGCTTATCTGAGCCTATTTAGTCATTTGGACCCAAACTTCCCAAATCTGACAGCGTACAGATCTGACAACCTTCCCCTGCCCTGCTGCCTCTGCTGTAACTGCAGGAATTCATAGCCTCAGCTGAAAGAGTTGCCTTCATCTTCTCAGCTATTCTGTGCACTTCTTTGTAGAGATACATCTTACAGATATTTGGGCTAAAATAGTATTTCTTACAGAAACAGTGGAAACCTACTATTAGCAGAGTCCAGTCTTCACAGAAAAAAAAAAATGAAAACATGATAGTTAAATATACAGGAAATATTTAGATTAACCCCCCCCCCAAAAAAGCACACCTTAACATCACAGAGACATTGGAGTCTTTTGATTTCATTTAATTTGCCACTGGGAAGTTCTCCCCTTCAAACAGACACTGACAAAGCAACCTGGCTATCTGCAGCTCCATGTCTCAGAGACAGGCAGAATGGTCCTAGTACAGCAGATGACAGTTCCCACATACCTTGCAACATTTGATAACGTACCAACTTCAGGAATCAAGCAGCATCAGTGAGGTTTATGCAGAGTGATCTATCTCCCCATAGTGTGACAGGGATGCCTCTCTAGGGAAGAAGTCCTAATAGAGCATTATTCAGTAATCACCAATGCTTCAGTCAGGAGGTTCTTCTTTTGCCAAAAGGTTCTGAGCTACCAACTGAAAATACTGCCAGGCAATTGGCTTTAAGAGCCACTTTCACTGACTAAAAGTCTCCAGTAGTGAGTGGCATGTGCCTGCTTCACATCGTGCATGGCAGCTGCATGGGTCACAGAAACAAGGCTGCAGGAGAGGCTGAAAGAGCTGCTGTGCACCGACAGTTCTGTGTACAGACTAAACCAGAATCCAGGGGAATCAAAGTGCTGTGCAAACAGCAATAGCCATGAATTTGAACTGTGGAATCAGAGCAGCTGTTAAACATCACTCTGCACCTATGCAGCCGTTTTAGAGATGACAACCTTTGCCACCTGCTACAATTTAATCAGAAAATGCAAAAGGCAACAATGGTCCATATTAAGGACTCCTCAAGACTGGTTTAAACACTTGTCATTCTTTAAGAAGCTCCTCAGCACTGCCCATGATTGCAGTTACTAGGACCACCTTAGTTTTCCCAGTTGCAGTGCAGTTCCTTTTAGCCTAATAATGACTCAAGAACCTCACACAGCTGCTTGCTAAGAACTGCAGCATTCTTCTCTTATTGCATATCTTCAGTACTATTCAAGCCTCTGAGGCTGCTATCAATACAGCAAGCTGCTGCATGTTAGGGATTTAACTTACAGTGATAAATTGAAGGTAATGAAACCAACAAGTCCTTGTGTTTCATTGTGTATCTTCCTTTACAGTTATTTACATGAAGTATATGCAGACTTTTAAAACATGCTTCATTATTGAAATTAGAAATATTTCAGAGAAAAGTCTTAATTAGCTTTGGTACATTTTTCTTTTCAAAATGTCAAGATATCACCAAGGAACCTCCTTTACGCTGGCAAGGCTGGAAGTAACCAGGTGAAACAACTGATACAAGATGAGGGCCAGATACTTCATGAGATCAGCTGTTTTCCTCCGATTTTCACCACTACATGATGTGGCTAAGGTCAGAGTGGACCACTTTCAGTCCTGAAAAGTCATATGGGGACACATGCTATTACAAAGGCACAGGCAGCCAACAGAAATACAACTAGGTATTAAAATCCTGCAGTAGCTGTAAACATTCAAAGAATTTGGACAGAAGAGATCAAATACAGGACACACCTCACCCAGATCAGCTTGGGCCAGCGCAATTCTGACAGCAGCCAAACAGCTGATGCTAAGGAAAGATATACATTTGCTCCTAAAAAAGCTAGTCTTGCCACAAATCTTCAGTTCTGAACAAATAGAGAACTTACTTAGACTTAGAACTAGCATTTGTATAGCCCCACAAAGATTTCTATGAAAACCAGTATCTGAGAATAGTTACAAGGCTTCAAACCTGTGTTTTAAAGAAGGAAGATTGTTCTCAGAAATAACTCAGCCAAGAGCTAAAATAGACTATTTCTCATGGTAGTGATCAGTGAAATCTTGCTAAAGTGTTCTGCCCTATCTTAGCCCACAAACCAGGATGGACTATGAGAACTGCTGGCAATGCACCCATATATTTTATAGATAAAATAGGAACTGAGAAATATAAGAGATAATGATGCCACAGTTGAGACAAGACATCTGATTGCATGCAGGCCACGGAGACTCAGATAATTTTCTTCTAGTAAGGATATAATCACTGCATGTCTCAACTTTCTCTCTCCTTGGCTACAGTTCTGTAGGGAATTTTCATTTCCTATCCCCCCAAGCAAACGAGTCGAACATTTATTGTTGACATGTCAGAATTATGAATTAATATCTTCGTGTAATTTCAAGAAACCAAAAGGCTCCCAAAGCATCACAGCACAAACCGCCTCGGAATTAGGTGCAACTAAAACCAAGTTGGAGGTTCAAAGTAGAATGCTGGTGCACTGACAAATTTGGAGAAGTTGATGCTGGCTCCTTCCAAAAAGGATAAATAAAATGAAAATTTTAAGCAAGTTGATACAGAAGCTGGAAATAAAAGCATAGGGCACATCAAAATTAAGTATGCTTCTAAGCAACACCAACAACTTCATCTGCACACACAAACACCCTGGCCAGCAGCTCTACAGAAACAAAAGACAACATAAGCTTCAGGAAAGCTTCTGATCTAGATGAGTACTGTACACTCAGCTCCAAAAGTTAACAGATCTATTTTTATACCTTTGATAAGACAACAGATGGCAATTTTAAACATTTTTGCAAAATGCTAGCAGTAAATGGATCTCTTTTTCTCAATTTATAGTGAGAATTCTTAACTTCATGTTTATCATTTTCTCTCCCTCTCAAAATCTCTTAAGAATCAGAATATAAGATGGAATTAGTACCTTATAACTGTACCTTTCAGTTGATGTCTTTTCCTTTCTAAGTTGTTTGGATAGTATTTCATACCCTGACACTTTACAAAATAAGAGCTAAGCTTTAAACTTCCAAGGCTTCAGTTTACTTGAGAAATAGGAAAAAATCCATTACTTAGTGTGTTCAAGTCCATTACAGTACAAAATATTCAAATACACAACAGAAAAGATAATGTTTTCTAACATACAGCAAAATGAAACAAAGGAAGCCCACACTCAATACCCACTCTCCAAAAAACCCAAACAAACAGTTATTTGCCTGTTCTTGAAATCCAAGTTTTATTCAGAAACAGGAAGAAAGAATTTTCTCCACAGAACCCATGTAAGAAAGAGTTAATGCTTAAACCCTTGTGCTATATTATTTCTAAAAATAAATAGCAGATATTATAACAGCTTGCATTATTATGATAGGAGATGGAACTCACCAGGAGATTCAAAACAGAGTTATCTGAAATGCTTCTGGTTTGTTCCAGCCAACACTTTCTTCTCAAGTGACTGTTTGGGTTGTGATGCTTCAGACTTTGAAATTAATGCCATCCCTGCCAGTGGCACAACACAGCATCTCTGAGTAGGAGCATTCCACCACTCACTGGGAGGTCAAACCTGTGCTAGTTGTTCTACCTGACCTTCATGCACAGGCTTCTGATCTTCCCACGTTTTACCTTGGGGGACAGGACAGAAAAGAACACTTTCTAGTTCCAACTAACCTTAGGACAAGAGAGTGAAACCTGACCTTTCTATAAACATATGCTGTAAATGATTACAGAGAGATGTTTGATCACTGTTACACCCAATATCAGAAGATAACGACTACTATTAGCATCTGAGAAAGCTGTTTCTTTTAAGATTGGTACTCAAGGACCACAATGTAAGACGCTACTGCATCTGCACTGGATCAGAAAGCAGAGCCACAGCATTGTTGGCATTTTCTGGGAACAGATGATTCTTCTGAGTTTCCCTTCCATTAGTTACTGTCTGTTTTCCCATACTCATCTACAGTTAAAATCAAAAAAGCAGCTTTCTACTTAAACTGCTGTACATCAATGCGATACCAACAGCTTACTCTCAGGTAACTTATTTCACTGGTAACCTCAACACCGCCTAGTAAATGCACCTTACACCTACACAAGACCTCTTTGATAGTTCAGTATTCCCTCTATAGAATCACAGAAACGACCCTTAGACCTTTAAGATCGTCAAGTTCAGCCATTAACCCACCATTAAACCATGTCCCTAAGCACCACATCTACATGTGTTTTAAACACCTCCAGGGATGGTGACTCAATCACTTCCATGTGATTCCAGTACTTGACAGCCCTTTCAGCGAAGAAATTTTCTCTAATATACATTCTAAACCTCCCTGGCACTACCTGAGGCCATTTCCTCTTGCCCTAATGCCTTTTGTGAAACAACTACCAGAGTGAAGCCAACAAACCTCCATCGAGACACCACCAGCCTGGGTAAGGCTGCAATTTCTATTCTTGCACTGTTACTCCTGGATGATTGCATAGCTATTTGCACTGCCATAAAAAGGTACAAGAGACCAAGCCCTGCCCTTCTTGACCCAGTAATTTGTGGTAAAAACAATCCTAGTATAGCAGGAGGGGTGTGATGGCACCACGCTTAGGTGTTTCATGTGTGCCAATAAAACTGAGCGAATGAAAACAATAACCTAAGTGGGAATGAGAATGGTTGCTGGCAGAGCTCAGCTCTGGCAAATCTTTCAGCTTAATAATCATGTGCTTTCAACTCTGCAGTAAAGACATGTTTTCTAGCCAGTTACTCTGCATTTAAATATGGCTTTGTCCATGTCCTGCTATGTAACACAGTACCTGGGACTGTTCAATATGCCAGAGGGTCTGCTATTTTAGAGGAATTGTAGTTCTAGGGCATTTTAGTCTGCAAAACTATTAGCACGATTGCTAAAAATACTTACAGAGAGCCAAACAAAGCTGTACAGACTTTTCTTAAAGAACAGGTTTCATAACTAATTCAAGATGCTTTATAAAGCAATAGAAATAAATAATGAAGTAAATAAATAATGAAGCAGTAAAAATAAGTAATGAGGAGCAATTTCAATCTACCTAGGGATAATTCCTGTTTCAAATAACGGTCTTCTGTCAAGAATGCTTTCAACTTCTTGTATTGTTCATGATGTGACTGCCCCAAACAAACAAGCAAGCAGTTAGGTACACAATTCCACAAGGAAAATGCAATACTACCCACAAAACACATGGCTATTTTACCTGAGGAAATTAATCAGGCAGAAAGGCAGTTTATAAAGTTACACAACTTTTTATGAAGAAAGGTATAAAAAAGTGCCTGCTAGAACAAGTGGATTAAAAAAAAAGCTTCATAGATTCCAATCTGTATGTGTACAGAGATCGTTAGACTTTAGTAGAAAATTAAGTTACAAGTTTTGCCCCAGCTACCACTTAAGAACACCCAAAACACAACCAAAAGCATTCAAAGCTGATGATAGTTTAATTTCTAATGAATTGAGCTTCTCAGATGTGCTTCCTATAATTATAATCAAGGTTACTGAGCTACAAACACAGTGTTCCATCTAAATAATCTAAAAAAATAATTATATATTAATGGTTTAGCAGTAATACCTTTTTTTTTTCCCTCTAAACATTTCATCAAAGCCTTGCAACAAGTGCTCCTCATGTATTGCCAAGAATCTTTGGTGTCAGTTATCACCATCTCTTAAAGAACACTTTTTAAGGAAAAAAGTGAAGTATGAGTAGTAGAATTGTCACCATCAACACAGGGCAGACTCCAGGAAATAGAATTGCATTTTCCATTCCTCTAACCTTCATGGAAAATGTCTGATAGTCTCAGAATCACAAGCCAAACATTCTACTACATTATTTATCGTAATTAAGTACATAAGACCTATTATATAGTTATACACACAACTTCCTGCAGAAGGAGGAAGGTGTCAGTACAATAAAGTACATGCAAGCATTTGCTGTCAGGACAGGGGAAGGGAAGGAGTGGAAGAAAGAGAGAAAAATGGTAAAGATTATTCCAGTTGAAGTGGTTTGGCCCTGGCTAGAGGCCAAATGCCCACCAAAGCTGCTCTCTCACTCCCCTTTTCAGCCAAAAAGAGGAGAAAATATATGTTGTGATGCTTCAGATTCAAGATAAAGACAGGGAGAGGGATCGCTCTGCAATTAGTGTCTTGAGCAAAACAGACTCAACACAGAATAAAGAAAAGTAATTTACAGATACACACCCAGTGAACCAGAGTCGGGTGATGAGAAGTGTGGACAGGTCTTAAAGCACCTTCCCCCCACCCCTCCCTTCTCAGCAGACTTAAACTTCATTCACGATTTTACTCCCTTCTTCCCCCCCAACATGGCACAGAGAGGGGCAGGGAAGGGGGGAATGGGGTTTTGGGCAGTTCCTTACAAGCTACTTTCCTCCTCCAGATCTTAACACTTCTACTTCTCCCCACCTCTCCCTTCTTTGCAGACTTTACTCATAAATTTGCTCCCTTCTTCCGCCATCACAGCGCAGGGAGAGGCAGGAATGGGGATTTTTCAGTCAGTTCCTCCCGAGTTGTTTTCCTTCTTAGCTGGGGGGGACGTTCCACACACCCCCTCCCCCTGCAGCACCGTGTGGTCCCACCCACGGCAGAGTCCTCCACGAACTTCTCCAGTGTGAGTCTTCTCTATCAGGGAGTCATCTCCTCACCACGGGCCTCAGCACAGCTCCCTTTCAGTGGGTGCTGACCTTTGGGCCCAGACTGTGCCGGCCTGGTCCCCCCAAGAGTCACAAGTGCCCCGGCAAACCTGCTGCACCTGGGTTGGTCTCTCCACCAGCTGTAGATGGTCTCTGCTCCCGGTCCTTATCCACGGGCTGCAGAGGGACAGCCTGCCCCACCATGGTCTTTCTTCTCCATGGGCTGCAGGGGAATCTCTCTGGCACCTGGTTCACCTCATTCTTCCTGCCCCTCCTTCTTCCCTGGCCTTGGTGTCTGCACAGCTTGTTAGATCTCCTCACTCCCTTCTCTGGTGACAAAATGCAGCTGCCTGCGGGTTTTTTCCTCCTCACTGTGATTCCCAGAGGCGCTGTGACCATCACTGATGGGCTCGGCCTTGGTCAGCAGCAACTCTGGCCTTGAATGGGCTGATGTTTACTCTCTGGGGCCTGCAGAGAGCTTCTGGCTGCTTCTCACAGCAGCCATTTTCTGCAGCCCCTGGTCTCTCCCAGCACCCAGCTACGCAAAGCTGCAACACCAGTGAAAATGTAAAGATACCCACAAAATGAAGGGTGAGTAATTCTGGTCAATCCATTAGGGTACAGGGACTTTTCAAAAGGTTAGGCTACAGTTTTTAAAGTACCAGTATCAATCTGCAGATGTTTATGGCCCAAGTCAGATGCTAAACGCTATTAAAGCACTGCAGATCTAAGATAATACCCCAACAGTGACTGATAACATTCCAAACGATTGAGAGCAGTTCTTCTGCAAGGCAGGTTTTAGCTGTACTTGAAGTTATTTCTTCTTTAAAAAAACAAAGAAACCAAAACCAACCCACACCAAAACCCAGCACCAAACACAACATCAAAACCCCCTTCACTTTGAACACACTCATACTCACTATGTTCTCTCTTTGCTTCCTAACAAAGTAAACTTTGTTTCCCCAGGCAGTGGATCTATCAGGCTTTGTAGTCCTTAATTGCATTTTAGACAGACACTCTGTGATGCACTCTGCGTGGTGAAACAGAATCCACATCGTGAAATGTTCTCACTATATATAAAGAAATGCTGTGCTAATGTAACCCACTGATTAGTACCTCCGCAAACAGCAAGAAGCTGTTCTCTAATGCCAGGGGAAAAGACAGGAAGGGAAGAACTATATGACTGTACAACAGAGAACAAGCAGAAAGCCATTAAGCCTCTTCACAGTGCTCCTGAAATAGAAAACTCATTCAAGAAGAGATGCCATGGCGTTTTGATACTCTGAAAACAAAAGGTATTTTTTTTGCTTGTGCACCTAGGGCTATTTTGTATTCTACCTCCCTGTCTTCTACTTAAGGAAGACTGCCTACACAAACGCTGAGAACAGCAACAGGATCACAGTGGAGATAAAAGTGTTCATCGTTAAGGCTCAACAGGAAACCAATGTATAATATTGAGCAGAAACAGTAGCCCAAGTTATGCACTCAGCATGTCTGGTTCAAAACTTCATCAGTAACAGCTTCAGCCCATGTACTCCTCATCCATACCTTTGGAAGAGTACAACCTAATCCACATTTTCAAATTAGAACTTCTCCTCTGCTAGTGTAACTCCTGTTTTATGCATCTGTGCTCTGCCAGGCCAGTAGAGAGAGATTAGGTGGTAAGCAGTGTGAGTAGAAAATGCCTGTGTATGAAAAACAACAGGGTGAAGTAAACAGTGGCATGCAAAAACTGAGTTAATCTGAAATCCCAAAACAACTTCCTTTCTTGTAAGAGGATCTCAGAAAGATTAGTCTGTAGAGAATGAGGATTTAAGCCTTTGTTAGCATTTTCAAGGTGGCCTTGTAGAGGGTGCTTCAGAACAAGTGTTAAACTGGCCTCCCTCAATTTGCTCTCACTCGGTTACAATAAAACACCTTGCTACCCACAACAGGATTTATCCCTCCTTGATAATATAACACATCCAATGACACAAGAAATTGAGTGGTATTCACTTCCAACAGCTGAGCCATTCCCAAAAGTCACTCTGATGGGTGACTTCATTCCCTTAAGTATTTGCCCAACATTTGAGCAACAATATTAAAATCAACAAAACCACCACTCAAAGGCTGTAGTTTGTCATGAGCACAGCTTGTACACTCAAGTATCATTAGCCAATACAATGAAATCACTTATCTTTACAGAATGAGGAATGTCCATGTACATTAATGTTTTCTGTAATCTCAGATCCCAAATAAGGTATAAATTAAGCAGCAGCAGCAGTTATCTGAGGTGTTGCAGATTTCCTCCTAGCATATTTCATTATTCTGACAGACAATATCCCTCTTCAAACAGTGAAGCTCAAAGCTCTGCTTTCTAAATACAGGCCAGTACAGTAGGATGCTGTGATGGAGACAATTAGTAAGTGATTTCCAGATGTTTTCCAACAGCTCTGGAGATAGTTTTCCAGTGACTGAATGAAGATACAGTGAGAATCTGCTGCAAAAAATGGAAACTGAAACAGTACCATGAACCTCAGAAAAGGCCTCACAGTTTCCTGACACATTAGCAGCAGAGTAAGTTTGAGCAGCAAGAGCTGGGTCATCTGTTGTACCCATGTGTGGCAAGAGACAGAACTCGTCACTTGTACCAGAACAACCCTGCAGAGCGCTGTGCTGTAGTGGGGATCAGCAAAAGGGTCGGAGTTTAAAAAACCACAAACACAAAGAAAACCACACACACTTCATGTGCATACTTTTTGTGGTGGTTTCACCGGTCTGGTTTAGAGCAGCACTACACAAACAATCCCTGAATACACAAGTGCTCTCACTGAACTGAGGCGAGAACAAGAGCAAATGGAGGTGAGAACAAGAGCGAACTGTTAGGGCAGGTCTGCCAGCCAAGTCAGTAGCTTGTGAAAGAAAAGCTTTACCCATCTTCAGAAAAGTTGATAATATCACAAAGGCATAAACTGGCTAATATTACTGTCCTAGGGGATGGGCCATTAAATGTTTTCTCCCTCTACTGTAACAATGAGCATAAATCATTTATTTTAATTCAGAGAAGACTCAGTGAACCAGAATGGATTCTGGAGGTGTAAGTCCTAGATCACACAAAAGAACGTTTCCAGGAGGCAGTTAAAACCTCTTTCCAACTGAGATCTGATCTTAGCTGCACATGGGTTGCAATAGTAAGTGGTGGAAACCTGATTCAATGGAGTAAAGGGTATAAGAACAGCACACAAAGTACCTAATTTATAACATCATGATCTCTGCTGCCCAAACCACAACCCCACCTGATCAGAAGGTACTAAACTTGCTAGATCACACATTTGTTTTGGGAAAGACAATACTCTCAGCAGAGAATGGGATAATACCCACCAGCTTATCCCAACATTCTGACTAGACCTCTGAAAATGACAGGCTCCATCTTAATCACTGACAAACCAGGCCCAGTGACTTCAGTATTATGGAAAGTTACCAACACTGCAATCATTTCCTAATTCCTAGCTTTAAAATCCCCCAAACTAACCATTTCAGTAATTGTGTGGTCTGAGGGGCAAAAGGCATAATGTTTCATTTTTATTTTGCTTTTACCTCTGTTGTTCCAGCTAATAACATTGTTGAATGTGGTTAGTGTCACTGGCACTTTACCTCAGAAAACTGTAATTTAAAAGACACACTTGTGTTTTCCTTTTTCCTCTCTCATCTAGGAATGGATTCTGTGGAGAGCAGAACTAAAAACTACTTTCATTTTGTTACTGAAAGGTTTAGGGTCAGAGCGACAGAAAGGAGAGCTTATGGCACTCAAAGCTATTCCTTTCTCTGTTAAGTTTGGGTTTGGTCCCATCGTCCACTCTGCCTCTTCAAGTAGCGCTAATTTCCATCCCTTCTTTGCCGCACACGCCTCTTCTAGTACTTTGCTATCAAAATATGAACAAAGCAAGACCGAAAGCAGCTGCATTATCACAAAAGGTATCTCTAGAAAGAGATACAAGGAAGAGAACCGAGAACCTTAAAGCTAATGACAGCACAGAAATAACTCTTCTTGGAACCCTGAAGCACAAGCCTTCAGCAGAGAGGAGGGGGAAGTCGTTTTTTTCACGTATTAAGAACGTAAAGATGATTTGTTTCTGCCGCTGCAGAACATGAGAAAGGGTGGGAGACAGAAAGAGAAGTTCTCCCACCCAGACTTTAGCTGTCAGAATGGAAGTGAAGAATCAAAGGATCTGCGATAACATAGTATGACTCACAAGCTTTAACAAGCTGCCTTCAGAAATACTGTTGCACAGGGTAAAGGCTCCCTTGTCTTTCTCTTTTCCACTTACACATCCCAAGATTTGCTGCAAAAGGAAACACTGATGTTTTCCTCCAAATCTTTAGGGAGAAACAGCTTCATGTTTTTGCAGCTGCAGTTGCCAGAATGCTGTTCCCACCAGTCCCTTGGCTCTTTCCTCAAGTGTCCCATAGTTCAGATTCCTTTAAGGATAACTGTGGAATCCTCATAGCAGTCCCCAGAACACTGCGACATAACCCTGTCTTAAAGAACTCCATGTGATTCTCCAATGTTGCAGCTGGTAGAGCTCCTGCTATACAGCACTGCCAAAAGGATCCTAGCACACCACAGCTATCAAGTCAAAACCAGCAACTTTTTGTTTCTTTTTCTTTTTCAGGATCCAGAGGCTGCCAGAGGTACAGCCAGCCTGTCCAAAGCAGCAGATGGGCACACATTTAATACAAGCTGCTCACATGAATCCACATTGGGGGCTTGTAGAACATTCCTTCACAGAAGTTGAGAGCATCAGAGCAAGGCCTAACACCTACAAGGAAAACTTTTTCCTTTGTTCTCCTCGGCAACATGAAGCATGTTTTGCCTTTCAGAGCTTACAGAACAGCCTGGCAGTATTCACCTTGTAAGACTGGGCCTCATTAAAGAGAGCAGCGAGACAAAGCAGCCCCGTAGGCCTGTTACCCTGGCCTTTCGGTTGACTCCCTGCCTGCAGCAGAAGTTAGTCCAGCAAAGGGTTAAAAATATGAATGGAGATGGCCTAAATTTAAACCAGGGGGGAGGGGGGATGTAGGACTATTATAAGATGACAGTAAGAGACAGTTTTTTCCCCTCCTGTAGTTACTCCAACTGAATTAGAGAAAAAAGTATCATGAAGAAGATCCCTGCAATCCCTATGGAGTGCCAGCCCCACACGTGAAGTTAACTATGTCCAGTCTGCTCTGTGCTTGCCTAACACTTTAAATCAGCAGGGACACTCCAGCATCTTAAAAAAAAACAAAACAAAAAAGACTTGTTTACTGTGCTGACCTACACTCTACAAGCTGGTAAAAAGTAATCAGTATTATGCAGCAATTCAGCCCATACACAGCTTACAGCACAAAGAACAGCAGTGTTCATCCCAGGTCTGTTCTGCTTGAAATAAAAGATGGCTGGAAGCACTGTGCCAGTCTGTGCCCTGCCTAACATCTGCCTTAGAAGTAACAATTTAAAAATCAAAATAGCCTTGGTTGCATCCGCAGCAATGAACTGTGTGTAAATGCAGGTCAGCAGCAAAGCACATGCGACACTGGCAACCCCAACACAGGTGTCAGACAGGAATACCACTCTCACTGGCAGAGCTGCTCTCTCTCTCTAAGATCCGTTTCACAGGTACTGCAACCAAAATAGTGCACAGTGTATTTATAGCCCCACAAAGCACTCCAAAAGGTTTAGTCAGTGTGTGACGATGGACACACCCCATCCATCCATCGAGGGCTAAAAATAGGACGCTGTTAAGGGCTCCTGAACCAGCCTTGGTGAGCGATGCAGTACTACTCACCATCAGAAGAGATACTCTGTTGGCTCGAGGCTTTCCTGCAGCTACTTGCCCAGTGACATCTAAATCCTCCTTGCCTTGAGCACAGCTAACTACTACAGGATTAAACTCTACAACCCCTGACTCTAAGCAACTCTTCTCAACTCGTTTACTAGAGCAGTTGGCAGGACTGCTTTCCTAGCCCCTCCAACACACAGCAAGTCATACAAAACAAATAGCTAAAAAGCAGTGGCAGGGTCAGAGTCCTCTGTATCAATTAATTCTAAGTATACATATATATTCACGCAGCCAGAACAGCAGAAAATGTCTTTGCTTTCTTCAAAGAGAAAGTGAAACTTGACCCTTGCTTGAAATAAATGGCAGGTAAAATGTTACAAAATTAAACTTCCAATGGTAATGAGCCCTGAGTTTGACATGGAATCAGACCAAGCCAGGTGTCAGCAGAATCAAAGAACTAAAAGGAAAAAAAAATAAAATAAAATTACCACAAACTAAAAAGCCCACCTGGTGAAATCCCTCAACCCCTTTTTTTAAGCTTTTTCATAAAACTCAAGTAGACCTTCTCAGCTGGTTGACAGCACAGACTGTATTAGTCAGGGCTTTCCACTGGTCTTACACCAAGAAGAGATTTCCAATAAATCTCCGATGGTGTATCGGCAAATGAAGAGCCAAAACACACATGAAGGCAATGATTCTATTTAACACCTATTTCCTTCTTTGATAGTGGAAAATACAGAACACAGATCTCAGCTTTGTTAAACATTTACACTCCATGCCTAAAACTCCTGGTGGTATGGAGAGTTCCACTGCTCAGCTACAATTAATTAACTGATTCCAACTGCCTCAAATCACCTTGAGAATAAGCATTCCGCATCCCGTTACCATTGCCTGTCCTCCTTCTGCTTATGAAAGAAAACCCCAAACAAACTACAAAAGAGAAAACAGACTCATCACTTATTTCCCTGGAATATTAACATTTTTCTTTTGCTTGTCATGTTCTAGAAAAATATGTAAACAGAGCTAAAGAAAGAAGCATGCAATTTGCATCAGTAGTATCAGAGAAATATTACTTTGTTCCAAGACTATTTACCAAACCACTACTTCCACACAGTGGTACTGTAGAACAGTTTTAAAGCAAAACAATGGAATAAAAAAGTAAGTAATAAACAGTAGATAAACTAAAGATTGTCCCAGAGTATCTCAACTATTTTCCTAAGCACTGTTTTACGTAAAAAGATCTTCGCAGAAATCCCCAAGACACAGGTCTGTGTTTATCTTCTGCTGTACAAGAAGAAAGTGGGATAAGGTGATGGAACACTGGAAAGGGATATGTTTAGCATCCTAAATAAATTTGCTAGTAAGTCAACTCAAATAGAAAGAGAAACAGAATAATAATATAAATGAGCAAAACCTCTTCTATTCTGGGGATTTGCTCTGATTTTATTTCTTAATGGCCAAACCGCTTAACTCTAACAATTTTTACTGCTGACAGGTGAAGCTGACTTAAAAGGAAGGCTGGAGAGTCCACTTTCAGGCTTTTATTTTCATAGACCATCTAGCTGGAAGGTAGTTGCACTGAATTTGCAAAGATGCACACAAAGGTCTAGACAATATAGGTTTACTTTTTTAATCCTTTATTAGCATACCCATCCCTAAATGCATTCTATTTTATTTTTTAAAAGAATTTAATTTTTTTAACCAAATGTCTTTCTGCTGTTTAATTTTGATCTGCACATCTGAATTTTAGATACTCCCTGATAAGAAAAATAATTTTTATTCTGCAAAGAACTCTCTCAAAGGTTTTCTGGACATTGTTCTGCTCACAAGTGTCAAAAGGGCACAGACTTAAAAGAATCTTTTCCCACAACGTGCGTCCCTTTCCAGACTGTCATCTGGCACATGAGAAACACCCACTGACCACAGAAGAGAACAGCTCAAGGGACAGAGGTGACAGCTGTCCAAACATATTTTCATTGCCAGGTTTATCCAGGACAGTCAAATGCTTAGTTCTTAACCTTCTGAGGCCATTAAAATCTCCCTCTCTGTTTCCAAGCAGAATCAAAGGCAGAGAGCTCCAATATCTGCCTCCACAGAAACACCAAACATCTTGTAGAATGATGAAATCAGATTCTGCCCATGGCAAATTTTACAAAGCCTCCTGACGCTGCTTTAAAAGGCTGGTTTCGTTTGCTGTGTTTCTACCTCTTGGCTCTTGCTTGCAAATACTTGGGCAGATTTCAGTTTTAGCATTCAAATTACAAAGTATCCATGGTGCCTTTGACACGGCTCCAGGACAGCGATGTCACACAGGCTTCCTTCCCTGCGCTGCAGAACTGGCACAGTCACCAGACTCTGCCAGGACACAGGCCACGACTTTTCTCCAACAGTGATTCAGAGCAGGAAGAAAAGCAGAAAAGTGTAACCTAGAGGGGTGAAGCTTTGTCTTTGGTGTACAGGAGAAAATAAAATAACTCATTAAATAAATGACAACAGAAGAAACTCATTTAGTGCAGAAATGGGGACTTCTTTCAGTGCCTCACTCATCAATAACAAAGAACTAGCTGATGAGTTAGAATCAGGTATGGCTAAAAAAAGACCCTGAACTGCTTGGGCACTTACTCATCACTGCTGAGTGTTAACGTTTACCCTGTGTCAAGATTGATTTGGAAACTGATTGCTTAAAGGGGTTTGCAAGTAATAGGAGGGATTTTTCAGCCATGTGAATACACACCAACCTTGTCCTCCTTTATTTATTTTACCTTCACCACCTTCACACTGTCAGTGAACTAGACTATAGGAATCAACAGAACTGGAGCAAAAAAAAGCTCTGGAATTGTTTTAGTGGAAGGCAGCAGGCAAGTCACAAGTACAGAGTCAGTTTTACAAACTGAGCTTGATGGAAGTTACAGGAACATACAGCACAGCAGCATGATGGCTATGGCTCTACTCCAGGGTTTTCCTGATACTGCTGTAAGCAGTAAAATTCATAGAAGAGTGCAAAAATGCCCCCCCACCCCCCACAAGTACATTTGAACAGGAAGTAGTACAGAGCAGAGCTGGTCAGGAATTCCTTAATGAACTACTAAATAAGGCCTCTAATTTAATGCAGGAAAAACTCTTCTATCTGGATGATGGCACTGGTGGCACCGTGCTGGTCACTAGTGAGTCAGTGCAGCACACCTTAAGATGTCAACAACAGCTTGAGTCAGACAGCAGCAGTGGCAGGAAAAGACGTACTTTACTGTGCAGTGAGAGGGAAGCACAGGTGGAAGGAAGTTTCACAAAGACCCAAGAAGTTTGGATCACAGAGACATAGGGCCTCTGGCAACTTTTTTCAGGTCCAAAGACATGTCCTCAGTCTCCATGGCCAGATCATCCTAGACAAACAAGCAGTGGAAACCCATATGCTGCTGGAATAAACCTGCTTTCAGGTGCAGCAGCACCTGCTGCCCAGACAGTATACAAGCACTACCTCACACGTTTTGCTCCTCAACCCAGATAAGGTCTCTGAATACTCATTTTCCATTTCATTTAGAGTGACTGTTTCTCAGATGAGAAGCAGCTTTAGGGCTTGCAAGGCTTAACCTTTGGCAAATCTTCTGAATTTCTCAGCTGAAGGTATAAACAAAACAGAAATACCAACTTATCTATCAGGTGTTTTCCTGTAATTGCCACATTGACCTGAGTCACAGTGTGGAAATCCCTTACCAGAAGAATTAGTCCATCAACAGGACAATCCACATGGCACCAGGAACATTAAAATAAAAAAGAATTTCAGAAAAGAAAAAAAAAAAAAAAAGAGAGAGAAACCCAGGAGATAACACCTGAGTCAGCATCATCAACCAGACTGAATCACTGTCAGACAAGGAAGCAAAGAAACTCTATATGACAGGTATTTTTATCAGGAATTTCCTCTTTCATATAACTTGAGATATTTTAAATCAATCTTTGCTGCAGAAATTTATTAAAAGAACACTGATGGAAAATTAAATGTTTTTAGTGACCTGCTAGAGATATTTATGTAACATTAAATACATTTTGTCTGGGCAATACTTAGAGGAGAAAGAAAGGGTTTTCTTATTCCAAACCTTCCTTTAAATGGAAGTATGAAAAATAACCATCATTCACATTCAATTTATTCTTAAACTATCCAGAGCTGCCACTTCTAGTACTAAGGAGCCTCAAGTAAGCACGTGGACAGATCACAGGTAATATAAAGAAAAAACGCAGTTCCTAGTTCCTTGTAAAAGCCTCCCCATGTAAAAGACCCAACAATCTGTACCAGAAGCATCCAGCCCAGTGATGTTATGGGAAGATATGAGGTTTATCATTTTTCCCCTTAAAGAAACTACTTCCTTGCCTGGAAAAAAACATTCAAACATGCAAGCAGAAAAATCTAGTTAAAAAAAGGGCCATAATGACAGTCTCAGTTCATTCTAGCTTGAGCTAGATTTTCTCTGCTACAGTCTGTGGATTTATCCCCAAATGTCTCTGTATACACCTATCAAGAGATCACCTTTACTCCTCACTTGCTTCCCCTCACCCACTACAGTTACTCACCTTTTCCCTTACCAAGGTCATCCCTTCCCTTTTATGTGAGCCTCTCCTACATAAATTGATATCTCAAACTGAACAAGCAACATTCTACTCTTTCCTCCTCCCTTAAGAGTTGTCATGTCCTTTCAAATCAGGAACTTTCTGCATTTACACAGGGTTGGGTGAAAAGGACTCCTTCAGGCACAATTACAGTAAACAACACAAATAGCTGAAGATTTTTTCCTACTGAAAACTTCAGTGTCAAATTTAAATTATCACATGAAAACATCAGATGCAATGGAAAAGACATTTCTCACTACCACAGCTACAAGATAAAAGGATAAAACTGACCCACACCTCCCAAAGGTTCACAAAATTAAAAAACAAAATCCCTGCTTTTCATATTTAATTTTTTTAATCATGGTTTCTAATAATTTGAACAGTGAAATGATGAGCTGTGATGCTGTGCCTGTTTCAAGCTAAAAATTTGCAGTTATTTGGCAGTAACTATCATAGCAAATTTCAAAAGGAAGAATCATGTAATAAGAATGTGTTCTTCCACACATCTGTAAGGACTTGCCAGGTTTGAATGTGACATCATGTAACAGCCTGAGTTTTTTCCTTTGCTACTTCAAAATTTTTTCTTCTGCCTATAGTACAGCACAAGCAGAAACTAAGAGTCCACATGAGTGGTTAGGAAACCCAGGGTACTTTGCAAAGAACATAATAGGCTTAGGAAAACAGTAGCATTTCTTGTTAAACAGTCACCTCGCTCCCTATTTATGATGTTTGAGGTTTAGCAAACTACTCAAAGCGTGTTACAGAACAGGAGCTGATCACATGTGGAAGGTGTGGAACACAGACACCAAAAACATGCCCTAACCACAACAAAGAGCAATGAACTCCACCTCTTCTGTGCCTTATCAAAAAAAAAAAAAAAAAAGAAAGAAGAAAAAAAAAGTAATGTTTAAACTATTATTGCAGGCACACTAGGGGAAAACAATTAATCCAATTCTCCAAAACACTATTAAACAACTAAGGAAAAAAGCCCAGTAACAGAAAATCACAGAAAGCTTATAAATAACACATGACAAGGAAAGGAAGCAGAGTAACATGGATGCAAAAGAATTTTCACATTTAAATGACATCCAACCTCCTGAGTGACCAAGATATCCATCCCACAAGGACAACTTATTGCAAGACATCTAATTATTTTGATGTCCCTTAAGTGGGACATAAACACAAATCTTTCTACTGCAGTGATGCTGTCAAACTATATTCCCCTCCAGCTACATGTGCAACAACCATCCAAGGCACCTTTACCTTTGGGGAAAACATCAGAACTGTAAAGTCCAAGTCATTCTGTGAGAAAAAAGATAAGCAGCTTCTGCTTCATGATGGAAATCATTCTGATTTTGCGACTGATGATTTGTAAAGAGTTACAAGCCAAGTGATCAAACCCAATACCCCGAACAACCAGCTGTGTCAACAGCTATTGAAGTGAACCCTGCACTACATTTCCATCTGACTTCAAACTGCTGTGTGGATAAAAGTACTTGCCCTTTAACACGTGCCTAAGCATCTCAGTTTAGACATTTCGCTTACAATGTAAATAATCAACAAGAAATGATAATTAACATATGATATTGTAGTGATAGGACAAGTGGGAATGGTTTTAAACTGGAAGGGACTAGATTTAGATTGGGTATTTATTCACTCTGAGGGTGGTGAGGCCCTGGCACAGGGTGCCCAGAGAGGTGGTGGCTGCCCCCTGCCTGGAGGTGTCCAAGGCCGGGTTGGATGGGGCCTTGAGCAGTCTGGGCTGGTGAGAGGTGTCCCTGCCCATGGCAGGGGGTTGGAACTTGATCTTTGAGGTCCCTTCCAACCCAAAACATTCTGTGATTCTATGATCTCTTGTCTAAAGATGTTTTCTGCCTTCATCAAGAGCTGCATTCCCTCATATCCCCTGGGGATTATATACATGCATGATTTTGCATGTGAAGTTCTTTACAGGTACTTCACATATGTCTGAGTTAATGAAACACCATAGTTTAGTAAGTTACTCTAGATTCCAACACTTGGAAATGAACAGCAGAACTGGATGTTGATACAACTCACTTTTCTCCATTCTAATTGCTCTTTATCTAGTTTTCCTCAGTGAAGAATGTTTTTGTTCTTCACTGAGGAACAGTGAACCTGCAAGGTAAGCCTCATCCCATACTTTAAGTGTTTCACTTGAGTTGTCCACAATGTCACCCAAAACTGGACTTAGATACTGACCTAACAGTAGGATCCCCTCCCTAAAGGTGTCCTTTTCAGACCTGGATCCAAAGCCTTCCTGGAAACCCCAGTATTTCAGGACCCTACTTAACACTAAGTGAATTTCATCACAACGCATTTTAGGACAGTAAGCAGTCCAGAACAGTTTGAAGTTACCCAGGATGGAAGTTACAGGTCATTTACCAGTAACAAGCATAAGACAAAGCCACAAGGAAGTGCAGAGCGCTGAGCACCCGCTCCATTCGTGTACTCTGTACTAACAGATTTCACCAGTAAAACCAGATTATAATCCTCAGAACTAAACACATATAATCTGTTTCATGAAAATTTAATTTGGAAACCTCAAATTACCTTATGCTAAATATGCCAAGATCCTTGACATGTGGCAAGATATTGTGAAATGCAAGCTTATCAGCAACGAGACATGCCACGTTTAGAAGCACATGCTCTGTGGATGAGCACATCAGAGCAGCAGCTCAAAACTGAAGCAATTCCAGCCATTGCAGACCTGGGTGTGGTTTCTTTATCTTTGCAGTTCATTCTGCTTGCCCTGCAGCTGAAATTAATCTATTAATATACACCAGCAATGTGCTTAAAACAATAGGGAACTGATATTATTACTGGTATTATTTTCATCTTGCACAAAAAAACCCAAGCAATCACCTAACAGCTCTCCAGATACCTTGTCCTCTAAACATACTTATCTTACAGGGCTCACAGAAGACAATTTCTTCCAAATCAGGCTCAGTATTGGTGCACCAGGTATTTCCTCACCTGCAGTGTTAAATAAAACACGATTCAGCAGCGTGCTGCTTCTGCTAGGTATGTTCTGACCGAACAAGAATTCCTACAAAACGAGGTAGAAGAAACATCATATGAAGATGTAAGAAAGCCACAGAAGAACACCAATTAAACTGCTGCTTTGGTCAGGTTCATTAAGAGTGTCTTAATAATCCTACCAAAGTTAGTCCCTTTAACTTTTCTAGCCTTTTTAGTCAGAATGGTTAGAAACATACATCTATTGATCTTAGATCAAGGACAAGTGCTTCAAAATAACAATTTGAAATGCTCTCCATGAAGATTTATCAGTCTGCATTGGCTTCTTTTCACAATAATGCTGTATTACAGATGTCAAAACAAGTTTAATTAGCTGTATTAACATCTACATCACATAATTCAGTATTGCAGATTTCTCAGGCTTCTCAGGAAAAAGTACCTGCTACAAAAATTTCAACCAAGGCTTGTAGCCCATGGAATATTTCCAGATCTGAACAAACAGCTTTGTAAGCACGTCAAAACAAGACAAGCAAAATGATCTGGAATGACTTTGTGTCAGTCACAGCACAATTTGAGATGTAAAAGTGTAATTGCATCGTGTTGAGTGAAAAATTTTTAGCTGAGTTTAAGGGTTTTTTTTTTTTGTTGTGGGCTTTTTTTTTGTTTTATGCTTTTATGTTTCTGCAATATCTTCAATAAAATACTTCCGTAACTTTCTTTTAATGAAGCTATAAAGAAGAAAGCAGAGTACATTTCCTGGTAACAAATCACTACCTGGCAGGACTGGATTTACTGAGGGTTTTTTCCATTTGCTGCTACTAAAACACACACGATGTATTTTGCTAAAACCAGAATGCTGCCAATACCAAAAAGAGGATTACAATTATAATTTAGTATTATAAAATTATAATTTTTCCCTAATGCCCAAAGAACCATCTCTCAATCTGCAGAGACAGTTAATAGCCAAGAGAGCAGTCATCAGACACTCCAGTTGACCTTCTCATACTCATCAGTAGTTCACTTTTTTCAGGAAAAAGAAATCTGATTCTGACTCCCCCTGCCCCAATATTACTAAAAACGCAGTTCTGGGCCAGTTTGAACTCCCTTAGAAGTACTTGAGCAAATCTTTCAACTTACAGATTTTATACATTTGTCAAAAGAATTTAAGCTGTGGAAAAAAAAAAAGCCAACAACCCTCTTTATCCACTAATTTAAACCATTTAGTTTTTTTAATATCTAATAATGTGAATTAGATCTTTCTAGCAGACACTGTTGCACTTTTCACAGAATCCCAGGATCATAGGGGTTGGAAGGGACCTGGAGAGCCCATGGGGTCCAACCCCCTACCAAAGCAGCTCCCCAGCTCATATTGCACAGGGCGGCGTCCAGACGGGGCTGGAATCTCTCCAGAGATGGGGACTCCACACCCCCTGGGCAGCCTGTCCCAGGGCTCCCTCACCCTCACTGGGGAAAAGTTCTTCCCCATGTTGCTGTGGAACTTCCTCTGCTCCAACTTGCAGCCATTGCCCCTTGTCCTGTCCCCACAGACACTGAAAAGGGGCTGCCCATTCCCCCTGCATCCCATCCTTCAGATATTGATAAACATTCATAAGGTCCCCCCTTAGTCTTCTTTTCTCCAGGCTGAACAGCCCCAGCTCACTCAGCCTTTCCTCACAGGGGAGATGCTCCAGGCCCTTCATCATCTCTGTAGCCTCCTCTGGACTCTCTCCAGGAGATCCCTGGGTTTTTTATCCCAGGGAGCCCAGAACTGGACACAACACTCCAGGTGGGGCCTGACCAGGGCAGAGCAGAGGGGGAGGATCCCCTCCTGTGACCTGCTGGCCACACTCCTCTTGATGCCCCCCAGGATCCCATTTGCTCTCTCAGCCCCCAGGGCACACTGCTGGCTCATGGCCACTTTCCTTCCAATGTAGTTACCACTCAGCATAACAAAACCAAATTCTTCTCCTCTGTCATATTCTTATGTCATTGCAGCCAGTACATTACTACCCCCATAAAGCAATCCTTGGACATATTTCAGAAACACAAGTTTCAGAGCACATCAGCTTATTTCTGTTGACAAACTGTATGCTGAAATATTAAAGTCATTGCTAAGACTTTAGCAAATTAACAAGTTGTGTCACAGTGACCAGAAAAATGTTATCAGCTAAAACTGTTTCACACAGTTAGATGTAATATCCTGAAAGATAAGTAGTAAGTCCCTCTAAACCCACAGGCATTATTGCTTTAGAAACTTGTGATGACATTTGACATGATTTTTGAGTATGCAGTTTGCACCAGGGACACAGAGGTAAAAAGGGTACCAAATATTATCCCCATGCCTGCTGAATACTGTGCTAAAATTCCAGTGACAACAGGAAGTTTGTTAGAAGTGGCCCAAAGCAACAATTACTCTCTCCTTGTCCCTCTTACACCCCAAATACTCCAAACACTTCCAGAATTTCTGCCTATCTATAATTTTTAAATTGACAGGAGAAAAAAGAATTAATTTTGCCAATATCAGACAAACATCAGCACAGTTATCACGACCAACAACTGTGACTTCATCTCATGAAGGGGATGTAGCACTTCCTGTTACATGCACACCCCATGCTTTAAAATAAAATAAAAAGATGTTTAAATGAACAGCTATTAGACAAGAGATGAACCACAGAATGTAACCAGCACTACTAAGAGCCAGCTACAGACAGTGGGTTAGTCATAGACTTAGTCCCACGTTTTACAATAACCTGCCAAATTATTTTAGCCTTGGCATTTGCTACATACTGTTAATCGTTTGAATTGCTATATGTTCAAGTAGGTGGAATACAGCGTTCCAGGGGAACTCCATTATAACTTATCATAAATGAATCTTACCACCTACTATACCACAAAGTTCCTGTTGTGCCTACGGATTCGTTCACTCCAAGCATTAAGTCATTTCTTACTGAAGTATCTGAACTCTGAATCGTTCATGTTCATAAAACTTGATAAGCTCCTCCAAGGATTTCACTTCAGAAGAATCAGTCACCTTCTTGCATTTTTAGCTCATGATCACTATACACACATGCTTCTAGTTTTACTAGATTATTCTGTAAATTAAAAATTATTTGTATACCTTCCATGACTAAGTAATGGATTAAGAATTAAAATGACAATTTATGATTGTGATTTATCTGTAACTTAAGCATCACAGTACTAAAACATTTGAAGAACAACTTGCATAAACAATATACTTGCATTCCAATAATATGCCCCAGAGCACACACAGATTCTTCGCTGAACAACTTGAGATTTCATCTCCAGCTTTGGTATGCAGGCCAAAAAAAAGACAACCAAACAAATCCAGTGACAATTTGCATTTACTGATTAAAAATAAACATATATTCAGACCTTGCTAGAGAGCACTCATGATGGATTCCTTCAACAGCGCTGTTGTATTGGCACAAGCACAGATCTTGCCTAACGGTGGCTTACAGACTAACACAGCAACGACACCAGGGTAGACTGTTGTCACCAGACTTCATTTCTCCTAAAAAGTGTCAGGTTGAGATAAAAGTAATACCAACTGTAGAGGAGCCACCCAAGCTCCCTGCCACCCCTTTCCAGCAACACTCATCAGCTCTAGAGGCACTGTGCCCAGCAGTAATTCAAGAGTTAAATATTTTTAATTTGACAGGAACATCTGTTTAAGCCATCTGGAAATTTCTGTCTTATGACCATTTGCCCATCAGAAGCTGGACTAATGCTAAAGATATACTGTCTGCTAAGAAATAACTGTAAGGGAAAGAGCAAAGAAGAGAGTAAAGGGAAAAAGCCAAGGAAGAAAGGCTAGAGGAGCACAGCAGCATACAAACGGTAACAACATGAGCAATATCCATCAGAAGGATATTCCCAAGAGGACAAAACCAGCAGGGAAAATCTCAGAGAAGAAAGTGACAGAGTAAAGAACAGATGGATCCAAGCTCAAACACTTGGACCCATGTGGAAAGGAAGCTAGTTGAAAGCACGTGGCTCTGCCTGGGAGCAGTGCAGAGTGCTAAGATTATTATTGCCTAGAAACAAAGCAGGTTTGAGTTCAGATTAGGATGACACTAAAGCTTTCTGCTATGTTATTATACTTCCATAATTCGCTGCAGTACCACAAGCCTATGAAAAAAGTCCTCAGCTTCAAGAGGTGAATTCTTGGTACACCAAACAGATGAACTGGGATTCAAGGAACGAAATCTTTTCAATAGGAGATAGAAGGCTGCTGTGGGCATCTTCAGAATGAGTGCTGTTAAATTGAAGACTTACATGTTTCTGAAGGGGAACAGCACATCAAAATCCTTTCTTACTCCTGTGTCCCCGTATCTGGAGACAAAACTCAATTCCTAAGAAAAGCAAGCTGGATCCTGAAAACATTTGTTCTTTTTAATAAGCTTAGTGATTACAGCTGGATCAATAAAATGCAGCAGTCAGCCCTCTGATCACCTTTAAGAGCCACACCTTGGGACACATGAACACACTTAATTTAGAAGCAGTTGCAGTGTATGTGACTACACACATGTTTCTACTTTAACACACGCTCATAAGTATCATATTTAAAACTTACCTTTATTTGCACATGCCCAAAAAATAAATGGACCAAATGCAATTTAACCACTTGAACTCCACATGGGATTTTAATTCAATCATTGTACATTATGTGCTTTCACACACACCAGAATCACCATAACAGCTTCAGCTGCCAAAAGGGAGACTATTTCCTGCCTTCCTCCCATCATATTGTCCACTCCCCCTCTCTGCAGCACAGAAACATTTCCTGGACCTTAAGTTATTCCCACTGACCCAATGTTATTCAATAAATGGAAAACCTGAAAATATTTGGGGGGGGGGGGGGGGGGTGTCTTTTTGCTGGGACAGTTTGCTGAGATTTTACTGAATTAAATCAAAGTATGGAGCATTCCAGCAAGCATCAAAACTGGCACAAGATATTTATTGAAGAGGAGTAGGCAGGAAGACAGGAAAGGGAAGATGAGATGATATGACTCCCATTTCAGCAGCAGCCAGTTGTTAAGTCTGTTTGGAGCTATGCAGACAGTTGGCAGATATCTATCAGGTTGTTTTGTGTTGTTTGGTTTAGTTTTAGTTTTTATTTCCCAGAACCACCTAACCAGTTAAGTCACAGTCAAGATGCTTAAGTACCCACAACAGAAACCAGCACCTACAGAAGGTAGGAAACGCCTCACCTTCACCTTCCATTTCTGTGGACAGAGTGTGTGTGTAGACAGAAACAGCTCTGCTCAGACTTTCTGGCTATTCTCAAATAAATACAATTAAACTTATCTTATACATGTTTGTTATGAAACAATCAAGTCAATTTCACAGCTAGAGAAAGAAGTAGAGATTTCTTTTTTCAGGGAAAACTGAAGGAGGCATTCTGACCGTTTGCTGTAAGCAACATCATGCAAAGAGCCAGGGCCTTCCATGGGGAAACTCAGAACAGGAATTGCTGGTAGAGGGACCTCACTTTCTGAAGAAGCCTAGGAAAGAACTACTTTAAAAAAGGAACCTAAAATTTAATATATCACTACAACCTACTTTCCAATATTTAAGTCATTTAATCACCACCAATTCAGTCATTCCTATTCATTCCCAAAAATGAAAAAAAAAAAATAGAATAGCATATGTAATTTACTGAAACCACAAAGAATGCTGATGATTTATTCTTTTCCTCAGGGCTCCCAGGGAGTGACAGTGCTGCTATCATCATAATTCTTCAGGGTGCCTACAACCACATTGATAAGTTCATATTTCTTACAAGCATAACTGAAGCACACAGTCTAGGAGTGCTGTTACACCTCTAGTACAAAGCCATCACCTTTTAGCTGTGTACTCACATGCTTTAAGTCTCAAACAGATAAAGGGGGGTTTTATCTCTTTAAATGCTTTTATAATGACTGAAAGACAAGCATTTCTCTCCTCAAAACAAACCCAAAGTCTATAATTTAACTAAAAAATGCCAGAAAATTTTACATCACAAAGAGAGACATGTTCACCCTCCTGCTTCCTAGATAATACAAGAAATGAAACCTGATAAAGAGAATCTTGATTGTTACCCAGAAGAATTCAACTGTGACTTTTTAAAAATGCATTTTCTTTCTGCTTACATTGAGTCTATATTTTCTATTGGTTTTCATTGAAAATCCAAATGCAGGTTGGTCAGGTTCAAGGAAGTACTCCTGAACCCCAGGCCAACTGAAATGGGAACCTCACACAGCTACATATAAGCAAGTTTTTAAAATTTTTCATACAACTGGAGAATCTTCAAGGTTGGAAGAGGCCTCTAAGACCATCAAGTCCAACTGTCTGTCCAACACTGCTATGTCAAGTAAACCATGCCCTGACTGCCACATCTACACGTGTTTTTGAACCCCTTCAGGGATGGTGACTCCACCACCTCTCTGGGCTGCCTAGTCCAACGCCTGACCACTCTTCCAGTGCAGAAATTTTTCCTATTATCCAACCTAAACTTCCCTGCAGCAACTGGACACCATTTCCTCTCATCCTATTGCTAGCAACTTGGGAGAAGAGGCCAACCCCCACCTCACTACAACCTCCTTTCCAGTAGTTGTAGAGAGCAATGCTTCTAGTCCTACTATAAACTAGCTGGAAACTAGTGAGTGAACAAGGCAAGCTTTTAAATAATCCTACTTTATTATCAACTTAAAAAACCACCCCAACACAGTAATGTTATAGATTGCCTATCCAATATCCATAAATCTAGGGGTGCAATCCCACAAAATCCAAAAAGGAAATTACCAAATTACATAATCTTTTTGCAACTCAGTAGGACTTTTTTCCCCAGATACAGACTAAAACAGTACATCTTGACTTTCATCTGCACTTCCCTAAAGGACAGCTGTAAATACATGGATTTGACACTGGCCCACCACTTAATTTGTTCCTTTTCACAATAGTGACACTTATTGCTTCTTCTGTAGAGTGCATTCATCTACATCTAAACAAAGAATATAAGGTCTTTAGTCAACCTGAATGCACCCTACTGCTTTAAAATATCCATCACTGAGGAGGAAGATATAAAATAAACAGAGAGCAAATAATGCTTTTGAAGTCTTTAAATTGCTCCAGAGCACCTCCAAACCTACTCTTCTTTCCTACAAGTGTGAGCAGGAAAAAAACCATATTTAACTAAACCAGGAATTACTTTCTCTCTCCTACTCCGGGCCCACCTGAAAAGAGTTTCGATAAACACAAGGGAACTGTTACCTCTTTCTCTCACTTCTTCCTCCTCCAAATGATTTGTATCACTGGTGTCCTCTGTGTAACCAGCTAATAAAAACTTCCCTACCACTCTAGATCTGCTTGTAGAATACATCCTATCCTACAGCTAAAAGTAAACAATGTTAATAAAACAAAACACCTCCAAACATATTCCTGAAACTTTTGCAGAGTAAAACCAGTTGGAAATGTGGCAAACATGTCCCTCAAAGTTCTGTTCTTGTCTTTAAGCAAGTCAAAAGCATTGGAAGAGTGGAATCAATAAAGAATAATAGCTCATACTTGTTCTTAGCAATAGGGGAAAGTTTACTGTATTGACAGGCTGAGAAGGCAGCTAGTTAATATTTGAACATTTGAATCATTCTTCCATTTACCTTTCTGTAATGGAAGCACAAAGGCACCTTTTTAATCCTAAGAATGACACATAGTGAATTGTGTTTAACATCAGACTGAAAAAAAAAAAATATGATCTGTAGTGGTCTAGGACACTAAGCCTACTAAAACATCCTGCACGTTCAGGTGTGTTGTGGATCATCCAGGCATGACTGATCATAAATATTCAGGTATGTTGTTGAACATAAAATAATTAATAAAATATGTAGTTACATGTAATATTATGTGACTAATAAAATAATTATGCATAAAATAATTAACTTACAAAAAATAAGATGTGTGAACTGACTTACACTGCATACACTTAAAAATGTTTCCAAGTGGCATTATCCTTAAACACATATGAGATGGGATCAACACTAACCAGAAACATGGGAGTGACCTCCCAGACACTTTCCAAGCATGCAAGAGTGAGACCACATTAGAATTCAGCACACACAAGGCACCATACCGGTGTCAAAAAGCAGCAACTCCATGGCCTCTTGAATAGAAGAGCTGTAATTTCCTCCCCAAATTAACTTTTTTTGACAAAAGGCACAGCACACCACTGACTTAAACTGGTGCCCAAGTTGCAGAGAGTTCAGATATTCAACAGAATTTATTAACTTATTCAGGAAATACATCTGGAATACAGGGTCTATTGCCTCTAACAATGTAACCTATCTTCAGGCACATCTGCAAAGTAACTCTGCTGCTGAGTTTTGCTGCTGGCAGCCTATATTGTTGTATAGTTAAGTCCATGGAGGAAAAAAATAATGTTTTTAGCCTAAGAAGTAGAATAAACATTCTCTGTGTCATTATTATTAAACAAGATTTTAAAGAGCAACATCAAATCCTGCCCTTCACCCTACTACCAACAGCAACAGAGTTTGCTTCACCCATTGTTTGGCAAGCTCAATGTGGAACTGCTACCTCCATCAAACACAATCTCTAACCACCATGCAACGTGCAGAAGAAAGGCATGCTGACATCTCACCCTGAAACTGGATGACTCAACATCTGTGCCATGATCACAGACATGAACCACACAGGGAGAATTCACATGTGACACACCTAGGGCAGGTGACTTCAATTGTCCACTCTCCTCCTGTGCAAGCAACACATAATCTGTAGTTTCATTACTGATGTTTGCTTTCATTTTAAAGGTTTGCCAGGGTTCATTTAGCATATTATCTTGTTTTACTGATACTGTGTTCAGCCTTTGATAGCAGCATTTGCTGTACCAATAAAAAATAAATCATACTAAATGACTATGATAAAACAATAATGGTCTAAGTTTATGCCTGACTAGAAGCAAATAGATTAACAGCCCAGAACACACAAAAAACAATATTAATCATAATTTTAACATGGAAAAATTGTACAACTGACTAAAGAAACTAGGATTCAGACAGCCCCATATCCTCACACCACATCACAATAGAACATACTTTTCTTTCTGCAAACCAAGCCTTGTTCCAGTCACAGCATGGGACTGATCCATGTTATTGTTTGCACAATCTGATAGCCTGGCTAAAGCATTTTAAGCAGACAAAAGAACCCCCCCACACACCCTAATGCCACTGCGGTTGGCATTTTTGCATAACCATTTACACTGATAAAAAGAGAAAAATAATTAGTGACTTCTGACCATCTGACAAACATCTGAAGAGTAACACCTGCCCTTTACCCCAGGTGGTGCAGACAGTGCAGGCCTTACTGTGCCCTGCGTACCCAGCTCACTCACTCAAGAGGAAGCAGAGAGAGTGAGCAGCCCTTTCCCTCCCCTTTGCCCACTGCCAAGAGCTGGGGGTAAAGCATGACAGGAGCAGACAGCAGAGAGCAGTCACACTCACACACTCTTCCCTAACTGCCACTGCCAGACCAGCAGCCTGACCAGCAGGCCTTAACATCCTGTTCTCATCCTGCAAGATTCACAATCAACACAACTAATACCTGGAGATCTCCATAAAAGGCATAAGGTGAAATCAAAACAAAATCTGTGTGCATTATCCTAATATCTTACCATGTCATCAGAAGGTACTATTGGGCAGAATTTCCTGAACATTGGAGCTCCTGGTACCTGACATCCTTGAAACAACACCCTTAGAGAAAAGGCCACATTCAGCAGATCTGCAGGCCTCAGGGGACTGCATGGTGGTTGTTGAAACTCCTCATTGCTCTCAGGTGAGCAGCAAAAGCCTAAGGTACCACCCACTGGAGTCACATGATGGCCTAAATTCATTGACTTGATGGTCTCCAGCTTGTTCTTGTTGATTGATGTGACAGCTTCAGCTGCAAATCAAAAAGGATTTCATTTGGAAAAGAACCTAACAACCACTCCCCCTTGCCTGAGCCGGTGCACAGAAGTGGGAACGTTCTCTCCAGTGCCTCTGTTCTGTACACAGACAGGATCTTAAATCCCCTGAAGCCTACATGAACACCAAAAGAATCAAATGAAATCATTTCAAGAGAACTTAAAAGCAAACCAAGAAATAAGAAAATGATACTTGTGCTCTTTCATAGCACAATTGCCTCTTCAACAGCTACAGTGATGTAAAACCAACCATGAGCAGGACTGGCAAGTGAGAAAGTTGCAGCAATACACACACTTCCTTATTCTGCCATCACATTAACTTTGCAAAGCAAAGCATCAGGAGGGGAAGTAGAACAGTTACACTGCTCAAAAATCAACATTGGCAGCTGGTGTATAACTCAGGGGGTGTGTGCAGTAAATACCATACAGTCATTTCTTACTGATATTAACACAGATTAAACTAAGTCTACTACTAGAGTCTCAAAAGTTCAAAGTGTGGGAATTGATCTCCTACTCTCAACAAAAAAAAAATGCAATAGAGGAGTACTTTAAAGACCCTGACAGGATTTTGGGTTCCTTTTCTAAGTGGCTCAAATTTTCTATCTTTTATATAATCTAGGAGTTCCTTTGCAAATCTTCTATAGAAACATCTAAAATATATTTTATTGTATAAAAGAGGAAAAAATGCCAAATATTTTTATGTAATTACTTTCTCAAGGGAGTACAGCTTTAAAAACATCAAATGTCTCAAGAATTAGCAATGCTTTAGACAGGAGCCTCAGCAGAATTTCCAGGAACCTCTTTTCTTGCCTGACTTAAGTGAATCTTGCATAAAAGTTCCTTCAAATGAGTAAAACTGCAGAGTGGTTGGGACATAAGGTATTTCTCAGTTTTAATCTTAAATTCTTAGACTCACATCTGATAACAAAACCCACTTTGCAATAAGCTGCACACCCAAAAATGTGGAAATCCACATGCTTGCATCTGAACTCAAAAGTCTTCCCCAGAACTGTTGACTAATGTACACATGTAATCCCCCAGGAAAGACAAAAGAAATCTATCATTTTATTTCAACTCTGCTAAGCACAGAACATCATGCAACTGCAAGTTCTAAAACACAATACATTTAAATAGAGATATGATAGCTCCTCCTAGATGCCTAACCACAGTGTCTCACCTGCAGATAAGTCTTTGTGACCCAGTTACAGCTCTACCCAGGCACAGCAGCTTGCTCAGAGGCAACATGCACAGAGGCAAACCCCTAAAAAGCAACTCAGCTGCAAGTCACAATAAAGAAGCTCTTCTTTAGTAAATATAGAAACTGCATAGATAAGCAGTAGAAATTAATATATGTTATTATCAAAAGAATCTCTGAAGTTGCAAGACTTCATAAATGGAAGGTTAACTTCTGTTTTACTTGGACATCAGTCCACATGTGTATGGCAGCCATAGCCAACTTCAGTATCTATGTCATTGCTCATCTACAAAGAGTTCACACCCTTCAAGGAGAAAAGTTTTAAAAAAAAACCCAAAAAACAAACAAACAAACAAAAAAAACAGAGAAAAAGCATTATAAGGAACCTCAACCTTAGGAAGTTGCTGAATAAATGACAATATATTATGTCCAAAACACTTCAAAAAGCAAATTTACACTGTAGATCACAGACCCATGTAGAAGCTTATGGGTGGAAACTCCCATCACCACCAGACTCTTCTTTTCACACCCCCATTACTATCAGAAAAGAGGAAATGAGAACAGGCATTTGGTGGTTAGACTTAGGAAAGACAGACCAATGAAACCCTGCTACAAAGGAGGGCTGTGAAAAGAACTTGGTAGTAACTGCCATGATTTCTGTTCTGAAATGACACTTCAGCATAAGTAACCATCTTTGCATAAATCAAGTTTCTGCCATCAGAATAAAATCCAGTTTGCTTGCTCAAGGCAAGAGCTACTCTCTATAATAGTGGTTCAGCTCACAAAAGGGGATTACACACTTTTTGAAAATTGGTTTGTACCAGTCTAGCTCTGAAATCTTCTAAGAACAAGTTCTTAACTTCCATTACAAATTTTTTCACTTACATTTGCTGCAGAAAGTTATCTATATACACACGCTATTTTTTTTAATAAATGTAAAAAAAAAAGAAAAGTCTCAAAGTCACATCACCTCATACTGTCATCTTGTCATATGGCAAAAATTAAGTGGCCCCAGGCAAAGCAGGTTTTCTGGTTGGGATAATTCAAAAGAAAAAAATCCAGCTGAAGGTGGTCCTGGTAGTTTATCTCCTCCTCCAAGTTTTCCTGTAGCAAAGCAGTGCCCTACCATGGATTTGGAAGGTATTGGGCTGTCTAGCCAGCTACTCGAGATGAAATGCAACAAGAAAACAATGTCTGTTTGGTTTAAAACAGAAATCTAAAGGCACATTTCCTAAATATGGATAACAGGCAGTAATGCCCACATTCCCATGTCTCTGTCCCCCTTCACATCCCTAGTTTTGTGACTGATCTTTT
This sequence comes from Gallinula chloropus, assembly GCF_964237585.1. Taxonomy (NCBI): domain Eukaryota; kingdom Metazoa; phylum Chordata; class Aves; order Gruiformes; family Rallidae; genus Gallinula; species Gallinula chloropus. The sequence continues at coordinate 21,721,981 of NC_140097.1, forward strand.
ATTTCCCAATATTTACCCTACAATCCCAATGAAACCTGTCGTGCCTTACCATTTATACACAGAAGCTGATGCAGAGCACTACTAAAGGCTGTTCAGGCAGAACTGACCGTAATCCTCTTCTCAGCTCTACTGCCTGTAAAACGTAATGTGTTAATGAAGCTTTCTGAGCTGCATTAGACTCTATTCTGATGAAATCAGAAGCTCCAACCGTAAAAGCATTACCATGCATTTCACACTGCTGAGTTTTAAAAGCAAAATTACAGACAGTAATCAGTCAGCAAGGAAGTCTCAGTACCAGGAAACCCCTCCAACTTCTAGAGCCACACTTCTGTATTAGCTGTGAAGCTCCTCCATTTTAATTCCTGGGGGCCACATCTTTACATTTTCACTCAGGCCTAATTCAGCTTGAACCCACTGATGGGCTGAACAAAGACATAAGAAGCAAATCCATTTAGGCCCTGCAAAATTTTCACAATCTAAACATGAAAAGACTATTACTTTCAGGAAGACTTGGACTAAAGTGATACTCTAAATAATTGAAGTGCAACAGTAGTTAACAAATGGCTTTCTGCAACATTATATGGTAAGGTCAAAAACCAAAATGGACTGTCTCTGACCACTTACACTCCATTAAATACCCAAAGAACGTGAAATTAAATGAAATGCATTTTAAAGCACTTTGTTTTGCCAAATTTCACTGAGAGTATCAAAATGAGGAAAACTGCTTGGCCACAGTTAGCTTCTGCTTTTCCCCCTCATTCAAACTAGTTTTAGTTTTGCTTTTATAACACAATAGTCATGAATCGCTCACGTATATAAACTTCCTCAGATTTCAGCCCAACAGCAATCTACATAATTTTAAGTGAGGGTCCTCAGTCATTTATTATAGCACTACAGTTAATCAGATTATATTCTGTTCAAAAAAAAATATTATTTATCTATACCAATTAAAAAAAACCCAAAACAACAAACCCATACCTAAACATAGGAACAAAACCACACGTAGGAACATGTAACCATACAAAATGCCACATAGTTTAATTTGCAGCAGAAATAAAAACGTGACCCACAACAACTCCACTCCAGTGTTCTCACCCAAACTATGATTATCATTATAGCCACTGCAGCTCTCAGCTGATGGCAATTCTGTTTTAAAGTGAGTTACCTCCTATTAAACTCTCCATGCATAAACAAACTGTTGACAAGGCTGATTTCTATACACATTATAGTCTTTCAGATTTCTGACAGAACAACTGAGAGGAAGTTCCTTGTTACCTTATGGAAGTAAAGTGAAATGCTCTGGGAAGAAGCTGGACACCAAACAAGTAGAATTCAGCTTTTCAGAGATGACTCTGCAGCCATCCACCTGCCTGGTTGCAGCCCCCAGCCTATACCCTCAGCTGCACAGCACCCTGGCACCGGCCTGGAGAAACATCCACCATCACCACAGTGCTACAAAAAACACCAGGAGCTTCAGCTGCGTTTTCAGCTAAGGCACAATAAGATCATTTAAGATTAAAACCTGAGAGTGATTACACCTGACCTGCATAAAGCTAAAAAACCCCACATAACAAACGTCTGCTGTAGATTGCTGCAGGTGGAAGATGCGTCACGCATTCCTATGCCACAACCAACGTCTAAAACATCTCATTTTAACGTTGAGGATTGCAGCACCAAAGGCGTTCACGAAGAACCAAGCCCCACTGCTCAGAGCTGAATACAGACTCGGGGAAAGCCCTGGCTGGGATGCCCCACGGAGCCCCAGCTCCAGGCACATCAGCCGAGGCCGCCTCTGCAGTGAAGTCACTGAGGTGTCAGCAGCGCTCACACACTTACAGCTCACACCCCATTACTAAAACGGCACATTGTTTTTAAGTGTCTTTAAGCCACTGAAGGGCATTTTAAATAAAAGCCTAGACGAGAAGCTGTGGCAAAGGGGTGAGGAAACCGAGGTGCTGCTCCCTGCCAGGCTGGGGAGCGCTCTGAGCGCGCACCAGCTCCCCAGACCCACAGGGCTCTTCGCGTCCCAGCGGACCAAAAGAGAATAAAAAAACCAAAACCAAAACTCAACCATAAAGAATAATTTCCTCATCTGAAACACGGCCCAGCGCCCGCAGCACCAGCACTGCCCCGGCCACCTCCTCCCGGCCACGGCGCCGCGCCAGGGAGCGGCGGGCGGGGGCCCTTCGGCCAAACCGCCCGCCAAATCTCGGGGCTCCCCGGGCTGCCGCGGGCTGAGGCGTCTCCACGCGCGGCCGCCGCTGACGGGAGGCGAGGAGAAGGGGCCGCGCCGGGGGCTGCGGACGGCGTGCTGCCAGACACCACCTCCCCTCCCAGCGGGCGGCACTGCCACCTCCATCAGCGCCTCCGGGGTGAGGCCGGGGCTGGCGCTGAAGGGGCGAAAGCGAGCGGGACCAGGTGAGCTTCCCCTGTACATGTCGTGGCGGTGGGGGCGGTGCATGGGGCGGGGAGCGCCGGGCTGGGCCGGGCCAGGCTGGGCTGGGCTCAACTCGACTCGACTCAGCCGGGACAAGCAGAGCCAAGCCGGAGTTATCAGGCGTCTCGCTCTGTCTTTTGCTCGTTCTCTCGGGACTGCGCTCAAAACTCGGTGGCGGCCCTGGCTTCCGACTGCTCCCTGGAAGCGGGTGAGTGCTGGTACCTGCCCCTGGTGCGGGGGCTCCCTCCGCTCGGCAGTTCCTGCCCCGCCTGGCGCGGGGTGAATGAGGAAGCGAGACGGGCTCCCGCTCCCTCTGGCCCGGCCGGCTTCCGTGGGGCTCCTGGCGGGGCGAGGGGCGTTCGCCTCGGCCGCCGCCGTAGCTCCGGCGTGTGTTCCGGCGGGCCGGGGCTGCCTCTGGCACCGGCTGCTGCGGGGCTTCCTCCTCAGGCGCGCCTCCATGTTGGGCTCCGCGCACCGGGGCGGGGGGCTGCGGCGGGAGCCCCGGGGGCTGGCTGAGCCTTGGGGCCGGCCCGACCGCCGGCTTTGTCCACCGAAACCTCCCCGCCGAGCTTGGAGATGCTCGGTCCGCGGGGAAACTGTCAGCTGGAGGGGCGGGCAGGCGCTGCGGGAGCGTTGGCGGGATGGAGAGGAATGTGCCCCGTGTGAGGAGGGATTGAGGTCCTTTGTAGTCCTGGACAGACCACGGAGTTTCCTCACGGCAGAAATGCCAAGTTTGATAATACTGAATTTTTTAGCTGTCTCTTTCCCCTGCCCGGCCGCAGTGATGCTTTGTTTCTGTCTCCTGAACGCCAGAGAGTTTCAAGCAGATAAAAACACCCGCAGGCTCTTAAATGGTCAGTTTTCTAGGTGAGTGGGGACAGACAGTAAGAAATAAAGGGACAGGAATGCCTGTTGCTTTTGTGTGTGTGCCAGGTGCGTGTCTCTTAACAAACAGTTTTCAGTTCCTCGCTAGAGAATTCCCTGTTGGCATCGGAGTGTGAAACTCTACAACAACCGAACTGTGGCATTCTGTTTGCTTGTGAGCTCTGGCTGTTGTGCCGCTTCACTTCCAGGCTATCAGGAGCAGAGTGCGAACCTGGACCTAGCAGCTTGTGCAGGAGATGTATGTGCAAGGGTGACATGGTCTCCTGACAGTTGGATGCCTCTGAGGGCAGAGCTAAATCTGTGGAGAAGATAGGTGTAGGGTAATCAGTTCTCATGTTAGATCTTTTTCTAGTTTTAGAGACTCTTTTAAAGCATTTAACATCTCCACACTTAATCTGCATCAAAATCCTGTATGCACTTGTGTGTTTAGTTTCTTTTAAACCTCGTTTGGGTCTTGGCCTTGTGTACTCATTAGTCTGTTAGCAATACAATTAGTTAGCAAATAAGTTATTTGGCTTTCCATCTATGAAATAATGCCATGCAGCATTGTACTGATCACATAGGAAGCTATAACTAAATATAAATATATTTTATGGGAGAGTGATGTCAGGTGGTCTGCAAAACAGCCCAGGATAACTCAGCTCACCTGTGCTGGCTGCTTGGGGAGGTTAACTCTGGCCTGGCCAGAACCAGGATAGCAATATAGCTTTGGGAACTAGGGACTATGAAGTGGTTAAGCAATAATTCATAAACATCTTTTCAAAAGAAGCATCTGTGCAGCATTTCCTGTTTACTTTAGTTCCTGAAAATGGCTGTATTTGAAAAAAGTAGGTATTTGGTTTTGGATTGATAGATTTCAGTCACACCAAGACACTTCTATGGGTACCTGCAAATACTGAGGAAAAAGCAAACATAAGGCTGCAAAACATAGATTTGGGTGTGGTGTTTTTTCAAAGCTTCTCTCCCTCACCTTGGGTTCACACTGAAATGCCTATCTGTGCTTTAGTTAAATAATCGATTAAATGCTGGTGTTTTTAATTTCCTTGATCCACATAGCTTTATGCAAAGTTCTCTCTTTGTAACATTGAATATAACAAACTTGTTTATTCTGGCTATCAGAATAAAGTATGTAAATTGGGAGGCACTGACAATTTAACAAGTGAAACACCTGAGGTGTTTCAGGAGGCATTATGGTTATCTGTGATGTAAAAAAAGACTAGAGGTAGCATGACAATATTAAGAGTTAGCAGTACTTTGACATTTTCATCCTGCATCTCATAGTTCAGATTTAGATATGAAGGAGTTGCTGCCACTCAGTGGCTGATACAAAAGTATAGAAAGCTATACCCTTACGCAGCTATGATGTATGTGTGCTTAATGAGTATGTAAGGGAATTCTGTTTGGTGAGTGTGTGTGAGGTCATTGATCAGGAAGATACTCATGTTGTTCTGAACAAACAAGAGCTCATTCTGAAACTTTTTTCCATTCTGTATTTCGTTAACTATAACCCATCTTTAGGCATAATTATACCATGGGGCCATAATTTTCTGATTGAATGGAATAGTGAAATAGCATTACATAACAATTCCACTACACAGCATAGTTGAAAAGGTAGTCTGTGAAGAAGGAATTATTTTTAAGCTAGAAACTACTTCTAAACTAGAAAACTCCTGAAATGTTCTTGTTGCAGCTAGTTCTGTTACAGAGAAATCTTTAGAAGAATCTCTCAAAAGGAAAACTTGGCTATCCAATGCTATATAGATGAAGGAAATGACAATGAAGCTTGGCTAGAGGACATCTTTTCAAAATAACCAATTTCCTGGGAAAAGCATATAAGCTTGCAGGCCTCTGAGTCTCTTTAGATGTCTAAAAGCCATGCTTGTTACAATTAAAGTTCATGACATGAGTACTTCAGGGCCTAATAATTTAAATTGGCCACCTGTCCTTGTTCCCATTTGAAGGACTTCACTGTGCATGGGATAAACCCTCTGCCCCCTGGATGTATTACCCATCTGTAGCTGGAGTTCAGCTCTGGCTGCTGCTCCCCAAAAGAGGAGCCCCTTCACCACCCACTACTCAGCAGTTGCAATGGGACTGCAGCGTGTGTGGATGCTTCAGAGTACCTACAGCGGAGCTGCAGTGGCACAAGCCCTGCTTTGGACAGTGCAGTGTAAATACTTCACAGGTGTTAGCCACTGTTGAGGTATGTGCCTGTAGCCCACCATTCCCATCGCTGCAGTTACGAAGCATAAACTTCACTTCTGTCAAAAATAAAGGAGGAAAAAAAAGGACTAGACTAGGGACTGAAATGTTTGTTGCAGATGGGTCAGATGACAAGAAGGAATTTACCAGTGAAGTCAGGGAGCTGCCTGACTTAATTAGGAACTGAAATCCTGTTAATCATCCACTGCTGAGAAAGGTAATGAGTTTTTTTTTTAACTCTAGAATTATCCTTGCATGAAATGCAGCTTCTCCATCCTGGTTATCAGGTTCTGTCCAAAAGTCACCTAAAAACCACCAAAACAGTTTGTGTTCTAGTAGGATTTTTAACTGTTTTGCTTGCTCCATGACAAAACTTGTCGTCTTTCTCTGAATCTTCTTTTACCTGCGTAATCTGAGCACAGAATTTGGTTCTGTAGAGCTCTGTGTGAAGTCAAAGGATAACAAACAAGAATAGGGAAAGGAGGAAAGCTGCCTGTGCCCATTCAGAGCTATTTGGTTATTAGCACATTAAAAGTAATCATTCCACATCCACTCAGCTGTGCTTTGCAAAGATGCAATTTACAGGGATGATTCTGTGGGAGCTCTTTACAGCCTTGGTAAATAATGCTGAACTGGCTGGCGTTATATTCTCATTAAATGGCAGTTATTTCTACCCATAGGAGTTTTTTTCTTAAATAGGCTACCCTGTTAGCTTTTCAGGATACTTGACTAATTTTGCAGCAGTCTGCTCTGTAGGAAGTAGTGCACTGCCTCTAGCTCTATAGGGCCACCTAGATTATACTGCTATACATATAGTTACAGCTGCTACAGTATCATCTAAGTGATACTGCTGTAACTATATTTATATACACTATACCATACTGCCTTTATGACTGTAGCTATACCAGCGTGCCACCCCTGCTACTGGACACACCACGAGAGGTGGAGGATGAAGAGATCTGACACAGGAGTGCTGGGAACATCACTAATCTTTCCTTGGCAAGAGTGATGCAAGATTTATTTTGGGTTTTACCTATACCAGACCCTGTTATTAGAAGTAATGCTGGCCTAGGGAATGGAAACCTGGTGTGCATACCTGTGTGCTATTTATTTTTTAAATGAAAATTTAGGCAAGTGGAGTGTTGTGTTTGCCTTTCAGTGATAAAAAGGTGCCCAGACATCAATGAAGTAAGCTATGTTTTCAACCTATTAAATTAGCTGTTGATCTCTTCTGATTGATAATAGATTTGACATTTTCTTACTAAAACATGGAAGTGATGCAACACAGATCTATATCAGTAGCTGCAGATCAAAGAGACAGGCAATAAAATCAATTCTTTAAAATTATTTCTCAAGCTAAAAAGCACATAAAACCAAAGAATACTTTTTATGGTAGCCTCTTATAGAAATTTACGTTTCCTGATCACTTATTTGACGTTGAGTGTAATGGTCTGTCTGGAAAAGTTTATTTAATTACACTGGTACTCAATCATGAACAATAAAGTCTTGGAGCAACCATCACAGATAGCTTCATGAAAGTGATGCACATTAAGCTTTTAAGCCTTTTATGATACTTGCTTGACTGCTAAGGGAGGAAGGTGTGTCCTTGCCATCTCCTCCCATGTGATCAACCAACCATTGATTTTATCAAACAATAAAAAGCAGCACCTCTCTGTATGCCCCATACCAGGATTATTTTGAATTCCAAGGTCCTACCTGCTTCCAGGAGCAGCTCTGCAACATATATTCATATCCTGATATTTCCAATATTTTTCTGTAGAACTGTGAGCTAACTATGGTCTTACTTGATGGAAATATAATAAATGCTCTCACTTTTACCCATTGGTAGTGAAAGGAAGCTTGTATAGCTCCTAGGAGACTAGTTAATAGGTCAAGCTATCAATGCGCTGGGCATGGTGTGTGTCTGTAGCAAAGAGACCCTACTAAAACAAGCTCTCTCCAAGCAGCTTAAGAAGGGAGCCCCTCTTTTCTGAAGAGGTGGGCCTAGGCTGAAATTCTTTCCACATCACCAGGCTCAGAGGACTTGTCTGAATTAGTATCCTGCGCCTCATCCCTTGAATGGCTGAAAACCTCTAAAATGAGGGGTAAGTTTGTGCATGAGTTGATTGGATTTGCATTATGTTTAGTCTTTTGCAGTCCCATAAATTATTTAAGTATTTATAGACTTATTTGAATCCTGACTACCTGCTATAAACACACTATGTCTCTTCAGTCCCAGCTTTGTTCTGCACCCAGTGAAGTCATTCATGATACTGATTTGGAGCTGAAAGCCCAGACCCCTATTTCTTCAGCCTGTTGTGGGTCAGATTTGTACAAAGAGATGACAAGGAGAGAAACCTGCTTTTGAGCACTCCAGCATCATTTTCTGAATGTTTATTATTTTTTTTTCCCATCAACATGTACTTATTAGCAATCTAATTAAATCCTTATTGGTTATCTGATTCTTTATCATACTCTGGTTTCTTGAGGAAGTGCAGTTTAAGCTTTGCCATGGTTTTTCTGCTTAAGGAGCTCATGAAATCTTGAGTGTTTATTCAGTCCTACTTTATTCCCCATCACACCAGTGACAATTTATTTCAGTGCCTCAAATTTATCAATATTCAGTATGAGGAACAAGAAGATTTTTGGTGGTGATAAGATTTATCTTTAAGAGAATTTTTTTTTTAACTTTTGCCCTTTTTGGGGTTTTTTTTTAAGATTTAGGTAGTCAAACATGTAGATAATCCCTTGACAAAATGAGCAAAAAATGTCTAGGAGACAAACTCAAGGTTAAACTTGGCTTCTGCCTTATTCTGGGAAATTCCCTGGTGTAGCTAAGCTATTGTGAACTGTTGTTATGCTTTTCTAGGAAAAGACTGTGTCTGATTCTTGCTTGAACAAAAGAGGAATCTTGTATTTCTTTAAAGAAACAGCCCCTCCTTTTCAAAAAGCCTTCTGATCGAGTCCAGCCAGTAGCAAGCAGGGCCCATTGTACGCTCTGAACTTGTGCAAGGAAAATTAATACGAGTAGACACAGTGCAGTAACTCTGAAAGACCAGTGTGTTTGAAATACAGCACTGACTGTCCTGTGTGTTTATCTGAAGATTTTAATGAGAAATTTTGTAATGCCTCTGGGTGACTGCGTTTTGCTGGCGTATTTTGTACCTTACTGATTTTGTTAGTGCCTTTTCAACTGGAGAAAATACTTCGCTTTCTAAAGAATACAGTTGTGCATCAGAACATCTACTGGAAGGCTCTTGCTTATTTATTCTTGCTTATTTAAAAAAAAAAGGATCAAATGTATAATCCTGTAAGAGAGAGGACAGATGGCTGACTTACATTGAGTAGGTGCTGCCAGAACCTTTCACTGTGAAAGCGAACTCCATTCCTTTTATAGATTAAATAATCAAATCTACTCTACAGGTTTTTTTTATAGATACCTTCAGTATTGATAGATATCTGGTTTTGTGTTGAGGTTTTGGATTTTTTTTTTAAAGAAACTTGTTTTTTTAATAGCCTGATTTTTGCACTGGCTGAGTGGTGCTGATTGTGTTTCCTCACATCCAGTGTGCTGGGCCGTTTGTGCTGTATTCATGCTGAGCTGTGAATTGCTCAACAAGAGTTTAGCTGTTCCCTTATGTGTCTGTTGGCTGATGACTGTGGTTTTCCCTGAACTCAAATATTCTTACTAATGACTTGGTGATGGCAATTGCCAAATATCCAGAGTGGATTTGTCTGTCAGGGAATTGTGTGAGCTCTCTCATATTACATTTGATTGTGTTTCTTGGTAACTGACAGGACCTGACGTGATTTCTGCTTGATGAGTTTATCTAAGAAGCGGCATCCCAGGGCAAGAGTTTCTTAATATGGACCTAAACTCTTGCAGGTAATTTAGGAGCTAAAACACATCCAGTTTTGCTTTGATCTGAATGCAGTGAGCCATCAGCACATGAACATGTCTCCCATTGTCTCAGGTAGAAAGGAGATTCCAGCATCCTGGGTTACTAGTTCCTTCAACGGTACCACAAGGGCTAGGGAAGAATGGGTAAAACCAGGGGTCAGCAGCCAGCAGAGGAAAAGCCCTGTTGGGGAACTAGAGAGCAGAAAGATACAGCTTAGAGCAGCGTTACAACTCCGGCCCATCCCTCAGGCCTGACTGCACTGTGAAAGAAGCATCTCTTGTGCAAGTCCAGTGAAGTTGTTCCAGTGTGGAACTCCCCACCTTTACAACAGCAGAAGAGAAATTTCATGAGGAAACTGTGCCAGATACTTTTTCCTGGTAGATTTTTTTTTTTTCCCTACAGGCCTTTTTGAAGAAACATGTGATTTGGACCAAAGGATTTAGAGGCCTGTCTGATAATCCCCACAGGGCTTGTATTAGGTTCTTAGGCTTTTTTCCCTTTCTCTGGTTTCCTTAGACCCTTACAGTGGGGGGATCTGCAATCAATTTATACCTCTCAGCTCATCCATAATTGCAGAGCAGCTATTCTAGCTGCTTCAAAACTTGCTTCATTGTGAATAGGTTTAATATGAAAGGTTCTCTGGAATCTAATTCTCCTCATTTATTTGATCTCATTTTTACAGAGATTGGGTTTTTTTTTTTTTTTCCTCCAGGAAGTCAGGGTGTGTCTGCATCATTCAGGTTTGCTTGCCCAAAGGTCTCATCTGTGATTGCTGACTTCCCTGGCTGAGCCATCACAGCCTCAGTGCAGGTACACCAGAATTGCATGTCTGCAGGACAGTCTGTTCTAGTTAAGGGTGAGTTTTGTTGCATTTGTGCAACATCCTGTTGTACTGCTGCCACTGCAGCTGACTTGTGTGCTTTTGCATGCAAACACCTTGTACTACTGTCCTAGGTGAGCTCATTTGGTGTAAGAATACGTTAAAGATGAGCTCCAGCTTCACCTGAAGTGGGTGACAATGCTCTGTTCCAGCCTGTGCTGGTTTTTCAAGAAGTCTTTCTGTGTTCCTCTGTTACTTAAAAGAAATTACTAGATCTGCACCACCAAACTCCTGCACCACAGACACCCTGTGTCCACTGAAGGGAAGATGAGAGTTGCTGATGAGGGCAAGTTGGAATGCTGAAGCTGCCATTAGGGGAGTTGATGGGTCGCTGTTGTGAGGCAAGAGCAAGCGGGAGAGGGAGCAGCAATGTGAGGGCAGGGATAGACCTGGGATGCTGCACAGCAATGAGAACTGCCAGGCGATGTGATGCTGCTGTCCTGGTTGTGCCACATTTGTCAGAGGGGTGCTGCCAGCACCATTACTCCCATTTCATCCTCACCAACCCAGCTTCTCTCCAAAGCTTTTGCAATACACCCCAGATGCCTGCTGGCAAGGGCTGGGGCAGGGAGAGGGAACAGAGCTCTGCTTGTCACTGAGTTCCGTTTTCTGTTTCAGATTACTTTGCAAGCTTGCTTATTTCCAGCAGTGCCACTAAGATTTTCAAGGCCATTCCAGAGCCTTAATACAATCTGTACTAGTATCTCTCAGATTGGTTTTCTGACCTATTTAGGGTATTGCAATTTGGAATTAATGTTGCTTTCCTTTTCCAGTGGGTGGCAGTTGAAGCAAAGAGAAATGTTTATTTGCTTGGAAGTGTGTATATAGATACGTATTTAAGGAATGGGAAGAGAACCAAAACAGGCCAGCCTTTATTGTCTGTCCTTATGTTGAGATTTCTTCTCTTATTGCATCTCATAGCTGGAGGAAAGGACAAATGAGAGGACCTCTTGTGACCAAAAGCTGCTCTCTGTGTATTGTTCTTTTTCTTGTTTCCTTATTCTCTTAGTAGTTAATAACTGTGAGCCAAATCTTTCCCTCACTACAGCTTTGTATTGTGTAAGCCTAATTTCAAAGTTTTAAAGCAGGGAGCTGCTAATTTACAGCACTGTGTTCAGCTCAGATCTGTATTTTGATTTTGAATGTACCATGTAGGAATATTCCTTTCTCCTTTTAAAGAGCCAATCTTGTCAAAAAGTCTTCGATACTGTTTCCTAGAAATGTAATACATATTATAGTTCTAATACCTGTTTCCTTGAAGGGCCAAATTTTGACTGAAAAGTACTTTGCACGTTTCTTCTGTGGTGTTAGTATGTCTTATTCACAGCTGAGTTTCAAGCATGTGTTATTAAAATAGTACACTAGATTCCAAGTACTGCTCACATACAGTACGTCTTAGTGCATAAGTATATATTTATAGGACTGCAAATACCTTTTTATGTATAAATTACTGTATTTCTGAATGTAGCAGAGAATAGGTTAAATCTATGTTTAAAAATTGGAAGAAGTTTGTGTATCAGTACTAAAACCACAAGTCGGGTTGAGAATTGTTCTTGCATTATTGAGTGTAATTTGACATACTTTAAGAACAACTAAATTTCACTTGTATTTCCCTCCCTTTCTTTCCAGGCTGTTAAAACCGTGATAGGGCTTTTCCAGCACTTTCCAGTGCTTCACATTGTGGGTAAAAACGCTGCATTAAAAAGCTGGACAAGTCTTTTCTTTTAATGATTTTTCTTTTCCTGTGGATGAACTAGCAGTTCATCTTCTGTAAGATGTGATTATAGTTACCTTACAAATTAACCCCCATCTACTCCCTGAAGAAAATGAAGCCTTAGGTATTTAATGTAGCTAGGACAAAATATATGTAGTTAAATTGGATAACATTATTATAAATGCATTTCAGCAGCTTTGCTGTGTCCAAATTGAGTGGGCTTATCATAGCTAAGCCTCATCTAAGGATATGTGGCATTCCGCTTTAAATCTGTTCTTACATTGATGCAGTTAAAAGCACAAGCTTATGCAATTGTAATTGTTCTAACCCCTTATAAACTGTTTTGCCCCTTGTCTGGATACAAGTTCTGCTGCTGCTGTTGGAGTAAAATTCACCTGGGTGGAGAACTGAAACTTGTAAAATGATTTGGGACTCTAAATTGAAAAATATGCAGGAAGAAACTGTTCTACCCCTTCCACGTGAAATAAATGATGAGAACCTCATTAGCAGAGAAGCAAGAATATGAACTTTCTCTGGCTGATGGTAAAACTGATTTTACTTGTCAGCAATATTCTTTGGCTGTAATGACCAAAAAAGGAAATCTTTTTTTTAAGCTAAAAATATCCTGAAAGCCATGACATAGGATGTATTCAGTTTTGTCAAAAAGACATAGTCAAATAGAAAATTACACACTTTTTTTTTGTTACAAGTCTTTACAATAATATCTGTGATGACTGTAATGTCAGACAGAAAAAAAGAATTTAATTTCACTTCCTTAAACTCAAGTGTCAGTTTAACTGTCACTGGATTGTCATTTGCTGGAAAAATTGCTGTCACACCTGTACAGATGGTGAGGCTCTCAGATCTCTTAAAGCACTTTGATACACACATAGTGATGGTATGCTTGCACTCTTGAGAGCTTTTTACTTGCTTGAAGACTGTGCCATGGACAAACAAATGGTGTTGTGGGGGCTGAGGAAGGAATTTTGCATTATTTCTAGTCTAGAGAAAGAAATTATGGGTTTGGTCTTTTTCTTCCCTTCCCCCCCCCCCCCCCCCCCCCAATCTGGTTTTCTTACTACTTCTACTTCATGCTGCTTTCCATTGAGTAACCTAATCCTAAAAAACGTTTTGACTGAGTCTCAGTGGGGTGATGTTTTCTTTGTTTGCTTACAGGGCTCTGTTTTGAATTACCAGCTCTCCAAACTAGGCTGCACACTTAACGCTTCTCAGGCACTGCGGTGAGGCACTAGTATGAGCATTCAAGTACTTCAAAGGAAAGACAGCCATATCTAGAGTTTTATCTTCTTAAAAGCAGTGAAAAGGATGCCAGACTGGTGTAATTGAAAACGTTTGCTATGGGCAAGGTGCCCCAGGCAGACTGAGATGGAAGAATGTGTTCTTATTCTGCTGCGTTTAGTTTTGCTCTGAGTACCCTGCTGCCTTGTAAGTAAGAGTTAAAGACAACTTAAAAACATGCTTGCTTGTGTCTCTGTGCTTCTGGTATTATTTCTGTGGTCCTTTAGCTCTTATTTGGAGTTCTAGTTTCAGTAAGTAAATGAAGAAGAGCATACTTACAGTCTTCTCATCACAGTCTTAATTTCAAAAGTACACTGAATACCTCAACTGAATTTCTTAATCCACAAAGTAATTTATTAGGAAACTTAAAAGCTAAAAAAAAACCCCACTTTGCAGTACATCAGTTTCTATACTTTGAGTCTAAAGCTGGTGTGTGAGTCCTGAAGAGTAGCTCTGTCTACTGTCTGTGCTCAGTGCATGAAGCAGGGGAGTGAAGTCGGGGGAAATGATTGGAGCTGGATGTGGGTCTGAAAAGATAACGACAGTAAGACCATTTTGTACTGGACAGCAGAACTGATCTGGGGCTGCTTGACCCCTGTTTGTGTAGTTTGGGTAAATTACTTGCTTGTTGCTTGCCCAGAACAGCATGGGGAATGCATCACGTTCTCTTGAGCTGTTGGCTTTTTTTCCTGGTGCAGTAGCCTGAGTGTGATGCCTGGTTGGGGGACCTCCCTGTGGGCTCTCATCTTGCATGCTCTGCTGCTAGACCCAGCTCAAGTGCTCGGCAAGTGCTGAGCCTTCTGGCAGGTTCCTTCCCTTGGCTGTCATCCATCATTGTAGGACTGTCCATGCTGAGCTGGGGTCTGCCTTGTACAGCCTGAGCCCTTCCCCTTCACAAACTGGAGAAATACATTTCCATGTCGTGGACAGTGTTCAATACCACTGGAACAAAGCTGGAACAAAGATGAGGTAAATGTTTCTGCCAACATCTCAGGGACAAGCAAGTAGGCTTGAGACTTTTGAGTTTTCTTGTGCATTCTTTGGGACTTTATGACGTATTATAAACTTTGGGAGATTTATTTTTCCCTTGAAGTTGGATTTTACTTGAAGAATTCACCTCTCTCCTGCCCCTGCAGAAGTGTTAACGAGATGGAGAGAAAGTAAACAAAGTAACTCAGAGAGGGTTTGTCATCTCAGAAGAGAAGCTGGAAAAGCTCTTTTGGTTCATTTCATCTTTCCACAGATTCCAGCTAGACTCTCCCTCAGCGTTGCTTGGAGCCGTGTTCTGATACTGACTGCTTCTCTGGAAATCTTGCAAATCCCATTCAACTAAACAGAACGTTTAATTGAATGCTTGATGTGATAAACTGCAAGAAAAGCATCTTTGGGTTATCAGTGAGCAGAAGCCTTTCCTGTTAGAGAAGGAACATGCTAAAGGTGTAAACAATAGGGAATCCCTGGATTATTTGGTGCAGCCAAAACGTGGAGTCACAAGTTGTAAATCAAGGATGGAAGATGTAAACCTGTCCTCTCAGCCTCTGAGTCTTTATATGCACTGCAATGATTGCAGCTGATTCAGCATTTCCCCCTTCAGACTTATGTCAATATTCCCGTGCTATATAGAATTAGCACTCTTGTAGTTTGTGTTCAACTTGATTTGAGTAGTTGGAGGGGGTGGGCTACAGAACCTTTCCACCATTTCTCCATTAGCTGCATCTCCCCACAAACAGTACAGTTGCTTTTTGTCTTTGCAAATGTATAGTGCTGTATAACATCAGATACATATAATGTTTGTAAATATCCTGTGGTGAAAATGTTTGTTCTTATAGCTGGGTGGTAATAACAGGTCCAAGTAACTAATAATGTCCCTAGCTAGCAACATACTAAGAGGGAGTAGGCTGTCTGCCTCTGTTCCCTTAATATGGAACCTGGAATCCAGAGGCTGATTGGCACCAAATACATACTTGATGAAGTATTTCTAAGCTTTTAAGCTGGTTTCCATATCATTTTTGTTGGAGGTGTTGAAGTTCTGCATGGGCATTCTGGAGCACATCGCTAGTGCTGAGTTTTCAGGTGCTAGTAAATACTAAAAAAAAAATAAATGGGGGAAGAAACTTTGACTTTGAAACAGTTTCTAAGCTTTTTGATTGTGTGTTCCAACTGTGCAAACCAAAACATTGCATTCTTCACAGGTCAGGAGAAAGGGCTGAGCCAGTAGCAGGGATGTTACTTAAAGGATATCACAGCAGCGTAAGGGGCTGGCCCCTGCGTGGAGGAGAGATGTCACGGGGCCCGAGAGGGGATCACAGATGAACTTTACCCTGTTAGCTGCACCCAGTGCTCGCAGTGCTAAAGTAACCCAGCAAGGAAAGCAAAATGCTCATTTACTTCATTGCTGAGCCAGAAACCTCTGCACTTCACTCTGCCAGGCCTTTCCCATCGCAAAGACAATCAAGTTAATCTGTTGCTGTTAGACTTCGGTTTGCTGACGTAATGAAGTGCTATCTAGCCCATCATATCAGGAAGGAATTAGTGACTTGACTTACTTGGGCTCACCAGACTTTGAACAATACGGTAGTTGAGAAATCATGGCATTCAGGTGCAGTCCCTGGTGACTGGAAAGAGAGGAAACATCACAGGCATTTTAAAAAAGGGTAGGAAGGAGGACCCTGGGAACTACCACCCTGTCAGCCTCCCCTCTGTGCCAGGGAACATCATGGAACAGATCGTCCCTAGAAGCTATGCTGAGGCACGTGGAGGACAGGGAGGTGATTCGTGACAGCCAGCATGGCTTTCCTAGGGGCAAGTCCTGCCTGACCAATCTAGTAGTTTTACAGTGGAGTAACTGCATCAGTGGACAAGGGAAGAGCTATAGATGTCATCTATGGATTTCTGCAAGGCCTTTGACACAACATCATTCTCTCTAAGTTGGAGAGAGATGGATTTGATGGGTGGACTGTTCAGTGGATAAGGAATTGGCTGAGTAGCCACATCCAGAAGGTGGTGATCAATGGCTTGAAGTGCAGATGGAAGATGGTGACAAGTAGAGTTCCTCAAGGGTCTGTGCTGGGATGGGTGCTGTTTCATGTCTTTTTTAATGGTATTGACAGTGTCATTGAGTGCACCCTCAGCAAGTTTACTGATGACACCAGCTGAGTGATGAGTTTAATGTGCTGGAGAAGTGGACCCAGATGAACCTCATGAGGTTCAACAAAGCTAAGTCAGGGTGTTGCACCTGGGTCAAGACAACCTCCATTATCCATGCAGGTTAGGAGATGATGTGCTAGAAAGCAGCCCTGAGGAAAAGGACTTGGGGGGATTCATGGATGAGAATTGGGACGTGAGCCACCCATGTGCATCTGCAGCCCAGAAGGCCAACCCCGTCCTGGGGTGCATCAAAAGAAGAGTGGCCAGCAGATGAGAGAGGGGGTTCTGCCCCTCTGCTCTGGGGGACCTCACCTGCAGTGCTGTGTCCAGCTCTGGAGCCCTCAGCACAAGAAGGACATGGACCTGTTGGAGTGTGTCCAGAGGAGGCCACAAAAATGATGAGAGGGGCTGGAGCACCTTTCCTATGAAGGCAGGCTGGAGAGCTGGGCTGGTTCAGCCTGGAGAAGAGAAAGCTCTGGGAGGACCTTATAGTAGCCTATGATTCTATGAAACAGATTGAAAGCAGTTAATTTAGTTTTTATGTTGCTGTAGATATGCTCAGAAAGATATCAAATTGGTCATAATTTAGTTGGATAAGAAGTTTTCCCTGCCATTAGCCAGACAGCCTATTTGATTTCAGTGTTACTGAAGGGAGTTATTTTTTCCTTCTGCTACAATTATTTTAATCAGTACTGTTACGCTGTTAAGGTACGTGTGTTCCCTGCCCCCTCATCCCAAATCCCCCCAAAAACCCTTAGTTGTTCAAGTCTGAAAATAGCCAAAGAGTTTGTTGGTATTGTTCTAAGGAAGCGAGTAATTAGTTCGGAACCTCAAATTCTGTATTTTAAAACACATTTTCACCCGACATATTCTGGTGACATCCATCTTAATAGGGTGTAGAATTGCTTCCAACCCAATTTTCACTTATTCACCTTTTATATTCCTGTGCTCCACTTCCTTACCCTGTGCCTTTTATTTTTCTGCCCTTTGCTGAAAAGCCAACCGCAGGTTGATACTTCTGTCTTTAAAAGACCTTTTTTACAAGGACAAAACTCTGAAAAGCTTGGTTTTTCTGCTGCCCTGTTCACTCTCTTCCTTGACCTCAGTGTCCGTGCAACATAGGATATATAAGTAGCAAACAGTCAAAAAACTGATGCTAAGAAACTTTGGCTGCTTACTTTGATTCTCTCTCTTTTATTTTATTCCTTCCAGACACTGATGGCAATTTGCTTGGGCTCCTAGAAAACTTAATATTTCCCCAGGGGCATCCATGATTAAAACAAATAACCAATTCCAACTGGAATTGGAAAGGAAGCAGCATACTGCAATTTAATGAGGTTCCAAGTTCAGTTATTACGTCATCTTTCTGTATCCTGTTACATGGGAACTGCTGATTTTACAGGTGTTCCCAAAACCTGTCCAACTTAACTATCTAGTTTGTTTAGAAATGGATGGTAAAACTCCAGAGAAAAAAAAATGTGATGTGGTAAAATGTATTTTGCCCCAAATTAAGTGTCTGGGTCATCCTAAAGGAATCAATGTTTGGGTTTTTTCCCTGTGGTTATTTTCCTTCTGAACAAAATCCATTGTGCTGTTGTCAAGTCTTCTGCAGCTTGCAATCAGATGCTTCCAAGATCTGTCACAGCAATCAGTTTGCTTGGCTGAGTCCCTTCAAAGGAGCAACTCAAAAGATTTCTCTTCTAATTGCTGAAGTTCTGGATTAACCTTCCCCTGGGTGTTTGCTCAGCAGCTAACGATATAAAATGCAGTACAGGGAGCTGACATTCAGAAGTTACTTTACAGCTAGAAGTTTCCCCTCTCAAAATGCTGTGTAAAGACAGCTGAGCTGTGGATACTGGGTGTAAAATTCGGAGCTGCTGTACTGTGGCCAAACAGCTCTGCAAGTGTGTCCAGCCTACCTTTGGAAACGTATGGGGGCACAGAAGTTTTGTTTCTTTCACAGTAGCTGTTTTGTCCTCTCAGTTAGGCTTTCCCATGTTTCAAAGGGTCTTTGTACACTTTCTGGCTCTTCTTGCCATTGATACAGAGGGCTGAGGCTTTCCTGCTCAGGGAAGAATTGGCGAGACTTAGGGTGCTTTTTGTAATACAGCTCATGGAGCAGAGTGTTGCCCTGGAACGTGTAACAGATTGGGTTTTATTCTACTGGTATGTTTTGGACCTTTCCCATGTTCTCATTTATCTCTTGCTCACAGAAACAGTCTAAAATGGCAACCATTCAATCTTTTTTAGATTATAAAGCCTTTGTTATGGTTCCAGAGTTTGAAGTGTAGAGTTAAATTTCAGCCATCAATCTTTGCCTTTTTCCTTTTCTTTTTTTTTTTCCTTCCTTCCTCCAGTGCCTGTGGAAACCTACAAAGTCCTGATTATTCCTGGGGCTAATATAACTTCAAAACCGTTTCTGTTAGATTAGTGCAAGCAAACACATACTTTACTTCACTTTGCAGTTGTATTTAGTGCTAAAACCGAACTTCAACGATTTTGCTTTCTGTCTCCAAGCTGGCTCTTTGTGAACAAGGAAAATATTCCTGGTGATGCTTCTTTCTGTGAAACAGAAGGGTGGTTCTTCTCTTGTCTCCTCTCCAACTTGTTTTCTGTTGTCCATATTCCAGATACTGTCTGAGCTCAGGATATTTAGGTGTGATGGAGTTAGAGCAGTTGCAGGAAGCCTGTGCCTCCTCATCAAGAGCCACATGTACCATTTCAAATGAATGTTGCTGACTTCAGTGCAAGTGCTCAAAGGAATGAGGATCATGCAGTTAAGTTTGATTGCTGCTCCATTTACAGTGTGGAAAGCTTGTCTCCTGTAGCTCTGCCTAGTTTATCTGGAAAAGCAGGAAAAGTTTTCAAGCTATGAGACTCATTTAGATGGATTCTTCTCAGTTTCACTCAGTTGTCAGCTATTAATTTCCTGGCTGGTACAAGCATGGTGCCTACTCCCTGAAGAACCCAGTCACTGTGACTTAGGTTTGCCATAGCCTCAGCCTTGAAAGCTGTAGGATCTCTGAAAAAGACCTCTTATACTTAGGAAGATACAACTAGAGCAAAATCAGAAAGAGGTAACCAGTGAGTCTACAAAATATTTCTTTTGTTCTCTATTATTTGAATTAAACAGAGTTAATATAGTTTAACTCAATAGAGTTAATTTTTTGTGGTTAGGCTGTACTAGAGAAAAGGTATGAAATTTAGATTGTTGTGCTGGGCTTCCTGAGAAAGACAAACCTGGTGAGTTGTTGGGTTAGCATACTACCCATCTACTACCTTGCATTCAAGGAAAAATCCCAGATACTTTTCTGATGATGTAATTGTTTCTGCCTTGTGTAAGCATAATCAGATGTGGCCCATACCCAAGAAGAGAGCATGAAATCCTTGTCAAGTATGAAAGACAGGTATGACAGGTCAGTACTCTTGGCAGACAATTTCATTTATTATGTAGCTATTTCAAGTGGCAAGCTTCCATATTTCCACTTGTTAGGCAGTTGTCTTCCTTTATACAGCTACTGGAAACAAGGAATACTGTGAGAGAGAGAGATCATGTCCTTCTGTTCTTTGGTAGAACAGGTCCTTTTATTTCATGACATGCTGGAAAGACCTACTGGGCCAAAATAATGCCTGTTCCAGACTGTGGATATCACATCTCCCATTGCTTAGTAGAAAAATGAGGTTTTGAAATGCTAAAAAAATGCCCAAATAAAAATTAATATGCAAACTACAGCTGGGCCAGTCTGTAGTTATGTGGTAGCTTCCTTAAATGTGTGAAGACTGGAGGAAGGTGGGGTTTTTGTTTTCCTTCTGTGATTATTGTATCTTTTGGGCTTTGCTTGCTTGCTCTGAATGTAGCACCAGTTACTCTCTCTTTTTCACCGTGTTTGTGATTTAAGTGACTCAAACCTTGTCAGGGAATTTTCACTGTCGTGAGATGGAATTAGCTTCCTTTTAAAGAAGGAAATTGTTTTAGGAAAAGCAGAAGATTCTCATCTATTTAAGATGCTAATCTTATATTTTGTGTCTCCAGAGTGCATTCCAGGTGATTCCTAGATATGTCTTAATAAAGAGGTGAAATTTTTTGGGTGAAACTTTTAAAACTCCTCTGTCCCTTTGAGGCAGAAAACCTGCCAAGTCAGTGGAACTTCAGTGCAGTGATTAAAATTAGCCAAAGTTGTAAGTAACTGAAAACACATCTACTAATCAGAGATGTTAAGCAACCTCAGTGGAGTTAGCAGTCATGCCTGGAACACGTGTCAGAGGCTATTACTGCAATTTTGAATGAATCATTTGGGTAACAGAGGTCATTTATAATCATATACATAAGTACACAGAACAGGGGAGTTAACTACTTCATTGTAATGTATTTTTACTGTCTCATAATTCAGAAGTGTATGTTCAGTGGAAGAGAAGCAATCTGAAAGATGTGTGTGCTTATATAGGTTGAACTGCATGTATTCAGATGGATCTTTAACATTTTGATGCATCACTGAAATATTTGTGGTATTCAAACAGTACCAGTGGAATAGACACAAATCAAGTGTCAGTCAGCTTCCAGAAGAGAGTTGCTCAGTGTTTTTGCAGAAAGCACCATCCTTCAGCCTCTTGGCAAAAGAGGAACTACTGTTTGGAAATGAGGCACTTATCCATCTAATGGAATTCTGGGAAGGGATGGAGGGAGGAAAAAAAAGGCTTTGACTAATGTCTTGAAATGGAGCACTTAGGGAAGATCAGCTGAAAGACCTGCTGCTGAAGGTGGCCTGTCTATGCACAATACTTGTATGAGCAGCAGATTACACATATAATGAGAATGCCTGTAGCTCTGCTTATGATACTCCTGACATCCTCCATAAAATCCTCCATGTTACCTGATTTTATTCCAACCATTCCTCATCCCCCTAAAAATATGTTTTTAGTGGCATGGCATTGTGAGACATCAACATGTTGAACTATGAAAAAATCTAAACTTGCTCTTGCTTCAACAAATGCCACACTCCTTTCTGGGAGGACTGAACCTTTGAATTTAAGCTTTTCTTTTAATAGTCCAGTCCTATGGGTTGCATAGAAAACATGTTCAGCACAAAGACAGGGTCATATAAGTTACTGGAATCAGTTTCAAGCTTTGGAAGTATTAAGTCTTTGTAGAAGCTTTTTCATAGAATCCCTGACTGGTCTGGGTTGGAAGGGACCCCAAGGATCACAGGGCTCCAACCCCCCTGCCACAGGCAGGGACACCAACCTCCAGGCCTGGAGCTACACAAGGTTGCCCAGGGCCCCATCCAACCTGGCCTTGAGCCACAACAAAAGTGATGCAGGCCACAGCTGGTTTGCTATTTTTTTTTCAATTATTCTTTCTGTTTATCTTTGTAAATCTCAGGGTTTTTTCCCTACTTAGAAATGTTTCTAGGAGCCACAGGTTTGGGTTTTGGAGACTGGGAAAGAACCCAGACAGCAAGGCTTAACCGGGAAGAGTCTGATGAATAGACTTTGATAGTGAGGAAGATGAGTGGTGGAGGGCAAAGATAAATTTCTCCACTCATTCTTTTGAATAAAGATGAAAAAGAACAACCCAAAATACTTTCTTTGTTTCTGCAGCTGCTGGGCTTGGGATTTACATAGGGCTCGAAGGCTGCAAGATACTGTCCTTGGTGAAGTTGGTAGCTGCCTGGAGCAGCTGGGTGCCTAGGGGTATTAATACAGGCAGGGTTTGGTGCCTGCTGTGTATGTGTTAGAGCACAGTTAGAGCTGTGTATGTGTTAGAGCAGTTAGCCTGAGTGATACTGGAAAGGCCAGTGGCATAACAGCCCAGCTCTCTGGAATTCTTCCTGGCTCTGCAGCCCGGGATCAGTCTTCTCCTTCATCTCCCTTAGTGTGCAGCAGGCATGGCCCATAGCTCCAGTCCCTAAGCTTCCAGGAGATACAGTTCAGTTTTACTGAACCAAAGATGCTGGGATTCTAGTTAGAGCTGGTGTACCCATCATATCTGTTCTGGCATGTGGTTTGGCATATGCCTCCAAAGAAGGTGTACTTATTTAGGAGCTTGGCTGAAGGGGCTGGTTATGGCTGTGGCCCCTGGAATGCATCCTGAGAAGGCTGCTGCTACCTCAGAAGAGCATGAGAAATGAAGTTGGTGATATTCACAGAATGCTAGGGGTTGTAAGGGACCTCCACAGCCCATTGGGTCCAACCCCCTGCCAAAGCAGGGTCCCTAGGACAGGTCGCACAGGTCGACATCCAGACAGGGCTGGAATCTCTCCAGAGATGGAGACTCCACACCCCCTGGGCAGCCTGTCCCAGGGCTCCCTCACCCTCACTGGGGAAAAGTTCTTCCCCATGTTGCTGTGGAACTCCCTGTGCTCCAACTTGACACCATCACCTCTTGACCTGTCCCCACAGACACTGAAAAGAGGCTGCCCATTTCCCCCTGCCTCCCACCCTTCGGATATTGATAACCATTGATCAGATCCCCTCTCTTCTCTTCTCAAGGCTGAACAGCCCCAGTCCATTCTTCCCATAGCAGGAATATGTGTGTCTGTAAGCCATGTCAAAAAAAGTGGTTAAACCACTCCAGAAGTGATAGGAGCTGACTGAGGTGCGATCAGAGGAAAATAATTCTTCTAAATATACTTAATTAGGGCTTGCTACTTGAAAAAGATGAGCAGACTAAGATCTCTGATAATCCAGAACTCTTTATCTACAGTGTGCTAGTTTGCTGGAGATGGAAAGATCTTGTGTGCCGTCTGTATACCAAAATCCAGGCCTGTCCCCTGGATGATTAAGACATAGGTGAAACCTAGCAAAATAAGTAATAATTTTAAAGCTCCTCTCTATCTTTTCCTACATCCTGATGCATGTCATGTTCCCCCTACCCCCCCCCACCCATGTATATCTACATCTCTGTACTCTGTGAACTGGCCGTTAGTAACTTCTCTCTGCCTAGAGTGTGGTCCAGAACGTTTATTTCCCCTACAAGATACCCATGAGGAAACAATCTTAAGTCCTTAAGGCGCTTTGGTTATCTCTGCTACATAGTCTGAAGTGGTATTTTATGTTGCATATACCATTGGCCCTCATGTTTTGAGCATCTCTTTCCTGTTATGCGCATAAACATTATTTGTGGAGTGTTTCTAAACTTACAGACAGAGTGTCTGGGAATGTTTGGTGTGTTCCCATAGAGCTGAACTGTATTTTGACAGCTGGTTAATGCCACAAAGCCTCCAGCAGCTACTGCTCTCTAGCTGCAATTCCTCCACCAGCTAACTGACTTGTGATAGTTTTTCTGCAGCCGTGACTGTGAATGACCATCCGGCTCTTCTGTGTAACCTTTATTTGGGGGATTGTTTCAGCCCAGGTAAATTTGCTTTCATCTCTAAATACAATCCATAAATTCAGCTTTGTTCCAAGTTGAGCTGAGCATTGCTGTTAACAAATTCTGGTTTTAATATTACAGTTTGGTACCAGTCTTCCTAATTAAAGCACTTTGGTAACTATATATATATATCTTGGTTTTACAGAGCAAACTAAGGAATAGAGAAGTTAAAGGGTTTCTCAAGGTCACACTGAAAGGAAAACAGTACAGTTGAGCTTGGGACCTTGTCTACTTTTATGGACACCAATCCCCCTCCCTGTAGTAGAAGTCACATGGCTGTGTAATCTAATCTCTCCCTTTCTTCCCTGGATGTGAAAGTGAGGTTTCAGTCTTGTTTGCTATGAGACCAATGAATGTTGAAACCTAAGAGAGTGCTTCTCTTCTTTGTTTCCTACTTGAGAGCTGCCTGCTGAAACTAAGGGAAACCAGGCATTTGCAGCAGGACAGAAATTAAGGACCTCAGCTGTAGTGATCCTCAAGGTAAAGGATTTTGGTGTTGTGAAACTTCTGCAAAATAATTCTTCTCTTGTGTGTGGATAAAAGATGAGCATGTTTTCAGCCTGGTTTTGTCATTTGCCTGTTCTGAATTACAACTGGCTTCAGATACCTTCTAGCCAGGTAGCTGAGTACTAAACATAAGAAACTTGCTAAAATGTACTTTGCTAATGCTGGTTAATACACCAGAAAGAGAATATAATAAAAATAAATTTATCTTTATATTTTAAGTTCTCTTTTTCCACTTCCCATTACCATCATTCTGTATGTTTAGCCAGTTTTACTTGCCATTATTTACTGGGAAGGTACTGGAAGGGGAAGCTTGGGGTTTTGCAGAGTAGCAGTTTTGTAGGATAAACAGGTTTTACTGAACACTGTGTAAGACAAACTGAGAACTTGTCAATTAAGGTGCTATTAACACCTACATCAAGCCTGGCCTGTAGTCTACCCATCCAAAACTATCATGCAGTTAGGCTCATCTACCTTTCAGCTCTTTGGCAGGTTGTCCTTTTGGTTAGTTCCAACATCCAGTCACCCACCCACCCAGCCCATGTATACAGCTCTTTACCAGTGCTCCAGGCTTCACAGGACATAGTTTGTGATCGTAGGAAACACTTGGAGCTTCAGTAGTTCCCAACAACGTTATTAGGAAGTGCTTTTCATGGATTCATATTCAAAACTTAATCACCTAGCATGTGCATGTGGTATGACATCATATGAAAAATAACATTGTAGGATTTTGTGCTTTATTTCACTGACTCCTGTAGTGTTTTAATTAATCCTTACAATTTTGGGCCATACTCAGCTCTAAATGGCTCTTGACTTGGTATGAAGACTTTTGGGGTTTTTTTTCCTTTTGCCATTATAAAATCACCTTTGTTTCTCAGGCCATTTCAAACAAACTTGTTGCAGGCCCCTTGAAAGTAACAGCTTTTGGAAAAAAACCCCAACCCTATGAACTCAACTGTGTCTATTATGCTTGCTTATAATTTTTTAAATAAGTATTTCAAAGGTGAGTAGGCAGTCTGAAAACTGTTGAGATGACCTTGGGAATTAAGTTGCTGATTTTGTTTGAGGGGGGAAAAAAAAAAGTGGCCTTTGGAACTTTTAATGAGTAATGACAGGCTACCTGTCCCTGGAATTCTGAGCTATATGCTTACTCAGCACTCTCGGTCCTTGGTTTGTGAGTAAGTGAGGAAGTTGGGAGTTCCCACAATAATGAGTCATAGTAAGGAAGCATCTTAATACTCTTCTCCCTGTCTGATTATGGGAGCAAATTAATAAACCTGTGTGTGTAATGCACCTTCCCAAAATCAGAGAAAAGACTCTTGATTCCCCTACCTGTAAGAAACAGGATAAAAAAGTTTCAATGTTGATTTAGTAACACATTGTCTCAAAAGCAGGTAGAACCTGTTAGTGACCTAGAACTGGCCATCCTGGCACCTTGCTTGAAGTGTAATATTGTCTCTTCCTGTTGATTGTTTTTGAAAGAAATAGTAAAACTCAGACTTTTAAGACTTTAAAGTATAATTCTTATATATGATGACATCTTGCTACTACTAGACAAGCCTTTTTCTGTCTGTTTGATCAGCTTCCTTCTCCAGGAGGCAGATGACAAATAGTAAACAGGAATGGAAGCACGGACATCAGCAATAAATGGTTCACCAGTCTGAACCTTGTTCTTTTGCCTCTCTCATTCCAAGGTCATAAATGTAATACTCTGAGCTCTGAGTTTGGAATAACCCTTTCTTTGTGTAGCTGTAATTTCACTGGATGTTGCTAGAAGAATTTTAACTGTATATTTTAAACTTGCTACTGCAAATTCCTCAGAGAATTTCACCATATTCTGTTTGGAGAGAATAATTTAGCCTTTCCATTATATAGTATAGTGAAGGTTTATTTTTAATAAAGCAAGATCCCAAAATATTTACTGACAAGAAAAAGCAAACTTAACAGTGTTTTCTCATCTGTAGACAAGAGTCTGTTGTACTTGCATGTCTTAAATTTCAACATGGTGTTGGAAGTTATAAACGGTGTCTGTGGAAACAACTCAACCCCAGTACTAGTCAAGTGTCAAAACTGCTCTTGTGTTCTGCAGCAGTACAGGTTCATGTTCACAGTTTGTTCAGAGACTCAATGTAAAATACCACAACTCCTCAGATGTACTTTGAAGCTGTGTGAAGAGTCTGTTTCTTGAGCAGGACCTACACTATGCACGGTAACCCCATAACTGCAGTCGTACTTGGGGTATTTATTGCTTTGTATGTGTGTATTTCAGAGGTAATTGGAAACTTTAGCAAAGTGTGGAATACCTGGGGAGTAACTGTGGAATAGCCTTTGTAACTCCTAAGAATACTTGTTTTCAAAAACAACTGTGAAGTGTCAGGTGTTGCACTTGAGCTGTCAGAATCCCAGACATAGATACAGACTGGGAGAAGAGCTCCTGGAGAGCAGCCCTGCTGAGAAGGACCTGGGTGTCATGGTGGATAAAAAACTTCACGTGAGCCAGCAGTAGCTCTTGCAGCTCAGAAGGGCGATGGGATCCTGGGCTCCATCAGCAGAGGGGTGGCAGCAGGGACAGGGAGGGGATTGTCCCTCTCTGCTCTGCCCTGGGGAGGCCCCAGCTGGAGTCCTGTGTCCAGAGCTGGGGCCCCAGCACAAGAAAGATGTGGGACTGTTGGAGGGGGTTCAGAGGAGCCACGAAGATGATCAAGGAATATATGTTTACTGTTATGACTGCTTTATGCTAATATTTTTCTATTAACTTTTAAATTGGAAAAAACCCTACACCTTCAATAGAACAAAATGTTAGTGTGAGGAGATAACTATGAAATGATTTATCTTTCTCAGGCTATATGGTATATATTTTGCCTATATTAACCAAGAACCAGTGTTTCTCAGTATGCATCTTAAATGAGGAGTAGAGGGCACTAACAGCTGCAGGACAATCATGTGAGGTTCTTTTCTACTTTCACATTTCCTCTGATGAATTTTAAGTGTTGCTTCTTATAATTTTGACATTTTCTGTCAGAAACAGGTTTCATAGCTTTATTTTTAGAGATGGATTTAGTTTTAGAACAGTTAAAAGTCTAAATGCTCTAACTGGAAAACTGCATCTTGCACAAGGCAGTACATTCCAGGAACATAATATATGTTCAGAAGTGCTTTTTAATTAAGGCTTTTCACATTACAGACAAATTTTTCAATATGCCTGTGTTTCAGATCTGAGTAATTTCTTGAATGGTGCCACAGGTGCAGAATGGGATTTGTTAAAGGCTGGAAAGGTACCTCTTTCACACAGAGTGGAAATTCATGGGGTTGAAGTTGATTTAACTTTTGTTTGCTCAATACAGGACTCTCAAATTATCCATGATGTGGACTAACTTTTCATAAGAAGTGGGTTACAGGCATCTACTTACCTCTTCATAGCTGTATGAATTGCCTCTCAGTCCTGGTCACATAGCATGTTTGTGGGTTGGGCAGTAATTGCTAACATGGAAAAAGCAGTATTAGAACAGGATTTATGTACTTAAAGTGCTGTAGTGGAAGCAAATATCCAGAGCTGTGGGGAAAAGCCAGCATCCTGTAGCCTGCTGAGTGCTGGAAACCGTAAGGCAGCAAAGAATCTTTTAGGCTAACTTGTGCTGGGGATGTGGCTGCTGTAAATAACAGGAGAGCTCCTTGCCAGCACCCACGACTCATTCATCTGATGTGTGAGGCAGAGGATATGGCCACTGCTGCGTGGAAGTGAAAGGTATTTCAGGTATACAGAAATGCCAGGGTAATGAAGCAAGCTGTGTAGTAAACAGTATGAGAGAGCTGCTTGACATTCAAGGAGGGAAAGAATTGAGGCAGTGTGCAGAGAGCTAATACACAGAGGAAAGATTTGGAGGCAGGACTGGGAAGACCATTAAGGGTAGATCTACCCAAATTACACCATGGGGAAAGAGAATTTCCCACTCAGCCGCCTGGGGACACACAGTCTTTCCGTGCTGATAGTTAAGAAAAGGGATCTTCTCTAATTGCAAGTGGGAATATTTGCATTTGGAACTACTAGGAGCATTTTGGTTCCTGTGTGCTTCCCTCCGTTACTGTCCATTACCTGCCTGTCCCTTTTGAAAGCAGGATTGCACTGTGGAGAAGAGCATTGTACACACTGCCTATGCTAATGGCTTGGGAGCAATTTCTGCATTTCTCTGTGCCAGTAGCAGCCATACACCATCCTTTTAAACTTAATGATCTAAGAGAAATGGCGTGTCCAAATTGTGTGCTTCCCAACCACGACAAGATGCAGGAGGTGCTATTTAGTGATAGAGCTTTGTGATTTTTTTTTCCTATCAAAAGAGTGCTGTAGAATGTAGAATCTTAAAGATTTACTTCTAGAGTAAAAAAAACACACATACAGCAGAAAGAAATAATTGTAAAGTGTGGGAAAAGTAACTCATTTATCCATTTAGTGATGGAGGAAATGATAGGCCATAATGAGCCAGGAAAGCTTGTCTGTAGGAAAATGGTTGAATACTCCGCTGCTTCCATGGGCTAACTGGGACATGAGAGCACAACTGTAGTCAAAGAGTTTGTGTTCAGTTACTCTCTTGGGTCATCTGTAAGGACCCTGGCAAGTCATAGAATCATAGAATGGTCTGGGTTGGAAGGGACCCCAAGTGTCACAGAGCTCCAACCCCCTCCCATAGGCAGGGACACCAACCTCCAGGCCTGGAGCTACACAAGGTTGCCCAGGGCCCCATCCAACCTGGCCTTGAACACCCCCAGGGATGGGGCACCCACCCCCTCTCTGGGCAGCCTGTTCCAGCCTCTCACCACTCTCTCTGTAAAGAACTTCCCCATAATATCTAATTTAAACCTTCTTTCCTTTAGCTTTAATCCATTCCCTCTTGTCTTGGCATTGTCTACCCTTTTAGACATGGAACCATAGAATTAATTGTGCCTGTTTTTTCTCCCTGAAGGTGTTTTTGTAGACAAGTAATGAAGTTTGTGCCTAGTTTATCATTATGTTCATTAGTGCAATGACCCAACAAAGCATTCTGACTTGCAGTGTTAAGTGAAGTTCTTGAGTATGTATTTTATGTTTCTTTCTGTGTGTAATGTTTTGTATATACAAAGCAAACATCAAATTTTTAAATGATTCTTCATTTCTTAGTAGGATGAGCACTGGAGTGCAAGCTGGAAAAAGCCATGACAGACAATGCACTTCTTAACAATTGTGCTCATCCTCCAGAAATTTGGGTCCTTCAGGAAGCAGGAATAGCATTTCCAGAAGGCGACCAGAGGGTGCTCTTGACAGCACCCACTCCACGGGACTTCTTATTCCCTGAAAGCTCAATAGTTGCACACGTCCTGTCATGGTTAATTCTGCAGCCAAGATTCTGGCTCATCTAAAGCTCCAAGAATTTTTGTTTAGCTTTTTTTTTTTCTTTTCTTTTTTACTCTGTTGTGTCCCAGACACATCAATGCTTAAATATTTTCTTCCCTAGTAAGGGTACTACAATGAGATGTTTTATTCATTTTCTAGAAAATCAATTAATATGGCTTTTAACAGACAGATATCTTAGTGTTTAGGTGAAGATGGCATCTGTGTCATCACAGAGCATGGAATGTACATGTTCGAGCCACAAAATTCAGGAAAAGACTAAAAAAAAAGGTCTGCTGTTGAGTTCTAAGCTGAAGTATAAAAAAGGAAGGAATTAAAAATGGTATTAAATAGTACATCTCATCCTAACTTTACATTACAACTTGTGCTGTAAAATCTGTGCTACCTTTAAATAACCCAAATCCCTCTTCAGATCCCTTTATGTTTTAATTAACCTTCCTGTTAATGAGCAGTGTCTGTTTCTTTTATAGTTTTGGGAATGGCAGGTCTGCTGCAGAGCTCTAAATGTTCATTTCCTCTAGCAAGTGATTCAGAAGGGAGGGGACAGTTAAAAATTACTTGTTCCTTTTTCTTATCTGTCTATGGAAATCAAAGCCTGTGCTTTGAAATTACAACAGAAGCAAAAGCTTTTAATTAAAAATAAACTTTCATTATGTTTGCTTCTAATTTCTCCTTATTGATCCCTGTGACCATTTGCTATTTGGCATCACATATTGGGCAGTGATCTCTTCATCCAGGGGACAGGAGATGGGACAAGGGGCAATGGGTTCAAGCTGTGCCAGGGCAGGGTCAGAGCGGATGGGAGGGAAAAGTTCTTCCCTGGCAGAGTTGTGGGGCTGTGGCACAGGCTGCCCAGGGAGGGGGCTGAGTCCCTGCCCCTGGGTGTGTTTAACAGACGGGGAGATGAGGTGCTCAGGGATGTGGGTCAGCACAGGACAGGAACAGTTGGAGTTGATTAACTTAAAGGTCTTTTCCAACCTGGTGATGTCGTGATTCTGCGATCACGCCAGTCATTCCTCAGTCTTACTTGGTTGTGTTTATTCCATCTCTTCAATGCAAAAGTGAAAGATGCTTTCCCAGGTAGTCATGCCTCTATCCATGTATGGCTCAGGTCTGTATTTTCACTTATTAAACCACACCAAATATCTTAATTGAGTTGACCTTTCTTTGTTTGGTTATTTATATTCCTTGTGTATGTTTTTGGCCTTCACATTCCAGGTAACAAAAAAAAAAAAAAAAGCAACAAAGGATCATTCTTGCCTACAGACCCTGAGCACCTTTTATGTACCAGGAAATAGTGAGGAGGAATAGGAGCATCATCCTCAGCAAGGCAGATTCAGCCCATCTTGTCTAATGTTTGACTGAAGGGACTATGTATGTTTGTGGCCCTTGGGGGAGAAAAAAATGGCATCTCAAAAAACCCAAGCAAAAGAACCGCAGTCCTGCCAGATGGAATCAGGAAGGACTCAATCTCTTCCTACAACTCAGCATGCAGTTAATGAGAAAAATTTTTTGGTTCATAAATCTTGTATACTTTTACTTTAAAAGCCCTGGTTAAAATCAGGCATCCATGAACCTCTGACAAGGTTCTCTGAGCAGCAGATTTCCAGCATGTATGGATGATGATACAGTTCCCTCAGCTAATGAATATTCTAGCTTTCCAGATACTTGGAGGATTAGGTCATAGAGCTGGCGGCAGTATAAATTCCTGGCTTGGCAGCCTGTACTCCAGGAGAGGCACTTAGACTGCATAATCTGATGATGTTTGCAACAGTGCAAAGTGAAAATGTTCTGATTAGCATGTTTTAGAAAGCATTTTTTGTATTTCTATTGAGTACTTGGTTTCTCTATTTCCATTTTCTTGCTCCTTCATTGTACACGTAGGGACATTAAGACATTACACTTGAAATTAGACAACTTTCCAATTTCCTTTTTTTTCAAGCTGTAATTGACCTACTGACTTTAGGTATTTGACTGTCTCTGTGTTAAAGGGAAAGAGCTTTTTCTCTTCAGTGGAAAGTAAAAAGAACACAACCAAACACAAAATCAACAGAAAACCCCTACCCAGACCTCCAAAAAACCTCCAGTGATTTGAAGACAAAGGCAGTGTATATTGGGTTGTAATAGTTAAGCTGAAGTTTTGTCATGTTGTTTTCTTTTTGGTTTGAAAATGCTGTTGGCATTTTGTGTTATTCTCTCTAGGAAATATATCTCAATTCCCAGGAAACTTATAATTGCACAGAAAATCAGAAGTTTTGTGTGTGTGATTATATATCAGAAATAAAATCTGGAATGTTATATTGAATGCTAGATCAAAATATGTAGCAAGAGTGAGAGGATGGCACTGAAGGATTGGTCTTGATATGTCACTCCTCTGTTAAAGGATGTTAAAGGAGTATCCCTGAAAGTGGACCCCTGCCCACTTGATTAAAGTAGTACCTAAGGAGGTACTGTACAAAATACTGGATTGTCTTTGGCTATTTTCCTTTGGTTTGGTACTTCTGGAAGCTGTATGAGTAGGTTAGCTTTCCCAGTGTGCTGGCTGTTAGGAAAGCTCTTATGAGCCCCCTTGCAGAACAGCGTGCTTCCTTTGGAGAACTCAGTCTCACGTGGTAAGCTCGGTGTACAGTTTTGCAATTTAGTCATGCTGACTGAATACTGATGGATTCCTGAATGCTGTTGAGGAAGTGGGAGCTGGGAGCTAGTCAGGGGCTCGGACTCGCTGAATGCATCCGGGGTTCTGTGTGGTGACAGGAGCCAGAACTGGTGTGTAGCGAGGGAGGAAGAGGTGCAGCTTCATCCTTTTCACCTAATAGGTTTCTTCCTCTCACAAGGTGTGGTTTGTGTTATTTGATTGTGGGGAAAAGCCCCTCTACTTACTCCCCATGTTAAAAAAAGTTTCCTAATTAGTCTTAAATCATGCATGCATGGAGAAAAAACATGGTTTGCTTCCTGTCTGGTGTTGTGGACACACTTGGGATTTGATATTAGGGAATGATTTATACTCCGAGCTTCACCCAGCCATCCTTGTTCTAGTAATCCTTCTATGTTGTTGCAGCTGCTGCTTACCAAACAGTATCAGGTTGTACTATGAGAAATAATGAATGGAGTCTTTGGGCTTCAGGCAATGTTCCTCCTCTGCAGTGTTCTTAATGGCTGGTGGTTGGGTTTGAAGTTAATGAAGAGGATTCATTCGCACTTCTGTTTCAGACTTGATTTTAATAATGGTGAAAAACAACCTGCCTTCAGAGTCTTCATCTACGGCCTAGTCCTGTGTGTTTAAAGAGGAAGGAGAACTTGGGAGTTTTAAAAAAAAAAAAAGGCATTTAAATGGCTATTTCTAACACACATCTGAAGAAAAAGCAGCTGACGCTACTTCCCTCCTCTTCTCCCCTCCCCACCAGACTGGTAGCTGTGGAATATCCAAAAGCCAACTTCACTGCTCCAAATGTTGATTTTCCCTGTCCAAAAAAGGACATTCAGTGTATAGTGCTTTTTTTAATCTTGCAGCATATGCTCTGTAACAATCTGTCCTACTATTTCAGAGTCCAAAATCCCCTCAACTTACTGATCTTTTAGTGTAAAACCCAGACTTGTCTTCGACACACTAGAAACCACTTTAAGAACAGTCAACTGTTGTGACTGAGTGATCATGTTATCATATGCTCAAAGAAATCGGGCTGCATGTCTTCCAACCCCCCGCCCCCCCCCCAGGAAATCCTATCTGCTTTACCTCTTGCTTGCCTGCTCTTTGTGCTCCCCTCAAGCTTCTCTGGATTTTGCGCTGCCCAGACTGGCCTCTTCAGGAAAAGGTTTCTGATGCTCCTAGTTTGAAGAGTTTCTGATCACAGTGATAGGGAAAGCATCAGTAATTTTTTTGGCCTTGTGAGTGTTGGGAAAATATCAACAATTTATACAGCAGCCATAAATTCAGGCAGTTCTGGGACCGCTGAGCACGCAGAAAAGGTGTGGAAACTTGGAGTTATCCGTGCTTCTGGCCAAGTGGAATGAAACCAAGGAACATCTCTTGCTGCATGGCTTATCTGGATGGATTTTCTCCAGGCTGTTGCAACACAGACAAGGGCAGATTATATTATGTCATTGTTTCTGTTTCTAGCCTTGTCCTAACCCAAGAAAAGCAGAAGTAAGGGAAAGAAAAGCTTGGGGGTGGGGAGAAAATGGTAACAGCCTTTTTCCCCAAGCTAGGTTTGTAGAACACTGTCAACTGTTCTACACATGCTATTTTAAAAAGACAAAGCAAACCCCCCAAATTACCTCATTTATACTAGAATTTAATGTATAGAGTTGTCATTTTGAAATTATGAACTAGACAATTTCTTTCAATCTTTTCTCATTTGTCATAATCCTATTGTGTAGCTATTTACAAACATTTTATGAAGATACCCTGCTTTAGAAATATTACTGGGGAAGTTGTAGGTGATGTGGCTGTTTGGCTGTTTTAAAGATGCTCTTTTCATGCTTGATCTCCTGAACATTACTGCATTTTGTTAAATATTACCTTGTGGATGTATTTTGCTTTCATAAGTGCATAGTCCCACAGCTCTAATTTTAAAGGTTAATTTAAATTTTCTTTGTGAAATCTTCTTCATAAGATAGTTTATCAAAATATTTGCTGAGAAGCTTCATGTTTCTAATTACTCTTCTTGGATTCTGTAGACAGGTGAAACAAATGAATAACTGGAGTAAATGAAACCATTTGTTGGTGATAGGGGCACCTTAATAGCTAATCTAAATGACAAATGGCTAAACCTAAATAAAATCAAGAGTGATGCTGATGCAGGGGCCATGCTTCTGGAGAATTGTCCTGTTCCTGCAGGGACCTAAATGCAACATGTGAGTTTAGCCCTGTTTTTTGGAGAACAAATTTCAAACACTCCATGGATTTGACCAAAGTAGCACCTGCAGATAATGTTTTTTTGCCATCTCTGGTGGTGGTGAGCATTTGGCATTGTGATACCTAGTGATTTGGTGTGGTATGTATTCCAGGCTTTAGCTGGGGAGTGGTAGTGCAATAGTCTGTGGGACCTAGGGAAGTCCAGCTGATAAAGGATCCTGCAGTCTATCTTCTTGACAAGGTTGATAAAGCATATATAAAAAACCTCTCTTAAACCCACTTCACTGTTAGACTGACTTTTTCCCATAGAGCATCAAATAGAGGCCAGGGCTTGCAACAGAACCTGCTAAAGTTCTCTGTAGGTGCGCAGTGTGCGCAGTGGTTAGCATCATTACTTGGTTCAGTGAAAGGTCCTACAGCATGGGTATTGCTGCTTCTCTCCTGTAGAAGGGATTGTTTTGCTCATCAGCTGTAAAGATACCTGTGAAGGGGGTTAATCATAGGTAACCTGTCTGCTTTGTGTGAGTGCCCCTGGACTGGGCACTGGTGAGGCTGCACCACGTGTGCTGGGTCCAGTTCTGGGCTCCTCACCATAAGAAGGACATTGAGGTCCTGGAGTGAGTCCAGAGAAGGGCAACCAGGCTGGGGAAGGGGCTGGAGGGCAAATCCTCTGAGGAGCAGCTGAGGGAGCTGGGGATGATCAGCCTGGAGAAGAGGAGGCTGAAGGGAGACCTTCTCCCCACCTCCACTGCCCTGCCAGGAGGGTGCAGAGAGGTGGGTGATGGTCTCTTCAGCCAGAGGACAGGAGATGGGACAAGGGGCAATGGGCTCAAGCTGTGCCAGGGCTGGGTCAGAACAGATGGGAGGGAAAAGCTCTTCCCTGGCAGAGTTGTGGGGCTGTGGCACAGGCTGCCCAGGTAGGGGCTGGGTCACCTTCCCTGGGTGTATTTAACAGACAGGTAGATGAGGTGCTCAGGGATGTGGTTTAGCACAGGATGGGAATGGTTGTTCTTGATGATCTTAAAGATCTTTTCCAACCTTGTGATTCTGTAAGTGTGTTTTGTCACGTGAGCACAAGCTTACACAGGACCAATAAAAACAAGAACACGCATGTCAGCAGGATGCTTGTCATCTCTGCTTGCAAGCTCGCTTTTTATTGGCCATGGAAGTAGCATAATCACCTTTGTAGGCTGTACACACAGAGGTCGGAGGTCCTTGTTCCTGCTTTTGAAAGTGCTGTGGGGGCAAAAAGTTGGCCAATATTTTCTTGCTATCGTTCTTGAATCCCTGTGTAAACAAAAAAAAAAAAACAAAGAGGAAAAAAGAAAGCTGCAAGTTGGAATGAATCTATGTTTTTTACATTTTAAACCAGAAGAAGTTATTGCTGCATCTTTTGGGGGGAGAACACCGATTGGTCATCCATGTGTGGTGCTGGCTACCAGTGATGCTGTTCCCCAAAGCATCTGTGTGGCCTTGGAAGCAGCCTCAGCAGGAGCTACACACAAAGCAGACGTTTCATGCCCTCTGGAGCCCTTCTGTGAGACAGCATGGGGAAGCCGTGGTCTGTGTGTGCAGCTTGACATCTGTTTGCAAAATGCTTTACACACAAAGAAATCAGAGGCTCAAATCAGCAGGGGAGTTCTCTCATTTGTTTTCATCTTGCATATATAGTCCCGTATCAGTGATGGAACAGGCTGTGCTCTGTTTGAACCCATTAGTTTTTTCAGGCTCTCCAGTGCTCTGTTGTTGGCCAGTGTCAGTGTTTCCTCCACATCATCCCCTCACTTTGATGTTACTTCCCGCTTTCTGTGCAAGTCACAACTGTGTCTTTGTTTCTGGACTGTGTTAGAGGTGGCTTGTCCTCACTGTTTATAGCAAAGCAGAATTACAGCCACAAAGGAACCCTGAGGAGTAACTGCTGTGCACTCTTGGAAGGGGAGAAAGCTACAGAGTTTATCCTCTGTCCCTTGTGTCTGTGCAGAGGTTTCTTTGTACTCTAAGGTGAATTTTATGCTAGTCAATCTTAGGAAAATTCTCCTTGGAATATTTGAGATTTTGATTTGTTTTGAAGATTTTTTTTAAAAAAAACTACGTTACACGTCGGTGTGAAAGCTGAGTATTTGTTCAGCCAGCAGATGTTGATGTTTTAATTTTTCCCCTTCTTTCATCATGCATATTATAGCTGATTAATCACATGGTTGATTTTCTTTCCATACTAAATAGTCAAAAGCTCTCCATTTTAAAACTTCACAGAAATGACTGTGGAGACTGTAGAATCCATCCCAGTGTAGAACATGGTTTTAGCTTGCAACAGGGCAGATCAGGGATCCTTCCTTGACAAGACAGATGTTGTTCTGGGCAGCATCCAATGGAGTATTCTGAATCAGTGTGGCCATCACAGTGTACTTCAGATAGAATAATGTTACCAGCAGATTTTTTTTTCCCCCTGGTGTGGGTTGTTTGGGGTTTTTTTAAGATTGCACATGACTTTTAAACTGTCTGAGATATTGAACCTGTAGTTTAGACACTTCTTGAGTTCTCATCTCACTTTTCCCACCATTTGGTTTGGATAAAAGCACACTCTTAAGGGAAAACACTTTCCTGCTGTAAAGTAATAAAGCCCATACAGATTGTATGAGTAGATTGTAAAATCTCCCTCAATATATAGCTGGTGTTTTATAGCAGTTTCAATTCTTGACAGATGCAGCTCTTAAAACTATAGCCTCAGTGCTGGTTCTGTCACTTCATAATAGTCCCACAGACTGGGGAGGGGCTCTTCTCTGAACCATGGCTTGATGTTTTTGCTTTTCAACTGTGACAACACTTTGGATGAGCGTATTCAGGAGGGATTTTGAAAACTTTGCTAAATTAAAATGAGTATCTTTTAGCAGAGTTTCCTGCCAAAGCCAATTTTAGTGATGTATGGGTTTGTTTACAGCGGTACAGCTGAGAGTTGTCAACTCTCTCACTGCAGTATTGCATTATAGACAGGAATTGGACACTGTACCTGAGGAGCAAATCCAAACCCTCCTTTTTCACTTAACCTCCCTGCATCACATATGTCCTGTATAGTGAGATTTTGCATGAAGCCACTTAAAAATCTCTACTTGTGTGGAAAAAGGCATAATGGTAGAGAAACTTGGCAGGAACTGGCTGAGTTATGTGAAAATAAGATGTTGGATTTGGGGGTTTTTTAAGTTGTTGTTAAATGGAAAAGCAAAAAGAGTTTCAAAGTGACCTTTGACTGTAACTGAACCTCCTCAGAAATTCTGGGATATGATGTTTTCTCCTAACTACTGAATTGCTTGTGTGAGCAGCATTTCTGGGTCACCATTTCAGATGGCACTGCGATGCCAAGTGCAATGAACCAAAGCAACCAATTGTATCCAAAACCAAGAAGCAGAGCTGAAAATATGCCCTTCAAGTGATTTGACCATCAGAACTGAGGAAGGCTGTAGGATTAATCGAAATGCCTTTGCATTGTACCCGTTTCTACTGCATTTGTTAATTTAGAGTTAAAGCAGTAAATGTCAAAGCCTTGTGTTCTGTTTCAGGACTAACATTGGCTTGAGTTGGATGGTCTGAGTGAAATCATGCAATTGTTAGTTTAGCTTTGTCACTGCTTTCCAATTTTTTGTTAATGTAGTCTGGGACTTACTGGAAATTGTGACTTCTAGCTGGGCTGTCCCTTCCAGCCAGAATTATCCTGTGATGCTGTCAAATAAACTTTCCAGTGGGAGTTACATGCTGACCTACCCAGCTTGTTCCTACCTATGGCCTGGTTGGGTCTTAAACTGGCTTCCCCAGAGGTGAATGATGATGATGAAATCTGGTTTCTTTTGCACCCATGCTGAGTAGTAACTAGATGTGATCTAGTGTTGGCAAGTCATGTAGTCGCTTGAGGGCAGTTTCCAGCAGAGCAAGAGAAGGTCTCTTGAGCAGCAAAAATGTGTTCCTCATTAAAACTCTTGATGAGCATTGTGTTTACATTGCGTCTGTGAAAGTGAGGTATTGGATGGTATTTGTTGATTTTTACAAAAGCTGTTTATTTTTCTATTTTTTTTTCTGAGGTCATCTCAGTCTCCAGTGTCATCAAATGCTGCTCCAACCTGCAATAACCAGTGGGTTGGCGGGGGTGGTTTATTGCGAGTCTGCATGAATATGTATTACAGTAGTGGGGTAATGGTGCCAAGTAATCCTAAACCTGCTTTCTTAGTTTGCCTTGCTCTTCAGAAATGAAAGTCGAGAAACAGATAATAAAAACTAGCTCAATAAATGGTAGAAAGTCGTAAAACTTTTCCATTCATGGAGAATGGTCTCTGGGTGGAGACATTGCATGATGTGCAAATAATGGTGGCAGGACCTGTATGCTGTCTTGCTGCAAAGACTCTGATTTTGCAGTCTTATATCTCTTAAGGTCCAGAACAGTCATTTAGATAAAAGAGGAATGTTAATTGCTTCTCAGGTTGATATCCTTAGATTTATAAAAAACACAAGCACATGCAGGACTGTCTGAAGTGTTCTTTCTAGTGCTGGTTGACTGAGCTGGTTAACAATGTGCAGTCAAAAGGCCAGCCTAGCCTGGTTTCAGTTATATAATGTGTACCTAGAGGCAATAAAATAATGTGACTTTTAGGTAACTAATTTTGCTCCTAGTTCTCCCTCTTGGCTTTTTGAAAGATACTGGAAAAGGAACCTGTGGGACGACACAATTATTCTTCCTCCCTCTTTTTTCCCCCACCCACCCTTCCTTCTAGGTTTGAGGAAAATAAATGGCCAGCAGTGGCTCTTGCAGCTGGGAAGGGTAATGGGATCCTGGGCTCCATCAGCAGAGGGGCGGCAGCAGGGACAGGGAGGGGATTGTCCCTCTCTGCTCTGCCCTCAGGAGGCCCCAGCTGGAGTCCTGTGTCCAGAGCTGGGGCCCCAGTACAACAAAGATGGTGGGACTGTTGGAGAGGGGTCAGAGGAGAAGACCTCATTGCAGCCTTCCAGTCTCTGAAGGGAGCAAGGGAAACAGGAGGGGAATCAGCTTGTTAAAAGGGTAGAGAATGGCAGGACAAGGGGGATGGATTAAAGCTAAAGGAGGGAAGGGTTAAATTAGATTTTAGGGGGAAGTTCGTTCTAGAGAGAGTGGTGAGGGGCTGGAACAGGCTGCCCAGAGAGGGAGTGGGTGCCCCATCCCTGGGGGTGTTCAAAGCCAGGTTGGATGGGGCCCTGGGCAACCTTGTGTAGCTCCAGGCCTGGGGGTTGGTGTCCCTGCCTGTGGCAGGGGGTTGGAGCTCTCTGCTCCTTGGGGTCCCTTCCAGCCCAGACCAGTCTGTGATTCTATGACTTGCAAACATTAGAGGATGGGTGCTGTCAGCTACGATGGCTGCTGGGGAACTGTGTATCACTTTCTTACAAGGCTCAGACCAGGTCTTTTATTCTGTGTTTTGCATTTGCTTCTTTCTGCTTAGGTTGTGCATCATTGTGAGCAATGGCACCCTTCTTGCGGATATCTTTCAACTCATTTGAGCTGGGACCTGTGCAGAATCAAGGGGAACAACTGCAGCCTTTCTGTGCTATCAAGATGAAGGAAGCCTTGACTACAGGTAAGCTTACAAATGGTGATGTTTTGCTGAATATAAATAACTTTTTTGAGAAGTGATGCAATCCCTCTTACTCTGTGAACAGTAACGAGTCCTGCTATTCTTGTCATGCCAGGCATTCCAACACGAGCTTTTCTTTCCAAACAGGAGCAATAACAATGACTTTGGTCTCTATCCCCACCTTAAAACAAGACTTCTTTATCAGTGCTTTCTTGTACTGTGGCCTTGCGTGCTCAGCACTTGGTAGGGTGAGGTCTGTAGTTTCTTTCTTCACCACTGGCACTCAGCTGCTCACAAAAGATGTGGTGAAGCAGCTGACATGTCACTATCGCAGGGGTTAAGGTGACTTGTGAATTTCACACGAGGGAGGCTTGCAAATGTGAAAGCACATGTTCCCCAGTTCCCCCAGTGATGGACTGCACATGCAGAAGCTGAGTGGGGCAGAGAGGGGTGGAGTGTAGCACCATGAAGAGGGAGCTGAACTGCAGCAGGTTTGGGAGAACCATCCTCAAGCACAGAGTAGTAAATGATATTTGTAGACTTTGAGGATGGCTATTAACAAGAAATGCAGTGTGTTGCTGTAGTAGCTGAGGCATTTTAGCACAATTATTTGCTTGGAATGCCTCGCATCCAAGATCTTGCTAGCACCTTCCTGTTCAGCAGGCCCTCAGCCTTCACTGATCACTTCTTTACAGAAACTGGACCAGAGTTTTTTAATATTTTGTGGCATTTAGCTAGAATACATCACTGTAGCCAAACAGGACGAGAGGCAATTGCTGACCAGGGTTAGACTGCACGCATCTAATCCTGAGATGCAGCTCTAGGGCTTCACACAACATCAAAGAGTGCAGGAAGCTCCAAAGCAGCAGTTTTTTAGGCTGTCTCAAGAACCTGTGAAGAAATGGTGTTGGGAGTGTGGAGAGGGGGAAAGTGGTCTAATTAAATCCACTTTTTATTTTTTTTCCAACTGTCTCCTTTTGAAAAATAGAATTGTCCCAACATTTCTTCCCTTTGCTTGCATGTGTCTTTGAAGAAGTGAAAACTTCAACAGAGAACAGCAAACCTTGGAGCAGTGACTGACTGGGGTAATCAGGAGAAAAACCTGATCCTCCCATTATCAGTTTGACAGGACCTGGAATAATTTCTGCTGGATTTGCATGCTGAAACATGATCAAGGAAAAGCTTATTGTATAGGAAGGAGAGAATAATTTGACTAGTGGTTAAGCATTAGGTCAATTTGCAAGCATGTAAAATGTTTTGAAGCCACTGTAGTTAGCAGAGAAACAAAGGAGGGGTAACAGTGTTCTTCATAAAGGCTGTTCCTTGCTGGCACTTAAGTGTTCATTTGCAGGCAGGCAGTATGATCCATGACAAACCTTGATTACTATGATTTTAATTACAAAAGCAGCATGGCTGAGCTGGAAGCTGTTGATAGTAATTCATAAGACTTATGAATTTTACAGAGGGTAAAAACCTATACAGTAACTGATCAAAGCAGATGTTAATTGGGACATGCGAATAGGGGCAGTCCTGTGAACAGGCTGAAATTGTTCCCTTCCCCTCTGAGAAGGGAAAACTCTTCTTTAAACTGCTACTCCTGCTTCTGCAAATCCTAAATTATCCCCAAAGGTTCTGCAAACAGGTGCAATTCCTCATATATAGCCTTGTGTAAAAGCCTTACTGTGGAGACAGCTGAGACAACCTGTTTCTAATTCCCTCTCACCTCTATTGTCCATCCTGATAATCTCTAAATTATGTTTTGTTTGAGCTTTCCCTCTATATTTTCACCATAGTATTTCCCAATTCTGTCCTAGTTTGGAACACCAAGTACAGGGCTCTGGAATTAGGTTTGCAGTGCTAAGAATTGGAGGTTTTCTCTCTGCAGGGTTCCCCAGATTCAAGATAAAAGCTTTTGACTGAGAGGAAGAGGAATGCTCAAGTTTGTGTTGAAACAGAGGAGGTTCTCAGGTGGCTGTTCCTGAACATTTCAAAATGCCCTTTGGCAAGCAGGCTTGGGTCTGCTTGTCAGAGTTGTAATTTGTAATGCTGTTGTTGGCAGGCATTCCCTAATAAAGAAGTACAAGGACACTATTTACTACTGGTGTTCGGAGAGCTCAGCACGAACGAGTGGAGAGCATCGAGCGAGTTATTAATGAATGAACACAACCTTTGCCTTGGGTTTCCAGGAAGATTTTAAAATAAAAAGTCATTCTCCTTTCATCAAAGTGAATATAAATTTTATTGATAATTTTAGGAGACAAACCACAGGATATCTTCTTGGGGAAGGGTCCAACTATTTAATCTGCTTTGATACCATTAGAACAGATTACACCAGGGAAAATTGATCAGTCAAAGCTGGAGGAGCACTTAGAAAGCACTTTCATTGCAGCAAACAATAAGTAGCAGAAATTGTGCAGACTGTACAAAATTATATTCAGTTACCTGAGCAGGAGTGGGGAATAACTGGGTTGGCAGCAAAACACAGAGGAAAACTGGGGGGGCAGCATCGCGTGCCAGAGTCATGGTGAAGAGCTGCATGTGGCTTCTTAGGAAGCAGTATCGTTCTGGATGTGTTGATGGGATTAATAAGAGACCCAGATCTGGAAATATGCTAAAGCTTGTTACAGATTGTGCAACCAACAACTATTCTCTGTGCCTGAGGGGTAAGGGCAGGAAGAAATTTGCTTAACTGGTAGCAAGAGACACTGATGTATTAGGGTGAAAAGCCATCTAATAAGATTAGTGAAGCATTGTAAAACCTCTCAGGAAGAAAGGAGTTTGTGGAGATGGTCTTATGGAATGCTGGGTAAGCATTACCAAAAAATTAAGGTATTTATTGAGATCCTTCCAGCCTTTTCCATATTTTTTAACAACACGTGGGCTTGCAATATCCTTTTGTAATATCCTTTTAGAAGTAGCAGTCGTGGCAGAGAAGAAAGTACAGTGCTGAGGAGAGAGAGTAACATGAATAGAATTGAAATGTTGGGTTAACTTGGAAGTAGGTTAATGAATTGTGGAGCTTTTAATCTCTCAGCCACTGTTTTAAGTTTAAACTAGGTCAGTGTAAGAAGTATCTTAATTTATCTTATAAAAAGCAGTTGTTTGCTATGATCAGATGATGTGTCATGGAGATTGATACCAGCAAGCACCCATGCAAATATTCCCTCTCAAGTTGTGACTGACTAAACCACCTTCTGAATTCCAGAATGGTATTTGTCTTTCCTGGTCTCTGGCTGCATGTTAACACCTTCGCTGCCTTTGCACTCCCTGTTTGGCAGGGTGAGCTTTGTCTTCCAAGTCATGAACTTTGGAGCTGACTATTTAAATTCTGTCCTAACCACAAAACTAGTGGTAGGTCTGGTTTTGGTACGAAGTTATTTCACTAAGTCCTGGGTTGATATTATTTGATTTTACAGTTTGTTTTTGTGTGTATGTGTGTCTTACAGAGAGAGGAAAAACTCTAGTTCAGAAGAAACCTACCATGTATCCAGAATGGAAGTCAACTTTTGACGCCCACATTTACGAAGGGCGGGTGATTCAGATCGTGCTCATGAAGGCAGCAGAGGAGCCATTATCAGAAGTGACTGTAGGTGTGTCAGTCCTGGCAGAGAGGTGCAAGAAAGGCAACGGCAAGGCAGAATTCTGGGTAAGGAAGAAGATGAATTCCTTCTACTTGCTGACCTGGTTATGTTCCTTTCAAGCTGAATGGATGCCTTATGCCTTTTAAACTATGAGTGTTTGATCCCTTTAGCATGTGTGACAGGGCTTCTAAGACAACTATTTTAGCAGGTTTCTTTGAAGCAGATAATGTATAATCAAAATTCAATAAATTGACAATAAAACCCGTGGTATTAATGTTTG
This sequence comes from Gallinula chloropus, assembly GCF_964237585.1. NCBI lineage: Eukaryota > Metazoa > Chordata > Aves > Gruiformes > Rallidae > Gallinula > Gallinula chloropus. The sequence continues at coordinate 21,766,010 of NC_140097.1, forward strand.
AAATAATGGCATAGATCACACCCAGTGCCTGTTTTATACAGCCTAGCAGTTTTTATAGCAAATAGCAGATATTTAAATTGATTCTGATCATTGCAGTTCATCCAGAGAAGAAGAAAGGTGAAGCCAAGGTATTTCCACTTTAGAATTTCTAATTGTACTTATTTATTTACTGTCACAATATATTTTTGTTAGTTTGATGCTGCTAGAATGGGGATTCTTTTATCCCTGTTTTTGTTATCCTGGCATCTTTTCTTGCCCCTGTCCTCCAAGCAGCTGTTGTTCTGTGAAAGCAAAGGGTATGGCATCTTGCTGAGTGTCATTTGCTCCTGCATCATGCTGAGTACAGGTCTAAGTATTGATCTCCGAAATGTAACAGGGGAGGTGAAGTTCATGTTTAATGTGGTTTTTAACTTAGAAATACAGATTTAGTTTTAAGTGCCAGTAACTGTTATTAGCAGTCAAACAAGATAAAGCCAAATAACAGCTTTTAAATAATTGTATGTGAACAACTTTCAGGTGGTGCTCAACTAAACAGAAAATTGAAAATACAAAATAGGTTTTGTTTTTGTACATCTAGAGAGAGGGGAAGGTGACAGAGACAGGGAGGATCAGAGCACTCAGCCCAGTTTCCGAAATGCCAAACATGTTGTTTCATTTTAGTTCATGTGTTGCAAAGAATTTTTGATGAGTTAAGGGTTTAATTATGTTGTCTTCATAAAATCCAATCAGTTTTAGCCAATTCAGTGGTCTGAAAACCTCTGCTAATTATCCATCAAACAGGTGCCACATAGACATCATCTAAACTTCCTCTATGTGACCTCAGTCATGACTTGGACAGACCATCATGCCCAGAAGAGAGATGTTGGTTCTCTTGCTGTAGCTTGTGAGGTTATTCTTGTATATCAAGAGACAGCCCACCAGTAGTACCTGTGGCTGATGTCTCTGCCCTCTGTAAACTTTGAGGAAATGGTTTGAGTGTCAGGCATTGCCTTAAAGATGAAAACTTGGTCGTCGTGGTTGTTGTGGGGATATGTTTGTGTATCTAATGTATTTTTCTTCTCCCCCCCCCACCCCAGTTGTATTTTCTGTTAGCTCAGGGATACTTTGTGCTGGAGAGAAGACTGAATCAGACTCTTTCATGCTTAATAGCTTCCTAGGTTTTCTGCAGGCAGCAGTTTAAGAATTAGCAGCTACTTTCTGAGCACAGGAACTGACCTCAGCTATTGACTTAAAAGGCATTTGTGTTTGCTTGTCTGTAGAATATGCCACAGAAACCAGGTGTAATGGTTTGAGGGGGAAAGTAAAATAAATTTGGGTAATACTGCTGTTTTTCTGATTGCACACAACAGTATTTGATATTTCTAGGGTTTGTACTCTTAATAGACATATACTGCATCGCATAGACTTTTTCTTTTCAAAGTGGGTTCCTGTGAAAACTGAGTTTCCTAATAGTAAAACCAGAAGCCAGCAAAATTCTCTTTGGAGAAAAGGGAAAGGACATGCAGAAACCCTGTGAGCTCTGTGCTCAACTTTTGGGCAGAGATCAAAGCAATGCAGCACGCTAGTGAAGGCAACAGAATAAAATTCTCTGGTTCAGCTGCAGCAGGGAGATGTGAAGGAGGGTTGTAATCCAGTAGGTATTGAATGATACACTTTGATTTCCTAGAAAGAGCTGTTTAAATTCCTGAGAGTTTCAACCAGCCTCATGCTTCACTGTTGGTGTCTTTCTTTCCATAGCTTGACCTGCAACCTCAGGGGAAGGTGCTGATGGCTGTCCAGTATTTTTTGGAAGATGCAGGTAATGAAAACTGCTTATTTTCAGTCAGTTATGTAAAAATAAAACCTTTTTCTTCACAGTCTTTTTATGGAACATAGGATAGAGCTCAAAAAAAAAAAAAAAAACTTTCTGATTCTGTTAACTTCATTTGTAGCCTTTTTGTTTTGTGGAGTCGTGGCTGCATTTGTTCATTTCTAAATGCCTTCTTGCCCTGTAGCGTTTAGCCAGTTTGGGATCTTTAGTATGTCCTCCTCATGATACAATGTGAAAGAAAAGATGTTACTGGTTCCTTTTTAGGTACAGAGAAGTTACATCTCTTGGTCTAGCCTATTCAGGAAACTTTTTTGGTGCGTTGGGGGACTGGGTCAGTGTTCTCTGGGATTCAGCTGTCATATTCACTAATCATTGGAACCTGACTGCAGCAATGAGAGAATGGTTAACTGCTAAAATGCAAATGTAATCCAGTTTAAAAGCAGTTTTAACAGTGAGCAATCTGTATGTCAGACCACTTGGAGAAGAAACTAGGAGGTAAGAGAAGCTAGTTAGTTACCAGAGGGGAAGCTTTAAGTACGTAATAAATATTTTGGCAGCACTTTGTGTATCTCTGGAATTCTTTCCTAAAGGAAATGATGAAAGCCTCACAACTTGCCTAGCTAGTGGCTAAAACTTTCCCATCCTACAAGTCACGAAACTGTAGTTTCTTGAGAATTGAACTGATCTGTCACATTAACCTGTCATTCTTACATGCTTTAATGCTGTCTCTTTGTAAATAAGATATGGAAAGAGTCAGCAGGAAGTTTTAAAGCACTTGGGGGCTTCCCCCCCCGCTTTCTCCCCCCCCCCCGATATACAGAGGGAACATGGTTTTGCTCTGATAAACAAGTTAGTTATGGATGCACCATACATTTTTGTACCATATGTGCAATCTGTGTAGCAGTTACTAGAAAAGCCACTAAAGCTAGAATGCTGTAATCAGTAGAAGACACTTCAGAATTGACATTTTATCTTTGTAATGGCACAAAGCCAGCCTAGACACTTGTTATTTTGGTCTCCTTTATGAAAAGTTAACTCTTTAAAGCAAGATGTATTTATTTTTTTAAAGTGTAACCCTGAAGAGCCTGTCAGTAAGAGTGTTTATCTGAAAAGCTCTCTGTTTATCTGCCAGTAATATTCTGTTTTGTGTTCAAACTGTTGTGGTGTAAGTTAGAAAGGAGTATTTCTTCCTCTCCATGCAGTTGTTTGGAACAGTGGAGTCAACGTAACTGAAAACCTGCTATAATTTGCTATTAGCTCTTAAAAGGAAGACAATATACTTCATACTTTAATTGGCAAGTTAAGATTAGTGTTAATGCTCTTGTTAGATGTTCTGTGTTGCAACAGCTTCCTTTTTGCCTTCTGCTTTATAGAAAATGTCTCACTGATACCTTTTTGGTAAGCAAACCTGAAAGGTGGTGGAAACTCCCTTTCAAGACATTTCCACATCTACATTTTGTGAAGGGAAGTCACTCAATCTCACATTTGCAGTGTTCACATCCAGTTAATCCCATCCAGGTTGATATACTGATCCTCCTCAACATTACAGGGGTCCCCCACGTCACTCTGGGTATACTGCTGAAGACAAGCATCGGGTGCTTTTCAGGCTCCTCGTTGCACTGCTGTAAACGTTTCCTCTAGTTAAATTAGCAGTTACCAGTGTTAGAAGAGAGAAGTGTGTTAGTGCATTACAAGGCTGTTTGTATTCACTTCCATTCTTCACATTGCTAAAACCCTTAGTTAGTTAATAGCTGAAAGCTCAGGACAGTGCACATTCCTGCCTGTGAACATACTGTTTTGCTTCCTCTCTGACGTGCCTTTCCCTACAGAACTGTGGTAGCTGTGTTTCTAAAATACTAAAAAAGGCTTGTTCTGAAAGTGGCATTTCAGTTGTTCCCTATTTTATTTGAAGGTATTGCTGCCATTAGTATCTTTGAGTGGTAGGTACTGCCTTTGGTTGGAAAATCTCCAAGCACTTTGCAGAAGCGACTAACTCTTTCTTCAGCTTGTCTTGCAAACTAAAGCTGCTGGTTTTCAACCTTTCCTCCCAAGTAGCAAAACATTCTGCCATCTTCACAGAAAGCTGATCTTCTCTGCTTTGCTGGTAGGTAGCAGTGTTGAGAAGTAAGTGTGCTACTGCTCCATTATCAGATTTATTATCAGAATTTTCATAGAATGAACTGGTATTAAAATGTGTTGCATGGTAGGCTGCACTGAGACATTTCATTTGTATTTTCTTCTTGTGGATTGGTGCCTGAGCAGTTAATTTAGGGCTACACAGGAAAAGTCTTCCCAGTCTCAGGGTTTGTTTGTTTTCTTTCTAGACCCTGTAAAACTGGGATTGCAGAGCCCTGTCTCAGAGCTGTCAAAGAACTTTTTTGTCTTCTGCCCTGTGATTTGAAATGAATTTGCACTATAAACCAGAAGTTTTTATTCTCTGTGTGTTGAGCCCCACTTTTCATTTCAGAATATTGTTTTCTTTCTGCTCCTCCTTCTCTCGTTGTAGTATTGAAACTGGGTTATCATTCTGTAAAGCAGCTTTAGTTTTAATAGGTGGGAGTTGCAATACATGTAATGCTTTGCTTGATCTTTGTTTATTCAAATGTAGTTAGTGACCTTATCGAGTAAGAAAACCCTGGAAGGCAGAGGTGGCTTGCTGCGCTGCCGAGTGTCTTGTGAGGGGTTAGCAGCTTTGGAGCCTTTGGAAGGATGTTTGTGTCTTGGGTTCGAGTTTTGAATTGCTGTTTTGCTGGCTTCAGATTCCTGGAATAAAGGGTTAGTGAATTCTTTCCTTAAAATGCTCTGAGATCTGTCAGGAGGTGAGTAATTTGCCTGAGAACTTGATGTCTCAGGTATCTGACTCCTGGGAGAGAGACAAACCAGAGCGCTGCATATATTTTGAATATGTTTTTTCTCTCTGTGTGTTGAGGATGCATGAGATTTCACAATTTTTCTGAGGTGTCTGAAAAATAACATGGTAAATAACAGTTTTGCTGCCACAGTCTGTATGTTGTATGGGTCTAAATTAAGATTTGAACCAAGTTCCTCTATGCATGAGGAGTGCTGGAGAAGGATTGACGTGTTGTTAGTTAATAATAATGATAGGGCTGAGGAGCCAGAACTGGGCCTTGTAATTGCAAGTGGGGAAGTTGTATGATTTAATACTTTAGCTGAGAAAATACTAGAAATCTAGAAATTTGGCAGATACTGGTAGTTACTCAGTGGTACCTATCATCTGCTTCAATCTGCATCTAGAAGTAGGATTGTATAAACATAGCAAACGTGTTTCCTGGCTTAATTTTCCTTAACAAAAGCAAACATTTGCAAATTTTGTAAGTTCATAAACCCAAAGTTGGCAGAGAATTATTTGGTAAGATAGGTAATGTGTAGAGCAGAGAAAATTTGATACAGTTTATGTATTCACAAGGAATTTGACTTAATGCTGTATGTTTAAAAGTTGGGTTTACTGTGCCTTTGCAATTTGAGAGAGAAAAAAGAAAATCCATTTTCCAGTTTCACCACAGTGAATGAAACATTGGGTGTCTGTGCTGAGGAGTTAACCAAAACATGCAGTGAGACTCAAACACATAGTACTGCATACAGCTGAGGACAGGCTGTTAGCACAGCAGCTCTGCAAATGGTGTGAGCACTACAAAGACTGCAGTGTGGGCATGGGATGGGTTTTTTTTTCTCCTGGATTGAAAGGTAGGGTTGGTAAAAACTCTGGTGTTTTGTTTGAATGCTTTTCTAAAAGACCACTGACTTCATTCATGCCTATGAAAGACTAGTTGAGTAGAGACATGCTAAAAGTAGCTGCAAAGCAGTCAGTCCACCTCGGTGCTTTGCCAAATGCCAGCCAGAACACTAGTAGGTGCTGGCTCAGCCACTGGGTAGGACTTCATTCATTCATTCGTTCATTCATTCATTTAGGGCAGCAGGCAGGAAGCCCACATCCCCTGGCTGTCCCAGTCTCTGTGCAGGGCAGAGTATAACATAACTTGCTTGTCTGACAGTAGAAATGCACTCACTAACACATGTAGTATGCACAACTTCTTATACAGGTGCTACTGTATAACAACCTGGTTTTGACCATTCCTGCTAAAGGTTATACTGTAAGTGCTTGGGGCCAGGGCAGGTCATTGGAGACTCTGTGCCAGAGTACTGGCTTGTACAGGATCAAGTTATTGGCGTTGCTACTCCAGTGTCAGCAGTGGACAGTCCTCAAGTAATGACAACCCAGATGGGTAAAAGAGAGAGAAATGCAAAACAATTTTAATACTCTCCCCATAAATGAAACATTGTGAGGATGATAAAAAGCAACATGTTTTAACACAGCAAGTTTGTGTCACAGACATGGAGACTTTGGGGACACTTGTATTTCTGTGAATGGCTTGTTGGGCTTTTTTGTGCAGATGATCTGTAAAGCTGTCCTCTCCAGGACCAGGTTAAAGAGCAGCTTTCCTCTGAGACAGTTCATACCAGGAAAGGCTCCTTTGTGGGGAACAAGCTTTCCTTTTTAATGATTGCTGTGCAAGATTTAATATTTTTCTTGACCTGAAGGCACACTTCACTTGAAAACAAAGCCAAGTGCAAGGCAGTAGAACATCAGAAGGGACCCTGAGCAGAAATGTTAGTGGGTTTTGTAATCCATCATAAAGTCTCAGGCAAATGTCAACTTGAACAGCTAGTTAACTCAGGAAAATGTTATGTCTGTGCCTGGTTGAAGCCCCAGTTCTCAGTTTCCAATAGTAGTGCTGTTATCTTCTCACTCTTTACAAACAGAATGGAGAAATGAGTTTAAATGAAAAATGAATTCTGAAGGTAGTAAATATTTTCTTGTTCTTCCTTTTAAAAACCTAGTAGGGTTATTCTGGATGGTTTTTTTCCTATGTCTGTGAACATTTGAGGTTCAACTGAGACAATTTGACTTCCCACCTTGAGGTTTATTACAGGTCAGTGGTGTCCTAGGATTGTTGTTCTAGCAAATGTTTTCCAGGCTAGGGGTTGTGACTTGTGTTAGTGGCTGTAAGGACTCTGAAATGCTCAGGAGGAGTGGCACCACAAGTTAAATAGTGTTGACAATGGTATGTTTTCAGCACTTGTGGAGAGCTCCACCATGAATTCACAGGCATGTTTGGTGGTTTCTTAGTGAATGCAGGACATGGAGGAGTTCTGGGTGGTTCAGTCAGAGCAGCTGCAAGTTTTAAGAAGGGACCTTGAAATAAGTGAACAGTGTGTCAGTGATAAATATTAACCACAGCTCTCACTAGAGGAAATAGATTATGTTTAATGGTGTGTGCTGGGTCCAAAATGATTAATTTCAGGTCCAGGCTGCAGAGGTCACCTGGATTCTAGTTGCTGATTCAGCTGTTTCATACATGACTCTCTCTCTGACCGTGTGCTGGCCCAGGACAAGCATTTCATTGGCAGGAAGCCTGGCTTGCTTGGAGGGGGAAACAAAGGTGTTCTTTAGTGTTTCTTCCTCCCCTCCATCTCCACCTTGCATCCACACAGTTGTTGGGAAATTACTGCCTCACAATTGTTGATTCTCTCTGCATCTTTGAACTAAGGCTGACTGATGTTTGGCTGAACTTCTTAACCCTTTCCTGGAGCAATACACGTTAAAGGCAATTTACATGTTAAAAATACCTTGTTAAATGTGCTTTCATTTGAGAGCCAGCTCAGCTTCAGGTGCAGGTGGCTAACAGCTGCTCTCCAAACTTCTTGGTTTGGTCTGAAGCACACAAAAATGTTTTCAGTAATACCTTGATATACTGGTTGTTTTTGGCAAAGGTATTAAATAAGGCAGCTCGTTGTGAAGGCTGTGGGCTCTCACATGCAGATCTTGGAAGTTTTTTACTCAAGGATTCTTCACAGTTAACCTATGGTTAAGTGGGTGGGTGGGTTATTTTCTTTGCACAAACTAAGTGATGAATTTATCAATTACCCTCTCAAAAAAATAGATGCCAGTCTCATATTTCCCTCAAGTCTGACATCAGTGTTCCAGACAGGGAGGAAACACCACAGTTCCCCATATCCCGATGAAGTTTTGTCGGAGACTTCTGCACACAGCAGCAGCAACACCAAATTGCTGAGAGTACTTCAGCATGAGGAGAATCCTACAGGCTTGGTTTGCTTGTGTTGCAGACTTCAGAGGCCTTTGTCCCTTGGTCTGCTCCTTCCCAGGTTATCTCCTCAGAATACACGCTATAAAGCAACACGCCTCTCTCTGTTCTGTTGCTGTTACTGATTAAATCACCCTTATGAAGGCATCCTCTTCGTGGAGGAAACACTATGAAATGTGTTCCTTGCACGCATGTTTCAGTCTGAGGCTTCCCTGAAGCATTTGAGAAACGGTGGGTGAGGTCTGTGTATTTGCTCAGCAGGATTAAACAAAGAGATAGTGTTGTTTGCAGACTTGGACAAGCTGAAGTGCAGCAGCTGATGGGAGTTTTGTTGAGTGACCTCAGTAGCCTGGTTGAGCAGCAGAAATGAAGCCAGTTCCTGGAGTGGAAGAGGTAGCTCAGAGCTGTGCACAGCACCAGGGTGTCATAGTGCATCTTGTGAGCTCTTTGCAGGGGCAGGCAGGATGGGTTTTTCTCAGAACCAGATGGCCACTTTCTCAGAAAAGTGCATTAATACCCAGTGGCAAAACCCAGACACCTTTTTTTGATCTTTCTTTTCACTAATGTGCCTAATCTTTCCTTAATCTTTGAGCTCATGTAGTCCTTTCTTTTTTAAGACAGTACAGCTGCTGCAGTTGGTTGTGACAGTGGCTCAGGACACTTGAAGTGCTATCGAATGATAGGTATTCCAGGTTCAGTTGTCTGCTGGAATAGCAGTGGTGCCAGCCAGCTATAGAATGACAAAAACCAAGTGCTGCTAGCAACAAGAGAAACGGGGCTCCTGGGTATCTTTGTAGTAAGCTCAGGCATTGTGGCTGGCATGACTTGGCACAGGAAACAAATCTCTTTGTATGGGTTTGAGAAGCAAAGCTGATGACAGGAGGCAGCGGTGCAGTGATGCAAATAAAACCCCATGTACTGACAATGGGAAGAGTGTTTTTCTGGCTTTTTCCTTACTCCATTGTTGGGGAAGCTCCCACCCTGCAAATGGCAGTTTCCTGTTGCCCTGAGCTTCTCAGCACATGAACTGTGTCCACCTTTCTTCCAGACTGGGGCTGCAAGCTTTTGGCCAGAGCTGATGTGACTAGCAGTTGATCAACTCTGTTGGTGATTCAAGCCTCTATATCTTTTCCTGTTGGATGGTATTGTCCCTCAACAGCTCCTCTCAATTGATAAGAAATGTGTCCAAGGGTTAAATTACCCAATTTCTCTTGATAAGCCTTCATGGGGGTTACAAACTCCTCCTATTGTTTTCAAAATGTGTAAGTAAGCCTGTGTACTCAGAGTTGTGACCGAAAAATTGAGACACAAAATATTCACTTTTGTAAGAGAAACTTGAAGCTTCCTTGGAAATGAGTGGAAATAACTATAACCTGTAATGAAGGACCTGTATGAGCCAGTTGGACTCTGAGCCTGAGAAATTTTTTTGGTTCTTTATTTCCTGGCCAATACTATATGTAATTACTATGCACAGAGCATTAGATGCTACAGCTTATACTACTATATACTACTACTATTGTTGCTACAGTATTACACAGTACTGTATACTGTAACCCTATGGAGGCTGAGAGTGGAGAGGAGTGAGGCTGGGACACACTGACGTGCATTAGACCTCACAGCTTAATGATCCTTGAGCCTGGAAGATACCCATCTCCTGGAGGTCCTGCAGCACTTCACGTGCATTTCTGTTGTAGTCCTGGGTCAGGAGGGCATCCTGAGCAGCAGCGTGAAACTGCTGCTGCTGGAGAAGACACCCCCTGCTTCCAATCAAACATTTATTTCTCTTGCACATAAATCACATAATGTAGAGAAGCTTATCTTTGTTTCTTAAGGAAAAATGTCTCTAGCAAGACTGTGCTCCATTCCTGCTTCTTCCTCTCAGCTCTTTGCTGAAGGCTGCTTCCAGTTGAGTGTGAGGGGGAAGCGCTTGCGAACAAGGGCACGGAGACGCCTCTGGTAGCAATGTGCTTGTGTGTTCCACCCTTGTGGGACCAAAAACCTGCAGAATGTGGGTGTAAAAGAAAACACAAACACTGGTCTGAAATGGAAAACCAAGCTGAACTTTGGAGAAGCCGATTTTAGTCTGTGTAATACCTTAAAGTATTAAAAGGATGTTGTCTTGTCTCCCCCCTAGATTGCAAACAGTCAATGAGGGAAGAAGAGGGGACAGTAACTATGAACAGGAGAGGAGCAATCAAGCAAGCCAAAATCCACTACATCAAAAATCATGAATTTATTGCTACCTTCTTTGGACAGCCTACGTTTTGCTCTGTCTGCAAAGACTTTGTATGGTAAGAAGGAAATGCTAAGCTTCCCCCACCCCTAAGGCTCAGTGATTGCAAAATTTGCTCTGGATCTATTGAGACAAAACATGTAAATTCACACATGTTTGGAAAGAGAAGTAATATATTTACTGAGAGCATTTTTATATCTAAGTACTGTAGTTGTCTCTTTCACATTAAAAGGTAGAACTTGAACATTTTTGCCACTGAAGTAATTTTCAAAAATACCATCAGCATCAAAGGTGAGATCTGGCCTGTAAACAGCAGCACTCTGTCACAAGAGAGCAAGATGTGGAGAGTCTGAGAAAATGCTCACACTTGGAGATGTGAAGTGGCTAAAGTAGAGTAAAGACCCATTGAAAGCAAGAAGCCATGTCCCCTTTCATATTAAGGTCATTTTCATAGCAAGTCAGATTAGGAGGATTTCTTGTATGATGGAAACCTTGTCTTTTCTGGGTTTCCCTCCTCATTTGCTGGTCTGTTGAAACACACAACCTTATCTTCTAAACCTTGCCTTCCTAAAAGAGGATTATGAAAAGCAGAACTTAGACCAGTGTATTACCTGGAGTAAATATTGCCATAGGCAAAGGATTGTTTGGTCAACATGTTACAAATAACAACCCCTCTCCCCCCCCCCCCCCCCCCCCATTTATTCCAGCAAACATATGCTTTTATTGTTTCCTTCTTCCTTTGTTTTTCAGGGGACTCAACAAGCAGGGATACAAATGTAGGCGTAAGTTGATTTATTTTTTTACTTCTGCTATTTTCCACATTAACCTGTAGATCAAGTAGTTACTGTTGAAAAATCTGCTGTAAATACACATGGCACGGTGTGTTGTTACCAGAGGTAGTATTAGATGTTAAACATCAGCTTTGCATGATGGCCTAAGGCTGCTTAATTATCGTGCCTACCTGAGTTTTTACTATCAGGGTTTTGACTTCACTATTCTCAGAAGCACAAAGTGAAGCTGAAAATTGGCACTTACTTAGGAGAGGAGTTTTTATTAAACCTTGTCTGAAGCAAACAACAATTATTCATGGGTTTTACAGCTGAATTGAAAAGCACTTTTGCCTAAGCATAGATCTCTGCCCTTCAAACAATAGGGGAGGTATAAAGGGTAAAAAAATTCAAAAGCATAGAATTGCCCTTCTGTTACCAAATGCTGGTGGCATTTCCCAAGGGAGGCAGATTTAGAAATAGAGGTTATGTGAAAAGAATATGGGGGGAAGCTGCTTTAAAAAGAAAAGAGGAGGGGTGGTGTGTATAGTATGATGTAAAGAAGTGTGTTTATCACATTGTGCTATGAAATGTGAATGCCTCATCCCATGTATTTATTATCTGAAGGAATCCTTTTTTTTCTTGCACATGTCTTGAAGAATGCAATGCTGCTATTCATAAGAAATGTATTGATAAAATCATTGGCAGGTGTACTGGTACTGCAGCCAACAGCAGGGACACAATGGTAAGAGCTGGAACAACACATTTAGAGTGTCATTAACTTAATTAACCCCTTCTGAACTAACAAAACCTCCTATAGAAACAGCCAGGTCCCTTTGGGGCCTGGTTGGCTGTATGATCAAGTTACTGTCTTCCCTTGAAAATCGTATGTAACGTGCAGTGGATTAAACTTTTGAGCAAGAAAAGTAGTTGAAAGGGGGTGGGTGGTGGCTGATGGGCAGCATCCTTCCTTGCTGGATGAGGGCTGGGAAGACTGGGGTATTCAAGGTAAAACTGTTGTAGCTTTGTAATATCCGGGCTGTTTTCCGTAAGAGGCGGGTCCTGGTTTGGGTAAAGTGCCTCACCCCTCTCCCTCATCCTCAGTTTCAAAAGGAACGGTTCAACATCGACATGCCTCATCGCTTCAAAGTTTACAATTACATGAGCCCTACCTTCTGCGACCACTGCGGCAGCCTGCTCTGGGGGCTGGTCAAACAGGGACTCAAATGCGAAGGTATGGAGGAGGAGGGAGGGCAGCTGGGATCTCTCCGTGCTCTTCCAGTACAGTCTTCCCCAAGTGCCCCCTGCTACAGGCTAGCTGTCCTTACCTACTGTGCATTTCTCTGTGTGTTACCTAGAATCACAGAATCATACAATGGTTCCAGTTGGAAAAGACCTTCAAGATCATCGAGTCCAACCGTCTATCTAGCCCTACTAGGTCCAATACTAGACCATGTCACCAGACAGAACATCTACTCCTCTTTTAAATGCCTCCAGGGATGACGACTGGAACACCTGCCTGGGCAGTCTGTTCCAGTATCTAAAAACCCTTTTCAGTAAAGACATTTTTCCTGGTATCTGACCTAAACTTCCCCTCACATAACTTCAGACTGTTAATAGATTGGGATTCATCTCACACGTGTGTGGTTCAGCCAAGGTGAGCTGCTTAATGCAGCTGGAAAGCATGCTGCAGAATCAAAATCTGTGTAATCAAAATCACTGCTTTGGGAACAGCTGAAATTTGGTAGCACCTAAAAGTGTATCCAGAGTGTTTGCTGTTTGTATCATTGTCTCATAAAAAGGCAAGATATTCTTTATTGTAACAGATATTGAGAATAAAGACAATTGGACCTTTTTTCCTCTTGAACAATTTTTGTGGCTTCATTGAGTGAAAAACTGCAGTTTTATTGACAAGGGTAGATCCATGTCCAGTCCAGTTTTCTAACAAGGTTTCTGCAGCACATGGAGAAACAGCCCTTTTGTTGTAATGTTGGACAGTATTTTCCTGATGGTGTATTACCATCCTTCTGTCTCTTTCAGAGTGTGGGATGAATGTGCATCATAAATGCCAGAAGAAGGTGGCAAACTTATGTGGGATAAACCAGAAGTTGCTAGCTGAAGCTTTAAATCAAGTTAGCCAGGTATGTTTTATGGCTGTTTGTCAGGTAAATAGCTGTTTTCAGAGCATTTGGGGGGTTTATTTCATCTTTTCATATCATTTTCACGGGGAACTCAGTTTGGAAAGGAGGAAATGCAAGCAGCTTTGGAATTTCACCTGTAATGAGATTCACAAAGAATTTTTGAAAAGGTGTGTGGTTTCCTGAAATCCAGCTTTGTTCTTCTGTGGCACTAAGGTTACCCTCTCCCTTTCTGTTTAATTGTATAAGCAGTCATATTACAATGCTGAAGTCTCTTTTTCCATGCTTTAGCATTCCTCTTGCATGCTGAAATTAAATCAGTAAGGAGATATACACCAGATATTCTCAACTTACACTGATCTGCTGTAGACACACAGCAAATTCCCCTGGCATTAATGCTGGCCGTTCATACATTGTCCATCTCCTGCTGCAGAACAACTGTGTCCTGTGGTCAGCTTCTGACTTGCAAATAAAGATTCCACAGAAACTCTGAAACAAAGCAGGAAAAGGCAGCACAGTAGCCAGCAGTGCTTCCTCCTCAGCTTTCACAGGGTATTTATTTACTTTGGGAACAGTGTGAGCTGTTGTGCCAGTGTTTTCATGACACAGTATAAAGCTCCATCTTTTCATGAGGAAAATTGGATCTTGGGGATCTTCCATGCATAAAATTCATTTCCCTGTGCTAAAGCTGGCTGTCACAACCAGTACTACTGCAGTATGACAGCACTTCCCATCCCCTCTTTCAAATGGACACACGTGAACCACGACACCTGATCTGAAGCTGTAAAAAGGGTGTGTTGAAATAGTCTGTGAACCAGACTGGAGAACAGAGATGCACTAGCAGTTAATAATTTAAAATGTTATACTGCCATCATGTTATGTGGAACAGCTGTGGTTATAAGCATTTCTAAAATAATAGCACCAATATAATTCCAAATGTTCCCTTTCTCCGCAGAAATCTACACGAAGGTCTGATTCTGGATCTGTAGAGAGTGTTGGTGTTTATCAAGATTTTGATAAGAAACCTAGAGCTCCAGGAGATATAACAGGTGAGCAAATCTACAGTGTTTTAATTTAGCCATTTACCTACCAGACTGCACCAACTAAAAATTTCAGTAGACATTCATTCTTGCCTCATGTTAGGCAATTATTTTTAATAGGCACTGTTTAGAAAAAAAAACAAACACTAAAAAAAGCATATAATTCTTTCTCCCTTCTCCTGGCCACACAAAATGCTCCCCTAACTTTGATAAATACCTACAGGTTTTAGTCCATGAGCACACCCACCTTCCTGCTGAACGCTGGCGGTACTCGCTGCAGACACACGCGCAACGCGCTGCCCTCCCTCATGTAACTGAAGCATCGTGCACGTCGTTAATTACCTTGGTTTGTTCACAAGCCATTAGAAACCAGTGGCATGTTTCAGGATGTAAGGAGCCAAAATGCTACTTGAGATTGAACAGCTGCAGTAGTTTTAGTAGTACCTGGAGTCCTATCACAGCATCACAGGGGTTGGAAGGGACCTGGAGAGCCCATGGGGTCCAACCCCCTGCCAAAGCAGCTCCCCAGCTCATATTGCACAGGGCGGCGTCCAGACGGGGCTGGAATCTCTCCAGAGATGGAGACTCCACACCCCCTGGGCAGCCTGTCCCAGGGCTCCCTCACCCTCACTGGGGAAAAGTTCTTCCCCATGTTGCTGTGGAACTTCCTGTGCTCCAACTTGCAGCCATTGCCCCTTGTCCTGTCCCCACAGACACTGAAAAGGGGCTGCCCATTTCCCCCTGCATCCCACACTTCAGATATTGATAAACATTCGTAAGGTCCCCCCTTAGTCTTCTTTTCTCCAGGCTGAACAGCCCCAGCTCACTCAGCTCCCTCTCATAGAGGAGATGCTCCAGACCCTTAATCATCTCCGTAGTCTCCTCTGGACTCCTCTGGACTCCAGGAGATCCCTGGGGTTTTTTATCCCAGGGAGCCCAGAACTGGACACAACACTCCAGGTGGGGCCTGACCAGGGCAGAGCAGAGGGGGAGGATCCCCTCCTGTGACCTGCTGGCCACACTCCTCTTGATGGTCCCCCAGGATCCCATTGTCTCTCTCAGCCCCCAGGGCACACTGCTGCCTCTATCTACATGTTTAGAGTAAGGTTTTGGAGTCCTTTTTGCTAGAGAGTTTCAGCATTGTATAATGTTTTTTTGAGGGTTTGTTCAGGGGTTTTTTGGGGTAACTGCTAACCTCTGATAATTTATACAAAAAATAAATGCAACAAGAGGTACCTTTTTACCAGGTGGAACCCACCAGGCTCAGTAAGAGATAGTGGGTGGGTTTGGAGGGCTACAGGAGTTTATATATTCATCCATACATTGAACTAATGAACCGCCCAGTAAGAAAATTATGTTGTTATTGCTTATCAGATTTGTTCTGGTTTGTCAGAACAGAGGGAAGAGGAAAAAAACCCAAAAAGAACCCACCTTTTAAAAAGGTGGTTTGTTTAATGCTAAGTGAGGGTGTAGCCACTGGGATTCCTCCCTGGGTTACCACAGATGCTGGGCAGCTTGTGCGACATACATGGTGTCACCTCATTGTTATCATCTGTGTCATGTTAGTGACCCAGCAGATCTGTGCAGTGGAGGTCAAAAAAAAAGAAAAAGTACAGTTATTAATTGTAGGATGTAATCAGGATTATGCTGGCTTCTTAGCCAGCATCAGGCATAAGTCAGAACTTTTTATGGCCTCTCAGTGTAGGCCAAGGGAGTAGTGTGTTCTTTCACAGAAGAAAAATAATGTGTCCACAAGCAGTCTTTGTAAAGTATCTTTTTCTCCAAACTCTGCCCTGGATCTCAGTCAGAGGGGAAAGTTAGGGCCTTTGGTTTTTAACATGCCTAAGTATTGCTTAAACCCAGTGTCAGAAACAATCCCAGCTTCAGTTCTCTAACTAGCCTCATTTAAATTCAGTTATAAACTACAGGAGTTGTTTGGATTCACCAGTATCCCAGCAGCAGATGCACTGAAGTAGCAGACCTGTAGTTCATTTTTAGCAGGGAATCTCCTGCAGTATTTCTGCACATATTGAACTCTAAACCCCCTGTTTCAATTAGCAGATAGCGGCGAGTACGATAAACTCTGGGAGGGCAGCACAGCCAAGACAGCGTCACGATTTGCAAGCAGGAGAAAATTCAACATAGACAGCTTTGTCTTCCATAAAGTACTAGGGAAAGGAAGCTTTGGAAAGGTATGTAACAAACTGCTGGAGCTTAAGGTGGCTGCCTTGCTTGATCTGCAATGTGCTGTTGTCAGTGACCAGAAAGGTCTTAGAGCTGCTGGGGTGGAAAGTCCTGCCACAGAATCAAATATTCTGGTGGCAGACACTAGAAACTCATCTCCTGAATCTTCTCTAAACTCAGTGTGATTCATAATGCATGACAGTGTTTCAGTACCAAGGCAGAGGGAATGTGGATTACACACCACTGTGCCAGAGGATGTTCATACCCTCTGCATAGCCACAGCCCTCGGATACCGTGGCGGGGGGAGCTGCAGGAGAGCAGCTTCTGTCTCTGTTGTCTGGGAAACTACAGCCCAAAAGAAGGGATGGGCTTTACCTGTCTTTGATTTATATAATCACAAGACATTGACAGAAAAGCTGCCCTGGAAGCTGCTGCACCTGTGGCATGTAGACCCCAAGCCCCATCTCCTCATCTCTGTGCCCAGCAACTTCACCTCCCCAGACCTCGCTCATCCTCCCCATTGCAATGCTTTTTGTCACTGCGCTTGCTGTAAACACCTTTGACTTTCCCTTACTGCTACCACTGTGCTGCAATCTCATCTTTCCATTTTTTTCAGGTTCTTCTTGCAGAGCTGAAAGGAAAGAATGAATTCTTTGCTATCAAGGCTCTGAAAAAAGATGTTGTGTTAATTGATGACGATGTGGAATGTACCATGGTGGAAAAGCGGGTGCTGGCACTTGCCTGGGAAAACCCATTTCTCACCCATCTTTACTGCACATTTCAGACAAAGGTAAGAAAAAACCCAACAGCAACAGTACCCCAACAGATTTAGCCCTTTTATGTTACTGTTACTGCTAGCTGTTACTAGCAGCCAAGTGAAAGTAACTTAGTGACCCCACATACCATGCTGAGAACCAGTGAGACCAGAATAACACCTGTGCAATCTGGAATAAGAGGCAGTTTAATTTAAATCTTTGATCTTAGCTTTCCCCTCAGTGAGAGGGAAGAAAGGGGACTGTCACAGGTAGAAGTCAGTAAGTCTGTTTAAATGTATATCAAGTCTAGAAACCCATAGAACACAAGATCAGCTATTTAGCTTTGCAATACAAGACCGGGCCACTCAAATCTGTAGGATCCTTATACATTCTTGTGAGTGTGTGAAAATAAAAGTTAATCAAAATAACCATTCTCTGGCTATTTGCAAACAGGATCACCTGTTCTTTGTTATGGAGTTCCTGAATGGGGGAGACCTCATGTTCCACATACAGGACAAGGGGCGTTTCGATCTCTACAGAGCAACGTGAGTCCACAACCCTTCAAGCCCTGTATCCACAAATTATTTCAGTCTCTGTGGTTTTACTGCTTCTAGTTCTGCACCACTGACCTGCACTCAGGTCTCAGTGGCTGATGATTGAAAAGGGATTTCTAGGCAGTGGTTTAATACCATGAGAAAGCTCATTTAACCATGGGTGGAGTTATGTTTTCTTCACTTACAAAGCAGTGTGCTGGTTTACTTTATGGGATGTTCATACCTAGAGATGCTACAATAAACTGCAACGTGAGCCAGCAATGAAAAGTAAGAGGAACAGCTTCAGTGCCCCTTAGGACAACATTTAGGTGGAAAAAAAATGCAGAACAGCATGAGGAAAAAAACCCAATATGTAAAAATTACTTCCTAGTGTTGCTAAATTGGCATGAAAGTACAGAAGGATAACCTGCACATTCCACAGGATACTAATGAATGGGCTAGCTCTTTGTTTAGCAAGTGCTTCAGTTCCACATAGCTTAAAGATCACCAGAGCTGAAGGCTTAAAAGATGAAAAAATATCTATTGTTACTTTACCTAAGTTTTTAGTTTGAGATCAGTTTCTACCCCTCTGTTGCCCAAAGTGTGAGGGTTTTATCTGTGGCATTGAAGGCCTGCAGGCAAGACTGGGAAAATAACGGTGCAGGGTAGTGGATCCACCAGTAAGCACCAGTGCTAATGTATAACCAGACTGGAAAGTTACCTGTGTAACTGTAGTGTACTAAGGACCTGGGGTCACATCCCAGGGCCTGGCATAAATAGCGTCTGGTAGCAGCCAGCTTTATGGGCAGGGAGAGCTTTCTTCACACTCTCCCCAACAAAAATCTGGGCAAAGCCTCCCAGCTTGCCTGAATCCAGCAAACATCTGTGCACCTGCAGCCTCTCCTGCAGCCTCACCACCTGTTTCTGAAGGTTTGGTTCGTTCTGCTCTACAGAGTGGAAAGAGTTTTGTATTTGTTCAACTTAAAAAATTTAAAAAAAAAAATTATGAAAAGCTTTTTTGGGGTGGGGCACAACATTCTTTCAGTGCTTTCCTGGGGATCCTCTGTATTGACCCCCCAGTAACTGTCCTTCAAAAGGCATCTGTGTATCCCTAAAGCCACAGGGCAGGAAAGGGTCAGTGCTCCCTGCTGGCAGTGGAATGAAGCATCAGGGCAAGTCGCTGTGTTTCCCCTCTACTGTTTGGCATTGGATGCCACAGATGTGGTATCACAGATGTGTGGTGAGGGATTTCTCTTGGATCACAGCACAAAGACAGGCATGTTGCTATTTAAGTCTGTACAGTGCTGCTTGCTTCACAAAGAGACTCTTCCTGCAGCCCTTTGACCAGCAACGCTGCCCGTGTTTGAACTGAACCAGACAGATAAAAGGTGCTTTGGTCTTTTTCAGGTTCTATGGAGCTGAAATTTTATGTGGGCTACAGTTCCTTCACAGCAAAGGCATAATTTATAGGTAAGTACCAACTAGCTCCAGCGTGGGACCTGTGCATTGTCTTAGCACATCAGGCATCTTCAGATCACTGATTGATGTAACAAGTAAAAGCTGTCTGTCATAGAGCTGATGTTATTCTAAGGGCATTGCCATGTTTGAGATGAAGCTGTATCTTGGCAGCTAGAATGATGGCATGTTATTTATGTTACATAAAAGCGGGTTGGTTTCAGTTTGTTTAAGCACTGCCTTCAAATCACAACACTCTTTAGTTTGGAGGGAAGGGAGAGGGTCCTTGAGGCTGTCAGTTCCTGCCAGCCTTGAGAAAGTTACCTGCTTCTGCTTCCCATATGAAACCACAGTATCAATGTTCCTGCCTCACCAGGGGCCAGATCCCCATCAGCTGCTCTTCCTGAGAATACCCACGCTATGGAGGGGTTTTCAGCTTTTCCTGTTCCCTTTCTCCAGCCTTTTCACCCCACCCCTGACTCTAAAGCACTGTGTGGCGACTTAGGTTGGATATTAGGAAGCAATTCTTCACTCTGAGGGCAGTGAGGCCCTGGCACAGGGTGCCCAGGGAGGTGGTGGCTGCCCCCTCCCTGGAGGTGTCCAAGGCTGGGTTGGATGGGGCCTTGAGCAGTCTGGGCTGGTGAGAGGTGTCCCTGCCCATGGCAGGGGGTTGGAACTTGATCTTTGAGGTCCCTTCCAACCCAAAACATTCTGTGATTCTATGATACTTGCTCAGGGAGCTTTTAACCCAGGAACAAGCAGGTATGAAGGGTAACCTTGCAAGGTGAATGTGCCCCAGAACATCAGGTGCTGCCCGTCCCCCTCTGGAGAGTGGGAAACAGCTGTTGGAGGATCCATCCTTCAAAGCACTTTTCTGGAGTTGGAGACTACTTCACAGAAGGGGTGTGGGTGTGTGTGTGTGTGTGTGTGTGTGTGTGTGTAAAGAGGGCAGACACTGCAGGAGCCCCTCCTTGGTGAAGAAGGATGAGTCCTAAAGGCCTCTCTGGCTCTCAGAGAAGACAGTCCTAATGCAGGCAGGTGCTAAATGCCCCTGCCTGTATTCCCACAGCCTCCTGCAGACAAGAAAGGCTCTGGCATATGTTGTCATCAGCACAAACTCCTTTTATCCCAGAGTTTCTAGAGCAGTTTTAGGCTTGCTGTTAAACTTACCTACATTAAGATGTCAGAGTATGGAGTCTTCCCAGAGAAGCAGTACCTTTTTCCAACAAGACAGCTGCTTGAAGCTAGATGAATGCAGTGCCCTAAGTTACCAGGAGTTTCCCCAACTCAAATACATTCACCTACTCAGGTGAGAGCAGCTGATGCCCAAACATGGAAGGATTTATGGTGTGCTGCCTTAGGACAGGGACTCTTGGTTTGAGCTGTAGCTCAGTGAGAGCAGTGGAAGCAGCTGGTACTGGGACCTTGACTTACTAAGGGGAACATGCTGCCCTGTTCTCCTGTAAAATTCTCTGCTCCAGGCAAGTCTGGGTAGCAGAGGGGCTTCTCTGTTCCTCTTCAGCCTGCCCACCTCACTATGTGCTTTCACAGCCAGATGGACAAATACCACCCCCCAGTCAAAGGGAGCTTTTGGAAACTGCTGTTAAAAAGCTTTTACTGGCTTGAATAGTGTTACTCTGGAAAGAAAACAGGAATAGGACACCTCACCGACTGCCTACAAGACAGGAGTGCTGCAACCAGGAACAAGTCAGGTGCCACTAAAGGTTGGGCCTCCACCCAGTCGTGCTCCTGCCAAAGGCTCTGAGAACCCAACAATCCTCCTTTGGAGCACTGGTGCTGCGCTGTGCCAGCTGGCAGGGCACACACTCCTCTGTCCAGAAACAACAGAAGCACTGGGTGTGCTTCTGGAGCTGCAAGCCAGTCTGGAGGATTACAAGGTCACGCTGTCTGCACACCACAACTCTCACTCTGACCAAAGAGAATCCTTCCCTTCTCCCTGCCTTTTCCAAATCACAGAAGTGCTCTTATTTTGTGTATTGTGGTGCTGGGTGATATTGTCTTGAAAAGCCTCTTTGGATGCTGTAGGGCAGGTGTTTATTAGCGAAGAATCTGCCTGCAGCTGAACACAAATAGGACTCTGCCTGAAAAATATTCCTTTTTTTTTAAAAAATAACCAACCAACCACATTTTGCAGAGACCTAAAACTGGACAACGTGATGCTGGATAAAGAAGGTCACATCAAAATAGCTGACTTTGGAATGTGCAAAGAAAACGTTGTTGGCGAGAACAAGGCAAGCACCTTCTGTGGGACCCCAGACTACATTGCACCCGAGGTCAGTGTGGCACTGCCAGGTTCTGCAGGGATGGAGTTACTACACTGGTCTTTAACTGTATTATTAATTGTTCAGACAAGTCTAGTTAGCACAGAAAAAAAAACATTACAGGTGAGTTCCCTGGAAAAGATACTTGAGATTTGTCAATATCTACAGGGACAAGTTGAAAAAAACCCCAACCAACCTGTGGTTTTTGAAATGTGAACAGATTCAGGTTGTGAACAAGCAGCTTCTCCCTTCTGCCTTTACAGCAAGGGCTCCTGCAAGGAGTGTTTGCACACTGCAGGCTTGGTGCCTGTGCAAACAGCCAACCCTGAAAGCAAAAGCAGGTCCCAAGGGGAATCTTGCAGAGTTAAATTCCTGGGTTAGATCTGGGGTTTCATCTGATTTGCAAAGTAGTCAAAGAAGGTAGGTAGCTTTTAAAGCTATGGGTCATGTCGAAGTCGGTTTGGTAATCTGCTCTTCATTTGCTGCTTTCTTCTCACTTCATCTGGTGGAGAAACTAGAGATGTTTTCCAAGTACAGAGGTATTAATGTTAGAGGAGAGAACTGAAGGAGAGGGAAGACCCAGAGCTGTCTGTGTTCCCACCAACAGCAGCCAAGCATCAGCCTACAGCTGTGCACCGGGGTCAGCGAGTTCTCAGATCACGAGGGGGAAGAAGTCCAGCTCTTAGAGTTTTAATTTAAGAGAGAATCTTTTATCTTGCTGCCCTTTACTAATTACTTGCACTTCTTCCTCCCTGCCTGGTGGAACAAGATCCTGCAGGGCTTGCGCTACACGTTCTCCGTGGACTGGTGGTCCTTTGGGGTGCTGCTGTACGAGATGCTCATCGGGCAGTCCCCTTTCCACGGCGACGATGAGGATGAGCTGTTCGAGTCAATCCGAGTGGACACCCCTCACTACCCACGCTGGATTACCAAGGAGTCAAGAGACATACTACAAAAGGTGGGACCCATGATCAGCGTGGTACTCTTGTTTGTCCAGGGAGGGACTTATCAGCCAGGAAACTACCTTTACCAATGGGAAGCCAGGTCAGCTTCATTACTAATGGTCTGTTCGCTGCAGGCAACTTTCGGTTTAGCAGAGTGCTCAACAGTTGTTCTTCCAGTGCCACCTACCTGTTAAGCAAAGGCTTTACTGGGTTGTCTTCTCTTGCAGCTGTTTGAAAGGGAACCAACACGGCGACTGGGGGTGACTGGGAATATCAGAGACCATCCTTTCTTCAAAACCATCAACTGGACAGCGCTGGAGAAGAGGGAGGTGGACCCTCCTTTCAGGCCCAAAGTGGTACGTGGGTTACCCTGGGTTCTGGCTGCTGACTGAGGCAGGAGGGGTGGTTTCTCTACGCTCAGACACCTTGTGTATCTCCAGCCCCACACTGCTTGGATGGGTTTTAAGAACGGGCGCTGTGTCCCTGACTGCCTCTGCTAGTTGCACAAGGAGCTGCTTTACTAATAGAACCATCAGGGAAATCAGCCAGTAGCTCTAGTTGCCCCTTTTCTTAAGGCACTGGAAAAATAGGATCTCTTATGTGCCCTGAAGTGTTGAGAGTTTCTTGCAATTTTCTCTTTGGTAAAATGCCCTGTGGAAGGAGGACCAGCAGCTGGGAACTGCCTGCAGGCATTGTGTGCCAGCATCACATACCTGCTGTTCCAAACTCATCAGACAGTCTCCCAACTACGCAGAGAGATGTGTTCTCTCTGCTCCTGCCCCCACAGTGATGTGTAACATACATGCTTAATGTTACCTGAACAAACATCTGGAGAGCAGACTAGCTGTTAGTCACTGTCACCATGGGTCACTGCTGCTGCATCTCACCTGGTTACAAATCAAGACCAGTTTTCCTCCATCCTGTTACTGGTAAAACAGGCTGCATAGAAGGTACTTACCTGCTCTGTGGAAAACTGTCCTGTTCAACAACAGGCAGCTTTGCAGTCCCATTGGAAAGGGAACTCTGGAGGCATTAAGGATCCTCCAGTCACCTTGGGAGGTGCAGAGTGTGACACGTGGGCTTCAGTACTGTGACCTCTTTAAGATAAAACACGCACCAGTATTTTATCCAGCCAGCAGCTGCAGTGGGGCATCGGGTTTTGTATTTCTCTGAACAGTACAGACTGCAAAATGCTCTCAGGAATCCAGGTGCTGGTTAATGG
The DNA here is from genome assembly GCF_964237585.1 of Gallinula chloropus. Taxonomy (NCBI): domain Eukaryota; kingdom Metazoa; phylum Chordata; class Aves; order Gruiformes; family Rallidae; genus Gallinula; species Gallinula chloropus. The sequence goes on from NC_140097.1 coordinate 21,789,498, forward strand.
GAAGGAAGGCTGGGCTTACATGTGAGCACTGCACTGCTTTTGCCAGTACAGAAGTGTCGGAGGTGTTACCACAGATCCAGTGGGGATGGTCTCCCAAGGGCCATGGTGAGACTTGTTCTCACCTAACAATATGCAGTTGCCCAGTTGGAACCTGACAGTGGTGTTAATTTAGGCAAAGAGGAGATTATTCTCCCAAGGGGGAAGAGAAGGGAGGGGGGAAGAGAAGGGAGGGAGGGAGGGAGGGAGGGAGGGAGGGAGGGAGGGAGGGAGGGAGGGAGGGAGCTCCAGGAGGAACTCCTCACCTCTTGTGTTTGTCATCTGATCTGGGAGAAGGGACATTTGTCTCCAGCTGCTTCTCTCTCTGTTTAACAGAAGTCAGCAAGTGACTACACCAACTTTGACAGAGAATTCCTGAGCGAGAAGCCCAAACTGTCCTACAGCGACAAGAACCTGATCGAGTCCATGGACCAGTCTGCGTTTGACGGGTTCTCCTTCACTAACCCCAAATTTGAACAGATCCTGGAAAAATAAAGCTCTGAGCAGAATGGGACTGCAAGGAGGGTTAAATGTTGTGAACCACAAATCCCACGTGTGACACGTTCAACGCTGTTGCTACTTCACAGTAATCACAGCAGTGTGATCAGTGGCGCCCAGCTGCTGACGCGCAGCAGTGTTCCTTTATGCATGGTTGGGGTTAAGGTATGTGAATCGTCTGGTGTTGTTTGGTACTTGAATGTAGTTATATATATGCTGTATATTTTGCTCTACAGAAGACACTGGGGAACAGAAGATTCCTTTTTAAAAAGTGTTTGAGCCCTTGGTTCTTTTATTTGTCTTCAATGAAAACAAAGTTACATTAAACCTCCCCTCCCAGCTCTACGATCTTTGCATATTTCTAGGGAAATTAAACTCACGTTGTCTTTAAATGGCAGAAAAAAATAATAGTAGGAGCACGTGAGCCCTGATGACTTCCAAAAGTAACAGAAATATTTGCTTACTGGGAGAAGACAGTTGGGTAACAACTGTGTGGAGCGTTAGTACCACTGGCCTGGGCTGCTGGCAAGGAAGCAGGTTGCTTAACTGCCCTGCACAAAGCGCTGCTTCCAGCTTGATTTGCTTGTTTCTGTAGAGGGGCTGTGGCTCCTCCTCCTCACTGGGAAGAGGGCACAATGCTGGATACTGCAGGCTGCAATATCTGCCTCTGAATTCTGACTTTTAACCATTAATGAGAGAAACTGATGTAATCACTGCAGAGCTGTTCCCAAAACTCTGCTCCTTGCAGAGTAGCAACAAAGCAAGATCCCTCAGGATGTTCTCAGCAGCTTTCTGTGCTTGTCATGCTACTGCACATTATCTTCTCAACCACTGAGCAGGTCAAAAAACCCACCTACTGGTTATCTGTTTGTCCAACACGGTGGAGCTTCAGGGTCGCAGCTTTGGGAAGAACAGGGAGGCTCTGCATGCATTGTAAAATACCCACAGCCAGGTAAGCTTAATGCAGTCTGAACGTTCCCTTCCATTGTGTGCAAATATTGGCTGGTATTTAATCACAGTATGTGGAAGAACTTTTCCCCAGTGAGGGTGAGGGAGCCCTGGGACAGGCTGCCCAGGGAGTGTGGAGTCTCCATCTCTGGAGAGATTCCAGCCCCGTCTGGACGCCGCCCTGTGCAATATGAGCTGGGGAGCTGCTTTGGCAGGGGGTTGGACGCGATGGGCTCTCGAGGTCCCTTCCCCACCCTACAGCTCTGTGGTTCTGTGATCTTCCTCAGTCACTGAGTTTGTTACTTAAATTCCAATTATTTGTCAGACTCAAGCAACCAATTAACATAATTCTTAGGCCACCATAGAAGCTCCCTCAACCCAGCCACCTCCTACACTTCCGAAAGCTGGAGGAAGCTGCAGACCCCCCAGGAACACTCACCTGGCGCCGCGGTCCCCGGGCACGTAAAGAAACCCACACAGCACACACTGTGTGTCTGATCTTTATTACTCAGACCAAACGTCAGGTGCCTACACCTGACTGACAGGTTACAACAAAGGCCAACGATGTAAGAAGAGACAAGTTTCATCCCATCTGGGGCTGCATCTGAGCTAGCAAGTGCAGCAGGCAGAAGGCAGCAAAATAAACGTGGGCACAGACACACAAGGTCAGGACAAGAGTTTCCAGCTGCCCTGCCAGCGAGGCTGCTGGCGGGTGGGAAGGGACATACGCAGCTTCTACACAGTGATGATGATCTGCAGCTCCTGACAGTGCCTTCCCAGAAAGGTGGGTATGCCCACCCCAGAGAGAACCCATCACACACTCGTTGCCTGCACTTGCTCTCACCAGCTAGAAAAGGCTGGGTGCAGTCAAGTGATTTCACACCTTCCTACAGTAGGACGGACAACAACGTTTTTTCCCCCCTCTTCAAGTATCAGCATAACAGTTTATTTACACTTGTATACAATTCTTTTTACTGAACACCCAGTTAGTATGACACTCATCACAGTATATTCAAAAGCAGGCTATAAAAATACCTACCATACAGGAAACACTGAGCCTCAAGGAATTTTACAGCACCTCAGAAAGTTGAGAGAAGAAAAACAAAGGGAGGGAGGGAGAGGAGACACCCTGGGCTGTGGGGCCAGTGATGAGAAGTTGCCCCCAGGCTCAGCTCTCGCTAGAGGAAACCTTTCCTTCCACCACATCTCTTCAACCAGGTCTGAGCTTGAGAACTACCACAGTCTGCTGGGTAAAAACTGTTTCTGAGACAGCCTCCTGCACTGTGCCTTCTCTAACAGCCCAGAAAACAGACTTTTTAGAACAGCTCCTGGTCCTGGCTGGACAGCAGAGGTTTGGAGGAGCGAGGGCAGCCGGGAGCAGAGCCTGGCTTTCCCCCACTGAGCACACATGAAACCAGGCAGGGAAATTACACCTACATTGTGACAGTGGCCTTGTTAACTATGGATCAATAAATTAACTCCTCTGTGTGGTCTCTCTCCTCACACACCAGCTACCTAAAGAGAGGTCTGAGCTGGGCCTTCCCCAAGGCATGGATTGCACACACAAAGCCTTAGACAGCAGCGCTCGAAGCAAGTGGTTCCGGCTGGTACCCTACACGTTCCTCTTCTGCAACGGAACCCAGCACTAGGGTATGGCTTACTTCCAGAGCTGAATGTATTGCTGGAATTAGCTTATTGAAACAAATCACAACAGCAGCATGTTATTTTATAAACCCTGCACGAAGGAAAGACAAGTTAGCCCTCACCTGCAAAAACTACATTAGGAGGGCCCAGTATTTCACACAAGAATTGAGGCAAAGAAAAAACAAACAACAAAACCAAACCCCAGTGACATACAGGGTAAAAGTTCAATTAACTGAAAAGAAGTCCTTAGGGAAAAAAAAAAAAAAAACAGTCCAACTATCAAAGAATAGTTCTTGTTTCAAGAGCAGGCAGCTCACGTCGGTGTGACACCTACAGAGCTCAGGGTGAGTTAGTACAGTTAGAAGGTTCTGGCTTCAGACACAGAAGTTTCCATTTTGAGCACTGAAGGTATGAAAATAGAGCAAACAGGGATGAGGGAAGGTGCTTAAAACCAATACAGAAGCCCCAAGGCAGGTGTGCTGTGGTAAAAAGAGTTTCAGGATTTACCTGTTGGTGGAAGGGACCTTAAAGATCATCTAGTTCCAACCCCCTGCCACAGGCAGGGACACAAAGTCTGCCTGGTTCAGCCCAAGCTCAATCAGGGTTGGCAGACAGAACAGCCATCAGAGCTGAGGGGCTGCCCCAGGGTGACACCTCCAATGCTCAAAACACAGAATTTCACCTCTGTTCAACGTGCCAGCAAAAAAACAAATCTCCATGTCATTCTAGGGAATCATTCACAGTAAAAATAAGAGGAACTCTTAGAAAAAAACACTTAAAAATTGAAAGTAAAATGTAGTTAAAATCTGACAGTAAAATTGACATGGGCAATTAACCATCCCGCAGTGTCCAAAGAGGAACAATAAAACCCACTGAAACCGCACAGATTTACCTACAAAAAAAGCATCTAAACCCAACTCTTCTGCTTCCTGTAACTCTTGTTATGGGTACCTTTCAGCACTGGGAGGTACCCAGAGCGACAGGGTTTCCACAGAGAAGCTGAATCACATTCGAAATGTCTCATTGAAGGGGAGGGGAGGCGCGTTCCGCCCAACGCCTGCGCCGTGCTCCTGGCCCTGAGCTGCTGCTGCTGCTGAGCGCTCCTGTGCTGGGGAAGGGCTGCTGCCCTGGGAGCTGGAGCTATAGGTGGTTCGGGACAGTCCTCAGCGCCTCCTCCCTCGAGCGATCCACACCCACGTTCTGCAAAGAGAAAGACAAGAGATGGTTTTAGAGCGGGGGGGGTCTCAGGGGCAGCTGGAGTTCTGCTTCACACACACACACACACACACACACACCCCTACTGCACGAGGCAAAAAGAGGAGCAAGTTGCAGTGCTGAGGTCCCCAGAGTGTTTTGTAGGATGGGGGGAAAGGTCCCAGCTGTGACCAGAAGTCAAAGGCAGGCGTAGCGCTCGGCCCGGCCGCTGCGCTCCTCGCAGAGCCCCAGCCCCTCAGACACCTCAAGGCAGGGGTTTCCCTGCTGCCAGGCCTGGCAGGACAGTCTGTGTGCCACATGCAGGTCACAGCCTTTGGGGTTTTTATGAGCTTTTTTCTCTTTAACCATGTTTTTTTTTTCTAACCCACTATCTTACCTATTCTTAATGCATGTATGTAAGAAAAAAAACCACATCAAACCAGGCAGCAAAGGTCATAAACCACACCAAACTGATCAAATCTGGAGGGAGAAAGGGAAGCCCAGAGCTCCTGGTTTCAAGCACACTCCAGGAAATGACTGGGTAACACCATCAGCTACAGAACTAATTCAGACCCTGTGAGCAGCTGAGTCACTGGAAGGGCTCTGAGTAACTCCCTGAAGAGCTGGTCAGGATACACAGGTGTACTGGCAGATGTCACACTGACATCACATAATGTTTCAGTGGTTTTCTAACCATGTTGATCAGCATTTACTTTCAGAACAAGCCTCTCCAGTTCAACTCAAGGAAAGGGAGAGCCCCATGAGCACACTGCAAGGGGGACTCTCAGCACACACTCTCAGACAGCACACCCACAACTCCTGAAGTCGAAACACAAAGACTTAAAAAGCAAGTTACTCCCCTTCCCAACCTCAGTCCCTGGGATTTTCAGCCACTTCTTCAGAAAACAGAAGATAAACAAGCAGCACTGGATTGATTTGGGGGTTGAAGTGTGCTGACATTGCTTCTGCCCTTACTGATTCTCCTGCATCAGTGTCAGCCCTTTCCTTTCTCATCAGCCTTGAAGCCTGTGGGTGAATCACCTGTTCCTCACTGTGAACACACCACACCAACATTTCTGAGAACACACACCCCAACAGACAGTCCTGGAAATCTCTGTGCCCACCAGCATGCTGCCCAGCCACCTCTGTGACAGAATTCTCTCTTTGAAGAAAAGGAAAGCCACAGCCCTATTGCAGAAAGCAGCTGCTGCAGGTAGCATCTCCTCTGCAGCAAAGGACACACAGAAAGTGTCCAGCATCTGTCTAAGAGCATGAGGTGTTGGCAAACAAGTCACATTCCACATGAAAGGTTAACTACCAAAACATGCTGACATGTGTTGCATTTCTTTGTAGTGTTCTTAGCAATTGATGCAACACACCCAGAAATTGCTTGGGACTGCAGAGATGCCTCCACAGGCACTCCTAAGGATCTTGGCTGAAAGCTTTCAAGCTGAGCACTGGAAGCTGATTCAAAGACAATTAAATGGAGCATGAAACAGAGGATGGATGTGCAGGAACCCAGAGGTACTGGGAATGACCCCATGAGCTGCAAGAGTAGGCAGCTATGACATGAAACTACAAGTTAATCAATCAGGGAGAGGTATCAGATGGAAGCAGCATCCTAGCAAGAGCCACATGCAGGAGTATCGACCTGCAGCCCAGGAAGTTGAAGGCAAAAGGTGCTTCCTAACAAGTAAGTGTGCAGAACAGGCTGTAGAAGCAAAGCACATTGAGGAAAGACAACTGGGATGAACCTTCAGAAACACACCCCAGGGCTCACCACACCAAGAGAACACCTGACTGCAAGACAGGTGAAGGACTGGCATTCACAGGAAACTGATTCCCACTCGTAGGAATCACATTAGATCAGGTCCCAGCAGCTTCCCAGAAACACAGCACCACAGGCTGCCCAACGGGACAGAGCCTGACAGTTTACCTGCCATGAGCTACACACAATCTTTGCAGCAAACCAGGAAGATTCTGCAGGGAAAAGGAGCAGCCTTTAGGGAAAGGGGCCAGCACGGGCATACAGAGACATAAACAGGAGAGCATCAACAGCCCAGCTCTGTGCAGGCAGCTTTCCCTCTGTGAGCTGTGCCACGGACTGTTGCTGCCCACCCAGCACAGGGCCTGTCTTTACTAAGAACATAAACCAGAGAGGAGGATGAAGTAATTCTGCCATGAACAGGAGACACCTCACACTACAAAACTCTGTCTGAGCAGCCACTGCAGCCCATGGCACCACGAGTGCTGCACTCAGTGAGAACACAGGTGGCCACAGCCCCAGGAACCCAGCTAGAGACAGGAGGCAGGGCTGGAGGGTCCTGGGTGTTTTGCCACCTCCCCTCCCTCCACAACCTCCACCCTGTCCTCAAAGCAAGCAAGCCTGGCTTTGCCCCTTCCATCTTCCCCCCCCTTTCCCTCTTGCCATCCTTTTTCAAGCAGCAAACCCCAGTTCTCCCAGAGCTGACCTCTGCAGAGGTTCTGGCTCCCTGACAAGCACTCTGCAGCTACATGCACACTGGCACAAGAGGTGCCAGCACTCCCAGCCGCCCCAGGGCCATGTCTCAGGACCTGGCCAGCCCAGCACCCATCCCTGCAGCCTCTCTGGGACCTCTCCTCAACTGTCAGGGAAAAGCAACCAGACCCACTAATTAACGTGGGCTCAGACCTGCTCCTCTGTGGCAGCTTTCACAGCAAAGCACAAGCCAAGAGGCAATTAAACATGGAGAAATGACAACACACTCCCACGTCACTGTCAGGACACAGAGGAAAATAACCCAGGTTCCTCCAGCCCCAGCCCATCCTGGACATGGGTTGAACTAAGCACCACATGGCAGCACAGTGGGGAACTCTCTGGCCAGGGGGTTAGTTGGTTATACCAGACATTCCCAGTTGCTACAAACCTCTGAACACTCCAGTGCAACTTCAGAAGTGCAGGAATGTCACCTTTTTTCTTCCCAACATCCCAGTTTTAGTCAAAGGCACCATGTGAGAAACCCAACAGGTAAAAGCTTCCCACATCACACCACTCTTGCTTACTGTCAAGACTAAGAGACCTGCCTTGGAAAACAGTTCCAGGACTCAGTGATTTCCTGCCCTTCCCAGGCTTGCTGCTGCCTAACCCCAGCTGCTTGGATGGACAGATGCTGCCCACTGCCTGGTTCTTCCCAGCGTAACACAGCAGAGCCAGGAGCCAAGACATAGCCCTGGCAGCTCAAAGGAGCCTGAGAAAGGTTTCCCTGGGATGCAGTTTGGGATGGTGGTTTGAGATCCCAGCAGGGAGGAAAACCCTCCCAGCTCCACCCCCTTCCAAGGCAAGTCACCACCCAGTTACAAAATAATCAGGTTAACTCTGCTTCCCCTTCTGAACTGGGCAGTGCTGCTCACTGTGCCTAGATAACATCTGGGAACAAAACCTAGGGAGCAGAGCTGGAAAACCTTGTTGATCACCCATGTCCATGGAGGTAGCAGGGAAAGAGGAACGTGAACTGGCTTCTGCTGGTGGGCAAACCCCAAACCCCAGGCCCAGTTAATGCACAGCAGCTGTTAAGGAAAGTCCCATACTCACAGCATTTACACACAGTCCCATACTTGGGATAACTCCAGAATCTGCTCTGGAACAACACAAAAACTTGCTACCCTCTTCAAACAGCACATCATTAATTAGCACAACTAAAGCACTAGTGCTATGGATCAGCAGGGTTAAGGGTTTGCAGTGGCTGTGGGTTGCTATTTTATGCTACAGAGCAGTCCAATCACTCCCAAGGGCAGGCAAAGAGAGAATACCTGTGCCTACAACACACACCTCAAGGTTTTCTTATCACACCCAGGATGTGGCATTGCATGGCTTGTATAAACACACCACAGCTGCCCTGAAACAGCTGCTGGCTGGTACAGCAAAACTCAGTGCTGTGGGATCTTTAAATCATGGCAATTTACAAGAACAGCATCCCAGCCACAGCCCATCAGTGCCTGGCAATTTGTTTGCAATCAATTAACCAGTACAATACAGTTTTATTGTCATTTGATTATCTTTCTCCCTCCCCCCACCCCCCCAATTGATGTGCTGTACAGACATCTGGGTTGGGTTTGGAGTTATTGGGTTTGGGTGGGGCTTTTTATTTCAAAGTGATTGGAATGATTAGTTTTTCATTCTCTTTTGAAGTAGTAGGATGAAAACAGCACCCCAAGTTCGATAGTTGTTCAGCACACAGGATTCACTGATGAGCAGGGACTGTTACAAGAGCGTCCTCAGGAGGTCTGGAAATGTCTACATTCTGTGTAATAATAAAAATACAGAGGACAAGATTTATCATGCAGCAGTAAGAGCAACAGAAACACCAATCAGATCCCTTCACAAGTCCACAGCTGCTGTTATTTAAAAGCAGAGATTTCTTTTTAACCCCCCACACCCCAGGAAAGCAGCAGAGCAACAGCTGGTCTGCCAGAATCAGACAGCTGGAGCTGATGTTTACAGTCACCAGGGGTCCCACGCTGATAGTGTTACCAAAGCTGGAGTCATTCAGGTTTGGGAGGAAGTGTTTTTCCAGGCCCCCCCTGGGACCAGCACACACATGTCTGTCCACCACACAACTCTGTGCTTGGCCAAGCCATGCCCTACCCTTCTAGCCCGTGGGAAGGCCTCAACACTGGGCCATGTGGCAGGCAGTGCCCCTGACACGGCAGAGAACTCCCTTCCCAGACACCTGAACCGCCCGACACCGCTCGCACCAACCAGACCTCAGCTCATTTTGCAGAGGCTGGAGGGAGAAAACGAACAAAACCCAGGTTCAACGCAGCAAATTACTGCAAACCAAGGCCCACCAAGGCCCACCAAGGCCCACCGAGGCCCACCGAGGCCCACCGAGGCCCACCGAGGCCTCTCTCTAGCAAGCACAGCCTTGAGCCCAGTTGTGCAGAACCAGGCTCAGGAATAACATCTGCCACAGTGTCACCTCATGTAAGTCCCAAGGACTCTGGGATTTGTACTCTCCCTTCCAGCAAGAAAGACTGTAATGGTATGTTCTGAAGTGCCTTCTAAGATCTTGATCTAAGGTTCAGCCTGTTTCAGGCCAAGTCACTGCCAATTCTTCAAGCTTTGGGCTGATGTGCTTCATGAGTCTTGCTTCACACTGTGGCAAGCAATGTCACCATGCCTCTCTCCCATTTTCTCTCCACAAAATCACAAAGGAGACATGGATTTCTCACTATGAGCACCCTTCCTACCTGCCCTTTGCTAGGACAGAGGTGCCAAAGAGGCATTTCACCTCAGCACTTGTTTTCTGGCCCCAAGAGGGGACCCAAGCAACAGCTACAGTAATTCCTCTGAAATATTTTCAGCAAAAACACTTTTCATTTGAAAAGGTCAGGAGCTTCAGCCACTAACAATGCTGACAAACACACACAGGGCTTCAATCCACTTCAGACCAACCACCATCACAGACTGCAGTTCACAGATCCTGCACACAAACACTCCAGCACTTGCCATGCATTTCTGCAATGTGAAAACAGATGCTTTCAGCTGAAGCCAAGAAGGACCAGGCTGTTCTGAAACACACTCCACAAACTGCTTGTGGGGGCAGAGAACAGCACACTTAGCAATTCTTAATCAAACCACTCCATTGTGTAACAACACTGTTCTCTGTGATGCTGGATTCCATTAAATGCTTGGACTTCAAGAGACTATTTGAAAATTTAACTTTCCAGCAGCAGTTAACATTTCTGTAGGTGATGTCAATGAAAGCTTTTGAAATTGTCATAGCCCTCAGAGCAGCATTTAAATGCAGACAGCATCAGCTTAGTCCTGCATTCAGCCCCCCAGGCAAACAGCATGTCCTCATGCCCTACTTCAGGGGTTGGGGTTTCTTTGGGAGCAGAGGGAGAAGAGTGTTTGGGGGGGGTTTAATAAAAATGCCTCTGCTCCTTTTCTTTTTTCTTTTTTAAAAAGCATTAAATCTATGTCTGTGATCTATTTCCTTGTGCCCACACAATGCAACTACCTGCATGATGCCCCACATGCAACTGAAAAGCAACCACCCAACCCCAAGGCCTGGATGGGCACGTTGCTTCCTAGACTTGGAACGAGTCACTTACAATTCCAGCTGAGCTTTCCCCCCTCAAAATAACCACCTTTGGTTAGAGAAGTGGTGTTTCCAACAGCCATCAGGCAAGCTGCAAACTCAGCACCAGTATTTTAACAGCCAGACAGAAGATGCTCAGTCAATGCACACTGTTTAAGAGACACCCCAACAGCTGCTCCAATCCACCCTCCCATGTCCCCTCCCATGCTCCCCAGCACCTTTTAGGCACTGTGGAATCAGGATGGATTTCCTAAACCTAAGAAATCAAAGCAAGATACAGAAGTGGTAAAGCAGAATGACAGAGAGGGGGGAAGAGAGGAAATGCACAAGCCAAGATGTAAAACGCCTTGGCTACGAATGACCAAAGGATGGGATTTTCAAACTCCTAATGCCCAAATCATTAAAGCAAAATGCAGACCTCTCCAGCATGAATTCTGCACAAGTGCCACAAAAGTGCACCCTTGCACCCTCAGGTAAGCAAGGCACTGAGTGTTGTGTGCTGCTGAACACAGGCACAGTGCCACATTCATCACTGCATTCCTCCTCAGCACGAGCCACTGTCCTGAAAACCACCACGAACTCCCTTCTCCTCTTCCTCACATCACCAAACTGACTTTTAATTCAGGCAGGGGCATGGCTCATCCCCTTGGCAAGGCCTCAGTGCCACACCTCAGGAGGATCTGCAAGGGAACCAGACATTTCTCCTCAGGGCCCGTTTTGCAGAGTCTGTGTGAGCAAACCTGGCGTCACCAGGCAGGAGCCCCCGGCTCCCTGTGCCCGACACGGGGAGCACAGACCTGCCACAGTCTGACATCTTAGTTCTTGTTTCCACTTCCATTTCACAAACACACTCCATTTCCTTGGTATCCCCAGCTGTTCTTGGTATCCCCAGATCTAGTCTTCCTCTCCAGGTGGCTTCATCAACTCCTCCTTTTCACACAGCAAGGATCAAAGCCGAGAGTTTCACCAGTGACTCTCCAAAACAAGCAGGGCATTCTAACTGCACCCTTTGTGACAGCACACCACTTCTGCTGAATACAAAGCCTACAAGAACTTATCTTCAAGTTCTCATTCATTTTTTGCAGATAAACTACTCCAGCTGGAGCTCCTAAGATAAATATGCTCAATAAAAAGGATTTCCACACACCCCCCCAACAGCAAACCAGTAGTGAAGCCTGACGTGTGAAATGAAATCCACTCAGCCCAGTTATCAGATGATTTCTAAGCACAAGGACAATGCAGGCAGCTCACAGTACACTTTGTGAAGTTTTCTGATATGAAATACATTCTTACCTCAGGTTTATCTCTGTGTGTGTTCACAGCTTCAACATTCAGGAATATAGATTCTACTTTACATCCTGTTGACAGAAAGCACATGTTTAGAATTGGTCTGCTTTAGGAGTGAAGTTGTAGCAGAGATGCAACCTGACTGTGAGCTGGAGAAGGTCCATCACTTTCCCTTGGGTTTAATACTAGTATTTCCCAAATTCTGAACAGCTGTTCATAGGAATTGGCTCCACCAGGACAAACCTTATTCATCTGATAATCCAGCTCATTATTTTCTTTGAAACAAAGTCTCATTTTTAAACATACATGAACAACAGTCAGAAAGTTCTTCTTTAACTTGCCCAGTGTTTAATCACCCCAGACTTCTCAGCATGTAACTGGAATGCAGAAGATAAGTGCTGCTGCTCTTTTTTAAAACACAAGCATGATTATGAGAAGGTACACTCTGTGCTTTCAGCCACCATCATTCCTTTACACATACAAAACAGTGTTCATCCCCCTGCTCAGTGAACTTTAAAGATGACTTCTGAAAGGGAAGAACTTCTTTTCCTTCAAAAATGGAAAACTCCAGAGAAGCAAGAAAAAATTTAAGAGTCAGAAGAGACAAACTACCACTCAGGTAGTATAAACCCACCCACTCAGACAGTCCTAATGGTCACACCTTTTTAAGCAGCAACACTGTCCTACCCGACAGGAACACGACTTCTACAAGCTACTGCAACCTACACAACATTCATAAGCAGTGAAATTCCCCTGAGAGTTCATCTTTATCACAAATGGGTTTCATATTCTTCTGTTCACTGATTTCCCCAAGGCATAAAACACTCCAAAGAATTGCTACACGACAGCAAAAGGTGATTTTACTCTTTCCTTAGAAAGCCACAACAACAAAGCCATGAATTAGCAAGGCAAATCTCTGCCTTCCCTTAGGGCAGCCCATTCAGAGAAACCCCACTGGGAGAAATACTCAAGGAGGAAACAGATTTGAAAGGGGAAAAGCCCAGTCTCCCTCCAGAAGAGCACTGCAGCCATCCTTCCCTTCACAGACCCAGCTTACACACTCCACAGAGAGCTCCCCACCCTCACCCACAGCTGAGCTTAAGACCTGAGAAAGGTATTTTAGGGAAAGCTTTGAATAGAAATGAAAGGGAGATTAATTACTCCACAGTAATTACAATGTGCATGTTCCCCAACGATTTTTAATCCTTGATGTGCAAGTTCATACCTACAGCAAGAGCCAGTCTCCTTCCTGTGTGCTCACACAGACCACAGCTATACTGGACTGTTGGGTAAAAGTCTGATTTATCCAAGTGTCAGGCTGTAACAGATGTTTCCCCTACTCCAGCTCAGATGCACAGGGTGTGAATGAGGCTAGCTTCAAACACCAGGAAGAGCAAACCCCTCAGGGAAGTGTTACCCCACAACAGGAGTAGCTGGAAGGTATTAAACACGCTGTGTTTGGTCCTGCATTCTGCCTCACTGAAGCCAAGAGACACATCAACTTGCCAGAAAGCTGCTGATTATTACTGGATAAATACATGGCCCTTGTATTTTTCCAAAGAATAAGTTGGCTGCAATGTGCTAATTGGCCATATGTATCAAGCACTTGAAAGAAAAAAGGAAAAACCCCATGAGCAACATCCTTTTGACTTCAGTGAAAGAAGTGCTGAGGACAGTGCTGCATCCCACTCCTGTTCTTTCCTCAGTTAGTGGGTAAGTAAACACTGCAAACATTCAGCCCCTCTTAAAATCTATGAAGTCACTCGACTTCCCACCAAAAAAAACCCCAACCCTACAAATCCACCCCTCAACAAAATCCTCTCTGTGGAAACAGGCTGAGGCTAGCAAGTCAAGAGAATCCACTTTCCATTATCTGACCTAATAAAAAAAAACCCCAGAGTTTCAGCTGTTCTGCAAATCGGTTTCCAACCCCCCAGCTTGTTATGCCAGGCTAGGAGCACCAGGTGTCACCAGAGCACAGACGGTTGTTCTTACTTTAGGAAGTTGCTGCATTTAAACGACAAGAACTTAGTCAAGGTTTTGCAGCCCAGCAGCTCTCAACTTCATTTGAAACTTCAAAAAGCAAAGCACAGGTCTAGGCTGCTGGTTTTCAAAGCTGATAATCAGAGACAGCTTCCCATTTGCCTTTATCAACTAGCATCTTTTGGCAATCCATTTCCTGGCAAGCTGTGGAGATATTCTCTCTCCCTCTTCTGAAGTATGTGGAGGTACCAGAGATATAATTCAGGCATCATTAAAGAAAATTAATAGCAGACAGGTGTTAAACTGAGGTTGAAACACTCACAAAACTTAAGATCCACGACAAAATACTTCAGTAAAAGAGAAGCAAGTTAATTCAGGGTAAGGGGAACACCCTTTGTAACACAATAAACCTACATAAACATAAACCTGCTTGTCTTCCACAAAGCAATACCCTCAAACAGGTTAATAAAACCCAAGCTCTTACTGTCCCAGCTGTGTGTAAACAGCATGGGCTCCCCAGAAGAGCCAGCCCAACAGAGCACAAACCAGGTAGAGAAGCAGCCTGTCTGCTGGCAGTTACAGCCACCTGCAGCTCCAGGCCTTATAAGGCAAAGCAAATGCAAACAAAAGAATTCAGTGATTCCAATAAAGCCTCACAGACAACACATACAACGTCAAACTTAACTGTTTGAGTCAATTCTAAAGCAAAATAAATTCATAGTGTGTTTTCATTGAAATGCTTCACCAACTTGATGATGACACAGACCACACAGGCTTACATAAGATATATATATACACTCAGTACCACTTACCATAAGCCACGGGGGTTAGCTTTAAGACAGTATGCAGTGGGCACTTCAGGTAAGGCAGTTGTTCTGAGAAACCAAACAACAAGTTACACACGAAATACAGATCACAGGAACACTAACTTTTCTGTTATGTTACAAGGCAACCACTTCAATGCCTTTGTATCAGTCTGTTTTCTTCCCCAGCATGCAACAGAGATGTATTCAAACACAGCAAAACATAAACACTGAAGTGCTTCAGCAGAGGTGAAGCTCAATCAAAAATCAACTACCAAGTAATGTGGGTCAAATACAAATACAAAAACAACCACACTTGTGTACTTGCCTAACACAACCAGGCTCCAGTGATGAAGGGAATCGTTAGAACTCACTGCTTGGAACCTTCATCAGTACATTTTCAAAGCACCCCCCATTCATGATGTCTCTAGGAAGACTTACCTGCAGGCTTGTCAAGAAAATATGCCAGCAAACAGCGCATGACAGCCTGGTGACAGATGACAAGCACGTTTTCCTGCCTTTCAAGCTCCATAATTACTGGTTCCAGTCTCTGAACAAGATCTTCATAGGACTGGGCGGGGAGGAGAAACACACAGCACATTAGAAAGGGAAAACTCTTTCAACAGTGTGTGTATATGCAGCAGATCTTACTTTCAGATTAGGCGTCTTCTAAATGTTCTATGTGTCCACAGAGAAACGTAGTAATAACTTTCCTTAAATCAAGAACAGACTACTGAAGAGCACACATATAACAAAATTAATCTCTCTCATGGAAAAGCTTTATTAAATTAGTTACTATGACCAAGTATTTCCACAAAATCCCTAGAGTTCAATTCACAGCATCTCCAAACGTCCAGCTTAAGTCTTGCACATTATTTTCTGTACTTCATCTTTAAAACGTTTCTCTTCCAACCAAGAATCTGGGAAGCTCAGCCTGCAGTCAGCACACACACAATTCACACAGGCTGAGCTGTTCAGGCTGCCCTTTGCAATTAAACTATGGGCTCAATAAACCAGCAGCCACCATCCCATCAAAAAAATCCCCAAGCAAGGAGGCCAGATTTCTCTTGCAACCTGTAGGATTTCTGTATGAGAGTTCTGAAGTTAAAGACCGTATTTCCAAAGTGCATCATGCATCCCACCCACATGCAGAGAGCACAGCACAGCACCCAGCTGGGCAGGGAATGACTGCAGCAGAAGGCCTTTACCCTGGTCCCAAGGCAGGCATGGGGGCTTGGAAAGCCCCTCTGCTGATTCAGACTAGCAAGAGGAACCCGGTGGTCTCCAGACAGGCCACATGATCCCACACAACTGTCACTGGGCACAGAGAAACTGCCTTGGACAAGCAACTGAGGTCAACTAATCACCCCAAGGGGATGAGATAAGGCAGTCTGAAATTTCTGACATCATCCTAGGGGATGGCATCAGTTTGAAAAACAAACACTCCTTGTTCAAATGGATTAGGAGAACTCTGCATCTTAATGACCACCTCATCAGTGGGAAGGTCACACTCCCAAGGACATTGCACAGCGATTACCCTTGGCTGCTGAGGAGAGAAGACCTCAGAGCTCAGGCTCAGGCCACAAACAGTGGAGCAGCTGGTGCAATTACTGCTCCACCCTGAATCCCAAGCCCTCAGCACCCACAGCAGCCGTGTGACCATCTGGTCATGGCTGGGCTGTAATGGGTTTGCTTTAGAAAAGCTGTCAGCAAGGTATCTTCCCAGGGTTTATTAAAGGGAAAGACCAACGTGGCTACAGATTTCCCCAACATTTCAACCAGAACTGGTGCAAACCAGCCATTATCTACAGCAAAGGGGAAAAGAAAAAGGCCATCTTGGCAGTACACTTGCATATGCATTGAGTTTGAAGCCTTGCAATCATTCTGCTTGCTTTATCTCTACAGGACCAGCATAGAAACAATGCCCACAAGATCAAAGCTGTCATTTGTTTTGTTTTTCTAAGTCTATTGTTTTATTTTTCAAGCCCTGAATCAAATTAAACTGTCTGGGCTTAATCCCTGTCCCCTGGAGAAAGGAGCAATCTTTTTATTAATGTTAATATCTTTTCCTTCCTAGAGCCAGCATGCATGTATTATAGGAGACAAACAAGCCCTTCACCCTAAGAGAGAAAAAACAGCATACCTCTCCTTTAGGGTATCTGTATCTGTATTTGTCTTGGTCTCTCAGTGCAAATTCAAGTGGGTAATTTTCCTGTATTTCTTCATATGTCATTTCTTCACACACTCCCTGCAGGTAATAAAAAAATGTTAAAAAGCATGTATTTCCCAGCAGTGGAAAAAAAGCAGATACCACTCTGAAATAAAGCCATATAAAAATAACTTTTAAACAACTGGTATTTTGTGAGTCTGACAAAGAGGCAGGCTGAGAACAGGGCTCTCAGCTAGACTCCCATGTGGTCAGAGGGATCACTAAATCCCTACACAAGTGAAGCTGCATATATGGGCAAAGTCACATTTTATCTCCTGCCTGCTTATCTATCTCACAGGCACAGTCAGGAAGTGCCAACTAGGGATGCTTTTCTTTCTTTCCAGCCCCCACCTACCAAAAACTTCACAGCATCATGGCTTCTACCAGGGAATATTGTACTGAGAAGGACAAGCCAAGATTAACCTAATTATGGCAAATTTTATTAAAACATTTAGCCCAGTTAACAGGAATTAAATAAAAATGTTTAGCCTTGTTAACAGGAATTCATGACATTTTTTTTCCAGCTTTGAGAAACAGCTTAAATGAGATTCTATCCCATAAGAGGTGTCCTGTTACAAAGTTAAGAACTACTTCATCTCTAGCAAATGAAAGCAACTGATCAGACATTTTAAAAATAAAAACTTACTGCATCTATCTCATTCAAAACCTTCCACTGCTCGTAAGGCACTCCCAAAGCTTCAGCAGTCTGAATTGTCCTCTTCATCTGGCTGGTCCAAACTTTCAGATCTTTGATGTTTTGCTCGTTAATAAACTGGGCCAAGCTTTTGGCAAACTGGAAGAAAAACCATGACACTGGATGCAGGCTCAGAGCCCAGAAGCTGTGGCGGTTCAGAACACACCAGCTCCAGCTTCTGCAAACTCACTGTAACTTTTCAAAAGTCTCTGACAAAGTTTTCCCTAGGAAATACAACACATTCCCTTAAGCCAAGGAGGACATGGGGAGGGAAGGACAAGAGTATGAGGAAGATGCAAAGTTCTCAGCAGTTCCCATCTGTGACTCCAGAAATTTTCTTTTCAGCCTTAACTCACCTTCCTAATTACCCAGGAAGTCAGGATTTTACAAGAATACAGTTAAAAAATAAAGCCCTCCTGTCAACTGATTTGTGCTTCTAGGATTATTTTTTTTTTAAAGTATTTTAATCCACAGAAGGACAAATAAAACCACGTTACCAAATCACAACACACAAAGGGTGTCCATCCAGTTCCACTACCCACACACACACACAACTGAAAAAATCCTTGTTAAACAAGAGTTGGAAAGGGTACAGAGGAAGGAAGCTGTAATTCCACAGCACAGCCTGCACAGGCACACACAAAGCCCCTCACACTTGTTCAGGATGTACCTCTTTCCCCCTGACAGACAGGCCAGGATCTCCTCCTATTCTCCCTTTCAGATTGAGCTCGCTTTCTCCATGCCGACAGAGGTAGATTGACCGAGGGGTCACGTGGATGTTCATGAGGTAGTAGACAATCCGGCTCTGGATGTGATCCATCACTCTGTTCACCAGGTAACTCCTTCCAACATCCATAATTTTAATATAAGAAAGATCCCTTTCAGGAGCAAACAAACAAATAAGAAAGCATGATTCCACAGTTTCCATCAGCACATACCACCATCTTCCCACTCTCATTACAGAGCCAAGGGGCAGCAAGCCAAAGTAATGAAGAGACCCTCAATCACCCATGGCCTCTGCATCAGTCCTAAGAAACAAAGCAACACTCCAAAGGCACAGGATGGACTCTACTCCATTCACATGTAAGCTGCTAGCTTCATTTTGTCTTCTGGTCTCTTGATTTGCACTTTGTCTCTCAAATTGCAACCCTACTCTTGGAAAAGCACAGTCCTCACACTGAAAGGGTCAGTGGAGTCATTCAACTCTGTAGCTTCAGTACAATTTTACAGTACTAGGTATTTTTCTCCAGGTTACAAACACTTTTTCCACAGTAAGTATCTGTGTGATGTCAGCCCAGGTTCATTATTTATCCACCCCAGTTAACCCTTCCAGAAAAACTACAGCATCACAGGGAGGAGGGACTAGTCTGAAGCAAGTCTTTTTCTCAGCCACTCTAACAACTGTGTCTTAAACAGTACTGTAATTTACCCCATCACTACCCTCTCTCAGCATCAGACAGGTTATCACTTCAATTTTTACTGCTTATCCTTTCTCATCTGAGTTATAATTTCAAAGTAACATCTAGTTTGGAGGAGAAAAAAAACCTGATCTGGAAATAACCACTATTGGTTTCTAGAGGTGCATTTGAGACACCAGACCACATTAAAACAAGAGAACTTGTCATAAAACCAAATGGAGGTGCTAAGAAGCAAGCACCATCACCTCCCATCTGAGAGTGTTCTCTGGAGTTAATCATTACTGCTTCTCTCAGGCACAGCCATTAGGTTCCTCACAGAAATTACATGCATGAGCTGATCCAGCTTCACGCTGCTCACGCTCCATTACCTTAACATGCAGCTCAGCCTTCTCTATAGCACTGATCCCAAAACAAACCAGGGGCACCTGGTATGGATACAAAGCAAAATCCCACACTGAAACCCTGGACTGCCAGGAGAGAAACAGGGCTCCTCACATAGTTCATCCCTACCTTAATTTCAGGTGTTGAAAGGGAATGAAAAACAGGTGAATGCTTTGGCATAGTACATATGAAAGCTTCTCCCATTCCTGCATCTGCAGGATGATTTGCAAGCACCAATAAATTCCCAAGGTACATTTTTAAGACTGATATGTTTAAAGTTTCTCTCTGCCAAGCCAACAAATGAAGTTATGCTCATAAATCACTCAGGTCTCCTTTACACACTAAAAAAAAAACCCTGAAACAACTCCACAGGTAACAACCAACCGCTGCAGCAAGTCTGGAATAACTTCTATTGCTGGTTTAACCCCAGAAGAATCATTCCATTCTCCAAGTGGGAAAATAAAAAAGAATATTGTTCCAGAGTAGACTCATTAGCCAATTTTCCTCAAGCAAGCAAGTTTTCAGGCTATACTCCCAGAGTCAACTCTCCCTAATTTGATAAGGAAAGAAAAAGAACACAAGCCACTAAACACACCTAGAAAGCCTGAATCCCCCAGTATGGGATGCTCTATCCCCTAAGAAAACATCTTAAAATAACCACAGTTATTATGTCATCACTCACTTGTCAAGAGTTTCATCTAAGGTCTCATAGGAGTTCTTGTAGCACTCTATTCTTTTCATGAAGTCTTCTGTTGCTTCATCATTACTACAATCAACATAGTCAGGACTACCCAGTTTCACTTGCTGTGTAAAATAAAAACAGGAGAGTGGAATGCAAGTTGCCTTCCCTTTTTAAGGAAGTTTAAAGAAATAGGGAGGGGGAATACAACACAAAAATGTCTTTTCTGCCAGTTAATGGAAGTGCATGTAAAGCAGGAAGAGCTATTCTCCACAGAATCAGACTTCTGAGTTAGCAGACTCAGGGCTTGGTATTGGGATGGGTGCTGTTTGACACCTTTGCTGGCAACAGACAGTGGGACTGAGTGCGCCCTCAGCAAGTCTGCCCATGGCACCAAGCTGTGCGGTGCGGCTGGCGGGAAGGGATGCCGCCCAGAGGGATCCTGCCAGGGTGATGGGGCTGTTGATGGAGAACCTCAACACGAGATGGCAATGTGTGCTTGCAGCCCAGAAAGCCAACTGCACCCTGTGCTGCTTCACAGGAATGATGCTCAGAGAGCTGGAGCACCTCTGCTATGAAGGCAGGCTGGGAGGGTTCAGCCTGGAGAAGACAAGGCTCTGGGGAGACCATGTTGCAGCCTTCCAGTACCTGACGGGGCGACAGGAAAGCTGGAAAGGGAGAGCAGCAACAGGACAAGGGCAAATGGGTGTGAGCTCAAAGAGGGTAGATTTAGGTCAGATATTAGGAATAAATTCTCCTCAGGGAGGGGGCTGAGGCCCTGGGGAGGTGGTGAGGCTGCCCAGAGCAGCTGGAGCTGCCCCTGGATCCCTGGCAGGGGTCAAGGCCAGGCTGCACGGGACTTTGGGCACCCTGAGCTGGTGGGGGGTGTCCCTGCCCATGGCAGGGGGTGGGAATTAGATGGGCTTTAAGGTCCTTTCCAACCCAAACAGTGCTGTGGTTATGTGGGCAGGAAAGTGAACAGGAAGTGTGCCATTAGTGGGTGATAAGGGCTTTTTGCTGTTGTAAGGTCTTACAAACACTTCACAAACACCCAGCTGCTTTAAATCTCTTGGCTTGAAGCAGTTAAAGCAAGTTTTCCTGCACTCACCACAATGTTTGCAGCGATGACCTCTGGGTCTACACATACTGACTCAACAAAAAAAGTCTTCGGTCCAAAGGGGAAGTCACATGTACAGGAGGAAGAAAGGAGATGCATTAAAACACCTCTGGAGATTGACCCACACCAGCTGCATGTTACCCACTTCCATTCTAACTCCTTTTTAGCAGAGCCATGCCTTAAACTTACCTCCTTTTAATCAGAAGGTTCTCTAGACCCTCCCACCAGAAGCTGTTGGCATCATGGTCTGTACTACCTTCCCCAACAATGCTGATAAATAGGGTCATTTTACAGGGAGAAGAATTTAGGGTGGAAGAAATACATGGGGAGGATGCAAGTTCAGCCACGCAAACAGTAGCTGGTGCTTCTGAGAGAATGATGTAGAAGCCTTTCAATTAATGGAGGAGCCTTGCTTAAAAAGAGGTTTGTGTTTTGCCACCTCAGGTTTCTGGAGATGCAAGTTCTAAGAGAACAGAAGGCTCCTGGAGAAGAGCTAAATGCAAAACAATCCTGGACAGAAGGCAGAAAACCACAGAAAGTTTTTTGTTTGTACAGAAGCAACACCAAACTCTCTGTGTGTTTCTGAAATGCAGTGAGAACACTATTTTCAGTAGCTGTTGCTGGCAGTACACTCAGAACTACATGTCCAGGATGACAGAAGTGAAGTCATGGCAGAAAAAGAGATTAGCTCCAAACAGTACAAACATTAAAGAGGAGAAAAATTAGGATGGGGTGACTGACTTTAATCTCAAACAATGCTTGAGAACACAAAATGCTCCACTGACTAACCATTTAGAGGAAGGCTTATCCCAGTGCACTGCACTTAGGAGTACAGACCAGGGCAAAACTACTTGTTGGGGCATCAGCTTAGAAGTCCTTTGCTTCTGACTTACCTTATACCCATTTTCTTCACCAAATTTGTAAATAGTCTCTCTGCGTTCTCGAGTCGTGTTTGTAGCATCAAAGACCTAGGAATAGTTACAGGGGGGGTGAGGGGGAGGGAGGGAGAGGAATTAGAAAAGCACTGTGAGAAGCACTGCATTACTGGCAACAAAAATACAGGCTCCACGTTCTTCAATGTAAAGAAAAGCAATGAAAACACTTCCCCTTCCCTGCTACCCCACTACCTCAACACACTCAACAGACCAACAAAAGACTTTACACACACTCCATTCTAAATAATAAAGAAGTTGTATTTGGAAAGCACCACTAGTAGAACACTGTATTTGGAAGAAGCAACCAGAGCTTCTGTCTAACAGATGCAAGGCTGAATCTTCTGACATGTTCTGGCCCATACCAGCTTTAAATACTAATGGACAGTTTTTTAGTGAACTTACACAACACAAAACCCACCCTGCAATCAATATGCTATTCAAAATGTGAATGTACAGGTTTTAAAGGGCAGAAGATAAGAGGGGTGGCAGCAGGGACAGGGAGGGGATTGACCCTCTCTGCTCTGCCCTCAGGAGGCCCCAGCTGGAGTCCTGTGTCCAGAGCTGGGGCCCCAGTACTAGAAAGATGTGGGACTGTTGGAGAGGGGTCAGAGGAGCCACGGAGATGATCAGAGGGCTGGAGCAGCTCCCCTATGGAGAGAGGCTGAGGGAGCTGGTCTGGTTCAGCCTGAGAAGAGAAGGCTGTGGGGGGACCTCACTGCAGCCTTCCAGTCCCTGAAGGGAGCAGAGACACAGGAGGGGTATCAGCTTGTTAAAAGGGCAGATAATGGCAGGACAAGGGGGATGCATTAAAGCTAAAGGAAGGAATGATTAAATCGGATATTAGGGGGGAACGTCTTTACAGAGAGAGTGGTGAGGGGCTGGAAGGGGCTGCCCAGAGAGGGGGTGGGATGTCCCATCCCTGGGGGTGTTCAAGACCAGGTTGGATGTGGCCCTGGGCAACCTTGTGTAGCTCCAGGCCTGGAGGTTGGTGTCCCTGCCTGTGGCAGGGGGGTTGGAGCTCTGTGATCCTTGGGGTCCCTTCCAACCCAGACCAGTCTGGGGTTCTATGATTCTAAGATCTCCAAGACCTGGAAATCCTGCCTGTGATTGATACAGAAATATGCAGCCATTTTTCTAAGGACTCAGGTTTTGCTCTGAACACACCAGTGTTTTACCAAAGCATGAAGTCTTCCAAAGTATAAACTCTACCTCATGTCCCCAGCAGAACTTGTAATTACAGTTAATGGTTTTCCCTGACAGCCCAAGGAAAGCACCACCAAGTTGTGTCAACAGTCTTAAGGAAAACAACATGCACAAAATATTGAGGTGAATAGGGAACACTGATGGTCGAACAGCAGACGTTTTGCATCCCACTATTAAATGCTCAGCTCTGCAGCAATTTGAGTTTCTCCTGCTCTCTTCAGAGATGTCTCATGCCTGTAATGCAGCTGCCAAGCGATACCCAGGATGCTTTTTGTTCAGCAGTTTTCACCTTTTACCTGAAACACCAGACTATCAAAAAGAAACACAAGTGCAACCAAACCCATAAATGTGCTTAACAGTACATTATATCATGTGGAGAGCAGGGAGACTCTTTTCTTACTGTTACCGTCTCCTCAGCTAACCCCTCAAATCACACAGGGGGGTGCTCAGCATGACATTATCACCCTGAAGTTAAATGCTTCTTTCACTGCAGCAAAAGGCAGATCTAACATACAACTTCAGAATTAAAAGAAGAAAATCTGAGATACTGAAGAGATACTGGCATGACTCAGGCTGTGAATTATCCACCAGACACAGAGTTTTGTAGGGAAACATCTCAAGAATGGTCTTCAACAAGGAACTTACAGCCACGTGCCCGTTTTCTTCACTGAGGTACTGTCGGACGTCATTCAGCGCTGCTAAGGCACACTGTCTGAAACCAAGAGAGTCAAACTCAAGGACTAGCTAAAGGCATGTCATTAACACACTTGTGATCACAGTCCTTGCAAATCACCTCCCCCCAAAACCATGGGCAAAACCAACAGAGGCCAAACAAGCTTTCCAGAGGCAATGTGGCCATGGCCACCTGCCTGAGAACAGCCCAGCCCAGTGCTCCTCTGCACAACTGATACAAACACACCTCACCACAGAATACCCACCAGGCTTGCTGAGCACAATAAGCTTTCACTGTTCTAAAGCAGCATCACCAAATTATCCCTGCAACTACATTCTTTTCCCAGTTACCTTGTAATGAGAATCAAATCTAGAAGCCAATATCCAAAGTGGGGTGGGGGGGAGAGAGAGCTTACAGCTTCTATCTTGTGGCCCTACATTAAAAGCGGTCAGAAAACTATTTTTCAGTAATCTAATACTTCTCTTTTCAACTATTCTGGTAAAACTGCTTATGTAAAAGAATATCCATTAGAGAGGAAAAAGCTAGCATCAAATATTAGGGACAGAGGTGAACATAACATCTCTCTCAGTCACCAGCCCAGCGGAGTAAGTACTGGAGACCACTGAGGAAACCAAACCCTCTCCCTTGCAATCTTTACACGTGTCTTAAATCTGGACAAGAAGAAATTTATTGGTGATTTCCTATGTCCCCAGGATTAACATTACCTTCAAAGTCTGCTCTGATTTCTAACACATTAATAAGACTGGAGGGCAATATTAACATTGCACATGATTTACTGTCAGTAGGACAAAGCCTCATTTATTCCCACTAAGTACAGTCTTTATGCAGTACCAACGTAACCCCCTGCCCATTTCAACAGCCTTTCTATGCATTACTACTCTGCTGTGACTTTCAGACTGACACGTGGAACTCCTCCCTGGCATGTGACACACTCTGCATGCACAGCTTGAAGAGAAAAAGGCAGCATTTTATCCTGACAGCATTTCCACATTAGCATGGTTAATAGATTACAGGAACTGAGACTCACCAGTCAGGTCTTCATTAAATAAATAAAAACCCTCTTTACTCATTGCTAACTAGGCAGAGTAGCTCACACAGCCCACTTTGTGGTATATTCTCCACCATTTAGTCTAACAGGTGACAGAGAGGCACACTGAAAGGACTGTCTCTACCTCTAAGCCAAAGGCAGAGGCTTGCAAGGCTAACACGCAGATGGTATCTTGGGCAACTTGGTCTTTGAAACTAACAATACTCAGCTGCTGCTGCAGGGGACAAGAGAAAGTCCAGACATTTTTCATTCCTGAGCTGAAGCAATTAAGAACAAAATACTCTGTATTTTAAGTAGCCTAAACAAACAGCATTTCCAGTCCTCTAAAACTTGTTCCTTCTCATTTCATACTGCATCCTCTTAAACATCTTCCTGAACATACAAAACCAGACAATGAATGGTCAAGAAAAAAAAAAAAATCAAAAGAACTTCTATGTGATCTCCTGTAAGAGACAGAAGTCTCAAGAGCTTCAATGTGGGCACAGATGTTCACCATAGTGCTCACCTCGCTTTGCACATTAGCAAAAATACAACAGTTTTGGAGGCATTTTATCACCTGCATGGTGGCTGAAAAGATAGTTATAGGAAGAGAACAATCCTGTTTCATTCCTGTTTATCTGAACAGCTCATATCTACTCTTTGGTCTCAAATCTCCTTTCCACCTCCTCTAGAACTTCTATTCCTTGTCGTTTCATCCTGCAGTCACTTAAGGGTCTCCCTTAGCATGAGAAATGCAACTTGAAGCCCTGTCTATGAGCAAATCACCCTGGGTACTATTTTAATACAGTTCACACTGTGTAGCCAAACACATTCAAAACTTACTTCCTGATTTTCAAGCCTTCTTCATTGTCAGGCAGGAAGAATTCAAAAGATTTATACTTTTTCACCAAATCTCGACGATACTGACCAACGTTAAATTCTGCCAAGGAAAACAAAACCCACTGTTAGTGGAAACTAAGGGGAGCCACATAGAAAGAGCAAGTGTAATGACAGCTTTGAAACCAAAGTACCTGCAAGGATAAAAGAATTTATGATGCACAAAAAGACCGTAACATGCTCCTTGTGTTTTGAAGGGTGTTGTTCATTTTTAAACACAAAAGACAAAAAGAAATCAAAGGGGCAAAAAAAGAGGTGATCTGTGATCAGCTCCAAAGGAGTCACTTCACCATATTGCTGTGCCTCTGCCAGTTTGCCTGAACAACAAAAAGAAACTCTCTTCCTCCTTTGCAGGCATGGTCAGAAGTGTGTTTCAGTAGTCTAGGTTTTTTTGATAGAACAGAATCACAAGGTTGTAAAGGACCTTTAAAATGATCAGGTCCAACCATTCCCCTCCCGTGCTAAACCACATCCCTGAGCACCTCATCTACCCTTTTTTAAACACACCCAGGGAAGGTGACTCAGCCCCTCCTTGGGCAGCCTGTGCCACAGCCCCACAACTCTGCCAGGGAAGAACTTTTCCCTCCCATCTGCTCTGACCCTGCCCTGGGGCAGCTTGAGCCCATTGCCCCTTGTCCCATCTCCTGTCCCCTGGCTGAAGAGACCATCGCCCACCTCTCTGCACCCTCCTGGCAGGGCAGTGGAGGTGGGGAGAAGGTCTCCCCTCAGCCTCCTCTTCTCCAGGCTCAACACCCCCAGCTCCCTCAGCTGCTCCTCAGAGGATTTGCCCTCCAGCCCCTTCCCCAGCCTGGTTGCCCTTCTCTGCACTCGCTCCCTCTCAAAACTCTCAGCTCTTATTTGAGCAAGAAAGAGTTATAACTAGAACTAACCAGGCTTGCTTTTGATAAATAAAACTTTAAAACTCAAGTTGTGGAAACATTTATTTTTCAGAACCCTGACTGAATATTTCTATTTATTAAGGATCAGCACAAACTATTTCACAACCCTTATTGCATTTATTTTAAAGTAGGCTTAAGTTGCAAAAATAAATAAGTAAATAAATCTGCAGAAGCACTGAACAATCACTCTTACTGTGATCCTTTAACTGTAGTCAACAACTATTCCTTATCTCTGCAAAGGTCTGTAAGGTCTGTGGCTGTACAGGTCACAACAATGAATACAGGCTGGGGGAAGGCAGTCTGTTTTGCCACACAGCAGGCAATGAATGACACTGTACCCTAATTCATTAATTTGACAGCTCTGAAAGTAGGTCCCTAAAGTGCAATTAATGTTTACCTCACTTCTGACCTACAGGTTTTCTCACTTAACTGCAAAGCTTTTTTCTTTTTTATATTAGATCAAACTGAAGTACTCTGAGAAGCTGCCAGGTTATAACTACCTGCCAGACTTCATTACTGGAAAGAGGGAAAATAGTAATATACACAGTTGCCAAGCTGTAATTAAGAAAAAAAAAAGCATAGGATAAGAGAGCTCAACCATCAGTTGCTGTATACTGATTGCTGTTGGGATTGGGGACAGAAGATGAAGGAATCAATAATGTTTATTCACCCAGAAGTCAAGTTTTATTTTAATTCAATGGCATTTATGTAATTTTTTGCAGTCAACTACATGACATAGATTATAGCACAGTCCAGGTTACTCTGCAACAGGTTTAATAAACACTGGCCATACTGGCTGCATGAAAAGATGGTTCCTGGTAAGAACATCAGAAGATGCCAGAAGTTCAGATGGCCAGTCTGCTCAGACAATGGTCCTTTAAAATTAAAAAAGTAATGAATTTCATAAGAAAGAATTGTTACTGCAAGAGGGTCCCACACAGCAAAGGAAAAACAGCTATCCAGTGGAAGGATCTTTAGTCTGTATTACTAGCATCCACCCCTCTGGAAAGGTTTCACAGAAGGGTATGGCAGTTACCACACAGGCAGAACTGTTCAGAGATGCTAACTCCAATTTGGTATCTAAAAACCATGTTGCAACACAATTCCATTCAGGCATCTAATTGACCTCATTTCCTCTGAAAAACCCAGACAGAAGCCTTTTGTATTTTTAATCATTTCACATTCTAGAGACTGGGGGTTTTGGAAGGAGTAAAAGAAACCCCAGAACTGATGGCTGAAATGATTTAACTAACATCAGCCCTGGGTTATTTACCTCCACCTTCTGTTCTTGAACTTTCCAGCTTGTGTACGTGACACAAAAAGATGGCATTTACCTTTTCTCTGGTTTACATAACCTCATCATTTCACCCATCTGTCTCAGTGATTAAGAACACTTACTCTATTAAGCACACAATAATTTTAAGACATAAAGAGCCAGAGGGAATAGATGTTGGGGCCACTTAGTACTTCTCATGTATTGATTTGGTCCCAATCAACAGGAAGCACTAGGCAATGTGTCATCCATTCCCTCAGTGAGGTATCTTACATTGATGTCAGCTTCAGGAAAATTGCATCACTGACACAAACAATAGTAAAATGCTCACCACAATGACATATACGTATATCTACAATGTAGGTCAGATGTGTATCTAACACAGAAGCATAGTTACATCACACATTTTATCAGCCTGGATCCTGGCTAGCCTGCTTTGACTGTTATTCTATTTCAGCCTAGCAGAGAAGACTGAAGTCCCTAAATACCTTATGCTGCTCATCAAAAGGATGGATCCTGTGTGAACAGTAGAAACTGAAGCAATAACTTAAATCTTGTAAACTCTCATACTCAAGAAATGTAATGTATCCTCCATAACATCTCATCTAAATAAAGCAGAGCAGACAAGTTTCTAAGAGTTTAAGAAAACACGAACTCAAAGGCTACACCTGAGAATAAAAAGGCAATATAAATATAGTCCAAAATCCTTCATCTTGACTTCTTGGACCCACCAGGAAACACATCTCTGAACATCCAGGCAAAATTCGACACTTCAGTAGGCTCCAGTATGATCATATTTAAATGACTGATTAGTCCTAACTATACGGATACCATTACTGCACCAGACAGAACCACAGAACACAAACTATCTCTTTCTTCTACAGAGACAGAGGAGAAGGCAGAGAGACAGCTGCTCAGAACCTAGAATGGACTTAGGTCTTGTTTACTTGTTGATCTGGGCCCACAAGATAACCACGGGAGCTCAGGAAGGAGGCAGGCCAGACAGATCCCTGGCATAACCATCTGAGCCATCCTTTCCCACTCAAAACACACCTATGAAATTCTTAAGAGAGGAGTAACAAGAGGCTGCTTGAGTTCCTTGGTGTCTTAGTATTATGACAGAGAGCTCTTAACTCATTCCACAAATGCAGTTAGACAAAGATTTACAGAGAATGACACAGTTGCACAAAGTTCACAGACAAAAGAGGATGGAGAAGCCAGAACTTTAACCCAGAAGTGTTGACTGCTCGTCTACTTAGATGTGATTCCCTTTCACCCACATAAAGAAAGGGGAAGGAAACAAAAAAAACCTAACAAAAAAAAAAGAAGACAGCTGAAGAATCTAGTGTTAAGGCACAAGAGCAAATTGATTTATACATCTGACAGAATAAAGTGGTAAATGAATAGTCACCAGATTTTGATTAATTAACATCTAAATGGAACAGAGAACCTGTGCATGCTATTGTTTAAAATTAAGTTAACAAAGCAGAAGGATCCTAAGTAGTCAAATTAGGCAACAGAATTATTTGGAATTAAATTTCTAAAACACCTCACATCAGCCCTGTCCTGCTGATGTGACCAAAAGAAAACCCATCACCTTTTGTAGGCACTCCGATCCAATTTAAATAGCGCGTCAGCTTCTTCGAGATGTAGGTTTTTCCTCTGGCCGGGAGACCCACCATGACAATCAGGGTAGGGCAATTGGTCATACATACTGCAACAGAAAACCAGAAAACCAGGATTTACCAAACAGTTCCCACAAAGCAAAGGCTGACACTGCAGTGGAGAATGACACCCGTGTGCTCTCCGGGGAAGCGCCCATTCAAGCGGCTCATGCACTGTGTCTCGCTATTTCAGGGGGTTCTTATGCAGTGCTGAGCTTTGGAAGGGTGAGTCAGTGATTGTGCAACACTGGACACAACACGAGCTGTATACAGGCAGAAAACAAGAAACCCATGTATTTGCACACGTGTTTTGGAGACACACAAAAACAATACCCCCCCCAAAAAAAAAAGGCGCTGACATCTTGCACCTCCACGGAGCCCAGATCAGTGCTTGCATTGAAAGGAAATAGCCAGGTCTATACACAGTTTTTAGGTAATTTTTAAATCTTTAAGACCTCAACACTGCTCAACCTTTTCTTGGCTTTGAGCAAAATGAGCACTACAGGTTAGTATGACACAGTACTCACTATTTATTATTTCTCCTTCGACATACAACACAATTCCCCATTGTTTCTCCATTAACACAAAAATCTCTCTTGAACAGAACTCCTTTTGACAGTTCTTCAATGGTTACCAGAAATAAAGCATAAGCATTCTATGCAAACCAATACAACAATCTGATGTTCAGATGTATGTACAGAAATATTAATCCAAGTCAGATGTTTAATTAAAAACCCAAACAACACTGTAAGAAGTTTAAGGAGTTATGTGTATAAACTGAAAACCTTGAGGCATTTCCTTTCAAGTTACAAGGTTGTGAACATTTTAATGGCACAAAACTATGGATACCTTGTGTGAACCTATCACAGCTACAAGGAACTGCCTAGAAAGAAAGAAGATATTGAAGTGACGCAGAGGTACCACCGCTCCCTCCATCCTGTGTTTCCAAGGGAATTAACGTCTATACAAACTACACATGCATCAGTTTCCTCAGTGCCTTGATAGAGGAGTTTGCTCCAAACACCTAAATCTCAGTGTTATACTGTACAACATAAAAAAGCTACTGTACAAAGCACTATAGTTGCCCAAGATTCTCAAACCTTGGATTGACAAAGGCCCATCCCACAAAGTCACTTGCAGGAAACTGGCACAGCTACTCCACACAGTAAACCCATTGAAAAAGAACAGAGATTAGCAGGCACATTACACTTAAAATGCACATTGAAAAAACCCAACCCCCAAAGCCTTAAAAACACACCACTTTTCATGAGAGGAGGTAAAACCTCCTCAAATCCATGAAACAATCTACTACTCCATGTAATAAACACAAACCAAACCAGATCCATCAAAACAGGCCCCTGTCTCCAGAAGGACCCTGACAAACCCCCCTCAGTGTTAGCTCCTCTGTGCAGAAGCCTCTACAAGTTTTCTTGTCCCTTTTCCTCTCTGTCCTAAATTCAGACCTTCGATCACCCCCTCCAAGAGAACAAAGGCAGGCTGTGGGGAAACAAAGCCTATCAAGTGCAGAGAGTACAGTGCATCCAGCTTAACAGCTTTGCTTCTAGCTTTAAGGACAGTAAAATACTGAGATGGGAGAAATCCCCGAGCCCCTAGGAATTTTAAGAGCAGACAGTGCTCTTCAAAGCCAGTTTGAAAGGCTCTTTGCCTGAAATATCAAGCTCAACTTTTAAATAATTTTCCAGTGTAAGCAGTGAAGTAAGAACTGTGCAAGACAAACCAGGATGCGTATGGAAAGGCTTCACATGCAGCCTCAGGTCCACCTGCTCAGCAAGGCATGATGTCCACTGACACAGGCTGTTCTACCCATTCTGGGCAGAACTCACCAACTAACGTTACACCTACATCACCTCTTTCTTTTTCTTTCCTCCTTCTTCTCCTGGGGTAGGCCATAAAACTTTAGCCTTCTCACAGAACATGTCTTTTGGTAATGTAATGAGAAACCTACAGAGGAACAAATCTCCATTTTGCAAAACTAAGGACTAGGAAACTACTGTGAAGAGACCTGCAAGCCTCCTAAGTGGCTGCTTCACACATTGCACCCATGTCCACACTCAAAGCTCAGTCCTACTGCCCATGTCAACTTATGATGAGTCTTATCACTAAGCAGCAAACCAGAGCAACACAACTGCAAGATGCCAGAAGGGTCATTCCCTCCACTGCAAAGCAGGCAGCCTGCATCTTTACACAAACTCCCTCCAAGTACAAAACCCAGCAAAGCTGCCTTTACCCGAGCCTGACGTGCAGAGTTGAACCCTTCAGTGTGTGACTGGATTGCAGGAGTGAGCTGGGGCTGTTCAGCCTGGAGAAAAGAAGACTAAGGGGGGACCTTATTAAAGTTTATCAATACCTGAAGGATGGGATGCAGGGGGGAATGGGCAGCCCCTTTTCAGTGTCTGTGGGGACAGGACAAGGGGCAATGGCTGCAAGTTGGAGCACAGGAAGTTCCACAGCAAGATGGGGAAGAACTTTTCCCCAGTGAGGGTGAGGAAGCCCTGGGACAGGCTGCCCAGGGGGTGTGGAGTCTCCATCTCTGGAGAGATTCCAGCCCCGTCTGGACGCCGCCCTGTGCAATATGAGCCGGGGAGCTGCTTTGGCAGGGGGTTGGACCCCATGGGCTCTCCAGGTCCCTTCCAACCCCTACAGCTCTGTGATTCTGTGAATTACCTGCTGATCTCAATCAAACTAACTGCAATCCTGTTTCAGTTGGGTGCCAGGCTGGCCCAGAGTCCTTATCCTCTCTAAAGGCAGATAAAAGTTAGACAGATGTCCTGCACGCTACAAGCACGAAAAGCATCAATTCCAATGATCTCAGTCTCTGCTAATGCCACAGCCCTGCACACACCACTACAAGGTACCTGGTGCTATGGCATACACCACTAGGGCTGAGCCCGTCTGAAAGAAGTTCTGTCCTCAACAAGAGGGTGACAGCTCACAATGCAAAATTCAGGGCACTGGAAATCGTTTAGTTTAGGTGGGTATCAGTGGCTGCAGTCCCGTTTTACCATGTGCACCTACACATCTGGAGACAGGAGTCAAAGGCACACCTGCTGGCCAAAACAGCCAATGTAAAACAGCTAAATAAACAGGGCTGGAAATAAAAGCACACAGAGCAATTATTTCATTTGTTATGTTCCTCAGTGTGGTGCTCTCAATAACACACATTAAGACTCAGAACAGCAAACAAAGGCCTTTGCTTGCTTTCTTATGATGCTCTGTCATTAACAAGGCTTAATTTTGTTCATTAGCTCAATAAAAAAATTAAGACTAAATCAAAACAGAAGTTCTGAGGATGTGCCAAATACTCAAAAATTTAAAATAATTTAATTTTCTTTCACTGTATCTGAACCACAAATCTCTCCAGAGAACGTTGCCAACACTCGCTGCAAGTGGGGAGGAATGAAGTGACAGTACTGAAAACGTCTCAAGACTTACAACTCCTCTGAAGAAATACACACAATTTTGACATGAGAATGTGGATGGAGGAAAAACAAAAACAAACCCCACACAAACCACATGTTACACGTATCTCACTTCTGGAACAAAACGAAAACAAACCCCACACAAACCACATGTTACACATATCTCACTTCTGGAACAAAAAAGCCTCTTTGGTTCAGTATTTACCCAATGGCACAAAGCTCCATTCCCCTTTTTACATCATTCCCTTTATATTAAATCCAATTTCCAGCATAGAAGTAGTTCTATAGGTGCAAGCTGCAGAGCCAAGGCAGACTCCTATGAGCAGCTTTCTCTCAACTCCTTATTGATGGATGGTCTGGTGTAACTCCAAAAGTCTCACTACACAACCAGTCTCAAGAAAAGAAACTCTTTTTTTTAATACAGCTTCACACATGTAACTCCTAAGGGTATCATCTGCCAGTCCCACAACCTAGGGATGTGCTATCAACACACACACTCAGAACAGCAAAACAAATCTTACATCATTTTGCTAAAGATGCTCTATGGCTTAGATTAGACACTAGGGGAAAGTTCTTTCCAGAGAGAGTGGTGAGGGGCTGGAACAGGCTGCCCAGAGAGGGGGTGGGTGCCCCATCCCTGGGGGTGTTCAGGACCAGGTTGGATGGGCCCTGGGCAACCTTGTGTAGCTCCAGGCCTGGAGGTTGGTGTCCCTGCCTGTGGCAGGGGGGTTGGAGCTCTGTGATCCTTGGGGTTCCTTCCAACCCAGACCATTCTATGACTTTAATCCTGTTGGGTTTTTTCTTTAAAATATATGCTTGTAATATATGCATGCCAGATTGCATGTTTATACACAGCAGCATCAAAAAGAAATGTGCATTGTATCCCCTTGCTAGAGGGAACACCTCAAAACCGTGCACAAAATGCCAATCAGCAAAAGGAAACAACCAAGTGATGAAGCACATTAAAATCAAATACTGCAATTTAAGCAAAGTCATTACCCCAGTTAAAAACTACTTCTACACTATTAACAGCTGGGAGCTGCACCTGGGAACAAAATTATGAATGCCTACCCTTCTAAAGTTTAAGACTTAACAGTCACAGAAAGAAGAAACTACATGCTCATTTCTTGCCTCTTAGATTGTGAAATAGCACAAGATACAGAAGAAGGTTTTGAAACCAAACTGGAACATTGAACAACCTAGATCAGCTGCGCAGCATTTCATCAGCCCTCAAAGTTCACATGATCTTGTGAAATCAAGAGACAAGAATTGGCATTTTTCATATCATCAATTGTCCCTTCCTTTCACTCCAACTGAGACTTCATTTTTCTTCCCCTTCCTTGTGTAAATTTTTTTAAGTCAGCTTCTAAGGTCTGTTGTTCTCTGTGTCAAGCTGCTGCAGTAAGACATCTTAAATTTATAGAAGGATTCTTACAGTTTCTATGGCCTTTGACTCAATGCCTGCCCTCCAAAATCACTGTACTGTTTATAGGCTCATACAGAAACACCTTTAACTATAAGCCAGTACAACCATCCTTGCACATAAGTCTTGCCCTACAGGTTTTCCCTATTACTCATCCAACATAACTACTGCTAATCCATTTTCCTTCCTGTCAAACAATGACCATCACCCTTCTTCACATCCCACAGGGATTTCTCTCTCCTGTTTTTTGTCCAGATCATCAGTTTCTAACATCACTTTGGCACATGAGACTCAGAATTCATTTGTTCCCTAGCCACCCTTGTGCCACCAGCTACCTCTAGCAGCTCTGCCACCCACTTGCTCCAGGTTACTATTTGTATCCTACAGCTCTGATGGCCATAGCAATGGCCCCACCACACATCCCAATCTTCAGGCTACAGCTGGGTGTTGTCAATTCATTTTCTCCACGTTCAGTTCCTAGGGTTAGGAGTACAAATACACATAAGCAACATGAGCTCAAAGGGTAGAGTTCTTTAGAGCAAAGATAATCTTAATTTAAAACTTTTTTTTTCTGTTGGACCAGACATACATTCATACTGCTGTAAGAACAGCAAATAAAAACCATCCCAATGACCAAATTCCAGCAGCTTTAGGGAACAAAGCCGTTAACTGTATTGGGGGAAATATAATGTTTAACCACAGGAAGTTCACTATTTATCTCTCACTCTATAAACATCCTTTACTGGGCTCTCAAAACAACTTTCACTATAGCACACGGGTTTTTATGTCCATGTTTGATTCACAGAGCTTGAAGCAACACAACATCCAACGCCAAAAGCAGCTTTACTACAACCTGTGTACAGACAAAACCTTTCACAAAAGGCCAGGAAAGTTAAGATTTCAGTAAGACCATGCACTTCTACTACCCTCAAGTCATACTTCGGAAGGTCATTCAGCACAGTTCAGTTACCTGCATTTCACTGGTCTCCCCACCTGTAAAAGCTCCATCTGCTCAGTAGGCTGCCCGCTGCCACAACTCCTTGAAAACTCTGCCAGGCACAGACTAGAGGAACTACTAGCTCATCAAAGCCCCGTGACAGCTAAACCCTGGCACAGGTAACCAGATTTCTTCTTCCACGGATAATCACAGTTCCTACAACTTTCAGAAAATCACACTAAAAACAGGTAAGATGGGCAAGTCCCTTTGGAGATGCATCTGCCCAGTCAACTGGAAGCACACACGCTACCGCTCACCTACCTTCTAGAAAGATAAAGACTAAGAAGTCGCACAGATAAAGGTCACTGGCATGAATGAGGAACTAACAAACCCAACCAGAAGAGACTTAAGTTCACCTGGCTTAGCCTAGAACAGAAGACACCACAGCAACCAGCTTCACTGCTTCCACTGGAAAGCTACTCTTGAGGACAAGAAATCCACTCCCAACTTGAGCCTGTGTTTTTTGAACAGTGACGTTTAAGAGTTACCTGCAGCAGCAGCAGCAAACTGGAACTGGTCAACCCAGCACTGCCCTGCAAGGCCCAGCCTGAGCAGCCCTTCCTGTAGCTAGAGGGCCTGCGGGTCACACTGCAGGGTGGTGTGATACCTGGAAATCTGAGGATAATGGAATCAGCAGCACCCTTGCACGAGGAAAATTATGAAGCCTGTGTTTGCTGAAACAGGATAGATGCTTTAAGTCTTACTCCTCTCCAGGGTGTTTGCAAATCTCATGTATCACAAGTGACTGTAGCCATATTAAGGGTATAATGAAAGAGCGACTGTGTCCACAAGGATTAAAAAAAAATATTTCCAAGTTTGTTTTTCTACTATTATAAAAGGTCCTGGGCACCAGAAATTATTGAATCCTACAAAACCCCCCAAAAAAACCCAACCCAAACCAACCAACCCCAAAAAACCCTCTAATACACGAACTTATTTTAAGTTATAGTTGATAAAAGCTAACTAATTCTGCCAAGACTCCTTATGTTCCCCGCATGTGCCCAATGTGTTTTCTGTAGAAGAGTTTGTGTCAAAGCTGTAACAAATGTTATTTTGTTTGGAAAGGACATGTCACATTAAGGCCAAACTGAAGCATTCTTCCCTGCGTGTTTACAAAAGCAATTATACACACTTTCTGACCCTTTACTTCTGCATTCTCCTCTTAACAACTACTATTTTTTCAGATACTGGTGCAATTCATTCCCCACAGAAACACCCGACCGCTTACCTAGCGGTAATCAGGCAAGTTTGGGGGTATTTTTCAGCAAGGGCTGGACCAAAGCAAGACCAGAGCCGAGAAGCAGCAGCCCATGGACGCCTGCCATACCAGCAGAGCCTCATTCTGTCAGCGCAGCCTCTTTGCATGACAAATAAAAACAATTCCACACCACAAAGCCCCTTTTGTCTGCAAAACTGCAGTGTCTTCAACCTCAGATATTTTAAGGGAAGAAAAGGAAGAGGAAGAAAAAAAAGGGGACACACGCACACACCCCACGAGGCAAAGTTTGTTAATAAACTAGGGTTTCCAAACAGCTGAAGTCTTTAGAGGCTGATGACTTGGTTGGCTGCACCTCAGGATGCGGAAAGCCATTAACTCATACAACAGATGGCCCGATACAGCACTGGCCTTCAAATAAAGACAAAGAGTATTTTTAAAAAATAAGTGACATTTTTAGGTCTCCCTTCAAGAACAGGCTGGACACAACCGCCCCTTGGAACCAGAGCGCTTTAAAAACGGCAAAGCCGAAAAAAACCCCACACAACAACAAAAAAAACCCAACAAAAGGCACTGGAGAAGAGGAAAAGACACTCTCCCCAGCCCAGCCCAGCCTTGCCGCCTGCTGTCGCGCTCACATCCAGCAGCCCCGCGGTTTTCAGCCTTCCCCAGCGTTCCAGGCGATCTCCACGGGGGACCGAGACCGCCTGACCCGGCAGACCCACCAGCCCCCGGCCGGGTGAACCACCACACGAGCCGCTCGCACCAGAGGCGAGGTGAGAGGCGCGCTGAAGCCCAGGCGAAGGGCTGCAGTGCTCGGGGGGACGGCCCCTCACGCCTCTTTCCTCGCACCTCGACCTCGGAGAGGACAGCTCACCCGCCGGGATGGGCTCCGCAGGGCCCGGCTCACCCGCAGCGGCCCAACCGACGAGGGGAAGGAGCGGCCGCCCAGGGGTCCCGCTGACAGCTGCCGCCCGCCGGGGCTCCGATAGCGCGGCCCGGGCGGACCCTCCCTCCCGCCGCCGCCCCGCTCACCGCCGCGCTGGGCGCTGTGCCCCGCCGGCAGCCCGTTGTCGTAGGGCTCCCAGGTCTTCTGCAGCGGGTTCTGCGTGAGCTCCCGGGCCGGCGACGCCGCCGCCGCCATCCTCGCCCGCCTCCAAGCTCCCACTGCAGTGGCGGCGGGCGGGGCAGCACCGCCTCTCCGCTCGGCGGAGGCGAGGCCACACCGCCCCCCGAGGGGAGGCCGGGCGCGGGAAGAAACAGCGGCCTCTCCGCCACCGCCCTGAGGACGCTGCGGCCGCAGGACCGTGCTGCGGCTGTCTCGCCGGCCCGATCGAGGCTCTCAGGCCGGAGCTGCCCTTGGCGGGGCTCCCTGCTTCCTTTCCGGCCGCAGCGGGACCACTGAGGCCCGGGGCGGTGCCCGGCCCCGACGGCGCCCCGCTCCCTCCCGGGACAGGCTCCGCGCAGCCCCCCCCACCCCGGCCCGGTCCTGGCAGGCTGAGGCCGTGACGCGCAGTTTCTTTCTGACATAAAAATAAAGGTGGGGGCTTCACAGCAACCCGAGCAAGGCAGGCACCAGCCCCGGGAGAGGGCGCGGGGTGGGGGAAGGCAGCGCCGTTCTGCAGGCGGCAGCAGCGAGGGCTGAGGGGGCGCCGGGCTGAGCGCGGACTGCGGCGCAGTGCGGCTGCCGAGGACACCCCGCCGCCGCACAAGGGCCTTCTTGCCTCCAGAGCCCTAAAAATACTGTGTCCAGGGAGCACGGAGCGTTTCAGGAAGTCATGACCCGAAGGCTGAACTGATAGAGAAAATCATAAATAGGCAATAGGTTTCCAACGTCTTGTTCAGCTACCAAAAAAAACCCCTCAAACCTACCCCAAAAGCAGAAAAAACCCACTCACACGCTACCCCAGAAAGACCCTGTGCTGCAATGAGAGCCACGGTATGGCTAAATACAACACCCAGCTCTCATTTCTCCATCAACTTCATCTGAAAGAAACCACACGGCCAAGTCCAGGAGCTGGGCTGAACAAAGCCCTAAGCAAGCTGAATGCTCCCCTACTGCATACGCCTATGTATTTTATGGGAGATAAATGCAACAATGAAAATAACAGCAGTGACGTTCAATATGCACCTTTGTTATGTTATATATACAATGCTGGCCTAAGCAAAAAAAGGAGGGTCAGTAAATACATGTTTGTTTTTATGCTAGCGAGCCTCTGAGGATCATTTTTAGTTTTACTATTCCATTACAGCTAAAAGGTAGCTTTTCAAACAATGGAAAATCAGTTCTGAGACACCCCTGTCAGAGTTATCACTTGTTTTCGCTAAAAGGTGTTTGCTTGACCTGCCCTTCCCTCTTTTCAAAGCTGATTTCCTCCTCTTAAAGGCTGATAATTAGCAACCCTAGGCCCTGTATTTTTATGCTTTTTTTTCTTCATTTTGTTTCGATTTGCTAGCCAGGGAGGGGCAGAGGGTTTATATCAGTTACAAGGGTCAAAAAACTGGAAGCAAAGAGCGGGAGTTCCTTGGTTTCTCCTACTGAATATGTATTTACTTCCAACAGCTGCCAAAGGAGTTGTGAGCAGGAGCAGTTTGATCTGTGTTCCTGGTTAATCCCGGAAGCCTGTCTCCTGTGCACACAACACACTGCGAGGACCAGATGACTGACCGCAGAGTAGAACACAGCAGCGGGACGCGCCGCCTTGCTCTCTGATCCCAGCCAGGCGTGCTGCCGCCACGACGCTGCAGCCTTCTTAACAGGCCAAGCAAGTCCTCAGTAGATGTAATATTAACAGAAATAAGAAATTAACTGGAATGCCAACTTACCAGGCTTGTTTTCCAAACAGTAAAAAAATACCTGAAATCTTTTCAGTGTGTAGAAACACAGTTTGTACCTCCTTTCTGCAAGCCCACACAGTGCACAAGAGCTGCAACTCCACTTGCACAGCTCCCTCGCAGCTGAAAACACTGCTCCAACGCTACTCATACACAGACAGCACTTCCCAGAGGCCTGAAGGGCCCGAGGACAGGGCACACCATCAGTGAACTCTTCTTAAACACAGGTTAAACCTGCCCCCCCCCCAAACACATGAATAAGGGTTTGTCCATGTGTTTGGAGTGATGTGGGCAGTGTGCACGGACACCTGCTAGCCTCTGCATATAGACCACAGAATCACAAGGTAGGAAAAGACCTTTAAATCATCAAGTCCAACCATTCCCAACCTAAGCTAAACCACATCCCTGAGCACCTCATCTACCCACCTGTTAAACACATCCAGGGGCAGGGACCCAGCCCCTCCTTGGGCAGCCTGTGCACAGCCCCACAACTCTGCCAAGGAAGAACTTTTCCCTCCCATCTGCTCTGACCCTGCCCTGGCACAGCTTGAGCCCATTGCCCCTTGTCCCATCTCCTGTCCCCTGGCTGAAGAGACCATCGCCCACCTCTCTGCACCCTCCTGGCAGGGCAGGGGAGGTGGGGAGAAGGTCTCCCCTCAGCCTCCTCTTCTCCAGGCTCAACACCCCCAGCTCCCTCAGCTGCTCCTCAGAGGATTTGCCCTCCAGCCCCTTCCCCAGCCTGGTTGCCCTTCTCTGGACTCACTCCAGGACCTCAATGTCCTTCTTATGGTGAGGAGGCCAAAACTGGACCCAGCACTCGAGGTGCAGCCTCACCAGTGCCCAGCACAGGGGCACTATCACCTCCCCAGACCCACTGGCCACACTGTGTCTGACACAAGCCAGGATGCCATTGGCCTTCCTGGCTGCCTGGGCACACTGCTGGCTCATATTCAGCCTGCAGCCACCCAACACCCCCAGGTCCTTCTCTGCCTGACAGCTCTCCAGCCAGTCTCCCTCAGCCTGTAGCGCTGCAGGGGGTTGTTATGTCCCATGTGCAGCACTCTGCACTTGGCCTTGTTAAAATTCATCCCATTGTTCCAGTCTGTTCAGATCCCTCTGAAGAGCCTCACTACCCAGGAGGACAAACTTGTGTTATTATGGTGCTGATCAAACTTCTTTAAGGGTTTGTTTGGGAGGGTTGGTTTGTTGTTGGGGTTTTTTTTGTTGGGTTGGGTTTTTTTGACCCCCATGCAGTAATGAGCTATTTGAGGACACAGAAAAAGTGAATGGAGAAACACTGTGCCACTCCCCAAGGTCTCATTTCAGGACATAGTTTTCAAAGGCACTACATTCAATTCCTAGGAAAAGACACAACAAATATACATTGCTCATTAGATTCCTAATAAATGATAGTGATCACCTGCTACATCATCATGTTGTCATCAACCTAGACCCTAATACAAAGAAGCAGGGCTGGTTCCTGCAGGTGAGGTGTTGGGCACTCAAGTTTTGTTTGCTATGGAGAACCATGAATAAACCTTAACTCCTTGGAAGTTTGTTGGGGTTTTTTTTGTTTGTTTTTTACACAAAGCTGCTGCTTCCAGACTGAGCTGGAAGTTTACCTGAAAAAGCACCTCTCCACAGAGGCAAAACATTGAGGGAAAGGCGGTCTTGGCAAACAAACTGCTGCACAGAAACAGAATGTGCCTGAGCCACGTAACCGAGTTATACTTATTCTCTTCAAACCACTGACTTGTAAGCCAGGAAACTCTTCTGGTTTAATGCATCCAGCAAGTGGTAATTAATTCTGAGGGAGATATAAAAAAAGAGGCTGAACCAAAGCTTCTGCTTGATCATACCGAAACCCTACTTTGTAACTGTAAACAAGCCGTATCATACACCGTACAATGCAAGATCCACAGTATCTGCCAGTCACTTTCATGTGTCTCATTTCCCTAGCAAAGATACTGCTTTATAGTCTGACAGCCTATAAAACGACCATAAACCACCCAACATCTCTGCCTCCGGTCGCCCGGCAGCTCCAGCTCACTACAGCAAAGAAGACTTTCCAGTCCTCCAGGTGCCCACACCCTTGCCACACCGAGCAGATAGAGCTCACAAACCCTTCCACAGCACCAAAGGTCCAAGAGTTACCTGTACAATGACTAAAGGGTACACAGCCAGCCAGAGGTCACAACGTCTGGTTTATATAAGCAGGATGGCTGTAAAGAAGCCCCATGTTGTGCCAGACCCTGAGACAAAGCATGTGTGAGGTTATCTTGCTATTTATTTCCACTTGGAGAAGGCTCTGCAGAGACCTTGTAGCAGCTTTTCAATACCTAAAGGGGCTACAGGAAAGCTGGACTGGTGACAAGGGCAGGGAGTGACAGGACAAGGCAGAATGGCCTCAAGCTGAAGGAGGGGAAGAGTTAGATGTTAGGCAGAAATCCTTCCCTGGGAGGGGGAGAGCCCTGGCACAGGGTGCCCAGAGAGGCTGTGGCTGCCCCTGGATCCCTGGCAGGGCTCAAGGCCGGGTTGGATGGGGCCTGGGGAACCCTGGGCTGGGTGTGTGTGTGTGGGGAGGGGGGGGGGTGTCCTTGCCTGTGGCGGGGGGTGGGACCGGGTGTGCTTTGAGGTCCCTTCCCACCCAAACCAGCCTGGGGTTCTGTCATTTACAAAACACAACCCCAAACCGGAGATTTCTACAAAAACCGAGCGCTGTGGCGGCCGTTCTCCCTCGCCACGCACCTCAGCGGGCACCGCGGAAAGCCTCCCCCCCCCCGGCTCTCGGGCGGGCAGCAGCACGCCGCGGCGACGGGTCTCCGGGCCGGGGCCCGCCCGTGCCCGCCAGGCGGCGCCATGGCAGCGCCTTGGGGGCGCGCGGGCTCAGGCGCGCCCCGGCGGCCGGCACAGGCACCGTCTCCCGCTGCGCGGCCGCGGCCTCCTTGGGCGCTGCGGGGTGGGCGCTCGGTTAAGCCCCCCGAGCTGCTGCTGCCGCCGGCCCGTACCCTGACTCTCGCCCTGCAACAGCCAAGTAATGTTACATCTCCGAAACACGCAGCTGAGCCGCAGTGTAAGCGGCGCGCCTGGCGAGGGCGCAGCTTCCCGAAGGCGGGCACTAAACCAGGCCCAGCCCTGGCGGAGTCCGAAGCTAGGGAAAGCTTCAGGGAAGGGCAGTCTGGCTGCTCATCCCGAGTTACCTGCTCAACCGAATTAAAAACCCCCCATAAATTCACCCAGGGTGAGAAGTTCACACTCATAACTAAATATCCCCATTTCCCTCTGGATATTAAACACCAACAAATTACAATGTCACCACCAACTCCTCTGAGGCAATTTGCTTTCCACAATCTCATCCCTGCGTTATCAGCTATTCACCTCCCACCCTGAGAAAGCCAACAGCATCTGGCCTCCACAAGCACCGGCAGAAACCGAAGCTTGCAGCCCTGTTCCCAGTGCCAGGTTACTGTTCTAGCTAGAAGGAAAAGCCAGGGATGAGTTTCAATGAGCCCATCTTAAAATACATTATCTCTATTTCCTACATTATCTCTATTTCCTACATTATCAACGATGAGGAGGAGAGATCAGAGTCTGTATTGCCCCTTTAAGAAGGTAAGGAGAGAGGGTTCTCTCCCCACTTCACCCTCCCAACTACCCAGAAAGCCTTCACCCAGGTAGCACACCACCTGCTTAGTTTCAGGAGGCACAGAGGAACACAGAATTTGCAAAGACCTGAGCAACTACCAGCCTGCTACACCATGTCACAGTATTTGTACAGACAGGGTCATTCCTATTGAAGTTACCATTGCATTTCTCTTAATTAAAAAAAAAAAAACAAAGTGTGAAATGTACCTTCAGCAGGCTGGTGGCAGTCCTTCATTGGCCAAAATCTATGCAGCTGGAAGCATCACCCCAGGACAGCCAGCAACAGCTATCTAATATACAAGGCAGTTACAACACCGCGAGCCAATTAGAAGAGATGGTGACCAAACACACAACTATGCTTCACTCCTTTTGTTCACAAGTAGTAACACTCCAACATTTCAAAACTGGATTTTGGATGGAATGGGAGAAAATTCTCCCCACACACCTTACAGGCTGTAGTGCTGATTGTTTTTGTTTGGACCCAGCATTTGTTACAGTGCTCTGACATGGTGAAAAGCTGCAGCTTCTGGGGAACAGCAGCATCCAAACTTGGAATTGCACCAAGTTTCCACTATAATGACCAAAACTATTGTAAAGCAGAGTACTTGGTCTGTGCAACCACATCTCATATTAGATTAGCACCTCAGGAGGGGACAGGCTGCTCCCTCCCCCAGGTAATTCCCATATTCCTGAAGTACAGCTCCAGCCTGGCAGGTTTTTCCTCACTGTGGAAAAGGAATCCTTAACAGCCTAAGACACAATGCCTGTCTGTCTGCTAGGTATGTTGTCAGCTTCCTAAGGCAAGTACTAACTCGACTTTGTTCTTCAATTGCCAAGGAAACCTAGAGATAAAGGAAGCTGCCTACCAACTGAAAAGGTGACTCTCTTCCTCCGGGGCTGCTCCTGAGCTCCTGGATGCTGACCAAGATGATGCCTTGGGAACAGCCATCTTGCAGAAGTGATCCCTCACCAGTTAAACACTTCTCACGCAACTTCCCAACTTCCCACAGAGAAGAGAATATTTTCATTCCCACGAAGAGCTTAACAAGCCCAATGAGCAATCAGCAAGAGAGACGTAATACTCTATTAGCAAAGTGACATAGGTTGATTCATACCTTCTCAGGTCAGTTTCTCAGGACTTCTTGTTACATCAGCCGCAACTGACCATCTCAAGACTGCCTGTGGTTTACTCCTCAACCAAAAGCACCATCCTTTTTGTTTTCCCATTCTAATATTCC
The DNA here is from genome assembly GCF_964237585.1 of Gallinula chloropus. Taxonomy (NCBI): domain Eukaryota; kingdom Metazoa; phylum Chordata; class Aves; order Gruiformes; family Rallidae; genus Gallinula; species Gallinula chloropus. The sequence continues at coordinate 21,833,858 of NC_140097.1, forward strand.
AGGAGTCAACCCAACAAAACATGATAAATAGCCCACTAAGTCCCCAAAAATTTCAAGCATCCCACATGACAAGCTCAGCAGGTTCCCCGTACCATGTTCACATTCACATGCCTTCATTTAGGACTTGATTCCGAACCAGCTGAAATCAGGAGGACCAGGCCTTGCCATACATGACTCTAGCACTTATTCCATTTCTTCTGAACAACAAGTAAGTTTATTATTGGCACCATCCACTCCATATCCTCTTTCCTATCACTGCCTAAAGGGAAAAAGTTCCAGCTGTCTTGAAGTAGACTGCTACCTCAAAGACAAGCAAATCCATTAAAGATTCTGAACTAAAAAAGAATCTGCCCTCAGCAATACACAGCTTTAGAAGTTATAAGAGTTCATTTTACTGTTAGACCTACTGGCTACAGGATCAATCTATCAAAGAGATACAGAAAAAAACCCCAACATCCATAATCATGCTTTGTATGAGAACGAGCTACTATTAAGAAAAAGCAAGCTCTTTGGTTCTAACTGGGGAATGGGTTTTAACAACATCAAAGATGCCCCACAGACAAAGCCCTATAAATACAGATACTGGAGAGATTCCTTAAGATGAAATAAAATAATATTCCTCAGCATAGGTAAGGAAAGTAACTCATCCCAACAGGAGATGTCAGTATAAAGTACACTGGTGAGACAGCAAGTCCCCATCTATCCTAACAATCATTGGCATCTGATACAAGGAAAGATCTGACAGGGTTCAGGCACTCAAGAGCCTCACACCACACTTCAGCTGGAGAGGGGGCTAATTCCCACACTAATTTGCATTCATTATATTTTCTTCATCACCCGCTGAAGCATCATGAGCGTTAATCATCGTGTGTGTGAAACGATGAAGCATCCCTTGCAGCGGGGTTTGTGCGTGGCTTGATTCCAGCAGGGTTGTGTGTTTTCACAACCACGATGACCTATCGATCAGGAAAGAAACACTAACTATACACAGAGCTTTATTTGTTGTAAGAATGGTACCAGTGAAGTCTGGATAGCTTTTTACAGAGCCCACACATTCTATGCATATAAAACCTATCACACAGTCTTAGATGACTTGGGGAAGATACAGGTTATCAGCAGAACATCATCTCACCAGCACATAGATTGCATGAGAATCCCAGAGCAAACACTGAGAGTTGCATACACAAGATTAACTTGAAAAAAAAACAAACCCCAAAGGCAAACAAACAATGCCTTGCTAGCTGGCACTGATCTTTATGTGACCCATTCTCGAAAGCAGTGCCATTCAGAATACTTGTATTATTTCCAAATATATACACATGCTCAGATGTTTATCACATTTCAGAAGAAATAATCTCTCTATTTTAATCATGGGAGAAACCTAACGCCTGGAGATAAACCCTGGCAAGGAGTTTCCTGTGTTAAGTCTAACATGAGGTACAGATTTAGGCTGGAGTGTGTTAACTGGGTGCTTTACATCTGAAGGATAAATCACTAACTCATTACACCTCTGGTTCAAGCAGCTACCTCCTACCTTCACATCTGAAAGAACGCTGAAACTATTTCCTTGAAAAATAGGCCAGATCCTCAAGTGGTGCTTTCAGGTGTTGCTTAAAACTATTTCCACTGTCACAACGTTAAGCAACATTTTAATTCTTCCTGCTGTGATGCAACACAAAGGAAAGACGGCATCCATTATTCATGTTTTCTGAGCACAACCCAGCGTTAAAAAACCCTTTGTAGGGTGCTGTGACCCAGGGATTTCAACCTATTTACACGAGGGGGTAGGTGTGGGAAGAGGACACTGAAATCCACGGCGCGTGCACAAATTGCCTGTTTACATTCACGGGGCCAGAAGGTAACTGAAAATCCTGATTGTCCAAGATGGCAAAAGTCTACCCAGGCCAGTCACTCCTACACATTGTTCCGGTAGTTTCTGATGTTGTTACTACAGCAACAGCACGTAGAGCCTTACACAACCTCTGGACAGCCGTGGGTGTACCCTGATATCTCCTCTTCCTCGGAAGGAGATAGGGCAGCAAGTCCACTTACCCACCCTGAGATCAGTTCCCTGGAATCTGTGAAACAACCCAGGAAAATCAAGGCTTGATGAATTTGTAGTGCTTGAAAGAGGAGAAGCAGCAAAGCATACCTGCACCCACTCGGATGTTTATCTTTGTGCCTCTTGAACCTGCATAAAAGCAATCTATACAAAGCAGCCTGAAAGTGTTTCTACCACTTTAAAATTCTTTATTCCTTTCCAGCCACAGGAGCTATTAGAAAAAGGCTCCCAATTCCAAGTTTGGGTTCCCTGTTACAAGTATGATTATCAGTACAAGGAGCACAAGGAAAGGATTTGCAATTTTAAATAAAACAGACAACCCCCAGGCTGAAAGGCTTATGAATTATGCTCACAGCCAGTTTTATCATTGATATTTTAACATTTATGATGTATCTGTATCCTTTGTCCTTTCCCTCATCTAGGATGCCATGAATCCCATTTGTTTATAACAGCTAGATCTGGGCTGCTAAATATAAAAAGTAGCAAAACAAGGGCAGCTGCCTTCTCAGAGTGGAACCAAAATACTTAACACTACCCTTAAAACCAAGCACTATCAACTGACTTCAGCAGTAAAATGTCTCAGGACAGACACATTAAACAAAAACATCTTTAAAACCTTATTACAGACACGAGGACAGTGGCCTGATGAGCTAGAAAAGGAGAAAATACAGCCACTAAAGAACACATAGAATTTGCATGTGATCCAAATGCATGAAGTAAAACAAATTAATTAAAAAGAAAAGTAATCATGGGTGCTGGGAGGAAGCCACCTACCAGGCAGCAACGTTTGAAAAGGCAAGAGAACTGGGAAGCACCATCTGGGGCCTGGGGCTTGACATGCTGGAGGGCTCCTGATGGGGAAATCAGAGAGACAAAGGCCAGGAGGAGGAGGGCTGCTGGACGGGGCGACCAACCGCCGGGGTGTCGAGGGCATCTCTGAGTCACCAGCACATAATAGAAGCCGAAGCCATGGGAATGACTGAAACAGGGCATGGGGAGACAAGAGCAAGACAAGGTCAAACTGTGGGAGGAGGAGGAGGAAACGCGGGGTGGGAGGGTTGGGGGTGTGTGGAAGGAGTACCAGGAAAGACAAACCGAGATGTTAGAAGAAGCAGTGACTGCACTGAGAGGTCACAGAGAACCAGAACAAACCAGGGACCCTCAAACATTCCAGTGACATAAATAACATGTAAATTGACAGAAGCACCCAAAATGGACTTGGTTCAGGAGAGGCCGAGGAGGAGATTATACAGCCTGGCGTTGTTAGAGGGACTGACACTCGGCTGACAGCTAGAACAGACACAAAAGGCAGGGGCTGAGAGTTAAAGGTACCAGAGAGTGTGGTGCTCCTGCACATAGTACTGTGTAAGCATGTCATTAAGGGAAAAGCCAATGGAAAAGCAAGAGTAAACAAGTTAATGGGGCCTGAATTCCTTCACCTACAGTTATACCAGGTGTCACATGGGTCCCGTAGGTAACAGAGGCAAAAAAGCAGGTTTTGGAAAGTAAAGAATAAATCCCTCTGGAAAGGCAGCATGGAAAACAGGCCCTGACACAAGGAGGGAAAACAACTCACAGCATATGTGACACCAGCTGCCTCTGGGAGTATTCTTAAGCTTTACCAAAAAAAAAAATAAGAGTGTGTTCACCCAACTAAAAATACAAGCAAACTAGAGCAAAGCTGCTCAGGAGCTACTGATGCCCGAATTGATCATAAAAGCAAAATTAATCTTAATCTGGCAAACTGTGACACTCCTATGCGGTCTAAAACCTAGCACTGAAGGGAAAAAAAAATCCCAACTCACAGATATACCCAGCCCAGACACACAGAGATCCAAATCACTGGTAAATCTCAGTCTTCATAGCCTCCAGGGCAGATTTCTCATTTTCTGCGTAATTTGCAAGCACAGCTAGATGGCTTATCAGCTTCCTGAGAGTAACGGGATCAATATGCAAATGAGGAAGCTTAATAACGATAATAAAATTACAACAGCCAAAATAATCTAATCAAGGGAGTGCAGACAGGCTAAACAACACAAATGCTACAAAAAGGAAAAAGCTCTTAAAGGGGGAAACATTTACCAAGTGAGAGTCACCAGAATACTAGCAAAGAAACCTTCTATTTTATCTTAAAAAACCCACCCAAAACCCACCCTGAATTCTCTTCATATTCCTTAAAATAACTTTGTTTCAGTACAAGTCTCCCTAGAGAAAATAAATTATTACAAATTATTTAGGGGCACAGAAGGCTGTACCCCATCACATACAGCATGCAGGAGAGCCTTTAGCACCAGAATGCACACTCGTTCAAACATTTAAATATAAACTGAAAGCAGAACATCTATGTGATATAAAAATGGAAAGCAACCAAACAAGAAGAATCAAAAGCAGAGAAACACACCAGCCCTCACATGCTCAGCAGCACCAGCTGCCCAGGCTTGGTGGCTCCAGCCACCGCACAGTGGGTTGCTCCATCTCCTCCTCGGGTCTCCCCCTCACCACCAAGGGCATCTGAAGTCACTGACTGATTCCAACCTTATGTAACTCAGGACAGAGGTCCCAAAGCCACTAGAGTCTCCTATAGTTTGGTGCAGACTTGCTGCCAGGAGAGAAGAGCTGCCCTGCTAGTGCTCCCACTACACAAAGTGCTTCCACCTGAGCCATCAGACACGAGATCAACACCTGATCAAGCCCAAGTCCTTGGAACAGACCCATCCTGGGGAAGAAAAAGCAATTGCAACCCCAAGACATAAAACCACAGGAGCCATCTCTCCCAGAACCACCTGAATTTTAAGCTCCTGTATTCTAATCCCCAAACAAAGCATTTCTCAGAAAAGAAGGGATGAAAAAAGCAAGAAAAAAGCAGCTAGATTGATCTCCTACCAAACATAAGGAATGACCTCTGCTGGAAGAGGAGGGCTTGTCTCCTCCATGGCAGGGGCTGCCTTGCTGCTTTTCCCCACCTCCTCCTTTGCCACCTGAATGTTTTTAATTGCAGGAGGTCACAAAATCTCCCCACTGTTTTGGGGAAAGCAATTTCACCTTGGTAACAGAAAAACTACAAAGCTCTTCTATTCCCCTCCGCCTCCTTAATGCAGAAGGTGAATGTGGCAGAGCTCCCCGCTCGAGAAAATCTACAGGGGTCCCATGAACAACAAATGCTGATAACAACAAACTGACATCAATTAGATTTCCAGGGATATATGATCATAAAAAAAAAATTCAGAAAGAAGAAAAAGCCAGCCCTAAATCCAAGTATCGTTGTGGTAGCAATAATTGGTCAAAAGTTGTTTCAGATGCATTAAAACAACTCGTGTTTGTCATGCTCCTTGATTAGTTTATGTCAAAAGGGGTGGGCAGCATCATATGGAAGCTTTTAACTATCTACAAATCACCACAAATATTTTGTCCCTTGCATCATTTGATTTAAACTACCCACTGGCAAAACATATATAATCCAGGCAGGAGGGTTTCTTAAGGAAACCTTCCCATTTATGCCCCTAAATCACACAGAATCCAATCGAGCCTCCGCGGTTCCACTAACCCAGCTAACAAAACACACTGCTGGCTGCAGATGGAGAAACCCTTCACGTGTGAATCCACTTGGAAAGATGCAACACCACAAGCAGCTTTCGTGAGCCAGGCAGAAATAGCACGTCTAAGTCACTTTAAGGCACCACTACACAGCTACGTACCAGCCCCACAACAGCTCTGCGGCTGGCAGGGGCACGTCGTAACTCCAGTTTAGAAGGGAATAGCTGCCAGGAGCCCAGACTGCACAGCTCTCCTGGCATCCCAACAATTCCTGGTGCCAAGGCACAACATGCGTGAGGCCAGCTCCTAGACCATGACAGAGACAAAGACCTGACACTATGCAGAAAGAGGAAAAATAATTCACATTTGGAAAAATAATTCTTCAGGAACAAGTTAGGCAGTCAACTTTAGAGGGCAAAAAGGGAAGTAAGAACTTACACCTGATTCTGATTTACCCTTTCCTACCTTTTTCTGCTTGTGCACAGCCTGTAAACAAGATAATAATGTCCTGAATCATTTGGAAACTAATGCCACACAGTCATTTCAGATATCTAAGTAACCAGTTGTGCTGAAATTACACCGGCACACACACATTTAAAGCTGTAACAGACACGTTATTTCCACAAGGGCACTCATGACAAATCTATACCTTGTCATTAATAAAACATGACAAAACATCCCTTTTATCCACCACATGGATAAAAGTCATTTGCAATTAGGACACTCATCGTTTGCATTCAGGACCTACCACGACAGCTACACACTTAAAGACTTCAAGATTAATTCCTGTGCATTGTTGGAGATCCTTAAATGTTGCAGACACCAACTTCCACAAGAGCCCCCCCCCATTCACCATCTTCTCAGATGGGAGCTGAGTTTGTTTAATGTGAAACACAAGCTCAGAGGTGCTCACAGCCACAGGGCTAAGTTTAACACACTTCATGCAAAACCACAAGTATTGATCCTCTTCGCATGGACCCAAATTCACAGCACCACAACACCAGAGTGACTGTCCTTAAGACAGCCGCCTTGCACACAGCACCACCCAACAGCTACACAGTCAGGACTTCACCTGGTAATACCTTAAGTACATCTGGAGATTAGCATTCATAATTAGCATGCAATTACAATATTTAGGGCCATGTTTTGGCAGGCACCCAAGGACAAGTCTGGTTATTAGCCATTCTGGCCCCACACGGTATCTTCTTGGAGTCAGCCAGGGCAGCGCTGCCCGCTGAAACTGCCTCTGCACAACCAAACCATACCCAAAATAAACCCTCCCCTCTGAAAATAACAACCAGTGTCAAGCAGCCTGGGGCTCCTTCCCATATCCTCACCTTGGGCACCTGGTAAAAATTGAGTAAAACCAGGAATCAACTTAAAATCACTTAATTTTAGTGGTTGGAGAGCCCAGCTAGACAGGCCAGTGAGTTTGGAGTTCATTACTCTCTTTTACTGCCTTATACAATTTAATTACTGAACCTCTTACGCTCCCAGAGACCGCAAGTCAAGTGCTACGTCTGTGACAAAAGGTTAAGAGACCAATTATTCGACTTTAAAAAAACAAAAAAAGCAGCTTCTGGGGAAAAGCAGAGCAGGCCCAGGGCACGCAGCACCTCCCGGGCCCAGGGCGCGCAGCACCTCCCGGGCCCAGGGCGCGCAGCACCTCCCGGGCCCAGGGCGCGCAGCACCTCCCAGGCCCAGGGCTAGCGCTGCCTCCCTTGTGTTTTCGGGATTTTTTCCCCTTTCTACTATATTTGCCTTGTGATCCTTCCCAAGCACCTCCCCAGCCAGGGTGTGGGGACAGAAGCTTACACTGTATTCAGTAAATGAAATACATTTTCACACACACAAAAGGGCACCACAGAGCAGGAAGGTGAGGTTACTCCACCAGGTCACTTCCTTCAGAAGCAAGCTGAAACACTCCCCAAACCTATGATGCTTTCCAGCATTTAAAGTCTAATGTTTACATTCACCTGTGGACATTAACGTGCAGAGTTTAAGCCCCAAGGAAACCATGCGACTCCAGTGAGCAATTTAGTACACATCTGTAGTGCTTTGTCAGCAAGTAGCTATCACCCACAAGTTGGATTTACCAAATCTTTTATGAGTAAGAGCAGAAGGAACACTGATGCAATCAAATTGAGAAGAGTACTGGTGTAACCAAGATGACTTTTTTAAACTAGATAGATAATACATTAGAAAAACAATACATGCTTTTTAGCACTTCATCTGACGACATCCTACTAAAGGCAATGGTTATATTTATAATTTAGGACTTTTTCATAACAAAATCTCCTATCAGACCCTTCCTTCAAATGACCTCAAAAATGTTCCAAGACAAAATCCTCCCCGAAATGCTCTGAGCTTTGGGCCCTCATCCTGCATAACTATACCAACACGAATGCTCTCATTAGATGATGCGCCCATTTAAAAGGACTGGGACCTTATGTAAATGGCTGCTATTGCTTTTAATTACAGCCATAATTATGGGAGTGCCTCATAAATGAGTAAGGCCACATTAAGCAAAGTTACTGGAAACTTCGTAAACTGCGCTGCAACATACTGGACAAGCACTTGGGAGTCCCACAACTGGTATTTATTCAGTCCCATCTCCAGCTGTCTGCAGAGCACTGTGCAATGAATTGATGACCCTACGTGGGATTTGCTCTGTGTTATACTTGGTTTAGTATGGTTTTGCCTCATGCTAACTAATTCCACTTCAACACTTTGCAGTAAAAACAATGTTTCATTGAGAATGAATGTTTTTAAAGATGTAAAAACCTCAGAGCCTTCAAATTTATTCTATATTAGTGTTGGGGTTGTTTTCCTTCCCACACAAGCACAATGGGAGCCACACAGGAGCTGCCACGGAGCCCACACCGAGCCAGGCTATGAGGTGTTGAGAACAAGGAGCAAAAGCAGCATCCATTTTGGCAGCTCTCCTGGCACAGGCAACAAACCCCTGCTCGGTGAAGATGCCAACGCAAGTGGCACACGAGCGACCCAAGGAACAACAAAGGGTTTTCAGTTCAGCCAGAGATAAGTGTGGCCCATCACTGTGTTTCAACAGATGAATCAGGATCCCCTTAGACCAAGTGGCATGGGCCAACCTTCCTGAAACCCACTTCCATGCCCTGGGTTGGAGTCAGGCAGAGGCAACAGAGGCAGCTGCCCACTGTAGTGCAAGCAGAAGCAAAGCCATGAGCAACCCTCTGAGTCACCGGGCAGGAGCCACGGCCACTCTACAACCAGTGACACCCAATTTTCTATGGCACTGGGCAGCTCAGCATGCCAGGCCAAGGTTCCCTGTCCCGTTAACAGACCCCACTCTGCTTCTGCCTCCGTCCCTCCCCACCCCACCGCTACAGGAGTGCCCAGGACGGCGCCAGGTTTGTCTCATAGCCTGTGTAATACAATTTTCCTGGAAACGAAAGGGGGGGAGGGATAATGACAACACCCTAACATAACCAAGACACAGCCTACGTCCAGAAGTGCTGGTGCACTTGTGTCCCAGCTGCCATCCTGCATTACACAGAGCGCCTAACCAACACACCAGGCTCCTCAGCCCCTCCTGAGGAAAGGCTCCGACTAGCCAGCAACCAAAGGCAAGGCAAAAAAAGATGCAGATTACGTGGTTTTATCGTGCTGTCCTTAGGAACGGGGAAGAAGAACTAGCTGGGTGGCTCAGCATTTGCCGAAGCACTGATTTTACAGCCTTCCACAGCCAATAGAAAGCAGCAGTGCTTGGAGGAGCACAGTGTAAATACACCTTCCCACAGATTGTTACAAAAAATAAATAATTCCCTCACAGCAAAGCCATTTCCAAAAATAACCCCGATAGCAAACAGCCACCGGTACACTACAATTCCATCTGCCCACACCACATCGCCCAAACCTTCCTCTGCCTTGGGCTGCTCCCGGCAAAAACCGCGATTCCCACTTTCCACCTCCCGAGCCCTCCCGACGCCGGACACCCTTTACTCCTTGGCACAGCTGGAAGGGAAGATCCAGACCGGGGCCTCCCAGAAAACACCACCTTTCCCCCGAGCCTTGCCCCGACACGCGTGGGACTCTCCGGAGATGCCCCGCGGGCACCCCCAGCTTGGCAGCCGGAGCTGTGGGAGGGTAAGCAGCGCCCCGGAGGGCACCCAGCCCCGAGCCGGGCAGCCCCGCTCCGGGCGGGGAGGCCGCGGGAGGCCCCAGCGGCCGGGGCTCCTACCTCGGCAGCGCCGGCCCTGCGGGCAGCCGCGGCGACGACGGCAGCCCCACATCTGCGGCGGCGCCTCGGCTCCGGCGGAGAACGGCCCGGCGGTGCGGAGCCCGCCCGGCGCGGCTGAGGCGGCGGGTCCTGGCCGCGGCACCCCGCGGAGCTGCCCGCGGGTGTGCGCGCCCCGCGTGGGGCGGGGCGGAACGGCGGAGACCGGCCCCGGGCAGCCCCCGCCCCGCCGGGCAGCGCCGCTCCCTCCCTCCGGGCCGCCCGCCCGTACCAGCGGCAGCTCCGGGACGGACGCGAGCGGAGCCGCGCAGACCGGGCTGGGCTCTGCCCCGCCGCCGCGGTGGGAGCGCCAGCACCGCCCCCCGGGCCCGGCGTCTCGCTCGGCCCCGCCGCGGGGCAGCGCGGGCACCGGCGGCGAAGCAGCTGCTGGTGAGGCCCTTGGCCCGGCAGCACCTCTGCTGGCTCCTTCCCTCCCTCCTTCCCGGCGCTTTACTCACTCGTTCACGTTCTGCTCGGCATTTCACGGTGGGGCTTTGGTTGTTTGGGGTTTTTTTTTTAATAAACATAATTTCTTTTAAAATAAATTAAAAATAAATAACTGAAGCGAGAGGGAGGGGGAGCGGCCGGGGCCATTTTGCAGCCTGGTGGCAGATCGGCATCGCCAGTCTCTAGAGACAAGGGGGTTTATCAGCACCAAGCGCTCAGGAGCAGCTGCTCCCTGGAGCAGACAAGCAGGAGCCGCAGGTACCCCCAGCGCAGGCCCGAGCCGCACCAGTGTCCCCAGGCAAGGTCAGGAAAGGAGTCAGGGCTGGAATCCCCCTTTCAGCGAGCCAAGGGGGTCCGGGGTGAGGCAAACCAGGGCGCTTACAGCCCATAAAGGCACCCAGGGCACAGCCTGCTTTGTGCTGGGGCTTTTCCCCTGCCCTTGCCAGACAGAACCCCTGGGGACAGCTTGGCAGCTCAAGGGTGGTGACAACAATCCTCCCGCTCCTCATGCTGTTCCTGCAGCAATATTTAAGTATCCCTATTACCTCGTTCGAGTAGAGAATGATCCTTTTCTGTGGCTTGGCTTAGTTAACTGATTTGTAATTTTATTAGCTTGTCCATCTGAGGCAGGCATGAAAGCTGCTATCGAGCTGCGTTATCTCATCGTGCTGTGATCATGTCCTGTGCTGGGGGCAAGGAGCTGGAGAGGCAGTGCTGTGCTTAGGAGAGAGTTGTTACCTGTCCTTCAGAGCATTTGGCCTGCAGAGAGAGGCAAGCTGGAGTTGGGAAGGGAAAACACCACTACTACTGCAAGAGGGGCCGAGCAGAGATGTTGGAAGCTTAAGGAAGAATCAATCTAAAACTGCTTAATACTGAAAATTAGGGTCATTTCCCTTTAAGATGAAAATGGGGCTGACATAAACAATGGAATTAAGACTTTTTGTTTGTTTGTTTTTGCTTAAAACTCACATGCAAATTTTATTTTTTTTTTACCTTGGCAGGATGTCTTCTCATCTTCTCATCTTCATCCTGCGTCCCAGGCTCTCTCCAAGTGATATCACATCTAAGATTGCTGCTTGGGCAGCAGCTTTCAGACCCACCCCCAGGTCAGGTAAGCATTGTAACCATCCTGACCTTGCCTGGGGATCATCTGATGCCTTAAATCTTTAGTTAGTTAACAAAGTAGAGCTTCTTAAATGTTAAACACTTGCAGAAATTAAGCCATATGAAAGAAAGATGGGGGCCATTGTAAACAGGGAGTATTGCATGCTTATCTCCAGGTGATGATGCCACCTGTAATGAGGAAACTTGGCAGTTGAGGTCAACATGGTGCTCGGTATCACTTCCTTGAAGTGTGTGTCTGCTGACTCAGGGAGAGGGTTGAGTTACTTGGGGCTGAGGCACCGAACCCCTGCCACTCCTCCAGTCCTAGGCTGGGTCAAAAGAAAGCAGCAACCCATGGGGAAGCCTCTCTGGAAATCTGATCCTTTTAGGAACTGTGGGTGAGTAGGGAAGAAGAAACTTTCACTGTTGCTCTGAGTTAAGGAGTTACTTTTTATTCTTTGGGGCACCATCAAAGTAAGATGGAGCTCCTTGTGCATCCTCTGGAGAGCTGCACAGCTTCTCAAGGTGTAGGACAGGTGTTTGGCTCTGTGGAGATGGAGGTTGTCTGTTGTGTCCACCTTGGTGTCAATGCATAATCCTTCTTAACTCCCTCTGATTTCATCTGGAGCATTAATACTTCATTTGCTTTATCTTCCTAAGAAGCTCAAGTCACTTTTACATACCTGTGGCCATCTCTGCATTAGCAAGCCTTGTTGCCCACTGATAACACAGTGAAGAAGGGGGACTAACGTGGTGCATGCACACAGCCAACACGTCAGCAGAGCTGAACGTTGGCACAGTTGGCATAGCTTGAAACTCAATTTTAAGTCACCCTATTTTTGGTGTGTGACCAAAAATAGCTCCAGCATGGAGCGAGGGCCACTTGCTGGAGTCATTTGAAAGCTTCTCTGTAAGAACTCCTGCAGTTGTATGTCCCCCTGAGAGGGCCTCAGAGTTGTCTGTTCATTCCTTGTTACATGTTTTTTTGGGCTTAATGAAACCTCCACAAACAATCAAATCACCCACAACTCTGAGAGGATTTTTGCAGCTGGCACGAGCAGCAAGTCATGATGGAGCTCAGGGGGCTGGGCACTGCAGGAGCTCATCCTTCTGTCCTTGGCTTTAAAAATTAAAAAACCCCATGAAAACCCCACAGCTGCAAGGTTTCCCTAGTGTTGGTAAAAGTTTAAAGCAACCCATCTCTCCCTTCCAGCTACTGGAAACTTGCTCACTAACAGTAATTCTCCTCACCATAGGAAGGACAGTGAGGTCCTTGAAAGAGGCCAGAGAAGGGCAACCAGGCTGGGGAAGGGGCTGGAGGGCAAATCCTCTGAGGAGCAGCTGAGGGAGCTGGGGGTGTTCAGCCTGGAGAAGAGGAGGCTGAGGGGAGACCTTCTCCCCACCTCCACTGCCCTGCCAGGAGGGTGCAGAGAGGTGGGCGATGGTCTCTTCAGCCAGGGGACAGGAGATGGGACAAGGGGCAATGGGCTCAAGCTGTGCCAGGGCAGGGTCAGGTCAGATGGGAGGGAAAAGTTCTTCCCTGGCAGAGTTGTGGGGCCTGGAACAGGCTGCCCAGGGAGGGGCTGAGTCCCCACTCCTGGGTGTATTTAAAAAAGGGCAGATGAGGTGCTCAGGGATGTGGTTTTTGTTAGGATGGGAATGGTTGGACCTGATGATCTTAAAGGTCTTTTCCAACCTGGTGATTCTGTAACCCCCTGAAACATCATCTCCTCCATCAGCAGGGTCCCAAGTACCAGTTGCAAAGGCAGCCTGTAATATGGTACAGACTGATGGACAGAGCCTCACTGCAGATGCAGTGGGGCTCTCATGGTTTCTTTTGGTGGATTTTATCTTCTGCTTAACTATGTTTATCCTCTTCCACAGCTTTTCTTCAAGGTTGGAAGGCAAACCTTAGCCCTCAGCCCCTGCAATGCTCTTCCCATTGTCTGCTTGTGATCAGGCTTGTTCCTTCTTGTCCTAGATGGTTTGGCATTGTGCAGCCAGCTGCACTCCTGGAAAAGCTGGACTGCAGGATACTAGGTTTGCAGAAGCCTTAAGTGTTCTTAAAAGCAAAACACATTACATAGCTGATGAACCAGTACAGGTACTGATAGCAAGAATTGCTGGAAATCTTGGGGCTTGCTCAAGATCTGTGTGGCCAGCCCTCAAGGAGGTTGTTGAGTTTTTACCCCAAGTGTGGTTAATTAGGAAAGTGGGACAAGGAAAAAGAAAAATCTGATAATTTAGTTGCATTTAGGAGGAGTCAGCAGGAGAGAAGAGTAAAGGTAAGCACTCACAAAGTTTTCATCCAAGATATTTCATCCCAACTTGTGCTCAGATAGACTTGACCAAGCAGGAGCATCCATTTGGGAAATGTTTGACTTGGACTCGTGCCCTTTGTAAATAGTTACATCTGAAATATTTACACACTTAATGGACCTTGAAAAATTTTTTGCCCTAAACGTGCTTTTGTGGCTTCCAAGGTCTCCTGCCCAGTATGTATTTTCTCCCTGAGGCTAAAGAAAAGGCTGATTAGCAAAGGAAAGTTTATGATCAGGTTTATCTGGTGGATGAGGAACTTCCCCTGAGCCAGCAGTGGCTCTGGTAGCTGAGAAGGGTGATGGTATCCTGGGCTCCATCAGCAGAGGGGTGGCAGCAGGGACAGGGAGGGGATTGTCCCTCTCTGCTCTGCCCTCAGGAGGCCCCAGCTGGAGTCCTGTGTCCAGAGCTGGGGCCCCAGGACAAGAAAGATGTGGGACTGTTGGAGAGGGGTCAGAGGAGCCATGGAGATGATCAGAGGGCTGGAGCAGCTCCCCTACGGAGAGAGGCTGAGGGAGCTGGGCTGGGTCAGCCTGGAGAAGAGAAGGCTGTGGGGGGACCTCATTGCAGCCTCCCAGTCCCTGAAGGGAGCAGAGGAACAGGAGGGGAATCAGCTTGTTAAAAGGACAGAGAATGGCAGAACAAGGGGGATGGATTGAAGCTGAGGGGAGGGAAGGTTTAGATTGGATATTAGGGGGAAGTTCTTTCCAGAGAGAGTGGTGAGGGGCTGGAACAGGCTGCCCAGAGAGGTGGTGGATGCCCCATCCCTGGGGGTGTTCAAGGCCAGGTTGGATGGGGCCCTGGGCAACCTTGTGTAGCTCCAGGCCTGGAGGTTGGTGTCCCTGCCTGTGGCAGGGGGGTTGGAGCTCTGTGACCCTTGGGGTCCCTTCTAACCCAGACCTGTCTGTGATTCCATGGAACAGTACCCGAGAGGGGAGACTTAAAATGTTTGGCAAGGCCTATCTTGGTGAGTGGGAATTCTCATTTCACATCTGCTCAGACCCTCAGAGCTTGCCTGGCCTTTCTCAGGCTCTCTGAAAGGGGGGAATCTTATTATGTGCATCGCTGGAGTGTTTGTCTGGCTATTTTTGTACTGCTTGTTTTCCATATGTGCAGCTGTAGTCAAGTGCTGCTGCTCGTTCCCAGACAGCTGAGATTTTCCATAACCTTTGACTTAGAAAAAACATCTCTTTCCTTAGAGCTCCCTCTCACAACAGGCAGCACGTAAGAAGATTATATAAATATTATATTAAACACATTTTTTGGCAAATTGCTTGCATTGGTGTTGTGCTTTCCCCCCCCACTAGTGTCTGTGTAGCAGAAGGAATAAATGGCACACTCAGGCCATGATATAAATGAATGCTGTGAGGTATATTTCTTCCTGCTCACTTGAGGATTCTTTGTCAATTAACTGCCTTGTTATTTGAACTCTTACATCAATTTTAATAACTGTTTAATATCTTCATCGATGACCTCGATGAGGGAACAGCATCCACCCTCAGCAAGTGCCACTGATCCAGAGCTGGGAGGAGTGGCTGACACGCAGGACACTGCGCTGCCATCCAGAGACCTGGACAGGCTGGAGAGCTGGGCAGGGACAGACCAGATGGGGTTCAACAAAAGCAAATGGAGAGTCTGGCCCCTGGGAAGGAATAACCACTGGAATCAGTACAGGCTGGGGGTGACCTGCTGGAGAGGAGCTCTGCGGAGAAGGACCTGGGGGTCCTGGTGGGTGACAGGGTGGCCATGAGCCAGCAGTGTGCCCTGGGGGCTGAGAGACACAATGGGATCCTGGGGGCATCAGGAGGAGTGTGGGCAGCAGGTCACAGGAGGGGATCCTCCCCCTCTGCTCTGCTCTGCTCAGGCCCCACCTGCAGTGTTGTGTCCAGTTCTGGGCTCCCTGGGATAAAAAAGACAGGGATCTCCTGGAGAGAGTCCAGAGGAGGGACAGAGATGATGAAGGGCCTGGAGCATCTCCCCTGTGAGGAAAGGCTGAGTGAGCTGGGGCTGTTCAGCCTGGAGAGAAGAAGACTAAGGGGGGACCTTATGAATGTTTATCAATATCTGAAGGATGGGATGCAGGGGGAATGGGCAGCCCCTTTTCAGTGTCTGTGGGGACAGGACAAGGGGCAATGGCTGCAGGTTGGAGCACAGGAAGTTCCACAGCAAGATGGGGAAGAACTTTTCCCCAGTGAGGGTGAGGGAGCCCTGGGACAGGCTGCCCAGGGGGTGTGGAGTCTCCATCTCTGGAGAGATTCCAGCCCCGTCTGGACGCCGCCCTGTGCAATATGAGCTGGGGAGCTGCTTTGGCAGGGGGTTGGACCCCATGGGCTCTGGGGGTCCCTTCCAACCCCTGGGATTCTGGGATTCTGTAACTCTATGATACAGGAATCATTTCTTCTTGCTTAGAAAACAAAGGTAAAGCTCACTTTGGTAGTTTGCAGCAAACCAGCAGTCATCCTTCTAGCCATAAATGAAAAGGTTTCACGACCCTTCTGACCAACGTGCTGAAGATGCTCCTGGCAGATTTTGGTGGTGGTTCTTCTTGGGCTCACCTGGTTTCATACCCTGCTGGGGAGAATGCAGCTTTTCAAATTAATTCATTTAATTTGAATATAATTACTGATTCCACAAACTCTATAAGCAGCCTGTCAAAGCAATTTGAACAAGTGTTAACACATGAAATAAAAGGCATCAGAGGTATTTTTCCATGGGGATGAATGCAGCATGGATTTCTGAAAGGAAATCTGCTCCATCTGCTTCTGAGAGGGTAGCACAGAGGAGGGGAGAAGGGAGTAGCTTGTTTTAGGGAGGCTTTTCTGTGCTGGGCTGGTGAGTGAGAAGAGTCACCTCTGTGCCACGAGCTGGTTTGTGCAGTCAGGGAGAGCAGGCTGCTTTCAGATGACCATCTTCAAAGGCCACCACTTCCACTATTATATAAAAGGAGAATGAGATTAAACACAGAGCCCCCCTATTTCCCAGCTGCCTTGAAGACAAGGAAGCAAACTCATGCCTCTCCAACGCTGTGTATATCCTGCTGATGCTTTGCACAAACACACACTCCTCTCAAGCACAGGGTATTTGTGTTCAGGCATCCACTGTAGCCCTGCACTGTGCACCATTGCTCTGTGAAACATTCCCTGCCAGAAGTCAGTCATCAACAAGGCTCTACCTGCTCTGTGGTGTGTATGAAAACAAGATAATAAAGAATATATGGTTCGTGCTGGGAACAGGTTCAGGCTCAAAGTTGTTTTGTTTTTTTCTCTTTATTCAGTTCCAGCTTGGTTTGGTTTTGCTGAAAATAACCCTGAACTCTGTCCAAGAGCACATGGGATCACAGCTATTTAGGTCCTAATGGGGAACTATGACCAGTAAGCTGTCAAATCAAAATTTTCCTCCTAAGAAGAATTACACGTCATGCAGAGTGTTCTGCTGTAACATTTGATGGTTGCTGTAAGGTGGAGCCCTGTATGCTGGCTTTCACCAGGGTCTGTATGAGTGTCCCCCATTCTCCCCCTTCCTGTGTCTTTTCCAATAATTTTCCCTCTTTTTCTCTGGCTCCTCTGGGGTGTTACACTCCCAGAACCCCAGGCCTGATGCACAGCACTCAGCAGCACTGCGAGGCACCGATGGTGTCGCTGGGGACTCTCCTGCTCCATAATGTGCCACGGCAGATGAGGTGGGGACTAGGGAATCCAAAGCTTTAACCATGTCTCCTTTAGTACCTGCTCAGGTCCTTATGCAGAAAAAAGCAGCAAGTCAGCTGTAGGTAACTCTGCAGAAACCAAATAATCCAGCGCTGGGTCCGTACGAGCGCTGCGGGTGCTCACAGCCCCCTGGCATTCACCAGGCCCCAGGGGTTAGGAACTCTGTTTTGAGACATGTTTGTGCCCTGGAGAGAGCCTCACGCTACAGGAAGTATGGAAACACTTCTGTGGTCATAGGTTTTTGCAGCCAAAATGATGCAGGTGTGTCACCTGCACTGTGTCTCCTTCCTCTCACCCAGGCTGGCTCTGCATTGCACCAGCCCAACCAGTGGGCAGCAGTCCCCTGGCCCTGGGAGGGAAGAGAAAGAGGAAATCCCAGCTGAGCAGTTTCACCCCCTCTTCAGGTGCTTCAGGGAGACATTCTCCTGCTCTGCCTCTCCACTGCAACCCCATGAGATAAAGCAGAGGATGGGAGGAACTCTCCTCCTGTTGCCCAGGGCTTTCCCTGCACCCTGGGCTACCTGCTCCTTCCCCAGCAGAGGCTGCAGTCAGCTCACCTGCCACTGCTCTTTTCTGTTCCATGGACACAAGCTTCAGGTGCCTTCAAACAGCTGGGACGATGTTCCTGTAGGGTCAGTGTCCAGCAACAAGGTGGCAAAGACCATAAGGACCTTTCTGCAGGTGTCAGAGGTGCCTGGAAAAGCTGGAAAGCTTCCCAAATAGGGTGCCAGGATGCCCAAGGCTGCAGCATCCCCACTGAAGGCAGCTGGAAACAGCCCAGTCCTCTCCTTGCCTACAGCCTTTCGTCATGGCTTTCCTGACCTCTGGAGTCCCACCACTGCTGACTCTGGGAGCAAACAGCAACGAGTGCTCCTCCAAGATCCCTCCACTCCCTTCTGCCAGGGCACCAGTGTCAAACAAACACCACAGCCACCTGCTCTTGCTGTCAGAGAGCAACTGGAATGGGTCGAGCTCTCCCTGGGGGCAGATGAGGAGTAGCAGGAGAGCTGATGGGTAAAGCTCAAGGGGCAGGGCAATATGGGAGATACAGGTGTGAGTGGTCTGGGTTGGAAGGGACCCCAAGGGTCACAGAGCTCCAACCCCCTGCCACAGGCAGGGACACCAACCTCCAGGCCTGGAGCTACACAAGGTTGCCCAGGGCCCCCTCCAACCTGGCCCTGAACACCCCCAGGGATGGGGCACCCACCCCCTCTCTGGGCAGCCTGTTCCAGCCCCTCACCACTTTCTCTGGAAAGAACTTCCCCCTAATACCCAATTTAAACCTTCCCTCCTTTAGCTTTAATCCATCCCCCTTGTCCTGCCATTCTCTACCCTTTTAACAAGCTGATTCCCCTCCTGTTCCTCTGCTCCCTTCAGGGACTGGGAGGCTGCAATGAGGTCCCCCCACAGCCTTCTCTTCTCCAGGCTGACCCAGCCCAGCTCCCTCAGCCTCTCTCCGTAGGGGAGCTGCTCCAGCCCTCTGATCATCTCCGTGGCTCCTCTGACCCCTCTCCAACAGTCCCACATCTTTCTTGTCCTGGGGCCCCAGCTCTGGACACAGGACTCCAGCTGGGGAGGGCAGAGCAGAGAGGGACAATCCCCTCCCTGTCCCTGCTGCCACCCCTCTGCTGATGGAGCCCAGGATCCCATCACCCTTCCCAGCTGCCAGAGCCACTGCTGGCTCAGGGGAAGTTCCTCACCTCCCATGACACCCAGAGGTTTGGTCAAACAGCTGTAAATATGGGTGCTGGACTGGTGGATAAAACTGCAAAGGAGGCTGCAGAACAAGGTGTCCTTGCACTAGTACCAGTAAAACAGATAAAAATTCAAACTTAAATGCAAAATCTAGTAACAGGCAAGTGGTAGAACAATTAAAGGCAGCTCAAAATAGAGAAGGATGGTGTGTGATGCCAGAAAACCACATCACCAGGTAATGGTGACTCCACAAGTTGCAGAAGCCAAGTGTGAGCAGACACACTGGGGTGCAGATGCTACGGGGTCAGGTTTAAGTACAGCTCTAGCACGTAGGAGTAACAGGAGTAAGCAAACCAATAATGGCAAGTGCCCAACTGGTCTTAAAAATAATCCTTTAAACCAAAACCAGGGCCATTCCCCTGGAGCTTGCTGGCAATTTGGGTGTTCTGAGGTCCCCAGACAAAATGGGTGCAGGGAGGTGGTGGTACTAATGGATACGTTTCCTGGGTGGCCAGAGGCTTTCCTCTGTCACACTAACAAAGCAAGAGAAGTGGTTAAAATAGGTCTGGGGTCCCATCAGGTGTGTCTTCTGACAGAGGACCACATTTGGGAGCAGAGATAGTTCAAGTAGGTAAAGCTCTGAGACTAAATTGGGATTGGCATACCCCCAGGACACTGCAGTCAAGTGGGGAAGTGGAAGGGATGAACCAAACCCCAAACAGTGTGGGCTGTATTCTGGTAATTAATTTAGGATGGAAGTGCTGAAAAAAATTATTGCCAAACTTCCAGAGAGGAAAATGTAAATCAATGCCATGGAAAGGAGCTCGTCTGAGGGGCAGCTTTGTAACTGAGGTTGAGGTGAGGGGTGGTGAAGCTAACTGACCATGGCAGGGAGCAGTGCTGTTGCCCTTCCTGCACAGCCCAACCCACTCCCAGTAACAGGCCAGGAACGCTGGTTCAGGAAGCAGGTCCTGAGCAGGTGAATTACACTGCACAAGGCTGGTGACACTGCATGTGCCCACAAACACGGGTGTGCGACCACCACCCACCCCCCCAGACCCTCCAGCACCACCGACTGGTCACTGAGCACGTGTGACAGGGAGGAGACCATGCAGAGAACTTCCAGGACAGACAAGGAGTAGGTGTCTTTATTCCTTAGAGCCTGCATGCTTTCGGCTGTGCAGCATGCACGTTAGGTGGAGCTATATCCCCCATGCACCCAGGGCAGCCAGAAGCAGTGCCTGCCTTTTCACACTGCACTCCTGGCTTTCAGTCATCACCCTCTGTCCCCCCTTCAGTCTCTGGGTGAAGGGTCTCAGGATAATTTAGGCAGGGACAGCCCGTGGTCTCCAGCTCTCTCCACCCCACAATCAATCAAAGCAGAGCTAACTTCAAAGTCAGGTGGAGCTGTCCAGACAAGCAGCAACTTCTTTCCAAGGACGGAGCTCTCAGGACTCCTCTCCAGCTCACCTGGAACAAGCCACGTGTGGGCCACAGGTGTGCTTTTGATGTACCTGGGCCACAGAGCAAGTGCCTCAAGGAGAGAGGTGGCTGCTTTCCTCCTGCCTACTTATCTTGCATGACAGGGCCTTCTGTCATCACTTGGTACTGACCTTGAGCATGATGATCCCTGCCTGCTCCACCCTGCCATCAGCTCTGCAGTGACTTCCCCTGGGAAGTTCCCCTGGGGCTACTCCCCAGAAGCTGCTAGGGCTGTCCCTGTGCAGCCCACCCTGCTGCTATAGTGAAACTGGCTACGTGAGCTGAGGGACAAGCTGGAGGAGCACTTATTTAAGCAATAGAAAACACAGAGCTTCCTCTGGAGAACTGAACTGTGAGCTGGGGCAGGGGATGATGTTGAGGAACAACCAGCTGTCAGACCTGCCAGGCTCAAAAATGCAAAGAATATTAAGGTACCCAGGAGCCCGGTGAGCACTGCATTGCCATGATGAGAAAGAGAGCTTTGAGTTGGAGTAACATACCGAGACATGTACAGCCTGCTGGGAAGCAAGACCTTTACTGACACCAGCTCCCCAGCAAGCACTAAGTATGAGCAATGAGCCTGCAGCTCTGGCTGCTCACTGAAAGCCTGAGATAGAGGTGCAGTAGGCCAAGAGACGTCCTTCTCTTTGCTGCTTGCTTCCTAGGAGAGGACAAGCACCCAGGTGCCAGCAAAGGGCGCTCTCCTGTGGCACGAACACCACGCCGGGTGTGCCTGCTGTCCCCACCTAGCCCCGGCACGCACAGGCTCAGACACCCTCCAAACCCTCGGGATCACCAGGTTTCCTGCTGCGACCCCCCCGAGGGGCACAGAGCACCTCGGAGGCAGAGCCACACCGGCCAGGCGCCTCCCGGAGCTGGCAGCAGCCAGACCTGCAGCCCCTGGCGCCGGAGCCCTCCCCGCCACAGCCCCCACGCTCGGGGAGGGCGCCGGGCCCGAAGGCCGCGGGCGGGCGGGAGGGCAGGCCGCGGCCATCCGAGGCGGCGGGGCGGCCCCCGGCAGGCAGGCAGAGAGCAGGCAGGGCAGGGGCATAGCGGTTTATTGGCAACACGAGCAGAGGCGGCGGCGGTGGCGGCGGCGGCAGGAGGCCCCGAGCGGGGCGCGGGGCGGCGGCTGCTCCGGCGGGGTCGGGCTCCGGGGGCCGCCCCGGGCCTACGTCAGCGTCTCGCCCTTGGTGACCTGCCGGGGAAGAGGGAAACGCCTCAGCCGAGCCCGGCCCCGCCGCTACCCACCCACCCCACAACCCCCGCCCGCCGCTCACCCGGGCCTCGATGTACTCGATCCTGCGCTCCAGCGCCGTCAGCTTCTCGTTCAGGGTGGCCAGGCGGGAGCGGCACGACATGTCTGCGGGGAAGCGGCAGTCAGAGAGCGCGGCCGCCCGCCCCGGCCCGCCGCCGCCGCCGCCAACCGCCCCGCCGCCTCACCGAAGGAGTTGAGGAAATCCGCGATCTTCTTGATGGAGCTGGTGATCACCTCGATGTACTCGCGGTTGGCCCAGTCCTGGTGGATCTCGCGCTGCACCGGGTCCTCCTGCACCGACATGGCCGCCGCCGCCGCCGCCACCACGGCGCGCACCGCGCCTGCGCGCACCGCCCGCCCTCCCTCCTCCCCCGCCCTCCCGCTCCGCCTCTCAGGGCCGCCCCGCGGGAGACGGGCCCGGCTCGGCCGCGGCCTCCTCGTCGCTGCCGCCCGTGTCGCTGCCGCTCGGTTCCTGCGGGGAGACAGCGCCGTCAGAGCCCAAGTCAGCCCCGCCGCCCCCCGCCCCGCCTGACTGGAGCGCGGCTCGGCCGGGCCCGCCCGCGCGGTACCTCAGCGGGGCTGCCGGCCGAGCCGTCGGCTGAGTCCTCCTCGGCAGAGTCCTGCGAGTCCCGGGCTTGAGACAAGATTTCTTCTCCCTGCGTGGACACAAAAGCCCCGTCCTGAGGCCTGGGAAGCAGCCCAGGGCTGCGAGGAGGGCAGAGCGCGGCGCTTCGTTGCCACCCCACACAGCACGCTGAGGGCTGCAGCCGCCCCGCTGCTCCGGCGCTGGTGGGAACGGGCGGGAGTGGCCGCTGGAGCCACAGGCAGCCCGGGCTGTGAGCACGACCGGATCTCCTTGGGCTCTTCCCTTCTCTGCATGAAGGCCTTGCCACCCAGCAGGGGAGGGGGGCCCCGTACCCCCCGTGACAAACACTAAGTGCAAGAGCAGTGCTTCAGGGAAGCCCTCAGAGATACAGGCCCTGAATCCTGAAATAAACTGCTGCTTTCAGAGAACCATGGAATGGTCTGAGTTAGAAGGGACCCCAAGGATCACAGAGCTCCAACTCCCCTGCCACAGGCAGGGACACCAACCTCCAGGCCTGGAGCTACACAAGGTTGCCCAGGGCCCCATCCAACCTGGCCTTGAACACCCCCAGGGATGGGGCACCCACCCCCTCTCTGGGCAGCCTGTTCCAGCCGCTCACCACTCTCTTTGGAAAGAGCTTCCCACTAATACCTCATATAAACCTTCCTTCCTTTAGCTTTAATCCACCCCCCTTGTCCTGCCATTGTCTATCCTTTTAACAAGCTGATTCCCCTCCTGTTTCTCTGCTCCCTTCAGGGACTGGAAGGCTGCAATGAGGTCCCCCCACAGCCTTCTCTTCTCCAGGCTGACCCAGCCCAGCTCCCTCAGCCTCTCTCCGTAGGGGAGCTGCTCCAGCCCTCTGATCATCTTTGTGGCTCCTCTGACCCCTCTCCAACAGTCCCACATCTTTCTTGTACTGGGGCCCCAGCTCTGGACACAGGACTCCAGCTGGGGCTTCACAAGGGCAGAGCAGAGAGGGACAATCCCCTTCCTGTCCCTGCTGCTGCTTTCTGCTGCACCAGACACAGCTGCAATACAGCCACATGAATCTGGCCCTTTTAGCTCCACCTGCATGGAGGCAGAGGTGCAGCTGTCTAGGCAAGATGAGCTTTGTCCTTTCCCAGGTTTTACTTGCCCCTGTTTCTTTTCCAGGGAACAGTCCTGGCATTCCCGATACTTCCCTATGGATTTTGATAGGCTGTACCTGCATTCAGTTAAGAACACGCTAAAAATCCAGCAATAGCTCCCAAACCAAAGGAGTGAGGACACAAAGACACACCTGGCCTGAAACCTCCCCATGGAGCCCACAAGCAATTCTCACCTGAAGATCCCGATTTTTAAGGATTCCCACCCAGAACGCCTCCTGGCAGTGGTTGAAAGCCAGCATTGCCTTCACCCGGTACACAAACTGCTCCAGAGACTTCTTCAACAAAGGCACGTGGTTGGTCAGCCCAATGTCTTGGTGAATCTAAACATGAAACAGTACAACAGGATCAGAATTGATTCCTGCCCAAGTATTCTGGCTATTTAAAAAGCCACTGGTTATACAGGTGGGAGGGGTGGGACATGATCCCCACAAAGCTTGCACACAGTATGGCATTTCCTGGCCAACTTCTTTTGTATCTTTCCTGTAAAAATAAAACTCAGATAAGCATTTTGTCTAAGGCAACACCCCCTGGGCAGCCTGTCCCAGGGCTCCCTCACCCTCACTGGGGAAAAGTTCTTCCCCATGTTACTGTGGAACTTCCTCTGCTCCAACTTGCAGCCATTGCCCCTTGTCCTGTCCCCACAGACACTGAAAAGGGGCTGCCCATTCCCCCTGCATCCCATCCTTCAGATATTGATAAACATTCATAAGGTCCCCCCTTAGTCTTCTTCTCTCCAGGCTCAACAGCCCCAGCTCACTCAGCCTTTCCTCACAGGGGAGATGCTCCAGGCCCTTCATCATCTCTGTAGCCTCCTCTGGACTCTCTCCAGGAGATCCCTGGCTTTGTTACCTCAGGGAGCCCAGAACTGGACACAACACTCCAGGTGGGGCCTGACCAGGGCAGAGCAGAGGGGGAGGATCCCCTCCTGTGACCTGCTGGCCACACTCCTCCTGATGCCCCTCAGGATCCCATTGGGAACTTCCAGGTGATGGCTACTGTTTGCTGTTTGCTGTGTGATGCTCTTTTTGAGGGAGAGCAGCAGATCTCAGGTTACACTGCATGGCACACCAGCAAGCATCTAGAGACTAGCATGAAAGTGAAATTAGGCCTGGCTTAACCAATGTTTACATCAACTCCTCTTCAAACAGCTGTGGAGCGTGCATTGCATCCATTATTTGCTTACATGCAGCTGCTGCCTTCTTCTTGCACAAATTACAGAGTCCCAACCAGACTGCAAGAGTGGTAAAACAGGGGTGTTGCCTAACTGCAGGTACCTGCTAACAGGGACCAGGGGACACAGCACTTGGAACTGCTAGTCAGGTGCACAGGCAAGGCACTGCAAGCTGCAGTGCTGTCCTGCTTACAGGGCCAACTGGGACTTTAAACAGGCATGAGGAGTTCACATTCAAACATAGAACTTTCTAGCACCTCCAGGGTTTGTGCCTGCTTCCTGTTCTCCCCTGTGCTGGCAGCTGCAATAATATGCTTTGTTCTCCAGCTAGACTTTCAGGCTCCTGACTAACACTGGACTAAATTGGTAACCAATCCAGCCTGGGGAGACATGCTAATAGCTGGCTTTCTCCTTTCGACTACTTTGGGAACGCTCCCTTCTTGGACATGTGTTCTTGAACCTCTCAGATGTCTAACAGGAACAGATACACACATGAGGTTCCCTCTAACTGCCTTCTCCCACGTGATTTCCTCTTGCAAGAAACCCTGTCTCTCCCCACTAATCCTCTCCTTCCTTCCTGCTCCAAGGCTCCTACAGAGAGACTGGCAGACTGCTTGCCTGTTACCACCTTCCCTCCCCCCTTTGCCCCCTTCCCTATTATCAATGTCACAATCCCAAAAAAGGCACCTCAGGAGGACTTTGAACAAGGTTTTGCCCTTGTCATCCTATTGCTGATTCTTCTGACTCACATGGCTGTTGATCTTTGGGAGAGAAGCTTTGGCAATCTGGCATCTATACTTTGTGCAAGTCTCACCTTGTTCTCAGAGACACCTCTTACAGGTGCCAACAACCAAAGATGTCAAGAACCTCTGTCCTACAAACATCAGGATCACCTCATCTGACATCCAAGTCAGCCACTTCCAGATCAAACACTTCAACTTTTGAGCCATTAACCAAAGCTGTTTCTCCTCATCTCAGAGGAGACACTGCTGGAAGCCTGCAGGTAGAAACTGACGTTGCCTTGGAAAAGCAGCAGAAGAGAAATAAATCACTCCTAGGACAGGAGCTGCTGCTGCATTTAGAACTTCTCTTACCTTGGAATGACCACACATGTGATGAAGTTGTCTGGTACTCAGCTGCAAGGTTTTCAGCAAGCTCTGCACATCATCCTGCAAGAAATAAACAGACCAGCTAATCATTCTCAAAGGATTTTTCCATAAGGGAAACAAGAATAAGGAAACAGTGTTAGTCCCAGCAGCCCTTTCAAAAGGTTATGGGACAGAGATAGGACACATGTATGCTGGAAACATCAGGTGAACAGGATTAAGCCACAGGAGACTTGCACTGAGTCCCCTTCCCTGGATGTGTTCAAAAAAAGGGTAGATGAGGTGCTCAGGGATATGGTTTAGCACAGGATGGGAATGGTTGGACTTGATCATCTTCAAAGGTCTTTTCCAACCTTGTGATTCTGTGATCTAAGTCAAGTAACTGGTAATGTCAGTGACCACATGAAGCCATGCACTTTGAACTGAAACAGATTTTGAGCTGGAGTTCAGAATGAATGTGGATCAGTGACAGTGGGGCAGTTAAAATCAAGACAACTTTGCCACATCTTGCCTTGAGCACAACTTTCTGAATTAAAAGAACCAGAGGACAAGTATAAAACATACTGCTAGCTTGTGGTATGTGAAACACATCCAACATGAACTCTGGCTATCAATCCTCCTTATTGAGCAGATTACATGGTGCTTTCTACTGTCCAGTGTAAATTACTAGGTATCTGCTTGACAACCTTATTCCCTCAAACATCCATGAGAACAGATCTTCCATTTGCAACAGCAGTTATTTATTAGAGAGAAAAACTGTGAAGACTAAGCTGAAGGTGAGTCTCACTGACCAAGATGGATTGCCTTGCAACAAAGCAGGGGAAGTAAGTGAACTCATCTTGCTTGTGTAGTGCAGCAAGGTTGGCCTGTCCACCTGCACTCAGGTATGTTGTCCTACTCAAACAATTGCAACTATCAAATTACTGCAAAGACACCAGTGTCACTGTCCACCTGGACCACAAGCCCTCACCAGCCTGACTGCTCGTGTGAGCTTCCTCCTCTCTGGCAACACCTTTGTGGTAATACCTTTTGAAGGAGATGGAGGTTGAAGGGGCTTCCATTGCTAACAGCAAAGTCATCCCACCAGAAGAGACATGACAAGCTGTGTTTGCTGAGAGCACACTGGACAGGAGGTAAACAGGGCAGAGGGCAGCTGAAAACATCAGACATGTTTGTCACCAGGTGTCATCAATGTCATGCCAGTGTGTGACCAGAGACAGGAATCTTCTTCTAGCAAGCATCAGTCATGCTTCCCAACCATTCCCAGACAGTTCTGACTCCAAAAGGCTTACCCTGTGCTTCTTAAAGCTGTAGTCCAGGAGAGGCATGGCAAGCTTCAGGAACACTTCCACAAAGAGGCGTCCATACTATAAAAGAATGGTAAATGCATCAGAAGGCAACTTAAATTCCTTCTCAAAGAACCATCAGAGAGTCAGCTAAGGACACATTCTTTCAAGCTACCATGGAGACTGTTCTTATACCATAAAGGACTATATTCATGTGAAGGCTGTACTGGAATATACAGGATCAATACTGGATGCCACTTGAATCACTGTAAAGAGAGGCTACAAGGACAAGGGCTCAATGTACACATCCCTGTTCTTACTCACTATCAAACTGGGAATAAAACTGAACTAAACACAGAATGTTAGGATCACTATGCATATACATGGGTTCCAGCCAGAAAAGGGAGAGTTGCAGAGGGGGAGGGAGATCTGTCCACTGCAATACCTCCTCTCATTTGGAAAGGAGAGAGGGGAAAGGGTCAGAAGTCAGCAATGCCAATTGCACTGAGTTGACTGTGGTTGAGACACACAATGAGGATTAATGGAAGGCAGTTAAAGGCATAAGAAACACTCTGCTTCTTCCAGGGAATTCAGTAAGCACTCTACTCCACTGTAGGCAATGACTCAAGACAGGTGGTACTTGAACTGCTCTCTTTGGGTATTTTGGATGCTTGCTTACCTTCAGGCAGATGCTGAGTACAGGCCTGCTGTCAAACACCTACTTGGATGAGAAGAAAGAAGAGCACGATCAGTCTGAAAGTCTAAAGGAAACATGAACATGGCAGCCAACTAAGAACAGCCCTTCATGTGAAATAACCCTTCAGGTGTGGAACCTGTTCTAAGGCAACAGCCATCCTCAAGTTTCAACAGGGAACACCACGTAAGCGTGTGAAACAGGCTGAAGTACTTGGCAGGATGGCTGTTTGGTGGTGGGCACAGCTTCTGCAGCTGGCACAAAACTGTCCCAACGAGTCTCAAGTTCTTAATAGTTTGGGGCCCAAGAGACCCAAGTCCAGCTGATGGGCAAGTAACCATGTAATGGTCTGAACAGAACTGGGATGTGCAAAATAAGGTGTTCTGGAAGAAATAACAAAGCTGTTACGTTAACAGTGCCAGCTGGCAAAAGGCACCAGGTGTCACTGCACAGGTCACACACAGTTGTGGTCCAACAGCAAAGAAAGAACTATGTCAGTAAGATGGACAAGCTGTCAGAGTTCAGCAGCATTGAGGTGAATGCTAAAGGGAAACCCTCCCACACAGATCCTAACCGGCTTTATTTACCACCCCTGGGTTGTTCCACCAGTCAGCCATGCTTCACCTTTTCCCCTTGTGCCCTGGGTACACTGGTCTTTGCTGGGAATGGGAAGGGAGAGCCAGAAAACCCACAGCAGAACCTCACCTTGACCAGGTTAACGAGGATATGGAAGTTGCGCACGGCGATGTTCCACTGCAGCAGCCTCTCCAGCTGCACCTGGTGGGACACAAGGGAACAACAACCCCAGCTGGTGTGTCTCCTCTCACCTTGCTGGCTGCTCTCTCAGCATTTCCTGTACCCAAAGCATGGTGGTGGTGGTTGCTGCTGAAGGCAGAGGAACAAAGCTTCTCCACAGGCAGATCTATCACAGCAAAACCACTTAACAGCAATTCCAGCCTGATCAGTGCCCACATGGCTTAAAATCCCAAGAGCTAGCAGGCTGCCTTGCTCTCAAAGTAGCTCCTGGTTGTAAAATGATGTTGTACTCCTCCAGAGGTGTGCAGACCAACCACACAGCTTAGTGCTTTGCTGATCACTACCCATTTTCTGGTTATAGCTTCTGATGGATTTACTAGGCTTCTGACATGGTACAAAGCAGAAATAAAGGAAGCTACTTATCTCTGTGTATCACTTTTGGCTCATGAATGAAGCTGCCTGACTTGCATTTCCTGTACAAAGCTCAGAAGATGATTCCTTTCCAATTTATACATCTTTATGGAACTGTACAGTTTAACTTATATTTCCTTCCCCTCAAAAACTCCAGTGCATTTATATTTGCATACCTCACCCGAGTCCGATGGCTTCCCAGCTGGGATGCTTTTCACTGAACTCTCCAGCTGAGACATCATTACTCTGAAGAAAACAGGGAATGTCTGCCTGTAGAGAAAGTGAGAGCAAAACTAAAAGCCAGCCCTGAGCATCTAGATCAGCTTCCTGTCCCCAGAACTATGTGGGAAACTTAACGGTTATCCAGCTGGGCATCCCTCTCAATGGGGAATCATAAGAGATTGACCCCAACACTCACAGAATCCCAGTGCCTGGAAGGGACCTGGAGAGCCCATGGGGTCCAACCCCCTGCCAAAGCAGCTCCCCAGCTCATATTGCACAGGGCGGCGTCCAGACGGGGCTGGAATCTCTCCAGAGATGGAGACTCCACACCCCCTGGGCAGCCTGTCCCAGGGCTCCCTCACCCTCACTGGGGAAAAGTTCTTCCCCATGTTGCTGTGGAACTTCCTGTGCTCCAACTTGCAGCCATTGCCCCTTGTCCTGTCCCCACAGACACTGAAAAGGGGCTGCCCATTCCCCCTGCATCCCATCCTTCAGATATTGATAAGGTATTGATAACATTCATAAGGTCCCCCCTTAGTCTTCTTCTCTCCAGGCTCAACAGCCCCAGCTCACTCAGCCTTTCCTCACAGGGGAGATGCTCCAGGCCCTTCATCATCTCCATAGCCTCCTCTGGACTCTCTCCAGGAGATCCCTGTCTTTTTTATCTCAGGGAGCCCAGAACTGGACACAACACTCCAGGTGGGGCCTGACCAGGGCAGAGCAGAGGGGGAGGATCCCCTCCTGTGACCTGCTGGCCACACTCCTCCTGATGCCCCCCAGGATCCCATTGGCTCTCATAAGCATGTCCAGCCCCGACTCATCACCCAGGCAGATGGAGAATCCTGGGAAGTCACAACCATTCCCTAGTATGAAGCACACATAAGACATCACCCACTTCTTCCTAGCTCTGGGGGATGCACAGTGAAGGGTCTGCAGCTGTCAGCATGATTTTGGTAGTTCCATCGTGCAGGAACGTTGGCCATCCCTGCACAAACCATGCTTCCAAATTCTGCAGCAGGAGCAGGACCTGAATACCAGCCCAGAATTGCCTACAACTACCCCACACCTCTGATGTTGGCTTTTAGAGTGCTTTATGCCCCCAGAGCAGCACAAAAAGAGGCAACATCCCTGACAATAGACAGCAGTTCATGCTCCAGTTAAAAAGTGTCACAAATCATAAATTCAACGTCTGACCCATTCCACCTGGACTGAAACCTAGCCTGTTGTGTACAAGAATGTTTTCAAATGCCCAGAGTAGTCCAGGGCAGTACTAACATGAAACCACAACAGACCACAAAGTAAGAGAAATCAATAATAAAAAGCAGAAACTGCCACTGTGCATCTCATGACATTGATTAATAGCTCTAGTGATGTAATTACCTGCTAAGTGTAGGGTAAGTGGAAGAACATCCATCTTTGGCAGAGTTGATCAGCTCAGGAACACCAACACTAGAGATTTCTTCCATAGCTTTCCAGATGTTATCTGTATGCTCCAGGTAGACACTAAACCCAAAACCAGCTTAGTTCATCAGCAAATATTATGCAGAGTAACACAGCAAGTTCTTAACAGTGTCCTACATGTAACATGTGGCCTAAAATCGTCAAGCTTGTTCTTATGCCAATCATAGAATCACAGAATCCCAGGCTGGTCTGGGTTGGAAGGGACCCCCAAGGATCACAGAGCTCCAATCTCCCTGCCACAGGCAGGGACACCAACCTCCAGGCCTGGAGCTACACAAGGTTGCCCAGGGCCCCAGCCAACCTGGCTTTGAACACCCCCAGGGATGGGGCATCCACCCCCTCTCTGGGCAGCCTGTTCCAGCCCCTCACCACTCTCTCTGGAAAGAACATCCCCCTAATATCTAATTTAAACCTTCCCTCCTTTAGCTTTAATCCATCCCCCTTGTCCTGCCAGTCTCTACCCTTTTAACAAGCTGATTTCCCTCCTGTTCCTCTGCTCCCTTCAGGGACTGGAAGGCTGCAATGAGGTCCCCCCACAGCCTTCTCTTCTCCAGGCTGACCCAGCCCAGCTCCCTCAGCCTCTCTCTGTAGGGGAGCTACTCCAGCCCTCTGATCATCTCTGTGGCTCCTCTGACCCCTCTCTGACAGTCCCACATCTTTCTTGTACTGGGGCCCCAGCTCTGGACACAGATCAGGCAATGGTGTGTAGGAAAACTGACACAGCACACAGGACTGTCACAGTAATGTCACCAAAGGCTGCCATCACCTGAAACAAACCTGGATTTCATATATCCCTCATTCTTGGATTTAGGAAGAGCAGAAGATGAGGAGGTGGAGTTGCCCTTTATGTGAGAGAACAGACAGAATGCATGGAGCTCAGCATGGGGATAGGTGATGAGCCAACTGAGTGTGTGTCTGCTGCAGGGCACCTGGATCAGGAACAATGAGTAAAGGAAGCCTTCTCCAGACAGGTAGAAGTAGCCCCATGATTGCAAGTCTTGTTCCTCACAGGGAACACCAGCTGGAAGGACACTATGGCAAGGTAAAAACAATCCAGGAGGTTCCTGAAGAGCACTGATGACAACTTCCTGACACAGTCTGACAGGGGAGCTGAGGAGGAGTGGTGCTCTGCCAGACCTCACACAAGGAAGGGCTCTTTGGGGATGGGAAGGTCAAAGGCAGCCTTGGCTGCAGGGACCACAAGATGGAGTTCAGGATCCTGAGAGTAGAGAGCAGGACTAACAGCAAAATCACAACCCTGGCCTTGAGGAGGACAGACTTTGGCTTCTTGGGGCAGGGGTCTAGAGGATCCAAGAAATCTGGTTGATACTCAAGGGTCACCTCCTGCAAGCTCATGAACAGTCCACCCCAAAGAGCAGAAAGTCAAACAAAAATGCCAGGAGGCCTGTGGGGATGAACTAGGAGCTCCTGGCAAAACTCAAACACAAAAAGGGAGTATACAGAAGGTGGCAGCAGAGACAGGTAACCAGGGAGGAATAAACACACCTCCAAACGTGTAGAAATATGGTTAAGAAAGCCAAAGCCCTCCTGGAGCTGAATCTGTTGAATGTGGCAAGGGGTATCAGGGGCAGTAAGAAGGGCTTCTGGAAGTACCTACGTTGCAAATGGAAGATTAAGGAAAATGTGGATTCATGGCTGAATGGGGCAGGGACCTGGGGACACAGGACATGGACAAAGTTGAGGTACTTGTTAAAAGGAAAGAATGCCTTCATCACCTCAATCTTTACTAGCAAAAGTGGCTCTAGAAATCCCATACTTCAGAGGAGGGGTAAGCCTGGAGCAAGGAAGGCTGTGGAAGAGGATCTGGGTGGGGAATAGCTAAGCAAACTGGACACCTCTGAATGATCAGAGTGGCTGGGAGAGTGCCTGGAGGAAAGGAAACATCACACCTATCTTCAAGAAGGGCAGGAGGAAGGACCCAGGGAACTACAGGCCAGTCAGCCACACTTTGATCGCTGAGGTGGTGGAACTACTATCCTGGAAATCATTTCCAGGCACATGAAGGATGAGAAGGTGATTTGGAGTAGCCAGCATGGACCCAGCAAGGGAAGTCATGTCTGACCAGCCTAGGCCTTTGATGAAATGACTGGCTTACAGATGAGGGAAGAGTAATGGACATTGATCTACCCTGACCTGTAAGGCTTTCAGCACTGTCTCCATTAAGATGCTCACAGAACAGCTGTTGAAGTCTGGGCTGGATGAGCAGGCAGTGAGGTGGATTTAAAACTGATTGAACAGTGAAGCTCAGAGGGTTGTGCCCAACATGGTCCCAGGCAGCTTGCTCTAGGGCATCCTGCTGGGGCACAGAGCTTGGAATGAGGTGACCTCCAGAGGCCCCTGCCAGCCTCAACCATCCTGCAAATCTGTGATTCTATTTCACTCAGTACTCAGCCCTGCTCTCCTTGGCTTTGGTGAGAGCTGGTCACTCAATGCTCAGCCCTGCTCTCCTTGGCTTTGGTGAGAGCTGGTCACTCAATGCTCAGCCCTGCTCTCCTTGGCTTTGGTGAGAGCTGGTTTCTTTCAGCTCAGTGCAAATCAAGCTTGTGTGTCTGCAGGCACACCTACACACGTGCTGATGTACCTGACAAGCTGTCACCCAGCAAGCACCAGGTCCAAACAT
Organism: Gallinula chloropus; assembly: GCF_964237585.1. Classification (NCBI taxonomy): domain Eukaryota; kingdom Metazoa; phylum Chordata; class Aves; order Gruiformes; family Rallidae; genus Gallinula; species Gallinula chloropus. The sequence continues at coordinate 21,867,206 of NC_140097.1, forward strand.
GTTCTGGGGACAATGGCTAACAGGATTCTTCCCTCACTCACTTTGAGAGCTGTAAAACACTGCTTTAGCCCAAGTGTGTAAGTGTGAGGGTTGTGACTGGGGAACCATTCTGTGCAGCAGCAGTAATGACTAGAAGTGTTTTGGCAGGCTTGGGCCTTACCAGAGCAGAGTGTACAGGGCACTGGTGAACTGGCTGCCCCTCTCCCGGTCTCCGTTGGGCTTCACCCACGACTGGCAGAGGAAATGTTTTGCTAGTGAAGCTGTAAAAGAGAAGAGAGAACTTCCTGAAGGAAGACCCCCAAGACAATTTCCTTCTTCCCTGTAAAGGCAGTGTGTCTAGAAGATCACAGTATCGTTACCTCTCAGCATGCCTGAGCTTTGGGAAACCAGAATGCCTTTCCCCTGAGCAGCAGTCAGGCCACAAGGATCTACATCATGATAATACAATAAATACACACCCAGTGTGCTCCTGGGCTGGAATGCCTGTCCACATCAGAACCCTGACCCATCTCTGGCCCTGACAAACTTACATTAAGCATTATTTGTCTGGTAGCTCCTACAGCAAGCTGGTTTTAATTAGGGCAACATTCAACCTTCAGGCACCTGTTTCCAGAACTGGAATTCCAGTAGCAAGTGACCTGACAATTTGGCCACAGGACTATAATAATAATTGGGCAAGTTGAAAGTTTCCAGAATTCTTAAACTGAACCTGCTAGCAAACCTGATTGTCTCTTGCAGAAATGTTTAAAACCAAGAAATCATGACTTCAAGCTGGTTATTCCCTGCCACGCTCAGTGGGCAGTTCTTCCAATGTGGAACCTTTTAAATTAGTAAAATCATCTCAAATGAGGGAATTTACAATTCTGAGTGACTGGGGGAGCTAAAGTCAAATTCTAAAGGTGTCTTAGTATGACAAGTTATGGCTGAGAGAGGTGACTGTGTCTGGAGTCTTTGTTTCAGTGTGTGACAAAGCAAAGACCAGGTCGTTTTCTTGTCTATTCCCTGCAAGCCTGTTTGTGCTGTACCTGCTTGAGTGCTGTTCCTCTGACAGAACAGGTCCTGATCCCTGAGAAAATCTCTGCATTTGTTGCATGGAGTTTAAAACATGCAGGCTTTCCTCTCTCTCCTCTGAATTAATGCTCTATTTGCAGTTCATTATAATAATTTTTGGATGTCAGCTGTCACAGACACCCATGTTTACACTAGGAACCTACATTATGGTAGATCTATGATTGTCTTCACAACCAGGGATTAAACTGGGACAAAAACTGAACAGCAGGCTTGTTCTTAGAACTCTGAAAAGCTGTGAGGCTGTAAGACACCAGCCAAGAGAGCTGTAGTCTGCCTTCCTGTGTGTGACTGAGGCACAACAAAACAAACACCAAAGAGGTTCCAATGTATTCACTGCCATTCCTTTCATTAACCATTGGAGTGTTTACCCAGTGAGATTATCAAATGCCAAAGGAAAGTCTCTGCCTTAAAACGTCCACCCCAGAGTCAGAACCCAAGATCTACAGGCAGAGGACAGCATGAAAAATAATCTGAGATCAGAGTCCTTCACACATTACCCATTTTCTCTCTCTTCCAGCCAGCCATGGGTTTCTCAGCGATGGCAATCAGGAGCTGAGTGAGGGTGAAGGCACAGGAGAAGCTGGGAACACTCTGCTGGAAATTCAGCAGGTATTGAAAGCTCTCACTGGGGATGACAGGGCAGAGGAAAGGTTAAAACACTGTAGGTAAGTAATCTCCCTAAAAAAAACTAAATAGAAAGGAAGCATTAGACCAGCTCCAATCCAAGCTCTCCCTAGCCCAGTATTTTGTCTCTGTCTGGCAGTGCCCTTCTGAAGAAGGGGTAGTCAACCACCATAGATAAAAATTCAGCCATCGAAAAACTTCCCTTAAGCCCCAGTTACTCTAAATCTAGCAACACCTCCTGCTTCTGCCCAGTGTTAACTACCCAGAAGTTCATTCCTTTCATGAATCCTACTAACCTACTAGTCTCAAACATGCAAACAAATGAGATTTAGAGATTACTGCAAATTTTACAGTCCACTGGGTCCTTTTCATTAGGTTGGACTGCACTGCCACCCAATCACACACAAGCTTCTCTGAAGGTAGCATGGTCTCTAGGAGAGCTCCCAAACACCCTTTACCCATAATGCCCACAGAAAACAGGGAAAACAGCTTGAAATTCAGTTTTCTGAAGCTTTGAAAGGGATGATTCTACCTTATCAGCTCCTCAAGAAGAAGAAACTCTGTCTCTCCTGGCTTTAGCCTGTCTGCAAGCACCTGGAGACCTGATCTTAGCAAGTCGGTATTTTCATGCTGAGTAAAACCATTCCTGAGGAAGAGGGAAAAAAAAAATCAGATTCATCATCAGACTAGAAGGAAGAGAAGCATCAGATACAAAATCCTGTCTGGGCATAGTTTTGCAACAGGAAAAACCCTGTAATATGAAAGTCATAAGGAGACACAGGAACTGATTTTGACAGCAAAATTACTTGGCTCACACACACCTTATCTTTTCCAGGAGTGGAAATCTGTGCACACACAGTGCTAATGTTTCAGTTAGACTGCAAACTGAGACCAAGGAGGGGACAGGCCCACATGTACTGAAACAGTGTTAACAGAACTGGAAGAGATGGCAGGTGCTGTGCGAGTGCAGTGACAGTGGCTGGTCACCCCTTGAACAACAGGGAGGGAATCCCAGAATCCCAGGGGTTGGAAGGGACCCCCAGAGCCCATGGGGTCCAACCCCCTGCCAAAGCAGCTCCCCAGCTCATATTGCACAGGGCGGCGTCCAGACGGGGCTGGAATCTCTCCAGAGATGGAGACTCCACACCCCCTGGGCAGCCTGTCCCAGGGCTCCCTCACCCTCACTGGGGAAAAGTTCTTCCCCATGCTGCTGTGGAACTTCCTCTGCTCCAACTTGCAGCCATTGCCCCTTGTCCTGTCCCCACAGACACTGAAAAGGGGCTGCCCATTCCCCCTGCATCCCATCCTTCAGATATTGATAAACATTCATAAGGTCCCCCCTTAGTCTTCTTCTCTCCAGGCTGAACAGCCCCAGCTCACTCAGCCTTTCCTCACAGGGGAGATGCTCCAGGCCCTTCATCATCTCTGTAGCCTCCTCTGGACTCTCTCCAGGAGATCCCTGGCTTTTTTATCCCAGGGAGCCTGCAGAGATCTTCATTAATTCTTTCAACTACTGGTGTCTGAAACCATTCAGTGAGGACAGGCACTCTGGAAAGGCTCTAATGCATCCATGTGTTACACCTATGGACCTGATATTGGTAATGCTCAAGTCCACCTTTAAGACACAAGTCAATTAGCAATCAGTAATCTAAGAGGGCTCCATCAAATGTATGTCAAAGGGGCTGTGATTTGGCTGTTGGACGTGGCTGGCTGGACAGCTCACACCAATCTATGGCTGTGTGACCTACAGCTAAGCAGAATGATGCTACTCTCTATCCAACGCTTGTGGTCAGGTTCTTGGTGTACAAGGTGGGGACACTCAGGAACAACCAACGTTCATATTGGCCAATGAGGAAACAACTGGGAAAAGTCAGGAGTGGATCAGGGTCCCTGAGGCCCCAGTACTGGCTAAAAGGAGAAGCAGACCTCATGCATTCTTTTTTTGTGGGTTTTTTTTGTTGTTGTTGTTTGGGGTTTTGTTTGGGGGGAGGGTTGTGGTTGGTTGTTGGGTTTTTTGTTTGGTTGGTTTTGGGTTTTGGTTGGGGAGGTTGTTTGTTGTTTTTTGGGTTTTTTTACACAATTACAACTGGGGGTTTTTTTAAGCACAAAGGTAAATCACTTTCCGCACACAGAGCTAAATTAGGGTTCAGAAAAAGCTTCTGTGATGCTCTCCTGGATTATATCAGCAGATGCAGAGGTCAAATCCAGGCTGGACATGCACTGCTGAGACTGGCATTTATGAATCCAGTTGGAGTGCAGTAGCAGCACAGGCTTCTTGCCTGGATACATTCATCCTTTCCAAGGATGAATTTCCAAGCAAAGAAAATTCTTTCATTGCTCAGGATTCAAACAGTTTAACAAATGATGAGGGACTTGCTGGGTAAGAATTTTCAAGATTTCTAGACAGAATGGAAGCTGCACACCTAGATGTGCCAGTGTGCCCACTATGCTGGTCTTGATCCAAAGCCACATCGATTTCTAGCCAGTTCAGTGCCTCATTGTACATCCACTGTTAATCACCTAGTTTTAGTTCAGCTCAGGGTCAGATAGCAAAGCTCAACGTAGCTATAAAGTACTTGAAAGTCTTCAACCACTGCAGTGTGCTGCTCTGCATGGCTGACAGGCCATTTGTTGGGTACAAACTCTTTAAAGAAAAGGAACAAGAGGAGGGAGTAATAAAATAGACTTTGCTCATTTTGGCAACTGTATGTTCTTCCATCCCAACTCACCAAGCAAACAGGGAACGGAACGTTAGTAACAGCTGCTGGTAACAACAGGACATCAGCTGGTGCTCCTGGATGTTCACTCCTGGTTCATGTTCTGCAGCCTGATTTTGTACAGCTGCCTTTAATACAGAACAAACAATTCATTAAATGCTACACCAAGAAGAGATAATGGCACAAGAATCCATTTCCATGAACTCCACGTTCAAAAAACTTGAAGAAAACAAAGCAGCTCTTTTTCCACACAAACAGAACTAAAAATACCTTTTGAGGTGACATAACTTGGCAGTTCTTTTGAGTAAAAATTGCTGCCCACTGACCTGGAAGTAGTTGTGCATGTTCTCCATGTGACTGCACAGTGGCTTCAGCAGCTTGACTACACATGTAGCAACTTCCTTGGGGGTTCTCTGACACAGGTGGGAGAAGCCAATATCCTTGTAGCCTCTTTCCTGCAGCAAACCCAAAAGAGTAAAGTCACTTCATCAGCCTTACTTCAGAATAACTTCACATCAAATCTTAGCCTACTTCTGAGTGGTACCATTCCTGATGTCATTCCCTCTGTCAGGAAGGGGCAGAGAACAAGAAAGTTGGCTTCTGCTGAACAACCAGTGCCAACTCACCAATCCACAGCCAAGTGCCTAACATCTGATGAAAAGAATAGCTCTTATATAGAGCTGCAGATCCATTTAGGTTGGAAAAGACCTTTATGATCACAGAGTCCAACATTTTACTCAAACACTAAGAGAAGGCAGCTTCTGCAGGTCAAAATTAAGATAGGTAGAAAGACAAGGAGAAAGAACACTGAAGATAGGATGGACTCTGTCAGGCTGCAGTCAGTTTCTCATAGTTTCATGCAGTGGGCCACCCATGTTTACTTCCCTCCTAAGGGCATCAGCCAGGAAGGCAAGGAGTCACTGCACTCCAGGTGTTCTTCTAAAGACTGCAGAGGAGCAGAAACACAGATCTGGCAGCTTCTGCTAGACATGGCTGCTGTTTGGCCTGCCTAACCTGAGCTACTTCTTGAACAACCAGCCTTTTCTAGGAGACGAAAAGGGTCACTTGAGTTTTGAGGCTATAAGGCTTTCCCCTTACTTATATACCCTTTTCTGATACATGCAGAGAACTAGATGCTTCAACACTTCAGCAAGGGAAGTGGTGCAGGAATCTCTTTGGAAACAGCAGGTGCTGCTCTGACATAGCTGGGCATCAGACTAACAACTCCCAAAAACATTTATCTTGGGAAAGGCCTGGAGCCACTGGCATGCCCCTAGACCCACTGGCTGCTGCTGTACTTGCCTTTGGAAAGGGCACTCTCCTCGTGGAGCATGGGGTCAGCACATGCTCCAACTTCCAGCACAGGTCATCCAGGAGGAAGCAAAGTTCAGCAGGCCCCAGCTGCACCACTTCACGAGCCTGCAGTCAGAAGAACAGTCAGTCCCAGGACCCCAGCAGGTAATTGTGCCTGGAAGCTGAAGATCCCATCTTCTATTTCCAGTTATGATTCCTGGCTTAGTTAACCTCAGCCAGGGCCCTGTTTGCTTGATGCTATGGTTTTATGTCTCCCCCACAGCAAGTATGGGGCACTGATTGTGGTTACTCAAAGTGTGAAGCAACCGTGGTGCTCTGAACATAGCTGAGGCAACATCAGTAACAACCCCTGAGAGAGAATGGATTTACAGACACTGACATTGAAAATAAGCTCTAAAAAGAGGTTTAAGCCCAAAGAGTCACAGAATTCACTGAGTAAGAGCCAGGAAGTAATTTGAAACGTGGCAGTACTTCACAGCTTGTCAAATGATCATCCGACCAGCCTGTGACCTGCACGCAGACAGCCTGGAGCAGGCAGGGCCACCTCCAGCCTGCCACGGCCCTTCCACATTCTACCAACCTTACTGTAGCTCAGCATTAGACTCCAGGTGGGCTCAGCCTGCCTACAGAGAAGGTGACAGAAGGAAGCACTTCTGCTTTCCACATCCATAGCAATGCAGTTTTATATCATCTCCCAGATGATGAACAGGACCCTGCGTGCTGAGGGGCACCAGGTCCACATTTGTGCTGAGTTCCTGATCTGCTGGTCATAGAATCCCAGACTGGTCTGGGTTGGAAGGGACTCCAAAGATTACAGAGCTCCAACCCCCTGCCACAGGCAGGGACACCAACCTCCAGGCCTGGAGCTACATAAGGTTGCCCAGGGCCCCATCCAACCTGGCCTTGAACACCCCCAGGGATGGGGCACCCACCCCCTCTCTGGGCAGCCTGTTCCAGCCCCTCACCACTCTCTCTGCAAAGAACTTCCCCCTAATATCCAATTTAAACCTTCCTCCCTTCAGCTTCACTCCATCCCCCTTGTCCTGCCAGTCTCTACCCTTTTAACAAGCTGATTCCCCTCCTGTTTCTCTGCTCCCTTCCGGGACTGGAAGGCTGCAATGAGGTCCCCCTGCAGCCTTCTCTTCCCCAGGCAGTCTCTCTGATGCCTCCAGACTCTTGCCTCTTTGCAACACAAGCTTCATTTAAATGACATAGGTTTTTTTTACTAGGTAAGCTGCCTCTTAATGTATTCAACACCATACAGCTTCCCACAGGGGCAGTTACACAAAGCCTTATCAGCATGGCTTGGCACTCTTCACTCACCTCTGTGTGCATCTCTGTGTCCAGGACAGACTTGGTCAGCAGCCCGCAGTGCAGCACAGTGAACACCTCAAGGTCCAGCTCTCGGAAGTAGGGGCGATAGCTCTGCAGCTGGGCCAGAGGATTTCCTGCTTCCTTCTCAGCAGCACTCTGAGAAGTAAATGGCAGAGTTAAGGTTGCAACCTGCAGGCCTATCAGAGTTTCTGCCTCAAATAAAGCTATTTCTTTCTCACAGATCTCTGTGGTTTGTGCCTGGTTGAAAAGCCAACTAAGAATATTTCGTGGCAGCTGGTAGACAGACAAGCACACTGGATCACAAGCATTTTCATTTTGGACTGTATGAGACACTACAACTTTTCTAAATGTCTAAAAATTACTTAGGAAGCTGGAATAATCTTTGCTATCTCCTTTCTGTGAATCATTTCAAAACCCATTCTTGGACTTGCACTATAAGCACCACGTGAGATAAAGGTGAATGTCTTTATCTTAATACCAGGATGGCAAACCACAGGATGCCCTGATGCCTCAGGAAAAATCTCTAAACTCCTGGAAATTCACTCCACACAGGACAGCAGCCAGGCAGGGTTTGAATGTCTCCAGACTGAAGACTCCACAACCTCTCTAGGCAGCCTATTTCAGTGCTCTGTAACCCTCACAGTAAAGGGGTTCCTCCTCATGGTTAGGCAGAAATTCCTATATTCCAGTTTGTGCCCACTGCCTCTTGTGACACAATGTAGCCCCCAAGCAGCCCCTCTGACCCTGGGGCTCAGGGATTTCCCACCCACAGAGCAGTTCTTGACTCCACTATGTGATTATGTGGCTCTAAGCATTCACTTTCAAGGATGTTAAATTTCCAGACATAGCTCCCAAATCAAAAGGAGCCAGGACTCAAAGACATACCTGGCCTGAAACCTCCCCAGGCAGCCCCCAAGCAGCCCCTCTGACCCTGGGGCTCAGGGATTTCCCACCCACAGAGCAGTTCTAAAGTTCACTATGTGATTACTCAGCACTAGCAGCATTGACTTTCCAGCTGTACTCTTATACTTTTAGAGTATAATAACTTGTCTAAAAATGAACAAGTATTAAAATCCAGTAATTCATCAGTTGGCAGGTCTGGTGAATAGTTCTTAGTGTGTGATGAAAATGGGTAATTTTACAGATGCCTTATCATTAGTACACTGATTAAATACCTCAAGGAAAATTTGCAAACCATGGCTGAACCAGACCAGAACCAGCAGGAGCTACAGCTCTTCCCAAGGTTCCTATTTCCAGATTCACCTTGCAGTTTCTGAACTGAGTCTAGGAATGGCAGGTCATTGCATTAATTTGGGACAGGACACTGGCTTAGAATGGAAATCTTCTTAACCAGAAATAACTAACAGTGTTCTCAATCCTGCACATCCACAGTGCCCGGAGCCGTGCTGCCTGCTGGTGAGTGGCTGGCCTCTGCAGGAGACAGTGCTCAAGATTCATATGGGAGGCAGGTGTCAGAAAGCAGAATCAAACCACTTAACTGTGATCAGCTTTTGAAATGAACAACCTCTCACTCAAAGCTTTTAAGTTCCTATGTCATCTCCTCTAGCCTGTCCCTTGCAAGCCCCCAGGGGTATACACCTACCTTCTCCAGCTCGGAGAGCTCAGTATCAGGCTGGTTTCCTTCAGAACTGTCATCTACTTGAGAACGGTCTGCAGAGCCAGCTTTGCTGCCATCAGCCTTTTTTTTCCTTCCTTAAAAAGAAAAGCAGCTTGAGAAACAAAGGCTATACTGTGCTCAAAGTTAGACAGCACTTGCAGCAGGGAAATGGCACAGGTTCTACTTTAATCATCCCTAAGCAAGCATGGAGCATGCACAGGCTGTGTGCCATCCATAGCCAGGGTCACAATCCAAAAGAGAGTCAAATGTATTTGGAGCCCCTCCTCAAGCAGCTTCTCTTTTATAAATATCATAGTAAGAAATTAGAGCAAGTCTCCCTGCTCTTATAAACATTAGGAACTGATTGCAAGAGTGAGTGGGACATCATCTTAAAAAATGCTTGAACCCAAATGTAATGCTTCTTCCTGAGACACAGCACTGAGAGAGGAAGAGGACCTGGAAAAGGAAGGGGAGACACACCTACAGCAGGGACTTGCAGGGATGCCAAGCCAACAGCAGTGACCCAATGAACTCCATGGAACAGTCTTCACTGCTGCCAGCAGGAGGGAGATTCTCACACCCAATGCCTTATGGAGCAGAGAGATCAAAGAAGCTGCATCGATTTCAGGGAATCACACAGCCCAAACAGCCAGCCAGTGAGTCACCAGGGACAGGTGACATTCACCCAAGGTGCCCAAAGGAATTCAGATGCCACATTTCAGAACTGCTGGGCACAGTGCCAGAGGACTGACAGCTTGCAAAAAGAACTCTAATAAAAACAGATCTAATGAGAATCCAGAGAATGAATGACAGGGGAGGTGAGTCTGTCCTCCATCACTGGGGAAAGGGCAGGGCTGTCTACAATTAAAAAAATAAGGCCACTGAGCACACAGACATATGAGTCTGTTGGGGAAAAGTCAGCAGGGATTCTGCAAAGGAAAGCCTTCCCTCACTAACCTGCTGGGGTGTTGCTATCATATGGGTAAGAGATCCATCAGCCAGAAGAGATTTAGATTTCCAAAAAGACTTTGATAAGGTTTTACATCAGATACTATTAAGGAACTGAATTGGAATAGTACTTTCTTGGACTGAAAGCTTCTCAGAGAGGAAACAGCATTTAAGCTCTGCACTGTTCAGATGGAATCAGCCATGGAGTCCTTCAGGACTTGTTTGGTTTTATTCAACTTCACAAGTTGAATCCCCAACAAGTGCAAAGTTTGGCATACACTTTCATCTGCCATTTTAAAGCTGCTGTGCTGATGAGCACCAGAGGCTTCTACTTTCACATCTGTGACCCTTTCTAGCAGCCAGGCCACAGATGAAGAGATACAATATGCATGAAGCTGCATCTTTTATTGCATTATCTTTGGAAAAGCATTCAGACAGGAGAAGGTCTTCCATGTCAAAGCCTCTGAATTGGTCTGGGAGGTAACTCTGACATGCTGTGCCTCTCTTAAGGAGCATCTTGTTCCCTTTCCTCTGAGGAATAGTCCTAGGCTAGATTTTATGACAGTGCTTGAGCTGATCTAAAGGCTATGGGGTAGCCCTGCTGCTCCCCACTCTTTCTTCTGTTCCCAGCCACACAGACACTTGCCTTGCACTGACTCAGGAAGCCTGATCACTGGTTAACCAGTCAGCTGGTTGAAACAGTGAAAACCGAACCCAGTAAAAAGTAAGCAGCCAAAACAGGTACCATGGGCTAACACAAGGCAGGAAATTGGGCAGCTGAAAGTGCAGGTGAGGGGGGAAGTGAAGCCTTCCCCTATTTGTTAGCAATAAACTAACTTAGCTCAGCTACCTACTACCTCAGGGGTGGGGATTTGCAAGGCCACTCGAGCCACAGGTTCAGTACCTGACAACTGCATGCACCCATCAAAAGCAGAACTTGCTGCTGCAGAAAATACTTCAGCTGGTGAAAACAGTCAATGAAAGCCCTGGATTTTCACTGTTAAATGCTAAGCATCACCTTTCCCAAGGAGATAAGGCCCCTGTTTGGAGGAGGATATTTTTACACCTCTGCTTCAGCTGCAATAGTAGTTGATCAGATAAGACTGCAAGTTAGACAGATCTTGCCAGGAATTCTGTGCTTTATGCACACACAAGTGCATCAGCTGCAGTGCAATGTGCCAGCCAGACCCCACATCACATCTGCTTCCTTCAATGTTTTAAACTTCCTTTACCATTCCTTCTTCTCACTGGCCCAGCAGCACTGATGGATGCAACAGCCTCCAGGGCTTCAGAGTCAAATGAAGCTGGTGGTGGGACATAGCCAGGGCTTGCTGAAAGAGCCAACATGTAGGAATTGGGTTAGTTCAGATCCTGAATGACAACACACAAGCAAAACACCTATCTAGAGGAAGTACCATACGTTTCACCAGCCTTGTGAGTGTCTCTGTTCTTACATTTAGGTGCATTTAGCTCTGATTAGCCTTATTCTGTGTCCCTGCTGCACGGGAATTACTCCAGCAAGAACAAGCACCCAGCCTGTCTTCAGCCATCTGTCTGTGTTGGTGAGGCTCAGAGCCATTCTAGCACATCTCAGCTCTGTCTGTACTGGCCTCTTTATTTTAGATTAAGTTGGTCTGTTGGTTTACAAACACAGCCCCTAATGGATAGCTTGTATAAGGGTATGGGAAGATGACAGTGTCTTCTTTATTACCTTTATCTTACCAAAGACCTTTTCAGTGTGAAAGGAGGTAAAAGGGGGAAGCCACAAACAAGGACACACACCAACCTGGTAGACAAGGGATAGTGGAGATAATGCCAAAGACCCAAAGTTTCCAGTTAGTAACTGATGGGCCATTAGGGAACTCCAGACATAGCTTTGGGATGGACACCTGGACTTGGCTCCTCTCTTAGCAGTTACAAAAAGGGGAATTTGAGGATTTAGGATATTCTGACCTGGGGAAGAGTAGAACTTTTCAAATTAATGGAGGAACATTCAGGGAAGTGGGGTGGGGAGGAACAAAGAGGGAAGCAGAAACAGTGTAAAGGGGACTAGCCATGAGTAAAGCACAAATAAAGCAAGATGGTCAGTACGTGTGTCTGACTGAACCCTGCACCTGATCACTGAAGTCCCATCTTCTTATTCAGGACTTTAACTACATTTGGTGTAATCTCACAATCCTCTGTGTGTTCGTGTGTTGCAAGGACTAAATGCCAACTACTGGTGAGAACTGTGAGTAAATACTGAACCAGCAACTAGAATTGGAGCAGCCTGAGCTGGCAGCATCAGCAGCTGGAGTAAGCAAGGGTCTGTCAGTTGTTAAAGATGCCAGAGCTGTTGGAGCATCTCTACAGACTCTGTGTGCAGAGACTGTGCCTGTGAGGTGAGTGGGTGAGTGCGTGTCTGTCTGCTGTCGAGCAGCAAGCTGGAGTAGCTGGTGAGTAGAGGACCTGTGGAGCAAGAGGACCTGGGACCTGGGCAGACTACTGGGCAGACAGAGGGGCTCTGCCAGTACTTGTGAGATCTGCAAATGCTTCTGTGCTTCTGACTCCAGAGCATGTCCCTGCAGTCTTAACCTGCTGACAGGCAGGATGGGGACTTGGCTGTCTCACAACTCCTACACATCTTGTAACAGCACCCTGTCTGTGCCAGTCCAGGTAGCTGTGCCCATTGCCTGGGACAGAGACCCCAGGGTCTCCACGCTGGGCTCCAGTGGCTAGGCAGGAAGAATTCATGGTCCTAGAGCAGCTGGAGTTTTGTAACACCCCTTAGCAGCCTGCTACAGCCTGACTACTGGAGAAACACTCTGTTTCTTTAGGATAGAGGCTGGTTTACTCCAGTATCCACCAAACTCAAGCAGATTCTGCCAAGTCTGCTGAGGAACTGTCAAAGAGCTGTCACTGAGAAGGGCAGTTTGGACTCAGACAAGGTGAAGACAACAGCTGTCCAGACATGAACTCTTGGGGCGCTGCAGAGCAGCAGCATGTAATGCCATATACTCTCCCCACTGATGTCTAAGCCAAGCCCTACCACTCCACAGCTGGTGCAAGCCCAGAACGTACAGACACTTTATACTCACCTGCCAAGCACTTCCCCAGCACAGCCTGCAGCTCTGTGATGTTCTGTAGGCGAGTCAAAACTTTCCCCTTCATCTCAGCATCCTGTTGTTGGCAGAAGGCATTTACAACCTAGAGACACACAAAACTCACTGGCTTAGGGAAGCCTGTACCCACTTTTACTACCTTTTCTTTTCTGAATAACATCCTCAAGTCCTGAATAAAGATGCAAGACAAGTGGCCTGTATGAACAGAGACAGCCTGCATGAAAAAAAGCTCTTTAAACTCTTGAGAAGCCCATGAGAACAGGAGCATAACTGGTGCAATGTACAAAAAGCAACAGAGCAATAAAATCTTTACTGAAGAATAGGAACAAGCAGACAGCACCTTGACAGGTTTCTATGCTGCTTGTGGCTCTGGAGACCCCATGGCACTTCCCAGGTCTGCAAGGAAAGAGGCAGTCCTGGGAGAAGCATCAGGAGCAGGGAGAACTGAGGATGTGGGATTACACCAACTTTCAGAATAACCCCAGCAGGTTATACCCACTGACCATCCATGTTAGCAAATAGCATGGTCCAGATCTGCTCAGAGGCACTGCACTTCACCCTTCTCCAAGTTCACAGAGGTAGAGAGCAAAGTACAGAGTCACAACAGGATCTGCAAGGCAGCCATGGACACTTCCAGTCCAACACCCTGCCCAAAGCAGCTCTAACTGAACAGGTTGCTTATTGCCTTTTCTAGGGGAGTACTGAGCATCTCCAAAAAAGTCACAGCTTCTCCCAAAGGGGAGCACTGCCTTGCCACGCTCAGGAGACCATAGTAGAAGACACCCTTCCCTGTGGCTTCCCCTCTCCTCAACCTCTGCTCTCCCAGCCTCCCCTCAGGCACTGGGTGCTCCAGCCCCTCATCACATCTGGACACACTCCAGAATGACAACAGGAGCCCCAAACTGGGCACAGCAGTGCCAGCAGGGCCTCACACCTGATGGCTCCATGCAGCTCTGCTCCCCTGCACAGAGACTGACCTTTTCTTTCTGATGCCCCCTTCACAGTTTAGGCATACACCCACCTCATAGGTTAGACACAGAGTTGGGGTTTACAGCATCCTCCCTGCAACAGCAAACCCAATTTTCACACACTGAAATGTGGCAGAGTGTAGGGACTGCAGCTGAGCAGCCCATGGAGAATCACATCAGAATCACATCAGCAAGGCAGATGTGCCTTACAGCCTCTGCCCAAGAAAGCAGAGCTGCTGCTAGTACCAGCACAAAGGATAAAAGATAATGAAGAACATGGCCAGATCACCAGGACCTTGCTGGAGAAGGTTTCCAAGAGGCAAGACTCTTCAACAACAGCAGGACCCCTGAAGCTTAGGGTTAGTGTTTCTAAATGCTACTCCTCAGTGACAGTCTAGAACCTACAGCCCAGGCTCCACTCACCTCACGAAACCAGTTGAGAGCGTAGAAGAGGAGTGAGCACAGAAATTCCCGCTCCTGCTTGGATAGAGAGTCCAGCTTCCCTTCCATGTCTAGGTCAGTCAGGTACAGGGGGCAGCCTGGGACAGAGCAGGAAGACAGCATGATGGGTTTGCTACCCAGGCTTTGGTCTTGGCATGGACCAAGTCTCTCAGCAAGGCCTGTAACAGTTCCAGAGGCTATCTGGAGTAAGCCTTGTCAGCCAGCCCACCCACAAAGCAACTGCCTTCCCTGCCTCCCTTCCACTTTGTGGGCAACAGAGCATCTCAACCTCTTCCACAAACCCCTCAATTCTTCCTGCAGCTGCAGGGAGTCTGTGTGGCTCTGGGACAGGAACACATCAGGCAGAGTCACTCTGTAAAGGGTCTGTTTTCCATACCTAACAAAGCATCGATTTCCTCCAGGCTTCCACTGTTCTGCTCCCCAGTGTAGAGCCTCAGGAATCGGAAAGATGGTGACAGACATATTGGTGACACCACTCTGGTGGGGAAAATAAGAGAGAAGAAATGACATGGAGAGTCCACTCCATGTTTCCAGAATGCCCACCACCTTTTCCATCACACCCCATGTCCCTCCCATGCCACCTTGCCTATGCCTTTTATTTTGCTTCTTGCAAGTCCCAGCAACACAGAGCAGAAATGCACCAATATGTTTAAAACACCCCAAAACCAGGTGATCACCAGTTTTCCAGAAGAGCATACAAGGACTGAAAAACTGCTGTAACAGCCAAAAAGGGTGGTCAGATTTATTTCTGAGAGAAAGAAAAGTTGAGTAATTCAGAAAGAGGTCTAAACAATTGTGCCAGACAGCTGTGAACCACGGAGAAATGTTCCTGCCTGCTATGTAGTGTGCTGCTGCTCCCACTCAGAGTGGGATCTGTAGATGTGGGTAAAGGGTTTGTGTCTGTTTTAGCACAACTGAAATCTCAACAAAATCATCTGACAAGAAATCATGCAGGACACAGAGGTGCCAGTTACAAACCCCATCTCTTAGTATTTTTAACTGTTTAATTGGACATTTCTGTTTGTTGTATGCTTACTGTTCTACCCTCCAAAGACAACTTCTCAGTCAAACTCCCCTTGTGGCTGCACGTCTGGGGCTTGGCTCTGACACGAGTTTACATGTAACCAAAGGTGAGGACAGCCTGTGTGCTGCTGATGCACACTGAGCCCTTGGTAACTCTCTTTTTGAGAGTCAGCACTCAAAATACTGATTTTCCCACCACAAAGTGGCCCATCCACCTCAGCATGGCATTCGATGTCACCACAGCACCAGAAGAAAGAGCTGCTGCTCAGAGGTAGAACGTGACCCATGGGCAACAAGGCAGCTGCAGCGTGACCCCCCCGAGCTCCCCTGAACAGCCTGAGCCAGAACAGGCTGCCAGGTCCTCACCAGCTCGTGCCTCTAGACCTATCTGAGTGCAGCCAAGAGCCAGAGAAGGAAAAGAACACTCCAAATGATAAACTCTCTGCCTAGGCATGTTGGCAGGCAGGGCTGATAGCAGTGTAGTGCAGCAAATGTAAACAAGCCCCTTAACAGAGGGGTGACTCCAAAGGTGAAGTGTCAAAATACCTTTTAGTTTGGTTACTCATTCCATCAGTGACCCTGCCAAGCTCAGCCTGTGACACCAGGGGTAAGAGGTTAATAGCAATTGCTCCCTGACTTTCATCTTCATCCAGATTATACAAGGACTTCACTGGAAACAAGAACGTGCTGCAAGGACAGACAGACAAGCTCTTGTTAACAAACTCAGTTGTCAGTGACAGAAACATCACCAATCCCTAGCCTGTGATTAGCATACCCATCCACTGTGGGGTTGAGATCCACCACAAAGTCATTGGGAAAGTCCTCCACCAAACTCTTCCCAAATTCATCCTGTAAAGAAAGAAGAAGGGACTCATGAAGAAAGCTTCAACAGCAGCAGTGGGAAATGCAGAACTCAGAGAATTTAGAGACAAAGCCAGGAAACAGTGCTAAGTGTGCACAAGCAATTTCTTCCCTGCTCTTTGGATATGGGCTTGTCTACAAGTTCCACAGTGCTGCAGAGAGCAGCACAGCACACATGCAAAGATAGTCCCCAGCCAGAAGAACGAGCTGTTCAGTGGCCTTCAAGATCCTCTTTCTATTACCATAGATACAATTTATTTACTTATTACTATAAATGACATATAGATAAGATAGCCTTAATAGTCTGACCAGAAACCAATTGCAAGGCTAAGTTTAAAGTCCTTTCAGATTCTACTGTTATCTATAAATCTTAAAAGCAGGCTCTGAAATGTCATTTCCATTAAAGAGCTCCCCTGTTGTCATGTGAAAGTTCACATAAAAAGGAAGCTGTTACAGCACCATGGGAAATCTGCCACCATCCAATAAAATGCTGATAGATCTTAGAGAGGATTTTGGATTTGATCAATCTCTTACAGGAACCTTAAGCATGCCTGGAATAAGAAACAAACCAAGTGTTCTCAGATTGGAGTGAAATCCTCAAATTGATTCTTCTGTCCTGCAATCCCTAAACCCATTGTGTTTCTGAAGCATTTCATTGATTCAGCTACTTACCAGGAGCTGCAAGTCCAGATTTCCCTTCTGCTTCTCAATCAAGCTGGCGAGTTCGTCATAGTACAGTGCACAGACCTCTGGTGTTTGCTCACAGCAGAAGCCCACAAGGTCCAGCAAGGTGGAGAGCTGAGAGAGCAGAGAAATGGGTAAGGCAAATGGATCCAACTCAAGCTCCTACCTTGAATTCCTCCTGCTTTTACACTAACTTACTCTGAGGCATACCCAAAGTTCCATCTCTGGGGTAACAGCCCGCAGGTGAGCTGAGTTGGCCCAGGCTAGTTTTCCACACCACATGACACCACATGCTGTGAAGGGGTCAGGGAGAGGTAGTTTGGCTGGCTCCTGGCAGTCCCAGTGCCTCTTGAGGGTGCAGTGCTCTGTGTTACCACCCCCTCAGGTCAGTCTGTTACTGTTCCCCTTTCACAGCGCTGTCCTTATCCCAACCCTCTGTCTGTCCCTCCTGTGGAGGGGTGAGTGAGCAGCACATGGTGCTCAGCTGCTGCCTGGGGCTGAACCACAAGGGAATATGAGTCTTAAGGTCCTGGCCCAGCTCTACCAGGAAATAACACAAAGGAAGCTGCCCAGGACCACCCTTAGCCTAGAAGAAGCTTCTTCAACAGGAGTAAAGGGCAAAGACCAAGGCTGGGCCTTTATAGGCCTGTACAGCAGAAGGACTGTCTCAGCCAAGCTGAGGGAAGGCAAAGCCTGCCTTTGGCTCACTGAAGCAGACTGGCATGTTTCTCTCCTTTGCATTTGAAGGAACATCTGGAGTTGGGACTAGATGCCCCTTCTGAGCCCCTTCCAACTCAGTAAATTCTATGACTCTACGAAAAGACTTTCACTAGATGGGGCATTCACTACTGCTTGTCCTGGACTACCCACAGGCAAGACCAGTTAGTCTTAATATCCCACTTATTACAGAGCTCTGATTCTCCAAGACATTGTTTAATAGATTCTTGGCTCTGCAGCCAAGGTACAAGAATCTCAGAAACCAGTAAAGCTACACACATGCTGCTTCAGCCAGGAGCCTTTCCAGTCCCACCTCCTGGCTGCCCACGTCCTCCCTCCTGCTCACACTGCCCCGGTCTGGGTACTCACCTGCCCGTCACGCTCCCTGCCCAGCTCTGGTCTCTCCAGTGAGCCACCATCTCCTTCGTTTCTGAAAGCAAGTGATAACCTTGGTTTTCCTGCCCAGCACTTAAGAGGTGGCACAACCCATCCCATGCACAACATTCTCTCTCCAGAAAATGAGATTTATGCAGAAAAAAGATGTTCTTTAGAACATTATTAGGAAGAGACCTCCTACTGTTTGGGACCTCCAGGGCAAGACTCAATGTCTTCTTTAGGGCTATGTTTTTTCTAACCTGTTGAATCCTAAAGTTCTCTAGTCAACCCCATAATGAAGAAGTCCACTGACTCAGGGCCTGGACCTTGATGGGCTTTTCTCTCCATGTACTAAACTGCAAAAGCATTTTGTTAAAAGCAAGCTGAATAATGCTTCCCAACACCACTCAAACTCTTATTTTCCACGTGCTTTAATCTTTTGCCACAGCTCTTACCAGGAGTTTGCCTGGCTCACAAATTATTTATACAGCAATTGGAAACTATCATGCCAATGCCCAGCATGGCAGTAACATTCTTTCTCCTTGCTGCTCTTTTAGCTTTCCCTGTACTGAAACATGGAGCACACTAGGTTACCCATCCTTACTGTCAGAAGCTGCACCTCAGTTACCCCACCACAGCACTCAGTCAGTTCTTTTTTCCCCAAGCAGCAGTTTCTGGTGGAGCTCCTCAAGGCATCCATGCAGAGGGATTAAGGGGGAATTCAGGATGCCTTTGAAGTTAGCAGCAGAGCAGCACTGAACAGGCTGTAACATCAAATTCACCTTTGCCCCGGTCTGTCTCACCTTTTTAATGCCACTGTGCCTATCATAGTGACAGCACCAATAATCCCCATTTGTTTGTGGTTGGGAACCGTGCTGGAGAGCCATTTCCTGATCACCATGTGCATGTCATCCTGCAAAGACACAGAGCATGTCAGCACAGAGCTGCCCACACCCCAGTGCATCCCCCACCATTCTACTGGCATCTTCACTTCATGTCATCTCCAAAGGCTGCAGGGGGAGGATTTACTGGGATGGCAGCTTTGCAAAAGGAATGCACATTCTGCCATTTCCTTCATTATCAAAGTACTAATCAGAACTCCAGGTAGGGCTGAAAACAGCATTTCAAGTGACTTGCTTTGACTTGACCTAAACTGCCATACAGAACACGTAGTTAGTCCAGGTTTCATCTATAATTAATAGAAGATTATATTTTTAAAATAGCAAATGGTCTTGGAGCCCTTCACACCCAAACAGAAGCTGCAGAGCTGCCCTCCAAAACACCACCAACTTCAGGAGGCTGAGGGATGGAGCAGTCTTTGGTGAAGGGCCAAAGAGAGCTGTGGGTAACAGCAAACCAGACACCCAGAATGAAGACATTTCTCATGTTGCCCCCCTTTCCCCCCTCTGTGCCCTCCACAGCTGGAAAGGCTTCTTTGCAGCAGCTTGGCCAGCCCACATCAGGTCTTAATGCAGCCTGTTCTGTTTCAACAGCTGTGTCAAGGAGCTCACTGGCTGCACTCCCAAAGTGGGCACAGTTTTGAAGGTGTCTGAGAGTCTGGACCATGAATGACAGAGGAACAGATCCCCTGACACTGAAGCACGGTCAGGCACAGCAGAGTGAGGCTTCAGGAAGGCTGGGAGGCCAGTGAGACCAGTCTTCTGGGTAAGAAGTCTAACACTGGCCAAAGATTGGAAGCAAAGCACAGAAGAGCACGTAGCAAATCAGCCCCAGGAATCCCAGCTGCTGGCAGAGGAGCGCTCATCAAGACAACTGTGTTTTAAGAGATGAGGATGGTGCTGCTGGCCAGAGGCTAAAACAGGGCAGGCACCAAGAGGAGCAGAGCAGTACCTCTGACAAAGGGGTATGTTCTGTCTGAGCCCTTAAACTGATAAATTGCAGGTGAAAAAGCCCCAACCCTTAGTTAGGCTGACCATCATAGGAGAGGGCTCCCACGTGGATCCAGACCAAGACTGAGGGACAGCTCAGTTCCCTGCTATCTACAAGTAGATCAGTATCAGGAAGTAACTGATTTCAAAACAGAGATGGAACAATGAATGCTTGAAGCAGGACACCCATTTATTTTAGGCAGTTAGCACCAGAGCCATTGCTGGCTTACACACCCACCACTGCAGAGAAGCTGCATCTGCTGTGAGGAGCGACAGACATGTGAGCACTCAGAAGCAGCACAGGCCTCTGAAGAACATTAGGGAACCAACCAGCCCTGGCTGCATTGATTGCTATTAACTCTCCCTAATGGTCCTGCAAAGGAGGGGGTTGGCCCATACAGAGACCCTCAGGGATTGAGAGCTGCAGGAAAGAACAAGCTCTGAGCAGAGAGGGGCTTTGAGACAGGAGACAAAGGCTGGAGCTATGCCATGCAAACTACTGGTGCCAACGAGACCAAACTGGTAGCAGAGAATAGGACAGTACAGAGTTATGCCATCTCTTCTGGACCTTCACTAGGCAAGATGGTTCTGGAATGATTTGGGAGGTGCAAGGACAATACCTAACCTGCCTGTAGAGATCCTCACATCCAAGAGGCATCAGATTTAGTTGTACAGTGAAGACAAGGCAAAGAGGATCCCAGGATACTGATTGCTATGGTGATCCACCCCTGGAGCCTTTGACATACTGATCACTCTCAGGACAGTCAGACTGCCAATCTTGGAGCCAAACAGCCACAAACTCTCAGCTCAGAGTTAATTCCAGAGCTTACACTCCTTCCCTTCTTTTTGCATCTTATAAGGGTGACAGGCAGAACACAGCTCCACACAGCTAGTCCTTCTGGGCTGCAAAGTCACTGTGTGAGCTGCTAAGGCAATTTTCACAAGCTGCATGGAAGAAAGACCATGCATGGGGGAGAAACTACTGAGGAAAGCAGTTCACAAAGGAGCTGAACCTACCACACAACTACAAACATTGGCAGTGAAGAGCTCCATCTTAGCCAGGTGACTGGGAATGAAAAACTACAGACAAGCTGTTTCACATGCTACAGACCAATCAGGGAGAGAGGAAGAGCAGTTTTCCTTCACAGTCTCCAGCTAGGATGTGCAAACGTACCCACAACTAGAAACTATGCAAGTACTCAAAGGCAAATAGTCTAATTTCTAGAACCTGAGCTTTAAGAATGGGAAGATTTTAAAGGCAGACATCTCCACTGGGGAATTTTTATGGTTTTTTTTAATCTTATTTTACATATTTTATCTTTATCTGTTCATTGCCAAGCTCAAGAAGCCAGAAATCTAGACAAAGGTATCTGATGCCACTACTATTATGCTGCAACTGAGTCATACAAAGTATCCTGTCCAAAATGAGTAAGAATTTAGACAGACCAGTTTTGATTACTTTAGAGGCACAAAGGTGTGAAGTGCAGCACTTCACAGCAGTGCTCTGCTCTGTGCAGCTCAGTTCTAACACCAGTGTCTTTGTTGTCTCTGCTGTGCAAACATTAGGCAGCTGAATCCAGATAAACACCTCAAGGAAGAGTTGTGCTTTCTGATTGTTTCCAAGTGATGCAGAAACAAAGCTTCAGAGGAATTTACAGTTCTGCTAGCCTTCAAGGCTCAGCTAGACAGAGCAGCACCCAACCTCATGCTGGTGACAATCCCACTTCAACTGGGAGATTATGTTAGAGACTGCCATCTGTCCCCTTCCACCATCTCCATCAACTCTACCTGTCTTAGATGTTGAACAGACCTTTCCAGAAAGGATATGAGAATCAAAGTCACTGTGATAAGCTCCTGCTGTACAGGGGGGAAAGTCTGGAGCCACAAGCTGGCTTGTAGCCAGTCATGAAGAAGAGAATTAAGCTGAAGAACATCCTGACACCAACCACTGTTCATAGAGAGGCCACTATTTGCACAGCACCACCACTGGAAGTTGATATAGCAGAAAGGACCTGAACACAGCCTGAAGTCCCTCCTGTTGTGCCTTTGCTTACCTGGATATAGTTTCCCTCTTGCCTCTGGCTGAAGGCTAGTGTGCTGAGAATGTGGAACAGCTTCCGGATCTGGCCTGGATGCAGCTTCTGAGTACAGTCTAAAATGGTCTGTAAGAGAGGAGCCACAAACTAGGGCAGGCACATCAGGAATTCCCATGTTCCCAGTAACTAACTGTCAACTGCAGGGAAACCAATTGAATTGACCTTATTTGTGCAAGAAAGAAAAGCTACATTCAAAGTAAATAAAACCATAAACACAGAATCATTGTGCTGGCCCAAATTAGTGTAGTTCACTTCATCCTAGGCTGAATGGCAAGAACAATCTGGCTCCCATAAGTGTTTTGGGAGTGCCCCCATCCCATGAGCAATGGCTACTTATCTTTTGCTGCAGGTTTGGTCCCACCATTCAAAGTGTTCAGCAAAATGAACATTGTGGGGTTTTGTTAGTATTTCCATTATGAGCCCTGTAACAGCCAAGTCATTAACAACCCAGGGCTGGAGTTTTTTGTGCTGACTGGCATCCTCAGGATACTAATTCTTCCAGTCCTTCAGGAAAAACCACCCAACTCTTCCCCAGAGCCACTCTAGCTTTCCTACCATGGACATGGCATTTTATTGCCATTATTTTTCTCTTCCTACTCACCAGCCTCAAGCAGGATTTGGAAGGAGGTGTCAGGTTTGACAGGATCAGACCAGCACTTTTGCAACCCTCAAGAAAATTCACCCAGTTTTGAGATTACACAGAACCACATAGAGAATCACAAGGTTGGAAAAGACCTTTAAGATCATCAAGTCCAACTGTTCCCATCCTGTGCTAAACCAGATCCCTGAGCACCTCATCCTTCTGTCACAGGGGTCATTCCAGGCTTGCAGTTTAAGCATTCCCCAGTCACTGCAAAGGGTTAACCTTTTTGTTTGCCTCAATATTCCCCATGAAAACAGTCATAATCCCATTTTCCAGCTCACCCTTTCGCAGCAGACACCTTGCACCTCCGAGCCCTGCACGTCTCTAGGCAGGCAGCTTTACAGCAGGAGTGGGGCCACTACCTCTTTCTGAAAGGTGCTGACTTATTCTGGAGCTGAGGCTGCTCCACAGGGGTCCTGGCACTCAGCCCAGCCTGGGAACACACCTACCTTCACCAAGGTGGCGTAGCGCAGCAGCAGGGGCGTGTGCAGCCCCACCAAGTCCGTCAGCACGGCCAGAGCGATGTCCAGTTCTGTCTCAGTCCCACTGCACACGTGAGTGACCAAAGCAGCCACCACCTCCTATGGAAAGGAGCCCCCAGACAAACCACAGTGAGAGACCAGCAGAAAAATATCTGCCCCGTTCCCCTCAGACAGAATAAGCTGATCAAGTGCAGATCATCAACCTGAAAGTCAACCATATGATTCCAATCCCTCCTCAGTTTGCTTTTTACTTCTTGATATCCACAATACTGACTTCTCTCCTTGAGGATTTTGTTCAGTTCTAAAAGCTCCCATGATTCCATAAAGCTGCCCTTCACCAAAGTTTTCCTGCCTACTTAATAACACTGCTGCAGCTTCTGCTCTTTGCTACCAACACAAAGGATGATCAAAATCCATAGTGTTTTCTTAGGCTCACAGAACACCACCCCACAGCCAGGAAGACATCCCCTCCAACTTCAACAGCTCCAGTGCCTTCACCACATTTATCAACAGAAGTTCAAAACTGACATTTTTGTTTCAGAAATATTTTTATGGCTTTATGTCAGTTGACTTTTGGACAGGGGTGTCTCTCCACTCCCATCCACTGCCTGAGGCTCTGGTCTTTCCTGGGTTACTAACTGCCAGTACAGCCACCCTCTTTTGAAATTCTTAACATCTCTAAGTCTGACTAGACTCACTGGCTGGTTGCAGATGGCATTGTATGCTTTCACAGCTCAGGTTTTTCCCAACTGCTTTTTTGTTTGTCTATTTGTTAAGTTTGCAGTAATACAGATGCAACTCTGGAAGCAGTATTAATTATAGACACACTGTGCCCCAAAAAAGTGCAAATACACTCCAAGGTTTGCACAGGGCTGTCTTCAATCCCCAGATTTTCTGGTGTCAGCATGTGTGCAAAAACTTGTAGTCAGAGCTGGAAGTTTGGCCTGTGATTAGTGCAGGGTATGCAGCAGGAGCTGAAACGGGTCAGAGCTCTGAGGGAAACCTGTGTGGATGTTTTTGTCACAGTGAGTTATCCAAGGGAAGAGAAAGAAGTTTCAATGCAAACTGTAACAAGGGCTTTTTAAAACAGAGAGTGCTCAGAGCGACTAGGTAAGACTGGACAGGAACAAGGATTTATGGCCAAAGCTCCTCTGGGACCCTGAGGGCCAGTCCTGACCTCCTGGCCAGGTCTCAACTTGTTTCCTTTCTGAACAGCAGCAAACCCAGCACAGTCCCCTCCATTCTAACAGTTCTGAGGCCTGCCTCCTTGCTCCTCACTCCTCCCTGCAGTCCATGTGCTTGAGTCACTTGCTGTGATTGTTCCCTGTCTCCTCCTTGGCCTGCTCTCCAGCTGGAAGCCTTTGGAGAGAGGTCTATGCTGCCTCAGATCCTCTTCCCTGAAGGATCATGACATACCTTCTAGAACAAAGTGGAAGCACAAATAAACCAGATGCCACCCATCACACTGTACCTGCTGGCAGTAAGAGTCAAAGGCTGCAAAAGCTTGCTTGTACATGCAGCTGCCAAAGGAGACTATGGCTGGGTGTGCAGAGTGCAGAAATGTCTGAGCTAGAGCTAGGATTGAAGGGAAGAAGTCCTTGATGACCTGAAACACAGACACCATGAAAGGGGAGATCATTATGCTTCTTTTAAACATAGCTCCTTAAATAAAAACTCTGCTACAGCTCACCCCAAACACTGTGCCCAGTTCAGCAGGTGCTTCTCTGCCTCCTCTGACTGTCCTCTCACACAAACAGGCAACAGAAGCAGCTACAGCACCCCAGGGCTGGCTTCCCCACCCTTCTCCACACAGAGGATCTAGAGATTGGCTGAGAAACCCACCTGCAGAGCTGCGGCCCTCACTGGTGACACCAGGGAAGCTGCATCACAGCAGGGTACCTCCAAAACCCAAACAGCCCCAGCTCAGACACACTCTGAGCCTTAAGATAATCAGCAAAATCTAAGCTAGCTTTTAAAGTTAACTTAACCACACTGAACTCCTTTCAACAAACTCTTTGCAGATGTAAACTGGCTTAGTTCATTTTATCTTTACCTATTCTGGGAGTTAAAAGTAAAACCAAATTAAACCCACTTATATTCAGGATGAAACACACCTAATTAAGGCATTATTATAGTTCATTTAATTTTAAATTCATACCAGTGGTTCTCACCTCCCCTCTACCTCCAACAGCAGCACTATGTAAATTTTCATCAGTTTCCTCAAAATAAATGGTAATTTACCTCACTTTAAAAACATATTCCTAATATACTTATACACATATTTAAACCTAGAAAAGTCTAATGACACTTGAAAAATGGTGCATGTAAACAGACAGGCTTCTAAAAACCCCATGGGAGACAACAGCCTGTCTGGAACTCACTGCAGAGGTCTTGGGTGAGACCACATCTCAGGCTGAGGGGTTTTGCACCAAATGAAAAAGCCCATCCAATTCTGGGAGAGGTTATTCTCCAAAAAAACCACACAGCAACCAAACAAAAGGCAACACCAAGCACATGTGAGTTACAGCAGAAGGGCTGTGCCTCAGGAGAGCCATTTGGGACTGAAAATGAACAATAAAAGCAAGTGAAGTGTACGTACCAGGAACAGTATAAATAATGCAGCAAATCTTTGAGAGTTAAAAGAGAAGAGGGGGTCCCACAGCAGACTCAGCACTCACCACTGAATGGTTCTGGAAGGCATTCTGCAGCAGCTGTTCTGGCATGCAGCCCAGTCGAATTTTGCTCCTCAACACTTTCTCAGTTTGCTTCCTGTTCTTGGTGTTTGTAGAATGGATCAGCAGCAAAACTATCAGATCCAGAACCTTATTGAAGAAATAACCATTAATTATTGTGCTGAAAAGATACCAAACTGTCCAGACAGCTACACACTGAAATCACAGAATCACCAGGTTGGAAAAGACCTTGAAGATCATCAAGTCCAACCATTCCCATCCTAAGCTAAACCATATCCCTGAGCACCTCATCTACCCTTTTTTAAACACATCCAGGGAAGGGGACTCAGCCCCTCCCTGGGCAGCCTGTGCCACAGCCCCACAACTCTGCCAGGGAAGAACTTTTCCCTCTCATCTGCTCGGACCCTGCCCTGGGGCAGCTTGAGCCCGTTGCCCCTTGTCCCATCTCCTGTCCCCTGGCTGAAGAGACCATCACCCACCTCTCTGCACCCTCCTGGCAGGGCAGGGGAGGTGGGGAGAAGGTCTCCCCTCAGCCTCCTCTTCTCCAGGCTGAACACCCCCAGCTCCCTCAGCTGCTCCTCAAAGGATTTGCCCTCCAGCCCTTTCCCCAGCCTGGTTGCCCTTCTCTGGACTCGCTCCAGGACCTCCAGGTCCTTCTTATGGTGAGGAGCCCAGAACTGGACCCAGCACTCGAGGTGCAGCCTCACCAGTGCCCAGTCCAGGGGCACAATCCACTCCCCAGACCTACTGGCCACACTGTGTCTGACACAAGCCAGGATGCCATTGGCCTTCCTGGCCACCTGGGCACACTGCTGGCTCATATTCAGCCTGCAGCCACCCAACACCCCCAGGTCCTTCTCTGCCTGACAGCTCTCCAGCCAGTCTCCCCCAAAAAATCAAAGCTGAAGTAAAAAAAAACCCTCAAAAAGTCCCACCAGCCACAAATATAAAACCCAAACCTCATCAGTCCAACAGGACAGAATGAAGCAGGATAGCTCTGTCCCATGACATTTAGAAGGGTCGAACTAAGAGTCACAAGGAAAATGGATAGCTGCTTTACCAGGCACAACTCAAACACCAAAAGAACTACCCACACAATGTCACTGGCAGTTTCTGCTCCAACTAGAAAAATCTATTCAAGAAACACCAGCAGGAGAGGACGTTCCTAGAGACAAGTGCAGAGTCAGAAGTATTACCTTGTGGTCCGACACAGATGTGCTGTTCTCAATAGCCTAAGAGCAAAAAAACCCAAGAAAGCTGTTATGCTACAGTATGATGTTGTGTTCCAAAGCCAAATCAAAAAAGGCAAACACCAAAGTGCTGCTCACAGATTTCTTTACAACTGGACAGTTGTCACAGCCAGAAAACTGGATCTCCCCAATGACAGGGAAACCAAAAGGTACTCAAAAAACCAGTGAAAATTCAGCTGGACCAAGGATGCTCTCAGGTAATACCAGGTAATAAGGCTCCTTTTGGTTCCTTTTTCAAGCCTGGTATTACCTGAGAGCATCCTTGGCTGAGAACAAGAAATGGTCTCATGGTTTACACTGAGCTGCAATTTAAAATTAAGTTTAGCCCTGTACCAATCAACAGTGATTTGCTGGGCACTTTCAAGCAGCATAAGGTTCCACACAGCTAAGTCTCAACATATGAGTACACAGAATCACAGAACCACAGAGCTGTAGGGGTGGGAAGGGACCTGGAGAGCCCATGGGGTCCAACCCCCTGCCAAAGCAGCTCCCCAGCTCATATTGCACAGGGCGGCGTCCAGTCGGGGCTGGAATCTCTCCAGAGATGGAGACTCCACACCCCCTGGGCAGCCTGTCCCAGGGCTCCCTCACCCTCACTGGGGAAAAGTTCTTCCCCATGGTGCTGTGGAACTCCCTGTGCTCCAACTTGCAGCCATTGCCCCTTGTCCTGTCCTCACAGACACTGAAAAGGGGCTGCCCATTCCCCCTGCATCCCATCCTTCAGATATTGATAAACATTCATAAGGTCCCCCCTTAGTCTTCTCTCCAGGCTGAACAGCCCCAGCTCACTCAGCCTTTCCTCACAGGGGAGATGCTCCAGGCCCTTCATCATCTCCATAGCCTCCTCTGGACTCTCTCCAGGAGATCCCTGTCTTTTTTATCCCAGGGAGCCCAGAACTGGACACAACACTCCAGGTGGGGCCTGACCAGGGCAGAGCGGAGGGGGAGGATCCCCTCCTGTGACCTGCTGGCCACACTCCTCCTGATGCCCCCAGGATCCCATTGTCTCTCTCAGCCCCCAGGGCACACTGCTGGCTCATGGCCACCTTGTCATCACCCAGGACCCCCAGGTCCTTCTCCACAGAGCTCCTCTCCAGCAGGTCACCCCCAGCCTGTACTGATTCCAGTGGTTATTCCTTCCCAGGGGCCAGACTCTACACTTGCTTTTGTTGAACCCCATCTGGTCTGTCCCTGCCCAGCTCTCCAGCCTGTCCAGGTCTCTGGATGGCAGCGCAGTGTCCTGCGTGTCAGCCACTCCTCCCAGCTCTGGAGCAGTGGCACTTGCTGAGGGTGGATGCTGTTCCCTCATCAAGGTGGTTGATGAAGATGTTAAATACATTATTGCTGTCTTGCAGACAGAAAAACCCTAAGACTATTTTTTCCAAGACTCTCTCATGAACACATAAAACCAGGTTTATCCTGAGTTTCAAGATCTGGGGGCTGTGCAGTGGGCCCCACTGGCCATCTTGCAAGCACTGTAAAATCAGTCACTGAGGAAGAAAGCAGATGCCTGCAAGAGCACTGCTGGTTTGGAACGCAGAATCAAATCTGTACCAGCAAAAAGAAGGGCTAACACTGGTCTTTTGAGATCACGTTTCATTACAAGAAAGGATCAGGCTTAACCTAGGAGTTAAGTAAACAAACAAGGACTGAAGCCCAGGTCTTACCTTAATCCAAGCTTCAGAGACATCCTTCTGAAATCTCACAGCTAACTTGATCACATCAAAAAGTAGCTTCACACAATTTTGGCTGGTGGTTACCTGGCTCATGGAAGAACTGTAAAGGACCAGAGAGGAGGAGACTCAGTCATCATAAAAGGAACAAGGCAGCCTCACAGTCACAGCAGTCACCTAGAGCAGCCACTCTCCAGAGGGAATGGTCTGGCAAGGATAGGGGGTTCCAGGAAAGGGTGGAAGCTGAGGTTGCAGAATCAACCAAAGGCACACTGAAGAGATCTTAAAAAGAGATGAACTAGCAGCAATGTTATTAAAAATGGAGTTGCATATGCCCATGCTGAGGGTTTAAAAGGAACTACATGCATGGCAGGGGCAGCTGGCTCCACAAGAATTGACAAATGTGTTATATGAGCATCAAGCAGGAAAGAATAAAGATGTCAGCACCTCTACTTGGGATGAATTAGGCTTATGTATGTAACCATGTGTGCCAGAGAGACCACATAAAAAGAGCTAAAGTTCCCTTATCCCATTTTATCCTTGGAGAATCATGTAAATCAGCTCAAGTACCTGGCCTGGACTTGGCTTTTAAGCTTCTTCTGGGAAGCTGGGATCTGCAGGGGCAGAACACATGAGGACAGATCCAAGTTCCTACGAAGATCAGAAATCACCTGTAAAACACAAACTCATTGTGACATATGAGGAAAGAAAAGGCTGAGGAAAAGAAAACACAACTTCACAGAACAGCCTTAAAATTACAAATCAAAACCTCATGGATTTGTAAAGACTCAGAACCATTTAACCACCCTCAAAACTTTTCTTTAATACTTAGCAAATGAAGCTGGCACATTATGCTGCACACACATGCAGAAAGCAGAAGAGGATTTCTCCATGAAATCCCCACCTCTGTCTGTGCTACGTTGCTATGAACTAGTTTTAGCCTGTTTAGCAGCAGTACAAGGTAAGTGACATCCACAGGAATGCTGGGACAAGTGAGAAAAACTGAAGA
This sequence comes from Gallinula chloropus, assembly GCF_964237585.1. NCBI lineage: Eukaryota > Metazoa > Chordata > Aves > Gruiformes > Rallidae > Gallinula > Gallinula chloropus. Next base: position 21,896,759 of record NC_140097.1, read on the forward strand.
AGCTTACACATTTGAATGAAGACAGGCCTCTAACAGGAGGGCCAACATGTTTGCAAGACATGATTTAAAACAGAACTCAGTGGAGAAAATAAGAGAATTACCTAGTTGCAGTCACAGGACTGTCGGGTACTTCTAGAATTTAAAACCCTTGGAAGGCTTGTTCAATGTAAAATTCTTAGACAAAATTCAAAGGCTTAAAGTTACCAGCTACCACAGTTTTTTCAGTCTAAGAGTTTAACTCAAGACAAGTCGACTGCTTTCAGCTCTTTAAGATATTTACACAAAAGAATAATTCCAAGAACAAATGAGAAAAATCCACAACACCCAGCAGGAAAGAGGTGGTTTCAGTTCTCACGCCTGAAAGCAGAAACAAATCCATCTCAAAGGATAGAGTTTCTACATGGGCTTTGATCTTTGGCAACATTAAATATTCTCCTTGAAGCCATTACAGCTTACACCTCTCTGTGTGAAGCAACTGCTCTGTGTTATTAGGTAATGCTAATTTGGATAATTTGTTGGTCTTTAGTCCAGAGAAAATACTGTACCTCTACTGCATCTGCTGCCTTGACGTTATGGAGGATGAATTTGACTACTACAGGTAAATCTTCGAGTTTCACAGAAGGCACAATGCTCATGGCAGACTGACGCACCTGAGGGGAGAGCAGCAGGGTCAGCTCTGAGCCTGGAGGGTGCAGAAACCGCGCTGGGAGAAGGAAGGAGGTTTGGATGCTTATGACCTGCTCAGACCAGGAATGCTGCCAGCACTAGCTCAGAAGGGCCTTGACTTTGCTGACTGAGTCTTGAAGATACCCAAGGATGGAGAAAAAACTCCCCAAGACCTGGCACCTCTTTGATAACTGATGTCAGTGCTGCAGACCACAGCTCATTTTTCCAAATATCCAGTCGCTCCTAGGCTGTAATTCGTGGCCACAGCTGCTTATCCCATCCCCTGGCACTGCCAAGAAGAGCTTGGCTCCATTATTTTTTACCTTATTTTCAGAATCATAGAATCCCAGACTGGTCTGGGTTAGAAGGGACTCCAAGGATCACAGAGCTCCAACCCCCTGCCACAGGCAGGGCCACCAACCTCCAGGCCTGGAGCTACACAAGGTTGCCCAGGGCCCCAGCCAACCTGGCCTTGAACACCCCCAGGGATGGGGCACCCACCCCCTCTCTGGGCAGCCCCTTCCAGCCCCTCACCACTCTCTCTGGAAAGAACTTCCCACTAATATCCAATTTAAACCTTCCCTCCTTTAGCTTCAATCCATCCCCCTTGTCCTGCCAGTCTCTACCCTTTTAACAAGCTGATTCCCCTCCTGTGTCTCTGCTCCCTTCAGGGACTGGAAGGCTGCAATGAGGTCCCCCCACAGCCTTCTCTTCTCCAGGCTGAACCAGCCCAGCTCCCTCACCCTGTCTCTGCAGGGGAGCTGCTCCAGCCCTCTGATCATCTTCATGGCTCCTCTGACCCCTCTCCAACAGTCCCACATCTTTCTTGTACTGGGGCCCCAGCTCTGGACACAGGACTCCAGCTGGGGCCTCTCGAAGGCAGAGCAGAGAGGGACAATCCCCTCCCTGTCCCTGCTGCCACCCCTCTGCTGATGGAGCCCAGGATGCCATTGGCCTTCCAATGGAAAAGCATGTAGTCTGTTATGCAGCACAGGTTTTCAGTGATCATTATTCTGCAGAGAAAATACATGACCTTGTGATGATTTAAGCACCACTCTACCTTCTCCTAAAACACACTGCACCTCAAAAAGAGAAATGCAGAGAATAAGGAGGTTTAAAACAGTCAGTAAACATTTACTACAGCAGGACAAAGTGCTTTAGCTTTTGATGAGAGAGCTGTGTTTGAAACTTCCGAATGCATCAGCCAGAAAACTTCTCTCTGCCTTTCACTGAACCCCTCATACATGTTTCCAAACCAGTTTTAGTTCCTCTGACTCTTTTCCAATTTCAGCTGTCTCAGGTCTTTTGAAGGCCTCTGGGAGTCACATTTAGCAAAATACTTTGAATGACCAGAGTTGTAGCTCTTGTGTTGCTATGCAGGGGCTGGGTTCTGATCACCTGCTCAGAACAAGCCCTTACCTCAACCAGAAGGTCGGCATCGAGATCCAGACGAGAAAGGGCATCCAGGATGGGAACTGTCAGCCGTCTGCCCTGCTTCAGCAAGCAGCTGGGACACAAGGAACAAGAAAACAGAGATGAGGAAGGGCCTGGAGCATCTCCCCTGTGAGGAAAGGCTGAGTGAGCTGGGGCTGTTTAGCCTGGAGAAAAGAAGACTTGAGAGGGGATCTGATCATTGGTTACCAATATCTGAAGTGTGGGATGCAGGGGGAAATGAGCAGCCCCTTTAAGTGCTCTGTGGGGACAGGACAAGGGGCAGTTGCTGCAAGTTGGAGCATAGGAAGAACTTTTCCCCAGTGAGGGTGAGGGAGCCCTGGGACAGGCTGCCCAGGGGGTGTGGAGTCTCCATCTCTGGAGAGATTCCAGCCCTGTCTGGACGCCGCCCTGTGCAATATGAGCTGGGGAGCTCCTTTGGCAGGGGGTTGGACACCATGAGCTCTGGAGGTCCCTTCCAACCGCTATGATTCCGGGATTCTATGAAAACAAATCACCCTCTTAATCACACCATGAATCGATCAAGGGGGAGGATCACCTCCTTTGACCTGCTGGCCACACTCCTCCGGATGTACCCCAGGATCCCATTGTCTCTCTCAGCCCCCAGGGCACACTGCTGGCTCATGGCCAACCTGTCATCTACCAGGACCCCCAGGTCCTTCTCCACTGAGCTCTTCTCCAGCAGGTCATCCCCCTAATTGAGATTGCTACCAAAGCCAAGGACTAAATCAGTCTCATGTGTGACCTTCAGGAGCATTTAGATCTCTCTAAGAGCACAAATGACATGCCCTAAGCCAGTGCCAGCTGTCCCTGAACCCTCCCGTTAGCAGAAGTGGACTGTGGTCCTGCTGCTTCAGGCAGTCCTGGTGCACCCTGCGTTAATGCACAATGTCCTCTTCTGCCAAGTGCAAGGGGGGAGGAAACAAATAAAGCAACAAACAAAAATAAGTTTTTAAAACCAACCAAATAAACACCCCCCCCCCCCAATGGAATCATCTGTACCTGAGCTCTCTGGCAACCTCATTTTGTTGTGAGTCCTCCAGGATCTCAGGTAAACTGGTAATAATGTCGTGCTGGATTGGTACTGGTGAGACATTAACTATCTGCATTAACTTCTTGATGAGATCCTGCAGACAAGAGGAATGCTCAACATGAGTCTCATTCACCACAAGCAATCAATCTTACACATGCAAAGCCTCTCAGTAAGCTATTTGTCTGGATTTACACCAACTATCCCTGAACCCCTGGTCCTGCTGAAGCCATGAATCATAGCATAGACTTTTATGGACCAATGGTATTGTAGAGGTGGGATGCAACTATCTTGGTGAGCAATGGAAATAGGAAGCAAAGCAAGAAGCCTTTCAGTCTTCAGTATGGCTTCCTGATTGTCCTAATTGTGGCCAAGATAAATTCAATTTTCTTTCTAGTAGCTGCTACAGTGCTGTGTTTTGGATTTAGTGTAAGAATAATGTTGGTAACACACTGCTGTTTTCAATGTTGCTAGGTAGCTGTAGTGCCTACACTAAGTCAAGGACTTTCCAGCTTCCCACACCCTGCCAGGGGCACAAGAAGCTGGGAGAGCAGAGCCAGGACAGCTGGCCCTGACTGCCCAGAGGGATATTCCCCACCATATAGCATCATGCTCCATATAGAACTGGGGAAGCTATAGCCAGAAAGTGGGACTGCTAAGAAACAGACTGGGCATTGTGTGTTGCTGTTGGGTTGGGTTTTTTCCTTCTACATATGGTGAGCAATTGCATTTGTGCATCACTTTTTTGTTATCATTGTTGTTGTCACTACTACTATTATTACTCTTCTCTTCGTTATCCTATTAAACTGTCTTTATCTCAACCCATGAGTTTGGTTTTCCATCATTTTCCAACCCAACCCCTTGGGGCCAAGGGGTGAGGAGGGGCTGCGTGGTGCTCAGTTACCCACTGGGGTTAAACCAGGACACTGATCCAGTTTATTCTAGAACTCTGCAGTAAGAGCTCTCCAGTACAAAGTAACCCACAGAGACTGACAGACTTAGGGGAAGGAGGAAGAAAACACCCAAAGCAGGAGCAGAGAATTCATCCCCAGATGCCTGCAAGTACCCAGTATCTCCTGTTAAAATTAAACAGGAAGGGATTGCAGCTTCCTGCCAGTGGCAGCTTTAATGAGGTCACCCACGTGGATACACACACACACACAGAGACAAATTCATGAAGGACAAGACAAAGCAAGGGGAGAAAAAAAAGACACAGCCAAAAGGGATGTTCAGAAGTCACTGAAAGCAATCATAACAGGAAGAACTGAATCTCTGCTTCAGCAGGTATGAAAACAACATCAGCTCTCACTAGCATGCTAATTGATTTCATCCCACCACAGAGGCACTGTCTGGAAAGCCCCACCTGTGGCTGCACCATCAGTACCCACCTGGCTGTCGAGAAGCCTGTCCAGCCATTTGAACTGGTTGACGATGAGCCGGGGGAAGTTTGTCCCGAAGGTGCCCACGCTACAGGAGCGGAAAGGGAACAGGCAGGTCAGACCTACAGACAGCCCCAAGAGAGATCCAACTCCAGGTACCCCACTGTCAAACCCCTGGTATGGAAATACCTTTAACACCCTGACAGACTTTTGGACCATCTAGGAAGAACCCTCCTTCTTACTTGCCTGGGATAAAGCAGGGGTGACACCAGCTGGTTCCAGCACACCACCACCCCCACCCCCCAAAGTTGTCAGTTATGGCACAAAACACGCTGCCACCGTACTTCAGGGCTCCTGTGCTCCCCACCATGAGGGTTTAGAGCAAACCAAGGCAGGAGCTGAATCCCACTACCCAGCAGTACACATATCCTCATCCACACGCTGAGCAACCCAGATCTCCATGGGATCAACCTGGCAACTTCCTCCTACTCCACAATGGACAACTTATTCCTGTAGTTCATTTCCATTTTTAACTGGTCAGTACTACATAAGAAACCCCTTCACTCTTCTGACAGCTTGACAGGAGACAAACATAACACCATCCATTTCAAAGACTTACTACAGGGTAGGTGCACAATTAACAGTTTATCACATTTACATCCCAGTCTTTTCAGAATTCTTGTGTGAAAACAGTTCAGCCCTTGGGACTGCGTTAAACCCTCATCTCACAAGATTTTGGGCTGAGACACGTTCTCAGGCTCAGTCTCTGTACAGGATCTGTATCCTGCTTGATGCTCAGCAGCAAAACAAATGCTGTACCAGACACAACCTCAGCTTCTTTCTATCCCTTGACCTGCTCCACTGCTCTGTTGTGAGCATCCAGGGGACTGGAAATAGAGCTTAAGTGTTCAAGTCTTGTCTGTGTTACGCCTCGAGATCTGCTAAGATGTTCTACATTTGATTCTATGATTCTATGAACATGAGTGCTCTCCTAAATCTCACAAAACTCAGGGAAACACTTGGGTTATTTCCAATGGATATACAAGAACCCATTTTAAGGTTCTTCTGCATCCATTAATGTTGAGATCCTTCAATTCCTAAGTAAGTATCACTCTCCTTACCCCATCTTCCTCTCCAGGAATATGAAATGAAAGAACAGTTGGACTTGATGATCTTAAAGGTCTTTTCCAACCTTGTAATTCTGTGTGATTCTGTGATTCAAAAACCTCTGTTTCCCTTGTTTGAATACAATCTGTATTTTTAAAAGGAAGTCTGCTTGCACCTGGACACCTCCTAGAACTCTGCCAGCCACTTTCATCTTTAAAGAGACAGAGCACGTTCCCTCTGCTGGAACACTTCCCAAGCTTGTGCCAGTAGCTAAAGGAAGTATAATGAATCACGAGCCACATCTGCACTTCAGCTTCCAGGACCTTGCTTGCTGCTTGAAGAGCCCACAAGTTTCAAGTCATGGTACCTCAACAAGTAATGTTACACTCATGTGAAGAATAAAACCATCAGTGCAAACACTGTTCAGGTGAATCTGAAGCAGCAGGGTCAAACAGCTGGGGATTGTCCAAAAGAACAAATTTCATCTGAAGACATTCTACACTCACATATCAAAAAAGAATTCAGGGATCTTTTCCAACAACAGTGTTATGACAGCAGGCTAGAAGAAAGGTAAAAAGACAGTGTTAGGATGACAATTCACTGCTCGTGCTGTGGCACTGCCACCAAAACTGATCTTTCTCAAAAGATGAAACATGAACTCAAAAGGACAAATATAAAAGAATTGCCTGTATAAGAAATCTCTCCCCCACTAACACCAGAAAAGGGGCACAGAGCCTGCAAGCTGAAAAGCACAAATGCTGAGAGTGGTATAAGCTCTCTACATAATCTAATAGAAGCAGAGCATCCTCCAGCTGCAGCCCTGTGTCCAGAGCTGGGGCCCCAGTACAAGAAAGATGTGGGACTGTTGGAGAGGGGTCGGAGGAGCCATGGGGATGATCAGAGGGCTGGAGCAGCTCTGTGACCCTTGGGGTCCCTTCCCACCCAGACCAGCCTGTGATTTTGTGATTCCTATGGGCAGGATGTACAAACTTGCAAACAGTGCCTGCCTGAGTGCTTTTCCCTTTGCAGGTCTAATTCTCCTCCCCTTTCACCCTGGCCCAAACACAATTAGAAAAATGTATTTACATCAAGAACTTTTAAAACATGTTATAAGGGGATTTAAATCCACAGCTGAACTAAGGTTTCCCATGCCTCGGTGAGGTATCTGTCACCTGCAGCTCCACATACATCTTGATGCAACTTGAATACATTTTCACAGAACTTGCTCTTGCCAGAGGTTGCTCAGCATCTTGCCCATTTTTAGACACTTAAAGATTCAGTTCCTCCAATAATGGATTTTCCATTCCCTCTCTGGCCTACCTGTTCCAGCACTGAAGGAAAACAACCTCCACAGCATAACTGGTTACATCCTACCAGAATTTCCCATGGTTAACCTGAGCTGTCATCTTTCATCCTGCCCTGTTCACCTTTGAGAAGAATCTGGCTCTGTTTTCTCTGTACAAAGCAACTAGGTATTTGAAGACCACAAATCTCTTCTTAAAACTGAACAAACCCAGATCCCTCCGACTCTTCTGGCATGGCAAGTGCTCCAGGCCCTGAGCACCTTTGTGCCCCTAAAGAAACAAGAAATTTGATGCCATTCCAAATGCAGCCTCCTCTTCCTCACTACCAGTCCTATTAATCCTCTACTTATATAAGCAAAAGGATCTCTAAGTAAATCATCACCCCTGTAAAGAGCAGAAAGTGTCCATACCTGTAAGATCTTAATTCCAAGAAGCAGTTTCATGAGGCTTTCACAATATGAGTGCACCAAAGTCCTGCAAGACAAAAGATCCCACCACAAGTGTAATAAAACCACGTCAGAAGAACAGGCTGTAACTCCTTTTATCACCCTTTTGTTTCTTTTCAAAGCCACTTACAGCAACTCAGGGTAACATATGGTCATCAGACACATCCAAAACAAATTAAACCTGCACTGCAGCTCCGAACAAGCTTAGTCTGTTCCAGACCAGCAGGAGCTGGAAATGCAAAGCTCTCTGTGATTAAGCTCTATCTCCTGGAAAAACTGGAACAAAACAGTTGACCTTCATCAGCCATGTCAATTTCTTTTTCTCAGAATATTTGGTTCTTGCCATAAAATGCCACGGAGGCTAAGACCTGCACCAGGCAGATAGTAAACTCTGTGACTTACCACTTTAAACTTACTGCTATTAAATAGCAGCACATTACACTAGCTGCTTCTGCAGGAGAAACAGGTCTTGTGCGTCTGCTGGATCTATGGACTTTCCCCCCCCCACACTGCTCAACATCACAGACACTTAACAAGACTGGCTCCCACTGAAGGGGAAGACAAAATAAACTTCCTCTGACCTTGACCCCTCAGTCCGTACAGGGGTGCAGGGCAAGAGACAGTTCTTGAACTGGTTTCTGTCCTTGATGTGAGATTCCAAGCCACTGATAAACTGCTTCACAACCTGCAAAGCAGAGAGAAGTTACCCACTTCCTGAGAAGCCATCCCCATCAACTGCTTTCTTTCAGGATGCTGTTTGTGAGCCAAGGAGAACAGGGAAGACCTAGCCTGGGACCCACAGACAGAAACTGTGATGGGAGGAATGCTGGATAATAAACGAGCTCTAGACTAAGCTGTATCCTACTGCAAACACTGCTGGATCTACAGAACAACACTAAAGCTTGGATTCTACTTTGATCTAAAAGGGCTTTGCATTTCTTCCAGAGGCTGCAACATTTAATGTCACAAGAGCTGCACCCAAAAAACTCCTGCAGGCTCCAAATCCCTGGCCTGACGTCACGCTGGGCTCGTTTGCTGCAGAGAAGCTCCACGTTGTGGCAGTTTAAACATTAACACCTCCCAGCCAACACAAACCCAAACACAGCTCCCACTAGAAAGCTCAGCAAGTGACTCTTCTCCCTTGGGTCTTTGCCTGTGGAACCATATTGCCAGTTAATTGCTTCAACAGGGCAAAGTGGTGGAAGTGCAGCACTTTTGCTTGAAATTATGTGAAAGCAAAGGTGGAGCATGCACACCAAAACTGGTTTAAGAGGCACATGCTGGTCATCTCTGTGTCTGACTATTCAGACCTAACAGCTGGTAAGAGACAGCCAGAGCAGGATGAAAGTGGGACCCAATGTCTGGGACTGCAACACTGACAGAACTGGAGGCTGGACCACTGAAACCAAAGATAAGATACTGTGTTGCATATTTTTGTCTGGGACCAGCAGGGAAGGCTGTTGTATTTGTGTCTCTGCTAATTAGCAACCACTTTCAAAGCTGGCTCCTGCCAAAGCACAGTCTGTTACTTACACCTGGGTAAGCAGGGTGCTTCTGCAGGGCCAGGCAGAGCTTCTTCTGGAAAGCCATTTGATCTACAGCTAAAGAGAAAGTTTAAAAAAGAAAATTAAGAAGCAGATAACATTTTTTCCATAGCAACAGCTGCACCAAATACGAGCTCTCAAGCCCATCCATCAATACTTGCATGTTTGCTCTACTGAGAAGCCCAGTTAGGAAAAGCCTGCGTGGTATCAACACTTGTGCTTTCTCCAGTCTGGGCTGAGAGTAGATAATGGCATTAAAAAATCTTAACACACAAATTCCTGAAGGCTTGTCTGAGCTGAAAGGCAACATGTGTTTATTTTCCTGTTTCAGAGCTCCTTTCTCTGTAACTCAATACTGTAGTCACAGATACAGACTAATCTTATTCCATAACCCACCAATAATCCTTCAGAAGTCTTTTAATTTAGCATGCAAACACCCAAGAAGCTGGTAAAATGAGTCTAGGCAATCCACTGAATTCAGCAGGAACTGTGTGATTCAAGAGGCATGGAACAAGAAAGAGCCCAGAAGGTTTAGTTGAACTTTGGAACACGCCAGCTCAAGCATTTCTGCTCTGCAAGTAAAATGTGCCTTGACTTTGTACCATCTTTGCAGGTTTTCAGATACAGAGAAAGAAGGATTAAACCCATACCTATTTCATTCTGCCCCTCCCCAGCTTTCAGTGTAATTCCTGCCGTCCTAAGGAGCTCTTCAAAGACTCCCTCATTCTCCACTCCACCGTGGGCAGAGGCCTTTTCCTTATCAGAAACCCGCAGCTTCTTTGTTTCTGGGGAAACAAGACATGCCACATCAAACACATTCTGCACCAAAACCAGCAAGGATCCTTCGTATTAACAACTCATTCCAAATTAACCCCCTAGTAAGAAGTCAGAGGAGCACAGGAATACCCTTATGGGACCAGACCAGCCACCTGAACTGGCACTGGCTGCAGCCATTCCCCGACTCGGCTGCTGACACACAGATCCCACAGAGCAGTTATCCCTGCAGCATGGCACCAGCAGGGCACATTTCTCACTCATCCCTTTCAGTGAGCCCCAGACAGTTAAGATACACCTTTAGTAGCTTACTTCCATGGGAGACATAGCTGCTAGCAGATCATGAGCAAAGCTAGAGAACATACTTTCCTCTAGCCTGAAAAGCACGAATTTAATACAGGTTCTCCCATCAGACCCATCTCTTCTGTACTCACCTGCCTGCTAAGCAAAAGGTAACCATCATCAGAGGTTATTTTAGTTTGATTTATAGGGGCTGGTTTTTATCAAACGTGATTAACCTGCAGGCTCTGAAGGCAGTGAAGCTCCTGATGAGAAACACTTATGAAAGGTATGAGGAGGACTGAGAGAAGAAGCAGCACTGCTTTGAGCACTGCTGGTTTACTGTGATTAAAAGCAGTGTCTGGAGATCAGCAGGGTCACTGACAACCAGCACTACCAGAACTGCCTTTGGCCTTTCCTCTGCCTGGCGGCTGTTGCCTCTACCACGGGGTGTGATACCTGAGCACCTACTGGGCAGGTCTGTCTTGCAGCTCTCCTCAGAAGCGCCAGGCTGCGGCAATTTCCTTTTTGAAACCATGGTAATGAGGTATCTGTCGTCGCCTATAAAAACACAGGAAAAAGACAAGTGGGCAGAGGAGGCCTGGCCTTGGTGTAGGCACAGCAGCACTAGTGAGTGCTGCCGAAGCTGGGGCGGCTCGAAGAAAGGCCGGTGCCCCGCTCCGCCGGCATCACACCGCGGGGATGCTGCTGCCCAGGGGAAGAGTTTAGAGCTTCCCACACAGAGACAGCCAAGCGCATCGCTGCTTCCAAGGCTCAGCCCCTCACACGGCCGGGCCCGGCTGTCCGGCCGGCTGCCAAGGGAACTAAACCCGGGGAACCGGGAGGCGCCAGGCGCGGGGCGGCCCCGCGGTTCGCGCCCAGGCCCCGCAGCCGCCAAGGAGCCGCTGCCGGGCGGCCCCTCGCCCTTCCCGCACCCCCCGCAGCTCACCCCTGCGCCCGGCTGCGCCAGCCCCTCTACCAGGAGAGCCCAGCGGGGGCCGGGCCGCCGCCGCCGCCGGGCCCGGGCAGCGCCTCTCCGCCTCAGCCGCCCCGCGCGGCGGGCTCCGCCTCTGGGGCGCGCGAGCTTCCCGCCACCGCTGCGCGGTGACGTCCTTCCGGGCGGCGGAAAGGCCGGGGCCCGGAAGCGGAGCCGGGACCCGGGGGGCGGCCGGGGCCGGTGGCGATACCGCTGCTGCCGCCGCCGCCATGAGCGAGCCCGAGCTGCTGCTGGACTCCAACATCCGGCTGTGGGTGGTGCTGCCCATCGTCTTCATCACCTTCTTCGTGGGCATGATCCGGCACTACGTGTCCATCCTGCTGCAGAGCGACAAGCGCCTCACGCAGGAGCAGGTGTCCGACAGGTCAGGGCCGCCCCGGGGCTCCCCTCGGCCGCGGCGGGACGCGGCGCCGCCGCCGGCTCCTCCCGCCGTTCCGCGGCCCGGCCGGGCGGGCAGGGCAGGGCCAGGCCGGGCCGGGCAGGGCGGCGCAGGCCCGGGAGGCTCCCGCCGGACACCGAGCCGCCGCTAACGCCGCCTGTCTCTTTTCCAGCCAAGTCCTGATCCGGAGCAGAGTCCTGCGGGAGAACGGGAAATACATCCCGAAGCAGGTAAGGGGCCGCCGGAACGGCGTCCGGGCGCAGGCACGGAGTGGGGCCGCGCTGTGGGGTGATCTCGGGGTCCAGCAGCCGCTGCACAAGTATCCCCGGGGTCTGGCTGCTGTCCCCGAACCCGCGCAGCGTCTGGAAGCAGAGCTAGTACTGGGGTGCTGAGGAAAGCCGGGCATGGGACCGCTGTGCCGGTCTCCCAGGCATTCTTGCAGCTCGGAAAGCCGATGGCAGCCTGGGCTCCATCAGCAGAGGGGTGGCAGCAGGGACAGGGAGGGGATTGTCCCTCTCTGCTCTGCCCTCCCCAGCTGGAGTCCTGTGTCCAGAGCTGGGGCCCAGCACAAGAAAGATGTGGGACTGTTGGAGAGGGGTCAGAGGAGCCACAGAGATGATCAGAGGGCTGGAGCAGCTCCCCTACGGAGAGAGGCTGAGGGAGCTGGGCTGGGTCAGCCTGGAGAAGAGAAGGCTGTGGGGGGACCTCATTGCAGCCTCCCAGTCCTTGAAGGGAGCAGAGGAACAGGAGGGGAATCAGCTTGTTAAAAGGGTAGAGACTGGCAGGACAAGGGGGATGGATTAAAGCTAAATGAAGGAATGATTAAATTGCATATTAGGGGGAAGTTCTTTGCAGAGAGAGTGGTGAGGGGCTGGAACAGGCTGCCCAGAGAGGGGGTGGGTGCCCCGTCCTTGAAGGTGGAAGCAAGGAGCTTTAGAGCATACAGGCAGTGTTGTAACTTTCCAAGAAAGAAAGATGTGTTATGAAAGAGCTCATAAGGTGTCTGCATGCCTGAGCAGGAAGCAATGCTTCTCTCCTCTCCTTTCTCACGGTGCTGCCATTGGCTCTTTTTGGTTTCAGTCTTTCCTGACCCGAAAATACTTTTTCAATAACCCAGAGGATGGATTTTTTAAGAAAACGAAAAGAAAGGTGGTGCCTCCCTCCCCCATGACAGGTATGTCAAGATTCCTCAGTGTGGGCGTTTCCTGCCAGGGTCACAAGGCCAATCAACGTCTCAGAAAGCTCTGTGGGTGTGAGGGGAGGATGTGGCTGGGCCACTGGGGAGGAGGCAGAGCAAGGTCCCTCTCTTTGGGAACGACATGTTGGCTCACTTCATTTTGTCTGACTTCTACCTCCAGCTGCCTGCAGCATCTCGTGAGGCCACGGCCACTCAGTGCTGCCAGAAATGGGGAGCCCTGCTCTCTCTTGGGTCCTTTTGTCAGCTCTTTGCACCAGCCTCTGCAGGACCTTCTCTAAACTCATTTAACTTACTGACCTGCCCAGAGACCTCAGCAGCAAATTAGCTGGATAGTTCGTTGTCTGTTTTCTAACTAAATCAGGGTTCAGTGATCTGGACCCAGGGATGGGGTCAGACAGCAGAGAACAAGCAGACCCTTTGCCTTGCAGCAAAGTATTTCACAGCACTGGAAAATAATAGATACAGGACAGCTAGTGAGATAGGGCTGTTAAATCTGGCACAGTTTCTGTATGAAAACAGTTAAATAATCTCTGGCTTGCCTCTGTTGTGACACACTGCTGCTTGATGGCACTGCTCTGGTTTGCAGACCCCACCATGCTAACGGATATGATGAAGGGGAATGTAACCAACGTGCTGCCCATGATCCTCATCGGTGGCTGGATCAACATGACCTTCTCGGGGTTTGTCACCAGTAAGTGTCTGGAATAAGGCAGCCTGGGGGCTGGATGTGTTACTCATGGTGACCTGGAGGGGCTGGGCTGTGTCCAGGACTGGCTCCTCTGCCTGAAAGCAGCACTGATGTTATTCCCTCGGTGAGCTGCACTGATTTACTCCCCCCATAGAAGAGGTGTGTGTGTGGGGGGAATGTTTTCAAAGTACTGGGTCTGGCCACAAAGAAAATACCTCGTGTATTCAGGAGCAATTGTAGTGGCAAAATCAGGATTTAAATCAGTTAAAGTTGTCTAAATTTCAAGTTGATTCAGGGGATTTTGCTCTGAACCTGTCTGGGGAGCTGGTTATGGTGAAATGCAGGGTGTACACCCCAAAAATGCTTCCTGAAGTTGACAGTTCTGGGTTCTTTCCTTGCCATTGATCTGATGACTGTTTCCTTGGCAAAGCTGACTTGTCACTGAAACAATACTTGTCCTTAAGTATTAATACAAAAACACATCAGATCCAGTTTCCAAAAGCCTTTTTATATTCAAATCAATACAGAGCCATGCCTTTCCCAAAGACATGCGTGGAGCTGTCATGGTGTGTGTTAGGTGTAACAGCAGAGCTTCCTGCTTTGCTCGTGGTGAAAACTGGGCTGCTTTTTCCTCTGTTCAATCCTGCAGCAAAGGTCCCCTTTCCTCTGACGCTGCGGTTTAAGCCCATGTTGCAGCAGGGAATCGAGCTGCTCACTCTGGATGCCTCCTGGTAAGCCTGTGTGCCCAGCCACTGGGGTCACACATCCCCTTGGGAACCTGGGAATGTCTTCATAACCCTGGAGTGTTTCTGAAATGAGATCATGAGCCAGCACGGCACTGAAACCAACCCCCCCTGTTCTGATTTGGCAGGGTGAGCTCTGCTTCCTGGTACTTCTTGAATGTGTTTGGACTCAGAAGCATTTATACTCTCATCCTGGGCCAGGATAATGGTAAGACACTGTTGTTTCTGTGAAAGAGCTGGCTTGAGGCCACACCTCGAGTGCTGGGTCCAGTTCTGGGCTCCTTACCATAAGAAGGACGTGGAGGTCCTGGAGCGAGTCCAGAGAAGGGCAACCAGGCTGGGGAAGGGGCTGGAGGGCAAATCCTCTGAGGAGCAGCTGAGGGAGCTGGGGGTGTTGAGCCTGGAGAAGAGGAGGCTGAGGGGAGACCTTCTCCCCACCTCCACTGCCCTGCCAGGAGGGTGCAGAGAGGTGGGTGATGGTCTCTTCAGCCAGGGGACAGGAGATGGGACAAGGGGCAATGGGCTCAAGCTGTGCCAGGGCAGGGTCAGAGCAGATGGGAGGGCAAAGTTCTTCCCTGGCAGAGTTGTGGGGCTGTGGCACAGGCTGCCCAGGGAGGGGCTGAGTCACCTTCCCTGGGTGTGTTTAACAGACGGGGAGATGAGGTGCTCAGGGATGTGGGTCAGCACAGGATGGGAACAGTTGGAGTTGATGATCTTCAAGGTCTTTTCCAACCTTGGGATTCTGTGATTCTCCTTCTGTGGGATGACTTCTGACGGAGCTTGGGGAAGCATTCTAAACTTCCAGCCAAAAAAAGCTCTTGAAAGCCTCTCTCATCTCTGCGAGGTTCCTCTCCACTGGCCAGGTTTGACATCACCTGCAGCCAGTGCTCCAGGAAAGGCTGTTTGGTGACACCCACATCAACCTCCTGTTTATCTCTTGCAGCTGCAGATCAGTCCAGGGTGATGCAGGAGCAAATGACAGGGGCAGCGATGGCCATGCCAGCAGATACCAACAAAGCGTTTAAGGTACAGCCTGCCCTCCTCAGTCCTGCTGGCTGGGAGCCCACAGGACCAGGGGCTCTGTGTAACGAGGCCTCTCCCTGCCTCAAGCAAGGGAATTGCTCTGGGAATTCCTCTTCCTAAACTGAGAGAAGAGAGTTGACACAGCCAGAATGGGTGACCTGAACTGGCTAAAGGGGGTATTCCATGTTAAAGAGCTGGCTTGAGGCCACACCTTGAGTGCTGGGTCCAGTTCTGGGCTCCACACTATCAGAAGGACATGGAGGTCCTGGAGTGAGTCCAGAGAAGGGCAACCAGGCTGGGGAAGGGGCTGGAGGGCAAATCCTCTGAGGAGCAGCTGAGGGAGCTGGGGGTGTTCAGCCTGGAGAAGAGGAGGCTGAGGGGAGACCTTCTCCCCACCTCCCCTGCCCTGCCAGGAGGGTGCAGAGAGGTGGGCGATGGTCTCTTCAGCCAGGGGACAGGAGATGGGACAAGGGGCAATGGGCTCAAGCTGTGCCAGGGCAGGGTCAGAGCAGATGGGGAGGGCAAAGTTCTTCCCTGGCAGAGTTGTGGGGCTGTGGCACAGGCTGCCCAGGGAGGGGCTGAGTCACCTTCCCTGGGTGCTCAGGGATGTGGGTCAGCACAGGACAGGAAAGGTTGGACTTGATGATCTTCAAGGTCTTTTCCAGCCTGGTGATGCTGGGATATGTGGCTTTGCAGGCTGTGTGCAGCTTGTTCCAAATCCTTCCCTGCAGCAGCACTGAATGGATGAAGAGAAGGAGAGATTTGTGTTTGTAGTTGGTGGAACAGAAGTACTGAAGGGAGATCATTTGTGAATTTAGGATGAAGCTCTGTTTTTAGCTCTTGGGCTGCTGTGAATAACTGGTTTAATGACTCAATACCCTCTGTAGCTCCAGGAAGCTTGTTGGTCACAGAACAGTTGAAGTTTGTGATCAATTTTTGGCCTGTAACTATCATCAGATGTCTCTGAACTGAAGACTTAACTAACCAAAAGGCACTTGACAGCCCACAGAGCAGAACTGGCTGTGTTCCTGTAGGCAGCTGGTTTAGAAGAAACAGACTATTCCAGAAAGTTAGAATGTTTTCAGGAAGTAAATCAGGTATTTTTTCTCTTCCTACGACTCATTAACCAACTAATACTCACTAAGCACAACCCACCCAGTTCAGAGGGGTGACAGCATTGCCATGGTTTCAATACAACTTGGGGTTTGTTGCAGTTTTAAGGTGAGCTCTGCTCTGCCTAGCTCCTGTCTAACTAATGCTCTGTTGCTTTCCTTTCTCTACCTCTGTTTATTGCCAATGCAGACAGAATGGGAGGCTTTAGAATTGACTGACCATCAGTGGGCCTTAGAAGATGTAGAGGAAGAGCTCATGGCAAAAGATCTCCATTTTGAAGGCATGTTTAAGGAAGAACTTCAGACCTCTATCTTCTGAATTTGAGGATATGCTTTTGTCTCCTAGTAATTTGAAAAAGAAATGTTACTTAAAACTAAATAATGTATTTTAGTGAGGCTGAGAATAAAAGCAGAGCACCCTGTGGTTACCCAGCTCCTGATGGGAGCCCCAGGATGCTGTACTGGAGCCAAAGGCTCAGTGTGGTTTCTGGCCTGGGTCTGTTTCCCTTCACAGCCACTGGGTCTGGGAGGAAACACCTGAAGGTTCTGGTGTGGAAAGAGGAAACTCCCAGGGCACAGCTCACCTTCCTCTTATGTCCTCACCTGCACCAGGGCTCCCCGGGGCTCAGTCCCACCTGCTTCCTCCTGCCCTGGCCAGGCTGCCGCTGGACAGAGGGGGGCGACTGCTGCCCCCTCCAGCTGCTTTTGTTCCTGGGCAGAGCAGCTCCACGGGAACACTGCCTCTGGCTCTGCGGCCCAGACACACGGACTGGTTTCCAGTTGACTCAACCCCTCCCTGGTGCATTTGTGAGCCCCTCAGGGTGCTGGCAGAGCCCCTCCTGCACCCCTCAGCTCCTGGCAGAGCCCCTCCTGCACCCCTCAGCTCCTGGCAGAGCCCCTCCTGCGCCCCTCAGGCTCTGGCAGAGCCCCTCCTGCACCCCTCAGCTTGCTGGAGGAGCCCCTCCTGCACCCCTCAGCTTGCTGGAGGAGCCCCTCCTGCACCCCTCAGGCTGCTGGCAGAGCCCCTCCTGTGCCCCTCAGCTCCTGGCAGAGCCCCTCCTGCACCCCTCAGGCTCCTGGCAGAGCCCCTCCTGCACCCCTCAGGCTGCTGGCAGAGCCCCTCCTGTCCCCCTCAGGCTCTGGCAGAGCCCCTCCTGCGCCCCTCAGCTCCTGGCAGAGCCCCTCCTGCACCCCTCAGCTCCTGGCAGAGCCCCTCCTGCGCCCCTCAGGCTCTGGCAGAGCCCCTCCTGCACCCCTCAGGCTCTGGCAGAGCCCCTCCTGCACCCCTCAGGCTGCTGGCAGAGCCCCTCCTGCACCCCTCAGGCTCTGGCAGAGCCCCTCCTGCACCCCTCAGGCTGCTGGCAGAGCCCCTCCTCCCTGCCGTGCTCACACCGTGCAGCATCAGGCACAAGGACCCGGCCCTTCACTCTTGTCCCCGTTCAGGTGGGGTAAATAAACACCCATCTTCTTTTAAGCCTCCTGCCAGAGAGCAACTCCTGGCCTGTGCTGCAGGAGCCCCTGGGATCTCCTGCCCAGGGTGAGCCCTCACAGTGGGAAGTGCTGCTCCAGCAGCAGCTCTTCCCTACACTGGGGCTGTCACTCCCCGTTTCACTCCGAGCGCTGGTTTGGGCTGAATCACTGGAGCTGAGCCAGGCCTGACACACTGCCCTGTTCTTACCAGAACCATGTCAGAGCTGTTCTCTGCCTCAGGGGCCTCTTTCCTGAGCACTAAGGACAGTGCTTCACTGGCACCCCAACCAGTGGGCCAGGCTGCTTGTTCCTCACCTCCACAACGGGGGGTTTACCTGCGCTTCGTGCCCTCGGCGTTCCGGCACGAGCCGCTCCCTGCACCCTGACACACAGCACCCAAACACCTCCCCAGAGCTGCCACATCACCTTTCCTTCTTCATGGCTTTCCTGTGGTGCTGTGGAGGTCAGCATGTCCCAGCAGAAGCTCCCAGCTCCCAGCTGAAGTGCCCTGATACAGAGCACAGGGAATAAGCAGCAGGACTTGGAAACCGTGGTGTCACTGGAAAATTCTGATCCAGTTGCTCTCAGGGAAACACGGTGGGATGATTCCCACAGCTGGAACACCCCTGTGGAAGGGAATCGCCTTTTTAGAAGGGGCAGGCTGGGTAGGAAGGGTGGGGGAGTTGCCCTCTGTGTTAAAAAGTGGCTGGACTGTGAGGAGCTCCCTCTGAGAAGTGGTCAGGAGCAGGTTGAGAGCCTGTGGGTCAGAATTTGGGATGGGACTAATAAAGGACAGCTGGTGATAGGGGTCTACTACAGCCAAGGTCAAGGGGAGCCTGCTGATGAGGCCTTCCTGCTCCAGCTGCAGGAGGCATCGAGCTCCCAGGCTCTCATCCTGATGGGGACTTGAACCACCCGGTATCTGCTGGGAAAACCACCCGTCGAGCTGCAAGAGACCCAGGAGACTCCTGGAGTCCATGGATGACAATTCCTGGTTCAGGTATTGGACAGACCGACCAGAGGTGATGTGTCACAGGTTGGAACTCTGTGATCCTTGGGGTCCCTTCCAACCCAGACCAGTCTGGGATTCTATGAAGGGTCTTCTACCCCTCAGGTCAAGCCTTTCCCTATCACACTGCAATCATGACATGAAGACTTCCAACCTTCTTACCAGGCTTCACAGCCCACCTTGGATCTGCAAGATTTCAATGATCCCCCACGATCCCTGCTGGCACCCCAATGTCCAACACACACAAGCCACCTGCATTTCACACTCCCAGACTTTCCCAGCCTGCTCACACCTACTAGCTCAGGCGGTGAGTGCAGGGCTACTGTTCCAGCTACACAGGCACGAGCAGCCTCTTTTCTCCCTGGGTAAGTCAGGAACAGCACCCCCCTCCCAGAGACCCACAGAGGAAGAGGAAGGATGAGGAAGCCGTTGCTGAGACTGCCCAGTGCCACAGAAAGGCAAAGATGGGCTTTGCTACAACACCAGGTACCAGCAATCCAGTGCCACAGGTGAGGAGAGGCCACCCCAGATGCACACAAACTCTCAGCGTACAGGCACTGGCTTTCCTCCCAAACGTGATGTCCAGGCACTAATAGAAAGGACCCTACGCTGAATCGAGAGGGGGAGGGGTGTCTCTATTTCTACCTCTTTTCCTATCGGTTCCTCAAAGGGATCTCCCTTTGCTCCTCTTACCTGCCATTTCCCTGGGGAAGGAGAGCATCCCCGGGCACTGTCTGGACTGTAGATCTTTTGGCCCCGGGGGCAGAGCCCGGTGCGCTCCGGGGCCGGGGCTCAGGCGTTCCCGCCCCGTTCTCCGCGGCGCTCCGTGACACGCGTGGGGAACCGCGCCGACAGCCCCTGCCTGCCCCGCGGCGCGGGGCCCGAGGTCGCTCATCCCCGCTTCGGGAGCAGCGCCGAGGGAAGGCGGCGCTGAAACGGGGCCGCTCCGACCGGCGGCTCTGCCCTGCCTGGGGCACCGGTCCCGGGGGGGCTGCTGGGCTGAGCTCTGCTGCTCCCTCGGACTTCACGGTGCCACTCATTCCCCTTTCATTTCCCTTCTGATAGTCCTGATGGCTCCCTGTGTATTTAAAAGGCTCTACCAGCATTCCCTTTCAAAGACGCTAAACATCCAGCAGCAGCTCCCAAACCAAAGGAGCCAGGACTGAAAGACAGAGCTGCCCTGAAACCTCCCCAGGCAGCCCACAAGCAGCCCCTCTGACCCTGAGGCTCAGGGCTTTCCTTGTCCAGGGAACCATCCTGGACAAGGGACCACTTAGCAGCGGCCAATGGGTCTATGTCCAGGTGGAGGCCGGTGACAAGCGGTGTCCCCCAGGGGTCTGTCTTGGGACCGGTGCTCCTTAACATCCTTATCAGTGACATCGATGATGGAACTGAGTGCACCCTCAGCACGTTTGCAGATGACACCAAGCTGAGTGCTGTGGTTGACAGAACAGAAGGGCAGGCAGCCATCCACATCTTTCTTGGATTGGGGGCCCCCAGCTCTGGACACAGGACTCCAGCTGGGGCCTCACGAGGGCAGAGCAGAGAGTAGAGTCAAGTCCCTGCTGGCCACCTCTGGAGAAGCAGAAGTCCTTGAAATAAATCCTCCTTGAATTGTGCTTAGAAGCTGCAGATCCTTGGTTTCCACGACTCTTGTCTGGACCTGTACAAACGTGCTGGAGCAGAACCAGTGATTCCCCCTCCTGTCTCGCCGCACGTTTCATACTTTGCAGTACCTGGAGAACACACTATGTGCAGCTGAACTGCCACAGGGCATCCCACGAACACACGTCCAACTGGCATCAAGACCAGGCCGAAAGGAACTGGCAAGTTACACTTTATTTGTATTGACAAAATAGGCAAAAGAAAGACTTTGTGTTCAGAGATCCAAATTCATTATTTGCTGCCAAAAGGCTCCCATGCCCATGCTGGGTGCTGCCACTTCCAAGACGCCGAGCGGATCTTTAACAGCAAATCCTTCTTTCTCCTCAGGTAAGGAGAACGCATGCCCGTGGAACTGATTCCAGGTGGAAATCTGTCACCTGCCTGCAGCTCCAATTCTACTGCCAAGTTAACCATTGGCAGCAAATAACTCCATTTGGCCTCAAGGAAACCCATAGGTAAAACTCAGAGCATTAAATAATGAGCATTAGCAGCATACCCAAAATACGTTTTGTACAAAGAACATTGCACTTGAACATAGGCAAGCGTTTGCCCTTATTTACACATCAGAGTTTGTCTAGAACACCAAGATAGATACAGAAACACAGCAGAAACCTGAACAGCCCTAGACAGCACACCTAGCCTTGACTCCTTAATTTTTCCATACAGTCTCCCAGGATGTTTTAGGATTTTTTTAACTAGATCCTATTGTGTAAAAAACAGACTTTACAAGACGTTCAGTCCCCAGTTGCCACTTCAGCCTGTTCCTGTGTACTGTTAAATGTTCCCTGCACAAGGGAGCAAGGGAGTCCAGACCAGCTCCTGATTAAAAACCCCAACTGGACAGGCAGGATTGATTTAAACCCCGTGCTTTGCCTTCTAACAGGCACCGAAATCGTGTAGCCAGGCAGTAATTACCCAGTGAGTTCCAAAGGCAGTTCCCTACCACACAGTATCTCCCACTGCCTCGCGAGCAGTGAAATTAACTTCTCCCTGCTCTCTGCACTCGGGATATAGATGTACCACTGGATCTCGCTGCTCCTGCCGCCTTCTTGCTTAGCACTGCCCTTTGGGGCACTGTTGGTTTCTCCAAAGTGATCCAGTGTTAAATTCTGCATCAGATCCTGACTCTGAACATCATCAAACACAAAGGTCAGGGCCTGGGGATACGTCTGATAACCCATAAGTACTCTGTCTAAATCCCGGATTCGCCTTCCGTCAGCGAGCTGGTACTTCTCTCTCTTGGGTGGTTCCTTAGCAAATTCAGGCAGTGGGTAACTGATATAATCCTCATCGAAGAGGAACAGATCTGAGCTGGTCAACAGAAGCGTTTTAGGTTGAAGCAAAGTAGCGTTTTGTGCAGATCCTTCGCCACGATGCACTTGAAAAGCCAACACATAGAGAAGAATGTCGAGGGACTGAAGATTAGTGAAGCCATCCATCTTCTCTGCCACCAGGAAAGCAAGGTCCCCAATTTCTTCTTCATTTGGATAAATGAATTTTACTCTGCTAGAGTGAATCAGTTCATAATTCTCCATTTTCCCTGCAAGAAGCATACGTACGTTATTGTACTTCCACTCAGCTTCTACAATACCCAGTGTGCTGGGATAAGCAACCACCTTTGCTGCAGATGGAGAACTCAAGATTTCTCTCTTTACATATGGCTTTACTTATCAACAACACTGGAACCATGTTATTGGGATTGCAGATCTCTACAGGAGTTTCTCTGGCATTACCAGCACGCTTCTCTGCAGGCTTCTAAGCACATCACTACTTGAGGGCAATGGCAGAAGAGGGTCAAGGCAAAAGACCTGGCTTCCCAACTCAGAATACCCACCACCTCCTTCCCAGCTGAGCTCTGCCTCCTTCCCATGCTCAGCTCTGCTTGCTGACAGCATCACCTGATCACTGAACACAAACCCCTGCTGCTTTTAAGCAGAGAGGAAAAAAAACAGGAAAAGACCCTTAACTATTTTTCTATCCCAACTGGATGAGCAGATTCCTCTGCTCCACTTCTATTTGAGCAAGGGAGGAAAAATGTAACCTTCAGGCTTTATCTTCACTATTCTCTGGTGACTTACAAAACTTTATAGGGTAGGTTGAAACTTGCAGTGGGAGCTACACTGGCTCACACCCCAGAATCCTGTGCGGGAAGTGCTGTTTCTGCCAGGCTCGGGAAGCTGTCACTAACACATGAGCAATGCATGTTTATATAAATTTATATTTAACTCTTCTGTTCAGATAAGGCACATGTAAGAGAAAGTCAGGGAGTTTGGTGAAATTATCCAACAGGAAACCACTGATACATATAGAATCACAGAATCACCAGGTTGGAAAAGACCTTTAAGACCATCGAGTCCAACCATTCTCCCCTCCTGTGCTAAACCAGATCCCTGAGCACCTCATCTCCACATCTGTTAAACACACCCAGGGGTGGGGACTCAGCCCCCTCCCTGGGCAGCCTGTGCCACAGCCCCACAACTCTGCCAGGGAAGAACTTTGCCCTCCCATCTGCTCTGACCCTGCCCTGGGGCAGCTTGAGCCCATTGCCCCTTGTCCCATCTCCTGTCCCCTGGCTGAAGAGACCATCGCCCACCTCTCTGCACCCTCCTGGCAGGGCAGGGGAGGGGGGGAGAAGGTCTCCCCTCAGCCTCCTCTTCTCCAGGCTCAACACCCCCAGCTCCCTCAGCTGCTCCTCAGAGGATTTGCCCTCCAGCCCCTTCCCCAGCCTGCTTGCCCTTCTCTGGACTCGCTCCAGGACCTCCATGTCCTTCTGATGGTGAGGAGCCCAGAACTGGACCCAGCACTCGAGGTGCAGCCTCACCAGTGCCCAGTACAGGGGCAGTCTTTTCAGTTGAGACACTTCAGACCATGCCAAGCCATCTAAATAACTCATGACATGCAGAAGAGGCCACTCACCTGTGGCTTTGCTCCCAAATTCGGAGTAGAAGTCTTTATCTACTGGTTCAGGTGAAGGCGTGCGCGCAAGCAGTGACAGAACAGCCATCAGCTGCTGTATGAAGGTGTGAGTGCTGTAGCTGTCTCTTGTCAGACAGGTGACGATATGGTCTGCAGAGTGTCCTGAAAGCAGAATATAAACCACTCACAAACCTGACCGCAGCAGCAGCGCTTCTTCAGCCCACGCGCAACCCTGCGACTGACAAACCATCCCTTGCCAGGATTATTGCCACTGAGAACCTGCATCACAACTCAGAAAGGTTGCAAACCCTTGGAAAGAGTAACAGAACCCCTCAAATCCCTCAAAAATGTAAAGAATTTATCTTCATTTATGTTATGATTTAACTGTTGTAGGGGATCAACCTTATCATCATCTTATTGCACTTTATCTTACAGAAAAAGCTGCCTTTGGTTTTCTTTGTGAACGTGCCATATCATTTACGGTCACTTGAAATCATTTCCACCAGGGATATTCCTCCCCTCTGCCCCCCTAAAGTCCCTAACAAGGTCAGAAGACATTTTAGGTCGCAGGAATGTTTGGCTCACATGTTGCAGGACTGAGGCAGGAGCCTGACCCACATTATTTCCTTTAGGTTTTCAGTTACATCATAACCTTCTGTAAATCCCAAGGCCTCATTTTCCACCCAAAAAGGCAACCATCAACTAAACATTCTGGAACAGGGGCAGAACCTTGATTTTACTCTTTAATGCCCTCCACAGCCTCAGAGTAAAAAGTCTTTATATTTCCCTTTGAATGTGTTCAGGCAGGAACATTTTTTAAAGCACTTGTGGGATTAATTAATTGATGTGAAGCTTTCCAAGGACCTCGATTTACAAGGTGTTGCAAGACACTATTATCAGACTGCTGGTACTGAGTCATCAGTGTGGCATAAACTTAGTTTTCTAAGAGAAAGCAACAACTTAAACTCTTCCACCTCCCCCATAAAGGGGAGACAGGAACCCATCCTACACAAGAGTAAACAGGCAAAACAGAGCTGGAAAAATGTAAAGGACAAGATGTGCTCACCAGTAATTCGGAAGTATTGGTCAAACAGGCCAACGTTTACTGACTGCAGGTCATTGAGTTTCAGCACAAAGCAGCAAGAGAGGTGGAAAGAACTGTCTTCACAGTCTGAGCTTTCTTTGTTCCAAAAATCTGTTGAGGAAGGTTATGACAGAAAAAGTCAGAAGTAAGTATTCTTTCCATCAGCATAGTTTTTATCTTAAAACCCCACACTTCTATCACACATAATGGAAGAAATCACAAAGAAAGGAGGAATGGTGGCTAATAATTCCTCCAGCAACAGATACACCCAAATCTCCTTATTAGCAGCATGTCTTGAAGCAGCTGTCACACCAGAGATGCCATCAGCAGCTGCATTAAACCAACCACTCCCAGGAACTGAACGCACACCAGGAGTGTCATTCCCCTTCCCTCACCACGCTGGTTACAAAAGGGCCTTTAGCTGCCCAGGTGATGCTGGGGGCTGTGAAACAACAGCTGAGAACAGCAGGGATGCAGCAGCACACAGAGCAGCATGTCACAGAATCACACAGAACCACAAGGTTGGAAAAGACCTTTAAGATCATCAAGTCCAACCATTCCCATCCTGTGCTGAACCAGATCCCTGAGCACCTCATCTACCCTTTTTTAAACACACCCAGGGAAGGGGACTCAACCACATCCCTGGGCAGCCTGTTCCACCCCTGACAACTCTTTCAGTGATTTTTCTCTAATGTCCAATCTAAACCTGCCCTGGTGCAGCCTCACCAATGCCCAGTACAGGGGCACAATCCCCTCCCCAGACCTACTGGCCACACTGTGTCTGACACAAGCCAAGATGCCGTTGGCCTTCTTGGCTGCCCGGGCACACTGCTGGCTCATATTCAGCCTGCAGCCACCCAACACCCCCAGGTCCTTCTCTGCCTGACAGCTCTCCAGCCAGTCTCCCCCAGCCTGTAGCGCTGCAGGGGGTTGTTCTGTCCCATGTGCAGCACTCTGCACTTGACCATGTTAAACCTCATCCCCTTGGTCTCAGCCCATCGGTCCAGCCTGTCCAGATCCCTCTGAAGAGCCTCCCTACCCTCAGGCAGATCAACACTTCCTCCCAGTTTAGTGTCATCTGCAAACTGACTGAGGGAGCATCCAGTCCCTTCATCCAGGTCATTGATAAAGATGTTGAACAGAACTGGGCCCAGGACTGAGCCCTGGGGGACGCCACTCGTGACCGGCCTCAGCTGGATTTGGCTCCATTCACCACCCCCCTTTGGGCCCGGCCATCCAGCCAGTTTTTAACCCAGCTGAGGGTCCCTCTGTCCAGGCCAGTGGCAGCCAGTTTCTCAGTCAGAATGCTGTGAGAAACCGTGTCAAAGGCTTTCCTGAAGTCCAGGGAGACACATCCACAGCCTTCCCCTTGTCCATTCAGCGGGTCACCTTGTCACAGGAGGTGATCAGGTCAGTTTGACAGGATCTGCCTTTTGTAAACCCATGTTGACTGGGCCTGAAGCCCTGGGCATCACACATGTGCTGCATGACAGCTCCTAAGATGACCCTCTCCAAGGTCTTCCCCGGGACTGAGGTCAGACTGAAGACAAACCCACAGGCAGGGATCAGGTTGGTGACCCTAGTAAGGGATTAACCAGCTCTCTCACCTGACTGATGCTCATCAGCATGAACAAATGAATCATCCAACAGAAAGTAAATAGCTTTTGTTGAGAGAAGCACACAGGCCATCACTTCCATACTGGGAGTCTTGTAAAACAGAACTGAGGACCACATGAGATGTCTCAACTCTTCATTTTCCACCTAAGACAGAAAGCAGATTCTCCAAGTTACTTGCACACTTTGATAATCCAGGCAGCTTTATCATCATAGGCTACTAGAGAAACAGTTTCAACAGCTGGAGCATCTAAAGATGCTGTGGTCAAAGAGCAGAAGCTCACCTCAAGGCAGTTAAATGCAGTACAGCTTTGAGGTGCTCACAATGGAACTCCACTGTTTGTGTAAAACCATATTTTCCTGTCATGGTCTAGTTCTTCCTCATTTTCTGCCCAAAACTACAAGTAGGAGCTAGCACACAGTAAAGACTTGGCACAAAAGACACTGCAGACAAAGTTGATCAGTGAGCAGTGCCAGCAAGTCTGCTGAGCCTTCAGATGCTACCGAGGGGCTGGATTTAATGACCTTAAGAGACCTTAAGAGACAGCAACAGCACCTCTTGCTGTTACAGCTGCTGTCCAGGGAGGCATCTGCCCAGCTTGATGAGTTTACTGTGAATCCTCAGGTGAGTCACCTTTCTTTATGAGCATCCCTTGATGTCAAAAGAGAAGCACAGCTTACCATTTGTGCTTACTTAAGATTTGGAAATGAGGGATGTGAACAGAGTGTCTCTCTCAAGTTGCTTTTCAATTGAGATTTGTACTCAGAGCACAATGATTTATCAAAGTGCAACACTCTGAGCTTAGGGTATTATTTGTATTTTTAAATTTGGTGTTCCCCACACAGACTGTACATCTGAAGTTAGGTTTATCTCCTCCTGTTTCTGGAGTTCCTACAGCCACGTACATACTCGTACATCTATACTGCACAAAGGCGCCACCTACTGATTTAGTGAGATCCCATCACAAAGTAATTCCACTCCAGTAATTTTCACAGAATCCCAGGGGCTGGAAGGGACCTCCAGAGCCCATGGGGTCCAACCCCCTGCCAAAGCAGCTCCCCAGCTCATATTGCATAGGGCGGCGTCCAGACGGGGCTGGAATCTCTCCAGAGACGGAGACTCCACATCCCCTGGGCAGCCTGTCCCAGGGCTCCCTCACCCTCACTGGGGAAAAGTTCTTCCCCATGGTGCTGTGGAACTTCCTGTGCTCCAACTTGCAGCCATTGCCCCTTGTCCTGTCCCCACAGACACTGAAAAGGGGCTGCCCATTCCCCCTGCATCCCATCCTTCAGATATTGATAAACATTCATAAGGTCCCCCCTTAGTCTTCTTCTCTCCAGGCTGAACAGCCCCAGCTCACTCAGCCTTTCCTCACAGGGGAGATGCTCCAGGCCCTTCATCATCTTCATAGCCTCCTCTGGACTCTCTCAAGGAGATCCCTGTCTTTTTTATCCCAGGGAGCCCAGCACTGGACACAACACTCCAGGTGGGGCCTGACCAGGGCAGAGCAGAGGTGGAGGATCCCCTCCTGTGACCTGCTGATGATTCCTCTTGATGCCCCCAGGATCCCATTGGCTCTCTCAGCCCCCAGGGCACACTGCTGGCTCATGGCCACCCTGTCACCCACCAGGACCCCGAGGTCCTTCTCTGCAGAGCTCCTCTCCAGCAGGTCACCCCCAGCCTGTACTGATACAATTTTATTTCATTTTGACACTTGAAAGGGGAAAAAAAAGGGAAGTGGAGTTATCATTCCTGCTGGACACACACTAATGTCCTTCCTGTTCTGCCTTGAGGATCCTGGGAGGTGCCCGGCGGGATCCCCGTCGCTGCAGCGAGGAACCCAGCAGACAGTCACACAAACCAGTTTGTGATATAAACCCTTCCAGGTTTGGCAGAGCCTGACCCTTGGGTTTAAGCCCTTTGGAACAGCCCTTTGAAAAACACTGTCTAACCCTGAGAGGCCACAAGGCATCTTTTTATACACCTGGGCTGGGGGTAGTACCTCTGCTACGCTGCCATGGAAAAACTCCAGCAGGGCATTTCCTTTCAGCCCAGCCACGTGCTGCAGAGACACAGAAACAGGAAGGTGAAGAGGAATCTGGTTATCTTCTGTGATCTTCTGCATGAGAAATTCAGATGGATATAAAGATGACAGCATCAGATGAGGCTTGCAAAAGCTGGAAGAGATCCAGAAAACACAAAATTTAAAGAACTACACAGCTCTTCCCCTACAAAAATTAATCCTTTCATTCAGAAATCAGGAATGGGCAACTTCTACTCTGAATAGTTTGCTCTAAATGGTTTCTCTTGAGCATATCTATCAATCTGGCATGACCTCAACCTGTAAGCATGGGAAAGGCAGGTCTCTTTCCATAAGAAAACACATATTGCAACTATAAAACAAACCAGAAACCAAACAGGTAGACAGGTACAGCCCAGGATAACCCTCCACACACACCACAGGCCAAGAGAATGATGAAGCATGTTGCCAACACTGCAGGCCCAAACCCATTCCCAATGACAGCTGCAAACACACCAGCAAGGCCACGCTGGCTTCAGCAGAGCTTCTGTGGGAACTGTTACCTTGCTGACTGACCATGCCTGTTTGCCTCCACCATGGGGTTCCGTACAGCGTCTGCTTTGCCTGAAGCTTTGAAAACAATAATAGTCTTAACATCCTGCAGGAGTGTCCGCAAAAGACTGTAGATTCTGAGGAAGTGGAATTTCTCATGAGGTAGAACAAACACTGCTTTAACACATCTGTATCCAACAAGCAACTCCAGCACGTGGCCATCCAGAAAGGAACCCTTCTGCTGGATGGAGCCGTGAGTCGGATGCAGCACCAGTGATGCTAACGGAATCCTAGTCAGCTTAAATACACTTCTCCACTCTTCTGTGCCTCCCCATTTACCTGGCAGCAAACTGAAATCCACCTTTACTATGTACAAATGCTGGCGTGTTAGAAATATCCAACAGGGATGGACCACACAGGGACCCTGGGCAGAAGCCTTATACACTGAAGAATAAAGTGCAGGACACAAAACAGGTTTTGACCAGTCTTTGTTACTACCAGCTGACTCTGCTTGGTGCAGGAGTTCCTGAACACAGGTTTTCTTCCCATAAACAAGGTATGTTGGGAAACAACCTTTTATTTCAGCATCATCTGCTGAAATGCAATTCAATTCCATAAGCTGGCAGAGAAACTCTTGGAGCTTTGCTGGTCCACAGTACAACACGGAGCTTGCTAACACTGACGTGTAGTGTTGAGAGCAACGCATGTGTAAACAGGAATAAAAGTCTTGCAGGTTCTGGGAGTCTGAAACAACAAACAAGCAGTTGTCACCATTTTTCAGCTTCAGGGTTAAACAGATTTCTGGCAGGAGAAAGCCAAGTTCCAGAAGATCAGTATATGGAAAAGACAGCACCAGCTTCAAGGCAGAAGGGATGTGCTGGCAATTTCCTCTCAATTCCTGACAAGGAATCTCAAACACAGCCAGCAGATCTTCAGTCAAAACCAAACAGGAAGCAAACTGCTTGAGGCCTTTATGAATGTGAATAGAAAAACTCCAGAGAATTTTGACTATTGCAACACTCTCCACTGCTCCCTGGTCAGAGGGCCGAGGATCTGAAGTAGTGCTGAACTCAGAAGTCTCATCTCCTTCGTGAAGCCCCATTTCAAAATAGCCATCTTCTTTGTCTGTGGTCTTGGTGTCACCCAGAGGGCTCCCTTTCTCCTCTGTAAAGCAGGAGGTGGGGGGTCTCTGCACAGTCTGCACTATCAAGGCAGAAAGGTGCTGAGTAAAATCTTGGTTTGTGGCAGTGTATGACATACAATTAAAAGGCAAGATGACAGTGTTACAGGGGTCAGGCACTGCACGCTGTTCTTCCTCTGAAGGATCCAAACTGCAAAAGAGATAACAAGGCAAAGTACGAGCCTGAGTTTCAAAACAGTCACAGCTACCTACAGCTCATGGTGCTGCTGCTGCTCTGAACTTTGAGGTATAATCTTGTTACTGCAGTTACATCAGCCTAATTTCATAAAACATCTTAAACAGTCAAGAATGCATAGGTTGCAGTTGTATTCATTTCTGTATTTCTTTTATACGTTTACAGCATTTAGTTGATAGAAATATTCCTAATTCATATTATTCCTTTTTCCTGCCACTGATTTTTCAAGATACTTTCAGATCATCTTGTGTCTATACATTGTTTTGTCTTTACATAGTAACTATTTAATTTGTTCGGTCAAAAATAGCATGGCCAGTAGGTCTGGGGAGGTGAGTGTGCCCCTGTACTGGGCACTGGTGAGGCTGCACCTCGAGTGCTGGGTCCAGTTCTGGGCTCCTCACCGTAAGGACAGGGAGGTCCTGGAGCGAGTGCAGAGAAGGGCAAGCAGGCTGGGGAAGGGGCTGGAGGGCAAATCCTCTGAGGAGCAGCTGAGGGAGCTGGGGGTGTTGAGCCTGGAGAAGAGGAGGCTGAGGGGAGACCTTCTCCCCACCTCCCCTGCCCTGCCAGGAGGGTGCAGAGAGGTGGGCGATGGTCTCTTCAGCCAGGGGACAGGAGATGGGACAAGGGGCAATGGGCTCAAGCTGTGCCAGGGCAGGGTCAGAGCAGATGGGAGGGAAAAGTTCTTCCCTGGCAGAGTTGTGGGGCTGTGGCACAGGCTGCCCAGGGAGGGGCTGAGTCACCTTCCCTGGATGGGTTTAAAAAAAAAGGGTAGATGAGGTGCTCAGGGATCTGGTTTAGCTTAGGACAGGAACAGTTGGACTTAATGATCTTAAAGGTCTTTTCCAATCTTGTGATTCTGTGATCTTCATACTGTGCACAGCCACTGGTTGAGAGGCTGTGAGTGTGCAATTTATCAGAAGTAAAAAAATAAAGTGTTTAGCTCATCTTCCATTTCCCAAACCCAACAGGCACTTTGCAAATCACTGGCTTGAAGCCACTGACTTTATTCCAGGGTTCAAAGGTTACAAAGACTTTATACTCTTACCACTGATTTTGGTTGAAAACAACTAGAGGCAGCGTGCAACCAGACACACTGGTTTGCCTTAAAGCCGGGTTTGAAATGCAGCATCCACTATTGTGACTCAAAAAGCTGATGGGGGTTAAGCCAGAGCTCAGGAGTCTCACTTACCACATCTGGGGATCACTTCCATGCGCTTTACAGGAATCCAACAGAGAGGCAGGTGCCTACGGAACAAAGAACCATCAGGCAGTGACAGCTGCTGCCAGATTTCAGCAGAAGTGAAAAGCAAAGTCAACGTTGGCTGCTGCTTTTTAAGGCCAGCAGCTCCCTGCTGAGTCCTGACTGCTGTACCCGTGGGCAGCTGAACAGCCGACCTGTGAGGATGCTGACACACCAGGTTTTTAGTTCAGGCTGGGCACTCTGAGACAGCCAGGAACGCAGTGAGAACAGATGTGGCCTGTAGGCCTTTCAGCACACTACAGACTTCAGCAGCAGCGCACAGCGAGGCGAAAAGGCAAAGGCCCTGGAGAAAGCCCAGCCAGGCTGGCAGCAGAGGCAGAGTCCCTCAGGGCTGGCTGTCTCATGCCCTGAAGCCAGGCATATGAAGGGCATTTCCTATATCAAAAATGACATCACAAAGCAGAAGTTAAACAGCTGGAGTTTGAAGGAGACTAATTAGGCCAACACCTATTGCCAGAGAGAAGGTTCTTCCACTCTCTGAGGAACAGAACTGTCTTCCAAAAAGCGCTGAACTGCTCAGTTCAGAGAGCAGTTCAGTATCTCAGAGCACACTGAATGAGACACTAATGCCAGGTAAACATCTCAGTCCTGACAGCGACAATTCTCTGCAACTCTGGTGAATTCAGATCATGCACTCACTTTACAAGGTGGACCAAACCCACCACTCAAATTTGGGGCTACCTCCTTTCTCAATTATAACAGCTCAGAGAATGAAAATAACTTTGCTGTGGATTACTATAACAACATAAGTTTAATATCAGAAAAAAAACCCTACCACATAAAAAATGCCATAAAATAAACACAAGTGTAGCATTTACCTGATTTTTACATCCAGAGTCTGGTATTTCAAAACATTTCTGGGGAACTGTATAGTCCGTAGGAGTCAAACTACCGGATTGCAAAAGACTGCTGGCTAGGACTGTTTCTTCACAAATTATTTCTGGAAGAAATATGAAGACCTTTTAAAATTGCTGAAGTAAAAAAAAATGAATGTCTAACAGTGTCTGTCAAACAACTAGAATTAAGATTGTATCATCAAAATGTGACCATCAGTCATTAAAGCTGCAGGGTCTCTTCACAACAGCAAGGACAGAACAAAACCACAATTTTAGTCCGATTAGAGAAGTATCCTTAAGTGCACTGAAAGGTGCACTGAAGACTGCTAAAGCTGATTTTTTAAGCTAACCACCAATTTAAATCTCAACATCTTGTGTGAGAATTCTCCATGTGATTTAGTTTTAACAGAACTGGTCCATTTCCTTGAAACTTGCCCTGAGTGTTACCAAAGCATTGCCAGGCTGGCAAAGCCACAGCAGAGCAGTTTGTGAGCTTCACAGCATTCACTCCCATTTTTGCAGGCGTCAAGCAAACAAGTAGAAGATCTGTAAAACCTTTACCCTGGCTAGGGAGGTCCTGTCCCTCAAATGCCACTCAAGGAAATGATCTTACCTCGATCAGAACCTTTCTGAAGGATCCCAGCCTGACTCGTCATTACAAACTGATCAGGAATGCAGTATACTGAAATATTCTCAGGGATATTGGACTTTTTGCCTGTTTGATATTCACAGCCTGGCAGGAATGCAACCCAGCACCCCAGTTCTCAGCATCAGCACAGAGCCGGCCCGCTCACGCGTGTACAATGTACGTGCAAATAAACAACAGAATCCCAATCACAGAATCCCAGACTGGTCTGGGTTGGAAGGGACCCCAAGGGTCACAGAGCTCCAACCCCCTGCCACAGGCAGGGACACGAACCTCCAGGCCTGGAGCTACACAAGGCTGCCCAGGGCCCCATCCAAGCTGGCCTTGAACACCCCCAGGGATGGGGCACCCACCCCCTCTCTGGGCAGCCCCTTCCAGCCCCTCACCACTCTCTCTGGAAAAATCTTCCCCCTAATATCTGTCCTAAACCTTCCTTCCTTTGGCTTTAATCCATCCCCCTTGTCCTGCCATTGTCTGCCCTTTCAAAAAGCTGATTCCCTCCTGTTTCTCTGCTCCCTTCAGGGACTGGAAGGCTGCAATGAGGTCCCCCCACAGCCTTCTCTTCTCCAGGCTGAACCAGCCCAGCTCCCTCAGCCTCTCTCCGTAGGGGAGCTGCTCCAGCCCTCTGATCATCTCCGTGTCTCCTCTGACCCCTCTCCAACAGTCCCACATCTTTCTTGTACTGGGGCCCCAGCTCTGGACACAGGACTCCAGCTGGGGCCTCCCGAGGGCAGAGCAGAGAGGGACAATCCCCTCCCTGTCCCTGCTGCCAACCCTTTTCTGTTGGGAGTCCAGGATACCATTGGCCTTCCAAGCTGCAGGAGCCACAGCTGGCTCATGCTGGCAATGCATGTGAGCTTCTTCCTCAGGCGTAAGAACTCCTGCCTGTATCTTTCTGGATTGATGGCAAAGTTTAGTAGATGACACCAAACCATCTCTCAGGCAGAGGAAGCACAAGAGATATTTACTGCTTGAACAAAGCAACTGTGTTAGCCAGAAGGAAACTCAAATTGACAAGAAAACCAGAACAGGGCAGCATTATTTCTGGTTTTCTCTTCTCTATATATGATTAATCTTTGCCATAAGCCATTTGGAAGCGATGTTTAAGTTGAATAAAATGCTAGTGAAACAGATGGTGTCTAGAGAAACTGCAGAGAAAACAATTCACAGAAATAGTGCATCAGAAAATGAACTCCATTATTCCTGATTTCAGGTCTAACAATGAAATAAATTGCCTAGCATAGTTCCTTTTTTTAAAAAATAGACTTCTCAAATCAGTATTTTGAAAACAACCCTTGATAGCTAGGTATGTAGCAAAGAATTCATTTCTGTTGTTAAAGCTGAGGAATGTCCTAATCCTGTCCTACTCCTTGCTATCCCACTATATATTAATATATTTATAAATATCCCACTATATATTTATAACCCACTTTTATATTCATTTTTATAAATACAAAAGCCCTCCCTCAAGACTCTACTACAGGAATCTTATGGAAAAGGACCACAGTCAGTAACCCCAGTCTTACACCAGTTTTCCTATAAAATTTCCAAGTAGTTCAGAAAGATCTTGGTATTTTTTCCAAGACTCACGTGCTCCTTAAGCATTTGCAATAATGGAAAAAGATGACTGACCAATAAGTAACACCTAAACAGTCACAGCCACTGCTAGCATGCATCTTTACAGCTAGCCCTGCATAAAACCACAGGCTGCCCTATAGCCAAGCTGTCTCACTCCTGCAACTTCAATGCTTGATGCTTTCAAGCAAGCGTTGGCTTCATTTGGGAGAACCTGGCATTTCACCTGCAGGTGAAAAGTTATCCAGAAGGGCTCCAAAGGCAACTCAAGCACATAAATAGCAACTAAACCTGCATCTAAATTGCTTCTCCTTTAATTTAAACGCTGTCACTTCATTTTTACTGAGTGATCTAAGACCTCTACTGATTCTGCAGAAATGCCAGGAACAGACTCTTTCCAAAGACCTCTTCCCCCACCCACCAATTCACTGGTAAGAGTAAGCTGTTTCACCCCAAATTATGGAGACTGTCATCACTTTTCTAAATGGTTACAAAGTCGTCCCCAACCAGATATACCCTACTGCATTTTAAGCTTTCATTCAGGCAAAAGCAAAAGCATCTTTATCTCTTCTCAGACACACATGAATTTCCCAGTCAGTCAGTCCCACGGGCCCCTGCAGAAGATGCAGGACACGCCACTGTTCTACGTTCTAATGCAGTGGGTACCCTTGGTTGAAGCATCCAGTGAAATGGATTTTCAGGTAAGGTCAGCAGGTGCTGTGGAACACAACAGTGTGCTGAAATCACAGGCTCAGTCTGAACCCAAACTCCAGAACTGTCTCTTACTCATCTCCTTTTCTGACCTCCATTCTGGCCTGACAGAAACACAGCCCTTGCCAACAGCAGTAATGGAACAGATGCTCGAGCTCCCCTTGTGCAGACCAACAAGCAGAGAAGCAGTTTTAGAACGTGCCTACAGATGCCACAGTTCCCATGAAGGCATGTATCTAGACTAGCAAGAGAGATACAGTCCTCTGCTGCTGCTTTCTGCAGTAAAAGCAGCCCCGTGCCCCAACTTCTGTTCGAGTTAATTAACACCACAGTGAACATCAGGGCAGCTTTGCCAGGTCATATGTCACTTGCACTATGCCAAAGCTGCCGGGTCTGTCTGCTCTGTCTTGATAAGCCCCATATCCCTACACACAACATCCAGGTACATCAATGCAGCCTAGAGACGCAGAACCCAGAGGCTCAGCCCAGCAGCACGATACATACATGATTACCTTGGCTGGAGCTGACAGGACGAGGCAGAGAGGGAGAGGAAGGACGAACAGTAAGAGAAGAACAGTTTGGTTTGGAGCTGGCAGCAGTGAGCCTGGAGTCCTCACTGATCTAATAAAGAAAGTAGGCAATAATTAAAGAAAAATCCTAAACACACGGGACACGTCAGAACCTGAACTGCACTAAGTCTGCAAAGATTTCCCAGTTGGAGTAAAAAGAACGTTAGTACCAAATGTGTTGGGTTTCTGAGGGGTGGCACACGGTGGTGCTCACATCCTCTCAAGTTCCCATTGCCCACTAAGCAGAATTCCACTAAGAATTCGGTTAGAGAAGTCATTCTGATCACTGATCCCTGCACTGACAAAACCAGCAGCAAGTTTCACAAACCACAACGACAACAGGATTCTTAGGCTGCAGGGGCATCACAGCTCCTGATAATACAACTTATTTCCAGAACAAGATTAGCCCACTGCACAGCAGACAGGAGAACAGGACAATTCAGACTTCTGATCCTTTCCCATTGCTCAATACTCGCAAGAAGAAAGTCTGGGAAAATCATTTCAGTCCTCTGCAACACAAGCACTGATCTCACACCTCAGCACTCTTTGTATAAGATGGAAAATACAGCTGTTGAGGTCAGCTGCATATTTATTGTGTGTACCATTAGGCCATTTTCTCTTTTCCTCCCACTTCCTCTATCCCAAGCCAGCAGAAAAAGGAACATCCTGAAATTGCATTGAAATTTAAATAGGAGAAAGAGGTGATGTTCAAACCTCACACTGTAGTAAAGCACAAACACTGCACACACTTCCATGAGAAGTGAGTTTAAGGAATTGTGCTCAAAGCCAATCTGGAGAGGACTCACAGGCTTCTTTTGTACACAGCACGTTCTGCTCTCACAGCACCCAACTCACCTTTTTATCAGAGCTGCTCAGTTTGTGTTTCACCTCCTTGGCTTTCTGAATGGCTTTCAGCACTTCCACTGTGTCTAGTTCCTTTTCTGTGGTGATAGTGTTATCCAGACAGACCTAAAAATGTTAAAAACATCCAGAAATACAGAAAAGAAGGCAGCTCTGTAACTTATTTTGACTTATGTCATAAATAAATAGTTTGATGCAGATGCTGTGCATGTCTGTAACCGTGTAAACAAGGTAATGACCACCTCAGACCTCATGACTTGAATGCAAACTCAGAAGGGCTTGGGAAGCTCCACACCCCACTGGCACAGGCACCTTCCAACAGGAACACCCTGTTACCCAGTGAAAGCAGGGGAAGCTCTCCCTTCGATCTGAGGAGCACGCCCAGCAGCGTATACATGGTTCCATTCTCTATAGACGTACTCCAACCCCCACTAAAAACTCCTCAGGCTTGTAGAGCATTCACACAACTTTCCTCACCAGGCTTTAGAAAGAAAAAGCTGTTCTTACGTACCTCTGAAGCCCTGTCCCCAAACTGAGCCAGCACTTTGGTCCGATAGTCAGGGATGATGCTCAGTGGGTTGCTGGATAACACCACCTTTTCTAAGCACGGGAGGTTTCCTATATTTTTTACTTCATCAATCTGAAAGTTTTTCAGTAAAAGGATGAATATACAGATTGGCTAAATGAGAACATCACCACAGTCTAAGCATTTCTTGACTAAACTACATACAAACAGTAACCAGGAAAAAAAATTCTCTACAGTCACTTTATTTGCACTTTCACCCTCTAACAGAAATCACTTGTGTTCTAAAGCAATCTGACACTAAAATCAGTAGTTACCTGTTCGATTTTGTTGTTGCTCAGATCCAAGTTGACTAAAGAGTACAGCTTGTTAAGACCACACAGCCTTTCCAGCTGATTTCCTGCTAGATTCAGAGTTTTGATGTTTCCCAGTCTTGTGTGAACACCTTCGAGCGATGTCAGCTTGTTGTAGGATAAGTCCAGGTGAACAAGGTTGTAAAGATGCTATGAGAGCACAGAAAATCCAGGTCACACACCAATTTGCTAAAATTAAACAATATCAAAGGCTTGTCCATTTGCTCATGCTGGATGCTGCCCAGCTGACAAACACAACACGAACTTGCTCATTACACAGGATTAAGCCTGCAGGAAAGGGAACTTCCTCGACTCTATTTTTCCCAAGCCATTGACACAGCCAGCAACGACTGAATTTAGTGAAGAACTACGTGTTGCATGTCGGTGTTGGCAAGTAAGAAATGCACCCTTATGAGGGCTTGATGCTAGGAAGCTATTTGGGCTTAAACTCTTCTCTGCTAGATAAGTGGCAAAATCCTTTACCAAAACAACCTGTGTTGGAAGGTCCTGGGCAGCCTGGCAAACATCACCTTCAAAAGCATCCCTTACCTGTAAGTTTTCTACCAGAGACACCCCATTGTGACTCAGGTCCAGGAACTCGATCTTGGGAATTAATTTCTAGAAGGGAAAAGGTGCACATGTTAAATGCGTTTTAGCTTAGAAACCTGGCTGTACTTCCTTCACCAACCAACTAACAGGCAAAGGGCAGGAACTCTCCAAGGCACAGACCCTCTTCACAGCTTTCAGCAGTAAAAAGCACCCATTCTAGTGCAGCAAGAGTGCAGACTCCTGCTCATGAGAACGAGATTACTCTGATGAGCACGGTCACGTTTGCATTTGAAACCTGGGTTCTCACTGAAGACAAGCAAGTTGCCCCCAGTTTAGCCCCACTAACTACAGATCAAACTCATTAAGATGCCTTTCCAGCTCATCAAACAGGCCTGTCTGTATTACACAGAACCCTGGATAAAGATTACAGAACCAAAAATCAGAGTAACTTGAGCAGTGCATTGATCTCCACATCATTACCTTGTGGAGCTCAAGCACAGACAGTGCAAGGGAAAATCTTTCGGAAGAGAGATACATGAAGAAATTGCAAAATCCCTGCTGAGTCACGTGCCACAGAAGACCAGCCATCCTTTTTCCCCCCCACAAATGAAGAAAGATTTCTTACCACTGAATCATCAATTTGAGAGATGCTGTTGTGACTCATATCCAAGGTTGTTAATGTTCTCCAAGTTGGGATAACTGCTGTCACTGGACAGCTTGAAGTTGCATCCTCTGGCTCCCACTGATCAAACTCAGAGGCCTCTGGCACCAGGATTTCCTGTTAAAGACAAGCACCCTAAAATATGCTACCTGCATCCTCGGTGAAAGCCCATGGTTTCACAAGCAATCCAAATGACCTTATGGAAGAAAGATCCCTAAGCCTTATCATCACCCAGATTAAAGGTCTTAAAGCAGGAGCTGAGTGTGTCAGAATTATTTTAGACCCACAGGGAGGGAGTCCCAAACACTGGCAGCCAACCCAGGCTGGAGAATGGGAAGGAAGAGAGGGACTGTGAAAGGTGCGCTCCTCAGACCCTTGCCAAATCACAGCCCAGAGAAGAAGCCACACGCATTCAGCTCTCGAGGAGTAACAGAAGCACATTCCAATCAAAGCATCAGAAACATCCCTGTGAAGGGACACATCTCATCACTTCAAGTCTGTTCTGAGAGGCCAGCAAACCCTTTCTGCTTCCCAGCTTTAAGAGCAGAACCTGCAACAGGCAGGACAGAAAAGGACCAGGGCTCCAAATGGGGATTCCCCCACCACAGGCGCGATTCTCGCACGCGCTTCCAACGCCCATCAGAAACTCCCTCTCACCTTCATCGATGTTGCCGAAAACCGAACACTCATGGTGGCCAGAGCATGTTTGGATGAGGTCAGCCCTTTGATAAGCTTCCCCCCACAATGACTGATCTATTGGAAAAACATGACAGTCAGAAATGGCAGAACAAACATGGGACACAGCAGAGGCAACTGAAAGCTTCAAGAACGGATTCCCTCCTGGTCTGGAAAGTAGTTACAGCACTGCCTTCAAATCTGGGACTATCAGGTCAGACAGCCCAACATTTGGTAAAGCTACAGCAAGAAATTAGGGGCACAACTACAGAAAAACTAATTCCCAAATATTTCTTTGCACAAAAGATCTTCTCTAGGCACTTTCTACCTTCCCTGGGCATTCCCCCAGGTTCAACTGCCCAGGCAGTTGAACAGGACACAGTGTTTGACTGTCACCAACCGCAGAGGTGGGTACCTCAAGCTGTGCAGCTCGACCTGCAAACACAGCTACTGCTGTATCCCACCTTCTTTACTGCAAAGAATAAACAACAACTGTCCAGGGAAGGGAAGATGCCCAGCTCAGCAGTTCATACACCAATGAGCTCATTACACAGACTAAGTTTGACATTATAAAAGTCTTTGCTGCAGTTCAATGTGACTCAACCTCTGTCTAGCAAATGGGTCCTTCTCTGGGCACACTGTGCAACAACCAGTTCCCAGAGAACTCCTGCTGCCCCTGGAAGCACCTCTCCAGATCACCACTGTTTGGTTTTGGGCAGCAGTTACAACGAGATGAAAATGCAGGTCTGCTGCCAGCCCATCCAGAACTTTTCAGGAACCCACAGGCACAAAAGTCTTCAAAACAAAACCCTTTTTTATTCTCCCCACACTAAGCAAAGCTACTCCTGAAATTATCCATGCTAGACACACTCCCAGCACCAGCCCACTGAAGTTTCCTTCCCACACTAAGATGTCAGGAAGTCCCTGACTTGGGGACTGCACTGCAGCTCTGAACCAGCACAGCCTCTCCTATCAGTGAGACAGCAGGCATGTCCAACAAAAGGTCCTGAACCCAACAGAAGGGAACACAGGGTAAGGGCTGTGTGACACAACCAGGCATTCCCACTCTGGAAAGATCTGAAAGGGATGAAAGAGGTTTTGAACACTCCCAGTGGAAGCCCTGTGATCCACACTGAGAGCAGAGCAACAAAAAAATGCTGCAAATTCTCAAGCCAGAAGCGCTGCACTCAAGTGAACCTTCTCAAGCAAATTCACATCAATTCAGAAATCCCTGCTGCTTCCCAAACAAGTACTTTGTAATAAGAGCTCCCATTAGAACCCATCTGTTGGAGCTTCACAGGGACAGAAAGCCACCCTGGGGTAGCTTTTGCATACACTGGAAATGACACACATCCTTTGGGAAGACATGCACAAGCTCTTCTGAATATTTACATCTGGCATCCGTATTGCCAAGTCTTGAGAAAAACCCCACAGTGTTTCCCAAATAAAACACTCCTCCTAAACACTGCATGCCCCAACCCCAGCACCAAAGCAAAGCAATTGCCAAGCCTGAGAGACATGCACCAGACCTGGCATTTACAGAGCCCCTCAAATTACAGGCAGTAGCTTAGTTGTACCTCTATTTGATGAAGAGATTTGAAAATTGACAGGTCAAACGGCAACAGATGCTCCTGAATGTTACTGGTTCCAAAAGGTCCCCCTGTTCCAGTGACCTGGTCATCAACAAGGAAGAACAGTCAGTGTACACAACCCAACCTGTGCTCACTTCAGACAGCTGTGCACGGGCAAGAGCACAAGTACAGCAGCTGGGACAGCCACAGCTCCAACCCCTTTGTCAAACACGGGATGATACAGGAAACTTGCAGATTAACTCTTCAGCAGAAAAAACCCAAACCATCAGTTACTCCAGCTAAGTGCTCTGAACTTGAGGCACTGAACTTAAGCTGCCACCTGGTGCTTGTATTTTGTAGCACATGGGGCACTCAAATCCCACAGACAAGACTGAGCAAGGCTTCATCCACAGCTGATCAAGCCAGAGTGGCACTCACTAAAACCAGCTTCCCTGAAACACCTGGATCCTCCAGGACAGAACTGTCTTCAATTCCAGCCCAGGGGATGAAGTCCAAGGCACTGACAAGATGGGTTTGAAGAAAGCATTAGACCATCTCATAAAAAGGCATCAGTTTTCCCATGTGCCCATAGCATTCTGGCCAGAGCACATGGCACCAGTGCAAAAGGCAGGCGGTTGCAGTTCTGGTTGCTGCAAATAAAATTTTGGGAGAAATCTCTTAAGGTTTGGGGTTTTATTTGGTCTTACATATATCTTATAAACTCTGAAGGCTCCCACTCACAAGCTTTCAGAAGGGCCAGAAATTCTCAAGTATTTTTCTAAATAATATGCTGTATATAATATTTTTCTAAATCTTATGTTCTTCTCCAGCCAGAGAATCCTCTGAACAACAGGTGCTACACACAGAGGATGGCAAAGGCAACTGAAGATCCACAGGAATAACAGTAGAGCTGCGGTTTTGCTTTCTAAACTTCCCAAGCCCTCCAGTGCACCTTCCCCAAACCACTACTTCATTTCATCTTTGAACATACCACACAGTTACAAGGAAATTCTTCATGTAATAAAAGGGCTGAGAAGACACTGACCTGTAGCAAGCAGTGTTAAAAAAGCTACTCAGCAAAAGTCTTTGTAATTCACTTATTTGGTAGAAGAACAAAATATCAAACTGGTTCCAGACAAAAATTATCTGAGGCCATTTTACATTTGTTCTGTAATGGCATTTTTCCTAGAAATTCTGGGCCACTCATCTCTAAAACTGATGGTTTTGTTAGTTTGGTTTGGGGTTTTTTTAAACTTTCCAATACAGTTAAAGGTGAGGAAGGGGACAGGACTTACACACACATGCATGTATGCATCTGTATACACTGGCCTAGCCATAGTGTTGTCAAAGAATGCAAGGTTGAAATGAATATTTTCTGCCTCCCCATGCCTATCAGCACCCAGTAAGGCTCTGTCACAGAAACCCTAGAGGGCACCGCTGAAGAGATGACATCACATGGCAGAATCAACGTCTTTCTTAGAGAACTATGTTGAAGGTTGGTAGAATAAGCACCTGTTTAACACAGAGCTCTAAATGCTTACAGGTGTTTACTGCCAGTAAAGATCTTGTGCATTCAAACTAGGCTCCAGAAGCATGCCAAGAATCCCATCACTCTGGCAGAAACACCACCAGTACTTGTGCAAACATGGCTCACCTTTAAATACTTGAGTCGACAGGTGAAATCTAGAATATGACCTAGATCAGTTTTGGCATCTCCATTAGCACACGTAGGCTTCCCCTGCAGCAACTGTTGAGTGACAGCATATAGCTGCAAGGGTCTGATGTTGAAGACTTCTCCAGCCATTAAGAGCTGCTCTCCTGAAAAACACAGGATGATGGTATCGAACACAACGCTGCCCCAGTTACCAAAGAGTAAATGGTACCTGCAAAACCTAATGTCAGTGATTTCATCTCTGTCATTTATATTCTAAGCTCATGATTAAGGCACCAAAACAATGTCTTTTTTGCTTCTAAACTAGAAGCACTGAATTCAGATAAATTTTCTTTAACACCAGAATAATCCAAGTGTTCAAACAGGCACTCTCTGCATTCAAGCCTTAAGCTCCCAATGCAACTAATGGCAAATTTCCCTCTTAACAGGGCTGGAACCAGACAAAGTTCATTTATATAACATACAAATTGCTAAACTTTGAGATATCCCTAAGTTCAATAGCAGCTCAGACTTATTCTAACCAGAAAAAGCAGCACCTACCATCTAACAGACAGACCTGACATCCTTTGCTAAGCTGCTGATGTGCAAAGCTGCAGCATTTCCTTGGACAGTCTGAGGACTTTCACCACACTACCACCAGAGCAAGCTCCCTGGGCAGGAAATGCATCCTCTGGCAATATTTTTACAAACCCATTTCTTTCCAGGAATACTAGGAAACAGCATCCAAAAGCCTCCTCTGACAGCATCCCAAGAGCAAATGTGGATTACAGCAGTCAGAATACATGCACACGTGGAATTAACACCTTCCTCCTCTTCCTTTTAAGGACACCAGTTTGACCTGACCAACAGGAGAGCATCGGCTTTCATGATAAGCAGAGTTCTCCAAAGAGTAAAACTCCCTTTGGCTTCAGTGGGAGCAAGTCCCAGAGTCCAGCTGCACATCACCACAAGGTTCCACTCACATACAGCGATCAGACATCAATGATTTTGGCACTAGTGAGGTTACAGGCACTACAGAGTCAGGGAACAGTTCTTCAGGACCTTCCTTAAAGTGTTCCACAATTTGCTGAGTGCCCCCTCTGAAGTGGCTTCACCTGAAGTTAATTTTGTGCCAGAACATTCTGAACCACGCTTCACCTATCACCTCAGCCAGCCAGAACCACAGCACAGCATTCAGCCTGTCCCTCAAAACAAAGCCAGCATGGGTTAATCATTTCACACGCCTCCTGCTCCTGGTGAGCCACTTAGAGATGTTGCAGTAGTGCATTTCATTGTCAGCTCTCAGCCTCAGAAAAGCACATCCTTTAATTAACTGACCAGAAGGTCTCATGTTTCCTGAATTCTGGAAGAACAACATTAAGATAGGTGAAGTGATGCATTTAACACACTCTATCAAGGCTCACTGAAATGACACAAACTTCCTGACTGGTTGCACTAAAACATACCAAGGAATTCATCAATTTCTGATTTATTTCCAAAAGCAGCTGTGCTTCTGTGACAGTTCCTCCTCAAATACAGCTTGGATCAAAGCACAAATAGCAAGAAAAAGGTGAAGAGGAAGAACAAGTCTCAGTCTGATGTGAAAGACTCAGACCTCATGGTCTGGAGATTAAATCTCACAGGTATACACATGCATGCACATGGAGGAAACCATCCCCAGTTAAATTCTTGCAGGTTCTTTACCTTTGTGGAAGAGCTCTTCAGCCAGTGCAGCAGTGATCCCATTGATCTCCTGCAAAGATTAAACCATTGCAATGAAGTGTTACATACTTACAGTTCAAAGTGTATCCTTGGACAAAATAAGTCTCCCTTTTTTGCTGTGGTACAGGACTTTTAAAAATAGAAATCAACTGTCATTACATCTTATAGATTCTCTTTGTAACTTGAAAATACTTCAAATTATTTAATTTCATAGGTTTTTCATTTCCAAGATGGAAGATACTGAACTACATTTAAATAATCACACACTGCATGTTTTCAAAAAGGGCAACAGCAACTAGAGCAATTCTTACTGACCATCATCAGCCCAATGCCAAACAAAGCCTGGTTTTAAAGAAACTATTACCAGTACAGTTTTCTTCAAATTTGAACATTAGACTAACCTAATGCATTAATGCCCTGGCCAAAACCAGGACAATTAAGCACTCAACATTTCCTCAGAGCATCACTAATACACTGATAACTTTAGATCAACAAGTCTACAGGGAAGAAGAGATCTGTAAAAATTAGTCTTCTGGACTTAACCTCCTTGCTGAAGAATAATTCAAAGTCCCTGTTCACCATCCTCTATCTTCTCTGCCCTTCTGGACCTACACAGTGCTCAACCCCCTTTCTACACACTGACAGCT
Organism: Gallinula chloropus; assembly: GCF_964237585.1. NCBI lineage: Eukaryota > Metazoa > Chordata > Aves > Gruiformes > Rallidae > Gallinula > Gallinula chloropus. Next base: position 21,941,398 of record NC_140097.1, read on the forward strand.
CCAGGAGGAAAAGAAAAAGCCTGGAAAATTCTCCCTGTAGGAATTTGTTCTTTTTAAATCTAAAGGAGCACAAAGGTCAGTACAGGTATTTCCCATACTTCACAAAAAGCAAATGCTCTGTAGAAGTCCAGAAATAGTTCTGAGCTCTTCCAAGAGCTCTCTCTAAGGCTCACAAGAAGAACAAAAAACTACCTGTGATAGTTTAGGCACACACATCTCATTTTAAGGTAGCTGCAAAGGACAAACAGGCATTACTGATCATCATGAAATGAGTATTTGATGAGTTTACTTCACTGACAAACCCCTCATGATTCATGACAAGGAAATAAATCCATGGGACATCTGCAGCACAGTTCAGCTCATCTGATGAGGCAAACATTTCAGACAAGCACATTCTTAGTATAACTGAAACCCCACTCACTGAGGAGGAACAGTTTGGAGAAGCAGCTCGAAGCTGCATTCTGAACAAAATTCAACAGTTCTGTTATTGGATAAAGCCAGTTACACTCATCTGGCATGCAGAGATCTGACTGAAACCCAGGCTCTGTGTTCCCTTCATCATCTGGGGGACACAGCAGAATTTTCCTACATTTATAACAAGGTCATGACGTGGAGTATTGTAGCCCACAGAAAAGGAGCTCTAGTCCTCTGTCAGACCTACAAGAGGCCTCTGTCTTCGCTCTCTTACATGCACCAATCCCACAGAAATCCATTGTTTGCAGGTGTCTCTGAACAGCAGCTTCTGGGTACTCAATTATTTTCTTTTAAAAGCTTCTATCTGGAAGTTAAGAAACCAAATCTAAGATGACAAAGCATAAGACACTGCAAGGAAGTAAGCACCCCCATATCACTGCATACCCCTGTTCAACACCAAAGCAACAATAAGGTTGCACACTGCTGTCACATCCAACTGCTGCTCTTTGCCAAGCCAGACACAGCTTTCCCCTGGAACACAAGGGCTGCAAAGCACTTGTAGTGTATTTACTGTGGTTATTTCTACACCAGTTTAGTTCCATTAACCTAGGGAATAAGATTAAATAATCCCTACTGGAAATGCTACAAATAAGAATAGACAGGGAAAAAAAACAATCCCAGGCAGCTTTGGGCTGGAAAAGACCTTAAAGCCCATCTGGTTCTAACCCCTTGCCATGGGCAGGGACACCCCCCACCAGCCCAGGGTGCCCAAAGCCCCATCCAACCCAGCCTTGAACCCTGCCAGGGATCCAGGGGCAGCCCCAGCTTCTCTGGGCACCCTGTGCCAGGGCCTCATCACTGTCCCTGGGAAGATGATTTTTTTTCCCTAATACCCAATTTAACTCTCCTATCCTCCAGCTTAAGAACATTCTCCCTTGTCCTGTCCCTCCCTGCCCTGGTCAACAGTCCCTCTCCAGCTTCCCTGTAGCCTCTTCAGGGACTGGAAGGCCGCTATAAGGTCTCCCCAGAGCCTTCTCTTCTGCAGGCTGAACCAGCCCAACTCTCTCAGCCTGCCTCCATAGCAGAGGTGCTCCAGCCTTCTCTGGCCTTGCTCCACTGGCTCCATGCCTGTCTTGTGCTGGGGACCACTGAGCTGGATGCAGCATTGCAGGGGGCGTCACTCCAGATCAGAGGGGCAGAATCCCCTCCCTTGACCTGCTGGTCACACTTCTTGTGAAGCAGCCCAGGACACAGTTGGCTTTCTGGGCTCTAAGTGCACACTGCCAGCTTACTATGAGCTCCTCATCCCCCAACATCCCCAAGTCCTCCTCCTCAGGATTGCTCTCCACCCAGCTGTTCTCCACCCAGCCTGGAGCTGTGCTCGGCATTGCCATGACCCACGGGTAGGACCTTGCACTTGGCCTTGTTGACCTTCATGACAGGCCCAACTCTCAAGCCTGTCAAGGTCCCTCTGGACAGCATCCCTTCCCTCCAGCGTGTCACACAGCTTGGTGCCATCACCAGCCTTCCTATATAAACTAATGAGGCAGTATCAGGCATTATAAAGCCTCAAGCATGCACATGTGCTGTCTAATATTGTAAAGATATTTTATAAGACCAAAGTTCTGCAGGAAGATTATTCTCCAGTTGAATTCCTGTGGCAAATATTTAGCTTTTCTGCTGAATAGCTAACTACTTTTGGTAAATATTTAAAAAGCACTCTCAAGTCCCAAACAATTGCATTTCTACCTCAAGCCAGACTGCCCAAAACAAAGAAATGCAGATTAAGCAACAGCTTCACTCATTTATGGATTAAAACTAAAGGAAGGAAGGTTTAGATCAGATATTAGAGGGAAGCTTTTTACAGAGAGTGGTAAGGGGCTGGAAGGGGCTGCGCAGAGAGGGGGTGGGTGCCCCATCCCTGGGGGTGTTCAAGGCCAGGTTGGATGGGGCCCTGGGCAAACTTGTGTAGCTCCAGGCCTGGAGGTTGGTGTCCCTGCCTGTGGCAGGGGGGTTGGAGCTCTGTGATCCTTGGGGTCCCTTCCAACCCAGACCAGTCTGGGATTCTATCATTCTATGATAATACACAAACACAATACACAAGCATGGAAGCATTCATATGCAAGTAACAGCAGTTCTTTGAAAAAGTGAAAAGGGATGAACATTACAGCAAGAAAGAAATCATCTAACTGAAAGTGAGAATGACTGGAAGAATTTCTGCCTGCATAAAAATCTTTGTTGAAGTTACAGGACCAAAACATTAATGAAACAGACATATTTAAGAGAAACTTCCTGGTGATCCGGAAGTTTGCTCCATCTGAACAGAATTCTCCCTATGTTATCACACACATTTAATAGATTTAAAACCATCAATCAATTTACAAAAGCTCCCTCATGACAAACTAGTCCTCCTTGCTCACATCTGCAGGGCAATAGCAGCACCATGAACAGTTTATCCAAGTCAAACTCAGGCCTCAGCAGGGTAATTACATTCATGGAATACAACAAAAGCAGGTTCTTCTTTGTTGCTAAAGCTTTATCAATGCATCTAATGACCCACTACTTCTGAAGCCTTTATATGAAACCATGAAGAGCCATCTCAGCACATCCCACCCTGAAGCAATTACTGGTCCTCCTTTCCACAGAGTTCTCCAGTGCATTTTCCTCTTCATGAAGTTCAATCTCCCCCTTACAACATGATGCCATACTGTAAAAAAGCCGAATTATCCACAAGAGATGAATGAACAAATCACAATCTGAACACAAAAGCAAGCCACTGCTTATTTTCCTTTACCCTAACATTCTGTCTGCTGGCTGGAGGTGTTTCTCTAGAGGCCACTCCATCAGTGAGCTTCTCATGGAGAAGCACCATTTTTCTTCATTCAGGCTACTGGAAACTGTTCCAAGAACGAACCACAGATCTAAGCAGTAACCACTAAGTAGGGGTGCATATGGATTGCTTCTGCAATGCTCCTTCAGAGAGCCAGCACTACTGACTTCAGCCTAACAACCAATTCAGCTGCAGATTTATTCACAGCTTCCAGCTACCCTGCCAGCATTTATTTCCTCCTCTTTGAGTCCCTACCCACACTACTTGTCAGCACAGCACCTACTGCAACAAAAAGTGCTGTCAAAAAACTTAAAAATATGCTTTGTTGCATCGTGCAAAAGGCAGAAAAAGAGCAGCTCCAGCTACTTTGTGAAGATTCCACACAGGTCTCTCCAAGCAAGACCCTCAGGCCTCCGTTTTTATATGCTAAAAACATAACTTACATATAAATGAAAGTGTAGGAAGTGTGACAAAACTTTCGGAGCAGTGACAGGGAACTTGACTAGCAGAGTCTGCAGGTAGACCTCCAACTCCTTTTGTCTTTTCTCCACCAGGCTTTTGGAATTTTTCCCAATAATCTTCTTGGGAGGTAGGAGATTTTTATCTATTTTCTTTTCTGAAACAAGCTGAAAGACAAAGACCAGAGTTACGACCCAACTCACAACCTGAACTCACACATAAGATGTGACAGAACACATTAAGAGCATGTTGCTCAATCCTGGTAGAACAAAACCAATACAGTTACTTTGGTAACTTTACCTACTGACTTAGGTATTTTTCAGAAAGACCATTTTATAAAATTGTGAGAAGCTGAATAATAGTGTTTTCTGAGATAATTGCTCACAGTTACCACAGGGCAGAATGTAATGAAGTTGATAAAGCAACAGAATTACTTGTGCATTTCTGAAAAAGCTGCCCAGTTTTAAATATGATAGATTTGCCCTCATTTTCACTTCCTGCATATTCAGCACTGGTTGATAACTAACCCATGCTACTGCCTAAGGTCAGTTTTATCAGCCACCCTTCCTAAGAGAGAGTCTTTGCGTGAATCCAGCTTCAGATTACCAGATCAGCTCATCATAAACACCTAAACATCTCTTGGCAAAAAGTTTAATAACTCTAGGTAAAACTCCACTCTCCCTGATGGAAGCTTCTGCCCAAGGCTAAAGTTGTTCAGGCCAACTTCCCCTAGTTCAAAAGGGGAGTGTAAGAGTGGCAAGTAACACTGCTCATACAAAGGATTCAGTGTGCACTTCAGATGGCATCTGGCAGATATTCTTGCTCTTTGAGGAAAATATTTATGTCCCATATAACCACTACAAAAACTGTACAATATTTTCTAAGAGACTGAGGCCAGAGCTTTAACCACCTTACCTTCTCATGCAGGTCATGGAAATCACTGTAACGATGCTTGACTGTCCACTGATGATTGCCAACACTGACCTGAATAATGTACACCTGAAAGGAAGAAATTAAAGTAAGGGACAATGCAACCAAAGCATGTCTTAAAGAGAAGCTGAGAAATTCTGTGGTTCTACCTTCTGAAAGTATTGTAGTTACCTGAAAGCTAATCTGAACTCTAAAGTGACTCTGCCGATGTAGGATCCCTAATCTCATTCACAAGGCTGTTCCACACACAAAGCATGTAAAGCAATTGCTTTTATTTTTGATACCCAAAGGTTAGCATCTAAGCCACAACTTTTTCTAAAGATCTCTGCTACATTAAGCTGGTATGCATAGCTACTCACAACAAGCCTGAAACAGCAGCATCCTTTCTTCAGCCTCCCAATTTCCACAAGAGGTGGAGGAACTTGGCGAGCATCCTGCTGTCATGTCACAGCTACGCAGAAATTGAACCTTTCAGAAATCTGGACAAGCCCTTTGGCTGCTTGGATGTTAAGTTTTTATTCCTCAGCTTCCTGAGGGTTACAATCATGCCCAAGGAATCACTGCAGTTATCTAAAGCAACCCAATGTTTCTTTACATAAACCCTAAGTCTTTCTAATTACGCATATACCAAAGCAAGATTTTCATCATAGGTGACTTTGCAGATTGAACAATACTGGTTCTGCAGGTAGCTCACAATCTACCTTGGGATAGATTTTCATCACAGGTGACTTTGCAGATTGAACAATACTGGTTCTGCAGGTAGCTCACAATCTACCTTGGGATATCCCTGAAGCAAGCCATCCCAAAGAAACTTTAAAGGTACAAAATAAACACAAAGACAACAACACAAAAGGCTCAGCAAAAACAGTTCTACAGTTACTTGAAAATAACAAATTTAAGAAACCATGTTATTCAACTATATTCCTTAGGGAAAACACCACTATGTAATCAAATCTTGAAACCATTTAATACAGTTGAGAACTCACTACCACAGATCACAGGAACCTGACTCATGGCTGTTATGAGCACAACACACATCTAGTTGCTAAACCCACTTGAGACAACACAAAGCATCAACAGTTCCAAATTATGTAAAAGGCCAGTTTTCACTTACTCTTAGTACAGACCAGCACAATACTGAACATTAAACAGAGCACCACTGGCATTTTAAAAGAGGAACTGTATCTCATGCCAATTGTATTTTTATAAGCATCTGAGACTGGCTTGCTGAACAGAAACCCAAGTCTAGCAGAGGACTGAATCAGGGTGCCTGGCTAATGCTACAGCAAATGAGATGTCAGTGTTCAGATGAGTACAGAACACAGATGAATGCCTACACAGAATTACAGTCTCAATTAAGGCTGCGTCTGCTTTGCCGTCATGCTCTGGTGGGAAACGGCAGGTCAGGATTAGTCACTGTGCCAGTGACAAACTAGAACAGGAATAACCTGAGGCTTCTTCAGAAGTTCCTCATAACCCTGAGAAAAGCAAGGAGAGACTCAAAGACACCAAAAGATTAAAGTTAGAAGTACTACATTTAGAAGCCCAAAAGAGTAGTTCCTTTCCAAAGCTGACTCTTCTATATTACGACAGGTCAAGCAGTACAGCTAAATGCCATGCCATCTAGTACACTATGCATAAAACCTTGGGTGAGATATTGAAAACTTGGTGAACTTCACTAGCTCTCAAGCTCATGAGACAAGGATGGAATGCCCCTGATCTATGTATACAATACAGTCACACTAAACAGATCCTGAAGGCTTTGTATCCTTCCCTTTGCTGAAATGGCAAACACTGATCACTTCTGGAAACACAGTGTGGAGCCAAACACAGCACCTGGTCAAGAAAATACCTGTTCCAGGGAGCATCTGCACTCCCTGATCAAACCACACAGGCCACGTCTTTAAAGGGCTGCAGCACTCCCCATGTGGCCAGAGCTGCAGGACACACTCACCTCTCCAGCGCTACCGGCACGCAGAATGACAGACAATTTCACATCAACCCACCAACTGCCATTATCTTGAAGCATAAATACAAATGCAAGTACATAGAAATGGTTATGTGCTCCACAGACTTGTTTCAATACAGAAACCAACCATTTTAAACCAAAAAATGCCAAGTTTCAGAAAAAGTTATATGGATAGAGAGCCTTCAATTAATGGAGTGTGCAAATAGGACAGGGCAGGCAGTTTAAGACTCTTCAAGGACTGCCTGCCCAGCCCACTGCTAGAAGGCACCTATGGAGAAGTGATGAAATTCAATTATGCTGCACTGCCTCCCAGACAGAAACATGACATGTAAATTCCCCACCCATATTTATGCTGTAAATCGCATTTCTAATGAGCTGAAATATAAGAAGTAGTTGCATCCACAGGTTTACCCTCCTCTCCATGTCTCTAGCAAACTGAGTAATAAATTCTGTATGCCTTTCAGTTCTTTTAGCTAAGTTCCACCTTGTAAAGCCTTTAGCCTATCTGTAGTGCTGGATATTTTCATGATTGTCTCACTTTAGACCTTTGTGGTTAAGTTCTCACTCTGCTGAAGAGGGTGCCTTCATCTCCCTAAATATTTAACAGTGAAATATTTACTAAAATGTTTTCAAGATGTGTAATTCTTAAACCAGCTGTTAAATGAACAGCAGTGATTCCAGGCTGCCTGTTTCCTTCCTGTACACGTCACAAAACCCACCCATCTCCCCTCATGAAAGCTGTCATTTCTACAGCATCCCTCATGCAGCTTCACAGACTTTAGTCCTGTCAAGACAGAAGACAAGCACCTCACTTTACAGATGAGGGAGCTACACACAGGAAGCCTGGGACACAGGTGTGACTGCAGCCAGCAGGTCCCAAATTCCAAAGCAGTGATGCAGCCACATCTCCTCCCCAAGCTGTCAGACAGCATGCATGCAATTCAGGGAAGCCACAGCATTTTCCTTAAATATCAAAGCTAGTGTTTATATTAAAAGCAGCTGCAAGAGACAGGAAAAGCAGGAAGGCGATTTTAGGCCAGACAAACACAGGGCAGGAAACACATGAAGCACTGGAAGCCTTGAAACCTTCTAGCAATCACCCAGTCTTCAGTAAGCATGTGGAGGACACATACCTAGGAAAAGTGCTCATACTTTTCTAACCCAACATTAGAAGCACTATCAAGTGCCATATTTTATCCTTCTGGATTTATCTGTACCTTGCCTTCCACCCTAGTAACTCCAACAATTTTGAAAAGCAGCCTCAAAGTTACACAGCACCGTGGCCTCCCTGACGAATTTCACAGGATTTAAATCTCACAGCTGTCACAGGGAAGCCATTGAAACAAGTCTCCTTCCACAGAGAGGGGCTGTGAAATACAGAGTGCAACAGAGGAAGCACACATGCCAAAGAGAAAACCCAAGGATGTAAATAGGGCCTCTGACTCCTACAGGGCGATGCTGCTTGCCACTGCTGTGTTTATTTCACCAGATCCGACCTTTACACCATCTCATTTCTTCACTTTGCTCTGGTACAGGTCACATTCTTAAAGTGCCACTCATCTAATACTGAACACTAAATACAAACAGTAATTTAAAAAAAAAAACCAAAACATTACCCCTTGTGCACAATTCTGTCAAATTTCTAGTTTAAAGATCTATTCCTACATTTCCAATGGGTGGCTCTTCTCATACAAACAGGCTACAGGCTTGACATCCCGGTAAGTTTTAGGTGCTCTGCACACAGGTAAACCTAATGCTGTGGCTTCTTAAAAAACACAGCAAGAGAAACATGGTACACACAAATACCAGTAAACCTTCCCTTTCTAACACTACTTTTAAAGCTCCCAAGAAAACCAGCATTGAACAAGCTATATAGTTATGGCTATTTCCAGAGCCATAATCACTAAAAAGGGAAATCTGGCCTTGAAAAAATAAGCCTCCTTGGGCTTAGCTGCCACAGCTTAAAATGTTACCCCAGCTATCAGCTGCTCTGCTGAACACTACCTGCAGCAAAGTGATACACCTGAACAGCAGCTCCATCTTGCCCAGTATCCCAATTTCACCTCTGGTGTCCACAGCCTCCAGCTGAACAAGGGGGCAGATAACTCTGTCACATTTCCTCAGCTAAATTTGCCTGGACTTTCTCATTCACTGGCGGTGTGTGGTGTTCCTGAAAGTTCTCAACACAAACACTGGCTGAATCTTGTTTCACACCTGGAAGTTCCCAGCTGCTGTGCCACAAGTCTCACCAGGGCTGATGGGGGACTGCGAAAACACACTCGCCTGAGGGTCAAACCACATCCTAACAGACACAGGGGTAAGGTCTCAGCAGCAGCAGTAGTATCGTTTCTGCAATGCACGTTATGTAACTAGCAAGACAAAGAGCTGAAAGCAGTTTTCAAGAAGGTATTGTAAGCTTACAACTCCCTCACTGAACACTCCTGGCATTTTCGTCAGTAAACGTGGCTACCCACCCCCTGACAGTCATTTCCACATAAGGAGGGATGTTTTGAGGGCTGTCAACTGGAAAGCAGCAAGGCCCTTCAGGTGCCACAGCTGTATGAATGCTCTGTCCTACCAAACCCTTAGAAATCCCTCCCCTGTTGCTCTGTTTTCTCTGAGTACCTTTCCAGAGAGAATAACACAAATTATTACTTCTGACCATTACACAACTTCACAAAGAATGCCCTTCCAGGCCATCAACCCCTTTTTCTTCTTTAGGTTCCTGAAGAAACCTTATGTCATTATGTGCATTCTACTTTAAAAAAAAAAAAAAAAAAGATTATTTAAATGACACTTAGGTCAGGGAGGAGCAGAAAACATTTTTTTTTTTTTAGTTATATAACTAATGGGTGATGTGCTTGAGATGTTTACAGTCTGCAATTATGCTGAGGTTTGTTCTATGATGAGCCTCTTCCTGAAAAACAGGCCAATTAACCCTTGGTAAAATGCAACCAGTTAAAATAACACATCCAAAATCTAATTCCTTCCGCAAAGCAAAGCACTCATGACAATCTTCCCCTTTTTTTGGTGGGTTAAGAACTGTCTTGTTCTAATCATCCAATTTCCTTTGAAAATGAGATTAACCGAATCAGAGGGATTGGAAGGAACCTCCAGAGCTCGAGTCCAACCCCCCTTGCCAAGCAGGTTCCCTAGGACAGGTGACAGATCCGTGTCCAGACGGGTCTTGAATATCTCCAGAGAAGGAGACTCCACACCCCCGGGGCAGCCTATTCCAGTGCCATTCCAGATGAGCTTTTCAAGAGGGAATTTGACAGTATTTGCACCCAAGGAAAAGATTTCTTACTACATTTACCCAATAACTATTTTTCACAATCATATGTACATGTACATAGGGCTGTAGATAGGTACAGGTGAGACCATGACATTTGCAAACTCAGCCCCCACTGAAGCACCGGCTCTCAAAGGGCCAAAGCCAGGAGGAGCTCAGGGGGGTAACTTTCAGAAGCTGGAGACACACAGGCTCCCCACTCCTACACACCCTGGAGCAGCTCTGCTCCGGAGACAGGATGAGAGACGGGCTTGTTCAGCCTGGAGAAGGCAAGGCTCCCGAGACACCTCAGAGCAGCCTTCCAGTCCCTCAAGGGCCTTACAGGGAGGGACCGGCAACAAGAGCCAACAGTGACAGGACAAGGGGGAACAGCTTTAAATTTAGGGAAGGGAGATTAAGAGCAGGTAGCAGGAAGAAAGTCTTACCTGAGGGGCGGCAGGGCCCGGCACAGGGTGCCCAGAGAGGCTGAGGCTGACCCTGCCACGGCGGGAGATGGCACCGGATGGTCCCTTCCCCCCCGAGCCAGCCTGGGGTCGCTTCCCAGGACAGGCTTTCCCTCTGCAGAGCTACAAACGGCTCGGAAGCTTCCGCCAAATAATCTCCACTCCGGCCTCCGGCTGCGCACGGGGCCGGGGCCGCCGCCGCCGGGGCTCCTCACAGCCGGGCGTGAGGCGGCCCCGGGCAGGAGCAGCGCAGCACCGAGCCCGGCCGCAGCCCGGCACCCCGCGGGCTCCCCGCGGCGGCGAGGCGGGCCCGCTGCCGCCCACGCCTCCCCCCTCGCCGGCCGGCACGTCGCTACCGACCCCCCCCCGGCTCCTCACCGTGTAGTTCTCCACCGGCTCGGAGCCCAGGACTCGGGCCTCCCGCGGGGGCTCCTCACCGTCCTCGCCCCCCGCCGCCGCTTCCATGACGCTGCGAGAAGCGCGGGGGAACTGCCCTCCGCTCACGCCGCCACCGCTCCCCTCCAGCTGCTGCCGCCGCCGCCGCCTCCGCCGCCCGCCCCGGCGCCCGGCCCAGCCCGCTCTCCAGCCGCCGCCATCTTGGCCCAGCCCCCCCCCTCAGGGTGCGGCGCGCCCCGCCCGCCGCCCCTTTATTGGCTGCCGGCGGCGGCGGCAGAGGCGGGGCCGGGCGGGAGAGGCGGGTCGACGGCACATGGGGGCGCTGTGCAGGGTGTCGGGGCGCGCATGCGCGATGGCTGGCACAGGCGGGGGGACTGGCGCCGTTGTCAGGGTGCGGGGGAGGGAAGGGGCTGGAGCGGACCGAGCCGAGCCGAGCCGGGCCGGGTCGCGCTGTGCCGGGCCGGGCCCCGCAGTGCCACGCTCTGCAGCACCCCGCAGCGCCTCCCCCACCGCACACGGCTCCCCATGGACATCAGTGGCCGCCGCGTGCTGCTGAAGGCTCGGGCAACTGTTCCGCATCCAACATGCCTGGTGCTGCCCCCAGAACAGCCGCGGAGCTGGGCCAATGGGCCAACCGGCACGGACTGGGCCCAGGGCCTCAGGGCTGAGCCCAGAGTGAACTCGGGGTGTGGTCTGGGGTGACTTTGCTGATCTCAACGCTCGGTCCCACCGAGCACAAGGACAACTTCCCGACCTGTGCACTCTAAAGGGACCTGGCCTGGAGTTTGTAAGAGAAGTGGGAGACCCTAAAGGGTGGTCAACAAATCCCCGTTGGCCTCTCCCTGTGAATCTGAGTTGTCCTGAGGAGTTCCAGGAGGTTTGGGTAAAAAAGCACCTTCTGACAAAGCTAAGGTGACCTCTCTGCATCCTTGCTTTGTGCTGCCTAAGGGAGGATGCAGTTAGCTCTGGTGTAGCGCCATTGATAACAGCAGAAGGGCTAAACGCCAAGGGTGCACGTGAGTCACCTGGATGGAAAGCATTTCTCTGGCCAAAGGGACCTGCAGTGCAGAGGGACGAATGCTCCAGGGCCAGCACCACTGTCAGCAGATGCAGCCAGGCCCAGGGAGGCACATGAGCAACCACAACCCTCCAAATGCAGCTGGATAAACCCATTTTGATTTTATTTCCACTGCAAAATGCGCTGGCAGGATGTGTCTGAAGGATGATGTTGTGTAAGGAGAAAAAGTGTACAGTAAAGGCAGCCCCAGAGAGATTTTCTAGCACAGTCCCAGTACCAGCTGGGTACTGAGCTCAGCTTCTTGATGAGATAGATAATAAGTGATTTTGGAGAGCAACGTTAATTAAGCTGCCTCTGAATGTCCTGTCCTTAATTAAATAACAATTTGTAGCGCTTACCCGTCTGTTGGTTTTGATAGGTACCTGAGGTGGCACATGGTGTGACAGCCCTACCCTGGCTCCCAGAGAAGGTGCATCAACAGGAGCAACAAAGCTGGGGAAAGAGGCTCGTTTGGCTAAAAACCTCCAAGGAAGGTTTAGATGGCAGTAAAAACCTCAGATTTTTTTTTTCCCCACGGGATGTCAGCATGCTTCTCCTGAAAGAAACTTAGAGAAACTGGGCTCCAGGTGACCATTCAACTCGTGACACATACTCCTTGGGGAAGAAGCCCCAGCGCCTAAAGGGTTTTGAGGGGTGCCCCGTGCAGGGAAAGGGGACGCCAGAGCATTTTACCACAGTTTGGAGCCACATTGGGCTGCCTGTGGAGCCCCACAAACACCTCTGACCACAAATAAAGTTCAAACTTAGTTGGGCTTCTGCTTTTTGTTTCCTTGTGTGGGACCTGGAGGATGCCTCTGCTGCTTTTGCGGCTGCCAAGAAAGGAAAACCTGAGCTGAGATTTTTGGAGGGAAAAAAAAAAAGTGCAGTTAAACCCTTCCCCTTGTGTTGGCACCTCGGGTTGACTGACAAGTACAACGGCACGTCAGGATGCAGCTGAAGCCCAAGCTAAGGCGCTGTTGTACCTCACCGCAGCAACAGCCGGTGTGCTGCTGAGCCAGCCGAGAGCCCGGACTGAAGGCGTTTGTGCTGGCAGCCCTCCCCAGGCTATAGATAGCTGCGCTTGTCTCTGCCCTGGGTCTCACATGGGGAGGCAAGAGAAGCAGCAGGAGCCCCATGTTTTTTTCCTGAGACAGCCCCATACCTGCCCCAGCAGCACCACCCTGCGCTTTGTGCAGCAGGAGCTCTGGGGTTTCTCTACAAAAACGCCATTCCCAGCTCTTTTACAAGTAAACGGCCCCAGAGGGCCAGGGGCTGCTGGAAGCTTTGGCTCTGAGCTCACACAGAGGGTGGCATGACGCCTGTCCCTCCCTCCTCAGGAGGAACATCACCTCTGCCAGATGCATTTAATCCTTCCCCTCCA